>NC_141474.1:10801761-15601761 GCF_009769465.1 Tauraco erythrolophus
GCACTGAAATACATTTAATAAATATCAAGTGTAGTGCAATTTCACTTAGAGAGCAGGGGCTGTAATTCTGAACCTTAAATTTTTTTAGATTCAAAGACAGTGATTGAACTATTAATAAAAGATTACTGCCCAGTATTTTGTTTGTTTTGTATTTATAGTGACAATTTTTTCTCTTTTATTAAAAAGACCTGGACTTAAAAAGGTAATTCAGTGACATTACAGAGGATGAAATAATGATCTATTGTGTAATTTATGCACTATACCTCTTTGTGGGTTTTCCAATTAGTCATTTTACCTGGGCCGTTTATAATTATTATTTATTGTAGACTATAAATATGGCAGTTCATATAACCAACTTCAGAACTGGAGGCCTGAAAATACAGTAGGGTGTGAACAATAATGCAAAATGATAGCAAGAATGTCAGGGGCCGTTCTTTGTTGTGTCATTCATGCTGTCTTCCTTTTTCCATGAAGCGCATGAATATTTCACATATCTGCATCCTCATCCTCTATTCTTCTTGACTAATTTTCAGACTGTCTGAATTTGCATTTCACATGGTAGCTGATTAGGAGATGCCGAGTGCAGCAGTGAAGCCTCAGCAGGCGGTTTCCATGGTGACCTTCAGCAGGATTTTAATGATGATACCACTAGTGGTTCGTTGAAGTTGGCCTGCCTGCAGGGCTACTTCACTGCAGCTAAGTGTGAAGTTGGATATGCGGATTCCCAGCCAAGGGGCAGATATCAAAGTCTGGCCCAGATAGAAGGTCTTAGAGTTTGGATGGAGAAAGAGATTCCACCTTTTACTTACATCTGTATAGTTTCTAGTGTTGAAAACAGATGCAAAGCACAACATGTTACGTTTTATTTATTTCAAAGCAGATGCATACTTCTGCACCTTGGATAAACCAGTGATTTGCAAAATATACATAAGTTATTTTAAAACACAATGAGAGAATCGGTACTATGACGGGTATGAAATTAGTTACTCAAGAGAAGTAACCAACTATGGAGCCTGTAATGGGAACATTTTTAATGTTCTGATATTAAGATGTATGTCTTCGCTAAGGTACATAGAAAAATAGATGTTTATTAGTTACTGCACCAAAATATGCCTTTGTTTAAAACTTATATGAGAAAAATACTGTCCTAGCATGTAATGTAAAGAAATAGAAACAAATAAGTGATATCTGACATATTAGGTGACTGTCCTCAATGTTTCACCTGTACTAGAAATTTAGATATCAATCCTTTAACCAGGTTGGAAGCACACTCCGTAAGCAGTAACAATCAGAGATCACTGAAGAGTAAAACCCACTTCATATTTTACAACAAAGAATTTTCTGAAAGAAACATTTCACTGAGTGTTGATTTCTGCATCCTCTGATGTAGGAGTGCAAATACTTTATAATATACAAGACAAGTGCTTTTTAGAGAAATTTTTTGTAAGTAAATTTTAAGATGTGATAGTTTTTCTAAATTTCCAAATCTCTGTAAGACTAACCTTTTAGTAATGCATCACATCTGTGTCATCAGAGAATAGTGTGACAGAAAGATGCACCTTAAGATAGATGGACAATTTTTTTTAAAACATTTGATTAGAAATCTTAGTAGCCTAATATGCATTTTCACAAACTACTGCTTCAGCACTATAAGCCAAGATTTTCAAATGTTTTAACAACTTTGGGTATCTCAATTTTTGAATATTCCTAAAGAATGTCTGGTATTCAGGGTGAGTACTCAGCATTTACTGAAGGCTGTTCTGCTTTAGGGAATTCAAAGCTGGGACTCCCTTGCCACACCCTGTCAATACTTTTAAAATCCTGTCGGCCAGTATTAGTATCATGTTGCTTTCATGATAGATGAAATTTTTCAGTCTCCTCTTTGACTGTGGTGCACTTCTACTAAAGTCCATAGCCAACCTCCTACCCGGATGTGAAGGCTGAATGAACCAGCAGGTCTAGAGTGGCAGTGTTAGTTGCCAGCAGAAGGGCTTGAGGACAGCACTGAGAAAGGACTTCAAGAAGGTCTCCTGTTCAGAGTAAGAGGAGTGTTGTTTTTGTTTGGTTGGTTGGTTTTTTTCCCATCCAAAATTTCCCATATGAAAATTTTTCTGTTTTGGCTGGCTAACAATGCAAAGTACTTGCCTGTCATAGTTCTATCTTCCCTCCCTCCTCCTGACTTGAGTGAAGATTATTTATTTCATAGCTGAAAAACCTGCTAAAGTTCAAGAAAGTGTGTCCCACTGCTCCGATGTCAGGCTAAGCTCCAGGCTAAAGACAGTCATTGTGCTGAGTGCACAGAGGAGGTTAAGAACAATAAGCAGTCGAAGAAGTTTGCAGCTTGGGGATGCAACAGGAGATCCGTCCAGCTCAGCCACAAGTCTGCTCTGCCTGTTGGCCAGCCTGTACCAAATAATAAAAAACTATCTCTAATGATAGTCTGACTTTAGTGCCTCTTCCCATGGTACTGTCAGACTCTTCTGCTACGTCCGAAATTTTATTAATACTAGAGAGGATGACAAATAGATTTCAGGTTTGTCGAAATGAATATTCCTGTAGGAGTTAAAGGAATAGTGCTATAACCAAGTATTAACATCCAGCATGGTCCCAGTTTCAGTCCTGAAAGGCTGTCGTCCTGTGTTACTGCTTTCATCTTGTACAGCAAAATTAATCCACCTTCTTCCAGAGGTTTGCTGTTCAATAACAAGACTCAAAAAAGCTCAAGAATTTTGAAATTACTCGGAAATCTCTTGTATCATTGTGCAGTGTCCCAAGCGTAGTCAGCTCAGGATTCCTGCCTTCCGACTGAGATTCTGTACTGGGGAGGGGGAAGGAGATTGTGCAGTAAAAGCATTGGCTGACAGTTAAGACTCATAGCCAAAAGAGATCTATGACACTCAGGTTTATTTTATTACAGTAATAGTGAAGGTTTGTCACTAGTTGATCTCGCCTCTTGCATTATGTTGGGAAGAGAGTTTCTGAGTAAACTGATTCAGTGACTGTCCCTTGGTATATTCTCGTAGATCCTTTCTTGCATTCTTGCATAGTAGCTACATAAGCATTTTGGTTAAATAAATGGTAAAAAATAAGAAGCTGCAAAAAGCCACCAGTCAAGACACCATGTGGGTGAATGGATTTTGCAAGTGTACTTACAGGGATTAACAGGTTCTAAAGCCTTATACGTGCTTTTGAGTAATGATGCCCGTTTGCTACAGTGTTTTTCTGAGCAATAAATCTTCTTGACTGTTTTATTGGAGCTTTGAATTGTAATATACTGTAACAAGTAACAAAGCAACTCTGAAGGAAGGCTTCCTACTTAACAACTTAACAAACAGTTTAGGTCTGAAATTGGTTTTTAGGTGATAAAAGTTCACTTCAGAAAACAAAATCAGAGTTACCCACAGGCTGGGATTGAAAAGATGTGAAGTAGCTTACTGGAGGTAAACAAAGCTTCTCATGCTTTTCACGGGTAAATTTCTTGAAGGTCCTCTTCTGCTGTTCTACCTACAGTAAAGTTATCGATACACAGCTGGTGAAGAGAGGAGAGAGAATACTCTGTTTCCACTCTGTGATAGCTTTATAGGTTTCAATCCTTCAAGGTCTTCTACTAAGACTTTATTTACTGTATGCAGTTCTATTGAACAGATGGAAATCTTCACAAAGATAAATATGTACATACAGGAATTGGTGTTGTATTCTCCAGATAAATTACACTCGTATTCTCTTTACAAAATGTTTACTTATTTGAGTCTAATTTCAGGCTTGGGGGTTTTGGATGTTCTTCAGTCTTTCCTGTTTTCCATGCAGGCAGTCAGAGGTGTTGCACAGCAAGCTGCTCATCTCTACTAATACTGTGTGCCTGTTGCTTGCACTGTGTCCCACCTGCTGCTTCTACAGGAGCTTGTTTTGGTTTGCATATTTGTATTATATGTTGGCGATTATTATTTCTTACAGTAGTTCATGATTTCCAGCATTCTATTCTCCAAATTATTGGGAGTTATTACAGGCTAATAGTTTTTCCTGTCAGTGGTATTGTATTTTATTTATTGGCTGCCAGAAGCCATATGATGGCTTTTATAACTACATTAGTCAAAATACACTTAGCATATTTAAGATTGAAATAAAAAGTATATTATAGATTATTTTGATTTAATGTATTTCTTTTCAATCCAGCAATCTGACCACTGTCTTCAGAATTAATGATCTCTTCTTGAGATATTAAGCTCTTCTTGCCAAAGAAGGGGGATGTCTAGTGACATAGTTTTTTGTATTGTTAAATATGAAAAACTTGTACATTGCATACAGTTTACAATGTTTCTGCAAGGGTTGATGAAAAAAGGTTCAAATAGTGCCATGCAATGTTTCCTTACTTAACTTCTGGACTTCCTGTTCCTGTACACTTAAATTAATCTTCTGAAAAGTTAAAGGGATGTGATTATAATTTAAAATCCTTCTTGGTCTTTTTGTAAAAAGCAGGAAGGAAACTCTCTGATGGCAGATCTGAATATGCAATCTGTGTTACTTTTGAATAATCATAGTGATGAGGTTGCTCTGCGTTAAATGCAATAATTACAGATTTTTTTCAGTAGTCGTTCCTAATAGTACTAGGAGGGAAACTGAACCAAATTTGACACATTGTGATAGAAGGGTGAATCACAAGGTATTGGCTTTTTTGTTTGTTGTTTGGTTGTTTTTTTTCCCCCACCCAATGCTATAAGAGATAAAGGAGCATTTGGCAAATCTACTGAAAAGCATTAAGGAGGAGCTTCAGGGTTGATTAAGTTGTTCTTGCAAAGGATTGTAAGCATTTTAATAACTTGTTGTGAAGCAGGTGTGTTCCAGAATCACAAAACATGTAGGAGATATGCACAACTTAACCTTCTGAAGGGGCATCTATTTTATCCAGACTGTGTTAAGTTCTAATGTCACCTGAGGCATATCAAGTGAGGAAGATAAACCTGCAACTGTTCTGCCAATTTGGAGGCAATGAGAAGTGAGGAAGCTCTTTGGGTTGCTGCTGCTGAATATATATATACACTGTAGAAGGCCTGATAGATTATGGTGTTTGTGGAAACGTGGGGTTTTCTAGTCATAGTGATTTGTTCATTCCCAAACAGAGACTTCCATGAACATATTTGTTAATTATGTGCTTCGTGCTACAAAGGAAAAAGATCAGTGATCTAATCCTAAGAATAGATACTGGGACATAGACCAAAGGTTATTTATTCCAGTATCATGTCTCCAGCATTGGGCAAGTGAAGTAACAGGGCCAGCATAACATGATATTTCCCCAGAATGCTTTCCCAGCTTCCAATTTTAAAAATCAGAGATTTCCTCAGTCTAAGGTGGAGACTTTATATTGAATACCTCTTAGTGGGTTTAATTTGTTTAGGTACTTTCTGAATGCCTCTGTATTGGTAGAGGTAGGAGGAGGTTCTGCAGGTTAGCTATGTGTTATAAGGAGAATCCCTGCCTTTTGTGTGTTGGAACCTGTTACACAGCAATGCCGTTTATTCCTGGCTAACTGTTGTATCAGGAGAGAATGAGCAAGCAGTCCCGATTTACTTGCTTGGTGTGAGTTTCAGCCTTCTGTGGTTTGCAGGCATAGCCCTCCAAAAGGACAGGAATTTTCATTTAAATGATGTATAATGGGACTAAACACATATTTACAGTTGTATGTTAAAAACATCAGAACTTTAATCTGCTCATCAGTTTTTCTGGATGACAGTACAAAATGTAAAAATCACGAGAGTATGTTGCATGCATGCTTGCATAAAAATGTGTGAAGTGTGTGTCGAGAGAGGGAGGGCTTGAGTGTGTGTGTTTATGCAGAATTGCTATGTTTGGCTAATTTTTGCCACTCTTATTAATTTGAATGTGATAATGCAGGAATACTAATTGACAGGATCGTTGGCTTTCTTACATGTTATTTTCCTTTCCTAGCTGCGACAATTAGTTAATATGTGCATCAACCCGGATCCAGAGAAGCGACCAGACATAACCTATGTCTATGATGTAGCGAAACGTATGCATGCACACACTGCGAGCAGCTAAACAGACATCAGATCGTGAAGAAAAAAGCAGAAATAACCAAGTATTTTAAGTAAATCATCCCACCTCTTTGTTTGTGTGTTACTGAAATGTAGTTATTTGAAGCTTACTGTTGTGCTTTGAGTTGTAAACCAATTTATATACAAGCTTTGTCGTTTTCTGTTCATTTCTACTTTTTGTATTTTTTACTAATTTGCAGTTTTACAACAGGTTTAAATATGTAAAGCGTGACTTAAAAAGATACTGAGAAGCACTGTTTTCTGTGTGAAGTGGGTTCAAGTATATTTTCTTTAATAACAAAATTGTATTCAGTTGGGCCTCAGTTCTAAAACATAGTTGCACTTTTGCACACGATACAGATATTAGGCTTATTATCCAGAAGCAAAATGTCTGAATCTCTCACCTTTTTAGTAATTTATGGAAAGTATGAATCAGCACAGTTTATTTTAATCTTTGTTCTAAGAGGGACATAATTTTTATAGAAGTTTATTGTATTTTATATTAAATTGCAGTTTGCAGTTCTCGGCATAAGACTGCGATATGATTAGTTCTCTGCTTGCCAAATGTGATGGGAATATAGTTTCAGGAAAAATTACCATGCTGAAATTTTTGTAACATCCCTTTTGTTTTGTTATTCTGTCGTAATGCATGTAAAACATTTGTTGGAGGTTTTCTGGGAAAATTTAAGATGTTGATCCTGTAATCTGATCGTTTTCAATAGACTTGTGCAGCACTGCCCTGGGGCATGGTTAAGTCTTAAAACCACGCAGATGCTTCTTGCAGCAAACAGGGTTCTTTTGAGGCTAGTGTTTATGAGAAGGTCTGATTAGAAGATGCAGTATTTAAGTTACAACTTCCCAACTGTTTATATATGTGTCACTGTAGATTTTTGTGTTCAAAATAATTTGAATGACTTACGATATATTTAGATTTTAAAATGTGTTGGTTTTTTTTTTTAAATACAGAAACCTTTTGGGAAATATATAATAGTGTAGTATATCACAAAATGTATTCTTCATGAATATCTGGTTTTGTATACTCTATCCTGAGAATTAGTTTTATATTTAGCGAAAGTAAATTTTAGCTTTTATGTTTGAGAGAACAGTTGCCGCTCTTTCATTTGGGAGATAATTATATATGCCAAATGTCTTACAAAAACTTTATTAGTTTAAAAGGAAATTCAGAGTACTTTTGTTAGACCTTATTATCTTTTTGAGTATGCTGAAGTAATATTTTTATTGTTAAAGAAGGAAGATGTCTTCTTTTTAAATGTGGTAAAAATGGAGAATGGACTGAAATTTCCTGAGTTTCAATACTGAACTTTTTATACAGAACTGTCAAAACATAATTAATACCGGTGGTATTGCTAAGAAGCTGTTACGGTCAGTTAAATCTTTCTCCTTATGTGGGTAAAAGGAAGTTAGTTCAAATAAAAGCAGTGGTATGTACATACACATACACACATAGGTTCTAGATGTGGTCAGTTCCCTGCATGCTCAGATTTTTTTTTCCTCTGTGCAGCTATAATTTTGATTTGATATAGTGCTCAAAGAATAAAAATCCAGCTGCGGGGTTTGTGGATGAACTGTTCAAGCTAGGACAGGGTTTTTTCTGGTTATGTATTCTTTAAAGCTACAAAGACTATCAAAATTGTGTTTGGCAAAATACAGGAGTTTTTAAATAGTGTGTGTCAGATCATCAGCTTATCTGGATACTTTTTTTTTTCCTATTTTTGTTTCTAGTTTTTGTAGGATGAATCCTTAGTTTTCCATGTAGCTTCTGTGTATACTTAATCTTGTAGGACTTCAGTGGAACAATTTGTAGGGAGGAAGTATTTGAGAAACCTTGGTTTGTGTCTAGCAACCTAGATTTGTTTTCATTTATTATCTGATTATTGAATTTTTAAAATGATGGTTATGTTCTGTAACAATAGTTCATATGTCATAGAATGAAATGGTTTGTATTGGAAAAGGCAGCACAATACTTGCTTGACTGCCAGGATTAGCTCTTAATATGCATAAGTACTCAAACCATTTTATTTTTTTTCTGAAATGTACTAGAACATTTAAAAATCACTGAAAAAATCCCCAATGGAGTCAGGCTATTTGCATCTAATATTATGCATCAAGTATTGAACTTTTCCTGAAAAAAACCAATAATAGATTTTCCGTGCCACCTCCTGTCTGGAAGGATACATTGAATAAAGAAAACATGAGTTAAGAGTTAGCAAATATGCATACTTAAGCATTGATTTTTTAAAAAAATTTATTTTATTTTTTTAGTATTTATGATTAAACCTTGTGCTGATGGAAAAAAAAATAGTTGCTTCTATTTTAAAATCTGTAAAATGAATGCTACAGATGACTCTGGTACCAAACTTTATAATTAAGAAGCCCATATGGGTTAATAGAACTGCTTATGTAACTGGGAATTGTAGAATGTCTCCCATAAGTAAAGCACTTAATAACATATGGAAATGATAACTCTGTTATAACACTCCCATGTATGCTATACACTTATAAATATTTTATTTTATAAATCACCATTCTATTTTTCATATGTTGTTGAAGGTGTCATTCGACACTATTTTAAACTATCGCATTATGTGTTTAATTTCTTTTCTAACCAAAATGTCTGACTAGCTCCTCTTTTTATTTGAGTAATGCTACAGTATTAACTTGCTTCATGAGTGAACTTTGTGCTTTGAATGACATTGCACAGAATCTTTGTCTTGTCTTGAAAGCTTCCCTGCTGTGCAATAGTCTAATGGATATAAAACATTCAGATATTAAATACAATGTAAAATTTATGGTGTTTCTATCATATTTTTTCAAACTTCTCTTGTTACAGATCTATATATATATATTACAGTAGATGCTACCTATCTTGTGGACAGTTTACTGCTTCCAGTAGTTGATTATAGGCGAGTTTTCTTGACTGTAACAAAAGACATTTCATTAAAAAAATATTTTTTGTACTATTTGTCAAAAAATGATCTAAAAATACTACATCAGATATATTCACAATTAACCCCAGAGGATGTTTTTATCTAAAACTTAAATCTAAAACTATTTTCAAACCATATGAAAATATCTGGAAAGCATAAAAATAATTAAAAGTTATAGCTCTAGTCCTGTGAGCTCTTGTTTACAGGCAGGCTGTTTTTTATGTAATTTCAGTAATTTTGAGTGAACCGCATATACACACTTGAATAAATAGTAATGATTAGGGTATATAGAAATGATGTGCTTGGCTCACTTTTTGTACTTCTGTATGTTGCTGGTTGGGTTGCAGAGAATAATGTGGGGTTTTCCCCCCTCTTCTGTTACACTCTAATGATCAGCTACCAATTGTACAAGCAGGCAATAGAAGTATGTCATCTTTTTGTAATGAGCAGAAACTTAAAAAACATGCCAATATACTGGAAGATGAAATACAGTATTAGAAGTGTCTGAGAAGGCTGGTGTTTTATTCATGCTCATGATTAAGAAAGCCATAGAGAGAAATTCTTGACAGAGGCTTGGAAATGGAGAGGGACTTCTTATGCCAGTGGTTCTCAGATATCTCTGAATGGGACCTAAAATCGCAGTAATGTCTGTTTTCAACAATCTGTCCGCTTAATCTCTGTCTTCGCTGTTATACAGCGAGGTGAGAATCTTAATGGCTGGATTCAAATGCTGGTGGTGAATGCTGCATCAGGTATTTGAGCTTCTAGAAACAGGAGGTTGATGTGAGGGAGAGTCAACACAGGCCTTCAAGTCTTGCTTTGTGGAGAGTTAATTTAATCTGGAAGTAAAGGTGCTGAACAGCAGAGTTCAAATCACTGCTTTTCCATAATTTTAAATACTCTTTAACAGTCAAAAGTTTTTCCAACCCTGCTATATCTGCACATCATCTAGCCAGTGGCAGTGCTGGTCATCTGAATTTCTGATCTCTGGTTTGGTCTGGGTGAATAACTAAACTTTCTTCCAAGATCACCCAAGGAGGGGAGATACAGGCGCTGGGCCTGCCTAATGGGGTGTTACTTATGTTTCTGAACATGACACAAATAGAGTTTGTTTTTTTTTAAGGTTCTTTTTCAAACTTTACTCCATTCCCTGAACTTTGTTCTTCAGTCGATGCTTTTAAAAAATTGTTCTCCTTTCATAATCACTTCTGAAGTCCTACGATTCCTGTCTTTCACTGCTTCTGCTTCATCTGTCCTGTTGACTGCTCTGCCCTCTTCCTGATTTGAAGTCCTCTGTGTCTAGTTTTCCTAGTGGCCATAAGTTTGCTTCTCTCTTTGTGACTTTGCTAAATTTAGCCCATTCTGTCTTCTCAAATGTTATCCCTCACCATAAGCAAGCCCTATTTCCACCCAAGTACTTAACTCTATTGTTCTTCATTCTGTTTTTCCAGCCCAGTGCCTTTGATCTCTAGTTTTAGACAGATTTTCTCACTGCCTCAATCATTCCCATGACCTCGTCTTTACTAAATACTGTTCACTTTATTATCTCTCATTTCTAAATTCCCTTTCTCTGATCACTACCTGCTCTCTTTCAGCTTATCTGTCTTTCTCTCTCCTCTACCCTGTCACTCACTCCTTTTGGGATCTCCAGTCTATTAACCTTTCTGACTCCTTTACTCTTCTCAGCTGCCTCCTTCCTTCATTGCCCTCACTTCCTTTGACTCTCTGGTCTATATTTTCATCTCTATCTGCTTCTCTATACGTGGTTTCTTTGGTTGCTTCTCACATTGCCCATCTCAATTCCTCTCCCCAGACATTATTTCTTGTAATTTCTATATTCCATTCCTGCCTTTCTGAGTATCTCTGCAGAGTATGTCAGCACAACACGGCTTTGGACTCAGCTTTGCCTTACCCGTTTTAATTCTCTTTCCAAACGGACTTTTTTAACAGCTTTTATCCCACCTGGTTTTTTCTTGTTGAACTTGCTTGCAGACTTGCTGTTAATTTTATTTCTCCATTCATTCTTGACACAAAATGTGTCTTCAAAACCAATCTTGATTTTTGCATGACGAGATCTTTTTCAAAATTGTTCTACTTCTGAGTACCTGTTTCTGAACTGGGCTTCTCTACCTCTCAACTATATGAGTTTGCCCCTTTTATTTCTGTATCTTTTGTCTCTCACTTGTTTTATTGAGTGACTTCTCTTTAAATTCTCCTCTCATTTCCTTCACTAGCAACTAAGTTTCTTTTTCTCTGTCTTGAAGGAGATGGCACTCATCCTAACTGGTTCTCTTTTTTAAAATACTTTGCCCTTTATTCCCCATTTGTCATCCCCTAATTTCATGTACCTGAACAACCTCCCTCTATATTGTTTTCAAGTTTTGGCTTTACACTTTTAATCTGAATGCACCAAAAATCCAGTGCTTCCTTCCCCAGTTTGAGTCTCCCGTAGTTCTATCTCCAAATGATTCCTTGAGTATCCAGCTGCACCTAGACTGTTTTCTAACATCCCTGACAATTTCACTTGCCTATTTTCCAGGGCCACAACCTTTCTATCCCTGACACTTCTCCCATGCCTGCTGTGTATCAAATGTCTCAAAGTTAGTAGTATCAGATTCCAGCCCTCTTCACTATGTTCTTTCTTATCTTTTATCTTCACTGTTTTAACCTCTGTGTCGTTTTGACTTTTCTCCCGTCGAAATATCAAAATTGACAAGACTAAACTCCCGTTGTTGGGCTTTAGCTGTTTCATGGGCTGAAGAAGGAACCCCACCAAATTACTACTTGTTTTAAGAGACTTGAGTCCCACAAATTTGGTCTTATTTCAGGACTGTAGAGCTGCAGTAGATTCAATTCCTCCAGATACTTCAAAAGTCCTTGAATTTGGGCCTTGATTTAGTTTTTACTGCTTCAGACACAAATTTTTTTGCCTTTCATTTCTTTGTAGTTATTGTCTTGTCTCATTTCTGCACGTACAGCTGTTGTTTTCTTGTTATAGCAACTTGATTTCAGAGCTTTTACCATTGCTTGAAATAAGAAAGTGCTTAAGAGCTTCACTGGCTGGATCCAGAGTGTTAGGCACAATGCTCTTTGTTACTGTCCCACCCTTACACTGGCTTCTCTTAAGTGCTGCCCTCTGTACCTTGCCTAGCCGAAGATACACTATATTAAACTGCAGGGTAGTGTAGATGAGCCAGCTACAAACAAGGTATCTTGTATACTTGCAGAAATACTCCAAGTGCTTAATCCACAGCCAAATATTCGTTTGTCCTGTAAATCTAGATCTGAGCTCTGTGCTGTACTACTTCTCTATCCATGCTACCCTGATTTAAAGCCAAATCAGATCTGCCTGTGTGGAGGACTGCATGGTTTTCTGTGTAGGTGCACTGTCTGACTTTGCAGTTTTAGCAGGCTTTCAGATTTGGAAGACTGTATGTTTGCAGAGGTTCACTGTTGATCAAATTGTCTGACCTTTCTTCATAATTACTCTCATATATATGTTGAGATTGAGAAGAAAAAGTCTCTGTAGAACTAAGAATTTTGGTGTTTTGGGACTGTAGAATGTAGAGCTGAATGTCAGATTCAGTTGGTGTGTGTGAGTGTACACACATTTAATCACTGTTTATTTGCACCGGAGTAATTCTTTTCTTTTAGAGAATCAGTTGCACAAAACAAAGACTTTTTTTAGTAATTTTCAGGTTTTATGTTATTCTTTGTTGCCAGTTTGTATCATGTAATACCATTAGTTAATTTGTTTTTCTACAAACTGCCTTAACAATGTGTGGAGGCCTTACACGTTTTGTCTAATTGAAATCTTCTGTTCATATGGAAATAAAAATAAATTAAGAAATTAGGTGCATTGAGTCCTTCTTGATGGTTCTGCTTGCTTTGCGTTTAAATCCTAGCAATACAAAGAGGTCTAAAACTAGACAGGAATGGTCCCCAAGGTGAAGTAGAGATGTTTTGGGGTTCCCTGCTTCTTCTCCACCTCCTAGCTCCTCATTCTCTGGCTTCCCTGGCACACTTGCTGGAGGCACAGCACTACCAGTGTATTGAGGGCTAATAGAAACTTGGAAACTAAAATGTTAATGTTATCTTGCTGTGTGCCTACAGTGTCCTTTCTCAGTGTGAATAGGAAATCTCCTATTTACAAATGACTAGGAAGATCTTCGGTATTGTTATACAGTCATTATTGCTTTTTACACATTTGGCATTAAAAATGTGTGTTTGCTGTTACAAAGAGAATTTCAAATCATGCAAAAGCTTTTAGTTTGTCTTTTAATCTGGTATTGGTACTTTTCTGTACACTTCATTTACTGGTTGTTTCTTTGGTTTCAGTCATGCTAGACTGTTGTAAAGGTGATCATTAAAGATGAGTATTGCGTTTTCTGATAAGATTTTGTTGGGACAGGGGAAGAAGGGAAGCGTTCATTGATTTGTTTGAATTTGACTGCTGATTGTGCTTGAATCAAATCGTAGAATTATTCAGGTTGGAAAGGACCTTGAGAGAGGTCTCTAGTCCAGCCCTCTGCTGGGAGCAGAATCAATGCTGAATTCAGACCAGGGCTCAGGCCTTCAGCCAGTTGGATCTTGAAAGCCTCTAGGGATAGAGATTGTGCAGCTTCTCTGGGCAGCCTGCTCCAATCAATGCTTAGGGAGCTTCACTGTAAACCTCATTTTCCTTATGTTCAGTCAGAAACTCCTCAGTTATAAATTAATGGCCCTTTTGTTCTCCTGCCACTCCTTGAATGTTCTTTATATTGCAAAAAAGGTAAGTCAAATATTGAAACAAACAGAGAACTCGAATATTTTATTTTCTGAAACTGTTGTTGCAAATAAACACATTCATGTAGTAGTGCATCCTGTATGACATGTACACTGTATGAATTTACTACTTGAGTGTAAAATAAAATTTTTGGCACTAAAACTTGATTTAAAAGTTCTGTGATTTTTATGGCCTGGGTGTTCTCAATTGTTACCTTTTAAATCTACTAGATGTTTCCTGGCAGAGCACAGTTCTGCCCGCCTTGGTGAAGCAGGGAAGTCGGGATCCTGAACATAACTTTGCATTTCTGTCTTCTGGAGCCTGCCTTGAGGAAGGTAGCTTACCACTGGGAATGGGATGGGAAGGAAGCTAACGTGCATCAGAATAACTGGTGGTTATGGGAACTCTATTAGCGCAGCACAGGCGGCAGAGGGGACGTGGTGGTGACCCCGTGTGCCCTGTATAGCATTCACTTCCAAGCAGGTACTGGCGCAGGGTGGAGCTGCACATGCTGCTCCATCCTCTTGCTTCCCAGCGCCAGCCGTGGAGGTCAGAGCCTCTGGCACTGGGAAACAGAAAAGAGTACTGTGTAAACCTACATTTCTGATGTACATCAAGCCCGCCATGATAGAATTTCTTCTGATTTTCATTAATTTGCAATGACTTAATATAATTCAAAAGTGGTGTTGTTTTTTTTTTTTTAAAAAAAAAAGTCGCAAATGATTCAGCTTTATTCTTGTGGAAGAATATCTTATAAGGTCATTTAATTTTGCAGGATTCAATATGCATTCCTAGCAATAATGATTTTTGTTGCTTATTCTAAAACAAATAATTATTTTAGAGTATGATTCCTCCATGCTGTGATTTGTTAGGACTGAAATACTTCCTGCTATAATTTTCCTCACTGGATAGGAGGAAGTCAAAGTTTGTTTTCAGAAGCATAGGAAGAGCCAAATGTGGTTGCACTAATTTCAGCCCTCAAAGAAGGACCTGTGCTTGAGTCTGCTCTGAGCAGCTGTAAGATTTCCACTTGTAGCTGAAAGGGAATTCCTCCAAGGCAGAAGCTCTGCTAGACAGACATGAGACAGCATTCCGAGGACCACCTTTTAAAAAGTTTTAATGAGTTTGTGGGGAAGAAAGGGGCCTTAAAACGTTACTGTTGTGCAGAGTGTTTTTAACGCTGTGACCTCTGTGATAGGTTTTGGAAATACAGGAGTCTCCAGCTGTGGCATGCACTAGACTGAATTCAAAGGAAAGGCTGCTTGTCCTTTCTCCTTTAGCTGAGAGCGCTGTATTGTGTGTTTAGGGGTTAAATCATAGTCTGACTGAAAAATCCTGCCTCAGATGGGAGAGTCTTTGTAGGTAGTTTGCATGGAATAACAAATAATAATAGCAAGTCAGTAATTTGAAGAGCCACGTACAGTCATCTTGTTTTTGTAATTTAGGTGTTCCAGTCCAGAGCTTACATGGGTATGGAGATGACCCTGATGACACGGTCCTTGTGTAATAGCAGAAATAGGACAAAGGTTGCCCTGTCTTGTTTTTGTATTTTCCTGTGGTGTGTGTTTGTTGGTGGTGGTTGTTTTTTTGATGGTTTTTGGTTTGTTTGCCAAACACTCTCACCTTAAAATTATAATAAAAAATTTTCTTTATATATGGAATAATAATTTTATATACATTTATATCTATATTAGCAAGGCTTTCAAAACACTGCATGCTTCTTTATAGGAAACGTTTGTAAGTTGATCTGTAGTCACCCAGCTGTACTTACTTCTAGCTGCCCTTGACTGTCACATTGCACTGTTGTGTGAACATGTTTTCTTTGTTAAAAATCTGAGAACTGATCCTATGAACATAAAATGCAAGGCGTACACCTTTAAAAAATAATTCCACATACTGCAAAATGAGGCAATTATTTGGTCTTTCCAGAACGCTGTTTCCTGTGTGTGGGTATCAGTGGTAAGTATGGCCGTTAGCAAGGCTGGCGCTGGTTCGAGCATCATTAAATAGAAGCCTGCTGACACTGGCCATTGATCCAACAGCCGGCACAGGGCCTCTGGGCCACAGTATTTCCTCCCCCATCTCTTACTTCTCTCTAGGGATAACCAATTGGAAGAAATGACCCACTTGCCTGGAGTTTTTAGAAGCAGTGGGCAATTCGATGTGAATCGTCAGCTCCCGCTAGAAGGGCAAAGGATCATGCAGTTGACCCTTATCTGTTGTTGGCGTTCTGTTGCTGTAACATTTGACCATCCCTCACAATGTCACAAATCCCAGGACCACCTTGTGAAACTCCACCGAAGTAGTATTTGGAAAGCTATCATTTTTTAAAGCTATTACAATACAAAAAGGTAGTGATTGTTTTGAGTTATAATGCTTTTTTAAAAAAGTTCTGCCTATTTAGTAATGAAAAGTTTATGATGCTAAGCAATCTGTTTATAAAACTATATTTTATTTGAAAATGGCTTTGTTTTTCATCTTCTGAGAGTGCACAAGTTGATGTCAATGATCCGAAATGGGTACAAGCAGATGATGTTCAGGTAATATCCATGAAATGGGACATAGAACTCAGATACCGTATTCTTCCAGTTTAGTGTTGTTTTCAGTCTTGAGTGTTTTCTTTAAAGAGCATTAATAGCTCTCAAAACTGCCACAAGCTTTTATAAAAACAACTTAAGTATTCTAATATGGCATGCTATGAGAACTTCGCATATATTTTGCAATTAATGATTTATATTTCTTTTCTGTAAGAAATTTGAATTAGACACAGTATGATTTTTGTTATTAGCTTAGTACTCAAATGCCGTAATCATGATCAGAATCGCATAGTAATTAAGTGGTGCATGTATTTGAGAATATTCTCTGTATTGATTACAGTCTGTCATCTAATTTAAAAAAATTTTGCAGTAAATTGCCTCACACGTGGATTTGGAATGCTGGCAGTCATTTGCCTGCAGCAAAGTACCTTCCAAATGGATAACTTCTGCCTGCTTTATAGGGCTGTTGTTGGAATTTGACTTTTTCGTTTTCTCCTGATTTTTAATTTCTGACTCTGTATAGGACCATCAAGCTACTGCAAAAAGAACTCTAGATCATAATTGTAATTTATTTCACAGTAATTGAGTGTAAAATTCTGTGCTTAAAATGCAATCCTAAAATACAACTTTCTTTTAAATCAGATATTCTGCAGTTCTCTAGTAAACTTCAAATATGGTCAGCGTCTTTACATAGTCTTTACCTAACTTCATAATTTTATGTAATGAAAACTTGAAATAGAAGTTATTTTTGACTGCATAAAGTGCCCAAGAGTTGAAATTGAAAAAAAATCAATTGTGTTCTTCAGACCTCTCAATAATTGTCTTTGTTTGTTCTTTAAGGTCCTAACTAGGTTGAAATGCAATATTTCATTCCTGACGTTTAGTCCATGAAAACGTCCTTGGAGATGTATTATTCCCTTAAAATAGTTTACATGTACCCTACAATGAACAAACACTGCTGCAGGTATATCAGAATCATTTTTGCTGTGCTACAGGACATAAATAGGAAGCATACATGCCTCATTTGAAATTGGTTTATATAATTGTCACGTGACAAACGTGTTGCTATAATCTTGGGGCTATTGTTGACGTATTTATTAAAAAAAAAGTACAGTATCAAACGCTAACATGATGATTGCATGAACTAAAATTGCATCTTTGGCTATTCTGATTTGTGTAGTATTTCCTTTAGTTTATAAATGAATAAAGGTGGTACTTCTGAGCTCAGTCTGTCCAGGTATAGTAAGAAACAGTAGATTTGTCCATCTGTACTGTCAGGTGTTACCATTTGACTACAAGGACCCTTGACCCTTGATCAAGTCCTTCTGGGGAGGCTATGGTGTGCGCTCACCCTATGGCAACTGCTCTGCTTGCGCAGCCTCTGACCACGCTGTTACCTGCCGACATGGTGTGTTACGAGCAGGGTAGCGTGGGCTCAGGGAAATAAGGCTGACTTGCGTACGGGCTGGCATTTCTTACTGAACGACTGGTGCTGTGGCCTGCTTCGTTGTGCTCAGCTGATTTGTATGCTGGGTACTGCCAGTCTTACAAAACCAGTGAGCATATCTAGCACAGAGCCGTCTTTATAGGAGTTAGTTATTGGCTAGAACTTTCTGCATCTCTATTAAAAACAACGATAGGTCGTTACTTTGGACTTGTATGCTTCCTGTACGCCACTGCCCATGCTGACTCACGTTAATGAAATTATTTTTCTTACGAGTTAAGAAAGAAGAATGGAACAAGAGTTATGTCTGTCATGGTAGTACCTCTTTGTATTTCTAAACTAGCTGAAAGTCCTAAAGGTGTATGGCATAGGAATATTTATTCCACTGAACTCTGTGGGTATCCATCTTTGGACACCATAAAAGGACGTGATTATTTATGTGTACTGAGCATTTATTATGTGGATGTGGGTATCATAGATGCTTTTACACTGAGTATCTGTAAAAACACTTGAGTGCTCTTGAAAAGCCTGATCTCTTGCTCAGTATGGAAAAACATGGCCCACTTTCTACCTCAATGGCCCTGAGTGTACAGGTTGGCCCTAGTTATTTCTCTGTTACCATTTTATTTTTCCATGCAACTTGCACAATGCGGCTTTCGATCGTGAACCAGACAGATGTTCCCAGGCAGAATACTTCATAGCAAATTGTGTAAGTGAGCAGGAGTCCTAGAAGAGTCCAGCAACTTTGGAGCAGCAGGCAAGCCTCTCAACTTCTGCCCTCTTCTTTTATATTTGTAGCTCTGGTTTCTGCTCTTTTCTGGAGTGAAGCCAGTTCCTGCAGTGCTTCTGGCCTTTTTTTAGCATTCCAAATTTCTGTGGGATCCTGCATTTCACACCGTGCTTAGCTCTCAGTTCTACCTTTTACCTCTTAGCTTTGCTCCATTCTGTGATTTTTCTGTGCTTTGAGAATCTTTCCTTTCAATGTTATGCCCTTCTCACAGCATCTGGCTTGGTAACCTTGTACCTCTCTTATTCTCCTAGTAATTTTGTGCTTGCTTTCTCATGTACTTCTGCTGTGATTTGAGGATGAGATTGCTTTTGTGGTTTCTTTCCCCATCTCCCTAGTGAGATATTAAAATCCCTTGCCATTCTGAGAATCTGGAGACATCGCAAACTACTTTACTACAGTCCCAGTTACGCAGAAGTTGAGGTAGGAGCCTCTGAACAGGCTTTGTGTTGCTTATGTGGATCACAAAAGATGCATTACAAAATGTAATTTGCACATGACAGCTATTGAGAAAATTGAGAGGTCACAGTACACAGGATTTTGAGGGAAAAAATTGGTCTGAGTGGAGGTCTCAAGCAGTGCTCAGTATAGTGTGGGATTAGGCCTTATGCAAACACTCTTCTTATGAAGAGTACTTGTGCAGCATGACAAGTTAACAAAACAGTCACCCAAAGGATAGCACCTTTTGAAGTGATTGCTGTAATTTGACTAGTACTGCTAAACTTGCTGTTTTCTCTGTCTATATTTTGTCCATTAATATTCACTGCAGAGCAAAGCAAATAGTGATTTTTATTATTTTATTTAAAGATGATTTTGTTGGTAGATATGGACTGTATAAAAATGAAGGATTATTCTGTGGTTGTATAACAAATATAGTTCTCTTTGATTCAGCACTAAACTTTAAGAACAAATGAGGAACCAGGCAGTGATACTTTTTTTTTTTTTTAAATGGCACTTCCTTTTATTGTTGCGAGCAAAGATAACTGCATGTTTGGTTATAGTTCCATAACTTTTTTTTTTATTAAAACTTCTAGGTTTTTTAGCTTTTCTTTCATCACAAAATCTGCTGCCCTTAAAGAAAAGTATTAAGAGCAGCAGTGTATTGCAGAATTGTATTTGTTCTGAGGTAGATGTTGTTGTCTTCCACACTGCTATCAATACACAAATACTGAAATGCCTTTAAATCCTTGAATCTGCCTGTGAGATTGATACTTACATTACTCATGCTCGCTTACTTTTGTAGATCAATATTTATTAGTCTATTTACTAGTACCAAATGACTTTCTATTTTTGGCTCAAATGTATGTTGTAGTTGTTTTTGGGGTTTTTTTCCCAGTTTCTAACAAATTGCTGCTTTTGATTTCTTAGGCTTGATGGGCCACTAGCATTGGCAGGTGGTGGAATGACACAATGCAATATGATATGCCAAAGTAGTTGAGCATCACTTGTCATGTAGACAAGTGAGGCAGAGGAAATGAGAGAATACACGAGTCTCTCAAATATGCAGGTGGAAAAACCCAACATTTTCCATAGGATAGAAGTCTTTTCCTTTAACTACCTCCTTCTATCTTGTCCCCAGAGCCATTCAGTTTCTCGTGCTATTTTATCTACACCATATTTGAGGTATTGTGAGTATATGAAATGTTTTACCTGTAATAAATAGCTCCATGCGTAATTTCACTTCTCTTAAGATTCTTGCTCGCTTTCTATAGTGCAAATAAGCCATTAAAGGTATAAACAATGATCTTTAGTGTTATGGCCCATGCTAAATGCAAAGTTTATAATCATTTATCTTGCTATAAAGAACTGCTCAGTTTTCTGTGATTTCATAGTGAATGCTTGTTTTTTGACCACACAGAATTATTCACGTTTTTACTGAGGCAGAGGAATACCTCAGTAATTCGTCTAGTTGTTCAAAAGCACAAATGCTCATGCATGGATTTAAGAGGGAGCTATCCATGAACATGGTTCTTAGTTTTTGATGCCTCTAGGACAGCATGATGACAAATACTTAGCAAATTTCTCCCTCAGATTATCTGTTTTTCCTGAAGTTTGAGATCTACAAAAGCTTTATTAAATGCATCGCAAGGCATTGGTGCAAATAGAATGAGATAGTTGGAAGGAGTAGCCTGTGTTATTTCTTTACCTACCTCTGAAGATAGACTATGATCTCCCCCTGTTCTGTGTGCAGCATGCATGAGCAAATGAAAGTTTAGGAAATCCTGTGAAGTAATAGCATAGCTTATTCAGCTCACTCAGCCCACCGCAGGTTCAAAAGCAGCTCTTTCTCATCCTGGGAGCTGCACAGCCGCATAGCTCCTCTTCTGGATGCTTCTAAGATCTGCAGCAGAGGATCCATCCCCAGTTGTGGAGGAGGTTTTTAATCTCTCCCAGGTTAAGGAAAATACAGTTATAATGTTGAGAAAAAGGAGTGGCCCAGTTCAGAAGGGGAGTTTCCTTAAAATCGTTTGTGTAGTAAACAGGTGAAATTCCCAAGGGTGATTTTGACTGTGAGCTTTACAAAGGTTGCTCCAAAAGATGATGTATAACTTCTCCTGACTGCCTCACTTTCGATTGAGTGCACTGTTTGATACTTGAAGTTGATCAGGATCAATGTCTTCCAGATTGCCTCTGTGTTGCTAAAACTGCAGTCTGGCTCCATTATTTTGGAACTTCCTTTACCTGATGTAGGAGCTTAATACTTTTAAAGACCTGTCTGCAAGTATGACTACTTCTACAGTTAATTTATAGCAAATTTTGGAACGAACGTATTTTGGAAGGAAAAAAATGATGCTTTCCGTTATTTTCCTATAGTGCCTTATCTTATGTTTGACCATAGTGAAAAATCATCAGCTATTTGTTTCCTTTTGATAAATTAATTTTGCTATTCTTCCTCGTTTTCTCAAAGCTCGACAGTTCTTAAAAATCCGTAATATTTGCAAGTACTTCAACGCTATTTTTAATTACAGTAGTACTTACACAAAAGCCTGGTGTTCATTCTAGGTTTGCCGTTTATTACATGCTATCTGATCATAGACTGAGGCAAGAATGTTGCATTTTGGATCACAGAGGATTTGGTTTCTGTTTTTCTTACGATCCTGTAATTGTTTTATGCTTTGCAGTGGTGCTAATTTAAAGTGAGTGGCAAATGCAGTGCCCGCTGCTGCTCCAGCTGCTTAGTAGTGACCAGGGCACCCTCACCTAATCAGGTATTTTTTCTTTTAAAAAGTAATCTTTCCCAGAAAGAGCAGATGTTAATTCTACGTGTTGGGGATAGCCAACATGTAGTAATATATGTATCTGTAAGAGAGAAAGCGTTTTAAAGGGATTTTTTTGTTTGTTTGTTTTAAAGCAAAGCTTGGTTACAAACGGTTTCTACAACGCACACGTGGGTGTGTCGGGTCTTTGTGGCTGAGTGACTCTTTATGCTGTTCGCAGACTGGCAGTGTTGGAGTTTCTTTAAAGTTCGTTTAATATCAAACTAGAAATCTTTGTAACTTCATTTAACCTTGAGTTCAGTTTCCAATATAGCTTTAGCTGTACAGTTAGAGAAGAAGGAATTAGGAGATGATAGTCTCTAATTGGCTTTGTTTCCTTGACTCTGTTTTGCATGCACTGGAGGGCAGAGCATCCCGTGCCATCGGCTGCTGGCCTCTCCTGTAGTGGCAGGTGAGTGTGAATACCACTGTGCCCCCTTCAAAGAGGGTGTGAAGCAATTCATTCTGCCCCCCTGCAGCCCCTTGGCACTGCCAACTGGAAATTTAAAGGTGAGAACCATAGCTCCAGAAAATACTGCATCTTCCTCTATGGGTAGTAATTTTAGATGTGTTTTGGTAGCAATGAAGTTTTCTTTGCTTCCTATGCTGGCCTTATTAGGCAGCTAAGGAAAAAATATCTGTATCTACCCACGTTTGTCCCTTTTATGATGAGGATATGTAGAGGCAACCTTTCCATATATGCATATTATGCCTGCTGAAAATTAATGTTAAAAATAGTCTCAAAAATTATAAGCAAATGGAGGACTTCTGAGGTATTCTTGATGTAAGCTGTGAGCTAAGAATTAGAAAACCCTATGGCCCAATAAGAAATAGATTTTGTGGTCTCTTTGTACTGTTAAAATTTCTTTTGGAAACGAACTCCCACTGTCTAAAATACCGTAAGGTTTTACAAGTTTGCAAAAGATGAAAATGTTACCAGATGTTAAATTCAAGTTAACTACTGTTGTCAGATGGAACAGCTTTTGCTGTTTGGTCACTTCTTATCTGCTCTCCCTTTTTTCCCCATAGCCCCTCGGTTCACGTAGCCACGGCTGCTACCAAACTGCCCATCCTCTCTGCAAATAGTTCAGTGTTTCACTCATATAGGTGAAGGGAGAAGTTTATGTATTGCACAGTGCGTATAATTAAGTTGATGGTTGGTTGGATGACCAAAGTCTTTTATTGAAATGGATTATCAAACTAAACTGCTGTGGTTAAATATAGTTTACTATTAAATGCATATTCAATAAGCAGAAGAGAAGTCACTAATAACTAACTTCAGCATACTGAAAATCAGTTAAGGGCACGTGAAAAGGATTGCTAATGTCAGGCAGTCTCACCTTAGTGCTGCTACAACGCTGCTATTTTTGTCATAACGCTTTTTTTCATAATATGATTCAACTATATAAAAGGTTTATGGATTTGAAGCACATCAGAGGTCATTTCCTCCTGTGACTCGCTAATCAGCTCTGGGACTTTCATATATACAGCAGGAACTTTCAGACAAAGGTAAGATTAGTAGCTAACCAGACAAAGAGAAAATGGAGGAAAATAATAGTAGTGGTGAGTACATGCATCAAGTAAGTGTGGCCCAATATTTTTATGGCCTTTTTGATAGATTGCTTTGGATGCTTCTGGGCAACGTTGAATGCAGCATTTTTTTATCTCTATCCCAGAAGGATTATTCCAGTGGTTCACCTTAGATTCTGCACAGAATATTACTTTGATACTGTAATAGCTTTGGAAATGCTCTCCTTTGATGTCAAGAGCTGTATGAAACTGTTCTTTTGATTAAGAAACACTTACACACTTGAAAAACCTAATAATAGATAAAAAAAATAAAAGAAAAAAGTGATCATCAATTGTGCTTTATTAAACTGGATCTATGGGAGAGATGCAGAACGTGTGTGCATCTGTGTCCCCTGTCTTGATCTGTTATCTTTCTGTTGGAAACCCTCACAGTATGTCTCTCTGTGTCTTGAATAGCCCAGGAGCCTATTTCTTTTTTCCCCTCTTCATTCTAGGACTCTCCCCTTTCTTCTGCCATTGAATGCTTGCAGACTGAACAGCCTGGCTGGCAGTCAGATTATTATATCCCCCCCGTTCCTCATCCTCGGTTGATTGACAAAGATTTATTGCATACAATTTCAGTTTAAAACCTAGCCTGGTCCATACCAGGAAAATTTCTTTTTAGTAGCAAGGGGCATAATTGAACTAGTGGCCAACAATTTAACTTCATTCCCTCACTTGCAATCGGTGCCATTTCAGGGAAATAAATTGCATACAATCATGCAAAGATGCTCAGCTGATGCTGACTGTGTCTCCAGACAGAGCTCAGGGTAAACGCTTGACACAGTTCAGGGCTTATAGGAAAAAGCCCTCTACGTTGCTGTGGTGCATCTATATGATGTGCTATCAATAGAGCAGTGGCCTTTAGGTCAAAGTCGTGTTACACGAGAGTTTAGGAGATACTAAGTTAATTTGCCAGTTGAATGGATGTTGAGATTTGCTCTGAAAACAGGTTAAAGCTCTCTTATGCTTAATAGTAATATGTTTACTGAGGGTTTTGTAATACTTCTGCCCCAGATTTACTCCTGGAATGAAGTGCTCTATTTTTGCAAGTTAATTACTTTGAGATAAACTTTTAAGAAAACTTACTGATCCTGCATTGATGGGAAAGAGGGGAGAGCGCTCCACTCTTAAGGAAAGTTGTTTTTTTTTTTTTTTTATTCTGTACTCTGCAAGTAGGCTTTTGTTTGCAAGTTCATTTTACATTAAATCCAGAGTCACTGCCTGAAAAGGGTTGAGAAATAACTGGGTGAACATTTGAATTTTAGATGTAGGAACATACTGTACAGTGAAGATTGTAACTTTGATCATTTTAAGAAGAGGAGCTGTATGGAAATAAATATAGGCTCAAGCAGATTAAGTACTTCTCAGCAAAGTAAAATTGGGATGGTAAAAGTGCTAGTGGACATGGAGCAATGTATTGACCTGAGATCCAGATCAGGAAAACCCCCAGGATTTGGGGTTTGGGTGAGTGCTGCCAGAGCTGTGCCAGCCTGCAGCAGTTATAAGAATAGAGAGGACTAGTGAAATAATGATATTTTCTTTTCTGTTTCAAACTTTACATGCCTGTCAGAGTTTCAGCCATTCGGGCTAAAACTAAGGCTTTGCAGGCTGTTAGATCCCTGCTGCTTCACGTGGAAAGCTTTGGGTGAGAGGGGGAAAGTCAGAACATTGGTTCACATCTTCACAAGAGAATATGTGATTATTTGACTGCCTCTTCATTCTTGTTCACGGGGCAAACCTCTCAGAGAGCCTTCACCACTCCCTTCGAGTCCTTTGTATGTAGCACAGATACCTTTCCAGACTTTGAGGTGGATGTGCATCATTCACCCCAGTTTGGGAAGTAGACTGAATTCAGGCTCTCCCTGGTGGATAAGTGTCAGGGATAATCAGAGGACTAAATGAAGACGCTATGTGCTCAAACACCCAAACTTGCCCTAAGCAGTGTCTGGGGCTTCACTGAACACCAGACAGCAAAGCAGACAATGTACCTTGCGAGTCTGTTATCAGGAGATATATTTTGCAATGCTTTCTTTGCAGCATTTGGAGAAGATTTTGGTGAGGCACAGCTTGATTATTTTTGCGAAGACTGGCCTTCTCTGATGAGAACAACTTTAGACTAGAAACTATGTTTTTTTTCTTCATGGTATGTAGAGCATACTAGATTTTTAACTTCGTTTCAACTTAGATAGTAGTTTTTGAGAATAGTGTTGTACAACATACCAGAGGTTGTTTGAAGGAGGTTCCTTAGTCTGCTGATATTTTACTTTTGCAAGCATTGTTATTTGTTTACATGGCTAAAAGGGCATCCTTTAAATCTTTAGATAGAAGTTGCTTTCACTCAGAGTTGAGAAAACAAAGCAAGAATGGAAAAAAAATTGTTAGGAAATAAGTATAAAGAAGCTTTAGATATTAATCCTGGCCTAAGAGAGATATAACATAAAATGGAAGAATGAAGTGAAGGAGACCAGGAAAGGTATAAGGCTTTCAAAAGACCAAATTAGTTTGAAGACAATCTCAGGCCACAAAGGAAAATTTAGGAGCCAGTATTGATATATGTGGTAGATGATCCCAAAACACCAAGAAAAGAACCAGACACAAGCCTAGATGATGAAGTGGGAAAATATATTTGCTTAGGAGACATTTTGCCAGTAGCTTGAAGATTATGAAAATATTTGGAGATAGCAACTGATTCTTTATCCCTTTGGATTTTATTCATACAAAATGTCAGGGACTTAAGATTTGTAGGTCTAAGAGATCACCTGTAGCCTCGCAGTACCAGCATGTTTGTTTAGCCTTAAGTAAAGATACTACTTTTCACAGAAGTCATCATCCTGTGAAGAGTGGAGGCATAGCATGTCTGTGTGTTTACGTATGCTGTCAGGTGGGGATGGAAGCAGGTTGAGCTGGATCGACTCTGTATTGGCTGCTCAGAAGTGGAGAAACATTACTGTGAAATGCTTCTGTCTTCAGATTTATTGCAGTTGATGTGCAATACATGTGACATTTTGCTATTTGCAATGTGTCTCCCTGCTGCCCCTACTCCTAAAGCTGGACGTGAACTTCCAGCATTTAAGAAATGCCTGATATTAAGAATGTGATGGAAGGGTTGTCAGCAGCTTTTATTTCAGGTATTAATGTATGCTCCATCCCTCCTCCTTTGGGTGGTCCTGAGGCTTATCTGTCAAAACCTGCTGTCACATCAGCATTACTTGATATTCCAATTTGGAGGTATGTGTTTAAACTGTATTTTTAATCACTAAATGTTTTCTTCTTGCCGAAAGCGTGCATATTGACAAGCATCAGCCCTATGCTTCCAGTGAGGCAGAGATGAGTGAAGCAGATCTAGATCTGTGTCTGATGGGATGAGACTTAACCGGGACAAGGACTCTGCCAGGGACCGAGTGTTTTGGGAGGAACAAAGGAGTTATTCTGATCGACATGCCAAAATTAGCAAATGAGGTCTGATGCTTTATGATGTCTTGGCTGCGTAGCCTTCCTGGGAAACAAGGTACGATGCCCTCTCAAGCACATCACTAGTGAGTATTCCCCTCAAATCCCCACCTCTGCTTGTTGCAAGTTACTAGCTGTGCTGTCTTATCTCACTTTATTTCTATTTTCGTCTGTGCATTCAGGATAACTCTTTTGTTCCATTTTCAGCCCACACGCTGACACAGCTCTCTCCCAGCTCTCTCCCTCTCTCTTTCCCCTTACACTGTTGTTTAAGCATGCTGTAAACTTATTCATTCCCTAAAGGCAAAAGCAGCTATCTGAGCAACACTTTGTCAGCATAATACATTTACAGAATGCATATTTATGAACCTTTGAGCCTTTATTGTTCCAGAGGGCAAATAAAAAACATGAAAAGTAGCAATATAGTGTTTCAAAGGTCCCTCAAGGAAAACAAAAGTAGTTGGAAATAAATTTAGGAAAAAAAAAGTTCTTCTCCAGAAGAGAACCTTGAATTAGCACACACAAAATATGAGCCGGTTAAGACTATTCTTTTATTCCATCTATCCCAGGCTCTCCTAATCCAAGTTTTAAGAAATTTTAAGCTTGAAAAATGGTTTTAAGCTTTACAAAATAGAGTAAATTGCATCGATTAGACATATATAATAGTAAATCAGATTTTTGAGAGTGGCATATTTTGTGCAATCATAGTAAAGTAAATACAATTTTTAAATGGAAATGATCATCTTCCTTGGAAGCAACAAGATCAGTGTGGTATGTGCCACAAGATTGCTACAGATAAAAGGTAGCTAGAGGAAACTGGAAAATCAATAAAATGCCCTAATTGTTATTTTAATTGACTCTGAGTTCTTACTAACTTTACAGTGTATACCTCAACTTTTATAACAAATGAGTTGCTACTCATTATTGCTGATAATAAAATAAAGCTAGTTAGCCAGTATTTGTGTTCTTAGATGTGTCCATTAGCTCAATTACAATTAAAAGGTTTTTATACCAATATTCCTAGATTATGCAGCCTAAAAATTAAAGCCTATAGTGTTGTCTCCCCACATGAACAGTCTTGTTTTAAAATGAGATGTGAGCGTGGCTGCTTGTAGCTTTCATCCAAAGCAAAGACTGGAGTGTGTGCCAAAATTTGAAGTACTTAAAAAAGGGAATTTGCTCCAGCAAGCAGGATAAAAGAGATTACAGTTCCAAATGGTCAAAAAACAGATTTGTAGCTCTTCTACAGAAGTAGGGATTTGTACATTTTCCTTTTGGTTTAAGAGTTTGTAATTGTGCTCTGTTGTAATGACTCGAAAGACGTGTGCAATAGGAAACTTAACTGGACTTGATCTCTGTTAACTTCTTTTGGGCCAAATAAGAGAAGGAGACCCCTAGAGCTCCCTGTGGAATGATGGAGAACCCTACTGACGGGAAAAACTAGCTCTGGGGTAAGCTGGAAACTGCGGCGCCTCTGTCATAAGGTACCGGATGATTTGTGTGGAGGGATGGGGGGGTGAGAGGGAAGGTTCGTTTCCCGAACCTGTCACAATTTCACTAGTGGATGCTTTCTTCCAAAAGGGGTGGTGGATGTGTGGCCGTATTGGCTGTCCCCGATGCTCACAGGCGCGGTCTAAAGCTCAGGTGGCTCAAGTAGACGAGAGGGCTCCTGCTGTGTTTGTATGACGTCCTTTTTCTGTAAGCATTAACTCTGATCTAGGGGGTTTCTGTTGGGAGGTTGGTTTTTTTTTGTGTTGGTTTTTTATTTCCCCAAAGGTATCAGCTCAATTATGACAGCACTACAGAAAAAAGGTGAGATAGTTCTTATGTGGAAACTCAGCATTGCGCAAAGGAGAAAACTTTAACTTTTACATGTGTGTTTAGGTATTCTTGGTAGTCAAAATGCAACTGAATTCACAAATCATTGAAGTGTCTCCAAAGCTGGATTTTTAGCCTTTACTCACAAATTATAGATTTTCTTCCCTCCTTTCCTCAAGAATCACTCTGTTCTGCTTTGTGTAAGTCCTGGACATTGAGACCTCCAGAGTTCTGGGGTTTGCTTCTGAATATCGTTTTCCAGTGAATTGTGGTAATCATTTGTTAAATATGAGAAGAGCTTGAAACGTTATGATCGCTCAGGAGTTACTGCATGGGTAAACCCTTACCTACCACAGTGCACTGACTTTAAAAAGAAAAGACAAAGGAAAAAAAAAAAGTCTAGTTTATGTTTCGTGGATTTCTCATGTTTTAGGTGTTGCTGACAATGTTACTTTGCAGCAAGACATCTGAAATATCAAGTGGTTATTGAAAAAACACAGAAGGCTGCAAAACTAACCACTTGCCAGTTCTACAAACGTGTTTGCCTCATGTATCGCTTACGGCATGTGGAGGATTTGCACTGCCAGGACTGGGCAGGTTTCTCCTCACCCTACCCCACCATTTAAAGGACAATGTCTTTTAAGGATATGTAACCTCATTTATAAATGTGCTCTAAGCAAATGCTTGATATCCAAAGTGCCACTTTTCTTTTTGTCTTTTAACAAGCTGAGAAGAGCAGGGAGTGATGTTGGTGCCCCAGTCCATGCCTGTCCCCTCAGCAAAGCGGGCTCCTGCATCTGCCGCTGCAGAACAGTCCTTGTGCTGTGCGGGCAGCCCTTGTGCCCAGGGATTTTGCAGGCCTGCCCTGTAAACATTTCAGTGGAAATAATTGCATGTGTATAATTTGTTGTAGAGTACAAATTAAATTTTAGAAAAGCAGTATGGATAATTAGTCAAGGAAGGCCGAAGGAGATGCAGTGGGAGGAGAAGTATCAGGGATACTGTGTTAGTTCTTAACCTTATCAATACAGAGCATCATGATGTAGAGACTACACTTAAGCCCCACTGCAGCCCTGTGGTACTCATTGGGCACCCCTCCCATGCGTTGGGGGCCTGGATACCATGTCCAAAACAGACTACACAGCACCTGCTGTCCCCAAACTCTGCTTGGGGAAGCTGCATAGAGAAGGCGGTAATGGGGAACAAGGGGAAACTCCTCGGTAGACAGCTACCAAAATGATGTTATCAACCATCAGCATTACAAACATGACAGCCTCAGCACGGTTATGTGACACAGGCAGGAAGCTCAGGTGAGGTGAACGTTGTTGAGTTCCTGTTGTCACCTAGATTCCCATAGACCTCTTAAAAAACCAAACAACAAAAAACCAAAACCCCAAGCCTGCAGTCAGCATCCTTCAGTTAACTGCAGGACTGGGAGCTCTGCTTTTCACTCCCACTCTTGCTGCTTTTCATCCAAAATAGGACTGTATGTGTTTTTAGCAAAAGAGGAGGCTCTTAGGGAAGAAATGCAATGAACGTACCAAATTTCCTACTATCAGGAAAACTGTCCAAAGTCATAAAGATTATTACATAAAAAATGAGAGAGAAAATTGAGTTTTCTCTTTCCTAGCTTTCTAAAGAGCTTTTCAAAGCTTGTTTCACCAGCATGATATCAAGCATAGATTATTTACATTCTTGACTCATTGTGAGAAAGACTGATAAATGAAAAGATCTGTAAGTTAAAAAACCATACATGACTACACTGTCATCTTTAAATTCCCTATATATAACAAAAGTGGCAGAATGCAAATATAAGGCATTCTAGATCAAAGCAGTGAAAACATGAAGATATTATTATCTACAAAATATACAGTAAGCAATATTAATGATAAATATTTTAAATCCAGTGAAAGGAAACCTAAAAATCTATAGCAATCTTCTATTTCAGTAGGAGTTGTACAGGGTGGTTTCAGAGTTCCAGATTACACTAAGTTTTGTTATAATTGGAGGTCTCTGACACTGAAAAAATGGAAATAAAGCATTTTACATTATTTCTAGGTGCTAAAGAAATGAAGAGATTTTCATCATCTTTGCCTTTATAATTTCCTTTTTGTAAAAGAAGAGCAAAAGTATGGGGAAAGGTCCATATTGTCACTGCAAATCAGAATTGTACTGGTTTCTTTTATTATAATGGCATTTACTCTCTTAGGAACTTTTCTTATGTATTGTTTGAAAAAGGTTGGGTTTTTTTTGGGGGGGTATATTTCTCTTTTTCCTGGTCAGATTTTTCTTAAATAATCAAAGAATATAACATCTTGAATATTGTACTGGAAAATGTGTTGTATCTGAGGGGTCAGTTCCAAGCAATTGGGACCAAAAATTGTCCCAGAAACTGAGTTGGGACAAGTCAAGACCTTTTAATTTACCTAATATTCATTTTGAGGACTGCTATGTTATGACTGTATATAGAAACTTGTGTCATTAATATTGTATCCAAGTCGATAATTTGATTAATATTCTGGAGAAAAGCTGCTTAAACCTCTTGGACATGATGGCTTGTAAAATTCTGGTCGCACCATGAACATGTGTCCCAGTTTGTTCCTGGTCCCAGACTGGGTCTGGAAGGCTGCCCACCAGGTCAGTATTTTGCCTTCAGGGGGCCGTTAGCTGCCATTTTCCGCTGAACCTTTTCAAATAGGTGTTTCCTATCTCCGGCCTCTGCCAAAAAGTCATGTTCCCTTTTAAAAAGATAGAGTTTCTCTCTGTTCATAATTCGGCTCTGCTGCAAAAACAACTAATTGAGAGGTTGATGTGAGAGTTAGGCTAAGTCCTAGTGCTGCCTGCCCGTGCAAGAGTGATAGGTTAAAATATTCTTTGTAAATTATATGTTTCTATCTGAGAAAGAGAGTTGTGTTTCTGAGATATGGTGCCTCCAGTTGGTGCTCTTCAGCAATCCAGAACCGAGATCTGGGTTTGCCGGAGAACTGAATGCCAAATTAAGGGGAAAAAATAAAAAGAAAATTAATTTAGAGAGAACATGTTTATTTGAAAGGGACCGTGCGGTTTTTGGTTTCGCTGAAGACATGATAATATGAGATAGTAAGAGCCCTAGGTTTCAATGATATTATGCACTTAAGATATTAAAGAGTCTGTAAAGTGTGTCCAGCTCTATAAAATAATTTTCCTAGTGAAGCTGGTACCAAGATAAATGACAGCCTCGAGTGTTTGTCAGCTCTGTGGGCTCAGTCCTCTGGAGTGCAGCTGGAACTGCCGCACCAGAAGGTTGATTATTGTCAATAGTCTCTACTGTGCATCTGCTTTTTTACTGTTGGTACTTTTTTTTTTTGGTGTTTCCCGCCCCCCCCCCCCACCCCCCCCCCCCCCCCCCCCCCCCCCCAGGTCAGTAGCTGCCTTTTTGTCTCCTTCCTTCTCTTTCTAATTTGTGTGCCATAGGGATGCAGATTGAATGAACTGAGGAAAAATAAGGAAGAAAATCAGTAATCCTGACTAATACCCCCGGAGTATCACCGACAGGTTAGATGACTTCTATGTTAAGAGATTTAGAGAGTTATTGTTAACTGGTTGCTCTTACATTTTTTTTTTTTTTTTTAAAGTTGGATTAAAAGTAGATATGAAGATTAACATTCACTGGTTTTGTTTTGGGGAGGGTTCAATGATTCAGCTTCTTAAAAGCAGAATGAGTTTGGTTAGAGGATAGGAAGCCTTTTGTTGCAAGCTTTCCATGCATAGGTCAGTAATACCACCCATAGGCCAAACCAAAAGCATCGTGCTACTTGCTTAATAATTAAATGAGCTCCTCATTTCAGTCGCAGCATCTAACATCAGCTAAATCCAGCGAGCCCACTAGCTGTGTACTTGCTCGCTGAAAGTTACTGCTCTGATGTTGTGCTGAATTTCTCCCAGTCATCCCAGTCTTATTAATGCCTCAGTGTGGCATAAAGCTTCATTCATTATTCATAATAATCCAGTCAGAGGGCACTCTGAGACCTGATAAATTCTCACCTAAATGACAACAGCTGACAGGGCCTAGGGTTTTATAGCCTTTCTCTTGCCATAGCAAGGTGCTGTGGGCAAAGGTCCAGAATGATCCTCTACTAATGACCAGTGTGATATATGAGCAGCTGCTGATTTTCTGACATGAAGTCTACTCTGCTGAGCATCCAACCCGCCAGCCGTGAGCACTGGATGAATATCTGACAGGCGATATACTTCAAGAACAGGTCACGAAAAAAAATCTGTCTCAGGTGGGAGGGAATAAAAGGGTTAATCCTGTGCTGGAGCACTGCAACATCAACAACAACAAAAATATCCTGGGGGCAAAAAAAAAAAAATAATCAGAAGTCTGTAAATTCTGGCAGTGCTGATGTGGAAATGAGAATACGATTCCTACTTCTGAAAACTCTTCCTTTCTGGCACCCAGAGGGTTGAATAATCATGACTTGAGAAGCCTGTAAATTGCTTTATAAAAATCAATAATCATCTGCTGAAGGATATTAATTGCACTTTTTCACAAAGGGGAAAAGCTTCATAATATTTTATTGGTTTTTAATGGGCTCTTTGATACCACAGGAGGTAAGTGAAAAGCCTCTTTCTTTTGTTCAGGCGCAGACCTAGCCTTTCAAAGGAACGTACGTACCTATTTGAGTTTTAACTTCTCCCTTGTGTTGTGGGTTCAAATTAAAAGCAGGTGGAATCCTTTTATTTTGCCCTTCTATTTTACTTTCACCAGTGGTTGATTCTCTGTTATAGTATCTTACCTTTCCTGAGTTACACTGATAAATGTATGTCTTTCCCTGTGTTTCATTGCCATGCAAATTTAGGGGTTAATTCTGGAACTTTGACTTTATTGAGATATAGCAGACAAACAAATCTCCAAGTGCTTTGAAAAGATTCAGGACTGTCAGGGCCAAGTCTGACATCTTTTGCTTATTAAAATAAGTATAGCGAGTACCCTTTTTTTTAGCGTGCCTCGTCCTTGCTTTGGAAGAATGAGCCTTTGAGGGTCTTCAAGGGTGCCACTATTGCATTTTCCACATCCACACTGTGTTGCGTCTTTAGGCCAGGAGGACAAGTGGTTGTTCTCCATATGGACTTTGCTCAATATGAATTTCTATCTACTCAATGTAGCACCACTCAAAGGGCAACAACAGGTTGCTCTGGTTTGAAATCATAGAGCTGGAGTGAAGGGTGGTCCTTGCATGACTGAAGTTGAAGGCTGGAAATTATTTTTGTTTGATGCTGTATTTTGACCCTAATCTTTCCGTGTTTTGTGCCACAGTAACAGAGATCCACGAGATCTATGAGGATCTTCTCCCCTCTACCCTCCCACTGGTGCCTTCTTCTTAGTTAATGGAGAAATGTACTCTACCTGGTTCCCACATTGAACCAGTAGATAGGATACCACCAGGCAAAAGTCACATTAGTGGAGATGGGTCAAGTCCTGCACTGATTCTTGTGCGCACATTATGTACAATACGTTGTGGCTGTTGGAATAATTCAGGACTCAACCATTGACAGCTACTTGCATCCTTCTAGTCCTGCAGCGCTTAGACTTGCTTTTGGGACGAGACTTTGAGGGCTGAAGGCTGCAGAAACTTGCCATCTACTGGAATTATGGGAAGGCTTGGTTTTCCTGACTGAAGTCATTCTGACAGCCTTATTTGGACTTGCTTGAGAACAAATATTTCTATTAGAAGTGACACAGTCTATTTACAAATGAGGTGTGCCTGAACTATATGAAACCTAAACATATTCTGGACAAGTTTAGGCTTTTTTACGTGAAGAGCTGTGGGTGAAAGCATTCCTGGAATCCCCCATGGTTGCCAGAGCGACCTGGGACTGTAACCAAAACATTCGTCACTCTTGCTGGGTTCCTCTGTCGGCCTCCTCAGACACTTCTTCCTCCTTTCCATTATTTTCCTGTAGAAATAAACAAAATATGACATGTGCTTAGAGTTGTTGAACACAACCTGATGTGCAATTTGTCAGGCCAAGCTGTTGGATTTTGTGATTGTCCTCTGCCTTCACCGATGTCATCTTGTCTTGGTTCTTTCTTCTTGTTGCTCCTCCCCTAGATGAACACAGTTGGCCAATGAGTTCTTTGCTTTGAATGCTAAGAAGGTGATGGGAGCATGTTCTAATAGGTGTGGTACACCGAGAAAGACTTTTTATTATTATAGAATCATAGAATGATATTATTATTATTATTTTTTCTTTTTGAGGTAGAATAGAAACATATGTCATTAATACTCATGGACCCAGTGAATTGCCTGTATGATTTTTGTTGACTAGGCAGGTCAGATTGCCTCTAATGTAGCAATCCCTCACTCAGGTGTCTGTCATTCAATGTCTCCTAAGTTTCTGACAACCACTCTTTTTGTCTGGGCATTTACTATTACAATTTTTCAATTGTTTTTCACCAAAATGTGAAAATGGTAGTTTTCTTTGTAGTTTTATTTGTGGGTTTTTTGATTTAGTTTGGTTTTCTGTTTTTTGCAGAACATACATGTTCCATTCCATCTGCTTGCAGGACCTGGAAGTCAGTTTTGTTTGGTTAACTCAAAATTTCCCTCTCTCATTAAAAGCAAGAGCAGACAAAATATGGAATTGTTCTACAAAATACTCTAAAAATGAGCTAAAAAGCATTGCAAAAATAACTTTATTAGAAGATAAAAGCTGGGTTTGTAAATCCATTAGTTGTAGTCTATGCTTTTGAAAATCAAGATATATGTTTAAATGTGAACATTAAGTTTCCTATTGTTAAAAACTTTGTCCGAAGATCTTAAGTTTTCATATGAAGTAACTTAATAAAACTTAATGAAGGAGAGCAAAAGAGGAGAAGAACCTACACCCATCAAAGGTGTACTCAGAGGGAGAAGACAGTTCCATCTTTAATGCTCCCTTCAGGGTGAAGATTTTTGTCCTGTCCTGCAGGCATTGTGTATACCATGATGCAGGAAATAACTGGCTTTAACTCTCTTGTTCTTTAATTCCTGACTTATGGTAGGAATCCCTGCAGAGATTTAATGGTAAATGTTTAACAAGGGGAACTCCCCTTTCCTTCTATGATCTGATATTTTGTAAACTGATTAATTTAATAAGGAAAACAACATTTCCCTTCGGTTAGAGCCTTCAGTTCCTCACAACTGGGAGTTCTGTTCCTCAGCCATTTCCATTGCAGGGTTCTCCCAGTAGGCAGTTTGGTTTGCCTCTGAGTGGAAAGCGAAGTACTTATTTGACAGGAAGGAAGTTTCACAACTAGCTGCCTCACAATTAAAGGGACAAAAAGGGCTATTTTAACAAGCTGTAGACAATATTTTAAATTTTGATCAGTTCTAGAGCTCCTGCAAGGTTACTCGGCCATCTAACGCAGTTCTGTAATGTGCCCATGAAATTAAATCAGTTACACACTGATACCCACCTTGACTTGTTGGCAGTAAACCCAAGCAAATACCATGCAGGACTCCATAGCATTGCATCACTACTCATCCTCATTTAAACTGAGACATTTGAGTGAGATTGCCATTCCATCAGAGAAACCAAGAGTTTCTGGGATGTCCCCTGATATCCTTTCTGTGTATGAACTCCCCGTGTAGATTGCAGGGAGTGTTTTTAGGAGCCTCTCATGTTGCCATCCCAACCACATGCTACTGGGAAAGACATTGGTTTTATTAGTCTAGCTTTCTCATATTGGTAGTTAAGAGCTGTAGCTAGTTAAGAGACCAGAGAAATTCTTGGCACTCGTAGACTGCCTACTGCCATTTAAAGGAGCACCCTGGTATGTGTGTGTGTTTTTGGTGTTTTCTGGGAAGCCGCTGCACAGCCTTCGTGCACAAACTCTGCTGAAGCTGAGCACTTAAAGTACACGACAAACATAATGTCACTTCCAGCTCATAGTGGTGTGCAAGCACTGGCCCGTACCCTCGGCAGGTGTGGATCCCCAGGTCCCGGTGGGCAGGGAGCTTACACCAGGCTGAGCTGAAGCTGCGACACGGGTGAACAAACTGATCACACACAGGTTAAAGCATTGTGCACATATGGGTGATAATATACTTAGCAAATACTGTATTATTCTCTATTGCATGGAAGAAAATATGGAATAAAAATTGTATTTGGTAGAATTGCCCTAGATTGATGCCTGGTCAATCTGAATGGATGCTTCCTTGGCTCTTGGTCATTACCAGAGATGAGATTGCTTAAAGTTAGGCTCTGCAGTGTCACGGAGCATGACAGAGTGCGTCTAGACAATTGGACACATCGGTGTCTCACTTTGATGCTTTTGTGGGAAGTCGCTTGTCTTGTTTTCTATAGCATGGTACCACACAGCATTGTGATTGCCGAGCTGTGTTTTTTGTGTAGTGGGTGAATGGGGACTTTTCATTGCCAATTCAAGATTCTGGGAGATAAAAGGAGAGTGGTTTTTGACAGTTCTGTGGTTTTTCTCTAGGCACATTGGGTGCTGATTTTCATTCCAGTGCATCAAGGCAACTGTCTGAACTACAATCCAAACAAAAATTCCTTCAACGGCAAACCACTAGTATCACATGTAGTTCCAGTTGTTCACACTTTCTTGTGCTCCCGTCTTTCCATGAAATCTCACTTCCCTAACCCACTGCCTTGGGCTAATAGTTTGTAACAATGCTCAGTCTCTAAAATGTCCTGTATAAATGGAAAAGGGAAGATCATAAAAGAGAAAGATGAAAACATTTACCACTCTAGCTCCCTCGCTCCGAGTCTCTCTTGAGTTTCCTGATTCATCAGCCAGTTCGGAGAGCATGCAGTCACCCATGCTGCTGTTGCTCTCTCCAGTGCTGCTGGGTACCATTCATCACTCTCTGCTAGCTGAAGGAGACAGTGTCAATGCTGGCAATTGATCCAAGAAAACCTGCACATGTTAGTGTATCTCACTAAGGGCACTCTTCACTTTCTGCTTTTCCCTGTAACTGAAAAGTTAACCCATGAGGTTTTTCTGTTGAGATTGCAAGAGTGAAAATAATATCTGTAGGGGAAAGGAAACATTCTGGGCTCATCCCATCCCTATGTCCTAATCTTTATTTAAGGCTGTAAATTAAGGGGAAAAAAAAAAGAGTATTTGCTCTCTTCTAGCGTATCTGATTTAGAAGAAAGGAGATCTGTAGGGATTATCAGCTTGTAACTGTATATATTCGTATGATGAAACTGAATTACCCAGAAGACAAAAGAAACACTTGAGATACAGCATTCATCTTTTGTACCACCGTGTGCATCCATGTGTTAACACCTCGGGGCAAATCCCAGGCAAGTGCTGTTTGAAGGTAGGGGGGAATCTTGCTTTTTCTAGATCAGCAATCCTAGATGTAAATGTTGTTCATAGTAATGTTCTGTGCAGTAAGCCCACTCATTCAGACCCATAAGGATGTTCATGAAGTGAGGTACTATTAAATAGGGGCTCACACTTTGACTCCGAGTAGAGCTGCATTTGGAAATCTGGGAGTGAGAAAGGAGGGCTCCTCTGGTAATTTGGACTCCCTCAGAGGGGGATGGGAAATGTAGAAGCAGACAGTCTGTAGGGCCCTAATTTGAGTCCATCCCAAGTCAACCCTATCACTGCATGCTTTGGTATCCATTGGTTTAGGTACATGCTTACTTCCAAGTAATTTGCTGAATTAGGACTGCAGGCAGTGTGCCATAAGGTACAATACAAAAGCAGGAAGTTGTGCAACGTAGAGGGGGTTTTCTTTATAGTAAACTTTACATTTTTATAGAGCTTTTCATTAAAGAATATCAGCAAGCTATGCTACACTGATTAATTAAATTTTACAGCTACACTGTGGTAAGTAAACACTGCATTATTATTTTTTTGCTTTAATAAAGAGCAAATGTGGATGCAGAAAGGAAAGGATTTTGAAGTGTGCCCAATCAGCTGAGGTGGCTCCTTCCCTCGTTTGTAATCCTCACTCTGACGCTTGGTAGGATCAGTATTGCTTTTTTTGATAACTAGAGTAAGATGGACAGTTTCATCTCCAGCATGCTGCAAATCAGAGGTAAATTCCTGGAAGACAACTGGAACAGATATAAATCCAAGCCAAAGAAGAGCAAAGTCCCTTTGCAAAATTAGAGAAATACGTAGTTTGACTTTTTCAGTTCTTTCTCCCTAACATGAGCTGATTTTGGAGCGCATTGTAATCAATGAGTATTTGGCCCCAAGGATATAGGCCTGAGTTGCAGATGCTGGGGAAGCCTTTATGCCTTGCTGGACCTAGACTGTACCTAAGTATAATCTATTCTTACTAGCTGTTAGAAAGAACAGGGATATCCTCTCTTGCTTGCCTGCATTCGGAGCATGAAAGGTTCCTGAGAGAGAGTTCCCACATAACACGTGTCAGAGGGAGAAGGGACACAGGGTTTCCTTTGGCTCAGCAGATTCTGTGTGTAGAAGTCCTTGGATAGGGTATGCTCCTCCCGTCTTGGAGAGAATACAGGAGCATTAAAAAAAAACACAACCCAAAACTAAAAGGTGGATATTAAATGTTTCAGAGATAGAACTAGTTTTCTCCATAGCCTTTTATAATAAGACAAGCGTACAAGGTGAGAAGACTGTTCTAGCTGTGGGAACAGTTCCTGTACTTCGTGCTATTTTGTATGATTCGTTAGGAAAACAGCAGATATTCTAAATGAACATTATGATTCTGGAATGGATGGGTATCAGTGGGTATCAAAAGTTTGCATGGACTCAGGAAGAGGCTGGGCACAATGATGGAAGAAAGCTTCACTAAAGGTTCTTAAATGAAAGGGCACAAAGGCCACTTACAGAAAGAGAGGTCAGCCTCTCATCTGACCGGATATGGTTGTTCTTTTTGTACTTAGATCATATCCTGTCCTTTGCAATGGATTCTGTAAAGCCCTTGCCTCCATGAGGAAAGAGTTGTATTTTTAGTTTAAATGTTGCAAGGAACAACCTGAGCTGAATTTACATGATAGAGTGGCCAGTCTAAGAGGAGCTTCTTTACTTTTTATTTACTAGCTGCCATCCGCTCCTGCAGCCTCTGTATGAGAGGATGCAAATAGAAGAAAAGCAAGCTTCTGCCCCAACAAGTGCTCTTAACTCAGCTGTAGTGCCCTTTTGATTGACTTTAGTCCTCGAGGAAGCAGACACTAGCTGGATGTAATCAGCTCTCATCAGTGACTTTCTCCGTAAGTCTGTGCAGCAAATTGTCACCGCTAATGCTGTTTGTGGGACATTCATGCTCTGCAGATGGTGTTTTCCTCTGTCAGCCAAAGGGAAACCTCTCCTGACTGAGCCAGCGGAGCCGCGTGAAGCGTGTTGCAGCTGGAAGCTGTTCTTGGCATTATTTATGTTTAGCTCATTGAAACAGCATACATGTCATCGGGGTGGTTTCTGTGAAACTCTCTATCGTGTCTGTTTGTAACAGGCCAGCCTGGCCTCTCCAGAACTGCTGCTTTCTTCCATGTGTCTACAGGGTTTTTTTTGCGCTGTTTGTTGGACTTTGATTTACTACCAGGAAGCCTGGTGCCATGCCAGAGAAGTGCATGGGAAGCTGCAAAGGGATCTTGTAGAGCATGAGAAAGGTAAGTCCTTTATCACAGTTGAATGCAGCTTTGTCAGTGTGTGGAAAGCTGTTTTTATTCTGACTCTTGGCAACTCTTATGGTCACATGTTAATTGAGGTAATGGAAACGTATAGTGCATGGCACTGGTTCAAATAAAGAGACTGGAGATGCCGCCGTCTTTTGGATGGGCTGGGGACAGGGGAAGGAGGGTGGCTGCAGCTGGCGGAGGGTGAGAGACTGGCGAGCATGGCTGTGGGGGAGAGAGGCAACAAGAAGTAAAGATCTGGAGTCGGATCCTGGTTTCCATGAGGTGCAGGCGTGTGCAAGGGCCCGGTTCTGCTGGCGTGTTTCTGCAGGAGAAGCAAGGAGTGGGTGCTGTGATAGACGCAGGGACGAGCATCCCCCAGGTGACAAAGCGTGAGCAGTTGGTAGCATCGTATTGGAATTACGAGTCTCATTTGTCAGATCTCCGTAGGTGAATGGCTGGAATTCAGAACGAGTGTGGAAAAGCAGACTCTAAAATGTGGCAAAGAGAGGATTGGAAAATGCAAAGCCCAGCCATCAGGTTTGAGTAGCGAGACTGGCCCCAAGCTGGCTGATGTTTGGGACTGAATAGAGTGAGCGAATCCTTCATGTTTTCGGTAGGAGATTTGAGAGCTTTAATTGTTTAAACTTGGAAAAAAGTCACTGAAAAGCATATTAAAAGTTATTTATGAAGTGAAAGAAGTTCTTAAAGTGCTGATACCGTCTTTCTCCTGTTTGGTTTCTGTGCAAGTGCTGCTTTGGGGTTGCGACTGCCCGTAATCGTTTCACTGCTTATGGTTGCTGCAGAGCTGGACCTGGAGAGATGTGTTTGCTCTCGTGAGGCTGTGGGACCTCTGTGAATTTTGGATCCAGTTTTCCTGGGCAGCTTTGGGAATGCCAGGCCAAACCTTTTCACTTGCTTAGACTTGGCTTTTGCTGCTCAGAGCCTGGTTCATGGTACCATCTGCCCTGCTTATTGAATGTGTGAGGGCATATAGCTGTTCTGGGAAAAAGGGACATATGGAAAACGATAGTTGGTGAATCCCAAGAAAGAAAAGTCACGGGAAACCACGTAATTACCAAGGCTTAATAGCCAGTGAATTGACAGTAAGGAGCTTGGTCCTGAGGTCCTGTGGCATAAATGTGTGATTACGTTAACGCCCCGCTGCTACTGGGATACTTTTGTGTTTACAGGGCTTTCTCTGTTATTGCTAGAGGCCTTCAAATCCCAGATAGTCAAATCTCTATTCAGTGCTGCCTGCTGGGCGTTTAACAAGGGTCCTTGTAACGGGACCCAGTACGAGTACAAACATGAATGAAGAGTGCAGGGGCCACCATAGCACTACAGGCTGCAAGGTACCCAAATGGAGGCAGCCGCAGAAAAGCAGGAAAAAAAGTAGACAATGACCCTCAGCGCCTCAAGGCATTGCTTCAAAAGGTGTCAACACCAATTAAATTGTAAAGGCTCTGTCAGCTTCTGAAAAGTTATCTAGGCAGGGACAGAAAGTACAGAATCAAAGGGTCTGCAGTGCGTTTTTGTGTGTGTCGCAGCAGAGCGGGTGTACACATGCTCCTGACAGCGCGGGATTGGGCTGGGAGCCTCCCAAAGGCAGAGCCATGCTTGGAGTGGAAAAGAGGCGAAATAGCGAGCGTGGGGTCTCCCACACTGCCGTTTTTTATCAACAGTGGGGGGAATGTTTAATGACACAAAACCAGGGTTGGTTAAAGAAAAACCTGAATGCTTCCCCCCGCCTCAGTCGGGGGTTGATACATTTGAGAACTGGATGCAATGCCTTCCCCAATAAATTTGCTTTCTTTATGCTCTGAGCATTTTTTAGTGCTCTGAGCAGCTCTCAAATTTACTTTAGTCATTGCTGTATAAAATTGCTCGTTAGAAAAGGAAGTGGTGTTTTAGCAGCTAATTTCTTTTATGATTAGGTATGTATAACCATTAAATTTCCGTGCTGTCTTTCCCCTTTACTCATGGGACTGTGACAGAGTCTCATCTCATTCTTCGAAGAGATTAAAATGGTTGGGGGTTCAGGGTGAAGGTACACATCAACATCATTCTGTGCCTTATCAACGAGGCTGTTGTGATGCACACAAATGCTTACTATGATCTTTTCGGTGTGACGGTCGAATGCAGAATGAAAGGGGGTGAATAGTGAGTTTGGTGCTCGTATTGGGGGGGCGGGATGTGAGAGAAGCATGTGTCTTCTGTGTGCAGTGCCGAAGTTTCCATGCAAGAAGATAAAATGCTTTCTGTACAAAATAGATTAAATGGTTTGTGCTAGAAGAAAGCTTCTGACTATAATATTTATTCTCCTCTGTTCCTCATTAAAAACTGTAAAAAGGATTTTTTGCTCTTTAAAAAAACCCCAACAAACCAACACCAAAATGCTAATTAAAACAAGGAATTCAAATTGTTGCTTGTAGTTTCAGAGTTTTCTCGCAAAGCATTGTTATGTCAATTCAAATGACTGAGTGATGTTGATATTAAGTCGTCTTTGTATGTGTACACAGCATATCAAAGAGCTGGTTCATGGTTTTTGTACAAGGAGTCCTAAATATGATATTTTGCCACATCTCTCTCAGTATTGTAACAAATTGCTTAATCAAAAATCAGTTTGGGAGGAGGTATCTGAGATGGAAGGTCTGGGAAAGCTGTTTAAATGAAAAGGTACAAAACTAGTGGTCTGTTGTTGCATTTTTGAAAGCCTTTTCCAGAAAAGTAGGCAATTTGATGGGTCATAATATAAAAGCAACAACGGAAGTTGCTCTAATGTGTTCAGCTATCTGTAGATAATTTTTTCTCTGACTAAAAGTTTGGACAGTATTTATTTTTCATTATCTGTTTTTTTATCATATGTCTTTGAAATTCATCTTTGCCAAATGTCCTGATACCATGACAAACCAAAGGGAGTACTTTCGGACTAAGTTGAAGGACATATTAGAAATATTCTGAGTCTCTTTGAATAGCAGCTCTATTTAGCAAATATAATCTTCTCAAACACTAGAGCAGAAGTTTTTTTAATCGAGAGAAAAATAATCAGGCTCTACATGGTGGTGTCAGGCAAGCAGTGAGACAAGGATGCTGAGAATCCTGTCTCTGGCCTTGCCAAGACCACATGCTTCCTGAAGCCTGAGAGGACAGCGGGTGTCTTTCGTACCACCCATGAGGATGGTTTCACAAGTGGTTTTGGACTGTCAGCTGTGCCCCATGGCTGTCTCAGCTGTGCCAGCAGTGAGCAGCAGCCAGCTGGCTCGGCTGAGCAGCCGGGTGGGCTTTGGCAGAAATACCCAGCTGACTTCCAAAAAACATCACCGAGCAGCCCTGAGCGAGGGGACGAGCCCGTGTCTTTTCCTGCTTTTAGGGAAGAGCTGGCAGAGAGAGCTGGACTCAGTGGCAGGTTTCTGTCTAAGTGTGAGGATTTCCAGGCTTTGCAGAGGAGTCAGGGCAGTTTTGGGACTAGCACCACAGTGCACCTGAGGTAACGCCGGGTCCTGGACGCAGGTTGTATTGTCTACAATCCAGCTCGGTTGAAATGCACAGTGAGCAGGAGCGTGAGTGCCCAGATATGCATACAGCAAGGAGGCTGGGAGGAAAATAAGAGCATGCTTGGACAGATGTGCATTAGGATTTCTCCATAGATGATGGTGAAAGACTGGACTGCAGCTGTGCATTGTGTTGGGAATGGGAGAGACCGAATATGCCAGAGCTGCCATGTCGGCGCTCATCAGAGGTGCTGCTGGTGAGATGCTCCCCACAGGTGTAACTCAATCAGAAGTGATAGGGAAGGGCGGTAATCGCGTGAGCCGTAGCTCAGTACCAATTTCATCCTGTGCATTTGTCAACTGTTGCTAGGTAGCTGCCTGGTGGGAGGGGAGAAGTGGGATTTATATATATATATTTATATATTTTTTTTTTTACCCTTAAAATGGCTTATTGCAAATTGCTGTCATTCTGTGCAAATGGGGAGAATACCTCCCAGCGCCGCGCTGCCGCTGGCCGAAAGAAAGTGTGACAGTGAGCGGGGCTGTGCTCCCGTCGGCCTCCGCGCCCGGGAGCCGGCACGGCTGCTGCAGCTCCTGTTCCAGCTGCCCATAAACAACTGGCAGCAAGCTTCTCCAGTTTACAGGAGAAGAAGATTAGTGTGCAGATGGACACCTGATTATGTCAGGAGAGAAAAAAATTAGTCAGTTTTTTCTGTGTTTTGGGGTAGAGTTCCTCAAGCTAATGCTAGTTTGCTTTTTACTGATTCATTTTTCATGTGGAACAAAGGAGCTCAAAAAGAAGATAGCATTTCCAGGTTGTGTTTTGTTCTATAAAGCATTGGAGAATGGTACGAGTATGATTTCTGTTCGTAAATAATAACACGATCAGCAGTGCGATTCTCGCCCTTCTGTGTGCATCAAAACAAACTGTGCAAATAGATCGTGATTTTACTGCAAAGAAAAAATAATTTAGCTTCTTTCAAGAAAAGTCACGGTGCAGGCATTCGCCAAGATTTAGTAAAATTCATACAGCTTTTTCTGGCCAGCGAGAGGAGAAACGTGACTGCGTGTTGTCCTGCGGCCGGCGAGTGGGTAGGGGCTCCTCGGTGTCCGAGGGGCCCTTTGGCTCTGCCCTGTCTTTGTGTGGCGCGTACGACACAGAGGAGATTTTACATGGCTGAACGCATTGTAAACTCTGTCACTTCAGGGTATCGCCCGCTTAAACAACATCCACATCATTTTTCTTAGGAAATGATCTGAGACAAAATATTGAATTATTTAGAGTACCGCTGGGAGAGGGAATTGATTCCTCGCTGTATCAGAGAGAAATAGCTGCTCTTTTGAGGCTTGATCCAAAGCCTGGAGAAGTCAATGAGAATCTTTCCATTGATTTCAATAGGCTTTAGATCATGCTCTTACTCGCTCATCAACTATTTCTCTTTAGTTAGAACAAAACAATGCGTCCTTTCATCGCAAGATACCCAGTTTGCTGTACCTACGAGAAATATGTTCTATCTCATCCTGCTGAACATAAAATCACTTATGGCCTGCTGAAATAAGTAGCAAACAGTTTTTAAACGTCACTAAAAGCTAGATTTAGCTCCTATGCATTTGAAATTCTTGTAGTATGTGCACAGCTTACCTGCATATGTACATTTTAAACTCAATGTATGAATTTATGATACTCTCTCTTTGCAAATAATTCTTCTTGCTTGAAATAAAAAGATGCATCCTACTGTTTTCTAGGCTTTCAGATGTGTTTCAGCCACTTCTCTGCCAAAGGAAAAAGTATAGTAAGCTTTCATTAATTATCAATTCCTATTCTGTTCCTAGGAAAGTCAAGAGGCAGCATCTATGTTGTACAGCACTGAAATGTCCCATTTTGATGCCGAGTCTGAAAGGAGTAGCCAAACTAGACAGGGCTCCTGCAAGTGCCAGCAGCTTTTCCAACAAATTCTTTTAAAAAGCGATGCAGAAGTTATTTTCTTGAATGTCTGTCCTTCCTCGTGCCATGCGTGTTCAAGCAAAATTTTAAACAAAATTTAGCCATGTGTAAACAATACTGCTTCTATGTGTGCATTCACAAAGGAGGCAGAGCAGATCGTTAATCCAGTCTCAGCTTGCTGTCTTTATGAAATGACTCGGAAATGGACCCAACACACAGTATAACAGGGAAACAAGTAACAGTGAGTGCCATGCTCAACTTTCGACCTCTTAGGTTGTGTCTGAGTCAGGAACAAGGTCCATCCATTGTTCACCACCTGCAGTATAGCTGCTGCTGAGCTCAGGCTGCAGGATACACCTGATGGCTCTTCTGGACTTGGTGGATATGTAGTTTAATGTAATTTAGATTAAGAGAAGGTGACAGTATCACAGCCTGATATGTGGCTCAGCACGGAGCCCGTTGGGATTGCATACATGTACCAGTTTGTAATACTTCGGTTCTAGGGGCCAAGCTGAACTTTAGCACATTGTGGAGCAGCCTCCACTACTTATCTCCCGGCGTGCCCTGACCAGCGGCAGCAGGCCAGTGTGCCAGCTGAGGACAGGGTGCCCAATGCCCTGCGTGCTCTGATCGCAGCAGGCTCCGGTTGCAGTGTGCTTGCAGTGGGCTCTGGCTTGCACACCTCCCAGGCCATCCTTAACCCTGGAGAGGGGGAGAGAACTCTGCCCGCCATGGGCTTTGTAGCAAGAGACAAGTATTATAGAATTAAATTCATTGTATAATTCAGTGGTAAGTTACAAACATGCTGCGTAGCTTCCTATTAGATAGGTTTTCTTGTCATGCCCTGTTTTTCAGTAGAGTAATTTTTTCACTTTAATAATTTAATATTTTCAGTGCATTTTGCTTCTTGTCTTGAAGGAAGTGTTTTCAGCAATATAATTATTCAGTCATCTGGAGGGACTTCTGAACAGCAGATTTATAGTACTCTTAATAATGGTATTCAGAAAATGGGTTGTATCAAATTGTAAACATTTCGAAATGTTAAGAAATTATGAAAGTTATCACAGCAGGGATAGTGGCAACGTGTTAAAGCACCACCTGTGAAGGCTTGTGCTTTTGGGAGCCATCTCCACAGTCAAAGGCTGGTGCAGAGTTATGGACTCCTTAGTGGAAATATTATTTATATTTTCTGATGATGCTTACCTACAAGTAGACTAATGGAAAGACCAGACTAGATTGAGGTTATTTCTGTTTTTAAGCTGATCGAGGCACGAGTTGAAAGAAGAGGAGCAGAGTGTGTTTGTGATTTCAGAAAAATGCCACTCGATCTTCATAGCCAGGAAGTTCCTGTCAGGGAAAAAGAGAAATAGTAGCTTATGTAAAATTCTGAAATTTTATAAATGTTTACTAATACTGAAATATCCACTGGAATCAATCACAGAATTGGTAACAGGAGCACGTTTAAGTCTTGGTACAACTTTCACTGAAGGCAATCATTGCTTGTACTGATTTTGGGAAGGATGAGAGCCGTCAAGATTTTGTCAAAGATTTTGCAAAAGACATCAAGAGATCTCAGCTAGCAACCCTTCCAGCTCCACAGTCACAGGGCAAGGGAAGAAGGATGTCATACCAGGAGGCCTTACTGAGAAATTCTGATAGCCGTTTTGGGTGTGAGGTTATCAACTTCCTTTGTCAATGAACTTCATCTCTCTGCTAAGAGTTAGCAGAGAGCTTGTTTTGTATTTCAAGTGAAATTTGGTGCAGAAAAGACTGAATTACAGCCTATTAGTAGAATATAAACATGTTGATACCTTATCAGTTTACCAACATGAAGGGAAAGTGTTCTTGAGGCAAACTGAATGATCTGTGATTAGGATAATTAAAATGTTCGAAACCTAAACTTGCTGGGATGTGATTATTTAGTTGAGTGAAGCAAGCAGGATATAAACTGTTAAACAGCACAGTAATACCACAGAAGGTTTAATTTTATATATATATTTTTAAATTAACATAATTCTGAAATAAACACTCTTAAATTCTTTGAAGTTTGAGAAGATGATTATTTCTAATCAAAACTCTGCACGGTTTCTGATAACTCTTTAAATTTGGAACTTACTGATGGAAATCTTTGTGGGTTTTTTTTTTTTCTCCATAAGAGAGAGAGTTTCTTTGCAAGAACAAAGACAAGAGCAGTTATTCCACAGAGCAGTGGATTTATTTTCCTGCTCCACTCCTGTGTAAGCCTTCTCTCCCCATGCTTGCTCGCTTGCATTGCAGTAAAGATTGAGGAACGCAGAACAGCTTCAAAAACAAGCTGAATAACCTGGTCTCAAAAGCAGCCTGCCGGTATTCTGAGAGTTATTTTCCACCAATTAATTGTCTTTTATTAAGAATTTTCCATCGATGCTAGTGACTCAAATTTACAGTATTTGAATGGACCATTCTACATGAGTAATAAACAGATTGAATTTGGAACAAAATAGCATTATTGTTAATCTTGATTTATTATTTCCTTGAACTATGAGGATAAGAAGAAGATTACAAGACCTAAAAACCTGGAGCTGTGCATGTGTGTGCGGATAACTAGTAAGGAGTCAAACGGAATTTACTGGGAATCATCAGGGTTGGCTGAGACTGTCAGCTCGGTGCTACCAGCTCTGCTGAGATTTCCTCTTTGGGTAAGAGCTTGCAGGGCTGGGTAGTTTTGTCTCTTGACAGCACAAAGCCAGTTTGTCTGCTTGTAAAATTTCTTCTTCCAAAATAACAAGTTCAGAGCATTTGATGGACTGTCGGTGATTGATATTTTTGTAAATATGGAAAAAATCATAGATAACATCAGACTCAGAGACAGTTTTTGTGTTGTAGGGTTTTTTTTTCTTTTTTTTTTTTTCCTCCTTTATCTGGCTGTATTGTAAACTTTAGTAAAACTGAGATTAGCCCTGGCTGTTTGCCTATCCTGACAACTATAGATAGATACTTTGTTATCCATTTGTAAGCTTAAAATTTTTAACAAACGAGCTGAAAATTAGGTATTTATGGCACTAGTGCCTGCTATAGCTTTATATCTTACCAATTATAAATGTATCTCAGTGATTTTTACTTGTATTTTTAGCGAAGTGTTCCTTCCCGCATTTGCAGAAATTAACTTTTTTGGTTACCATTCTGATTTTAAAAGGAAATACTACTAGTTGATCCAACAGAAATTTTGATAGGGATGTAGTTACCTTTAGTTCCTTCCTTTCCATATAGAGTTAAACTTTACTAGCATGAATATTCTCTTAAGATGTAAATATCTCTGTAGCAGAGAGAACCATATTGATTTAATGATGTTATTTTTTTGCACATAGGAAAAAAAAATCATATGGAGAAGGCTTAAAAAAACCCCTCATTGAATAGAAATTTGATGCTTCACAATTAGCAGCTGTGATTTTTACCTGTGAACAATTGTTAGAGTTCTGAATTGTGATCATTGTTATTAGAATAATTTTTGTTCAGTCATCTGTTTCCTTTTAGTGTCTTATATGCAGTCATTGTCGTTAGAATCTACAAGTAAGCAAGGAGCTTGCTGAGTTGAGATGAGTCGGTCTTGGAAAATATTTCATAAGTACAAATATGCATATATCCTTCCCCCCATCTTTGGCAAGCTCAGCGTAAAAATTTTCGTTGTTATTTGTTGATGAATAATATTCAGATTAGGTTGGATCAACACTGCTAATTTGGACCCGCTGCAGTTTTCAAAAATATGACTATGAATTTTTTGCTGCTGGAGTCCATTTCTGGAAAGAGAACTAGATCATTAGCTGGCGGGAAATGACATAGTTACGTTGAAAACAATTTTCACTAATTGATTATCTGGCTGATTCAATTTCCAATCTTGGCTCTCACTTGGACCAGATGCAATATTATCTCTCAATATAACTCATGGTTAAATTTTACTGAAATGATATCCCTGTGAAATTTCTATTTGTGCAACAGACTTAGTATTTATCTATCTATCATATTAAAATCTAAAATAAATCGGGCAATCCCATCCCCGCATTCAGGAAAGTGTCCTATTTTTGGTCTCCATGCCAACTCTCTGGAGAAGTGTCTACTATTTGTACCATCATTAAGAGTACATTCTCTTGTTACGGATAATAAACCTGCTCTCCTTTCTATCGCCCTCGTCTATTCATTTAAAAATGTTTCATTTTTACAACACTAATGCTATTCTCACCAGCTTGGCAACCCTTGGATAATAGCATAAATCAGTGAATTATTATTTTTGTTTAAGGCATTTCTAGTTTTTAATTAAAAAGGAAAGTCAGACTCTTGCTGATCACCTACCGGATTGTGACTCTCCATGGTTACCTGTCACTCAAAGAGATCTAGCTCTGAGGAATGCTAATTAGCACTGTTAAAGCACTGGTAATTGAACTGTGGAGACAGCCTGCAGAAGGAGGCTGTTTGCATTCAGCACTGCTTTGCCATTTAAATGGACTAGCACAGTCATGAAGGTACAGTGGATGAAAGTGAAAAAGCACTCGGGCTGTAATTTTTCATTTTGACTTCAAAGTTGTTTACCAAAGTGTTTCCTAGAAACGAGTGCCCATACCAAAAAAGTGTCATGCGTAGCAACTTCACTGACAACCTACACTTAAGAAGTGCACAATGCCCTTCATCTCTTACTTTTCTTGTTGCCTGGAACAACCACTTCTAGCAATGGAGCTCAAGATGCTGCCTTAGGTGACCCGTGCCGCTCCTTGTTCAGTGCTGGGTTTCCAAGCAAGAGATTAAAAATTAAGGATGCACCAAATTTAAAACAAGCTGCAAAAATACCCTAAAGGAAACTAGTCTTCACACTGCAGATGATGACTTTTCCAGATGTTTCTCTGACTCCCAGTGCTGTGATATCCACATGCCCTGGAATAACACACCTTCCGTCATAGTATTTTACAGGTTTGCCAAGGTGAGGCAGAACATCTGTTGGCACAGAAGAAATTAAACCCCAGCCTTCTGTCGCAAGGGCAGGCTTCTTGTCTGGCACCTTCAGATGGGCTTGATTTTTCTCTAAAGGTAAATGTTCAGCATCTCCTGAAGATTTACTACTTTCAAGAAAAGTACCCCAGCAGTGCAATAGCCATGTCATACTGATCTAACATGACTTTGTCGTCTCTTTGATTGCTCGTATGATCTCTTTTCCCATTGAACAATTTAAAGTCTTAGATTGTTCTCCATGCCTTCAAAGACTTGCATATTTGTTTAGTTTAGCAAATATGAGCAATCTCATTCACAGGTATGAAGTTGAACAGTTACCTTGGTCCTTAGATTGTGACGTGACACATACACGAGTCATACATTTAGATACTGTGAGAATAATGAATACTGATTTTAAAATGTGTCCATCAGCTAATAGATGAATGTGGATTTTTTGTTTGTTTGTTTATTAAATAAATGTGTGCACATTTTGGTACCCGCAAGATCATGAATTGATCATTTGATTATGTAAAGTGAATATTTGAGGGATAGGACAGCTATACTTTATTAAGTTGTAGATATTTGAGATATTGTTGTTAGCCTAAGTATTTCAGGACGCTGATGACTTTTGTGTTAAAATGCAAAGATATGATGATGCAGAAAGTGCCCAGGTGTTATCTTCAGTCATGAGTTAAACTTGAAATCCCTTTTCTCTTACCTGTAACGCTCCCACCTGTTCTTGATGGATAAAACTGACTGCAAATCTCAATGAGTTGCAGGACTTCATGCAGATGTTTCGGTGTGCAAGACTAAGCGTTAGATGGGTAGCACACAAGCGCTGTCTTTATGTATCTCTATCTTAGTGTTTGTTTAACCAAAACTGTTCCTGTGTGAGATGTTTCCAGTTTTTTCATTCTTACTGCTTTTTGCTGAACAGCATGGATGAAAATTTTCCATGTTACGAGAAAAAAAAGGTTGATTATTTCATGTTCCTGAAAGATTATGATGGCAGTTGAAATTTAACACTTTCCAGATCATGTTATATCTGGAGAACAGTAAGGCTGGCCTGAAGGACTGTGTGCTAGCATGTTTCCACCTTGCTCCGTTCTTTCTAATGGGACACATTGGCACATTCACTACTTTTCATTTCTCACGGGCATTTTGCAGGACGCATGGTCTCTTAGCCTCCTGACCGTGGCCTGTGCCAGCTGGGTGGAGAAGGACCCACATACCTTTTCACATGATTTACGCTTTGTTATTCAAAAATACTAGGGGAAAAATTTATATCCCAAGGTGTTCTCAGGATTTAATGGCACATCACCAGCTTTTAAACTGAATCATCTCAGACTGTTGCCTTGGGAGCACTGGCTTTTTTCACTTACTTGCAGGTTGGATTTGAAGGGGTACTGTCTTTCTCTCATTTATGTCAAGCTGTTCTCTGTTTAGCTTTTGTGTTGTTTGTGACTTTTTGTCTCTGAAATGCTTCGTGCACGCTGGGACCCAGGTGAAACATGGGCAGGGTGCAGTGTGTAGTCAATGTAGGGCATCATGCAAGGTCCAGACCCAAAGTGGAGGGCATAGGGCAGCCATGCTCTTGACAGGGCCTTTGCAGCGTGGTGTGGTGTCGCCAGCATGGTGGAGACCTGGTTTTGATTTCAGACCGACCTGTCCCTGCTGTGGAGCTCCCTGCTCAGCATGTCTCATGGATGCCATGGAGAGGCAGGGGGTGCTGGCTTTGCTGCTTCTCGCTGGAACTGGGTGCCTGCTGGGGTCTGTGGCAGCTATGCCCACATCCCATTGTGCTGGCAGGCATCTGAAAATGATAAGGAAGCTTGTCCCTAGCTGCCACCTGTCAGTTAAGTAAGCAAAGAAAATCAGCCTCAGAAAAGGTGGCTCTGACCTAGCTACCCCAAAGGAAGCCTGGAGTTGTTTTGACAGTCCAGGCATCATCCAGCCCTTGAATACATGACATGATTGATCCCCTAAATTTGAAAGCTCACTAGTTAGGGCCTTCACAGTATGCTGAAGAAGTGAAGGACAGCACATCAAGGTGTTTTCTTCTCATAGCTGACCATATTTTTGTGTTTCTGCCCCAGGCAAGGTGGCCCATCCCAGACCAGCAGACTGCTGTACTGCACCAGCGTAGTGCTAACAGAGCCTGAGAAGAGGGCCTGAGAAGCACCTCAGACTGGTGCCAATGGAGACCACATAAAGCCTTTACTGGGAATGGGGAGCTGTGGCAGAGGCTGGCAAAGGAGCGGGAGATGGTGTATCAGAATCTCCAGAGGCATGCAGGTTCCTGTGACCCTGTGCCTGGTCTGCAGCAGCCTGTCATGCTCTAGAGCAGTGGCACAGCACAGCTCCTTGACTGTGGTGAGTCTTTTAAAATACACAAGTGTGGTTTTTGAGACTAGACCAACACTGACCTATCAGCAAATAGACTTCAAGGTTATTTAAACCAAGTAGTGGGCCTACTGTGTATCCCATTTGTCTAGCAGGGTGAGACAGTGTTGTAGGACCTGTTTTTGGCCATCTGAGATGGCAGCCACCATGTGCATCTCTGCAGCACTGCAGGTAAAACACCATGCTGAAACAAAGAACTTCTCTGTGGCTTCAGAGGAAGTTTATTCAAATGTGTTTTTTCTCTTCCTCACCTATCTCTGGAGAATTACACCAGTTAGATTCACACAGAGGAGCTTAGTTTTGGCCTCAGATAGTTGTTTCTGAATGTGCAAACCTTTTGCAAGTACCGGGACCAAATACGTTGAGCAGAGGAATCATGTTTGTGTGGGGATTATGGCAATGTGGAATGCTGGAGCAATAGATGTTTTGGTTTATTTTAGTCAATGTTAAGAAGAAAAAGTATAAGAGTTGGGGAAATTAAACACTGACTGTACTGAATTATCATTTCTGTTCTATTGACTTGCCAGAAGAAAATGCTGGTGTTACCAACAAACCCAAAGGCAAGAAGAACAGGTGACTTACCTGGTGTCACTCAACATGTGAAAACCAGAGATGAGACACTAGTTGTCTTGAACCTGTGCCCCCTTCATTATCCCAAGCTGCCTGACACGCAGGCTGTTAAAAGAGACAGAAATAATCAGAGGAAGAAAAAATCTGGTGATACATTATTTGTATCTGCCTAGTCTTTTCCAGGGCAGAAAAGCCTTTCACGTCTTTGAAGCTGTCTGCAAAGGGATATTTCTTCTTATGATTATGCCAGTATAATAATTATATTGCATTCAAAGCAATTTAATCTGATCTGCAAATAAGTATTTTGGTACTAGGGAGTTGCATCAGTGTGACTACAGAGGTTTAGTGCTCAGTTACAGCAGTGTAATTGCCTCAGTAAATCTCCCCTATGTAGACAAACCCTTAGACAAGCAAAGTAGTAATGATTTCCCATCAGTAGGCACGTTTCAGAGTACCGACTTGTCCCCAGTGCCGATGACATTTAGATTTGGCTTTTTGGAGCAGTGGTACCTGCAGACACACTCAAAGCAGCACGTGCCTGAATTTCGTACCTGCTGTGTTGTGTACGGCCAGGCACATTGTTTTATGAATCGGACCAAGAAAATGCATGCAATACGCTCTGCAAAAAAGCTGGTACAAAGGCACAGCTGGTTTGGAACCAGCAGCAGTTTTCTTGGTACTTTTTATACTAAGCTACCTTCTTTTAGACTGAAGGTTGCAGTGTGTCCATTTTAATTTGAAAACACAGAGGACCCTGGAGGCTGGATCCTTTGCTCATGTAAATCAGCGTTGCACCGTTCTCTTTGGTGCAGCTGAGTTATGCCACCACCTGATAACGTTTGTTTTACCTCCGTGGCAAAAGAGCTACAAAAGCCTTCCACTTCTGCAAGCAAACAATAAGTAACCGTACCAATCAAAAACAGCTTAATAAAACCACTAAGAAACCTTTCTCTGCTAATTGTAAACAAACCTAGGTTTGCTTGTGTATATTGTGAGTATATTTTTCTTCTCTTATTGTTGGAAACAGTTTGGGACGAACTGGGTTTCAGTGTCTATGCAGGCCACACTTAGCTGCCGTACGCAGCAATACCGCCCATGTACAGCCCGAGCACCTGTGTCGCATCCTGCTGACACCTGCCAGGCTCCGGAGGCGCGAGGGTTGTTGCCTTACGTGCAGCCTGATGTGGTTCGTTACCCTGTTCTAATTAAGTCTGCTCCAGCAGTGAGAAGGAAAGCACTATATTTAGGGCTGCTGTGTCCCTTAGACTACAACTTTTTGGAGTCTTCACGTGATGGTGTTGGGTAAACATTCCCTGATGGATAATTTTGCTGGAGACTTGGGCAGCCGGAGTTTATCGTGGTATGCTGGGAGAGGGATGCCAGCCCCAGCCCCTGGTCGTCTGTCCCCCGGGAGCTCCCCTATGGCTTATCCCCCACCAACGTCAGCAGGCAGAAACGCGTGACTTCAGCAGGTGCTGGACCATGCACAGCTTCTCTGCACTTGGATATTTGCATTTTGTTCTTCGTTCTGTGCTGTTAGAGCAGATCTTGCCCTGTCACCTTGAATACTGAAAAATTTAGCCATTTGATTTGAATATCACGTTTCCTCTTCTGATTGTTAAACCATTCCTAAAATAGACTTGGAAACCAATTTGCAGTTTTGTCCCTGGAGCTCTCACACTGGCAGTGGGACAAGGGGCTTTGTGTCAAAGAAAGATGTCTCCCTCCAGCACGAGGCTCAAATAAATAATTATAATAAAACACTTTTAAGAAAGCATTTCACAGTTTATCCTTAGTGTGAATTGCTTCTTACACTGTGAACTTTTTGGACTGTAGGGCTGAGAATTTTCCTTCGAGTCCGTCCCGGGTTGCAACCAATAAAGGTCTCAGAGCAGAGATGGCAAAGCTTCTGCTCCCAACTCCAGCGAACGTGAAAATGGAGCTCTAATGAGGACGTCTGTCCTGTGACAGCTTTCCCAGCTGAACAACAAACTGGCCGTGCTCTCCTGGAGCACCAGAAACCCTTAGGGGATGCTAATGTGGCATGTACTCACTTCCTGATTAACTATACCTGCTGAAAAAGCTTTTTTGTTCTCGGGTTCTTATGAATTGCTCCAGTCTGAAGGATTACATTACAGAGCAGTTCATGAGTATGGCATTTCCTGGAACATATTTAAAGAAATATGGTGCAAGTGCATATATTGGCATACAGTCTTCAACTTTCCTGTAAATGAAATATTACCAAACCCAGAAAACAACCCTCAACAAGAAAAAAACCCAGACCACTAAGGGTCTATGAGGCGTCTAAAACTTGGTATGGACTATGTCATAAAGCACATTTTGTTAGTATAAAATTTTCATCTTGCTTCTGAAATCTGAGTTCCAATTGCTGTTATGCAGCTACACGTTTTCTAGGTTAATGCTAACATCAGCTCTACATTACGTTTGAGGAGTTAGATGCTTCTTTGCAACAAAACTGCAGAATTTAGACACAAGATTACGCACAACCAGTGGCTGCACAGTTTGAAAACGTCTACACCTCTCAGGTTGAATTCGCCAGGCTCTGGTACTACCCTGTGGTAGAGCTCCTACGGTTTTGTGAAAATACGTCAAACCTCTGGCCGCTCCACAGCCCGGGTATGCTTTGAAGATTATTTTTGTTTTACTAGCAGATGGATGTGAAGCCTGCCGAGGCTGGTGGGATTTGTTTCCATCGTCTTCTGCAGGTGGTGGGATGCAGTCAGGTCTGGATCTGCTGCCAGGTGACTCCTTTCCTCCTGCACCTTGTGGAGTCCTGCAAGGGGAGGTCCAGAAAAGCACAGGCGACTGCAGCGGCAAGAGGAGCACGAGGTGAGAAGGGCCCTGGAGGGACCGTGCGTTTCGGAGCAGGGAATGTGAGATGGAGAACTTAAAGGAAAACCTTTTCAGGCTATAGTTACAAATCAAAATATTTAAGTTAGTGTTTGAGAGAAGGTCTGGCAAGCAAAAAGCTGTTCACAAAGAAACATCCTTGTTAATTTTAAACAGGGAGTGAATTGGAGGGGTGCGGGTTTGATGTGAAAGCCATGTTGCTTATCACCCGAGGTAACGGCTAAATTGCAATACATATCTGATTAATTTGGCCTTGTTTTATTCATGTGAAATATTAATGAAAATTCACACATACCATGTCTACTTTTGTGAAATAAAATTCTCCCTGAATTACTTAGCTCCGCTCATGAGGGCTGAACAGCAGTGCTTACAGTGAAAATACTCCTTCAGGCTTAAAATCAGTTGCTGCTACTCCATAATAATATAAAAGTTGTCTAAACAACAACCAGCTGCAGGTATGCAGGAAATGGGAAATATGAGCAGTTATGAAAACCATAGACTGGTGCTAACAGCACGTCATTCTGCGATAAGGGCGGTGGGCTGGCAGGGGACTGCAGAAGGACGGTGTAGGAGCAGCAGCCACATGCTCTGGGCATCTTAAAGGTGTATTTTGGTCACTAGTTTAACCGTATCTTTTCTGGCTAAATGAAATTCCTAACGATATCCTATAAATACACCATGGAACAAATAATCTTAATTTTACTAAGCCATGCTGAAGAGAATAGTTTTCTCCTTTTAAGGTGCTTGTTTTAAAAAAAATTTATCCAACTTGAAGCTGGGAGGAAATTACATAGAAAACCCTGTTTGGCGAGGAGAAAAGTATATAAGGAAACAATTCCCTATTGATAACAAGCGTAAATGAATTAGTAAATTTGTTAATATTGTTGCTGGCCACGTTCTCCTTGCCAATGAATTGTGTCATGTCAACTCCCTCTTTATTGTTTGTTTGAGCAGAGCAGCAATCATGGGTTGCTGTATTTCAGACTGACTACCAAGCAGGTGGTGGCTCTTGTTTCAGAACTTACTCTTGTTATGAGCCAGCACAGGAGAGTGGTTTGGTGAAGATATTGCAAAGGGCCTATAGAAACTTTGGCACCAGTTAAGGATCATTTCTAGTACTGGTGGTGGTTAGAGGCCTTAGGTTGTAATTAACACCCCACAGTCCTTGATATCATGGCAACACAAGCTAGTGTCTTACTGTTGCATGGGCACAGCCCTGTATCCATGGAGAGCATCAGTGGTATGGAGGAACCTCCTTGTGAGCTCAGAGGTTTGGAAATGGGACATTGGCAACAAGACTGTGCTAATTGTTTGCAACCTTTCCTGCCCCGATGTTTTTAATCTAAATAAATGACAAGGAGAAACGTGAGAATGGATTCATTGTACCTGAAGCTCTATGGAAAACAAGACACAGAGAGACTGCCTGTGAATGCAGTTAGCTTTCTAGTTTTAAGTAATTACTATTGTCACTCCCATTTTGCAGGCAGGAGATGGAAAAACTAAGTAAAAATTCAAGATTAAAACTACAGCGTCTCTGACAGAGCTGAGAGGTGGCAACAAGGTTTCTGAGCTTTGTACCAGTCTGAGGGATGGTCCAAAGAGGCAGGGGGTGGTGGCTGAACACCAGCAGGAAGAGGCATACAGAGCTATGAAGTGAGCTGCATCCAGCATCCCCATGTATTACTGCATCAAAAGTAACAAGAGACTTCCCAAATCTACAACCAAATCTTTCCAAATCTGAAACATTACTCCACAGAAGTAAGTATTTCTTATTCGGTATAATGAAGCAGTAAGTTGCTATAACTGGACTTTGAGTCTATTTACCAAGACTTTGAAATGTTGCTGATCTCTCTTGTGCAAGCTTTAGGCTGTTCCCAGCACAAATCTGCGAAAGACAATATCAAGGTTTAAATTTTCCATCTGACTCAGACCAGGAGTTTGAGCACAGGTGTCTCCATGTCGGCCTGGGAGAGTAACGTAGCTACTAGGCTGCTACAGACTGAGCTGAGGGTTTCAGTTTTCCCTGTTCAAGCTCTTTCCTTGTCTGTGGAAAACCTAATTCTTCCCTGGCACTAGGGCTGGACCTGAGGTGGTGTGTCTCAGATGAAAATCCTGAATCTTTCATTACCATATTCCCAGCCATAAAATGTTTTACTGGTCCGTGTAAGCTGGAAGAGCATCCAGTGGAAAAGATGCTCAGGCGCAGAGCACCCTGCCAGGGGAATGGGGCACACTGTTGGAAGGGCAGGTGTGGGTTCAGGGTCTGGGAGAGGGGTGTAATTACCAAGTTAGCAGTGTGTGAGTGGCCTCCGTAACCTCCTTCGATTTATAGCGATTATTTTCCTTTCCTATTACAACCACTTGGAAGTGAACTATGCTGTTGCAGCAGGAGGACAGGCAGGAGTTCTGCTTCTGTGCAGAGAGAAAGAGTGAAAAGAAGTTGGACTCGAAGCAATCTTGCTGTTGTTTTACAGTCCAGATTTCAGACTGGAGAACAGGCTGAAAAGTGAGGGTGCAGCTGGAATGAAGTTGCACGGCCCATGACTTTTAGAAGAGCTGCGACTGATTTTGCAGGTTTTCCCGCAGTGTGTTGGCGCAGGCGGCCAGACCTCTGCAGGGGCTCGCTCCAGGCCCTCCCTGTGCCTCTAGCAGGTGTCATGGGGAAACCTGGAATATCTGAGCCTCAGGGATGATTTAATTCCTTGATTCCACACTGTCATTTAATCTCCATTGTTCTGCCTTTTCCCTGCGAATATGGCTTCTGACAGTACGTTCGCTGCCTTCTCCGTTAAGCTCGCTTGTGCCTTGCTCCAGGGACGAGTGACATAAAGCCCTTCGTGCTCAACAAGCGAGGCCCCTTGTGCTGCCATTACAGAGCTCTGACTGAATGCAAAACCTAAGCTGGTATTGCTCATACTTAATCAATTGTGTCACTGCCAAAGGTATTGGTAACTCCTGAGTTGTGTCTGCTAGGCAGGCTGGGAAAATAATAAGGAATGGCCAGGAAGAAAAATCACTTTGCAAAAACCAGACGTGCAGAACCTGAGATGGTGAAAATTTACAGCATCTCTTCCTTGGGCCTGAGACGAGATGACTCCATGCAACGCAAGGTAGGCTCATCTTTTCATCGTTGTACAGCTTTCCTCTCTAAATTCTGAATATCAAAGTTTTCACTTCTGTGGCCATGGTTGAAACTGTTGTTTGAACTCTTTCTTCTGTTGGCAAAATTTCCATGCTTCACATGGTAGAGCTATTGCTTCTTAGAGCAATACTTCTGTTACTGCAGATTTTAATTACCGCTCATTGAGAACAAGACAAATGGAGCTTGAAGTCCATAGCGTTAAAGCTATCCATAGACAACCTAACTGTGCCTGTTACTGTGCTTAGATGATGTCAGCAGCATACTATTTACTTAACCTATAAATGTCACTGATGTGATTTGTGCTGCTGAAGAAGATTTGGGGAGAAATTCTAACATGCAGCAAAAGTAAGAAACCTTTAAGGAACAGATGGGCAGGCAGGATTTTCACACTCGCCGCTCATACGCAAGAGCATGGAGAGCCCGTATTTAAGGCAGCAGATTTTTGCTGGGGGTGAGCACAATGGCACATCACTTGATGCGTGCAGGAATGTGTGTTCTCCCCGCGCTTCGCACCCACCAGCGGAGCCGTGCGGGAGCTCGGTGCGCGGGAAGAGGTGCGGCTGGGTGCCAGCTCCGTGCCTGTCAGAGCAGTTACCCTTCCAGTGCAGGTTAGGACGAGCGTGGCTGGGCCAGGAGAAGAGTAAACACCCAGATATGCCAGACTGCTCCTTTGAACAGAGCTTGCCTGCCAGGAAGCGCTTGCCGTGGGCAGCGAGGCTCTGCTGCAGAGCTGTTGGCTCATGTCGTGCTCTGTCAGGGATGTAGGGCACTGGGGAGGGAGAGGCTAAAGCTGCCCCTACCAGCCTTTGACCCCCAAGTAGAAGTTTTGCTATTTGGATGGAAGAAAAAAAAAAAAGTATCCTAAACTTTTCTCCACCTATCTGCTTTCAGCCTTTAACTTGCCAACAGGCTGTGGTAAGCAGGATGGACCCCCTGGCCCCCACATGCAATTGTACACGTGCTGTGGTATCAGAGCTGAAGGGGGTTCATCCATGGAGCAGAAGCCCCAGGCAAGGCTTTCCAAATGCTGGCTGGACCTCCGGGGCTGGATCTGCAGCCCTGTCTGTCAGCCTCTCCTCTGAGCTGCCCAGTGGGTTGCTCCTGGGTCCTCCTTCCAGCCCAAGGAGGCTTTCTTCTCCCAGAATGCTGCAGTTTAGAGCAAGAGGAGGACAGAAAAAAAGGGTGTTTGGGTTGTTGTTTTTTTTTTCCTGATTTGTTTGTTATGTGGTGTGTTTTTTTTTTTTTTAATCTTACAGGAGGTCATGAGACAATGTAGGTCAGTGACAGGGCAAGGCTGGGGACATTTCAGGTATAACTGCTTTTTGTACATTGGGGTGTAAAACAGCATGTTCCACAGTCAATTTTATTTTTGGAGGGGTGGAATGGGGGGAAGGTAACACCCTCTGAATTTAATTCGTGATTTATGTGTGTCAAGTTGGGTGTATGCTTTTTTCCTTCTCTTTTTCTTTTCTTTTTTTTTTTTTTATTCCTTTCTTTTTTTTGTGATAAATTTATACTTCTTTCTGGTCTCTATCCTGTTTGATGTATTCATGGTGCCATCTACTGATTAGACATGGAATTAACACTGAGTTCTAGTCGGAGATAACATTCTGCACTACCTATTTAAAAATAAAATTTAATTGTGTGATTAAACAACAGCTTTAAATATGGAAAGCACCAAATGCCTGGGATTTTTTTTTTCATCAGAAGAGCTCAGCACCTCTAAATCACCTTGACTGCTTTGAGATACGTCCCTGTCTCTGCAGGAGGCTGAGTAAGAGCCATGCTTTTGAAATCTTGCCCCAAATGTACAGCAGAGCCCCAAGGATTTCTCCTTCCCCCTTATGCTCAGAGCGTTTGTACATCTCTGCCGCTGCTCTGTGCCTCAAAATGAGAAAGAGTTTTCAAAAACATTTTGAGATTTTTAGAAAACTAGAAGATTATGGGTTGTTTTTCCTTTTTAAAAAAGTATCAGTAACCAAAACCAACAAATCAAAATTTTATATTTTGAGCTTGTTTGTGAAGCCAACAAATTCTTTCCCTTTTTATCTGGAATCAACAATATTACACAATCTGATCGCACGGCCAAATCTGCAATTTGAAACAAACCACAAGTGAGAGGGGAAAAATTGATCTCAGCTGTCTTTAGAGCTGATATTTCTGAGTTTCAGATTTCAAAAAGCCCCAAACATTTTGATTAGAAAATAAATAAATAATTCTGTAAATAACTTGCTAGTTCTACTGGTGGTATGTGAACGGGGATGAGCTCTGCTCCTGCAGACCTCTCCTCCAGCTTTAACTACTATCTTATTATCATTATTGTCTCTTCTGTGCTGACTGCTTCTTCTCTCCTGAATTATCTATTTCTCCTGAAGCATCCTGCTTTTCAGGAGTCTGTTTCCCATCCCCATGCAGATGCACAGCATCACCAACCTAAGAACCTGGCAGTCGACCTGGAAAACAGAGTATAGGGCTAGAATTAGAGATCCAGGACATCTTCATCCTCAGGTGGCTCTTGCCTTTTGAAGGTCCCTCTATGAGGAGTAAGCAACAGAGAACTTGTGGGAAAAATACAAGCAAGCAGAAACATCTTAAAAAAAAAAAAAAAAAAAAAAAAACTTCACCAAATGCAAAACAGCCGGGAGGCTTAATTGAGATGCATTGGCTTTGCTTCTGAAACATCTAGTTCTTTTTTCTTTAGAAGAAAATGCAAAACGTATCCTAAATGGCAAACAATTTCCACATACACCTTTAAAGCAGAGCCCCTTTTCTCTCCTTTTTCTCTAAGCACAGTGATTGCCCGTGATAGCTTGCCGATGTTCCTAAGGTTAATAGATAAAATAGATAAGAGATAATAGTGTTCCGTGTAGTGGTGCTTTAGGGAATACTGTGAATATTGAGGTAATTGGGAAGTCTGTAAGGGGGGAGCGGTCACCGAAGAGGAGGCAAGGTAAGATTAGAAAAGCTGAGCTGCAGATCTCGGGAATATTTGATAAAGGTCAGAACTAGAGGCCACTGGATCACTTTCTCTTGAAATACTGAGTCAAATAAAGAAAAGGGCAGAACTAGAGCAGTACTCATTATTTCCAACATCTAATTATTGTGTAGATACTATTTTTATAAGATTAGCCAGCAGTAATGGTGAAGCAGTAGACCTTTCCCTTCTTTGTGTATCTGATAGATTAATCTGCTTAGAGAGGGGCATGCTATATCTAGGCATGATAGGCGTCAGAGGTTGGTTAAGAAATAACTTTCTTAAACTTTCTCTCCGTGTACAATTAGGTTCAGCGTTGCACAGGCTGTTAGTGGCAGGTTGTGGGGAGCCAGCTACAAGTTAAGAACTGGCTCAAATGATGCTATAAATGGACAGCCAGTATTTATATGAAGAAAGTTTGAAATTTGGAGGGTCATTATTTTTAATCCATCTCAGACCTGTTAAATTAAAGTCTTTCAGTAAAAACAATGCAAATGAGATTTTTTTGCTTTGTAACGTGCCTTTTTAATCTCACCCCAGGGATAAACATGAGGAATATTCTTGCTTTCTACCAAATATAAGAGGAATGGGTCAGAATTACCCACTGCTTCTCATTTCAAAAAGCTAATGCCCTGGTTCTGCCTATCCCCCTCTGCAATCTAAACTGATTTTAGAAAACATTTTGTTAAAGTCATGAGCGATGTGGTACAGCTGTGTCAACATAAGCAATCATTGTGTGATCATCGCAGCCCAAATGCGTGCAGCAGCCTTGCAAACCAGCTCGAGGCAGGGACCACTGCTCCTCAGTTTGTGTAGGGCTCAGCACAACGGGACCACTAACTCTGTTGTTTAATGGTTTTAATTTGTGTTTGGTAACTCCTGGGCACCATGGTCATGGACCAGGACAGTGCTGAGGGTGGGACTCAGGGCTGAGGTTGGAGGGGAGGATGGTTCCCATCTCCAGGAGTTTGTAGCACAACATGACAACAGATGAACAGGGATGTGGGGAAACAAATAAATTATTGAGACATTATTGGGTAATATGATATCAGTAGTCTCATAACACAATTCTTTTTATGGTTGTCATCTTCTTTTGGTAGGATTTGTGGTAAAATTAAGCTTCTGATAAGGAGGCTGAAGGAGAAAATTGAGGCGATATGGTGTGTGTCTATGAGGAATTCCTGTTAAAGAAGGAGAAATCACAAAGATGCTGATTTGAAAAAGTAATTAGAGGACTATGGAAGCTGAATCCATAAAGTAAGTAGAAATTAGAGAGGTTATGGTGGGAATAAATTAAGATACACATTAGAAATAAAGTAAAGCAGGTTACATTTAGTGCGAGAGAGAATGTTGGCCTGATGAAAGTAAGAGGCCAGGAAAGTTTTGGGGTATTTGTTTTTGTGGTTTTTTTTTTTCATTCTTCACAACAGCAATAGTGACTACAAGAAGGAGACTAACCAACAAACCAGTTACTCTAGCATCTACATTGTCGGTGTGGTAGATAAGTTTAATTCGAGCAAGGATCCTGTGAAAGGAAGACAAATTCATTATCTACAATTATGTAGAGATGACTTCAAGTCCTTCAGTCACAGCAGCACCTCTGTGTGATCTTTGGAAGACAGACCTTCTCTGCCTCATGGATGCAGTGAAACAAATCCACAAAAAATATAGGACACCCCAATGGTTGCACCTCTAGCAATTTCCTTGGGGCGTAAGCCTAAGGTTTTGGGTCAAGAACCGAACCTCTTAGAAACCCATGTTGTTGTAGTGTGCTTCCTTTTGTTTTTAGGTCTCAGTTAAGGTTGCTCTTTCAATTCCCAGCTCTTTCATAGACATGCTGAAGTCCAGTAATATAAGGTCAGCAAATGCTTGTGCATGTACTACTAATGCTTTTCCTATGCAAACGTTTGTAACTGCTGCAGTGCCAATTTATTGTCTGACTCCTGAACTTAGTTGCCATTAGTACTCTGCAAGACTCCAGCCTCACAAGAGCAGCTGAGCGGAAGTGAGGCAGTGAAACACAAACTCAGACACGCTCGTTATGTACGTGCACCTTCAAACTGATCTTCACCTCTCATGGACCTGAAGTTTACAAGGCAAAAGAATAGTTAAAAGAGTTGAACAAGTCGCAGGAGGGTGAGAAAACAAAGGGGCTCATTAAACTTTATGCCTGCATCTCACCTATAAACAGCATAGTGCAGTTTTTGTTAATGCTTTGAATTTTAATTACATGCTGCCTTAAGTAGTACACATCTAATCTTACCTTTTTCTGCCCTTATTAGAGAATGAATTTCAAGTTTAATTTAAAAGCTCCACCAGATTTTGAGGAATGTTGAGTACATGTTTGTGTGTAGGATACAAGTTTGCTCACCATTTCAAAGAGAGAAAGATATTTTCATTCTGAAGCACATCAGGGACTTGATTTTACTATCCACAAAGCAATTAATAATTTATTAGTATATATGATTGTGTTCAGTGTTTGCTGACAAGTCCACATGCTTCTGTGTAGAACATATTTTCTTCTGAGTATGACATCTTTCTTAACCACCAAAGAGTATAAATATTGGTTTTAGTGCTTGAACGAATCACATCTCAAACAAGTGAATCATGTTTTTGAAGCACTGTGCTATATTGTGGAATTACTGAATTTCTGTACAGATCAAAGCTCTGACAAATTTTCCTGTGGCCTTGGACGTGACTGTATCCATTTGTTCTATCCAAGCAAACAGTATTCCAGGGTGTATCGCAGTGTATTTCAGAGTAAGTTCTCTTTTTAAAGTTATTCTCATTGAAAATAACATAGCATCACAATTTAAAGCTTGAACAGACTGAAAATCTTTTAATGGAAAGTTTTCTCAGAAAATGCGAATTTTACTGAGATACACTCCTGCTTTGAAATTGTCTGGTGTACTCTGCAGCCCATTTCATTGGCAGCGAGCTATTTGGGGAGTCAAAGTGACTGCACACAGGCCTAGCACAAACAGTGACCATGCACACCGTCCTTATTCTCGTGCTTTGTTAGTCTAGCAACTCCCTCCCTCACAAGGAGTTTTTCTTACTGAACCTGGTTTCAGATAGCAGCAGTAGTATCAGCAGAGCAGCAGACGTGCTGGGACTTTACGGAACGATGCAGCGCAGTAGGTGCCAGAGATATATGCCAATGCAGAGCTCAGAAACTTTCACAAAACTGAGCTGATTGCTGCTCCATTGGTGTCATCAGACTTAGAGCGATTCCCAGCAGCTGGCAATCAAGTCTAAGATGTTTTTCTCACAACAGTTCTACATAACCAGAAGTTTGGAAGGAATATTTCCAGGAAACCTGTAATTGCTTTGGAAAGCGTTCTTCTAAGTCAGGTGTAAAAACCTTTATGGTGAATCTTAGCTATTTTTAGCAGTGATTAAATGGAAACTAATGAATGATTCAGGCTTACATTTGACACAAACAGGTAGGAAAGTAGCTTTTGAATATTTTTTCCAGGATAGATAAATAATTATGCTCAAAACTGGAAACTGAATGAATAATGAAAATTACTTTAACTTTTAAATATGAAGGATACATATGGGACGTATTTGTGCTCATATACATATGTATCTGTAGGTAAAAACTGTGTGTGCTAGTAGGAATTGGAGTACTTACAGAAATGTGTGCAGATTCTGCAGACGCTTTACCTTGGAGTAAATTATCGTCTCAGTGTCACTTTTGTGGGTGACTCCAAAGGGTGTTTAAGAAAGTATATGGAAGAAAAGGTGTTTTTTAAAAAAAAGGAAAAAGTGCTGAATATTAATTTACTTACTCTAGAGTTGAATGGAAAAGCCATTAGGGAAAATATGCTGAACAGGTTTGGCAGCCTGTGCCACAAGAAACATTTCCTATAGCACATTGCAGACAGAGCAATTAAGTGTTAATAGGAAACAATGCTGTTTTTTTTCCTCAGAACTAATATTAGAATATATGTTGTTAAGAAGTGTTAATCTGATGTAAGACACAATTATTTAATTTATTAAACGTTCTTCACTACTGCTAACAGCTGGGAAACCACAAGTAAGAGGTAAAATACATCCTCCTCATGCATGGGAAGCCAGGGTTATAAAGTAGGCTATAAAGTAGCTCCTAAGGTTATTAGAGAGACATGGTGTATGTTCCTGGGATGGTAGAATAGCAGTGCTGGTGCGAGGCGGAGGGCAGAGAGATGTGGATCAGAATCCACAGCAGGAGCAATCTCCAGCACCCGCAGTGCCCTGGCAGCCTCTCCTTGCTGGTAGATCTCACTTCTGCTCCCTGAGCTGCCACCACACTTCCCCTTTGCTTAATTTTAAGCACAGGCATGAATTATCTCACTGCCAGCCATAGAATTGCTCAGGTATTTGCACTGTTTCCCCACAGGTAAGTCTGAATGGAAAGAGGACTGCCACAAAATGCTAGATTTATTTTCCAAAATGGCACATGTGTGGTTAAATTACATATCTGTTTTGAATCTCTTCATCTATTTTATACAATAAATCAGTGCCACAAGATTGTAAAATAAATATTTACATGAAATATATAGAGAAGTTTATACGAATTAGGCTATATTGACGTTGCTGATCTGTTTCATATTGATGTTTATGCTATTTGTTTGTTACAAGTGAATTTAATTATAAATACTGTGTTTCTTAAAGCAGAGTCTATTTAATAGCAAGCATTGAGGTCATTTTAACCAAACTAGCAGTTTTTGGAGCACAGCTCTACTCAAAATGTCTGTATTTCCAAAAGCAATACGGAAATTTGGTAGCATATTGGGGTCTGATGTATCTATGAATAAATCAGGTATCTGGGGCAATAGGGACTTCCAGGAATCACCCTGGGTCAGGTAATTCAGTTGTGGCATATCTTTCATAAAAGCAACGAGGAATCTCAGTAAGTTAATAAGCTTGCAAGTCATCAGATTTTCCACATGCAGTCATGTCCTGTAAGTGCAATAGAGTGTATTAATAGTACTCCGATGTAACATTTTCCAAGTGTTTTGTAGTAATACTAGTTGGGTCATGTACTACTAACAAGCGTTAACATTCCTCAGGGAAGACTCAGGGTTTGAAGTGCTTTATGCTACCATAAAATGTGGAATAATCAAATCTGTGAAGGACAGGCCACCGTGAACCTGGCAGGAATATAAGACACTTGTGTATTGTGTAACAGGCGTTTGCTCTATTTCTGTGGTGAACTGGAGAAAATGATTCTGAAGTATATGCGTTGTATACACGAAGCAGAACATAACTTTACATAACTTTACATAACATTCAAGTTTCCTGCTTAATCAACATATGGCTGTGGTGGGTTCCTGGAACGGAAGAGTACAGGAATTGCTGCTGTCACCCCAAAATCTTTGCCTGATATCCTTTCCTCTCCTTGTATTTATTTTCATTAGCACCTGGCTCCCCATTCGGTTGTTGGACAGTCAGGGCATGTTCTTTGCCCCAGGGTATGGAGAAAGTGACCATGAGATGCCAAACAGGTACAATTCTCACAGTCTTTTGATGAGGACATCCTAGAGTAGGAACCTGACAGGTGGCTGGGACTGAAGAATAATTGTGTCTAGATAACATTTGATTAGTCTGTACACTGTTACTGGAGAAAAAACAAATGCATAGTTCAAAGATGCAGCACACTCTCATACAGTTTTAGTTACAAGAAATTCCAGTTGAAGGTAACATCGTCCCGTTAAGTGGACCATAGGGGCAAGGTTCATTTTTTCTTGTTTTAAGAATTGTTGATATTTCACAGTAGTTATGTCTTTAACTGATGACAGTATAACCTGCCTGTCAGTATAGCTAATAGCCAATGCCACTGCAAATGTTGGAAAGTATTGCTTAGTAGCCTAAAAACATTTTTATATTTCATCCCCAGAGTCAGACTGAATTCTCATCCTGCCCAGATACGTACCCATAGTTCGACACAGCCCTTTGCTGCAGGGATGCTCAATAAATGCTTACACATAGATGTCTTTCCTGCTTTGTCTGCATTTAAGAATGCTTCTGCACAAGGCTGCTCGTGAAAGTACGTATCTGCAGGTTCACATCTCCTGTGATTGTATGTCATGGCAACCTGCTGCCACCTGTCCTGCTGTAGTTCCTGAGCTCTGCAACAGCAGGTCATCTCATCCCAGCTTATAGGGAAACATTGCTCACCTTTTAAGTCAGGGGCTGAAATACTTTGTTCTTTAAAGAGCTTCACACATACACTTATACCCTAACTATGTTGATTTACCAGAACGACTTATGTTTTACAGATTATGTATGAACTTGCAAGTATATTTTAATATCGAAAAATTAATTGATGCAACTATATACAAGGAATGAAATCTGATTTCTGTTAATATCATGATCCGTGTAACAGATTAACATCTGGTTCTGAATTCCCAAATCTCGGCTTCCAAACTCTTCAGAAATTAATGAGAAAGTCAGTAGAAAGTTTCTACATAGACCATAGTATTATTTTTTCATGTGTGTTTTGTTTTACTTTATTTAGACTGGAAAGATATTCTGTCTTACCTGCATGAGTTCAGAGATCTCCCCTCATCACCCGTGAATGGGAATCGTATCACTGTGTCCTCATACGTTATAACTCAAAGGAGAACACTGATGGAAAACAGCCAGAGAAATTCAGCCCAAACCATGTGACGAGTTGTATAAAACAGTTGTTCTGCTTTCCACTGCTCTGACCTTTTCCACTACTTGTGGTTCAAGGCACTTTAATCAGTGGATTTAGAATTTGTAGTATAATACAACTCTTGATTTTCAGACAGCAAAAGCCTCTTTAACCCTCTCTTATAAATCAGTGTAGAATTTCTCTCAATCTAAGAAACTCCCTGAGTTTGTTGTTTCAGTCCTAACGTCTCGCACTGTGGGTGTCTTGCACTTGATTTTGATGGGATCAGACATGGACCTTGAATCAGCTCCATTAATTTTATTGATAACTTATTCATTGATAATTAGAAGATACTAATTGAAATACTAAAAGTGCTAATCACTGTTTTTATGTGCAGTTATCACCAGATGGAGAGGGTAACAGTTACTCCTTAGAGTTTGGCTTCCAATGACGTGAAGAAAATCCCTCTGTCTGAAGTGCTGTCATGGCCAGGTAACCACGGTTTCCAGGAGAGGAGCATGGCTGGAGACATATAAACCTTCACAGGAGCTCTTCAGGTGTTTGCCAAGGCCCTGATTTCAGAGGTACTTATGAAAAAAAGATTTACAAAGGCATGCGTGCTATCCATATGTGGCTTTCTATTTCTTAGATTTGCTTGGGTTGTAGTGTGTGAGATGTTGCCATTTTATTCGACAATTGCATTGGCACCTATTAGGTAATAGTGTGTCAGGGTACTGTGAGGGCTGTGTGAGGGTCTCTGGCGTCCGAGGGTGCTTCCCAGGGGATGGCAGGGCAGGATGTGGCAGCCAGACCCCTGGCAGCCAGGGGTGGGGCGGGTAGGAGGCAGCATTGGGCACCTCCCTGAGGACTGGAATGGGCTGAGGACAAGCTGGGAATGTGAGTCACGGTGAGAAACACATCATGGAGGAAAGGGAGCGTGTGGTCAGGTCCCTTACAGACATGGTTGGACTGACTGGTTAAACCTCGAGGGCTTGCTTTGCTCAAGGGTGATCTAACCAGTAATTTGTAATTGTCTGGGTCAGGTAGCTGTTAATAGAGAGTAAGCATTTTTACTTTTTCCTGCGTTTGAGCGCATTTTGAAATGAAATCTCCTTGCTTCCATTATTTCTTTAAGTGGAATGATTATTTGCTGTTACCGCAAATATGCAAATGTCATACAAGATATTTTGTGTGCTTGTAAATTCAACAGACATTTTCTTGGCACCTCAATATTCCATTGATGCAGCTGGCACTCTACATATCTTTATGCTTTACAACCACCCTTTCCCTGACCAGAAGTAGGAATGAATGTAAGAGAGCAAATGCACAGAGTGCTTAAAGATCTCAGATTTGTATCTCTCAAGATCAACAAGCTAATCATAACGAATTTGTTCCTTTTTCATGAGTGATAGCTCTTAATTCTGGCCACAGTTGGAGAAAATAATCATGTTGAGAAAGTTTGAGTACTTAAGACCCAATTTATATCTCAGATATACAGGTGATAGCAATGGTACAGGCTTCACAGGTGATAGCAACAGTACATGCTGCCAGTGGCTTCTGCTGTACCCCCCGTGTGCTCAGGTTTTTTGTCAAGGAGGTTATATTCATGGGATAATGTATTTTAAAGAAGCTTTAAATAAGAGATGTGTTTGTGGCTGTTAGGACTGGAAAAGTAGAGAGTAGCCTTGAAAGGAGCACAGAAGCTTTGCGAGAGAAGTGGTTGGTGACAGAGGAAAGATTTGAGCAAGAATGAGAGAAAGGGGAAATGTCAAGAAGCAGGGCAATGCAGGAAGGCAAAACTTTACCTGATGTTATCTGGGTTGCTGGCCTCCTGAAAAGCTGCTTCTCTGCCTTGCTGCCCACTGCGCGGGTCAGTTCTGCTCTCGCTGTACAGGATGTGTATTGTTATCCCATACAGCTGGCAGTGGAAACCCCATTGCTTTACTTCTGCAGCTGAACCTACAACATTTCTGTATGTTTAGAAGTGATAACGGGCGGAAAGGGTGCTGAGGTAGTGAGTCCTTCTGAGAAATTAGTGTCCACCTTGCTGGCTCTTTAAGTTCACAGAAAATATACGCTTCACATTGAGCACTGCTCTGGGACTGCGGCCATGACCCAAACTGGAGACGTGCGCCTCGGCAAGGACGCAACCCCGACTGCCCGGCACGGTGCAGGAGGGTGCCTGCGCTGGCTCCTGCGTGTAGCCTGGGGCTGGAGCTCCTTCAGCCACCCAGTCCATCAAAGCCTATCACAACTCGATTCAAAGCTCTCCTAAATAAATGAGCCTTTCAGCTGATGTCAATAGGATTTCTAGTCTCTTTCCCATTCCTCGGCATCCTTGTGTCCCCGGAGAATATAATCAAGCACAGGAGACTATAACAATCAGGGCTTGGAGATTATGTAGCATCAGGCACGGCCTTGAGGAGTCATGTTTGCTGACATTAAGTTGACTACAGCTTTATGGTCATTTTACACATGACAGCATGTCAGCCGTGTTAAACCTCGCTGGAACAGGAGATTGCCTATGACTAGCTGCTGTGAAATTGAAATGATTTGTCTGTGTCTACGTGGACTGAAAATCATGGCTATTGTTTGCTAGTCATTGCAGTTTCTCAAGCCTCTCTTCTAATTCAGTGTGATTTTGTAGTGGAGACAAGACATTAAGGGGGTTCATGATGCAGGTGTGTGCCAGACCCCCACTTCTTCAGTGCGTCCCATCAGCCCCTCTAACTTCAGTAGAATTTATTCCAAGGGAAATCTGTGCCACTGCAGAGGGAAGTATTATTCAAGGTTATTTAGGGTAACAGAAGTGAGATCTAACTGACATGATTTCTGTGAGCAACCTGTAGATTAAGGTACCATTTAGCGTAACTGTTGTAGAATTTAAGCCTGTGCAGTCCTGTGCTTTTGGTGTAACTGTATAGATAGTGATGGATGTGCTAGTCTGCACCTTGAACCAAAGACATTTCGTAAATAAGGATTACTCCTGTTCTCGTTTTTTGGACTTAGCAAAGCTATATAAAACTTGTGGTGTAGTTAAACAACAGGACAATACTTTGAGTATGATTTTTGAATGTAATTCTGTACAAGTCAGCTATATTTTGCTTTAAATTAGCATACAAAAATTGAAAATGTTTTGACCTATTTGTTTTGACCGAACGGTACAGAGTTCCTGCATTTTGCATAACCTGACCACTCCGTGTGTCACAAGGAAAACAGAAATGCTTTATTTTAAGTTTTTGTGATGTTCTATTTCATGCGACTTGAAGTACACTAAAGATTGGGACCAAGATTTTAGGCAACACCTAGTACACATTCTAGTACAGAACATTTTACAAGAGAAAAGGAATAAAAGCTCTCACTGAAAAGCTGCTGGTGTCAAATAGTCGTTTATTCTGCCATTGTTGACTTGCCCCCCTCTAAATGACAAGAGCTTAGCTACCAACAGGAAACAGTATTCCAACAAATGCTTGTGAAACCTTGTATAATTCTTGTCACATCAAAAGCCTATGTGGAACTGCGTGCTTTTGGCTTTAGCGCTCTTTTTTTTCTTGCACATGCAAAAACAATAAATGAGGAAATATTTACGCTTATCAAGAAAGAAGGCTACTGTTTACAGTAAAGATCCTTCCCCAGCACATCAATGAATCTTAAACTGCATGTCTGAAGTTTGGGTGAACTTCAGGGTTGATGTCACATATCGTGCTCAAAAGCTTTTTCATCATGCTCTCCATGTTCTTGTGGTAGCTGCTAGTGAGGTTTCGGACAGTTTCTGCTGTTTGCTCTTCTATTTTAGCAGAGAGGTTACCTTGGGAGCCCATTACCTGAAAAGCAGAAGTCCTCTGAGCAAAATAAAAGGTTAGAGATGGCTGTGTTTATTGTATGTTTCTTCATCATCTAGCACAAACATAACACAAACACATCACAGTGCTTCCTAACAGTAAGGGTATGATCTAGGTTGAACTGTACGCATAAAAACAGGATTAAAGGGAACTCTTTCATATGCTCATTAGCAATGGGAATCTCCCCATGTAATGAGTTTCCCAGCTCACTGTGGGAACAACATTGTACATGTTTTGTCTTTTATATCGCTCATTTTAATTTGTTTTCTATTTTAATGACTAGTCAACTAAGATCTATCACCAGTGTGCTACGTTTGGCCTCACTGAGAATGAATGTAAGGGCAGCTAAGGAGCAAAACATGGGAAAGCCTTCCTGACAGTGCATAATTACAGTTTCAGAGTACTTGAGATGTCTTCAGCAGTTAGTGATGTATAACCCTCAACAGGCCTCAGACAAGGTCTTTTAATGTTACATTTTCTTATCTGGCGAGATACCAGACAGCTTCTGGCACAGTTAATATCAGGACATTCGCTTAGAATTTAATTGACTCTAGACTCGCTGAACGTTTTAGCAAGGTTATGTTACAAACAGATGCATGCGTTCCAAATCCGTGACTTTGCTCCCTCCTCCCCCACTGCCCCAACATCCTTTGAATTCTTCCCTTATGGAAAAGTTCTTCAGATACCGGCAGAGAAATTGGTTTCCAGCTAAAGAATTCCCCAGAGGAGAGCAGAAGACATTTCTGCGTGCTGACAGAGTAAGAAAGAAATAAATAACATATAACATATTCTTCTTGTTCCTGCCATGGTTCTCTGGGTTGGACTAGCAGCTGAAGCTAAGCTGTGACGTTAGTGGGATATCTAGAAGATGACCAGAAACAAGGGAGGAGTCATTAGCTGTATTTTCCATGTGATTTCAGACCAACTTAGTCCTTAAAAGAAGGAAAAGTAACTGAGTTAAGATCTTTTGCACAAATCACCTTTGTAATTCTATTTATCGGTACCTGGCAATGTAGTAAGAAGTTTTTCCGTAATCCAGATGTAAAATACTTTCCAATTTGGAAGAAATACAGGATGTAGACATAATTGTAAGTATCAGGAAAAGATTATAGTTTTCTATAGTAACTATTTTTAGCTGGTATTTTATTTTAGCTTTAGACAAGTTGTAAGGGTCTCATGTGGGAAAGATTGTACAGCTTAGACTAGATTTATGAAGCTGATATTTTCCACTAGGGAAAATAACTTTCTAAAGATCCCAGATGGTTGCATGTTATCCAGCTACTAAATATCTTTGAAAAACCTCAAGAAAAGTATTATAATTTTAAGAAGAGCCTCTGTAGACAGGGAACCTGTTCTCTCAGTTCATGCTAATACTGTAACTTGAGATAGTAGATTCTTACTCTTCTACCTTTTTTTTTTTTCCTTTTTTTTACTTCTGGATTTGAAGACATTTTTCTTGTCATAATGCAGACAATGCTCTGCTTAGTCTATGATTTCTGCTGACCTTGAAGGTCTGTCCTTTATTTTTCCTCATACTGATTTTATGCTCGTGTCATTCCAAAGTTGCTAAAATGTTACATTGACTTGTAAGCCACAAAATTCGGAACTAGGCCTCACATCTCCGGAGTTTGGTGATCTCAGATCCTGAGTACAAAGACCATGAGCAAAATTAGTTTAAGATCAGGGCTTAAATTTTGTGTATTTTGAAAAAAAGATCTTGCATATTGTCACTCTAACTTCAAATTAATTGTTATGTTGTTTTGCTGCTGTTGTTCGTTCTGGACTGATGTGGAACATCTCACAGTATAAGCAAATTTACCCCAGTTTGGAGAAACTACAAAAAGAAACTACTACTACAGAAAGTAGAAAGAGGAATAGCGTTAAACAAAACTGTGACAAAGAATTAAAAATACTTGTGTCTGAATACCTGTGCCAGTAAACTGAACTGGGCATCAGACTTTCCTCTGCACTGGCTTAGCTGGAACTCCTGACTGCCTCCCAGGCACAGGTTAATAATGATGACATTGTCTGGGCAGATAAATGTTCGACATAATGGGGTCAGAGAACGGGAAGGAGGACTGCAATGATCTTGTACAACATATTGTTATTTGAGGAGCAATATGCACTCTGTTCCGCTTGTGTGAAATGTGCAGTCGACAAACGGTGGCCTTTCCCTGCAGCTTTTAATTTTGTTTGTGATAAAAAAGTCAAGTTCACACCAAAGCAACGTCTTTTCTCTTCTGCTATTTTAGACCTAAAACAAGAAGTCTGGTTTGACTGAAAAGGTGAACAAATTTTAGAGGTGTTTTTACCTTATTTTAGTGTGAGTAAACATCTGAAATGGTACATATGAGACAATTCCACCTGGCCTGGCTGCGTGACAGTGTGTCTGGGGGCTAACAGTGTATGTTAGAGACTGTGTGTGTATAGCTGTTCCTAAGGCTTATGATCTCTGCTGGAGAATGTTTTTTTGTGAAGTGTGACTGAAATGACAGGTTTGTAAAGTAGTTTTTATTTGACCTCTTTGCCTTTTTTTGTGGCTGCTTTTACACATGTAGTTTCCTTGCCTTTGCACAAAACAAGCAGGGAAAAAAAACAAGAACAAAAACGTAAGAGGAAGGTCACCAAGTAAAAAGAGAACAGTTTGTTGAACCTTCTTAAAAATACTAGAGAAAACTGCAAGATGGCATAAATGTATAAAAGAACTACAATTCAGGTATGAAAATATCAGCCAGACCACTTTTACTATGAAAATGTAGTGAAAAACTCCAAAGTTTGGGTGATTTCAGTTCATCAAAGACGTAGTCTTATATGCAGTCAAAAAAGTCAGCTACAGTGGAACAGAATAGAAAGAAAGATTGTAAATCTTTGCTTTTACTGAAACCTCCAGTTTCAAGACAGGAACAAGGTCTATCTGGAGTTAAAGAAAGAGGACCTAAAAGTATTAAAAGTATTAAAAGTTAAAGAGGACCTAAAAGTCCTCCTAAAAGAGGACCTCCTTAAGGGAGGTAAGTCTTCAAAGGACAAGCATGAAGCAAATACAGAATATGGACAATTTTTGGTGGTGAAAGTCCACAATATCTTCTACAGATACATTCAAAGTTTGTGAAGAAGTCAAAATGAAGCATATACACATCACAGGTAGTATCTGTGCAATTGATGTGTTCAATCAGCATGATCAAGTTGGTTCGTAGAAGTCTCCAGGTAACACCACTCGAAGCTGTTTGTTTTACCATTGGGCACGTCGGCACTATGAAAGAACATGCAGCTCTTACTTACGTTTGTTTGTTTATTCCTAAATTCCTTCTCCCTCTGTAACCGGTAGTGGTCTATCTCGGCTATGGCTTCTTCTTTGGCCTGCTTCAGCCTCTTTCCCTTTCCTAATGGAGGAAGAAACAGGGATTTACTTCGCTCTTGTCACTGTATCCAAAAAGATGAATCTCTCTAAATCAGAGATGTTTTACATTGCACACAGACAAAGCCTTGAGCAAAGTCAACAGCAGCTTTATTTGCACAAGAATGGTCAGAAAAGCCAAAGTGATTTAGGCAGGATACTTTTTGATTGAAAGCCAGTCAGGCAAGTACCCATCTTCTGCGACCAACTCCCTGTGCAAAAGCACACATCAAAATGAAAAGCTTGTTGGTTTGCCAACAACAGAAGTCTTTTTGCAACTATGCGTTTTCTCATAACACAAATGATTTATTATTTTTTAAAATCACAGCTTGGTGTTTAAATAAATATCTAACTTTCCTTCATCAGCACTTGTAGCAGCCAGATAACAGATTTTAGTTGTCACTGATGGGAAAAGACGTTATTCTGTAAGATTTGCTGTATTGATTGGTTGCCAGCATCCCTTCATCCCACACCAACTGGATTCTGCTTAGAGCTGGCAGATTTCCAAAGTACCGCAAGACACGTCTTAACCACTACCAAACCGAGCTGCAACCTTCAGGCTTTGTCCTCTTCTCCCTCGCCCTTTTCCCCTAACATTTGTTAAAGGCAGAGGTGAGCAATTAAGAGAAAAAGGAGGTCAATTGTATTCTCTACCACTGTGCTGAAAATATGAAAGTGATTAAAAAGTCTTTATTTTTTTCTGTTGTCTTTAAACAAGAGGGTGATCCATAAAGTGACGCTTTAGGCTGTAGTGGAAACTAGAGCCTTCCTCCTGAAAAGGCTTATTTACGTGCTGAATTTTGTTCCCTGTGAATAGTTACCTTGTCTTAGGTAAAATGCTAAGGGTTGGCCAAATCAAGCCCACGTAAGTCATTGGAGGACTGGGCGTAAGGTAGTTCCTGGGTCTAGCAGGAGTGTTACATAAAGGAAAGGAGTAAAAGGTTTGATGGGAATGTGATGCTTAAGTGAAGGAAATGCTGAACATGCCATAACCACCCCATGGTGATGCGTCTGCCTGTTTTCTATAAAGTTGGTAAGGTTGCATGGATCTCCACAGGACTCTGCTATGTTAACTTTGTGAGGAAAAAGTAACTTTCTAAATGATGGGCTGTAAACCTCTTGCATTGAAACTTGATGGAATGTTTTTTGAGTCTCTTTCTGTTGTACAGCTAGAACTTTAAGAGTGGGAGTTGCTTGAATTATGGTGTCACAAGAATGAGAGTGTGGAGTCTGGGCAACTGACAAAAGCATCTTGATCTAATGCATTAAATATCCATTTATTTGTTTATTTATTGTAACCACTTACTTAACGTCACTAAGCAGTATGAATACTTTTGGAAGATATATATTTTTTTAATCTTCCAATTCAAGCATGAAATCTAAACCCAGTACCTTTTCTGAAATCCTAAGGAACATTCTCCAACTGGGCTAGAAAGATGAGTATCAGTATTTCTGATTTATTTTCTCCAGGCTGCTACACTGGAGTGGCTGCACCTGGGCTGGGCTTCTGAAGCCTTATCAGGTGTAGCCTAGAGCAATCTGCTTCCACTGAGCATGGCACAGGAGGAAGCTGAATCTTGGGAGGAAGACTGTTGGTTTTGATACATTTGAGATTCAGCAAAAGCCTGGGTAAAATGCTCGGTCCAGTGGTAAATTTTTTGCCCAGCTGATGGCTCCTTCTGGAATTGTTATCTGTGGATTGGTGAGTGGAAGCAGAGAGATGCCCGAAGCATGGATTCACTTTCAAAGTCTTGATTCCTGGACTGTTTAATTTTTGTGGGTGTGCTTATTGCAGGATCTGACTGTGATTTTATAAAGGCTTTTTGCAGGAAGGAGCAGCCTGGTGAGGAACTGAATAGCTTTATTGACTCAGTTCATCGGTGGATTGCTCTTGCGGAATTATATTTCTCAGAGTCCTTCTGCCACTGAGGCACTGTACTTATGTATAAAGGGGCAGAGAGGCAGTTTAAAACCTAGGATGTACTGTCCTAGAGTTTGCAGTTATTTGATAAGGGCTGATTCCCTCAGCTTCTGTCCCTCACTGTATGAAATCTTGGGACTACTATGCATGAACTGACAGATTTATGTGAATGCCTGGCGTCAGTCTGGACAACAAAATTTGGAACTGGGTTTAGGTCTGTATTTTGAAGCTTCCCTTATTCTCCTCTCCAAATTTGAAACTGATCAGCCTTTTCTAGAGTTTTCCTCTAGGAGCAGAGCCGGGGGGTGATCCTCTGAAGCTAGAAGTTGAGAGCAGTGACTACAATGAAGCTCTGCCAATTTCACCAGCTGAGGAACTGGATCTCTATAGCAAATTAAATTATTTCAAAATCAGTGGGATTTTAATTTCAAATTCCATCTGGGGGGCCATCTGTAGTAAATATGTTGCATATTTGGCCTCCAGATAGATAAATAAATCCATTTAAAAGGCATAAAATGCAGAGAGATTAACTGTAAAACAACAGTTCATTTGCATCTAACAATGTAGCTAGTGAACCAAAAAGTATATATATACATACATGTCAGCTCTTGACAGTGCATGGCGTAAGCACAATGTATAGGGTGTCACTGTAGGGTGGCAGCCATTTCATTTTTCCATGGTGCCTTTAGGATTGGCACAGCAGGAACCGGCTGCTTCCTATTTAATTAAGTGGAAAAGCTGTGAGGAAATTACTGCTGGTTCAACAACGTTGTGGACAGAATCGGCAACTGCCAACATATGCGATAGTGCATATGCTGCACCTGATTAAGTTAAGCAGAAACTAGAGCTTAACCTGCTGTTTCACTAGAGACAAACCAAAATTAATTAATCAGTCTGTTATTAACCACTTGTCTGCTACCTTAGTTGTGCAATACGAGATTGCCTTTTCAAAGTCTTACTGATCTTCTGGATGGGATTCTCTGCAGGGCACAGCCAAGCTGAAATCACACCTTACAAACTGAAGGGTGGCAGAGCATTGAAATCCAGTCAAGGTCATGCAAAAAGAGGGCAAGAAATACAGGAGGATGGGTACACCAACCTGACCCTATGAAATTTCCTCTAGGAACAGAAAGGTCAGGTACAGAAGGCTCCAAGTTTGAAGAGACTTTTGCCCCAAAGGGCATGCTGTGGGGGCCAGATTTGCTGCTGCCCCTTTGTCCCTCCTTCCCATCCTTGAAGCAAAGCAAAGCAGCTGTGCTATGCCTGGTTTCCCTGTCCACTGTTGCCCATGATTACAGCAGCTGACAGCCTATAAATTTCTAGGCATTGTGTTAAATGGGCCAAATCTTAACCAATTTTCTGTAAAAAGTCAGCCCTGTATTGGATTTTCTTATCTAACCTAGGAAGGTGTTATTAGCATGGAGAAAGGCTGTATTCTTCTTTCTAGGTATTTCTGTGATGTTAGTAAAATACCTGGACCTGGTTAGATCCAGGTATTTTTAGGTTGTTGGGGTTTCTTAGATGTTGCAAGAAAAAGACAGTAGAAAGAAAAAATTGTGTATTCTGATTCACTCAAACACTGTTATCTTAGTTTCCAAAAACTGCCATGCTAAAATTGGCTTTCTGTTTTCAAACATATCATCTAGGCTTCTAGCTCAATTTCTGCATAGAAATCATGTCATATGAAGAAGTTGCCAAAAATTAATCACATTTTCTTTAAATAGGACCATTTCAGTTATCTTCAAGAGTGTTAAATTGTCTGAAAAATGGAACTTGGGGATGCTCATTTTGAGAAGACTATTATGCACTTTTAATAAAATACAATAGAAGCAGCTGATCAGTATGTATAGCTTTTTCATTAGATAAAATACGTCCCGGATATTATCCGAGAGAGTGCGATGGATAGAATTCTGTTTACAATATCTTATTTTGATTAACATTTGTTTTTAATCTGATTTCCTTAAATCTTTCATGTGAGTTTTCATTTTATTAGGCACTCAAAGTTCAAGCCAGGATATAAATATCTATAGGAAAACAAGTTTTGCTAAACCCAATGTTCATGACACGTTTGTTTCCCTTGTTTTACCCAAAAGGATCTTCAGAAATTGGTGTCTTGGCTCTGAAAATGCTCAGTTATTTCTGGGATCCAAATTATGCTTAAAGCAAAAACGATAGATAAAGCAGTGCTGTGTATAAAAGGACAAAGGATTGCAGGCTCTTTTGGTTTGTGTTTAATCAATTTAATAGTTTCATCCTTGCGTGTGTGCATTTCCCAACAAACTATTAATAATTTGTCAGGTATAAATGACATCCAGCAGTGATACAGGAAAGATACTGCAAGCCAGGATAAAGGGTATTGAGCAAAAAGTATGAAAAAGCATGTACAGAGGGGCTTTAGCACTATATTTTTGCTTTGCTTCATGTCTTATTTGCTGATTTATTTTTTTTTTAGGTATCCGGAGTGCATTTTGCATTACAAACAGCTGCACATATGTCAGCAAAAACTGGGCTTATTATCTGTTTATATACAATATTATGCGTGTTCACACTACATTATGATCTGGTTATGTGAGTATCAACTGTAAACACTGAAGGGTTTGCATAAGGGTAGTTTTGCTAATCACATTTCCTTGAAAATGACTTTTCCTGGTTGTGTCCCATGAATAATCTGCCATTGGTTCTTCTCACGTTACAATGCAAATAGAACAGTCAGACTGTTGGTTCGTACAGTGGTGTTGCGCAATGTTTGCGGTGACAAAGGAGGTCATATGTACAGCTGAGCAGGGACAGGGCTGCACTGGCACTCCCTGGATGGGTTCATTGCTTTCACTTGCAGCCCAGACCTGCAGAGTGCCAGGCTCTGAGCAGAAGCTGCTGATCTGAACTGGTACCAGGTGGATCCGGACTGGCATTTTCTGGGGTGAAGCAGCGTGTCCTCACTGTGTTTCACTGAATTGTGTGTGCACAGGTTACCCGATGGCACTGAAATATTGGTTGCATTTCATGTATTTCCTTTTATCTTAGTTTTTCTCTGAGCACAAAAACTATGTGATCATTTGTGCTGATGTAACTGCAGAATCACTCCGGGGAAGAGACTGTTGAAGTAATTCTGACTTGGCATAACCAGATTTAGTACTAAAAGAATTCCTTTTGTCCTTGTCCCACAGTATTTAAATTATGCTGGCATATTTAGGTATCTAAGGGGGTGTTAGTGACATTGCTATGAAAAATATTGAAATTAAGGAAAACATGGAAATTTTTTCATTTTTTATTTTATTTGTAGCTTCACTGCAAACCTCTTGTAATGTTGAATATAATAATGATTGTCTAGGTACAATTATTCTGTTAGATTAGCTATAATGCTTGGTTTAGCACAAAATCCAGAGTGGACTAGTCCTTAGAAAAGCCCAAATCAGAAACATTAAGGCCTGACCATGCTTGTGTGATCATGAGATCTACAATTTACAAGAGCTTTGCTTGTTCGCCTCTGAGTAGAAACTGTTGGCAGTATTTAACGTGGACAGAAAGATCGCCTGAAGTCTTTAGGCTGCAGATGAACATGCCAGTTAGTTATTTAAACTTTTTTGCCCTTGGTCTGCTATACCTAGGCATAAAATCTCTTAGAAATGCTTGCAGTTTTTTGTGGGATCACACAGAGCTGCTGAGGCTGGAAGGGGCCTCCGGGGTCTACTCCAACCTTCTGCACAGAGCAGGCTTGGCAAGGGCAGTTCCATCAGGGCGTTATCCAGCAGGGTTTGGAACATCTCTGAGGATGGAGACTCCACAGCCTCTCTGGGCAGCCTACTCCTGGGTTTCACCTCCCTCACAGTTATAGAGTTGTTTTCTTATGTTTAAATTTGTGCTGTTGCCTCTTGCCCTTTCAATGGATGCCATTGAAGAGAGTCTGGCTCTGTCTTCTTTACCTCACTCCCATCTTCTTTTTCTCACTCTAAATTTTTATGTATGAGAAATTTTTATTTTCCTTAATTTTTATAAAGGAAAAAACCCCACATTTGGCCTTAAAATTAATAGAGAAGAAAGTAATATTGATTAAATATTTTTACTCTAAATATTTTTACTGATAGACAAAATTCTTAACAGTTGTTTTTCCGTAGCTGCTGAATAACTCCTGCCAGTGTATTAGTGTTGAGGTAAGCATAGGCAGTGGTTTATTTAAGCTTCTGACTCAGAGGAGTCTGGAAGATACTTTATCTGTAAGAAGCCCTGTGCTTATCACAAGCACTCTGCGTGAGGCTGAGGGTGATGACAGGGGAGTGCGTTTTTTGCAGAGTACAGTAAATGCACCTATAACTATGTCTGAATTCTGCAAAACGCTCATCTTTGGTAATTATTTTATGTTGTAATGATACTTTTATTTCTGGAGTTCCTTAATTTACAAAACCTCTTTTTAACTGGCATTTTTAGGAAAAGTTACATTGAATTTTTGGTTTTGAAAATGAACCCAGATGAAATGAAAACAACAAAAAACAAAACCAAAAGTAAAGGGTAATCAACATCAAGCTATCACAGCTAAAGGCCTGATTCTGCACTCTGTGTTCAGACCAAACTCCCACTTGCTCTGCTGGGGGCTGTGCCTTTCCAGGTCATACACTTTCTTGCTTCTCGCTTTGGGAAACAGTGTGTTTCCTCTGCCCTATACGTGAAGGGAAGAACCACCCTATCCAGAGCACCTTGTTAGACTATATAAGGGTTGAATCACTGAATTATTGCTTGTTTTCAGGCTGGGAGCAGCAGCAACCTCCAAACACCTTATTTCGTGAGCCTTCTGCTTTATGAAGGTGGGAGAATTTCTCCCCCCCGCCTCGATCTCCCCCCTTTGTTGCTTCAGCAAGGCACAGGTAGTGGCTGGGTGCTCAGGGAAGGGGTGTTACCTTTCTACTTACTTTTTGTGTACTGCTGTGCAAATTAACATGTGACACTAATAATTAATGAACACACAGCAATGCTGATTTGAGCGTAGGAGGGATATAAAAACTACACATTATTTTTGTTTAGCTTCCATTTCTCCCTGGAAAACAAATTATATTCCTTCATCACTTTCTTGCTGCACATGACATCATCTTCATGCATTTTAGTTGAATTCTGCAGGACAATGTTGTTTCCTGCTGCAGGTTTCTAAATCGAGGTAACTCCATGAAACAGTGTTAATGTTTCAGTCCTGATTCAGACTAGTGACTCATGTGGTTGGTACCTATGTTCAGGAGAAGAAAATCACCATGTTTTGAATTAAATCACTGGGAGATAAATGCAGAAAATGAAGGAAATAGATAATGGAAAAACTCTGCCAGGAGAATTACTTCTTTGATTTAAATTATTCTAGCAGACACTTTCATTTTTATATTTGTTATTATCAATTATTTGCTTATATATGGCTAGAACAAAAATATTTGAATTTATCATTATTGGATACCTATGCATGCTTTGCCCTGGGCATTTAAGCATTCAGTAAACAAGATGTCTATTTTAAATTGAACATTTAATCACTTGCTGATTACTTGTACTGTGTAATACGACTTATATGAATGACCTATTACAGTACTGACAGTGCCTGTTATTGTGCCATGACTTTGATCACTATCACTGTGCTGAAGTCTCCCTTTGTTTTCATATAATTTTTTTTGAAGCCCAGCTGAGGTTAAATGGCAAGTTACTAGATTTTGTAAGTAAAGAGGAACACTGAAAAATTTATACAAAACCTATAAAGAGAAATAGAGAGTTTGGAATCTGATGCTCCAGAGCTGACAGCCAGAGGCATGTAGGCTTCTAGTTTAAATAGCTGAGGCAGGCCGTAATGACATTATCGGCATTGAGATAAAGCAAGAATAAATCTAGCTGAGAGGATGAGTATAACGAAGAAAATCTTGTTTAATGTAATAAGGTGCATGTGTGCACACACACACAAGCACACACATGCATACAGAATTTTAAGCAAATTCTGAATGTTCAGGTTTGTTTAAATGCCTGGCTGCAGTCAAGGCACGGCACTAATGCAGGTGAGAAGAAAGACTTGGAGCAAGCACAGCTGTGATGTATGCAGATGAAATAATGTTGTTTTTCCGTGAGCCACTGTAATTCTAAAGAGCTTACAGTTGAAAACTACAGTAAAACCAGGCCAACTACTTACTTTTTTTGGCTTCCTCTAGTTTGTCCTTGGCACGTTTTTCTGCCTGCAGAAGCTGCTGGATTCCCTGAGACTGGCTGGTCATGCTGATTGCTGAGGCTGGTGCGCTTCTGCGGGGACCGGAGCTCAGAGGGAGTTTTATACAGCCGCCAGGCTCTTCCTTGTGCTTTTTGTTCTGTCTGTTATTACAACAACCTTCCAGATTGTGCCAAACCAGCCGGCTCTGCCTGGATTGCTGCTGGGCGAAAAGGCCTGCTAGTGCAATCAGAAAAACACAGCGGTGAGGTTGAAAGGAATGTTCTCCTCTCCTCAGGGTCACTGAAAAGCTGAAATGTCTGATTAACACATTGGGAAAAGAAGAGCAGAGCACTCCAAGTGGCTTGTAGTTTAATGGGGATTTTTTTTTTTTTTTTTAAATCTTCTATTGCTGAAGTAGAATATAATTAATCTTGTCAGAGGAACTGAGGAAAAAAAAATTGTTTCTTTGAACTTTGTTTTAATAAACCTTCCTATGAAAGTGAAGAATCAGACTCAGTCAACAATTAGTTTTGGTTGAACACAGTGAACTGGTTGTAGGCTTCTGTTTGGTGTTACTTCTTAATGTTCTTCGTTAGAGTTTTTTCAGTTAAAAAAAAAAAATCTTAATTGGAAATGAGTTCGTCAGGGACTAAAATTTAAAAAAGCATGTAGTGGTTGAGCTGTGCTCTGTGTTTTAATCTGCCAGGAGGAAGATGAGTGCTGTGGTGGGAAGCCGTGGGATTAGCTCTAAAATACAGACTCTGGGAGGTATGACTGATGGTCTAGATCTTACTTTCAAGTCCTACTAACACACACAACAGTCAAACAAATGTGTGAGTGTGGCTGTAGGGGCACATCCTGCTCCCTACGGTAGGAAAGAATGTCTTGGGGGCTACTGCACAAATGAGCAGCACATTTGTATTTTGAATCCTTATAAAAACCCACAATGAATCTCTCTGTCAAAGGTACTTTGGCCATCGCACAAGAAGGGGACGTGTCAAGATGCATAATTAAAATAGATTTTAAAAAATACTTCATAACATGAGTAAAACATATATATTGCAAGTTCTTGTGTCAGAGTTGTGTCAGGACTAGAGATTACCTTCTGATGTAAATGGGTTTTTCTGGCTGCAATTATAGATGTACATATATATTTCATACATATATGTGTACATATATGATTTTTGCATATATATATATAATGAAATAAAATACATATATTAAAAAATATTTGGTGCTGTCTGCTAATGGCCCTTGCTGTAGGGCCCTTTCTTTTCTGGGGCTTCTTAGGGCAGCTGTGCCATGCTACTTGCTTGCTGCAAGGCTGTTACCTGGTCCTTACGAGGAAATGTGTACTGTTGTTATGAAGCTGTCGGGTTTTTCTTCCTCCTCAAATAGCTGCAGGCTTGAGGGAAAGTGGAGAGAGAAGCCACTTGCCCTATTACTGTCTTCAGCTGTGCTCTGAATGACAGCAGCACTGAGACTTTGAAAAGGAATTTAGTTTTCTGATTTGTGATCTCATGGAGTCAAATTCCACCCAGGCTCCCTCTCGGGGAAAATGCCTATTTTTTACAGCATATTAGTCACTGAGTTTCTTCCTTCATCCAGAAACTGCATGAGATTCCTCCTCATCCCAGCACTGAAATTGGAGGTCTGCTCTAGCTGCAAGAGAGCAGACAAGGCACTATTTTTAGAAGATTTTAATGCATGACCTTGAAGTTTATTTTCTTCAGACGTATAAGGAGAAGTGATAATCAATTGTACAGAAAATGTGGAAACTGTAGGGTTAGTAAGCCTGTTGTGCAATTGGGGCTCAGTTCCGAATGATCTGATCGGCAGAGAAAAGCAGAAGTGCAAAATGAAAGTAAAAAATGAAGAGATTTGGTTTACTTGGGGCAGGAAACTTGGGCTCAGAACTTTAAAGCAGTAGTTACTTAAATATTAAATAGGAAGTGGAAATGTCAGGCTTGTCTCAGACATCAAAAGTATATTCCAGGCAAAGGGTCTTGTCAAGCAAATCTCATCACTACAAGAAATGTTACAAAACTTCCAGCAAACTAAACTGTTTCAGAGTTTCTGGACTTGGCTAAAAGCATCAGAGGTCAGACCCTTTGATTTTCAGAGCTGTTCTCAGTGCTGTAATTATGTTATGTGGGCCTCAGTAATGATCTGAACCTTGATATTTACAATCTGTTAATTTTAATAATTATTTCACAGAAAATAGTTCTATATGATTAACTTTTATGGAAAAAAATCCACCCTTGAACAGATTACAAAGCTCTTCCATTGTTAAAAAAACTCACACGTTTCTTAAGCAGATTATTTGAGCTGCAGATGTCACAGTTCACATACTGCAATGTTGTTCTGAATAAAAAAATAATTTCAGTTTCTAATTTTCTCTGCAGTTAGTTCATATACAGTGTGGTGGTGTGGCATGTCATGCTGGCACTCCTCACGGCATCAGGCAGGTATTGGAGAGGATGAGGGGATCAGGCAGGGGAGAAGATGACCATTTATTTTGGCTGGTGCTTAATACACATTTTGTCAGACTCCACACGATGTAACTGCCACTTAAAACTAATTTCAAAGCTTGTCTGAGGATGATGGTGATGATCTCAGACTATGTTGGCATGGCACCTCTGTGTATCCGGCTTCATAGATAATTCATTAAAATAAAGTAGGTTAGCCACCAACTGACCAAAAAGGCTTCTATTTCATCACACAAGCTAATAAGAAACTTCTCTGTGTCGTAGTCACTGGCTTTCTTTCCAAGTCAGCTCCAGACTCATTTAATTACAGAAGAGAAGCCAATGTGGTGACTGGTGATGGGAGAAGAGAGGTGTTACCAGGGAGAGAGAGAGGGCAGAGAGGTTTGGATTTGTTTGTTTATTTATTTATTTAAGACTCCTCCCTTTTCTTCTCAGCATCTTATACAGCTATCTCAGTCCTCAGAATTTCCTGAGCCTTTTCTGGTTATCCCCACTGACAGAAAGGGAAAAATGGTTTCAGTTCTGCCATTCTTGCTCCCCCAAGCAAAGCTGTGGAGCAAGGAAATGAGTCTTACATGTGATGAGAGACCCTGCTGAGCTCCCCCTACTCAACCACAGTTTAACCAGCAGAAACGCTCTAAATCAGGCATTTCTAGTTTAAATGGAGATTGTGCAACTGCTACCTTCTCTCTGCAGTGGGAAGGTCAGGGCCAGTGGGTAAATTCAGCCCAGTAGTTCAGATTATTTTATTTGGAAAAAAATCTGCTTGCTATTACTCAGATTGAGCCTTACCTAGCATGAATATAACAACTTCTCAGTCTGTCTACCACTAAGCAGTAAGGCAGTGCTGTGGCATCCTTTTATTGTGGTTTTATGTGTGCACAGGCTCTTCTGTATGTAGGAGGGCAGGAGGCAGAATTTCTGCTGAAATGTGTTTGAGTTGAAGGTCTCCCATGCATTGCCTCTGTGGCTGTATTTCCCAAAGCACACACGTTTTTTTAATCACTTTTTTATTATTAAAAATACTCTTTCCAAATGAGCTGCTGTGACTACTAAGTAGTATGCTTTGTTCAGGCTACAGCTTCAAAGCACCGACATCGATTCAATGATAAAACATGAAAATCAGCAGCAGTCAGGCAGGGCAGCTGGCGCGGGGGCTTTTGTGTGTCAGTGTGCGCCTTTTGTTTTGTGGCTCGAGAAAGGCCTGAGTAAGGAAGAGCAGGGCGCACACCTGCATAGCTTCCTGCATCACGATGGGAACTGCTTTTCTGATGAAAATGGAGCGCCTTCAAATGGAGTAAGATCTATCATGTTGAGAAAGAGTGGGGGGCTCCTGTCAGAGTTAGTGTCAAAAGGACTTTGTGCATAAATTAAAAAGTATGCGGCAAAAACCATCGCACGTTTCTCAAAATCATGGCCTTCTCTTTCTGAATTCAACAACCACGTTTGCTTATTTTAAAAGAAAAACAGTTATGAATCCGGTACTGAAGATGTAATTATGTCTGCAAGCTAGGATTCTTGCTACGGTGTTTTCTGACAGTGATGTTCTCGCTCTGTTGTCATCAGTGCATTTGTCCTCAGCAGCCTGAATTCCATCCAGAGGCCTGGAAAATATGGCAACAAATAGGTAAGCAAAGATGAAGAAATATTAAAACATTGCCAGAGGCAGGTTGCTGCCATACTGTCTGGGTGAGCTTATTGACTGCCAGCCAAGTCTGTTGACACAGCCCCAGCTTCAACTAGCATAGCAGTCTGCCTACCCTACACTGAACACCTGCGTGTAAACCAGCTCATATTTTTTCCTAAATTTGGCCTGTGTCTAGATGTGAGTAGTTATGTTTGTAGCTATAGTTGGTTTAGCATTCAGAGAAAGCCAGTGTGAGCTGTGTGATTAATTATTTTTTCTAAAAACATCTTCAACTCCCAGGAGAAAAGAAGAAAAAAGAAATATCCTTTTTTTTTTTTTTCCACTAGCCATGTGATAATTCAGGTAAAGTAAATAATAATAAAAAAAAAAGTGAAGAAAAAAAAGTATCATAGTCTCTAAAACTTCCTATTTAATTTAGAACTTGATCATCAGTATGGTTGTGATTATTTCCAATTCTCAGTGTATGGTGTGTTCATCCCAGGCAGCAAGTAAGCCCCCACCCAGCAGATTGCTCACTCCCCCACAGTGACATGGGGGAGAGAATCAAAACAGCAAAAGCGAGAAAACTTGTGGGTCAGGATAAAAACAGTTTAAAAAGGGGAAGGAGTAGGGGGAGATGGAGGCAAAGGGAGTCACAAACAGACCAATGCCCAGTCAGCCTCCAAACAGTGGCTACTTTGGAAAGTCCAAATCCCCAGTTTTATTGCTGAGCCTGGCGTTACGTGGCACGCAGTCGCCCTTTGGTCAGACTGGGTTGCTCTCCTGGCTGTGTTCCCTCCCAGCCTCTTGCCCACCCCAGCCTGCTCCCTTTGGGGGCAGAGTGAGGAACAGAGAAAGCCTTGACACCCTCCAACCATTGTTCAGTAACACTTAAAGCATCCATGTGCTATCAACATGTTTGTTACAAGCCCACAACGTGTGGGCTGTGATGAAGCAATTAACTCCATCCCAGCCAGACCCAGCACACAATGTTTCATTTCAAGTAATGTTTCCTCTTTTTTTTTTTTTTACCTCCAGTGCAGCTATTTGCTCTCTTTCCCACCCTTCTGCACAAAGAGCATGCTCGTCCCTTATTACATTCTCTCCGTAATTTTTAGTATTGCTGCCTTCCCCGATAGAAGTTTGCAGCCTCAGTGTATATGTGCAGGCAGGCAGGGAGGGGAGGGGAAGTGGGGAGCCACGTAAGTATATTTTGAACTGTGTAGGCTAACCAACAGCTCGCATCTATGTCACAGCTCAACGTTCACTTGAAGAAAACCAAGTGTAGGATATCAGAAAACTTCAGTGCTGTCTCAAATTAGATATACCAAAATCAACAAAGATACCACAAAGAAAATAGTTCTACTTTGCAGCCTGGAGGAGCTGAACCTGTAGTCCTCTCTGCTGTACTTATGTGCTGCTGCTTTGTATGTAGTTTAAGGTCGTTTAACCCATTTGCTGACCTTCGACAAAATCTTAATCTTCTACTCAGTCATTTCATTGTATTTCATTCCAGCTTTGAGTGACACCGGCTTCAACTGAAAGTGCATAAAAAGAATAAGAAGAATTTCCTTTCTTCTAGTGAAAATATTAATACTACAATAGGAAGAAGGAAAGCTTTTTTTTTTAGTTGTCATAAAGCAAGTGATTGTTTGGAAAGGTAACACACAAAACCTGAGGTGAAAAATAACGTTATTCCTGACAAAATTATGGAGGTGATGGGGGTGTTTTTCTCCTTATTTTGTAAGACTCACTTTTGAATTAGTGTTCTTAAACCAGGAAACTTATGCTAGTATGCATGTGTTCATGCATTGAGATATAAAATCTCTATTTCTTCACTTTCCAGTGCCTTCTAGGATTTTTGGTTTAATAAAAAAAATAATAAAAATAGAACTTACTCTCTCTTAATAAAAGAAATCAGAACATTAACTAATTTTAGCCTATTCACCACTTTATTTCACATCTCTGGTATTTCTGTTCTCTGTTTCTCTTTTGCTCCTCATGTGGCTGAGAGAGTAGCAAGTCTTACATGTCAGGCAGTTCCTCATCTTAGAGGGGAAGGACTTTTCTTGTCAAGCCATCATGCAGTAAACACCATTGCTTTTTTCTTTTTATATATATATATTTTATTTTTTTTCCCAGTCCCTTGGTAACTCATAGCAGTTTGAGTTTTGCTTTGCAGAAAGTAATTCTGCTGATGAGGATCTCTGTATGTTTTATATAAAGCCTTTGTCCCTCTTGCAGGCTTGGAAAAGAGGTCGAAATTCACCATTAGTTTTGCTTTTCTTTCAAACACTTCACTTTCAAGTAATTTCAGAGCTTAGCTAAACTAAGCATAGTTACAGCATGTCGAATGTGTCCTGACTTCTAGTGTCAGACTTCTTTAAAAGCTGGTTGATTTATGCTGCTGCGTGCAGAGCATAAAAAATGCCAGCGCGCCTGTGCACAGCACGCTTCACGTTTTCCTACCGTGAGGAATTTTGCTACTTTCTCTAGCAAGGATATGTATCTAAGGCCTTCCTTATATAAGGTTTTCCTTATATTTTCAGGGCTGCCGCTGCAAAAATCGCGTCACGTTATTTTCTCTGGTGAATAGTTTGGGCCATGCTACAACGTGTTGTCGACCGGTCAGTGTTTCTAATCCAGTACTATAATTTATGCACATGGTACTCTTTAAGCCGTGAATGCTGTGGCAGAGCTTGTGAAGGAAAACCTGGGAAGAGCACTCAGGGAGACAGTCAGGTTCCCATGGGGAGCAGGACGCGAGGCGAGGGAGCAAGGCGCGGGGTTATGGGCTGGTTTGAGTAGCGGGACTGGGATGGAAAGGTGAAGGCGGTGGGAACCAGCTGCAGAGGAGCGGAGGCCCTTGGCACACCTCTTCGGAGGAAGAGGGAGACTCGGCTCTAAACTTTGCTTTTGGCCCAGTGTTGTTTGAGGTTGTCCGTTGTGTGGGATGGAAAAAACCAGAAGCGATGATCCGGAGGTAGGTCAGAGATGACGTGTATCATTGTCCTGGAAGTGTAATAGACTGAAAAAGTGCATTTCTGACAGGAATTGCGCTTTTAACGGTGGATCTCGGAGCAGAGGCCGCCATGGAAGTGCTCCTCATGTGTCTCCCTCACAGCTTCCATGTGGAGACGTTGGCTCTGTATTTCTGTGCTTATTGCACAGAAGTTTTATGGTTCAAACGTTGCCTGGGAGATGCAAAGAACAAAGAGGAACAAAGCGTTGTACAGTAGGAACATTTTGGAAGTTCCTTTTCTGCCCACAGGGAGTATTTTCTGGCCCTTTGGAGAACCATGAGATTTCTGGTATCGCATAGCATTTTAAAGGGGAATGTCTGACCACCGATCTGTGCTATTTTAAAGTCATCACAAAAGCAAGGCAGATGACTTTTTTTTTGAATTTTAAATTATTTATACTTTTAAGTATAAAATGGAACATCGTTAACATGCAGTTGATGTTAATACAAAAGTTTTCTCTGGTAAATATATTGTCAGACAGAAGGTGCTGGAAATGACAACATAGACAAATTATTTTCAATGATAATTTAATTATTATTGATCAAATTACTATAGGACTGAGCAGCTGCCTCAAATATTAATTAGGCAAAAGAGTTGGAATTAGGCTACTGTGAAAACAGGAAACTATCTGTATTTCTGTCTGAAGATACTGTGAATATTTGCATTGCTCTTTTTTGACACTATGGATCACAGCAGAAGCAGCATGAATTAAACCTCATCTCACAGAGTATGGTACAGGCTATAATAGAAGTCTCTCAAAAGAAAAAAATCATTGCTTTGAAAAACCTCAAAAGATACATTAAAAAAAGAAGCTTCATGCTTATGGTAAGATAACCCTTGATAGAAGGCTACACAATATTGGCCTCAAAACCCTCTTGAAATTAAATTAAATCCATTGAAATTTTCAGTAAAGATCTAACGAGTAATAACTTTTATTCTGTCAGTGTGCCCTACTGGATCCTTTTCCAAGCCACCTGAGATCCTCCTCTTAATAGCAGAGGTGATTGTAGATATGTGTCCTAGAATTCAAAATATTACAGCAGTTCAGCTGTCCATTTCACTTCTCTCCCTTTTGTAGGTAGAGGTGAACCCTCATGCCAAAGTACTGAGAATCTCAGGAATTGTTATTTTTTCTGCCTCTTTCTGGTGACTCATCTCCTCCTTGCCTTCAGAACAAAAAATGACTCTGGCTTTATGAAATAACTTGTGATGGTACAGAGAGCAGCACCTGCTGCTCAGTGTTGGCTGTCCAGAGCCTCATGTTCAGTACGACCTTCAGGCAGGCATCTGCATCCACCTGCATGTGTAGCACTGCCAGCCCTTTCGCTAGCTCCTACAGCTGTGTTTTTATGAAACCCACCAGGGATAGAAGAGAGGGATAGAAATGATGGTGAAAAGACAAAGCTTTCTCCTTATGAGCTGCAACGAGGTGGGGGCAGTAGGGGCAAAACACTCACCTATGAACATCAGATAACTGTGTTGTTTTACAATGTCGAGCTTTTTGGCTGTTGTGCAAACGGACTCTAACAGCAACAGGTTGATATGTTTTTCATAATGTGGATACTATGTCCATACTATGTCCTATATATTCCAGAAAAAAAAAGTGTGTTACAACAATGGGGACTGCTTGGAAGCATTACAGGTAGAACACTATCAATATTCCTATAAGTTCCCAGTATAAGTTACCGCCTCTCATTGTAATATCTTTGGCATCAGTGTTTTCTTCTGACCCTCTCACATTTCTGTTTTTGCAGTTCTGCACTATGTGTGAAACACTTATTATTACGGCAGTGATGATACTGAAGAAATAACAAGGCTCTACGGCATAGAAAGTTGTGTCAATAGGTATGTGAATTAAAGGGTGGGAGGGGAGCTGGCGGTAAGAAGTTCGGAAACCTGATGCTTTACAGTAACTTTGACTTCCTCTATACAAATTTTTACTGTTTTGAAGTTTGCAGATTAAAAATATAAAAGGATGACTTGGTTATGGGAACTTTCCCCCTCCTCAGACAGTATCTGATAGGCTTGTTACCAACAAACCTAAGGTTTGTGTGAAAATAGAGTTATGCCTGTGGCTAGATGTGTGTTGTGCTGTTATTTGGCTCACAAATCTTAATAACATCTTAACATATTCCCTTGTCAAAGAATCTATGTTTATTTTAGAAAACTCTCCTGAAAAATGATTTTGCAAGGAGAACTTTCAGAGTTCTCTGCAGGAACGTGATTTGAATATATTGAACCCTACCAGCATTTGAGGATGAAAACGCTTTGGTTCCTCATCTGCCAGCAGTTTGCTTGAGCGCAAAAGGAGCAGATTAGTGGTGCAGAAAAGAGGTGTCCTCAGTCCCCAGAGGCAAGAGCTATGAATGCTGTGACATGACAGAACCTCTACCACACAGCCTACAGACAGCCTGTCTGTGTCCTGGTCTGGAGAGGATGCAGAGGTGACCCAGTCCTTTCCTGTACTGCATGATGTCTTTCAGGTTGTCCAGCAGCTGCAGGCAGCAGTGGGGAACAAGCAGTGCACACCCGCTACTTCAATGAGTGAAGTTTCATTTCTAGTGTTTGTTCAAAGGACGTGTTGAGTTCAGCCTGGCCAACAGCTAAATGCCATGCAGCCGCTTGCTCACCCTCCCTGACCCCCAGGGGATGAGGAAGAGAATTAAAGGGGAAAAGGGAAGAAAACTCACAGATTGAGATAAGAACAATTTAATAATAACAATAAATGAATATATATGTATAATTATAATAATGATAATATATACAAACAAGTGATGCATAGTGTAATTGCTCACTACTCGGTGGCCGGTGCCTGTCCCGTCCTGATAAATGATTCTGAAACAAGTAAGTCCTGACACCGCAATCCCAGATGAGCAAGATGCCTGAAAAGAGAACAAGAGAGAGCGAGCACTCTGAGAGTGGGAAAACTGCTGCATGCCTCTGGTAGCATTCTCTAGCTTGCACTAACATCCACGTGGGAAAATAGAGAGGCCTGAGAAGGCTGTATTTCCTCCTGTGAAATCACCTAGAGCTTAGTTAAATGTTTTTAGGCTTATGGTTTTCAGTAATGTTACTAAATCTCAGCCTCTGCACAGAAACCTTAAAGTGGCAGACCTCAGAACTTGAGCAAAGATCAGTGTAACTATTGGGAAATGGCTGGAAGGATTCATTTCGTTTACTGCAGTGATTATACAGACTCTTGATGCTCAGAGTTTTAGTAGAAGGTGGGTGGCAGTAGGGTCTATGTTCGAGGGAAACCCTCACATTAAAAAGAATGTTTCAAAGCAGAAGTATTCCAGATTCCCATAAGAATGGAATGACTGAGGAGTGGAAAAGAAGGCAGAGTCACTCCAGAGTGACATAAACAAAAACTTTGCTTCACTTTAGAAATCATAAATAAATTTCTTCTTCTTGACCATTCATTCCAGAGGTGTTTTTTTTTCTTGTTTGTTTTCTAGCGAAATGCCGTAAAAATGGAAAGAATTTCTAACAGTTTTAGTATGGAAAATTCAGTTTGGTTTGTTTGTTTGTTTTTTTTGTTTGTTTTTTTTTTTTTTTCCCCCTACCGCATAGTTTGTGGTATCTTGAGGTGCCTCCACTGTCTTTATATTATCATCCATGGTATCATTATTGATAAAAAAATGGTATCAGAAATATATACTTATGTTTTTGGAAAGAAAAGAATACTGGAAATATTTTTATCTCCAAACCACCATATCAAATAAGCATGATATATCTATATTTATCTATCCAAAAATCAAAAGAGCAAATTGAACTTTAAGGCAAAAAATGAAAAGCCTAGTATTAATTATGGAGGACTGGCTTTTCAGAAAAAAAATAAATTTGAGGTGCCCCAGACAAACTTCATGCACAATTCTGCAAACTGCTTTCAGTTATAGCTCTGTATGCAAATCCAAAAACTCTAGATATTAAAACAAAGCTGGATTCAGTTACTGATTCATAACCATCCTCAGAATTTGCTCTTCAAGTGTTCACAAGAAGTAATGTCACTTCGGAGTCCCAGCGTTTCAGAGCTAACTTGTTAATTATGCAGAGAATAATTAGGAGACACTTATGTCTGTAATTGTCTTAGTCAGCTATGCAGATATTTGCAACTACAGAGCTTTGATTTTTTTCATAGCATTTGTATGCTGGGCATGATGTATAGAAAAATGGATTCTTATATTTTTGCTCTTCAAATACACAACATGATTTTAAACAGTATGAATTGTTCAGCTAGAGCAATTGATTTAGGGGGAACTGATTGATGGTAAGTAATATTTTAAAATTATTTAAGATAGTTTTAAAAATGAATCAAAATTTTAGTTAATTAAAAATTCCTAGTTACTAAAGGAGGTGAATGGGAATGAATCTTACTTTTTAGGTGTTTTTGCCACATTGGGAAGCATTGCCTGATGAAAATATATTATTATGTGTAGGCTGAATGATACTGCTGTATTTACAGTAGTGGGAAGAGATTCCCTTGAAGAAATCTACAGAGCTGCTGTACAAAAATCGACACTCGTTCTACCATATTTTGCAGTATGGCATTTTTTTTCGGTTCTTACTGGTAGTTACAGATCAGGGAAGAATCCTCAGTGGGTGTGGTGGCTGGTGCCCACATGTGCACATACGTTGTTGAAAAGCTCTACCAGTCCTACTCTGTGCTGCAAAAATATTTTTCAAGTCTCTTCCTCTCTCCCTGAAGCAACTTAGGGCTAATTCCAGAGATAAGGAGAAACATAAAGATGCGATGCAGAAGGCAGAAATATTTATGCATGAACCAGAAAGGAAAAAAAAATTTATTTAAAAGCAAAACAAAAAAAAAATGTAATGATCAGTTTCAATTGCCTAACTAGGCACTACTGCTTATCTGTCTTTTATCTTTTCTACTCTTCTCTTCCTGAAATATAATTTTAATATGTTCACAAAGTTGATTTGAAACATTCAGCAAGAAGAGACTATAGAGCACTATTTCAGGGAACTATCGGCTAATGATTTCAAAGAGTACGTAGGTCTCTGTGTTATGACTAAAAATAAGAAAGAGTGGGCTTTTTAATCTGGATAGCTACACGTGGAATGAGGTATGTGTGTATACATGTGCATATATGTGTCTGTATAGGGACATACAGGTAGATATATAAAAGTCAGCAATAGCATGAACATTTCAAAGCTGCTCAAATACACTGTAATAGATCTCTGGTGTTTATTGGGTGCATTTTAAATGCAGTTTTTCTTTCCATATGGACTGTATTTTCACGCTTCTTTCTTTCTGCCCTTCACCTCATTGGAGTATTCATTTTCTTTGTACAGAAGAGCAGCAGGAGGTCTGTAAAATGACTTTTTTTCAGTAAGGACTACAGGATTTGGCCTATAGTTTTAGTGTAGATGAAAGAAATAATGGATTTCTTTGAAAAAAAAAACAAGGAAAATCAGGACCATTTTGTTCAATACTACACCACTGTTTCCAGTAATTGCCTTGTACAGTTTTCAAGTCTTTCCACTTTATGTAAATACATTAACTTCTGAAAAAATCCCTTATAGCTGTGAGGTGGAGCCTTTTGAAGGAGGTGTTCTTTTGAAGGTTCGTGGGTCTCTTAAACACACATTTTTTTTCTTCAAAGTAAATCTTGTAGACTCCCTGTCACAAATCCTTCTTGTTAGGAATTCTGCTTGAAGAACTGTTTGAATTTCAATATCACGTATTTCAAACAAATACTTCTAATACCTCAATACGTTTTTCTTATGGTCAGTCAGTGGCCCTAAATAAGAAAAGGAATCTCTGATAATTTGAAATCTATTCCTAGCAACCCTTTGAAGATAAAAATAAAATAAAATCTGAGATTTTTATAGTTACTCCTGGAAACTAAGAAAGGGAAAGTAACTATAAAGTAAAATTTCAATTTTTGAAACTGTTGAAAACAACAACAAAAAAAACAATCTCCTCTCTCCGCCTCCACAAAAATTCAGAAACCAGCTCCCCACTCCCTTCTCCTTGGTGATCCCAGTTCACATTTATGCAATGGTGTTAGAGAATAACCTGGGCTAACAAAGCTCTCAGGACATCTGCCTGTATCTCTTGCTTAGAGCAGGACTTGCTTCAATGTTAGTTGCTCACAGGCTTTTCTAATTGAGTTTTGACTCTGAGGATGGATGCTCCACAGCTGCTCTGGGCAGCTCATTCCACTGGATGACTGTCCTTGTGAAATTTTGCTTCTTAATATAGAATCATAATTTTCCTCAATACAATTGATGCCTGCTGTTCCTTATCCTTTCATTTCGCATCTCTGAGAAGCGTTTGACTCTGTCTTCCCTATGACCACCCACCAGGTAGTTAAAGACAGCAATAACATCCACTTTTAGCTTTTTTTTTTTTGTCTAGACTGACAAAACTCCGCTGCTTTGTCATGTGCTCCAGTTCCCTGTACTTTCATAAATAAGACAAATCATAGAATAGTTTGAGTTGGAAGGGACCTTTAAAGATCATCTAGTCCAACTTCTCTGCAGTGAGCAGAGACATCTTCAACTAGATCAAATTGCTCAGAGCCCTGTCCAGCCTGACCCTGAATGTTTCCCAGGATGGAGCTACACATAAATGAGAGGTGCAAAACTCTGTAACAGAAAACAATGCAATAACATAAGTAGGATTTTGTCTTGACTCCTAAATAGAGAAAATAATTCATTATAAGCATATCTTCCATTATCAGTTTAAGCTGTCAAGTGAATGATAGTTGTGTTTAAATTTTCTATGGTGAAATCTTATTCTAGCAGATTTTATTGATTGAAGGACAAGGGATCTGTTTTACATGTTATGCAGGAGTCTGGCCATAAGGTTTTAAAGCATTTACCTCTGAATTTCTTTCTGTAGCTAAGAATGGCTATTTTGTTTGATATAATTTTGAAAATACTGATATGCTACAGTGCAGAGGTTTTGTAGGCTACAAATCTGAAAAGAGAAAAGGTACTTTTAAAGTTTGGATATGGAGAAAAAGAATATCATAATCTCAAGAAATCTTTGTAATAAACGCTAGAATTTTTGCTCAGTGTTTCTATGCAGTTGTGGACATAAGGAAGTACACACCTCATCTTGGATTTAAAGCCTTTAGCTATAAGACAATTAAGGGAGCATGGATGACTTGAAAGCTTGTCTGGCTTATGCCGAATTGTTACCAGAGTTTTACAGCTCAAGGATACCATCTTGTTGTTAAGAAAACCAGAAATGAACTTACTTCTTGAAGTCCAGCCACATTCTTACAGTCAGAGTCTCCAGGAAGGAGAATCATAAGTCTGGAATGTTATAAAATATTTTCTCATAATTCAAGGTCAAGCTATAAATCTGAGTTACTACGTCTCTTGCTAGATATGGATTTTCTGTGATTCTTAGAGCTTAAATCTTCCAAGAATTGACCTGCTAAATGCTATTGACATTCATTTTAGCAGCAAATGTGAACATTGTCCTTTCTGAGCTGGGCAGTAGGAGTTGCTTCGAACAAGTATATGATCAAACATTTTATACAGCATGGAACCCAAAACATGTTCCATGTTACACAAACATGGAACATGTAAAGGATTCTTTTAGCCTAATAACCCTTCCATCTCAAAATGACAACTATTTTGCAACTTCGTACACGTATACATACTCATGTACATGTTCCTATATACACCTACACACACACTGAGGATCCTGTGTATTGTTGCCCCTTTGGAACACTCCTCAGGACTTCTCAAATGCCTGTAGAGATGAGTGAAGAGCACAGCAGGCTGGCATCTAGATGGAATTGGATATAGCGAAGCACATTGTACCAGTGTTCACGCTTTTTCTGCTGAGATTACCAGTATCTTGCTTTCATCTGCAGTGCTCTGGGTGTCCACCCGTTCTTACTTCATGATCTACTTATCTCTTCTGCTCTCTACTCCCTCTTCTCTCCCACGCACATTTGCATTGTTCATCCAGAACGCATGCTGCATGGAGCTGGATTAATCAAAGCGTATGTTTCCCTGAACAGTAGTGTAGTTCGGGGACATCCAGTAAAAAAAGAAGAATGCTGTCCATGCTTGTCCCCAGCTTAGGAGAAGGACAGCATAGATCTTTGCACTAGTAATATAGTAAGTCTTCCACAGAGGAAAACGTTCAAATTATTCTGAAGAGTGCTGCAGAATCGGCCATAAAGCAACAGCTATGGCTTTCTAAACATAGAAATCCCAACCTCAGACCTCATTAGCTGGTAAGAGAAGGAGGAAATACTAGCAATTATGTAGGTAGATTGAGATGTGTGGTTAAAGTACAAGCCAAAACACACTGAGACATAACACACATCCCATTGAATGTACTGCTGAAAAGGGTTATTAGAGAGGGCTATCTGATGGAGCATTTTGTTCTGTACCACATGTTCAAGTCCTATCTTGTCAACTGGAAACCATCAACAAGCAAAGAAAATGAAGGAGCAGCCAGGGGCCAGGCAGAGCTAGAGATGTGCTCTCAGCACTTGGACTGGACAGAACTTCAAATTTCTGCACGTTTCTGCAACCCCTCCAGTGCCCCAGAGCAGAGTTCGTTGGTTCTGCAGGACCTGGGAGTCAGTGTCATGTGTGCTTTAGTTCAGTGCAAACTTCAACTCATCCAATGTATTGTGACAAGAGCTAAGAAACCAGCTTATCAATTTAGAAGAACCTGAGGCAACTGACTGAAAAAGTTTTGCTGAATCTCTAAAGTAGTCCTTAGATGAGAATTTGGGTAGTATTTATCTGTCACTGTACTTTTTTACTTCCAGTAACAAAGTGCTGGATCCTGTGGCACTTCAGATGCAAAGCCAGACTGGTGACAAGGAGCTCTGTACCTGTGATGTACAAAATGAAATCCAAGATGTTAATTGAATTGTCCCCAAAGGACCAGTATTTTCATCCAAATGATCCGAAGGTAAGAAGGCATGCACTGACATCAAAGATTTCAATATGTTGAGGTTGGGGAGTAGGAGGCTGGATATCAACACTGCTGTTGTCAGCTCCCAGAGGGCTTCATCAAAACGCCTTGGCTGGTCTTCAGAAAGTCCGTCTTCAAAGAGATCTACTGGAGACAACATGAGTGAAATTGTGGTGTCACCAATGTGGCTCGGATTTCACTTAGCTGGAAAAGAAGGTTATGTTCAGGCCCTCGGTTACGAATTTGCAGCTCTACCCCGTTGCTGGGCCTTGCTAATTATCATACAGGAACCAGAAAGTGAAACTGGCTTGGAAAGCTGAGAGCAGCGTTGCTTTGCAGGCCAAGCTGAGGCAAAACCAGAAAGCAGCTGTCAGGATTTTTTAATGTTTTTTTCAATTATATCAACTTTAGTTATAGCTTTTTTGGGCCTGATAGTCTTCATCTGACAGTCTTGGAAACACTGCTGCTGATCGTTCATGGCATAATTGACAGTAAAAGCATTAAATATGTCTAATGTTGCAGTTAAAGAAAACTTGCTTCCAATATGCAAACTATTGTTAAACACAGCATAGAAAGTAGTATCAGCAGTAAAGTAGTTTAAGTGAGTATTCTCTTGGACTCAAGATAGATAATCTATTTGACAGGACTTTGGGTTTTTATTTTTCCTTTTGAGCTTTTACTTGATCAATAAGTAATTTTAAGAGGTTTTTGAAGATTGATATGGATAATTTATGATACAGATTTTACACAATTTAACTATTGTAGATCATGCAAACCAAACTATTTTTTCCTTAATTCGAATGTTATGAAAGCATAAAACTCTTTAAAACAGGTAAATGAGTAAAGATCCATGATCTTCAGAGAGTTCATGTGGTTGGATGGTTGTACAAAGAATATGTACTTTTTCAGCCTGCTCAATTCTCCAACACTGAGCTATGATATGTATAAAAAACAGACTTTCTCAAAAACAGTTTTTCTACTTCCCATTACCCCTTGGAGCAGAGCAGAGGCCACTGTGCTGTGGAAACAGCAGAGAAAAGCATTTCCCACCTCGTTTTGGAACTTCTCTTTTCTCACCCTGCTTGTGTTCCTCATGCAAACGAAAGGGAATGAAGACTGAATTTGTCACCTCACTCCAAACTCCCCAAACTTGAGGGTCTGATTGGAGCTCAGTTTCCTCAGGACTGGTATTTGGCACTCTTACTGTCTTGAATATTGTAGTAGTATGCAAAAGATATTATTTCCAGCTAGAAGGAAGTGTAAGTCTGACCTTTACGTTTATGAATTCAGAAGGCAAGCTGTCTGAGAACAGTAGTGAGAAAGTTTAAACGTTTTTTCAGGCTAATGTGAGAAACTTGGAGAAAAGAAGGTTCCAAGGGCAAGGAATAGCACAAAGGATTTTCTGGGTTAGAGACAGTGGAGGGCAGGCTGGTTTTATTTTGTTTGCTATCATCATCTGTCTTTAAATTATGTTCCTGTTTACAGTAGAAGGAAAGGAAAAGGAACAGATTATTTGCTTTTCTTAGAAAAACTTCTTTGTGAATCTGTATTTTTCCATAGTGGTTGGTCTCTTCCACCTAAATGGCAGTGTGTTGGACCAGGGGGTAAAATCTGGCAGAAACTTCACCTCTCCAGAATGCGTCTCCATTGATCAGTGTGGGGCAACTTGCTGAATATAAGCAAACTCAAAATAAAGCTGAGATGTCAAACTGAAGTGTCATGTCTTTTTCAGTATAGCTTTGTCTGAATGAAAAGCCTTAATTTTTGTTTTTCAGTTTACAGGCTTGATAGACTGTTCTAGGAACTGGCAATACTTAGCTAACAAATTTTTCTTGTTTTGCATAAAAACCAGTTTTAAATAATGCTTCTGTATTTTAATCCAGAATTTCGTAAACCCTAAAGCAGATCTTCTTATGAGAAGAAGACAATGACAGACAGAGCCTCTTGCCAAATAATTGTTGCATGGGGTTTCATCTGCTGTGGTATTTCCTAACTTACTAAGTATAGGAAATAACACTTGCTATAAGGCAGAAAGAGGATGTGCAAATATTTTATGCTGATCTTGGGAGGAGGAGAGCACATTACCTCAGTTGGTATGTCAGCCTGAGCTGGATATGGAAACAATGAGCTATTCTTGCTATGCAAGAATTAATATTGCTAACACTCTGTCATTTTTTAAAACAAATTGAAGAGACAATAACGATACTAGGGTTTCTTTTTTTTTTCCTTTTTAACAGAGACTAGATTTTGGCATTGTATACATGAGCAAAAATTATAAAATTACCTGTTGTGAAATTGTGATATTTCTTTGTAAGACACATGAAAGGGTTTTTTTTGTTGAACTAAAGGAATCTGATACTGTTTTACTTCTGTTGCGATTCAATTGTTTACATTCTCTGCGAATTCCAGGTGTTTTATGAATGTCACAGCATGGACTGTTTCAGCATGATAGATTACAAGCTCCTCCTCCGCCATCCTCTTTTAGTTATTTTTGGCTATTCCATTATGTTGTATGCAGTAAACATATTGTATATGTTTATGAGGCCCCAGAAGTATGTTCCGTGAGCTTTTCTGGCACAGTTAAAATAGCCAATTTCTGCTAAATGTTTTTGAGTGTTTATTACAAAATATCCTACAATGAAATAGAAATAAGCCATAAACAAAAATAATGAAACAAATATTTTTATTTCAGAGTGTTTAATTTCCCAGTGCTGTCTTTTCTCTTACCTATCTTTAAATCACTCAAGTATTTACTTGGCGCTCTGCCACAATTTGTGTCTCACACAAGAGCCTACTGTTTACCTGCCTGCTACCTTAAAAGTATACATTTCCAATATTTCTGCACCTCTGTTAGCTGACGTTAATTACCCCCACTAGCAAGAAGTGATAGAGAATCATTTGAAATGGCATAAATGACTTCATCTAATACTCATTTTAATCCTTTTAATAAAATTGAAATGCTTAATTGAGTCTGTCTTTTAACTTCTGCTCAGATTTACCTGCTGCAGTTCTCATTCAGACTAGACACCAGTCTACCGAAGTTAGATGGTTTTCACTGAACTTTCTGAATACTTCAAAAAGTTTTGAGAAGGCCAGACTAGTATGTGATCTAAAAAGATCAGCCGGACCATCTTAAATTTGGTAGGTCTTAACTGTATATCTCATTTTTCCTGAATAATCTAGTATTGTCTTCAGTTTTTCTGTTCCATGGTCATTTTTAATTTGCAGTAAGTGTTTTCTGTATCCTAGGACACAACATTCTTGATTAAAAGAAAGAATAAAATCAGTATGGAGGTAACAGAGAAAATGAAAAGGCTGTTAGTTTGGTAAATTTGGATTTAATTTAACTATTATTGCAGATAACTAATCAATTTGAAATATTTTGACCAAGAAGTACATATAACATGCAACAAGTAGCCTTTCCATGCTATTGCAATGCATCTCATGTATTTTTTACTTCTGCTCCCCACCTTCCCCCCATTTCTTACCTGTATTTTAAAATTATTGTTTTTTTTTTTAAACACTGACTCATTTTGAGTCAGCCAGGAAAGATGGGTGGTAATATCAGATTTTTTTAATGCTTCTACTAAAGGAGGAAATAAGCAAGGTACATGGACTTTCACAAGACTGGACAGAAAGTGTTTCTGGGACAATATGTTAAAAATATCTTTTGAAAGCATATGTCCCAGGATGTAGCTTCATGGGATTTTCAATGTTATAGAAATCTTTTTATACTACAGAAACTTCTAAGAAAAGTTTGTCTCTGTTTATAGTGAATGCTTACTTTTGTCAGCGTTTCCCTCCAGTTTTGATAAATCTTTTTCTTTAAAGAAGCTTTGAATTTACTGCCTGTGCTAATTACTTTGTTGTTTTCATAGCGTGAGAATGAACAAAGACAACCAGTGATTCTTTAGACACACTCTTTCTGAGTATCAGCATTATGAACTTGCCACATTTTAAGATGGCTTACAGTGTGTGTGTGTGAAACATAAATTTAAGAGCTTACAGGCAGGGAAACTGAGGAAGGGAGATGTGATACAGACCTTGATGTGCAAAGTAAGTCTATGGGATCAGTGTGGTTTCCTAACTGTTTCAAATTCAAAGGTGGATATTATGAGTTAAGATTATACACATCTTCTGGAGTCTCTTAGCTTTATAGCAGTAGTTTCTTGACAAACCACTGAGGAAGAAGTAATGCCTGCCACATGCTTATCTTTGGAGACGTCTACATAACCCATTTGGACAGCCCCAGAGAGAAAAATCATGTCAAAATGTGGAGAAGTGGAAGAGATGGGTTATCAGAAGATGACCGACAGCATCACTGTAAGCAGACCAGCCTTCTAGGTAAATATTTGTGGTTTATGCTTGTATGTACCTTGCTCAGAGGCATTTTGTGCTTCTGTAACATAATGACTGCAATCAGCTGTGGGAATACATTTCCATCCCCAAAATAATAATAGTTTGGATGTTAGGAAAGGATTTGGTATAAAGTTAACATGTATCTTGTTGGAAAAATGAATACAAATATAAGCATCGTCATTTGACAGATAGAAAAGCACTGGGAGGACTTGCAGACCACAGCTAATAGTGTATGACAATGAATCAGGCATCCTAGGTGGGAAGCAGTCCGAGTGGAAGCAGAACACAGTGCTAGAAGCAAACAATACATAAGTTAACGTCACAGAAGGTACCTACTTGGGGAAAAACTGAAAAGTGGACAGAGAACTTGCAGAAAGCAAGCTGATCTACTCATTTACAACACAGACTAGCCAGCAGTTAGCTCGGAAGTATCATATTGTAGAAAGATAGCCCAGAACAGAGGTTTGGTAGCCTACCCTAACATTGGTCTCGGCTTGCTTCAGCTAAAGTTGTGCTTTAAAAAAAAAATAAAAAAAATTAAAAAATTACAAATTCACACTCTGCTTGGTTATTTCAAGCACTAGCTTCAGAATAAACAGACGTGACTTAAAGTATGCCACAGAGCACACAGGAAACAATGTCCAAGAGATAAGGGAACGTCCAATGAACTGCAATGAAGTATGTAAGTGCTATTTTGAAACCAGAATGGAAATACTTTGGGAAAGATTGTTTCTGTACGCATTTTCTTCTTTTTCTGTGTGGGCTTTTTTGCATTGACTGGTGTTACTAGTTCTTTGACTGATGTTCTGTCAGGCCTTCTGCAAATATGGCACAACTATGACTTTCTGTATGGTGCAGGTAAGACAGCATTTACTGTAGTGTGTCATACAGTGTGTATAGTTTTGCACATAATTTGGGAAAGTTAACTAGCAGATATAGATTAGCTAATAGGAAGCAATCAGCAAGGAAATAATCAGTTTTACTAAAGGCAGGGTGGATTTGCTGAAGGTAACAGGGAGGCTCCTGCACAGAGGGATCTTGTTTAGTACCTCCAGCTGTAGTACTCCTCCTGAGTTTCACTGTGATTGCACTGAGCGCAGCTCCCTGCCTGGTGTTCAGCTCACTGCTTTCTAAAGATGTTCTTCATTTGCTGAGACAAAGTCATATGAGTGTCTGTAAGAACCTAGAGGTTAGTACTAGGAGAAATGAAACTGAAAAAAAAAGGAGAATCGGACTAAGAGAAGGTAAAATTTGCCATTGTTGAAGGGCTCTTCTGAATGAGAATTTAACAAGGAGTGGTCCATGGGTAGCAAATATTCAAACAAACGTTGTCTTTCCTTTTTATATTTTCCTTTTAAACTGAATGAAGAGAAGATACTGCATGTAAAAATGTTTATTTGATGTTTCATAATGTGAAATGAACTTGTTCGTTGTGCAATGTCTGAATGCTGTATACAAAGCTAAATCCTGAGCTGTTGTCAGCATCCAGCACTCATTCAAAACCAGGAGAAGGAGAAGATGTTCAGCACAAATCTGACTCTGCTTATGGGTATGCTGTCACTGACTAAGGGCAGCAAATGCTAAGGGGGCATGTTCAACAGAGCTACTCAAGAACACCCATTTCACAATAACTGTGACTAGTGTTATCCTGGAATGATTTTACATGTAAGCAAGAAGTAAGTGCCTGGCACTTCTGAGAGCTTATCATAGACTTATTGCTCATTTTGGGCCAGATTGTGAATAGTGCCTCAGGGATACCAAAATACGATCTCTGTCCTGAGCAGGTACAGCATAGATCATGCAGGCAGCATATGAAGTGAAGATGTCAAATCATCATTGCCTGAGGGTTGATAGCAGCATAGCAGTATGCCTGAACAAAGAGCTGTATTGTTTACTCTTGACTTTAAAATAATTTGATCCAATATGACATAATAAGTAAAAATGTTTTCTTTCTTCAAGAAATAGTTCTTGGCAATTGCAAACAATCCTGAGAAAGTATGTGCAAAATAGCTTCCTTAGCAAATATTCAGCATAAATTTAAGAGTATTATAACATATATTCTTTAGCATGAGCAATGTTTTCACAGTAAGCCTGTCAAATTAATTTTACAGGATAAAATGCCTTATGGAGGTAGCTCACTTGATTTAAACAGAGTTGCCCTTGGGATGAATTTATCCTGTGTCCATTAGTGTTTGCTAAGGTGTGTGCCTTCAGATTCTGCGGAACTGTTTAATTCTGATGTGCAGCTGCGGTGAATATCAGTGTAACTGAACTGAGACATAGGAGCTGACTTCCATGCAAGGAAAATTATGCAAAACAAAGAAAGCATGCATAACTTTAAATCCAAGTGATGTATGGAGTATGTAGAGAATTTACTTTTTTTTTTAATTACATGCTCCATACGTCATTCTTTCAAGGCCTCTAGACAAAAAGAAAACAAAAATGGGTTCTCAAGAATACATTTCTTGAGAAAATTAATTTATACAAGATTTTGTAAACATGTTAAAACGAAACAGTATCAGGTTTCAGTACCAGTGGAGAACAGTTTCCTGAATTAAAAAAAAAAAAAAACCACCACCACAAAGACCCACCAAAAATGCAACTCAGTTAAAATTCTTTGCAATGAATGCCAAAGTGAAACCATGTTGACTTTGAGAATCTGGATTTGGGAGTTGTGTTGGGTGAGGAAGATGACTGCCACGTTGTTATTTGGCTAAACCCTTAGGGAAATAAACACAGGGTAAAACTGAGCAGCATAAAATCGTATGGAGAGGGAACAAAAAGAGTTCAGTTTAATTGGCATCTTCAGTCACAGTTCCTATCACATTGAACTCGGCACACACCAGGAATGCCAGCTATTGGGTGGCACAGGTGCTGTAGGTGTTAGCATGCAGGATAAGCAGGGCTATTGTTTGATACCTGATGGCAGATACAGGGTGGCCCAGTCTTTTGGGGACAAACTATGACAATCGAACCTGAGACAAATTTATTTGGCTTACGGCTGTATAAAACTGCTACTCATACCCTGGTTACTACTACTCTTGCCTTCCCTCTATCCTTCCAGTCTGTTTTCTCCCAATCCTGTAGTACCAGGCAGAGATAGGGAACGATTTTGGGAACACTATGAAGTGGAAGATGGAAGTCTCAAAGTTGTTTACATGGATGAAGAGTTCACACTCTTCCTGCCTCTAGGGTAGGTAGTGGTGGTTTTTATGGCTGTTCTCTATTTTCCTCTATCCTTCATTGGAATAGGAACCAGATCCTTGGCTTCTCCCCAAAGAATAGTAAGGGATATTTTTAGCTGCATTAGCATATGATGAGTTGTTCAGGGGCAGAGGTGTCACACGTACTCTCCCTCACCCCACCCCAGACAGACGTCACTGCTACTTGGAGGGAGGAAATAAGGCAGGAGTCTGTACTGAAAAAACCAAGATGCCACACACCCTGAATTGCCTTCTAGTAAAGCTACTGTAAAGCAGGGAGCTATGGAGAAGTGCTTATATTTATCTGGCCTGCATGGGTATGTTTTTACTCTCCAGTAGTTGCTCATCCTTCCCCTTTCTTAGATGTATTTTAAAATGCTGTGGCCTCTTTTTGCAGGTTTTCCCGCTTGAGTTCCATTGCCTTCATGGGTGACTTCATTCCCTGCGAGCTCCTGAGTGAGCAGGTACAGCCCTAGCCATCCATTTGGTTTTGTATGAAAGTCAGTGAAATACTCTGGGGAAATAAATCTGCTTAACTACACAATCAAGCATGTTCAGATGAATTTTCTCTTCTGCCTTGCTTTTGCCTACACAGCGTAGTAAGATCTGGCCAAGCAGGACCACCACTAGGTAGTGATGCCTTCAGAAGCAAAAATTGTGAAATGCTTTGTGTAGGAGTGTTTCAGAATCGAACCATGCCCAATACACTCTGTGATCTGATGCCTTTGTGCAGCACAATTTACAAAAGAGAGCTACAGAAACACCTCCTGGTAGAAAGGAAGTTGGCAGTGACTGTGGAGGCTGTTAGAGATCTTGGTCTCTCTCAGCAAGCTCTAAGATTGTTTGAGACCTGGGCAGAGCTTTTGCACTGTCTAGAATGAGTCACTGAGTAACTACAGCATTTTTGCCTGATGTATTATGAGAGACTGTGCAGGAGGATGGGCCTGTGTAGTGTTTTGAGGATCACAACTCCTTGCTCCGATGCTGCAGTCTCATTAACAGTGAGAGAACCAGACCTTCTTCCTGGCTTAACCAGGGAGACAATTAACTAGGCCTAGGGCTAAGACTCAGCCCTGGGAACAGGAAAAGTTGCCCTCCCACTTCCCTCATTTAGGGAAACAGTTTTAGGGCTGGCACCAAAAAGTGCATCTGTGCTGAGACTCTTCTTTCTATCTAACTTGAGTCACTCTGCCAAAAACAGTGGATATGTGATTGGAAGGGAAATACTTCCCTGCCAGAGCGGCACTCTTGGTTCAAGGGCTCGTGTGAAATGCTGTGAGCATTTATTAGACCTAGCCAAGGACTCAGAGGTGGGAGAGAAAGGGAACTGGGAAGAGGGTTGATGATGTCTTTATCATCATCTCCTTGTTCAACAATTATTCTTCTCATGTGGGACATCTGTGTCATGTGTAAATCAATGCAAATAAAAAACAGTGGGAATTTTCATTGCATCTTTCCATAGAATAATTTGATCTTTTATCCTTTGTTAAATCATCTGTTTCAGAAATCTATTGCAAGGATAGAGTATCTCACTATATAGAATCTAACAGTATGTTTCTCTGAGACTTAATTTCACTCTCACAGTAGAGCCAAAAATTTCTTTGGTGACTGTCAATCAAACACAGTTGTAGTGTATTTTAGGTGTTGAAGCTGAATATATACCTATAAATTATTAGCTAGTTTTGAAATGCAACTCACTTTATGCTTCTGTGATTTCTTGTGAAATTATTTCATTTGTTGTTTGCCTTTCCAAATATAATATTTTTTTTTTAAAAAAGGTTTAGACTAGATGTGGGTTGGTTAATTTACCTGCAAATCTACGGTAGTTTCAGCATAGAAATATTTTCAAACGGAATAATTAGTGTCATGTAAGAAACATTTATGTCATAAATCACTTTAATTAGTACAGAATGAATCTAATGATTTTATTGTTATGATTTCAATGCCTTTTCATGTAAAATTATGTGAATTGCTTCACAATAATATTTGCAAGTCAACTGGAGCAAGGACATATTGCTTTAATTCTTTCTAGTTTGAGTTCCCTTTCTTTTCTCTATATTTCAAGGGCTCTATTTTTTAGATTTTTGGTATGAAGCAAGAGGCATGTATTTGGGATCTTTTCCAAAGCCTTCAGATGTAAATTGAAGGGAAAACTGGTGGCTATTGGTACTTCATATTCTCAGAATTTTATTGTATTTGTGATATAACTGCCCTTTGAGCTGATGTTTAACTGTGCAGAATATGGAGACATCTATGGTAATTTAACAAATCTACTGTATTGCAAGATAGGTAAATCGGACAAGGAAAGATTTGCTTCTTACCGATTTGGTGTGGGTTTTTTTGTTTTTGTTTCTTTGTTTTGGGTATTTTGGCTCTTAACTTACAAAGGAGAGAGACTTCCAAAGAGCTGGGTAACTTAAGCATCTACATGTTTTTTAATGTCATTTTAGAAATCCTTAATAGTACAAATTGATGTAGACTTTGATTCTTTCCAATGCAGAGGAAGTATACTGCTATAGTTTACATACTGACATAATCATTTGATTGATTAAAAATTGAGGCTGTGTCCTGAGAAAGAATTTATTTTAATGGCCCATTGCTTAATGTACATCTAGAGTAAATTAACCCCCTCCCACTCCCCCACAAGTTGGTTTTTGGGTTGATCCTTGGAAAGAAGACTGCACTTTACGTTTGGCAAAAGACTTCACGTGTTCTAATAGCCTTAAACACATTCATGATTAATTCTGGGTGAGCCATGAATAGGAAATAATATATGTGATGTAAATACATTAGTGTAGCCATAATATATTAATTTATAGAAAGCTACAGACTGAACCTATGTATGATATGGAGCTCAATATAAGACAATAAGTGTAAAATCCCACTATAGCATCTTTATGGTATCACTTTCAGCACAGGTCTGAACTGCACTAGAACTGAAATTTCTGTACTTTGCAGTCTGCTCTTTGGCTTGCTCACAGTGCAGTGATCTTAGCTAGCAAAACCAAGCAATCTCTCCTTGACAGAAGAGTGAAACAGAAGAGCTTATATCCTGGCCATCAGCCAGCCCTACACTGTAAGAATTTCCCCTTCAAACTATCTTCTTCTCTTTCTTTTTCTGGAGCAACTGATTTTATGGAACATGTTTTCCACTCAGCAAGTCTACAACAATTATTTCATGACCTTCCCTATGTCTGAGAGAAACTAAACTGCCCTCCTTTTTTAATCAGGTTGCTCTGTCAGTTCTGATACAACACACAGCTTTATATACCGAGACATTTAGGGTTTTCTGACTAACGAAATGCTAGCCAAATATACTGATTCCCTTTGGCTGATTCTATGTTTTTCGCTCGAATCTGAACTTTCTTTTGTGTAACTTCTAGCTTTGTGTGTGTAGTTGATAATTACCTGCTTTCAAAGGCTTGTTATGATGAGAGAAATCTTGAGAGTTTGCTTTTTGTTACACGCAATTTCTTCCTTCTTCTTAGGCCAGGTCCGCAGCTGTTTTGAGAACTTAGTCGCTAAAATGCACATGGCATCTCTCAGTAAAAATATTGGCTTCTTAATTAGTCTTTGAAACACCAGTGTTTTAGTACCATGATATCTTTTGTTTCCTCCCTAGTTGTCCCTATAGACAAATGTCAAATAGACAGACTACTGAGATTTGTATTTCAAATGCACGGCTAGCAGATGGAATATTTAAACACTTGAGACTAATCTGAAAATCAAAGACACTATGTAATTTCTGTGAAGGTGTTTGTTCCCTCTCAGTTACAGGGCAATGGTTCGTTGCCAAAAAATGAACACTGAAATAATTTGCTGATTGAAGGATCTGCTCTTGGAAAGAGAGATTTTTCTTCTTAATACTTCTCTGAGATTTATGATGTATGATTTGAGTCTCTGAATCCTCCATCGTTTGTAACTTTGGTCAGTAATTTTAAAAGTTGATGGTTTATGATTTCTCAACTGTTAAATGAGTGTAATAATATTATACCCAAATGGTATGATGGCTAGAGTGTGAGATGTTATCACTAAATAATATATATGATATGTTGCAATATTTAAGCGCTATGGAGGCTATGTAAATATCACACAGCCAGAAAAGGTCCACCGTGCAGGAATTTCTCTTGGGGACACAGCTTGAAAAGTTGAGTGGAGATTGTATAAAACTGCTGGGAAAGGTCAGGTGGAAATGGAGCCTGGTTCTTGTTGACAGCCTTTGCTTGAAATTCTGCACAGGATATCGTGCACTCTATTCATCAGATGGCACTCTTCAGCCCTTCTGTTACTGTGGTTGTGTCTAGGATAACAGGGACTAAGATGTCAGTGCTGCAGACAAGGTATGGCTATAGTCCAAATTCAATTTGCGATAACTCTGGGATGATGAAGTTGTTGTATATCAAAGCTGGAATCTCTGGAGTGTCAGAGTGATATCACTATGTCAGTTTTGTTCTGAAGACATTTACAATATAATTATTATTACAGCCAGTTTGAATAGAGACATACTGTCTAATGGAAGTTAAGATTTTGGCCTGTTATGAGACTTGACTTAAAGTTGGATGTGTGCAGCTGGGTTTAGTCTTATGAGGAGTTTGATTCACTCATTTCCTCTGTGAATTATTATGTGAATTTGTACAACTTTTTTTTTTCCTGTGTGATGCTTAGGAAAGCTCTGAAAGACTTCTGATATGAAGAATAAGCACAAATATATTCTCTTCCCTTCTTTATCTATCTTGTGACAAGATTCTGCTGATTCTTTTAAAACCTTTGAAACTTCCAGTAAAAGAAACAATCCCAACATTTATTCCCTTTGTAATCTACTGTATAATGGGTATTTGTTGTCAAGTTGTTAAGTATTAGTGCATGCAGTGAAGGAAAATGTCTTCAGCATACCTTGCATCAGCTCCAGGAAAGGGACCTCAATCATCTGGCACTATCATGGTAAAGAATTTCATTGAGCTATCTACTTAGGCACTGAATATTGCAGAAAACAGAATTAGACTGTCTCTATCCATTTGTTGTGTATTATTGTCATACATAGAATTGCATCCTTGCGGAAAGATTCAGAAATATATCCTGTGGTTTAAAGGGTTTTCATTTAATCAGCAGTCACTTCACTTGGTGTATCTTTTTATGAAGGCCTTGTTGCCAGTATAAGCGTTTTGTTGACTGATGGTTTGGGCTTCTCTTTTTCTCAACAGAAATCTCAAGAAGCATCCCTAACATAGAAGGGACTTAGTGAACGTATGCAATAGAAAAGTGAATATGAAGAGAAAGAATGACTGTTTGTTAAATTCAGTCCTTTGAAAAGTTAGATCTTGTTTAGCTCCTCAGTAGAAAGAAATGGCTGAAAATAATCTATTTCTTTTTGAATTAAGGAAGCTGAGCATTACTGCAACAACTTAAGAAAACCCTCTTGACTTCCTGGAAACTGAAAGAAATTTTTTTGAAGAAGTAATTGTCTCTGACATCACTAAACTGCATAGTGAGTCTGCGAGTGGTTAGTTTGGGGTAACAGAGGAAGCAACTCCTTCACAGATAAGCAGGCAGTGCGATGTATGTGCCTAGTTTTTCTTTTTTGTTCAAATTTTGCTGAGAAATTCTTTTACAGACAGATAACACTTATTTTGCTTTTCAGAGAGAGAGACACATGCTGTTTCATAAGGATACGCCTGATTTCCAGAAATAACCATGTTTCTCTGGCTTAAACTCTTAGCGTTTGGTGTTGCAGTTCTGAGACAGGATGCTTTTGTCAAAGGTATGTAGCAATTGATGCTTCTTTCTCTCATTTTGATCCCTTAATGTCTGCTGTAGAAGTAAAACTAATAAAAAGTTTTGCCAAGTAGAGAAATAACATCTTTATTCAGAAACTAGAATACAATTGCTTGCAATGATGTCAGAACCTAGGTCAGGAAGATCGGCGCATAATGTACAAGGCTATAAAATGTCTTCCGCATGGTCATATGTGATAGTTAATACGAACCATTAAAAGAAAAAAAGATTTGTAGTTGTATTTGAAAAAAAATACGTTTAGATCTTTTATGTGAACCTGTTTAATACAGTCTTTATGTTTGGTTTCATCTCATGATGCAGTACTTTGTTTTCTGTGCTTAAATCCTTCAAGAAAAAAATCTCATCCATTTTAGCCACTCCTTCATCTCAGAATCTGCTTACGGTTCCTCAGTTTTTGATTTTTACTGCAGTCGGGTTAGTAAAAAAATCCTAACATTGTAAATTTGTCTCTACAGTGGGGAAATTAGTTATTTTATATTAATTTTATAAAATACAAATAATTTATTTATTTTATAAAAACTGCTTCTTAAAGAGCCTTCAAAATTTTTAATTGTTTGTCTACCCTGCTGCAGGTGAATTTGTCACTTGACTTTTTTACTTTTATAAGAGAAAGATAGAGCTCAAGAGATTGATCTTGCAAACATGCTAGATGTGACAGATAATGTGAGTAGCAAGAAAAGCAATTAATGTTGAGGTAATACTTTATATAAAGACAAAAAATAGATCTATGTTTAAGAAAATATTTTCTTGGAAAGAACATGGAGCATTCTATGTATATGTACCTTCCATCAGTTTAGATAGTTAATATAATTTGGGATAGTTGATGGTGGACACAAAAGCTTTTCTCTAAAGTAATGTTCACCCTAAAAAAAGACTTGAAACATGGAAACATGCAGGGCTGAAACCTCTTTCACATACATTGAATTTATGCATGTTTCTATCATCATGTCACTATAGTAACTCCAGGTTTATGCTGATGTAAGCAAGAAAATGAGCCTGGTCTGGGTGAGAGGCGTCCCTGCCCATGACAGGGAGGTTGGATTAGATGATCTCTAAGTTCCCTTCCAGCCTATGCCATTCTATGATTCTATGATAATCAGCTAAAAGGAGCATTTGAAGCCTGAGCATTAGTTCTCTTGTCCTTCAAAGTCTCTGAAGAGAGGCAGCACTGAATAAATCTGGTTGGTAGCTGATGGATATTATAAGAAAACAAGTGAATGCTGTATGGTAGAGGAAAAGAACAAAATCTCTTACTTTTCATGACTTTTTTTTTTCTTTTTTTTTAAATCTGCTGTTCTACTTTCCATTTTATAAGTCTTTCTGAGACTTCCCACTGCTCCCTTTTCTCCAGAAAGGACAGGTTACTGTCTGCTCTCCCAGCCACCTCCACAGTCAGTTGATGTGTTAGCTAACAGAGAGGGCTGGAAGACAGAAAGAGCAGTAGCAGTATTTGATTTCAAGTAATAGTTATTTTCTCTGTTCACACACAGTAGTCTAGCTTAAGCCAGTTCCTCTCTACATACTTTTACTAAACAGAAGAGCCTCAAAGAAATTGAAAGTTTTAACTCCTCTCTAGTACACTTAATGCAATGAGCAGTCTCACACTGTAGTATCAAGTACTCAACCTTACAGACCTTGTTTTCACCATGTAGTTTCGCACAGAGATTGATTCTCCATTCAGAGTGACAGAACCAGTATACTCCATCTTTGCTCTGTAGATTACTCTGCCCCATAGCTATGGGCGACTGGGCAGTCTTCTAGGGAGGAGTTGTTAATGGAGGAGCAACATTCGGAAAAGGTGGTGTAGGCTTTGGTTTTATGGCAAGAACAGTTTTCAGGCACTTGTTAGTAAATGTTGTGTGGTCTTTGGGACTTGTTTTGTTATTACTCTTATTAGTATTCTCCGAGAGCCTATTATACCTAGTGTTTTTGCAGACCTAGCAGGAGAAATTTTAAGGTTGTCTGACTTCAACCACAAGTGCTATAAAACATCTCTAATTTCTTGTAATAACCATGCCACTTTTAAGAGCATCAAACTACATTAAAACAAAAAAAATCTTAGGAATATCTAGAGCCTGCACAAAGGCCTTTTCACTATGTAAATCCCCCAAATAAAAGGCATATATCCAGATGGTTATCCTGGTAAGAAATAAACGAGTATTTGTGGATAGGGAATTGTGGAATGGTATTTGTGGGTATAACCGTACATATCAATATATGGTACCAATAAACGCCAAATTTGGAGTTCGATCTGTCCTCGTAAACACTGCCGCTGCTGAAATATTTCATTAAATTCATCAGTTTTGTGCACTGTTTGTTAGTCTTTCATCTCTACCTACACGGAATAGCTAGATTTACTAAAATCTCTAGTTACCAGATATGGACTTCTTAAAATCTTTAGTGTAAGATTGATAACACTTTCTAATATCTAGGCTGACTTCCCGAACAAAAAAGTTGTGCTAACATACCTGATACAATGCATTAATGCCTGTTTAAGCAAATAAAAACCCGAACCCAATCAAACAAAAACAACTAAAAAACTCCTAAAATGACCCAAATAAAGAAAAACCAACAAAACAAAACAAAAACCAAAACAAACCTTAACCCCAACACCCCACTCCTCTCCCCCACCCCCCAAAAAAAACCCAGAAAAAACCCTTTGCTTCCATTTAGAAAAAGAAATGCTTGCAGGACAAGCACTTTTTTTCCATTAGACCATTATTTCAGGTTCCTCCCCCACCCTCCACAAAAGTATTAGCAATTTGACAGCTTTCAAAAGCCTTTACCCACTTCTGAGCCACTTCCTTTATTTCAGGAAACTAAGTATTTGCTTGATAATTTTGGGTGTGACATTTTTTTTTATTTTCCAAGTTAAAAGTACCAGGCTTCGGCAGGCACATGAAATCTGGGGCCTTGCGGTCTCCATGCCCAACAGCTGTGGAGGTTTCCACCTGGAAGTGCTATGTTTTCTTTGCACAGACATCAGCGTCAGTATAGCTCATCCTACGGCTTTGACTTTCTGTGAAAAGCTTTTTCACCAATTGGTCTATCCCTTTGGAAGGGGTCTGGCAGACCTAATTTTTAAGCAGTGAAACTTAATAATATTGGCTCATTTTGTGTGTAGGATAAAGGCTAAGGGGAATTACTCTGGCAGGAGGATAGGTATTAAGGTAGAAGAAGGTATTAAGGTAGAAAAAAGTGAAGTGAAGGCTTTAGAGCACCGCCTCTGATGTTTTACTCTCATGGATGCCCCGCTGCAGGTTCTGTTTAGGACTGTATCACATTCTTTTTTTTTTTTTTTTTTTAAGTGGTGCACTTAAGGCTTTTTGCAATACATACTCCAGAGTCCTCCACATGACCTCTTAATCATTTGAAACAAATTACCTGCCTTTCATCTCTTGCACAGTTCCAAAACTTTATTCAAAATCAACTGAGACAGAGAGTTTGTGTATGCACAGAGGTGCAGGCAGTGCTGCTCACTTCCTGGGCTGGCCAGACACAAGCCACTTCTAAACTGGAAGCTGTTCAGTTTCATATAGTGTTGTACCTAAGCCACCAGCAGGACACACGTTAATCAGAGCATAGCAGCACACTAGCAGAGCTACATGGTTTCTGACTAGAATTAGCTACCAATTTGGACCAAACGTGATTTTCTTTACCCATTCACCTAGACCTGCACAAGTGTAACAAGCAGATGACTGGGTTGTTGATGTGGTATATTGATTATAACTGCAGACAGGGCAAGAGACATTGGTTCTGGACTGATGGGTCTTTCTTACGTAGAATGGAAAGGACATTTGCTAGTTATTCTGTAGTCACTCGCATCAGTGTATTGACATACTGAGAATGTTTTACCAGTGTAGACCTAGATCTGCAAAACTGCCAGACAGAGACCAGTTCTAAAGAAAATCCAGCTCTTGGTGACATGGTGTGTTGGAACCACTTCCTTTACTTTTAGTTTTAATTTGGTGAACTTACGTTTATATGTTTAGGTTCTGAGGAACAAATCAACAGTGAGAGGGTTAGAAACATTGCGTATATAATGAGATAAGGCAGAAAAAGTGGGGGAAGGAAAAAGGATGAAATGACTTTTCAAAATGTTCCTATTATCAGGAATCTGTTTTTCTGACTCCTGTGACCTATCTGCAGAACTGCCTGCCTCCCTGGGAGCATATGTATGCATTAAACAAGTAGGCAGTCTCCACATAGAAATTGTGAATTCATTGTATATAGTGCATGAAAATTATCCTGTTTTCTTTTGCTGTGCAGCTGCATTGTGGTATATACTGTACCATGCTGGGAGCAAGGGAAGGAGAACAGCAGGCCATGAAAACCTTCTGTCCTCTGTTTACATTCTTGATCTAGTTTTAAGAGTTAATATTCATAAGCATACATCTGGCCCACCAGGAAGGTGGAGCAAATTAACCCACAACAAACTCTCCGCTGTCATGGCTGGACTTCTCTTCTGCTCATTCAGCTACCCCGTTTAGAGTTAGTTCGAGTGTCTCTGCATTACCCTGTGCTTTGCAGCACGGACTTGCCCAGAGTCTTGCCACTGTCATTGCCCTTCGCTTGGGTGGCTGTTCCTGCCGCGCTGCTAGCCCTGGCAGTGAGGACCGCAGGGGAGCGCAGCGTGGCAGTAGCTGCAGAGATGGCACCTGAGACAGCGGAGCGATGAGAGGCACTGCAGGAAAGTGTCATGTACTGGGCCAGGCTTGCTAGCATGAGTTCAGCAATTCACGAGTGAACTCTTTTCAAACCCTAGCAAGAAGACGTGCATTACAGGAATGTATCAGCTTGGATATGGCCGGACTGGATGCCTGTGCACTGCTCGGGCCAGATGTGCCCTTTGAGTTGGCTGCTGGAGCCGTGACTGCCAGCCCTGCCTGGGGGATAATGATTGTCCCTGAGCTCTGCTGCTTTCTGCATTGTGCGGAGATGTCCGCTGTTCACATTTATTCATCTTTAATCCTATATAACTAGAAATCAGTTATTTCTTTCAGGCAAACCTTTGGAGTACAGAACATCCAAAACATTTTAAGGGGAATAGTTCACTCTCATCAAAGCCCAGTTTAGGCCCTGAAGCACTTCTGTGCAAAAAATGGTAAAAAGTTTTAAAGTGGCAAAACTCTGACTTCCTCTTGTAAATATCAAGATGAAAATAAGATACAGTTGCAAAAGCTGCTTTTTCCCTGCAACTTTACTATTCTCTGACTGTTGTGCGGTGTGTCCTGATGTATTTCCAGGCTATCCTTACACTTGCAAACAGATATTGTTCACTGATGTTTCAGTAACTGTTACAGCATTTTATCAATTTCCAGACTTCTCTCTCTTTCAAGCAAAGCAGTTTGGGGCCTTCAGTGCCAGGATTTTAGAAACTAGCTGTGAGCACTTCAGTGCCAGCTTACATTATCTGTAGTGTTGTATAGCTAACAGGATCCACTTCTTTTCTTTTCTTTTATACCACTACTTTGCAGTACTATTCTTCCAGTTATTCCCTCTGTGTCAGTGTCTCCTTGGCTAGCCTGCTTGCTTAGGTTTCTATTCTCTGGTTTCAAAGACTTCTCTTACAATCTGTCTGTTCTTCATTCATAATCCCACCGCCCTGCACAGAGCTCTAGAGGTACCTTTTGTTGTGCCTGAATGACGTTTTTTTGTTGTTGCAAAAATGTGGACTCCATGGAGCAATATTTTTAATTGCCTTTTGAAATACATTCTTTTCCTGACAGAAAGAGAAATAATCAAACCAGCTGCCTAGTACAAAAATGAAGCCATGCAATGAAGCTTTCTGTACAACATATAAGGAAATAGCAGATGTCCTATATGAGCTGAAAAGTTTTACACTCAGGGAGATACTACAGAAATACATGGCTAATAAAGCCTTTCCAGGTAATCGTATACATTGCAGAAGCTGTGAATGGAGTATTTAAGATAGTATTAGTCCCTGAACTGTTTCTGGATGCTTGTGAGTTAAGACATATGTAAGTGAAAAAAAAGGGTAAGACAAATGGCAGAGCATAGTAAGCTTCTAGAATAAGATCTAAGAGACAGAAGCCAGCTGCAGTCTAGGCTGTCTCAGAAACTCATGGCATGAAGTTGTTTTCATTTCTCTAGATCTCAGTTTCATAATCTGTTAAATCGAAGGTAGTAGTGCTTACCTTGTTGCAAAACGTAGAGTCATAATTCCTTAAATATTCGGAGGGATGCCTGTCTCTTGCAACCTGTGAACTACCACAAATCAATCTGAGGAAACTGGTTGTGCATTGGAGTATTTTGAATAGTGTATCTGAGCAAAGAAAACAAAAAGTATGAAAGAAATGACTTGTGCATAGATTTCTACCTTGTTCTCGGTCCTAAAGCACAGGTGTTGACAATGGGAGCTGCTACTTTTGTGCTGAGTAAGAACAACCCATACTGTGCTTAACTTCAGCAAATGTGAAATTCTCTGAAACATGATCGTGTCAGCTGTACTCTCCATTTTAATCAATGTTGAACGAAATAATTGAATTTGATCAATGAGTTGTTGTGAGACACAAGAACTGGACTGCCAGTTTTTTTACTTCCAGTGTCTGCGGATGAAATGAGAAGGTGTGCTAAATGGACCATAGCTGCAAAAGTCTTCATGTTACAAAGCATCCTCCCTACTTAGGAGTAAATACAATAGTGAGCTTGTCTAGTAAACTAGGTGTTTTAGGAGTCTCAGTGGTAGCATTTATAAACGGAAACGGACTTCTCTAGAGAAATGCAGACCAAGCTGACTCTATCAGCATATGATTTAAAATCATATGCTCTCATAATTGAAGGAAAGATGACCAATGTCACTACTGCAGCAGTTTAGTTAATCTTCTTGAGATAGACCTCTGATGTCTAAAATGAATGCAGAATCACATGGTTGTACACCTTAGAGAAATCTTTTCATTGTAATGCATTTTGGATAGAGTATCTGGAGGATTTCTTCATTCATCTAGCTTTTTTCTTGGAAGAATTTAAATGATAATGAAACAAATATTTTTAAAATTAAGTGTAACTTTTTTTACTTGGTTTCTGATGGCAGTGAGAGATTATTGCCCTAGGTCTCTCGTAAGCAATATACAAATTCCTTCCCTCATCGCCAAATAATGTATGTGAACATGCATGCCTGTGCCATGTATCTGTGAGTGAGCAGAAGTATATGATTTATGATACTTGAGACTGCCCAGTAAGTACATGAGAATACCTGGCCTTGTTTGTAGTTTCATTAATGGTTCTGTGCTCAACTGTGCTGCCCCAACAGAACTGAAAGGCTCTTCTACATCCTCCACACACCTGCAGTCTAGTGTGTTAGTCTGAAGTAGGAAATGTGGTTGAGGTTTGAGGGAAAGATGTGAAAGAGCAGTAAGAAATATGCGTTAGTACAGCTTAGTAGCATTTCTGATTTTGCTGTCCTGGTCTGCTTTTCAAATGAATTAGAAATAAATGTTTCTGAGCACTGCCCAATACACTCAGTCTCATTCTTATAAAACGTTAGGAATAACAACAGCTTAACCCAATGTCAACTTACATACTTACAATTTAGAAGGATTACAGTGGAATGGTGCTGAATACAAGGGAGGCAGTTCAAGGGAAGGAATGTGAATTCTATAAAGAGTTATTTATCCTTGATATTAATGGATCAAGGTTTTGTAATACTTAGAGGTTTTGTAACACTTGGAGGTGAAACTTTCATAAAATCCAGTGATGTTTGGCCTCCTGATTTTATTATATACGTTTTATATATTATATTTTTGTATATTTCTATTTATTTATTTAAATCTAATTCTTATAAATTTATAAATTTATTTATTTAAATATATTTATACATTTATATATTTTATACTTTTTATACATTTTATACTTTTCTGAAGATTGACCGGTTTGACCATGAGGATTTTGAAGTGATAAAATAGATAAGTTTTAATATGTAGTAAGATAGTATTTATAGAGACATATCATTTATGGAAATCTTGGCTACAGATGCCTTTTGAATCAACATAGGAGGTATTAAGTTCATTCGAAATCACAGGAGAGTTCAGAAGAAACATTCCACAAAAATTCCGAGATTTGAGAATCAGATTATTCCAAAAGCTAATAAAATAGCGACAGCTGCGTCTGTCTTCCTGCTGTGATTGATGCTGGGTTTAAGGGCCTGCTAAGATGGAGTTTTGCACCACCTGAGTAAACAGACAAATGCTTAGTGCAGTAGTTGGTTTAAGTTTTTGTGTTAATGTTGAAAAGAGAGCCATTTACAACATGGAAGTGATTCTGCTCCAGAGATGTCAACAAGTGTTTCATCATTGAAGGTGCGTGCCTTAAATGGCAAGGGAAGGATTGCTTGCAAACCACAGCTTCTGAAAACCACTCTTCACTGAGCACTGAAGACATTTTAATAACACAGAGCATGTCAGATATGCCATTTTCCGCTGCGCTCTCTGCAGTTGCTCTCTGTTTCTCTTTGCAACAGAATTGCTGCTTACCTGAGTCTTACCTCAGTGGTGACGTCAGTGGAAAATCTTAAAAGGCTTTCAAATGTCTTACAGGATTTATTTTATATTTGTGGGTTTTTACTTTATTTTGTTGAGGTTTGTTTGGCTTTATGTTGGAACAGGAAAATAAAGTCCACTTTTTTTTCTTTTCTTTTCTTTTTTTTAAAACCTACGGAGGATTTTCAAACTCAAAGTTCTGCTTTCCTATTAGCAACCCTGAGAAAGCTGAGACACTTCCAGTTTTGACTGTAAGCTCCAAAACACTTGAGAACTGTTTTTTCATAGCAGAAAATGATCACATTTTCAGAAGACCTCCATGTGTTGGTCACTGAGATGATGTGAAAAATTGGAGCGTGCAGCTGCAAGTTAATATTTTCTGAAACTTCTGAATTTGTGAATATGGAACACTTGGGAAGTCAGGAAGGAGCTGCTCCTGTCTGTGTGTGTGACTGTCTGACCTATGTGTACAGTAGGGCGAATGATCACAGTCACGATCAAGCATTCTTGTTGGGCCAGGCACTGTGCGAACGTGGGATTAAATATGATCTTGTCCTCAAAGGGGACAACTATTCTGGACATTCAAGTTTTGGACAGCATGGATATTTCTTAAAAAGGACTGGTATAGAGGCAACAGGAAAGACAGATAAGGGAAAAGGTAATAGTAACATATGTGCCCAGCCAAAGAGCTTGCATAATCTGCTGCGCTATTTATTTCCTTTTTCTGAGAAAGCGACATACAACATCTTATTCAAAGCAGCATACAACTGAATAAATTATTCCCTGGATCCAAAATAAACTGTCCTACATAGGTCCATGTATTGCAGGTCTCGCGTTGTGCTCTGATAACTACTTTATGTGACAACAACTGATGCACATATTGCTGGAAGATAACTCTTAATGATAAAACTGCTGCAGGTACGGTGCTCCAAAGATCCTCTCTTGCTATATAGAAACAATAAAAAATCAGGTCACATGCAAAGGCTTTATATTTATTTGCAATGATTATTTTCTTCAGCTGTTTAATCCTTTCATTAACATATTGCATTCTCTCACCAGTGAGTGAAATATGGCAAACAAACAGCAGAATGTGTAGATGATGTGTTACAAATACACACACACATTCACTCTCTTGTATGGGAAAGCGTATAGTCTCCTCATCCCTCTGTTTCTCAATTCTTGTGGCAGATACTCTGTCTGCAGGAGATGAACTAATGTGAACAGCATCTGTATATGAAAAAGAGGGACCACATTCTGTTCAGTTCAGAAAATTTTTGTCTTGCGTTCAGCATTCTCATATCTAAGTGCTCATAAATAGTAATAACAATAATAAATTAATTTTGACCTGTAATTGACCTAACAGATTTATTTAGACTGAAAAAAAATAAATGGCACTGTAACTCTTTTCTCTTGAAAAAAGCAAGGACAAAGAAATATAGAACTTATCTTCAGGGCTGCGGAGGATGACATCGTATTTCCTGAATATCAGAAGCTATGGGAATTGCCTGCGATTAATTCAAGTGTGACCTGGACTGTATTACAATATAGAATATTTTTTGAAATATTTATTGAACTCCACAGAGCAGTTGTTTTTTTTCTTTGTGGAATTGGTTGTGATTCATTTGCTGTGTTGGAATTCAGGGTCATAAGGACTTTTAGTTTCTAGATGGCTGCAAGTTCAAGTGAAAAGATTTTGTTGTAAAATGCTAAGGGTTTGGAATGGCTGTGTTTGCTATTACAGTAGTCGATCATAAGATACAGCTGTGAGTATAGTCTTGAATGAAGCTGATATATTGTGTAATAACTGTTTAATAATATAGTCCTTCTGTAAAATCTGAGCTCTGTCTGTTATGTCAGCTTGTTCTTTTGGCAATGAGCAACCACAGGCAGCAAGAAACAGGTACGTAACCCTGCATCCTACTTAAAAAATCACTTAAGATCTTTATAGTAGTCTTTGAAAAGAACTGCAATGATTTATAGAGTGATAAATCTTCTAATTTATGGCTGATGTCAGATCTTTACAGTGTTAGTGGTTGCAATCAGTGTCTTTTTAGTGAAATTTTCCATAGTTATAAGAATTAACATTCAGAAAGAAGTTTTGATCAGATATGAAGCCGAATGAGAGGAGATCCATGTTGTGGGAAAAGGAGTCAGGATGTGATGGTACAGCTATTTCTACCCCAAAGCATCAGAAGGAAGGATGATGAAACTGGTTTAAGAGAAGAGATTGGAATCTGGAACGGAAATGGCAGTGGGGGACAGAGCAGCTAAAATGATGGGGAGAGAGAAAGACACAAAAAAATGATAGAAAGCCTCTATGTCATACTGTAAGGCCTGAAATAGCAGTCAAAGTCCCCAAGTTTCACCACTCCTGTGCTGTCAGCAAATATCTGCAAAACTCATTGATGAAAATCTTCTAGCACTGTCCTGCACAGAAGATGAAAATATCCTAATGCTATCAGTACTTCCTTAACCCCACGGGGCAGATCTGAGCAAGGAGATACACACATTCCAGTCCTGCTGCTAAAGCCTGGAAAGAGCAGCATTGTGCCCTTTCACAGAGTTTCTGATTATTTTTTTTTAAGAATGGAGGACGTTTTTAAAAACTAAGGAATCACATGTACCGTGTGGTGGTGAAGCTAAGTACCCAGTTTTCAGGAGGTAGCCTTGTGTCTATATCTTATGACAGTATTTACTGTCACGGACCATTTTTCCAACACAGGATTGTCTTCTCTGCGTAGAGAATGAGATATATATTCAGTGTACTATTATATCTGTGTTGCTCAACATATAGTTCATGCCGTATTTATGGAATTATTATTCAAAGTTTTCTGCAGCTAGAAATATTTTTTTCTTCTTAAGCTTTTTGATGATGGTGCTCATCTTCTGTAGCTAAGTACTAAACACATATGGATTCTCATATTTGCGATGACAAAATGATCCAAAGAGAAAAATCAATCTATTGATTCAGAAAGCTTAATCTGAGACAAGCACCATACTCTTTAAAGCATCCCTTACTTCAGTTAATTTGGAGTTTTGAAAGGGCACCACTTCTGCAAATCACATTGGTATAATTAAGATAAGAACCTGTTAAATGCAGACCAATTATCAATGACTGCTATATGGGACATCTAGTATAAGCACATTTTGTAGCATCATGCAAGAATTCTGTGACAAGAGCTGGAATATAATCCTGTTACCTAAACCAGCAGTTTACTACTTAGCTGAGAGATGTCTTCTCTTTTTTGTGATCCCCTGCCTTACTAACTCCATGGCTTGTGCACAGAATTAGCTCTGCAGGCAAAAGGTATCTTCACCATGTGATCTGGAGGGCTTCTGTGCTAGACCAAAAGAGCAGTCCACGATCACAGAATGAAAGACCTCAGTGAACGTTTGTGTTAGGAAAGGAAAAGAATTAGGGCATTACACTGGCAAAACGAATCGACATTTGCCAACTCTTGAATAATTACCTTTGCTCCTCAGACAACATCTTTTGGAACAGCTTGTGTGTGTACGATTTTATTACAAAATAGTCATTGTACATTGTGAAAGACACATGTATTTTGGACTTTCCAGGGTGTGACTGTGTGCTGAAGTTCTTCTGGCAATGTTGTAAATGAAGCAAATCAGGCTTTTCATAGCTACTCTTCCAATATTTGGAACAGAATTGAAGAACTAATACTGAAATTCTGGTTTGTTGTGTGTTGATGTATTTTAGTTGTTTTGTTGTTTGTTTGTTTGTTTTATTTTTTTGGTTGAAAGAGCCAGTGAGGTCTAGTTAAACATTCAGTTCTTTGCAGTAGTGTAGTGCCAAATCTGCCACATTCCTGCTCTTCTTGACCAAGGGCAAGCTGTTGGTAGCTGTCTTTCCTAGTTATTTCTGAGGATTATAATTGTTTCAATTGTATTTATGACCATGAAAGTGACTTGTGTCATGTTAGTGTTATCATTAGTTTTGCATTGTTTTCAGTTATTGGTATCAAAATGGACATTGCATTTGTTGATGTTATTTGTTTGACAAAGGGCTTTAAATGTTGTTTTATGAGGCGCTCCTGCTTCCTATAAAAAGGAGTGAAACATTTTAAAGTAGATGCGGCATATAAACTAGATCACATGAATATTGATAACATTTATAACAATCTCCACTGGATCTGTGTGGCAGCAGGAAATGCGGAATTCTAATTTTCAGGATGTGTTAAGTTTCCGTTTGGACAAAGGGCAGTATAATTCCCCTGTAATGGAGCATAGAGTTGAGATGGAAATAGGAGGAAGATCCTGCTGAAAAACGATCGCATGGTATCTGTAGCCTTTATTTTTATATCCTTAATCAGCAGCAACACTGTCAAAATGGATGTTGGTAGGAAATATAAGTGCAAAATACTGTATAGAAATATTTGATATCTTTCCTCAGGCATAAGAGATGTTTGAGAAGAAAAAGTAATACTGATTTGTTGACTGTTTCAAGTCTTTCTAAGTTAAGATGTCAAACAAATTTTGTGTTACTGCTGTAATGCCAAGATAAGAATTAATTAATAAAAGAAAATATTTTGGTCTCTTTGGGTCATGTTAGGATCCTTGCAGCACAAACTGATTTCAGTCAAGTTTCTTTGTATTGTTGCTGGAGAAGCTGACAGATTTATTTATTTGGTGGGTTTTTTTAATATAATGAACTTCTTGAGGATCACTTAGGCTCCTAAATCCATTTTATGTTTTGGAAATTTTGTCCTTTGAAATGGCTTACAATGAATGTGCTGACATATTGATAACTTGTAGTAATAACTGCGGTTCTGATGCTAAAACAAATAGCATGTTTTGGTTTTTTTTTCCCCAATAAATAAGGAATAAATAAGTACTGAAGGAGCAATCACCATTTAACATGTTATTATAAAGAGGAAGAAATCTAATGGCTTATCTCCAGCATTTCTTCAGTGGTAGTATGAAGAAAGCTTTTTTTTGAAAAAAAACCCTAGCACTTGGTGTCCTGTGTTCCCTAATTGGCCTCATACTTTCTGATAGCTGCCAGGAGTGCAGAGCTCAGCTGCTGACTAGTTAGCCGCTACCAGCTAATGTGCTGCTTGTCTCCTGTTATTAACTCCAAAGTCAGGGAAGAGCTGGATCAGGAGCCCACAGTGGAAGAAGCTGTGGAATCTGATAAGATAGTAATTCTGAGCACACTCATAGTCATGGAAATAATATCCTCCGTTTTTCTTAGTGATTATATCTGATTCATTTTGAGGGAGAAGCACTAACACTCTTGAACTGATTCATCAAGATAGGTAGCATCTTTGTCTCTAGATGAGTATGGAAAATTACCTGACCTTTGATGGATATTTTGATAAAGCAGACTCACAGGCCTAGGCTGAGTTTCCAGGAAGTGTAGGCAGAATACTGTAATTCTTCCACTTATAACAAAGATTAAAGGCAATTCTTATGGGGGGAGGAATTCTTGCTCAGAGAAGTCACTGAGACTGTCGCTCTTTAGAGAGTAAGCATATTGTGCAGAACAAATAGAGAGGGGAAGAAGCAATGTCTACTTAACAAAAATATATTCTTTTTCCAGTCAGGAAGGTATTTCATTCATATTTTAATAATGGTTAGAGCTGCACTACTGAAATGATTATAGTGTCCTTTCAGAAAATTCTTACCTGGAGAAGCTTTCAAACTATGTTTGTGAGAGTTTTGCCTGAGAAAAAATAACTTGTCTTTAAATGTTACTAAGATTTTACTGATTTTACTTATTTATATCTGTGCCTTGAGAAAGCAGAGAATTATTAGCTGGTTTAAATTTGAGCCAATTTCAGTGGGATTTTTTGTAATGAAAGTAAAATACATCACTATCAGGCTACACACACAAGGCTTGATCCCTTAGCTACCATATAGCCACCATTCAGGATTCCCAAACCATTAATGGCATGACAGTTCTTTAGAGCATCTGATTTTATGTATGTAAGTAGAAATGCAATAACTCTTTCTAAATGCCAAATGGTTTAGAGTAGATTTCTGCACTCAGGAATGTACCTGAACTTTGATTATTTCATATGCATGTAAGTGGTTTTGAGTGAAACATAGTGTCAGTGACCATCATTTTTATCTTCTAGGTGAGATAAAGAAATGTAATTATCTTAAAAGAACCATGGAACATTTTTTGTTACAATATTACTTGCAAAATATTAGTGTCATTAGAGGGAAAAGTCCGTATTTGAGGAAATCAGACCACGTATTTATTTTAATAAGTGCTTGTAAACATTAGGTATTGCAAAAAAAATTGCAAAAATTAGGAAATGCAAAAGAAAAGAGTTCACCTGTTCATCATAGCAAATTGTCACCTTCTAGAGCTGATATAAAATATTTCTGCTTCATAAATGGACTTCAATGCACCTTCATATATATCTTGCTGTTACGCAGAGCTCAAAGCACTTTAGTGAAGTCAAGTCATTATTCCCAGGTTAAATGGAAACGGATTCAGACAGTTGACTTCTAAAAGGTCACCTGGAAAGTTGTTGAATGAAAAGAAATACCCTGGAACTTTTGCTGAGTAAGAGGCAAAAAAAAGGAGGGGCAATGAAGGCACAAGAAGGAGCGTTTCTAAATTCAAACTTCTAAGATGTTTGTGACTTATTTCATGAAGGAAGTCACATATTTTGTAGCAAACGCAAGCAAAAAGTCATATTGAACAATGCAAAACAAGAGAGGAGTGTAACATTGATTACTATGTGAAATAAACCATTCATTTAATGAATCCTGTTAGTCAATCAGCAAAATGGCAGGATGCCTATATATGACCTTAGCTAGTTGCAGAAATCCTGGGTTAACCTTCTGCATAAAGTACTTGTCACCCTAGCGAAGGGTGGACACAAGAATTTAATCTGATATTCAGCAGACTAGTAGAGGAAGACATGAGGGTATTAATCCTTTTCCCTGAGAGAAGATTGTTGTCAGCTTCAAAAGAAAATTTCTTTCTACTTCCAGGCAGGAGTATCAAATTGAAGCACAGCTAAAAGGGTTTCTTGGACAGTTGGGTAAGATCAAAGAGTGGCACTTTTCAAATGTTCTGGAGCATGAACAAGAGTAAATCAAGAGCAGGGAAATAATAATAACGCACTAATAATTTTGTAGCAGGGGTCAGTGCAGTTAGCAACTGCGTTTAATTTTGTGATCTGGAGTTATTGCAGTACTGCAGAGGGCAAATGCGAATGATAATTAATGTGATCAGGACTACAATAGGTCTTAGTGAGGCAGATTTCTATAAAAGTTACCATCTACTCGCCTGGTAGAAGAAATCTAAGCCCCAAATCAAAACAATTCATCTGTGCTGGTGATGCAGACTATTAATCTATGTCTTTGAGCCCTGTTTCAATCTATGCACGTATAATAGCGTTTTCACTGGAGGTGGACGGTGTTGCAGAGTGCGTGCAGTTGCAGTGTTGGTGCAGTCACAGAGGCAGATGAGAAATCTCACTACAGGAAGTGTGATCATTAGGGAAATGATCTGTCACAAAATTCATTGTAATGCCACATTTCAGAACAAAAAGTGCTTCAAAGCTTTTAGCTCAGAAACAAACTCAAAACCAAATCCCTATGACTACTTCTCATATTGAGACAGGAGATTTCACTCATAATGAAGAATGCTGGGAATAACTGACAGTGTGTGATGCTGTTTGAAGTGTTGGATGTTGGTTTCTTGTCCGCAGATTCCATCTAGAAGCTTCACAATGCAGTTGCTGGAGAAGAAACCAGTTTGATTGCAAATAGATCGTAGCTTGGTTGCTCTGTTTGTTATCTTTATGCTACACTCACTTTTCATATGCCCGCTATTGTTATAATATCCAAAATGCTTTCAGAATTTCAGTTCTTTGACAATTTGTTGCGAAAAATAATTAGATTTAGTATTATTTAAGTGTCCAATATTTATAATCTTACTGGTGCATGTTTTTAATATTTCTTTTGATGCGCTTATTAACGTAATGATCAAATTGGCAAGCACCAGCCCAGTTCATGCCTCCTTCGTAAGTGAATCCTTGCTATGAGGAAAATAGAGGAAGTTGAAAAGGTTCTTTAGAGTTTCTGAGCTCAGACAGCAGTTATCTGCATGCTACAAAATAAAATGAGGTTTAAACATCATACAGTATAGATTCTCCGGATCTAGGGGGATTCAAAGGATTTTCTGGAGGTGGAAGGGTTGTTCATCTTCTGCAAAACCTAATTCCTGCCACTTTCTTGGCTTGCAAGGCCAGTGGCATTTCAAGGACACATCCAGGCCCATTGCACTAGCTTTGTAGTGTCGGCAGACTAAGAATTAATCAGAATGAAATTTCTGTATTTATTTATATAAATATACCTTTAATCCAGGGTAGGAACCCCAACTTTCAATGGCACTTACGATCTATCTATCTATCAGGGTGACTTTATTGAAATCAACCAATTTTTTGCTGTTCTCTCATTTTCAGAATTCTGTTAAGCAGACGGAAAAAATTACTTGTTGAATTTTTTTTTTTTAATTTAAAGAAACTGTTCGCATTGATAGGAATCTTTTTCAAAAGCTTAATAATGCAAGCTATGAAATAAAAAAAATCCTTAAAAAATTATGAGGTAAATAAGAATATGATGTGAAATGCCCAGGTATAAATGTCTTTGACTGGATCTCTTCTGCAGGTAGTAATATGCTCTAAGCTTCCTCTTGAAACCTTGGCCCTCTGACCAAGGGGACCCCATGTGGCTTCTCCCTGCCCTCCTGAAGATTTAGGCTTCCTTCATGTAGCAATCAGAATAAGGCAGATGGGGTGGTTCCCCTTTGGTGTTTATGCTTGCTCTCGACCTGTAATCTTGGAAGCGTTTCTAGGTTTGTTGGTATAGAGATAGTCATCCATTTCTATTGATGCATTACAGGTAAAATCTGAGGCCACTTGGATGCCTTTTATCATACTATGTCCAAGCTTGTTTGGCAATGTATAATTTTTTCCAGTGATTGCATTGCTCTCTTTGCAGTAAGTCACCACTTCTTATCTAAATATGGACTTAGTTTAATGTCATGTTGTAACTAACACTTTTTTACAGAGAATATGTTCTACTTTAAGAAAAGCACAGGTAGCAATATGCAGATGCAGTAATTTGTATTTACCTTTATCAATTTTAAAGGTGGTCTGAAAAATCCTTCACTTCATTCTCAGTGCTTTGGAAGTACGCAGTAATCAAGTTTGTATTCTTATTTGTGAGGACAAGACACGCATTCATAGAGTCTCACTGCAAATACCACTAAGTTAGACCAGAAAACGGACATGCAAAGAAACAAAATTAATTCACTGAGTTGTATCAAGCTTCCAGTATACCTAACGAAAGGACTCCTTGCACAGTCAAAGGCCTTGGTAGAGATTTACCATGAAGAGCTTCTGCCTTATAACTAGATATTTGGAGTTAGTCTTATAAAAATCTGTGCATACTCGGTTTTAAGAAGTGACAGATGTGAGGATGTTATGTAAATGTAATGTCTTGCAAATAAATACGCTATCTTCTAGGTATAATTTAAACAAAGTAAAAGTTACATCTCGTCTGAAATCCTTGGTCCTATTTCTGCAGAATTTGAGCCACTGTGTTCTCTGGGATAAATGTGGTTTGGAAGTTAGCTCTAGGGGAAAGCATTTTAGAATTAGCTGAAATAGAAAAAGAGAAACTGAAATCCTAGAACGTGTAAGGAAATTATGCTAACACACTGAGCCTAAGTGGAGAGGGGGCAGTAAAGCCAGAGGAAAAGAAATAAAAGCTGGGTTGTGAGTATTTGTTTAGGTACTAGACGTGTTCTTCTGAAGTGATGCTAACTGAAGTTACTATCAATTGCTGTAGGTAAAATTCAAAGTAATTGTTACCGTAATGAAGCAGAAATGAATTCAAGAAACAATATAGACCATAATAAATTAACAAATTATTCCAATGTATCAGAAAAGCTGTGAATAACTTAGTGGATCTGCTAGATTGTTAAAAAGTAGTAGCAACAATCAAACAGAAGACTAAAGCTGCCTTTTTACAAAGTTTTCATGCAGCTGGCCCTGGAGAGATTCTTCTTTGGTGCTTCAAAGTATAAGACAATGTTAGAAACCAGGATTGGCTGCAATCTGTTCGTGGTGTGGGAAAGGGGACATAGCAGTGTAACAGCACAGGGTCTTTGCTTCTGTGAGCAGCAGGGAGGAGAAAAAATGGGACCCACTGCGTTTTGTTTTGGTTTGGTTTGTGTTTTTTTTTTTTTTTTGTCCTAGATTTTCTGTTAGGAAAGAACTCTGCATAAAGCTTGCGAATCTGATCTTTAGGAAGTAAGCTTCAGAGCTGAACGTTGTGAGATTCACCCAAAATTTCTTAAAGGACTAATGAATATGAACTTACAATAAAAATAAAAAACCAGCTCCCTAAGCATCAGTTGCTGTGGTGGAGTTGGTGAGTGTACTACAGTAATCATCTTTTTAAGGGTAGCTCATTGGACTTTAGATCAACGAACCTTCAGTGGTTAAAGAATACTTGAAATAGCAATAGTAGAACTATAAAAGGAAAAAGTAGTTTGGATGTTTGTACTGGGCAACTCAGATCATCCTAATTCAGGACAGTCACTGGATTTTCTGTGAATAGTGTGATGCTCATGGAAAGTAAACTACAAACAGTCTTATTTCTTAGATAATAACTGTCTCATACTGTGATGTACCGTGAGGCTTGTGTCATTGTAGAGGCTGCTTGTGTGGTGCTTTTGTAGCTAAAGCAGCATGCTAAAGATGAAAGATGAGTCACTAGGGCAATTACACTTTCTGGTAGTTTAGTTTTGCAAAATTCTATGTTTTCAAATGATGTAGGCTGAAGTGTTAGTATTTTTGTACATTGCTACTATTCACCTTACCTCAGTGAGGAAGTTTACTCATTTGTGGGTTGACAGGCACCCTTGCCATGAGAATGGGAAGGAGCTTGCTTACAATGCAAGCTGAGAGCTGGCTTGCTAAGTACAGACCAGTGCTCTGCAAAACGGAGATAAAATTAAGGCACCCACATCCTGTGACACCAAATAGTTTTGCAGGCTGCCATTTACCAGGAAACTGAAAGAGGTCCATTAGTTCCAAACACTAATAAAACACCAAAATGCTTGAAAAGTTGTGCTTGATTTCCCTTACGCTGTGTACAGTTTAAAGCATGCCTTGTGAGCTAGACCTGCTGCGATGCAACTCAGCCTCTTCCTCGTAATTTCAGAGAAGGAGCAGAAAACAGCTCTGGCTACTCGTCTGCCATATTAGTTTTGCAGGTGAATGTGAGTACATTCTCATAATTTGTAGCTAATGCAACTCTTCTTGTACATCTATAATTATGATTTGCTGTTAGTTCCTGTGTCTGTTCTTAGCCTTGTTCAAAAAATGTTAAATATGCAGCCTTAAATTATTAAAAAAATACAACTGCATTCTGTTTCTGGAATTACGTATACATTTCAGATGAGGTTATAGACAAGGTGTAAATGGACATTTTCTTCTTGTGTTCAGCAGGAATAATGGTAGGAACTTAAAGTTTTATTTATCTTTAGCAATAAACTATTGAACAGGGCTGACCGAGTCTATTTTGGAAATTTGTCTGAAATGAGTAGATTATCACCTGAAAAGAGACATAAATTTTCATTAAACTTGCTAGTTTACCTGAAGTCAAACAGTATTCACCAGTGAAATCTGATGAAGACTAGAAAGATAAACATAGTGCGATGGTCACATGTCACAGGCTTGCTGGGCAAGCAGATCTGAATTACTATCTCTGTAGAAGGCTGAACCAATCTCTTTGATCTTGTCACTTCTTAATCTCGGAATTCCTGATCAAGCTGGCAGAGAGGTAGCAATCCATTCAGGCATCTCAAAATAAGCAACGTAGATGGCAATTCTGAAGCAAATGCAAGTTCATGGTGAAACTCTGGTGTAAGAACGAGTCAGAGTTTAGCTGATGGAGACTGGACACATCTTTTAGATGGGGATATTTGTGCTGTGGAAGCATCATCAGAGTCATCGACCAGCTTCCTGGAGTGTGACATAAGCAGATGCATGATGATAGGATAGCGAACAGAGCCAGGCAGGAAGGGATCAGCCCCTTGAACACGGGACCATTGCAGTTTAGAGGTAGGCTACTGAAACTGCTTCAGAAGAAGCAGAGAATCAGGAACTTCTAACCATTGGGGGAGGAAGGAAAAGAAAAAAAAAAAAAAGGCAAGAAGTAGCCAATCTGGCTACTTACAAAAGCTATGGGTTTTGTAACTTCAGACTTCTCAGCAGAGAGCAGCACTGTCTGGTGCACGTGCAGAAAGCAGTGGAGCCTTGCAGGACCTGCAGCTAGCCCCATGCCCTTCTCTTAGCCCATTAACGTATCAGCACTGCATCATAAGCTGTTGGAACTGTCAGCATTAATGCAGAGCCTGAGAAGGAACACATGAAGACGTTTTGCTGGACAAAGTTACCGCTAGAGACCAAACTCATCTAACAACAGTTTTGTTACTTTTAGGTGTTCAAATGATTCTTCTGTCCCTTTCTATTGAGGTAGTGGATTGCAGTGGGTTTTATTTACTTTATGTGATATCTCTATGTCTCTGCCAAAGCAGCATATGGGTAAACTAACTAATGGGTAAACACCAACATTGACCTCTCAGTTTTATCCCCTAAGGTCCAAAGGCAGAAACTTAACAAGACAATGGGAACCTCCCATGGTTAAGCTACTCAAATCTAAACTGAAGTTGATTTATACTGAAATGAGAGTTTGACCATGTGTCTTATTAACTGTAATGATTTATAGCCAAAAAGGACGTGACTACCGGGTACAGCAAATCAAGACAGGGGTGCCCCTGGTCAAGCAGTAACACAACTAGCTGCAGAAGCAAGATTTTTACAACCTCATTTGGTAGCGTAGTGCCAAAACTCGTTAATATTGATGAAGTAAAAGATGACTTTTATTAGCAACTGCCAATAACTTAAAACTGAAAGACAAAACATGCTTGGCGATTAAGCCATTTTAGCATTGTGTACCTTTGCACAAATAAAAGCACCTGCACTCTTGGCTGGAGAACAGATGCTCTGGCAAGAGGCCCACGTTCCTCAGGCAATGTTAACCCTTGTTCACAGGGAGAAAGCCATGGTCAAATAGATTGTAATTGGTCTAATTTGAGAAGTTTCCCATGTTACCAAGTGCAGTGGGGTCCCACTTAGCCATCAGCCATTCACCTCTGCAGAGCCAGCTCCTGCACTATGGCCAGTTTCCCATAATAGAAGGTTGAGCAGAGGGAATGTCAGCTCAGCGTAGGAGATGTTGGGGATCTCAGTGCCGTTTCTTGCATTCTTTGGAGAATGCTTTTGTAAAGTTCTGTTTCTATTCATGAGAGAACTGTATTCCTTTGGAGCAGCTATGTGCCCCAGACATCTGCCAAAATGAATTGACAGCCTTTAATTCAATTGTCTTTTATACCTTCTGCTGTGGCCCTAGAGGATTGGCTACACATCTCTTAACAGAAACGCATTATGTCCTGGGTAGAGAGTTTCATTCCCTGATCATTGTGTTCCTTATTTTCTTGGGAGTTTACTAATCTTTGCAAAGGTTTTCTTTGGCCCTGTCAACCTAAAGAAGGCTGATGGTTTCCTGCCTTATCTTTCACTACACTTTTTCAGATTGCTTTACACCACCATCGCTGTATATGCTGTTGATCTGCCCTTAATTTCTTTGAGTCTTGGTTATGTACATGTCCACAAAGAACATAGTTTATTTCCAAAAGGAAAGACAGACATTACATTGTGTTAACAATGCACAATCAATTGATTTTGCAGCAGATGTTACAATGGGCAGGGCATCTTGCATTCTTGACCATGGAATTTCCTACAAAACAATCTTGTGCAGTGAAGTGGGAATCCAGAAGCTTGACTTCAACTTTTTTATAGATTTTTCAAAGTTTCTGGATCTGAGGGTAATCCTTACTGAAACGCTGCAACCTGTTTGAGTCTTTGATATAGTGGTCTCAATTGCCTTGCTAATGTTGGACACCATTATAAATTGTCTTTTATAATTTTAATATGAGTGAAACTGTCTTGAAATATTCCGTTTGCAGTATGAAGTGTTATAAAAACAAATTGACACAGAGTTTGATGGTGAGTGCTGTAGATTGTGCAGAGGTTTGATCATAGTTCAGTTTATCCAAGTACTCCTAACAGCATACATGTTGGTGCAGAGCAGCCTATGGAAAGCCAGGTGATTCCACACTGAAGCCGGTCTACGCACACCAAGTGGCAGGCAGAGAAAAGGCTCACGTGCCTTCCCGAGCCAGCAGAGCTAAATGCTGAATTAATCATAGTCAGTTCCCACTTCCTATTTGTTTTTGTTGCTGGGGTGATATTAGGAATTTGTTTTGTGCTTACACATCGGACTCTGTAGCAGTCCTGCTTCAGAACATCATGTTAATTCAAACTATGGATTTAATTCCTACTGAAGTCAATGATGAGTTTGTGTGCAGAAGTGCTTTCCTGAGCACCTACCAGAACTTTTTGTCTTTTTTTTGGTGTATTGATATTACCAAATTTGTGAGGCATATGTATGAAATGCTGTATAGGTGCTAAATAACATCTCCAAGTGTCTTAATCTACACAACTGAAACATTTCTGATATATTTTCTTAGTTAAAAATGAAAGAACAATTAATTTTACCAGGTCATGTGGTGTTAAATTCATCAGCATTTCAACCAAATGCCGTCAAGGTATAGACTTCGAAAGAGGAAAATCTTTCCCACATTTGCACATTCTCTGTCTTTCTGCTTCAGCTTTTCCATCTGTCCTCCCAGAAGACATTACACGTGCTACTTCTGAACGGGTTCATCTATGTGTATGTTTGTATACAAACTGATATGTGTTTTACAGATCAAATAGGGTTTCTTACCTCCCATTTCCAAGTGGGAGTTGTTCTTGCTGTTGTCATAAGGCGTGTAATGCTACTATATACATCTTTCTTAGTATTAGGCATCAGAAATGTTTACAGGTCTGATGAATTTCCTGTCTTGTGCACTGCAATGCCTGTATAAAGAGGGTAGAATTATTTGGAGCATGAAATTGGATGTTCTCTTAGCTTTGGCCTGAGGGCTTTCCCTAGGTGCCTATACTTTGAGAGGTCCATAAAATTCTTTTCCTAAATAAGCTCTTGTCTAGCATCTTTGTCTAGTATCTTTGATTTTACTTTTATTTCCCAGACTACTCACTTAATATTTTTAAAATAAAGAAAAAAAAAGGAAAAAAAAAAGGAAAATATTTATGAAATGCTAATGAAAATTGATTTCCACAGACAAAAGATGGAAGCATATACTGTTTATGTTCCTTTTGTCTTGACTTAGAGCAATACTGAAATTAGTCTTGTTCAAATACTGAGGAGCATGAGGTTTAGATTTCACAGGTTCTTTGCAGGAATACGGTACACCACAGTCCCTGAGAGCAGAGTGGAGTCCTTCCATTCTGAGCCTTTATTTTCATCTCCTGAAACATTCAGCATACTTTTAGAAAACAATGGTCAGCACAGGGTTTGCAAAATCAGATTAACTGTTTTCCCCTCTTTTTGCTTATGATTATCAGATAGATTGTTAGTTAAAGTCAAGGCTTACATCTCATGTTTGTTATAATGAAAATAGCAAATAAAGAGAAAAAAAGGGCGCATTTAAAATGCAGGTAACTGCCCAGAGTTGGGCACCAAAATTGATGATCTGATTTTCAAAAGAAAAACACAGAAGGAAAGGGGATTGAGAAACCCCTTTCACTCAAATTTTTTATTGAATTCAGGAGGAGTTGTGTGTGCTTAGCTGTCTTCTAAAATCTGTTCGTCTTTGCTTCTGGCATGACATGAAGTGCAGGACTCTTCTCAATAGCACTGGCTCAACTTCCGTGAAGTGGCAGAGCCAAAGTTTTGCAATCCAGATTTTGAGACAGTGAGAGGCTTTTGTACGTGCACACACAGCATTCTGGGGAGCTCGAGTTCTAGGACTTTCTCTCTTTGCAGCCCTGTGACTGTTCTTGTTTGTGCAATCAGACGGATGTGAGTGTATTTTTTTTATAGCACTTTCAGATCCCTTGTCTGCAAACGTCGTAATTTTTAATGATTTTCTAATTGCAATATGCCAGTTTAGTGGGATAGTGCCGTTATCTCTGCTTTGCATGGATGTTACAGAAGCATAGAGACGGAGGGTACATCTGACTGCTCACGCAGTAGCAAAATGTGGAATCCCTGGGTAGGACTTGGTCACAGACCCAGCTTTCCTCATGCTGGCTGAGTACAAGATGGATTTCAGGTTATGTATCAAATACAGGAAATTTTGATTAATTTAAATACTGGTAATTTCTGCTTTTAAATAAAAAAATAATTACTCCATATTAGTGTATATAGGAAATATATAAAAATAATTTTTAACAGGCAGGTTATCTAAAAGATATTGATATGCTTCACTGAATGATTTACTGTTCAAACGATTTTTGCATGAGTAACAGTGGTAGAATCTGACCCTTATATGATGCTTCCTATCAACATTTTGTGTGTATATTTTACTGTGTTTTAAATTGTACCTTAACAAGTATACAGTTGATTTAGCTGTTGATCAGTGAATGCTGTTTGTCACAATGTTTTATGAACAACAAAAATGTTATTCAGTAGCACATTTGATGAATGATTTTCAGTTCTCATCATTTCTGGCCTGAATGTCTGGAGGAAAAAAAAGTCAAGATAGTAACCAAGTAAGATCACTCTCGCTTGAAACAAAGAGAGTTTGCTGGCTGCAGCTGGCAGGCCCGGGAGGCTGAGGAAGCTGCCCAGCAGGCAGAGTTGGTATGGGAACGGTTCTCCACTGAGCTGGCTGATTTTCTTTTTCCCTCTGTACTCTCTATCCTTTTAAGAAATAGAAGTTAGATGTCTATCAGCCAGTGCTGGTTAGGATCTTCAGTTAATGCTGGAAGAAATCTGGGTCATAGGAGATGACTGAGACTAGCAGGATAGTTTAGAGCATTGCTGCTTGGAGATATGAGGCTGGGACTTTGGCTCGTGGAGCACAGGGACTGCTGAGGGTCCTCTTAAGCTCAGAGCAAGAAGCTGTAGAAATACAAACGACAGATCACTGGAAAATGAAATTTTTGTGCCACATCTTTATTCTGATTTGTGCCTTTCTGCCAGAGTTAAGGATCTTTCAAAGGCTGGGGCTGCGCAGGCAGAGTAATGGCGCACAGTAACACCCAGCACTGTGCACTGGAGGTACAGAGCAATGGCATGTGCATTACTCTGCTGTGGAATGAAGCAGCTAGTTTTCTTTAAGTCTCAACTGCACAATCATCAGAGAATTTGATTAAACAGTCATGTCATTCTTGTGATCAGATAAAGTCAGATCCTCACTCTGACTCCAATGTGCTCATCTGAACCATGGGATCTGTTCTCATCAAAGACTGCAGCAGACTCCCCCCAGCCCCAGCCATGGGCTCTGCAACAGGGATGCTGCAGCAGCAGCAAACATCACCGCAGTCCTCACACCACCACTCCTGTGAGCCACTTGGCATCCCTGCAAGTGTGAGAAATTTTGTATTCAGGGCACTATCTGAAATGTGTGATTTTTGCAGCAGCAATACTGAATTACTGGGAGCTTCACTTTGGTGAGGGGAAGAACTATCCTGTGGGAACAGTGCGGCTACCCCCTGTGCATTTACCTGTGTCACTAAACCAGAGGTATTCTGTGACTGCAGCTTTGGAAAGACTTATGAGGCTCTGGGCTCTTTCTGTCCCCAGCTGCTACGGCCAAGGCTCTCGATAGCCAGGTGCTGTCGGAGTGTTGGAGGAGCCCCCAGGAACACCCTGCTGCACCTTTGCAGGAGTATTGCATATTGCTCTCTGGTGGGTTGTTGCTCTGTGGTTCATTGCACTCTGGTCTCGCTGGCATGGGGCTGTTTGCCACCACTCTGCCCGGCTTGCCCTGCCCTCATCTCTTGGTCAAAGTGAAGCCACGGTGCTCCTGTGGTATCTTTTTAATGTCCTTCTTCATTTAAAAAAAAAAAAATATCTACAATGCATAAGAAATGAAGAAGTGGTTTGTTAGGGATTAGCCATTTGTGATAGTAAAAGGATGGATGTGTGAATCTACACAGCAGTAGGTTGTTTTTGAGGATCCTGTTTGTAGCATAGACTTTTCTTCAGAAATTGTGAATGCCTGTCTCAAGGTTTTTTGTTTGTTTTTTTTAATCTTATTATTCCCTTTGTAACACTGGAAATGTTCCTTTCCTTTTCTCTGTCTTGTTTGAATGAAACTTTTCCAGACATAAGTTGTCTTATACAGCATCCATAGAACATAGGACCAAGCAGTTATGGTTTGGATTGAGGAATACTGATATTTCTGCATTATAAATAAAATTAAGAGGAAGCAACCTCATCTTGAAAATCAGACTTCCATCTAAAACTCTCTACTGGCTCAGAATACAGCATGCATCTAAGGTTACCAAAAAAGAAGAAGAAAAAAAGAAAAAGATTAAAGAAAATGTTATGGTCTCTTTTCAGAGCCTGTGTTTTCTTTCCATTTTTGATTGTGCTTTGATCCTATTTTGTAGGAAAGCTAAGTATTTGCAAATCCAGGTGATGTCAGTTGGAGACATAGACGTTCAGAGCACCTGAATATCAACTATTTATCTCTGTCATCTGCGCTTGTCCCTCAGCTCCCCCAGGCCAGTTAGCTGTTTTTGTTTGGGTCTTTAACATAGTAATGGATCAGAGAAAAATATTATTACAAAAAGGAAAAGCTCATAGATTGATGTGTTTTCTTGAAAGAAATGTTTATTTCTTTTTAGAAATTACTAGCTGCATCGTTTTGAAAATCACTGATTAGAGTCTCCGCTAACATAATGCTGCAAGTAGGTACAGAGCTGTCGATCCAAGGACTTCATGCTAATAGATCTCTCCCAAACAGAAGATATTTCTGATTTCAACAGGCTTTGTGTTATCAGTGGCTAAAATGCTGCTATGCATGCAGTATTAAACTGTTTATGGTTTGACATTTGAGCTGATTAAAGGTACTTTAGAGAAATATTTCCAAGTTGTTTCTCTTTTGCAGAGCAACCCATTTTCTATTGCTGGCAAAATTATGTAAAAAGTAATGTGCAGTCAGGAAGCCATCTACTGTATCAGATAATGCTTTTATCTTGAAGGAACTCAGAGGTAGATAGAGAAGCAAGTCAGATATTTAAATATACCACGGTCCAATGAGATAGTCTACGATGAAGAAGTTTGCCCCTACCTCACACTCTCACCATAATCAGTCAGTTCTTGGCTGCAGCCTCTTTTTCTGGTCAGAACTCCTGAGAACTGAGCTGCCTTCAGCTGTGCTCAGTAGCTTCGCAGGACTAGTAGAAGTGGCAGTTGCAAAAACATGGGAGTAGGAATTGAGAGGACAATGTAATAGTTGCTTGTTCTTTCCTCCTTCTGCTTGCCATAAACAATATGCATTCAGCAAATCCAGAAACAGCCTGCCAGTATCCTTAAGCAGAACAATGTGGAGCAAGTGTTTCTTTCTGCTTGTGGTAGATGTGGGAAAGGAAGATCAAGGAAGGTACAGCCGGGCTAGGCAAGTGCTAACTGTACTAACTAAAGTTAAAGATTGGCCCTTGATAACAGACAAGTTTAGCACGGTATCAACGTGAGTCTGGCTCTTAACTTTATACATGCAGAAATACTGAAAATACACAAAAGGCAAAGCAAACATTAATACAGTTTTTCTTTTGCATGTAGCACAAAATTGCCAAGCAAATATCACAGCCGATCTTCCATTCCTCATAGGTGTATAGGTGTTTCTTAATGACTGTGGATTACTATCATTTCTATGTCAGCATTTCACAGTTGAAGTAACTGTTACATCAGGGTTTGGTATTCTCCCCTCTTGCAGACGATTCACACAGTGACAATTCCTCCCTGCAAAGCAACCTGGACTGTATCCCAAAGATTGCCACCCTCCCCTGTACAATATTAACGAACCTGTACAACTGAAAATAATTACAAATGCAAATTTGGTGAAAAGAAGTTTAATAGGGAAATTTCATGACTGCACTGGAGAAGTTGTGGTTTAGCACTAAGATAGGTCTGATTGCTTGAGTATGTGGGTGCTATGGTAACTCAGTTTCACCATTTGGAAGCACTTAAGCTCTAAACCACAATATGCTGCACCCTCTTCCTTTTGAGTAGCGTTCTGTAGAAGAAAACCAGAAGTAAACAGCATGAGAGAAACCACAGCAGAGCAAAGGTGTCGTTAGCTGTAGTCGTACAAGTGGGTTACTGTAGTTGAAGTCGTCCAGTGAAGACTGAGGATGTCGTTTCAAGTGCAGTGCAATTGATAGAAATGCCTTCCTTCTGCCTGCTAAATACACAATATTCCTGGATGTTTATTTTAAGATTGCAAGGACTGTGTACAAGGCAAAAAGTGTTTGAACTGCTGCTTTTAGTTTTTGTTCTACTTTAGGTTTATAGTTTTGAGAAATTCTAGATATCATTAGTAACAAAAGTTTTTTCCATGAGATTACCATTTCTTGAGGGAGACTTTGGTATTCTGTGTTTTCATTTTTCTCTGGAAAAATTAAACTCTTAGATTTATTTTGAGTAATCAGAATCAGAAAATTCCTTTTTTTAAATGGTTAGAAATATTTCATTTGATTTTAAGTTAGTTGAGAAAACATTATTATTTCAGTATTTTTCTAGTGCTTTTCTTCTTATGCTTTCCTTAAGACAGGGTCTGTATGTTAGCAGAAGTTATGCTTTGTATTAATTTGTTTTAGCTGACAAATGTTGACAAACTTTGATACTTGTACTTCCTCCTCTTTCCCGAGCCTGCAACGTTGAGTTCCTCCTTGTATCTGCCAGCCATAAATTCCTCTTGATTCCGTCTCTTCTGGCTGCTGCCCTTGTACTTGCTTGTTAATTTGAATGTTTTGCCTTCTCCAATGCTGTAAATGCTACTTAATGCTTATAGGTGACTCTGAAATTGAGAATTCAACAGCAAGGAGAAGGGTCTAGATGTTGGGAACCAAGAATTAGTATTAATTTCAAAAGTCAATTTTCAGTAAAAGAATAATACCACATCCTATCATGTTTAGTTGTAGTGTCGGCCTGCACTTATTTTTGCGCTGTGGTTTGAAAAGACTATGCCTTCCACAGTGCAATTCAGGTCTGAGCACTGGTCAGTGTCTTGGGAATGAAAAAGCCTTTGGCTCACCGGATATATACTTTAACCAGAGATTAAATGTGGTAGGCAAAAAGTGACAGGATCAGACTCTTAGGTGATGATTGCAGGGTTTTAATGAGCTACTGTGGGGAGCAATTATTAATGAGCTTGTATAAAAGGAAATATTTTGAGAAGTTCAAATGGAAATACTTTTAATTATGATTTTGAAGAGTCAAAATTAATATTGCATCCTGATTCCAAAACAAAACAATTGAGATTTCTCCATCAAAACATTTTAGAACTTCTGTTAAATTAAAATTTACAGTTTCAACTTTTGATCCCTAATTTCTGATGGAAAGAAATATTGTAAATGTTGCCTGTTGGAACAGAAATTCTAATATTTCTTTAGTTTTAGTTCTCAGCTACAGTAAGTGTATAGCATTCCTATGATCGCTGTATGGCTATGAAGATATTTGCCAATTAGATTATGGATTGCTTTGAAGTGATTTCAAGGCTGCATCTTCAATGACCAAAAGCACAGGCATTTTTTTTAAGACCCTTTGAAATGTTCCAGTTACCTGAGAAGTTTCTAGATGTTAAACTCAAATGAGTAATTTGGTTTTTGTCTCAGAGCATGCAAAATTTCACATATTTTTAATGTGAACTTTATATGGCATTCTTTTAATCGATTTTCAAAAAGCAGCGGTTTGTCCAGGGAACAGTTTTTTGTTTGTTTGTTTTTTCCAGAGTTAGTGATAAAGAACAAAGTGTAACTCTGCAGTCTGTGATTATAAAAGTGCTTCAGCACACGATCCTACCTATAAAATTTGAGGGGTCCTCTGTGGTGTAGTATTACTCCGATGTTTAAGTGTTTCCTAACCTATTCATAGGTCTGTCCAGATTTGTTTATAAAGTGGCAATGGATCCCTTTATTTTGTGTTTGCAGCAAAAAGAAGCAGTAACATCTCTGGCCCTGATGCTCATTTACTTTAAGGTCCCTTTAGCTGGTTCTGGCAGCACAAGGGAGCCTTAAAGTAGGTGTGAATTACATCCTATCCCACTTGAAGTTTAAAAATAAATCAAAGAAGGGCGGCTGGCAGCATTTTGTAAGGCTTCTTGCCTTACTCACCTTTCACCTCCCACTAGAAACTGTTCTTTTTTTTGCAATTTAGTATTGGCTTGCAGTGGAGCTGACTAATGTCTGTGCTGTTTGCTAGAAGACCCCCTTAAAGAGCTTTACTCCATCCGAACAAGTAGACCACATCCTGTTGCTTTCTGTGCAGATGTGAAGAGCCCTGACCCTGCTGATGCAGTGCCGCTCAGCTGTAGAAAGAGGGAGGACAGAATCTGGACCTACACTAGTTGCATTGTGCAAAGTGCTGCTCAGTGGGGGTTGCTGGGGTCTGTCCAATATGCTGAAGGGTGGAGAGATCCTGGGAAAGGAGCAACAGCTCTGCAGAATCACTAAGCATTTTTTTCTGGTGGAAGAGCCGCCTGGCTGCGAATGGTTTTGCAGGCACGAGGCTGAGAAGAAGAATTACTTCCTCTGCCCCCTCCCCAGGTCTGGCAAAGACACAAGGAGCGCAGCTGGATGACACCAGCCAGCTGGTATGGTACCATGCAAATGTGACCTGTTACAGCCTGCTGTCTTTGGGGTTTGAAGTTAACTTTGTTAACCTGAGGTTAGCTCAGATGTATTTGTTAGCTGTGGGATGTTTTGGGAAAAATAAATTAATTTGCCTGTTAATATTGTAGTAACACAGTCTGGTGTATTGGGATTCTTCTTTATTTTTCTTCAGTTTACCTAGTATCTCTCAATAAGGTTAAATAGGGAAATGTATCTGCTTTGCTGTTTGAGAGGATTTTTTTAGTGTTCTGGTGCCACCTATTGAATTCTTTTCAACTGCATCCTATTCCGTTGCTATAGTAAATCATAGAATAGAATCATAGAAGAGCAGGAGACCTTTAAAATGCTTAGAAGGACGTAAAACTGCCATGAGATTCTGTTAAAATGCCAGTGCTTATTTGGAGGGAAAAGAGAGCAATCTAGGACTATTATTTTCCAAACTGTTTTAAGAAGTGATCTCTAGTTGACGCTGGTCTGAGCAGGGCAGTTGGACGAGACGGTCCCCTGAGGTCACTTCCAACCTCAAGTTCTATGATTGTGTGTAACATTTAGCACCTGTCACCATGAGCGAGCAATAAACCTCAAGCTATATTTAAGCTAACTTTACAAGGAAGAGGATGGGGAAAATGACTTTCACAGGAACCTCAAGGAAGTGAATGAGGCAACCAGAAATACCACACCATGACAAGCTTACAAGCCCTCTTTTGCTGATATTATCTTACTTCAATGGGAAGAGGGAATCTTGAAGTATATATCTTTGTCTACATCATGTTTAGACATCAGTAAATAGCTTGAAAAGTATTTCTAAATGTTTCACTCCTCTCTGAGCAGAGTTTCATTTAGGACTTTTTCTGCAACTTCTTTTATTCTTTTATTGGAAACAATTATGTCAGTGAAAGGTGATCTGTGTAGATGCTCACAGAAAGTTAATTTTGGGCTTGAAGTATATTTAATGTGCTGAAACAAAGTAAGCTTTGGGAAGGGGGGGTAATAATTGGTTCTTCAGCTGATAAGCTAGTTGAAGAAAGAAAAATCATATTATGGAATTTAGAGTGACCAACTGCCAGCTTTCAAACGCTGAATTTAAAAAACATGAAGATACATTGAAAATGAATTGCTCGTGGCAAATATGAATTAATATGTGTTAGCTTTTACAAGGTTCCTTGACAGTTTAATGTAGACAGTTAGATTATACAATTGCTGTTAATGAATGTTGCAGTCCTTACTGGAGATTTCAGATGCTGGAGATACATAGATAGTTCAAAAGATGATCTACATTTTTGTTTCTTATGTGTAACATCTCTTAAGTTAGGAAGCTTCATTTGCTAACGCTCTGTAGCTCTGAAAAGTGTACACAGCCCCTTGTTTCAGTGGAGATATATAGATATATGTGGGTTAACATACTAGAGCTGTTAATATAGAGGGCTTCTAAACCCGTGTTATTCAGTCTGTTGCCAGTCTACTACATCTTTTACAGATTATATTCTTACAATTAAGAGCAATTTTATTTTGACAGTTTCATATGATTTCAGACAAACTATAGGCAGGCCCATATCTTCATCTCATAGACCAGATTTTAGACAACACCCCTCTCCACTTCTATAAAGAATGAATTGGCTAGGTCTGCATTACTTTTTTTAGCTAAGCTTCATTTGACTTCTGTTAATACGTTTTCTTTAAAGTACCTGACTACCAAATTTTTTCAAATTCTAAATTGTAGGAAGAGATCTTGAATAATGTACAGTCCACAACGAATTCAACTGCTCACTAAAAAAGTACTTACAAGATTTTATCTTTTGTTTACATTCATTTTTATATCATGGCTTATACACATTTCACAACAGTTCTGAGCATAAAGAAATTGCTCGCTCCCCACAGGTGACTTTTTTTTTAATGGCTGTTATTGGTCTTCTGAGCTGCCCATATGGGGTGCAGAATCCATGGGGGCTATTCAGCAGCTAACACGTGTTGCTGCTTGTAGGGTCAATAAAGAGAAAATCTTTGGTGCTCCAGGAGATCTGCCTGTGTTGAGCTTGTGTGTCAGAGATGAGAGAAATGGTTTTGATGCTGACACATGAACAGGGCAACGGAACATTTAACCTTCATAAGTATCCCAGTTTTTCACATAAACCTGGATTTTTGTTTTAAAGGTTGAAGGAGTTTCTTTTCAAAAGAGTAAAGCTACAATGGTTGTGAAGTACCATGTAGGGAATTTGAAGTAACAGAGAAATTATAAACAGTGAAGTACTATCCGAAAAACACACATGCCTTCCCCACTCCTCCCCATCCCCCAAGAAAAAATTCAGAAAAGAAACATTGTGAGAAAGAACCAATAGAAAAAGGGAGAGAAAGGAAGAGCCAAACAGGCAGATGAAAGTTTGTGGACAGTCACAGCAAGGAATGTGTGAACAAGTGGGTTTGTTCCTCGCCAAAGGCGTAGCCAGTTGTGTTAGACATCTTGAGGGAACAGGTATACTTTTAGGATGGCTTTCAGGATTCTTATGTCAAAGTGGAAGCTTCTAATCCTCAAAATAAGTAAAAGATACAGTGATGAGAAGGAAGTCGTGTTTCCAGCCATTGCTGCTTATTTTTGTCTCTCTTTCTCACAACAGAAATTTTAGGTTATACAAATACGAAATGTTTTAGGTGAGGATTTCAAAGCAGAGTGTAAAAATGAGGCTCATTTTTATAGGTGTGAAAAGATCATAGCTCTTAGTTCAAGTCACAAGGTGATTTATAACCTGGAGGTAAGAGTTATTACTCTTAAATATCAGCAGGATGGTCCAGGAAGGGTGGTGCCATTTAGAAATTAATATTAGGAAAAGTAAACAGATTTGAGGAATCCCGAGGCTTGGCTTTCCAGCTCTTGTGTACTGAGGATTATAGACAGGTAGGATTTTTCTCGACAATAGAATTAGGTAGGTATCTCTTCTTAGCAATAAAGTCATTTTTCATTTGGCGAAAAGTCACCCTCTATTTGTTGATATTGCTTGTACTTGTATACACTGCTGTGTGATGACGCGAAAGATTTTGAGGGGTTTAGCTGTTGGTATTTAAAAAATACATTGATAAATGTGAAAACATTCCATTATCTCCTAGTCATATCTGAGATACTTGGTTCAGAGAAAGCCATACAAACCCATTGGCCTTTTTCGACTATAGATGAACTTCTCACCTTCAAGCATTGCTCACCTGGTGATATCTTTTCCCCACTGTGCAGCAGGAAATGAAAATCTGACAACTCCCAGCTCTCCCTCCTCTGTGTCACCTCCACCTGCACGCTCCACATCACTCTCACCTCCAGGCACCACTGAAGGTAACATTGAATTCAGGACCACGGCATTGCTGCTCTTCTGTTTCAGCTGAACTGACATCTACTTCTCTCATACATTGGTTAACTCCACCACTGTTAAAGCAATCTGATGATTTATGTTGTCTGAAGTCAATTATATTACAGAAAAATTTGTTAACGTGATGAGGACATATTTAGTTTTTTTATTTTAATTATTCAAAGGTAAGGATTTGAAACACATTTTTTAAAGAAGGCAATTAGTATTCAAATTATAGCATGCTGGTTTTATAAGTTCATGTTTTCCTGTGGACACCCCTTCCCCTTGAGGTCTCATCTGGGAGTTTCATGCTGAGCTGTCACAGTGACTCTTTCCTGCAATTCATGCAGAGCTCCTCAGGCACCACAGCAGTATCTGGTGATTGTGGGAAGAGGGTCCTTCCTGGGTCAACAACATGAAAAAAACCCCACCTTGATCAGTCTGTGCTTTTTGCAAGCTGCACATTAATTCACCCCCTTCAGCTGGTGTTTTCAAAGACCTGAAGTCAGTACATCCCCCACACCTTGCTGAAGGATGGTCAAATCTCTTCACCACAAAGGCATCCCAGACAAATGGGTGGGAATTTGGAATTAGTGCTCTTGCAGACCTAATGGCAAGCCATGCTCTTGCAATAAGTCCAAGCAGGTGTGTTGTACAGCCTGTGCAGGAGCTGGAGAGCAATGTAAGCATGTTGTTTTTGCCAGTGCTGGAGGGAGAAAGAACTCCGAGCAGCTGGCAGCCTTTCTGCTTGCAATGAGCTTCTCACTTTCATGCATTGCTCACCTGATGATATTTTTCCCCCACTATGCAGCAGGAAATGAAAGTATGGCAAACACCAGCCTTCTCTCCTCTCTGTCACCTCCACCTGCACACTCCACATCACTCTCACCTCCAGGCACCACTGAAGGTAACGGTGAATTCGGGACCACGGCATTGCTGCTCTTCTCCTGTTTCAGCTGAACTGGTCTCCACTGCAGCCTTCCTGATGCTGTCTCCGCCTCTCAGGCTGCACAGTACAGGCTCCTGGCTAAGGGAAAAGTGATTTTTTTGTGTATACAATATCAGTTCACGTATCATATATTCGATATTTTGGAGGTCTGATTGTTGCTACATGCCACTAAATATTACTTAAGAATGTGTAATTCCCTGGGGAAAGCTCAGCTGGTAGTTGGGAGGAAGGAATGTTTCTTTTTGTACTTTTGCCATACGACTGTGTTTAATTCCTTGAAAGTTTAATTTAAACTTTTCCTCTCTTTCTCTTTTTAAGGAGTTGAGTCAGCAACGACTACACCTGGTAAGAAAATTTTGATTTACATGACAGACCTGCATCGATTTTTTTTTTTTTCTGATTATTTCTTCTTTCCTTTTCCTGTGCACAGTTATCTTGCAGAGTGTGTAATGCCTTTTCATTCAGCCCAGTGAAATGGAATACGCTGTCTTAAGAGGCAAGAATATCAGACAAGTCTGGTTTTGAGTCATGAATTTGAGTCTATTTTAAAACACAGCATTTAGCATGAAAGAGGTGCAGTCAGTGCCAAATGGGGTTATACTTACTGAATGTTCAGCTGACACCTGTTGGGTCCCTTAATACCTCGAGTGTTCGGTGTGCCATTGCTTACTAACAAATTCACAGTGCCTCAGTACGAGAGCACTCCAGCATAGCAGTCCTGTGTAGTGTGCAGCTTCGTGTCCCTCCTTGAGCGAGCAGCCTCCAAAGCATTAATGAAACTGCTGTACCTCTCACTACAGGTGTCTCTCCTGCAGACAGCACATACCTCTCCACGCACGCAGTCTCTGTCCCTGCCATGGGACTCAGCAACTCACCACGCAGCAGCACTGCTGCCCTCACCACACGCACTCCCATTGCCTTCAAGAATGCTTCATCAGGTTTGCCATCTTCCTTTAGATGCCACTCACTGCCCTCTGAACTGTAGGGGAAAACTAAGTAATTACTGTAGGGGAAAACGAAGTAATTCATCCTCAGGGAAGCCTTTTCCAGCTTATGGTTCATCACATAGAAAAGATATCTGCAATTTGGTGTAATGGCAATACCAGAATTATTTCCAGGATCTGATCTCTGATAGCCAACTATTGTAGTCGTCACAGTAGAATCAAAATGACAGCTGCTATCAACGAGGTTCTTGCCAAAGCAAGAGCGATAGGAATGGACCTTAAAGAGCATGCAGAAACCTGTCAGTGGTTTACAAGCAAGGAGGTAAATACTGAGATACAGTAAGTAATACAGTGAGCAAGGTATGTGATCTGGCAAATGAACGCTACTGGAGTGGTTCTTTCTGAAAGAGCACAAGCATTATTCATCATCATGTTTTACTGTAAGAATATAGCAAAATGTTTTAGTTTTTCCCCAGTTCACAATTATTAACACCATTTTTATGTTGACTCTATCCTGGATTATGCCTAGATAATGACAGAAATATTGTCCTTGTACATTGCAAAATTCATTAGTAAGTAGTATATTCCTAAAAGTTTGCTTTCTGTTTAACTACTAATTTTCTGGTTTATTGGATATATTAACATGATTTTTCTTTCAGCACTCTTTTTTAAATTACAAAAATCCCAGAAAGAAAAAAAAAAAAAGCAGAGAAGTGCTGTAGTGTAAGACATCTCTGATGACATAAACATATGAAATAATGAATTTTACTTTTTAATGCTGATATGTTGTTTATGTCCTTACAGGTGATTACAATTCAACATCCTTGCACAGCACCATCTCACCAGTCAGCATGCCAACAAACACTGCGATCATCCCCACTCACAGAATAGGTGACAAACTTGCACACAAGTACTGCAATTATGATACTGCAAGCACAGAAAATATGTTAGAATGAGGGAATTAATTTTGAATTTCTTTTATCAAATTTAAGCATACAAATTAGGCATACAACTTAAAGGGTTTTTTAGAAATCTTATTAATAGTTTATGAGTAATATTAAAGATACTAGATTTGCTACTTGTCAAGCAAGTGAAAAATAGAAATTGTTTCCACACAGTGGCATAGTAGGAGGGTAAGTCTGTCAGTTACTGTGTAAGTATTCTTGATATTCACAGAAATTTGCCCAAGCAGCAAAAAGTTTGAATATATCCACAGATCTGTATGCTGCTCTCTTTTCTGGTGGCTTCCCTTTTGTTTCACTCAGCATTAAGATTTTCTCGGTATCTGATATTGCAAGCACTTACACACATTATTATTGCAATTGGGCTGTAAGGAATTACTTAGATTAGTAAAATATGTGTGTGCTTGAGCTAAGTACATCCAGGAGCTGGACTCTTACCATCTTTGTAACTGCCCTTCAAGTAGCTGTAGGCTGCTGTCAACGCTTTGACAGACTGAGCTTAGCTTTTGCTTGAGTCTTCTGCCCCTAACCATCTTGGTGACTCCCCACTGGCCCCTCTCAGTTTACCCTCTTCTTAGAGGCACTGCTTAGCCAGATGACTCTTAGCCTGGAGGGATGCAAATCTGAGGCCTGTCTTCTATGGAAAAAAATAGATATCAGTCTCTTTTGGTAATACTTAATCTTTAGTAAATTTTAAGTAATTGTTTTCAGGATGAAGTTCTTTGCTTGAGCTTCTGTACAGATTTTCTGAATAGCGGCTCATCATTTCTTTTGGGTATTTCAATGTAAAAATAGCTGTAAAATGATCTGTACTGTTGCATAAATTTATTTCCAAAAGTAAGAGTAGCTGTGCAAAAAGTAGGTAAATTTTGTTCCTTTAGTGACATTGGATACTGTTCAGTTAGCTGTTCCACAGTGTACATATCCTGGGAAACTGCTATAGCGTGTCATACCACTATGAGAATGTGTGATTTTGGAATACTCTTGTGTAACTTTGTATGCAGAAATATTATTCATAACCAGTTCGATTCGTAGTTGGTGATGTCATTGGAAAATGACGAAAGATACATGATCCCTAAAATAAGTAGTTGAAAAAGAGAGTTGTATGTAGCTGATGTTTTTTTCCCTTTTTCCAATGTGAGTGGAGTGCTAAATACAGCTACTGGTATTGAATATATTGAATGAAGAGTTTGGGGGAGTACCAGTCACTCTCCTCCAATGCTCTGTGAAAAAAAAAAAAACAAACTTACTGAGCTATACCTTCATTTTGTTTTCTTTTCTTACAGAAACCTCCATAGCAACAACTAAAGAAGATTGTGGTAAGAACCAAACCGCTTATTTTTCTCAGTCTTGAAATTTGATCAAATCAGTAAACTCAAATAAAGAAAAATACAGATTTATAAACTGTTTTCCTATTCTGGAAGAATAGGATTAAAGTTATTAACACTTCTGGACTTCCTATCTCCATTTACAGTTCTGTGAAATTGCCCTGCACTAGGCTGTTGATATCACGGCTGCAGAAGAGATCTGCCTTCATTCCACTAGGCCCTCTCTAATTTTTCCCCATCATACTCATAATCATATGCTGCAAACTGCAATTCCTAACTAAAGTAAAACTAAAGTTTGAGCATTGGTTTATCTCTTTTCAAAATTAGAGACCTCTCCTTTCTAATTTTCAGGAATAGACTACAGCCATTATTTACTAGATGATTACAAATGCTTTGGATAAAAAAATGTGAAATTTCTGTTCAAACGAATGATTCAATGTGTCAAAACAAAGTATTTGACTTTGAACTGAATTTTTAAATTATAGCAAATCTGGTTCCAGAATGTTAATCTTTTTAATTCTTTAGTTTTCCTGACTAGGGAATTATTTAAAGGAATATTAAAAAAAATTATTTAAAAAAGTTTCCTAAGAAAATTTTCTGTTTTGATTAAACAATTTTTAAAAGTAAAATATAAATAAAAAAAAAAAAGGAATAAGAAGCAGTTCTTCTTCTGCCATAAAAAGTTTAATGGTTCTTCAAAATTGTCATAAAATAATCGTTTACTATTTTATCTTTTTCTTTTAGGTGAAATTAAGTACAACATAAGTAGTGTAAAAGATGACGATAATACAGCTGAAGTTACCCTGAACAATCTCAGACAAAACAGAGAATATTTTATTTTGGGAAGTAACTTCAGCGTAAGTGTGAATTCTACAACTAATAAAATAGAACTGCGGAGATGCAAGAAATACACAGTTAGAGTTAAAAACTGCAAAGATTATGACTTTTTCATTCTGCCTGGTAAGTACAGAAGGGTTTTAATAATTTCTTCTTTTTTTACTGTGTGGTTTGTGGGGTGTTTTTGACATGCAGTAATTTGGCTTTCCTGGATTTCTTAGTCTATTCTTCTCTCTTTTCGGAGAATCAGACAGGTTTTCATATTTTGTGCTTGGTTTGCAAGATATTTTGCATTTTGAAATTGCACCTCAGAACCTCTCAATATTTTTTTTAAAGTAGAATGTAAAAAAATGTAATTTTCTCATTGTAAAGGAAAAAAGGGAAAGCACTTGACAGCTACTATTTATGCTGTTATGTTTTGTTTACTAAAGAGATTGTTGGATTAAACATTTCCTTTTTTATTTGAATTGTCTTTATCTCGTGGAGGCTTTTCCAGTTCTTAGTTTCTGTTTCTTGTAAAATTCTTTGTATGTTTTTCTGTGCCAATTGTATCTTCATATTGCAGAACAAGTCAACAAATATAAAAGAACAAATTGCTTTTTAAAGAATCAATACAGCCAATGTCACAGTGACATATGATACTAATCCTTTTCAGAGAGCAGCAAGAATCCTTTCAAAGTTGAGCAACAAACAAACGCATCTGCAAAGTTATGTTGGGAAAAGTCATTGACCTGTGCTAATGTGACCATTAGCTGCACAGGTAAGACGCTTCTAAGATATTTTAAAAGTTGAGTATTTATTTTTAAAAGCAATGTTGATGATGTCTTTTGATGAGAGACTGACAGATTTAAATTAATTGTGTCAGTTTGACAGAAGGGCTGTTCAGAATTTCTGGGATTGCCAGGTTGGAGACTACCATCCCCATGCACTGCAGATGTGGGGAAAGTTCAAACCCAGAAAGTTCATTTCCTGACTTTACCAGCTTCCAAAATTGCAGTCTTCTGGAGGTTTTGAGGTCCTGCTTGATGGTCTGAAGGGGAGCTGAGAGTTTGGAAATCCTAGAGTCTGTGGGTCTGCTGTGAGCTGATCCCTTGCAGGCCATCCAGGCACCTGGCTCTGCATGCTTGTTGTGGTTTAGGCTGGCTAGCAACTAGATGCTGCACAGCCGCTCGCTCATCCTCCCTCACCCCTAGGGGATGGGGAAGAGAATTAAAGGGGAAAAGGGAAGAAAACTCATGAATTGAGATAAGAACAATTGAATAGTAATAATGAAATATAAATATATATATGTATAAAGATAATAATATATACAAACAAGTGATGTACAGTGCAATTGGTCTCCACCTGGTGACCAAGGCCTGGCCTGTCCCAAACGAACGATCCTGAAGCAGGTAAATCCCAACACTACAAACCCAGATGAGCGAGAGGCCTGAAAAAAGAGAGCAAGAAAGAGATAGTACCCCAAGAGTCTGAGAGTGAGAGCCCTACAGAAGAGCAAAAGCCCTTCTTTCCAGTCAACCCTCATCTATATACCGGGCATGATGTTGCATGATATGAAATACTTCATTGGTCAATTTGGCCCTCAATCCTAAGTCTAAGTTCAAATCATAAGGGGAGTTGTGGGCCCTTTGTCCCAGCTGTGCTCCACCCCAGCCTGTTGTGCTCCTGCACACTGGCAAAACATGGCAAGCTGAAAAGTCCTTGAGGTCTCAGTGCCAACTAAAAACAGGGCGCTATCAATGTTCTTCTCATATCAAATCCCAAACTAAAACCAAAACACGAAGCTCTTCTAGATGCCAAAAAGAGCAACTAACTCTGTCCCAGCTGAAACCAGGACAAGGCTCCTGGATAGTGAGAGTTCATGGTCTCTGCTCTTGGAGCCAGCCTGCCTGAGGAGATGCTGGCTCAAAGGCAGCAAGTGTGGTAGGGAAGATATGGATACTGGATGTCCTCATGCGTCCCAGAAAATGCATGATGATGCTACAGATTTCACATTTCAGGGAGCTAAAGAGCTAAGAAGCCACTCCAGGGTTCTCCCAGACTCCTATTAAATGTTTTGATTTCTGTGGGAAAACTGTTTTCTTAGAAAGTCAAATCATATGAGTGTTACTGATGAAAAGTAAAGATCTATGCAAACTTAAGTTAGTATAAAAGAACCTAAAATGTAGTCTTTGAATTAGGTTGTACACTTTTCTGTTTGGAATATTTTGATAGTTTATTACGAATTACTTAGAAATCAATATGGTAGAGAAAATCCCAGTTTAAATGGTTATCATGTACTTTTGGAGTTCTGAAAAATATTGATAAAACTCTTTTTATGCCTACAGATTTACAAAACTTTACAGTATTAAATCAATCTTGTAAAGAGCTGAACAATTTATCAGCCAACCACAAGTACAACTGCAGTGGTACTGTACATTGTTATGAAAAAGAAGTTGTCAACCAAACCTTCATCATAACAACAGATTATGGTGGTAAGCGTAAGGCTTATTTCTGCTTTACATTCCACGTATTTCTGGAAAACCCAACTATGAATCCCACTGTCTATGTTCCCTGGGGTTGAAGATTTTGAGCAATGTGCTCAGCCACTCTCAGGTTCTCCTCCTGCCTGATCTCCTGCCTTTGTGGTTGTTCTTTAACTGCAGTCACAGCCTTTCTTTCCAGCCCCAGTCTCAGTCTTTTGGTCTGATGCCTTCCTCTTCTTTTCTCAGAGATTGTGATTTATTTTTTTTTTTGAGAGTGAGAACATGGCCAAATGTAAGGAAATTTGAATGAAAACAAACAAACACCAAACATGCAGGTCTAGTCAAAAACAAGTGTTAAATTCTTGATTTGAAGAAAGATATGATAGAAGAATTGCAAAAAAAGTCTCCAGATAAAATGATGTGTTTTTCAAAAGCATTGTCCTTGGAAACAGCTTAGGGTTTTTTTTTCTGAATTAAAAAGAAAATCAACCTAAAGCAAGCAACCTGCAAATAAAAGTTCAGGCCAAACATTCAAAGTTTGTTACAATTATAAGGAAATCAAAATAATGTATAATATTTGGAAATGTCCGACAATTTTAGTAATATGTGATATTTCTGTATTCACCTGTCCTGAATTAATTAAATTTATGATATTTCTCTAATATGATGCTTTTACATATAGTCAGTTTATACTTATGCTTAATTTCTTTGACTGAAATAGACTACAAAAAATATTACATGTTGTTGATATCTTGCTTTAGTATCCAATTAAGTTTTCTTTAATCAAAGTAGGTAAAAAGGGGAATATTTTAAATTTTCATTAAAAAATTTCCTTCCTTTCCCATTATTTTTCTTTTACAACAGCTCCAGAACAACCAGAAAACCTCACAGTAGTTTGTGATGCCAGAAATGTCTCAGTTAGATGGACAAAACCTATCGACATTTCAAAGGGTCCTATACATGGCTATACGGTGACATGCAATGGCACAGGTAAGTATGTACCCCTTCAATATTGAATAATTCATTGCATGTTTTAATATTTACAGAGCACCAGTCAAACCATATTGGAATCTCTTCAAACTGTGCAGGTTTTTGTTTTTTTTTTTCGTACAAACATTTAAGTTCCTTTCCTTTGAGGTTGTTCTGGTTGAACCATGTGGTTATTCAGTTTACTGTTTCAGGACACAACTCGATCCCCCTTCAATTCTCATGCTTCTTGTATTAAGACTAAGTTATGACAAGATCATCAACTGCCTGATCAGTTTGTAGCATGATGCTCTCTGTCTCAGGAAATGCTGCTATAGCTGGTTAATATATTTTCTGAAAAGACAGTGACCTGCCTTCTGAGCCTTCTGCTCATACAACAGCAATGTATGAAATATTCAGGGGTCCTAAGTATGGCTGTTTGCGCATACATGTTTAGATAGGCAAAGCCAGGTGGTTGTCTTCTACTAAATAGTCACTCCTTTCAGATATGCTGGTTTAGGCCACCTTACATTTAGATGGATAAGTCTGTATCTGTTATACTGGGACCATATTTTCCAGATGTGAGCTTTTCTTCAAAACAAGGACTGGGAAATGATCTTTTGAAAATGAAGAGCCTGATACATCATTCCAGGAAACATATGTCAGATTTAAGTTAGTCCTGGGTTAATTCATTCTTTCTGTTCACATACTGCATGTTTTGTAAACCTGGACTGCCACAAATACCAAAGGCTGTCATGCTCCTGTGCTCCCCAGATACAAATAATCTCTCCCCCTCCCCATGCCCCAGATTTGACCACTATCCAAAATGGTGGCAGCCCCATGCACAGTTTCTGTGGCATGGATTGAGCTAGTATGCTGGGATATGGGGAGGTCACATCTGAAGCAGCCAGAAGAAATGTGGAAAGGCCGTTGCTCCTCAGTCTCCAAAGCCACCGAAATCCCAGCTGCAGTGTGGCTAATAGCTTCACTTATGTTGCTTCTCATGCAATTCCTTTCTGTCCTGCTTGCCATCACCCAAAGCACACGACACCTCTCGCATCATACCAGAACAGACTTGCCCCGTGTGCAGAGTGACTTTTGGTGTCTGTCTACTAAACCCTCCCGAGCTGATCACAGAAGGAAGTATCAGCCTCTCTTTATCGATGTGCTTTATGTTAGTTTTTAATTACACTCATTTAAATGACATATTGAGAAAGTAAAAAACAAAACAGAACAAAACCTTGACTTTCTACCTTTTTGATTTGAGAATATATTTCTTCCTCTTCCTGAGCCTTCACTTGGCATCAATAAGCAACACAAACCAACCAAGTACAAGGTAATTTAAATAGAAGTACACATGGCAGAGGTTTCAGATAGCTCCGATGAAGTACCGTAGTCCCTGTGCTCTTAACATAAATTTAATTCATTTAATTTTTCATTTTTTCTTAGTGCAAGAATCTGGCAGCACAACTAACTTCATTTGCCATGACTTAGAACCTTATGCCAGAGGTTATGTATCTGTGACTCCGTATACGAACAGCAAATATGGTAGTGAAAAATTTAATGGAAAACCTGCAACATTTAACTTCATGACAAAATCAGCAGGTGGGTCTCTTGTTTGCTAACCATTATGGACAAGGCTAATACTAACACAAGGAACACGTACTTTCTTATTGTACTTCATTATATTTTATACATGTTCTACTATTAGCCAAGAAACTGATTAACATTCAAAGAATTTTATTGACATTCATATCATTAGTGTTTCTTTTTTAATTACTTAATGTTAATATATTTTTTAATTATGCATTTAGTATTAGTATTCTTCTTATGTATACTAAATTTTTTTAAAAAAATTTCTGCATTCATTTGACATTTTAGGTTTAGACTTCAGAAAGCATTATGTCCCAATCTAAAGAAAAGATTTGAGTTAAACAAAAAGAATGAAAACCATTTGTTTTTCCTTTGTGGCACAAAAGCTACAAAGACCTGCAGAATGTACCTTCTGATCTGTAGCTGCCTATTTGCTCGAAGCAGACTTGCATTACCCAGGCTACACCAATACTGGTGTCTGTACCGTGTTTTGGTTAGTTTGGGTGCACACAAACACAGAAGGCTTCTAAGACTCCACAATAGGTTAAAGCCAAATGTGTACCAAGCCTTGTGCTGTTGGAAAGGTCTTTGCACCTTTTTGGGACTATACTTTCAAAACCTTACCTTCATGGTCTTGATCCTTTGTTTGCCATCGTGTCCAATTGATAGAACTACAGAGAAGCTAAAAAAAACCCAAAACCAACAGACTTTACAGATATTTTTCTGATGCAGACAAGGCATAATAGAGACGCAGTCCTTTCCATTTTGTTGGGTTTTCCCCCTCCCCTCCTTTTAATCTTCAGACATAGAGCCTCGTACTGTTTTAATTCCTTCTTTGAGGGGAAAAAAAACAAAACCCATGTTTATTTAATTTCTTCCAGTAATATTTTTAGCTCTAGTTCCACCACCTCCAGACTCAGCTAATATAGAGATACAGCTATAGGGAAACTGTGATGGTTTTTATCTGGTAGGATACTAAATGAATATTTCCTTTAATTTCACTGAATAAGCAAAATATTTTTTTTGATGAAAAATAAAATATTATTTCTGTGCTAGTGATGTAACGATAGTTTAAAGTGTTGATTATTCTTCCCCCCCTAATAGCAGAAATAATTCAGTCTTCTGTTGCTTTTAGCGCTCCTGAAAAGTATCTAGAAACGGATATATAAGAATATTAAATCTGACTGCTGTTTTTATTAAATGGGTTTCTGTAGAGCTTTGGGAAACACAGAAGCTTCTGGCAGACTATTATTTTGAGTTTGAATCCTAGCCCTCTCTGAAATACACAGAGCTTTTGTATCCAGTTTTATAGACAATCTATGAAAACATTGACATCTCCCTATTACTCTGGGTCATTGAGCTAACAAATTTTAGTTTATAGTTAGAAGAATACAGAGATCAAAATTATCATCTGAAGCCTCATGGGAAAAAAAAAAGTTGGTAAATGATTGACAATGTAAACTATTTGATCAGAGACTTAACTGTAACAGAAATCAAAAAATGTCTTTAATTTTTAGACAGTCCTGATCTGAGCATGATCATGATTTTTCTCTCTCCGATAATCTAGTTTGAGCTTATTATATTTTGGAGCCCCTACTTTTTGGGGCTCCACTCATATTTTAATGACTCAGGTGAAGATTACAGGACACAATATAAGTTTATGGGTTTGGAAAACAACTTCAGTTCCCTTATTTTTTGAGAAAATAACAAGTTGCTTCCCTTTATGAATGAATGGTATTTATTAAACCTTCTCCAACTGTTACAACAGTTGATAACATGATCAAGCAAATAGCGGAAGTTTTATGGCTTCTTCAACAAGAGAATATATCAATAGAGCACAACTCCTTGGAAGCAGAAAAACCCTGCATTTTATAAAATATTTTTTCATCTTTGACAAACACATTGCTTCCAGAAACGCTCACTTTCTCCTTGTCACAGCTGTTTCAGTAGTGTGCTGAATAGGAATCTAACTCTGCCCTGTGGATAAAAACGAGCAGACATTGTAACTGCACACTCAGCCAAGTAAAATATCCTGCCACTCCTCATGTGAGATATTTGATCTGTTCTAAAGCCTCACATATCTTAGCTCTTCATACGAAGAAAAAAGCAACTGTCTTTTATGTTTTTGGTTTTTTGCTTTTTGTTTTTGCATTTTGTTTTTTAATATGCTAGGTTGCGAATTGAAGTGATTTAGAAGAAAATTTCCATGGTAGTGTTCTACTGAAACGTGGCTAATGGAACTGCCTTACGCAGGTTATTTACTTTCTGAAAGGTTTATAAGCTCTCAATGAAAGGTCCCTCAGGCTGTGCATCCAGTCTGACACCTATTTGCTACAACATACAAAATCAGATTTAGAAAACACGGATTAGGCTTAGCAAATTCCTTGTCATTAAAAAGTAAAAAGTTTTTGTGGTTTTAGGCCAGCTTTATGACAATGTGACACTTTAAGCCAAAGGATCCTGTTCCAAATATTGAAACACATTAGTAACTCTTGGTAGGAAATTTCATTTACAAGTGTTATGAAAGACACACTCGCACAGAAAACTCTTTGTTCCCCTGCCTTGTCCGTTGTCGCATGTTCTTCGGTTGAGAAAGCGATGTCAGGCACGAGAGAGAGTTGCCATCGTACTGTATTTGCAGCCTGACTGTCAGTAAAGCTCTGATCTTCCCAGCCTTTTCAGTTCCACTTCATATCTTTTCCAGTTCAGATAAGCCTATGGTTAACTCCAAATTGATTTTACTTCTCTTGTTAAATGGGGACTGAAATTTTTAAGGAAGAAAATTTATCATATTTTTAAGAGAGAGGATAACAAACAGGCATGAACGCATACAGCTGTTGAAGTGTTTGGTTTGAAATTATGAGAATAGAACGAGTAACACTTTCTTTGTGAACAGAACCACAGCCAGTGATTAATGTTAATGCGGCACTGACAGCTGATAATGCTGTCCAAATTAAGTGCGAAAGTCAACAAGTGTATGGAGCAAGAACAGTATTTGAATTGACTTGGGGAAATGATGAAACAATTGAAGACAAAAATTGTGATTTTAAAAAAGAAAATCTCTTGTATTTGACAAACTATACATTTACGGTAAGTAGGCTTATTAAATAAGTTTTAAATTAATAAGTTTTATTAAATAAGTTCTGACAGCGTGAAAAATACAAGCTGAATAGATGTTTTTGTACTTGGGACAGAGAGAAATCTGGGTTTTCCATAAGTTTTAAAATAGTTTCTTAAGCATAACTGGTGTTTTAGTGTTTAAAGCACATTTCATTTAATGAAATGTGTGACTGTCATTTCAATCAAAGGATAAATATGGAGTTTAAGTCTTGAGATAATTGCTCAGAAATATATTGTTCAGCATTTTTCACTGTGAGGATTTTTGATGCTTCAGGGACTAGTTAGTGTAAAGCAGTTCAGATCCTTTTGCGTGTCCTTACATCAGCCTTTTACAAGTGAGTTCTTGTTTCCATACGAAACATATAATCCTCCGTTTACAACCTTCACTTTCCTGAAGGCCTGCTGCTATTTCCTCTTCTTCCAGACATTTCAACCTTTTAGTATTTGTTGCTTGCAAAGCCAGTGGTCTTGTGTGATCCCCTTAATGTGGCAAGTAGGAATATTTTTTATATCCTGATAGCTCCTCTCAGTAAAGTTTAGGTAAGAAAGTAACCAGTAGGAATGATGGAGTTTTATTACTTTTAGGAACCAATTTCAATCATTTTCCACAATCTTTTCCTCTCTTCTCTGTGTCTTCCTGAGAAAATGCAGTATCAGAGACTTGGGTAGTCTAGGTTTTGTTCCAAGTTTTTGTCAGTATTTTTCCAACAGATTCTACTCAGAAAGCTTTGTATTTGGAAAATAAAAATGAAGTTGTGTAGGAGCAAAAGATGCTTGCATTGCCCCCATAGTACAAGACTCCTGCACTCTAGTAAGCTTCTTGAGAAGCTTCTTGCTTGTTTTCTGTGCCACCTCTGCTATTCCTCTGGATGTTGTCACTTACCATGGCTTTCTTCCCAGCTGCAGAATTTGGAAACCACCAACCTCCTGAACACATTGGCCTTTTAGAGCAGAGGGTGGGAGCTGAGGCACAGTCCTCTGAGTCTTCACGAGAGATTTCTCTAAAGAGATCAAGCAGACTCAGTAAGAACTCAGCCTGCAGTCAGTAATGGTGCTGAAAGCCCTTCTCCTCCCCTTTCAGATGATTTGCAGCAGGAGAATATTCATATTAAAATCACTATTAATCAATCCTGTTGGTATTCTCCACTGTTTAGTATCAACTCTTTAAGTTTAATCATAAGATTAATTTTTCTTCACAAGAAAAATGTGAAATATTTGACATACAAACTTCAAGCTCCCTTTTGGAACTGATAGGAATTTCTATTAAGGAAATCTAAAATATTGTATAAATTTAAAATATGTTATGAAATATAAACACATATAAACAAAGTTACTTTTACCAGTTAAAGTAGCCAAAAGTTAATGTTGCAATAAAGAAGCTTATTTAAAAGTTTATTTTGGCTTCTATAATTTAACCTTTTATGAACTACTTCCTATACAGGAACTTGTTTTAAAAGTATCCAATTCAGTTAACTATTTGTATATTTACTGTTAAAGCAAATAAATAATGCTTTTTTGTTACATATTGTATGGTTACTTTTTAGATTTGAGAGATCTGATTTTGATTTCATAAGAGAGAAATGTGATTTTTTTTTTTCTCTTGAGATACATCTGATTTTGATTTTGTAAAATGTGTCCTATTTAATTAATTTTTTTTCCATTCATCTACATATTTTTGAATCTAGAGCTTGCTGTAACTTAGATGGAAACTTGAGCTGCATCATAAATGGCTATACAAAGATTGACAGCTGTCAATGAGGTTGATACATTGGAAACGGATGAATTTCAAATATCCATTGTGCTTTGCTTTTAAAAAAAAAATTATGCAGAAGTTTTCACTTGTTATATCTTAACATGTCTATTACTCTCACCCACTGCATGCAGATCTCAGTGTTTAATGGAGAACATAGAGGGCAGCCAGTAAAGAAGAGTATAAGAACCAGATGTAAGTAAATATATACAGCATTTTACTTTTCAACATTAGGATAGTATGAAGTAATACTGTAAATTGTGAATTCCGTTACAATTGCTCCTAATTAAAATTCCAAATTGCCTGGTTTTATAGTTAATAGTTGATCTGTATTTGAAAAAATAATATATATATATTTATAATATAAAGAATAAAATAATATAATTCAGCATTAATGTAACAGATCATGTTGACAAGTCATTGACGGTAATTCAGAATTATTACACAGCTGTGGTTTCTTCAGGAGACATTAGAATGCAACTAAAAATTCATTTCTCTAACTTAAACTATTCACTTTGGGATTATTTTCCTCTATTCAGATCCTGTGTTTCAGGAGCTGAACATCTGTGACTTGTCAGGGATTCCCACCTCCCAGGTCAGAAGCAGCTGAATTTAAAATGTTTAGCTCTTTTCACAAAAAAAAACCTCAACAAAATCAATGAGCCCTGGTTTCTAGGAAGTATTTAGATTAAAAAAAAAAAGTAATTTTTAAATGTTAACTATTTATTCAAAAATAATAAATGTATTCTCTTTCTATTGCTAGATAATTCTAAAGCCCTGATTATATTCTTGGCATTCTTGATTGTTGTGACATCAATTGCTTTACTACTGGTTCTGTACAAAATCTATGATCTTCACAAAAAAAAGCTGGGGTAAGCTTCTTGTTTCTCTCTCTCATATAAATGGGGCGGGATGGGAAAAGCTTTCTGTTTTTCCACAAAATTACCCAATAGGTAGGGCAAAAATGTTCCAACTTTGATACTTGGTTAATACTGGCAAAATATATCATTTAACCTTTTAATCCTTTTAAAAGACACTCAATTTTTGGTGGTTTGTCTGGCAATGCAGATATAATGAACTAGGTTTAAAATCTCTTCACTATACCCTTTCTCAGACCACAGAAGAACTGATCTGATAGGACAAAATGTTTTGTCACTAGTTTTGTGAAAAAATGCTCGCAAATATCTGGAAAACCTTTCCTTCACAATTTAAGTTAAAAGTAATGAAAATACACTTTCTTGGAACTCTTTCAAATGCTTATTCACCCAAAACAATATCTCAGGGAAGCTTTATTTATTCTACTTATCTCTGGGTGATTTGACAGTTCTGTAGGACAGCAGATAGTGATAGAAGAATGGTCGTTGCCTTCTCTGACAACTGTGCCAGGGCCCTGGAAAGCCAGACTGACTGCTGCTCGTGCTATGAAGGGAGGTGGTGCAATGTGTGAGGGACATTCACTGCTGGTAGAGAAGATGGAGCTGGGGCAAGTTCTTCAGAAACCTCTTAGCCCTCTGTCAACAGCAGAACTTGGGGACTCATCTCTTCCAGCCCCATTCCCCACCCTGCTCTTCTCCTTAGGCAAACAGGTTGCTGCTCTTGCTCAAATGCAAACTTCTATGCTCAGGGAAGCAAAACTAATTTTTGCTCATACAGCTCCAGAGAGTCTGGCTTGTTCTTGGCTACATAGCATTTAAACTTAATTTCATTCTATTTATGTATGTGTTAGATTTTTGTCACTTATTTAGCACGAGGAACAAAGATGCTTTGAGCATTCACTCCAGTGAAGAAATTAAGGACATATTTGCTATAGGCAATATGGACAAAATTACACAAGCAGTAAAGCTGTTTGATGTAGTTCCCTTGTTTCTCCCCCTCAATAGTGCTCAGAGTAGGAAGACAAGGATCCCAAACACCTCTGCGTAGGGACTGTAAGTCCCAGTTGTAGCACTCGTGTTTCAGAGAGAGCTTGTAATGTAGTCTGATGGTTATGAAGGGTTTTAGTGTTCACATACAAAACAGCTTTTATTTAATTCCTTATCATATATATGTCTTACTAGTCAAAGCTTTTACAGATGCTTTTGCTTTTTACAGCAATTCTTCTGAAGATGTGAGCCTTGTTGCAGGTGAGTATCTTTATATATTTAGCAAGCGGAAATAAAATTAGTCTCGTGTCTTGCTGCCACCTTTGGATTGTTTACATTCTAGGTCGTGTACATAGATGATAGATAGCAACGTGATAACACCTCATTTGGAGGAAAAAAAAATACTTCAGTAAATACATAGCAGAAGTATTTACATTTAAATGAACTGAAAGTTTATCAGTGTTTGTAAAACTCTTATTTATTATTGAATTACAAACCAAATTTTGTTATCCCTGACAATGATTGTCATATATTTAACACTGAAAGTAAGCCCAGAAACAAATACAGCTTCAACTAGAATTTCCCTTTCCTGTGTACCTTCTTCAAAAGCAAGGGTTTAAACATAAGCCAGTCAATTTGTACTTTAAAATTTTGAAGACTTTCAAATCCCAAAGACTGAAATTGAACATTACGTGCAACTTTTTGCACAAGATTTCAAAGCCTGTGAAGAAAGACAGAACCAGTCAATATCAGAAAGCTTGAAGAAAAAATCATTTATGACATTCAAGCCCACAGAAATTAACTACATTAAATGGGAAATAATACTGTGCTGGTATTCAAATCCATTTGCTTAGACACATGGTTGTTAAAAACAAAAATCTTTTCAATGGAAATGAAAAAAAAATCAATGTTTAGTTAGAGACGTTAAAACTTGTTCAGTCATTATCATTAAATTTGATATTACGGGTTATTTCAACTCAGAGAATAAGTTGGAGAAAATTTGGAAAAGTAGGCAATGCATCTTGTTACATTGTAGGTTGTTTGCACAGTAATCCATTTTACCACTGACAATAAATTGTCAGAACTGAAATAGAGGGTACGACCATGCAACTGTTGTGGGTGTTTGGACTGTCTGTTGCTGTCACCTGAATGTGACAATCCCCACTTGGTACAAAAGTGCTGTTAATGCAAAGTCCCTGACTGTGGCTTCCTCCTGAGGTGTCTCCAGTCAGGCAGCAGAGCTGAGTAAGTTCTGTTATTCCCAGGGCCTCTCTGCTCACAGATGGCTCAGGCAACACCATTTAAAAAAAAATAAATAAATAAACACGCTTCTTAAAAATAAAGAGGTTTATCCTTTTGTTGATTTGGTAATTTGGCAATCATGTTTACTGAAATGTAATTTACATTTCGAAAGTCAGTAACGTTAATGTATTTACACAGTTAAAGATGATGAAAGGCAACTTCTGAACATAGAGCCAATACCTTCTGAGCAACTGCTGGACACATACAAGAGGAAGATTGCTGATGAGGGAAGGCTTTTCTTGGATGAATTTCAGGTTTGTCATTGGCTTAAAATATACCACAGATTTGTAGCCAGGTGGTTGGAAGAGTTCTGTTCAAGAACGTGTTAAAAGTATATGCACTGGTTACAAATAAATAAAAATTTAAGAATCTAGAAAATTAAGTGAATTCTCATCTAAGGTCAAATAGGCTTCAGTTAATTTTGCTACCGAGCTCTCCTTGTTATAAGATGATGATATTTTTTTTTTTCTCTGAAGGTGTTTTTCAGCAAAAGTATAAAATACACAGTTTAAATACTTCTCATTCTAAAGTACCTTTTAATACTCTCTCTTACTGCATAGCCATGGGGATATAAATAATATATAATTGTGGAGATATACAATCAAGAGAAAATAAATGTTCTTATTTTATATATAAGACATATATGAAGTAGTATCATATGAAATAGAATGTTATCTTCTGGACTCAGTAGTACGGAATTTATTCCATATGCTTTTGAATGTAAGTAGAAGCTATTTTAAATATGTGCTTATGTAATAAAAGAAACATTGTATTTTACAGAGTATTCCTAGAATTTTCACTAAATTTTCAATAAAGGAAGCCAAAAAAAGCCATAATCAGAACAAAAACCGTTACATTGATATCCTTCCATGTGAGTATTTGTTACAAGTTTTGAATGTTTTATAAATGTTTATTTTCTCAGTGTCTTGAGATAATATAATTATTTCATTTAAAATTATTTAAACAGATGATCATAACCGCGTTGAGCTCTCAGAGATCCCAGGAGACCCAGGATCAGACTATATCAATGCAAGTTATATTGATGTGAGTGACTTAAAAAAAGTCTTGGACTGTAGTCTGTACATTTCACACATCAAACACATTTGACATTTTCTATTTGAGTTCTTTCTATCCTTGTAATGCATTTGGTATTATTAGACTGTTGCATATTGAATTTATTTCTAAAGTTGCAAATCTTTTAAATTGATCATGCTTCCTTTCTAAAAGTTGAATAACATTGTACTTTTTTATAGGGCTTCAAAGAACCAAGAAAATACATTGCTGCACAAGGTAATTTTTAATCTTAAAAGAATATGCTTTCTTCATGAATCCATTTTTTTGTTAGAGTATTGGAAAAGTGTTAGTAAATTTAAAGAAAAATTGTAAATCTGACATTTTGAAATTTAATATGGAAAAACTTCCAATGAGTTTATGCTTAGGGAATTTTGTGAAGATGAATAAATTGTACTTCAAAGGCAGATTTCTCATGATGCATAATTTTATCCTAAAAGTTTTCAGATTTCACAACTATGCACTAAAGATATATACAAGACTTTTAACATGTGGTAGCCTAATGGCAGCAGTCATAATGAAATCAAATCTGTGGCTATTATTTGCATGGTCTTTGGTTAGCTTTTCAGACTGCATGGCTAAGCATGTCAAGAAGGCAAGTGTTTTTTTGTGTAGCTGCACTCTTCGAAAAACTTCCTTAAAATATCTCCTGCAGGCCCCAAGGATGAAACCACGGATGATTTCTGGAGAATGATCTGGGAACAGAAGGCAACAATTATTGTCATGGTGACTCGCTGTGAGGAAGGAAACAGGGTGAGAAATATCCACCCACCCATCCATCCATCATTCTGTCCTTCTTTTGTCAGCAAACAGTTGCTATTCTGTGGTGAATTACATTTTTTTCTTAGTACTTTGTTTTCATTCTTTGCTATTCTCTGGTTGTGGCAGAACCTATGTTGGAAAGCATGCCAAAATAATGTTGCCTTATGGAATTACCAGTCTTATCAGAAATGTCACTTTAGTCACAGCTGTAAGTAGCAGAGGATAAGTTTCCAAATTACAACTAATAAATACAGAAAAGGGCTCGAGGTAGAACTCTAGCTCCTCACAGACCTGTCATAAAAGGTATGGTTTGTATTTTTCTCCTGTCTATTATCTTCTGATACCCTAGCAATGCCCTCAGTAAATCTTAGACAGAATATTCTTTTTAATCCATTTTCTTTACCCTTTGTTTAATGTGAAGGTTGGGTGCTTCTGGCTTGCCTTTGTTCTTTATTCTAGGTACAGCAGGAAGAAGGGGAACTGCTGTTTTAACTGCTTTTAAAGATGAAAAGGTTGACAGCATGCAGATTTACACATCCCCAAGCTGATGTTATAGGCAGGCAGGAGCAATTTCCCTCACTGAAGACTGAATAAGAAGCCACAGAAGTATCTACAAACTTATCTACAAACTTTTCTACAGCTTTTAGGCAACAGCAACAGTAGATACTCACTTCTGCAACTAGTATACAGGATTTTTCCCTCACTTTATGTCCCAAGTCAAATTCCATTGGCATAAACTTCAGTTCAGAGACCTGAGTTGTTGGGTATTTGGAATTACTTAGCACTGAAATCCTAAGCAGTGACCGCCTTTTCAGGAGAGGACAAGATCTATGAGAAGTTTGAAAAACCATGCTAAGCCGCTGTCTATTTTAAATCAGACCTTCTTCTAGCTCTCAGCTCTCTGCCACTTTGCTGTCATGCTGCTAACTTAACTTCATATCCTTATAGAACAAATGTGCCCAGTACTGGCCATCAATGGAGAATGGCTCTGCAACATATGGGGACATCATTGTGAAGATCAATGAAACTAAAACGTGTCCAGACTATGTCATTCAGAAACTACATATCACAAATGTAAGTTGATTCAAAAGTGTAAGACTGGCTGGAATTAGAGTGTCTATTTGGAGTCTGTAGGTATTGTTGAGAGATCCTTTTAAGAGGAGAAGAGTCACCTAGCAATGGAAGATACTCTGCTGGTTTTCCCTAAGGAACTATAGTTTAAGAGACAACTTGTTAGACGTAAATGTGATTCCTTACGAGAATCATAGAACGGTTTGGGTTGGAAGGGACCTCAAAGACTATCTAGTTCCAAACCCCCTGCCATGGGTTAGACATATATTTCCCAACTTTAAAATGGATTTTTCTTAGTACTCTGGAATCTACATTTAAGAGGAAACTGTTAATATGCTGTTAAGTATGGAAAACTTAAAACACTGTGGTATCCTTAGATATTTAACTTGCTCTTTAACACAGAAATTTTACTAGTTTATGTGTATCTCAGCATAATCTTCCGCAAGTAAAATCCATGTACTTCACATCTACGTGCCATCTACTCTCATGATAATTGTACAGTGGGACAATTACAAATTCTGGTAATCTCAAGTAAATTTATAAATTTAAGTGTTTTTAAATTACCATTTGGCTACATGTACAATCATTAAGGCAAATTAATTGCTCTCTTTTATACATCTGAAATCATATGAGTTGCTCTGTGCATAATTGAGAGCAAAATTTGCCATCTAAGACTAAATGCTCCTCTCAGGCCCTTTGCAAATATATTTCAGCGAGGGTCAACGGGGCATAAGTCAGCTGAAAGTATTAAGACTCAAAGAGTGAATCTGCTGACAGATCTTCAGCAAAATGATCAAGCAACAGACTCCACTCATCTTGAACCATGATTAGAACTGGAAATTCCTATTCTACTGTCTCATATTGTGTTGAAATTTACTCAGGAAGTGACCCAGTTAGCAGAAAGTTGTAACTTTGTGCAAAGACAGTGAGACTATCAGGGTTTTAAGAATTAACTTAACAAAAACATTACTCTGTGACTAGAACAATCTGACATTAGAAATGAGAGATTGCTGCAGGTTGAGGACTGATATTTTTAGAGCTACCTGCTCTCTGTTTGGCTGACATCGTATTAGTATAGATAAAATGATATTGGTTGTGGAATTTAAGAGTGGTTCCTGACAAGAAAGTGGAGACTTCTGCAGTTCTGGTGGAATAGTTCCGTATAATTACTGAAACAATGGCAAATAACTGTGCCACAACTGGATAATTCAACTCTGAGCAAGAATTGGGGGAGTTAATTGCTAAGGAAATACCCATATAGCCATACTAAATATTGGCCAGTAAAAAATACCGTTGAGATATCTTTCTCATTTTGTTTTATAATTGTGGTTATAAAAATATATGTGCTTTCTTTTAATCTAGCAGCAACACATGAAAATAGCACCCAAGACTTGACATGGTTTAAGCCTTTAATTAAGCGACATAAGAAAGTCAGTCTCATTGAAAATCATAGGTTTTCTTGTATCTTCTACTACATGGTAGAAGTCTGAGTTACAGTTACAGTCTAAATTTTATTTTTAGTCTATTGTACCCTCAGCAGACTACTCCTAGGAGACATACGAGAATTACCAACCTGTACCCCTGGAAGTAAGCAGAGCTACCCACTGGCCAAGTTATTTATAAATAGAGTGGGGAGATTTATTATACTCTGGATCATAGGCTAGCCTGAGAAAAAAATATTTTTAGCAACATTTTGAACCACTTTCTTGCCCTCTGTTGGATTTGTGTATTCCTGTGTCATGGCTATTTTTTAATAAAAATTGAATATGAAAAATGACATAATCTGAGAGACCATTGGGATTACAACATTACACTTTGAAATTTCTGTTGCAACATTTGATGGCTGTTGCCCTTCTTTTTCTTCTGCTTCGTATGTCTGTACTTGATTTTGGCTTTTTGTGTGTGTGTGTGTATATATATGTAGATATATAGTATATGTATAAAAAAACCCCACACTTCATTTGTCTAGGGAAGAGAAAGGACAACTGGAAGAGACGTCACTCATATTCAGTTCACAAGCTGGCCAGACCATGGAGTCCCTGAGGATCCACATCTCCTTCTCAAACTCCGACGCAGAGTTAATGCTCTCAGCAACTTTTTTAGTGGCCCAATAGTGGTTCATTGCAGGTAAATATGTATTGTTTTTAAATATTATGTTAATGTTAAATGAACATGAAGGGAAACTATTCAGAAAAGGGAGCTGGCAAAGGTATTTGACTGATCCTCAGTTTCGTGACTTGATTACTTGAGAGAGGCAGCCAAAGATGTGTAAATAATCCTGTTTTCTGAAAGATACTCAGGTCGATAAAATCTGACAATACACAGACTTTTGGAAAGTAGCCAGATAAATGTTGGGCTATTCTGGTTATAAGCACTGCGTTTGGCAATATTTGCCTTACTTTCACTAAAAGATATTTAAAATACAAACGCATCATTGTGTTGCCAATTCATTTACAGCAAGAACTGTTTTCAGTTGCTTCATAATCTGTTGTTACGCATTTTCACTTCTGCTCTCTCACTGGCTGCTCCCCTCTCAGAGTGGGGGAGGGAGATGCCATTCCCTCTCAATAACCAAATCCCTTTGTGCTCTGCAGTGCTGGTGTTGGGCGCACTGGGACATATATAGGAATTGATGCCATGCTGGAGGGGCTGGATGCAGAAGGCAGAGTGGATGTTTATGGCTATGTTGTGAAGCTGCGTCGGCAGCGGTGCCTCATGGTTCAAGTAGAGGTATCTGGCTAAAACTCCTGTCACAACTTTCCTTTGCTAGGGCTTCATCAGTCTTTCTCAAAAGTGCACTGCTCAGTCTCGGGTGGTGCTACTGTTCAGTTGAAGTTGTTCACAGAAAATACAGCTGTGAAAAATATTAAGAGAGAGGAAGAAGATCGAACACAGTTCTTCAGTTTTAGAAATTTCAACTTTTTAAGTTTAGGCTTTAAAAATAGAAGCCAACAACATTTTAGATTTGATAATCCAGCTTTTGGAGTACAATTCACAAATGCAAAATTGAGCTTATGTAGTCAAACTTAATTTCAAGTTTTAAAAACTGTCTGTCTAGGTAGGAGTTTCAGTTGAGTTGAGAGTACAACAAAAGTTACTGACTGACACAATGCATGATTTTAAATTATTTTTATGTTCTGCAGATCTTTCAAATCTCAGTTGCATGTTTCTTGAATGACATTAAATTTATTTGCAGAACACTGTTCATCCAACACCTTAAGTGTGCTCCAAAATGTCTAATTTGGAAGCCGCTCTGATATTTAATACTTGTATTTAGTGCCTATTTAAAGTTAATTCTTAGTATTATTAACGCTAATAACATCATGTGAGTAATAGTTTCTTACAATGATTTGAAAAGGTGATATGATCTTTTTAATATATTTTTTTTATTTTAATAACTTTGTCTTTAAACCTTTCACATGGGAAACACCAGTCACAGTACATCCTTATCCATCAAGCGCTAGTGGAATACAATCAGTATGGAGAAACAGAGGTCAGTCTCTCAGAACTGCATTCCTATCTTAACAATCTGAAAAGAAAAGATCCTCCGAGTGATCCTTCTCTGCTGGAGGCAGAGTTTCAGGTAAATAAGCTTTGCATTCTAGTGCCCTTTCCTCCCACTTGTATTAGAAAGTGCTTTGCACAGTAATCATGAAATAGAGACACCATACATGATAGATCACTTCTGTGCTATTTTATTTTTTCTGGCACAGGAACAGTTCCTTTACTTTCCCGAAAAAAGTTGAAAGTTAATGAAATTCTATTCCTGCTTTTGATGTCAGTATTTTTAACAAAGACAGGGAGCACAGAATAATTGTTTGTGTCTCTGTGCATGATTTCCTGTGCCATTGTACGTGGTATAGCGGGCATTTTTAAACTACAGTCCAAATGTGACCAAAGTTTATAGAACTGAAGAGAGGCGTTGAGAAATGAAGACGTGGTATTGATGTCCAGAGGGGACCATGATCCCAGGAGCCATTTTAATCAAGCATCATAACAAGCATCGTCTTTCTTTAGAGATTACCTTCCTATAAGGGGTGGCGGACACAGAACACTGGGAATCGGGAGGAAAATAAAAGCAAAAATAGAAATGCCAACACAATTCCATGTAAGTATTTTCCATGAACCTTCTCTTATTTTATCTGTTATTTTATCTGCAAGAAAACCTACTAAATTTTGAAATATGAGGGCAGTAAATTACCTTACTGAGATGTATTTGACTGTTTTTTCTCAACACTGTAAATCAGAAACTTCTTATAGTGTTTTAAAAAAGAAGAGATGATTTTTTTAAAAATGCGAATTATTGGGAGTGTTTAAGTTTATTTCAAATAAAGTGGCATTTTTTCTGCAGTCTGTTGTGAAAGGAGTGGCCTTTTTCTTCCCCACCCCCCAACACGTATGGTGACAGCCCCCCTTTAATGCTGTACCTGAGCAGCAGTGTTGCATGATGGTGACACTTTGTCTCATGCAGATGACTTTAACCGAGTACCGATCAGGCACGAAGACGAATGCAGTAAGGAGGGTGAACATGATTCAGATGATTCCTCAGATGAGGACAGCGACTGTGAGGAATCAAGCAAATACATCAATGCTTCCTTCATAACTGTGTGTATTTAGAGGATCCACTATAAGTATTTCACAAGCTTTCAGCTAAAACTGTATGCTAGCTTGAGCTCTTATTCTCTTATTGACTTCACAAATAGAAGGATAGGGTATCAGGATAAACAGGATTTATCTGAATGGATTTACCTGAATAAGGGAGAAAGATCTGACAATCAATTAGCAAATCTTTTATGGTTTTAATCATCAAAACCTTCTAAATTTTGCTGCAGTAATAAGATGGAACTTTTCCCCTTGCATGGTCCTAGACTGTGCAATCTTAAATAGTAAGACTAAACATAGAAACACTTTTTTGTGTGTGTGTTTGTTATGTTTAAAGCCACTAGCTTTCCCACTGGCCTCATGGTAACATGTATTTCTATTAGTGAGCATCTGCCTGTGTACAAGTTGATCCACATTAGTGTTTTACCTGTTAGCGAAAAGTGAGTATAGTTATTCACCTATACAAAACCACACTAGTGAAAATTGAGGCCATCAGTTTTTTGTTGTCATATATACCTCCAAAAGAAGGAGAGCAGTTACTGGTCACTAATGAAGTAACTGATTTTAATGGAATTACTAGCTAAATTAGGTTTATCTGAATCCTGTAAAATGCTGCGTGTTTAGGATATCTATTCAGAGTAGATGTACTTTTACTTTTGAGTAGCTCAGTGTGAACTGACTAGTGCACCAACTTCATGTGATATAAACTCAATTTCTTATTGGTCAGATTAAACAGCTATGTAGAATTGAAGGTTTTAGCCCTTAAAAATATGCTTTGCAGAAAATGGCAGGTTTCACCCACTGCAGCATGAGTATACCTTATTGTCAATCTGGCAGTGATATTGTTATTAGGAGGGTTGAGTTTAATGTCATTTGGCTCGTAGAATTCCTGTAAAACCATTGCTTACTGTGATAGGCATATTTGTCCTATAAACAAAAGGATTCATGAGTTTATTCCACTAGGTATTCTTTAAATGAGAATGCATTCAATTACTTGACAATCATATTTCAAATTAATTTAAAAAAAAAATATTAAAAATTTCTTTTATAGGGTTACTGGGGTCCAAAAGCCATGATTGCAACGCAGGGACCACTGCAGGAAACTGTCTCTGACTTCTGGCAAATGATCTTCCAAAGAAAAGTCAAAGTCATTGTTATGCTGACAGAGCTGAAAGAAGGAGATCAGGTGAAGGCATCATCTTCCCACTGATATATTAAGGGCCTTCCATATGCAAGAAAACACCGTACTACCCTCTCTCATTCCCTTCCTCTAGTTAAGTGTGTTTCATAGGTTGAGCAATTTGGATTTCCAATATAATTTGTTCTATTATTTACCTTCTTAATTTACTTTCTAATTAATTTTTGAGGGGAAGAGTGTATGATGTTATGTTTTAAAATATAATGATGCTCCTACTTCTTTAAAGTGAATACATATTCTGTAAGTGCATGTGGCAGATAAATAAAAGGAAGTTTGAATGGTAAGCACTGACTTGTGCTTTTATCCTTTTTAGGAACTCTGTGCACAGTACTGGGGAGAAGGAAAACAAACGTATGATGGCATAGAAGTTCAAATAACAGATGTCAACTGTTGTCCTAGCTATACCATACGTGCATTTGATGTTACACATCTGAAGGTAAAAGTTTGTAAATTCCGAAATGAAGTTTTACATTTGTTTTCCTGTTATAAACTTAGCCTAAAGAAAGAGAAGGGACAGTCCCTATTGCACTTACCGCCTGCTCTAAGAAATTGAGATATTTTTCTGTTCCAGACCAGCAGCCTATCATAATAAATACTATAAATTAGCTCAGATTTTCCATTTAATGAATTGCTGAGGTGGTGGTAGTGGAGTCTCTGGAGGTCGGCTGTCTTTGGTAGTTTAAGCAAAGCTTGGATGTCTACCTCATGTTCTTGAGGTAGAACTCGCATCACCATGCAGTTTCTTAGGAATATAATTTTTCTTTTGTAAATCAGCTGCAATAGATGTACTACGTGAATCTTTTATTTTAATCTGAACATTAACTACATTTCCACTGCCGCTTTTCAGAGGAAAGAAACACAGAAGGTGTATCAGTATCAGTATCACAAGTGGAGTGGCTTGGATGTTCCGGAAAACCCCAAAGATTTAGTCAACATGATTCTCAACCTCAAACAAAAAGTCCCAACCAGAACAGCCACCGAGGACAATAGGAGCACTCGCAGTGTCCCACTCGTCGTCCACTGCCGGTGGGTCTGAATTCAGTACATAGCTTAATCTAGCTCTAAACTCTGGATATACGTAGCAACCACAATTTCAGGACGCCTGCCTTTTCCCACAAGCCTTCCTGTGTGTCTGGAAACTCAGCTCTCCCTAGAAGATTCCTTCAATTACTCAAGCTTGACCTTTTTGATTCTAGTGCTGAAACATGAGCACGTTTCTCTTTGGCGAGTGTGGGCATGGAGTAGGTGGTCAAAACTAGCTGCTCTTGCCCAGTACACGTGTTTTAAGAAGAAATGCTAGGTCAGAGTGCTCCCATAGTCTACTACAATAATGAGGATCTAGCAGAACTTTTAGGTTCAACTCTCACTCCAGTACATAAGCCCACTTTTTTAGGACCACTTCCAGGAATAGCCTTGCCTAGCATCTAAAACAGAGGATAATCTTGCTAACAATCATGGAGACTGTAAATCTGAAGCTTCTAATTTCTCCCTTACTCCTTAAGTGGCCTTGTGGGATCCAGGTAGCCTCTAGATAAACTTGTCTTGAGTGTGTCCTACAGGTATTCTTAATTTTAACAATTTCAGTCCAGTAAAAAATGTTTCGGAAATGTAATTCTGTCCTAGTTTTAGCTAGGACAGAGTTTTTTTAACAGCTAGAAGAGCTCCGTGTTTTGGTTTTACTCAGAGGCTCACTCTGAGAAGAACGCTGATAGCAAGCTGCCAAGGACTTTTCAGTGTGCCGGAGTGCAGAAACACGGCAGGATAAGGGGGGAGCATAGTTGGGACAAGGGGGACACGATTCCCCTTGTGATTTGTGTGGAACTTAAGACTGAGGGCCAAACTGGCCAATTAGTATTCCATATCATGCAGCGTCATGCCCACTATTAAAGCGAGGGTCAGCCGGGAAGAAGGGCTTTTGCGCTTTGGCTCTTTTGCACTTTTGCTCTTTTGCGCTTGCTGCGCTGTTGCTTTGCTGTTTTTTCTTTCTTTTCTCTCTCTCTCTCTCTCTGCCCCTCTCTATTTCGGGGCCTCGCGTTCGTCCGGGATTTGCAGTTTTCGGGACGAGATGGGCTTCGCATACGAGGGGGTGGTGAGCATCTATACTGTATTAAATCATCTGTATTAAATCATTCTTATCTCAACCCACGGGTTTCCCGTTTATCCCTTAATTCTCTCCCTCATTCCTGGGGGTGGGGGAGGGGGAGTGACCGGCTGTGTGGGGGGGGGGGAGGAAGTTTCAACCTAACCCATGACAAATTCATATGTAGACTTTGAAATAAATCTAACAATTAGTCAGAGGACTTGCTGATTTTATGTTTTACATTTACATGTACATTTTACAACATCTTCTAGTGATGGATCACAGCAGACTGGTGTATTTTGTGCTTTAATGACTCTCTTGGAAAGTGCAGAAATAGAAGAAGTAATAGATGTTTTCCAAGTAGTAAAAGCTCTTCGTCGCACCAGGCTGGGAGTAGTCTCCACCTTTGTAAGTAAATCTTATGAATTGCCAGAAAAAATTACAAGATTACTTATCATGGTCACTAGTACCATCAAAATCTTATGCATCATTTCTGCATAGGGAACACTAATTCTACTCAGGACATTCACAGCCTCTCATCACTGCTTGGGAATTGGCCGTTACTGATAAGAATGAAGGAGTCTGAGAGATGTCCAGAGCTGCAATTCTATAACACCTTTATGGAAGGGTGCATGTTATAAAATTATAAATTGCATAAATTAATGTTTCTGCAGTTGCTTCAGAGATGTACATGCACGGTGTCCCTTAACTTCTGCAGAGTTAGGAGGCTGACTCCATTTCACAGGCTAGCAGCCATTGACTTGTTTTGTTTAAATCATTCCTGACGAATTGTGTCTCTGTGCATTTACTAATAGACCAGACCTCAGTGTCATTGATATGGGGCAGGTTATTAGATGACTTTCCTAAACTCCTTAAAATGCATGTTATTTACAACTTAGGTACTCTAAAAAATGTGGTTTTAGGACTCTGTGAACCAAGAGGGTACCAAGTGACTCAGCTTGGAACATCCGATGCAGCTAGTTGCAGAGACATTGCATACACATGAAATCAGAGTAAACCATAGAAGCAACACTGTACACCAAAAACTGTGAAAGCTGCTTCATATGCAGTCTTGCATGTTCAACCACATCGATGTAACTACTGTTACATTTCTCAAATTTAAGAAAATGGGGAAAGAATGGGTTGATTCTTGAGCTCTGAGAATTCCATTCATACTAACTTCTTCCCTTTTTATTTAAGGAACATTACCAATTTCTGTATGACACCATTGCCTGTACCTACCCTGCACAGAATGGACAAATAAAGAAGCAGGAAGACAAAGTTGAATTTTGCAGTGAAGTAGAAAAAACAGATCAGGAAACGGATTTGATCACTATTGATCTGACACCATCAACGCCAGAAGTAAATGAGCCTTCTGAAGTATGTGATCATTCTAAGGCTGCAGATAGCACTAAGGGAACAGAAAGCTCTACAAACGGCCCCACAACTCCAGTTCTAACTTAGAGGCTATACTAAAAAAAAAGTGATTTTTCACCTGCAAAAAATCCTAAACGAAATAAGAAGTATAAGATATTTTCCACTTCCCACTTCTTTTTGGAAAATGTTTACTGTTATATCAGTTTTTCAAAGGTACAAATTTAAAGGAATACTTGAAACTCATAGAGAGTGACAACGAACTGTAAAAGTTTTTAATTTTTGTGTAGATTTGCATTTAATACTTCTTCAGAAACCTTTTCACTATTTTTATACTTTTTCTTTTAGAAGTATGTACGGTGTAATACTACACAGAGCAGTGGGAAGGAAATTTTTTGGCTTCTGTAAGAAGGAGAAAAGCAACTCAGAACAACAAGATTAGTGTATTGCAAAACCAGGTCCATCTTCAAAGCTATTAGCAAGTAAATTCACCTAACTAGAAAGCATATATTCTAGCATTTCAGGAGTGCTGACCAATCACTGCTTTAATAATACTCTGTGGAACTTGTGGGAATTTGTCAAACAGTTTTAAGAGCTTATCATTTACATCATGTGCCAATTCCAAGGAATTCAAACTTACAGAGAATCTGTAAGTCCTCCCGTATCAATGTGGAATAGAAATTTTTGCATTTTTCTAACTTGCCTCAAGGTGTCCTTGTTGCTCCACATATATTAATTTCAGATTTCAATATTAGACTCAAAGAGTTTGAAGATTGGCGTTTAAATGATTGCAACGATTCTGATAGAAAACACATTCTGTTTACTCTTAGAGCTTAAAATGCTGCATGCTTGCACATCTATATTTTTATGCTTACTGTAATTTAAAGAGACTGCATCTGGCCTTTTTTCAAAACTGGAAAATACTTAGATGCTTTTCCTCCAAACCTTGTAGATTTGAAATGGTAAAGATTTTTTTTTTTTTTTTTTTTTTTGCATTATGAAGTTTTGTATGTTAAGTTTGATTTTTGACTATTTCTCGCTGGATTTTAGTCTACTGTTTTTAGAACAAATAAAAAATATAATTAAGAGTTGACAGGTGGAAATTATTCTGTTCTATTGAACTCTGTAAACTGATCATTTTCTTCTAAAAGCACAAAATCTTGTGCTATCCCATGCATGGATAAAAATTACAAATGTCAGTAGGAAAACACCCCATTTAATTCTCATAAAACTGTGTGTGAATCCAGGTAAGTGTCATGGTTCTCTCGTTACAGAGGAAGGAAAATTCGCTTTTCTTTTGCTGGAAGTCAGGAAAGGAACAGCCACTCACAAGAATGCTAAATCTGTGAGTGATTTAGCATTCCTAGTTTATCACTGCATGTTCTTAATCTCTCTTTACAAAACATAATTGAAAATATAGAGAGAGCTATGTAGACAACATGTGCAGTTGCACATAGTTAAAACATTAATTTCCTTTTGCTGTTATTCTAGATCAAACATTAAATTCACAATTATCAGCTCAGACAAGCGCTTCCTGGCAGTCTTGCTTGAATAAGGGGCAGCAAAGAGTCACCGAGGCAGTGGGATTCCCCTTGACTGTCAGCTGAGCTGGCTTTTCAGCTGAAGTTGTGTTAGGTGATAAACCAGCAAAGCTGAGGAGAGTCCAGTGTGGGAAGATGGGGAGAGAAGGATCTCAGAGTCTCCACGAGATTCTGCTTGGTCAGGTAACTGCAGTGGGAAATGAACTGTGTGTTTGCTCTTGTTTAGATTTTTATGTTTCCTGTGCTCTGTAACAAATGAGGCAGTTATATTAAATCTTTTTCAGAGACTGTGCATCGTGAATATCAGCCACATCGTGATTCTTGAGATAAATGTTACACATCGCAAAAAAAAAACCGGTGCACTGAGCCATGGCAGTCAGGGGTGCCATTCAAGGAGATGACAAAAGCCTTGTCACTTTCTGCTGCTGCTTTTGGGCTCTTGTGGGGTATGCTTGTGCTTGCTCCTTTTCCCACCCATAGGTGCAGGTGGTGTCCATGAACTCACCCTCTCCACTTCTGAACTGGCAGATGCTGTCAGAGCTCACTGAGCGCACTCCCCACTGGGGAGGGAGGACTTTCTTCCCCTTGTTCTTAACTGATCTGCTGGGAAGGAGCTGGTGACCACAAGTGGGAATCCAAGGGGCTGGACCAGGCCGGGAGGGTCTCCACCTGCCCCTGCCCCACTTCTCACAGCTACCCTTAGGGCATCCCCTGTGGGGAGGAGGTTTGCTGGAGCAGTGAAGGAAGCAGTGGGTTTTGGGCTTTGCTGCAAAATTGAAGTTAAATCTTGTATAAGGGGCACAAGCAGAGCCCAATAGTGAGTCTGTGGCACATCGCAATGTTGAAGCTAGGAGCTACAAAGGGAAGCAAAATACTGACATCACAAGTCATAGGTTGTCTGAGATGGCAAAGAAAGTAAGAACAAATAGTGGCTCAGACAGGTGTCTCAGTAAGCTGGAAATTATATCCTTTATTTAACATTCCTCAGAAAAACTCTCCAGTAGCAACGCTTATCTCTTCGACAGGCATCTTGCTTTTGTAAAGATCCAATTTTTTTGACGTTGTACATTCTCCAGGTTGCTTCTAAAGGAATATCAGAAATTCCCTGAGGACTTTACACAGCTGTACCACAGCTATTTTCCATACATAAAGCAACTGTTTGCCAAGAACCAGTGTTGTGTTTTAGAGTAGGGAAAACCAAAATAGAAGAAAAGGAAAGTTTCAGTTACAGAGTACAGCACATGTCTGTATGCATCAGCTCTCCTTCAGAAAAATGTACATCTTCCAAAGAAGAACAGAATCCAATAATTTTAAAGGTACAGCAACGTAGAATTAAAGTTTTATACAAAAGTTTTGTAAGTCAGTGCTTTCGATGCAAATGAAAGGAAGATGTTGACTACAAAAGTACTAAGCAAGTTTATACCAGAAGATCTACTTTCTAGAAACAAAAAAAATATTATTTAGGAAGGATGCTTAGTACAAGTTACTGTAACATTAGTCCCATTGTTTTAACCTTAGTGAAAAACAGGGTTTTATTAAATAGTTATGTCCTCAGACTGAGGATTGTTAGCATAAGTAATGCATAATCTTACTGAATTTTTGAAATTAACATAATAAACCTTTTTCAGAGGAATAGGCATATAACTATTTACAGGTGAGTTGTCTCTTGAATCCCACAGCTACACACCGCCATGTCTGGCCAAACTAATGCGGTCGTAAGTGTGACTGCCTAATATACAGAGGAAAAAATAAAAAGGAAATTTTCTTTGGGCCAGTTTTAGCACTCAGTATCAAATTTTCGGTTTTGGAGATGAAACCTCATTACAGCCTGACCTGACCTTGCCTGGCAGGCAGCTGAGACCCAGAGCTCGCAAACATTGACACTCCACAGAGTCCTTGGGGTGGACCTGCTGTATTTTCAGAGCTCACCCGCCAGGCTGTGCTGAAACTCTTCTGATGCCTTTTGCTCTGTCCAGAGCCCTACTGCAATGCACTCAGCTCACTCCATTTCAGCAACTCGGAGCCATTTGAGGTAACGAAGATGACATTTGTTCACACAGCACTGCAGAGATTGCATCTATCCAAGACCAAGCACTAGTTCAGAGTGCGCGTGTGTGTGTTTTACCCAAACTCTGCATATTTTGTCTTGATAGTTTGGGTATGTGTGTAATTCATAGCCTTAAGTGTGAGATCATGTTCCAAACAAGAAATGGATGAGTTGACTTGGCAGCTGCTCTGCATAAAAAAAAGAAGAATAAGAGAAACGGGGATGATGCGGTGGGCCTGGACTAAGTTTTCTGTGGGGCAATGAAGCACTGAGACAATGTTGGACTGTGTGGCTGATGGGCTTGCTTCATAGGAGTGGTTTTCAAAAATGACTTTGCAAAAAATAAACTACAGATGAGGTACAGGAGTCTGCATACATACAGAGCACTCGTGTTGTCACGGACTAAATCAGTGCTGGCATCGATGGCTACTAAAAAGTTATCTGTCAGCTCTCCTGGTGTTGCCATAGAAGTCAATGTGCATGTTCTTCAACTGCAGAGAAAAATGGTACAAAAAATTGACAACAGAAAGTTATCACTGGGAGATGGAGTGATGACATTTGGAAATGCAGACATTTGGCAAGAAGTGTCAATTTTGATTTTTTTTTCTTTAAAAAAAGACAATGAATAATTTTCATCCTGTTTTACTAACATTAATATGTCATTTCTAGAATAACAATATCTCGTTCTAAATTTAGCACTCTACTTCCTTTTACTCCTGCTCTTCTCTGAAATATTGAAATATATTATTTTTAATAGATCATTATGTCATTGAAACCACTTCAAGACTAGAACAGTTCAGTATCATTAAGTGTTTCTTTTTTCTATGCTACTTTCTTAATATAATTTCTATGCAGCAATAAAATGAAATTCTGACTTTATGTATTGATTTAGCATAAATAAAATTCTCGCGAAACAGGAATTCAATTTCTTAAATGGCATTAATAGATTATTCCATAAAGAGTTATGTCTCCAAAGAGAGCGAGGCATTTCCACTGTCAAATAACATCTTGCCCCGCTCCAGTCACAGTCGAAAGACTCCTTCTGTGGCTCAGCAGGACTCACAGCTCCCCCTCTGCCCCAGCAGATAGCCCTGCTCTCAGCTCCACAGTTAGTCGAAATATTTGACTTTTCCTCTTGCAGCTCATTCTTTGGCTACTGAGCAGTGGCCTCCTCTTGTTTGAATTCTTGTATCAACTTTTTTTAGGTTTTCTCCTTATTCGGGATATTCAGCATTTCATCAACTCAAAGAGCCATCTGTTTCTGCAGCAGCTTTCCTCTCCAACCCCAGTCCCTATCCCCATCCTCCTTGCCCCTTTCTCCCCATCCTGGATGCAGGAAGCAGCAAGGGCCAGCTGCCCTGCCAGGGAAGCAGAGGCCAGCTCCAGGGTGAAGCAAGGCAGGTAGGGGAGGGATGGCACCCACGTGGGTACAGTCCCACAGTGCCCAAATGAGGTGAGCAGAACAGCATCAGATAGCAGTCCACTGCTCGCCAGGCAAGGGAAAAGCAATGACACAGGTCTGAGGCCACAGAGTCATGGTGGTGAGTCAGGCTCAGCCGCAAGCATGGCCAGGCGCAGCTAGACCTGCACAGCAAGTCTAGACAGGGCTTCTCACCCCAATGTCTCGTTTCCTGGCCTGTATCAAGACACAAGTTTCTGTTACATCTTTTTTCATGGTCTTGGACTCCACTTTGGAGTTGCTGGCTGTGTAAAGTGCCCATGTCACCTGGCTAGACATTGCGGAGGTTGATTGACATAGTGTGGCATTTGTTGGAGCCTGTGACGTAGTGACTCATGAAGACCTCATACTTGGTTGGTAAACTAAATGTCAGCACGGCATCTCAGCAGCTGAGCCGTTGTATCATGGTGCACGATTACATGGGCTCTGCTTTATCATTTCTGAAGACTGCTGATATTTTAGGTCTTATATGTTTAGATGATAGGAAAACCATTGACCCTTGTAAAATCAAAGCCACAGGCTGAGTGCCAACTAAATATTTGGACTAAAACTTGAAACTTGACTGATAAAAGTATTAGTTTATGATGATCTGTGCAGAATTTAGAGTTAAGAGTTAAATATATAGAGGTGAGGGAAAAACATGTTAGCTGAGTTCATTGACTTACAGATAGGACGGACGCTCATGCATGTTTTCATTCAAGGCCCATTTCTACTCCGCAATCTCCTGCATCCTAAGTGAATCCTCCCATCATCTGGTCAGCTTAAGTTTTGTTTTGAAAGTTCATCTTAGACAAAATTAGCCACAATAGAAATGAGATACCAGTTACTCCTCCTTTTTCCTCACCTATGCCCAAACAAGGAGGAAAAGGTTCCTTGTCCAAATAGATGTATGCATCCTGACAACATCACAACTCATGACGGGCAACAGTACAAACAAGTGGTTAAGTTTTGGCTACAGTAATTTTTTGGTCTTAGCTATTTTGAGTTTTAAAGATCTTGAAGCCTAGGCCACTGTTCTGGTCTAATACATAGGTGACAGGCATGACGACGAACTGCTAATGTGTGTGAAACTGTGGTCTCGGTCCTAGTCACAGGGAAAAAGTCTGCTTTCCTGTCAGGGCAACAGGGGTGCTCTGCCAATTAAGCTGCTTGCCATACATACAAATGACAATGTGAATGTCGATTGGTTTCAAGACTATTGGGGCCCATTGACTGGGTTTCGTGTACTTGTAAATGTCTTCTTTGGTGCACTCACTCCGTAGCCTTCCTGTAGGCTCCTCTTTGTAGTGAGGAGGCTTCGTTAAGCCAGAAGAGAGCAGGCACGAAGCCAGCGGTGCTGCTAGCTGCAGCACAGGATGCTTCTAGCTGGAGGCGCTGTTAGAGAAGGAGTAGGGCAGCTTGAACTAAGATGGCCCCACTCTCACATGCTCTTTTTGTAAAGAAATGCTCAGGAGTCTTAACACGAATGCTATTCAACAGTCATTTCGATCTCTTCTTGCTTTTCTCCTCCAAAATGTTTGGATATAGCAGGTGGGTTTGGTTTTCCTTATATTTATGTATTTTTTTTGCTTTGGTTCATTTCTGCATTGCATTTTTTAAAATTGCATCTAGCACTCTATTACTTCAAGCTTTTGCTTGTAGCTAAAAATATAAATAAATCAAGAGTTTGTTTAGTTTAATTCCTGTCGCTGCGATTTTTTTTCATCCAACTGTCATTATGAATTCGTCATTTCTTTGCTCAAAACCATCAAGTACAACAACATCCAAGGTAAATACTTCAATAACTCAAGTCTGATATATTAAATAGTTATAACTTCAAAAATCTAAGATAAATAGGAAGGAGAGAATATTTTCATAAGGTTTATTCAGGTTTCCTTGGCAAGAGCTTGATCTACAGTAGACATCCCAGCCAATACTTTCCCTGCAACCTGACACTCTTGGCTGAGAGACATCACAAACACAAACGAGTGACCGTGTGATGGTAACTGCTCTGAACAGCTACAACTGTGTGCTGATGGCTCCTCTGAAGTGGTTCACAGGCAGAGATCCCATATAAAGGGCTGTTAGAAGGAAGCATGTGCAATCCTGCCCAGAAGCTAGAACGGGATATGCCTCCACGGCAGGGAAGTGGGCTGCATGCAAGAAATAAATGCAGGTGTTCGGCTGTTCTGCTGGATTTCTAAATTGGAAAAGAGCACACCAGATTTAGTGAGGAAGAGGGTTTTTTAGCCAATTATACAATTTTATAGCAGCATTTAAGGGAAAAATTGCAGTGCGCACTAGTAATTTCTGTGGCAAACTAATAAGATCATGTGATAGGAAGGAACGCGCTCACTCCCTTTGCTCCCTCGTACTGTTTCCCTACTTGTTGTCCTGTAAAACTGAAGCACATATTCTGTAAGGCTGTCCCTGATCTTCAAACGATCAAGGTAGCTTCCTCGTAGAGGACTGAACTATGCAGGGCCAGTGGTACATGTTATAAAAAATATCTGAGCATCCATTGTTTATTAAGGACTAAGGAGGGCAGAAGATTATACTGAGGAAGAAACGAGCAAATTTTCCTGCTGTGATTACTTTGAGGTAAAGGATGAGCCCAGTCCGTCAGAGTTCAGCACTGGAAAGGCGAGCTCTGGAAACCGAGGATGTCTTTTTCTGCCCAAAGAGGGAATGCTGTGGCAGTGAGTTGACATCTTAGTCCTCTGTTGAAGAGCATTTTTGATGACGTTAACCAGGCTTTGGAGGGCAGCTGTTACAAAGCGCAGCTCAAGAAGCTGTGCTGCCTCCAGGCCTTGGAGCAGCCTTTTTGCTTTCATGTCTCGGCTAATGAATAGACTGCCCTTTGGCATCAGTTATATAAGCCAAGAACTTTTTAAGCCCAGTGCATTTTGCATTCTCTTGAAAAACAAAATTTTTGACCCAATAGGATAATACGTAAGCAACACCCTGAGTTATAGCCTTCCTTGAGTTTTCCCAGTGTGGGTTTTTTCTCCACAAAGCACATTATGAGAATGGGGAAGGCAGTTCCATGAACAAGCTGCTTTTGTAATGTTGCTTAAAAGTGTCCAGTGATGTCAATATGATCACAGTATTCTTCTGAGCCAGGACTCTGTCCTATATCAACTGAAATTAGTGAGAATATTGCTAATGATTTTTCTGTGCATTAAGTTTGGGCTTAAATAAGAGAAGAAAGTATGAATAGATTACATTCAATATTGTTTTTTCCCATCAGTACCAGAGATACTGACGCTTACAAATACTGCCTCTACACAGAAAGTTTCCCTCCTGTAACAAACTCTTTCTTCTCTCCAAAACCCAGGGGAAAACAGAGGTCATCTACATAAAAATGTGCATTTGGCACACTACTGTGCCTTGAAACAATCCAGTTCTTGGATTCTGCTGCCCTGTAAGTGGAGAATAGCACAGGGTACATTAGTGGTGGACTTAGTATTAACTTTCACGTTCTGCTTCTTTAAGGAGAAAAGGTACAAATAATAATCTCTTTTAAGTTTTACCTGGAGACCACTGTTAAATTGGTCCTCAGCTAACGGCAATCTAAGAATATGCTTTGCTGCTAATTTGGCTCAGTGATAAGATCCCTGCCAGCAGTATACAGTGGGGAAACTCTATGTGGTTAGCCTCGATTCCTTGGCAAACAGGCATGCAATTTGAACAGCAAGTGGGAAATTCCTGTTGACCTGGTTATACTGTTTTTCGCTCTTACACCTGTTTCTTTTTCAAATGCTCTCTTCCTCTGCATCGGTTGTTTCTTGGAGTTTTTTGTGAGTGTAAAAGATCAAAGCAAGAGGCAACATAAATTTGCTCTTAGAAGTGGCTTCTGTTATGTCAAGATTCAGTCCAGTAGATTAACAATTGGCATGTAATTAAAAAAATAAAAATCCCCAAAGCCATCATCACAGATACAACTTCTGCCACCTCATGGTTTATTTTTGGATGGGGCCAATTACATGAGCATAGTTGGAGGACACACAAGTACCTGTTCTAGTGTCAGAGTTAAGCAACAGGGAAGTGTAATTAAATGTGCTGTTCTGGTGGGCTTGAAACCTATTTGCAATCAAGCAAACCATTGAGCTTTTCAGCAGATTTGGCACTCTCCCCTCAGAAGAGGTCCAATACTGGGAGAGCAGCCATATTTCAGTGCCACTCCTGACTGGGGTGCATTGACAGAGACGTGTAGGAGTTTACACAGGGTCCACTTGCATCAAACCTTGCTCTGGCCAGGATTAATCTCTCATTTTTATGAGAGCTAAATTTCACCAACATTTACCCCTGAATTAAAAAACTAACAAAAACATATTACTAAACCAAATAGACTTTGCTTTTTTTTTTTTTTCATAAATAAAGTGGATTCTTATTTAATCTTTGTTGCCTTGGATGAGGAGAACATGGTGTTAGGTGCCAAACCTTTCACGGCCTCCTGGATGCACCTGAAATTAACTCTTTGAGAGGAAAATGGAAGTGACTAGTCACACATTGGTCTGCAGTTTCTTTTTATTTCTCATATAACTAGGGCAGAACTGTCAAAAGGTTGAATGTTATTAAGAGTCTATGTCCAGTGTATGTTTGCTGAAATTCGGGTATCTGACGGCATCATACAGGGGAGCGCAATGCAGAAGCTCCTCAGCTAGTGCCGAACCAGTGAGCTTGGAGCCATGAAGCAGATGCAGCGTAGCAATGTTATTCCAGCAGTCTCATCAGAATTAATTAACCTGGCTGGGAGGCAGGACAGATTTGCCCAGGCAGACTGTAAAGACAGAGCTGCTATAGTGCCTGGTACCTGAGCGAGTTTGTGTGGAGCAATACAGAAGTGCTGTCAGCGCTGAGAAAATTGTACTGACTTAAATGGGTGCCAGATCACACTGTTTATTGGATCAGTTGTCTGAAAGACACATCCACAAGGCTGTATCTAAAACAAATAGTTTTGCTCCTATGGGTTTCCTTTTTGGTGTAGCTTCAAAAGAAGCAAGAGTCTGAGTATGCTTGCTTGAAATGTCATTCTCACTGAATTCAACAAAAAAGGTTAAGTTGTAGTAAAGCAGTTCCCTTTCCCATCTCATATGCACATGCAAATATTAAAAATGGAAATAGAAGTAGGAACACATAGATATGTATCAAAGTATCAAAGCAGAGATCTCCCCTACAATTGATCTGTACACTTACCGATCTATAATAATTAGATTTTACTTTAATAACATTCTTTAAATTAATGTTTGGCAAATGGTATGTCTGTATTTTATTTCTGAAGTCTAAATAGCTGAGTAATAAGTTAAGCATATAAAGTCACACACATTAGCTGCCAGGAGAAAGGAATTTGGGAACATAATCTGACGTTAAGACCATTCCAGGTAACGTGAGCCTTTCATCTAATAGGGTTGTCTTGGATCAGAGCCGTTATTGCCAGGGCACTGTAACTCCAGCTTTGAGGAAAGAAGACTAACCTGGAGAGATGTATACCCACCAGGGAACACCAATGGAGGCTTAGCTCCTTCCTCTGCCCTAATCTTCCTGTGTGATTCTGGGCAAGTCTCTCTGGGAAATAAGACACAAAGGCTATTTGGAAAGTGAGGAATATAATATTTTGAAATAGTGTTAGCTTATTGTGAGATAAAAAAGCACTGAAAGGGCGTGAAGTTATCTTCAGTAATGGGGAACAAACAAGCATTTGGGGAAAAAAAAATACTGTTATGTGGCTTGCTTTTTTTAAATGGGAATCAAAGAGGAAGCAGGACATAAATGTGAGTGAGAGAAAGTGTTTTATATAAGCATCCCTATAACTGCTGGGATCAGTAAAGAGGAGTTGCTCTGGCAGACTAATCCCTGCCCATATCCTTTACATTGTGTAGTTACATCTTGATCCTACAGCAAAGTTGTGTTTCATAGGTGAGATTTCAGTATGGTTATATATGCTGTGCAGCTGCTGCTGTATTATAAAGTACACAACGGCTAGATGCTGCAGGAGTTGGGCAGAGTAAGCACAGAATAGGAATTAGGACTTTCAGAGCTGTCCATCGGATTTACATGTCCATTTCAATTCAGTTAATGGAATAAAAATCCAAGACTGAAGATCTCGACCAGGAATCTCTGGAGAAATACAAGGTAAGATTTAGGCAGCTCAGAAAGTAGCAGATAATGTCTATGTTGTTCTGTGTAAGAATGTGCTCTACACGTTCTGTGTTAAAAAAAAAAAAAAAAAGAAAAACCTAAACATTTTTACGAGAAGCAACACTAATGAGGAGACGTTAACAGGAGTGCTGATTCATATCATTACTGTGGGCAGGCAGGAACTGTGGAGAGTGAAAGAGCTGTCGGAACATGCTTTTCTTGAGAACACACCTAAATTAAGAGGCTGTCAGAGACATGTGTTTCATCGTGTTGGCAACCCAGGTGTAACAAATTTCCAAGATGACTATTAGTGAGTACTAACAGCTACAAAAGCATTTCTAATTTCTTGCTGAATGTGGAGACTTAAGTGTCAAGAGGAACAGGGGACTGTAAGGAGAAGTGAAGGTCATTTGGGATACATGTGCAAAGTAATGCCCATTAGCAGGGAAAACATGAACAGCTTCCAGACATGATAGGGTTCAAATCAAGTTATTTGATATAAGCAAAAAAAAACAGGAAAGGAGAGAGGGGAAGGATCATCTCATACTTTCCTAGTGCAGAATTTTTTTGCTTTCCATGTCAAGCTTTTTGTCTTGGACTGTGGATCTTTGACCTGGTTTGGTGTGGCAATTCTCATCTTCCCATATTTGCTTTTCTTCTGATATATTTCAGAATAATGTTAATTGCACTGGGAAAAACACACCTGGTCTCTGATTATTTTTCTTTTGTGATTGCTATGTTGTTTTTCATTTATGGATCACTTTCTCACTGTAATGGAACTAAAGGGATGATATAATTTTCTTTCCTGAATATGATTAATCAATGCCTGAGAAAATTACTTTTTTATTTCACTGGGGCCATTTTACAGAACAGAAGTGGGAATTTAGCATGACTTACAAGAATTTTTGTCAACTTTACTACTCTACCCCTTTCAGTTAGTGGCCAATGATCTGCAGTGGTAGAACATTTAGGCACATGACATACAGGAAATTATATCTTTGTGTGTTTTTAATAAATTTAGGTATCTTGCTAGTAAAACATTAATTTGTTTCATGGTTGATTTTTTTAATTTGTTTTACCCTTCTCATTTTTTTTCACTTGGAACTTTTATCTGAATTTTAAGGAAGAGTTGAAAAGGTAGAAGCTTTGATCGAACCTTAAGACGAGGTTCAAGGATGTGTATTTTACCTGTTGATTTATTATTGGCAATGTTTATTATGAAAAGGTTAAAATGGCACTTGGTTTGGCTACTTTCTTTTCAACAGGCAGCCCCACTGCCACCTGCAACTATGGCATCTAAAGATACCAGATTCATGCTACTGATTTTGAAAAGAATTTTCTTGCACATTGAAGATCTGTTTTCTCTGATAAAGTTCTGATCCACTCAAAGCAGGGCATCGACGCCTGTGAAAATGATGACACTCAGATCTCAAAAATGAAAGGTCACCAGATCACACCTGAAATATCTGGAGTGCTTTTTCCAGAAAACACTCTGTAAATCACTGGTGCTGGTACCAGAACTCTGGCCAGCCAGGCAGACCAGGTAACATAGCTCCATGTTAATCAGGCTTGAACGCTGGTGGATTTTTTTGTGTTTGTTTGTGGCTTTGTTGTTTGTTTTTTTGTTTTTTTTTTTTTTTAACAATCATTCTGTACTTCACACTTATGTAATTCTAAAAGTTTTATTGATTTATGAATCTGATTTATAGTGTTAATTAAAATTGTGTCTGGCAATGTTTTGGAAATGCACGTTATTTAGGACCTGTGTGAAAAACCTGTCAAGGACAAGGGAACGTTCATTCTTGTGATTTTTTCCACCTGTCTTTGACATGATGGCTTACAGTGTGCAATAATTTTCATTAGGTATTTGAACAATGCTTGGTGTCTGTATCTGTGGTGTTTTCTGGGGAAGAGATGGCATCAGAAATGAAATTATAACCTACTGTGTGTTTCTGACCACTTAAAAATAAAAAAAAATTGCTAATGTTGTCTCAGCTAGATAGACAGTAGAGGACTTCTGGGTCCTAATCTTTCCTCTAATATACCTTCTAAATAACACTTATCATGAATGACTGTTTGGTGTCTCTGTCAGGCTAGCAGAACCTCATGATCCCATGGCTATTCTTTTAGATGTACCCACAAATCATGGTGTGACAGAACAACCTTATTTTCTGCCCTAGGATACAGTTTTATGCTGTGTCTGCCCTGTCCATCTCACAGCAGCTTTCTTCAAACCAAATGCTTTTGCTATTCATGGTATTTTGAGCTTGAACTGCTGTTGGGCACAGCAAGAATAACCAGCTGGAAAATGCTGCACAAGGCAGGCAGAGTTTGTAACGGCTGCAGCGTGCCCTCTCAAACAGCCCGGGCAGCCTAGAACAAAGATCCCTCCAGTCCCTGTGAGTAAGGAAAGCAAAAGCACATGGCCCTAGACAAAAGTAAAAGCTTTTGGCTATTGCCAGGAAGTTTATGTCACTTGCTGATCAGTGTGATGTCTGTTGACTGTTTGCACTAGGACCTCAGCTCCAGGATTTATCCCTCGCACAGAGATAGCTCCCAAGTGGCTGCACCAGCCTTTGCAGGATTCACCTCTGCTGCAGGCACAGGTAGTCCAAGAGAGCGCTGGCAGGACACACAGCCCCTGCTCGTGGGCAAAAAGGGGTCAGCAGGTGACATTTATGTCAGTTAGGGGTCAGGAGATGAGTCAGGCTCAGGTCAAAGACTAGAAAAGCTTATGCAGGCTGGCTGTGGAGCAAACACCATGCCTGATGCTCCTGATGTGGATGCATTTAGGATGCCCTAAGGCTCCAGACTCAAAAATATTTTAAAGGGATTGTGTGATATATCCCTTCTAGTACTTTATGAAGCTATTTATAACAGCTGAATGTCAGGTGAGTGGGGTTTTTTAAAAAACAAAGCAATTACAGAAGTAGCCTTTCTTTTCTTCAATCTTGTGTTTTTATGGCAGACAGATAGCATGGACTAGTCATATTACTATTTCAAATTGGCATGCTCTATTAAAAACGAGTCAGGAGCTACACTGTAATGTCTCCTGAATCCAACAGAGCTAATGCAGATTTACACTAACATTACTGAGAGGAGAAATTGGCCATTTTTGGACATCAACTGTTTTCTAAGCAAAGGGATATGTTATATCTCCAATAAGGTTTCATAACCCCTCATTAATGGGATTTATGGAACTTGAAGAGAAGATGGACCACTGGGCAACAACTTTATTCTTTGCAATCTGTGCAAGTTAGTGATACATACCTTTGATATTTAATAAGAAAATACCTGCCTGGAGCACTTTTTACACTTTTGCTTGTATGTGTGTCGTGTCCAAGTATTTTATTTCTATTTTTATCTGATGGCTATACTGTCTGTAATATAATATGCTATACATGAAGAGTTTTTACAGTGCTTAGCAAAGTTCTGTCTCCCTAAAATTGGATTTTGGAGTTGTCAAGTAGGTCATTTTCTGCAATAACTTTCCATCATCTCTTCCAACATTCTTTGTCTCTTTTGAAAATCATGGCTGATTAAAAGTCTAATACAACAGCTGTTTGTGATTGTATGATTGATACATTTTCTAGATAGATGCCGAATATTAGAAGTAGAAACATTATGAATTCTTTTCTCAAAAAATTTTAATTGATACTTTTCAAAGTCACAGTAGGACGCAGCTGCCAGACAAAGCAGGTTCTTTATGTAATTAAGTACAAATTGGTGCTTAAGGCAGGGGAGGTGTTTCAGGGCACGGGGTCTCAGCCAAACCCTCCCCACCAGCCCGGCGCTGAGGACCTCCCGCCACCCGGAGCGATGCCCCCGCCAGCGCCCACCCCGCACGCCGGCCTGGTGCTGCTGGCAGCTCCGCCACCCCGGAGCACAGAGCAAACCCCTCCAGCCCTTACCCCACGTGCAGGGAAGCTGCAGAAGTAGCTTCAGCAAAGGTTTGCAACACGGCACGGCCCTGAGGGCACAGCAGCTCTGCCGGCACCCCCGGCCGGGCTGAGGGGCTGCACCTGTGCCCTGAGGGGCTGCGCCGGGGCTGAGGGGCTGCACCTGTGCCCTGAGGGGCTGCACCGGGGCTAAGGGGCTGCACCTGTGCCCTGAGGAGTGCCCGGGGCTGAGGGGCTGTGCCCGGGCTGAGGGGCTGCACCTGTGCCCTGGGGAGTGGCCCAGCCCAGGCCCGGCACCTTCCCCTCGGCAGAAGGTATATACGGGCAGCCTGTAGCTGGCGGCAAGCCCTCTGGGGAGGGTGCTCAGGAGTACCTCAGGAAGGAGCCGCTGCACTCCGGTGAGTTGTTTCCGTTCAAGATCCTTCACAGCTCTGGCCTGTTGTGGGAGTGGGTGTGTGGGTGGTGGGAGCACGGGGAAGGGAAGGTTTTCCCCTTGTATGGTGTGGCTTGGGGTCAGAGATTTTAAAGGCTTGTGCTTCATGTTCACAGTGAGGTTGCTCTTGCTGCAGTTGCACACGCTTGTGAAAACTCCCTTGTGCAAATGCAGCCTGGGCTCTGCTGCTCCCCGGCTCGGGCGCACTCAGCTGCCCTTGAAGTTTGAGGACACTGTGGCTGTGCACCCGTGCTGTGATGCAGAGGAGGCTTGGGCCCTGGGATGGTGCATACAGGGAAACTGGGACAGGTTTTGATGAAGTCATGTTCTAATTGCAGAGTGGTGTGAATTCCTAACAAATACTCATGAGGGAAGTTTGAATGGTGTCCTTATCTCTAGTATGTGTTCTTGGTATCACTGATTGTCTCACTAGGATTTGTTTTTCTGGTGTTGTCACAGACTGTGAGTTTGAGTAAGATATTCTTCCCATACCAAACCGGCCTCTGAAAAGTAGCTGAAAGTATTTAATGCTTTTTAGTGAGGAGAAACCTTCAGTGATGTGGCTTTCCTTCTGGAGCCTGTGTAATGTTGATAGTCAAATTGTATATAAAATTTATCTTTCTTGGTACTAGGAAAATGTTGTTTTCACTTTCTTTCCTTACCAGTAGGACCAGAAGTTCTACCTGGGTTGCAGAATTTTTATCCTTTTCCTTTGCACCATGAACAAAGAAACGTAAAGTAAATGCATACCTTGCTTTCACATTCTATTAGGGCTGCACCTTGAATTGGTTACTGGCAGTTTCTGAGATTAAGGGCTGGGGGAGGGGGAAGCAATTTATTCCATTTTGTGGAGTTAAATTTTATCTCTGGTATTTTTATACACTAAGATTAAGGTCAACATAAAGGGAAGTTTGAGAACCTAGTATTGCAAATAATCAAAAACTGAAATAAGGTGGTATTTATCCACTCCTTGTTATTTTTCCAGCAAAATCCCTTTTTATTGATAGAAGAATTCAGTCTTAAAATGATTGTTAGGTAAATTAGAGAAGCAAAAGCAACATACCAGTTGAGATAGTTGGTGAACTTTAGTTCTGAGAATACTGCAATAATTTATGTACTTGGCCATCAAACATTGTGTGCGTGCTATGGGAACAAATAATAAGCAGTATATGAAGAGGACATTACAAAAAAGCCTTATCCATATAATATGCAAGACAAATAGCCTATATGTGTTAAATTGGTGACTCTCTAATGTAGAGTTTGGAGAAAACATCTGTTCATGGGAATCTGCTTGTAGTTGGTGTTGAGCCTAATTTGGCGGTGATGGCCTTAAAAATCTGGTTCAAATGCAAAACCAAATAAATTTGTTTCCTAATTAGGAGAAAATAAGGAAAAGAACAGGACTCAGCACTGAAGAGGGACAGGATAGGACTCTGAAAAAAGGGAGGAAAGGGATTAAAAAATCAAATAGGTAACTCAAATATTCCTGTATTTGTGAAAGCATGCTTTTGAGACAGAAAGGGTTATGTTTCTTCTGTAAATATTGTAAGTTTCTGTTAAACTAGAAACTGATTACAAACACAAACATACAAAACTCTGTGTGGATAAAATGGTATACATTCAGTCTGTTTCAGTGTTCCAGCCCCATACAGTAAAGGATGGTCAAAAAACTTTAGCCAGGAAGTTTAACTAATGTATCAACACACACATAAATATCCTAAATGAAATACCAAATAAATAGTTCATATTGTTGCTTGCTACAAAGGAAACAATAGATTTAAATCAGTACAGCTGAAGTCAAATATAAGCTAGCAAATGTGTATGACCTGCAAGTACCCATATATCAATTGTTTTTGATGTATCTGGGTTTTTTAGGTTGTCCACTTCACTATACAAGGTGGAAATACTTGCATAGTTTCTTGAGCTACAAAACATTCTTGAACTTGGTCCTAAGGGATGCTTTAATGGAAGTACTTGTAGTAAGGCTAAGCATATGGATCTAAGATTTGTTTAGCTGTTTTTTCCTTTTTTTTTTTGTATTTTTCTTTAGGTATTTATGCTTACATTAGTAACATGCAGCAGTTTTCACTTCATTGTACCACATGCTTAGTTTGCCTTTAATAGTAGGAACAGAGAAAATGGGCAGCTATGTAACCTGAATGATGTCACAGAATTCAGGCAGAGTGACTAGAATAGCATGCAATATTTAACTGTAGTCCCTGTGAAGCCAATAGAGCACTACCTTTCCTAGCGTTGAGAAACCCTTTTGGAAACAAGAAGGCCAAGCTGGACAATAACTTACAGAAAGCATAGCTTCCTTGAAAAGGCTTCAACAACTTTACCTCAGTTTGGCTTCTTCCCTGCTTCATCCGGATAATTTCTTTTAAGCTTGGATGTAATTGTAATTTTTACAAATTCATGGGACTACTGTGGATAGATGAAATACAATAAGTTTGGGGGTTGTTTTCCATGTGGAGTATCCATTAATTGTAAAATTCTTATAACACAATCAGGCTTGATTAGCTGGTTGATTAGTTATCTTCTAAAAGAGCATGTAAACATCTGGGGAAACAGGTGGTGCCTCTCTTAAATGCATCTGCAAGAAGTGGAAAGCTTCATTGAATGTCTGCCCTACTTGAATCCAGAGACTTTGTCTTTGACTGCCCATTAGCATTTTCCTGTAGCTGGTCCCAGTGTCTGACTCAAACCGGACTGCGTCCCTATCTGGCATTGTAACTATTTAGTATGCCACCCATGTTCCAGGTGCCATGATAAGAGCTCCAATGGTTAAAACTCAAAAGGCATCTTCCTAAGAGCTTGCTTAACCCCTAGTGGATTAGACTGAAAATAATTTAAAGCTGATATCAGATTTAGAACATGGATGGACAAGCTCAAGAGAAATAAGAGATCCACAGCTACATCCCCATAAGGGAGATGGCTAAACTGATATGAAATTAAATGTTATATCACAAGACATCTTTGTGAATATGTATTTACAGTAGTCTCTAATTTATATATGTATATTCTGGTAATATGAGTGCAGATGTAGCCTGTCACACAGCTTGCTTTCTTAAGCAAATGTATTTTTTGAGGAAGATCTAACATTGTGTTCATAAATATAACCTTCCTATAAAGCTGACTGTGGGAATTTAGGGCATATGTTTGTTTATTAATGGTGTACTTTGTACTATGTATATAAAGAAAGGCCATCAAAAAGTCCATTTCTGATTTGTAGCTTGAAATTCACATATTAAATAAAGTTTGTTTCTGTGCCAAATATTTGCTCATAAAGATATATGGGTTTGTGTGCAGTTTAGATACTCTGAGATTAAACTAGTGGAAAGAGGCAAACTTGACTCCTTTGTTTATTAATGGACAAAAGCACTGTCTGAAAATTTTACAATAGAGGAGTAGTTCTAGACAGACAGCAAGGCACCACTGTGGGAGCTGATTGCTCGTTATATTTATACATAAGCATAGAGCAATGTGTGAAAGATTGCTTTAAGGGGTGACGTTTTCTGGTATATGGTATGAAATACCAATTGCTGTTTCTGAGAGCTGTTGAAAATGCAGATTGAGAAATGGGACCCTATCTTTAACAGCTGCTTAAAGATATCAAGCAAGAATTCTTTCTTTTTAAATAACTTTTTTTGAAATTGCAACAGCTCTTGTTGTGTGAGTGAGGGCTTTCTTAATTAGAACCTAACTCTGCATGTCCGATGAGTGATCAGGAACTTGTGAGCTCTTGAATAAAGATTTACTGGAATGTTGCATAATATAATATCTGGGGTTGATAATAATCAGCAGTACTTTGACTTAACCTAATTTATTCTTTGATTTACTCTAAATAATGTCCATCTGAAGCCTGGTGGGCAATTCAGTAAAGAGGAGGCTTCCTACTCAACCAGTTCAATGCCCATGTATTTGGATAATACTTGAAAGCTGGGTGGTCAGTATTATATCTGTGTTTTAACAGGGTCATTTTTCTGTGCTTGGCAAGTTCTTTGACTGGTCAAAGGGTAGTAATTCATTTTATAAGAGGAAGCCTTACCTAGCATTAAGTATGATTTTGAGTCTTCAGACTTTAATTCACGTACTCTATTCAACCCAACATAATTGATTTAACTTAAACTTTTTTTCTGAATCTTGCATAGCATTAAAATTGCTGTAGCTGACGCTTAAAAAAACCTTTCCTGTATTTTCTCTTTTCAACTTTGCTTACCATGTGCGTTTTTTAGCCATTTCTGTAGCGAAAGTCTATTCAGGAACATTTTTCTCCTCCAAAGACATGTTAAAATAGAGGCTTAAGGATAGTACATGGCACAATTACTTTGTTTCCAAATTAACATTCTGAATTTGATATTTGCTCTTTTTTCAGTAGGCCTGTTAAGCGTTTGAAGTTCGTAACAATATTGTCTGTTATAAGGTTGTGTGCCTTCTGGCTAAAAAGCGCTGAGATTCTCTCTAGACCACGAGCTGCCACCTTTATCACCGCTTGCAGTTTGTGAGCTGCCTAGAAGGCCAGCAAACCCGAACGCGTTGAAGTGCTAGTGGTAATACTGACGGACTGAAACAGAGGTCTTACAGCAGTGGGCCTGTACAACCCTGTCCTGTTTTGAGTAGAGGCTGTGACAAATAGAGCAAAAGAATGCCAGTTGGCAATGTTCTCTATCAGGTTCTCTTGATCTCTGCTTTCACAAGGCCGCTGCTTGCTGTGGTTCCACAGTGTGTCGTTTGTTGTTCTTTCCTTGCCGATTAAAGAAAGTGGCCTAAACTGCAAACTTATGTCCTTAACTTTGCTGAATGCCCAGGGTGTTTGGGTGCTGGCTTGCTCAGTCACTGAGGGCAAATGCTCAGATGATGTAGTCAGCTCTGCTGAAACCAGTACGGGCATGCTCACTTGTACCTGCGGCCCCCTTTCAAGTCTCAGTAATGAATGAAAACACTGTTCTAAGATTAAAAATCTTAGTCTGTGTAAGTTTGGAGAACTTTACAGCTACTGTAATGAGATAATATGCAACAAGCATGCATGATAAATTCTGCATTGCAGCCCAGGTTCTGGAAAATTTTCTGATGTCTGACTTCCATCAGCTTTTGCCTGTCTTATTTTCAGGATGTGTTAAGGATTTAATACTGGCTTGGGTTTGTTTTGATTTGTTTTTTTTAAGCATTGTGGTGCTTTGATTTGTCAAAGAACCTGTACCTAGAATCCTGTGTTCATTGACTCTTTAATCTTAACACCCTGGAGAACTACAAGTTGTTAACCAAGTTGTAAATTCCAGTCCAGGTTTTCCTTCTGTCTTCTGCTGTGCAGATTTAGCTGTTCTATGCTCATATGCACTATCATTTTTGTTTTTTCATATCAAAAACATTCAGATGGAATATTGAATTGAGTATTACACATCAGGAAATAGCATTTTCCAGGAACAGTGATGAAAGTAGTACTACAGATGTCACTTCAGTTTCCATTTTTAGAGTCGGGGTAACAGCTCTGGAATGAGACTGAAAAGGTATTTTTGCCTTATGATGGAAAAGCAAGCAGGTCATCTTGCCAAATGTCCAGTACCTGAGCAATTACCTGTGCAGAAAAAAGCAAAGAGTGGATCCTCAAAGCTAAAATAATAGATTGTGCTTGTCTAGATTTTACTTGTTTGCTTTATTATTACTTGGATTTTTCAAAGGTGACTAAGATAGTCATGTATTCAGTTTTCAGTCCTAAAACACTAAAAATACCAGCCCCAAAAGTAACTGAACAAACTAACAGCAAGTTTTCTGTGTCTCGCATAGACGACCATGGTAGTTGAAGTTACCCTGCCAAGTATTTCTCAATTTGCCACCTTTCATTTTCACACCATTTGGTTTAATTTGTTATTGAACACAGGAGAACCCTGGTTGCCTGCAAATAGCTTTGTGAGGCATGTTTCTATGTCACTTCTTGTGAAGGATAAAGCTTAGCTTGCTCTGATAAGGACCTTACTTCTTCTAACGTCTTATAATTATATTCGTACAGGAAGGAGAGACTTGCTTCTTGATATGCCTGGAAATTTTTGGGAGGGAAAGAGTGAGAGTAGTAATTGGGAGGGTCATTGAGTGCTGTAATTTATCGTTGTATTCATATTTTGGTCATCGTTGCCTTTCCTGCACGTTTTTCTGGAACTCTGTTGTGAGTAAATACTATCTTTGTTTGTACATCAAAGATACACAGATTCTGATAATGCCTCTGCACGAGGGAAAGTTGAAACATTGCAGGAAATTCTTTCTGCATTGACACCATCTTCTGCTTGTGCTTCTGTGCCTGTATTTATAAAGCACACAGACATCTGCTTCCCTTTGCTCAGTTGTAGCCTTTGGATCCAATGAAACAGCTTTTACCATACACTATTTAAGCGAGAATAGTTCTGCCTTTTAATGTGGATGTTGGTTTTTGTGGTTTTGGAAGTACTGCATGTCTCTGGGCGAAAAAGAGACAATTCAGAGTGTAGAACTGTCATGGTGGCAGCAACAGCCCCTTCCTGACAGTGACAGAAAGCTTACTGGAGTGAAAGGAATGTAAAGGGAGCAAGCAAGTGACTCAGTTTTGTCTGAATTTATTGTGTAGCAGGTTCCCTGAAGTGATGGTTTGTCTACTGCCAAATTTTCTTTTTGGCGGCATCCAGAGAAAGTTAGTATGGATTTTGTCCCCAGCCTACCAGTTTGGCATATGACCTCCGACAACATCTTATAAAATCCTAACAACTTTAAATATGTTCCTTGCAATATAATTAAATACTGCTTGGCAAAAGGCTCTGCAATCTTCCAGTTATATATGTGCATCAAAGCACAGATGTTAAAGCTGGACTCTTTCAGTTCAGTGATTGAATTAATGCATTTGAAAAGAAGAGAGGGGAAATGGTTTCAGGACAAACCAAACCAGACGGGAGAAGGTGGGGGATAGCTCTCTCATCAATTTATTTTGGGGGAGCCCAAGTATATGGTCAAAAATTAATGTTTTAACGTGGGAATTATTTTATATTTGTTTAATATATATTAGAGGGTTTTTTTAGATGAAAAATGTTCCATGTTTTTGCTTGAAAATACTGAAACATATTACTCTGAGCTCTCATTTCTTCCTCTGTTTTGATTCACATTGATCATACAATTTGACTGGAAATCACAAAAAGCTTGTTCTGAGCAAATGTGTTTTCTGGTTAATTCATTATTTTACTGTGAGGAGGGCAGGGAAGTCCAGTTATTATACTAAATGCTTTGACTTGTTTATTGCATGTTTAACTGCTGTTATATGTTCCTCAAGACTCTGATCTGAAAGAATAATTTCTAAGCTTGAGTTGCACTGAATGTCAGGTCTGTCCATATCAAATGATACAAAAAATGAACCTGTCATACAACCTTATTTTAATTTTCCTTAGTGTCTCATTGGTGGGAATTGAGTATTTTGCCTCAATATTCTTTTTTAAAAATCGAGATACCAAATTACTCTCTCCTTTGTGTTGTATACAGTAATACTAGATTTGGAAGCATTTTTTGTATTATTTCAAAGAGTTTTTGATGAGGAGAGATGTTAAATCTTTCAGATCAGAAGAAATACCCACTGTAGTTCTAATTTTGGAGTCTTACTTGGTTAGATGATAAAGGCAATATTTGCACATGCCAGTTGATGGAGGTATTTTGATCCCAGTCATAAAAGACTCTGTAGACTGATGCTATATATTACTCCATTTAGCTAGATGCTGATGTGTGTGGACGGTTGGGAAGGTTAGTGCTGTGGTTACTGTACTGAATTTTGTAGGGGACTCTGCAAATAGGAATGTAAAAGTGCTACAAATGTTGTTTCAGACAGTTGTGTATGCCTTGATTTTTGGCTCAACAATTTATGCCTTTCTAGATGAAAGTGCAACACAAGTTTGCTGAAAGCTAGAAGACTCTTTTCTTAATGAACTCTAACAGTCTGGAATAAAAAAAAGTTGGCTCAAAGAAAAGAAAAATGAGATAAAAAAAATTAACTCCTGGAAAAGCATTTTTGCCACTTGCAAGAATATGACAAATGCCTTTATTGTTCATGTATTCCTATGTTCTTGCTAAGTTTTGAAGAAGTCAGTAACAGCAGTCTGACTTCTGATGTCATAGGACAGAGAAGCTTCAAAATAGTATTTCAAGAGGATGAAAGAATTTAGCCAGGTACTGCAGCAACTTGTGTCCTAAAACTGATGAGGTTTTACAGGGTATGCTGTCTGGATGAGGCAAATCCTTTTGTGCATATAAAAACATCAAAAATAATGAGTTGCTGTAAAAGAAGTCTCACTTGTGAACATCAATAAGTATACGGTCCCAGTCCAAAAAAGATACTTATTTCTTAAAATAAATTAAAAAATATTGATTAACCAAATTGGGGAAAAAAAATTTGGATTATTTTTTCTAATGTGACAGTGCAGACAACTGCACTGTGAGACGTTGAATCAGTAGCTGTGCATGGGCATAGCTGTCTGAGTGTGCTGGCAGGAATGGGATGTTCGTTTTCAAAAAGTCCTCCCAGAAACAAAACATTTCAATACATGAAGAGTAATAAAATGTCTAAGGATTTTATCCTGAGTCTGGCTCCAAAAGGACTAGTATTTATTTGCCAGAATTCACAATGTATTTCTGAGACACTATTTTCCTTCAAAACTACTAAACTCTTCAATTTGAAAAACACCCACAAAGAGAGGATGACACTCCCCTCCCCCCCCTGTAGTTATATAAGAAAACTTTAAATATACTTTGGATCCTTCTAACTCTCAGTTCCTATTGCAGTACTAGAAATGGGAAAGCTTATTTTGAAAGTGAGCTAGCAAAGATTCCTATATGTGCTGCATTACCAAATAATACCTTATTGAGGGGGGAGGACAGACCGCTTTTGCTACGAGTGAGAGAATAAGGCCAATGACATGCCAGATAGCGCCCATGTGTGATCTAGTACAAACCTGCCAGTGTCTGACTTGGAGAGTCACAGGGGGACAGCTCAGCCAGATTGCTAACTTTGAAAATGAGGTGGTCTGGAAAAGGTGGATATCTAGTTTTGTGGAACTGTTCATCCAGAGGTAAACCCAGCTGGATGTCAATGTCATCTTTTTTTTTAACTATCAAAGGAATTAATGATTGCAAAGGGCTGTTAGCAAATATGGAAGTGAGCAAGAAGAGTGGTACAACAGCTGCATGCCATTTATTGCATGTCCCTCCATGCTCCTTTTTCTGATATGTTTGTTGACTTATTTTCCCTTTTCCTGCAAAATGTCTCACCTCTTTTTGCAGAATTGTATTTTCATCTATACTGAGACACCATCTTGACACTTCCGTATTCTCTCTTATGGCTTTTTTTTTTAAGATTTCATTTCACACAACCTTTCCAAAATTTTCCTCACTGGAATTGGTTTACGAAGTGCTGTTTTCTTGTCTGTCAGTATCATACGTCCTTCATCCTGATCATACCTCCTCCTTCTACCATTCCTACCTGACCTAATCTCCGCTGTCATCCAGCTGTTGTTGGTGTCCACAGTGCTGGAGTCAATCACATCCATGCTGTCCCAAAGCAAAGCTACCTAATACCAGCAATGATACCTTCCTTCAGGCTTGCACCATACTAAATGTCACTTGTTCTGTTTTGCTACTGGTCTGTAGTGAGAAACTAGGTCATATATTTTTGTCTACAAGCTTTTCTTCAGTTCTGGCATACGTCTGCTCAAGTAATTTTTCTCTTTTACTGCCAAGTGTCCTGTGCTTACAGTGTCAATCATCTGTAAAACTTTCTAGATTCTCTCCCAATTTTTTTCCTGTAAAAATGCCTGAAAGATGTACTTCCAAGGAAAGATCTAAAAGCTGTGGAGGATAGATGATGGCTAGAAAGAAAAACAATATTTCTTGTCTCTAACAATTGCGAACAGGCTAAGAAGAGTCACAGAATTGTCAGTGTGCTAGCCAAAGTTAAATTCCTTGAATTAATATTGAAATAAATAGGCTAACTTTTTAAAAACTATTAAAATGTGAGAATGAGGATCACCATGGATTTGTGAGGAGTAAACTGTCAAATTAATTTCTGTTATGATAGTGTAATAGGACTTGCAGAAAACAGAAGTGATAATTGTTATCCTTGTATTAGTAAGGTTCAAGGTAGATGTTACTTGTTCACTCTCAAAGTGGAAAGCTATTGAATGGTGGTATGCAAGGTTCTGTCCTAAGACCAGGACTATTCAACAGCTTTACTGGTGTTGAGCTTGAACATTTTCACCAGCTTTGTAAATAAGAATTAAATTGGGAAAAGGGCGACTGGAAGTATGTTGGGGAAATTGAGGAAATGGTTGGAAAGTGTATCTACTGCAGGCAACGGTAGTAAAGCATCATCCAAATTACTTTATAAAAGTGGATGTGCCACTTCCAGAAATGTTGAGATTCTAAAAAGACCATTGAAAATTACCCAATGTCTACTCTGGAAGAATCTGAGTACTCTGGTATAAGACAAGAAAACTGAGAGGCATGTCGAAAGATACAAAAACTTCCTCCATATAGGAAGAGAAAAACTTGTTCTCAGAAAGATATTACAGGTTTAATCATAGCATGAGAAATGAGACGGACTTGATGAGACTTTTCAAATTCCCTTGCGGTTTCAAAATGCCATATGGTATTAAAAATGTAGGGTAGAGTTTGTTTACATGAAAACAAAGCTATATATGTTATATACATACAGAATAATGGGGAAAACTGTAAGGTTATTTTTTTGTTGTTGCTGATATAAATGTTGTATTGGGCCATACCTCACTAACACTGTTGAAGCCTTGTGAATGAGGAATACAGCCGGACATACATGTTGCAGCTGATGATCTGCAGCTTAGAGATATTAGGCAACTGCCTCAGTCTTAGGCAGCTGAATTAATGTTTTAAGCACACAGATACTTTGATCTTCTAATGTAGCATCTGTATGGATCTGAAAAGAGAATTCAACTGTGTGTGTTGTCGCAACCTCTCTCTTTCCCACTGAAAGAATATATGCTTACATTGTCTAAAGTAAGTGGTTTAATCCAAATCTATAGTCTGAATACCTCTAAAGTTTGGAGTGGAAGACCAAACTGTTATGTTTTTTCCCCAAATCTTTTGTGGACTAACATTAAAGCTCTTTGAACTTTCAAATGCATGTTTAAAGTTTGTAATTTTATCTTGGGCCTGTCCCACGCGATTAAACATCAGAAATTTGGTACTGCTGACTTAGGCATTGTATAACTAACTATTCCATTTTATATTACGTTAAAGTGAATACATCTCAAAATGATTATTTCTTCATATGGGCCCATGATGATTCAGCAAATTTAATTATTCCAAACTAATATTATCTTAATGGCATTTTTTTTCCTCCAAATAAAAATCCTAAAAAATGGTGAGGTGAGGTGATGGTTAAAGAGATAGCATAAGAAGAATTGATACTAGCTCTTGTCCCAATAGGAGTACATTTCACATCTGTTATTTATGATGTGAAGTGCCACTGGGGACAGATCCAGTAACTCTGTACATAGTAATACCTTTAATTAGACTAACAGAATAAATATTGCACGCAGGCTTTAGGGATCTCATAAAAGCTTTACCCTTGATGAAGAGGAAATTGGTGCAACTGGAGAATGATAACTCCAACAGGAACTGTAAACTGGGAAGATCAATATCTCCCAACTTCTTGTGCATTGATTCTGGCAGCACTTACGGATAAACTTACGATTCCTCTATGACCTTTCAGAAAAAACCTTCCTGTGAACTTGGAAAGCTTAAGAATAAAACTTACTTGTCAGTCAAATAGCAAATGTCAGGTGACCTTCTGCTATCACTGTGCCTATACCAAGTTTTTTTTTATTTTTTTAAAAAATCTAATCTCTTTTGTAAGCACTGCAGAGATTAGATTATTGGAGCAGAAAATATCTTTACCTGAAACTATTCTGCCTCTCTTCTGGGCTGCACTGCCTGAGGTACAGAGCTGAAGCTTGAGTGTAGGAAGACTTTGAAGTTAAAGCATAACAGCCTCTTTGTTTTCTCTGTTTTCCTTGCCATAAAGAGCACATACCTGGAGTGACAGAGTTCAGTGAATAGAGCTTTACATGGCCACCCGTTGCAACACCTGCTGGCAGCTGAGTGTGACACCACTGCAAACCTCTACCCGTGGCACAGAAACCCCTTGTTCAGTCTCATGTTTTATAATAGCCAGAAATATACATGTGGTGGGTTGAGTTTTCCTCATTCTTGAAGGCAGTTTTTCCATATGTTTCAGCCAAAGCAATACCTACAAGCATTAAGACTAATTTTCCAGCTCAGGACTTTAGAAGTATCTATGGCAATGCTACAATTGTATTGTGTCATCTTTAGCTTGTGGGGCTGACTTCAATGTTCTCACAGTGATCTGCAGGCACGGTTAGGTGGACAGCATATTTGAGTAATCTAACTGTTTGTGGCGTTGTATCTTGTGTCTGTCTTGAAATACAAGGCTAATTGGTCAGGCCAAAGTAGAAAAGACAAATGGGATTTTAAAATTGGACCTTTTTGCATGGTTGTCACAAATTGAAGACTTCCACTTGAATGCTGATTGTGGACAAGTTGGTGGGGGAATTAAGCTATCAAAAACCGAGCTGAACCTTGTGGGTGGGCTGAAGAAAGTACACCCAAAGCAGTGGAACCCCAATAGCCTCTGCCGTGGAACCACTTGTGTGGCTTAGCACCCTCCAGCTTGAAGTTGTGTTCTTTCTGTGCCCTGTTATCATTTGCATGTCTTGATCGATTACCATCACTCCTTAAACATACACAAAACGAAGGTCGAATGAATTGTTTTTTTACAGTACCTCTCTAAATTGTTTGTGTATTTTTTTCTTTAAAAAGGTCTATTTGTCCCTGTAAGTTATGAGAACTGCTTTTGCAAATAACATATCTTATAGCAACCATCAGATCTTCTTCTGACTTTTTCAAATGTTCATTTCCAAATTCAAGGCTTGAAAAAACCCGAGCAAATCTGTATACATTTTAAACAGTAGATGCCTCTAAGCCATGTTTGATATGAAATAATTTTAAAATTCCAGTTTTAAGTCTTAAGAGTTAATATATTAATTTATCCACAAAAATTTATATAGAAAGTGAACATTAATGTCTATTTTGCTGTTTAAAGTTTTAACTGAAACAGCTCTAGTTTCTATTTGCATGAAATGCAGGCTAAAACCTGTTATTTTGATATCATAACATAATAAAAAATTCTATGTGTGTGTTAAACTTGGTGATGAAAAGTAGGTCAGTCCTTCAGTCTGGCTTTTAGCTATCGTTAAAGATTTTTTTTCTCTGCAGTGATTTGCTGATCCACTTATTCTTAATATCATAATCCTTAGATTTATAATCCTCAGTGATAGTTAATGATTGCTAACATGTATAATTTTCCTCATCCAGTGTCAACAGCGCCAGTGATACATTCGGTCATGTGTTAGTGAGTGGCTGTCTGCTTCAGAATCTGGTTATTTAAAGTGTATCTAATTTAATTACCAAACAGCAAATACACTGTCTGCAAAAGTCACTGACCTAGAACGTTGCCTCTAAGCTTTTTGAGCATGGCTGATAGTGGAATGATGTAAAATGACATGAAAGCTGAAGACATAATTGCTCATTGTGAATCCTTTTTTCAGTAGCTAACATTATTCCGAAGATGAAAAGTGACAGTTGTATATTTTTGGCAACATTTCCCTGTAGGAAAGGAACATGCAACCTACTTATTTTTGCTACTGTTAGGGCTGACTCAAAATTATATTCATAAAAAGTTTATTTACTGACATGGACTGAATTTTTGAGTGGTCTCTACCCAAGTACTGATTTAGGGCTCTTACAGTCTAGGTATGTAGTCATGCAAAATGAGCTGTTAGAGGTTTATCCACAAAATATCACAAGAGTTATTTCTAGGAGCAAATGCTGTGTTTTGGGAGTATCAAAACAAAAAAAAAGTGGAGGATCCAAAATTCAGATACTGCTTCTGAATATCTGGCCACACAAAACTTAAAAATGCCATCTGGTGACAGCTTTACCTTCTATACAGATTCCATCAGACTGCACACACATGTGTGTTCCCATTGCTTGCAAATTTACACTTGTAGCTGATGGAAATGGTACATATGTGGAAGCTTGGAAAGCAGCTAGTGAGCAACCTTATCTTAAAAAGAGCTGATAAAATATAGCAGCCAACAGTCTTAAAGTGAACATAGAGCCTGAGCACATATTGCAGTACTCTGTGCCTGTAAGCACATAGCCTCTGTGTTCACTTTAACACTGACTGTTAACCGTTTCTGATGATAATAAAGGTACAAAAACTGCAGTCAACTCAGGAGCCTATCGGTCTCATCTGTGTGTGATGCAGAGATACAAACTTTATGGCTTAACAAGTTAGGAGGGTCTGTAAAACCATGACTCTTCCTGCTGTGAGGAGGATAGTGGCACCAGGGCCCTGTGAGCTCAAGCACAGCAAGTTGCTGATGTAATTGCATAGATTTGGGGATCCAAGTCAGAATTTCTTTGTAGATGTGACCTATACCATTTCAGTTCATTTGTGCTAGAAAGATGGCAAAAGAATATTCTGTTTAGTTTTGATGACTACAAAGAGTCCTTAAAATAGGGATTATTACCTGAAGGTGCTTTATTGAATTACCTTTCAGTTTCCTTTCAGCAAAGGCTAGTATATCCTACTGGCAAATAATTTCATCATGGGCATCCTGAGCTAACCTGATAGTGTCCTCATGGAAAATGAATAAGGCAGGAAGACTTCTGTTTCAGGAAAATGACTTGGGTACCCCCTCTAAGTAGGGATGAACCACTAGTGCTAGACGTTACAACTGGTCAAAACCATCTGGAAAGGTATGCACCTAAGTGTAAAAAAAAAAAAAAAAATCCGTGCAAGTATGCATGTGTCAGACTTGCATTACTCCTGGGCACTGCTCCTGACTAATTAGCAATAGATACAGTAAATACAGTAACGCCCCTAAAATATCAGTACAAGGTTTAAAGTAGAAATTATGTTCCCACAGAGATAACAGTCTCTATAAGAAAGAATGAAACCTAATTATTTTTATTTTCTTTAAGTATGAAGTGTCTTAGATGCCAGTCTGCATCTACAAAGACATTGATGGGATGGATGGTGTGGCAATGGAGAGAGGAGGAGAAGGGGACAGGTTTTTATTTGGTGGTTGATTTTTTTAGTTTGGGGTTGTGTTTTTGTTTTTTGTTTTTTTTTAAGAATTGACTCTTAACAGTCAGTTTGTAGTATTTACTTTGAATAGACCTGTGGTTTCATTATCTTACTCTTGATGTATGTTGTCTGGTTCCAGAAGGCACTTCCAGTCAGCAGTTACCAGCATCTGTACATGTACCTGCAATGTCTAAAATTTTGCAGAACGTAAATCATCATGTAAAGGCTGATACAAATCTGAAATTAGTATGTAGTTCTAGGCCAGAGAGGGGTGCCAATAAGCACTCCAAATAAAGAAGCTGCTGGATATTGTGATAGAAGGTATCTTAAATGATCTAATGATATTTTTGCTTCAACTTTTTTTTTTAATGTAACCAATGAATGGCTTGGTTTTACTAGCTCTGTGTCAAAAGAATGAGAAATGATGTAAAGTGCACGAAGTGAAGGGAGAGAGAGGAAACAAGTTGCCATTGCTTCAAGTGCGTATGCTTGTGCTGTGGGAGCCACAGTCGGACAAAAATATGCTGTGAGCTCTTTCCCACCCACATACTTCAAGCTTTGTGAAGTGAAGGAGACTGTCATGTGGTGGCAAAGGTCGGATTATCATAATGTGGGTGTGCTGTTTCTGCCCCAAAATACTCTCCTGCCTGTTGTGTTCTGAAGCTCCTTATTTGTACCTGCAAAGTAATCTGCACAAATGCAGTAGTTAGGCATCCGAGCACTGTGTGTCCAGGGCCACCCACAGTTGGTCTGTGGGCAGAAATGCTCACTGTAGGTGGGAACATGTGTTTTTCAAGTACATGTTCTTTTGTTTCTCTCTCCTTCCTCCCAAGAGAGTGACATCTACCTCTGACTGGATTTTTATTTGGTGTAGGATGTGTGGGACCCACACTTCTTTTACATTTCTCTTGTGTGTTGATTTGCCAAATCCTCAGCTTGTACAAATTGGCATGATGCCACTGAATTCAAGAAAAGTGTGTTGACTAAAACCAGCAGAGAATCTGAAGCCACTAGTTAACAGAGCAAGATCCATATGAACTTCTGGAATGGTCTCCCACAATTGTTTTGGGAATGTACAGAGATCTTACTGGAGAGACTGCAAAGGCTTCCTTTAAGATATTCTGTAGGCCATAGCCAGCTGCTGTCTTTAAAGTACTGACTTTTTGTCTTCCACGGTTATATCCTGAATGTATGTCTGAAAGTTCTTTCGCTTTTGGTATCCCTCTAGCAGTATGTGGCCTCCCTGGTCTGCAGGACAGTGGACACAGTAATTGCTTCGGCTCTGTCAGTGTGGTAACCAGCGGCGTATTGATGCTGCGACAGTGAGCTGGATGGCATTTAAATGTAAATCTACCGTCATGAACTCTAGGCTTGTCATGGCTCATTATTTTGAGGCAAACACAGTAATTAGCACGGGGTGTACTTTATAATAATTAGAAATGTTTTACACATCAGATGGTGATGTTGACTTTTGAGGGCAACCACCTGGACTTGGCTCTTGATAAAATTAGTGTTTTTGTATTTCTTTTTGCTTCAGTGTTTCAAAATGCCTATGATAAAATATTTTAACTATTTAAACACTAAATAATAGATCTGTGCAATTTATTAGCTTAGTAGCATGATTACTGGGATATCTTGCTGTTACCAATAGGTGATACTGTAGTTTAGATAAATAGTTTATGTACGTTGTAGTTATGTTGTAGTTTGTCTTGAGTGCAAAGTGAAACTTCCACTATCTTAATAGTGAGATGAATGTTACTTTTCAGCTATCTTGCCTCTTTGCCTGACCTGGTATCTGAACCTTCTGAATACTGCTATCCTAGAATTGTGGTAACTGGTCTGTTTTAGACTTTTTCTTTTTTTTTTTTGTAATCATGAAGACCTAGTGTGACATTTCTGGTAGAGAAAATAATGACAATTAAAAAAAACCCTAAACAAAGCAGAACACAACAACTTATACTGTCAGGTCTGATGATAATCTATTTGGAAGCTTATGATAGGTTAAAACTTCATCAAAATTGTTAAGGCTAGCTTGGAAGCAGCTGTATCTTGTGAAACAAGATCAGTAAAGTTCAGAATATGTATTATGGGAGTGTATGCTAGCTGCAGAGCTAGGGGGCTTATTTCTGATTTACTGTGACATATAGACAAAGTTTCTGTTGTAATTCATGGCTTGTGTGGATTAGAGTCTCTGCACCTCAAGCTTTCCCTAAAATTTTGATATCGATTCAGATCCAAACCTAGGAGGAGGCAGCTATTTTTGGTTCCAGTGACACCATGAAGGCAGTCTCATACACAGCAGATATAGAAATTGGGCAATTCTTTTTTTTTTTTTTATAAGAGCTGTGTTAGGAAGCTATGCAATTCAAACACTTGCCTGTTTCCTCCTTGGATCAATACTTCCTAAACTCAAACATAAACCTTATCTTACATATACGTGTCAGACGTTTGTACGTCCAGTTTGTGATTACTGGTTGTTATGAAGTGAAGAATCTAACGCAACATTGCAAAATACTGAGCTTGTGAGTGCACTTTGGTTGCAGACAGCAGGAGGGGACGGTTAACTGTTATGCATGCTATGTGAAAAAAGAGTGAGGATGCAATAATGTGAAACAGTGCTATCCTTTTACTTCTAATATGTTTCTTATTGGACTGTAGTTAACTTTTGTGATTGCATTCCAGAAATTCCGTTTGCTTAAATTATATGAATGTATCTGCAATATCTCCTAATAGTGACAAATATTTTAATGGTTCTCTTATGTCTATGCACCTTGAATATATGCTTCATTTGTATATGAGAGGGAACATTTTTAAGCTCATGAAAAACTTGCTGGTTTTGTATTTATTCTTTCTATTGTCCCTTTTACAGTCTGTACTATTAAAATAATGAGGGGAGGGGAAATTAAATACAATGGCAAGTTTAAATATATTTTTTTTTACTAAATCATGTTAAGCTTTTACTTATATTCAAAGTTCGTTCCTCCTACTACATGCTGCCATGGTTTCTAAGTTTCAAAACCTTAGTGATTTAATTTTTTTTTTGTGAGGGAGAGGAGCTATATTTTGAAGTTAAAAAAAAATTGCAAGTGCTGCATTTCAAGGGGATGAAATAATTTACTTCAAACTAGGAAAGAACTTGTGGACACTAATGTATCTATGGAATAACGTTAGATAAATTTAAATGTGTTAACTGAGTGGTGCCATTACAAATGCTATTTTTGGCTGAAAAGGATCAGTGGTTGCTTGTAAAATAAGGAGACATCAGACTATTTCAGCTAGCCTTGGCTGGACTGTTTGGAATGTGGTCTGCGTTTCTGGCCCTCGCACTTAAAGAGGATGCATGGGAAGGCTAAAAAAAAAAAGACAAAATTATACAAACCTAAATGAAATGAAGGGCAAGACATAAAAATTAATCTGGAATGGATGTCACCATGCAAGTACTTAAAAGAGAAAAAATGATTTTCATTGTAACTCTGGCAAGTAACAAAAATAAACATCAAAAGAAAAAGAGGGTGGTCAGTAAGAAGAAAAACATAGGGTTTGCGTAAGGGAAAAGTCAGGATAATTCTTTTTTTCTTTTCCAGAAAGATACATGATTAGAGTCCAAGGTCATCTAGATACTGCTTCCAGTTCAGCTATAGACTACTTTTATATTTAACTCTTTAACTTCCTGTATGTCACTTCACCACCTGTAAAGCAAGAGATGTTATTGTGGTGGTGGTAGGCTGCACCAAAAAGTGAGTCTAACGTACTCATCCTACCGTGGTCCTGAATATCGCAAACTATTTCCATCGTAGGAATTCTTTGGCTTCTAGTTTGAGGTAAAACCAAGTGTCTCTGTACTTGCTAAACAGAAGCTAGAGACTTGATACAGAAACTGTTGGGTTAGATGTTTTGACCCATCTTATGCCAGAAGTCAGTAAAAAAACATGAATGTTTAGAGGTAAGTAAAACCCCAACAACTCCAAACCTTATAATAAGCCCTTAGTGCCACCTCTGTTGTCTTCAAGCACAATATTGCATATGACGGGGAACAGCAACTGATCTCTCATGTATGGAAAGTATATTCCTTCTCCTCCTCTTCCACTGCTGTAAAACTAGTGCTCCTATTATGTCAAAGTCCATTGCGTTTACTGCAACTCTGATATGCTTGACCTAAAAATATTTCTATAAGTGAATTATTTACAATGACACTGAGAAGTGATTTTCTGGAATGTCTCTATGGCCCGTGGGCATTGCACTGAGTACACACGTAACATGTTAACAAAAACATGTGAAAATGATCATGAAACCTTTCCACAGTATTTCACAGCTACCGTTACCGAAATGGAATTGTACTTATGCTGTAAAGCCACAGAAAAGACATGTGCAAGCCAGCATCTCTTGTGGGCTGTGAAATAATGACGGTGTTTTACCGGTGGATGTTCTGTAAGTTACCAGTCTGTAGAAGTTGACTTTGTTGTATGAAATATTATACACCTGCAAACTAAGATAACATTTTTCTATCTCTATATGAAAACATGATGTCACTAAAATCACTGATAAATTTTGTATTAGGCACTATTAAAAGAGACCATTGCTGCAGAGTCTGTTCTTCAGAAACCAGTAAAAACTTGCAGTCCAGGTGAAAATATTTTTTTTTAATATTTTTAGTGGGTGTGGACTGTTTATCCCTGCCTAGGTCAATGCTGGCTGAGCTTTCTGCACCCGATTCTAGCAGAGTATGAATTGTTGCTATTTAGTATCCAGTGAATGTATGAAACAAAATTATGACAAATCAGGGAAAAACATGTATATTGAGGAAAAGTACTGCTTTAGAAAAAGATATAACTTACTTTATCTTTTTCCTGCACTGGAATTTGTCTCCACAATGCTAATAATTCAACCATTGTCAGTTAGCACAGAAAACATACATACAGAAACCACTACTCATGCTCCAGGACACTGGTTCTTACCAGTGTGGCCAAATTCCAGAATCTTCTATTTTGATAAGTGTTTTCTCTGTTAAAAATCCATAACACAGCTATAACTAGCATTAATAAATGCATTGCAGAAACAAGACCTGATTTTTAGTTTGCAATAAGGAACATTGATGCATACTGTTGCAGGAACATACTAGCTATAACTTAATTTGAAAGTTTCTCCTTCTAAATAGAATATATAGCTTTGAATCTTGCTTTTAGTAGGAACTTTATCTATCTGCAATATCTAAGTCGGTAGTAATTCAAGTTCCCGTTTTTGTAGAAAATGAGTAAATGGAAAGATACAGGTTCATTTCTGAACGGTGTTGCTGAGAAGTCATACATCCATAGCAACCCTTAAGTATTAAAATACTTAACTTTGCTGTTTCTGGCCACAATAGTATCCAGTGAGCAATAGACTTTGTGGGTTCTTCTCTAGTAAATATTGCAATGAAAAAATATAATCTTCCCAAATATCAATTTGAAATAATGTCCAAACAATCCCAGAATTTAATTTATTAGTGTGGTTTTGTCTTTGAGGAACTTATTTGGTTTTTTTTCCTATAAATATTGGTCTCATAAAAGATTGAGGTGTAATTTCTTTCATGACTGAAATATATTTTTATGATTTAAGTAGACCTGTAACACGAAGTTCAAAAAGAAACTGCAGATGTGTTCTCTTATAATAACTTTGATGCTTATAACCCTGTTCAGTTGCTACATGGTGAAACACGGATAAAACAAGCAATACAGTAAACAACTGTTGTGTAACCGATGTGCTGAGGAAGCTTTGTAAATAACGAGACTAAAGTATTGTTAATGGACCTCTTGTGAAGAGGAGGAGATACATGGAATGCTGTGCTATTACCTAACAATTGGTAACAATTCCTACTGCAGAATATTTGAGTTGCACTAAATCTAAAGACTGAACTTACCTTGGATGACTGATGTGAGAAATGTAGACTGGTCCTTCTGAGTGTCTGACCAGGTTAATAAAGGGGTTTAAGGAAATAAGGACGAAGTTGTGAGCTTTATTTTCGCTTTTATTTTCTTATTACTATCAGCAGTACTGAGAGTGTGACATAGTTTACCAAAAAGTGTGACCCAAAGATTACAGTAATTTTACAGTTTAACTACTGTTCCTTTATTATTACTGGATATACATTTCTGTCATTTTTCATAGATTTCTAGGTTGGAAAAGACCTTAGAGATCATCGAGTCCAACCATCCCTAATCCCCATTAAACCATATCCTCAAGTAGATCATCCACCCTATTCTTAAACACATCCAGGGATGGGGACTCAACCACCTCCCTGGGCAGCCTATTCCAGTGGCTGACAACCCTTTCAGAGAAGAAATACTTCCTAACATCCAACCTGAATCTGCCCTGACTAAGCTTATACCCATTTCCTCTTGTTCTATCACCCATCACTAATGTAAAGAGCCCTTCCCCCACCTCCCCACCATCTTTTCTCAAGTATTTGTAGGCTGTAATCAGGTCTCCCCTCAGCCTCCTCTTCTCCAGGCTAAACAGCCCCAACTCCCTCAGCTGCTCCCCATAAGTTTTATTTTCCAGCCCCTTGACCAGTTTAGTTGCCCTTCTTTGGACTTGCTCCAGGAGCTCAATATCTCTCTTAAAGCGAGGGGCCCAAAACTGGACACAATATTCCAGGTGCGGCCTCACCAGTGCCGAGTACAGGGGCAGGATCACTTCCCTGCTCCTGCTGGTCACACTATTCTTGATACACGCCAGTATCCCATTGGCCTTTTTGGCCACCTGGGCACACTGCTGGCTCATATCAAGCCGGTAGTCAACCAACACCCCCAGGTCCTTCTCCGCCAGGCAGCTCTCCAGCCACTCCTCCCCGAGCCTATAGCGATGCTTGGGGTTTTTATACCCCAAGTGAAGGACTCTGCACTTGGCCTTATTAAAGCTGATGCCATTGGCCTCAGCCCAACGATCCAGTCTGTTCAAATCCCTCTGAAGGGCCTCCCTACCCTCGAGCAGATCGACACAGCCTCCCAGCTTGGTGTCGTCCGCAAATTTACTGAGGGTACATTCAATCCCCTCATCCAGGTCATTGATAAAGATGTTAAACAGAACCGGACCCAGCACTGAGCCCTGGGGAACCCCACTGGTGACTGGCCTCCAGCCGGATTTAGCCCCATTTACCACCACTCTTTGGGCCCGGCCATCCAGCCAGTTTTTAACCCAAAGGAGGGTGTGCCTATCCAGGCCAGCAGTTATCAGTTTCTCCACCAGAACACTATGAGAAACTGTATCGAAGGCTTTACTGAGGTCTAGGAAAACTACATCCACAGCCCTTCCCTCGTCAACCAGGTGGGTCACCCTGTCATAGAAGGTGATCAGGTTTGATTGGCAAGACCTGCCAATCAGGCAGATACCTAAAAATTCAGATCCCTAAAAAAGCAAATATAATAGTATTTGCTGTCTAATAGTATTTATCTTGGTGTTTATAATCAGTTTCATGTAAAATTATTTTTTTTGATACAACATTTTATCTCAGTCTTTAACTCTGGCTCCCATTTATATTTGTTGTGATGAGCGTATTTTTGAACTATTCTATAATGCCTAGTTAAAATGAGATTTAAATATTCTTTCCTCTTATGTTCAGAGTCCTTAGGAGTGGATATACACAAAAATCCCCATATTATTGTTTATTTCCACATACATCCAGAATAAGAATTCTTATGGTTTCAATGATGCTGAACCCTGGGAGGACAATATTCCAGAAAAGCAGTGATTTTTTTTTCTTTTTTTTTTAGTCAGCTAAGTTGAACACTTAACAATCAAGCAAAAAGCGAGTATCCCCAAATATATTTTTGACCAGAAAAATGTAGCCTAAAAGAAGTGCTTGCTTCTCACTACTGCTTTCAGAGCTGATGTTCCTCTCAATGGCAACTGTAAAATGTGGGGCCACAGTTGCATTCATTGTTCAGTGAGCTTGTCCACATAGTTAAACCCACCGACAGCAATGAATGTTGATTGTGACCTTTTTTTTGTAAAGCTTGGCAGGGTGGAGGAGAAACATCATGTCGTGATTAGGTTGCTATCTTCAGTGTTAAGGCCTGAAAGCATGAAGTAAGGAGGAGGATGGTTAGCTGGAGGGTACAATCAACGGTCGATGGTTTTCACTTGAATTCCAAACTCACCGACAGCGTTGAATGTTCACTGAAGCAACCACTACAACAGAACTCCATTGACTTGACAGCATCCTCAAAGGTCTGAAAGGAGGGGGGGAAGATCAAAATTCACACAATTATTTTAATCATACAGATGATGCAACTTCAGTCATTTTTCTCTTACCAACGCTCTTCTCTGCCCATCCTATTTCAGTCTTCGTGCAAGGAGCTGGCATTTTTCCAACCTTCTTTCTATGAAAAAAAAAAGACATTTTCCTTGTTCAGGCTTTAACAATATAGGTTTGTGGATCCAGGCACAAGTGGATTAATGTTGTCTGATATTTCACGAAACTGATCTTTATAGGAAACCAAAACACAAGATCCCATATATGAACAGAACTGGCTAAGAGTTTTATGAATGTGTTACCAATTATAGATTGCCCTATTGAGTAAAATTTCTTCTGCTGACATGGTTCAATTGGATTTATGTTTGCTTAGGATGGATGAAAACTACGTTTTCTTGTAAGAACGCTTCATTTCTCAGTAAACATCTTCGAAGCCCTTTTTTCCTTATAAGTTGTTGTGCATACAGAATCTGTTACAATAGTTGTAAGGAGGAAAGAAGGTGAATGTACATCAAGGTTTGATGACCTAAATTTATTTGTATATATATTTTTAGGTGACAGCATGCTGTCCAAATCCAGAACTTGATCATCACACAGTAGAGTGCTTAATTTTAAATTTCCACAGTATCAGAACCCTTCTGAGCTTTCCAACTCAATTGTTCTCATTCTTAAAATATATAAATAACATTTTTAAAAAATAAGTATGTAGGGTTGCAATTTTTGTGTTGTAGGGGAAGGACTTCAGAGGCTGGATCAGAAGACAGAGTATGACAACAAGGAATTTTACCTTATTTGCATTTGTGAGCCAAGTTCTTCTGCAAAAGGTGGTCTTGCAGCTTAACTGGTCTGAATTTGTTTTTGCTAGGTCCGCTCTTAGCTTGCTGCATTATTGATTTCTTGAATTATTGATGTCTATGAATGGTTATTTGTTTACCTTGTCCTTTGGTAAAAGATGTATTATAATCTTTTTCATTTATTTATGATTATTTTAAAGATCTTTGTAAATGTTTGGTGTTTTGTTAAATTTGTTTGTATTTCCATAAAGGGAATGAGCACCAAAAGACTGTAGGTTGTAAGTGTGCTGCCTGTATATGTTTTGTAAGCAAACACCATGACAAGAGCTTTGTCCTGGCTGTTTCTTTCAACTAATTGCTCTGCATGTAGAGGTATTTATTACATCATTTAACTCAACTGTATTTTCTATCAACTATATCTAAAGGACAGAAAGTCGTTAATACAGCCTACTGGGGAGCTAGACAAGAGTGGAATCGCTAATTTGCTCTTTTATAGTATATTAGATGTGTTTTGTTTAGGAAGGTCACTGTCAGATGAATATATCTGAATTCTAACCAAATGTGACAGTCAACCATGTTGTGTGGCTTTGGTGTTTTGTTGTGGTTGTGTTGTTGTTGTTTTGTTTGTGTGGTTTTTTTTCTGATACAGCAGCATGATATATTTGCTGCCAATACTTTAGCTCTGAAGTTTGATTATTTTTTTTCTCCATTTTATTTATGTTGACTTTTCCGCTGTTTAATTCCATGGATGTTACAAAAGGAGTTCCTTACACCAGCATGAGTGATGAGAGAATAAGTCTCTCCAACTCAGTAGTCTTTTGTGCATCTGCATCTGTTCAACATTGCTCTAGGCAAATGAATAAACTTCATGGTTTAGGGTGGCTTATGTTTAACATCCGCCCTATTATAAGCTTTCTTTCTCTACGCCATTTCTTTCAGTACTTATTCCCTGCTTACATCTGTCACTTCGTATTTCAATATGGAGTCTTGCCTGGCTGATACCTGGCAGTTAGGATGGGGTGTAGGGGAAGAAGAGAAGCTATGTAGAGCTTGAGGTTGAGTGGATTGCATATTAGAAGGAATTACTTTCACAGGCTATTATTCTCTCCTCACCCCCCATAATGGAAAAACCACAGTATTTCCTTGGTTACCCAGCCTCTGTTGAAACGGGCTGAAACTTGTAAGTACAAAAACACAAAAAAGTATTCCTGAGCTCCAGCCCTGATTCTTGATGTGTGCAGGTTATGCAGGGTAAAAAATGCTTTCATGTTCTCTCATCTGGTTTTCATTTTTTTTTTTTCAAATCCCTTACCAGGTTTAGCTAGCTGTTACAAATGCCAACTTTATTTTAAGTTTTATTTCAGATCTGCAGGCTTATGCGAACATTCAGATTGGATGTATAGGTTTTTTTATTTAAGGTTAGTAGGTCATAAATAAACCAAAGCACTTTCCTTGCTATGAGCAATAGGGTCATGGTGTACATGAAATATCGCTTAAAAAAAATTGGAACCTAACATGAATTGACAGAGGTACATGAGGAAGTAGTTCGTTGTGTCGCTGTAAAGGCCATAGGGATTTGGACTGCTAGAGCTGCCTGTTTTAGGAATAGATTAGATAACTCGTCTGATGACCTGTACTTAATTTAAATGACTGCCTTTGCCAGTCCTTCCAGAGGGCAACTGTGTGAAGTAGAGCATCTCATCTTCAGTCTTCAGTCCTTTTCCTTCTCTTGAAGGCCTGACCTAAATTGAAGACATGGGTGTTGTGCTGCACAAACAGACAATTACTTCATTGCTATGTCAACTGTATCTTTGGTTCTAATTAGTTAGCTTTTCCATTTTGACCTTGATTTCTTGAATCAAAAGACTTATGTTCAACTTCATGGTACTGGTTAGTACTGGCAACTGTTGTACAGTACACTCTTGTTTAACAGCTGCCTTATGTAAAACAATGATAAAAGCTCTCTCTCCCTGCTTAGAGATGGTGGCTGTGAAGTACTACTCAGCTATGCTTATTGCCCCACCTCTTCCTTTCTTCCTTTTTCCCTTCTCAAATGCTCAATGACATATAAATGATAGATGTCAGGCAGGTCTGGCTTGCAGACTACTTCAAACAGCTGTTTTAGTACTTTTAACAATCTTTACTGCTTGTACAGAAGTGAAATTGTTTAGGAAGAAATACTTAGGTGAACACACAAATCTCAGGTTTGCGCAGGTTTCTTATGGTTCTAGATAATTTCCCTAATGATGCACTAAAACAATCTATTCAGATTGTACACTGATTAAAACAGTATGTTAACATATTTAGATAGTAGATACTCTGCATGGTTTACAGCATCTTTTTTCTTTTGCTGGCATTGGATTGTTACTGGAAGGTTGAGTTAAGACTTTTTGAAGGCAAATACTCATCTGTATAAAAGGAAGACAGCAGAACAATAGTGTTAATACTCATATTGCAAAGTTATCTCATGGATACAGCTGTTGGCTACTTCCACCTCCCACTTGTCCTCTCCCACAGTCTGTCAACAGTCTTCCAATTATACACTTGGGGACAGGAAGAAATGCAATGCATGGATGTGTTTTTAATTGTGTTGCAAAAGTGAATTCCAGTGGCAGTGTCTAAAAATGGCACTAGCACACTTGGGATCACACTCTCAGCTAGTGTAAACTGACACAGCTCTATTGACGTCAGTGGCATCTGGGTTTACACCAGCTGGCACCTGGATGCTCATCTGGAAAAGAAAAAAGTGAAGTAGAATGATCAGTTATCAGTTCTTATCACCTTTTGTATTTTTTGTTATGTATTCATCTTTTTTATTAAAGCTTTCTTAAATGACAAATTTTCATGTAGTATTGACATCTCACTGGCAATAAATTAGCAGTAATACTAAATCTCAGTAAGTATTGATGCTGCTGTGCTTCCACCAAAACGACTTAAATCCAGCTGACTACAGTTATTAGAGATTCGATTTATTCTTGGATGACTTTGAGTTATATGCTGAAAGTAAAAAGTGTGTGCACCTATCAAGAGGAAGTCTTTTTTTCTGACAAAATGAAAAGTGTCCGTTTCTTCTTTGGTCTGAAAAACTGCAGAAACAGAATCCAAGGACCTTCACTGTAATCCAAGACTCGCTATACACTGCGAACACTAACTGCGTTTGTGTCAGCAGTGCGTTGGAGTATAGCATCAGCTCCTCATTACTAATGCAGTCACTTTAAGGCAATGCTTTTGAAGAAATCCAACTAGACAATCACAATGTTTTCGTGTTGCTTTCAGCCTATGGAAACATCCTTGTAAACGTCTGCTAGAGAAAAGACGTTTTCAGAAGTATTTCGCCATTTACTGGAGTACAGCCATCTCTGGAGTAAAGCAGCAACTGCGTAACATCTTGAAGCGCTAGTGCATGCCAGCCTGAGACAGGAGGGAAAATTGTGATTGCCTTGTTTAAATTCTGCATTCTAAAAGGCTGCTTTTTTGTACATTATGGTACACAGAAATTTAAAGCTATGCAGAACCATCCCGTTTCTTGCTCATGAAACTAGAGGGGAAAAATATCTTGGCACACGAGAAAACACTTTGAGGTGAAATGATAACCACAAGACTCTTTTTTAAATTAAATAAAAACTTGATCGACACGCATATCCGTCACAGAGCAATGTGCGTTTCATTGAGTCCTATCAGAGTTTTACTGGCCTAGAAACCAGGACATCTCCAAGTATGCTAGTTCATGTGTTTGTAGCCTTTGACTAAGCTTTTTAGTAAGTCTACTGTCCAAAAATTGACTGTGCTCTTGAAATTAAACCCATCAGATAGTATTACATATCAACAACACAAACTATGAGGTAGGATGCTGATTAGCCAAGCTAATTTAGGAACAGAACAAATGTGAGGAGCAGCAATGATACTAGTTCAATCAAATATTTGATTGCACTTCCAGCAATAATTTAATTGCAGATTTTAATATGCTTTGCCCATTAGAATTTTATCTGATTAGTGTTTTGTTCAATTTTGATATTAAAGGCACTTCCAAAACAAAATTTAATGTAAAATTTTCCAAGGCAATATCGGCTTTTTGCTTACTGCCTTAGACCTACTGTACCTCAATCAATATATTGTTACTTTTATTTACCAAAGTGTAGTTGCATTCATGTGTTCTAAACAGACTTTTTTACTTGAGCTGTTGAGCCTGACTTTGCAATTTGTTACTTCATGTTGTTAGTCATGTTTGAAATTGAAAGACCTTTTCCAACATACAGGATTGTGGCACTGGGCCTGTAAGCTTTACTTCTTATTTAAAGCCCAGAAATTGGTGATTAAATTCTAATAGTGCCTGCAGTTTCCCAGCCCTTTGGATGAAAATTCTCCACTTTGTTACTGGAACACATTGCTATCTATGGAAGATGTGCACATATTTCAGTGTCCTTAAATCATATGCAAACATCTGTTATTTAGATCAGTAGATGGACTATGGTAACTGCTTTTTACGTTAATGTCCATGAAGAAATGCTTACCTACTGACATTATGCTTAAACTTTAATATTTAGCAAATATTTCAGTAATTTAACTGTTCAGGCAATGTAAGTCAAAATAATAGAAGTTCCAACACAGACTGGCATGGAGTTCTGTGTGGCCTGTACCAAAAAATGTCAAATGCAAGCTGTATGATACAGGGGGTTAAATATTAAAAGAAACATGATCAACTCAGCTAAAACAGAAGAGGTTCTGTTAGTAATTCTCGGTACTTATTACTGCCTCTGAAGGGAATTTCTTACCCTCCCTCTTCCTGTGATAGCCTTAAATGGGCATCCTTTTCTTATTTGATGAATCTGGTTTGTGTGTACGTTTTTGTCTTAGTAGTATGATATTTCCCATGTGATCCTGCAGGCAAAATTCTAAGGCCAATAACTGTGAAGTTGCTCTCAGAAAATGTATGGTACATGTGGAAACCAAGGCTGCATACAAGTTACAGTGTAAGATGTGGGAAAGATAAGGGTGGGTGCTGGATGGATAGGCAGAGGACAATGGTTTTCTTATTCTGTCTATCTTCAATCTCAGTGTCAGGATTTTTACATGAAGTGTTTTCAGCTGTAGAAGGAAGAATCTTCAAGATGTATCCTGTTTAGCGTTTATGTCAAGTATTTATTTGGTTGTCATATGCACCAAGACCGTGGATTCATTGTTGGTTTTCAGCATCTCTTTTGTCTTTGTGTTAATTGTATGGGAATGGAGACTTGATATTTTGAGGCTAGACTTACAAATGTCAGCATAGTGACTGAATTCTCATAGAATGAAAGTATGTATAAATGGAGAGTAAAAATACTCCATATTTTGAAAAGTTATTGAGTCCTACTGTAGTCAAACGTTAGACAATAGATTGCAATTCTTTATCTCCAGAAAATGAGCTGATTAGTTTTAACTTGCATACTAATCCTCTTGGTTTTGAAAAAACAAAACCAAGCTACTTCAAAATGAATGGGGATCCCCATTTTAGGATTTCTGGAGTATTGCAGTACAGTTTGTATTGTCTTTTAGATTCTTCACGGTGACTATATGAAATACATATATTCAAAAAAAACATGTTTGGAGCTTTTAAAACATTTCGTTCAATTTGTGCTTTTGATTTTTAATTGGTTTTTTTTAGAAGTCACCAGAAAAGGTGGTTGAATGCAAGCTAGCTGAGGGATTCTCCATGCGTCTGTATCTCGCTGCCAGAGCAGAGTGCTGTAGCAACTGACTTTAATATCCCATCCCCCTCTTCTTTCTGAGTCACCATAGGAATGGTCTGAGAGAATTACCAAATTCAAATAATTATGGTCCTGCTGCACAAAGTTTCTTTTGATCAAGAGCAAGTCATTTGAACCCTGATGTTTAGTGGGTAATACTTAACAGCCTCATAAAAGTGTAGTGATGGCTGATATCTCATAGTGCTTTGAACATGTGAAGTGCTATATAAACAATATAGGGCTATTGCACACAACTCAAGCTATTAGCATCTAAGGCATAGTGCCCCAGGCCCTTAGAGGGGAAATCACATCTTCACTTGGAAAAGAGGCCCCTTTTTGAGTTCTGTGTCTGCTTCCAGGTTAAGTATCAGCAGCTTTCCTAGGTAGCATGTAAATTTTTTTTTTTAAAAAAAGTATGTTTTTTTAAAATACTGTTTATTACATAGTACTGGATACTAACTAAAGGCAGACAGCATTCAGTTAGAACTGTGATTCTGAAAATGGAAGGATGGTAAATCATTGCCCATTTTCATTATTTCCTTTGCTTTAATTGTATTTTGACATTCTTGCATTTTTTCCTATGTGAAATTTCTGCATGCTAATCTATTTGTTGTTAACATACTTTGTATTTTTTATGTGTAATTTGAAACAGATGAGAGATTATGCTTCATTTTTGTTCCTAAAAATATCACCATGCTTTACAGAAGTTAGATCATAATTGCAATTTGGGAGTATGTTGAACGCTCCATGGGTGTGTCTGTGTAAATGTTGGCGAAACCTTGTTCTTAAGATATCAAAACAAGTTAAGAAAATAGAGGGGCACTTGCTAAGCAGCTGATGGAATGTGCCTGTTAGAGCTAAAGGTACTGCTTAGGTCAAGACAAAGTTTTCATAGGGTTGGTAGAATTGTCTGATTTGCTTCATTTTGACTGTCCATCGCACACTCTGTGCGCTGTGATAAATAAAGACTACTGCTCAGGTCTCACAAGATATGCCTATCTTGCAGTCACCACGATGTGCAGTCTGGGGTAGTAGAAAGGTGCATGGCTATTTTCAGGGAGAAGAGGAAATTCCTTAGAATCTTTTTGTGCCAGTCATTGCTCCAGTTCAAGTACAAAACAGTGTTTGATCCAGAGTTGGCAAAACATTCTTTTTGCCTTTTGATGGTGTAACCTCTTATTTTCAACAGCAGAGACCACTCTAAAGAATTGCATTTTTCTGATTGCTTGCTTGGTTGGTTGGTTTTTTTTTAGTGTCTTGAGCTAAGCTTTTAGACATGTTAAATGATGTAAACAAGTTTTGGATTTTTGTCACTGTTATCTAGGAACAACCATTCAAAACATATGCTATTGACTCAACCCTACAAAGCTCTGAACACAGAATAAGCTCAGACTTTGAAGGACTGGACACAGTTTAAATATTTAGCATAGCAAAACCCATTGTAGTACAATTACTTGTACTGGATCCAAAGATCTGCAGCACGAATGTGAAGCATAATCCCTTGTAGTCAGGGAGCAAATGCCTAGTTTGTTTACTGTTTTTTTTATGAAGACCAACACACACAAACTACTTATTTTCTGCCCTGGCAAAGGTATTTTTAAGTAATGTATACTCTTCTAAAGAAAAATAGCCAACAATAAATAGATACAAGATTGCAGGAACTGTTATAAAAGCCTTATCTTTATTGTTGAAAAATGGTGCACCCTTAAGATTTTTAATTTTTGTAGTGCTCTCAACACCTTCCTCCTTGTCCCTGTTGAGTTCAGCTGCCTTTTGAAAAGCACTTTGTGCTCCAGTGACCACTTTAAACTTTCTTTTGACAAAATTAAGCTGGACTCCTAATTTATTTTTGCAACAGAAAGTGCAAGTTGAAAGTGATCATTGGCCCAAAAACCTATGGTGAGAGCAAAGATGATTTTATTGGGATAGAGAGTGATGTTTGATGTCCTTTTCTCTGTCCTTCAATCCCCTTCTCCTGCTAATTTCTTAGAAACTTTTTGCTTCCTTCCCCCTCCCAGAGTCCCAGAAAACCACCTTTCCTACATCCCTTCCTGAAGTTTGCCTTTTCCAGCCCCACAGCAGCAAGGTTTCCCTTTTTGCAGCCACCTTCTGCAGTAAGGAAGGGAAGGCCAGGAAACAAAGTAATGTTTGGGACCTCAACTGAAACTGGTTTGTGAATCCAAATCCTGTCCCTTAAAGGATGTGAAGACTGACTGGGAGAGCGGCAGTGAAGTAAATCAGTGAATGGGATGAGGCATGTTTAGCCAAAGGAAGTGGGGATTATTAAACCATTCCTTTTGCTTCACATGCGCTTATGTGTGTTTCAAAAATGCATGTAAACACACCTGCAGACGTAGTTTAATGTGATGGAAGAAAGGAAAATGTGTCTTCCTTTTGGAGATTTAAGGGGATCAGACTTGTACATCCATAACATTGAGAAGGCTCAAATGTAATCAAACGGTATTTCTATACAACTGGGTTTTGCTTTTCTGCAATACCTAATGCATTTAAACACTCGACCTGTAATGAATTAATAGTTTTTGGGGTAAGTGGATGACATTTTATGCAGTCAGCACCTTATCTAAAAATCTCTAGAGATCCGCCATCTTAGTAACCACTCTTAAGCAACAAATCATAATCTGAACAACCATAGGTGACATTGACTACGCCGAGTATTATTTATGCGTTAATACCTCCTTGGATTTATAAAACCTTTCTTGTTTAAGTATCTACCAATTTTCTTGCTAAGTGTGATCAAGGTATTTGAGGCTAACAGTTTCAAATTTCTGTGGTGCTTAAAGGCGTTCTGTTTGTATTTTTCTTTAGAAAAATCTGGATGAAATTCCATTTGGTGGAAAGACTCCATTCCTAAAGTCTTGTGGTAACTCTATACTCCAAACACCTAATGCAAAGACATTATGCTGGCTTTTAGCAGATAGGGTGAATTCCATTCTTGGTGAATAGGACCCAGGTGCTAAAAGCTATAGCTGAAAGTGCTAGCTTAAAAGCACAAGTCAGCTAGGTACATAAATATTACATGGCCATGTCTTTAATGGGTTCCTGTCGTAGACTTGCTTTATTTAAAGATTTCCATAACCCTGCTGATTTATTGCGTCTTTTCTAGAAGTATGCTGTTAGCAGGAAACTCAGTTGAAGCACTTTCAATCATGTTGGAGGATCATTATACTTTCACTTGAATAACTAATTAGTTGCAAAAAATTAACTACTGCTATTTAGCACAAAAACACTTCCAAGATGGGCTTTCATTTTTGTTGTGGAAAATGACTTCAGGCACTGGAGGAGGGGGGCAGAAGGGAGAAATAATGGTCCTGCTGTCTTTTAATACAACTTTTGTTTTCAATTCAACCTGATAACTAGCAGGCAGCATAGCTGTCTGAACTGGGCATTGCACTTGGACTTGCACTTGGATAAATACGTTCTAATCTTGCTTGTCCCATGGATCTGAAGACTGATCTCATTCCATTGATTGAAACTGGTTTAAGATTCTAAATACTTAGTCCCTTAAGGCTGTGGGAGACAGAATATGAGACTGAGAAAGAGAATAGGATGGAAGGAAGAATATAATATGAGCAAAGAAAGAATATAACTAGTTTGTTCATGTGTCTGGAATTTATTTTTCTTGTGAAACGTGGATCATGCTTAATTGGTGTAGGAGAGTCTAGTCTGAGTGTCTTGCATAAGAGCTCAGTATTATTGTCATATGCTGTTCACAGCACCGCTAATATAATGTGAGGCACAGCGAAGTGAGGAAGGAGAATAAAGAACAGCTAAAATACTTAGCGATTTGCCCCACCTATCCTAGGGCAAAAACTGGAAGGAAATGGAAGACAAATGGTTGAGATCTAGATTCTTCTCTAATATACAGATCTATTTAATGAGACAGTAACAGAGACACAAATCCTGGTCACTTTTTTTGGCTGAAACTGCAATTTCACCCCCACAATTTGAGAAATATACATATAAAATATATTTTTGAATTATAAAAATAAAAAAATAACTTATGTGTTGTCTCCTTTCAGTCTTCTCCTCGCTTTATTGCAGATACAGTGAATTCCTCAAGTACTTGGAGAAAAAGAGAAATACCGTACAGTAATGTGAGGGCAAAGGGAAGGGGAAGCTTACTGGCATTTCTCGCTCTCGTCTTCCTTCTTTCTAGCCACACTCGCAAGATTAGAAAGTTAAGTCTTCACTATATGTATCTGAGATGTGGTGATGCAAAAATGCTGGGAATTATTCAGTGCAAAAATGGAGTGGGCTACTGTAGTCATGACAAACTCCTCCTGAATATCAAAAATAGGGGTAGCACTACTCAATTCCTGTAATACGTTTAACGCTTTTCCCCTCTCCTCTGTTCTTTGCCTTCTTCCCAATGCTTACTCTCAAGCACCTGTTATGGGTACCTGAAGGTTAGGATCAGAATCTCATTCAGCTGTTTATGATTATATTGGATTACCTGCATAGTATAAGTGTCTTGTGAAAATATTCACATAAATCCAGTACTTGCTGAATGATGGGGGGAGGAGGGCAAATATTTGGGGATTTTGTGGGACTTTTTGTATGTGTGCGCTTTTTTCGCGCAGGGTGGTTTGAGTGTGGGTTGTGGGGTTTTTTTATTTGTTTGTTTTTTACTAAGTTTGCAACTTATTTTATTGGCGCATGAGAATACAGTCAAGAGGAAGGTCATGTCTGATAGTGTTTGTTTTTTTGGGGGGGCCGGGGGGGGCGGATGCGAGAGGGAGTGGGGTTTCTTATGTGCATGCCAGGAAATCTGTCTTGATGTGGAAGAAAACAGCAGAGCTGCTTTCTAGAAACAAGATGTGAGCATGCTGTAATGTCTTCAGTCAAACCCATGATGGCATTTTTTTTTTGAGGAGCTATGGGGCAGACAATTTCAGATTGGGCGTGCTGCCACTAAAACAGTTGCAAACATGGGCAGCCAACAGCCTGTGTGTGTGCACGTGTGTGTTTACACAAGTGCAAGTTTACTTTAGAAGAGCTGTATGTAAGAGCTCACTAGGAAAAAGGAAGGGAGAAGGTCTTAGTGAAAGTTCTTTACTATGTTCTAGAAAATTACCTTCTAAGCTTTTTAAAACAATGTTACCCTGAAACTGCATGCAGGGAGTTTCAAAAGGACCAATGGATTTTGAAAGACCCCTTCCCCTGACAGTGAGTGGACTTTCTGTTAAAAATTCCAGTGCTTTTCTTATGCCACACTGAAAAAAAGCAACCTGAGTGCAAGAATAGTATGGAAATGTGTAAATTCAATGCAATGTATCTTTCAGATGAACACTGTGCAACAGCTTAAGCTTCTTTAGTTCCAGTACCTGTGGCTCATCCAAACTATTCAGACAATCACACTTTGTAGTAATTACAGTTGAATAATGTATAACTGAATGTAAAACCATTAACAGACATCCAAGTTATAGGCTGTTGACAGATGTCTCAATTTTCCTTTCTCCTTTATGAACATGTTCTCTGATTTGCTCCCATTTTCTAATTTTGTTTTACTTGCTCTTCCATTTTGATCTCTAACTGTTCAATGAGCTTAATGTGTCTTCAAATAACACGTGCTGACTTGGAAACTAGTTTCAAACTTTAGTTTGGACTTCTGCTTGCAGTTCAGATTGAGTTCTTACTCAGATTTAAATCTTGAAATTCCTTCCCACTTGGATACTCTTATTCATGCCACATAAAATATTGACTTGCTAATGTTCAGACATCAGCTGTCCCTGTGCTGTGGAAAATATATGTCCTTCATTGTCTTGTAAAATCAAAAGAAGTGGAATATGTGTAGTCTAGAAAACCATAAATATCTAGGGAAAAGAGAATTTAAAACTCTTCTTTAAAGGAAAACCTTTGAAATACAGTTAAAACAATTAGGCAGCTGTATCTCCCTCGCATTTACCCTTCAGTTATTGGATGAAATCAGAAAACACAAAGGCTGATTGTGAATGAATTGACAGCAGAATAAACCTAGACCTCTTTACTGAGAAAGTGTGTCCATATGGGTGGAGTATGTTGATCTGAGACACTGAGGGAGAGGCAGAGAAAAATCACTTTAAGTGGATCATAGGAAAAACCATGTAACTATGTTCCATTCCTTCCATTAGAAAACTCATATGTATTAGTTGTGTGTAAACGTAATTAATTTTCTATTTCGGTAGCTGTGCATGCATGTAGTTGAAAAGATCAAGTAAATGAGGAAGTGAGTTGGGTTGGTCCTGCATTTGAGAATCCTTACTTCGATTTGGCCTATGCTGAGTAAACCAAATGTGAAGGAATTGGCTCCTAAAGCGCATTCCAGGTGATTTCAGACAAATGGAGAGAAAATTTCACTGTGTGAATTGAAAAAAGGTTCTGAATTGGAGAAAGTATGCTTGCTTGCCTGGTGTAGTCTAGTAAGATTTGTTTCCCCCTTTCGCCTCTCCCCTTTTCCACCATTTCCTCGTCTACTGAGGATGTAAATCCATCTTATTTATCTTCCTTTCTCGTTTCTCAAGGTGTAAGTCTGTAAACATGTCTTTATGCCGATGAGTAAATATGTTTGCAAAATTTTACGACACACAAGCGTTCAAAGCTTGTACATCTCATCAGTTGATTCTCTTTTTGTCGTTCAGCAACAAAACATGGCTGCTTTTCTCAAATGATGAGCAGTTTTTCATACAGAGCCGATGGTGATGAATTGGACTTTCTATAGTTCAAAATTCTTAAGTATAGCAAATGAGTACAAATTCCCTATCTTTATAGTCTCAAAGACTTGTTGGAGTTTTACAGTTTTGAGTAGAAATAGGTATAGTTTTATTGATCAAAAAAATCTGTACTTTGCAGATTATGCCATGTCTCATGAAAATTAAAAACTCAATCATCTTTGCATTATGGCTTCTTTGTGTCTAAAATGTTTGATGCGTATTAGATACTTGTCAGAGATGCATAGGCAGAAGCTGAATGCTGAATAATGTCTTTGGCGTTCTGCCCAGTTTTTTTTTTTTTTTCCCCCTACTATCTTTATTTTAAAATAAAGAAAAAGGAAAAATAATGTGATCTTGGGGCTTAGGACCTACTCTTTCTCATTGTTTCTTGTGCTGTTTTGAGCCTTTGTATAGCACTAGTATCAACTACTCAATCAGTGTCTTTGAAAAGCACCTACCAGGCTGCCAGTTTCCTGATGCAGAGAAGCTAGATGGTGCCAGAAATCAGTCACTCTGTGCTAAATATTGCTGCTGGCTCCATTCCCTGTCTCTCAGAGTCTGTAGAAGTCTAATCTTCTGTTCTTCAGTGAAAAGATGACAAGATTTAAAAATGCCATCTGAAATTGCTGTTAGGTAACAAATGTCTCGCCATCCTGCATGGTTAAGGAGTTAAACTGGTCTCTGGTCTCAAATGGTAGCAAGGTCCTATTTTGTTTCCTTTCGGTCTTATATTACATGGAATGCCTTTATTCTCAGCTGCTGTGGTATTTCTCATTCAGTTCTTCACTTGCCAAGACTTGAGTTTAGTGATTTTAGAAATTCTTCTATTTCAAACAAAATGTTTTGCTGCCAGTCAGGTCTAAATATCAACATCAAACTGCTTTGTACATGCACAGAATGTCAACCAACAGAGAAACTATAAAGGAGTTCAGCTGCCCCCAACTTTCACTGCCCAGATGATGTCTGTACACAGTTGGCACACTGAAAATTACAATGGTGTAATATTAAAACTAAAATTATAAAAAGTAACGCTGAAGCTAATGTGCCAAACGAATCTTTTTCACAATCATAAATGCATCTTCATGGCGTTTCCAGTTTTTATAGAATCTAGAGACCATAACAAAAATACTGAGAGCTGTTTGTATGAGACAGAGTAGAATGACTTTTCCAATCACACTTAAAAAATGCAAATAACTTTTAGAAGGCATTTAAAACAATCATTACAAAGTTAGCCTAGTGTAAACGCAATTAAACTGCATTATTTTGTTTAACTATGTTCCATAGCTGGTTTAGATGCTTAACTAGCACATAGTACCTAAAATCAAAATCTGAATCCTCAAAACACCCTATTCAGTGTTTTTCTCGGTATGGAGATGCTCAAAGCCCCTGGCCACCAAACTGTCTGCCAGATGAATTCCCTATGGCCTAGGCCAGGCTGATGCTGAGCACCCCTTTGCAGAAGCGCCTGGCTGGCCTCGTTTCACTGTGTCTTGCACAACAGGCTGAAGGAGCATGTGGTTCCCTTCCCCTGTGTTTTCTGCTCTTATGAGCAGTCAGTGGAGCAAATCCTAAAGACAAGGGAAGTTGGCGTCTCAATTACCAAGCTGTAGCTGAGCGTATTCTCTATTGTCAATTGAGTATTTATTTGCTCTTTGCAAATTGTGAAAGCTTATTTAGGAGGCATTTGAGAGCATCTCTCAATCGGAATATCCCGTTGTAGGTAGGGTGGAGATTTGGGTTCAGAATCTCATTGGTGTAAGGCTGGAATTTGAACCCTGGTCTTCCATGCCCTGGATGGTAAACTATTACTTGAGAGGGAGGCAGTAAAAGCACCTGCTCTTTTGTCGGTTGGGAGAGAAGTGTTTTCAGGGCCAAACTCCAGGAGAGAGTTCCTGGTCATATGGCTGTAATGGAAGCAAAATTAAATCCAAAGTTTCAAGGTTGCAGTTCTAGACCTGTGACTCTCACTATTCCCCTGCCTAATTTAGGAGTATTCTCGTCGATTTGCTGACTTACGAGAGTCCTCTTACGTGCACAGTTCTTTAAGCAATGTATATTGCTGCCTAGATATAAATCTCTATGGAGATTTTGGGTACAGGTGCTTGGAAGACAACCACAATACTTGTTATTTCTATAACTTCAGTTCTTCGGTTGCTCTACCCTATCTTCAGGGCTTCTCCTCCTGCCTCCTCTCCCAATTAGGAAACTGATGTAATGGTTGAGTTTTGGTGACTCCTCTTATCCTTAACCAAGCAGCTAATATAGTCTTTGCTGGATTTTCTGCTTTCTTCTTAGGCCTAACGATGCTGCTCCTTCTGCTGAAGTGACAGCTCCTGGGTGATGTGTGACACGGCACAGCTGAGAAATCTGTACGCGGGATGTGTTTTCTCCAGCTGGATAGCTCTCCAGGAAGAGGTTTAGCAGGTAAACCAGAGCCACAAAGTCTTTTTCCATTATCAAAGGGTTTATCTTCAACTGTTAATTCTAGACATCTAATGTATGAACTCAGTATTTACACATTTGATACTGTTAGCCGAAAATGTTAGCATATAAATTTGAGGGTCTGAGAAGGACTTTTTGATATACAAATTAGCTTTTATCTAAGCCACACTAAAAGTAAACCTGAGAAGATAAAAGAAAGTAATATTCACATGTACCAAACTGCAGAGTTTCTTTCTATTTATTACTCTACTAGCAAGAAGTTGGATGGCCCAGATGAAAACAGAAGACTCATTATATCTTACAAGTTCTTTATGGAGTTAAAATGATGGGAAGCAGTTCTGAGAGAGACTTTTTGTTTTAAGATTATTAATATGGAGAATTACTAGTGGGAACAACCTATAACCTTTCAGGCATTATTTTGTGTGTATTAAAATGTTTTAAAAACCTTTCTTCTGATAACGTTATGATCCACATTCAATGTATGGGAATCCTAAGCCTTGCTTATCTGCAAAGTTGAGCCTTAAAAAGTGTTACGTGGTTTTCTTCTACTCTGAGTATGCCAACTAGTCTGTCTTAATAAGAAGGATTTCCATTTCCTTTTTATTTGACTTTGGAGGGAGTTAACTGTGTGTTTTGAACTCCCTTATCCATGTTCACCTGCTTGAGTATGTTGTTAGACTGCTTTTTTACTGAAACTTTATGCTGATTTTTTTATTTATTATTCAGAAGATCAAGGAATTGAAAATAATTTAGTTACTCCTCTTTAGATGCCTTTGGGGATACTTGGAAAAACTGATTGCAAAAATGTACTATTATATGAATCTTGCTGACCTTTATTTGCTTTTTCATTCATTAATTTGAGACAATGAAGGAGAATAAATGTTGCCTATGTAAAATGAGACTGAGAGTGCAGAAAGATGAAAAACATGCCTATTCTGGTGAGAGGTGTGATGTGCAACAGCTTATGATGAGGTGCAGTTGAAGAGCTGCTATTACTAAGATGCTGCCTAAGACAGATCTGGTAGAGCTACTGTTTCTGATTGTGTATTTTTTCCCTTCATCTTCCCTACTTCTTCTCCCACCACTGCAGCACTGTCCTACTTTTCCTCTTCATGGAGGAGGAAGAGTTTATGGGGGAATACTAGTTGGCAACAGAAGCATGCTTCCAGCTGGTATCTAATGATAAAACTCAGAAATGTGTTGAAAAAATGCACTGCAAGAAGAGAAAAAGGGAAATAATAGCCTCAGGAGCTATCCTTCTGTTGTGAACTGTGCCAACATAGTTTGCCTCGCAACTTGCATGCTACCCTTGCATGCAAGTTGAAAAATAGAAAAAGGCGAGGAATTTATTTAGAGAAAAGAGACAAACATGTCTGAAATACCTAAAATGAACATATACAGATATTTTATTAGGAAATTCAGAATTTGGTCACTGTGAACACGACTAAATATAAGCAGGTCTAAATAATGGGGGATCTTTGAGACACAAGCGTAAAGTTTTGTTTTGGCTTTTTTTGGTAAAGAGTGAAAAAGGATTTTACAGTGTCAAATATTTTTGTCTGTTTGCACAATCTCCCAGGAAAAAACTTTCTATGTAGTTGAGAAGCAAACCAAAATATTTTGTGGTGTTTTTTGTAAATGTTTGTTTCCATCAGTGCTCCTTAAAAAATATCTGATTGAAAATGTACTGACTTAAGCATTTAGTTTTGTGTATTTCTATACGAGTATTGAAGAACGCATGTATTGGAAAAGTAGCATACCTGTTTCATTTTGATACATCCTAAATTGAATAATGGACTTAAAAAATGGAAGACAATATGAAAATAGGTATGTAACAAAATATAAAATGGAATGTACTTAATCATTAATATCTGTGAAAATCACGGAAATATATATTCTAATTTGAGACTTGTGATTTGTAAGAAGGGATACAGAGGGTACACATAATTATTTAGTTTTAGTTTGTGTTTAAATGCAGTGCTCACCATATTCTGTCATAATAATCAGTGAATTTCTATTGATGAGGTCAACAGGGACATATCAGTAAGTTTGAAATCGGACCTGATTTCCCAGTTTGGAGCATGGGTAGAGGAGAAGGTATTCTAGAGCTTCCCCAGTAAACTCTCTTATTTTATACCTGAAACACAAATTACAGCCAGCCTAGTGGTCAAGTATGAATTAAATCTTTGTCATATAATACATGTAAGTTGTAATACATCTTTTTCAAGCAGATGTCTGAAGAGAATACCTAGTATTTTTACCCTTATTTAAAGGCCATCAATCAAAATCTTTATCAAACCACCTAAAGGAGGCAAATTCTATGCAGAAGATCTCCATTTCTTAAATAATCAAACTTAGTATCTTTTAATAGATACCTTTGGGGGTTTGTCATATTCACTTACAAAGAGTGAATTGTTCTAGGAGTAGCTTTGGGCTAAACAATATGTCTTAAGAGTAGGTTTTCAAAAGAATCTGATGCTGCTTTGCTCTCAGTGAAGATAAATGGGAATTTTTGTGCTGAGTTTGAGAGTCTAATTTAGGAAAGGCGGATTACTTCTGTGCAAGGAGGATTTTTAGATCAAACTATCAGTACTTGAAATGAATCCTGTCCAGGCTGAGTACACCAACTTCTGAAAAGCCTTTGAGGCAGTTCTAGTGAATGACATTAATTTAAAAAAAAAAAAAAAAAAATCTGTTGGGCATTGATGCATGTGTTCAGATTAAAATGGTGCAAAAAACTAAAAGTATCTTCAAAGAATTATGCATAGCTAGATTCAGTGATCATTACGAAGTCATTTAATCCACCATTACGTAGTGGTCTAGACTAAATTGAGAGCGTTTACCAAGCGTTACCACGGGGTAGTATCTAACATACCACAACTATTTCTTTTTACAAAGATGACCATGAGACATGAAGAACAGTTAAATGCTATAGATAAAATGTAGATATTTTTCCACTTTAGTCATTGATTGATGACATAAACCTCTATGTAGATTTGTTATTAAGTAAACGTTTAAAGTTTTGCCTCAGATCATTACCTACATGTCAGCAGAGGCTGGTATCTCCGTTCTTGGTGATATTTAAAAATTGATTGGACAAAGCACCCAGCACAGGGTAATGTCAGATTTTCTTCTGGTTTGAGCAGGACATTGGATTAGGTGAGGTACTGAGGTCCCTTCTGAACTCACTTATTTCAGGATTCTCTGATTTCAGTTATTCTGAGTATATATCTGAGGCTTGATGGAACTGCTTGAGTGACACTTCTGTTGATAAAAATGTTTCAGACAGCTCAAGACTTTTAAGTAGGTCTACTTCTACATGGTTTTGTCAGTGATTTGAGAAGAACTTATACATCTGAAGTATGGTGTAAGCTTTCTGTTCAAAAAGTCAGGAATAATAAATACATCTTTTTGACTATTGATGCTTTTGGGGGGTGGGAATATTAAATTTGGGATCTTCATAAGTGTGCATAACTTTCTTCAATGCCTATAGTGGGGTGGGATTTTTACTTTAGTTGTTTGACTGTGAGAAGGGGTGAGTGAATAGCTGGAGGGAGTTTTGTTTTGCTTTCATACTCTGCCATCCAATGCCAAATCATTGTAGCTTTGGATTACATTTAAAATGGAGCACAGGAGGAAATAAAAGACATTGCATAGGAAGGGAAAAATAAAAGAAATAAAGAAGCTAGGTCACTCTTAAAATACATAATACACTCTTCCTTTAGAGGCAAAGTAAAATAATTTCAGCATTTCTAAAGAATATTGTAGGCTGATTTATTTTCCTCGCTCCACCCAGTGGAAACAATTTTGCAAGTTTAGTTGAACTGTTGAATATATTCAGTTGCCCTAGATAATTTTTGCAAGTTCAGAACATCTCCAAAAACTTCATAGATTCCTTGTATTTAGCTCTTCTGACTTGAGACTATGCCTTTAATAAGCAAAAAGCACGTTTATTTTGCATATGGCATTAGAAATAAGAATAAGGCAATGCAGAATAAAATTAGCTGACTGTAGTTTAATAATGTGATTATTTTTTTTCTTGGTGTGAATAATTTGAAACACTAACTTGAAGATCTGAGTGTTTGAACTGATGAACTGCACATATTTTACATTGCAGAAAATAGGAAACCATGAAATCTGGAAAATTCTTCCTTAGATAAATAAATCCTTTCATCTCAAGTGAAGATGGCTGTTTGAGGGCTGCAAGCAGCAGACTGGCTTTATAGGAACAGACACCCCCGAAAAGCAATTTTGTGCCCTTTAAACAGCTTGCTTTGTGCTCTTGTGAGGAAAAAAAATTTAAATGCAGGCAAAGTATCTGGATACCTAGCTGTTAGTGACTTCATATGACTAGTTTAACTTCTTTGTTAGAATAATTTAGAAAAAGAAATGTCTCGGAGTTTGTCACACAATTGTTTAGATACGTGAATGTATTCTCTTAAGATGCTGTCAAGGTGCAAATTGTTATTTAATCACTACTTGTTATTGCGAATAACTGTATATATGCACAGGTCGATAAATACCTGCTGCTGGAAAACAGTGTTTCAGTATATCTGGAATATTTTACTGAAAGTAGAAGCAAAAAATACCTAATATTTAAAAAAAAAGAAAAGAAACAAAAAATCCTACCTGACCTAGTTTAGAAGTTAGTTTGTTTAAAGCATGTTATTTCTATCTGACTCCCTAACCATATCCTATATTTTAATTTTAAATTCTCCATGATTTTTTTTAATCTGGTGCTGCACTATTTGTACCTCTAAAAATTTTATTTGTGTAAATAGGAGTCTTGGATGTGTGATGAATGAAGTATTGCAGCTGTCTAAGTAAGAAATTTCAATGCAGTTTAAAGACAGACTTGTATCTATTCTTTGGCAGAGAAAGAGGGTGATTGACGAGAAGTACGGCATATGAAAGAACAGTTAAAACACAGACACACTGACGTTATAATACAGTGTCTCATCGGGTGATGTGGTATTTTGACTACATGGCTGCAGCAGGTCTATAATTTAACTGCCGTTAATGGCACGAAAAGCAATAGCATGGAGACAGGAATACTGTAAAATCTCTGGGTCTGTAGTTACAGTGCAGATAAAATAACCCTTTGAACTTGTGGTGCCAAATGTTGTCCACAGTCACCACTCTTTCTCAAGGAAGGCCCTTTTTGTTTTTGTGGGGTTTTATTTCTTCTCCTTCTCCTAGCACAGACAGACATTTTGTGTTTAGATTGCTTGGCTTGTGTCACTACAAAGGTCCCAGGCAAAGGGAGGCTGCCTGTATTTTGCCTAACTCATGTCCCGTTCACACATTCAGTACAGAATTCGCTATTGTGAATAGTCATGACTATGTTTTCTTTGTGCTTGTTGGCTTTTGAATATGCTGCTTTATACTTTTACTAAAGTAGCACACAGAACTAATTTCACCAGAAGCTATTGGTGTTTAACTGTAACGGAGTTACACACAGTCCTGTGACTGCATCCCAGCTATAATATCTCATTTGTTTCCGCTGGGCTGTTGTAATGTTCTCTGCCATTTAGACTCGTTGTCCTTTCCCTTGCTCTCCTTCTCTTTTTCTTTTTTACCCCCATTTTAAATTATAACTGACTGTGTTTCACTTATTGAACTTAACTGTGGGTAAGCACGTGTTTCCGTACCCTCACAGAAGCCAAACATTTAATGCACCTTAGTGTAATGTATGCTGTAATTGTTTGCCAAATTGGAGCGAGTCTTTCCAGAAATGTTACTGATCTTTGAAAACCTTGCAAACTGTGTACAATATGTTAATTGTGAAGCTTTTTTTAAGCACATATTTCAAAAGAGAAGAAGAAATGCTGTGTAAGTGAAACTTGTTTAAAGTGCTTCACCATTCCTAACAGGGGACTGTTGTAATAGTTGCATTATTTCTTCATAATGATTGAATGCAAACAAAAGAATGAAGCCTTTGTAACTTGCACTTAGGCTTTTTTTTTTTGCTTTAAACTGGGTCATTTTATATACGTCTGGTACTATACCAGGTATATGCTAGCTGTTTCTAGTTTTGACTACGTGGATCGACTCTCTTCAAAATATTCTTGCAGTGCTAACAAAGTTTAAACACAACTTCTGTTCTGTGAATAAATCAAAACTAAATAGTAATAGTTGCTAAAGGGATAGGTAGGGGGCTTCAGAAAAGCTGTCTCTATAGTACAAGCCTCATTTTATATGTGTGCATATATGTAAGTCTGTCTTTTCTCACTTAAAAACAAATCATAGCTAAAATTCAATGCATATTTCTCTGCTAGAAAATATAAGACATGGATCTACTTTATACTGAAGGTAAAGAGAAGTGAAGAAAAATAAAAGTACTGCATGAATTTAGAAATTTTGGACCTTAGCAGAAGTTATTTCTTGATAATTATCTGGTGTCTGTTAAGTGTGGCTACCTCTTTGAAGCAGAGTCTTTCAAATCTATGAAGCAGCTTTCTACTGATCCTGTGTGCTCATATAACAACCCGAGTTCTTCTAAAATTTAGTACTAGAATGTGCAAAATGACTGCTTTTCTTTTGGAAGGGGTCTTGATCAGAACAGTCAACAAAATACAAAAAGATATACTGGCCAAGTGAAAGCACTTGTCTGCATTTATTCCCTTCTGAATATTAGTGAAAAAAAAGATTTCGCTTAAACCACCATACACGGTTACTATAATCTGTACTTTTTAGTTTTGGCAGAGAGGATTCTTCAAAGAGGTGTTTAGTGGCTCTAAATAAAGTTTCTTTGCCAGGCAGTCCAAGAATTTTAACTAGAAATTATACTTGTAATTTAGACATTTTGGAAGGTTTTCTCAACTTCTAACAGCAAATGCAACAGATACAACCTTGGAGTATGTTGGAGAACTGTACCACTTTGAGCTTCTCTCTTATAGAGATCATTGCTTGTTTTCTTATCATTATTTGCAAATCTCATGAGTAAAATATCAAAATTCTGGATTTTGGGGTACAAGTATTGAGAAAGAAAACCTGCCTTCCCTTTATTTCCTCTTCCTACATTTGTTGCTAGTTTCTTCTTCCGCTGCCCTGCTAACGTACTAATACCTCATTTTTGTTAGTTTGTCTTTCTGCTTGATAGTGCAACAGAAATCATGTGAACAGAAATGACATTTCTTGTATTTTCCGTTCCTACTGTATGTTTTTTTTCCTTGGTGTCTCAAATCATTGCTTATGAAATCCTTTGGCTTAGTGTGACTGCACTTTCATGCTATGGCTAGTCACAGTGATTAAAACAACCTATTGTGTACCCACTATTGAAAAAACAGTCGTTCAAATGACTAGAGGCCTCTAACTTTGTGAGCTGAACTTTCCAAATTCAATGTGTTGCAAATAGACACGTGTGTGTGTCTGTGCACAAAGCTCATGGTTTATCGTGTACCATTTACACAGATGTGCAACCTACAAGTGTGAATTTTGGATAAACTTTTTTAATTTATACGATGTCTTTCTGTGCTAGCTAAAAATGACAGCAAATGCCTCTGCTATATATGTAAAATTTACATGTCAACTGCTGAAAATAGCATTGGAGGGAGACTATCTACTTCCAAAATTCTTAGTTTTGCCTTGTGCCTTTTGAAAAATAATGATTTCTCTCTTAACACCTTTGTCACAAAAGCTTAGCCTGGCAGGCTAGGAATTGTTTCCCCTCGTTCTTGAAACCCATAGAAAACTAGAATTTTCCTAGAGCTTAATCATCTAAGCTAGAATCTCTTTCAAGTTAGTGGAAGTGTTTGTAAGAATATTAAGACTCAGGAAGAGCTTAGGGATATTGTAACAGCAGCTCACAAACTAAATTGCTAATACCTGTGAGGGGTCACAGACTTTGGAAGAAAAGCCTAATATTTTAATGTTATAGCCATGATCTTCAGGTTTTTTAAGTTGTAACTTGTAATTTCTAGTAGGAAATTTAAGGGAAATGCTAGAGAAATTTGCAGCATATTTGCATCACCTTCCCCCACTTACTTGGCCTTAATGTTCTTCAGAATGGTCAGAGAGATTTGGTATAAGTATCAGATGATTTTTAAGAACAGAAGAAACTTTGCAATTAAAAATACTGAATTGAATATTTCGGAAATTGTCATATGTTTTCCCATATTAAGTTATTAACAGATTTGAGACTATCAGCTTCAATTGCACAGAAGCAGTGTTCTGATTTCTTTATCAGCATAACTTGTGACCTCAAAATCAGAAAATATGTACTTCATGGAGATGGACTGGAACTGATCTCTTAACTGTGGCATTATTACTGATGTTGCTTTAAAGACTCTGAAGGGAAGAAGGATTTATGGTCTTTAATGTTCCATCTCCTCCTTTTCTGTACTCTTAAAACTATCGCAAGAGCATAATCAGTAGAAAAATTAATCCGTTGTTGAAAGAAGTGGAAAAATAAATATGCAGAAATCATAGTTCAAGGATTAACTTAACAAATTAGTTAAGAGCATTTGGAGATGCTAGGATGATGTGCACGTACTTCACACAGAATAGACAGTGTTTGAGTAGTATCTAGTGCCTACAGTCCTGTGGGAATCTGTGAAGCCAGATGAGCAGTAGCGTAGTGTTTAGTGAGCTATAGTCCTGTCGTTTACCTGCACAGAAGAGAAAAATGTGTAAGGAGGTACATGGGCTTTGGAAAAAGCTAGAGAGGGCATGACAGCCATTATGGTGAGAAGTTAATCTCACCTGGCTTCGATAACCTGGTATGTTTGAAGGTTGCAAGTGATCACTTCCTTGTTGTATAACAGAGTTCGGCCAAAGAGAAATGAGTAATTTTTCTTGTTGCCACAAAGCTGCTGTGAGGAACGAAATGAAATCAAAGCACAATTTGAGAGAAGTAATGGCTAGTGTTTTCACAACTCATTTTTTAAATAGGATCAGAACATGAGTTAGTGAAAAAACTCTTCTTAGTGTCGGGTTGGATAAAATCAGTCTTAGGTGTAACACTATTATTTGTACTTAAGAGATAATTTCTGAAATGAAAGGGAACTATTCTTCATGCTCAACTAGATTTTCAATATGCATAACGAATGTGTGAATGTGCACAGTTTCTCCATGTCGTACAAGCATCTTAGGCACTTAGATAACTTTTTCTTAATAAATGGCTTGTACACAAGTAATTCTTTCAGTAACCAAAACGGTTGTTACTTTTTTGCTGAGAGCCTTGAGTATATTCTGTAACAATTAAAACCCTGAGGAGAGCACAGTTAACTTCCTGATGTAACCGTGCAGTCCCAGCTGCTCTCATGAGAGCGGAATTCCAGATGTTCCTGTTTTGCTGTATGGAGTGGTGCTGTAACTGTTGGAGAGCAAAGATATGATTTGGCTATCTGATAACGTTGTGTGCGTTGAAATACTTTCACGGTGGCTGCAGTGATGTGTTTATACGGTACGAAGGAAACTACGTTATGGGTTGCAGTCTTTAAATGCGTTCGTATTGCTCAAGTGAGTGCAAGAAGCGCTTAGGCTTCAGAATGCAATAATGGCACCTCGAATTCAATATGAGAGGGGGAACCAGCTAGTATCTAAAGCAGCATATAAGGTAACATAGCTAATGATTTGAACCTGCCATTCATAGAATCACTTGAATTGGAAAAGACCTTTAAGATTGAGTCCAACTGTAAACCTAATGCTGCCAAGTGCACCACTAAACCATGTCCCTAAGTGCCACATCTTTGTGTCTTTTAAGTACCTTTAGGGATAATGACTCAACCACTTCACTGGGAAGCCTGTTCCAGTGCTCAAGAACCCTGTTGGTGAAGAAATTTTTCATACTATCCAATTTAACCCTCCCCTGTCGCAACTTGAGACCATTTCCTCTTGTCCTATCACTTGTTACTTGGGAGAAGAGACCACACCCACCTTGCTACAGCCTCCTTTCAGGTAGTTGTAGGGAGTGATAAGGTCTCCCCTCAGCCTCCTGTTGTCCAGGCTAAACAACCCAGTTCCCTCAGCTACTCCTTATGTAGGACTTGTTTGCTAGACTCTTCACCTTTGTCATGCTACTTTCTTGCTCTAGTCATGATTATAATGTGTCTATAGAGGGGAAGAAGAAAAACCTACCTTTGGAACTGTTTCTAGAAGTTTAGCTCTAGTGTTTCTCCCACTGTTTCCTGGGGCTGTTTTTACAGGACACTAAAAGCTTAAAAAAAGCTTTGATTCAGTAAAAAACAAAGAATATGAGAACAACTTTAGTTGTGGTTGTTCCTATCTTTTTGGTATTATTTTGAAATATGTTCCACCATGGTTGAACGTGCATATCTTCAAATTTCTTGAACATGTTTGTAACTTGGTCGGGGGCTGATCCTAGACTCCTTCCACATCTAATTATTCCATTAAATGCTGTGGATATTCTGGTTGTGGATTGTCTTGTTTTAAATCATCACCACAGATGACTTAAATGCCCTAGTGAGCAGCTGATCAAGGGCAGAAAGCTTCTCAGTTACTAGCTAAACTGCCATTTGTGGCAGAAGAGGAAGGCCAAACATGAATTTCTTTTCTGTTCCCAAACTCTGCGTGGCCGTTTCTATTTTCGTAGTCTGCTTAGCCTGAAAAAGATGCACTGTGGTTTGGGGTTTTTTTTGGTAGTTTTGTTTAATTTTTTTTTTTTACAAAATGTAGCAAAACAAGGCCCTGATTTCAGGTGATTATACTGATGTATTATTGTAATAGAAATTTTTAATTAAGATTATAGTAACTGTCAACAGTATACAGCTTTGCCTTCAGGATAAGAAAAATGGAGATGATGATTCCCAGATTCTTAGAATCCTGCTTTGTTGGAAAAAGACTGGAGGGGTTAGCATAGGCTTAGGAGTATGGAGAAAAGGATCTTCTGTCCCTTCTGGGCATGTAGAGTTAACATTCACTTTGCTTTGTGGTCTAGGTTTATTACTAAATGCTCGAGCAAGCCTGGAGGCATTTTCTAAATGAGGCTGCAACTGTGTAGCTTTTAAACTCAATTAGCCCTTATTTCTTTTTCTGCATACTGCATCAATTATGATGGAGTTTACTTGGCTATGTGAGAAAGGGAAGGTGTGGGGTCCTCGTAACCAGTCCCCTTCTTTCCTCATAGTGGAACGACTGCATCTTATGTGGCCCTTTGACAGCAGCAGGTATCTCTCCTGAATCTCAAAATGTAAATTGTGCTTCAAGAGGGGTTGCTGGAAAAAAAATCATTCAACAGCCAAGAAAAAAGTGAGTTAGCTTCCACTAACTGATATGAAACTCTTAAAGAGTAGAAAGAATATTGAACTGGGCTGTGCTTTGTGTAATATTGACATGAAAGGTTGGCCCAGTGCGTTTCTTCCACACAGAGATCACCTGGGACTTGTGGTCTTCTGTAAAATGCAAACTTGTGAAAAGCGATCCTATCACAACTATTACTAATAGCAAAAAAAAAAAAAAGTGTCCTAAGAAAATTGCTATTCACAGGAAAAAGAACAGAATACAGTATGTTTAACAAAGCAGTACTACTGATATATTAGCATTTTTTAAAAAAAGTAACAAAAATGAAGACAAAACATGTAATAGCTGCCTTAAGGAAAAACCCCTTTGTTAGGGTTCAAGCACAATAAAGTACTTGGCTTGTTTTGAACAGCAGTGTTTTTATAACATGCTTTTGTTGGATCACAATCTTCTTTCTCGTCTCTGTTTGATCTAAAAGTCCAACTGTGTTAATTTAACAAATTAATGTGATGCATGAATCTTGTAATATGATTAAAGATATTACTAGAACTCTATAGAAAGAACGGGGTGTTTTTCATTCTGTTAGTTTTTCCCTACAATTGCAGATGTATACAAAACTGTAGCTACATCTGGTTGAAAATTTAACTTTTTTTTTTATCCCCCATGGGGAAAACACAAGATGTTTTGAAGAAATACATTTTTCGATGGACGTTTTTCTGGGAAGACCTTTTGGATGAGGAGAAGGCCTACCCCTTGTTGCCCCAGAATGGTTGATAGCCTGGTGGTTTTGGTTGTGCCTCTGGAATGTCAGAGCTCTGTTGTTGTTGGAGAAGAGCCTGGAAACCTGGGTTTCTGATACTTTATGTGAAAGTCTTCGTGATCAGTCTACTATCTATCTGGAAAGTGATCATACTGCCTAGTTTTTCTCTTTCTCTTTGCTTTGCTGTGATCTCCTTTCCTTAGAAGAAAATTAAAATAATTTAGACATACCTCTCCTTAGTCTGACACAGAATAAAACATTTCAAAACTTCTTTTTATCTCTCATTCTTTTCTAATTGGTCTTAACATTAACATAAAATCCATTTTTTTTATGTTATCTGGAAGAGGAAAAAGCCTATAATAATGATACAGAGTTTGCCGTTAGCAGTGAAGTGAAACCACTGTGCATGTATGGAGAGAAAGGTGCTGTGGCTTAAGAGCTCTGTTTGGAGCAGTGGAAAATTCTTGCATTTATTCCACTGAGTCTTGCAAAGAAGTATCTTGCTGTCTGTGAGCTTGTATATGTACTTCATATTTTGCTTTACTTATAGTGAAAACTAGAACCGATGTTGACAATCTGCTTTAAAAAATACAAAAACCAAACAGAAAAAAAAGTGTGAGGAAAAAAATCCTGTTCATGAAGCCAAAGTGACTCTTTATGGAAGAATAAAAAATAATCAATCCGATGTATCCAAATAGCTCTCTTCCATTCATACAAAAACATGCAAAACCTTTAGCTTAATTTTGTTGTTAACTATTACAACATGTCTTTTGAAGACACAAATGCTAACTCAAATCAGTAAAGTGTCCTTCAATAAGTTCAGCATGTATGCTGAATATTACAGATTATTTTTTTTTTATGTACTTGAATGCAGGTATGTCTGATTTTCTTTAAAGCTGCTACCAGTGGGAAAACAAAGGTGATGGTTGGATCATGCTACCATAGGCTGCATGTCAATTTTAGGTTTTGGGTTTTTTTTTCCAAAAAGAAACAGACATTGCTGTCAGTCTCCAGCTGGGCTTCCAGCTTGTTTATAGATTGGTGCTTTTCTTTTTTATTCTTTAGAAAAGATATTTTTTAATTGGATTCTGCTTTCCAAATAAGCTGCTCTTTGTTTTTAATTCAAGGGAACAAGAGGAGGTAGTGTTGGGGTATATTTGATCTCTTTGAAATGTTTCAGTCTGTCTTTAAAAACTCACAGCACTGTAACTTTCTCTCAAAAGGCAGCTGTGACATTCGGATGTTTGTTGGCTGGACTTGAAAGTGTGCTTCGGATAGTGTTTAGAAAAATCTAGTGCTCCATAAGTGCAATACACAATAAAAGGAAGTAATGCTTAAGACCTATTGTGCGTGGATTGCTGCAAACTGCTTTACTGTTAGTTCTTTCAACTTACAGACCTGGAGAAAAGATCGTTTCTACATTTTTATTCCAGTTATCTATGTGAAACCCTTCATTTTAGCTCCTTTTTGGTTTTGCTTTGATTTGTTTTTTACAGTTTTTAGTGCTGCCTGTTTAACATGTGTGCAGTGAGCATCTGCACTACTGAGTTCCTGCAGATGTGAGCCAGTATGATTTTTTTAACTACCTCTAAGATGTTCAGTCATGGAAGCCTCGATTTAGGAAAAAGGAATCAAAAAGAAATTGTGTTCAGTCATGGATGTCTTCAAACGTCCTGGCCTAGATCTAGAAAAAAAACAGTATGGTATTTTCTGGCACTCTGTATTGAGCTATCTGGGACGGTTTTCTTCTGTGGCTCCTAAACACATCAGATAAAGTTTGAAGTTGTCCAGTAATTGCATGTTCCGAGTTTCTTTTCATATCTACACCAATCCTGTTAATGTTACCTCTTTTAAAGCTCTTTGTTAGTAAATATGATTAGATAAAATGCTATGTACTGCAGATTTTTGCTCTGTAAAAGTCCATTAAATAAGCACAGTATTACTAGCGGACTGACTTCTGAGCTTAGTTTTACTGAGGGTTTTAGTGTGCTGTTAGCAACAAGTATGGCTTTTTTGACTTCCTGATTTGGGGAGGAATTTTGCTTATCAAATCACTTATTTTTCTTATTCCTTCATATACGAACTTTCCCTAAAGGAGAGCCATCTCTAACTATGTTTTCTTTATTATGAGTTCAAAATACATATTAATCTGAAAATAATTCTAGAAAGAGTATTCCACTGTTGAAATAGTGGACATGACACTACTATTTTGTATCTCTATTTTGCTATAAGAATTTCATATATTTAAAATTCATAACTGAGTTTCTTTCAAGATAAATTTCAGTAAGACAAACCTTAAACAGACCCGTACCAGTGTGCTTCTCTGGAAACTAAGTCAGATGTTAGGGCTGTATCACAGCATGTGTGTGTCTGCAGGGGGAGTTAAGCTGTAGTGGCAATCTTTTACATGGGTGCACTATGCAGTTGTTTGCAGGACTTGGTATCTTACTTTGCATAGGTTTCAGTTGGGTTTGATATTCTCCTTGCTCTGGAAAAGTAAAGTGTTTTCTGTGGCATGTCCTAGACGTCTTACTTCTCCCATCTCTACCATCAAATCACTTTGTCATAGCTTTATATGCACAACTTTTTTTTTTTCTTTTTATGGCATTTGTTAAATAATGCTGCCAAGTTTGGCAAGTCAGAAATGTAATCAACGCTCTACACAGCATTTTTTAGGGACTGAGATCGAAAATGAAATAAATAACAAAATCAACACTGCTAGTCAAGAGTTGCAATGAGGTGTTTTCCAGCGGAAAGAATAGTAACAGCAAAGCCAGGGCTCATTGGTCATATTATCTGTGCTGGTGCGCAGCGTTGCCTTTTTGTCCACTTCTTACAGCCCACAAAAAAAACCTTGGCTGCAGTTTTGGGGGAATTAGAAATATAAAGATTTAATCTTCACTCTTTAAAAGTAATTTTCTGACTCTTTTTCTTGCTAAGATAGAATGGAAAGCATAAACTAATAGTAAATGTCAACTAACCACTAGACTTGAAAGAACCTGCAGCTGGCTTCTGCTTATGAAGCAGAGAAACTGCGTGGGAGGAGATGTAAAGAACCTCCTCAAATACCCACTCTAATGTGGGGGTGGTGAGAGACTACTGGATATGGGTTTTAATCTTTAGAATTCTTTTGCTGTTCTCTCTTATTCTTAGACTTGTATGAAAATGCAAAATGGCAATTGATTTGTTTCAGGTAAAAGCATCAAAGGTCCCATGCCACCTAAAATTAATTTGTGATAAGAAATGGGGCACTTAATTTGCCTGTATCAATTTTGTGTTAGTTAATTTGTGGTATGAATCTCATAAACATTTTGAAATGTATTTATGAGTAATTGTTTGCAAAGAGCTTGAGTGTGTCTCAAATCAGATGCAATGTTTCAATGCAGCAATGTTATTAACAGCATTGTTAGAGTAGTACTGAAATAGGAGCGCTTAAAAAATGCATCTACCACAAATCTGAAATGATGGGTTTGTTTCGAGTACAAATAAACATAGGGGAAGTAGATCGGGTGAAATTCATTCATGATGCATAAACTGAGATCAAAAATAGTCCACAAGTTTATGCTGATGTAAATTGAGATAAATTCCAGGTTGGCAACACTGTTTGACCTAAAAGCTGTCTAAGAAGAAACACTAGTTGCCTTGCTATTTCTAACTGGAAGTCCATACCTGCTGTTGAGGAAAGACAAAGGGATCTTTTCATTGGTTTTGAAGTAACATATTTTATACAATAATTCATGGATCCTTCATCACTTTCTGTATGGAAAGCAATATACAGCCTGATTAGTTCATGTCACAGTGATTTTTAACTTCTTATAAAGAGTCAGGGTAAACAGACTAGAAACTGAAGAAAAAGTTTTTGTCTGAAAACAGTCAATTACAAGACACTTAACCAATGTATCTGAAAAACGTGGTGGAGATCTGTATTTTAATAAGGGAACTTTCTGTATCTGGATGCTGATTTTACTGGGCAGATGAAACTGCTCTCAAGGAATGGTAAATATTGCTTAGTATGGCTAGATTGTTTTTACATGTTTGACGAACAACTCTCGTATGCAAAAAAAAAAAAGAAAAGTAGAACTGTAACTCTGTTATTTCACCTGCTCTTCTTTTAGAAGCGTCCTTTCTTGTTTGCTGACAACTCCCACTATGGAGCACTTGTCCACAGTCCTGGGAATTACTATTAACTCCCCAAGATGGGGGTGGGAAATTAGAACTGGTGAGCAAGGGCTGGAAGGGTACCAGCTGGAGGATATTTGTGACAGATAAGAATAACAGGAAGAGAGAGAGAGGAAAAAGAAATAGTCAGCACTTTAAAAAAGCCAAAAGTGGGGTGCAGATGACTTGCTGTTATGTTTTTCCAACGTCTTGTTTCCAGACTGCTAGTGTAGTCAGCCACATCTTTAATTTGCCTGGTCTATAACAGCTGCTTCTGCTGCTACCACAGAAAGAGAAATTATAGTTTCCAAGCCTTCATTTCATCCCTCTTACCTATAATCCTCAAGTTCCAGTCTGTCTGACCACTTGACTAGGCTTTTTTAATTAGCAGATCTTTTCGGGGGCCCTTAAATATGTTTTGCATGTACAGAAACACTAAATAGCCTTGGAAACTCTTGATGAGATGAAAAACATCCTGCTGGGAATATAAAAAGGCACATAGTGCCTAGAATAATGATTTCCATAATTGAGATTTTCATGTGCTGTATTAGAAGGTATCATTTACCTGGAGTCCTGTTCTTATGAAAAGAAAAGAAAAAAATCTTCAGCCATTTAGAAACTTGTGTTTAATTCAGTCTCTACACTGTTTGGTTGATTCCTCTAAAGAAAGCTTGCATAAGTTTGGCACAAAATACACAAAAAGCCTCAGATGAAAAATAGCATTCAACTATTTCTGTGCAATCTGTGGTTCATATGTACTTACTAGAGTTGTCCCAATGAGGCAGGTAGACTTTCGTAACAATCTCCTCCTTGTACTTGAGACCACTGTGCTGCCTGATCATTTGGCTGAGGTGGCACATTGTTAATGAAGTGCTAATAAACAGCCTAATTTGGGAAGGTATGCTCTTCTGTAGAAGGTAACAGCTCTGGCTGCTGCAAGTATCTTAATGTAATTGAAGAAAACAGCTTGTTTTAATCATTTTCTAATTGTATGGCACAACGAACTAATCTCTGGGATGTACCTTGGAGACCCAATAATATGTCTCATCGACTTCTGGGGAACCGACACAGATGATGTTGGTCAAATTGCCCTCAGTTCACTTCGTTTGCTGGTCTGCAGCTCTGTGGTGATTTGTCTAGAAGACAAAGAAATAAAAGATGATGTGTTATAGCTTCGGACATACTCAATAGATCAGCCAATAATTGGTCTTGACATTACCCAAGGAAAAATCGGTAGTGTCACTGTAAAGGTCTGAGTGGTTTTGTACTAATTGCTTTCTTTGGATTTTCACGTAAAATATGTCGTGCTTCAAGTTATCTGAGTGAAATTAGATTATTCAAAATATTAAACTGAGACACAATACTATGAATAAGCCTTACATTTTCAGTAATTTAAACATCATAAATACATAGGTCTCTGGTATTTTGTTTCATGCAGTTCTCGTTTACTATTCTTGTGAAATTATACAGACATATAAAACAATAAAAATGTTCCAGAAAATGAGCTATAGACTTATTTTTCAGTGACGCAGATAAGTGTTGATAACATCCTTCTCTGAAAACTCAAATATTAAACCTGTGTGTATCAGTCTCTTTCCGTAGTATAGCTTTGAATTAATTTTCTGTCTTAAAGAAAAATAATCTCACTTAAATACAGAAATACAGGTCTAGGTAATAGTCTGATCTTTATTAGTACCATGCACCAATCCCGATGAAATCTGCAAAAATCTTGCAGTTTTTCAGTAGCTCTGAAAATTGTTCCATCCTTAGCCTACAATGTTCAAAGGCACATTAAGGAACTACATAAATGACTATCCCTTGTCCCTGAAGTGCAGTGGATTAGCTGATAGGCTTTCCAAAGCCTTCTAAATTCTTGGCATTCAAGATTGAAAATATTTGAGTTGCTTGTTTGAAACCACTTTTATTGAATTGGACTCATCTGAAGAAGTCTAGTATCAAGTAAGTATGGTATATTAAATCTAAAAAGAAATTTTTTCAAATCTGTACTTTTCAATGGTCTAATGATTACTTTTTGAAGAACTTGTGGTCTGCAAAATACTGTAATTATGCAGCATATGCTTAAAAAAACTGGTCTGTAGTATTTAACCTTCATGCAGTTTCATGGAAGACATTTTGAGAATTTCAGATCCATCTTGTTTAGCTACATCTTCCCCATTACGATTAATGGAGGAACATGCAGGTTTGAATTCTTCAAATAGCTTTGAAAAAAAATCTCCCATTTGTTATTTGTCTATTTTATAGGACATCAAAAAACCCCTGCCACCCCTCAGGGAATTAAAGCACAGTGCTTTAATTACATAATGCCCATTAAGGCTAATAAATTTTATGCTAAAGACCTATGCTGTACCAGTGCCAACTAAAACATAAGTCTCCTTCCTTTTCAAACCCTGTGCCACGCACTGCCTGGAGATGTGGTCATTAAAATGAACTCGGTTGCAACAACAGGTATTAGAAAAAGATGCAAGGTTTCATTTTGACTTTTAACAGCTTTTGTATGTTGAAATAATTCTAGGATTTGATCTTCAAGTAATCTTTAAAAGCATTCAAATCAGAATAGTGTTAGCTGAGTGAGAGAACAGGTCACTAGATAGGTGAAATCAAGTGATAATTCTCAACTGTTGCAGTGTTTCTATAATTTGATATGACTTGAGTTTTCTCTCAAAAAATTCCTTTGTAATGTTAGTCTGAAGAATAAATTTAACAACTGTATAAGAGAAAGCATGTTTGCAACTCTTTAGTTACAAAGCTAGTTTCTTATTTTCATTTTCTGCTTTTTTTTTTAATATATAACTGTGCTGTTAGTAGTCCTTCCAGCGTTTGACCCTAGAACTAAGTCTCCTTGTTTTGAAGTATTTCTGGTAATCAGACACTCAACTCACTCTTGATCTATACGTTAAGGTGCAGCAGTTCTTCCTTCTATAGGTGGAGTACAGAAGGCTTTTTTCCACATCTCTGTAGTGAGCCAACATTTAGTATCCTTTTGTGCTAATGAAACAAAACCATGGTGGTGACTTGGTCTGGTTGAGAACAGCTGTGGATGGGAATAGCTGTGCCTGAGGAGGATGTCATTTTATTAGAGCAGATGAGAGGATTTTGTGGTAGCAGGAACATGAGATGAGGAGGGACTGAGTGATGATTGGATGATAAAAAGCATAAAAAGAGCAAAACACTGTTTCAATATGAAGACTTAGAAAATGCCTGGACTTGGCAAGTGGGAGGATAGTGGGATCAGTTAAAGGGATGTGAAGAAATTTAATAAAATAACTAATGGAAAATAGATGTAAACTTGTAACTAAGTATGGAATGTTCAAGGTTTCTTCTTGTGTTCCTTGTCCTTTACTTCAGATGGAATAAGGAGAATAGCACAACCTTTGTTTTTTCATATATCATTCTTGACTATCCCAACCCCTGTATAATGATCAGTGTTGATCTCCTGAAGTGGTTTTATTAGTTAGTCAAAGGATTACCAGATCTTTCATCCTTTCTTAAGCTTATTGGAGCAGACAGAAGGGAAGAGCAAGGGCTGTGAGGCAGCGTGTGCGCTCAGAGTGAGAACTGTGCCACATCCTCCTGGTCTGGTTGGGCAGGGGACATGCCATGGCCCATGGCTGGGCTGAAGGGAGGGGGAACGAGGGTGAGGAGAGAGGGTAGGGTAGAGAGCTGGGCTTGCTGCCTGTGGTGCTCTCTGCAGGGCAGGGGGGCCCTGAGAGTCCTCTTGTAGAGAGCTCTCAGCAGTTGAGTTTTACCCTGAATCGCAAACCTGTCAATTCAGGGCATTGATCACACTTTCAGTTTTCTCATTATGTAATGTTTCTATGTCCTGTCTATACTGCATTAATGTTTCTGCTGAAAGACTGGAAGGCTTTGATTGAATTTGAGTGGCTCTGCCACCAGATATGTAGAAGCAGCCTCACGTAAGAGAAAAAAGGGTATTATTAGCAGAGAGTTTGTAAGAATGGTACATGTTGATGAGGAGTAATTAACAGAGCTGAGAGCATTTTGAAAACCTTACTGATGACTAAGCCTCCATTTTGCACTTCTACTTCCCAACTTCCCATTCTGGTGGCAGCTCATGTTATATTTAACAGCAGTTACTTTTGCCACTGAGTCCTAAGGGATTGGAATCATACTTAAAATAGTATTTAATCTTATATGCTGCTGTTGTAAATCTCTTTTTTTAAATTAGCAAGAAACTTGAATCGTCCCAAATCTTCCCACTATCAGTTGCACTTTTCCCAACTTTCTGACTAGTTTCAAAGAGAAATCATGTTCTTACTTTTCCTTCTGCTCTGCTTGCCTGTGTTCACCTTGCTGCTGATCTCCCTGCTCACAGGCAGACCCGTTCCAGCTCAGTGATGAGTGCCAGTCACGATAGCATAACAAGCCAAAAGTAGTAAACTTGGAAGTGCTTAGGTGCCAGAGTTTTAAACTCATTGCAACTTTATTAATGACACCCTGGGGGAAGAATCTTTTAACAGTAAACACATTTAAACAGATTTGAGCTTAAAAAGCTGGATTTACTTTGTTTTGGTTGCATGTGTACTGCAGCGTTATCAGGAGATGATTTAAAGCAGCATTGGTGAACCCTTAGCTTGGATTGTGTTGAACTGAAGATGTTTTTCCAGCTTTATGGGAACTTCTGCCTCCCCTTACCTCCCTGCCATAGCACTTTGGAGTTTAAAAAGAGCTGTGTGAACTCACTTGATAATCAAATATGATTTTATTTTTTTCTTGAAACATTCATTCCTGCCCTGCTTTTGAAATGACACACGTGCCAGTGTGCTATTCTTCTCCCCAGTAGTTTCTACACGAAATCTATTTTCCCTGAGAAAATGGAATCTTTGTGTCTTTGTCTCCTCACTAGCTTTCAGGCATGTTTTGGCAGGAGCTCCGACTGTCGAGGCACTGGAGAAGGAGGGGCCTTCCACTCATTTGTCAGCTTTTCTTGCATCTGTAATTTTTGTCCACTCAGCAGTACCGGAGTGGCTTAGAAAAGGGGGGGAGAGCTCGTAGCTGTTGAAAGTAAAACTCTTGAAATAATTGCTGGACTGTAACAGTGGGAAAGGGGTGTGTGTGGGGAGAGACTGCAAATGTTTCAGCTAAAACCAGCATTAGGTTCAAGGTTTTAGCAGCTCTCCGTTTCATGTAATTGCATGCCTTTTCCCCATATATCTGTACAGGCAATGGCATTGTGTTTATAGACTTGTTTATTGTGTGTTGATAAACTGGCTTTTTTTAACAGTGGTGAAAATTATTTCACTCGTGTTCAAGACCTGGTTGTTTCCAACCAACAGCTTAATTTAAAACATTTTAAGTCTTTTCTAACTTTTGTCCTAATCCGCTGCTGCAATCTCCTTTCGCAGGCTGTGCACTTTCATCTCCTTATGTAATGTAACCAAACAGAAATTAGTTAATTTTTTTATTAGAAGATAGATCCCTTCAGACTAAATAAAGCATTTTTCCTCTTCTGCTTTTTATAGAATATTAACGCTGATCTCTCCTCCTCATTTCAGTAGGCTATTTAAGCTCAGGGCTCATACTGTGAGCTGTTAATTAATCAGTGTGACAGATGAAGAAAGTATCCAAGTATGAAAGAAAACCTTACTTCAGTGACTAACAATAAGGACGTGAGCCCGAGTGATTTAAAGGATTTTTTTTTTTTTTTTTTTGGTGAATGTGTGATAAGGAGTCTTAAGCTGTTTGAGGTTACGATGTTTTTTTTTTGCTCATTTTGTGTCTCTGCTCAAACATTAAAGGGCTCGTCAATATTTTGTCTTGAAAAGTCTAGACAGGAGTTAAAAGAGCCTCTCCTACAGTTTGAAGAGAACTGGTTTCCCATAATTAATAACAGGAAGCAAGTAAATAAGGCTTTACTGACAAACGAAACTGCAACAGTAACGTGTACCCAGAAACATTAGCTCCTAGATGAGAAATGTAGCTGAGGTCTGCTGGTTTTAGTGTACAGGAAAAGATTGCTGTGGAAGTGCATTAGAGGTTTGCTCAAGTCTAATTCAGTTATGTGATAGCAGACTGAAAGTCCAAAAGTACCAATAATGCATTTTAATTATTGAGAGTGGTTCCTGACCTTTGTTTACATCTGTGTTATAGTCCAAGAACTCTTCCCCCATCATTATTTGAAACTCTTTGAACTCAAAAGGAGATTTTCATGTTTGTTTAAAAGCGACCAGAAGGCATTTCAGACATTTCCTGGAACAAGCTGTATATATGTATTTTAGGAAGATAAGAAATGAAAGGAAACTTGAGGAAAAGCTTTTAATTTTCTTCCTTTTTGAAGGTTTTATTTTCCCTTCAAAGATACCTTTTCAGAAAGTAGTTGGAAACCCTTCCCTCCCGCTCCCCAATTCCTCTTGTTAAAATCAGTTAAACAACAAAAGGGGAGTTAGATCCTCATCTCTTCTGTACCAGTGTAAAACTAGAGCAGTGCTATTTATCTCACCGAGCTGTTAAGGTTATTTCAGTAACTCCACATCGTATTGACAAAAATTCAGTCTTGCCCTTGCCTGCCATACTTATGACTTTCTTTGGTTTTTGGGTTACACAGGGTAGGGGGTGGGAGGAGGAGGAAAAGGAGGAGGTTTCTATGTGTGTGGTTGGGAGGGTGGCTGTTTTCCCCAGGAGCAGCAATGACTGAAAGCAATATTCAGAACCACTGGAAAGCACATTTAACTCTGTGCTTGTGCTGGACCTGAAGTCTGATCTTTTTGAATTACGGGTTCACCATCTGGCATGTTGACTATATGATATAACTATGTAGTACAGACTGTATGTCATCTTAGTGCTGGCCTTGAAAGGAGAAGGAAAGTGAATTCGTTTTACTGATTCTTTGATATGTTAAACAGTAAATTCCTACTTTATTTACAGTTAACTACTAGGATTAATTTTTTTTTTCCCCCCTGTAGAAAGCTCAACAGCTCATCTACTAAAAATGACAAGATAGGCCAAAATAAGCCTGTTCGTAGAGCTGTTTTTTTCCTTTTCTGTACATTTTAGAAGATTAACAGCCGTTGCTGTACAGCAGCATGGCAATGAATACTAAATAGTTTGTCCATAAGGCATTTTGGAAGGAATTCGGTAAATTCAAATAAGATATCCCAACATTGTATCATGTAACTTTGTTTATTTTTTCAGTTTACTGTAGCTAATACTACGAAAGTAAAAGACTACATACAAATAGAAGACACAGTGTTTACAATAGCTTGTCAGGTTAAAACACTTACTGGCAGATATTCTTTTATTGTTGACTGATTAAATGAGAGATTTGAGCACATGTACCTAACTTTAAGCATAGGCTTTTTCCATTCAGCTGGATGAAATGATATCTTTCCGTAGTTCATAATTGGACTTCTGTTATTTTCGAAATGCATTTCCCTCCCCTGCTAAGTACTGAGTTCCATCACCTTGAATCATACATGCTGACATCCAGTTAGACTTACAGCTTTTAAATGAGACAGCTTATGGAATATGGTGCTACTTGACACAAGTGCTTGGGTTTTTACTGTAAATAAATATCTCAGATGTCACTTCAAATGACTATTGTAATAGGAGAAAGTCAAAATGACAACTGTTGAAGGTATGCTTTCAGGGTAACTATCAGTTATTATGTCAAGTTTTTTCCCTAGCTCAGAACTGTAATAACTAGTCAATTCCTGAGGGAAGTTTATTGTGGACAAGGTGCATTATGTTTACCAAAAAAAAAGTTACATTACACAGCAAAGCTTTGTAGAAAATTTGGTGAATATTTCATTTATTCAGGATCTTTGAAAATCAAGTGTTTGTGTATGCTGCACATAATAAATCTAGGGTTAGAAATTTCTCTAATTAAAAAATACAGAACTTTTTTAATAAACAATTTGAATATCTTTAGTTGCACATCTCAGAGAGAATTTTCGTATCAAGCCTAATCTTTGTATTTAGCTTTTGATGTGCATTTTGTATAACTAAGGAGGAAGTTTTCATGTTTAAGATACTGCTTTTAGAAAGAAAAGTGATCCATCAGTAGACAGTTTGAATTATTTGAATTATCCAATTATACATTACTGGTGTTGTGTGCACTCGGTACATGTAAATTGATTAAATACATTTTTTTGAGAGATCAACAAGTAGAGTAAATAGCAGAATAGTGTAAAATAAGGTTACTGATACAGACCCAGTTTAATCTAAAAGATGTTAATATGAAAAATTACAGTCCTAACAGGGCTGGGTTATTGGTAGCAGAGTCGTTATCTTAAACCTAGTAAGTACATAGTGCCCAAGTGAAACTCTATTGAATAACTAGCAGTTTACAGGATTTTGTCTAGATTTCCTGTTTACTTTATGTGGTATTGAAAGTATCATCTTGTGCCTTTTACCAAGAGGATGAAGGCTGCTTTTAATAGGGTATTATACAAAGCCTACTCAGTTGCAAGATTCAAAGTAACTGTAAGTGCCTTGATTATACCACGCCTTTTAACACAGTATTTCTTTCTGTCCTCTAGGATTTTTAATTACTTTGGGCCTATTTTTTTTTTTTTTGCGTGTGTTTGTGATTGGACTTGATGCATTCCTTCTCCAGTATTTTTAAATATTTTTGATTGTCTAATTTACTCAAGGGTAAAGAGAAGTTTATTTCTGATTCAGTGGTAGATTTTTTATAAGAAACCTAACTGGAATAAAAGTAAAAGAGAATGCATTTGCATTCAACTTCAAATATTAGAGTTTCTTATTACATTCTGGACTATTACTTGAGTATTATAAAGGTTTATTTTTATAGTGCTTCACATCAGGGTAGGAACTGTTCTGCAAATCCCTTTAATTCACAGAAGCTGGGAAGCTCTGCTTATTTCTTTTAAGCAATAACCTAATTTTGGCACATAACTTAAAGAAACTATTCCCATTCATCCTCCTTGTAAATGAAATAATGATTGTATAGATGAAAATACAGTAAATTACTGTGAATGTGTGATAGTAGATGCATACGCAGATGGATTATGACTTAGTTATTTGCCCGAAATGTTACTTTTATTATGGCTAATATTGGACAGTTCTTGGAAAGTTCATCCTACTGTGTGCAGGAGCTCTCTAAGCTGCCAGTGAGTAGTGCAAAAGAAAAAAGGTTTCGGGCTACCAGCAGGTAATAAAAACCATGCATTGCCAATAGGATATGTGAGTTCAGACAATTAAGTTTCAAAGGTGTTCACTTTAGAGATCTAATTAAAAAAAGAAAAAGCTTTAAACTTTTAGTTTCTTCTTTGCAAAATACGGAAGAGAAGATACTTGCTAACATTAAAAAATTTAAAAAAAGATTATTTTCTGTAAAGTGACAGGCACTTACTGCTGCATTTATTTCAGCAGTAAGAGCTGACTGATTCTATATAGTGAAGAAAGCTCCTCACTCTCTGAAGTCTTTCTCTCTGTTGTACAACCTAGAAGGCGTTGAGAAGGAGGGGCAATGCCCTGGGAGTTTTCACTGTGCTGTCTACCATGACAGTGAGTAGTAGTGTTAAAAAAAGAGAAATGATGATATTCCAAATCTTAATTCTAGAAGGAAAGGCTTTTGCTTTACACACAACAAGAATTTAAAAACAAAAGTAAAATATGTTGCTAAACCCACTTCAACAGTCGGACTCAAACTGGCATGCACTACTGTCAATCAGAGGAGAGAGTAATAATGTGTAGTAAGGAGCTGCGTTTTTTTGGCAGCTGAGAAGGAAGGGAATGCCTGATGCTATTATTATTTCTTCATGTCCTAATTTAAGCTCTGAGTTGTCAAATCAATGTATATGATGTTCTTACACTTTTAAACATGACAACCTGTATTTTTTTGAAAAGCCAGGAGATGGGAATATGTGATGACGAAACTGAATTTTTGTTTGCTTTCTTAGATGTTCTCGTAAAGGTTTTTATCATTACCTTGGGCTGCTTCTTTCCAGAAGCATTATTTCTCTCAGGTAACATGAATATAATGTGACCAATTAAACAAGTAGATTATTTTGTTGTGTTTTTTTTCTAGTAAAGCATCTAGGGAGACAGAATAAAGGTCAAGAACACTTTCCTCTTCCACTGCTTTTTTTTTTTCCTGAATAGGGTTAATTTTCCATTCTCACAAAAAGCAATTTCTATTCTCTTTTTTAAGTAGCCAGCACTACTTTTTTTTTGAGAGTTCTCAACTTTTATTGGCTTTTATACTTGACATAGGAGCAGTAGAAGGCTTCATTTATGATACAGGAAAGGAGTTTTGTTACGTAAGAAAACTACAAACTTTATATTGCTTTTTTTTTTTTTTTTGCCAAGTTCTGTAGAATACTTTTTCTTAGAGTAAAGTTAGTATAGGAAATGAGACTGCTATGGCAAACTTGTTTCATGAGTACATGAAACATACTATTACACAAGAAACTTTTAGTAAATTTTCTTGACAGTATGTCAGATTATGTTTTCATGCATACAGTGAGTTTTGCTTTTGAGTAGTATGGTATATAATATCTTCATTTAACTAATTAAATTAGCACATATAGACGTTACCATGTAAATGCTCCATGCCTTCAAATCAAGACATTAAATACTTTTCAGTGTTTCTTCTCCATCTTGTTTCACTGCAAGAATTTAAATCTGCAAGACAACTGGGAGGGGAATAAAAACTCACGGGGGCATATATTGTAGTACACTGAGTCTTGGTTGCATGAAAGAATTTGTCCTTTGGTTCTTGTCCTCCATCAAGTCACTCTGATAATGGTGGGAGAACAGCGCATGCCCTGGCAAACGTTACTGCCACTGCAGATGCTGTAGCCTGCTGTAGAGACAGTGCTTCATTGAAGAGGTTTTTTTAACAGTTCATTTTAACTCTTTTAAATAGAAGAAAAGTTTTAAATAATTCTGTGTCCAACTAAAATGTTGTACCTCATGACACTGAGTTCGAACGTTGCAGAAGAGTGCTATGAGTCTTTGCGTTTTGCGCACTTCTATACAAAATTTCTCTCTGCGAGTGCAAGCAGGTCTTGGTGAAATGCGACCTGCTCTATGTTCCTTTTGTTACTTTATTTGAGTGACTGTTAATAGCATTTTTCCTCTTAAATGTGTATTTATATATCTTTTTGGTGATTATTTCTTTAAAATTGTTATATTGATCTTTCTGCCTTAAAATGCATAGTGAGCATTCTATAAAATTCAATGTCATAAAAAAAAATTAACAACCTAATTTACCAGAATGATTTGAAGTATATAAAATGTAGAGTGTATTTAAGTTTTACTGATTTTTATTTATTTTGATCTGAGGATGTCTAACCTTGATGAGATTCCCGTCAAATCAAATTTGAGCCCTGAAGAAATTTTAGTCGATCTCCACCTTTTATTCCCAAGCATGGTGCCATATGCTTGGCTTGCACTTGATAGAGGAAGATATATGTTTTAAGATTTGCATAGATCTTTTAATCATAGAAACCTTTCTAATTTTATAGGTTTCTGTCTTTGTAATGAAATAACTATATTTTTTGTTGGTCAATATTTTTTTTTAGTGATATGTTAATAAAGAACCAACGTTTTTTTATCTTCTGAGGCAACTTTCTAGTGTTAAAAAACAATGAATGCAAGTCCAATACCTGATTCACAGTGAGAAATTTCTTCTGTTTGTATATTTGTCTTAAATATTAAGATAGCTCAAAATACATTGACGTTTTGTACTTACTAGAATTTTTCTTCGTTCCACACCTCAAAGAGATCAATCTTTACAGATCCTCTCAAGCATTTCCCAGTTTTGTGTGTGTGTTTTTTGTATTTATTTTTTAAGTGTATACGTAGCCCTCTTAAACAGATTTAAAACAGAAGATGAAGGCTGTGATAATAGCTAGGCTACTCTGCCAAAATCCTGTGAAATCTGGAGATTTTCTCTGAGAAGTTCCCGGCAATGCCTGATATCTAAACAGCACAGTTCCATGACTGGGAAAATGGCAGCCTGCCATAATTTTAACGATTGTTGAAGATGCTTTTCAACAAGAGTAACATCTCTTAAACCTTGTTATCTATAACACTATGATGAAGGTTTCAAAGACCTGGGAAAAGGTTATCGAGTGCCCCTTGTCAACTATGTGTTTGCTTAGCTCTGGTCATAAGCAGAATCTGGGAAGATCTTTATCTTGTGTGGTTTGTTCCAGGTATTGCCTATATTGTTACAGCAGAATCTTCTGGTAGCAAGAAAAAATATTTTAACTATAGAGCTGAGTTTCTCACTACTTTTCCTCCTGTCCTCAAAATTACACTAACCGAAGTCCAAACGTCAACCTTTCCTTCCCTTGAATAAATTTGCATACCTCTTAACAACTGCAATTCTCTTTTAAAATACCTAAAAGGTGTATTTGGATCTGGGACATGATAGTCCTATTATTAAATTTAACTGCTTTCTCTGGATGACTGGTTAGGGCATTTTTATGTTTTATTAAACAGTTTTACTGGATATTTAATTTGAGAAGTTCTCATAAGTAGTTACACTAGTCCAAAATGGACTAAAAGCTTTTTTAATAGAAATTATGGAGTAGGTACTGTTGTACATAGGATTTCTTGCAAAAGTTTCCCACGAATTGTGCATTTAGTTCTATCTTGGGTAGTTAATTATGCCAAGCAACTTTAGAGGTACTTCTGGCCAATTACATTAAACACTATAAACATTAAATAACTTAGTGGGAGGTCACGTTGTTGTTATGCTAGTATGAGGGTGAGATAAACTAACATGACTCAATATGTTGAATACATGTGACCACTGAACTCCAGATTGATAATTTACATTACGTTCTTCACTTATAGAAGTAAATCACTGTATACCATTCATTGCTTTTTTTTTTTTTTCTGACTGGCAAACTGATAAATATTTCACGACCACAGGTAAGCAGAAAGCTCACTTTTTTCCAGCCCACAAAATTTTGAGTTCTAAACTAGTTCTATTCTACATTAAATTTCAGTTTTCTTTAAAAATGGTACAACCCCACATGAAGTTTAACTTCATGAATCACCATCTTCCAGCTTGACAGAAAAGCTGTTATTCAAAAACTGCACTACTTGTGAATTAAGAGTCAAACATGAAGTGAAATCTTCTTACGTTTTTTGGTGAGAAGTGGTACTTGATCCTTGAGGCAAACAACTACACTTCAACCTACATGACACATCACATCACATTACTAACAAGTGCACTGGCAAGGCTATAAGATGAAATGCCACTTTCTGTTAAGTTAAAAGTAGGAGATGTTTTTTCCATTTCTGAAAGTTCTATCACTTCATATAGTTGCTTTTGCAAATGAAAAATGGCAACGGCCCTGTACAGAAGGGGTCTATGAATTACAGAAAAGCAGCTTATGGTGAGTAGTGTGGCACTAGAAGATGCCAAGCATTTTGTGAGGAAAGATGAAGCACAGCCATGCAGAGGTTACAGAGTCCACAAAATTTAATTTTCAAAGCCTCTCATTCTTAACCAGAGAGGAGGATGAATAAAATATAATTATGATTATATTTTTATTTTAGCAGGCTCAACAAATACAGTGACCCTGTAGACTGTCAAGATACTTACAGTACCTGGACTGTAAACACAGATAGAGAACATACAGGGTTTTTTAGTTTAGTTAACTTCATGTGTTTTCATCACTATCCTGATCTAGATTACTACTTCCAAATTTTAAGGGTGATATACAACTCTGTGTATAACATACCATATAGAAATGTCTATATTTCTTTGTTACTGTGTAGTAGTGCCCAAAATAGGCTCAATTTGCTTTGGTTTATAGTATAACGGAAAAAAAGGGAAATAATCACAATATATGTTTCTACAGCTTGGCACTCAGGGAATAAGCAAAGAGGAGTTTCTTATGTTACATCATTCTGAATCTGGAACAGGAGCCCAGATGAACCTGGGTCTCCTACTGACTTCACAAGTAACATGCTCTTTCCCTCCTCAAGAAGGGGAAAAGGAAGCTTAATAAAAGCGTTTCAATCAATACTAAAAAGTTCTGCTTATTAGATATTTTAATGAAATTCTGGTGTCTTGGAATCGTGTTCTACATATAGCTGAATCAATAAAAGGCTTGCCTATAGAGGTAATGGAATGAATGAAGAGAATTTTGTTCTTTGTCCTATAGCTCAACAAATTGTCTTGTTATAACAGTTTTTGGTTGTTGTTTTAATAGTTTTGACACAATTTTATTTTCAAGAGTTTGAATCAGTGGAAGAAGAAAAACAAAGTAAGACTTAAAAGCAAGAAATAAAATGTAGTGAGGAAGATAGCTCACAAAAGCTTTTGCTTATAATAAGAAAGACTGGAGTTATAATTAGCTTTTTTCACTCCAGCTGCACTAGACAATACTCTGACTTGTAGTTAATACATACAGACATATCTACTTATTTTCCTTTGCGTTGCAGCACATGTACTTCCCTAATTGGCAGCTGGCCATTTATATGTGGAAAACAAGATTGTATTAGCAAAAGGGAGAGACTGAGATTTCAAATGTCTGCAGTGCACAAATATCCTAGTTACATTCATGAAGGGAGAAGAGATTTAAGTTTAAATTTAGTTATTCAGATCATAACGCATCTAAAGCCTCCATAAGGCTAGCCATGAATTACAAATAATTGAAGTCCAAGTGAGAAGTCAGGTTACCCTTGCAAGGCTTCATATTAGGACAACCCGTTAGTTTCAGTTAATGGTGGTAGCTCTATGTAGACATCTAGCAAGAGTAGATACGTTCAACAAAACCACTTTTCTTTTAGTTCTTAAACTTGAATCAAACTGCTGAGATACTCCTGCCCCACTAATGCAGAATATAATAGTGAAGGCATTCTATTTTTTTAGGAAGTTAGCATAAGTAGGAGCAAGATGATTGAATACAATGTTCTAGAAAGTAAATACTCCTTACTCCATTCAAGAACTGAAAAGTTAACATGAAGATCCCATACTTTCTCCCACATCAGAGAACAACTGATGCAGTAACGAGTTCTGTCAGGCGCTGTATTACTGCCCCCTTGAATGGATGTATTGCTAATCTTCTTGAGGATTATTTGGCACCAAGTTTGCGCTGTCTGCCTAGGCCCACATGGTCTAACTTGTAGTAAATGATATGTGTGAATGAATTCTATCTCCTTTGGAAACTCTTGCTACATCTTTGAATTTGTCTTTCTACATCTTAAGCGAAACTGATCATGAGTAGAACCAACTGTAACTCTAGATCTTGTATGAGAGAGAAAACTTTTCCACTATAAAAAGTCAAGTTGTGCAAAATGCTTATATGGAACCAACAAGATTTAACAAACTGCCTAAATTCTAGAAGACAAGATTTTTTTTTTTAGATGCTTTTTGTTAAGCAAGGATCTTGCATGCTTTTCATGTCTTAAGGCCCCAGAAATCTAAAATATTTTATAAGTGCTTTCAGTTTCCTGAAATCCCTTTTTTTGTGTCTGTTTTTCTGTTTAGTGCATGACAAGTGTTTGTACTAATTCAGGTGTTACAGATGATGGAGGGAAGTAACCTAACATTTTTGTATGTTAATAATTACAGACAGAAAAGTATTGTGTGTTTTAGAGACTCTGTGCCTGCCAACATAAGGAACTGAATGAATAGGTTTTGAGTACTCGAAAGCAATGCCTTTCTAGACAGAGTACTTGAATTAGACAAACAGACTCTGAAGACTTTCTGACACAGGCTGTCTGCCATAGCTTGCATAAATCTGTGCTGAATGAGTACTCAACAAGAATTACTTGAAAAGAGTTGCTAGAAGTCTTGCCAAGAGAAACGAACAATTCTCTCTTAGTTCTGTAAAACCAAGGTGGCCATCAATGAATGTAGTCACTAATACATTAATGATTTAATCGTTAGAGATGATAGGAGCAGTGCAACACTGTATTAAAACCAGCAAAGTTTAATCATCTCTATTCCAATCTTGCATTTTATAGTTCTTACCATGAGGTGACATTGTTGGATCCTTATAATCCACTAGTTTAACAGACTATATGATCTTCATAGGTTTAAATAAAATCTCCAACTGATACTGCTAACCTTCAACCCAGCTTTGCAAACATATCCAGTTCCTCCCACAAGGAACTCATTCGCTTCTATAAAGTAAACTGGAGCACGTTTCTTCCTCCTTTTCCCCTTCTGTTTCCAAATACAGTAGTCCTCTAGATAGGTTTTGTCAACTGAAACAGCACAGCGGGTAAACAAATTTTCCAGACAATGCAAAGTGATCTTTTAAGCATCATCAGTAGCCTCTTAAATACTTTCGATTTGGGTGTTGGTGTGAAAATCCTGATGTCATGCAATCCATTTTGCTTTTCTTGCAACTTTTATCTAACTTACTTCACCCTGTGATCTGGCTGGTAATTATGGTGGCACTAAAGAAAGGATACATTTCAACAGAATTCAGAAGAAGTTGGGTGGTGTAATTTAATCTCCTTTATCAGCCTCCACAGAATTCTCTTTGTCTCTTCTCATCAGCCAAATCTATAATGTCTTGTTGTACAGCTCTGATTGTGGCTTTACAGTTTTGAGGATAAACTAGTCCCTCTTTCTGGTCCAGTTCCAGGGATTTCTGATGAGAAATCAAATCTTTTAGAATCTTAGCACTAGAAATAAAATTTAAATTGAGATTCAGCAATCTGATTTTAAAAAAAAGACATAATCACACGCATTGTGTAAATTTTAAAGCATGTTTGCCCTGTTTCATTCCACTAAAAAGAGATTTCTTTTCTGTTTCCTCTAGCAGGTAAAATCCATTTACTTTCCCAAGTGGTCAAATAAAGCAATCTAATTTTATTAGACACGTTAAGGGACAGCTGACAAATACACTTAAATATCTGCTTACATTTGACGTTTCTATGATTCTCTTTCAGTCTGAAATCAGTTCTATTAACTTTTCATAACAAACAACTTACTGAATATTTACTCCTACTAGGGATCCTTTAATGAATACAGAAAATATCTGTTAAGATTAGTGTTTTACAGGACAATAAGTCAATCATCCTTATGAAGAAGTATTTGTAGAAGTTTTTAAATAAGAAATGTTATAAACTGAAATCTGAATTTTTATTCAAGAAGAGAGAGAAAAATGAGATGTTCTTTCAGCATCACTGAGACAGATTAGTGCTAGTCTGTTGAAGAAAATGCTTACTAACCATTTGTTTTGAAGAGAAACTTCATAGGTTTTGTTAATCTCAGTGAAAGGTAGAGTTACCAGCTCTGGAAGGCAAAGGTGCCCAACTTCCATTTGCCTCATAGCAAACGTCTGCATTTGTTTTAAAGCAATCTGGAAATAATTTGAGGATTAAAATAATGAGTATTTTCATGAAAAGTTTGTCTTAATGTTGCTTTTCACTGTCATGTTTAGGAAATATGTTCTTGATGTATCAAGATGGGTATTATGATAGATAAGAATGGGAATGGCACCGTGTGAGGGAGACATTGTCTGCTTGTCATTGTTAGAGTAGGATAAAACGTGAGACTTTTCTGAGGCTAAGGGAAATAAGTTTTCAGTACATTAAATGTTTTGACTTTTAGTTAAAAGGTTGAGTTCTACAGTGCCACCATCTTTTAAAGATTAAATCCACATGGCAGTATATGGAATACAATATCCATTGTTCGTACTTCTTGAATGACTTGGAATCATGTGTTAACATGATGAAACCAGATGGGATGTTCAAACACTAAACTCCATTCAGTGTTAGCCAGATGTCTTTCATGGAGGATGGGAGAGGGATCCTCTAAATAACATTTTCAGAAAAGATATTAACTGTCAAATTTTGAGCACTTGATTTAAGTAATAAATATGCTCTATTGGTTATTCGAGCTTACCTAAAAGCAGATAAGCTTGATGTGACCTCATCTTAGCTCCTGGCTTCAGATGTGGATGTATCATCTGATGCAAAATATTAAATATTTTTCCTAACCTTAAACAAGTAAAAGTAAAATTAACTTGGTGAGTACACTGGGAGATACAGGGTTTGCCTCTGTGTCTCAACTAGCATCTTACAAAAAAAAAAAAGGAAAAAGAAGATGGTAGAGAGCAAAATAGTTAAGTCGGTAGAGAGCAAAATAGTTAAGTCAAAGGCAAACTGCAGAATGTAGCACTAAATTTTTAAAAAAGTTTACCAAATGTTTAGCAGTCACTCAGAAAGGTTGTATCTCTAAATTAGATTAACAAATGTTTCTTTAATGAGCCAGCTATATGCATAGCTATGTTTGCAGAAAATGCATGGCTATCTTCTGTGTCTCAAAAAAACCCAAAACAAACTCTTCAGTTATGCTACCTTTGACCCTTACACAAATTCCACTACAGTGGGCTTGCAGCAGTGTGGAGAGCCTGTAAATATGTTTAGACAGCTGGTATAGTCTGAGACCTTCTTAAGGAAATAGAAAACAATACAGAAGTTCTTCATTGAGAAATATTCTCATATAATGAGGAATGCCCAATATCTTCCAATGCAGAATGCCTTTTTCAGTGAATCTTATTGCTTGTTATGAAAAAAAAGTATGACTTTTCAAACAGAACAATTGAGAAGTAGGTCGTCTTCCCCACATTTGTCTTTCATGCTGTGTTAACCTCACTTATTTTATATTTGTAAAGTAGAAGAAATGCTAGCCAAGTTAAGTTTCTAAATTTAAAAATAGTGGATGATAAATCTTTGGCAAGGAAGGAAGGATGCACAATTCTAGTCTTCGTTATGCTCGCCACCTCCTGTTGTAGGGAGCTAAGGAAAAAAAGACTAGGAAACTCATTAAGATCTTGTAGCCAAAGGCCACAACCCCTTCTCCCATAAAAGTTTCAAATTTTGTTGACTGTCTGCTCTCCCTTGGCAATGTCCGAAACACACAGTGAATCCTGAGGGCATCCAGCAGAAAATCATCGCTGTCTGTTCTGTGTAAATCCCAAAGAAAGGAAGAAAAGAACACATAGGCACTGCATAGCGTGTTGCCCAGTAGAGAGACATTGGAGGAGAACAGAGTAGAAAGCTAGGTCTTAAGACAATAACAAGTTTATGAATTCATTCAAGTATCTCTGGTGACTTCAGTGGCTTTGATGTTCTCATAATCTCTATATGCAAGCCATCAGTCTCCTTCTGCCAAGAGTCCTCGTGTGTTGGAAACACGATGGAGTCCTAACCCATTGAAGCCTGCTAGGATGATGCTAAATGTGATTCCCTGTGCTAGTTGCTACAAAATGACCGGTGCTGTATGACACCAAGCTGTGTGGTGTGGTTGACACGCTGGAGGGAAGGGATGCCATCCAGAGCGACCTTGGCAGGCTTGAGAGATGGGCCCATGCGAACCTCATCAAGTTCAACAAGGCCAAGTGCAAGATCTTGTACAGGGGTTGGGGCAATCCCAAGCACAAATACAGGCTGGATGGAGAATGGATTGAGAGCAGCCCTGAGGAGAAGAACTCAGGGATGCTGGTTGATAAGAAGCTCAACATGAGCTGGCAATGGGTGCTTGCAGCCCAGAAAGCCAACCGTATCCTGGGCTGCATCAAAAGAAGTGTGGCCAGCAGGTCAAGAGAGGTGATTCTGTCCCTCTACTCTGCTCTTGTGAGACCCCACTGGGAGTACTGTGTCCAGCTCTGGAGCCCCCAACATAAGAAGGACAAGAACCTGTTGGAGTGAGTCCAGGGAGGGCTACAGATATGATTCAAGGGCTGGAGCACCTCTCCTATGAAGACAGGCTGAAAGAGTTGGGATTGTTCAACCTGAAGGAGAGAAGGCTTCAGGGAGATCTTATAGTAGTCTTCCAGTACTTAAAAGGGGCCTATAAGGGAGCTGAAGAGGGACTTTTTACAAGGGTGTGTAGTGATAGGATGAAGGGCAATGGCTTCAAACTGAAAGAGGAGAGATTCAGCTTAGATGTTACAAAGAAATTTTTTACAATGAGAGTGGTGAAACAATGGAACAGATTGTCCAGAGAAGTTGTGGATGCCCCATCCCTGGAGGTGTTCAAGCCAGGTTGGATGAGACTTTGAGCAACCTGGTGTAGTTGAAGATTTCCCTGCCTCTGGCAGGGACGTTGGAACTAGATGATCTTTGAGGTCCCTTCCAACCCTAACCATTCTATGATTCTGACCTGCAAGGGTACAGTTTGTTGCCATCTGCCTTGGGGAACCAACTCAAACTGTTACACAACAAAATAATATATTTGTTGACTTGATGCATGTTCGGTGTTAGTTCCTGTCTCTATTTATTTCTTCAAGCTCAAGAATTAGTGTATTGTACAAATTTAAACCAATCTTTCAGCACAAAAATTCTTAATTCCCCTTCGAGAAGGACTTGAACTCTTTTAGCTTTTTAAGTAACTCCGATTTCACTTCCTTCATTAACATGACCAATAGATGTAATTTTTTTTTTTTCCATGGAAAAGATCTTAATTAAATTACCCAAATTTTGACAGTGGACCTGAAAAATTCAGCTAGAATACTGATACCGATAGAATAGTCATGATGAATGACTCTCTAAATGATATTATGTAAACTTTATTCCCTGAATGTACATACAAAACTGGCAGAGGATATTGGTTAGAGGAATCTTTTTTCCTTTTTTTTTTGTTGTTTTGTAGCATTGAAATGTAGATTTAACTATAAAATAAACCAGTAAAAATTCTAATAAATCAAACTAAAAAATAAAGTATGTAAGTCACCAATGAAGTGAGGAAAGAGGATTTAGAAACAAAATATCAAATGGTTCTCATAGATTGAAGTGATGATGTCCTACATTTTGACTTACTGAAATTTCATGAGAAAATACTTAACTGTACTATTTTGCTTTTTCAGGATACTTGTCTCTAATTTCGCAAGTAGAAAAATTATGAAAGAGAAACTAATCAGATTGCAAGCTGGTTATTTATTTGAGATTTCCACTAACAATGAAAATTCAAATTTGAAGTCCTAATCTTTTGTGTGTCAATTTAATAAAAATATCTTAAGTATCTTTGAAAATGAACGGCCCCACAAAAATACATTATTTTACTTGCATTTTTGCTTTTAAGTAAAATAAAAATCTCATCCTATCTAGGATAACTCTTCATATTTATGGCAACCAATTTCAATTTTTACATCTTTACATGTTACACACTCTTTGCAGAGGAATATAGCAATTCAGGGTTTAAAGAAGCAGGTTGGATGGGGTAGAAGAGATGGGTAAGCAGCAGCTCATCAGCAACTCGGTTTCACAAAGAGAATCTGTCTCTAACTCTAGAATTTTGTGAACTGATGCTCTGGGGCACACCTGAGCTCTGATCCTGACAGCGTGCAGAATCTGGAAGGAAGGATTTTTTTCTCTTCCATGTCTATCATATATTAGGAAGTCATTTACTGGAAGAAAACTCGTTTTAAGTGTTATGCAAGACCGAAATATTATATAAGGATTACAGAAGGAGACACCTGGGTTTTTTTTGGGTTTTGTTATGACTTGTTTCAACTGACATGAAAAAGAACCTTAAAACCAAGCAGCATTCAAAGATAGATTGCTTTAATTTCCTGTAAAATGTGTAGTGAAGGCATTAGGAATGATTGTAAGTTAGAGGATGAGAGAAATATATACTCACAGAAAAAGTACTAAAAATACTCCTGTATTTTAGGTGCACTTATTTCGTGTGGAAGGGTTTGATAATTCATAAGGGTAAAAGAATCAAGACATGAGAATAGCATCCTATTTCTACCATGCTAATTTTTTCTGCAGATCTGGTATGATATGTAATAATTAGAATTTACAGAGAATGAGCTTTATAGGAGTCTTTTCCTAAATACATGATTTTGATGTTCTAAAATAGCAGAAGACTAAATGAATTAGTTTTCAGTTACCTATTTTTTTCTCTACTTAAATTAGAAACTTGAATAACTTCCATTTTATTAAGTTTTTTCCTTCAAATCATTGTAAAATCAGTCATTTACAAATACTGCAAGAAAAGGATTTGTAGTAGCCACCTTAAGCAAGACAAATGAAACCACTCTTTCCAAAGGATTCTGAAGTTCTGTAAGTGTAAGTACCTAAATGGCTGCTTCCACTGATACGCAGCAACCTCAAAAGTGATGATCTTAATGAGATAGTAGAAGAAAACTGTATGAAAAATTACTTCATTCTGTTTATTTCAAGCCCAACTCTTCAGTGTTATGTGTTTCCTCCACAGAAACAATGTCTGTTTTCAGTCTGCAGTAGTTGAATTCTCAGCTGTGCAAAAAAATACAATTATGACAAGTACACTTGACCTTCAGTGAAATTAAGGAGAGTTCCACCTGCACTAAATATGTCTTGTAAACAGTGTCAGGAGCAAAGGAATACAGTCTGGCTAGAAATAAAATCCAGTTGCATAGCTGCTACGATAATAACATTTCAGGTTGCTTTAAAATTTTGACTTCTAATTGTACTCCACTCTTAAACAAGGAGTGTTGATGAGTTGTTAGCAGCTGCAATGTGAACAGGAGCACTCTTTGTGCTGAGATAAAGCTGCCCAGCTCTAGTAATAGTCTGTTTTGCAATAAACAATTTTTTTTTTTTTTATTCTCTCATAGTCTGAATGTTACAAATGAAACCTAAGAACATAAGAAAACTGTTTCAGGGTGCTTCCCAGAATATTGTGATCCCTTGGCATGTGCCTACTCCTAGAATGAAGTAGTATAGTAAGATTCATGAGTAAAAAGTATTTTGTTTTAAAGAAAAAACACCTCCAAAACCAAGCCCTTAAAACTATCTAGATAAAGAAAATGGCCTAAATTAATTTATATAGACATGTCATAGGAAAATCATGAAATATTCTTTTAGAAAGGCACAGTGTATTGCAGGTTGCTTGTCATATGTGAAAGACAATCCAGTAAAATAAATATTTTGGTTCAGATCCAAACACATCTGTGTCATGGAAGTTCCCTAAATGTAAACCCTCATCAGACCTCTTTTTGTGCAAGTAAGTCTCACCTTGAAGTAACGCTGTGCCTAGAGGAGGTGTTATCCTGAATTATTTTGGCTAGACAGTTCTGACTAGTCAGGTTCTCCACAAAGACTACCTGCTGCTATTCACCTCTTTCAAACCAATTCTTTTTCTCTTTTCTTTTCCCTTAGCTTAATGAACATTTTGCAACATAACTGAGAGAGGAAGGAATGTGGGGGAAGTCAGTTATTTAAAGCTTTTAAATGTCCAAATCATAATTTCTAATTTTTTTTTTTAAGCATAGTTAGCTGGTATAGATCACAAAGTGCAGGAAATATGTACTGGACAGTCTCGTATTTCCAGTAAGATTTATACCGCAGTTGTACAGAGTGCATTTTAGTAGATGGTATCATAAGGTGAAAAACTTATGGATCTTAAATGTCAGGTCCACATCTGAAGAAGCTGTTAGTCCTGCAGCATAATAAGGATGGGGAAAATGGATTCCTTGCCCGCAGTGGTGGGAAACGCCCATGACAGGCTTTTTGGAAACACCACAAAATCTGTAATGGCATCAAAGATGATGGTACCCAGCTTGTACTTTCTCCTCAGCAAAGTCAAATTGCAAGGTCTCAAAAATCCTAGCAACCATCTACTAAATATATAGCACAGATGAAAAAAAATTACATATGCATATACTGTGTTTTATGTTATCTGCATCACTGATGACTGTAGAATTTATAGAACGTCAGATTTAATTTACATTTTACTACACCTTATTTTTGTAAATCAAAATTGAAATTGTACAGACTTTATGTAGTTTAGCACTCTTTATTATTAGTCTGTAAAAGTGTTGTGTTTTTCTTTAAAATTTATATCAGTCCCAATGTAATTAATAACCATACAAAAAATCAATTTATTTCTAAGGAAAATCAGCTGAAGTGCCTTGGCTGTTTTGTGATGATGGGTTCTGTTTTTGTCTCCTATTTCCATAGCAAAGAGAATTAATTTAAGAGAGATCAATAGCGTTGCCCACATACATCGCATGCTCCTGCAATAGTTCACAGTGCTGGGGAATATGCAACGTGAGATTAAACTTAAATCTTGTATCTTGTTGTATAGAATTATGCAAATAGCATACCCTTATAGAGAAGCTTTTGTTTTTATTAATTTAACACAGTAATAACTAATAAGGGAAAACGCATAAAACAAATCATTGTGTGTACTTCGGATATAAAAGCATGTGTGAAGCCTTGATACTGGATATGTCATGGATGTTTCTGTGTAAAATGCTCTGTGCACTTTGCAGCGTGTGAAACCTGCCCGAACTTTCCAATAATGCTAAAGCACTTGCAAAAATGTTGCACCTGGAGCAGGGAGGAGTGAAGAGGGCAAAGGTCAGCATTAGGCATTAAGACACTGACTAAACAGACTTTACACTCGGTGAAAAGTCCAGACAACCCCTGCAGTGTCATCTTACAACTCTGGTTTTCTTCTTTTCAGGACATAGTAATCCATAAATACACTCGAGTCACCAGCAGCTTAGCTCTTCCCCCTCTTCTCCCCCTAACTCTCCTTTCATTTTTAATTCTTACATAAAGATTTGAAAATTTAACCCTTTCTATGTCTTTTAATCAACCTTGGGAACTACTTTTCCTCGCTGTTGTCATTTGTTAGAATTCTCATCTTTTTAAATCCTCTTTTTTTGTAAATTATTCTTAGAAGAGTGGTTTCAAATCAACCAAGAAATAATGCTTGAAAACAGCAGCACAAACTCAGTGTATGGATAAGACATTCTAGGAAATTATCAGATTTTATTTCTAAAAAAAGGCAGTCATCAGACTTCGTAAACAACTTAAATGCATTCTTTTTTCTGAAGCTTCTTAACCAGAGACTTTATGTGAAATATTTCATGGGATGTAGTATAAAATTTGGTTTTACGACTTTTGATCTTATTTGTTTGGATAGATGAAACCAGTTTCAACTGAGATGCTGCAAGAAATAATCTTGCCGTTGTTGGGTTTTTCTAATGAAAATACCCCACAACACAAAAAACCCTCATCAATTATTTCTCTAAACTGAAGAAAGGTAAAGGTAAAACACAAAGAGGTGTTTGTACTTTTATCATACAACTAAGTCTTTCAATTTTGCATCTATTATGCTTACTAGCTGAAATCATGAGACCAAAGTGTTTTTAATTGTTTTATCTGATCCCATTATATACATCCTATGGCTTAAAAGACTGGATAGACTCCTAATACAGTCTGGAGCCTTGACAGTAAAATAAGCTGGTGAAACACAGCTCGTTAATTGCACGTAACCATGTACATTTTGCTGACTTCCTCTCCTCGTTCTAAGCACTGCACAAAGCTGTACTTCCACGTAGGATATTTCCCTCTCGCCGCCTTCTCACTGCACCAACCCTTCTGCAAACCTACCGAAGCGATCAGCAGATCTGCCACATTGCCTTTTTCTTAATTAATTTTTACAATTCCTGAAAAGCATTGACAAAAGATAGCTGAAACTCTGAGTATTTCTCTCATACTGTGCATATATTGATTAATAGAAACATTCATCAGAAAAATATTTTTCTTTCATACAAAGATCCCTCATATTTGCTCATGGAGGGAAAACAAATTTTTCAGTTCCACATATGCAACACTGTCATTTCCGTTAGTCACAAAATGGCAGCATGAAAAAGTCTTCTGTGAAATCTCATGATCATCTTCAGGCCTACTGATTTCTGTTCCTGTGCAGTGATTTTTATTTTTTTTTTTTTAAGTTGCTGCCCAAGAGTTTCTGACTCAGTCTGTTCAATGGTGGGAATCAAAGAATCTTCAATAGAAACAGAAAGGTAAAACTGAGCTCACAATCTAATGATTGTGAGCCAGTGAAGGGGACAGAACCCAGCAAAGGTATTTACTTCTCGTGGCAAAGGGTTCTGTTGAAATTAAAGACCAATTTCAGTACGATGCTTTAAGCATGTGCTGAGCTTTGAGCATGGAAGTGGCTTGCTAGATTGGCTTTAGAAGTAGGAATACGCTCAACACTGTTACAAGATCAGATCCTTGGCGCACAAATACTGGAGGCAGTAAATGTCTAGGGCTCAGGTCTGGTACTCCTGGTCCTGCAGTGCAACGTTTTAGCCTGCAGCTAGTCTCACTGGTACTGTGGGACAGTCTGTTAAATAAGCCATTACTCTGTAGGAGTCAGCATTTAAGAGTTAGGCCTTGCAGGACAGCACATTTCGTTGAATATAGAACATCATTACAGATGGAGTAGTATCTTCTCTTTATCCTATATTCTGATGTTTTGTTGCGTGTTAGCAAAAAATAAAAAGTGAATGTTCAAGGACATGAAAAACCTAAGAAAATTAAAATACAACTGAATTACATGAATCTCTTGAGAAATGGACTTTGTACCTTGCCTAGTTACAGAAATACCACAGCAAAAATGACCTGATTTAATAACAGCAATAACAACAAAAAAAGACTATTGTTCGGTCTGGAATTTTATATTCTTTTCAAGCACCTCAGGTGTCTTCATTACCCTTTGCTGTGGTATCTCAATGCCAACCTTGCAATAATAAAATCACACATTCATCAAAACTTGGATTCTGCTAATATGACATAAATGAGAAGCCAGGCAGCTAAATGATTTGCCCAAGGCTACAGAACATCTTGCTGGAGAGCTGAAACCAGACCTTTTACCATGTCTGCCTGGCCAGTCCCAAAGTCTGTGCTTTGTTTTATGTTCTTAGGCATGTTCTTTCACGCACATGTTACTTGGAGTGCATACTTGACATATAGCAAGGGCTATGCTGCCCACTGCATTTTCTCCTGGATTGTATTTCACCTTACATTTAAAAAGTGACTTTAATAAAAACCTGATTCAACTGAAGAAAAGAAGGATATCTTATTGAAACCTTTTTCATAATTATTTTTCAGGCATTATTTTCCAGAACTGTTTGACTGTTTCTTGATTCAAGTTTATAGTGATAATCTGAAACCATCAACTACTCAAACGTAACATTAAATTAAACTTTGAATAGAAGAGGGAATTCGTACAAAACAGTACAGGAATAATAAATCTGTTGCTAAAGCTTTTCCTTTTTTTTTTTTTTTTAAAAAAAAAAACCACGAAAACAAACTCCAAAACCAACCAACCAACCAAACATGTATTGCTTCCAATTGGTCTTCCTCCACATACATGCTTTCCTTCTAAAGGATTCATTTTACCCACTTACCTTATCCATGGGTTATGTAAACGTATGGGTAGGACCTCACACATCTTTGACAAGATTTAGCATGTAGAGCATGGAAAATATTGTTATATTACTCCACAGATATGTCACTAAATCCAAATAAAATAGTAGGTAAGACTGTAATGATGTCATCTGCGTATTTCTGTAGATAATGTTTGTGTATGATATACAGTATTTACAATCTGTACTTGCCATGTAGATTACAGACACAAGTAAGACAGTGATCACCAATCCACGTAGTGTGGGTAGAGGGTGTGTGTGTAAAATCTATGTAGGCAAATTAGTAACAATTGAAGATTAGAGATGTTTGAAGGCTGAGCATTTTGGACAGTGGAAAATTATATTTTTCTGATGGTTTTTAATTTTTTTTTTAATTTGAGAATAACATTCTTCATATTTTCTGACTTCTTTAGAAAAGGCAAAGAGGTTCATGCTTTAATTCACTCATATCTTTTTGTTTGTTTGTTCACTCTCTGCTTGAGGGGTTTTATTTCTTTTTCTGGTATATTTGGTAATGAAATGATGCTAAGTACCTGTTTGTCTGGTGTGTGACAGACACACGTATTCCTTGTTGCACGTATTTGTAAAAGAGGGACTTGCAGTGATTTTTGCCTGAATGCGACTGGATTTGCTGCTGTACAAATAATATAAATTAAATATTCTTAATTATTTTAGCTCATGGTAGAAAAGATTCAAGACAAAGGGGAGATTGATGCAGTGTGCCTTACAATGGCCCTACTGATTTCTCTACTGGCCCTTCCTCTGCACATGGTCAATTAGAATTGAAAATCCTGTGCTGATTTCATTCGCTGGAATTTTTAAGCAGGTCAGGAAGAAAGATGTTATTGAAAGGAAAAGTCTCATCTAAATAAGAAAAGAACACGTGGCCATCTGGTCTAACTGTACCATGCCGAAAGTCATTTTGGCTCAGCCGTAGTTTGGTCTTTGCAACAGTTTGCCAAAATATCAAACAGAAATCTGTTTACATTAAAACACTCTGTGCTTTTTATCTATAAAAATGCGCAGTTCTCTTCCTATCTGTAATGCATGAGCTCATTTGACCCCATTACCTTATTGAGACTGCCTATGTTTCTGGTAGGTTCTCAAGTTACTTCTGCTGTGTAAAGGTATAAGTGAAACAACTAGTCTTTTGAAAGTTTTGGAAGTAATCCTGAGTGCTTTATTCTTATGACTAAAACTTGCACTTCTGCTTGAACTAGGAAAGGCTCAAACAAGCAGATGCAACAGAGGAAGCATGGGGGGAAGAGGGGAGAGGAGAGTTTAAAAAAAGAAATTGGAACTTGAAGTTTGTGCTAGTAGCACCATGGAGTTTGCACACCTAATTGGAGGCCATAGGCTAAGAGATGAGCAGTAATAGACGTCAATTTTTTAAGGAATGGAGTCATAAATATGCATGAGCTTCCATGATTGCTTTGTTTCAACATCAACTATTTAAAAGTTTAAAGCAGTCAGTGGAAAACCATAGGTCAGAACTTTTCACTTTTAGGTAAAGAAATTCTTTGCGTAAAAAGCTAAAACACATAGCTCCAAATCTCAGGTGCTTGGACAACAGCAGTTGGAGTTGCCATATTTGCAAAAATGCTGGGCATTTGTATCTCCTACCTACTTTAGTCAGAGCTGCTGAACACCCAGCGTTCACAAAACCCAAGAGACCTTACTGGGAGAAGGGGAGAGTGTTGAACCAAACATGGAGGCAAGGGCCCTGTATTCGTATGCTCAGGTTTAATGCTTAACTCTTATGTGATTAGTTGTTACTTTTTCATTGACAAACAATATATAAATTGCCAGTTGAAATATCCTTTCTAATACAAGGTAGTGTGTAAATCACTTTCACACAGGAATTGATTTGCATAGGATCTCAGTCTTTAGGAAATGCATAAAAATATGATTGTTTATTACCTTAAGAAAATAAGTCAGCACTTCAAAATGTGGCTGCAGGCATTGTTTTGAAATACATTTGTGAACCATAAGTGACAAATTTTATTTTTCAAGTATAATATGCAAGGAAAAGTAGAAAGGAAATTAGCACTTAATACTAGTGAACTTGTGTATATACATATACATGTAATTTACAAATATATGCTTCTCATGTGACTGTTGTGCTGAGTTAGCTTGTATATTTCATATAAGGTATATAAAACGTTCCTTCAGAAAACTGTTAAATATTTTAGTTTTAGAAAAAAACAAACAAACAACAACAGGAATACAAATTTGACCAGAGCTTTTAATTCACTTGATTTCTCTGAAATCTTTTCTTGAGTGTTTGCCTTGCCTGTGGATATCGTTGCCACTACATGCAACCTTTTGTTTGTGTGTCTCTGCTGCTATTTAGAAAGGAAGTTGTTTTTTTTAAGACTAAATTTATGTGATATGTATGCTGGGTTCCTTTTTCGATAGTGTTTATTAGCAATGTTAAAGAAAAAAGCTAAAATAGTTTCCTGTCTTTCTATTAAGGTACCTGTTAGTGTGACTAAAATATAGTTTAAGCCTTTTCAGGGAGTAAATTAGAAGCAACGCATATGTGTGTATGTGCATGTGTGTATAAAAACGGATTATGTTTTACATCTTTTTCACACAAAGTCTATCTTGAAAAGCAAAAATTAATCGCTTTTTGTACCATACCATAATTCGCACGAGAAGACAATGCAATTCTAAAGAACTTTTAGAAAATAGGTCCGCACAGCATTCGTTTAAAATTTAAATAGAATAAATGCTTTGAATCTCCTTTTTCCTTGGATGTCGCTGCTAACCCCACCCATAGCCACACCAAACAGAGAGCAACTATTTTGGGGAGTACCGCGTTCCCAAGAACCAACTTTCTGGCACGATGACACTGGGCCAGTCGGCATTTCTCTGGGCTGTGGCACCAGGAAGACCGGCGCTTGCAAGGCCAGCTCACTAAAATAGTCCCCTGCCACAGCCCCTTCTTCGGTTTGAAGACAACCTACTCGCAAGCAGTCTGCCAGTGCCTTGCTTAAAACTGCCACAAAACTGTCTAGGAGATCTTGCTAATCTCTCTAAACCCAAATATGTTCAAGTATTTCAGTTTGACCGCCTTTCAGATGCGAGTCTCTGCGCTAGCCGTTTGCCTTTATGTAGTATATTGTGTACGTATACAAAATCCTTACACAGTGTTTGAGAGCTACACAGCAACTATGTAAGCGATGCATCAACTTAACGTAAAATACTGCATTGACTGTAAAGCTGGAGTAGAAACCACTGTAAAATGGGAAACAGTGGATGTCTCCGGTTACACTGTGTTGGAAAGTGTGCGTACATACGCACGTTTTGTACAATAATCTGCGTATACATTTACAAAGTTTCTTATTTTGTGGTTTTTTTTTGCAACTCGCCATGAAGTTGAAACGGGGCCTGGCTGACATAAGGAGGAAAGGCTCGTGTTTGTCTTTAATCTTTCTGCAGCACAGTTCAGACTTCTGTCTGATCTGCACACAGCAGAGCAAGGGGCTTGCCGTGCATTGCGTGCAGGCTCCTTGATTGTGGAGGAGAAAAAAAAATCTGGCTGGAATCCAGACAGGCGAGCGCAGCGCTCTGTTGATCATTATGTCTGGCCTTCAGGTGTCTCAGCTCACAGTGGGCGGCGGTTGGGGGAGGGGGAGATAACAGGAGGGCAGACAAAGAATAAAATGGTGTATTTGGAAAAAAAAAAAAAAATTTTAAAAAACATATGTAAAAAATCCATGTCAAATCCTTTTTTTAAAAAATGCTTCTTTTAACGTTCCTTTCCCTGCAGTGGGAGCAAGCAAACATCTGTCCAGGAAGATTTATTTAAGCCATAATTAGTAGCGTCTGGAGTCTTTCAACAATTTCTCCTTATTGCACTTAATTTTTTTTTTTTTTAAAGAAGTCTGCTCGTCTTTCACTTAGAAACTGTTTTCACTTCATGCTTTATTAGAGATCCAGCCCAGCCAGGACCGAGTCAGATTTCTATTGTCTTTGCTTTTTCCCTTCTGATCGTAGTTTTCAGAATCTAACTTTTGGGAGGGGGGATGGGAAGGAGCATGCAGGCAGGGAGAGAAAGATCTTATTAAAGGCCTTATGAGTATGGGGGGGGGGAGGTGAGAACAAAAATACAAATCAGTGCTTCTTATTACACAGTTATCTGTTTGGGTTCAATTTCTTTTCCGGAGAAGAAGAAAAAAAAGCTCTGCTTTGTCTGTTGCTTCTGTTTGAGAACTCTCATAAATCTTGCCCAGAAAGCAACTTGAGCTTAAGGAGATCTGGCCAGCAAAGCTCTGGGAAGCAATTGCAATGTCTCTTGCTATGGATATTCTCTTCTTTCTGCCCCCTTCGTCCCCGCTGCCCCCTCCATCCCGACCTTCTGACGTTATGCTGTGAGGAGCCCCGCGCCCTTTCCCACCCCGCCAGGAATCTGAGCGAATGCAAGCCGCAATCGAAAGGTAGTTAAAGTTGCTTATCAAAAAGCCTCTCCTTGTGCTGAGACAGTCCAGATATCACACTAGTTGTGTTTTTCAGTCCAGCCATAACCCTTTTCTAACACTCCCTGCGTTGACTCGCCTCTCCCCCTCCCCCCGTGAAAGGGGTGGGATGGGAACCTTGCTCGACTTCATTGTTCCAAATGTAAGAGCTATTTGCCCCAAAGTGTCTTCGCTGTCTTTCATAGCTAATTATAATAACTGTCAGATGTCTGGAAAGTCTGGGCTGCCCTTGCTGGCGGAGTTAAAGTTTGCCTTTATTTTTTTCCCCTTGGGGACAGATCAGGCCTGATTAGACACAGAGTACAAATAAAAGTGAACAACCTACATGTGTAGGGCTTTTTGTCTTTGTTTTTCTTTATGAACAAAGCAGCACGCTGGCTATGTCAGGAGGCAGTGTGGCATGCAGCGTGCATGCAGGCACTGCCCTGGAGGATAGCTCTGCTTTTTTTCTTTTATTTTTCTTTTACTGAAGCGTGCAAGAAATATTTCTGAATTTGAATCGTGCTTTAGATACTCGTTCATCTCGTAAGAAAAAGTAACCATCGATTTAATGCGCATAGCGTTTTGACAATTTTAAGAGATTTGTTTTTCCGGGTGAAAATACAAATAAAAAGACCCTGTACTCACAGTTTTGTTGTGCTGTGCAGGTCACTGTCCCCTTCTGCAGAGACAAGGAGGGTCGGAGGATGTCAAGGGTGCAGAATCCCAGTTTAATTCAGGAGAAATATACAAATGTGCTTCCTGAAGTCGCCTGGAAGTCAGCCACTTGTGCTCAGACATCCCATTGCTGCTCTGCACGCTATACTATCTGCAGTTCTGAATTGAACTAAATACTGCCCATGTGAAAGACAGGGGAAACACAGTCATGTGGGACACACAAATCCACTCTATTGGCTCCGAAGGCACAACTTCAGCATTCTTGCGTTTCCACCATTGGTTAACAGTTCAAGCCGAAAGAGTCTGGGTCCTCCTAGTGAGTCCGTTTTCCCTTTATGTGTGGAAGAATGACTGTAGGATTTTACAGTGACAGGATTAGTTAAGAAAGGGACTGAAGTCATCCCTTTGACTGAAGCTGGTGGGTGGGGATTGGAAGCTGTGCTTTTCTCAAGTCGACGTTTTTCCTTTTTCTGCCTGCGTTCTGTGTGTCAGGAAATGCTTGCAGTTAACTCGGGCAGCGCAGAGAAACTGAAGGGACTTTCTTCAGGTTCAGGGATAGGGACTTGACTTTTAGAGTAATGCACTGTTACAGACCCTACAAGGATTTTTACAGGAACAACTCTATTCTGACTGACTAAACTGTGGCTTTTTTCTCGTTTGGTTGGTTTTTTTTAGTTGTTGTTGTTGTGTTTGGTTTTTTTTAAAGCCCAGAAAGGACTATATCAAGATCATCTAACTTGAACTTTTGCATTGTGTAAGCCAGACAAATGAACCCAGCAATTTCAAAGCCTAGACTAATAATTTGAGTGACAACAGAAAATAGATTTTATAGAACTACTGGATCTCTGGGGAATATTATGATGTGGTCATAATAGTTTGAAAGAAGCAACAAATTAAGTAAAATCTATAATTGCCAATATTTGGTCAGTTTAAGAATAATGAAAATATAAAGACTAAATAGGAGGGAAGATGACTGACTATTCCTTATCTTGGTGTTCTGTCATTTGCCTGATTTAGTAGTTATGCCAGCATAAGCAGTAATTTGAAACAGTACTCAGTCACGTGTGACATACTTCTCCAATTAACCCTTATTAAAAAGACCTTTCCCAAATCCCACATGCATGTTTTCCTAGAACCACAGAAAGTAGAAGCATGACAGATTTGTCAGGGTTTCTCTCTGTCCTCCTTTCTGGGCAGGTTCTGTGTTTCCAGGGCTTTGTCCAGTGTACCTCTAAATACCCTGAATGTGCAGCTCCTGTTGGTGGACTGGTGAACTTAGGGCCTAATTTAGCAGTTGAAGGGCTGGACTATACTTGGAAATTTACCAGAATAATTATTCTGGAATAGTAAATTCATTATACGCCTGTGGTGTATGCAAGGCCAAGCACAACCACACTGCGCTGCTAGCATTCGTGCTACGATACAAGCACAAATTCAGGAGCTTATGCCTGGCTCTGGGTGTCAGGACATTTTTGTTTCTACCAGTCAAGCTTGTTCAGACCACCTTAAAACAATGCTTCTTCCTCTTTGGAGTTCACTCTCTTAAGCTATTTATAGACTTTTATCATCGCCTCGCTGACCACCCTTGTCATCACTTAGCTGAACGCCATATTCCAGGTGTAGCTGCGTAAGACACAGTGATGCTCCTGCACAGCCTGTGACCTGTTATCACTGCAGCAAATCAATATGTGAGCAGGAAAAATATATGTTTAAAAAATGTACTTACAGACCTGACAAACAGGATTTCAAAGATGATGAAGACACTATATGTCCTACTCTGAGTTAAGAAGGTGGCCTTGTAAGGCTGCCTTTGCTTCTAAGAGCTAAGATGCAGTCCTTTTGTTTTTCTTTAGCAGTCTCACTTAAAAATAATGTTTAATAATAATACATAACAGGCAGGGTTTGGTTTTGTTGTTGTTTGGGTTTTTTTTAATCTTCATGAAGAAAGGTAATTGTCTGGTTTGGATAAAATAATTCTACAGCAGTAGCATCAAAACTTTCTCTCCTCCCTCCAAAAACGTTTTCAGCTCCACTGGGCTTTTGACATCTGGACTGCAGAACACTGAGGGGAGAGAACTGAAAACCCTGGGAGACATTTTCTTTTTTTCGCAGTGCTGGTGGTCTTCATAATTTTGGTTACTCTTTTTGTTGTTGTTTAATTCAATTAAAGTGGGAAGAAATACTAATAAAAGAAACCTTACTCGAGAGAGCAGTAAACTCTGGTTTTGAGACCATGGTCTTGTCTTAAATACATCTTTTTCATGAACGTCAGTTTCTGATTTTAAAATGCTAAAAAGCTATTTAAAGAGAGAGAATAAACATCTGAATTCATTTAGTATTGTTTAGCTCTTTCCTCAGACAAATCATAAGTGAATTTCAGGAAAACTTAGGGAATCTGGAGCGATGAATCAAGGAGTTAAGTGATACAAGCAGATATTTTTGTGACTCATAGTATTTCAGAGACCAAATTAGTACTTAGGATCAGTATTGTCTGCAAAGAAAGAAGCGCATCTTTACTTGTATTCATGTATTTTAGTGGACATCTTGTTTTCCATATCATCTCCATTGAAAAGAAATCAAAATGAAGATTTAGGTTACATCATGTTCACTCTCCTGGAATAATAAACTGCTTTTTTCTCTGTTATTGGTTACTAGGAAAGAATTCATAGCTGTAAAAGCCAAAGAATGGGAGGATCATAAAATTACCATAGTGTGGAAAATAACATTACTTTGCAAATACTGTCATTGCGATGACACTTAAGACGTAAGACGTGTTGCTGTATGAACAGGGTTGTCAGTCTGGAGACTGTACTGTTACTGCTATGTGATCCTCTGTGACTCCATCCCTGGACTTCTATTTCAGGTTTGAGGTTAGGGGTTTCTGAGTTTTGGGCTTTTTTCCCTGATTAGCAAAGACTGGTAAAGACGCATAACTCCTGCCTAATAGAGATCCTATTCCTGGGAATATTTCACTGTTCCTGGCCAGAAACTCTAGGAAAGGAAAGAGATGACCGAAGTAAGTTAGAAATGGTAGTCACTGAAATAGCTCTTTTTTATTCTTTGGAATTATTAGAGAGCATATGGCATGAGGGGGAAAAGGAGGATGGCCCTGATCCTCTCATATGGGGTGCATTCCCAAACAACTTTACAAAACACCTAGTGATTTTTTTCCTGTGTAGATCTGATGTCAATGACTATTTGGGAGGAGGAGGAGGTTTTCTTCTTGGCTTCTTTTTAACAATGCGTGCTACGTTTAGAATGGGAAAAATGAAAAATTCAGATAAATTTGTCAGAAATGTTTAGAAAAAAGGCACTTACGCAGTTTGCGTGTTGATGTGTTGTATTATATAAATGGATACTTTTGAAAACACTTTAGCTGTTTCCTTAGGAAATCAAATGCAATTCTATTGTGTGTATGATGTAGATTTCACATTGCCCAGCACTTCTAAGACTTTCCATTTCTCTTTCTGTGGAAAATAATTGAACTTTACTGTACAGCCTGTGTATTTGCTTGCAACTTTGCCAGAGAATTCTTGCTGTTCTATGCACCTTTGCTTTTTATAATTCAGCAGTAGGTGGTATCTGTTAAAGTTTAAATTTTATATTAGTCACTGCTAGTAAAATCCCTCAATGTTGGTAATGCATAAGAAAAGAAATCAGTCAAAAAAACCAGGAGGTACTGGAGAAGCTGGAAAGAGGTAGAGAAGAACCAAAGCCGTTGAAAGTCTTTGAGGGCAGACAAGTGGACAAAGGGAACTCAAAAGCCGTCTCACAGAGATAAATTACCAGAGCCTGGAAACATGCACATTACTTGCAGCGTGTGCATGTATTCTGGAAATAGTTTTATACACTAGTTAAGAGCAGCCCTAAGCTAACAGGAGGAGGTTTTCAAATGCACCTGGTACAGGAAGGCTGTGAAGGAGGGTTTGTTCTCATCTCCTGCACCAGGAGGGGTGAAACTTGCTGAAACGCTGTCTGAGCAAGTCATCTGTGCTGTACATGAACCAGCTGGCCAGGTTGCAGTATCTACCATTTGCATAAAGAAGAATCGCTAGCAAAGCTGTTAATGTCATAACTGATTTTGTGGAGCTTTTTTCAGTTTATGTTTTGGTTTGTTTGTGGTGGTTGGTTTTTTTTTTCCCAACCAAGTCTTTTCTCATTCCTCTGTCTCCTCGAGTTATTTATGTAGATAAAGTGAATGAAACCACATGAGATACTGGGAAGATTTTCAGCAGGCAGAGAGGAAGCTGGTATCCCATTAGTAGAGTCAGAAGACCTTATTCCTGTTTTCTCTGCAGACCTTCTTTCTGTTTAGAGACGAGTTTGGAGGATAGCTTAGATGATCTGGCTGCAGTATAACTACTACAAAAACCAGCTCAGATTCAGTAGGTTTTTGACCTATATGTAGTGGAATTCATGCATATTTTGAGCTATTGGTTGTTTCATATTTATAAACCTGATTTTGGCTACAGGACGGTTGGTGAGGAATTAAGATCTCATCAACATCTTATTCAAATGAACTGATAAGATTAGGAAAAAATCCAGGATCCTAAGCTAATCAATTCTAAAATTTGTGCAAGGTTTGTACAAGTCAAAATTGAAGTAATCTGTTAACAACCATATTCATAGGATAAAACTTCAAGATAAAACAGAACGTTATGTAAACAGTGGGTTGGTAACTGCAATATTTTTCAGATGAAGTTGAGTGATACAAGTGTTTTTAAGCTTGGCTATATTTAGAGTGCCATAGAATTATTGTGTCCAGAAAGATTTGACCAACAAAGCTAGAACCAAACATGCTTTTAAGCTGATATACCTCCAGTTTAAAATGTAAAAAATCCCTTGTAACTGTTAAGGTATCATTGAAATTAAAGATACTTGAACATTTTTTTTAATATCACAGCTGTATTTTCCAAAAAGTCTGGTGATTTCTTTTAAATAATGCTGCTGCTTTTTTTTTTTTTTCCCTGGGTTATTTCGTCAATTTTTGTTGACTACTGTTTCAATCTCTTTTCTTTGGTCACTTGTTCCTATAACTCCTTTCAGTATAAACAAGTTATTTTCTCTAAAATACATACACCTCAAACTCAGCTGGCCCAATTTTCACAAAAAAAATGAAGGACCTTGTAGGGGCAGTCTGACTTGGTGACCATAACAGGTCTTTTTCCCTCAGACTTCTCTTACAAGATTACATAGCTTTTTCTGGTTGCAGGTAAGTTCTTTCATCCTCGATTAACACATAATAATATATAAACATATATATTTTATAAATTATCAAAGTGCTGTTTCCTTATAGAAGTCTTCAACTGGCATTTTATTTTCTAATTTCCTTCTGCTGTAAAATATTCTGTTGGTTTCAGTCTGAAACGTATCAAAATTTTGTGCAATCCAGTATTTAGTGAAGAACAATAGTATTTAGCAGTTTATGTTTAAAATATAGAAATCTTTTGATGGAAAAGTCAAATTTTGTCTAATTTTGAAAATTTTAATGGAATATATCATTCCTTGGGGGAAATAATCTCGCTTTTCACAGAAGAAATAGATGAATACTTAAGTATTTCACACTATAGGTAACAAAATTAAATAGAGCATTCCCTGCATTTCCTCACCCCTACAGCACTGTCTGCAACAGAAGTACAGTATTATTGGTGAAGTTAAAGCATAGCAAGGAAACAAGTCATTAGCAGTTGCAACTTCTTTTTTCGGTAAAATATTCAAGTTAAAATAAATTACAACCTTTTCTAAAGTAATGTATTGTTTAGGGACCAATATAACAGATCTTGGAGATTATTTTTTCTTCTTTTTCAATAATTTTGATCTAAAGAGCTCTCTCATTTTTTGATTCATTATTCTTGTCTGATGTCTCAGTCTTTTACAGATTAAGATAATAGGTAGTTTACCCCATTTCTGTCTCGATTTTGGGTGGTCCTAAACCAAGACAGTTTCAAAAGGATTTTTTTTTTCTTAAACCATCTGCCCTCCACATTTCACTCCTTAATGAAATAATTTATTTTGTTCTTTTCTTAAGGAAAGTTAATACTGCATAAAAGCAATATTAATACCATAGTTTTCCTTGCAAGAAGCCAGACCTGTTACTTTAAGGATGTGCGTTTTTCCTCTGGTAGCTTATGAAAATTTAAATTAAAAGGATTTAATAATTTAAGCAGCATAGTTTAGTGACTGAATGTTGAAGAACAGAGGAGTTTGAAATTGCTAGCAAAACACCAGACATTTCAGAGAATATAGTTCAATACTGCCTTCAGGCACTGATCCTTGCTAGGTGCATGCAGGCTGGTAGTAGGGATGCTTTCAGAGACAGATTATTATATAGTTGAATAGAACTGCTACTCTAGTAATGACATTTTATCTTTAATTATATATTGTATTACATATTCTGTATTGATTAATTAATTTCTTATGCACTAAAGACCAAAGAATTCTTTTACCAAGAGCATTTTGATCTTGGTTAAAGGACAAGGTGTGTAGGCAGAGTGGATGAAAGCAGGGGGGACAGAGGGAGGAAGTCAATGCAAACTGCACTTGTTCAAATAATTGCAGTCACCAAAGTATGTTCACGTATTTGTCTGATCCTTGTAGGGCAATAAAATCCTTCCCTATGAGCCCTCCTAAATGTCCTCCTACTTTTAAGTAATCTCTATTGTGGGATGTTTGTGCTTTTCTTATTATTTGATTGTTTGGGGATTTTTTTGGTTTGTGGTTTTTTTTAATAGAGCAATCACCATGGTATCTAAAGATCCTGTTACTGCATCCCTCAGTCTGTTTCTTTTGTTCCTTCCCACTGTTTAATTATGGACCTCGTTTGTGGCAAATCACAATCTAAACTGGAGGTTTCTTGCTTGAGGGACCTTGACTGAGATCCTGACCTTAGTGAAATCAAGGAGGAGAGTGGGTTTCAGTGTCTTAAGTGGCAGCAGGATTTCACCCCTGCCTTTATTCAGGACACCTCTGGACAAAGGGAACAAGTAAGAATGAAGTGCTTGAGTATTAAGCCAATTATCTCTCTTAATTAGGACATGTATAGAGAACTCTTAAACTGAAGAAAGGGTGAAATCTGCTGAATAAATTATTCACAGTAAATAGTCCTCCCAGTTCTAGTTCTGACAGAGATAAAACTGCAGAGGCATCAAAGTGTCTGCTCTTACAGGGTATTGCTCTGACACAGATGTCAAATGACAAATCAACATGAGGTGAGCAGATGAGTCTTATTCCCTGCCTTGCTCAGCTGGAGAGATCGCTAAGGGTGGTCAAATAGTCTCCGACGATGCTCTTAGAGCATTCTTTAGTTGTAAAAGATAAATAAAACTGGCCAGGAGGTAACTTCTGTAATTCCTTAAATCTGCTTTGCAGATATTACAAAGGGTAGACTACAAATAGCTTGGGAGCGTTTTACCGCAGCATGGAGGGAGGGAGGGAGATCAGTAGGACCTTGTAGCCACCTCCTCTAAGACCAAGAAGAGACCTGAAAACTTGAAACAGTTTTTCTACTTGTGAAATGGGTGTTGCTATAAAGGCGTTTAGCTGTGGTTCATTTCATCAGTACTGAATTTATCTCCATATTCTTTGCTGGTCTCTAGTGAGATATGTCTTTGAGACGAGGTAACAGTGATGGAAATTACTGAAGGTGTTCTGAATAAATAGTGAATCAAACCCTGTTGTGGGTATGATGTCCTGGCCGTTCATGTTTTCACAAAATGCCATGAAAATCAGAGCTTCCTTTGGTCTCCTGTTACTTCATGCAATTTCTTTACCGCCTGCTGGGTAGCTCTCTCTTCTTAGCCCATTTTCCATAAAATTGAGTGCTTAATCAGGGAAAACCGAAAGTATTGGACAAAAGGCTGTTTAACTGCTTCCTCAGGACAGGCGTGTAGGAAAGGGCCTCACTCATAATATTCATCATTCTTGTAGGACTTTGGTAGAATTATTTAAACATATGCTGTAAAAACAGTCCTGCTTACGTGCAGAACCTGACGTGGCAGCTGGGTAACATGGGGTCGGGCAGAGGCAGCTCTAGCTCCGTAGCCACAGAGAGGAAATTTCAGAATTCAAATTGGATGCCTCTCTAGTCATCAAGCTGTCATTCATGAGTTTTAAACGACGTAACACTGATAAAGGCTAACTTTGGCTGAGATAATCTTTACAGGACCAGATTTTACTTTGGGTAATAAGACAGACTGTTATAAAATGATAGTCTTTCACTTATTTAAAAACAAAACAAACAACAACACACCAAAAAAACAAACCCTGAGTATTTTTTTCCTGCTTTTTGTCCCTTCTTCTGTGAGATGGCACTACCTTTACAATCTTTGTCCTGAATGTAACATTTCAAGTCACAATTTAGAATCAGTGTAATTTTGTATCATATTTTTGGCGGTTTTTAAATGCATTTTTAGAAACCCTATGGAAATGAAGTTGAAATGCAGTTTACAGTCCTTTGACATAGTGAAAATCCTTACTTTGCAATGACGTATTTTCACAGAGTAAAGATGATAATTAATGTATATATCTTGGTTATATTTCTGTAGCTTTTAAATTCCAATACGTTAAAATTTCTATAAACGAGTATCTTCTGCAAAGGTGGAATTATACTGAAGATGAATATTATCATACTGTTAAAAACTGTACATCATAGACAAACAATTCATGTAGAAATATGTGCTTGTTCCTTTGAGAGAGGTGAATAGATAAACTGTCCAAGGTACAGGGAAATAGAGCATGGATAATGCGGGTCTGAGATATTCTGTTGCTTAAGTGATGCATTAAATCAATATTCTGCAAAGCTTTTTCTTGTTAAGTTATTTACTTGGCTGCTGTCACAATTCACCATTTAGGTCATCATCTTTTTAAAAAAATATATTTTCTTGTGGCCTGATTTAACTTTATCTAAATACTTCAATTCCTTCAGTAATCAAACTTCTTCAAATGTTAAAATTATAGCAGTTTAGTGTCAATATTTACACTGAAATTCCTTGCTTGGTCAATAGACTAAGGAAAGAATTGACCTTCAAGTGAATGACTAGTTTATCCACATGAAAATCTATTACTACAAAAGAATAGTAAAAAGAATAAAAAGTGATGTTAAAAATTTAATAAAAAGGGGAAATTCTTTAATAAGGTTCTGAAAAGACAATACTGAAAAAAAATCTGCATAAATGGAATCTGAGAAGTTGCTTCTTCTCAACAGTCAAAATAACTATTCAAAAATAATTATGGAGATAATCAGTGCCTTGTTGTAACAGGAGCCTAAGGTGTGCACTCAGTAATGATGTAAGGGTACCTCACCGAAATCTTCATCCTTCCATCATTCAGAGGGCTGAGTAAGAGCTGCAGAAATTCAGCATCCTGGAGGTATTTAGTTTGTCAAAAAAAATTACGTATATCCTGGATCATGACTCACTCTGTTGAGCTAAGATTTTACTGAGCTTCAGATAACAAAATCATTTTAAACCAAGCAATTTATACATTTTTTCCCTTTTAATCAAGAATCAAAAGGGTAAAATCATTCACTTCCCTTTGTAAACTGTCTTAATGTTTATTGCCTAGACAGTGCTGTCTGTGAGATACCGTTTACATAACATGTAATTAGTCACAGTGTCTACACAGGTGTGTGCTAAGTCTGCAATTCCATTTTAGATGTTTTTGTATTTTTTTGAAAAATTTTTGAAGGAATCATAATTATGAGTGACAGCCACAGGGCTGTGCTGGGTATTTTAATTCCTAAACAGTTTTTTGTTTTAAGCTAGACTAAGAAACAGTGTTTCCAAAGAGAATTTCCTCATCCTTGTTAGGATATTTTAGAAATATGGGTGTTCAAATAGTGATGAAAACAGCCAAGTAAATGGGGGGTATGGGTGAAGGAGACTGCAAAGATTAGGATGAATTATTCGGGAAAGCAGAAGAATTAAAATGGGTCATGAGCTAAAAAAATGCAAAATTCTGAGGCTTGTAGAGGAGAGCGATTGGGAACGCCTGTGTCCCTTGTCTCCCTCCAAGGGATGAGAGGTCTTCAGCCTAATCTGAAGATAGAAAAATCAAATCCTTTTGTTAGGAAGGAAGTGCTTTTTCACACAATGTGTGATAAAATTGTGAAACTCACTTGCAAGATTACTAAGGCCAGACCTGTTTCTTAATTACTATATGCATATGAACGGTTTTGATGCCCTTCCGTTTTTTTCTTCGTTCATATTCCCTAACCCAATCAAGTTTAATTAATCTGTTTCCATGATGCTTTTTCTCATGCACCTTTTCCAGTTTGTGGGAACTGAATGCAGAACAAAACATCTACTGTCTTGTTATCTACTTTCTTCAAATTGCAGAACCTTATTAAGAAAATACACAGATAAGTCAGCGTAGTTATATTTCACCAGTGCTTTGAAAGGTTGTTATGTGGTCATTTAGAAAATAAGCATAATTCACTGACATGCTACAAAAAAATATGGCAGATCTTGTTAGTGTTGGTTAGATAAGAACGTTTTTGGTGTGTATCATTTCCCTAAAGAAAGCAACTGTTTTTTAAATTCATCATAACAGGTGAAAAGAGAAACAAATCTGTTCTTGAAATGTGATTAATAGAATTTAAACCGTGTATGCTGTTGCACTTAGTGAAGGTAATGGTGAAAGAAATTAAAATTGTCTGGAGTAAATTAAGCTGGTTTTCAGATTAATAAGATAATGAAGAAATATTTATATAAATAAATATTACTTACTGAATAAACCTCCTTCAGTTATTTTTTTCCTAACAATAAGATTTTTTTTTTCCTACCATTTATAATCTCTTAACGATATTGTGGACGTATTGTATTATATTTCTATTGAGGAATGCTGCATGTAGTGAGACATGTAGTATGACCATCAAAAGTGGTGGAAACTCCATTTCCTGACTAGACAAAACACCTAAACTGCATGAAGCAACAGGTGTTGTAATCAAAGTAGTTGTAGAATAGGTAGTATGGCTACTCAAAAAACACAAGCAAACTGAATCCCATATCAAACCAAAAGCTTTTAGTATGCTCTTAGTGGACTAAGAGCACAAGAGGATGTTATCGCTGACATGGAACAGAACACATCAAGAAAAAAAATGTTGGAACAGCTGAACTGATGAGAACAAGAAGTTCCAATGAACCAAAAATTCACTAAATCCAAAAATGTAAAGTGCTGACCTCTGTTGACCTGAAGTTGTTAATTAGCAGAGGATTAACACTCTTTTCATGTGGTGGCAATCACTAGAAAACAATGTGCATGCATCAGAGAACTTTAGGGTCTAACAAGAGATTAAACACAAAGATTCTGTGGATTGTAAAAGTGGAATCTGAAAGGGGCACTGCACTGTCCTGTTTGCAATTTTGAACAAATGATCAATACCTTTCAAAATAAAATATTTTGGGAAGAACTGAAATAGAAACATAATTTAAAAAAAAACCAAAACAAAACCAAACTTTTCTCTTGCATTCATTTCTGAATTCAGTGTCTTTAATGTTAACACTTTACAGCAAGAGCTATTAGAGGAAATATTGCTAATTTATTATAAGGTAGCCAATAGGGAAATATTTTTTCTTAAATTAATATTCCAAAATGGCTTTAGAAAGTCTCATTCCTATTTTAAATTACTATGGACAGCAGGTGATTCAGTACTCTCATAAAACCATGACCTGAGATGAATACCGTAGAAGGAGCAAACCAACAGAAACCAGGATTCCCCCGTTCTTTCCATGATGAATCTGTTTTGGGCTCCCAAAAGCTGATGATTGTTTTTATATCAGAGCTGTGAGGAGAGCAGCAGCAAACCGGCAGCGTTTTGGGTGCCGGCGTGCCCTGGGGATGCGGTGCTGCTGGTGCGGGAGAGGGGCAGCGGAGGGAGGGAGAGAGAGAGGGGAGCCCCAGGCCCCGCGCCGCCCGCGGCCCGGCACACACAGCTTCCGCGGGGCCACCACTCCGCTGCTGCCGGGGCTCAGGCGAGTAGCGCCCGGGAGCCGCTCGGCACGGCTCTGACACGAGTGAGAGCAACGGAGGAGCTAGGGTCAGCGTTAGCGGGGCCATTGACTGGATCCCAGCAGCTGAGTTTAAATCACAACGCGTTTCTGTTTTGGCTGACAAGGAGCAAAACCACGCCAGCAAACACAAGCAGAAATAAGGCATTTTGAGACTTTTACAGTGACCGCAACTTTGTAAATGTGTTTCTAATATTTTTGAACGCAATGCGATTTCAACGAAAGACGTATTGCTTTCTCTGAAAGGGTTGGTTGCTGCTTAATTCTGAAAACGTGGCTTATACTCTGAACGTACTTGCTGCAAAATAGAATCGATTTCTTTTCAAGATGCACTCAGTACTTCATAATGTACTTCTGTAGCAGGTTTGTAACTTTTATTCTGATTGGGACTCCTGAGGCCCCATGGGTGTGGGAGAGCTGCCTGTGCCCTGTGCTGCTTTGCAGATGATCAACAGGGTGCCGATGGAGGGCCGGGTCCCTCCTGGGTCGCTCTGCGTCACAGCCTGTGTTGGCAGTGAGGCTCCACACCCCAGCTAAGTGGAGAATGTGAAGAAACTGAAAAACCCTGTAAACGTAGCTGAGGGTTGTGTGGATTTCACTGCTCTTATAATTGCCAACATCAGAAACTTCTGCAAGTCAGCTACCCCCTGGGGAAATTGTGTGCACAGCCCTAGCCTCACCTAAGCTTGTGATTTCCAGCATGAAGTGGTGGGTTGATGAGCACTTTTGTTGTAAAGACCCTCTCTAATTTCACTACCCAGACAAATATCTGAGCCATTAAACCAGTAACACTCTTGGTTTGTCTAATCACTTGTAGGTAGTGAGTTCTGCAGGTTGATCATATTGTAAAAATGGATCTTTCTCTTCATAACCAAAAGAGTTAACTTTCTTAACTTCGGTTTTATTGGAAGTACAGTATTTCTGCTTTTATAGGATGATAAATGCCTATTAGAGGATTCCTTGCTGTTTATTTTTACTTCACTCATGTCTAGTTTCATCTTACTCAAGTCCTTTTTCTTTTGTTCTTTCTGCATTACGAATTTGGCATATTTAAGTCTTCATGATGGACAGATTATGGAGTAATTTGTATCATGAAAGGGGAGTAATGATTCCAACTGTGATTTTCAGTACCGCATTCATAGTTGCACTTATCAGAAGGAGCACATACTTTGACTCTCCTATTTAAGGTCAGTCTTGCAGGGTGACAACTGAGAAGAATATTTTTCAGATAAACTAAGTGAATCGGACCTGGAAGTTTCTGAAAGATAATGAACAGGAAGCTGTGCAACTTTCAGACTCTTTTCTCAACAAAGCCACAATTCAAACACAAGGACAGTCTCTCTGTTCTGAATTTGATGTCCTAATACTTGTGGTAGATTCTGTATTTCCAAGGGGATTTTACATTATTAGTTATATTCTGATGATGACTAGGACATGTTTTGTTGATATGTTTGGTTTGTTTCTCACTCACCTGTTCAACTATTGAATAGGCATTTGAAGCCTCCTGTTGATGCCATATGTCTACAAAAATATACAATTTAATGTTGCCTAGTTAATTCCCTGCTTTTTGAAACATAACCTGATTCAGCTTCAGACTTTATATGTTACTAGTTAAAGAGAAAATTAAAAGATTCAATTTCTTAAGAGAAAATTAACATAATGGGTTGTAATCATATGTAACCATATAAGAAAAAAGCTGTCGGTAGCCTAAGTAACCAATGCATAAATAGGCACTAATTTAACTCTTCTTTTGCAAGTGGTAGGAAGTTAATTCAGAAAGGGTTCATATATGTCAACCAAAAAGCATGACTGTGTTTGATTCTCTATTATGGTTGCTTCAGAATTTTGATGAAATACTGCCTGTCAGTTATCTCTCTTCCTAATTAGATAAACATTTCAGCTGAAATTCTTGAAGGGTCAGATTTAAATTGTGCTTCCAGAAAAGCTCGCATAAGCAACTTTGACATTTGCTTTCCGCCAGTGTTCATGCCAGCAGAGTTGATTATTTGAATACTGTTGGAAAGCAAGTAAATTCAAATGAGTATTCATGGAAGGCGTTGCTCTTTAGTAGGAATTGAACCTAGAGAGATGTATATTGTGTTAGACCTCCAGCTGCACAGCTGTAACTGTTTCCAGCAAAATCTGTATTAGTGAATACCAGATTAAGCCTCCCTTTCTTTTTTATCTAAGACGATGGTTCTGCAAATACCTTAAACTACTCAAATCATGCCTCACTGAAAGGCAGCATTGTCCTTTCCAGGAGAAATATGTAGCTGGGGATGGGAGAGGTGGGACTTTTCCTCTTGTTAGCGTGGTTTTAGATTGGTGTAAATCAACCATGAATGCCACCCTTAAGCATGCTAGAGAAAAACAGCAAGAATACAACCATATAAATTCTTTTATATGTGATTTCCTACCACTCAAACTCTTAAATCTAGATGAATGTTTCATCAGAGTTCTCATACTTTTCTCAAGACTTGATAAAATTAGATTATTTTCACTCTTCAAAGGTCACCAACAGCATGTCTTGTTGACAACAGCTAAAACTCAGAAGCACTGTCTAAAAATACTCAAAGCCAATGTATGAATTTTTGAAAGTCTCACATTCCTAAAACTAAATCTGTTTTTCAGTATTTACTGTTTGTTTTCAATTCTTTCTGTTAACAAACTCAAATGAATTTTTCTGCAATAACTAAAATCCACAGACTCCGAGGGGAGTACTACTTAGAATTACTTAAATAAAGATGGTGGCCACAAACATAAGTTCCTTTTTCCTTGAGCATTAGATCAGATGTGGTAGTTGCCTGGAACAACATGTGCTTGAGGGGATGTGAAATGCTTTTCGTATCAAATAAGAGTACAGAGTAAACACATTAATACGTGTATGGTAAATGATTCTATGGAATCCTGAACCTCTCTTGTAAAACTGTCCTGCAGAATTCAATATTGAAGTTACTCTGAAATGTAGATTCTGTTCCATTACAAGACTAAGTGAATCAACTCAACGTTTTTTCTTGAAGGCACTGGCTGTCCTAATTTGGCATTCTCTTTCTCTGTAAAGGAGTATCGAGGGAGTGAAGGAGCTGATTTCTGTGTTTTTCAGAAGTTGAGTTTGTCATGGAAAGCTTAATGGATCAACAGAAAGGGAAGTGTGAGGAGGACGTTTGTGTATAATAATCCTACTCTTCTACTGCTTCTGCTAATTCCAAACTTAGCCTCTGCTTATCACATGGTGGGAGCTAGTCTCATTATTTTCCTTGATGTTGTTCATATTCAAAGTTAGGTTAGCACTGCACATCCCATTTATCACAAACTCAGTATGGAAAAGCCATATGGTGATCAAGGCTGGGAATTATGCCCCAAGTTTCACACTAAATGCACTTATATGGTCTTATGGCTACTTACACTTGGTGCCCATCTGTTAGGATGGCAGGGGGCCCACTGCTAAGTTGGCCAGACAATTGCCCTTGAGGATAGTTGCCAGGCGATGTTTGAGCTTCAGTGGGCAACATAGCAATGGAAAAACCATCGTTTTTGCTAAAACTGCCTCCTTATACCAACAATTGCTTCTTACACATGGTTGTAATTTCTACTTCACACAGAAAATATATGAAGTAAAAAATGTGACAATGATGATTTCTGTCTCTTGCAGTGGTACAGGTAATATTGCAGTGAACAGATGTAAAAATCATCAAGAAGAAATGTTTCAAGTCAGATTGCAGGAGGTTAAAATTACGAATGTTTAGTTTACAGGACACTTCGCATCAAATAGGAAACTAGAAAACAGACTTATGTAATACATCTGTGATAAAACTAAATGTGCAAGCTCTAAATGTGCTTCAGAAATTTAGCACTCAGCTTCAGAGAGAAAAGATTGTATGATTCCAGTTGGTATCCACCATTCAGAAGGTGGGATGATCTTTACAACCAAACACGATTTGCTTCATTATAATGCTAAGGACTGAGTATTATTTTAGGAAAAAAAAAAAAAAGAAAAGAAAAATCCTTAAAGCTTTGCAATCTGAAACAAATTTGGACATTGAAGACAGTATATGAAAATAAAGGTAGGAAGAGAAAGATAATAAGGAATAAAGATACAGCAAATGAATTTTGCAGGATATAAAAGTAGAGATCTAGTCAAGAAAAGAGCAAGAAGGAATTGAGCGGCACAGAGGAGGTATTGGAAGCATGGAGAAGCAAAAAAGCAGGCAGGTTTGTTTATTTCCATTAAAAAAAATACATATAGTACAAGTCTTAGTTACAGACTAAGAATTGACTACATTGAAGGTAAAAGTAGACAGCCATGACTCCAGGAAAAAGAGAGAAAACATAAGCAGGAAAAAACATTCAATCTAAGAAAGAAAAAAACTTTCATGTGAAGTGGAGGCAGGGAAAAAAAATAAAACCACAAAAACCCGAAGAAATTAAAAGCAGGGTAGTAGCAATTGAAGCTCATCTCTTCCATAGAGTTGTGTGGATTAGGCCTTAGCAAGTCTGAAGTCTTGATTGCTTAACTGTGCAGATGAGAAGGAACAAAATTGTGCTGCTCTCGAAGTCCTTTCTGGGTTTGGACAGCTCTCTTGCATCTAAAAGGCCTACTCTGTCAGAATTTTATCTTTGCCTATTCAGATGATGATTTATTTATCACTTTAATAACACTGCTTTCTGTATCTGTAACTTTCCAAGGGGCTTTAAACTTCATATTCTCATTTGAAAAATCAAGTTCAGTAAAATGCGTGTTACTGAAAAATACCAATAACTTGACATTAAAACCTTCTCATTGGATTATAACAGTTTTGATGGAGATCGCATTGAAAAAGATCTTTGTGTCCAGATGAACAAAACTAATTAAGAACATGTTGCATGCCAGGTCTTGTTGTACCTGATTAATTCCAGGAAATATTTGTTTCCTACTTGTCAGGCAAGTGCCCTGGCTCTCGATTTTCTGGAGGGAATGGTCACCCTCTCCATTGTCTTGTTTTCATCTTAAAAGAGATCACTCAAATGGAACATTTTTAAAAACATAAAAACTTCCAGGTTCACAAGATGAATGAAGGAGCTGTTCTCTGTGAAGCCTTAATGAGGAACAGGAAATCACTGAGTCTAGGATGTAGTGTCCCACCTCAGAAGGGTCCAGTAGGTGAAATTGGTTGTAGCTCCATTGTCAAAACTCCCATTGGATAACAAGGATAAAGGTCTAATTTCTACTATGAAGATGTTAGTAACCAGCTTGACCCTCTTCAGTCTGAAAGGCAACACCATCCTTGTTGAACTAGTTGACTAAAGAAATGTTTGACTTAGAATTCTTGTTAGTGGATATGGCCACTTTTCTACCCTATTTCTAACATTCATTGATAAATAGGTATTGTTTAAATAATTGTGCAAGACATATAGTCACCGTAGTGTGCTCCAGGAGACTAGGTCAAACATGCTAAGTGATAACGGAACCATTGAGGAAAACCAGTAATTTTTCTTAGAATCGCATTTTTGTAAGGAGCCTTCACTCACTTGAAGTTTGGTTGTTTTGTGTTGGCTTTGTGGCCCTCTGTAGCAATCATAAGATTGAGGTTAAAAATGAGGTTCCATGTTCTTTAGTATGTCTTTTGGCTGTGTAACATTCATAAACAGGAATTATCTAGATTCCTATGGACTTTCCAGGGCACTTTTCAGGTGTGAACAGAAATGTAAATTTAATTTTGAGCTTGGCCCAAAGTCTAAGATTAAACACAGGAGAACCCAGTTATGCAGTTCATTCTGGACCTGAAATCTAGTGAAAACTTTTGTGGTTTAAGTTTCCCTGAAATAATTGAGACACAGTACCTATTAGCAGCCAGATGTAATTTAATCAAAATACTTCCAGTTTTAACAGATGGGCCTTTCAAAACCAACTATATGAAACTAGTTTATTTTGAGCGTTTTGTTCCTAGAGGGACAGCATTTTATTTAATCATCATAGCTCTTATTTGCATATTGTGTTTCATTTGTTTCATGACCACATTAATTAGAAGAAAAGACTATCCTGCTGTACATGACGTTTCAGTTTCTGAATGAACAAGGACATGAGCTTCAGGCAAGTTGCATTAATTTGGTCTGTATAGAAATTAATAACAAGTTGTACTTCAAACTTTCCCCTAAAAATAATAATTTGAATATTTATGCATTAAAAAAGGCCATTCCTGACCCGTGGCCAAGAGATTATTTTGTTGGCTTATCCACGGGAAAATATTTTATGTTGACGATATGTTACATGAGTGATTTTTGAAACATAAACAGAGCATACTCTTCTTATAAAGGCTTGATAACAAATTATTTTCCTAGATGCTGATTATGACCTGAGAGGCTACTCTTGATCTGGGAAAGGAAATGTCAAATGTCCATTCGCAGAGAAGTTCTAGATATAAAAAAATGTACTTCCTAATGGAAACCCCGAATGTTGGATTGTGGATCGCGTAATGACCAAAAGAAGTGGAGTTAAGGAGGAATGTTGTTATAATTAATGAATTTTGAGGCCGGAAGAGACTATAGCAAATTTAATCCAGTATATTGCTACTGAAAATGCTTCCAAAACTATCTTTTTCCCAACCTTGAAGTGAGGATTTCACGAAGGAGTAACTCTTACACTTACAACACTAGGAAGGTACAGCATTACAGGGAGATGTGCTAACGTTTCAATGCCATTCTTGAAGAGGACGTTCAGATGGGTAGTAGAAAAGTTGATAAAAAAATCTGCTTGAAGCTAGAAGAGAAATTTCATCATGTATACCTCATTTCTAGGAGGTGGATTTTTAAATCTTAGAAGTTTAATTAGGCACTCCTGATAAGCAAAGCATGCTCAGAGAGCATAGCTTCAACGACAAGCTCCAAGTAGTCTATAAAGCCATGTTGACACAAATATTTTCCTTTGAAGGTATTGCAGTCTCGTGCTTTCCATTGGAGAAGAAATCCTTTTCCACTCCACCTTTCCTGGAGTGCTTTATATTTGCAGACTGCATACCTTTTAAGATCAAGGAGAACTATAGTTGTCCTTTCATCTGTGGCTTTCTCATTGTTTGGCTGGAACTAGGACTAACTATCCTGCCCTAAACTTCACAAGGTTGTTCATTCTTAGGAACTTTACATTAAAATATCTCATCTTTAAATTAATTGTGATTAGTGCATAAAAATAAATAAATAGGGTTTAGAGACTATTTTTTATCATAGTTCTGATTTTGGCATGGTGAAATTTTGTAACATCTGTCGTTCTATGCTTTGTTTTATTTAGAATGTTGTCTTTCTGCCATTCATTTTTACAGCTGTTGAGAAATAGAACTATATTCCTACAATGACAGTCATTCTCAGAACCACCTCAGAAAACAGTGATTTCATTTTGACTTTTTTTTTTATATTTTCTTTTTTTTTTCTGTGTTTTACTTCAACATTATTTTCCTGCTGGTTCAGTAATTCTAGTCTTACTTCCAGCTGAACCTGAATGGTTTGACTTTCAGATGAATTGCAAGGGACCTCCTAGACTCTCAGAGAATAAACTGAGGTACAGGGAAAAGGGTAGCAACTTTTTACACTCCTCAAGGTACCTTCTCCTAATCTGAAGACAAAATATCCAAAAACTGATTATGATGATGATAATTTAAAAAGCCATATCCCCTTTCATGTTCAGTATAACAAATATTTTCTCAAAATAAACAAGACAAGTAATCATCCAAAGTAGTAGAGATTAGGTTTATTGGACAATTATGGTTCGTATTATGCACTTGATTTTACCTATACAATCAGAAAGAAGGGCAGCTCAAATGAGGACAAAGTGTGACCAATGGTTTGAAATATTTCCTGGGCAGCCAAAAGAGAAGCCTCAGACATTTGCAGCCTGCTTCAGCACTCAAGTCAATGATATTGTATCTGCTTCTTCAACAGTTAGAGGAATTCCATTAATTTTTACCTATGTGCATTTGATTTTTTTTTTTTGTCCTAAGTTTCCCAATGCTTTTTCTTGCAAATAATTAAACATCTTACAAATCCAGTCTAATAAAACAATTGTATCAGGTTTTTCACCTGGTCTGTCTGGCTCCCTATTTAATCTTAGAAAATTAAGTATATTGCAGCAGCCATTATGTTGTTTGAAAAAGTGATGTTTAAGGGAGCTGGGGTAGCCCAGCAAATCTTCTTTCATTCTGCAGCTTTTTCTTGCTTGCGTTTTGTTAAATTTTGAGTGCTGCGCATGAAGCCAGAAAAGCAGTGAAGTCTTTGAAAAGCATGAAATAAATTCTGTTCAGTGAGTGGGTAATTGTTCAAGGTCATCTGTTCGTTGTCTTTGTCTTGATTGTTTGAATTAGTAGCTAATAATGGGGCTGAACCGTGAATGAATTATTATCCATAGGGCATATTTTGGGGAGTTTCAGGAAATATTACAGGGTAATTAAGGTTATCCAATAGTGAGGCTGTGTTACCAGCAGATGTCTAGTAATTACTATGTTTAAAAAGTGTGGGGATTAAACTAAGATTATAGCTTTTATATTGTCTGCCTTTACAAGTCATATTGGAATTTATTCAGTTTATTCTGCTGCCCTTTTCCTTTTGTTCTGATTCTGTCATTTAAATTCCAACTTAAACACAGGCCTTTCCTGGTGAATTAAAATAAACATCAGCAGATGGTATGCAGTGCATGTGTATACAAAATAGCAGTGTGGTTACTTAGGACTACAAAGATGACTGCATTGATAAATACTTACTGCTACTATTTATTTGTTAACAAGTTCTGATTCTATTCTAGGAATTGAATATTAGGCCTTTAAAGTCCTGAAATAGTGCAAACGTGAGTTTTTTGGAAATACTTTTCAACAATGTAACAGGAGAGCTCATTTGTTCATTTGATTTTAATTTGTTGAGTTGGTCATCTTCAGGCAAAACCAAAAGTCCTGAGTTCGACGTTCTGTTGTTATTACTGACCCTAAGCTGGCTTAGTGCTACCAGAGGCCAGGGAAGGGGAAGCATTTCTTTAGTCTCCAATCCAGCAAATTTGATTTTAGCAGATGGACTGAAGGGAGATAATGTAATGGACAAGTATCTGTGGCATCTGGAATGTCTGGGTTTAGCACAGTTGACTGGCACTGGCGTCGGGGGATGGCACAGAAGCTGTCTGTGCAAAGAGCAAGCCTTAGAGGTAAAGAGAAACCTCTCAGTAGAAAAGAGTGATCACTGGAAGAAAATGTCAGGACATCGAGGGTTTACAGTTATAAAAAAGGAAAAGTAGGAGGCCTGAAAAATGGAGGAGAGGTACAAGATGAACGTGACAGGAAAGGGAAATCTGAACAACAGTGATTGAGGGCTTTTGAACAAGTGTTCATGTGCTTTCTGGGACCTCTTCAAAGAGGAGCACACTGGCAGCTTAATATTTTTCTTAACAATACTTTAAAACCACAACTGAAATAAAAAATTAGCTTTGCAAATTGTAGGTAACTTCCTGAAGTCTAAAGCTTTCTGATTCTGCCTTTCCACTCCTTTCATCCTTTTTCATCTGACTAGCATTAAGAATAGTAAGCTTTTTATTTATTTATTTTGCACACTGCTGGCAGTGCAAGAGGGGATTACGCAGAAGCACTATGGATTTGAAAGTCTAGCTACTGTGTTAGAGCGTTTTACTGGTATGTGGCTAGCAGCAGGTGAATTAGTCTATGGCAAATGCTGCTAGTTGTTGTAGTAGTCCAAGCTTCTGCTCACTCTCGCTGGCTTTTGCAGCCATCTTGTGTCTATCATAGCGATGTCTGTTGATGCACATTCCATAATTTCAGAAATTGTTTTAGCCACGCTAGAAGGCATTCATTAACATTACATTGACAGCTTCTTTGGCTTTAAAATAAGTGTGGTAAACATTACACATTTATGACTAAAGATTGCGCTAATTTTAAAATGCTAATTATGTTCTTAGATGCATGAGCAAAGAAAACTAACCAACAATAACCTTGACATGCCAATGTGGGTAGGTGGCTTACTGTGGACGTAGGGCACTAGGATGAAACTTTGTGACAAACAGTCTAGGATGGGTAATGCCACAGTACTTGTCTTAATTGCACGTGGGATTTTATTAAAGTCAAAGGCATTTTTCAGGATCTAAAATTAAGGACCACTTCAAGTTTTTTTACTCTACTAAAACATTCTTACAAAATTCTCACTTGAAGAAATTCAAAACTAAAGCTTAAATAAAGCTCAGAATCAAAGCTAGATTTTCTAATATTTAAGAATTATCCGTAATTCAAATTGATTTTGTTTGGCATTAATTTTCAAAATCCCAAACTTATTACTTTTCACATATTGAAATTAACACTTAGCTTTTCTTTTACACCAGAAATCAAGACATGGAATGGGAGGGACAGGGAAGGGCAGAAACAACCAGTAAAACATTCGGGGTTTGTGCAGTTAAAGGTGAAATACAAGGCATCTATGAATGTTTCTGTTTGCAATTATTCTAAGTTTAAGTCCATATTCATCCATACGTATTACAACAGGATTTTTCTGTTTAGGTTTCTTGAGTTTAAAAATGCAGCCCCTCATCATATCAATTAAGAACTTCAATAGCTATTAGTCCCTTCAGTGAAATACTGTAATGCCTCTTCTTTGTATTCCAAGTCATTGATATCCATATGTTAACATGATAAATGGCAAAAGCTGATGTAAAATGCTCCTAGCTTTATAAAAGACATCCATCTTTCTTGCTGGTCCAGTTATTATCATACAAATGGCTGAGCCAGAGCCTGTTTAAACTTAATGAGGGTATTTTTACTGACCTCATTCTACTTTGGATCTAAATAGAAAACTACTCAACTTTTCTATTAGCAAATTATGAGTTCTGTTTAAAGAAAGTAAGGCTGGCATTTTGTTTGGGGGAATTAGTTAAAATATAGCAGTGGGGAAAGAAGAAAGTTCAAACACCTAATCTTACCTTTTGATCTGATTGTAAATTAACAGCCACTGAATCAGCAAAAGCTACTGTAGTTTTTATAGCATAATTTTTGTATAGTTGGAAAGGAGCTTAATGGAAAAGCTGTATTTTACTCTCAATCTTTGCTTTCACTTTGTAATGAAAGAAACACCAATGATCATGTTTCCTGTGCTGAGTTTACTGTTGCAGCAATAATACTTTTACTGAAATCTCAACACTACCAAACATAAGCAAAGGCAGCAAGTACACAGGGCACTGCATTACTCCCTTGAGTGTGCTGATAATGACCTTGGTTACCTCAGAGAAGAAATGCGGCCTTTAAAAGTTCATGAGGCTCTCTTACACAAGAAAAGGGATAAAACCAGAGCATTCAGTAATAATAAAGCAATAGCCAACGTAACGAAGATCTGTCATGTGTGAGACCTAGACAGACTCAGTAACAGTGGAAAACACAATGATAGTCATGGTCTGGTTTTAGGACATTTGCAGATTTCCTTAACCTTAATCAACACCTAGCAAAGCCATGCTTTTACTTACTTGGAAGATTGTCTTTGTGCTTCTCTAAAACAGGGAATCTTCCACAGTCAGCATAATGTTCAATAACCTTCAATAAATTTAGGAAAAAAAAAAGAGAGTCCACTCTTGTGATTGGAGATCTTGTTAGAGACCTTGGAAACTGACCAAAACTCTAAAGCAGGCTTAACAGTAAAAGATTAATTACTGAGGTAGGTTAGGGGCAGTGCAGAACATCACTGTTTTAAAATGTATGCATATATTTTTATTGGCATGAGACACTTTTCACATTGATGCTATTATGCTGAAGTAGACTGTAGAATTGAAGTAGCTTATCATTTTTTTCACTAGAAAAAGGAATAAAGTGTACAGAAGAAGATATGCAGAGTCAATGTTTTGCCTTATGATTTAGAGAAGGAAGAATGACCATTTGTTTAGTCCTGCCACCACATTTGAGTCTCAAGTGTAATGAAATGTCGATATAAAACAGATGTAAAAAACACATTTAAGAAGTTAGGGATGCTAGTAGACAAAAAAAAAAAAGACTTTTTAATATTATTATTTTTGCAACATTGGTTAGAGTTAAGAAATGGGAGAACTTTGAGCACTTTCGTGTTTTTGTTTTAATCCTCAGAACATAAATATTTTAAAGCTGTAATTTTGGGTGGATGATTACTAATGACTTTTTTGATTTAAACCTTACATATTTCTAAAATTATCTTGACAGACATAAAATTAACTGTATATGAAAATCAGTGAAACAATCTGCATGTGCTTAACTCTGGAAATAAATAGGATTGCTCACATATAAGAGGCTAAACGTGTTGGCATATTTGCATGACCAGAGTTGTAGAGATAGGGAAGTTGCACTGAATTCCTCAATTTGCCATGCCAAAGTTTTTAGGATTGTATAAGATGTCTTATGGTGCGTCCTAAACCAGTGTTTACACGCTGACCCATGTGGTGCGGGCTAGCCTGTATCCGAGCAAGTTCAGCCCGGTGCCCTGCAGCGGAGTCTTCCCAGCCGGGGAGCACGCTACCCAGCTGTCTTCCAGCAAGCTGGCACTGTGAGTGACCTGTGTATTGGTAATAAGATGGATCAAGAGGTATCCTGACTTTACTGTCAAGGAAAATGTGAGAGAATAGCTGATTTTCTGTAAGAAAACAAAGACCTTTTATGAAAAGTAAATATTTTCAGACTTTTGGCTTAAACAAGACGTTTATAGTTTGAAACTGTCCATAATCAAAATGAAGTTTTAATAAGGGTTAGTAAATTTTCAAATAAAATGAAATATTTTATTACAATTTGGCCTAAGTCTATTATTACTTAAAAGGTTTTGGTTTGGCCACTCAACTGAGAGACCCATTTTTCAGAGAGTTCCATTCTCAATTTCATTGCATGGAATTTGAGGCTGCAATTTTTCCTCTGAGATGGGAATTGTGAAAACTGTACAGCATATGTGGCAATTTCTCATCTGAGTCTAAAACCTTGTGAACTCGAAGGCAAAACATTTTGGTGTGAAAGCTTGTAACTTTAACTGCTTTTACTTTCAACACCTTTTGGATTACTAATGCTTAAATCTGAGATATATTAAGCATTTTTGTGGACATTTGTTTTTTATCAATCAAGAATGCATGCTCCAACATAAAATCTTAAAAGTAGGGGAAATAGTTTGCTGCGATTTCTTCAAATTCCTTTTCTATATATCTTTAAAAACATCCAACCTAAAGATTGCTTTCTTTTGCGACTTCAAATGTAAGTTGTTATAGCTGGGAGAAGAATAATTTGATGTTTGTTTTTGATCTACAATACCCTCATCTGGCTCTGGATTTGCCAAGAAAGATGGCTGGTGTTTATTTTTAACATGTAAATCAAAAAGGAAATACAAATGGTCATTTCTTGAAACACGATTTGCTGAACTCTTATAAAGAAAAGGGTAATTTAGAAGGGTATCCTGTGACAGGAAATGACAAGCTGCCTTCACCAGGCTATAGGCTGGGCTGCGGTGCTTGGATCAGTACATAGCTGTTGACTTAGGAGGGAGACGCTTGCGCAGAAAAAGCAACGCTTTGTTCAAGTCACCAGACAGTCTGAGGATTTGGGGAGGAGGCAGGGAGGGGCTGAGGGTTTACATTAAAAAGGCCAGAGTCATCAGACTTTAAAATAGCATGTGTGGCCTTGTTCAGTGAAAATAGAGAGTAATGTGGCTATAAAAAGCAAAGTAAACTACCAGTTGACTGCCTCTTTTATGCCATACACATCTTTGAAGGTTAAATTGGTGTTTTAGAAAAACATATGGTAGGTTTGAAAAGAAAACCCAGGTTGTTTGGCTTCAGTTTTTTATTATGTGATCCAAAAAGTCATCTTGCACTGAAGAAGCAAAAATCCTCGCCTTTAATGTAGTTATATTAATGAACACAAGTGTGCTACCCTTTAAAATTCCATTAATAACATTATTTAGTATTTAATGTTTAAGTGCCATTTGTAAACATAAATGTGACTGTCATATTAACTTGTAACTATAAAAAGAACTTCACTGGTTCACAAAAGTGTGAAGAACTAGATGTCCACACTGCAAATCTTTCTAGTTGTTAAAATTTTCTTATACATCCGTTTTTCAAATAAATATGATATATTTTTTTGCATATTATGTTTTTCAGACATAAACGGCGTAAAATCATTAATGCCCCTTTGATTTTATAGGATTATTGAAAGGAAATGATAAAAAAAAAAATTGTCAAGACTTTAACAGGAAAATGAAAGTAGGTATCTTATCCTCTACATGTAATACCTGTAATGAAAGACAAATCTCATAATAGCTAGAGGCACCTCTGAATTTCCTGGAACAGTAATGCTTAAAATGTGGTTATTTCATTTTACTATTTTTTTTCTTTTTATTTTCTGCTCCTAGTCCATTGTCTAAATCTTATCTAACATGAGGAAGAGGATTCTTTTGTTTTCTTCCTGACTCGGCAGCCGTGGAGCTCAGATGTGTAAAGCCAGAAATATTAAAATAGTAGCTCAGTATATATTAGAAATAAGCAAAATGCAGGAAAATTTCAAAGCATTTTTAAAAGATCTAATTTTCTTCATTCAATGTTGAAAGCACACTGGTGGTTCTATTTTGGCTCAACTCAAATCTAATAAGTTGTTTAGAAGTATCAGGACTTCAATTCTTTCAGGAATTCTTTAGAAGTATCAGGACTTCAAGTCTCTTCTCACATTGACTCAGCAACTGGTTGTCTTTGCAAGTACCTTTGGGCTTTTTTTGACATTTTAGCTGTTAATTTGGATCGGTAATCAGCTTTCACAATTAGGAGGAGTAATCAATGTTCTTGAAGTTATGCAATTTATATACCCTTGATTTCCCTTGAAAAAGAGACCAACTTTTAGAGACATAAAATTATTTTGTGCATATGATTTATTTTTTTTCTTACAGTTAAAATCATTAATGACTATTGCAGGTCCAGGAAATTTGATACTGTCATAGGGTTTTACCATTTTATGTCTCTGCATCCCTTCTTAAATATAATGAAAATTCCAGGAGTTCCTGTTCTTTATCACTTTTTCTCCACTACAGCTCAACTACAACCCTCTCTCTATTCTTCTAAGGGTTATTTTCCCCACCAGAAGTGTTTTCTGATGCTCAGAAAATTGCTTACCAAATATGTTACTTGGGGAGCATTAGAGTTTTTTGAGAGGAATATATTGTTTGTCTGAATTAACCATCAGGTGTTCTGTGCAAGCAATTGGTGTGTGCTGTTGGAATAAGGATGGTCAGCTGATCTATGTGATGATGCTTCAAGTGAGATAAGCACTCAGGCAAATACTTTTGCCTGAACCTGAATACTGTCCTTGAATACTTAGATGTGTGCCTCTGAACTTGCCTTCCATAACCATCTGTGCTTATAAGGCTTGTAGACTCTTTCATGGAACTGATTGCCAAGGGGACATGGACATAGTCTAGGAAGATAAATTTGTGAAAAACAATACCCAAGTATTGAGATATGGAGAACATTCAACTGAATTAATTGCTCTCGAGTAGTCATATCTAAAGTCAGTATTTGGAAAGGGTGATTAAAATTAATTAATAGAGTTGAGATAACATGGTTTGGTGTACTATTTGTTTTTCTTTTCACCTTTATAATTTGCTGGCTACTCTTAATATCTTAATTCCTCTTCTTCTAAAGAAACTTGCTTTTATCTTTCAGGCAGTTTTTTATTCCTTTAGGTTTTTTTAAATATATATATATAAATTAATTTTAATAAGAACTGACAGCTTTTAATGATTTAACGAATGCATGCTGTTAAAAGGCAACTGAGTCATAGTCATGGTATAAAACATTTGGGTGATCTTACTGTTTTAACTTCTTTTTGGATTTGAGTAGCTAATCAGTTTTTTCATAAATTAGAAATCTTACTTCATAGTAAACGTATATGTTATGGTCGTTTTTTATACTAAAATATTTTTAATCATAGTATGGTCATAGTTTATTCTGATTACGATATTCTGCAGTTTCCTATTTCAAAGAAAACATGACATTTTAAGAAAATGTTATGGAATTAACTTGCAAAAACACATTCACCTGAAGAATGTAGCTGGAGAAGTAGCACAATGATACAAAAATGCCAGAATGAGAGATATGCTTCTTTTGGAGGCTGCAGCACTTGGTAAATTCCTCACTGCTAAGATTGTTTCATGGGACAGTGTTTGGATATTGGTTCGATGCAATGTGATAACTTGAACAGTTCATGTCTGAAGCAAGTGTATGCATTCAGTTTACAATATCTGCCTTATGGCATCAAATCAATGAGACTAAATGTCTCATCTAGGAAGCTGGTATATAAACATACAGGTGTTCCTCCCAGTGTGCTAATTTATAGGGAAATATGTTTATTGTTGAAAGCTCGTTTCTAGTATCTTTGACTGTGGCATAAGATAGAGTGAGTCATATTTCAGAGCTTGCAGGTCTGTGGGTTTTTCTCACAGGTGTTCAGAAGTTGTGCTGTCAGTGTTCCTGGAGTGGGAGGTATGGCAGACCTGTGTGTGCGTGAGATGCTGAGCCTAAGGTGAAAATATCACTAAACATCAACCGGGTAGTGGGAGTGAAGAGGCAGCAGTCCTTGAGCTGAGGAGAAAGAGGGAGGAGCTGGCCCGAGGAATAGAATAGTGTCAACTATTTCATGTGGGGCTACATGTAATGACATAGAATGACTACGCCTTGCTGAATAAGTAAGGTCGATATGAGAGCATAATCCAGCATTTAATAGATGCAGAAGTTGATCTCCATCTGTGTCTGTGCAGTTTCACATACATGAAATAGAATATCTTATTTTCTCATGTGATCTGTGATAGCCTTTTTCTGCCTTTTCCCTCTATTATTAAAAAAGGAGGAAAGAGAAGTTTGAGAGATCTGTGACCTAATAAACCTCTGGTTATTGCAAGCTGGAAAAATGTAATAGATAAACTATCATCATGTGACAGCCTGGTGCTTACACGCTTCACTAGCAATTGTTGATAGCCAATGCTGGAGACAGGCCTGATACCACACCACTTTGGGTTCGTTCAGTAGGGTCATTTTACCTGTTTATAAAGCGACCTGGCTCAGACTGAAATGAGATGACTAGTATGTTAAGGAAGTTGTTTTCTCCAGCTTAGTACCAGAAGGAATCTTCCAGGTCATAACGTTTAACAAGATGCTGTTCAGGTCTGGAAAGCTGGCAAAGAGGAAATTTTGCAATAGCTGAAAAAGAGGACAAGAAGCCTGTGCCCTTGAGGGATTTTCCACAGCAGAACAGAAAACTGAAGATGAGAGAAGACGACGATGACTTCACCAAGTTGTCAGTGGAGACGATTTCCACTGCAGGGCTGAGCATGCACGCTAATGAAGCAAGGGGGAGAAAAAGCCAAAACCACCACCAAACCCTGGAATTCCTTCCATAGAAAGATGTCTACCTTTCCAGAGGTCATTCCTCAGCACTGAGAATGCTGAAACAAGGCACTGTGTACTGTGTATTCCGTGTTTGTTTGTTTGTTTGTTTTTTAACTGAGCCAGTATCTTTTTTTGTTTGTTTGCTTTTTTTTGGGGGAAGCCTTTGGGAGGCCTGTCAGTCTTTCTGGTTTTACAATTTCATGTGCTTAAAGAGGTGTCGCTTAAACCAGACAGCCCTCAGTGCTAGAACACTAGAAATTTTGCTTTGTGCCTGGCAAGTGTTGAGGTCCCACATTGCAGGCAGGGTGACAGGCTTTGCTCTGAAAGCAAGCCAGAAAGGGAAAGAAAGAGGAAGCTACCTGGCTGTAGCAAAGGAAGGTCAGGAGGATATGGAGTGACAGAAGGGCACCCAAGCACAGTGGGTTGTTTAGTGTCCTGTGGGGGCTTCTCTGTTAAGGCTGGATAACAAGAGAAAACAACTTGTTGTTTGTTAGACAAGGTGGAATCTATGGTTCACCAAATGTTACGCACAAAATGGTGCCTCATAGATGATGTGTATATTTTGACGTTTTCTCACCTATAAATGCTATTCTTACCTCATGAGACAAATTTCGTTTTGTTCTAACACTAGAGAGCCCTTTCTGGCTTTATGATCCATCCTACAGACTCGATAAGCTCTCTCTCAAGACCCTGTAAGACGATATTAGCCAACAGTGCGAACATCAAAGGTGCTTTATTGAATATGATCAAGGAACCTCTAAAGTCAATACAAGGGGCGTTCGTTTTGCAGCTGGTTGGCAGCCAGCCAGTTGCCATGCAGTTATGAAGCTCCTTAATGTTGAAGTGGCTTTAAAACTGTGGTGAAAAAGACCGATGGAAGGCCTACAGCTCTAGACTGTGCAGGAAAGGGATTGCTTGTGTAATACAAAGGTAATGTTTTTTCAGTTTATGTTTAAAAGAGGGGGAGAGGGACGAAAAAGGGAAAGGAAAAAAAAAGGCAACTATATATTTTGTCAGCTGTGTATGCCAACCTGACGACCAGCGTGAATTAGTGAAATGTTGTCAGCGACCTCTTGTCTCACCAAAGATGAATAAATTAAGTGAGGAAGAAAATTTAATGTAAAATATGCAGTGAAATAACAGAAAGTCTTGTGACCCTCTTATTAGGAATTTCGTGCCTCTGGATTTGAGTCTTTCTTGTGGTGGTAGGCAGCAACATGAGACGTTTCAGTCCTGACTTGATTCATGCAGTGACGGCTGAAAGTAGCAGCTGTCAGTGTGAATGACCAAAGGTTGAATTCTTCAACTGTAAATTATGCATTCAAAGGAAGCTTAATGGCAAGTTATTTTGTAATTTGTCACATTTATATCCTAGTGAAGACTAGGTTTATGAGATGTATTAGCATCTGTACCTTTGGTAGTGGCACACCTTTTTATGGGTGTTCCTTCTGGTACCATTTGGACAAATCACCTTAAAAGTGTAGGGGTGTTGTCAGGAATCTTCTAGTGGTGTTCAAGGTACGGAGCAGTCTGCAGCCTGTTTTGGTGAGACAGCTGGAAGACAAACAGTAAAGTTTTCTCTCTGCCATGAGATTTTTGGAGAAGTGCAATAGGAGCTGATGTATCAGCCATCTATAGAAAGACCAGATACAGCTGGAGGCATACCGTACCTACAGTATAGACAGATTATTTTATTCAGTTTTCTGTGTGAATGGATGCTATTCAAGTTAATGTGTTCTCTTGGATTATGTATGTTAATTTTTTTTTCTTTCAAAAAATGCATGCTTCTCTGTCTCTTCTAATACTCCATCACCTATACAAAAGAATGCATGTGAAGAGTAAAATCCTGCCTTCCCTCCATCCCACTTTCTCAGTCCAAAACCAAAAAACCACCAGTTAAGACTTTAAGTTGCCCCTAAGTGAATAAGACTGCATAGGTTTGGCATGTCATCAGCTGATGCTATCGTTACCCATGAAAGCAGGGATAAATTGTGAATAACACAGTGCATGGGAGCAGTGAATGAGGCCTGAAAGGAGTGTCAGTGAACGCTCCTCATCTTATTGCAGTTACTGGAACAGAAATGAGAAAAGATTAATTTACATTCTCATAATAATCTTAACGGTTTTGTATGACTGTTGTTTACAAAATCGAAACCCTATCTTAATACGGCAAGGTGAGTTTGCACCGAGTCTGGAAGTGCAGCATGAAAGCTAGATTCTCTGCTCTGACAAAGTGTCTTGCGGCGTATCATTGGCGAGCTGGAGAGAGGAAAGGGTACGTTTGTTTCTGTGCACATTTCCTCGTGGAGGGAGAGGAAGAAAGTGTGATGGCTAACAAGCTGGTGTTTAGTGTTCGCACGGACACATATGTGCAGATCTGTGTATGAGAAATTTCCAAACAAGCTCTTAGCAACATATAAAAACAAGCAATTAAATACTTATGGTCTGATAAGGGCATATATTTACTTACAGCGTTGAATGTGCCTGTTGATGCCTGATTCTCGTTTTTGTTACAACTGTATGATTTCTACAACAAAGCCACGAGCTCTTTCTAATTTTAGTAGTTTACAGGTTCGTTGTTTTAAAAACGAAACTAAAACGTATAAATTGGCTGTTTCTTTAGAAGTCTAGTTGCATGCACAGTTTAATTAAAATGTGGTAATTTTAATTTTTGTGAGAAAAATTTGATTTTTGCGAGAAAAACAGTCTTTATGGTCTCTACAGTCTTTTAAAACTAGTAAATGTTCTCATTAGCTGAAAAAGATTATAAAATAAAATTTTAATTAAAAAAAAGATTTAAGTTCTTAGTGTCTAAGTTAAAATTTTAAATTGAATTCGTCATATCCATAGCTTTAGTTAATGTAAAGACATAAAACTGGCAAGTATTAAATAAGTAACTTTTTTTGAGAGCAGTAGACTCAGAAAATCAGACAAATTTTTGCAATAGAAAAATTCTGTATCAGTTCTACTAAACAACTCATTTGAATTTCTTGCATAAAAACAATAAATGAGATGTTTATGAATTAGAAAAGTGAAAAGAAAACAAACTATAGAATGAACTTGTCTCATGTTTTAGTGCAAGTATTACAGTAGGTGAACAATCTTAACATCCTAATAAAAAAAAATTATAATCATAAATTGGAAGTAGAAGTAAACCTATTTTCACTAAATGCTGTAAAAACTTTGCTGATAATCAGTTTTTTTACTTGATTAAAATTCTAGTGAAAAATACCAACCTGGGATTTCAGAATTTTTCTTTGAGATACCTTCCTAAATAAGTAGAGGAAATAAAAATAGCCACCTACTAATGTTACTGTCTTTGTTGCATCTTCTTTTTGAGAGATTCTGGGTACTGTTCTTTTTTTCATCTTACAATAGTTGTGTAGTCCTTTTTCTCTTACTAACTCTCCCACATGGGTATCCAACGCACCTTTCTGAACTGCTGTTGCTGCCAAGCAAGCCCAAGCAATTCTCATTCTTAGACCGTAAAAAGCTTTCTAAGAATTAAATTAATTGTGAATTGCCTCTTAGATTCGAACTGTTCACCTAACTTTTGGTCTTGTCCTCTTTCTTTATGAATTTCATTCTTTAGTTTTCCTGTATTCCTGTAATACAGAACATCTTACAAAATGGAATTAATAAGTTTGAATCTGTGCTCAAGCCAGATAAAGAATCTGCAGCGTCTCATTCTAATGTTAAGATACATTGTTTTTAAAGTTTTGCTGCATTTTATATTTAACCCCTCCCCCTCTGAAAATCAACACATTTAATAATAATAGTAACATAACAACAGTGTTATCAATCTTATTATTAATGCATTTGTAACATTTTTTTGTTGGAGGAAGAGGAGATACTGTGTGTTTAAACAGGGTTACAAAGATTCCATAATCAAGTGATGCTAATAAACATGAACTGGTTAGAGTGCCTTTTTTCCCCTTTGAGTTTGCAAGAGCCACAGAGACCAACCTCGATAGTCCTCCCGGCTGCCACGCAAACTGTAGCTGAGATTCTGGCATTCTTTTTAGAGCAAAAGCACTGGGCTGTTTGGACGTAGGTTCATGGATCAGATGATTCTCTATAAACCCTGATAATTCATTTTGCTGTCTTGTTCATGAATGCCTCAGAACTGACCTTTCTGGATAATAAGAATGTCTTTTTAATCTAAATTTAATCCATTCCTCTGTATGATTAATTTGACTGAGTTAAATGCTCTGGTGATGAACAGCCTTCTATTTTCAGCTGGAAAAAAAAAGTTTTAAAATAGGTATTTCAATGTTTCATTTCCCTTTGATTGCAGACAGTATCCCTACTACTCAGTAAATACTTTTTCAGCAATTTTTAACTTTAGTACTTACAGACTATCTACTTAAAATTCTCTTAGCAATGTCAACAACCTGTGTTTTATGAGATCAGAGGATATCAGCAATGACTTCGTATTATATTCTCTTTTGGAATTAGATATTGATTGATTTTATAAAGACATAAAGGCATTTTTGTGACATTTTGTCATCACTCTCACTCTGCACGTTTTGATTTAATAAAAACACTTCTCTTTTTTTTTTTTGCAGGGGATGGCCAATCTTTAGCATTCTGTATTGGAAACTAGTTTGTATTTTCATTAAGGCAGGTCTAAAAACAGATGATAGTTTAGAATTTTTGAATCATGTAACTATCTTGTACCCTAGATGAAGGTTGGGCATGCTCCATGAAACAGTGGTCTATAAGAACAGCTACCGGGCTGTCTCATGTACAGGCTCTTCTGCTGCAGGTGTTCTCGTTCTTTTCTTTATAACAAATAAGTAAACTAGATGTGTGTGAGAGCATACATTGTTTGTAATAATTTAGAGTAAATGTTAGTATTAAAACACACTGATTTGCTGGGCTGTTTTGATAGTCTCAGTTGCTATCTAAGGAAACACCGTTTAAGTATTTCACTGCGATTGTGAATAAAAGCGTAAGTGAAAGTTTTACCCTAATATGGTTAAAATATACTTTTGTTAATGCATTGTAAGTTTAAGTCATCAATTGGGTGGATCTCCAGAGTCCTCTGGAAAATGGAACGAACATTAAATTTCCCAGAAAAGTCAGCATACATCTGTCAGCAGATAAAAGCTCTTGGAAAAAACAGAACTTTCATGTGTTTTACTGTTTTTAAGAAAGATTTACTTTCAAAAGTTTTTTGTAATTTGAAAGAATATGGGATAATTCAGAACAGTGGACTTTGCTGTATTAACTGTTAGTCTTATAACAATTCTATTGCAGGGGAAAAGGTCACTTATTTTTTGTTGCTGTGAAGTTTTCAGTAAAGACCATTGTAGTCTTAGCATGGGAAAGAGTATATACCGATCGTTTTGGTCACATCTGCTGCCTGCACACATTCAGAACTGCTTTAGTTTATTTACTTTAGATAAGAATTGTACACCTAATTTTAAGTTCTTTGTGATATTATCTCCTTCAGCAGTCTGGTGTGCAGATATTTGTAAACCTTCTCCCAAACGAGTATTTTTTTTCGGAAAGGTGGAAGTGGTAAGAAACCGTTAAACCGGTGGTTAAGAAGGTAGGTGTCTGTGGGTATTGATGGGAAATAGTCGTTAGAGGAAAGCTGCATCACCACACAGGAAGAAGCATAAAACTCTTGAAAGCATTTTCTCCAGCTGTTGCGGAAGAACAACTTAGACTGTAGAACTTGAAAGCCACAGACCTTATATCTCATTTCTAGCTGAGAGAGTCCTTCCAGAAAAAGGACTGATTAGCTGCGCTCTTTTAACAGCTTTCACAAAGGCTCAGCGTTTTCGTAGAAAATATGGGTTTAGCAGTAGGGAAACAAGAAATTGCAAATACATAATCAAGTTTATACAGGATGGCCTTCAAGCTTTGCAAAGAGAAGCACAAAATATGAAAGAAAAATAGTGGATCTTTGATTTTTTTAAACAGAATATGGCTCCGTAATTTATTACCAACCTCTTTGCCAATAAATAACAGCCAGCAAAACTTCTACAAAAATTATATTTAAAGCCATTTATGACAGTAAGTAACTCCCCTTCACCCAGCCATATGATTTCCTTACTCTTTCAGCTATTACATTTTGCATTAAAGGCTGGGCAAGATTTCCCTGTGACTTTGAGTCATTTGGTTATCTGCAAGGGCCGTGAGCTGGCAGCTCGGAGTTCCTCTTTCTTCCTCTGCCCCCCCCTAGTCTGTCTCAGAAGCTAGAGAGACTATTTTTCCCATATAAATGTCCAGTGCTCTGCCATTAAGTAACTTCAACACTTATTTCCCATGACATATGGTTGGTAGCTATTTCGTTTCTAAAAGATTGCCCACTAGCACCCTTGGAATAAATATTTGCAACTTTTCTTTGAAGTATGTATTTGGAGACAAAGCAGACCAGCATGTGTTTTAGCCAATATTTTTCTTTCAAGTAAGATTTATGGGAAGCAATATGATAGTTTATAAGAGTAGTACATGATTCACTTAACTGATGGGGCATTTTATAGTCCTACTTCTGTTACTGACCTGTTACATCATCATAGGCAAGATATTTCGTCTCTGCTTTTGTCCTTTCCAAGGCAAGGGCGGTCGCTATTTTTTTTGTTCTATATATTTTGAAGCAGCATTTAGCAAAGTGTCTTGTGTAGTGAATGTGTGTTTGTGTATGTATGATGTCAAGACTTGCACTGCTATCTTTGGTCATAATTTTTCAGAATTTAGAAAGATTTTTTCCAATAATAGCTTAGAGTTACTTTCTTCTGTAAAGAACAGGCTGCCTCCTCCCTCACCTTGCAAGTAGAAGCCATGTCCCATTGTTCTTGGGGATATCCAAATTAAGGTGTCTCTTAGGCGCATGGGAGAGTTTCTCCTTTCCAGTGACAGCGAAACTGAGCTGTGCTTGGGTTGGCATGTTTGTGGAGATGTTCTGAAGCAAAAACATAGTGCAAAAATATTCTCAAAAAACTACTTAACTATATCCTAAGGTTTATAGCAGTCTCAAATATTAAACAGAACTGGATTTTTTTCATGCTTCTTCTGTAGTGCAAGCTTCAGGTTTCTCTATGTTTCTATAACTTAATTTACAATAGTGGTTTTGAGGTACTTGTGGCTGTCCTGGATTGATGCATGTTTCTAATTTAACAGATATTTATTTTTTTCTAGGACTAATCTGCATAATTCCATATGTTAAAGGATGACAAAGAAGGTAGAGCGAGACATGATAGTTCACACATTGAGAGGTGCAAAGTTGCAAACTATGCTACAGTCAGGAGTTGGGTGTCCTAACTGAGAAAGGAAAACCTAATGATGCGAGATAGTACTATTTTTTACCGTCTTTGGAATTCAGGATCTCAAGGAAATCATAGAGAGAAGCCTTGCAGGGTATTTTGTTTGCAAATAATCTATAGTTATGCTATATGACATATTACTTATGCTATTATTACTTATGCTATAATGACAGATTACTTCTGTCGTTCCCAAACTATGGTCGTAGTAAGGGATGCACGTGTGGGTTTTAGACAGTGTTGCTTTTACAGGGATTTTGTTCTTTGGGGCAGTGAGGCCATAGTGGGATTGTTCATAAAAAAAACTCTTGAAGGGTGATAGTGATCCAAAAAACTTTGTCACAACGAGGCAAAACTAAGCATCTGTATGTCAGCTGAAGAGATGAACCCCAGGTTGAGAGAGAGAAGGACATAGTATAGTCCACAGTTCATTCCATGATACCTAGCCTCTGCAAGAACAATCTTAGGAAAAGCAACTTTTCTTCTTGTCATGGTTAAGGCCCAGCTGGCAACCAAGCACCATGCGGCTATTTGCTCACTCCCCCGCCTCAGTGGGATGGGGAGGAGAAAATACAATGAAAGACTCGTGGGTCGAGAGAAGGACAGGGAGGGATCACTCACCAATAATGGTCACAAGCAAAACAGACTCAACTTAGGGGAAAAAAATCAATTTAATTTGTTACCAATTAAATCAGAGTAGGATAACGAGAAATAAAACCAATTCTTAAAAACATCTTTCTCTTATCCCTCTCTTCTTCCTAGGCTTAACTTCGCTCCCAATTTCTCTACCTCTTCCTCTCCAGTGGCGCAGGGGGACAGAGAACGGGGTTTGCAGTCAGTTCATCACATGTTGTTTCTGCCACTCCTTCCTCCTAACGCTCTTCCCCTGCTCCAGCATGCTCCCTTCCTCCCACAGGAGAGAGTCCTCCGTGAACTTCTCTGATGTGACTGCATCCCATGGGCTGCAGCTCTCCATGAACTGCTCCAGCCTGGGTCCCTCCCATGGGCTGCAGTCTTTCAGGAACAGGCTTCTCCAGTGTGGGCTTCCTATGGAGTCACAGCCTTCTTTAGATGCAGCTACCTGCTCCAGCATGGGGACCTTCATGGGCTACAAGTGGGTTTCTGCTCCACTGTTAACCTCCATGGGCTGCAAGGGTACAACCTGCCATCTCACCATAGGCTACAGAGGAATCTCCCAGCAGTTTTTTTTTCCTTCTTACATATGGTATCACAGAGGTGCCACCACTGTTGCTGATTGGCTCGGCCTTGGCTAGAGGCGGGTCCAGCTTGAAGCCAGGATAGTTTCTAGGTGCTTCTCCCCCACTACCAAAACTCCACTGCACAAACCCAATACGCTACTATGCAAGCAACCACAGTACTCTAAAAATGCATAGATAATACATTTGGAATGCATTAGCTTGACTTTTATGTCAGATCCAGAAATACTCTCTCATACTGACGTTCTGCATTCTATGTGATGTAAAAGCATGATAGGGTAACATACACCTACCGTAGCACAGATGTTGCTATTTGATACCAAGAACTGAATCAACTGTGCTGTCTCTACTGGAAATCCTAGTTAATGTTTTGCTTGTGCTAATATTTCCATGTGCTGATCCTCTTGGGCAACACCTCAAAGTACTTATGTTTCATCACTAAAAAATTTTAGTCTTGTTGAAAATCATTGGGATTTGAATTTTTGAGGTTAGTTGTTTGGATTTTTTTTTTTTAAGTTCCACCAATTACTACATCAGAGTACATAAAATAAGGGTCTTTCCTTCTTCGGGCAGATATCCAAAAGGTATGGGGTCTGAAACACAGGAAACAAGGCATGACTCTCTTCTGTGCCACAGATGCCTATGTAATTTTGAACAAGTCATTTAATATTTCTGTTCCTCACATCTCCAGTAAGGAAAGGAAAATTATGGTATTTCTCTACTTCAAAATATCACCTTACAGAGGCTGCTGTATTTATGGTTGTGTGTAAAATGTCTTTGGTTGCTTTGTTTGCCAGACACCCTGTTGCCACATATCATAGCGGTATTATAACTTTAGAGAATAAAGTCCCACCAAGGATTGCACCTAAGTGGGAGCATCAGGTGCTACTTCTGTTCTCAAAGAGTCATCCAAGAAATATTTTAGAGGCAATGAGTTGCTGTGCTGTTAATGTTTCAACTCCTCTAATTCAACCCCTAAAAGAAAACGAGTACCAAGATTTTTGCCACTTACTTTCACAGTGGGGATGGGATTAATGATGTTGCACTTTTGTGTCTATATGCTTCGTAGATGAGTACGATGATACACTAGAGATGTATTTTCTTATAAGAGCAGATGGTATCTGTCCGTAGTTCAGGCAGCCTATGAAAGCCAAAAAGCTTCTGAAACTCTTCCAAGAATAATGACTTGTTCCCCAAGACAAACTTATTCAGGATGCAGTTACCAGACAGAATTCAACATTCTCTATTAGGAGAACTTGTTTGAGCAAAGGCAGTTATTATATGCTATGACATTTTGAAAATGAAATTGATGGATTCTTCTCACTTCTGGAGCAGACACTAATGGAAACTCTTGTGAATGTGCTGAGACTATTTGAACAAGCCACTAGAGAGCTCTAACTGCTGAAACAGCATAGTTAAGCCAAGTCACACCACCAGCTCTTACTCTGTGATTGTTGATGCATGACTCCTCTCCTTCCCACACCCCTGAAATCATCCAACAAGGCATCTTATTTGTTGGCAAAACGTTTAGGGGAGAGAAAAAAGACTATTTAAACCATTTTTTAGGTTTAGAAAAAAGTCTCCATTTTTATGGAAATTTGCTTCTAAATCTCTTTCTTTGAAAAAGTTAGTGGAAAGTTTGTGTCAGGTAACAAGACTGTTAAGTGACTAAAGATATCTGAAGAGTTGTGGAACATTCATATTCCTTTGGCTACCACTATTTCTATAAATTCTCTTTGAAATATTGCTCAGGGGGGTGAGCAGATAAAATTTTATTTGTTAAAGCAAGCAAAAGAAAGACTCGCATACTCTTGCTGTCCTTTGCCTTTGCTAATTTGTTGAGCCCAACTTAAAGCAAAAATCAGATACTCATCTGCTGGGATTTTGAATAAACCATCTGGTGAACTAATGTGATAATTAAGTGTCTTGAATTCCATCCCACTAATTTGTCATTTAAAACAACAATGACAACACTTTAGTAGTTGAAGTTTTTTTAATTTTTTTTTTTTTTCAATTATATTGGGTCATTTTTAAATCTCAAAGTCTGAGTAGCTAGGCTGTCAGGCAGACTATTCAGTTTGAAGTACTGATACTTATTTGTTCAAGTCACTTCAGATAGCATTAAAGAACTGGTTAATTAGTCTTTAAACAACAAAAAAAAAAGTAATATAAAAGGACCCACTTTGGAAAGTTTTATTTCTGCACGTATATTTGTCATTCCTTAATTTCACTGAATAAATAGTATAAAGAGTTTTCTTGTTGTGTTTGCAAACTGTTCATAAACTGTGCAGTGCAATTTGCTTAGTGGTTATTCCCTATTCACAATGAGATCTATTGGAAAATACACACGCCTCACTAAAATTCTGAATGCTTCCAGTAGCAATGGCAAAATTTTGAAGGATTGAATTTATTTTAATGCTACATAAATATTGTGCAGTAATAACATTGTAGAGCACTGACCAGAAGTTGGGCCAGCACTATGTCTAGAAGATAAGTCTGCAGCATTGGACTGTGGCCAGTTTCACTAATGTGTCCTTTTACACAGACCCCTTTGAACACAGTACAAACTGTTCCTTACAGTACCCTGTTGGAGCAGTTGGAGAGTTGCTGAGCGACTGCAGAGTGCTGGCGTCCACCAATAATTCCAATAAACTCAGTGGGGAAACTTGTAATATAGTGTTACCTGAAAAAAATCTCTTCATATCTTCTACTGACTTTTCATTGGTACAAATAGAGTTTGATTTTTCTGGCAATCACATAACCTATTCGTAGTCTCAGTAAAGTGTTAGCCTAGTGTGTGTTTCTGTGTGTGTGCAAAACCTATGTGTGGTCTCCTTTTAGCTGACACGTTTTAGTGAATAAAATGAAACAGATATTTGATATAAAAATCAGAATTACATAGATGTTGGTTTGAAATTATCTACTGTTAGTCACCAGAGTATTTCTGATAATTACAGTTGCAAAGAGGTGTGTACAATTATCAGACATAGCTAAGGAAGCGAAAAGTCTGTAAAAAGGTTATCAGTAGCTATATTTAAACCAGTGACATAGCAAGCTGCTATAAGTTAGCCTTGCTTTGAGCAGGGAGTTGGACTGGATGATCTTCAGAGCTCCTTTCCAAACTAAACCATTCTGTGTCAGAAGTACTTTAGCTAAACCCTAACCCTAACCCTGTCCAAAACTCTTGATTACTTGAAAACAGAACTTCTTGGGGTAAACTCTGGACTTTGGGGGAGCTTATGCTGGAAATAAGGAGGAGAGGAGGAACAGAGGAGCCCAGAAGACCCAGATATTTGGGTTAATTACCTGACATGGTTACGTAAGTTGAGGTCTAAGCTTTGATCGAGAAAATAAGTGAACCATTTCTTTTAATCATCCTGTGTTTTTAACTGGTTGTGAAAGGTCCATTTTATTTTGGTGTGTAATAAAAATAAATTATGGAACATCAAAAAATGCTGTAAACTTTTGGTAATTCTTGGTTTCTTGCCAGCCATACTCAACTGGACCTAGTTAGGAGAAAACATTAGACCTTATGAAGTCCTGTTGCTTCCTTTTCTCTCTTGAATATAATAGAGAATTGCTTAATGATATTTCTTGAAAATTATGCCATTCTAATTAGGAATGTCTATTAGTTGCTTCAATATACGTTCTTAAGAGATAAATATGTATCTATTGTTTTTTACAGCTATTTTAGGAAGACTAGTTCTTATAATTCACTCAAAGCTGGGCTGAGGGGGAGGTGGTCCAAAGAGCATATAAGAAATATTGTAGTGATCAAGCCAGTTTACAGTCTGAACCAAAAATATAAAAAGCTATCAGAAGCATTTCAATAGTAAGGGTAAATATTTTTCTTCTCTGTGGGTGGATATCCCTATGGTAAGAAAAGGTATGAAAATCTTACATGTTTCATTCCTCAGCTATAGTAAAGTAGAAGAAGAATAGATAGGGCAAAGTAAATTTAAGCCCAAAATTTTTCTAGGGAAAAGTTAAATATTTAAACCTTCTGATCATAATTGAATGCTCAAATCAAAGGTGTCTATAAAATCAACTTCTTCCATAGCCCAATAAATATTTAAGGTCAAGAGATGTAAGTGGCTCACTGCTTGACTCTCAACAAATAAGAACAATGATCTCACCCGGCATTGGATAAAACAAGGGAGCGGGCAAGCTGCCAGAAAAATAACAGCACTTCTTACTGGTGCAGTGAATGTGACTCTGAATAAATGTTGACAAGACAGTGTCTCTCAGAAGTAAGATGGAACCAAATTAGGATGCCTTATCTAGGGAAAAACATCATGTTATAATTTACAGTCTAGTCTTAAACAGAATAATTATCATATTATCATTTTGCTCTTGTACAGAACAGGTCTGCGATTTAACATCTTGAGATCGACTTAATCTAAACCATATGTGTTTTCTTTTATTTCACATGTGTGTTCTGCGTTTCCCTTTTTCCAAGAGCTAGGACCAGCATGATAATATGCTGTGATGAGAGAAATAGAGTTCATTGTTGTGATGTAGCTACAGAAACGATATGGGACCTACAATAAAATATGTATGTTCTCTTTTATGGGTTTTATTTTGTGGTGCAGACTAGTGTTTCTGTTAAGATTAGAAAGTGAAAGTTTCCTCTGTTGGGCATGGTAAGTGTCTGCCCCCCGCCCTCAGCTTTAGTAACTTAACTGAATATTTACTAAAATTTGCAGCAGGGGTCGAAGCAATGTGAAACATTAAACCCTCAACATGTGTCTGTCTTCTACCATGGGAATGCTGTGAAGGGGGATTCTGTCACAAAGCTTGGGATCACTTAGATATTTTGTGGATCTTTGTGTCTGGATCTATTTAAATTTAGCATTTTAAGACAAAGGACTGAAAGTCTTTTTCAAATAAAATGATAACTTATAGCATTAGTTTATCGAAGTGGGATCAAAATATATATTTAACTTGAAAAGCATTTCATCTAAAGATGTACTTTCAGTACTAGAATGTAAGTATATCCAATAATATTTTCTTTTGTTATGTAGAGCTACACTACAGCATAGTACAAAATAAATTAATGTCCCTGTCATAACAATGTGGTATATGCAATTCTAGCAGAATTGTTTGTCCAACACAATTTTCTTTCTAGTCAGAAAACTCCTAACTGCCGTGATGATCCTGTCTTTTCTGGCAAAAGAGGTTCCCTTGATCAGTGCAACATCCCCACAAGGGACTTTCTTTTGTCTGGTTTGGTAGTAAGGTTGTCTTACTGCGTGAAACTAGTTCAGTGTGGTAAAAGAAGTCTTAGCTGAAAACTGATTATGTAGCACAGTGCCTCTTCCTAATGTGTTGTTTCCTTTCGCTAAAGCCTCTGTTTTTAAGTAAGTGAATACAGAAAGTACATTTGAATTATAAATAACCTGAAAAGGAAAATCCAGAAGAGAGACTGGCTGTCTTTTCTAACAGGCATCAAACATCTTTTGTGTTTTAACTGTTGCATTTGCATGGAGACCCTTCTTTACCCTCATGAGAATTCAAGGGAATTTATTGGACGGGTTTGAGCATGCTCACTGATGCCTGGAACTAATGATAGAAGTTATCTAAAACAAACCTTCTATTTGACCTAATCTATAGTTTTTTTCAGTCTTCACGAGACTGCAAGCATAAAATTCTCTTTCATAATAACAGTCACATGACAAGTCTGGGAATTCCTACTGTATAATTAATATCAGACATATAGTCTCTGTGCTGCTATTCTAAATGGAACAATAAAAATTTGGGAAAAAAAGGTGAAAGAGACCCTGGTATCGTCCTGCATAAATTGAATGAAGGAGAAGTTTCAGTTCCTGGTTAGGGCAGAAGAATGAAGAGTATGGGAAGACACTAGATGGTCACCTGTTGTACTGCTTGAGAGAGTGCACCTTGTACTTTGCTCAGTGTTGACCAAACATGCAGTGAGGCAGAGAGATGGCCATGTAGCCTCACCTTCACCAGAATATGAAATATTGAATGGGAGAAACGTGTGACACTGCCAGCTCTTCTCTCATCCTTTGTTTTCCAGGTTTTACAGGGTATCGACGCAGGGTTTTGATCCTAGCTTGTACAGAGCAAGCTAGATAGGTAGATCAAACTTGTTTTCCTTGCATGGAAAATGAGGGCGGAGCATATTGGATATAGTAGTAATAAAGAAGTACAGCTATGTCATTTTTGCTCTGCCCTTTGCTTAGACTGTTCTGAAACCAGTCTCCTTAGTTCCACACCAAAGTACAGATCAGGTAGAAGCTGACTCTTACATGTTGCTTGGGATTTCTCACTCACTAGATAAGGAGATGCTAGAAAACTGCAGCTTCAACGTTTTTAAGGAATGGAATAATCTTTTTTTTTTTTCTCCTTGTCCTGATAATTGTTTTTTTTTTCTGTAACAGAAATTAATATTGACCTCAAAGACATTATTTTGTGAAACTTTTCAGCATCTAAAATGGAAATCCTTATGCAGCCTTCATTGCTGTTTAGCACACATGGCCTCTGCTGAAAGAATAGTACATAAAGTGTACATTGTTTATCAATAATATATGTATAGGGATCGGTTTGGCCTACCTAAGTGATATTTGCCAAATAAAAGTGATTTATGCGTTGCTCTTAGACTGTAAGTTCTTAACAAGAGGAATGGGCTCTTTACAGCACAGTTTCAAAATCTACACTCAGAAACATTCTTAATATACAAAATTTCACAGATCGCTATCAAAGCTGTGATCTAATATTTTTGTTTTAATCTCTTTAGCCACTGTTGTGTGACGTGTGAACATACAATTCATAGGGTATGAGTACAGGTGGCAAGGAAATGTCAGATCAGTATCATTTCTTCTGACTATTAAAATGTACAAGCTTAATTTATTTTGCCGTTACATTTTCACATGCCTTGAAAACATCCAATGACAGAAGACAACAAACATTTTATTGCTATATATACAAATGTGTTTGTCAACCTCTTTGTTCTCTGAAATGAAATAATCAGAAACCTACACATCTGGTCTACTGATGTTGTGTCTCTTCTATCGCAAAAAGGAAAGTTTGCAATCTATTTTGTGTTTTTCCCCTTCTCCTGTATTCCAGTTCTATGTGCAGACTACCCTTCCTTTCAGAAAGCAACGCAAATCTATCCCGTAAAAATATTTCATTTATATTGTTATGAGAAAAGCAACAAAAATTAATCTTAGTTATTCTGAATAAAGACTATATTTTAGCAAAAGAAAACAGTCCAAGACAGAAACATAAACAAGGAGACTAGAATAGTGCTTTAATATCCGTATGGTTTATCTTGTTGAGAAGCTAGGGAAAGGTTGATTTCTGTCATCCATTTACAAGTACTTAAAACCTTTCTAACTTCTAGACTTTTCTAACTTTAAAACCTTTTTCACTTTTCAACTATTCAAAACTTAACATTACAGCAAACTGCCTTGGCAGAGAATGAATAATTTATGTGATGGGATTCCATCTTCAATTTCTGTGCTTCTGCAAGATATATGTGTAATGTTATGAAATGCAGCTCTTCCTTTTAAAAAGATTGTTTTACATTGGCTAATAAAGCATTTTAAGCCATTGTTTTTAAGCTATCTGTTTAAATAGAATGAGTTTTTTGAGGGTTGGGTTTTTTTTAAGCTTGATTTTTGCTTGTGACTTGTCTCTGAGGAGAACTGCTGTGGAGGAGAAAAAAAAAGTGAGTCTATAGAAGGTATTAACAAGACAGAACAAAAAAAAAAGGCAACAACAAAAAATCAACAAAAAAATTGAGAACTTTTGTTTTTTCTTGTAACTAGGGTAGATTTATGACTTACAGGTTAGAAACCTGAGCATGAGAAGGACCAACTGGGCTGTCAGGCTGACAATTGGGTAACAAGCAGTTAATCCAGGTGGGTCTAGGAAGGTAGGAGACCTGAGAAGCTTTATTGGTATCGCAGGACACCACAGTAGCAGGGGACTTGCTAAGTGAAATTTCCAGGTCAGCCTCTGGTGCAAGGCAGGATCTGTGCTAGCCAGGGAGACCCACAGCCCAGGCACTTTTTCCAGGCAGCCCTGTGGGGAAATGCCTTCCTGGCTGCAATTTGACAATCTGTAAGTGCTTGAGCCAAGCATCACACAAGCTTTAGAGATTTTTGTATCGGCCAAAGTGTTCTGTTCCTATTTCTAGCTACAGCCACGTTTCCTCAGAAAAATATCCCAGAAGTTAGCTAATATGGCATCTGGAGAAAGTGATGGGGGAGAGTAGGTGATGGAAAGAAAAGCTGCTGGATCCTGCAGGAATCAGCGAGATTGCTGAAGCAAGGGGAAATACAAGGTTAATAAAAATGTCCTTTTGAACCATCTTATCAGGACCTTCACAGAGTATACTAAAAAAATGTGTGGTTTTAGAGAAATGCTCTGTGTCTGCACTGTACCCCTTCCCACCCAGCAGTTGGGTCAGACACATGAGGCTTTCTGGATTTCGGTCACTGTGACCGTGAGGCATGGGACTAGAAAGAAATGTAGAAAGGGTACTTCTGGGTTTTGCTAAAGATGAAAGCCAATCTACATCTGACATCAGCAGCTGACTTCTGTTATGGTTGAATGAAACAAAAAACAGAATTCAACAACACTTGTATCATTAGGACAGTCTCCTCGTTAAACTTTTCCCAAAATACTCCTGTAATAAAAAGCTAAAAGTAAATGTAATTACGAATTAGAGATATTTAAATATTACATATTTTCCTTTGTGAATGTTTTTGAAAGCAGCCTGTTTCTGAATAAATAATTATTGACTCGACCAAGTCAATTATTGAGGTGGTTATTAATCATACATATGTTAATAATATTGGCTTGTTTTAATTGATACTTTACTTCATTGAAACATCTATTAGCCTGGCTTTGGTCTTTCTAAGGTACTCTGAACTTTAAGGAAACATATAATAAGGCCATATATTAGGCCTTTATGACAACCTTTGTAGCATTAACACTGAAGTTGAGCACCTTCTCATACCTGACACTTTTCATTCCTAATTCTCTGTCACACCTTAACACATGCTAACGAGGACGCAATGGGGCTGTGCATCCCAGCTCTCCTCAGAGAACCCCGTTCTCCTCTCACTGGTACCTGTGCAGGCCTGAGCAAAACAAAACTGTGTTATGATTTACTCCTTTCTCCTCAAAACACAGGTAATTTGAACTTACCCTTAAAGTTTAATGCATCTTTAATAAATCAAAACCTGTTTATTAACCAGTGTGCACTTGATGCATGCCTGTGTCTATCTAGATGCCTAGTTCTCATTACTTCAGATGTTTAGCTTGAATGATCGGTGAATTCCCATGAATGATTTAAATAATGTGATATAAGCTGAAATAAGTTAAATGTCTAATTTTAAGCATAGATAATTGAGTGACCCACTTCCTTTCTGCTTAAGATGTTCAAAGAGGCTTAATTTCAGTTTCTGATTGATGTGTCGCTGTTTTATCCAACTCTCTTAATCCCAGCCTTATATGAACTATAGCACTGGTGTACTTTTAAGCAGAAGACTGAGACAGGAATTTCCGTGCATCTACTCAGAGAGTAAATGTGATTTAGCAGCCTGAAAACTTTGAATCAAGCTAACTTTCTAGTAACGTTCCTTGGGTCTGAACGGGATACATCCTGTAGAAGTGTGAAGGGGAAATATTCCTAATCCACTGTCTGACCAGAGGGTGATGGAACTGCTAGAGAAAGGAGTTTCTCTTTCACTCGAATTGATGCAGGTCATTATTTCAGTGTGGCAGTTCCCAGGCTTTAATCCTCTCTGCTTCCATATGAATTGCTATATAATTCAATGGTTTTACATTCACATAGGAATTTTTTATCACTGTCTTAAACAAATAACCTTTCAGTGGCACTGGAAAAGACTGGTAGTACTATTCTGTGATCCTTGTCATAAATAATATTATGTCCTCCACACCAGCTCACAAACTACGTAAGTCCAAGGTCAGCTTTGAATCCAGACTTTGGCAGTGTGCGAGAACCTCTCTCCATCTTGTATTTCAGCTCATCCTCTCTAGAAACAAAGGCCAAATGCTAGGATTTTAAAGGGATTGGACTCAAACATCACCCATTGTACAATAGGCTGTGACTTCTTTTCAGTTCTAAAGATAGTGATTCTGGAGCTTTGACGGAAGTAGCTTTGGAGCACAGTTACAGCTAGCATGGATCTGGTTGGGTTCATTGTGTTTTATAGGATTTATACATGTTGCCTTATTTTGAAGCTATGCCATCCAGAACGTGGTTTACTCAAACAAGTTCTTCTATGAACAGGAGAGTCCAGTTTTATGGACCCTGTAAATCCAATGGATTTACATGCCATGTTACTAGACTCCTTCTGTCCTGATCTCCTGTTTCTCTTCACATTCCCTATTTCTTATATTGTTATCCCTAGTCCCTTTGTTACGCTGCCAGGTATCTCCATGTCTCTTAAACTTGCTGGGCTGAAAATAATTCTGCAGAATTATTAATACATTTGGTAACTATAGGTGTAGTGTAAATGATAGTGTAGGTTTATGTCTTTAACATTTTAAAAGCACATAAATACAAAAAAAACCACCTGAAATACACTTCAAATTTTTGTAGGGGTTTTAACTACTTTTTCCTCACAATCTATGAGGGGGTTGCAGTACATCCAGATCTGAAATTATAGCAGCTCTGAGTAAATGAATCGGAGTTGTGAAAGCTGAGAATATTGGAAAACTAAGTAGCACATAGCTCTGTCCAGCACCTAACAGCAGCGGCTGATTTAAAGAAAATGTCTATCTGTTTGATGGAGGTGGTATTACAGCACATAACTTCTCTACCTTTTTGGAAAGAATGAGGAAGATTTGATATAAATGCACTAATACTTTTTCAGCCTCAGTAAACTTTCACAAAGCTTTTGTGCATTTTAATATAGCCATAAAACAATGGAAGTTTATACCATGTCTTAAGTTTGTATTCTGTATCTCAGTTTCAAGTGATGTTCTCAAACCCTCAAGCTTTCTTTAGAAAGTTGAGTTGGGTTTCTTGTGCATGAACACTTTTCTAATCTGTCTTACAGTAGACTTTTTGATCCCTGAGTTTTTTTTCCACTATGACTAAAATCAGGTAGGCTTGGTGGTTTTTTCCTTCCCTAAGTCTATTCATTTCACATATGAATGAAGACACCTTTTTTTTTTTTTTTCAAAGGCGGTAAATGTTAGCAATGTCAGTTATGACTACAGAAGCAGCAAGAACAAGATCAGCTGAATAATATCAGGGGTAAATTTGTCCACAGACTTTTATGAAAAAAAAACCCCACATTATCTCTATATGGAAAAGTTCTTCACTACCACTACATAAAGAAAAACATTGCTTTATTCTTGTAGTCTCTCTTTTCCTCTTAAAGCTTTGTAATTATAATTTTATTCTCCACTACCTAATTTTAGTTTTGAATCAAGTATAGTAGCTCAATAGAACACCACACATTAAGATCCCCATTGAATTTCACGCGACGGGCTTTATGTTTGCCGAAGGCTTGGGGGCTGCAGTTTTAACAGTCATCTCACTCACATTTGGGTTGAATGCAGTTTGATGCACGTCTAGGAAATTTGTGTTTTACTCACACAGGAGATGATTCAAGTCTACAGCTGTCGCGAACAGTATGCAGGACCTAATTCATGAATTAACTGTCAGTTACTGTGTTCCCGCAATAACAGCAAATTAGAATCACAAAAGGAAATTGGCATGAAACGTAAGATGAGAGTTTGTTTTTTTTAAAATCACATTAGTAATAAATTTGGATGAAGGTTCACCTTTAAAAGTTAGATACATATCCTTGCATCAACTTATGTTATTGCAATTGGATCTCTGTAAAGCACACCTCACCTACGAATGGAGAATTCTGCACATGAATAGTCTTATTTACCCTTAAAAATACAATAATTTATCTGCGATGGTGTGAAAATAGCTATAATGAGAAAAACATATATTCATCTAATCGTGCTGTTCTCCCAACATTTATGTCATCAATCTACTTGTAAGAAAAGTACTAAGAAATACCATGTAAGGAAATTACCCTTTCATGGCTAAAATGAGAATTCTTCAAGAACTTAAGAAAAAACCCAACAAACCTTTCTGAAAGTGTCTGACATTTTCTCATAAGGCTGGATGAAAACATCAAACACAATGTACTTTATAACAGGTTTGATTATTTCATGCTTCTGTGTGCAATACTCTGCCCATTTGGCCATAATACAGTATTATGCATTTATTTACAGAAGTTTACTGACATACATAACATTTCAGATGGTCAAGTGACATTTCTAGTCTTTTTTCAAGCATGAAAATAAACATGAAGTGCTTATTGGTATGGAAGTGATGATGCACAGAAGTACTTCGAAAGCTGCTATTTGATCCAATTGTGTGTGTTAGTACCCAGAGAGTAGAAATTATTATATGTGTTATTCAGGTAAACATGAACCAGAGTTAGATATATACACATAATATAAAACTAATTAAGCTAGTACTTGCTGAAAAGTAAAAATTGGTAATGATTCGATATTGGAAAATATTATAAGAGATTAGACACCCATTATTTTTACTGAAGTGAGTAAAATATAGAAAATACCAGAAGGAGCATATTTATTTAGTATTAGGATTTCTGATTGTGCATTTTGGAGCCCTGTTATTGGAAAGTTGTCCCCCAAAAGATCAGTTCTGTTCATCTGATCTTTTATGTTCATTTTCACTTATGCTTGTCTGGGATGGTACTTTTGGCAGGTTGTGTGCATGTCGTTATGCTTTATTTATAAATCTTAATTTCTTATCTAGATTCACAGCATCAACATGAATACAGTTCCCCCATTTCCCTTCTTTCTGCGCCACTTGAATCAAACTCTCCACCCTTAGCTTATGCTTTGAGGAAACTTGCTTTCCATGAAGACCTCTTCCAGCCAGAGCTTCAGAGGTACAAAGGTGGCTCCTCATTATATGAACATACCTTTCTCTTTTATGCTCAAAGTTTGTTTGACATCTCAGCGAGACTACAAGTGTGCATGTGCTTAGGTTGTTGCTGGCTCAAATCTCAAAGGATGGTGTGCCCTAGTTTATAGCAACTGTTGGGTAAGAACAGTTAAATACTAGTCTGATAATTATTAGTGCAACATAAGAATTACAGTGCAAGATCGTCTGGCTGGTAGAAACAGGTGCAGTTCATAACAATATTTTTTGTATGGGAAAGCTCCATCTGTAGCCATTCCTGAATATATCATGTGTTGTACAGGGATTATTGTGTGGCATAGTTATTTAAAATCATAAATTACTATGTTTAAAATTAAACTAAATTCAAACAAGCTTGCATACTTCAGAAAAGAATATTTCCATACCATATGTGAAGTACCTGTCATCACATGTTGCCAGCATACTGTTTGGTAAAGACCGCTGGCATGGCAAGCTGCATGCCCTGAAACATCCATCAAATAAGACCTTCAGTGAACGGAATATCGTTGCTACAAACAACACCGAGGAATTGTTTCAGACAATTAAAGCTGCACCACACAATAGATCATTCGTGTTTGTAACTTCACTTCCAGTTCAGTTGTCTCTGTGTACAGATCACTCAAGTGCTCTTATCTAGTTTTCTCCAAGCTTGTTCTGACAAGTTTGAATAGTGGTGGTTTGTTCTGAAGCAGTCAGTCCTCCTAACAATGCGAAGAATTAGTCTTCTGTCGGTGCATACCGAGCGCGACAAAGGCGCCGTTCTGCACAGCCTGATTCGGGGGCTGTTTTTCAGCTGAACTGATGACTACATTTCCAAATTGTGAAAACTTATCACTGCTAGCATGGCTGGAGCTTCGTGGTTTTTTTTTTCTCATGTGCTTAGTGCCAAAAAACCTCACAGTTTAAGTCGTTCTTATTTTAAAAGAGTTCATTTTATTATTATAGTAGTTGATGGCTTTTAAAGACTTACATACCTTACTTTCTGGGTATACATAGTCATACTTGAAGGTTTTTTGGCATTTAGGGGAAAAGTCATACCATTTTCTGAAACTTTTTTGAAATATTTAACAAACACTTCTGGTCATAGTTTATTCTTAATTCTCAAAACCTCTCTACTGTATATTTTAGTATTCCAAGACAGAATTACAGGGAAGTGACAGCTGATTACAGCAATAGTTACTGAGATTTATTTTGGTTTATTCTATTTTAATCAGCTTTAGCATAATATTTATTTACATTTTTAATTACATGGATACATATTTAATATCTAAATTAGAATTATATTTTTAATTCTTTAGATTGCTGTTATCATACTGATATGTGTTCCTACATCAGGAAATGACCCTACCTTATTTTTATTATGTAAACATTGAGTGATTTTACTAAAAGATGTATGAAATATTTTCTGTCCCTGGAAGACTTCAACCCTTCTGAAAGATCTTACTATAGCTCATGAAAGACTATTAGATATAACACTCATATTATGTGGGGAAACCATTTATGGAATAATGTGTGTATTTTAAAAAATGAATAGTAATAATAGTCCCCTGTATTCTTTAAATCAGTAATTCCTTTAATGACTGAAAGATGTGGAATGTAAAAATATTATACAGGAAAGCAGAAAGACAATGAAGTTATATAGCAAAGAAGAAGAAAAAATCGGTTTTGATGGAACTGCTTTCAGTTAGAAAAAGCATTTTAGCAGTGAGTCAATATTTTTATTTCACATTTATGATATCATTTCATTTTTATTTGTATTATATTCATATTTCAAATATAAATTCTATTGTTGCTTAAAAATTAGTTTCAATAATCTATTAAAATACAATATATTAAAATTTCCTTCCCTGAGCAAAATTCTAAAATCCTGACTTGTCAAACTTTGTCTTCAATATGAATATGAATGGTCAAAATTCACCTAATAGAGAGAAAACTCTTTTCCCCTTCCTAAAAATGGAAATAAGGAAAAAATATTTTTTATTGAATGATTTTTCTGTTATTGGAAATTTAAATATCATTTTGACCTACATAAGTTAATATATTTCTAGATGGAAGTGAAATAATTTTAAAATGTTCAGTGACCTTTTATCTTATGAGACTTCTTTTCTTAACAAGATTAGTATATTGAGAAATATTGATATATTCTGAATCTGTATACTGTGTATCTAGGGCTGTAGAGAAGTATAACTTGAAGAGATAGGAAACGTAGAGCCTCCCGACCCTCAGGCAGATCAACACTACCTCCCAATTTAGTGTCATCTGCAAACTTGCTGAGGATGCACTCGATCCCCTCATCCAGATCATTGATAAAGATGTTCAAGAGAACAGGCCCCAACATAAAAACTCAAAAAAAACCTCTCAAAAACTGAGAACACAAATATTTATCTAAATATACTTCATAATACTCTTGTGCAATGTAAGCACATAATATGACTATGCTTTTAATTAAAGTGACCATTGCTAATTCCCCAATCCTTTATATCCTTCCTCACTTAAAAATGCATCTGTTATTTGCATTCCACTATAAAATCCAAGATTCCAAAGAATTTTTCTATCCTGCAAGTACAGTCCATATGTGTTGACTGGTTAAGGAACAATATGTGGTAGGATACATGATGTTTCACTTAAATATTGTAAGTATATTAATTATCTACAAGAAAAGTCTAAGCTCTGGAGTGTGTGTCTGCTCTTGTTCTCTTTATTTTTTTTCCTCTCTCGTGTTTTTTAGCGTTTAATTGATTCCTACATTTTCTTTTCAGAAGAGACTTACTGTAATTTGGTTGCAGCAAATCAATTGTTTTTAATATGGAAAATGTTTTTTTTTTTTTTAGTGGAACAGAAATTTTATTATCAAAATCCAGACACTTACTTTGTGGTTATGGCTAAAACATTTAATTTTAATAATGCAAACTCCACAGTTATTTTTCAAATGTAGGGTTGTTCCTGGTCATATTTTTAATTGCAGTGTTTCTAGTAGACAGTTTATGTAGGTCAGTTTGTTTTGTTCCTCCATTCGGAATACTAATATAAGAGCAGGTACTTGAAGGCAGTGTCTAGCCAAGAGTAATATGCATGACCTTTTTATTCCGTTTGTGACTTTAAAAGATATAGCTCTTAAAACACTGACTTTAATTTTGACTCAAAGAAAGAGAGATCGGTGTGGCAAAGCTCATCTATGTCTTTTAAATGTGAGGTGGGAAAGTCCCTTCATCGCTGTGACTGCTTTTGGAGAGTCTTGATATTTTTACTTCCGTCCATGGCTAACTAAACAAGGACACAGAATGGAAGGGAGAGATAACTTTCACTAGATTATCTGCTCGTAGTTTGAGTGCATGTTTGCTTATTCGGTAATAAAACATGTCTTGCCTCAAGACAGTTCAAGCTAAGGGTTGGAAACAATACAGATTTTTGACAGATAATGATATTTCTGAAACCTTTAACAGAAAACTGTGGTGGAAATTTTGCAGGGTTAGATTCTCTACCGATTATTTGTCTATATTTGTTTGATTCAAAGATTTTCTGTCTTTGACAAGTGAGAATGTTGGTATTTATGGGGATGACATTGAAAATAACAGAGATAATGGTATCTAGTGACTGTCTATGCTTTGGGAATACAAATTCCTTGTATAGGCTTCTGCTCTGTTCTATCTGTTTTTCTTACTACATGCTGTCAACACAAAATACTGTTCTGCTACATCCTGTTCAGACATCAGAGACATGGGAACTTTGTAGCTTGGCCTCTGTATGTTTTTAATTTGTAGCTTTGAGACCCTGTTATAAACATATTAGCAGAATTTTACAAGAAACTTGTAACCGTCTATTCTGTGATTTTGTTGCCTGTTAGCGAATACAACAAATTAAATCCAAAGGCGCTGAGAATGAATACAACACATTAAATCCAAAGACCCTGAAGACCTGCTAGGTAGTGCTGATGGTATTTAAAGCAATGGAGTTGTCCTGGGACTTAATAAGGAAATACATACCATGTTTAGGGGTGGCAGATACTCAGTGGTCTGAAAGGAAAGGTGTTTACTTACAGAGAAGAAGCAAAAAAAAAAAAAAAAAAAAGCCACATTTATAGTATATTCTTAGTTTCTATGTATTTTATACATACTTAGTCTTAGTCACATATTGGGTCTGTCTGGGTGGTTTACAAGATGACTAACAATAAGGAGTAAAACCAAAAATAAATAAACCTGCAATTACAGTATTTAAAAAGCATTTGAAATACTGTTAGTCCTTCCAGAAAATGTAGAGATTTAATATTTGTCTTTAAAAAGCCTCACATTAAGCATCAGCTGCAATCTGGTTTCTCCAATGGAAATAATTTAGTATAAACCATAATTATTTTCTTTATCAAGTGAATTTATTGGAGTTGTGGTGAACTATATTTGTTTGGAATATCACTATTCAGTTATATTTTGAGAATACGAAATATTTAGACAGCACCTTTGAATTAAATAAGTATTAATTTGAATGTGTTTATTATTAGACACCTCATGTATTAGACAGAGTAACAACAGAGTTCATTTTTCAGACAAATAAGTAAAAATTGAAAAAAATTATCACTCCCTTTCATGATAAATCTACTTAATAATAGTGTTTTTCTTAGTATTCTTACAGCCCCTCAAGCAAATCAGGCTAAGATTCTCTCTGATGTGCATTTGTTTGTATTTAAGACATTAACCTGTCTAAGAAGTGAATACGATAGAGGATCATACTTCAAAACTATGAATGTATTCCAGCTTTGTGAATCAAAGACCTTCTGACAGAGCTTTTGCTTGTCAAAATAAAATATGTATTTTAACATTTCTATCTGCATACCCTGATGTATATCCTCTTCCAGCCCATATTTAAAATGTCAATTGCCTAACACAAATTGAGAACATCCATATAAAAAAAGAATTTGTCTACGTGTTTGGAATTGTTATATGGTTTTTACTTTAAAAATGCATACATTAAAAAGAGGACTTAACAGTTTTACTTCAGTGTTGGTATTAAAAATCACAAGTATTTGTTAAATACTGAAAACTTCGTTAATTCTTTTAACTGCAGCAAACTTTACTGCTCTGTGGCCAAGTTCATGTTTTATTAGCGTAGTACTTCTCTCCTGTTTGGGGTTCTGTATGAGCACATCGTACAGAAGATAAATTTAACAGGGTGATCACAGGTCATGGATAGCCGCACAACTATGTTGTGATGCGTTATATTCCAAAGGTTTTATGAAACAGTATTATGACTGCAAATTTTCTCAATTCCAGAAGATTATTTTAACTGAATGACTGTTATTATCTTGAGTTAGTGTATTTCGGGCTCTCATAACTCTCTTGTCTTCCACTGCAGTCCTTTAAGGAGATTTATCCCTTCTGAAGAAATCTTCTAATGTCTCTTCCTTCGGAAGTCCACAGACATGTACACAGCAAACCAAGCAGAAAGGCATAGGAGAAAACTCAGAGCATTTTGAATTAAATACCAATGGCATACCAGTATTCATTTCAGCCAACCTGCGAATCTCACTAATTTGGTGGAAAGAACAGTGTAGAGAAATTTAGCAACAACAGCATGGGGGGGAGGACTCTCTTAGATAAAGAAAAATGTCCTTAAAATCCTAAAACATCTTGTCAGCACTTAAATAGAGAGGAATCAGATCATTACTTCTCTGCATAAAACTTATCTTTTTACCAACCTGAGAGTGTATTTCTTGTTTGTCAAAATGACAGCAGTCAGGGCAGCGCTCTCTGTAACATGTCAAAGCACTGAGGGATATGTAGTGTTCACTTGGAAAGCTGGCAACAGGCAACATCAGAGAGGAATTAGAGTGTTCTCCCTCTGCAGAAGGGGACTAGAGTTAAGGGGGGTACCATTAGCCAGATCAGTATCTTCTCACCCATCTGATGCTGACAGCAAGCCTCTGAGGGCACCGCTGGGGGAATTCACAGTTCCGATATTCCAAAGAATGTTTTTTTGTCAGGATAACATGTTTTGTTTATTTGCCAAAGAATATATTTGATCAAAGATCTCGGGGCTTATCTGTCTCAATATTTTTGTCATTGATTATACGATGTCTGTGTTTTCTAGGTCACTTACATATTATACTTATATATGGGCATGTCAAAGCAATGTATTCGCTAATGTATGTTTAATGTGAATGCATCTGAACTATTATTCAAACAATGAATATTTCTTACTCCTTAACATGTTCCACTCGACTCCGTTTGAAAATTAACATCTCTTATTTTGATATTATCCATAATCCTGAAAACTATCAGCAGATATAATAGGGTTTTTTTAAAAAAAGAAAAACACACAAAACCGAAATTTATGGTTAAGCCTTATATTCCGATGCATGTTTTTTGCTAATTAACCCATTTCAGTTGTTTTGTATCCCAAGATGCTCTGTATTCATCATTTATATGCTCTATTTAACTCTTTTCAGGCAGAAGACAATATGAATATATACAAGCAAGCTCCTGCATATGTTACCCTAGTGAATTGCCCATTGTTTGATGAATGTGCTAGCTGGAAAGCGATTATTGTAACTGAATAGAAAATTCTTGTTCTCTTGTTTAAAAAAAAAAAAAAAATTTTGCACGTTTTCCAGGACACAGTGTTCCTAAAAGTGACAGACTGACTCTATATGAAATAGAAAATACATACTGAAATGCCCATTTTTTAAAAAAAGAGATTTTCAAAATTGTCATAGGGCTAATAGCTGTGACACACTGTGAAATATTGTAGCACTCCTAAACAACAGACCCTGCAAAAGCGTTGATATTACCTCTGTATTGTCTCCACAGAACCTCTGAATGCATTTATACGTTTGGAAACCTGTTTTACCAAAAGTATTTGAATCTAAGATGTGTGATTCATATCCCAACAAACCCATTTGGTAAGTAGATGTTATTTCTTTTGCACAATGCAGTAAGATTAAACTGAAGAATTTTTATTGGAATTATCTGGTTGTTTAAAACAAAATAGAGTGTTTCTATAGGAATTTTTCCTTTCACACCTAGAGAACAGAATGTTATTGACATTCAGAACTGTAACAATTTTAGCAATGCTAACTATGTCTGGCAACTGATGTTTGCCCTAATTCTTCATAAAGCAAGTAACATTTTTAATGCTCAAGAGGTTTGAACGCCTTGTTCTCAAGAAACCAGTGTGCACATCCTTAATACAGATTTGAAAATCTCAGCCTATCTATGTAATAACAGAGTTTCACCTTAGATGAAACACATTATTAACTGAGTATAATGTAATCTCCAAACCTTTGACTTTTCTTTTTATTGAGATGGTTATCTGTGATTATTTTTTCTGGCACGGATTTCTTGTAACTAGATGGAAAAACTATGAATTCTCTCAAACTTAATGCCAAACAGGTAAGTCAGAAAAGGGGCAAGGAAAGAGTTCATGGTGCTTATAGAAACCGTGGACTTGTATGATATAATGTTTTGAAAAATGTATTTTAAAAAAACAAAGCTCTGCAAGAGTAAACTCCATTCAGTGATGCATCATAAATATTTGCATCATCTACTTTGTGCATAGAACATGTGCTGGCTTTTTTTTGTTCAGTAACATGAGATGTTACATGGTGCTTATGGTATCACATTGATTTTTAGACTGACACATTTCCTGAAGTCTCTAATATTAAGTTATGAGATGTTACATATGCAGGATAATTGATTTGAGTATTGGGAAGTTTTAAATGCAGGAGAATTAAGTGGAATATTCAAGTTCGGTTTGTGATTTTCTTTTGAACTACAGACTGGTTTAGGCTGTGTGCAAAACTATGCTCAGTCCTCTTTTCTTATACTGTAAGAGGTGAAATTATTATCGTTATATAGTTTATTGCACTGAAAATGAGAGTTATAATTAGATTTCTGTTTCCATCAAAGCCTGTATTAAAGCTCCTGTTAGAAGCAACTAGATAGATTTAATTTACTAAAAGGGTAGTGCAAGAAATAAATCAATTAAAATATGATTCAATGTCTATAAGCAGGTGGGTGAGAATCATAAAACATCTTTATTCAAAAATATTTATTGAAAATGGATATTTAGAAGGAAGAGCCCTGTGGCTGGAACAGAAATTAAAATAATTCCCAAAGCAAGCACAGATATGAAACTTCAAAAGAAAATTTGAGAATGGCTAGAAAAGGGAGTAAGAAAATTTTTTGTTTGGAGCAAGTAATTATCTTTTAGGTTTTTACCCTGTTATTGTATGAGTGCACTGGTACCCAATTTAGCTTGGAGCACAAGTCCTTCATTCACTGCTAAACCCTTTCTGTTTCTGTACATGAATTACATGTTCTGAGACCACATCGTGCAGTGAGAGTGTTTTTAATATATTGTTTTACAACTTTCCATTAATTTTCTACGTTTAGTAATCATCGGTGAATTAATATCTGTCTGATATTTTAAAGAAAATTTTTCTCTCTGATATTGTCAATGAAATCAGATTAATCTACAGCCTGAACTTTGTGGTAGAAATTCTGGAATTATAGTAGTTCTTTGGGGGAATTCAGCTTCAAACTAGAAATAGGTCATTTTTTAAAGAAGTCACAGAAGTGGGAGAAATTCTTTCCTCCTCTGGCATTTCTCCCTTTTTCTTCTTCATGCATTTCATATTACCAACATGAACTTTTTTCCCAGCACCCAAATTTTGCCAGTATGTTAAAATGCATTCGTCTTGCCAAGATTTGTTACATACTCAAGTTTTATTGATTTATTTATAGTAATTGATGGTTCAGGGTAGCGCAGTCCCTTGAGTTTTGCATTTTACTTTCTGTTGAAATGTTTACTACCTTGTTCTGATAATCTGCCAGTGAGAATAGAACAAAAACCTGCGAGTAGGATAGACACTGGAGTTGTTCAGAACTGATTTGTGAGCGAATACAAGAGCTGCTTTTCTTCCTGGGTAATATTAGGCATTAAATGTGGGAAAGTCAAGTCTTCCATTTGCCTGGGAGAGCTCAAAGGGATTCCTAAAGGGAACCATGATTCCTAAATGAGATTCATTATACAGATCAATAGCTTTGGTTAATTTTGACTGTGTTTAAAGCTCCGCACAGCATTTCAGGCTGGCGGACCACAAATAACGATTTACCAGCCTAGCATTTATTAACATTCAAGTTTCAAAAACTTTGGGCTTTGTGCAAAACTAATTATATATTACACTGCCTTATAGAACTTGCATCATTTTTAATACGTTTTAACTGATCCAAAAGGGGGAATATATTGGACACGGACAGATCAAATCATTTTGCCTGGGGAGGCATCCTCACAGCCTGATTTTTGAGAGTTGCAATTAGCTAGGTAAAGTGGATACAACGGTAGTGGGACATAGCTGAAAAGAACTGGCTGTTCCCAGGTGCTCTGTGAGGTTTCCTTCCCTGGCCTCACTGTGAATGAGAGATTTGAGCCTTATGTAAAACTGGGCCTTATGCAAGGACTTTGATTCTTCTGTGTTCACTGAAATCCACTGGAGAAGGCTGCAGGTATTATTCTGCTTTTTAATTTTTTTTTCCAAAATGTTTAGAGCCTAATAACTGAATTCCAGAGAAGCAGCAATTGCTGAGAGCATCTTTATTTCACGAGGAGCATTCAACATCTTTAAGAACGGATGCTTTCCTAGATGGATTTGGCATTGTCAGCTTGCTTTCACTATTATTTTCTGACTGTTTCATCTGCATTTTTCCTCTAGTTGTCATTGGTGTCAAAAGAGAAATAAGACAACTGATTCAAAGGTCAGAGACATCATTTCAAATTTGATGAGTCAGTGACAATAGAGCTTAGAAGTAGCCCTTGGCAAGTTTAAAAGTAGTGACAGTTTTGATGGGGAAATGGTTATAGGCAGCTGTGAAGGAGATTTCTTTCTACATAGAAAGATAAATAATGAACTAAAACTTCTATTGATGATATATGCAAAAGATTTAATTAGGGGCAAGACTGGTCCTTAGTTTTCATACCCTGAAAAGCGATGAAGGTTTGAGTATTACAGCTGCTCCTATGAACGGGTTATGCTCACCAGCAGGTGGTAGGAAGCAGGTCCTGGTCACCTAGGATTGAATCTCATCCTTTAAATGATACAAAAAGAGCCTTTCCCAAATGTGTCCTTTGTCTTGCCCAAATATATCCCTAGTGCAAGTGTCCCTGTACAACCAGGAGACAAGCTGCTGCTTATATGGCATAAGTAATGCATGTTTTTCTTCGTGAAGAAAGAAAGAAACCAGAGAATAATGGTGAAATGTAAACCTATGTTAATAAAGACATGACGTTTAAATGATGAGACCACTATGAATTGTCTTCCTCCTCAAACTGAAGGTACATCTTAATATGAAAGTAATGAGCTGTATTAAGTCACACAGCGTTTCTTATGTTATGGGTCCTGAGCAGGCAAAACTCTTTGCACTGCTCCACACCCTGGCCTCTCTGTTCGTCATTTAATCACTGGAAAAGCTAGAGGGGGGATCAACATAAAACCACATCTCTTATAGGGGAAACCACTGACTGTGTTTCCCGCTTTGATATGCAATAGAATTTCACCAAAAATGTCCACATCAGATTGGTTTTCTGTTGACTCAAATGTAGAGTCTAAAACACAGAGGGAATCTTTGATAATATTAATAAAAACTTTCCTGCTTTATGCTTTGCTTCTTGCCTAGAGTAGGAAACTGGTCACAGAAAAAGTAGGTCAGTGAAATAATTGCTGTACTGAAAATAATATAGGCTGACAGTTCTGGGGTTGAGCTACTGTATGTCCATTGGGCTGTAGCAGGTTTGGAGTCTGTGTATTAACATAAAGATGGAAGTCTCTATTTAACATTAGTTGTGTACTTTTGCCTGGTCTCCTCCTATAACAGGTGTTTTCTTGTTGGCTAGATGAGATTTATTTTCTTTTCAAAGCTACCTGCCAGCTATATGTAAGAAAAAAATTTTTAAAAAAAAAAAAAAAATTTATAATTCTTCTTGTAAGTACTACATTTTTATTTTACCTGACTCTATGTGTATATATGTATATTTCCTTTCTGATCATCTTTGCTCTTGTTGTCCATCATTCTCCAGTTATTTAGCACTTAATTCCTCTAATTTTTGCACAAACTTTTAAGATGATGGGGTTCTTCTTTTAGTAACATTGCAGTTCACTTATATAACAGATGTTTATGTCAAATAGGAAAAACAAAAACAAACCACAAAAGAAACAAAGTCAGGGAGAAGGTGGAAAAGGGAATCCAAAGGACAACTGAAGGTCAGATTGGAAAGTCTTTGTTGCATTAATTCCCAACTGTTGCCTTACCTTATATACATGGTGTACTACGGAAGAAAGATTTGACTGTGTGAAATATATTTTTCTGCATTTTGTGATCTTGTATCTAATATGTGCTATATTTAAAAAAAAAAAAAAAAAACACCACAAAACCCATAAAAAAACAACACACCACACAAAATCTCTGTAACTCAAAGGAATGTTTTAAACCTACTAGTACATATACTCCTTTCTAAATCATTTACATAGAGCAAAGTAAAGGTAAAAATAAGGTTATGCCTTCCAGTAAAGATACATAAATCAACAGGAGAGAAAGTCTCTGCAAAACACAGGATTGAGCTCCACATCATAAGTTTTACTGAGAACAATATTAGAAAAATAAAACATGATTGTAGTTTTAGAGACAATACCATTGCTTCTTATGTTTCACAAGTCTATTTTTAGAGAGCCAAAAGCTCTAGTGAGTTAAAAAGCCATTTCTTATGAATTATACATTTGTTCTTTTTCATTTGGCTACAGTGCCTTTGTCATACGAGTCCTCAAGATACTGAAGATGTATATACAGTATGGGGAGATTGTTTTGTTGGCAGTGTGCACAGTTGTCTGTTCATGCTTTTTGACTTGTTTTGTATATTTATGTGTTGACTAGATTAGACGCTTTCTTTGTGACAATGATTTTTTAATTTTTTTTTTTATTTTCAGCTAGCCCTAGTGCATTGCATCTGCTTAGGCTTTCTTTTAGGAAGGTGGGTAACAAATTTAAAAAATATCCTCTTAATTTTTAAGGAATACTAAGGCAAAAGCATTCTTCAGTTAGCCTTCTGGCTACCCTTACACTACAGAGAGGCAAGAGAGAGACTGCTTAGTTTGTTGTCAATGTTGGACTAAACATTCTGGGAACCTCTTGACCAGACCATATTGTAAAATATTTTAGGCAACCATCTTAAATTTTGCTTTCACGAACAAGAATACAGTCTGCTTATGTGTGTCAGGAAGAATTTATTTTCCACTTGATGCTTTATTTTTGAGATTTACTAAATATTTTGAGAATTACTAAAGTTGTACATAATTTTCATGGTATGAAGATGTATACTATAACCCTCAACTGTCCATCAGTGAGACAGTACTTTCCTCTGTCGGTCACGAAGCCCTCACCAAATTGTCCTGCATGCTAATGAGACATTTGATATATTAAAAAAAACAGAGGCAGAGGCAAGTAACCTCCAAAACTGCATATGTAATCTCTTTCTCGTTATGGTTTTATTTAATTGGTAGCATAATTCAGCTTGAAAGGATGGCTCCGCACTGGTTGGCGACATAATCTAGGCTGTGGGCTCCATTTTGTGTTTTACTAGGGATGACTTGTGTCACATTCAGTCAGTAATTTAGTTTCTCTGTCTTCTCTATCTGTAAAATGAGCATGAATGACCTATTTCACTAAAATATTCTGAAGGTAAATAGACCATCTTTTGTGAAGCATTCAGGCACCCTCCTCATAGAAGTCAGATAAGAATCATAAGAGATCAATGAATTGCAGAAAACAAGACATTTTCTGCCATTGAGAGGACAAATTAACATATTTGCTTCTCATTTTCACAAGATTTACTTTATCCTTGAAGGAAGGGCACCATCTTACTCAAAGTGCTTCTCCTGACCTCTGCCTTTTCTTCTTAGCTATTTCCATCATCTCAGATGCCAAAGATTCCTTTTCACAGTCCTTCACGGTCACTTGTCATCTATAACCCTGAGTATTTTGTCTCTGTCTTTCTTTGCACTGGAAAAGCTACAGATTAAAAATAAAGTAGTTTTTTTGGTTTCGAAAAGCTCAGTTCATGCTCAGTAGTTCTGTTCTGTCAAGTAAAAAGAGGTGAAACTCCTCTTAGACTGGGGTTTTTCTGGTTTGGGGGGAGATTTAGGGTATTTCTGTTGATTTGTGTTTTTTTCTTTAATTTGATTATGTGTGTTTTGTTATTTGTTTTTTTTTTTTTTTTAAATTTAGTAGACAAAGTACTTCAACATCTCATGTTAGCTGCAGCATCTAACTTTATAGTTCAACACCATACAAGTTTGCAGACCCAAATCTGCATAACATATTCAAACTGGAATCTTGCTGAAATTAATTCTTGCCAAGACTAAAACTGCAATGTCTGGTTTTGTGTGTTTCAAATGTTAAATTCTTTACCGTGGTCTTCTCTGGTATGACATGAGTTTAAATCATGGGAATTTATATGGTATGAGTATGAGTAATATTCAACAAAATGAGTTAATACAAGTTAATATCTCACAGCTGATGGAGGAATTTTACCCATGTTACAGTACTTCTGTTTTCTTCTGTCAAAATACCTCTCTCTGATTCATGGCAGTTATGAACACTCAGGAGGTGTAAATTACTGTTATTTTGACAAATTTGTCTTTGCTTCCTTCTTTTTAATTCTGTGGTTAATTTAAGTATCCAGTCTTTTTTTTTTTTTTTTTTCTGAACTATACTTTTGTTTTGTACTCATATTTACCATATTGCTAAAATCTGGAGTAGAATTGCTTTGGATCTTGCATGAGCTTTAGAAGGAAAGCCAGCTGAAGTGGAGGGTGGCCACTTCCCTGCTGCATGGGGCAGGCAGAAGGGCCAGGCAGGGGGCTGGGGGTTACTCCTCTGCTCCAGGTCAGAGAACTTAGGGAGGGGGGTCACAGGAAGTGATGCTGTATTCCTGTTCCTGGCCCTAAGTAACACGGGGGCTGCACAACAACCTGAGCTTGAAATGCAAAATGAAACATAATATCGCCAAGTACAGTTGTTACCTGAATGTGAACACCAGTACAGGGTGTGCTACGGAGCCTGTGGGCTGTGAGAGAAGGACCCTGCAACTTCCTCCGCCCCAGGGATCCCTAAGGATTGCTAAAATTGTATTACTGCTACTATTAGTAGAAAGACACTTTATACATGTTTTATACACTGGGAGAATAGATGTAAAAGTACAAATGACTCAAGGAGATAGGTAGAAGTTCTTACAGTTTCTTACTTTACCGAAGAGTTTTAAATTATATATAATATTAGGAAACTGTGACCTTGATCTATCGTTATTTTCTTTGTAATAAATTGAGGATAGTTTTAAAATGTGTTCAATTACTCATAGCAGTCTTAAAATGACAGAAGTTCTGTAATTAAAAAGGTGATAACAGGGCAAAGTAGAATGATATTTTAGAATGTACTTGTGGCAAATATTGGTAGGAAATAGCTTGTCTAAATATAGCAACTAATGTAGGAAGTTTCCATGCTCTATGTTGATGATAGTATTGCACTGCAAAGAGTTCATAGAAGTAAATCAGAATTTTAGCTCTTCAAATAGGCCTATATGGTTTGTGTTTATGCTACATAGTTCAATTTTTGACTTCTTGTTTTGAGTTTTAAAAACAATGTTATCTTTATGCATTTTTTCCGACATGTTCATGCAGTAGAATTTCCCTTAAACTGAAATTTTGAGTGATGATGGCTATTGTGAATGTGCACCAGAGCTCAACTTTTACTTGATATACTATGTTTCTCCTTCTGTGTATGGCCTAAAATAGGGGAGAAGGAAAAAGAGTACAAAATGTCTTTTTCTTACATTCAGAAACTGACCTCAAAAGCCTCCCAACCTTTAGCAGGATTATGATACTATAAAACCAAAGTATTTTCTTTCTCACGTACTTTATTTGAAAATATTCAAAGCATTCAACTCAAGCTGATTAAAAAAAATATCAGTCAGTGTATTTTATTTTATCAGTAACTTGGACGGGTGAGAGATGAAAGCTAGATGGTATGTGGATAGTGCTAAGATAAATAAAATTAACTAAACAATATTTCTGTAAAGTGGGAGACAGCTTTGGAGTCAGAAAAATAATGAATGTTACAATATACTTCTGATGGCTTTTTATTTCAGTGCCTATGATTTTGTTTTCTTCCAAGTACTAATGCTTGACACCATGATTAACTTTGTAAGTATTTATAGGATATTTTTAGCCAAAATAGAAAAATGTTATATCTCTTTTCGCCACAAATGTGTGGAAGTAGAAAGTCACATGATTTTCATAGCAATGGTCAAGCACCAGCATCAGAAAACTCTTTCCAAAAGCAACCCTTCCCCCAGGCTCATCACTAAATTTGTCAAACGTTGACTGGTCTGTTTGCACCATCACCGCTGCAGATCAAGGGTCAGTGCGACAGCAGGAAGAAACCTGTCCCTCAAAAAAGGACTCGACAGGGTAGAGAAGGTGAGGCTGTGTGGAGGGAGGTGAGCAGGACGGCCGCGCTCTGAGATGCTGCATTGCAAGGGAGTGAAGCTAACCCTATCTGATGTGGTGGCTGGGGGCTGAGGGAAGCCATGTCCTCTCGGAGGGGGAAGAACTGCCCTCCCCCACAATGGTATATGTGTGAAGTTGTCTGAAAACAGCCCTGAAGAAGAAAAGAAAAACTGAGGATTCTGTTCACCACTCCAGTGATGTTTTTAAGTACCTATATTCAAACAGTTACATGAGAAGTAGACACTTTAAGGGACAGTGGCGTTGGTGCTGGGTTTCCTACAGCTTCCTGTCAGTCCAGCTACCAAACACAGAGGATCTAGCATTTTTCAAAATGATAATTATCTGTACCATGCCAGACTGAAGAGGCTGCGATAGTGAAGGAGCAGTGTGGGAAGGTATACATATACGTATATTGAGACTGCAGTAACACCTGCAATTTCCAGGACAGACACAAAAAAGATGTGCAATGGTTGGCTGTAGCAGCTGAGAAAGACTAACGGTGTTATAGTGTGTTGCTGCCTCTTTATCTGCTGGTTATCTTTAGACAGCTTGGAGCTGTTTGCATTTGAACTTCGTAGCTTGTGCAGATTTTAGTAGTTGGATTGCTGGAGTGAACACAATACTGCATTCTCATTAGCCCTAGAATGCTTGTCTTGTCTTCAGTAGGTAAACCGGATGAGACAGCAAAATTCCTCTTTTTTTTTTTTTGTTTTACTTGGGAAAAGATGTCACAGAAAAATTACAAACCACTGAATGTGGTTTATTGACAGCTTTATAAGTAGTATTCTATACTACTTAAAACACAAATTAAACCAGAACACTAGCCATATGCTGGAGATGGAATTTTAAAGTTAACATTTTTTAAAGAAAGAAAAATTTGGCTTGACTTAGATCTGGTTTTCATTTATCTTTGCTATAGAGGGACATAAGAAAAAAGATTTTTTAGTATCATTGTAAAGAATGCAGCAGATGCTGTGAAAATACAGATGCTATGTAGCTTCACTAATAATTTTAGCATGGTAAGAAGGGAGTAAATCCACCTTACTGAGCTTCATATGGGTGAAGTTGAAGGAAGTGCCAATTATGCCTCCATGCATTCAACCCAGAATTGCTTGCACAGTGCAAAGTGAGTTTCTCTTAAGCCTGCAGTATGCTGGGATGGTGCAAAAATTGCCAGTCTGTCATGACAATCAAATAATCCAAGAATGAAAAAGCAACTTGCAATTAGACTTTCTAAGTAACTCAGAAAGTTTCAGACACTACCTCGAAACTTCTCTGAAAGTTTTCCTAACTAAAGTTTTTTAAAAAAATTTAAAAAGTCAACATCATTTAAAAGCAAAGCCATTAAGAAGTGGGTCAGTTATTTAGGTAGCATCGCTTATGTGATGTCCTAAGTACGTTGAAGCAGTATTTGCTCTCAGAGTTTCTGGGGGGGGGAAAAAAAAAGTACAAGTCACTGGAGAAGATAAAGCTTTTTTAGCTAAGAAAGAGAAGATATTAAGAGAGTGATTCAAAAAACTCTGAATGTAGGTTTCAAGATCATAGTTAACATAAAGCTGCAGGAATCAGACAAAGATACAAGGACATGGTTCCCTCACATTTTACAAACATGTAACCTGTAATGCCAGCATGATTCCTAGCTGAAAGTCAACATTCTTTCCTTGACCAAAGATTAGATTAATGGTTGTCCTGGAATGATAGATGCATTGCATTCTGGCAAGTACTGAGAAAATTATAATTAGCTAGCATTTAAATAAAGTTGAGTTGCAGAAATGCAATGCTTAGGCAGGTTAGGTGGATGTTTGCTACAGTATTTGTTGCTCTGTACACCTACTTGAAACTAATCAGCTACGCCAAACTTAGACATGTACCCTCTCATTCTTTGCTGGCTAGTTAGCAATGTGGAAATGAGCTATAGAAGCATGAGTAGCATCTTTTATACTGAAATTGTTTACCCATCGATTAGGACCTTAGGCACTGTCACTAAAATGGAGGACATAGAAATAAACTGAAATAAGTAAACCAAAAACTAGACACAAATTGCATAAAGTTATATTTATATCACAGAAAAGTCTTAGGTTAGTCTCCATTGTTTTAAGTAGTGAGTGAAAATATGACAACACTCAAAATAATGAACTCTCAGTGGCTCTATGTACAGGACTATATTATTTTCCCTCATTAAAAAACAAATGAAACAACAAGAGAGGAGCACTTGATTAAGGCTTCTCAACAAAGAGCAGGAGTGAAGGTTAGCATAGGGTATCTCAAAGCTTAGATTATGACCAGCAATAGAATTACTAAAAGATTCAGAGGTATGACTAAATAGCCAAACTGGAAAAGCTCATTTCCCTCTGATTAGAGGAACGAGCAGTGGAGAGGATTGTTGTTCACGAGAGTTCACCAGGCAGGCACAGCTGCCCCTCTCCTACCCCGGCCGCAGCTCGGTGCCCGCCCTGCCTGAGGGTGTGTGAAGACAGCTGTGCAAATACTGCCTGAACTAGGAACAAGGCTGATACTTTGTGTTTTGGTATCCTGGAGTTTTATGTGAACCAAAAGCTCCAGAATACACATGCTCAGGATGGTTGTGATTGGCATCAATACCAGAGTCTGGTACATTTAGGGTTGCAAAATAGCACAAGATACTATGACATGAGACACTAAGATTGTGGCATGCAAATGAAGAGAGGGGAGGGCACTGGAAATAGGAGAATATCTTTCTGAAAGATTTTTAACGGTTTCTTGGATGTAGTGGTTTGTTTTGTTATTTTGTGGGTTTTTTGTAAAAATCCCTGACTCCTGAAACCCATGAAGGAAGAGAGCCTAGACGCACTGTCTTTTAAACGATTTTAAATAACAATATTAATATTATGAATAAGGGACTTTAAGAAGAAAAGAGGACAAAAAGCCAAACATTCATTTCCTCTCTCTTTCATCACTTTCCTGGAAGGCTTTATGTCAGCATTTCTTTGCCACGCTCTCACTTTAATACCTCTGCTGGTGTGAGGGCCTCGGAAGTCAGCCTAGACTTGCACGATGTGGGAGAAGGGTGGCCAGAGAAGTGGTATCGGGTCTCCATGTGCAGCACAACTACACAGACTTTCAGCTGTTTAGCTGACAGTGCGATGGTAGGCTAAAGGGTGTAACTGTGCTCCTGGGAACCAGGCAGTCACACAGCCTGTGCTCGTTAGGATCAGTCCCTCTGCCCGAAGGGGCTGGTGAGCATCTGCTGCTGTGCCAGAGAGGAGCTGCAGATTCCTCCAAAGAACCTCACAGCACAGCTTGTGTGGTCCATTGGACAAGCTATTGTTGATTCTGCAAAATAAATCGGAAAGCAGAGGCAGGATGAGAACTGGTTGAGAGAGAATTTGATGCTTTTTTGAGGGAAGGAGTGATCTAAGGAAGAATTAAAAATGGGTGTTAAACCAAGAAAGATGGGAAGCAGCTTGATAGTATGCAGAGGATGGTTTATTGTAACTTGCTAATTCAAGTTGATATTTAAATATGTTAAAAGTATTGAAGGGGTTAAAAAAAAAAACATAATGGCCAGAGCATTGAAGACTGTACAATAGCATGAAAACCCCTTAACAGCAACAAGAAACTGCTCTCAAATGCCAAACCTGCAAGGAGCCTAATTTGAAATGCTGGTTAGAAGCGATGGGTCCGCAGTTTGCATGCCGATTATCTTGGCGTCAGTGATTTTTCTCTCATTCTGTGCTGTGATACTAGATAATAAACGGGTTGTTTTCTTAGCAATCTTTAAGTTCAGTTATTGGGATGCTAGAGGAGATTGGTTCTTGGAGGAAGTCTGTCAGCCCCAGAGTTTGTTTCCCTGTTGGTTTGTCAAAGCTATTCCTTTGACCTTCAAGGTGCAGAACAGGGCTCATCTATTCACTCAAGCTTTTGCCCGAGGAGAGGAGACTGAGAGAAATCAAGCCTGTTCTTGGATCACAGTCTATTTGGCTTGACGTTGTCAGTAAGCATTATATATCACTGTAAATGTTTGCGTAGCCTGTTGGTGAAGTACGCTTCGTAAGATGAAGGATATATAAAAGCAGTGTGGATATGTGTAAAGAGGGAGACAGTTAAATGGCACTAAGGCAGAACAAAGAAATGAAAGAAACAAAATGTATTTTACTGTAATCCACCCTAATACGTCTGCACTGAGGTGGACGTTTGCAATTATTTTCCATGATTGTGGAGACTAAAATGTGTCTACTAAAATGGAAGACTGCAGGTGTTGGTTAAAATGTATTTTACATCTGTATGAAAATATGTATTTTGATTTAAATATAACTCTGAAAGTTGCATGGCAGAAGCGGTATTTACTGAAGGTTGATCTGCCCCTCCCTAGTATGTAGACTGCATTAAAAGTAAAAGCTGAGCATGAACATGAGAAAAACCCTAGAGCCAGGGGGCAGTGGGTCTCTCTTCTCCCAGGCTGGTCATGGTGTGCCACTGCCCACAGGCAATAGAGCTCCTGAAGCCTTGCATGGCAAGGCTGATTTCAGCTTTCCTGCACAGAAGTGCCCTATCAGCATTATAAATGGAGCTATCCAGAGTCCAAGATCATTCAGTTAAGAAGCTCTGGGCAATGTTATAGAGGATAAAAAGAGGTCTGCCCATAAGAAGTCCATTTATTTGCGTGGATAGGCATTCACATTTTAAAAGTTTGAAACAAGTGGCTTTTACAGATGTGGTAGGTGGTCATGTTTCCAATTCTCAAATTATCTTCAAATTTCAAGCTTTCTGAAATGTTTTGCCCGAAAACATAGTGCCAACAAAAGTTGGAGTTTAAATCAAAGCCAGAAGTTTTGTCTGGTAAAAGAAGTAATTCATTTTTTTAGATGGGAATTTTCTTTTAGTTCTAACTTTTGTTCTGTTTCTACTTGGAAATGAAATAGTGAACAGCTAGATCAAAATAAACAAAAAATTTCCGGGGGGGGAGAATTAAAAAAAAAAAACCCAAACAAAACAAAACACAAAAAATCTCCACCAAACAACAAAAGTGAAAAATGCTTTGTTTTCTGAGCAGGAGGACGAGTTGCATTTTCTGGCAAACTTTTCCTATGAATGTCGTATAAATCTGAAAGATGATATCGTGGAATTAAAGAAGAAAAATAGTTCTTTCTCTACTTTTAGAAAATATGTTCAAAAAGTATCTTCTTATTCCGTGCTCTTCTCACTGATATATGTACAGAAAAGGCAATATAGATCCATTACTGTGCTTCTCCCAGAGTAGCCAACCACTCTCAACTCAGTACAACGGGCATAAAGTCTTACTGAATCTGAATGGCAATATCTTACACTGTTTTTGTACAGGTGCCTACATAACACAGTGTTGTGTTGTATTAGAAAAGCATTTTTGCAGTCGCTGTGGCACAAGAGAAACCTTTGCTGTCTCGTCCCATCCAAGTCAAAGGGGTCACAGCTGTATGACTGCAGCTGGCACAAAGTGATGCAAATGTTCCTTTCCATTTATTATCACTCAGTGTAAAAATAGAGCACGGCTGGATCAGACTGCTGGCTAGACCATCTGAGTGTGGATTTAGGGAATGAGAGAGATTTTGTGAGTTTGGGTGGGTTTTTTAATAATTCCTAGAGACTATTAAAATCGGTTTAAATGTCAAATTTCTGAGAAATTATTTCTATGAATAAATCTGATCAATATAAACTTTGCATCCATCCCCCATCCACTTGGTGAAAAACCTTATCTCTGAACATGCCTTCAAATGTTCTGAAAGTGCAGATCTGAACACCCAGGTTATTGCTAACATATAATGTTTTTTAAAAAATAATAATTTGCCATGAAGTTCTGAGAGGCAATGTGTTAGGAAAGGAATTGGGAAATACAGTGAGTAAGAAATAGATTAGCTTAGGCTATTATAACCAACTTAATTTTTTTAAATGGCTGTCCCATTTATCTCTCCTGCAGCTGTATCAGACCTTGTAATGGGATTAGGCTCTTCCTTAAAAAGAAAAAAAATTTTTTTTTTCAGAGCCAAAGGTTTCTGGCAGGGAATAGTATTCCAGTTATCCACCCCAAAGAGACGATGTGCTTTATTAAAGGCAAAGAGAGGGCACCTATATACATTGCTCCAGAGTGTGAACTCATTTCAACACAATGGACTGGTCCTCATTATGTTTAGATACAAATGCTGTTACTGGAATAATTTTATGGCTCAGTATTGGTCTGGATGAATGCTGGAGAAATCCTATCTCCTCACAAAAGAGGGAGGAGGAATTCACTGTTTGGAAAAAAAAAAAAAAAATATCCAATGCTTTGCCAGCTCTGACCTGAATAAGGACATCAACTGACCACAAGTGCTCAGTAAACTGCAAGTGTTAAGATGCCTTCAAAAGGATGAAAGTCCTGAAGTTCAGCTTTTCAGTCATCTCAGCTGTTACGCAACTGCCACATACTTTCTGTAAATTTTTCCAGTAAATGGAGCATCATGATTATAGAGCATCCTGACACAGTTGGCACCCAGAAGTGGGGAATCAAATCCTGCTAATTCTAGTAATGAAAAAGCAGAAAGAGGGATAGGCTCTGCAAGTTAGCAGCAGTCGCTGAAGCTGTTGAGGATATCTCCAGACAGATGTATCCTGTCTAGCACATGGGAATATATCTGGGATTCCATTAACTTCGTCTAGCAAATCGTTTCTTTCTTTGAAAAAGCCAATTCAATACATCTATGATTGCTAACCATACCATGGTTTGCATCGTGGAAGCACGGAAAGCATGCAGCACTCCAGATACACAGCATGCTTCTGTAGTGAATTCAGTGCTCTTTCCTGTACTTCTGAAGGGATCTGCCAGGGTCACATGCAGAGCACTGAGAACAGTACTGTCATTGCTCTGAGTGATTTATTTTGCTCCTGATTTAAGCGGGATTATGAATTGAGGTTAAATTGTACATCTCTCTAATCCCTATCGTGGGTAGTTTCAGGACAGATATGCATGTGTCAGGAATTCTTAGCTTAGTGGAGTCCCTGTTTAGCATGGATGAGAGCAGAGGGGACTGCGCCGCACGACCTGCTCCAAAGACAGATTGGGAAGTGTTGAGTGGGCTTGTTCCCTGGGATGCCCTGGGTAATCCTCTGTAGGTGTGGCGCAGTTTTTCCTGCCAGGCCAGCATGTCTTTGGGAGGCTGTCCTAAAGCATGATTAGCGAAAGCCGTGGAGTTGTGCCATTTTTCAGTGTTTCTGCCCCAAGTTTAAGCAGGATTTAAAGTAAATGCCTATTAATAAGAAAAAGGTTTGTAATGTCTGTATTACAATTTCTAAATATATAGTAATAAATAATATATGTATGTTTACATGTAGATATGCATACAAACACACACAAATGTGTGTATGTGTTGCTGCTGTTGTGGTCACTGATTCCAGGTATAATACCCACTGAGGGTCACAGTTCAGCTGTCAGGAGCTGGCGGGACTGACGTGACCCTGACTGGCAGAAGTCAGAGTGTGACCAGGGCAGATGTTCATGAGGCAGGGCAGCATGAGGTGGCACTGGACTATAGCAAAAGAGGCAACAACATAATCATCTATTACTCTTGCTCCTCTGTGTTGTGTTGAAACTCGACATCAAATGTGCTTTGAAAGTTCTTTTGTGTTTGTTGAATACAGCAGTATGCAGGATCTTATGCATTAAGCATGACAATCTGGTTTTCAAATACATGTCCTGGCTTTCTCTCCATGCATACGTACAGAAAACACTGCTTTGGAGCAGTAGACCCTGCTGATTTTTATATATATATATTTTTTTTTTTCTATGTAGCTGATTCCTGTGTAAAATAGGTGTACTGAGTGAACATGATGCTGAATATGCCCTAGGTCATCTAGAGGAAGCATGTATTTGCTAAGACATGAAACTATAACTTCATGAACAATGTTTACATTGGAGTTCGTTACTTCCAGTAAAAAAAGAGCTGATAACATAGGTTTCCACATCTCCTGAGAGTTCATTTTATGACCTGCCTTTCTACAAGCTAAGAAGTGTTTGTCTCATGTCCGTGTATGATTTTAAATAAAAAAGCATACTCTGTGCTCTACTGCTGCCATATAAACAGAAACACAGGCGCAAGGCTTTATTGAGCTACAGTGAGCTGTTCAGCACAAAATTGAACTCTAGCCAACTCCACCCCTCAACACTGTCTTAAAAACAGCTCAGATCCGGTTTTACATTTCCCTGCTAGACTTGTGTTGGGATTACACAGGCCTAAAAACAAATGGAAGGAAAAAAAACCCCTCGAGGTTAGGGATTTCAGCTAACCAATAAAAAAGAAAGTGGCACCTAGCCAGGGGAACCACATCCACGGGAGTCTCCTGCTAGAAATAGATAAAAAGTTGGGAGTATGAGAATTTGAGTGCTCAGTCTGAATAGGACGCACACAAATTACTGTAGATGGCAAGATAGGGAAAATACCATAGCAAAAATGAAAATTCTCCAAGAGCTATGGCTAAAGAGCTAATGTGGCTGCAGAAGAGATACAGGAGCTATGAAGAAAATCTCTGCTCATAGTGGAAGTAGCCAACACGTTCCTTGACTTGTGCCCATTTTCTCCAGAACCTGCCTATCCTTTTGAGCTCTCAGAGCCAGGCAGCAGCTCAAGGAGGGGAGGGGTTTTCAGTGTGACACTTTCAATTGATCAACTATTCAGCAGACATGAATCAGTCCTGGTACGTTTCCCTGTCAGGCTTCCTCCAACTGTTTGACAAATTATAATGTGTTCTGGGAAGTTCTGTGGCCTGGGCCACTGAGCATGCCAACTTGTTTGAGTTGGCTTTTTAAAAAGATAACCTGGGTAGGATAAAACAGCACCTTTGGCCCCAAACTTGTTTTAGAATAGTTTTACTAGCGAGATAAGAGGAAGGACAGAAACAACATTTTAAGCCTTTTTTTCTTCAGTTTCCAATTCATACAAAGATAAAACCGCTAGTCACAAAGAGTGGCTCTTGTCATTTTTTCAGGCTATAAGGAAAGAGAAGTCATAGTAGAAATGCTGTGAGAAAGCTAATCTCAGGGGAGGTATGACAAATTTTAGACTCAAGTGCAAGATTTTCAAAACCAGGCAGCTAAATTTAGGCATTTTAATCACTGTCCGCACTTTCAAAATGAGTAAGCACCAGGTACTCCCACTGCAATCAGTAGTTTTTAAAACTAAACCATCTAAATAATGGAGTTTGAGTGTAACTTTAGGGTTTCCATACAAAATCAACAAAGAAAGCCTGCTCAAGAGATTCAGTTAAATGTCTAGTTTCTTGAGGGTAATTATCCTCACCTATTTTCCAAGTCATCTGAAACTACATTGTCATTATTTACAGGAATTCCAACACATTTCAGAAACTCTTGGGTATTATCAAAAGGGAATGAATGTGTTACTGGATGAGGGGCTCCGTAAGCAAAGTTGTCAAAGCCAAGGACCTTCAAAGGTACCTTTAGGGAAGCAGGGCTTTTCAGAACTTCAAAACTTGCTCAGATTAGAGACTGTATAAAAAAAAAAAAAAAAAAGTTGTTTTCCTGCACTCTTTTGTCTATTTATATTTAGCATATCATTGGCATCAATAATTAACAAAGGCGTTATTAATACAGGATTCTTCCTCTTACTGATATTCAGAATAGTCTACATTGCATTTGAAAATTTGGTTTGAATATTGTCAGGGTGCTCTCTGCTAGACACAGGGCTACGGCACAGCTTTATTCCTTCAAATATCATTAAAGAGGACTTGTTGAGACTGTGATACTTATTAAACAGTTTTAATCCCCCAATTTCATAAACAAATGCTCTTTTTCATTTGGGTGTAGAAGCTCCTCACATGCAATTGTTAGTTGAAATCACTTTCCTCAACAATTCCCAGGCAGCCTTGATGCAATGCATCCCTAGTTTCTGATTGCAAGTCCAGAAGTCAAAAGCAACAAATATAATTGTTTTATTTCTAGTCTTTGTTTTAATTTTTAATTTTGAAGTTAAGTGCTTCCAAACTTGCTGGACAACAGTGCTATTGCCTTTTTAATTGCCTAATCTAAGAAATGTTTTCCAAGTGCCTTGGTAACTGAAGAAATACTGCAATTTACTGATTAATAAAAGCCTTCTGTAATTTAGTTTTATGTATCATACTGACTTTCAGTCACCCAAGGAAAATGTCCTTTGACATGGCCTCTTTTACAGTCCTTGATTATTTGAACGTAGCTATTTATCTGTATTTCAGATCTATTTATGTACAAATAAATGCTGTAAAAAAAAAAAAAAAGAAAAAAGCCCTTGCATGAGCAATATGCACAAATTCCATGGATCTTCTGCATGACTTGAGCTGCATAATTGTACATTTAGTTCTAAAAATGGATGACTTACACAAGGGAACACTAGCCTGCAGCCATGGTTGAAAGTGCATATTTCTGTGAAATATTCAAATGTGAACCTGGGTTTCTAGAGTGAAAATGAAGATTTACATATTTGATAAGATCTGGAACCGCTCTGTTTTGCAGCAGACCTAGGTGTCATATGGGTCACTGGAAAGTACACAGATTGTAGTATTCAATTGAATGTAGTTCAGCAGCAAGTATCACGGAAAGAGTAACACAACATAGAATGTCTTAGAAATCATCCACTTTATTCCAGTTTTAGTTACAAATGAGAAAAGTTCAAAATGTTGAGAGTTTCCATTTGGACAAGCCTTTGAAAGAGAGTGTCCTTATTAAATTATCCTTGCTCTAAAAGCGAGGACTGTTGTCTAAAAAAAAAAATAATAAAAAAAAAATCTGGTATTCTTAGACTGTGGTTTGTATAGAAAAGAATGATCCACTTTATCCGAAGTCTATAATAATTTGATACTTACCCTAGTTGAAACAGGAAATTAACGATAATTTATGCTTATTCATCACTTTTGGTTCATAGATGCTAACATATTTCGCAAAGATAGGAAAATATTTTTAAATGGATGGCTTAACTGAAACCTGGCCAAGTTAATGGCCTAATTTTTCAAGGTTTTAGGTAGCTATAACTGCTAGTGAAATAATTTTAATCCCTATTCCAATACTTTTCCTAACAAACTTTCAGTACGTAATTTACCTGTTCTGTAGGATTGACAAAAGGAAGTGAGTTGCGTGCAACAGAAGACTTTTTGGGAGGGAGTCTGCCTAGGGTGTGTGAGAGGGTGTATTTCCAGTCACAGTTCAGTGTTGATGGCCAGCAATGGGATAGTGGTTGAGATCTGCAAGATACATACCACACTTTCTTTCCTGCTTATTTCCTTATTCTCAGAGCTGGATGTTGTCCTCTCCCAGGGTCAGCCCTGCAGCAATGAGTTACTTCTGAGTAGGGTAGCAGCAACAGCAGTCCTGGCTCCTCCTCACTCCAGTACAGGAAAATCATTTTGAAGTGATTTGTATATCATTAATGGTATGTGATGCGCGTTTTGAAAATGCTTGTTCTAAAGGACTGTTGTTCTAGGCTAATCAGATGCTAGTTAAGCTAATTACAAGAAAACATATGTGGGGAAGCAGAGAAAATAGGTATTGGTAAAAAAATCAAAGTATTAGGAACCAAACTGCGTAAGGTATCATGATATATTAGAAGCGATTCTTTGTTAAGAGTTTGGGTGATAACACCATTTGGAAACTGTAATTTGTGATCATGCATTTGACTTTGTTTGCTATTAATAAAATCAGTATGATTAGAAATCGCTTGCTATTTGACAACAGGGTCCAGATTCCTCACTAGCTGGAAAATGCATTCCTGAGCATGCATGGATTAGCTGTTAAAGTGCTTTTGCTGGCAGCATGTGTACGATTTGGGAATCTGTGGCAAACACCAACATAAACAAAGAGCATGCCCAGAAAAACCTGCTTGTGAGCATAGCCTGAAATGTTTATGATTGGACCATTATAGACCTTCAGACACTTAGACCTCTGTGCCAGAGAATGTTGGAATTTCTTTCAAAAATTATGAATTGTAAATATCAATTTCCTGACTTGATAAGCATTACGTCTTCCATGGGAAATCCATAATAATCCTCATCTTAATGCTTATGTAGGAACTGATCTTGAAACTAAATATTGGTGGTTGTTCTTATTATGAAATGATTACTTGAGATATATATGAGTATAATAAAATCCTACCTAATGCTCATAAATCTGTAATTGATTATCGTTAAGTCATGAGGGGAAAAAATATAAATATTGATCATGCTTGGGAAGTAGTTGGCAAGATTTTACTTTTCTATCCCTAAACTTAAAACCTCAAAGTTAGGAAAGAAAATATTATACTGATTTAAAAAGAAACATATGGGGTAGGAGGGAAGCATTTACATCCAAAAGAGGGGTAGTTCAGCAAATGAAAATGAAAAAGAAGTAGAGCTAGTAGAAAGTTTATAGGGAAGCAAAAGTATGAGAAAAACATCTATGGTCGTTAGAGAATGGTAATATATTAAGATTAAAGGAACAAAGCAATTATATACAATACGAGATGAAAAGGTAACATCCTTACTCCAGGGGGGAGCAGAAGTATTCGATAAACATTTCTATTCTATAACTAGGAAAGAGGTTGAGGATGTATTCATGAGATAGATTGATGAAATATTTTCCATTCTTACGGTTATGCAGAAGCATTTTTAAATAGCATCACCTAAACCAACAAGTACAGAAATTTCCCCAAGTGTTTTAGGAAATGTGTCTCGTGGGCATTTTGGACCATTAACATTTTTTTTTTTAGTAACTTTTGGAAAATTCTGAAAGTTCCAGAGGCCTGGAAAAAAAATGTTATATTGTCTCATTGTTTAAAAGATCAGATGAGATAAGTAATTATAGGTCTTGTCAACCTGACTTCAGACATGGGAGAAATAGTGGAATGGCCTATATGACTCTACTTCAGTACAAGATGAAACAATGACATTGTAAATAATATTACTTAACAGACGTTCAGAGAAATGAGTTTTTATCAGATCAGTTTATTTGCAAGATTGTAGTAACGGTAGTGCTAATCTATTTTATAAAGCTTTCAGCTCAGAATGGTGCAAAAGTTTCAAAAATCAAGTTGATGTGGCACATGTTAAATGAATTAAAACAATTAGGTGCCAAAATGGAAGTTTAACCAGGGAGTCCTCACTTTTGTTTTCAATGTGAGCGACTGAACACCTGAACCTCAGAGTCCCGCTTCATATTTCATCCAAGCCTATATTGATACATCATGGTGTAGAAAATATCAGTGCATTCTGAATCAGAAAGAAGTGAAAGATGTTGACAAATTTGGACAAGTTTGTTCAGTGTCAGATGGAAATAAATTAGGACGTTCGTCAAGTACGAGTCTCTTTACATGCTCTCTGGAAGGAGGCTCTGTGAACCTTTAGAGGCTGTTTCAAAGCACATCAAACAGTACTCGTATATCAACAAATTGGCCAGCATGTGCTTCAATCAACTTTGTATGCCCTGTTACAATGCTTTAAAAAAAAGGAAAGGATGATTATGTTGGCCAGGACCTGGCACCTGATTTTCCATTTCCGTTATCAAGGCAGGACAGCTTTTAAATCCTATTTAAACTGGATAATTTGTAAGAGAGATTTTGTGTAAAATAAATAAAGCCCTAACTTTCCATGGAATAGTTCCTTGTGGCAAGCATCATGAAGATGATCACATACCCTGTGGAGGGTACTTCTGACATTTTCCTGGGTTGATTTATAGAAAGCTGAAGCACTTCACAAAGTGTTTAGGTCACAGTGATAAAATTGCATAAGGATGAGTTGAACTACTTTCTTCCCTTCTTTCCCTTTAAACTATGGGGTGTGGTTTAGAAGACACATTCTAGAACATCTTTCTGTATTAGCTATGACATCCAAAAGCTCTTTAAGAGAAAATTTGAACTTGAATACACTATGCTATATTAAAAAAAAAATAAAAGCATCTTCATGCATAGCAGGCCTTGGCAAGCTTCAGAGATACTTTTGTCCCTTCTCTTCCATCTAAGGGTGTGCTATTTTAGACTGGGTTTACTTTATAGTATTGTTACGACTTCCTTTGTTATTAAAACATAGGAAGAATGTTACAGTCTTGTACTTTGTATAGTATAGATTTTTGGAGGGAGTTTCCTTGCTTGTTTGTTGGTTGGCTATGGAAGGTGTGCAAATTATTTCAAGATGGAGAAACGTATAGTAAAAGATGTATCGTGTCCAGTCACATGAAGACACTGTAGTTTTTAGTCTTAAATAAATTCCCTTCTGAGAGAAATTAGAGTTTTCCTCTTTGAGTTTGAGGAGCATAACACAACTAAACCAATCTTGAGGTGTTATCTACACTTGACTTTTGTTTGGAGAAAGAAACATGGTTCTAAACTGAAAAAACAAGTTTGTATATAGATAATTAACATCATTTTTCTCTTAGCACGCTGGAGTTTCTCAAATATAAACAGGCTGTTTTCTGAGCATCTATTTGTCTTAAAATGCCTGCTTCACCTAATAGTTTAGAAATTCCAAGGACAGCAGAACTCATTTTCCAGCTGACTTTCAGTTTCTGGTGTAGCTGTGGAAGAGAACTCTCTGATCCTTTTTTTGCAATATTTAATTTATACCTTGTATCCATCCATGCATAAGGATAGCATTTTTGACATGTCTTATATAAAACCCACTTGTAACAAACCCTGCATTCGCAGTTATGTTTATGAACACCATGGAGCCTCTGTGGAACGATTGCCTATGAAACCAATATCTAGAGGTCACTTAACTGTTACTGTTCAGTCTTTCTTGGGTTTGTCCTGCAGTTCATCTTAAGAATTGTGGTTTTGTGCAAGGTTTCTTTTCAACCTAGAGTTAGCTTTATTTTTTCTCTGAAGGAACAAATATGAAATTAGTGAATGGTTTTATGACTTTATTAATGCTGATTTTGCTGGGAGTTAGATGATGTTTCCTAAAAGCAGTTCTGCTGAAATAATTTCAAAACACTCCATCAAGATGCCCTTATAAAAAAAGGAAAGCGCGGGTGAGCATTAGAGCAAATAAACCTCCTCAGGAGCAGCCGAAGCTCGCCCACGCATTGCCATGCCCCACCTGGCGAGCCAGCTCTGCTTGCTGTTGGCACTTGTGACCATGCAGAGCAAGTGTGCAGCGGCCAGCACTAGTGAAGAAGCCACAGCGCCAGGGTAAGGAGTACATGTGCATTGTCTGATATAATTTTGGTATTTATTCTCTAAAGAGTCTTTTTGCCCATATTGCTTTACCTGATTTTAACAGTGATTATGAGCTTTGTCACTTGTTAGTATCAAAAGATTTTTTTTTTTAACCTTTTGTTGCTAGAGAATGTGGCTGTGTCTGTCAGACTTCAGCGGCATGGCATTCAGGAGGTGATCTCCCTATCTTATCTGAACTGACTGAGTGGCAGCTACAGCAAAGACGTGTATGGATCTTAGTGTCACTGCCTTAGCAACCAGAATAGGTAAACATATTCTACACTGAAGCCCAAACTGCCTTGTTTCTGACACGCTGGGAGTTGAACCTTTGTGGGTTACAATCCAGTCTCTCAGTAACACCCTGGGTATGGCGTTAGACTTCACTTTCAAGCTCCGAGAGCATCACTGAGGTCTTAATGTAGCATGTGCTCCATTTCTATAGCTGTAAATCATGTGCTTGCAAGGGTACAGGAAGGAAGGCGTTGCCTTCTGGCATGTCCTAACGCTACGGGATATGTGCATTTTCTTACCCTACTGAAGACAGCCACAAAACATCTCTTGCATTTAACTGGACAAGGATTCAGTCTCTTGCATATTTTCGATTTTTGAATGCAAGATATGTAAGTGTTCTTTAGCCATTTTGTCTTGCCCGTAATATATGCCACTAGGGCTGGAGACACATCAAGTCTGTTTTATTGTACCCATTAGGTATGTCTGCAGGCTATGCGTCTCGGTCTGGTAGTTGCAGGTAATGGTATAGCCCACAGAATTATAAAATTGTGTTATTCTTTGCTCTGAATTTTTAAGACTCCTCAGGAAGGATTTGGTGTAAAATAGAGGATTAGACAAAAATAATGTACTTAGTCTCAAAGCAGGAAAATGCAATTTATGCCACTGCACTAGTTAGCTTATCAAATTGAAGATGCTGAATTTATGTGACACATGAGTTCTTGTTGCTGTAACACATTTAAAAGATTACATTGAAATGGAACAAGACACTTCTAAAAAAATCAGGTTAAACAAGATTTCCAAATGAACGTACATTCAGGGCATGTATGACTAGCTAAAAAATAAAAACCATTTATTTAACTACATTTCATCTACAGAAAATTGAATTTTTTCTAGAAAGTTTGAAATAACATCCACATTTTGCTATATTCCTTTTAGTTTTAATGTTCCTGGGCAAATTTTGTGCTGTCTAGTACTGCTTGTAGAGCCATTACAGGCTGTAGGATTTTGTGGGATTGTGCAGTCTGAAATTTGGCTTGCTATAAGCTAGATTCATCAATTTAATACTGACGTACTACAAATCATACATTAGTTATGCTCATACTGTTCTAAGTGTTTTTCTTAAACTCAGCAAGTGTATTTTTTTCCTGCTACTTATTTTCCCCTTAGAGGTCAGTTTTGTACTATAGTATGACACACTAAAAAAACCTTAAGCATTTGCACACAAATGCTAATGTCAAAAGACATTTTCTGTTCTAAATTGCTCCCTCAAAAAATTGAGTTTATCCAGTGATATGAATGTCCATTATAAAAAAAAAAAACACCACACAACCCACCTTAAAGCTGAAGCTTTACGATATATTTCTGCATTTAAGCCTGTACAGTCATACCTCAAGGAAATTCAGAAGTATGAGTTATCTGATTTTCATTCTCTTCTGTCAGGAGCTTATCATTATGGTCTGAACTGACACGCCTGATTATTCTGATGCCTGATCTTTTATTGCCCTGTAGTTAGAGCTGCTATATTAGATGAGAGGAATTAAATACTTAAATACTGAGTGCTTAGTGCTGAATGTGTCTGCTTTTTGGCTAGCGTGTGATGTTTTTTGCATATACATGATAATTCTTACTCTACTGAGGTTCATAAATGTACAGTCAAGTTGACTGTACTGTCTTCTGTGCTCTATTTTGCTGTCAGTTTAGTACGGGTGTGTACCTTGGTTTTGTGTGCTTCAGTATAACTTGCAGTCAAAAGATTACGCCAAGATTGTCTTGGAAAAAAAAATAATTGTGCAGAATAGATTTGCTGGTTATGTGTCCAGCACGTTCTTGTGAATGAGCAGTATAGGATGCTCTGTAGATATCATCTGCAGATTCTGCATTTGCAGAAGTTTTGTCCCTGACTGTATGACAAATCTCACATTAAACTAAGCGGAAAAGGAGCATGCTGTAGAAATTCAGATAGAAACATTTATTTGGTCGTGTTTGATCACTGTAAAACTAATCCACTGTGTAAGTAATTTTTTCCAATATTTTTGCAGTAATTTGGACCCTTTGGAAAAGAGATTAAGTTTAGGCCAATGTCTAGTCAAAAATCCATGTTTTAATATGTAATGTTAGCCCGCTAAACTCCAACACCAAAAGTGTTCTACTGACATCACTGGAAAAATCTTGGTAATCTACATCTTTTATAATCTGAAGAACTGGCTCTGCCAGTGCAGGCACATGTGCCAGAAGCCCCAGCTGGGCTAATTGTGCAGATGCAGTAGAGCTCTGCACAGGTGTAGGAGGGCTGGAGCAAGGATTTTCTGACTTCCAGCAGCCCAGACCATAAGATTTCCAGAAATTAAATAGGCCACAGATTAGGAGTAGAACAATGATTGCAATGATCAGTTTATGATATGTGTGTATACAAAGCAGGTTTGTAACAGATGGCTGATGTTGCTATAAATAGAGGAAGAATTACATACATTTGTGATGTTTTTTTAATGAAGGAATATACTTGGACCAATTTAGATTAGGTTATTCAAGTTAGTTTGAAGTCAGCCTGCTAAGAAAAACTAGAAACTTTAGAAATCAAATTAAAATAAATTATTAATTCTCCCAAGAAGCTTTTGGGTCTTGTGGCTAAAAATATGATTTTCAAAATTTCCTTAGACTGGACTTCCAGTAACATTTCCATATTACATTTCAGTTCTATCTCATTGGTACTTAAATGGGTAGTCACATAGACGTTATTGCAGAAATTATCGAAGTTCTAGTGAAGGCACTGAGAGAGAATAAAAGCAATTTACTCTCCCTCTTAACACTTCCCTCTGTAGTTTTTATATTATTACACCATAGCACTAAACATCTCCCATACGGAGAATGAGAGAATCAAGCTGTCTTTCAGATGACCAAATTGAAGTTTGGACCTATGAGATAAGCATTAACTAACTCCACAGGGAGGAAGTCACTCATTTCTCACTTTAACTTCTGTTACAGTGTCCGTTTTGGGCATGCTCAAAATTCCAAGTAACAAAGATTCAGGGATGCAGAATATGATAATTACAAAACCAGCCAAACTGAAAATGAAATTGCAAAATGTTATGCCTGTCCACAATCTTCTTTTCTCATATCCAGGCACTAATAGCCTCTTCCAAAGCAAAAGCTTACTTAGATTAAAAAACACTTGGAGCCTCACTTGTAATACTTCATTGGAAGACAGTCTTGAGTATTCTTCTGAAATGCAGAGTGCTTAATAACCTGCCTCGACAGTGAATGCTGTCAAATATTTATGCTTCCTTCCTTCCAATGTTTATTCAGAATGCATTTTTGTACAGCTGGGAAGGTTGTTAGGAGCTGATGACTGGGACTGCAGAATGACAGATATTCTTAAAGGGGAAGAAATGAAAACTTTCCATCCAGAAGATGCAGATGTTGATGTAGCCTGTGATGTGTGGTGTGAATTAGTGATGAGTAAGGCAACATCCATGCAAGATGAAAGACTAAATCATAGTGAAGAGGATTCCTCAGTAAATGAATCCCTTGGAAGGAGAGCACCACTTAGCAGCCCAGATTTAACCAACTTGAAACACAGACACAGAAAGAATTAAATTATTGACTAAGTAGCTTATAAAGACATGAGGTGGAAGAAGGGGGGACCTTTTGAAAGTACAGCGCTAACTTTTTATTTTCTCATTAGATCGAGTACCCTTCAGTGACAACTATAGTCAGGTGTCTTTTTCACGTAAATTGTTCTGATCGGTTCTAACAGACTAAAATAATTTTAATTAGCAAATAGATAAATAGTGTAGATTAAAGTAGTTAAAGATGCTCTCCAAAATAATTTTCTTTAGAAATTGTCATTCTCCTTTTCTTTGGAGAGGATAAGTCTTCATTCTCAGCAATTATACTGCATAATTCACAGTATTTCATATTTTAAAATAGCTGTGCAAACATTACGTACTCTCCCAGCATCCCTATGAGCCACATAATGTTGTCTTTAACATTTTATGGATGGAGAGATCAAGACTTAAACAGTGAGTGCTCTCTATACACTAACCCAAAGGGCAGAGCAAAACCAGCAGCTCTTAGCCACATGATTTCAGCTATTTTATGTCAGTCAAACAGGTACTGCTCTGCATGCTATCCGTTTTCATGCAAGTACAGAAGGAAATCCGTGATCTTATTTTTTCTTCAAAGGGCTAAAAGAACTTCTCTAATCTACTTACTATATATACTGCACAGCAATTTTCAGTCTGGCTCAGAAAAAGCCAAACTTAGACTCACAATGTATATTTCAGCAAACCACTCCTAAAAAAAAAAAAAAAAAAGGGAGGCCTTTAAACACGCTCATGTTCAGCATGGTTCAGCAAAACTGTGCTCTTTTAGACTAGGCCAAAAGGAAGATCACCTCCAGCTCCATAGGCCTGCTGCCTTCCCATTAGCCTTCTTGCATTTTGTTCCATCAAGAAGAATGAGGATGCATGCCTCCACTCTGTATTTGCAAGGTGAAAATAAAAGCTGTACTGCTGAATTCCTAAAATACATCCACACAGCTCCTAATCAAACCAATGAGCTCCTATTTTGTAGAGGTCTTGCCAGCTCAGACTCTAAATAGGCCTTACAAAACCAAGGGATCTCATAGCAAACTGCAAAGCTGAGCTTTTCAAATGGAAAAAAGTAATTAAAACTAGGGACCTGGAATTTGGTACCTGGTAGCTGGGAGGCAACTATTTAAAGAGATGAAAATCCAAACGCAAACAGATAAGACAATATAAAGAGATGAAAATATGAGGTATGCCTGAGAACAAAAATAATCTAATTTAAACACTTATTAAAGAGATGTTTCTTGTTACTGATTTCCGTGGGCAGCACAAATCTAATTGTTTCTCTCTGCACTGTGTATCTCAAGCAGTGAATAAGTGACACAGAAGAGCACCTCATTCTTTCTTCTTCCTTAAATGCAGCAATAAGTCTACAAAGTCCCTATCAAGTAAATGGAAATAAAAATTCAGAGAAAAAGAGTAACCCATTTTCGAATGGGTTTTTAGATGTAAGCCCTTAGAATCTTTCTTTTATTGTTTGATGTGCCAAAGTAAAGGCAATCAAGCTTAAATATATTTTTCTTAAATCACATCTCATTTTATGTATATAGGCCATTTTGTCTTTCATGTTCACAAGTCTGAAAACATTGTGTACTTTTGACTCCACCTATTTAAGTACAGTTGTAAAGTAATTTAGGAGATGGATTTTCAGGCTAGGTTGTATACTAGAAGCAGTCTAGCAAATATATTCCACACTTTGTTTTGCTATATAATTTCTCCTTTGTTGTGTTTAAGGGGGAAATTATACCTCGTTAGGTTAGAGAGCATAGGTGACTGTTAGAGGTCTTGATCCTGTCAGGTGGTATTACACAGAAGATGGCTTTTACAGGCAGGCTCCTATGGTATGCAGTCATGCCTGCCACATACAAGTTTTGCCTGTATGGATCTGTATCTACTGAGTATCCCCTTCCTCTTCAATGAGTATGAGTAGAAGGTGTACCATTCAGCATGCAGCTGGCAATCTAAGAGTTGATTAAAAAATGCTGACAATTGTTTCTTGTCATATTTTCTTTGTTATATTGATGTTGATATAAGCTGAGGCTTATAGTGATAAGCACTGTCCAGGGTGCTTGGCCTTTTTCCTAGGAGAGAATCATTAAATGGCTGTTTTAAGGTAGACTCTGTTAACTATCATTTTACAACTTTCAAAACCTATTCTGCTGAAATAGATTTATAAGTTTAAATGTTAGTTTAAAATCTCCTTGAAAGTGGCACTGAACCTAGAAAAGGAAAACAATTCCAAAAAAGATTGAAATACTTTACAAGGCATCATAGAATTGAAGGCACTAAATATCATTTCCAAAAGGATCGCCGACTGGTGATGAATATCCAAAAGGGGCAAATTGGGAGAAGTTCTCCTGTTGTGTAAGGAAATAACTTGCTGCTGGTAAGCTGTAGTGACCTGAATGTCAGAAAAAAAGGCCCAGACAGATAAATTCTTAATACCAAAATGGCAAGGGAGACAGCTGGTGAAAATTGCTAAAAGAAATTAACTTCCATTTTACTCTCTTGAAATCAGATAGAAAGTTATTCTTGCATACCAATAGAAAACCAGATTCTCAACTAACTGTGAGAACCTTTTTTTGGAAGAACAGCTTGTAAGTTAAAATAAAGCAAAATCCTTCCCTGAGACTAGTAAAATTTCATTTTATTTACCTTTCTAAACTGCAATCAAATATAAAAATCATACAGTGGCTGAAAAGTACATAATGTGATTCAGAGTATAACTTCTCCAGCAGTTTGGTCTGCACATAGTCTGTAACCCTATTAGTCAATCTAGAATCTGCACCTCTGTTATCATCTCAGGAAAGAATGTATTGATTCTTAAAATGCGACTCCTTACCTTCCAGTGAAATTAGATCAATATATTGTGGCCATATTATCCAGCATAGCACTAGTCCCACTATAGCTTCTATGAATGCAGATGTAGTACATCTCAAATGGAATTTAAAGGGGTATATGTTAGTTTAAAAATATCATAAGAGCAACAAATAGAAAATCTCAGATATTCTGTGTAACATAAAATTCAGGTATAAGGTTTTTTGGTTTTGTGACTACAAAGAAAATAGCCTGAAAACACACTGAAAACCCTCATGAAGTATTTCTGTAATCTTTCTCATGCCCTTAGTTTCCCCTTCTTATTTCAGTACACTCCTCCTCCCACACCACATTAAATAGCCTTCATGGATTACAAGAGGAACAACAGCGGAAACAATAGCTCATGCTGCAGTGGTCTGAATTCAAACCCTTCCGAATACCCCGAGGAGCACTAGTGGCACTGGCGGCCTCTTGCTCTGCAGTTTCCCACTCCTACTGCCTTGCACAGCTGGAAAGGAGGACAGCAAATTTCAGGAAAGCATCAGGGCCCAACTCTCGTTCTCACTAACTTAGTTTTACACCACTGTAGAAAACTAAATGCTCCTTCCATATATAGCCTCCCAGAGAATTAGAAGGTGAAATTTGTGGGATTGGAAAGTTTAGTATCCAAGCATTTATCGTGTAAGTCTGTATGTGTGTGTTGTGTGTATATATTAGTATAAGCTGTCGTATTGAAGAAAATTTTTGGCTAGGATTTCTGGAGAATTAGCAAAGAGGGGGATCTTGCTAGTCCCAAAATGGAACTATCATTGCAGTTTTGCTGCTGTTTATTTTCATATAATCAAATTGCTTTTTGGCTGCTTTCTCATAGTTTCATTTTCTTTGTCATTCTTTAAAATTGAGATGTTTGTTCTGCTGCAGTAGAAAGCGCTGTCCTTTTCAATGCCCAGAACGAGACATTTTTATTTTTCTTCTATCAAGTCACTGGAATATGATCTTCTGATGTCATCCTCTTCTTTTCCTTAATTAACTGAAAACTTAGTCCTATAAGTGGCAAGTTGTTTAACACTTTTTTCCTGATTCCTCATTCTAACACTCAGTGATTCCAAAATACTTCTGAATGAGCAATAAAAGAATTTATTTTCACATTTGAATGCAATATTTGTTCCTATAGCAGAATCATTTCTGGGTAAGAAATTGCTGTATTCATTCATTTCTAAATTCATTCGTTTCATTACTAAAGTAATTTAATGATGGTTTGATTTTTTATTATAATCTGCCTTTAGTGGTTAGTTTTGCTGCATGTTGTTCTCTGATTCAGACTTTGTTGTTATTATTTCTTAGTTACTGGATTAATAAGAGAGCTTCATTTCTGTGTGCTCTACAGAAAGCAATTAATGTTGACTTGTAGTGAAGTATGAGCTGTGAGCTTTCACAGTGCCAGACAACTGATCACACTGTCCACCACCTTTGCAGCAGGACTTGGCAGGAGACACCATCTCTCTTCTGGATAACTTTGCCTTCGGTAGCACCTCCAATACAGGGTAGTATTTGGGGCACTATGGCTTACTGCTCATTCTCTTCTCTTTGGGATATGAGTCTTCTCTCTAGCAAAATTTCTACACTACCCACTCCTCTCACGGATCCCATAGATCATCACCAACATGCACAGCAATTGTTGTTCAGCTCCTCTTCTTTCCTGGGCAGAGAGGACAGGGGAGCCCTGGGGTGCCTCAGGGCTCGTTGCTTCCCAGCTGCAGTGCCAGAGAAGCAGCGGCACTGCTGCAGCTGTAACAAAGGCAAAGGATCAGTAGCCACGGCCCCGCTCTGCTGCGGGGGCTGCGCTGGATGGCACAGTGAGTACAACTGTTACCTTTGTCTTGGTGAAATCTGGTACTCGGGTCTTGCTCGGTCCTGATGAGTTGTGACAATGTTATGGTGCCAGTCAGCAGCAGGTACAGATGCTAGAGACATAGCTAGGGATGCTGCAGAAGGAGAATGAGCTGTCTTGGGGGAACAGGGACCTGAGACTGACAGTTGTGAAGAAAATACCTCTATCTCTGCAAGATGGCGAAGCGCTTAATGAGAAAAGCCACTAAGATAAGCCGTGGTTTTGGGGGCCGTCATGTCCCTTTTCTTATTCAACATCCCAAGGCCTGCTGTCATTATCTTTTACTTCTGAGGGATACGCCTTGGCACTGGGCCCTACTACCAGCTTACGCTGCCATTAAGATGTGGTAAACTAGATGCTCCCTGGTTGACAATCCTGGGAAAAGGCAGGAGGTCTGAAAGGTTCCCAGCTAATTCTGCTCCTCCCAGAAAAGTTCCTGGAAGAGTATTGCTTTAAAATAGATTGTCTGTTAATTTTTAAAGCAAAGATCCAAACCTGCTGCACCTTTTCCCCAGCGAATGCTGTGTGTGATAGTTCATCTTAGTGCTGTCTCTGTTGTTTGAAAGTCTAGGCAAGGCTTCTGTCTCGTTTAAAACGTGTGGCGCTTGCAACGCATTGCATGTGGCTGACTTCTGAACCTGAAAGGCCTATGAATACGTTACAGTCTCTCTTCTCACCCCCAGTTTCTCCACGACCTCCCTGTGTGAGCTGTATGCTGAGTGCAGGACCATGTCACATGCAACAGAAGTTCCAAAAAAAAAAAAATCTGGATGTTTATATTGTGAGAGCAGCATGCAGGAAAGGGGGGAAAAAAAAACCACCCAAAACAACAAAAGAAAACAAATTTGAGTTGCCAGCGAAAGGCAATTGTTGTTCTCTCTTCTCCTGAGAAGAAAATTAGTTGAGGGGAAAAGGGAAGAGATGCATTTCCTGCAAAGCTAACTTCTTGTCCCTGAAAAACCACAGGCACCTGTGTTCTGTGAACAACATTAAACAAGCAAATAAAACCAGGGACTGCAGGGACTGTGTTACTAGGAACTAATCAAACCTAAACAGAGCAAAAGGAAGGGTGGAGAAAGGTGTATTTCCTCATAAAACTCCTCCCTCTCCCAGCCCGCCTGGGAGGATGCACTGCACAAAAACCTCCTCAGCCGTATTTTCCCTCCAGTCTCTGCCTTGGATATCCTGACTTACATTCAGGTTGCGCTCCCTCTCAGATTCAGTGCTTTATTTTTAAGTTATTTTGCTTAACGTATGTTGGCTATTTTTGTCTGAGATATCTTGATTTCATGCTTAAATAATTTCAGCAAACTCTTTTTGTTGTTGCTGCAAATTGTACTGTTGCCAAAACCTCATGGAACTCTGCTGTTAGTGCCCACGTGGGAAACCTATAACACTGCTCTGAGTGGTCTGCAATTCATTCTGCTTCATTCATTGGGGTTTCACATTTCTTTTAGCACAGACCCCAATTCTCTATGCTTTTTACATTTTGTGTTTAGTCTAGTACTATTCCTTGCTTGCTGGCGGTTGTACTGGAAAAAAAATGTTGATATTATTATGGAATATATAAGCAGTAAGGATTACACTGCAGTGACTTTGTTGCTTTAACTCACATTTGAGCTTCTTGATGGAATCCTCTTCTTTTTCCTGTTCAGATATAGTAAACTTGGCTGTCTCTCGGAGCACAAAAGATATACCAGGCACAATAGAAGGTACAGTCTCCATTCACCAGATGTATTACAGTGTTCACTGTACTGCAGTGTGCTATCATTCCCCTTAAACGTCACGGTAGTCCTCGAGAGTGAAGAATTCAAGTAGTTGAAAAAATTTAGATGTGTGTTTCTTTCGGTTCATTGATACCTGTATTTTGAGGGTCCTGGTTTTTACATTTTCAAGTCAGTTAAATGTTAATTATTATCCTGACTAGAACATCGTCTCTCTTGATTAGTATTGCAGACATTTATAGTAATGAATCATTACTGTGGCTACAAAAGTTAAACTCTGCTCTTAGTGTGAGTCTGTCTCTGAAATGCAGGGACTAAATGCTCAAACTTAGCTACCTACATCTATCAACTGAAATAACCATTCAAGTTACTGTTCTGCAAGAAATTTACTTGATAAAAATGAAATCTGTTTTCTACTTCGGATTATATCAACAGACTTTTCATGCAAGTTAAACGTACTATTTTTCCTCTCAAGCTTCAACTCAACATAGGACTCAAGCATACATGTAATCCAACTGGAACTGATTTTTGCATACATTAAGACACTTTTCCCCTGCAAGAGTGTTATTAAAGAGTCTGTAGTGAAAAAGAGAATTAGGGTTTTTAACCTTAAAATGCTTTGCTGAATCAGAGTCACAGGAAAAAAACAAATCATGGGCCTTTAATCTTAAATTATAAAAGCAGAACTGTCATTTATTTTTAAAGTGCATAACTTTTTATACTGTTGTAACTATTTTAGTTGAGTTTTTATCCCACTATGGCCATAGTTATATTTGAATTAAATTAGATTGGTTGAGGCACAGATTATTTTCTGCTGGAAGATAAGACATGCCATTACCTGAATTTATATCAGCTTGGATAGTAGATATTGCACCTATTTATTGAAAAAGTATAAAAGATATTTCTAGAAATTGGGAACCAGGGGACTTCACTGAAGTCCCATGTAAATGGACTTAAATAGTAACTAGAGACAATAAGAAAACATCTGCAGAAATAAAAAGAAGTTATAAAAGCAATAGAGAGGAATATTTTATTGAAAAGAAAAAATACTCTCAAATTTACTAGCATCCGTTTATTGTGTCAACATAAGAGTGAATAAAGGAACTGTTTGATTTATGTTATTTTAATTTTTTTTAGTGTTTTTTCAAAGTCTCTCAAAAGTGGTTGGTAAAGCATCTATGTATAAGAAGATTTAGAGGTAGATTGCTGTCACAGATTAGAGATTGGTAAAGTGGTCGAAAGCAAACCAGAAGAATTGGTAAAATTCCAAAGTGACAAAGAATTAACTATGGAGTTGCCATAATAAGACCAGTTGTTTAATAGAGTTTGGAAATGAGGGAGAACATTTGCAAATTAAAATTTGCATATGGCACAGGATTTGTTAGGTTAGCCAAGACTGGAGAACTCTTGAGGGACCTATACAATTTAGGCACTTGGGCAGCACAATGGCAGATGGGATTAAATGCTGACAAATACATATTGGAAAGGATAATTGGGTTAAAATATGATTACATCAGCTCCCTTAGCTGTTTAACGGTCTCATTTTTGAACACTTCCTTTGAAGTAGTTGGCAAACACCCATTTGTTTCAGTTAGAGAAGACCCAGATCTGCTGTCTGAAATCTGAGTGCAGCCCTGGAGCTTGTTTGGGAAAATTATGCAGACAACAGACTCTGCTGCTGTATTTTCTTTCAACCAGATGCAGAGATTTTGCTTTGGTTTATTTGCTGTGTGCTATTGCTATTCTCCTCTCCAGTCCCTGCAATATTATTACTGGGTTGCATCGCAATGACCACACTTAACTTTTACTTGTACAAACAGCTATTGAGTTTGTTAAAAGTTATTCATTTGGTGGGAGCTGTGGGATGCGTTGTGCCACTGCTGTTATATCTGGTGCCAGCTGCTGTGAGCAGCCATGTCCTGCTGCCCGTGGCGTGGCTCGAGCCGGGCTCTTCAGGGCTGTGGGTAGCGCCTGTCTGGCCAGCACGTACCAACTGATGCACCAAAGGACCAGATATGTGCAGCTCTGTGTGTGCCACCACTAATCTGCCAGACACGCCATATGCTACTTGTATGTTTTAGGGTAACTTGTGAGGATCACCCAGTGGGAGGAGAAAGAAAGCAGTGTTGTACTCATTTCAGTTCTTCCCTCATTCAGGTGTTAGTGGTTTATTTGTCTTTTAGGCTATGGCAGTGATTCTGAATGCTGATGAAATCCAAACAGGCCTGACTGTGGGAGATCATTTTGTGTTAATAATTTGGATGCCATCCTTGGACCACAAATTTTGTTGTTGTTGCCAGCTTAGACAAATCACGAATTCTGATATTATGTGGTCTGCAAGGGTGTCAAAATAGCTACTAACTACTGCTCTATTTGTGATCCAAAAGGATGGACAAATATCTGGGAAACTTCTCCAAAATAGCCAAACTATTCCTATAAACAAATAATTTCAGGTATACTTCCATCCCCCGCAGTTCATTTGACCAGGTATTCCCCAGCACAGTGCTTTCTCTGGTCATTGCTGAAGTTCTGGGATCATGTGAAGAAATGATTATTCATATTATCTCTTGGTTCCTGAAATTATGTATTCACACTGTATAGCTCAGAAAGGTATCTTACTATTCGTGGACAAAGTCTCCCTTTTGTAGTCCGTTTCACTGATCTCTTCCAGGAATTTATATAATCATCTTTGATACATTTTCTCCCTTAGTTCTCGCAACTCCCTAAAAAATGCGTTTCTCACCACATTCATTTTCTTTATCAGATTTCCTTCCCCCCCAGCACTGCTCTTCCTCCAGTTCTTTACCAGCTCTTAGATGTCCTCTGGAGGGACCATGTTTGCCCACACCCTCTGCAGCTGAGGCAATGAGCAGTGGCTTCTTGATCCTGAGCAGTGTCCTCACCACCTGCCCCACAGGGAAGGACTAGGGTCTCACTCGGGGGACTCTTATTCTTCTGCAGCTGGTTGCAAAGCTGTTGCAACACTTGCATTTGCCTCTTCAGCCCATCCCTAGTCTTCCCTCTCCACTGCAGGCACCTGATCCAGTCTGGTGTCAGGCACCTGGTCTCTTCTCTCATTTCTTCAGCAGCTTGGAGAAGCATTGAGAGTGAGCAGTAGGTACTCAGAAGGGAAGAGGAGGCTGCTTCTGCTTGCATGGGGTGGAAGCAGAGAATGGGGCTGAGGAGAGCACGCATCTCAGACATCCTGATAATAGTATCAGTCCCTTACTCTAAGCAATAAGGGGAGGACTGAAAAGAGGTACAGGCAGGGAATAAGAAGAGAGGAAGGGCAGTGTTCACCTCCACTGTGCTCCACGGCTCTTTTGTAGCCTCTTCCCACCCATACCCATCTGATGCCTTTTTGTATGCCTCTAGATCTTCCTGAGATTGCACTTCCCTCTCTTCATCCTGGTGTTTGGCTGATCTTGGAGGTCCTTCCTGCTCTGGAACTACTCTGTCCCTCATTTCTTCCTAAATCCAGCTGACCCCTCCAACTCTTCTTTCCCTCTGGCCCCCTAAACTCCCTTTGCCAGAAAATTGGATTTTGCCTCCATGGCCGAGAGGTTCTGAGCCAGCTCTGCACTCCTTGAATCTTTCCCTAGTGAGCCTGGTAATATCAAACAGATGTCTAAAGGAACTGGGAACTTTGCCCAATCCTGAGGAGAGCCGGTCCCAGGCTTTTACATGAGTTATGTCCTTGATGTCCAAAACTCAACTTGTCCCAGGCTCTGGCTACTCACCAGAACCATCTTCCTTTTCTCTAATGACCATTTAGAATCTTTCTAACAACGTGCTTTTTTGTCAAGTAGAATAGATGACTGGCTTTACAAAATATTGCATTTGGCTGTCAGGTATGTGGATAAACTAGATCATATAAAGCAGCAGGTAGGCTTGCTAGTATGTGTGTAAACTGAGTGTAGTAACTATAGAGCTGTTGGAGGTGCAATGTTAAGTCGTGCCCAGCCATGCTTTTCACTAAGAAAGGGACAATCTTACATGTGCACTGTAACTTAATGGGACTTTTGAAAACAGTATCTAGAGTCCCAAGATTATGGTAATGTCACTTTGGTTTTGCTTCTATTTCATTCTCTGTTGTTAACAACCTTCTATTTTAAGGACGAATATGCTAAAACATTTACAATATTTACAAATACACCACAGCTCCCTTGTATCTTAACATTATGTGTTCATCAGACCATATTTATTCTTGATTCCTAATTTGCTCCATTCAGATTTGCAGGAGGTTTGCCTCAGTACTGGTGAACGAGTTCAGCTGAAATATTTGGTTTGATTCTTCACCCAGATATTTGGGATGTTTTAGATATCTAGAGAAGCTTTTTCTCTCTACTTTTTATGTTCACATTGTTTCTTCTTTCTGATTCTTGCTCAAATTTGAGACAATATGCACCAGAAAAAAATATAACTTGAGCCTAAATTTTGAAATCATCAGGTAGACATAAATATGCAAAATCATTCAAATTAAAAATTCAGAGACTTCTGATTTCTCTGAAGGATGAAAGTGGACCAAACTGCTGGGCCAGAGACTTTGAAGTTTGGATAATTGAAATAAAGACCAAAATGTCACAAATTTAGTCCATTCCTGGTCTTCAGAAATCTTGCTGGAAGAAAAAGTGTATGCTATTAAACACAGCTGCTGTTGGTGAGTACAAAATTGCTGAATTTATTATTTTTAATTTTTACACCTCATTGTACCAAAAGCTAAATAGGACTGAAGTAGAATGTCTGTTCTTATTAAAATAAGGCTTTTATTTACATAAAACTTTAGACTTGTGATGTAAACAGTCCTGAGAGTATCTGCAGATCTTACCCAATCTGTTTCCTGCTTTCGTTGTTCTTGCTGCTGGGGTTGCTATATCTGAGCAATTACTCATTCTTTTTCATTGACATTTAATGTAATGAACTGTTTTCTTTAAAGTGTTGCTGTCAGCCAAGCTCATACTTTTTATAAAAAATGCTGACCTGACAATGCAGTTTATTACAATGGAAACGATTTTAAAATACCTCTTTTGGGATCTATCACTCTTGTTTGTTTTCTGTATTTCACAAAGCCCAGACTGTGCCACTGGAAAACACTCAGCCTGACTTTTCTTTCTATCCAGCTTTATTTTCTGATTCACATCCTCTTGTATAATAGTACTGTTAGACTTCTTAGTACTTGAGATGGGTGCCTATATTAAAAGAAATAAAATTTCTGGTTTGAGTTGTAATTTAGATTTTGTATTTCATCAGAAGTTTTGTAAAATCCCCTTGCAGTTTGGAGGCCCCAGACTAAGGGACAGTGTCCCTTTAACAATGGTGGAAGTTTCGCAGACTTCCAACTTGGCTCCCTTACAGTTTATTCTCAATATAAATATACCATCTGGGAATGCTTGATTCAATGTTTCCCACATAATTGCTTTCTCATGTCAATTCTCCATTCTTTTACTGTGTGAAGTAGCCTCTTACTGCACTATTTTGGGGGGCAATGATAGCAATCACCAGTACGTCGGATACCGAATCATTTAAATAATGGTAGCAGTATGAAACGTTCATGGTTTGCAGCATTTTGTCAGTAAAATCGGTAGCCTTGGGAGGGCAAGAGACTACGTGTGTGCAGAAAAGTGAAACAAATACACTTCTTCAGAAAAGGCATTGGAAAAATGCCTGATATTAAGTGTCTATATACTTGGAACTTAGTGGAATTTAAGTTCGTGCTTAAAGATTAGTGTGTATTTAAATGCATTCTTAAACTGAAGCGTCTTGCAAATTTTTTTCCTAACGAGTTTTCTAAATTAATTTAAGAAAGACTGCAGCGAGTCACTAGAAATTAGTAGAAAAGTAGAGACAGAAATTAGTCTTACTCTGTGTTTAAAACTATCTCTGAAGACTGAATTTCTTTCTTGCTTTTTCTATGGCTTATTCATCTCCTATGTGACTAAAAAGTAGATTTTGTCATTGAGGTGGTATAGCACAAGTGCAAGTTCCTCTTCTGTAATCAATCAACTAACTGATTTTTGGCAGAGAAAAAAAACAGTAACATCTCAGTTGGTCGTGTTGAGACACATAACAAACAAAAAGGTATTTTTTAACATCTTGTAAAATGACAAAGACCACATTTAACATTTTGGTTATTTATTTCATGTCAGTGGCTAAACTTGTTCCCTTAAAAATTACATCTTCTGTTGGGGCCTCTGGTATTTTGTGTCTATACTGAGTGGTCTGCTGACTCTTGTCAAACTTTCTAATAAATACCCTTTGGGCAAGCCTTAGCGAGCACCCGGGGAGGGTCTGGGCAAAAGGATCTTCTCTTACCTCTGGAGGCTTCTCAAGTAAAGAATTGTAGAAAACTAAGATTGGAACAGACCCTTAAAAACCACCTTGTCCTGCCTCACGCTGAAAGCAGCAACAGGTCTTCAAAGGTAGAGTGGGGCCTTTTTCAGCCAGATTTTGGAAATTTCTGAGGATGGGGGTTGTGCTCTGTGTCTGGGCAGCCTGCTCTACTGCTTAACTTCTGGCAATGTAAGCACTGTGAAAAATTGATTCTTTACATCCAGTACAATTTTTTGTTGCTGCGAATAGTGATTGCTGCTTAGTGTCCTTTTGCTGTACACCTCTGAGATGCCTCACCTCCTGAGATGCCTCTCCAAGGCTACTGGCTTCCCTGTGGTCTGCGGATGAGACCTTCAGCTGGTCTGGCAAAGCCATCCTGTAGTCAAGTTTGTGCAGAAAGCTACCAAAACAGCTATGAATCTGTGCATTTTCCTTTGTCATATAATACCTTATTGAACTGTTCTATTCTGTCAGAAATCCATGTACTATAACCTGATGGCAGAAAGTGAATGAAGCATAAGCACCTTTTATTTCATTTATGGTGTTTATGAGCACGCAGTGTAATGGATAACAAATTCCAGTTTCGAAAAAAGGTACTGTTTAGTATTTAATGATGCCAGTGACATTTGGGTTGTGTCTATTTTTAAAGTAGCCATGTATAATTTAAACAGGTGAGTTTTATTATTCAGTTTCTGTGTTAGTGCTAGACGTCATGGTGCTAAACCTATAAACAGGCTGTAAGACAATATCGGGCCCTATCTAAATCAGTGGTGTGCTGGACTAGAGCTTAAGACTCCAATTAAAGTAGAAACAATGTAATATTAAGTAATTATATATTAAATCATCAGCAAGGTCTTTTCTCATAAATGATTTTTTGTAAGTACATAAACCCTGTAGGTCTTTTAGAACATTTGAAAAATTCCTGTACAAATCCATCTGCATCTTTAGGCACCCGAGAATCTTTACACATCTCTCAAAAGTACAGTCAAAACTTTCCACTGACTTTCACATTGGTTAACTTGTTTTCGTTAGAATATACACATACTTTGGTGTTTAGATTTCACATATTTATCTTTCTTTTGATATGCAATATTTAAATAAATACAGATTTTTGCATCTAGATGGACCATGACTTTGAAAAGGTTCTTAAGATATTTGGATAGCTGTCAAAAATTATGTTGACTTATTAATAACTACCACATGGCTTAAATATTTCTTTTTAGTCACATTCACATCATGCTTTTATTCTACCTAATTGTTATTAATCTGAACATTATTCAGCATAATAAAGCTTAACAAATTCTAGCTCATATCTTGTAGATTTTCCATTATAATACAACTTTGTCATAGAGGAGAAATGTTTCAAATACACTTTTATAGCTTTCTTTCGTAAGAAAGCCCTCGAGTGCTTTGGAGGACATTAAATCTTTAATCCAGCTACACTCCTCCATGTCCACAGAAATAACCTTAACAGTAAGACTTTTCTTAATGCAGGTGAAGGGATTCACTGCAGAACTGGGACAGACTGCTAGACATTGTAACATGGTGCTAATTCGAGTTTGCCCTGCAATCCTTCCCTCAGAAAACTATAGAGATATATATAGTCCTTTTTTGTATGATGTAGTAGTCAGCTTTGGCAGAGAGCATTAGCATGTTTCGTTTGGACAGTTGGCTTTGAGAATTGGTATGTTTTGAGCAAAGAGATGAAAAGAGTCAAATAGGATTCATCAAGCAGTCTGAGAAGTATTGTCATCTGGTGATGATACTCAGCTGAATTTCTGGATACTCCATTTTTCAATTTTATTTTACTTTGTAAAGACTAGTATTTATAACCTTTTTTAGCTACAGGTCAAAATTTTCTGGAAATGACATAGCGACCTCTTCCCTCCGTATGCAACTTCCTTTTCCCACTGTCACTCCTCCCCCACCCAATTTAAAATCAATGCTATTTACTCTGTTATGCCAAAGAAACAGAAAAATAATGACATATTAGGGTCATAAGTATGCACCAGGTCGGTGCTAGTCAAGCCTTTAGGATCTTGGAAATGCCATTGTCTTGGATTTAAATAAGTAGGTTCCATAAAAGTTTCATTTTGGTTACTGAGTCTAGATGTCTGTCTGATTAATGGAATGTTGTTCAGAGCTCTAAACGTCTCCCATCCTCCTATCTGTCTTCAGAAAAACAGAGTCCATCAGAAACCATTCAACATGCTTGTGTTTTCACGTGCTGTGAGCATTTCGGTTCATTCCACAGACAGGCTTTAGGAAGCCTGTGAACTTTATTGCAATAAAGGCATTCACTCTCAGTCCTCTCTCAGTAGGAAAGGTACTTTTCTTTAAAAGGAGCATCTTTGGCTAAGCAGTCATTCATGGTAAGTTTAAGTGGCCTGGAAGATTTAAGATGAAAATATAGGAGATCAGCCTAAGAAATCTGCAGGTGATGTGTTGTTTACATTTCAATGTTTTGGTTTTCTGCCTTTTGAAACCATTAATTTACATATCTAACAATTTCATTCAAACCTGAATGAACTGCGAAGGATGAAATTGTCGTACGCATTAATAATAATGTGCTAAATAACCTAACCAACAATTTTACCTAAAAGATTCTTGGTGTTAAAAATAGCATGCCTTATTTTCAAGGCTTTGGTTTGAATGTTTTCTTGAAGCTATAGCAAGTTATGCAGTGACAGTAAGATACTTAAGATGTTCCAGGTGGAGGAGCAGAGACAGAAGACACCCACCATAATAACCCTTTTGACTCTCTAGGCAGCCTTCTGAGACTCACAACACACAGTGGACATAAACGTTTTCAATATCTGTGACTGTAACAGTTAGTTTATTTCTGCATTAGTCATCTTCATCTGGCTTAATAAATCTCTTTTTACGAAAAGAATCTCTCCGTCATTCAGAGTCCTGCAGAAACACTCTGTGGGATTACAGCTTCTCTTACCAAGGGCAAGAAAGTGAGGCAGGTTGTACCTGTGTGAGCTCCTCCCTAGCATACCAGTACAACCTCAGGTGAAATTGTCACTCCTATGCTCATGGTTAGTATAACTTCAGCTCATGTGAGCAGCACAGAATGCTTCCCTGATGCTCTACCATGACTTCTGCTCTCTATCCTCTTATCCGTCTCACCTGTGCTGCTGTACTTTAGCATTAGGGTGCCTTAATTCCTGCACTGACAATGGACAGTTGCTTGCCTAGTGAGAGCAAACATTAATAAAATGTCCCCCTGTGTTCTAATACAGGAGCAATTGTATACACAGCTGTCAGCCTCTGTTTGCCTGTCAGGCCTGATCACACTGGCATGGCATGCGTAGCTAGAGCATGCAGAAGGCCATAGCACTTCACCTGTGATTAATTACTAGAGACCATGGTGCCATCATGGGCATTGTTGTCCGTTTCTGGGTTATAGCTTAGATCAGCCAATGGACAGGCAAGTGCACTGACCCAAACTAGCTGCCTCTTTTCTATGGTCAAAAAAAATGTGTGTGTCTATCTCAAGAAGAAAAGAGGGAGTACAGGTTGGCAGCTGAAGCTGGTGCAAGCATAGGAAAGTGAGGGATCTACTCCTCTGCCTTTAAATTCAGAGCTCATTTTTTGTTGTCTTTACCTGATCCTTTACAAAACTGGGCACAGAAGTCAGTTTGCAAGCCAGGTAGCAAAGGATTTTATGTAAGCTAAGTAAGTTGATTTTGAGAGTGCTTTCCGTCTCAAAAGGCTATACAAAGTATGGGAATTCAGTCTCTCACAATGCCATGAAAGGAGTCTTATTTTTGTTATATAGGCTTATAAATCAGTATAACCATAAACAAAGAAATTAAATGTCAGGAATTATCCCTGTCCTAGAAACCTGATCCCTTCATCTTAAATCCCTTGCTTACCCTATAGACCACACCTGTTTCTCTTTGCCTTCCAATAAACACAGGTATAACAATATATGCAGTGCAGCTGCACAGCATCTGTCACTGCTGATGTTTCCATTACATGGGAGTACACGACTTTTCACTTTATATTTAATTAAATGTTTTAATGGTTTTATTGTGAGATAATTAATCTGTCAGAAAACAACTAGAGATTGTATATGAAATCTTGGAGATATACCAGGTTTTCTCAAGCACTATTTATATTATATTTATAGCCTTTAATTTTATAGGTAATAACTATCTTCTCTAACAGTGAATTCATTTGGGACAGAGTTGTGTTATCAGATGCACTATTAGCTTTTTTCACCTACTGTACTCTGTCTTCATTTCTTTCTCGCAATGACAACGAGCAGTTTGTCTGTTTAAGCAGATAGATTAATTATTTTTGGCTGCACATGTGATTGGTTTAATTCTTCCCAAATGGCCTGAAATTCACCAGAAATATTGTCTGTGCTGTCTCCCTTATTTATTTAATTATACTTCAGAAGTGCTACTTTACTTTCAAGTTTTACATCTGGAGAGCAAGTCGTCTCTTCTTAACAATTGTGTGATGGCAAATGCTGGCTTTTGTTACCTAGAACCTGAACCCAGTGAGTGAGTAAATGAGAGATTTTTTATTTTTTTTTTAAATCTCCTGGATTGTGGATCCTTCATCTCCTTCAGACACGGAATTCAATACTATTCTGCTTTAAAGACAATGACCCAAATCAGCAAGTAAAATGAAATTTTTGTGCTAAGTTGGGCCAAATTTAGCCCTGAAGTAATTGGGAGAAAAGGTTGCATTATACCTGAGCCGACCTTATTACTCTGTCATTAATCTGCTTTGTTATGCCTGAAGAATCGTGGGGGTCTCAGAACTGCTGGTAATCTCCTCTGCCATATGTGTGGTAATATCTGAACACAGCAGGATAAATTAAGAATAGTCCCATCCTTGCTTTATTACTTGTAAATCAGCCCATTAATGTTATCTGAATGCAGTTTGTTAGGATTAACATAGATGATATTTGAATTGCCACTGTGATTACTTCTTAAAAACTCTTTACTAACATGAATTTTGAAACTTAGAAATAAATTAGTACTGAAAGTTAAAAACCCCTTCAAATGCAGCAAAAGGAAGAATAAAGAGTTATCCTATCAATAGGAAAAAACAGCTTGAATCAAGGATATGTAAAATGTTTTTTGCTGTTTTATTTGAATCCCAAAAGACAAACTAAAGACAAAGTATTGGCTTGGGAGCTAGAGTGCTTCTTGGTGAGGCAGCGGAGCTCATAAATCACAGTTCAGTTTGAATGAGTATAGTAAATTAGTATTATGGAAGGCTTTCCTGTTTGGTTTGTTTGTTGTTTGGTTTTTTTTGTGTTTGTTTTTTTGTAAAAATGTCTTTTGTCTGATTTACAAAGAAAACATCTTACAGCTCTCCTCATCACGCTCTGATCTGGCTTGTTCTTTGCACTCTCATTTTCTCCTATGAGGCTTCAGTTAGCTGCACTTTAGATGATTAAATTTTTCTGATTTTTACAGCTTCTTTTTGAGAAAGAAATCCTCTGACTGTCATAAAAGAACATGAGCAAAGATGACCCAGGAAGAGCAGTGACTGTCCATGGGCATAGACAGATTAATAAAAATATGCCTCCTCTGTAAAAGGCGGCACCTTCTTTCTCTTGTAAATATATGCCAAGAAGCAATATATAAACAGTGTCTGTAACGTGGTGAAAACTAAACAGAAAAACCCGTCTGTTACATGATTAGAGCAACTTCATAGCATTAACGTTTTTATTTGCAAAGGTCCTGCCAAAATTCTTCGTTTTATTGAGGATTGCATATAAAAGTTTCTGAAACTTTTTCACTGTGATTGATTTTGTTACATTAATAAAAAACAGCACTTTGGCATTGTCCAGGTTGGCTGCTTTCTTTGTATTTTTAGTTTTATAATTGCTTACAGGAATATGGTAGAGACTTCAAAGTGATGAGCACGTTGTGACAGCCCAGTGCTGAGAAAGAAGGAGAGGATATGGACTGCCTCATCTCCAGTAAGCAAGTTTCAGGGTAGTGCAAGGGGAAGCGCCCTGCTGAGAGCCCACATCTCCCTCTCTGCACCTACACCCTTTGCAGGGAGGGCAGCGAGTCGTTCTGCTGTGCCCAGCCTTGCTGGTGAAGAGTTTCATATCCTTCCACATACTTCGACCTGAAAACCTCTAGGAGCGTGAGGGGAATCTTAAGGCAGCTGCTGTTACAAAATATGTGTAATTACCCACAATTAGTCAATCCTGTCTTGAAGCCCATGTGAACAGTATGGGCATAGGTTGGAAGGTCTCTCTATTTTAATAAGCCTCTGGTTTAAATGTAGGAGATTTTTTAAGCAGTTGATAACAATCAGTTGGTTTCTACAATAGAGTGTCTCAGATTTTTTTCCACCTGCAGTGATTCTCTTAGGATTCTGATGGGCTAGAAAAAGTGAAAGTGAAAAATGGCAGAGAAATGGGTGAGCCTTTTTGCAGGAGGTCTTGTCTGGTAGAACAGGTCCTGCCATTCCATAACAAGCTTTGCAGCCATCAACAGGCAGGAGGGCATCTTGTTAACTCCTGCAGTGTTGTGCCATGAGAACAAAAGCCATGAGAGACTTGATTTCAAAAGAGAGCAAGACTGTACCTTCTGACTTTACTTTGTTTACTTTTGTCTTAAAAATAGCAGTCTTCCAGTTGGAAAGCTACCAGTGTCATGGTACTTGCAACCAGATCTTATCTAGACATTCCTTTTATGTTCTTTCTAAAGGTTGCAGTTTGAGCAACATATTATAGCATACCCTATCCTGGGGTGATTTGAGGGTATTCATATAGGAATAAATGCTTAAATAACTAATTATCTTTTGTACCAGCGTATGAAGAATTTAGTCACTGGTAATCTCTGAAAGTATTAATCCAGCCTGATCCAGTTTAGCTTGTAATATCTGAAAGCAGCACAGAAACTATAGCAAGTCACACTACAAAAGCTTTGTAGTCACACTGATGTAAGGTAAGATTTATTTTAATGTACTCATGGATTCTTAGAACCAGGCATTTGCTATCGTATTATCCTGTAACATGTCAGAGAAGTAATGCTTCCAAGAGAAAGATGGCAGACTGTCAACTGCTGATGATGGTTATTTGGGGATGTAGCATATTTATGGATAGAACTATAAAAGAACAGCATTAACTGGCTATGGCAAAGAACACTGTTAGGTATTGACAGCATAGTAAGTTAAACTGAAAATCTTGTGCTCTTGCTCAAAACATGGTCATTATGTTTAAAGTCACCTATTAGCAAGACTGCTATTGCCAGTAGGCTCTGGGCAGTGAGTTACACCCATTGTTGTTCAGGACAACAAATGAGAAGTACTCCAAAAATTATGATTCGGCTATTAAATGTTAAATAGAAAGTGCCGTTCTAGTCCACTTACCCTGTAGAGGGAATTGCACTTTGGTTTTCAGTAGGAAAGGCTAGTTTACTCAGCTGAAGAGAAGGATAAGAGCAACCTAATAGCAGCCAAACCCTACTTGAAGAAGGGGAGTTACGAAGACAACAGGGTCAGGCTCTTCATCGTAGCAGCAGGTAGTATAACAAAGGGCAGTGGCCACAAGTTGCAGCTTGGAAGGGTTTAGAGAGAACATTGAGAAAACCAGCTTCATTAGGAGGATAGAGCAGCACTGGAATAGGCTGCTCAGTGGCACCATGGGGTCTGCATCCCTGGAGGTTTTCAAGAGGTGATTACACAAAGCCACAGCTGACCTGACCCAGTGTCACTGTGAGTTCTTAAACGGGTTATACTGGCATTAAAATTGAATGAAAACAGAATTTAAAAGTAAATCTGAGCATGCAAGTATCTTTTAGCACCAGATATCATGAACTACTTTAGAGTGTCGAAATGTGACAGTCAAAAAGAATATTAGACACCTACAAATAAAAATTTGAAACTGATAATGGACCACTGTTAAGTTATGTATTTTCCCAGGCAGCTGAATATCCCAGCCTCCATCTCATGTTTTTCTGATTCTATTTTATTCCTTTACGTAAATCTTCACCCCTCAAAAAAAAAAACCAAAACCCAGAGACAATTTATTTGCACCAAAAAACAAGAGATAAATTATTTCAGCTACTGTAGACCAACACTTTTCAATGGTGTTGTGAAAATATTTCTGCTACACATGCCAGTTTTTAAAGTGGGACTGATGTCATCATCAAGATATTGACAAAAATTGATTGTTTGAGATGGACTATCTCCTAATAGAGGTACAGACATGACAGCTTGGAGCAATGTGGAGATCATTTATTTAAAAAAAATTATATAGGACGTTGCATATGAAGTATCATTTCTTGCATAGATTTCATTCTTTTATTTAAAATATTTCATATTTTATAGTACTTTTACAAGAGAGATTGGGACCCTGTTCCTTGTACTGCTTGGTTGATGATGGTAGCATTTGCTTTTGCCTGTAGTAACAGTTTTTTGGACTGTCTTGGTGTGTTTTCATACTGAAAGTCAAAGTATCTACAATCCTTAAAATAGATAGGTACTAATCCTGCCTACAGCTCTCAGAATTGTCACTCCCTGTGACAGTTGCCAGGCTTGTGTGTGCAAATAAGTGGTATAGTGTTGTTAGATGAATCCACAGAGCTGAAATTTAGAGGCAAGACTTATAGGCCTGCCATTTTATTTTTCATGTGCTGAACTCTATGTTGTGGTGTTCACTTTTTATAATAAAAAGCCCTTGATATATCAGGTACATTTTGCTTTACACACTGCTGTCATTTATGCACACAAAATAACCTTAAATAAACCATTTGAAGTTAATAATAATGGAAGACAAAACACGAGAAAACTTCTGCATAATCTGAAGTCAAGGGATTGTCAGGGTAATTTTTTTTTTTTTTTTTTTCCACCCAGGACCTAATCCTCTGTTTTCACCTGACTTTGCCTCATTGACCCTAATAAGCAGACTCTGTCTTACTGCATCCTTTAGAATATAACAATGTATTTTTTTGAGTTTGTTTATGTGCTAGCTTCCACTAGCTCAGAGCAGATCCGTCTTAGGCCAGGTTGCTCAGTGCTGTACCTACTCCAGCTCTGCCTGTCTCCAAGGACAGAGGTTCTTTAGGCAGTCCCTTCCACCATTTGACAATGTTTTTTTTTCTAATACCTAATGAGAACTTCCCGTTGTTAGTTGTGTCCATTGCTGCACATTCTATCATCAAGCACCTCTGAGGACAGTCTCTATCTATTCTGCACCCTCTCCTTGGTAGCTGTAGATAATGGTAGAGTCCTCCCAAAACCTTGTCGTCTTAGGGCTGAACAACCCTAGTTCTCTCAGCATCTTCTCCTTTACCATGTGTTCCAGCCCCTCATCATCTTGGTGGCGCTCCACTGGACATGCCACAAGTATGTTGATCACTCCTTGACTGGGCAGACCACCTTTAGACATGGATTTCCAGATGTGGTTTCACAAGTGCCACAGAGAAGGGAATAATCACTTCCCTTCACCTTCTGGCTATGCTTTTGCTAATACAGGTCTTAAGTGACTGGGCACCTTCACTGGTAGGGCGCACTGATAAGCAACAGTCAGCCCTAACTAATATGTACAAAATCACGTTTGTGGATAATATAGGTTACTTTTTGAGCTGAGCACGTGCTGAACAAAGAGCCTTTAGTGGAAGTTAGAAATAATTACATTTGGAATCCACACAACAAAGTACTTTTTCATTCTGCAGTATAAATTTTCAAAGGTTTTCTGGACGACGTTTCTGAGGGGAAGGACACAAAGGTTGTTCAGGAAACAACCAATGCCTTGCTGAAGGTTGGAGTAAGATATCTTTTCCCAATTCCTTTGCATGAGAATAGGTAGAGGATCAGTATCAATACATAATGTGTACTAAAATATCCATATTAGAGATGGTGAGGAGAAAAAAAAATCCCAAAACTTTTCCTCGTCACAATTTGATTTCATGAAACAGCGTTATCACTTGTGAAGTAGTCAGCCTTGTAAAGGGTGCTGCATTCATTTCCTGATCAAATGACAAGTATAAGGGTAAAGCATCTTATCTCTTTTTATCTGCTCCACTCTTATCCCAGTAGAATTCTGCACTCGGAACTTGGCAGACAAATGTCGATTATTCTGCTTGCCCTCTCATACCACCATTTAAATCACTGATGTCTTGGAACAGAAGCTTTTATGCAAGTTGTTCATATGAACACAAGAAGAGCAATTTAGGTAACTAAACGTAGGGTACCTTGCCTGACCTCCAGCTGAGCATGTGTCAGCTGTAAGTTCTGGTCATATCTGCCAGTCCTATGCAGATCCCTTAGATAAGTAACAGTTCTAAGTTGAGAGTGTATTTGTCTTCATCTCTCAAAACATTAACTTACAGCAAGTTCAAGCTAGAGGTATTTGCTAGTGTATAGCCGTTGCAGCATGTCCAATCTAAAATGCAAGTCAAGAAAAAAAAATTTAAAAAAAAGCCACTATTGTATAAATCATAGTATAAAAATAAGGAAAATAATTTGAGTAGGTGAATTGCCTAATACAAATATCAAGTACTGTAAAAAGAAAAGTAAGCCAGTTAAAGTTTTCTGATATTTGGGTTATTCTGCACAAAAATCCCACTGCAATATAGGGCACTATCTTCCATATACAATAGAACACATATCCGTGTTCTTATGCCTTTTCAAGAAAAATACTTCTATGATATTTATATATCAACTTGCATTAGATTATATGTTTTATGTTTTCCCATTAGAAAGGACTCAAAGTGGTTAAAAGAAATTTGTATCTCTGGCTCATGAGTTGACCTAAGTCTGTGATAAATTTTTATAGGATTACATGCCAATGTTTTCATCTCGAGGTCCACCAATCTCCTACTGAAACAACTACTGAAAATGTGGAAAAAAAAAAAACAACAGTATAATGATGCACTGTTTAGTTTTTGGACTGACTATCTCCTGATGAAGTGAAAATATATATTCTCTTCCCATCTCTTCTTTTGTTCATACACTCAGATATTTTAATGAGCAATTTTCTTTCTGTAGTAGAATAGCATGGATAAAGTTATGATGCATGTCCAGGAGGTGTCTTTAGCCATCAAGTGGCAAGATCGGAATATTGATGATCGAAAAGCCTCTTCTCAATACAGAATTTTTAGATTTAGAATTTTATTTTTTTTAAGTAAGACACTGATTTTGTGTACTGGATGTTTGAATTGAATTGATTGTTGCTTTTATTTAGAGGAAGGAGATTATAAAATGTTCCAACAGTTTGTAGAAAGAAAAGAATCTGTGTTCTTCTAAGTTGCATACTCATTGCTCTCAAAAAAATAGTAGGATTTTAACTAATGGCTCTAAAAATGAATACCTTTCAGATAAAGATGAGTTCTTTTTATTTCTGTAGAGAGTATTCAAATAAAGGGTCAAATGAGAGGTGCTTTAATACAACATACAGGTACTCCAGTTTTGGAATTTCTGACAAGGTTGGTAACATCATTTACTGTGTGCTGCCTTGAGCTTTCTAGTACATTAGAGCCATTTTAGTAACTAGAACAGGATTTATTCTGTAACAAATGTCTGAAATCCATTTTAATGTCCCTTAGAGAACTTATTTCTAAATTATCAAAGCTATAAAATTATTTTGGCTATTGACCCATTAATTGCACCGTAAATTTCTGCATTATTCCATTGTGTCTTTATAAAGGTTATGGTAAATTTGATACTTGGTCAAACTTGTTATACTTGGTTAAACAATGTTCTGGGATCACACCAAAACATTGACCTTTGACAATATTCATGAGCGCCATTCAACTAAGGAGCCTAATGTTCTGGCATCATCTTTTAGTGGGATTTTTTTTATATAATTTGGAATTTTAGAAAGAAAAATCTTCCATATAGGAGAAGGAACTCTTGAAAAGTCTGGAAAATGCTGTAGGTGACAGCACATATATGTATGTATTTGTATGAAGATTATAATGATAGCAGTCCATCTAGTAACTTTAAGCATCTGTGAGCCCTGTTTCCACTGGTGTTTATCAAAAGGGGAAAACTGATATTTCTTAGCTGCTTTGTAAGACTTCTCATATAATTCAGTAAAGCTGATTATTTGTGGCATTTCTTTTACCTAGAGACTTGTTGATAGTTTTCCTAGAAAACTTATATCAATTTGTTGTATATCTGAAAAAATATGAATTGACAGTTAATTGCAAAAAGCATCATAGGGCTGGCACATCAGGTCTAAGATGTTGATCTGGGCTAGGGTCAAAAGTGTACTTTCTTATTTGCACTTTCTGTGAAAAGGCTCAGTGCTTTGTTAAATTAGATGGCTAAAGGAAAATGAAAGGAGTGATTTCTGTGTTGCATTTTACAGCTGATAATCTTCAGAGACTGGGAGAAGGCACTTGTTTTAATATTTATTAAAATGTGATAGTTACATTTCACAGAACAAATCTAAAAATACCTGTAACAACTTGAAATGTGTGTGATAGTTTCTTTATAAATTATAATTAACACATAAGAGATTCCCATAAAAAAAAAAAAATCTGCATACAGTTGAGGCAAAGATTTCAAACTGCTTTAGAAAGGCATATAGATACTGCTACAATGGGGAAACTTAAAGAAAAGCTACTGAAGGCCAGTTCTAAAGATATAATGTAGTTCCTACTCTGTCAAACCTCTGAGTTCTTAAACTAGAAATGAAATACAGATCTCCTAAAGCTCTTCCCTGATCTTCTACCAGGAGAATGTATTGTCTCTCTTGAGATGTAAAGCCACAGAGAACATGAATTATTACACTGAAGAGTTTGAGGGTTGAACAGGCATTTATTAGTCTTCCAGAGAAATCACATAATTTTTCAGGAGAGAGATTTATAAACAAACTCATTTCATGACCACAGACCAGTCCTCATTCTGAATATTTAATTTAGACTGAGAAGACGACTTCCCATTACATAACAAGTTTATTCATTTTAGAAAGTGAATGTAATAAATGTCCTAACCCACTAAGAAGGTACGAGCTCTTTTCATCCAAGACACATCCCTCCTATAAAAAACAAGTAAGTACTAGTTAGTTTTAACCCAGTCCTTGTCCTCTATAAAGCTGAGTAAAAACATGGCTTAGCAGTATGTCTTAAAAGTCAATAGATTCAGTGGACTGTTTTTTGTATGTTTTGGGTTATTGAACGCAGCATAAAATGCTTATATAACGTTTTTATTTTTTAATGGGTAGAATATATATTTAAAAGAAAAATAAATAAAGGCACACACATTCGCATATGTAACAGTAAAATTGATCCAGTTTGCTAAATGTGTGTATATTTCAGAGCTCAGACCTTGAAGATTTTGAACACCTTGTATTCCCTTACCACGGTGGGAGGCAAGGGAACCCATCATCTTGCAAGATGCCAGATTAGATATTGCAAATAATCTCCCACCCCCTCATATTTACATCCTAATGTTTCATCGTTCTCCCAAGTCTATAGCCTTCCCTAGTACACAGGGAGACAGATGGCTCATAAGATTACAAGCTATGGAGATTTGGTGCTACAGACAGGTCCCCCAGTATTCTAAGAAAATTAACAATTTATTTAAACAGCTCTGTCAGATGCAATCTTCTTTGCCTCATTTTGTCTCCTGCTGGCTCTATCTCATATAGGATTGCCTGCACATAGATTCACCGGTTACAGATTAATGATGAAGGAGAGAAAAGAAACATAGTCATGAGCTAAATGACCTGTGGGTACGCTGGACAAGTGCGTGAGCATAACTGGAACAACAGACCAAAAAATCGTACTTCTTTTTCTATCATCTTTATGAACGAACTCTCTCTTTTGTCGTAGCTGAAACAGATTCTTGCGTGTTGAGTAGCTCTAAAAGAAAACAAAGAATTATCTGTATTACAGTGGTCCCAAGTAACATCAGACTTCAGATAAGGAGGGCACCAGTCTGACTCTTCACCCTGCAAAACCATATCTGCTGCTGCTGTCTCCTGACCTGTCCCTCATGGCCAACAGGTCTGCTCACCGACTGGTGGAAAGTGAGTAGACACACAGTCAGCAGGTGGTTGTTTTGCACAGCAAAACCTTCCACTTCACTGTTTATTGCAGCGCTGTGCCCTTTTCTAAGCTGGCCAGTGAAAACAGGTAGCCAAATTAAGGATCTGGTTGTTGCGGAAACTGTAGCTCTGTAGTGATGAGGGATCACTGACAGGATGGAGTGATGAGCCACATAGCTCGGTGTCACAGATGGAGAACACGTTCTCCCTTTCTGCTTCCTTGACAGTGCCGTGCTGCAGAGGTCTTACTCTGGCCACTTTGTCAAGGGGAAGGATGATCATTTGCTGCCTTGTCATTTAAATCTAATGGCAGAAGTAAATAAGCATGCATGCTAACCAGCGCTCTTAAATCCAATACGTGATAGTTCATTCAGCTGGAAGGCAGTCACTTAACTGCAGAGTCTGCTTCCCACCCTGAGGCTTGCTGAGAAAGCAGAGCTGTACCCAAGGGTCTCACCCAAGTAAAAGCCTCAAGGTTCACACTGCAGCATTTGGCTTCAGCTTGAGGAAGAGCAACAAAGTAATCGGGCAGAGACTTGCTCGCTGGCTGAACTCTCCTGTTCCTCTGCATTTCTGAGGAATGCAGATTGGTGATTTGGCAACCAGGATGCAGCAACACCTGGGAAATGAGAGGCTGCAGCCAGTCACTCCCCAAGACCTGAGCAAAGGCAAGCACGTGTCTTATAAGAACATGCAATAAAGTCAGCTCTGCAGAAAAATGGAAACTGGGATGTGAGCTTTTCCAGATTTGTATATTGTGGCAGTTCTCTTTGAAAATAGTGCTGTTCGTCTTTTACTCAGCAAAGTATAGTTTCAGTAACCCTCATCTGTCATGTATTTTAACATAGCTTTGCCGAGTGTGAGTGACTATAACTGTGTACGCTACACAGTTTGTCATCAGTGTGTTGTACTTGCTGATCACTGGAAATAGTACACCTAGGACACACTAGAACTGCGTTTGCCTTTCACAAATGAATAACAAGGGGTATATAGCTATCCTGTGATCTTCCCATACTCTGTCCTTTTCCACTTCATCACTCCAGGTTGAAATGTTCTTGGTTAACAGCATCATTATATCCTTTGGATTTTCTACTATTGAATTTCTGACTGTTCCTATAACTTTTTTTTTTCATTATCACCTGTCATTTCCCCCATGATATTTTGAGTATCTCCTGTATTTACAGTTCATCCTTCTTCAGTGCCATCATTAAATTTCATTAACATACTTCTCTCTTTTCTATGACAACCATTACTGGAAACATGAAATAGCATCTGTTCCCACACTAGTCCTTGGGGAAACTTCAGCTCCTAGGGAGTCTCCAGTCCAGCAGTTCTGTTTTCTGCATAACACAATGGTGTCTGTCTCCACCAGTCCCATCCCCATTTGTACCCTTCTCCTCAGCTGAACTAATGACTTCTCATGTGGCAGCATCCTCAAATGCCTTAATCAGAAGCATCTAATCTTTTGCAGTTCCTTTGTCAAGCAAAGCAGTTCTGCCAGGGAGTTAGATGGCTTGATCTGGCATAAGAATTTTATCCCATTTCCTACTTTTTTTCTGTGTTTTCACACTTTTATGAATTTACATGGATCTAGTCTATGTTTCACCCTTGTCAAATGCTTAGTGTTTACCACCTTTACTTTCCTTGTTCTATTTGTATACAGTTGAAAATCCTTGATATACTGAGAGTTTTCCTATTTCTGTCTGTGGTAGAAAACTGTCACATTCTTATGCTATAGATATTAATAGCTGCCATAATAAAAGTTATTTAGGATAAAATAAAAGAAAATTGTCAGCAATTCTATTAATCTAAGATCCACAAACATAAATTATTTTATATTATTGCTTTCTCAGTAATTGCCCCAATATATGGCTATGTTAAAGCAAGTAGTTTACCATGGTAAATATTTCAGTTCTTAGCTGTCTTGTATCACGTTCAGTCCTGTGTACTTTTACAAAGGAAGCTTAACTGGAGTTGTCCACAAACTCATAGTTCTCCACTCGCTTTTCTCACCAGTGAATTGCTATATTAGCTTCAAGGCTAGAGAGAGTCAGACACAGAGTTGCATTTTAGGCCCCCACAAAAAACCATCCTAACAGTATGAGTCTATGCGCTATTCTAATTTAAAAAAAAAAAAAAAAAAAAGAAAAGAAAATCATTCCAGCATTGCAACATGTCCTAAACTGAACTGTTTAAAACCAAGTAGCAACTCAGCCCTGGAATACCAGATATGGAGGAAGAGAGACAGCATCGATCTATTTCTTGAGCCTTTTCTGACAAAGACAATAGAGAGGTTGTGGGAACTTTTTGGCTGCAGTACCAGTAAATCTCACATCAAAGCATGAGTTTTCTGGACTTAATTTTCACTTAACAGGGCCATCTCCTTTCCATGAAAAAAGCATTAATATGTGTCTAAGTCTTACACTCCCTTTAATATCTCTTTTAAATAAGTGACATTGAAAGGTCTTTGTAAAACCAAGAATTTTGCCTTTGACATTTCTCTCACCCCAAAACCTAGAAAAATCAAACATTTCATGACTCTCTATTATACTGTATAAAGAAGTTCTCGTTTTAATTTGTGAGATATCCTGCTTTCCCTTAGTTTCTCAGACTGCCTTGGTTTTAATTCAGCAGCTCTCAGTGGTCTCTGCAATATGACTCAGCTATTCACTGTAACATCCACCTTCCCATATGAAAACATTTCCAAAATAAAGGCTCAGATATAGTTTCTTAAAGAAAAGCATTGAAAAAGTCCATAAATCAAGACCAAAAAAAAAAAAGGAAAAATATAGTTAGTGTCAAAGAAGATCCCCCTTTTCTCTCCCCTATCTGTCTAAGAAGGAAAATACGGGTAACTCGGTGCAACAACTGATCACATTAGAGTAAAATCTGGTGAAAAGGCAAGTACTCATTTATCCATCTTCCGAAGGCTATCACCTTGTAAGGGAGGAGGAATCAATAGCTATTGATGTTCAGGTGAAACAATAAGTTCTCCAACGAAAGATCACTGAATATCCAAAGGTTATATGATATGAGTAGATCTTGCATGTTTCCTTCAACATGTTCTGGTTGTAGGAAAATCACCAGAATAAAATTAATAATTTGTTTGGTAGTATAAAAAGCAAATGACTCAGTGAAGGGAACAAGGGAACCTCCTTCCCCCAATGCCTTTTGTTCTCCAGGCTACCATTTGTTAAAAGCTGTCTGGTGCTCTGGGCTCCAAAACTTTAGGACAAGAATGATGGAGAGAAGACTGAAATATTCTTGTTCAGAAAAAAGCAGAAAGCACATGGGATGGATATGCCTCTCTGTTAATCCAAGCCTGTCTGTCCCTCTCTTCTGCTGTCTTTGCCTTCCTTCTTATATTGATAGTAGCAGCTAAATGTGAGTGATTACATTCTAATCTCTGTAGCACCTGCATAAAGCTAAAGATTTTCTAGCCTACCTACAGGATTAACAGGCCTAGTGCTGAAGTTAATGGAATGGGGTATTAAAATCACAGAGGGTGTTTTGGAAATCACAATAAGGGTGGTCGGCACCCACCCAAGGCTGCTTTTAGCTTAGGGAAAAGAGCTCCTTAGAGGATAGTCAGAAAGTGCAGTCCTGAAAATCCTGCAGCCCAGTCATATGCTGAATATCGCTTAGTGGTGGCCTACTTGGGACAGTTTACTTTTAATTCATAGTACAAATGTCACTAATAAACTTTAATTTCTGAAGTTTAATACGTTATTCTGAGAGGAAAAGTCATAGCACGTATTTCTTTTGTATGCAGCAAGAATGTACATATTTGAGTTGCCTAATTACAGTGATATTTTGTAGTAAATGTATAGCAAGTGGCTAGATAAGAAAGAAATGTGGAAAGCACGGATGTTTTGGTTCAAGCTTGTAGGTAGCGAAGAGAAAAAGAAGTTGGGAGCATAATTCTGCTGTAGAGAGATGCAATTCCACTGAGATTGTTAATGACTGCAAAGCTGAGAGAAATCTAATTGGTGACCTGGAATAGAAGGTCAGCTGAGGTCAAACCAGTAGGAATTCCTTGAAGACATGGACAACCAGAGCAAATGTGATTCCTTTCTTTGCCATGCAATGTGAAGGAATTGAATGAAGAGTAAATTTGAACTCTCTATGGTACGTCATGGTGTGTTGTATGCCTAGCAAGGCGGATGCAGTAATATTCTGCATGATGTTTACACAGATGATGAGTTGTGGAAGAGTGAAAACAATTTAATAGCTCATAAATGTGAGAAGATATCCAGTAGCTCTTCAAGGGAAATCACCATGATATTAAGCTGAAATTTACTTGGAACTGCCTTAATAACTCTGTGGTATTCCATGAGAAAAAGACTTTTTTTCACTTTGGAGGAAGCTTTGTAATACCCAGATTTTATATTCCTGTAATAGCCACCCATCAAATATAAATAGTGTATGAAAATACAAAAAGATAATACATACACCTGGCACTCAGTATGTCTGGGGCCATTCAGCTGGGATGCTCAGAATCTGTTCACAGATATTTTGCCTTTCCTGAAGTCTAAACTTTGAGGGCTTAAATTTTGAGTTCCCCAGAAATGCAGATCTTAAGCAGGGCTGTTTCCAGAAAGCCTGGGCCCGCTGCACTATTACTTAGGTAGGACTTCCACTTCAAAATGAATGTCAACTTCACTCGCTTTTGATCAAAGAACTTCAGCATCCTCACTGTGTGATAAATGAAGGGACAAACATACGAAGTATGCCAATCATAATTTAGTTATCTGGGGGGAGAGTTTATGGGAATATTGGGCACGAGTGTCATATTAAAAACTATTCTGAGCCAGGGGCTAAGGTTGAAGAACAAGAGATATTCGAGTTTCCCCAAGACTCAGGCTATGGCTAATAGTCATTGGTCAACAACATGCCAAGAAGGATGAGCACCAGGTATTACACACTTCAGACTCCTCCTGTAGGACTCGGTAAGTGAGTATCTCCTGTGGGAACACATTGGTAGTAATAGTCTTAGTGTATATGACCACACCTTATGTGAAAATATTGAATGCACTGCTGAATTCTTGCACGTGCAAATGATTAGAATCAGTCACACACTGATAAGAACCTGTGGGGTCCCTGTCCTTTCCCTCTTTTGCCAGTTTGACCTCAGTGCAAGAAGTGGGTCAGGATTGTAAAAGATTGTGTTTGTGACAGGAAGGGCTTAGGAACTTACTCCAATAGTAACTGCAACAAATTATATGGATTTATTTACAGAAGTTGATTTATGTATATATCCATTCCTACATTTTAGTTATTTCACTTGTGCTTCTAAACTTTCACCTAAATATCCGAAGTCTATTAATGAGAAAAAGATGCTGGGAATGGTGATGGTTTATGTCAGCATTAGTACACTAGAGATGTTGTATTGCAGAAAGTATATAAAAGATTTTAAAGAAAGAAGTGAGAGAGTTTGATATTAAGTAATTCATCTTCTTCCCTTGGAACTACAGACAACTGATGAATTCATTGCAGACATTTTAATAAGAGCATTAGTGAAACTGAATTCTCATCAAATCAAGTTGTTGTAATCTTACCATTGCCCTAAATATACTGTATTTTTCAACTGTACTGTCTCTGTACAGAGAAGGAACCTATTTTTCTATTATGACGACAAATATCTCTAAACTGTGTCCGAGCTTTAGGAGCCAGAACTAAACAAATATCAAGAATTTAACTACCCACCTACCTACTATCGGTGTTGCTTTGTATCTGAGCGGTGGGTGTGTGCATCTCTGTGCTGTGTCTTACTAATGATCCCAGAATCTCCCGTGAGCACTCTTTTCTCTTTTGGAGCCCCCAGCTGTATTACAGCCCTCACCTCGCATCCCATCACACATTTAACACATACCTGCGTGTTACCCTAGAAGGAGAGAAACCTGCAAGAATCCTAATGAACATATTGAGACAAACATGAAGCAGGGTTGAAGTCACAGATAAATTCATGGCCTGAAGGGCACTGGCCGTGGGCCTGGAGGGTCTCTCCAGGCCTCTGGAGATACACAGATTAATCTCTCTGGTGCTTCGGAGACTGCTAGCCATTCGAGCAAAAAGTATTGTGGCAGTGATCAGAGCAAAGGAATAAGAGGATGGAAAGCATACTTCAGTGTAATTATAATAATTTATAACTTGAGGTTGTTCTCCTGTTGAAATCTCAAAAGCAGAATATTTTTACTTTCTTATAAATTATTCACAGCCATTTGCTTTGCTTCGTGACAAGTAACTTTGCTTTTCTTCAGACAGGATTTTCAACCTGAAAGAATGAAAGTGTTGACCCAGTTATGCCTAACAAACAAAATGTGAAAAGAACTAAAATTAGAAATTGATAAAATGTGAGCAAGGAATGAAGCTCTTTTTTTTTTTTCCTTCCTGTACCATATGAATTTAAAATTGGTAAAGATATTTCATTTAAAAAATAAGAAAATAAATTTCAAAATGAAACTGCTCAGAGAAGGATGAGGTTAACATATATGGAACACATTGTACATCATCTTTATCAAAAAAATTGGTTTCAAAAATGCCCTAAACCAGAACTTAATCCCTAAGAAGTTCTGCAAAATGTTCATGATGCCTTGCCAGACTCTTGTGCCCCCATCTGCAGCTTCTCCCCTGCAGACTATGGTCCTTGTCATACAGGACGTGAATTTCTGATAGAGTATCAAGGGCAGCGTATGGGAATTGAAAATGTATATACCATGGGATATTTTATGGGGTAAAAACACCTGACTGTCATCATTTTCCAGCCTCTAGAGTACTAGAACTAGAACTGGACCTACTCATTCCCAAATTAAGAAAAATCATGAAAAGGAAAAGTGCTTCATGGGAAAAACTGTGCAACTTTTAACCTTCTGGTATATTCAGTGCTAATGCATGGGATGGTATTCATGTATTGATTGCATACTCCATTGAAAGAGTCTCAGTCGGTTAATGTAGGTCAAAAAATGACTTGCCCTCTAAGACATAGAGATCAAGACATTAAAAATTATGAGACTTTCTTAAAATTCCTGAAGCCATAGTTAAAACATTTAATGGGTCACATTATTTTAAAAAAAAAAACAAAACTTGCTCTTAAAATTCCCACTAGGATCAAGGATTTAGGTTTTATTATCTGAAATGCTTCAGAAACTGGTAGTAAATAACGCTTCATTAAATAGATTAAATAGAAAATGTTTGTTTACATTACTCTATAGAGAAAAGAATTCCACAATTTTCGTAATATGAACTGTATTTGCTCTTGTAAGGAGTTAACAGAAACAGAGTGCCAAGTAGTTTCTTGTCTACTTATTGGAGACAGTCATGATCATATTCAAGATAAGAGAGGGGTTGTGTATACGTGTAAATGATTTGCAGTCCTAGCTCATACATTTTGAATTAGCCAGATGCATCTACTTTTCATTTTCCTGCTACCACTATTCACAGTATTTGAAATGTGTGTTAGTTCAGAACTCGGCTCCCTACATGCTCGAACTGTTATGTAGAGACAACAAAAGATAGGGGGTTTGTTCTTCTCTTTATGAGATATGCTCCATTGTTATATCTCTTCACGCACATGTATTTCCTTTTTGGCTGAGTTTTTTCCTTATTTTGCTGAGTTTGTCCTATTTATAGTAATTCTCAATGGTTTGGTAATGTCCGGTTAAAATATCCAGGCAAATCTCTTCCGAATTGAGAGCTCTGGATTATTAGAGGTCATCTTGCTTGCAATTTAAACGAATACACTGGAAAAACTATGAAGTCATCACTGCTTTGTGTGTTCCCCATTTACTTTAGATATCAGACCTAAACTTGGCTGTATTTATGGCTCCTTTCTTAGGTGTTTAGAAAAGTACTTGTTGGACAGCAGGGAACCATTTCACTTGCAGCTGTTTATTTAGTATTTATCATTTTAATGGTTCAGGAAAAAGAACATTTTCCAATCCCATTTTTTACAAGAATTTCTATTCAGTACAAGCTATCAACACCTTCACCAAGTCAGAAATATAAAGCTGGCCTCGTTCTCCTTACCTTATAATTTATAATGATGTTTTGGTAACTGGTAACCTCAGCATGTGCAATGGAGTCAGTCAGGAGATTCATTTGGACAATTAGTAATGTACGTAGTGGCTCTGAAAATGATTATAACATCAGGATTCTCAACTGTATTTTGAAAACATAATTTCTTTGTAAAGAACTTGAAACTTTCAGAGAGAGAAAGCAAGCAGCTGCATGGCAGGCAGTGATAAGCAAAACTGAAAATCAGGCCGTTCTAATATAGAATTGTAAGCCTTTTAGCTGCATTTTAAATCTCGGGAAATTGCCTCCAAAAGAGGAAGGCATAAACATCATCTTCATTTAAATGACTGTTACTTGATATCTGGATGGAGAAGAAATTAAACGGATTTTGTCTGGGCTTTTGTTTATCTTGGGTTTTGCTTTCTTTTATTTCTTCCAGTTCTTGACTGCTGTGTTCACACTCTGGCTCAGATGTTGTGCTTTTTCTGTGAGAGACCTGTGCAGGTTTCCTGAATGCAGGAGATTACTACTGCTTAGGGAACAACATCACAGATGCAGTGAAGATAAGTGGATTTGTGACTTAATGATCCCCTTTCTTCCATACTCTTTTCCTTTCAGCAAATTAAGTTTATCTGGATAAAATTAATGTCAAAGGAGGAAGAGTTGAAATAATATTCAAAAAACTGATCTAAGCTAGGTCAAAGCCTCCCAGTGATGTCACGAAATAATATGTAAATTCCTTGAATTATTATGTCCTTGTCAAAAATACGTAATATTTTCACCTGAAAATGCCCTTCTTCAGTTGCTTTAGTTAGATTTACAGTGAATGTTTGTGTAATTCATGCCCTGTTGACCAGGGAAATGGTTGTCATTGATTGCAGTCATGGGAGATTAGAACTTTTGATCCCTTTTAAAGGAAAACTAATTACTGCTGTGCAGTAATGCAGTATCTGAGCTGATCAGATGGGGCAAAAAGGGCGCTTTCCGTGATAGGCAGGAGTCAATCAGAGATGAATGTCAGGGAGTCTGAATCTGGTCAGCAGAGTAGCCACCAAAGCCTTGATATCTCAGCATTAGCTTGCGTTTGGTAGACTCCTGCTTTTACATCTGTGCTATTGACTTCACTAGTTAGGACCACAACTGCACTTTCAGCGGTCTGTGACTCCAGCGTATAGAAAGATGTGGGACTGTTTACAGGCTTAACATTAGGCATGCACTTACACAACTTGCTGATTCGAGTTTATGATCAATTATTTTTTTTCCTGAGAAAAAAATATTGCTTTCTTCAGAACCCTGTAGTCATAGCTGCATTTAATCTTGTATTGACTGGTGTGTGCTGTCCCTAATGTGTAAAGGAACGCTTATATACTCATAACTACTTTTATTTTAGAGATGTGACTGTTGCACTTGCTACACTAATACCCTGGGATATTTATTTGTAAAAAATTACTTCCAGAGCCTTTTAGTGCATTGACCTTGTTTCAGGGTTTAGCTGGGAGGAGGGAGGACTGTGGTTTTTTCTTAAGCACTGCAGGGGATTTCTGTCAGGTTGCTTTAACACTTCCTTTCAGATTCTTGCCAGGCTTTCGGGCTAAAGAATTTTCAGATGTAGCTAGCCATCATCACATAGGTCTTTACATAGTCTCTGTTATTTTATAAATCTAAAATTTAACTGGTTTTCAAGAAAAGAGGAAACAACAGAACATAAATATAAAGCTACCAGATCAGAATCATAAATGCATGGAAAAGGATAACTTCTAATGTAGCAGACATGTATGATACAGTGACCACAGCATGGATTGGCTTCACATATTGTGTCAATTCTTTGTACAAAGATTTGGAAGATTATTATATCCCTAAAGAATAGAAGAAAGAAAGTGAGATGCTATGCTGTTGAATTTTTCTTTAATAACTACAGGTTTCTTAATATTAGGACACCAGTTTTAGAAATCACTAAAATAATCATGCTCTACAGCTGTGAAAGCCTTACTTGTCTTTACCCCACTCAGCCATGACCCTAGTAGGTTAGCACTGCAACTGCCATGAGTAGCACCTTTTGCTCTCTCTTCTTGAGTGCTTTCACGTACATACTGGTACATGTATGGAAAACACATACAGATAATTCTTGAACCTCATTCTCTGACTAAAGCATCTACCATACAGTAGCATAAGGTGCATAGGGCTTTTTTTAGTGTGGATTACCAAATTTGAGTGTCTTTCATTCCCCCAAAATAACTGGTTACATCCAGACCATAAGAAGGTCCCTCACACAGTCTCAGGAAGCCATGCTAAAGCAGTGATTCAGGATTAATGTTAAAGAAACCCTATTGAAACAACAACATATTGCCTCTTCTTATGGTGTAATAGGTATAATTGTAACTGTTCTGTTACTGCCTGATCTTTGAACTTCATCCTTCACCCCTCTGTCATCAGTCCTCAATTTCACGCAGGGCTGCCACATATGGAGAGGGAATATACAGCCCTGTTCACAGATGAGGCTTAGGTAAAATGCTCAGCTTCATGGCATGTCCGTGCTAATCCCTGAAGGCCTCTGGATACACCCTTGCAGCAATGCACTTACGTATACTAGTACTACTAGAAACGGTGCTTGGCCAGACGGAAGCTTGGCTTCCCTGGGGTTAAATACCAAGAAGATTTCGGCAGTAGTTAAGCTAGGTGTAGGCAGGTGAAAAAGTACAGCACTGCAAAATCTAAGTCCACTGCCTCTTGATTTTATTAATGCCTCAGAGAAGGGCTGGGTTATTCTAACTGCAGTGCGAGGTCTAACCAGAGAAAAGTCATTTGGAAAAAGTCATTCATTTATTCCATTTTCCAGAAAAAAAGCAATCACATCTTTTTTATCAGAGAATGGAAAGAAAGCAGCAAATATCACAGCTGTGTTCAGTGGTAACTAGAAAAACCAGTCAAATTCAAAACTTGCTACTTCTATTCACAGTGAACAACTTGGAAGGGAAAAGATTATCACGATCCTTTTAGGTATACAGCCTGAAGATAATATTGCTGGTAAAGTTTAAAGGTTATCTCTTAATATAGGTAATTGCTAAGCATGTCAACTGAACTCCAGTTTGTCACACTGTATGTCTGTATGCAATATGATGATAAATGCAATTTCAGTCACTCTTTCCATCTTTAAGTGGACTTCATCGGAGTTACTGTTGTATCCTAAGCTGCCCTCACTTTCATTAAAAGAATGAATGTGCCTGTCATCAGCTTGGTAAGAACAGCAACAGGAAATAAGCTACCTCTAAATGAAAAGATGTGTTTTATTGTTCACGAAGCTGGGGAAATATCAGTCAAACATGTAACTTGGCTGGCAGATAGGCTGTTTGGAAATGGGAGTTAGTGCCCTCGCTGAAGTGGAGGTCCAAAAATCTGCCTGGCATTTCTGACGATGCACTGGCATCCTATTTGCTATAAGATCTTATGAAGGTCATTCAACTTCTCTGTACCTCAGTTCATTCATCAGTAAAATTGTTATAATTGTGTTCTGCTGGAGTTTCTAAGTGATAGGCTTAATTGTCATGCACTGCTTAGAGACTTCAAATTGAAACGTACTACAGAAGTGCAAAGTATTGTTACTATGAGAAGTCTGTTACAGCTCTGTTTTCCTTTGTTCCAACTGGTCCTTTGGTACGTGCAGCTAGACAGCTTCTAATGTTATCTTGATGCACAAAGCGCTTTTTGTGCGAGATTTGACTCACAGTAAAATGCCAGTAAGAATTTTTTCCTCAGGAACTCACTGGAGCTTGGCTTACAAAATCTGAAAATTAAATCAACCAAAATAGGTCAAATACAAAACTATATGTCCTTATGTGTCCTCTTGTCCTCTTTTAGCAGTACAGCAGATAGTTGTTGTTTTCTTTTCCATAAACTTTAGGCCTGTTTTGTTTCTCAGTTGGCTTTGGTAACTGTATCATAGCTAGATTTTGAATACCTGCTCATGCAAGTTTTCATTCCCAATTAAATATGATTTAGAATGATATGCTCATCTGTTAGTTGTCCAGAAATAACGTGCTGGATTCACAAGCAGCTGATGCTACTGAACACCACAGAAGAATGTATCATTGTGTTGCAGCTTGTTGGTAGCCATCATTACAGAGATATTTTTGAAACTTAAAAAAAAAGGAAATAAGCTTCTGAAATGAAATTGAATGTTAATATAAGCTGCAGTTTTCCATTTACTTTTCCCCTGTAGCTAATTCTTTAGGAATTTATTCCTATTCACATAATCCTTTAAGTTGATATGTTTATTCTGTACCTAGTTTATAATTTCTATTCATTCCTGTGTCAAGTAGGTGAAGGTACTGCTTAAATTAGTACTTCCTTCAGTATTATACATTTTTGAATTAATTGTTCATTACAGTCATAATGTAGTGAATAAATTTGTTAATATTTGAGGTGGGAAAGGAGGTAAAAAGGGAAACCATCTATACCAGTCACAGCCCAGCTTTCTGGATATAACATATTATAATTTATTTAAACTCAATCAATACTTAATCTGGAGTTTAAATTCTGCTAAAGATCTGTGGCATGGCTAAAAGCAGCTGATACTAGGGAATAAAATTTTCTTCGGCTGTGATTCTGATGAATTTCTAATGCGCTCTAAGGGTGATGCATTGACCTAAATTCACAAAAGTACTGTTATTCCTATTTATTATTTTGAAAGATATCCTACCCACAGTTTTGTTCTTTAAAATGTTGTGAGGCTATATGAAAAAGATGACAGGTTGCAGTACGGATGACTGGCAAGGAAGGAGCTGCGCTCACATCCCTGGCACATGTTGGCTGCCAATTCTGGCAGCCTCGGGGTTTGGAGGGGTCTGCCGCACTCTCCGGCAGGAGGGCAAATCCGTAGCGAGGGGTGGGGGAGCAGAGGACAGCCTGAGCCCCCTTTCACCCTTGCTCCACCGTGGGAAGAGCCCAGCACCCTCTCCAAGGCTCTGTCTGTGCAGCCTGTAACCACAGACAGGGTGGTGTCTCACTGTAATTCCGGGATTTGATGCAGGAATAATTTCAGCACCATAAAAACTCGACAAATGTTTGAAGCCAGCAGTGAGGGCCGACTTCCTGAGAGGTGTGTGTTTGTGGTGATCGTTTGGATTTGTTTTGCTGGCAACATGAAAGATGTTGTTATGGCAGGAAAAAGATATTTGCATTGAAAACTGCCTCTACTTTTTTTTTTTTCCTCTCCTGTAGCCTTACAGGGGAAACAGAGTTAGATCCACGCAGTTTGGTTTTATGTATACAGTTCTTTAAAATCTCTCAAGTCCAACCATCACAGGACAGTACCAGTAAGCAACTCACACTGAAGTTGCACACACTGATCTCTTGTAATGATCAGGCCACTTAATTTTTTCCAGTGCACTTTGGCAAGCTATTCCTCAGCAGCATCCAAGGGCTTCTCATAGCAAGTGGTGCCTTCCCAGTGACCTGAGTCCTTATCCAAGCTTTCTTTGTTACCTTGACAGTTTGCAGTCATATTTGTCTATTTTTGTGAAAAGCTATGTGTTTTAGCAGATTCATAAATGTGGGAGAATTGGGGTTTTTTTAAAAAGCAGTGTGAACAAGGGAAATGTATAGTGAACAAGGGAAATTATAGTGAATAAAGGCTGATAATCCTCCCCACTTCTTTCATGATGTGATACGATACCTTTCATGTGAAAACAGCAGAGACAAATTCTGCTTCTCTATTGGGACTTGACCACTTCTCAATTGTTGCTTTCCAAGACAGAATCTGTAAGGCAGGACTCTCACCTCCGCATTTATCCTCTGCTCTCTCTCCTGCCTGCTTTTGGAGCATAATGTCAGACACTGTCTTCCAACATGTCTATTCTCATTGTATTTTGTGCCCACCTCTGCCCATATTGCTACTGTAGTCAAATTCCTGTTGTGATTTATGCCAGAATAACTGTGGGATAGAATAAATCCACAGACTTTAAAGGCATTAGCCTGCCTTTGCTCCAGTACAGTTGACAGCTGTACCTAGCACGACCTTATTTCACCCCCGTGAGGCGGCATCCAAAGCCATGCTGCTTTAGAAAAGCACCGCTGCGTGCTTGCTGAGGTTTGGTCCTCAGGGCCGGCCCAGAGGATGGGAACAGCATGCAAACACAGCTTCTCAGCAGGAGCAACTGTTTGTTTCAGCTCTAGCCTTTACTTAAAAATGTGAAGCTATTGAACAAAAATACAAAGACTTGGAGTTCAAACTCATACCTAACTAACCTGAGGAGCTGGGCTCCTAGATCCAACTGTACGTTTCAGTCCAGCAGCAAGAATGTCCAGGTTCCACTTCAGTTTGTTTTCTTCTAGCTGTAATGCTCAAAGTGAGTACTTGAAGATTCAGATGCAAAGGTACAGATATATTTACCTGCTGTATAAGGTGGACTGGCCTTATGGAGGTCTCGGACCCTTCCGTCTCCCCAACATGCCAGTCTGATCCACATCACAACTTTGAACTGTATCAAGCACAGCTACGAATCGTGAGTGATCATTGGCAAAGTGATATCCAAAAGTTATATTCTGCCTGATAGAGTAAAAGATGAGGAACATCTGCAATTAAATATCTGGAAAAATAATTTAAATAGAGACAGATAACTGGAAGTTCCAACAAAGGACTGAAGTTTTATCTTATTCCTTAGCATAATGGTCTGACCAACTTGAATCTTCCTAATCTGTCTTTAATGATTAATTTTTATGTAAAATTTGAATTTTTCTATAATTTTATTAGAATTTATGATCTATCTTGCTTTCTGACAGTAAAAAAGCTGCTCATGTTTATTATAAGTCTTCGGTATTTCTATTGCAGCCAGTGGAAAAGTGGCCTGAAGGTAGTTCGTGTACAAGTCTAGAGAAAAGCATATTCCTTGCCCCACAGAATACCGGCTGATGAATTGTAACAAATGGATAAGATGAAAAAGGGAGTACACACTGGGAGAGACAGGCTGACAAAAAAACGATAGTGTGTGCACAGTTTTTGGCTAATCAAGAGTAGTAGTTGTACTTTGCTTACTTGCCTATCATGATTAGGTGCCAATTTTCTCTCCATGTAACAAAAGAGGTGAATTTCAAGACTACAATTTGAAGGAGACTGGAGGGAGCAACAGTTTTCTTAAACAAAAAGTTTTTACCAGGCAAGTCTACAGACTGATTTCTGTCTGTAGTTCACAAAACTGTACAATGATGTTTTTTCTTCCCACAGTACCATGAAAAAAACTTTTGGCTTCAGTTCATGTGTGAAACCTTTTGCACAACAAAAGTGGTTTCTTGTGGCCAGTAAGACTAAATGTTCTAAGCATTCCAGGAAGCATATAAATAGATTGGTACCCTTCCTAGGGTTATGGAGCCTTATTTCTCTCTTCTTTCTTTCAGGTTGGGGTTTTTTTTTCCCCTCCCATTTATGCTGCCTTCATCCAGGCAAAGACCAAGCAGAGTACAATGTTTGAAAATCCTGACTGTCATTTTCCATTTTACTTGGGTTTTCCTTAGCTATATTTTCTGAAAAGAAGTTGTTTCAGTAAATGCAACATAGTAAATTATCTTAAATTACTTCTTACAGTCCAGGCTAGTATTATAACATGAAAATTGTTACTTGGAGTCTCCCACGCCCCTGGCTGCTGCAAACCGATGTCTCCAGGCTGGGGAGAAACTGATCACAGTACTTATCCAGCAGAGTCCGGAGGCCAATCCACAATGTGAAAAGCAGAGTTTACATAAAGGAGATTTCTTACCCTTCCCTTACAATCCTGCTAGATTCAGTAAAGCTGTAGTGATGGTCAAAAACAACTAAAACAGTGATTCTATACTGACGGGTAGGCAAATATCTATGTGGAAACCAGATGAGGAATTATTCAAGCCAGAAACATTAAATCTCAGCTCATCTAAGGATGCTATAAAACAGCCATCCCATTTCTTTGATCTACAATATTTGAATCTGAATGTGTGTTAATAAGTTGTGTATGTTGGGCATTGACATTGTCTTCTGTTGAACAAGGGTAAACATTGCATGTGTGTCTGTAAAAATATACTTCAATATCTGGGAAGAAAGTGGAGATTCATTATTTTTGCAGTTGTAGAGGACATTTAGCAGCTGTGTTTATACTGGCAGACAATTTGGATATTAGGTGGCAGGACAGAGAACTGCAGATGCACAATATTGTGCAGACATTGTGCACTTACAGCCCATTTCCAGAGAAACGCGTTATTTTATATTTCCCTTGGTGTCATTAATCACATTTCACGATGTATCTCACTATTTCAACTCGTTCCCCTAGATTCATTCATTTTTTGGCCTGTTTGTTTAGTAGTTATTGAGCTCCATTTCAACAAATTCCATCTCAACGACAGATAATAAAGTTCCTTTTGCTTCAGGGGAGAAAGTTAAGATAGCCTTATACTGATTTCTGAGACTACCTATAATAATCAGCATGTCTACCACATCAGAAAGACGTTTAGCTTGCCTTTGGTCAGAAAAATATTCAAACTGTTCTTTGGTATTTAGAAATTAAACTCATTTCCTGAAAGTAAAAATATGATTCTTATCTTGACCTACAAAGGAAAACAGCTGCTCTTTTCTCTGTTCTTGAAGTTCTCTAATCTCTCAACAGGCTTTGGTTTGGTTTTACAGGTGAATCCCTTAAACTGTAGCAATGATGGCCCATCCCCTGGGAGAAATATGCTGATATAAACAGAAAGGAATCCCTCTGCTATGCTGTTGCTAGCCTGAGGAACCTCAATGTCTGGAACATAACCCCAGGCCTTTTTTGGCATTATTTCTATGTTTAAATAATGGCATTAAATGTTCATGAGTAAATTGGGCTTGTAACTGCTACTGTGGGCACCCTGCTAGCCACCTTACCCTGGAGGGATCACCTGGTGGCATTGTGCTTCTCCTGCATCTCCCTAGCCTGTGGAAAACAATCATGATGCATCACTGTTCAGGGGAAGACAATATATCTGTTTCCTACATGGTTGACCAGGTGCTGGAGAGAAGCTAAAAAGGGATAAAGCCTGTGCCTAACTTTTGATCTCCTTTGACCGAAGAGCTAGCTGTGCGGGAGCTCTCGCCTGGAAGGTGGGCAGCTCCCTGGAGGACTCTGAGATGGGAACAAAAGACCTGCCAGGCTCACTCTGTCCTAGCTGAGCTTGGGTGCCTTGCTAGGTAAGGTTTTTCTGTTGCTGAACAAAGAAAATTAGTTTTATCGACCTCTAAAAAAGAAGCAAAACCAAAGAATTTACTACACAGGGAATGACTTGCATAGGGGATGACTTACCCAAGATGGTGTGATCAGCAGATTGCTCAAAGAAACCACAAACCCTGCCCAGTGTCCCGTCTCGTGACTGGTTCAAAATGCTAAATATAACAAGGCAGTATTTTTCTTAGGGATAAATGAAAAGCAGAGACAAAATTGAGCTCTGTTTATGTTGCATGGCTTAGCCACACCTAAGGAAATGCAACTCACTTTCACCCTTTTTGTTTTAGAGGATGGCTGTGAAAAGTCTCTGTCCACTACAGTGAAAGTAGCAAACCAGCATGTTATAAGCACTGTTCTTGCATTGCCATGAGTTGTATGGAAGAGATGGCCCCATGCATCTGAAGAGGGGCCAGCGTGGATTTTAGACTGTGCTCAGCACTCTTCAGAATACTGAAATCTCGAAAAGATGTTTACTTTCAGGAAGGTCGTGGGGTTTGGATTTGGGAGAGGAGGTCTCTGGTGATCATATTTTTATTTCCAAAAACTAGTGACATATATATATTATATATTCTCAAAGATTAAGTGGCTTGTGAAAGTATATTGGAAGCTGGTGGCAGAACTGGAAAATTAATACAGCTCTGGAGAACTTGATAGAAGTGCCTTAGTCCCAAAGTCATTTATACATAGAAAATGTGATGTCACTATTATTTATGCTTTCGTGGACCCCATAATTTTACCTTCTCTAAAATGTTTGCTCTTTCCTGGGATATTTTCCCTGTTCTACTCTCTCTCTTTCTCCAACATTCAGGTACAGCTCTCTTATATGGTGATGGTTATACAATTGATGCCTAACAGAACCTAGTGGAAGATGTCTCCAAGCAAGTACCACTGTCAGTAAGGCTGGAAGTACACTCATCTGCCAGCACGCTTCCCACGTAAACGGTATGAGTTTTGTTGTATACAGTGTAATTTAGTTAAATGACCTCTAAATGTCTAGTCCAAGCATACATAAAACATTAATGAGTTAATATTCTTTCAAAGATCTATCAATATGTGCTGCAATTCCCACTCCCTTCAAATATGTTGATCCCATTTCTTTCCCAGATCCCATCTGTTTTCTTCCTATGTCTTCATCTACAAAGCACCTGCCTTTCTACCAAAAATAGCTCAACAGCCCAAATCAAGGTCAGTTTTTTACTGCCTCCACTTCCCTAGTAAAGACAGGCTCCTCCAGTTTCTTGCTATATAGCCCGTCTGTTGCACCCAGCCTTCTACCACCTGGTCACTGTTGCTGAGCCATCATTGTTACACATCTGAGCAACTTAACTGAGGAGGTTTAGAGAAAGGAAAGACGTCTGTCTTGCCCTGCTTTGCCTGATGTTCCTTATAGTCCTTCCCTAGCATATCCTTTTCCCTCTCTTCAACACGCTCACATCCATGACCCTATCTTCCTAGGCATTAGAATGCCCTCCCTCAGCAAGACCTGGGCCCGTCCCCCTTGCTGTTGCCTTTGTTGACTCTGGTCGCACTTTGCCAACTTTGTTGGCTTGCCTTCCCTTGCAGAGCCAGAGCCACTCCTGACAATACCACGTCAAAAGACATGCAGCAGGTTGAACACCTATTGTACAAGTGCCAAGTGAAGGCTCCTTCTTAGCTGCCAGTTGTGCAGGTCTCATCCGTTTCAGAGGGCATTGGGGATGGCTTCCTCAGAGCTGTACTACTCTTGCATACAGCTCAGGCAAGTCACCAATACCTCACTGAAACAGGGTAAATTAAATATTTTACAAAAACTTTAACAAGAGCCTAACTGAATGATCACTGAGCACCACACCTGGAATCATTTAAATTTCAGTTTTACTAGGCATGTGTTTTATTTTTCCTTTTAAAATAAACCTAGGAAGTGACTAGGTTAATGCATACGACCTTAGCCTAAAGGATAAACAGCCAAGCCAATAAATATAATGTTCAGGTTCCTGCCTATTCCTGTCTATACAGGCAATCATCTATAGCACCTGTATCCTCTCTAGTAGATGTTTTATAACCAACACATTAAAGTGTAGAGAAAGAGAAATGCTGGTCAAGTACAACATATTTAAGTGATTTTTTTTCCCTGGGTACCAAAGCATTTAGTTCCTGATTGTCAGTTCATGACAATCATGTTTTTCTTTTTAATTGTGGAATTGAATTACTGTATTTGTCTGGTTGTTTGAAATTTAATTGACATAAAGCCTAGGCTGAATACAAGAGACTTTCTGTGCTTAGAGTACTTAGGGGAGGAGAAGGAGGGAGGCAGCAAGGAAATCTGCTTCAGTATTCCTGTCCAGATCAGCTACGCTCACATGCCTGGTTGCCAAAAGTCCCCAAAAGGATGCTGTGCAGCAACGGTGCCCAAGAGGAGTTAAGGCTCAAGAAACAGGCTGGTCCCATTACATTGCAGTGACCATGGACTTAGCCAGCCTACAGGGATCTTCTGAATAAAGCAAAGAGTCAGAGCAAGTGTCTAGTCTGACCCCACAGCTCTTGATTTCCATTTACTGTCACTCAGATAAAAAAGAACCTCAAATTCCAGCTATCAGCCGCTTCAGGTCTAAGCAGCAGAAAAATCAGAAACATCCATCCAAATCAGTTTCCATCCCTGTCCCAAGCAAACATACACTGTCAACAGAGGGCAAGGAAGAGACAAGGTCTATTTTACATGAAGTGATCAGACCTGGAATAATGAGGAGGAAATCCATCCCCCATTCCTGCTCCCCCCTACCCCCAAAGACACAAATATTTTCTTTCTGCAGGCTTCTCTTAGAACAACATTGCTCCCAATGGACTCCACATTATGGTTTGGTATACCCAAGAGGCAGAAAAAGAAAAATGTGGATTTTGCACTTTACAAAGTATCGAAGTGCGTCTTCTGACAGGTGCTATTCTAGCTGTGAAATGTGAAATGAATTGTTTATGTTCATTACATATGTGATTCTGTGATTGCATAACCACTTCTGTGATTCTGTGATTACTTCATAACAGAGTGCAAACATGCTCTTTGATATTTTTCATCCAGAGTTCAAAAAGCAAGTGATGCTATATTGTTGAATTAGAATGCTTATCACTCAGACATGCTACTGTTACATCCATGAGTAACTCCTGTATGTATTTAGATTATATATAACCTCACTAAAGTAAGATGGCAGAACCAGTCACTCTTCATATCAAAAAGAAATTGCAAAGTGTGATATATTTTTTAATTGTCTTCTGGGGACGTTACCTAATTACCTGCAATTGCAGGTTACGTATATCTGTATTATTTTACACAGTACAGTATAAAGGGACTGGTAAGAAACCCCATTCAGTAGTTCAGAAGAATGCTGCTGGGTTTAATAGAGGATGATTGAAGGTGATAAATTTGATAAAAGTAGAATTTTGAGCACACCACTCCAGTAACCCAAAAGTGAGGAATACAGAAGGAATTGCACTGGATGGTCTTTGTTAACAAAGTCCATTTTCCCTTGCTCTTGTGTGAATCGCCTCCGACAGCACAGCCATGGAGGGAGAGAAGCAGCAGGAGGAGGGAGAATTGGGCAATGGAAAGGGAGCTGTGGTTAAGGTAGTGGCTTTGGAGACCATCTGACTGGATTCTTTTTCTGTCCCTGCCTAAGAAAGTCATTTAGGAGATGTCTGTGGCACAGTGCCATTCTGTATTTAGTTCAGCTACTAAAAGCAGCTGCTTTCACTGCACTCACTGTCAGTGGAAGCAGACAGCTTCTCCCACAGGCTCTGCATTCTCTGTCTATAAAATGGGAGGAGTAGTATTTCTATTCCCTCATTCTGCTTCGTGCATGCCATCTTCTGTCTTAGTGTGTTGGTACTAACAGGAGTCTAAGCTCACGGGTCCTAGTCTTCTTTGGCACCTCTTGGCAGCACTTGGTTTTGCTCTAGAAACAACTGGAGTCGTCCTGATTTAGTTGCCAGAGGCAGTGTACTTTTGTTTTGCTGCTGGAGGTTGGCTTCTGCTCGCCTATGGAGCCAGTGTGTAGTTGATCTATCAATTAATCTCATGCCTGATTGCAGAGTTTGTTGTAACTTTTAGAATCCCTTTAATCACTGTGAACAGATCCTTGTTTATGCTGTAAATCTATAAAACAAAACAGCATCCAGCTACGGTTTTCTTGCTATCTAGTCATAAAGAATAGAGACAAAGACTTGTCTTCAATAATATATAAAATCCAATTTAATATTAACTTTGTTGTAATATTTAATTCCAGAAATATATGTGGAAGCAAATATTAATGCATTAGATTCTTCAAAATTATTTTAACTATCTTTATTAAGCAGATTAAAACTATAAAGTATCAAGCTTTAAATTTACAACAGCTATTCTTATTCATGATTTATTGCTGAGTGTTACTGTATTATTAAAGTTGCACTAATGCATTCAGACTGAATCATCTTCACGTACTACCCCTAGAAATTTCCTTAGCAACACATAGGAAACTAGGTGGAAAAGAGTTAAATATTTTTGTTATTAATTAGGTCAGCTACTCCAATTAGAAATATCTATTCAAGTGATAAAAAGACTTGTTCAGACTTCAGTTAGTTTTTTCACCTACTGTTGAACTGATGCAACATTTGCATGTTGTTGCTCCAGATGAACTCAGGAAACTTAAAAAAAAAAAAAGGACATGTCTAAACATGCCCAATGCAAATATTGTAAATGGAATGCAAACGTTAGTAAAGAAAATAGTAGCTGGGCTTTTTTTCCTTGTCTTTCTGGTTTTGAACACTTAATGAGAGGAAAAAAACATCCTCATATGTAGGAAAACCTGCGCAAGAAAAAACACACGTTTTCCCTTTAACTTTTTGGAAGATACGTTTACAATTATGGCTTCAGTAAAAGCTGTAAGGAGTGACCTTTCATTTTTTTTATGCTATGAAGTCCTGTCCTCAGTAGCGGGCTTATGACTTTTCTGTTTCTTGAAGTACTGAGTGGGGCTTGCAGGAAGGAAACTAAGACAGATGGGAGCAAGCAAGAAGGAACATGACTCTAGAGTTTACCGTTTAAGGCACTCACCTGCAGAGAGGAAGGGAAGGAGAACACTGTTATAAACTGGTCTCTTTCAGAGAATATCTGTGCCTTCTACCATAAATATCACTAGATGAAAACGAGAAATGTTTTAAACCTTTAAACTTAAGAAGTGTGGGGAGGTGAATGCAGGGCATGACACAAAAAGTGTCCCTAGCTTATTGTAATTTTATCTTATTTTTATCTGTCTTAAAAATTAAGATTTTTCTGTTTAAATACATGCAACTTTTGTCTGATCAACATTCAAAATACTTCACCGGAATCTTTAAAAACTGCACAAATTCACGACAGAATGCAATCTCCATCCATTTACATATGCAATCAACTTTGTTATTTAACTAGTGTCTTAGCAACTGCATCCTTTAGCAGTAGACATAGCAAATCACACTTCTATTTAATAAAAAGAACTTCTATTAATCACTCCTAAAGTCCATTTAAACAAGCATCATGTATTTCTTAAAAACACGAGTATGCCATAAATTACAAGGTAATTATTGTTCATGTCTAACTCTGGATAAAGGACAGGACTTACAATACATGTTTTAAAATATAACGATAAATAGTTAATTGAAATACTTTTACAACACTCCCATAATTCTTTTCGTTCCTTATTTATTATAGACTCACAAACACCAAACCTTATATAGAGATTAAACATGCCTTTAAACAACAAAAATGGCAAGACTGTAGTATGTTTTATCCTGTATCTTTTAATAGATAATGAATTTGTGTCTAACAACATATTTGCTTATAACGTATTAATATATCACCTAATTGACAGCCACATGGTTTGCAAATTAATTCAGTCTTGTTTCCTGTGCTACGTACATTACATTATTTAGAGACTGACTACATACTACTGAGTATGATTACTTTGTGTGATTTATTTCGGTTTGATGCAGTAGTTTCATGTTATTGTTGGCTGCTTCACAATGACATTCATGTGATAGTATTCAGGTTGCAAAGTATTTAGTTGTTTTACAGCTTCCCAAACTGCTTTGTACTTGCTTCAGCCAGTTTTGCCTTTCTTTCCTGCTCCATAGACACAGATGCTGGTTCTGTTCAATTTTAGTTTTCAGCCAGATTCAGTTGTCTTTGGTTTGTTCTTTTTTTGTTTTCTTTCTTTCTCATGTGTTCCAGAAACAAAACCATTAGCATTTTACACTAGCCCTTTGGTAGGCCATCTGCTTGTATGAGAGCCTTGCTGAAGTCCTGGATCTGTTCAGGATTAGAAATGGGGAGATGAAGCGTTAGAGAGTCGGCAGGGTCGAGAGCCTGAAACGAGAACTCCAAGGAGGCACAAAGGGCCAGGGCTGTGTGAAGACGTGCATGAGGTAGTGGTACTGTCTCATTAAAACTAAAAATATGAAAATGTCTTACAGAAAGCACGAGCCACCCATCCATGTTTTCATTAGCTGGGTAGAATTTTGCCTTAGGGCACCAGCACGCTCCCCCATCGTCGCAGATGCAGCCAGCTTGCGTGGGGAGCTGTGGCGGCCGACCTGCCGCCGCCTCGCCTGGCACTGTCTGACAGCAAGCGATCCCAGTGTGACAGATCTTGACTTGCCTTTCCCTGCTATCCATTCTCATCCATTAACTATTCATGCAAGCTCCCAATTAGGCTATGGAAGGTAAGAGTATTAATTGGCAAAGTCACATTCCTTAGCATCTGACAGTATCGATGTTACTCTTTGTTTTCAGGTAGATCTTCAGCCTTTTATGCTGTTTATTATTTCTTCCATGTTAAAGATAGACAAGAATGGATAAGCAATTACTGTACCTTCTGGTTTGAATTTTGGGCCATTCTTTTTGATTTAGAAGCTTTCCTTCAGTACATTATAACCTTTAGTTTAAAAAAAAGTTTAATTTAGTTTTTTCGTTTCGCGGTATTTCCCCACTAAGATATTGCTCAGCTGAAGTAACATGGTTTAATAACTTTTCTAGCAGGATCAAACAGGCAACCCCCAGCTTTACTGATGATGATTAAGGGTGGGAGTCATGCTGTGAAAGAGTGACTAAGTGCCATTATTGAGATCTTACCATTTTCCTGGAAGATGGATCTGATAACTCTATAACAAGCATATTTCAATGAAATTACCCCATTTTAGAAGATTAGTATATTTTCCTAAATTCAGTAAGCTTTTACAAAAATCTCATGTCTGAAAATCTCTAGGACTTCTCTAAAGGGAATTCTAAAAAGGGAGACAGTAATACCTACCCGGCAGTCCCAGAGAACTGCGGTACAGAGGAGCATCCTGTAGGGTATATATTCTGTATTCTGAAACTGTGAAGACATGTAAGATTCGTTGATGCTGAAGGCAGGAGGAAATCAAGGTGCAGGAAGAAATCAAGGATTGTAGGAGGTCAGCATTTGACATTGATAGAAAAGAAAAGTTAACGCCAGTCCAAGCCTCAAGTTGGTCTTACTCTTGTAAGTAATTAACGTGGCTGTTATAACTAATAGTTTTTATGAGCTGGGAGAACTACTTCACATGTGTAAATTAATTACATGACATTTTGCAATTCTTACGCTGATAGAGATTAATAGTTAGACATCAATAAGGATACAGAATATGACAAGAATATAAATGAGAGTCTCAACACAATTGAATAGCGGATAGCCATAGGCCTTATGAACATTTAAGAAAACAGAAATATTTTTAATAGATATGAAGTATCTTACATGGTTTTAAATATTTGTAGGTTGTTATTTTCTGCAGCCATAAAAATGCTTTGCCTGAAACAAGTCATCTGGAACTTCCCCTTTTGTAGCTAACCAAGAGGAAGCTTAGTTTCAGTCTTCTGCAGAGAAAGGATTTTTTTTTTTTTCCTCTTTTATTTTCTCTCCACTACCACCCAGGAATCTTTTTCACATCTGTAATGGGACTTTTAACAGGAAAACAGGTTTCTATCCCATATAACAAACTTTGGCAGGGCTAGCTCGTGTTTGAAGTCTTGAATTCAGCATGTAAGATGTTTCCACTGAGTCTGCATCTTTTCTTGGAGGTGGCAAGGAGCAGTTTTTCAGGGAATATAAGATGCCAGGTTATGTCGTAGGAAGGAGGGAAGGCTTCATGCCCATCAGTGGCCAGGCAGAGCCCTGAGCTGCTGCTGCTGTAGTACCTGCATGAATAGAGAGGGGAAGACGAGCAATGCCACAGTTACACCCAGATCTGTGCCTGCCACTCTCAGGAGAGCAATCAGAAAATTGCCCTCAGCCCTAACTGGCTACTGACTGTAGTTATCCCTTGGAGCTGCCAAGTGAAGAGCACCCAAACTCACCTTTACTAACGAGTATCCCACTCAAGTCCCTATCTTTTTATCTTTTAAAAGAAAAACACAAACACAACGAGTAAATAAAAGATGTATCCTGAGGTCATTCCAAGGATATTTTCATATTTTTTCTGAATAATACAGTCAGTCATGACCTTATTGTTTATTCCAGCAGTGGGCTAAGTTCTGTGCTGGTATAAAAGGGTGCAGCCCTATTAGCAGTTGCTTCTATTTAACTCAGTACTACTGGACTTTAAAAGTCGATTTGAAAGTTAAAAGGAACAAACTTGTTTATTGCCTTCCCCTCAGGTTAACAGAGCAACTGAAAATTCATAATGGAACATAATAAATAAAGACCTTCATGTTTGTCCTCCAAGCTAACACAGATGAATTGGTGCTTTCCATCCTTTTCAACCCCCATTTAATTTTTTCTGACCAATATAATTTTTGTTACATTGTCCATAATGTTCCATTGATCCAAAATTGTGCTTTCCAGTGGTATTGCTATTATTTTCACTCTAGATAAAGTCATGTATTTGAAGATTTGTTCTGCAGTAGAATGGTTTTCTTTCAGTCTGTTCTTTGAAAGACATTGTAGTGCTAGAAAATTCTGAGTCCTGAACTTTTTTGTTTTGCTGCTAAGAACTGCATACAATTCCAGAGATGTCTGTGGTTCTTGGCTACTGGAATTTTATCATTCTAGGTTCTGCCTGCTAGTGCACATTTTCAAGAGGCAAAATAACTCCCCTTATGAAAAATAATGTTCAGTGTGATCTGAGTTTCTCTTATTCAGGTTTTAAGAAAATTCTTAATCTGCCATTTTGTTTTTTCCTTATTTGCTTCATTATGTTGCTGCACATATGACTGACTTGTGGGTCCTTCTTGTCTGAATCATGCTCTTTAATATGTGCATTTGTACCTGTGTAAGAAATATTTTTAAGACTTTAAATATGTCTGGAAAACACAGAAGACAGTAGCTCTGGAAAAATAAGTTTAAGAGATTCAAGAAAGACTTCAAGAACTTAAACAGCTGCTTTTGTATTTTATTTTTCTGAAATTCTTAGTCTTTGGATTGAGAATTGTATGCTGTGTTCAGAATATCTTTTTGGGAAAAACAGTGTGTGTAATGGTGACAGAATCATTGCCAGATTTAAAAATAGCCCCAGCAGCAGCAAAATATGCTATCCCTTGCAATTTGTCTCCCTGCCCCAACATTCCTTGTATATTTTCAGTTATCGTCATTCACAATTAAATAGCTATAAAACGAATTTTATGAGCATTTAATGTGCTTCTGAATGCACCAGAAAACATGTGGTGTATCTCACATACGCAGCTTGATGAACTAAAAAGAGAAATTATCAAGTTATGTGGAAGCTTTCCATAGTCTCCTTACGTGACCTTGTACAAGGCCATGAATGTTTGAGGTCAGAGGGAACATAAATATTCATTTCTACATGACTCATTCTGAATAATCCACTAGACAAATTTTAAAATAATTCTAGTTAACCAGCACCGAAAACATTTTGGACGTTGATCATTAATGTTCTACATGTTGGTTTGGCAAAACAGTTTTTCCCAATATTTTTCCTACTAGAAAACAAAATAAAATCTTTGATCAGACTGCCCCCTACAGAAAGTACAGCAATGTTTTTTTAATACCTATAGTTCATTGTCAGCAATAAAACAGAATTCAGAGGCAACATGTCACAACATTGAGCTTATTTATAGCTTCCAAAAGATGAACAAAAGTTAGACTAATAGTTATTTTTCAAAATATTGTAAGTTCCTATTTATGGAGGTGTTTAAATGTGTCTAGATGGGTATTCATTTCAGGAAATGTCCTTAAAATGCTGCTATCATACTACTTCTAAAGTAAGAACAGTGTGGAAGCACAGGACCTGCTAGGTACACCACTGTGATTCTGTATGCTCCTTGTAATTCCCTTTTTCTTGATCACAGTCAGTTCCTCAGACAGGAATTTACTAGCCCACCCATGGCTTTGTTCTCAGCAGGTATCAAGAGGTGTAGTGCCACTGAAATTTCACCATAACTCTGTCCCTGACTGGACCTAAATATGTATTCATTAAATGACAAGCACCTTGAAAAACTAAAATGTAAAGTCCTGTGAAGCTCATGTTTTAAGTTTTCCTCCCAAGACCAGATTAAAAAAAAAAAAAAAAGTACAGTCAATGGCTTACATGTCGTGAGCATTTTCTCTCTTTTCACTGTTCCCGGTAGGTCTGTGTATGGCAGAGGAAGGTTTCTTATGAAACTTCATGTAACTTGAAAGGAAGGTTTTAACTGAGCCTTCACCAAATTTGGTTTTGGGAATAAGAGAGGAGGACGTTCAGACACAAGATAGATATAGGGTAAAATGTACATCCGGGTTTGGGATGGAAAGAAAAAGACATAAAACAGGCATTACAAGCTTTGATTCCTGATAAAGGCTATTATTTCTTCCAAGTAGGGGCTTATGTTTTACATATTTATTCAAATATCAGCTCTGACAGAGCCACTAAAACCTTGAATGTTAGCACCAAAATCTTTCCCTGTCAGACACTAAGTCCTTGGACTACATCAGGGCAAAAGTTTTCTATTTGGCAATGCCGATTGAGGAAGACGCACAGAGGTAGGCCATTTTCCTCATGGCTATGGATGAACTGGGAAATACTGCTGTCTAAAAAGGAATTCTTTCAAATTTAATGGACCTTAAGTAATAATAAAAAATTGTAACTTTTTTTTGAGGAAAACGTCAAAAACATAACACTGTTTTCTCCACCTCACAGTGCTTTACCTAGAGACTACCTGGCTTTTATGACATCCTATGGGATTCCAAGTCCAACCAGCTGAAAAAGGGTAGGAAGTTTCTCAGAGACCTCTGCCTTTCTTATTTTCTTTGGGTCTTGAGCTGTATAGTTTTTAAGGCATGCCAGATACTGGCTTCACATGAGATACTTGCCCAGAAAACATTTAATATTTAATACAAATTTGGCACCCATGAATATTTTGAGAAATCTAATTGTTCAGTTAGGATCTTTACTTATTGGGGAAGAGGGAGGCTATTTCTTTCCCAGCAAAAATTAAATACTACTTGGTTAAATCTCAGATCCCACAGTTAGGTGACCTTTTTCCAGACAGACCATAAACCAAACTGACATTAGTCCCTTTCCTCTTTGTGAGATTACTGTCCTCTGTTTGGATGTAGAAGGAAACACGCTAGAAGTATAAGGGCTTATTCTTGCTTCAGTCTCACGCTTAGCACCACTCACTGAAGTAGCATCACAGTTTTTCCAGCTAAACAAAATGCAGTTATCATATTGAGAAAAAAGGAAAACACTAAACATCCATTTTCTTTCGTCATCCGTTAGGAAGAGAGATCCTGTAAAGTTTTTCACCCTGTAGAAACTCAAACTAAGTAAAATCACAGCATTTTACTTGTTGGTGATCACAGTCATTTCCAGATTTTTAAAATGAGCATGATTGTCATTAGGAAATTTGGTCAAGCTGAAGAAAAGCCTATCTGGATGTTTGCAGCTCAGTTTCTTTAGTTAGTTCTGGTTAACTGGTTCTGGTCAGTCCCTGACCCCATTCAAAGAAGTTATAGCTGAGGGTATTTGGCAACTGAAATGAAGATTCCAATGATTTTCACAATTTCTTTCGTACTTGCACTTGGGTTATGAGAATGGAACATCTTAACATTTATGGTGATACTGTTGTTAGGTAAGTTTCTGAATTGCATTTATAGTCATACATATTTTGTTAGCCTACATATTGAATCTACAGCTTGCTCCAAATCTGGTTGATATGAGATTCCGTTGGACGTAATCTAACAAAATTCCAAAATTTTTAAAGGCAAAGTCTGGCTGCTTGCTTTTTATTTTCTTTGAAACACTGCTTTATTTTCTGAAGTTCACTCTTTTTTATTTTCACAAAATTTTCACCTTATATTTCCAGGCATGGGCCCATTACTCCACCTGTGTTCCTTAGTTGCAGAGAAGAGATTTATTAATTAAACAAGTATGCATATCTTTCAGCTGTGCATAAGAAAATAGTATCGATATACTCAAAATTTGTTCATAATGGCTGCGACAGTAAGTGTTGCTGCAGAAAAGATCCTCACAACTTAGCTCACAACATCAACATTTTTAGTAACATCATGAGTCGTAAGAGATGTTACATTAAATAATTGGGGCAATTAACAAATTTCTCAGGATAATTCTTTTATTTTGTCATCTTTCAGCCCTAGTTATATCCAAAATAAATTATTCAAGAAGGACTACAGGGATACCTCCTTCACTTTTGACTTTCAAAGACACATTTTTTTGATACATTTAAATATTTAGAGATTGAAACACCTAAGTATTTTTAGATCTCTGACCATATCTCTGTAATAAGAGATAACATTAAAAAGGAAAAAAAATATGCACTGAGTTAAAATGTTAAATGCGAACAGAAACTTTTTTTCTTTCTGACTGGGGCTATTTTCGGTTGACATCAAAATGACCTTTGCCTCATATCCGTATTTCCCTCATTTTCCCTTCTCTGAATACTGAAAGATTTCAACCCAAAAGACATGTAGTTTTCTGTAATTTAAATTAAATTTAAATGATATATAAATAGATTTATGTTTATCTTGTAAATTAGAATTGTAATCTTGGCAGCAAAACTTAAGGAGCTGGCTGGTGGAAAGAAAAAAACAACTTCTTCCTTCCCTTGTTTTGTCCTAGCTCCTTCCTTCCTCTGCCAACAATCACAATTCTTTCTTCAAAGGGAACACATAGTTAGTCAAAGCCTGACTTTTCAGTTTTTCTTTCGCATTGAGCAAGCTGAAGCAAATTCAGCAGCGCAACTCCAGGCCCTTGTTTGTTAGAGAACCAAGGAAACTGCTAAAATGTTGTCAGTGACATGTGTCAACATAGTTCCTTAAATTACATCTCCACTAGTCTAAGTAAAAGAAAGCATAAAAGAGAAAGTCTTTTTCTTGACATTTTAAAACTGAAATACTAAAATACGCAGCTTCCTTTTTGCAAAAGCTAGGGAAAGTGTGGACCAAATACACAGGATTCAGGGCACAGATGCAAATGAACCTGCATGCCACACATGAATGTACATGCCATAGATTAATACGCCTGTGAAGTGTCAGACTTCTGGCCCTTAACTCTGCCTGGAAGATAGGGTGTCTCTACCTTTTTCATGGGTTGCCAAACATTCACATGGCCAGAAATTCACAGATAATTGCAGTAGGATGATGCATTGCCGTGAAACATGGTGGGATTGACAGACCTGTCTAATTTGCAATCAAAGGTGGTTTTTCAAATTTTCTTCTTCTTCTTAGATACCACGAAGATATGGGTTTGGTCCTTATGGACATCTCCTACAGGCATAAAGCACCGAAGGTTTTATGGGATTGGGGCCACAGATTGTTTCCTCTAGAATGGTGTGCCACACCATAGAGCTTTGTATTGCGTAACTGTTGATGAAAATCAGCCTTATTCCCTATTGTCATAGCTACTTTAGACATCACCTTTGAGACTATGTTACTAACTAAATTAATTAGAAAAGAAAGGTAAGGAGTAACTATAGTATTTGCAGATGTGAATAATTGATTGGAAACATATGTTTTCCCCATGTGTGAAACTTTATTAATTTGTTAAACTTTATTAATTTCTGGTTTCTGAGTATCTGAACTGCAGGCAACTTTCAGTATACAGATTTCTAAGGCAGCAAATGATTACTGGTTAAAATATACACGTAAAATTCCTCCTCATTCCCAACAAATTTTTCTCTCCAAAGATTTTCTTCTCCAGATATTTTTCTCTTTAATTTGAGACACCAAATCCTTTATTCTGCTGCTTTTGGTCACAAGTAGTGTAAGAAGAAAATGATGAAAATGTAAGCTATGTTAGCTATGACATTTCTTCCTCCTTTGTTTTTCATACCAACATAGACCTCTGACAATGCCAATTTGGATCATAAGAGGAATGGAAATTGTGCTTATACTGGAAGTACAGAATAGCACATTCTAAAAACCTAAGAAATTGCAAGCACATATGCCTGTCAGTTGGCCATGGTCTTATCCATTCCCTAACCTCTACAAAATGATCTGGCAATGTTACTTTTCAAGAGGTATTTAGAGAAAGACAAAGCAAAGAAGGAAAAAATACAGCAGAAATGCATGGGATGAGTGGGAGGAAGTAAATGAAAATGCTGATTTTTTACATTTTCTAGATCTCTGACTGTCTTTGCACCCAGCAGTGGACAACTTGCCAGGAAAATGTGATTGCTGTCTCTAATGAGTCAAATATTTGTGAGGAATGCTGATTGTATAACCGCTCAAAGAGTCTGAAAGAACATATTTCTTTCAACTATGCAGCAGAGATGGGCTGGTTAAACAATAATAGTAATTAATATAATTTGCTTTAAAAAACCCTCAATTCATCCACTCATGTATTTTACATTAGCAAAGGAAAGTTTGCAACATGCTATAATCACAGACCACTAAATAAATGAACAACCTTATTTCTGTTTTTACAAGTTGGAAAGCCAAAGCAGAAAAATGTGTAACTGTTTGAAGGCTGTTACAGGGAAGAAAAAAAAAAAAAAAAAATCAGGATTGGTACATTATTATTTGTGTTGTGGTAATGCTCGTAAGTTCTATTCCTGAGACAGCACCCCTATTAAGAATACATTAGAAATGTGCATAACTTCATGGGATGCACAGAATAAGTAAATAGTTCTGAGCACACTTAAATAAACATCTTTGAAAATTTGAGTCTGAGAGATCAGCTAATGGTAGGAAGCTATTTTTCCTCTCAATCTTGCTTTATTTTATTCTCTACTAACAGGATACTATAGCTTATGACATATGGTCCGCTTAAATTAGGCAGGCACCCGAAACCTTGTTCGTTCATCTCAGCGTGTGAAGCCAAGTTGTCTATTAATAGGAAAAGCCTTGCCCTGGAAGAATGTGTATGCAGCAGTCAGTCTCTGCATGGGGGAAATGAAGGATACGATACAATAGGGAATAAAATGAATTTCTTATGTATTACAGCCAGAACCACTATAACATAATACTGTTCCAAACGAAGTGGAGAAGCGTTGTTAAATCTGTATGTCTAGGAGGTGGTATGTTTAGTGACTTTATGTCTGTGTTATCCAGCATACCGACTTTCCAGAGTCGTCTCCAAGTTGTAATGGACAACCTCTCTCCTGCTATGAGAGCCCAGAGAGGAATAAACCAAGACCACCAGCTAAGACATTACGTAACTGCCATGGATATGAGCATTGAATGCCCTCAGGTACTGTATTTCAATGAAAAGCTTTAGCCAAAAACAAAACAACAACAAAAAAAGTGGCTTGTAAAAAGAATTTTTAGTTAATGTCCTGGTTTCATCTTTTTTTCTATAAAACTAGAAATTTTAGAAGAATGTTGCGGTGAAACTGCTGACATGAAACAATCTTATTAGAAGTATCCAACAAAATGTACAATTTCCTATGCAATATGCTTTAGTGTAAGTTTCAAAAACATCATTGAAAATAATTGTCTTTACGAAAGTGAATTATAGAACTCAGTGATTATTATTATGCAAGAATTAATATACATGTAAATTATCACCAAGCTCTGTTGATTACTGCGATATACATCCCTCTGCCTTTGACAAATGCAATTTTGCCTGCACGATTCTATACAGCACAGCACTGCAGAGATCATTTTCCTAGCCCATCACTTTGACTGTCAAATATAACACTCCTTTTCTATCAGATATAAGCAGCTTGTCTTCACTTTCAAAGCCATTCGTAGCTTCACCTCATCCTACCCATCACCTCTCATTCAGGATCAAGAAATCACTTCTTTCACTGATTAGCCCATGAAGCCAGCCTCCTCCATCTACTGCTTAGATTTTCAGTCACTCAGTTTCAATCTTTATCCCATGCCATTCCTTATGTTTGGAAAGAGCTGCTTTAGACATCTGCAAAGTTACCTCATTATCTTCCTTCTAATCCTGTCTGTGAAGCTCCCCTGCCATTATGCCTTCAAAAGAAGTTTCAGAGTTTGGACTGAATTTGTCTAGTTATAATGAGCTGCTACCAAAAAAGATTGCTGGATCAGATTCAAATGGAGCACTCCTGAAGATATGAAGGTTGATATTTTCTGCTCAGATGCAGCACAGTCAATTTGGTATGGTTATCGGTGCCTCATTTTCAGAGAATGTTGCCTTGCTGCTGTTAGGGACCAATACATTTCTGTTTGAAAACAGAACAAAATGAATTTAAGGGTGATCTGTCTGGATTCCAGGAGCAACTGTGGTAGTCACTGACACAGCTGAAACAAGAGGATGGTCTAGAGGGTGTCTTGGCCTTGTCCTTCATCTTGGAAGTGATTGACAAGAAAAGATATTATTTGTATTGGCTAAGTGAAATATTGGTCCTGCTGTTGGACACAGGCATGAGGAATTGTCCTATACTTGTGAGGAAAGATTGTCAGGGCATCTTTAGTTTTGATGATCAGTTTTGGGGGAGTTGGGGGCAGGGTATTGTCTCTGGTTTTGTTCACATTTGTGTTGTGAAATGAAAGAGTAGTCATGGGAAACATTGTATTGCATTGGGTCATCATCTTAGCTGAGCACATTTTTCTTTGAAGCAATTACGTTTGTAGCCTGTAGCCTTGAACATGTTTGCATGTTGTGTCATGTTATATTCCCATCTCCAGTGGCAATGACTCAGGACCAGGTCATCCCTTTACAGGAACTGCCTACAAAGGTAACTGGAAACTCCATGGCAGCTCTCTGTCATCTTTCCCTCCAGATGGTGCCTCCAAAACTCTTCTGAAGGGGCTTGTGCAAAGCACAGCATGTAAGTACTTCTGCTGGTTTTGATCTAAGCATCTCCAATTTTGGTGAAGATTTTATTTCAGGATGCTGGAGAGAAAGGTGTCTGCCTCATCTCCCTCACCTGTCCCTCCTGGCACACAGCCCCAGCCACCAGGGAACTGTCATGGGTCCTGAAGAAGCAGGAGGCCATAATTTCCCCAAACTTCTCACCTCTGCTTTTCTTGGGCCTCCTCTATAACAGCATTTCCAGCTGTTGAAGGGCCAGCAGGCTCCTCAGTTTCTCTGCATGAAGATGCCAACAAAAACATTCAGACCATTTTGTTACTGCAGAGCACTTTGTTGGTCTCACATGTTTGGCTGGCTGGCTAAAATCTTCTGAAAAATATTATAATTTTCAAGTGATTAAAATGTCTTCTAGAGAAGGAATGACTAGATCCAATTTGAGAATCTTTAATATAGGGAATAATCATTTTTAAAACACCCTTTTACATTGGCTTTCCATAATTAATCAGAAGTGGATATGCACTCTCAGAAAGTTAGACTGGGATTTCTCCAACGCACCAATGGGATGTAGATAGAAAGTCAAGGTCTTGTTCAGAATTTTAGTCTAAAAACACCCACAGTGTTGTGCAGATTTCTCAAAATAAAAAGCAAAATCACTCGAAGACTGAGCTTTTTTTGCCAAGTTTCAGCATAAAACTATATTTTTGTAGCCAAGTAAGATTTTGGAAAGAATGACAATAGACAAGCTTATCTGTCAATAAAAATAATAATGAATAAGGTATTTTGAAATTTGTCTTCTTTTATTGAATTCATGCAAGTAAATTACTTACTAGTAATTGAGGCTGTTTGTGGCTGGGCTTATAATTACCAATTAATTGCAGCCAGCAATTCTTATGTCTCATTTAGTGCATTTCCACTTTGTATTGTTTTTCTGGGTATTTCAGAAAAGTGGAGAATTAAAAAAAAAAAAGAGCTACTAAGTGGAAAAAACATATCATAAACATACCATACTTAAATGGAAGCATGTGTTTAGACAAGATTGTATATGGGCACTGTCCAACTAGTCTAATAGGGTGTTCCACACAACATTGCCAATGTCACAAGTTCAGAAGCTTGTGCCACACAATGGTGCACAGGGCAGAGGAAGCACAACCCCCAGTAGATCTGTTCCTTCTTCAGGAAATGTGAATGGGACAATAGCTAAGTAGAGTGAACTGGAAATGTTGAGCATGAGGAGGAAGATGTTGTATCACAAGCAAAATATTAATCCTGAAAGTGATTTGTTCGATAAATATTTTGGAGATGACTCAGTAACTTATGAAGAGAAGATGGACAATTATGATCCTATAGACATTTTCTCTGAGCTGTTACAAGCGCCACTTGCACAAAGTGGTCAGTCGTACCGCTTGTCCTAGTGCCACTAGTACGAAGTCAAAGCTTGACTTTCTGATGTGATTGCTTTTTTAAGAAGTACAGCATAAGGTAAAGCAAAGTTTATGTGAATCCAAAGGGAAAGTTAATTTTATGAGACTGTTATAGGTACAAATAATATCAGGGCACCACGAATTACGTAGTACCACTGTTCACAGAGACTTGATCAGCCAAATGAAGCCTTTTCAGTTACTTTGACTCAAATTTTTAAAATACAATTTTGTTATCAGGAATGATGAAGTTTCAGACTTTTTCCCTCAGTGAAAGAAAACAGATTTCAGTGCATCAGAATTCCGCTCAGAATGGAAACACAGCTTTCCAACCAGTTCCCCTCTTGGACAAAATTCCTGCTCTTCTAATCCTATGAGTAGCACAGTGGAAGTGGAGCAACATGAAGCTTAGCAAACCAGTATTTCCCCAGGAGGATTCTGAGCCACTATGGATAGATATATACTTTGGCATTCCACTGAGGTCAGAAAACAAAACTGTCAGGATGGCTTGTCTCCTAACAGTCTTCCAAATAGAGAAAATTTTTCAGTCATCAAAATTATCGGAGCAGTGCAAACTTTCCACGTGGTGATACAGTAGCTATGGCAGTGCAAGGATCTGCATTAAACTTTGAACTTCTCCAAACATCTGTGACCAAATCTTTCATTCAATAAAATGGGGATAATAACGTCTTCATCTTTTAAAAGGGCTATGTAATGGTGTCCTATTGCTGCACACAGTATTTTGGGAAATGCTACATTACCTACAGAGCTGTACTGCTGATCCCATAGATTTGCTTCCTTCAGTTTCAGAAAGCTAGAAATTAAGAAATCTCAGTTAATCAGGTTGCAGTGATGTAGAGAGTACAAGTACCAGGCGTGCTGATGACCACAAAATGCACGTATCTGTTCTTGATCTGTTTTACACGTAAGTTTGAAACTATGTTTTTTAATAACTTATAGCGGAGGAAAGGGCAGAAGAAAGAATATCAGCATGCTTAACCATGTGTAGCAAGTGATGGTACGTGTACAAGTTAGAGGGAAAATGGACACAAATGCTAACATCTGTCTCAGTGCTGATTCTGGCATATATTTAAGTACATCACTTGAGATCAGATTTTTTTCATCACTACTTTTCCTAACATAGCTGATACCTGACAAGACATAGTAATCAAAAATTTGGAATAGGAAGACAGGAATTTGTTTCTTTATAATTAAATGAACAAGTAGCACAAGGAACAGTTATGTATAAGCAAGTGAGATTGAGATAGTATTTTGTGACATCTCTTGTACAGTTTATGTAAAGGAAATGAACATATGTTCAAATTGGATGTTCACTGCTATACAGCTTTCCAAAGCTCTATTTTTTATTGCTAACTTTATTGTACACCCACAGGTAGTCTGACTTCAGTGTTTGGATGCCACAGAGTCTTCAGTGACTGAGACTGACTTCTATACCCATCCATGCCAAGGAACCATTTCATAAGCTTTTTTTTTTCTTTTCTTTTCTTACAAAAATGTTTATTTAGTACCATTCCTTTGTTTTTCAGTACATAAAGTCACCAGAGAGTGCATCTCTTTGAGCTCTCTTTGATAGCAATGCTCAGGCAACTCATAGACAAACAGAAAACAAAACCAGAAATAAGGACATAAAAACATGGCTGGAGATACCCAGAGATGTATGTATGTAAGAGCCGGAGAAAGGAACGTGACGTATGCAAGTGGAAAAAAGTTGAAGATGTTCCTCTGAAACTGATTGACTGTACTATGTGACTCGTTATTGTTTTCTACAAAACACTTCTTTACAAGCATTTTAGAAAAATCATTGATGTTTCATAAGGCAGTTCAAAACAATCATACCATCAAGATTGTACCCAGAAGAAGCAGGAAGCGCCCAACCCTGTAAAGACTGATGTAATTTACTTGTCCAAATTAGTGTTTGAATAGTTATGTCATAAAGTGCTTAAGATTTCTGAGTACGTGAATCTTTTACTCACCAGGAATGTTTTGTGTCAGCTGATGTTTTTTTATTTAAATAGGAGAGAATTTCTGGAATGATTAAAAAAAGAAATTAGAATTAGAACTATAATTAAAATAACAAACCCTTGTTTTCCAGCATCAATAGAAGAGGTTCTGTCAGAAGCTGCCTTCTCTACAGAAAAATAGACTTCTGTCTCATAGCTGTGAAGTAAGAGAATACTTTTATCAATCCTACCAAATGTCTCAATTTTCAACACTGAAATAATATGTAACACTATTTTCCAGTGATAATTTTTTAAATCAAAAGATGTACATTTTTAACGTTTTCTGTTTGCGATCAAAGCCTGTATGGCTAGTGTTTACTGCAACCTTTTTGCTAGAGAAGAGATGCCAAAAATCAGTAAAACTGGTATTGCAACATAAGAGAATACAACAGTTTAATATGAACCCATTTGAATATCTTTATTGTGATTTTTTTTTTCTCCTTAGAGTAAAGCAATAGCATAATACCCAGCTGCATGATAATATTGGCAAGCAAGGCCGTGAATTTCAGCTCCAAACCCTAAACACTGAATGTGCTGTGCTTGTTAAAGAAATCCCCTTTTGTACAAGATATGTAATACCCTTTTGTGCTGGAGTGGTTTGCATAATAACAGTTTTCTTTAGTTATTCGTTGTCATGTGATGGAGCTGCAAAGTGAGCTAGGCAGTAACAGCATAAAAGACAATTTTCCATTTTTCTCTAATTTTTCAGAGATTTTCTTGTCTTTTAAAATGTAAATACTTTTAACTATCTTCAGAAAAGATATCCAGTTATTAACATTTCAGACCTAATAGTTACTTTTCTTAATATCTACCTTCTTATTTGAGCTTTTCTTTTTCAGAAGAAACAGCAACAGTATTTCTTTTGTACTCATGAGGAACCTCAAGCATCTTAAAATAATTTGGCGTATGATCGTCTAGTGTAAATCAGCATAACTCTATTCAGAGACCTTGATAGCTTGCTCAAGACTTTAACAGTAGAACTGCTTGATCAGAGAAGCCAAGCAGAATTTATGTTATGAACTGTGTAACCTTGTATTAGAGTTGTGCATGTGTTACACTGCACCATTGAGATAAAAGTTGCTATCTGACTGAAGAGCCATCTTAGCAATTAGACATCTAGGATACACTTGAGACCAAGCATAAAATACAATTTTAAGAATTTTCTGATGAGTTTTCCCATGTAAAAATTTTTTAAGCTTCCTCTTGGGCTCATCAATGTGTTCCTGCCCGGGCAGTAAGTAGAGAATATTTCCCAAAGGAGATATAATTACATTGAAATGGAGCTCAATCTTATTCACAGTGAAAGCTATAGAGGAGGTCTTAAAGCCAGGGGAAGTTCCTTAACTAAGGTACAATAAACTAGCCATTATTCTAACTGATACTATCAAAGGATTTTTCCTTTGAAAACAGTGGAATTATGCCAAGTTACTCTAGTTGTGACTTTGGCCATAAAATTGCACGTGGTTTTCAACCTCTGGCCTGCAACCACTGCAAAGGGACCATTTCAAGCAATCCCTGAAAAGTAACAAAGGAAAGCAAAGTTCTTACCTGTTAGCTTAAATTCAGAGTGCAGAGAAGCTTCATGATCTTACTGGAAAACATTTAGAGATTTGCAAATTTAAAAAAAAAGTCAAAACCAACTGGGCTAGATTATTTCAGAAAAGCTCACAAGGTGGGTTAACATATAACAATACATTATCAGATTTTAGAGCTGCAGTCAGAAAATGAGCACTCCAGAGCCCAACAGTCGCTCTTTTTACAGCTCCATGTGTCAGAATAAGAGATCATTATACATAGCCATCCTACAAAAATTAGATGAATAAATCAACATTTTCCTTACCAAGCAACCAGATATTACTGTTTTCTAAAATATCTAATATCTGTCTTTGCTAAATAGGGCAACAAGAAATTTTCACAGCTTCAGTCAGTGAACATACTATCAGTTAATACCAGGGCCAGAAATACTACCAGCAAAGCCACGGAAGAAGCCCTGGAATCTAGGTAAGAGAGTATTATAATGATTGTATTCTCTGTAAATCTTTTAATCTGGAATCTTACAATTTGAGCCAATCTGAGAAATATGAGTTGCCTCATATCAGTTGAATACCAGATACTATTAATGCACTGCAGGCTGAGCAACATGTTACGCTGTCTGTTAGTGCTAGTGAGATCTATTAGCTTAGATCATTCTCTTTGCCTAGAGAAAAGTCTTTCAGGAGGAAAACATTCCATGGGGTTTTCTGAGATGTTTTGCTAGGAAGGTATAGCCCATGTTTTACATATTATGTCATTATAAGGCACTCTGACCGTTATTGGAATAAGCGCTTGTGCCTCAGAGTCACATGTGTACCTGTCCCTGAGATACAGCCCTTTCCTTCAATTTTTCCATTTCCCTCCCCAGATTTCTAGGGTTCTGTGGGTTTTTTTCTGCTCCCTAACAGATGTAGCAAGAACCTTATGTGCTCACTACTTTCTTCTATAATTTCTCAGAAGTGTTGTTCACAGCAAACTGTGAATGAGAATTAAATGTTTCTGTTAAAAAAAAAAACACCAACCAAACAAAAAAAACCCTAAACCACAACTTTTCAAATATGTCATTTTTAGATTAATATTCCAGAGTGATGCAGATGGTCAAAAATTGGAGGAATCAGCCATGGGGTTTGTCTGATTTTCTGAAACAACTGCTGATTAACTTGTAAGTTAATGAACTCTCTACCAAAGGCAATACATCCATCTTTTCCTATTAATTATCATCCTTCAGGTGATTTGGCAAATTCATTTAGGTATTACATGGTATACACACTTCTTCTGATACTTTGACTGCTGCAAGTCATTTTTATTACATAGGAAGTATAAGTCCATTCCAGAAATAAATCCTGACACTATACGTTTAGACTTGGTACAAACAGGCACCTTGGAAGATCATATAACAGAGTCTAACTGTAAGACAGACAGCTTAAACCTGCATTTTGTTCAGTTAAATTTAAGGTGCAGAAGCACCTTTCTGTCCTGTATCCACGTTTTCAAGTGATGGCAGTGGCCTTTCTTGTCTCACACATACATTGCCCCAGCCAGTTTTGCCAGTTGAAAAAGTCTCCAGAAAAAGGGCAAGACTTCTTCTGTAAGGTAGTCAGTTATCTCCTAGAACAAGCCCAGCCGTGAGTAGCATTGCAGTTTGAACATTTCCATCACTTGGAACGACTGGGCTGTATCACATGCAAGTTCACTGTGCTCTGAAGGGGGGAGCCGCAAGCCCGTAGTTACCTTGTGCAGGACACACTTACTGTGAAGTGCAGCAAATTTTTATGCACGAGCGTGTAAGCAAGGAGGAAACGTCCTCTGTGCACGACTGCACTGTTCTTAGCCTTAGCACACAAAGGGTATTGTACTGAAAATCTGGACTCCAGTGGTCTCTAGGACTTTGTATATGGATCCCAACATTTTTGCTCATTTTTAGCCCATATTCTGATTACCGCCTGCCTCCTCTTTGAAATCGTTGTGGCTGACTGCTTTCACTTTAGATGGGCTACTGAGATGTTCCTACATGTAATTCCCACGACACTTCCACTGTAACAGCTGTCATACAAATTTCAAATGACAGCTTTCTAGTGCAATGGGATGTTTTAACACTTTTTAGGTGAAAAGGTACTCATTTGTTTCGCAGATAAGTGCAAACACATTAGTCGTTGCATTCTCTGAGTAAGCCCATAAGAAGTCAGGGTGCAGTATTTCAGAAGACTTGTGAAAGTCCCCTACCCTCCTGGAGCGAGACCAAGACAGCAAAAAGAAGCACAGGATGGAGATGGAAAAATAAGTCTTCCCTAGTGCTAGCTTTGGTGGATAGGGTTGCAAGGAAAGGACAGAGCAGGACTGATTTACTTCTACACTCTTTCTATGACAACTGAACAAGAATAGGACCCAGTTTCGAGCACACTGAGCTTTTTCATTATTTTGTGACCTCTGTACGTGAAAATGCAGAATTCACCCCAAACAGACTTCTGGTGATCCCGTCACTGAGAAAGACTTCCAAGCAGCCAAGGCCTGAGTCTTAATGAATTTTTAAAAGCTTATAAAATGTTCTTTGGTTATATACGCTTTAAAACAAAAGGTTTATTCTTACACGTTGGCATGTCTTTATTGGCACCATTTATTTACTTTTTATAAGAGTGAGAGAATGACTACTTTTATGCCAGCATATTTGATTGTGTATGAATTACTTTACATTTACAGGGTTCTATTGTTGCTTATGAGGAAAAATAAAATTTCTGTAGAGTGTTTAGTTAACTTTCTGTTGAAGTAAAGCAAGACACATCTTTGGAAATCTCTTAAAGGATTATTTCTAATGGCGCCAACGGGACCCTTGCTTTGCTTATAAAAATACATGTGAATTTATAATGGACCAAGATATAATTATCCCACAATAGCTTCAGTAAAATTGAACAGACTTCCTTCAGAGGAGGTACACAAATATGGATTGCAGTGCAGTGTATGTTACTGCTCTATGGGCACAGCGGATTCTGGGCTGGCTTTTATTTTCAGTGCAAGATGTATTCTCTTACCACTTTCAACGGTCAGAAATAATTCCCTTTAAATCAAGCTATTGCATTTCCTAAGTGGAATTAGTCCTTATTTATGTAAGTACAAGACAAAGAATTATCTTACCCAGGGATTTTAATATTGCCAGTGACGAAAACCAAATGCTTGAAGTCTCTCAGTATTCTCAGATCTCTGCAGTCTCTCAAAGTCTTGACCCAGTTTAATCCAAGAAATTGCAAACTTAGTCTCATTTTAACAAAAGAAACTACATTGATAGGCCTTTTTCTTTTTCCTAGATCAGTTCTGTCCTCTGTGTTGCCACTAAAACTTTTACGTAAAGTCCTTATAAAGCTGAAAAAACCTTGTTAAAACTTAACTACAAACCCTCTGTGTTAAATACAACTATACAAACTATTGTATTAAAAAACGCATGTGGAAAGGTCGTTTCTCACATGTTTGTGTTTAATTGTTAACAGTTATTTCTGTTGACTCCCCAACGAACTTATTAAATACATATTCTTTGTTGAGAGGATGGAGGGACTCTGAGATGTGCAGAACTGAAGTTTACACTGAACAGGATTTTTAAAAGATCCTCATTTCTCCCAGCATCTGAGCATATTTAAACCTGGGGCCTGGTCGTCCTTCTTTACGCTTGGTCTTAAGCATGAATTACTGTAACAGCACCTCCACTGAGAGTGAAGTTCTTCCTGAACAGGTGTGAGCTTATTGTCTAGGTACTGTTGCTAGGGAAAAACAGGTGATTAGAGGGCCAGTGTAGCAGCCAGCTGATGTACTGCATACTTGATAAAACTTTTACCAGATTCTTGCACACTTTCAAGAACATTCATCATTTGTCTGGATTTATCAGTATGGAAAGAGCCTCATTCTTTCTTCATTTCACACACCTGTTGGAAGCAGCCTCTGCAGAGCTAAGTTTTAAAGCTTGAAAGCAACACTGTCATCTCCTGCTATTTGTGCCCATCACACAGTGACAAAGAGATGCAGCAAAGGAAATGTCAGGTCAGAGAGAGTTTTTTTCCCTCCAAGTCTGTTCTGGAGATGTGAGCAAGTCAGAGGGCTTTGAGCTGCTTTGTTTTTCATGCACAGACTGCACTCCTTGGAAGGCCTTTTAGGTGCTATCTGCACTGAACCACATCATTCAGATTCTGACAGCAACAACAGAGGAAAACAGCCCATCAGAAGTGAAGCGGGGATGAGTCTTGGGCATAGCATTCAACTGCAGTTGTCTCTTCCCAAATGGTATGACTGATCCAAGGCTTCAGTAAGGACCACACACAGGGCTTATTCTTATCGTTATTATGCCACCAGATACTTTTGATTAGTGCTACTTAAGGATATGAAATCAAAGACAATCCTTTGTTTTTATAGTGTGTTAATTCTTATTAAGCAAATCATGTCATGTACTTAAATTCCTTATGCAGCAAAAAACTTCCATCAATCAAAAGGAGATGTTTCTTTAACTCATGCAAAAACTACATTCTTTGCTCTGTACCGCCAGGAAACATGGCCAAAGAAAACCTTTAATCTCACAGAAAATCTAAGAAAAGTGTGTGCTAGATGCACTAATGGCTTGCTGATCTGTGATTTAGCATCACTGGTCCTTTTCGCAGCTGCTTTGTAAAGTCCAGATTAGTTCTCAGGTACCTTTTAGAAGGGATTTGATGGATGACATTGGATTGCCACAGCAGACCCTACACCCTTAAATTGAGTGGTTAATGAAGCAAACGGGTGGCACTCCCCTTTACCAAGAACTACACACCTTGGAAGATTTTGGCCTTTGAAACGGCTTCACGAGACCTCGGCCATCTGGGAGCAATTCGAAACACCATGCAGAATGCTGCTCAAATTGCTCACAGGGCAGCTCGACAGAGCTGAGGTATTTGGTAGCCAAGTCACGTGTTACATGGCAGAAACTTTCCTCCCACATTCTGGGCAAAGATTATACTTAGAAAATTATACAGTAAAACTGTATACCTGAGGGGGAGACATCACTGAGAGGACATTGCTGTACTGAAGATCTGCGCAATCACATGCTTTTAAAATTTGATTGTAATGATACCTGGATAAGTAATTTTTTAAATATATAAAAGATGTGAAAAGGAGGAGAGGGTGTGTTGATTACCCTTGAACGCATGAAGCTTTGCTGCCTGGGACAACTTATATAAAGGCATGCTGGTCAACCTTCCAAAATCACCAAGAATGAGTTAAATAGATTCTAGTAACTGCTAGCACAAACTACAAATTCAAAGAATCTGAGCATATTTGCTTATGCAGAGGTTTGTATCCTCATGTCTTTGGTTTATTGAACAGCCGGTCTGCTACTAACAGAATAATTATAGGCAATGCAAAAGTCCCTTATCATCTCAATGCCTTTCGAGTTTCTCTGTGTCCCTTGAAGCAAAGGAGAGTATGAAAAGATCTGATTTTCATTTTCTTCAGGTTTTTTTGTTTATCTCATACAAGCATCTCAGTTGTGAAGAGTTTGCTTTAACAGGCAATAACAGTGGGATATTTAGGCTTACAGAGTTTCATCAAAAAGTATCGCTACAACTCGTTTACATCAGGGACAATTTTTTAACTTTGAAGATCCTTTTCAACCTTAGCAAGGTCCATAGAGTGCAGCAGGGAACAGAGCAGTGGAAATCAAATCAGGTAGAAAGCATAGGTGCACACAGTACAACTGAGGAGGCTAGCAGCAGGGGGAGGTACTGTATACTGCTGATTTACAAAGAAATCAGTTTATAAATCAGTGTAAATATAACTTGGACATCTATCACAGGACATACGCTTTCTGCAAATTGGCTCTGTCCTTTCTTTTCACTTACAGTCCCTGACCATTGAACTGCTGTGGTTTACTTACATGAAACTGGGTTTCAAGATTCAAGATATTGCTCAGATTGGTCTGCAATAAATTCTTCATATTCAGCAATGTCAGCATGAGGGATCCCATGGACGTTGAATTAAAGCCATTTCTGCAGCCAGTTGTGCCATCCCATGAAAGGAGGATTCTTTCTTCTGGACCACTCAGGATTTTCCCGGCAGCCAGCCCTGTTGTGCAGGTGATTTTTCTGGATGTATGCCTGTTCTCTATACTTGCCTTTGATTGCTTTCCCCTTTATACGTCTTTTCTTGCTAACTTCTTCATGACTTGCAGAAGGCGTTAGTTTGATATGTGTCTTCTCTGCCATTGCAGTCCTCACTCACAAAAATGCTTCACCACAGTCTGCCCTTTTATACCTTAGTCATTCTTGCCTACTGCTGTACAAAGGGCATGGCTGATCCTGGGAAATGTCTTTCTGTGGCGTGCTGGTGTATTGTGCTTAATGTATTATCAACAAAGACAAGTCTGCCTCAGGAAACTCCTGCAAGCCAGAAAGCGTAGAGGTTTTTTATACAAGAGCTCTTTTGAAAACAAGTGTATATCCCGCACAGAGAAACTTTTTTTCCTTTGATTTCCTGCTGGTAGAATCAGCAATTGATGCTATACATAAAGACAAGCCAACAAGACCTTGCTCAGGTGAAATAAACCTGAAAGTAGCATAACTATGATGAATTTTATTTGTGCTGTCCATTCATATAACATTGCAGAGAACTTCGTGCAGCACCTAGCAGAAAGCATGTTCTAGAAAGGATCCTACTGCTATTCCGACACCAAAAGGGCATCCTGCAATCATTTCAAGAGAGCTGTGCTGTAAGACTCTACTCCTACCACTGTATTTGCATGAGAAAGCAAGAAAGCTTATGCCTTGTTGTAAGGCCCTGGAAGGCTGCTATTGCTAATTAGTTTGGGGAAACAAAAGGAGGAATTTCAGAGAAACTTCACATTTCCTGCACACAGTGCAGGTCATCTTGTGGTTACTTTTGAGCTCCTAGGGTTGCAAAACATCTCTAGTCTGGGAGACAGGGCTACTGTCCCCAACAGATTTTTTAATTATATTTCTTTATGTTAAAATAAGCCTAGAGAGAGTGTTTTTCTTGACAAACTATTGGCAGTTCTGTAACTTCAGCCATTAGGAAAGCTAGCACAAATCTCATACATGTGTTTCTAAATTAGAATCCAATATAACTACATCCTCTGATCATAATTTAAAGAATAATTCAGGATTCAGAAAAAAACGTGTCTTTGAGAGAGTTTCACTTAATGTAGGAGCTTGTAATGAACAGGAATTTTTAATCTGTCTGAAATCTCCTTTCAAATTGAGCTCTGGTTATAACCTAACCTGCTGACTAACTGGCTATAGTTATAGTGCCAACAGCTAGAAATTCAAGTGCACAGTGCTCTTCTGTCCTCACAATAAACTTGAAATCTCTCTGTTTTGGATCTCAGCCTGAAATGTTGTTCATGCCTTCTCTTCTCCTGACCTCGGCCATCACAGTGTCACCCTGTGCCATGCAGGAAAGTGTCTTTGTTTTCCATCAGCCTCCATTTCAGTATATCAGGAAGATAGAGTTTTTAAAACATATGTATTGCTGCATGTGTTCTGTCTATATTTTTACTATGCCATGTGTACATGTCACTGTGTAGGAAATGGACACAGACGTAGCCTGGAGGTAAGAGAAAGGGGAGGTTTGTGAATTACATCTTTTTCACAAAGACACCAGGCAGAATGCTGCTCAAATTGCTCACAGGGCAGCTCGACAGAGCTGAGGTATTTGGTAGCCAAGTCACGTGTTACATGGCAGAAACCTTCCTCCCACATTCTGGGCAAAGATTATACTTAGAAAATTATACAGTAAAACTAAATCTGCAGCTGACCACTTAATCCATTTCATATTTTCTGCTATGTCTGTCCTTCTTTTACCTACTACCATGGTGAAGAGAAGCAACTCATGCACTGAAGTGGGGAGAGAGCACTATGTTTATTAGGACAGAAAAGAACTTCTATGTGCCACCAGTTAGGTATTTTCTCTCTACTTGTTTGAGGTTTCTTTTCCCCTCTTTTTTTGTTTTTTTTCTTAGCTCAGAAGTCAGCAAGAGCAGCAACAAGTCTTCTCAGGTGTGCTAAGGAGGAACCTCTTGGGGTGGCTTCTCGAAGTGCTTTATTTTTTGCTGACAAATTGGTGCCAGAACCAGAACTTCATGAAGTCTTCACAGCAAATCAAGGAAACTGAAAGGTATGGACCTGCAGTAAAACCAGTGTAACAAATTATTTACGTACTTTTATTCATCTTTTGAAAGGCTGAAAGCTCAGCTTTGTGGCAAGCCCATCTGTTCTGTCACCTTCTTAAAATCACAGAATCACTTCGGTTAGAAAAGACCTTTAAGATCATCGAGTCCAACCATTAACCTAACCCTGCCAAGCCCACCACTAAACCCTGTCCCTAAATGCCACATCTGTACGTCTTTTAAATACCTCCAAGGATGGTGACAACCACTTCTCTGGGCAGTCTGTTCCAACATGACTCAACCACTTCCCTGTTAGTACTTTATTTACGTTATTACTTTTCAGGTTTCCTGACATTCAAAAAAAAAGAGGCCAGGGCAATAGCTTTGTGTAATTTGCAGCTTATCTCTCAGTGATATCTTCAGTCTTTAAAGCTTCTTGAGCCCCTCTACTATGCTTCCCAGGAAATTACCTGGACAATAAAGCAGGGGAGGTCAAGACGGTATGCCAGAGGTTCTCTGTTTCCCTCTGCATTGTGGAGCTGGGTTCATGTCAGCAAGGAGGTGCCGCTCTTTTTCCAGGGCAGTAACAAAGTTTGCTCCCCTATCTGTCGAAGAAACTCAGGAGACACTATGCCTGCCCAAAGCACATCGTTTCTAGTGCTGGACTGATGTTTCAATCACCACAGAGGACTTACAGTGCTTAGGTAGGACCTTTTATGGGATTGACTTGTTCACCACAAAACTGTTTTGCTTCCCTCATTCACATGTAGGAAGGATAAATGAACGGGCAGAATCTTACTCTGTTATTGAAGATCAGGACAATAGTAGCAGAAATAGAGTAAGTAAGCAGCTTTTCTGAGCACTAGCAATTTGGAAGGAAAATGTAAATAGTGTCTTGTTCCTGGAGAAATAAATGTAAACTTGCCAAATCTGACAAATTTTTTTTTTTTTCACTGAAAAAGATGTGGGTAGAAGTGTTTTTCTCAGTGCTAAGAGTCAAGTTTTTTTTCTCCATTTGAAAACAGATAAGGTTTTCAAAGGAGTTGGTAGCACTAAGCTCCTGGAAGAAAAACATTCACTTCTCAAAAACCGCTCAGACCCTCAGTGGCTATCTCAGCCCATAGACCAAGAACTGAATGGACGTGTAGAATGGGGTATTTTCTCTCTGATAGAATAATATATATTAGGAAACAGACACCATTTGCTGTTGCTGAGCCAGGGGCTTCGGAGCACAGCCCTCGCAGCACCCCAGAAATAAGGCTGGCTGCTCTGGGTTTGAAGGACAGACCTCAGCTGGCCAGAGTCAGTGAGAAGGTGTCAATGACCTTGGGTTATGCCCAAAGTGCAGGTTCAGTTGTATAAATATAGGCACTCATCTTTCGAAATTGTTGCTCTGAACTGTACAATCTTCACCAGCAGTAAAACAAGGCAATAGAGCTAGTCCTGGCTGGTGAGAAGCCCTGAGTCCTACATGCAAATGTAGCTTTGTCACTGCAAAATTGTTATTTGGTCAGATATGGAGGGAAGAGGGCTTCATTCTCTCTCACACCTCTTGTTTAAACTAACTTATGTGGCTGCACAGTGGGTGTTTGGAAATCACCTTCACTGGATGTGTTTTGTGGTTTAATATTTCACGTTGCAATGAACAGTCAAGAAATCCAGATGTGCTCTGTTACAATGAGAATGTTTTAAAGGGGCAGATGTTCTGGTACAGTCTCGGGTCAGGACATTTCTGTATCTTTTATATTGCTTCATTGCTTAGCATCAAGGCATTTGGTTTTCTCAGGAATGTTCGTTAATTTTTATGAAACATATAATCTGATATAAATAGATAGAAATACTCGGCATCAATTCCTTCCTTCTGATTCCTATTCTGTTTTCATACATAGAACCTCATGATTTAGATATTTACATTAAACAGATTCCTTATTTGAAAGCTTACCTAGCTTTCAAATTTAGATTTGAAAAAACACAGAACAAACGAAATTAAATGTTTCTTTTGGATAGCACACTGACAAAGAAAAGGAAATCCCGTGCTGGGGGATAGTGCAGTCACGGGTCATGAACGTTTAAGCAGGAGTTACTGCCATCCAGAGGAGAAAAGCCATAAACTGTCATATTTCATTATTTTTTTAAGCATAGAAAGGTAAACCTAAATGGTTGATTCAGTTTATTTTGTAGTAAGGAATGCAAGAATAGAGAAATAATACAAATGTACCCAGCACTTTATCTGGGTTTTTTACATGTAGGTATTCATGAAACAAAGTTCAGGGCAACACTGGAGAAGCACAATAAAAAACAGATCCACAGAGGAAGAAGCACCAGGTAATAAACTGGATTTATTTTCCTCTCTGCAGTTTGAGATATTTAAAGAAGAGTTTTCAGAAATACCCGTGCTAGGTTCTAAGCTTTGGACATGACCCAAGAAGCGGAAAAGAGACGTAGATTCCACGCCCCTCGTATCCCAGGGCTCTGGATGTCCCTTGTCACTGTCGGGCACAACCGGGCATCCTCCCACCCTCCTGCGGGACACGGGACCTGTTTTGGACGGTCCATCTTCAGCCACAGACACGCACAAAACCCAACACCCGCCGCGCTCCCGGCCGCTCCGGCGGGGGATCCCTCCCCTCCCTCTCCTCCCCCGCCGGAGCCGCCGGTCCGGCAGCGCCCTCTGCTGGGCGCGGAGCGCAGCGCGGGCGGCCCCTCCGCAGAGGTTGGAATTCTCATTCCGGAGGTGAAGCACGCTATGACTGCCTTGCCTTTTTGCTCCTGAGTCTCCTGGCCGTCAAAAAGATCATCGGAAGGATGGTGAGTGAGGGAAAATTTCCTAATCAGAGGATAATAGTCCTTAATTCTAGACCATCTCTGATGACACCGACGTAACTTTCCCTATCAGATTTCACCCACAAGTGTACCAAAATTGAACTCAGGAAGCGGAGCTGAGCCCAAGTCCTTTGTGAGTGCAGCCACGTATTATCAACTGTCACGACGTGCTCATGCTACGTATGGGAACACAGTACCAAACCGGCTTGAACGAATGAATTCTTTCCTCAAGGGTCTCTGCTTAACGGAGGAATTTCCAGAAGGATCCCAGCCTCAGACCAGCGATGTGCCTGCCCTCGCCTCAGATTTATTTGTTGAGGTAGGAGAGAGGTCAAATGCACTGAGACTTCCACTTCAGTAAGTTATGTGCCTGATGATCTGCTGTAGGAATAACTATTGATCTCCGCTTATAACTCCTGTTAAGAGTCCTGTACGTATCGACAGCCCTGGAACCCCAGGTTTAAATACTAGGAGTACCAAAGACAACCAGGCAAATATCTTAGCTTGCTGTCTCCTAGCTTTCCTTCTGGCAAAATATTTCTATTGTGATTGTTTCCAATGACATTGAAAAATCTGAAATTTTGTTAGCTTATAGACGTGCAAAATAATGTGATCTTTCAAAATAATGTTTTAGGTTTTTTGAACAGGTTATTTGCCCTTCTTCTCCTGTATAATGCTGAAACTTAAGGGGAAATGGGAATCTCTCCATTGCTGTATAATTCTTGTCAATAACATCTATCATAGTCCATTAAAAAGTCCAGCAGAATACCCCACTGATTTCACTCAACTACCCACCACACAGAAATTGAATGAAGTGGGTGGTGAGACAGGACAAGCCCCGTGTTTTTTGCCACCGCACCAGATTCCTCCAGTGTAGCATTGTGTCATCTCTAGCTCCATCGCAAGATGATCTATTTCAAAAGCATGTGAGGAGCAATTGTTCTTACAGGCACTAGATAACCCCAAAACAGCAGCATCCAAGAAAAGCAGAGCAGAAATCACTGGCTACTGTTTCCAATTAGAAAAAAAAAGAAAAAAAAAAAAAAGGCATCAGGAAGAGCTACATTTTACAGAGCCAAAATGATGTTCTATTTCATATGGTGTATTTTTTTTAATATTATAATCCAAACAAAAACAAATTTAATTTAAGAATCTGCATTAAAAGCTGGAAGAGGCACTGTTGAGATGTGAAGAGGTGCATGGGCCAGTACCCAAAACACTGGATGTAATTTTCCATCACATTTGTCCAACCAAATCCATGTAAACTTTGAACAAGTTTGACAAGAGCCGTAGTGGTTTTGTTTTCACTGCTGTATGAAGGGAAAAAGTCCCTTGTGTATCAGGTATCCCTTGAAATGGGCAAAATCGTTGCGGTAAAATGTGTTTATATATTTCAAGACAATCATCAATCAAGACAATTCTTTGAAGACAATTTATGGTAATAATTTCATGGCTGTTTCTTAAGTTGCCTAGTCTACACAGCTGCCTAAATGAGTAAGTGCCAATGTAAACAGTCAGTATTAGGTGCTGCCAAATGAAATCATCACCCATTTTTGTGCCCCTTACCCAAAGCATGCTCCTCGCTGGCAGCCTCCAGTACATAAACTGATGAATCATCTTGCTAGCTCAGAAGGTGACAGTGAAATTAAATTCCTCTTCTTCCCAGTGCAACAGTTTAGTCACTTGAGACAGGAAATCTCTTTGTGTTGGGAAGCAGTACTGGGTAAATCTCAACCAGTTCCCAGAACAGTGAAAGGCTCAGGTTGCAGTAGGAACGATGTGATTATGATGGGCAGGAAGCAGAACAGGACAAGCTCCAGCAAAAACTCCATAGAATGCAATAGTGAGTATTATTCTTGATGTAGGTCTTTAATAGGTGGGTCAAAAACATTATGCCAAGATTAATTCTACAAATACGTTAAGCTCCTAGAGCTGTTTCTATAGAATTATGTTCAATACAGTAGGATTTTTCTGTAGAAATGCTTGTCTGTGCCCTGCATTAATGTCTGTGCCCGAGCCCAGTTCTGCAGAACTATCTTCACAAATAATGATGTAAAGGAGGAGCTACAGAGAAGTAGACGGGGAAGCAGGAAAACACACATCATTCTTTTTCTCGCCCACTTCCAGTCAGCTGTGGTATCTCACTACCAGTTGAAGCTGGCAGAGGGATCAGGGACAAGTTGCCACAAGATAGGGAAGGCACCTGCGGCTCAGGAGCACTTTGAGAACTATCTCCTGAGGAGGATCTGCACCAAAGCTGATTCCGATTCCTCTTTGTCAAGGCAGAGCCTAAACTTTGGAGTGGTGTCAAGTCTATTTTATGATACTAAGATCTCCCCGGGAATTTATGAGACTCTCTTGGATTTAATTTATCCCTTCAGGAAGTGTGGTGATAGATCAGTCATTTTAAGCCCACTGACCTCAGTCACCTTCAGTGACAGGTAAACTCAAGCTGAAAGTGAAAGGATCCCCAGGGTCACTGGTTTCTGCCAAAGGATATGTGTGTGCTATCAGAATGCTCAGACAACAAGAGAAATGTGATGCAAACCAGGAGCAATTGCTTGGAGCAATGCTGCAGACACAGAACACTAATGTAAGAACCATTGACATTTATTCCAGAATTATTAATTCTTCCTAAATGGTCCAAATTTAAATGGAATTAAATTCAATAGTGAATCTCACTTTATATGATGATGCAAAAGACTAATAGCAATTACCTGTTGAATGGCAACGGAACTGTGAGCAGTATCTAAGGCATTTGGGTTACTCAGAGCAGACTTAAAAGATTGACTGAAAAGGTGCTGCTTTTTGTACAGCTCACTGTAATCCACCTGTAAATCTTTGAAATTTTCATGGCTGTTTTACATGCAAAAAGTTCAATTTCAAGCTGAAATGCGAGCCTCAAATATTCAGGCTGGGTTTATTGCATTCCCAAAAGCACAGCTGAGGGCGAAAAAGCTACTGGTAGAGCTCTCAGACTGCTGATCAATCCACCTGCAGCTTCCTTGCATGTCTGATGGGGAGAAAGTGTTCCAGTGTTTTCAGCGTCTTTGCACGGCTATTTGAAAGGCAGCAAAAAATCAGGTATGTTTGGAGATAGCATGGAAGACAGTAAACAGTGCAGTGTGTTTCTGGAGTGAGTTTCTTACCAGTTAATGATTATAAAACTCGAAGCTCCTCATTGCAGTTTAAGAATTTGTACTTACTTTGAACAAGGAAGAAATTAGGAGAAGACGATGGATTCTGTTACAGGAGACTTATAGAATGCACTGTTCAAACATTGTCCGGATACTTCATCTGAAGTCTTCATCACAAGTAAAGATTACATGGGATCAGCTATCTGAAAGAAATTAAAATGCTGGCACGTTTTCTTGGCTGCTAGATATCTGAGAAATCTAGAAGTGGATGATGCCAAAGTATCTGCCATATGTGTACTTCTCTAGTCTTATTTTCCTGAATGGAATGTGGTTGCCACAAAGGATATTTGGAATTGAGAAGGAGAGATCAACTAGATTTGCCTTTCCTAGATGTGGTCTATCTCTTAGCAAGTGTTTTTACAGTTGCTATTACAACTTTGAAGAAAAGTTTTTCTCATTAACAATTGTCACTTTACATTTTCAGCACAGAAGAATTAAGGATATTGGGATATGTTTCAAGCCACTATTTTAGAGTTTTAGGAGAGCACTCTCCAAGGCTCACTGGGATTACACCAAAGGCACCCGCTATGCTCACTGGACCATTTTACTTCTATTTAATCAATCCCTTAAACAAAAAGTAAATAAATAATAAAAGTACATTTACATATATAATTACAGAAATGCGATTTATAAATGATTATAAATAGTAAATACTTCATCCCAACCTTTAAACAAATAACACAAAATTTGCATTTCAGTAAAATTTAATTACAACTGTAAGGAAAAAATTTATTATTTCTTTAGGTCAGTTTTAGAATCATAGATAATTTAGGCTGGAAGGGACCTCTTGAGATCATCTAGTCCAACCTCCTTCTCAGAGCAGTCCACACTACATCAGGTTGCTTGTGGCTGTGTCCAGTTGAGTTGAACTCTCCAAAGATGGAGATTCCGCAACCTCAGCTGAAAGCTAATTGCTGCAATGCATTGGTAAGAAAGCAATCCACATGCAAAATTATTCTCCATTTTTTTTTGATATAATTTGAAACGCTCCAGTTTCTATCAGAGGACTTTCCCACTTGCTAACGTTTTGGATTGCGTATATCTACTGTTCAAGAATCGTATCTCAGAACTTTGTATCTAGTGATAGCTAACAAGTGCCAAGAGGTGCTTCCTCCGTTTAGGCTTGTACGAGCCCCCAGCAGTAATAATTAGTTAAGTAGCTCACAGTGCAAAAGTTAGCACAGTAAGTAAAATCTTTTGGTTACTTTGTGATTACAGCTGATTCGTTTCCTTGTTTATGAAACTAGGTTTTTTTCCGAAGCTATTTTAAAGCTGTACGTCATTGTCTCTCAAAGATTTTCTAGGTACTTTATTTAACCTACAGTATTTTGGTTCCTTATCCAAAGTCTTAATGATCTTTTGTTTATGCTTTATATAAAAATATTGACAAAAGCCTTAGCCAGCATCAGAACCTGTATGCTCAGCACAGTACAAATGCATCAGGAGAATTTCTGCAACACTAGAAATGAACCTCTTACATTTCCCAAACTGTTTTTCCCTTGCTCATGGGTCAGTTAGCTCTTTCTAACTTACCCCATCCTCATGCTTGGATCTGTCCGAGGGCAGTTGTGGCAATTTCTGGGTGAGCAGGAGTAAGATCATTCCTTCTTTCTCCTTACCTTGGAACACAATCTTTGTTTCATATCTGTCATTTTTCTGGCCAGCAGTCTCTTTGAATTAGCAATGCTATAACTAAGTTTCCAGATTTAATTCTCTCTTAGACTTATTGGGGAGGTGATAAAAGTCTGTAAATTGTCATTGTCACCAGTATTTAAAAACACTTCCTTAATAAACATGCAGTGATTTAACTCATCTTTTTTGCCAAACTCTGGAAGCTGTAGCATCACTGCAAGAACCACTGGTAGCCCTTCCCAGTGTGCAAATCTCCTGTGAGTTCACAGCCCCTGTGCAGCTCTCCTCTGACTTCTGCAGAATTGGGGAGCTGAGGTTTTGCCTCATCCCTACCGACCTGTCCTGTCTCCCTTCAACTTCTGTCCTCTCTTCTGCGCAGATCTCAGGTCAGAAGAGTCAGGAAAGCAGTGTGACTACTTTCCTGGCAAAGCACTGCTTCGAGAAACACATCTCAGAGACACAGTTGGTCCCTACTGCTTTGATCCCAGTTGCTTGCAGAAGAGAGGTTTTGATCCGGACTAGCACGGGGAGCCTCTTCTTCCACCCTCCTGGGAGACCAGTGCTGCACTAGGTCGGTTCCCCCACCAGAAGTGAACATGGGGCGTTTTGTTTAAACTGGGAAGCGGATAGTGTTGAACCTGCCTATTTGTATAAACTAGCTGGCTGTCTTCTTGCCATCTCTAATGTAAACCGACTCTGGTATTGTGAAACTTTATTTATTTTAAGCTTGCAATATTTACCAAAGCAGACCATACAAAAAGGGTCTTTTCTAACTTCCATACCATTTTTCTACTGACTTATTTGTTGGAAAGATATGTTCATGTATAATTAAATGTGGCTTGCTTAAACTTTTGCAGTTGGTAGCTTAATATATATTTTGTTGTACTTTGAGTACAAAGGCTATATTATGCTTTTGTTGGCATCCTTGCTGGTCAGTATGCCAACTGTGTAATTTTGTTCTCTGCTATATGTCAGGATTCGAGTGCCGAGGGCTCAACAGGTGGTGCTGGGATAAAGTTCTGGCAAATCAAATAGGTAATGCGGTTATTTCTTTTGTCAAATTATAATTGAAAACAGAAACGAGTAAAATGAAACTCACATTTTCCTGGTGCAAAACAGGGTTTAGAATTAAATTCAAATCAGTTTCCATGACAAATACACATTACTACTGGAGCTTAGTCTGTAAATAAACATGCAACACCTTAGTTTTGATGTAGAATGATTTGTTCCCTGTAAATTTAAACTTTATACATCAGTGTTTAAACAGTAACAGAAGGCTAGAGTGCTCCATGAATCTTCTGTCTTTCTTGTACAGGTTTTGCAGAAAATGTGCCAAAAGCTTCAGGAAAACTTTGTAAAGATTTAAATCTGAAAAGTCAGAGAATTTGAGACAATCTGTGATACATAACTCAAATGTTTAACATCGAGAGTTTCCTGCCATATTGTTTTCTAATCGTTGCTATAATCAAGCTCCCAGCAGAAAATGATAAAATACACTGGAAATTCCAGTGAGTGTGCTGAATGAGGTGCTGCTCACTTTATGCTTGACTTGGATAATGTTTATTAATCCTAAAATCATAAAAATGGGATAAAGCCTTCTACAACAAAAATGCAACAAATATATGCATAGCTTGGTTTTCCAAAATTGCATATAGAAAGACCTATGCACTTGCAAGCCTATCCACTTTGCTGTTGTAGCTGATTTTTTTTACACTGAGATGTTTTATTTTCCTCTGAGGGCCTATCTAAATCTGATATATATAATCTTATCTACGGCTTCTACAATCATTGGGATTTTATTTAGTTTTCTGTTCCTCCTCATTCAAAGACATTTCTCCTAAACTGTAATTTTCCTTCCTCCAAGTTATGTATTCTCAGATCTGAACCTATCACCCACTGAAGCAGCTTCCTGCAGTGGCCTCTGGCTCCTCAGGCTGGTCACAAACATCCTTATGTCCATTTCAAGCTTATTTAACTGAAGGCTTTACTTTGTACGAGACCAGATGGTACATCCTCTGCCCTCGCTTAGTAGCTCATTCTGTAAGTGATCAGGAACGAAGCAGCTTGAGAAAAGGGTATCACATCCAATCCATAACCTTCATTATTTTTACATTTTATATACGATAGTAACTATTGTTCAGTCCTAGCAGAATACGTACGTTTCTCTCCCACAGCAGCAAGCTGTGGTTGTGATGCTGGCTGCCAGGGCTACAGGCAGGTGACAAGACCACTGCCTGTGCCCTGGCCTGGGACGCACCTAACAGGACAAAACCTGAGGAAACTACTGGACGTGGCACAAGAAATTGCTGGACGTGACAGATCACAGGGTGAGAAGCTGACAAATTTACAGATGATGCTGTGAGGAATTCACAGGTGGTTATGGAGGAGTTATGTGAGAAACAGCCAAATTTCACAGAAAGCTGGGGGTGAGCGCTGGGGATGTTTGGGGAGTGGGGATAGCACAAGGCCAACAGTACCAGGTAACTGTACCAGCTTACCTACACAAGATTGAGATCACCTTGCAATGGTATCAGAAATACCAAAATTCAAATTCAACGTCTACAGGAATTGAAAATGGAGCAGATATGGCTGGATTCGTGGAGAGCTACTAAATCCATGAACTTTTAAGCTGTTGGCATTTGACTAGTCACCAGTTTAACTTCTTCACACTTTTCAGAATGAAGATACCTGGGAACGACAAGACATTGGCAGAGAATAAGGATCCCAGTTCAACATAACCCTTTTCACAGTCTCATGCTTGGACTGACTGAGTTCCTGGGGAAGCAGGACACAGCTTCGTTAACTCAACAAAGCTGCACTCAGTATTCTCAGGAGTTAATCGGGCAGCTTCTCTGCGAGGGACTGACTCAGAAGGTACAAAGTGTGTTACAGCCAAAGTATTATTAAATTCTTTGCCTCTTTAGAAATTCTTTCAGGGCACTACTACATTTCTAGACTGACCTGCTCCAATCCCTGCTATGGCTATGAATTGCCATTAATGCTCAATGCATGAGAGGAAGCGTTCTGGTTTTTCTTTTTTTTCTTTTAAATAACCATGTGGAATATTTATGTTGAACCTCAGGTAGCTGTTTAGAAAGAAACAGCTGAGAAGCAGATAACGTACCCCTTTCATTGACAAGATTTATGTCTTGCCTGGCAGGACTTCATACTTACAGAGCTCACGGCTGACATAGTCAAACTCAAGCAGCACGTAGTCCAGTGTTTATCCAGGGGAACTGAGACTGCTGCTCCCACGCTTTTTTGTGTGTGAAATTAAATCAGCCACGTTGAAATTGGCAAAGATTTAAAAACATGATAAAACTCCTATAAAAAGGGGAGAGAGAGGCTCAGAGGCAGTTTGAATCAATGAATACTGCATAGAAATAAATAGGGTATGCATGAACATTTCTGCTGACCTTCTGTAGGAGCCGTCTGTCTGGTTGCAAGGTACCTTCTTCCCAACAGGAACGCGTGAGGAGTTCAGCCACAACACCGACCACCCTTCCCCCACAGCTGTCAAAACTATTGTAGTTTGGCTCTAGCATATGTGTCATTGAATTCCGTGCTGTGCCAAAAAGAGAAGGGAAACAGTACGAAACGTGTTCTTAGGTATGTCTCTGCCACGGACTCCGTGAGGCTTGGTGTCACCGACTGCTGACAGAGAAGGTTTGTCTGCATTTTAACACAACTTTTTAGTCAATGTGTAAAAAGTAAGTAAGGGGGTGAGAAAGGCAGATGAGAAAGGCATTTCCCAGGAGATTCTTAACCTTCTCCAAGGATAACATGACAGTTTTGACCAGTTTTGCCACAGCTCAAAGGAAGGAGAAGGAATAAACATCTGATAGGTATAGTGCCGGTACTCAGTAGATCCCTCAAGGGAGGCCAGGAGGAGGGAGGGGCAAGGGATTGGGTGTACCTTCATTTTGTGAGGTGAGCAGGTAAACCTGTGGGTTTTCTCTTTTCCTGCCCCCATCTCTCTGCCTGTCCAGACAGCTGTGTCCCGGGAAGCGCTACTGATGGCAGCGTGAACTGCGCATTGGAAAGCACAGGCAGAATTTGCCCCATGGGAAATAAATCAACCATACATACCTGCTGAAAATACCCTGTCTCATCTCATACAAGTAACACTAACTTCTTTTGAATTTCTGTGTGGTTGTTTGCCATCATTTTCTATGAGCGTGCGCAATAAAACACAGATATTTGGAGACAGAGAAATAGGGAGGGCTGGGAGGTAAGTATGCGTGTGTTTGTACGTGAATGTAATTACATACATCTCACCTCTGAGCCTGGAACCAGGTTTTCAATTGTTCTTGAGTTTACATACAAAAAGGAATGCTTTAGACCGAAAACATCTCTCTGTGTTATTAAAACATGGAGGGAGGGGAACAAATCCTCCAGGACAGCAGTAAGATGGATAGCATTTCTCCCCTCTACCAGTCCTCTCACAGCCCGGAAATATGTACTTAGAGTTATATTTCATCTCAGTTCGATGTACCAGGTTTTAGCTATTCAAATCCCTTTTTCCATTAGTGTCAGTTAAGCCGCTCAGGCTTTGTGTGTGGAAGTTGCCCTACTTCTGTCGCTCTGTCTCTGTGTACCTTCCGTTCAATTTACTAGGTAAGTGAACCCTCCCAGGGCTCTGGCTGGCCCGTGCCCGCAGGCTGGAGCATCACCTGCTGAACCTCTGCAGCCTGTGACACATTTAGCGCTTTCTTCTCCCCTTCAGGTGAGGACACTTGCCCTCACAGGAACGCAGACCTGATGTGGACCACTGAGTCCAGCCAGGCAGGCAGCACCCCACTGCCGGGGCTGGGAGAGCTCCCAGCACATCTGCGCCAGCTGTTCAGAGAGCAGCAGGGAAGAGGCTGGGAATCAAAGTCTGCATTTAGACCCGCCTGGGCATGTTCCTAGACTCCGTTCTGCCCTCCCACCTCTCTGCTTACAGCTTCCCTTTCTCCTTCTTGTGGTTCTTGCATACATGAATATGCTTTTTGAATATCTCTTAAGTTGTTCCTCAGAACCGCCCTCTCTATTTTCCTTTCTATAATTTAATCCATATTTATTCTTGCTACAAATAATCTAAGGGCTGGGGACTTGATCCACACAAAATCCTGTCATTGTGAGACCTAAAATGGCAATGTTTACCCTGAGGTGTCTGGTTTCCAGTCACAGTCCCTGCGATAGGCGTTGCCTTGTGTCACATGCCTAAATTTTATAACAGTGCAGGAGAAGGGCTTGATACCTTACTGAATCTATTTCAGGCTTTTTTTTTATTTATTTTTTTATGATTAACGGATGAGACTAAACCATTTGTAGTGCATTTACTATCAGAAACAATATTGAAAGTAATTTGACCCATATAGTACTTTTTTTTTTTTTTAATAATACTATACAGTGGCAAAAAAGGCTATGAAATCCTGTGTAGAGATCTTTATCTTAGTTGAACTGGTTGAAATATAGACAATGGAAATTCTCTGGGTTGACATCGGTATAATAGGAAGCGGAATAAGACCTGCTCTTCTGAGCGATGTGCTGTCACCACAAACTACATCACCATACATACCTAACATATAAAAAGTTTATTTGTCAGCCTGCTCCTGTGAGCTCTGTATTTATGGCTACTTTATCATCTGAATAAGCCGTGTTTTTCATTATTAGAAACATAACAGTCTTGCAAACCCTGGAGTTGTAGAGGTGAACGTGAATGCTTTTAATGTCAAGTCATATTGCTGTAAGCATTGGAGAAATCAGGATAATGCCATACTGTGTTACTCAGCTAGCAGGTCAAGTGTAATATGAAAGCACCAAGTTCAGAAGACCTCTCCTAGCGCATTGCATTTCACCAAAGGACTAAATTACTCTATTTCTCACAGGACTTTCAAGTTGGAAACTGCAGCTTCTTAACCTGGGGACTGTGCCTCCTCTAGCACACGTGCACAGCACCTTGCCCGGCAATGGTCTACACCCTGAGAAGGTTCTTTCTCAGCTGCCACAGAAGATAGTGTTGTGTGCCACGGTAGTCCATTTACTACTGTGAGCCACTGTACCATTTAGCTCGGGAGTCACGGTCTAACGGCTACCTGAGGAGTGAAAGCTGAGGTAAGACACTGAGTGAGATACCTGGCTGCCAGTACCCCTTAGTGGTCAGATACAGTCAGCAGAGCTAAGCTGCCAACTTTCTATCTTTAAGGAAAAGAATTATGTGCTGACATTGCCATTTTCAAATTCAACTCCTCACAGAAAGAAAAGTCAAAAATGTTGAGCTTTGCAGCTATTTACCTTCAAATGGAGAGGTTAACTAAATAAAGGAGCTGCTAGCGCAGTCCTTACGGAGTCTGCTTAAAGGCATAATAAAGGTTCAATGTAAATGTATATCATTAAATAGCCTCTTCAAATATCAAAACAAGTTATCATGTCAAAAGGGAAGAGAACTTGGTTATCAGGAGTAAAAGCCACCCTTCAGAAGAAAGTCATGTCCAATGGAGAAAAATAGGGAAGAGAGTAGGACTTGGAGAAGTTAACTATAAAACCACAATAAACAGGCCACCAATATTATGAAGAGTGACTTGATAAACAGACAAACCGAATAAACTGCGTTCAGTTACCTCAGACTCTAGAAGGCTACTGGTGAAACTGGTGGTACCAACACGCAATAGAGGTGCAAAAGGAGCGCTTGTGGAAGAGAAAGCCATTGCAGGAAACCTAAATGTGTTTTTTGCATCAGTAATCAGTAAAGGAGGACAGAGAGGTTCCTGTATGAGACCAAAAGTGTCTCCAGGACTGCATCAGATTAAAGCATCAAACAAGTACACCACTTGGAGCAGAGGGTCTTTACTCAAAATTCCAAATGAACTCAGATATGAAATTGCTGGTAACGGCACTGCGTAATCAATTATTGCACTGACCTCAGTACCACTGGCAGGGAAAAGGAAGATGAAAATCTGTGAGAAAGGCTTCAGAGGAACTCTGAGAACTAGGAACTAGTAACTTGACTTCTTCAGCAAACAAACTGGTAGAAGCTGTAAAATAATCTAGTCAGCGTGGGGAAAAATTATGTTCCTCAGAGAGGGGTCCAACTGATTTTTGTAGAAGGCAATCATGCCCCCCAAACCTCCTAGAGCTCTGCGTGAGAATCAGCATGTTGTGCTTTTTGAGGAAACCCCAGCAGCCCAGTTAAATGCACACCCTCTGCGGCACAACTGCGTGCTGTCTACCTTACTGAGTGAACTAGCTGTGTGTTAGAGTCATAAAATCTATTATAACTAATAATACAGGGCTTTGGTTTTCTGTTGGATGGAACAGAATCATCTGTACTTCTAACTTTTTTTGAAAGCTGCAAGCCAAATCTCATATGCATCAATTAGACTGTGAAAATGTACTGTTGGAGCTGCCTATGGAATATAACTTAATGATAAATTGCAAGTATGCCGTAGAGAGACATAACAATGTTACTGCCATTGTTCATCCTTTGGTATTTGGTCTGCAGAGCCTGAGCTTGTTAATCAGCAGTTCGTCCTGCTTTTTTGCTGGGGTGCGTTCAACTCCAAGAGTGAATTTCCTCTATGGGCTTTCTCCCACGTAAGCTTGCAAAGCTCTTTTGTCAGTCCGTCGGTCAGCCGCGCTCTGCTTTAACTGTGGTAGTAACTCATGTCTGGAGGTTGTTCATTCTGGCCTGGCGCAGCTAGCATTGTGTCGCTCTGAAGCTGAGGGAGACACTGTGTCTTGTGTAGACGCAGTTCAGGTCTGGGGACAGTGAGCGTGGTTCTGGACCCTTCTTCAGGTGCCCTGCAGCCCTGAGCAAGGGGATTTTGAAGGTGTGCTGGATAAAAGACTAAAAATACTGATTTCTGTATTGCGTACAAACAATGAAGAGTGCAACAGCTCATGTAGTCTGAGTGCTCCTTTTGGGAATGCTTTGATCTCGCTATTTGTGAGATTTGTTCCAGGAGATTTGTTTGAGATTGTTACCAAGAAAGTAAGTAAAATTACTGTCAGGAAAATTATTTTGAGCCATATCTCTTAGGAAGCACTACCTACAGCAATGCTAATGCTAATTCTAACACTAGTGTTCTTCTTTTCTCTATATGTCTGGGGGGGGTCATATTATGGTTGTATGTAAATTTGCAAAACTAGTTGGATATCACAAGCTGATTCTTTTAGAGAAAAGATCAGCTGAAAGAGATCAGCCATTCCTGGCCAGGGAGAATATATCACTTATTTGATAAAAGATATAAAAATGATTCATACATTGTCTACAACTTTGAATTCCACTTAGTACTTATCAGGAGAGACGTTAGGTGCATCCTCTCCCCATGAACCAAGTCAGTAATCTCCACATGTTTAGAGATGAGGCATTAAAAAGACATAGATTGGCTCTCTTGGTTTTCCCTTTCTCAGACAGAAAATAGAAAAAGCATTAAGTTAAACTCAGTGAAGACAGTGAAGATAAGATTCCCAGAATTTAAGAAAAAAAAAAAATCAAATCCTAAATCATAGAATAGTTTGGGTTGGAAGGGACCTTTAAAGGTCATCTAGTCCAACACCCCAGCAGTAAGCAGGGACATTTTCAACTAGATCAGGTTGCTCAGAGCCCTGTCCAACCCAACCTTGAATGAATCCAGATCTCCAGGTATGTGTTTGAAATACTGCTCACCCTTCCCATGTCTGCCCAGATCAATACAAAGTCCTGCAAATGAAAAGACCACAGAGCAGAGATCCTTAGTAAAAATATATCCAAGCTGAGGGTCTTCATCTCCTAAAATATTTTGATGTCCTGTCCAAATAATATTTTGAAGTAAGATGGAGTTATTTTCATTAGCTGTTGAAAGTTTGGAGAAAAACATGTTTCTTTGTAGTTCTTTTTCTTTTGTCACTCACCAGAAGAAGGCTTCAGGCTGCAGCTCCAAAGCCGGTTATCGCTTCTCCTGCAGCCAGGAGGAAATGGCCCGCGTTTTGTAGGAAGGGCCTTAACTTCAAGGTAATTGATTAATTGATTACAAATCCCACAATTCCTAGCAGCTGGATCAGCTGGATCCACAATTCCCCCTTTTTTGTTTACTGATTTTTAGAACTTCATGGTGAGCAAAGACCCAGTTAAGTAGAATTCTTACTTCCCTCTTTCGGGGTAGCTTTACCTTCTTTGTTGAAGGAATTGCTGCTCCGGCTCTTCTGGCTCCGGCAGTGGCTCTGGTGGGGTCTCTTTCAGGGTCTCTTTATTATTCTCTTTATTACCACGGGGGTCACTAGATGTCGCTCACCAGAAGAAGACTTCGGGCTGCAGCTCCAAAGCCTTTTCACTTCTCTCCTGCAGCGCAGGAGGAAATGGCCCACCTTTTTAGGAAGGGCCTTAACTTCAAGGTAATTGATTACAAATCCCACAATTCCTAGCAGCCACATTCCTAGCAGTTGGATCAGCTGGATCCACATTCTTTTTCTTTACAAATCTACTTCGAAATAGTCTTCTGTTGGTATACACATTGTTCTAACTTTCATCCTCGATAAAACTACAATACTAAGGGCAAACCTTACAAAGTAGCTCATGAGTAAATGGAATTTAATGGGGTCAATTATCCCCACATGCTTGTGTGCAGGTTTCATTAATATTAATAGATCATAGACATGTGTATTGAGCTGAAGAATAGGCTATCACTGGCCTCTACACTCTATTTCGTGTGTGTGCTGATTTAGAATTATTCAGGAGAACATGTTAATTTTCAAATGTCTAGCCTGTTAGTGGCAGGAAAAACTTCATTTGTCCATTACAGCTGCAAGATACAGAAATGTTGAAAAAATAGATTAAACATGACTGAAAGAGTACAGATTCCGTTTGTGCCTTTTCCACAATTTAAAATCACATTACATGCATGTCTCTCCATAAATATTTAATGAAATGGAAATGAATATGTAGCAGGCTGGGTTCTTCCTCTAAGGGTTAAGTTCCATTTCTGCAAATTGGTTTGTGCCCTATTTCTGCTCGTGTGCCTCTGTGCATCTAGACGTTTTCTTGGCATCTCTAACTCTTCTGAGGTTTCAGGAGATCTTCAGAGATTCGCTAGTAATTGACCTGTTTGGATTGCACATGACTGGCATTTGCTAAAAGATAACAGTCCTGCATTTTGTTGTTAAGTGCTGGTCATGTTATTAACTTGTGGCCGAACCAGAATAAAGGCTCAGGAGACATCATCTTTCCTTAGACAACTTCATTTGGTTCTTACCGTAATCTCCATTATGAATGAAGCACTTTGATTTCAGTGCAAGAGTCACATATTCTTTAACTCATCAGCTGTGTTTGTCCAGTAATGATACACCCACTTTGTTTCATTTTTTTAAGATGTTACTGTACACTAAAGATAAACAATCAACATAACATAACATCAAAGTCAGATGATTTAACCTTCTGCCACTTCCCTAACCGCTAAAGAGTTCCTGCCGCTTCTGACTGGGTATTGGAACATGTGTAAATGTTTTCTGAGAAAACAGGATTATCAATGAAGGAAATCTGATGTTTTGTCCTTAGAAAACAGGAATAATTAATAAGCTTAGGTCTATCCTATTCCAAGGGATTCTGAATGAGCCCTATTTGGTTTAGGTTTATCATGTAATAGAAACAAATCTTGCCCCCAGCTACAATAGCGTAATACTGGAGGAACCTTCAGGTTTAGTTCTGCTGTAATTTAAACTAGTTACTATCTCAGTGTAACACATCTGATTTCAGCAAAGTTCCTCATGTTAAGTACCATCTTTAATAGCCAAGCAAATTAAAATGAAATTAGAGCCTAGAAACAATGAATTAACACTAGCCAGATAAGCACATGCAATCTACTCTGTGTAACACAAGAATTGAATACTGCTGATCTTTGCAAGTAATAATGACAACTCAAACATAATGCCTTGGGGTCTGCAATAACCTGGAGGCTAATTAACTGGAGGGCTTTTTATTAGACTTTGTATTAAATAAATTCAGCACAAATCCATAGAGACCAATAAGCATTTTTAGGCAGTCTAGCTAAATTTTACCCCAAAAGTGATCAAGCTACATAGGATTCTGGCTTGTAAGATGTCTGATTAATATATTGGCCTCCAATAATGCAGGTGCTTGAGAGGAAAATAGGAGCAAATAAGAGATGGAGATAGAGGAAGTCTTCTGTCAGTATAATTTTCATGCTTTTGTATCTTCCTTTAGATATAGTATTAATAGAAATATATTTACTTCAGAGTTTTTTAATACTGCCCTAAAATACATCATCGTTTTAAAACTAAAAGCTGATGTGATCAAGCAAGTTAAAAAAAAAAAAAGGCAGGATAGTGCTCTATATCTTAATTTCAAAGCTTACCCAAGTATCCTGTTATCTCAGCTCTCAATGAAACCCGAAGATGCATACTAGCAGTACGCAAGCAAAATGCTGCAAGGCCAAGTGCTGAGCACAGTAGGGATATCAGCAAGGAATCTCTGCAAGGGGAATAAAGTCCTGCTGTGTTCATAAAAGGTCTGATCACAGTCAACAACTGAGGTGCACACAGATCTATCCAACAAATGTAGCAGTCACCCAAAAAAGTCTGTGCCTTGGCTGATAACGATGATGAAATGGCATATAGTAAAGTCTCTGTATATTCCTATCCCAATACCACAGAAAAGGGAACATATTTCAACTGGTTTCTTTTAAATCAAATAACACACTGGAAACAAGCAATAGCTGTATAGTATAGCTCTTAAAATATTATAATTCTGGTGCAATGATTCAGCTGACAGGGCGTTCGGCCTTCCCAGGACAAGTCTAACGGGTTCCTTGTTGCTATTATCTGGAGATGGGAAATCACTTGGTAACCTCGTGCAGTATTGGAGGGCATCTGACTCTTCCTCTGCAGCAGAAATCTGAAGTTTCTATAACTGAACTGGATAAAAAAGCATTATTCTTCACTTGCAAGATGATGTCATTTTTCTTCATGTATACAAAACTCAGTAATATTTAAGTAAGTTTGGGTTTATATTCGTTACACGAAACAAAGTTCTTTAAGAAATTGTTAAAAGATCCTTGACCTGGACTCCTGCTAGTCGTTGTTAGAATGACCAATTTGTTCTGCTTGGACAGCACCTCTCCCATGACCTGGCTATGACAACATAGCAGCCTGAAAATGGCACAGCTTAGGGTGTGAACAGGGAGTTCCTGGACAAACTAAAACACAAAAAGGAAGCCTACGGACGGCAGAAACAAGGACAGGTAGCCTGGGAGGAATATAGAGAAATTGTCTGAGCAGACAGGGATCAGATGAGGAAAGCTAAAGCCCTGATAAAATTAATCTGGCCTGGGACAATCAAGGGCAAGACGAAAAGCTTCTATAGGTATGTCAGTGATAAAAGGAGGACTAGGGAAAACGTGGGTCCTCTCTGGAAGGAAACAGGAGACCTGGTTACCTGGGATATGGAGAAGGCTGATGTACTCAATGACTTTTCTGCCTCAGTGTAGGTCCACCAGCAGGTGCTCTGGCCACACTGCCCAAGTCACAGAGAGAATTAAAAAAGTAAGAGCCCTTAAAAGAAAATGTCTCCTTCCAAAAGAGATGCAGTTATGCCAACAATATCTGGTGTAGTCAGTGATCTGAAATTCAATAGGACTCCTCAAGCACACCTGCCTAATCTTTGCAAAACATAGCAGGATTAGGGAAAAACAAGTACCACCAATGTTGCTTTACCCAGACTTCTCAGATATCCTATCCCAAATTCAAAGAAACGGAGTAGACACTGGTGTATTTCACAGAATTATAATACGTAAAATAAGCCTATCCCTCCTATAGAATCTTTCACACAGGCATTGTCATCCTCTTTTGGAAAATGAGACAGCCACCAGTATGAGTCAATTCTCATTTAGGAGCTTCAATGAGTAGTAACTGCTGACATTTGTGCGGGGAGTAGATCTATCTCCTCAAGTTCTGGCCCGCTAATAATTTGACAACCTGCATCAGGATAGCTTTATCCACAAACCAACAGACACACTGTTTACCATCGGATAACCTCAGCTGTTCCCAAATGAGGCAAGCTGGTTTCACCCTTCATTCTTGTAGAATTTCTCAGATATTAGGGCTAAGGCAAAGTTTTAATGTTTTGATTTCCATACAGTCAGAATGGAACAGCAAAGTAGCAGGACAGTAGCAAAGTTTTATTCATGGGCAAAGGTTGGGCCTAATACGCAGCTGTCCTTTATAACCATCTTTTTGTTGTTGTTTTTTAAAGATGTTTAGAAGTTCCTCAGTCTCAGGGTTAAAATAAATCCACTGTTCCCTGGAATTCCTGTTTACGAAACCTCCTGTTGCACTGTTTGTCTTGACAGTGTGGTCAGCCTGATCTCTCACCAGCAGCATCCTACATGTCACCACTGGCAAGGTTTCAACTGAGTCCACTGGACAAAAAACAACAGCTAAAACCATGATTCCAAAGTATTTTTTTAAAAGAACAGCTGAATCTCGGGAATAAATGAATGGTTTTCCAAAAAAAAGTGGAGAGATTTTCTCCTGTAGTCAAGAGCCTTCATTAAAGAGATCCAGACAGATTTACATTTTTAAAAAGCACAAGATTTTGGGGTTTTGCCATTTAAATCATCAACTACTGTATAAATTACATTCGAAAGACCCATTGACTCCAACCAAAGGATATTTAAGAGACTGTCTCAGTTATGAAAGGACCAGGTAAGAGGAAGTGGAAAAAGGACAAGCTATAGAATATCCATTAGTAAGATGACTAATATTACTGCAATCCCGAGTTCCCGTTTCTTTGGCTCTTTTCATGGAGATTTAAAGATAATTGTAGCAATGGTTCAGGAAGAAAAGCTAAAAGAGAGACAAATCCTGCAAAAGGAGGTCATTTTAGAAATGCTCAATATTCCTTCAGTTTTATTGTAAATTATTTATGAGCTGCTTTTAATATTAAAGTTCTTCATGAGTTCATTGGAGAGATGGTCAAGATTAGTAATGAACTAATCATCATAGAAAAAAATTTATTGCTAGCAGCCTCCAAAAATCTAGCAGTTTGGCTTCTGTGGGTAAAAATGAGGTAATGTAGCAAAGTCCTGATTATGAGGAAATGTACAGATTTTAGATCACAGACAAATAAGATTAATGTTATATCCCACGCTGTGCTGAAAGGGATATCTTGCCTGGTTAAAAATATATTTAAAAACCATCTATTTCCTTGTTTTTCCTATGTTTACATTTTTTGTGTAAATGTTCCTGTTCCAATATATAACTTTTCCTTGTCACACAGCTTGCATTTTCCTTAGTTTCAATAAAGAACCTTCCCCCATTGGTTGCCATGCCTTCCTCTCAGCCTTTTGAGAACGTTTACAACAAATTTCAGCCAAAAATTCAATTCCAAAGCAAATACCAAAAGGTTTTTAATCACTTAGGTTTGGTTTATATGTGTGTTCTTTTTAAGCGACTTGTTTTTCAGCAGTTCTGGCTAACATCACCATTTTTTGTAATCAGGATTGCCTTTTTTGGTTGCTTAGGAGAATTGTATCCCGAAAGCCTCACCTGGATGTTCTCTGTAATGCCACAGCTGTCATGCCATTAACTTGACTTCCAGGACACTGACTACTGATGCAACAAGTAGGCAACTACTACACTCCTCAGAGTGACCAGGAGAATCGAAAAAGTCCGCTGAATATTACCTTATGGCAATTCAGAGAATCTGAATCTCATATTTGCAAGACCTAACTACTTCCCCATAACTGTAGCAACCTCTTTAGCATTTGGAGAAAATTAAACTAAATACATCTGCCAACGTCAAATACTCAAAGGACAACTTTTATTTTAATCACTGTAGACATAGAAAAAGGAGTTCTTTAAGGAGTCTGTCAACTAAGAGCTATATATAACTCTTGAGAAATTCCTTAGTGATTTTCCTGGTTAAACAGATTTCCTTAAAGTACATTTGTTTGCTGCACAGGGTGGAATTATTGTAAAATCAAATACTTATTTTCAAAAGTCTGATCTGACTTGCAATGCTAACACAGCAGTACAGTAGTAAGCGTACAACACACATCCGTTGCACCATTTATGTTGGTCGTATTGATCTTAAAAGAATGACCGGGCATTGCAGAGCTAATGTTCGTATCTGCTGAGAAAAGGGCCAGAATGAAGTGCTAACTGTTGGAGTTAAAGCTCTTTCTCTCATTGATTTCAGTAAGCATTTTTCCAGATCCAAAGCCTTTCTGTTAAGTTCAGTGCTCTTTCAGTCAGGGCTGTGATATCCATTGAAGCCAAAGAACAGCAAGCTTGTCCGATCTTTTTTGAGAATCCGGTTTCAGTTAAATAACCCAGCAGCCCGTGCTCTGAGTTAGCATTGCAGAATATGCACCCACAGAGGGTACTACCAAGCTGCAAGCTGTCTAAGAGGTACTCCAAAACATGGAAAGCAACAGGCTATGTAAGCTGCATGCAGCCTAATTTTGCGCTATTATGAAGGAAAGCATCTTTTTGACCTTTCATTTCATTTATTTCTTTCTTAGATTTACATTTCCCTTATTTTTTCTGAATTTCTATATCGAAATGAAAAAGCTTTAGCTGGTTTAGTCCTAAATTTGTAAAGAGTTGCCCATTTATAGTGGTGACATTACTTTTATTTAATGACACAATGCCAATCCGCATTGTTGTGAGAATTAGCAAAGGACCTGTGAATAGACATCCATAGGGATGAATTCGAAGATGATGGGTAACATAAACTGAGGAAAAGAAGCCACACAGTGTCTGTGCTAAGGTAAATCATAAAAAGAAGGAACAGAAGAGGAAGAGCAGCTAAGTGAGTGGTACATAACACCTAATCTAAAGCACGTTTATCTCTCCTTCAGCACACACAAAACTTTTACTAGTTTCTTTTTATGGTTACTGAATACCTACATTATTTGAAGTTAGAATTTACTATTCTGGGCATTAAACCCTAACTAAAGCCTTAAAAATAGGCTTCATAATAAAATATTTATTAATCTGTAACCTACACCAAGTCGTACACTCCAACTAAATTCATCCTGTTGTCTCCCAAGAAGAATACCATGAATGTGTGGCAGCCACAGAAATACAGTTGATACAATTGTACTACAGTAACAGTGTCTGACTGTCTTCTGTTTCTTACTACCTTGGCTCTATTTTAAACACGTCTGTGTTTGCTCAGCAACTCAGCTTCTGAAACACACACCAAAAATTTACTAAGTTCTATGGCTGTGAAAATATTTCTATAATATAGAAAAGCTTGGTAGCTCTTCATTCAATCACTTAATGAAAACAGCTCAGGATTAAAGAAATCCAGGGAAGGATAAAAGATTAACCTGGAAAAGGCAAATAGGCAAGGCAAGTGAATAAAGCTGAGCTTCCTTATAGCCTCCCACTTCAATCAAGGAGTCCTACAAGGATTGGGCCACGGTGCCACAGCTCTCACACACGTGGCAGGGGTGGGCACGGTTCCCCTACATGCACCTCACCTCACGACGTTAATCAGGGCCACAGTGCAATTGTTCAGAAGAGGGGGAATACACAGTTCCTGGCACAGAACTGCATTTTTTCACTGGTTTCATGCAGTTAACACACGGAGCACAGGAGTCAGAGACATGCCATGGCACCGTAATGGAAATAAATGACTTTGCGGACCCGAGAGAGGGAGGTGGGAGCGAAAAAGCATCCTCACCCCCAGCAGCTGTGTAAATCTGTCCCTGCCAGGCAAGCTCTGGGAGGGGCTCAGTGCCTGCTGCCTCCCCGGGAGTCAGTGAGAGTTCAGGTGCTTACTATGTCATCAGGCTTGACCTTCAGATGCGACACAGCCAGGACGTTTGTTTTCCCACAACAGTGATTGCTTCAGTCAATTATTATTGCCCGTCCTAGAGTGCAAACACATAAGGACTTGATTTACAGTGCAAAATATACATCCTGAATTTACTTCCTCTTTTGTTTTTGGACTGCCGTAGCATCCCCAGCTTAAAGAGATGACAGCAAATTACTTCATAGGTAAATATATCTATGTATAGGGAAGGATAAATATCAGTCATTCGGGTCATCCTGAGATGAACGTTCAGTAGAGCTCTGGATGTGTTGTGTCTGATGTGACAATATATTTAAAGTTTTTCGCTTGCTGTTTTAAAAGTGATTTTTTTTTTTTGTCCTCCTCCCTGAAGGAAAAATTATTAGCGAATTTGTTGATTTTGCAATCTAGCCATTAAATCCAGTTTAACGCAGATTTAGGATTGTACATTCAGTTCTTTAAGCAATGTTTAGGTATTACCAATATACTGAAAGATAGATGAGACAACCTCATGGTAATACAGCTTTTAACCTTTCCTCTCCTCTACCATGACGGGGGAGAATTACAGTAAATGATGGTTACCTTGTCTGCAGTACGGACAATTGATTTGACCTCACTGCATCTGATGCTCTAATGGACTTCGTGGCTGAATCCCTGGAGATATAAAATATGTCCAAGTGAATTGGGGCAGGTTAAAGAACGGACTCGCTTTTCATGGCTGGCTCAAGCTATAATAGATCTCCCGGTTGTTCTGAGAAGAAGATTAAAAATGATCAATATCCAAATCGTTAAAAAAAAAAAAAAAGTGGTGGCTTCTGTAAATCTGCCTTAGGTTTTTTTCTCCTGCAGAATGCTGTGGGGGTGTCTATGTTGATGACATGAGTTTCTCTAACAAATGTTTGCTTGTTTGCTTCTGTTTACTCTCTTGTAACATGGTCCCTTTTGTATTAAGAATCAGACATTCGGATGGCATGAATCAGCATTGCTTTCCTGAAGTCTTGCTTGTTTACACCATTAGGAATCTGGCCTTAAGTTTATTTAATATAGATAAAATGACAATACTATAATATTTCCTGGAGCAGAAAATAACATCAAGGCCAGATTTCAGAGAATGATGGCAACCATGATAACTGAATGTCCTTACACAGCTCTGCCAGCCACAGTGCCTAAGACAAGAATAAAGCTCTAATTCAGTGAGGGGGAAAAACAAAAAGTATTTCCATGGCTGCTCTGAGTCCTTCATTTGGCAAAGTGTAATTCAACATCTTGTTTAGCTTTGCCTACCCTCTCACGAATAGGTCTGTCCTCTTTTGCCACCAGCACACAACTGAATTCATGGTCAGAATCAGCCTCTCGGGCTGTCAGTGCTGCAAGAGGAAAAGCTTGTAACATCACACGGCTCAGAGACAGACCTTCCTCGCTACGCGCAGCAGTAATGGGCCAGGTTACTTCAACAGCGGTATGCATACATACATACATTTGCTTAATTTCCTGTAAAACCCAAGCCTTAAGAAGACAGCTGGTCAACTGTTCCGTGGGTGGCACATGTGCATCGGGGATTATTTACTAAACGTCAAAACTCAGGGAGCCCAGATCTTTAACCTGTGAAGTCCGATACTGTTTGGATCTGTCATTGCCATTTGTTTAATGACAGAAAAAAGAGCTAATCCTAAACTTTATATTTGAAGATGCATACACGTTTTCCTAGTTTGAGAACTGTCAAGATATAGGAATTGGCCTGACCTAACTCAATTCCATTAGATTAACTGAGTTAATATGAAGAATCTTCTATTATGAAGAAATAGGTTTTCAAGAGTCAGGACATTTCCAGATAAAACTATGGTTTACCTCTACATAAATGACATGTAAACAAATTAATGGAAATGTCCAACAAATTGAAAAAGTTTAAAATAAATTTATGCAGTTGTTTGTTGAACAATATTTACCTTCTGTCTTTCACGCATTGCTTGTTTAAAAATATGGATGTGTAACAATGGCCTCTGAAAGGGATTCTGTTTATCCCTATATCCTGTTCCGAATATGTAGAAAAAAAGACACTTTACAAGCCCTCTGCTCAAGTCTCTGGGATTGTCTATGCTCTGTAGCTAGAGCTGAGCTGAATGCCTCAGCATCTATGGCTAGAAGAGGGAACAACTGCTGACCCTCCGATCCAGCTATTCTTGTATCTGGAAACATTGTCAGATGCTGCAAGTGTCAAGCCATCTGAAAGGCCAGAGTTGAGCACTAGATTATTGGAGTAGATGATATCTTATTCTTCTTCTTCAACAATTCTAACAACTTCGAGTCCCTCGCTGTCCCTTTATGAACACAGATGTCACTTTGCTGGGGGGACAGCCAAAATGACAAGAAGGTGACCTATCAGTGAACTCAGGAGCAGGTGAGGCATGTCAGCTTCTAATTTGAAACTGGTGTCAGTCCTGAGGAATGGCTGGTGTAATCACAGTCGTAACTGATATCCTGTAAACTCTGCAAACATTCACAGTGCGCCTGTTATGAGTAATATGAAATTAACAATTTGTGTTTACGACACGAGACACCAACTGAATCAAGTAGGTTTCAGTAACAGGATCAGCTGTCTGTCTTCCAGAGCAGAACCTCAAACTGCCTCAGTCAAAGCCAAATGACCGTGCACTTATGTTACAATAGGCATTGTATTTATTTTTAAGACAAACTTTTGTAACTTGGTGTAAAGTGAGGATTGAAAAACTAACTTCTAGTTGAAATTATTCCCTTAAAAATTTCTCTCACACAAGCCCAGTCCTTTAGACATTTGTGATTTTTAAGTGGGAGTTTTGGACCTAACAAATCATATACTGCATCTTAAATTTTCTGAATAACTGAAGGGAAGGCTCTGTGTAAATCTTCTCTCTCATGCACATAAATTACCAGCTGCATGAATACTGCCATTAAGACATGCAGACAAGTGCAAGGGGTGGGGACAGGGCAGGATGCCCGAAAGAGGTGGAGTCACAGAGGAAACAAGACATTTGCTCACTGAGTAATTATTTAGCCTTAATCTGCCTTCATTCTAGCTGAGCAAGAATGAACACCATGAGTTAGCCTGTCAGGCTCCCTCACTTCTCTAGCATCAAGGCAGGTTTTTTCTGCAAACTAGGCCTTTTCTTCCTGTTTCTGTGTTGCTTTACCTGTATTTTTTTTTTTAGGAAAAGTCAAAATTGCAGTATGTGAAGCTAAGATTTGAATTTAAATCAGGTTCAAGTACAAACTTAGGCTAAATTGAATTTCTGATTTGAAGACAGCAAAAAAACTCATACTCTATTCCACATGTATTTCAACCCAAATTAGCAGAAATCCTGACCACTCAGTTCCTTTCATGGTGGAAGTGCTGCCAAGCTTGGCACATATATTAGAAGAAAGTTCCTTTCCACAGACTGGCAAAGGTAAAGAAGGACCAGAAAATGGATCCATTGCAATTGTTAGGTAGGATCTAGTTAGTAGTGCTAGATAAACAAAAAACAATTAGGTAGTGGAGCTTGCTGAGCTGTTCAGTACGTTTTCACATACACAATCCACTTGAGCTACTAGCCTGTTGTAGTGCTGGTCTGTGGTAGGAAAATACCACTTATTCCCTTATTCCAAGAGAGAACTACGTCCCACAGAGCTCCAGTAATGTAATCAAGGCCAGGTACAGCACTAAAGCTGCAAGCCAAGCACAGACATCATTTGCAATCTGTCCCAGTACTAACACACCACACTTCACATGCTGCTCAGCTCAGGTTCCTAGCCACGAATGCCACCTAACTAACAGAAGACAGGTACAACTGCAGTCATTTGGGGAAAACATTGGCCCTAATCCCACCAGAAAGATCAGCTTGCAAAACTCACATTAATTTCAGGTGCATCATAGAAACAAAGGAGCACTTTGTCTTGCTGCTACCTGAATCTCAGGAGCTCATCCCGAGCAGCTTTAGCACTGACTAGAAATAGCACGTCATAACGCTGAAAATCAAATGTCCGGTTCTGATTCTAGCAATCCTTCTCCATTACCCAAAAACTCATCTCTGAGCATCAGCCTTGAATCTTGAGACAGGGGCTACAAACTGTGCATGCTGCTGATGATGTAGTCACCTCTAGACATCTAATACAACAGCTCACTGATGGTACAGTACAATTGTTGGTGTTTGGATAGGGTGCATAAAACCTTATAAAAATGACATTCGTTCAGAGCTTTTCTAGAACTCAGTGAAATATGTTTTAGTTTTCCTCCTACTTACATGGTTATAACTCAACATATGGTTTAAATAGAGAGCCTACCTCAGTGGAACAAAGCCCAGCACAACAGCACACAGTCCCGCTGCTCCAAGTAAACGCAGACGCGTGGCTGCTGGGCAACAGGCACTGTCTCGCTAAGGTCACAGTAAGTTAGGCAGGGCATAACGTTCTAGTCAAAAGAGGGCCTTGAGCTGGGTTGCTGGAGGCAGGACCGGCTGACCTGCAGAATTCTTCTGAAGCTCTATTCCTGTATAGTGCGTCTCTGTCAACAGATAAATCAGTTGTTACATTTTTGATTATGGGCTGTAAACATGCATTATCTTTGATTTCCTAGTAAATTAAGCTTATGTGTGCATACATCCTCTACAGCATTCATCAGAGCAACACTAAGCTCTGGCAGAAGCCTAGAACAGCATAACTTAAAATTATTGCTAAAAACTGATCTTAGCTTCCCATGGGGCTCACTGAGCCACCCCAGAGGAACTGGCACAAGTAGGAGCCCAGGAGGTGCCCCTGCCCCTTGCGCTCCTGAGGCTAAAGGAAACCTGCTGTCATAGCACCTGAAAGGCTGTCATATCACCTGAAAGGCTGACATTGACAGTGCCACACTGACCTTAGGAAGGGCTGATGCGAGGTAGCTGCATGGCCAGCGGTACCGAGCTGCTTCTCTCAGCACTGTTCCCCCTGTGTGAGAGCTGGTCTATGGGCACTGCAGCACAGGGCAGAGCCACCCACTGTTCTCTGCCCTAAGCCAAAGCTTCATGCCACACCCCATGCCCGAGGCTCCTCTGGCTATTAAGGCATGCTCCACAGGCTCACCTGGTGCCTCCAGCTGTTTAGGATGAAGATGTCTTTTTTTTTTTTTTGTCTTTTTTTTTTTTTTTTTTCAAACCAGGCAGTATTTCTGTAGAATAACTGCTGAAGGTTTTAAGAGTGACCAGAAAACCAAGTGGGGGAAAAAAAGCGCTAAGATCCCTTCTGAAAGGTAGAAAGTAGAAGAATGGGACAAAAACTTTTGCTGAGCTGTTCAGAGTAGACCCTGATCTTGAGACTATTCCCCATATGCAGAAAGGAGTAGCAGAGCACATCTGGTTTTGTGACGTAGCTGATGGTATTTTGAGCACTCAGGTCCTGCACTTCCCCTTGACCTCACATCACCACTTTCTGTTAATACAATTACTTTTTGGGCATCCTCAGTTCCCACTAGCTTTAGTTTCAAAGTTAAACAAAATTAGTCTTTTCAGGGCAAATGTGGAACTGCCAGAATTACACAGTGGAGCATTTTAAAGCAGGAGAGATGCGGGAGGGAAAAATGAGACTATAAATAGATGTCCCAATTCTTAATTCTATTCCTCTCCATTGCATCCAGGTAGGTAGAAACATGGAAGACTGTATCATAAAAAAGAGCTGAGGCATTTGGTATTTCCTCCCTGTCATGCTGAACAGAGAGCAACATCAGCCCTAGGCTCAGGGAGATACCTGCACACAAGTCTTTCCCCTGGTCAGCTTAAGCTGGTGAAGGGTTCAAGCGTGCCTGGTCCTGATCTCACCCAGCTGCTATAATTGCTGGCTTACGGGTGTTTTCTCCTGACTTACTGAATTTTTAATCAGCGCTGCAAAATGGATTGGCACTAGCAGGATATACTGAGCCCCTGAACCAATGACTGCGACACTAGCCTGCAAAGCAGGCTCAAATCCTTGCCCTGCTTGATTCCCTCTCAGGCTCAGTGACTATCAGTTCACAAATCACTGCCCTTTGCTGACTACAGGGCTCCCCATGCAAGTGCACTAATCACTGAAGAATTCTTTTTTTTCTATATTCAGAAAATCCACCCTGTTTGGGAAACTTTCCCCTCAAAACCAATACATTTACAAGGCAAGTTTAAGTTTTGTTGACTCAGTGTTGTCTTTTTTTTTTTTCCTTTTTTTTTTTTTTTTTTTTTTTTTTTTTTTTTTTTTTCCTTTTTCTTTTTTTTTTCTTTTTTTCTTTTTTTCTTTTAAAAAAAAAAAAAGAAAAAAAAGTATATTTCAGTCAAAAAACTTGCCACCAACCGAAGTGAAATGGCACAGTTTCCCCTGTCCTCGACTGCCTGGCAACGTGCGCACCGCCCAGGGAAAGTTGCAACACTGACACAGTGACCCAGTGAAAATCCTGGAAGCAAGAAGACAGCATTAAAGACATCCATTAAGTAGTGTTTGTTTACACATACTACTAAGGTGAATTACAAAACTCCTCAGAAGTATTTGCAATGTGATGGCTTAGTAAAGCCATCTGGAAATTGCACCTCAGATATACAAAATGTTAAGCCAGTAACAAAATTAGTATCTTACCCCCCCGGAGCCTGTCTTCTCATCTTAAATCCCCAGGAACCAGAGCTGCAGAAGGGGATCCCTGTGGTGCACAGCCTTTCCCATTTCCTCTCAGTGGTGCAAGTCTGCAAAATGACAACATGGATTTATTCGAAGGAGACAGTGTGGAAGACCTGGATGCATGTGACAGAGCTGGAGGCATCTCGTAATTAATGAGTAGTGAAACAAGTAGGTATTTATGTTGCACATGTCTAATGAATAGGAATTAGTCATGTCTCTGAATCTTGGGCAGCTATTTATGCTGCTTATCTGACATTTTAAAGGAAACTGCACTGACTATTTTCTAGTCCAAAGAGTGGGTCAAACAAGAACTGACTTGTGCCTTTGACTAAACATTAGGAAATAGTTTCCAAGTTTGGAAGTATCTGGATGTATTTTCCATATTTTTTCTTTCTTTGCGTTTTCCTGACTTCAGTCAGGAGGTGAAATGCCAGAAATATCCAGAGACACCCTCTCTAACCAGACGGCTCCCCCATGAGCATTGCAGCCCGACGGGTGTTTTTCCAAACCACCCCTGAACTCTGAACCTTCAAATCATTACAGATCTCTTCCACTCGGAGACGAAACCACATCCTTGCATGACTTTGAAAGCAGGAGCGTAGTGGCGAGCCTGGCTCAGCAGAGCTCCTGTACATAGTCCAGCTGCTTTGCAAATGCAGCTGGAGCAACTGTGAAGGCTGTTGTGGGCTCAGTCATCTTCCGGACCTGGGAACGGAGTGGTTGTGGATGCAATCCCTTCGTCAGCCTCTACTTGTGCTGGATGCTGTTAAGTCTGTGGGGCTAAGCACAAGCTGGGCACTCATTAGCTCTGTAATTACCCAAAGCAAACCTTCACCTCTTCTGCTCAGGCTGGAGCCTGAATGAAGCTTAACAAACCAAAGGCACCTGGGAGACCCTAAATTTCCAATTACAAGCACTGTCTGGTCTGGCAGTATTTTTTTTTTCTAAGAAACTAAAGCCTTCTGTCCCTGGTGATAAGCCGGTTTTTATTATGAAAATAACAGTTGTATTGTACATGAGTGTTCGTACAATGCAATTTACAGAGTTGCTCTGGTGACTGCTGTCATTGACAGGGTGCCCTTTACAACGAGACTTGTATCTCATCAAAATTATCACGATTCTAAGGGAGAGGAAAAAGAAATGTTTCCATGGTTGAAAAAAATACCTGTTAGGTAACTATTACTGAAGTGTGTACAATTGCACGTTGAAACATTTTTATTGTTAGCTGGTGGGAATTACATTGACTGACAGCAGCAGTTTAACAACTGAGATGCAGTGTAGTTTATTTTACTTGTTTTTCCATAGATCAGCTCTGTATTTTAGGAGACTGTCATTTCAAAGTTATAAAGCCTGACTTCAGAAACGCATAATCCCTTCCTCCTACTTTCAGTATCTTCATCAGGTTTGTACACATGAGTAATTAGAGATTAAAAAATAATGCTTTAATTTTGTCTTGCTAATGTGGTGTCAGAGTATCATGGCCTCTTAATAACATAACCAATGTGACTACAGGAAATACCGTTAAAATGAACAACAGTTTTGGGGTCTTTTTGGTAACTCAGGACCCACTTCCGGTTCTCTAATTATGCAGGTAATCAATACTCCAAAGAGAGGACTTGATGGAAACGGAGTTTTATGTCAAATGGAAATATCAAAGGGAAAATTACGGGACAGACCAGAAAAGAGACGCCATACAGCAGTGGGCTTTTCCAGCAAAAAGTCACTCCGAAAGGCCACCTGGCATCACTCGTGCGCGTTCCTTATGCCGTATGCTAAACTGCCTTCCCTCATCCCCGCGTAGCCAAACGCACCGCCCAGGCGGCGCGGCGCGGCGCTGCCCTGCCCGCGGCCGGGGTCCCGGCGCGGCCGCCCAGTGCCCGCCGTGCCCGCCGTGCCCGCTAGGTGGCGGGCGAGGCGGGACATGGCAGCGCCGGCCCGCAGGGAGAAGAAATTCTAGTTTGGTTTCGTAAAAAAAAAAAAAGTCTCCCTTTTCCCCACTGCTACGAAGTCCTATTGCTCGGATGGCAGAGGCCGTAAACAGGAACATATCCCGCTCCTCCGATCTTTTGCTCTACTAGCAAAGGAAAATCCTTCCCTCAGAATTTACTATTTGTTTGTTATCTTCACTTGGAAACATTACCTGCTATCCCACGCTCATCCTGAAAAAATCCCAAAATGGTTTGACTTCAGCCTTTGCCACGCATGTGTACGGCTCCTTACCAAAAAGCCTTTCATCTCACTGTATTCTGGAGTGGTTGCCTATGAATCTGCTGCATCAGGCTGTGATGACATGTGCATCCAGAGTTAGGTTTTTCACATTTATTTTACCTCTACTCTTTATTTAATCCCCAGAAACGATTTCTTTAACGGTTTTGCAGCTTGCTTCAGCATAAAGACCACGCAGCTACAGAAACGTTTTGGACAGGAATCCTCTGATGAGATTGATGTGTTTGTCAGTTTGTTAGTGTACACGATGCTTTATCAAGGAAGTGATGTTAACTACGCTGCCGACATCATTCCATTAATGTTTCTTGCTTCCTGTCTGTTCACATTACTAACCTAAGTTGCTGTGTAACATTTGCGTGCCAAAGTCACGAAAACTGACTTAAAGGCCTGTCAGAGATGCTGAGGTGGTTGAGTCCATCTGAATTTGTGTTCTGCAGCGCTCTGCTCTGGTGGGACTCCCACATTTCAGAACAAAAGCACGCTTTTTACTCCATCTCCCACCGACACATGCTTAGTGTTCTTCTAGATGTGTCTCGGTTGTCATATACAGAATAAACTGTAATAACAGCCTAATTTTGGAACTAACTGTGCCAGAATGACCTAAGGGTAACTTCACAGAGGTCACAGGCTTTTGCCTTTGGCTCCAGCACCACAAAAAGCAGTGCCAGTCTCATGTCAAGAGGCACTGGAAATGAAAGCAGTTTGGGATTGGGGTTAACCCTGGATTCACAATATCAGGGAAATTAACGGCATTACAAAACTCTAGCAGAGAAGACGGACAGATGTAGAGGAAAGGGAAAAGGAAAAAAGAAAGGAAGATAAAGAGCAAAAAAATATTCGAAAGTAAAATATAGTGGAGTTACAAGCTACTAGTCTTCATTTTCGAGCCTGTTATCGTGTATGCACAAGTGCATGCATGTGTGTGTTGCCCCAGCACATGACTGTAGTAGCTGCTGCTGGAGAAAAATAAGAAAGGAAAAGTGGAAGAAGACAGTGAATAGAAAAGGAAAGTGGTCTAGAATAAGGAAGCTTGTTATTTTTATTTGCCTTTGAAGACCAATGGACTTGCATGAACTTGCATAGCTTCCTCATGGAAGAAGTGCTTGTTTTGAAAATGAATGCAAATATTCACTCCTGGGTAGAGCTATTTCAAAGCAGTGAAACAGTTGGCTCTTTAAAATGTTTTTGAACAGTAACACTGAAAAACTCTTAATGGTAGCAGCACAAAAAAGGCTGCATTAATGAGTTCAGTCCTTGCTGGTAAAATACTGCCTGCTTTTGAAGTAAAAATTTCTAACTGTTTTTGTTTGTTTGCTAGGAGTTCAGCTCCCTTTTTCACTTTCTTTTAATCGAATGGGATTTTGGTTCTGCCTGTCATTTTGAAGTAGACTGGAGAAGCAGGAAAGGCCCCCATGAGAAATGAATTTAACAACCAAATGCTGTCCCTAAGAAACCAGAGCGGTTCCTCTGTGCCGGGGGCATCAGCACAGAACTGGGCGGGGCTGTACGCTGCTCACAGGCTCAATGTTGCCCAAGTCCCACTTGGGCTTCAAAGGCCATTGGCAACATTTTTTTAAATGTCCTGAAATTTTAGAGATTTGAAAGTCTGTCCACAAAGTCATCAGGAGCTCCAGGTGGGGAAGCCTTTAGCTGTCCCTTATTTCATTTAGGTGCCGAAGGAAAAGCTAGCACCTAGCTAGCATCTTGCATCAGTGTCCAGTTGTCAAGTCTGGTTTACCTCCTAAGTTCTGTTTAGGTTTTCCCTTAGGAAAACTGAAACAAAATCCTGTTCTTTGAATACTGTCAACACACATGAAGTTTCAGTTTGAACTCAATTAAAATCATCAAGATCTGTTCAACATTAGTGTGGCTCTTTCTGAGTTTCCAGGATGCCCTATTTTATGTCAAGACGAAGTTTGGCTTGGTTTTTTTTTTGGTTGATTGTGGTTTCTTTGGCAAAAAGACTGTGTCCAAGACCCGCTATCCAGGAGTGCAAAGGTCACCCTGCTTGCTCCCATGGGCAAACCATAGAGAAATAGGCCACTCAGAAATCTGTTACCATCTCCACATCCAGTATATTGTTTCCTTATCAGGAGATACCCGTTTTGGAAGAACTTGATTTCTGAGTATGATGCAGTTCCACAAACCACTTGGGCTTGACCTTCAAATGCCTTAGATAGATACAAGCCTTGAAAATTACCCTCTGCGCCCTGGAAACTTTTGTGGGGGAGAAAAAAAAAAAAAGTGCCCAGGGGGTATATTCTTGACTGTGTTGCTGAGTCAATGAAATGCAGTGCTCTAAATCAGCTGAAGCTTTAGTTGATCGTGAATGGGTTTTCTTAATCTAGAAAAGTGAATGATAGTACTAAGGCTGACAGTTTGAGAATATGTATGTTAAATATGCATGCCCCTATATGACAGGAAAGGAAAAGGAGTCTAAGAGATGGAAGAGCAATTTTGTATTACAGTGTCTGCTATCTGGGAAGAGCAAGGAGCCGAGGAGACATATCCAGGAGCAGACCCATGGCTTCTACAGTGTTGCTCAAAGTCCTGGCAGTACGATGGGCCCAATGCCACGTGGACATCCCAATGCATCTCAAGAGGATGCGAGGAACCTGGCAGGGGAAACAGCTGGACAGCTAGAAAGCCCATCCAGTTCTCAGCAGCAGCTTTTTCTGTATTGCAAACACTTGCCGACCTGAGCTTGCACCGTCGATGCTTCAATGTAACAGGCCCAGAAAAAAGGAGAGGCTGGGCCGGACCTTCCCAGCAGCACAGGAGTGGAATATGGATCTGGGACAAGTGTGATTTTTGTCTTAACTACAGCTGATCCCAACGCTATACAGGAAAACACCCTTGAGAGATAGGGACAATCAATGATTTGGTTTTGGTTAGGCATTGACATTTGGGTATTTGGGGCAAAAGAAAAAGGCTAATTTATCTTTTCCTACATCTTTATATTTTCATTTCAACATATGGCTTTTTCATGAACTGCCTCTGATACTCATTACAAACTCGACCACAGTTATTGCGGGTCTTCTATTGTATACATGTTTGCAGATCACACTGTGCTGTGTGATCTGCTTTGCAGCATTTAGAATGTGCAGCTGCAAATGAGAATGTAGGAGGTGTCAGCATTGAGGGGTTTGCATTTAGCATTGCCTGCTGGAATCCCAAAACTAAAAATGAGCCAGAGGACAACAGCAGTGCTCTGCTTTGCATACACTTCCAGCCAATGAGCAATTCCAAGGATCCAGGTCTGATTTCACAATTCTGAACATGCACCCCTGCAAATCTTTTCAAAACGTCCAACAATAAATCTGTAGGCATCTGAGGGTTGGATTCAGATCTGAAATGAATATTTACTTCTGTCAATTAGGAGTAGACAAACGCTGTATGATCACTACCCAAACAAAACCAGAACTTTATCTGTGGATTTGAAAAATTGTGTTTGAAGAGAACATCACAAGACCTGTAGGCGTATTTAAGTTCCTCTGACTTCCACTGGTTTTGGTACAAGCTCCTAAATTGAAGTTGAATAGGTAAACACTTGTCCCTATTGTATTAGGTCAGAGACAGAATTTTGTTCTTGTTAAGATTATTGCTACTGTGACACGAAACTGTATGACATGATATTGTGTGACATGAACTAAACGAATATAGCAAGAAAGTCAAAATGTCCGTGAAAAATATGTTCACATACCTGCTGTATGTTTCTAGCCTTTTCTTTCTTTCTTTGCTTATTTATTGTGCTTCTTCCTATGATCTGTTTTGGTCTCTCTCAACAGGAAAACCTCATTACAGCAGGTTTGCTTGTAATTGATGGCAGCTGATTTAATTTCAGGCAGAAATTGAACCTTGTTAGGACTGGCTAATTCTTGCAGTTTTTCTGATTTGAGCTCCAGACACTAACATAAGGGAAATATTTATCAGTACTTAGCAAATTGACTTAGTAGTAAGAACATGAATTTGAGACCAAGACAGTGAACTTATGTAAAGCCTACAGTAACTTCATGATCATGAGTATTTACACAGCTAACTAATCCACAGAGTTTTCATCAGCCAGCCAGGCACAGAAACAGGGCACTCGGCTGCAGTGGCCGGTTTGCTCAGGGTTTATCTTGTCAACTTGGAATACTTGACACGACACTCCTGTAATCACTTTACCAATAATTTCTTGGACAAACTCTTCACGAGATGATAGCCTCAAACCACAAAAGAAGTTCAATCTTTTAGTCAAAATGCACTTCTTTCTTTTCTTTTTTCTAAGGGCTCAGTGCTCTGTGCAAGTTCTTGACTATGAATAGCTCACCCTGCCTTCTATCCCATGGGCTGGGGCAGTGCCACAAGCGGGCCCCATATAACCATCCCCACACAGCTCTGCCACTCACTTGCTGACCCAAGGCACTCTCTGCTATTCCATCCATGTGGCACTGTTATCCCAGCCCTACTCACACACTAGGCAAATTCATCTTTTTTTTTTCCTGTTGCAGATCTATTCTCTCTTACTTAGGGGGAGAATAGCAGACGTGTGTTTATGTGGACATTACCGTGTATCATTTCTGAATACCTCAGCACCCCTCAGAATCATACTTATGCCAGTTTGTCAAAATTTGAGGAAAAATTGTCCCTTTGCATCATGTCACTAATTGACTGTCTGATCCTTATGTTAGTTTTCTTTTGTGAATGCAACATAAACTTGGGTGCAAGTGAGCCATGGTGAGGTCCTGTTGTATTCAGAGGAGACAGACTGGAATGGGTGTAATCCAGCATTGACCCACTGAGAGGTGGGCTGGTTAGACTGTAGGGTAAGTGTGATGCCAGTTTCTGTACACCCCTAAAAGTATGTCCATCTGCACAGAAGTCACCCAAACTGTCCAGAGCTGCTGGTGCAAGCTTCATTTTGGGATCCAGCTGAGAAATCTGGATTTAACTCCCCTTAGGAACTGGATCCAAACTTGCATTTCATATCAAAGCGTGTCGCCCTATAAAGCTTCTGCCATTCATGCAAGTCTTTCAAATTTCTATTTGCCCAGAACAAATAAATATAATGTTATTGGTATTTAAAAAAACGCACACACATCTCAAAAAAAAATTAAAAACAAAACAAACAAAAACAAACCCTAGACTCCTGTTTCACCTTCATCGGAAAAGCTGATCTTATGACTGGGCTTGTAAGCGTTCTTGATCATTTTGCAAGGTTGCACTGTAGAAGATGGGGCTTAGAACTCCAGTTCACAGGGCCCATCAATGATTTAATGTTTCAATAAAAGACATTTGTCAGTCACATTTATTATACATTTACACAGCCATATTTCCCCCAGCTACCTATGTGAAGTGGACAGATATTGTATTAACAGCTCAACAGTCTCAGGTATTTTTAATCCCTTTCCTCCCACTGTTTTTCTATCAGGCAATCAGCTTAGGTCAGACTCACCTCAGTGGCCCAGCAGAGCAGCCTGCATTTAGAGGCAGAAAATCTGAATCTTCGCACTGCTGACCTTATTGTTTTAGACTATTGATTGCACGTCATCAGGTTTCAGCAGTTCAAAGGGATCAACCTCTGGAAAAGAAAAGCAGAAAAAAGGAATGAACCCATATACAGACCGAGGTCACTATTGCAACTGAGCTGACAAACAGCATTAAGCTGATTTCGTGTAATGTGGATAAATAGTAACGAAAACAGGTTCTCTGATCTCTTCTATGCAGCATTGGAGCGCAGCCAGCCAGAAGTTCGCAGCACACCAGCGTGCCCACGTGGCCTGCAGAGAAGGGGTGCTGAAGAGGACCACGGTTAAGGGCTGAGTGAGACAGGTGTCCCCCTCTAGAGGCTCCAAATGGAGCAGAAGCTCCATACTTCTCCCCATGGGACATGTCCAGCTTATGCTTTGGTCTGGACAGAGCAAGAGGCACCACCTAAACCAGAGATAGGGTGGAATGGGTAACAAGGTTGGTAACAGCCCACCAGCCACGTTCAGGCTGCTCCAAGGGAAAGCAATGACAGCAGATGGCAGTGGCCGGGTTTGCTGAGCAGCTTCTCAGCACTGTTTGCCTGCTGGAAGACAGTGGGGATAGGAAGGGACATGGGAATAGCTAGAGTGCACTGGAGGCATGCAAGGCCACCTCAGACAGACTCTGTCTGAATCTCTTAGACCTAAATGCCCCTAAGTGCCCATCACTTCCCTCTAGCTCTGGTGGGGGGCAGAGGGAGCCGTTCTACATGTTTAAAACAAAGATGGAAAAATAACATTTGGCTGGAAGAAGGATTTGCAAAATTTCCTAAACTCATCATGGGGATTATTTAAATACTAGGTTTTGAAAGTTGCATAACGAGCAAATAGATGCAGATAATTTTTATGCATCTCACCAGCACTACAAACAAGACCCATTTTTCTGACATTCAATCACAATATTGAAAATATGTTTCCTCCCTTGAGATAATAGTAGTCAAGATTGTCAAAAGGGGATTTTTTTTTTAGTTCCTCAAGCTTGGAATATTAATACAATTTAGAGAAGATCTTTGGTTTTCTACATCTCTTTTCATAAATATATTTAACGCAATCCAGGCAAGACAAATCAGACCACTTGCTTCCAAGACATAGTCACCTACTGCAATGAACTCGCACTCTGTATTGCTCAGTATAGTATTCGGTATGATCGTACTAGTGAATAGGTCTTTTGAGAAGCACAATGTGTTAGTCAGATGGTCAGCTGAGCTACAGCTTTGTGGTAAGAACCCTTAACACATCCACAGCCATGTTCCTGACAGTCTTGTGCAGGAACTCAGAAGTGTGGCAAACTTTATTAGCTCTTGAGACCATGAATTGCAGGAGACCAGTCTCTCCCTGTCTCTCTCCACAGCAGGGACTTGGGGTCCACTGAGGCTCTGGCCTTCATAATGAAGCACAGTAGCAAAACCTAGCCTTTTTTTTTTTTTTTCTCCTATGTTTAAATTACAGGGTTTTTTTTGCCCTTTTGTTTCCCTTATTCTATATATTTATCAAAACCATGGCATCAAACATCTGAAGTACTACAGCCTGGAGAAGATTAAAGGTAATAACCAGAAACACAAATGAGGAAAAATAGCAGTTTTGAGTCCTGTTGTACTTGAACATCACGATTGTTTCATCCTGGAAAACTTTTTCAGAGGGAAGCAGCATAATCCCAGCCAAAACTAGGAAAATAGAAGTGATAGCCAGTTGAGAGTGTGTGACCACATCCTCCAGTTCCTCAGAGCTGTCACTTTTCTCCTCTCACAAACAGAGAAGTCCCTTTAGAAGATATCTAGCAAAGAGCTCTCTCTACCTCACCAGCAGCCCTCTGCTCTCCACATGAGCCACAGCTTAATGCAGTTGCATACATTTCTACCGGCTTTTCTTTAAAGTACCTGTTTTTCACTGGCTTGGCTTCTTTTTGATGTTTGCTATACTTCCAGAATGAAATTAAACTGGAGATTCTACCTTTCATTCAAATGGAGATGGTTTTTCCTAGAAAATGGTTTAATTTTCACTAGAAATGATTTAATTTTCACAAAAGAGTCGATGAAGCTAAATTTCTAAAGTCATATATAACTTACCAAGGTTTAGACTAACAGAAATAGTTTGGAAAAGTATACCTTTGTGATTTTATTAACAACCACTTTTCTTCCACTGTTGTTAATATTTTGTGGTATTGCATACAGTAAGAACTGCAAGACATCAGCATTACAACATGGCACTCCAATTCAGGATGCACCATTTGATATTAGATTCATCAGGCCTTTAGGACATAAGTTAGGCTGTGAATTTCAAGTGTATTTTTTTATAAACTGTTTGCAAATGAGATGTATTCCAAATGTTTGCTCATTTAATTAGAACATAAAAGATTTTTCTCTTTGACTGGACCTCACTTCTGACCCTTCTTGCCTGTGTGTGGTTAGTATTGTTCTTGGCTAATGAGATATAGGATATGTACTAAACATTTACACATTAAAGGCATACTTCATTCAGCATGAAGGTGTTGATACATCAAGGATACCTCAAACATGCTGAGATTCCAACAACTTGTCAGACAAATTAGCCCTTACCAATCGGGGGTAAAATTGAGTTTCACATTTCTCCCTGGTGGGAAGAAAAAAAATCAAAATCAGTGTCGTTTAATGCTTTCTTCATAAATACAAACACAAAAGGCTTTATCACCTCTGTAGTGTAAATTATAGCCCTCACTGACTATCTGATTTTTAATTCATTGGTTTTAAATGATCCCAGGCAGTTCAGAGCAAATCCATTGTGTCATTCCTCTCTTAGGGCAGACATCTCCCCTCTTTTAAGTCTATTTCTTTCACAGTTATTTAAAATCTACACTTATATATTAAAATTGAAGAAAATCAAAGTCTCAAATCTGTATGTTCCACTAGCATATAACTAACAGGGCTTTTTAACCCAAACTCTAAGGATTATGTGGAATTAAAGGACTGTATGGCAATGAAACTCCTAAGGTTAAATTTTAATTTTTTTTTTCAGCTGGCTGGTGCTGAAAACTAGTGCTCAGTGCTTCAGATTGCAGGTACTCTGCATGAGACATTCAGAGCACCAGAAAGACCTGCTGTCACAATCAAGCCTAATCAAGTATCCCAATCAAATAACTGGGCTAGGACTAAGGTTAAAATCAAACTTAGGTTACTGTGGACACTACAGCAGGAATCAATGACCATCCCATACCCCTAAGTCACAAATCATGTATGTACTGGGAGATCATCGCACAAAGTGCTGCCTAAACAAGCTTTGGTGAGAGGAGGTTACTATCATAAACCTCTAAGATTGTAATTATTTATGCATCAAAAGAGCTTTCTTGGACTTACATTCCTCACCATGATCTCATCACAAACACACATTTGCCAAGATTATGAGGTCAGCAAATCAAATCAACCTATAATCAAAGCAAGAGGGGGGCCTAAAGCTTCTATAGAGATCAGGTATGTACCTGTAGGTCATTCCTCAGTTCCCCCTTGGGAACTTGCTTCATTCTCAATAATCTCAATTCAGGAGATTTTTTTTTAATACAGGAAAAACATCTATGGAGGACTGGCCTGGTCGAAGTTGCTTGAAATTCGTTTCAGAAGGATCTGTCTTCACACTACTGAATTTTATCATCAGTCCTTCTTCATTTATCATTAAACCCTAATATCTGAACAAAACACACATACCTCTCTGTTCCAACACCTGGGTACCTGCTCAATGTGACTGTTATCCTATGGCCACAACCTCCCCTTGACTTCCAACTTAAGTGGTGTCCTGCATGCAATCGTCTTTGTTCAAAGACTCAAAGATCATATTAAACTCACCACAGAACAGTTGTCTGAGAAAAGAGTGATACCAGTAGCAGGTATTTAATTCTGAGGATGCCAAATCCTTTTCTGTGCATGTGTTTCAGCATTCTCAGTACAACAAAGTGAGCGGGGCTGCTAATGCTGCCTGGCATCTGTAACAAGTCAGACAAGGGCTGCTGAAGCAGAGATATGGGACTGAATGCTGACCATATGGGCATTGCACAGGCATGTCAGTCCTGTAAACCAGATTATTATACAAAGAACATCGTGTAGAAATCTGGTAAGATCAAAGATTTCTATTTTTCATAGTACACATTTGCGTGGATTTTCAGAGCAGCTGTCCTACTCGGTAACACATATTACACATGTAATATATGTTACATTAAAACACTTGCACAGGTTTTTTGCCTTGAGGGAAAAAAAAAATCTCAAAGAAAAAGACATAAATGTTTAAATCCTTAAAAGAGAAATTTTGGTTCCCATCCATATAGTGACACAATTTATAAATATGTAATTGAAAGGAACTGATTCACTGACAGGATCATAAATCTGTAAGTAAGTGTTGGTGTTTGACTAAAACATAATGGCAAGCACTAATTGCATGTGGTCTGTTGCATGGCTACTGGAATCAAGTAGTGAAGAGGATCACAGTTCCTTATTAGTTGGGACCACCTAGAGTGATGGAAAGCTTGGAATGATCAAAGAGAAGACAGTTTTATGTTGCAAATGTTGATATACTCTTGAGTTTTCTAGAACAATTTAAGATCTAGTATGAACACTTGACATTCTAACTACTGAACGGGTAAATGAGTGTAGTATCTGACCACAAAAGTTTTGTTTTGCATGAAAGATAAGTGAACAATATTCAGTGTTATATTCCTATTCCCTATTGTATCACAAATAGTTTAGTATTAGTGCCAGAGCTCAACAATTTGCCTACCTTAATCGAGAATAAATTAGCCTTTCTTCCTAACACCAAAGTACAAGAAATCCTATCCTGTTTTCTCTGAATAACCACAGCGATTGCTGGGTAGATAGGGTAAAAAACTCCAGGACATAATTTCTTTGTAGAAATCCAGAGTCCATCCAGAATGATTATTTACTTTCATAACTTGATCATCCAATCCCATAGAATTGTTTCTGGGTCTTGACTGAATAGCTAAAATGTTTCAACGATAATAATTTCTGGTGTCTCTGCAGTATAGTCGGTCATGCCTGGACTCATACAAGGCCCAGTCATTCCTTAAAACACTTTTGTGAACAAAAATCTGTTCCTATGAATGCCTGTAAATACTAACAAAGACACAAACATGATTGAAACAAGCTCTGCTTTAGAAATGAAGCACAATTGAAGAGTGAGGATTGCCTTGTAGAATTCAAGTGGCTCTAAATTCTATAAGCAAATCTTCAATTTATTCACATATATGTGAATTTTTTTTGTTTGTTGCTGTTCAGTCTGCAGCTTTCAGGCCATTCAGGTTATGGCTTTATGTGATTCATCACATAAAATCTACTCTGTGGATATAGGAAAGCCTTCTGTATTCAGGTGGGAAGTCACGGAAAGAACTCAGTGTTAAGAAATCTGAAAGTTAATTTTGAATTCTAGCTTTAAAAAAAAATCTTAAATTATGACGGATAAGAGCAGTGATCTCCTCTGAGAGCGTTTTAATTTAACGTAACTGAAGGACACAAGCAGGCGACAGAAACAGTCATATAACAACCTGATGCTTCCAGTAAAGGCAAGTTTTACCCTCCATATACACCAGTTTAGCATTTCTCTTTGAAAAGCTCTTCACATCTCTGGCCTGACCACTTATAAATTCTCTAAAGACACTAGAATCTTAAGGGGTTAAGTATCTTGTTATAGAAGGTAAAAATTATATATTTAATATATTGATGTTTATACTACACATTTAATATATATTATTATATAAACATGAAATATATTTAATGTTTCCCCTCTAAATAAGCAACATACACTAGCTGGAAAAATATTTACGAGTATTAGCTTGATTTCTTTGAAGCCTGGATTTAAGCAAATAGATCTCAATATAAAATGGACAACTGCATAACTAGAAAAGTTGCCAACATCTCCTTGCCATCATCTAAATCCACTTTTTCACTCCCAAAATGTCAGGATGTCTTTGTTGCAACAGCTTGACAGAGCTTAAGAGAATAAAACAGTGCACATGATCATGTGCTCCACTACCAAGTCAGCATAACTTCACAGAGTCCTCAACCTTGGTATGGAGATGCCCCAATCTCATTCGAGTTTGCTTTTTCAGATGATTTAATCCTTAATCCTATGCAACACTATTACAGAATCAGGAACGAGTCTAACACCTAAATGCTGCCTTTTTGAAGGCACAATGACAACCCTGGTTTAGAGTTCAACTAGAAAACAAATATCTGTGTTCAGATTTGGGGAATCAACTTAACCTTTTGGAAGGAAACTTTGAACCATCCCCACATTTAAGGTTCAAACTTCATTAGTTTTGACTAGGAATACTCTCTAATTACTAAGAGAGTTTTCTCAAGTTGCACTTTAGAAATTCATCTTTTTTGTAAGCTGTAAAGTATTCATAAAAGCTAAAAACTGTGGGAAAATTAGCATTGATGGATGTTTCTTACCCTCCATCAGGAAATTATGTACTTGAAACTCATTACAGATCTTCATAGAAACTCTGCTGAATGTGCCTTGGGCTTTGTGCTGATCAGCACACACAGAGTTTACTGCATAATTCATCTCTCTTGTGTCACATTTAATGTATAACATGTATTCCTGTTAATTATGAAAATAAAAAACGCGTCCTTTCTTTAGAAACATAATCATGAAATTACTACAGAAATTAAGAAACATGGAGTTGTATTTTACCCATTTTACACTAAATTTTTGTTTTCTCTTAAGTCAGTATTACCTCCTGCACAGAAATAAGAGGAAAGCATTGCGTTGAGAACTCACCAAACATGCTTTGCTTCTCCTTCATGCACCAGGCACAGCTTCTCCTCTGTGGCCACAGACCAAGAGGTGCATGGGATCCCTGTTGTCCCGCTGGCCACCCTTCTCATTGGAGCCACAGGTTGGCATGTGGTCCCCTTAACTTTCTTCCTCAGAGAGAGGTTTGGATGTTTTCATGTCTCTTTTCATGGATGTCAGTGAAACATTAGGCATCCTGTATCTCATTTTCCTCATTCAAGGTTGAAGATTATTCAGTAATATTCTAGTTCACTTCACCCATCCATCTATATGAGTCCGTTCAGCTTCCCTTACCAAAAGAATGAATAAACAAAAATCCCATCTCAGTATCATACCCACACCAATATATCTTATGAAATTATATTGTCTGCCACCCTGAAAGGGTAGCAGAGGGAAAGAGTAAAATGATGGAGCAAGAGAAGAAAAGGAGTAACACCATAAATCTGAAAATACACTATTCGTATTTGGAATAAGAAGGGGGAGGAGGAGGCATATCTGTACACAATGGTATTTGGCTCCCATATTTCACTGACGCACTGATTATTCCCCTTTGGAGAAACAGTCCTGTGCTGGGATTATTTGCTCTGTGGCTGACGGGGGCAACTGAGTTAATATTCCTTTCATAGTTCATACTAGCATCACATCATATCAGGTTTTTACAGGGCTTTACCCACTGACTAGTCAAAGTTGATAGTTCAACAGATGTGGCGGATCTGTTCTAACCACAAGATTGTATTGCCTGCTTGGAGTACGCTCAAGTATTACAGTGTGCAGTTTGCCGAGGAAATCATCTATATTTGTGATCATAGAATGTGCATCACTTCAGAAATGCAACCACATGTAGCTTGAAGCCTACCTCAGATGCTCTGCAGTGGTTGCAAGACACACGGGAGGCACAGGGTAATCTGAACGGGAGGAAGCAAGACAGCTGCCCTTGGATCCAGTCTAATCTTGTTCCTCAGGAAAATTTGATGGGGCCCTTGGAGACTGAGTATTATCTCTCACTTGTGAGGCGGTCCCATAGTTCTCTCTTTTCAGAAACTTTCAGGTGATATTCCTTTTTGACTCTTGCCCACGTGAAAATCTTCATTCATAATTGCTAAGGTCAGTGAAGTTGACTATCTGCCTAGAGCTATATAAAGTTTTGTATCAAGCAATAGTGCCAGTGACCTCTAGAGGAACAAGTGAGTCTAGATAAAAAGTCATATTATCAGTAGTGGTGTCCAGGAATCAGAATAAATTTCTGTTTCCCAGCTCTGGAAAGACCTGCAGCAGAACCCCACCAAAACGACTACAGGATGAGAGCACAACTTCAGTAGTTTCTCCAGGAGGTTTCAACTTCCCTGTTCCTTGCACGGATGTGAAAAAGAAATTAACTGTCAGAGCTGATGGTTACAGGGATCTGCCTGTGGAAAAAAAAAAAAAAAAAAGGCCTGGGAGAAGATTTCATTCTTAAACAGTTCATCTCTGTTATAAAAAAAAAAAACAACAACAAACAAATAAAAAAACAAAACAAAACAAAAAAAAAACAACAAAAACTGTCTTGGCAGAAACACTTATGGGGTTTTTAACCTTCTCCTTTAGGGTGACATTTAAAATCTGAGTTAGCAAACAATACACTACCACCACCAGTTGTTGTAGTATCTGAATTTCTTATGGCATACTGAAGCATCAACTTCTAGAGTCACTTGGCTATGTAAAATCATCCAGTGCTCATTTGGAAAAAAAAAAAAAAATCAAAACTAACTCTATTCATGATTGTGGGAAAAAGTTAGGATGAAAATTCTAAAACCACAAGGCCTGGAAGACTAGGCATGCCAAATGTACTCACTTAACTTCATACTCATGGCTTTGAAGCTAGTCTCATGATTTCTAGATGCTTAAATCATATTTTATTGAAGTGTGGGATGGCAATGCTGCAAGTGTTGGGACATAACTTTTATCACTCCAAAACAAAAAAATACCTCTTAAAATCACTGGTATAAGCAGTCACTCCTGCCTTTATGGATAGCTGAACAATGCCACTTCAGCTTATTTAGAAGGTGAAGATGTAAAATGCTTCTGAATAATGTAAGTGAACCTGAAACAACCTGTAAAGAAAAAGATCATGAAATATTCTTTTATGAAATGCAGAGATTTTACATAGTCATAATAAAAGCTTTTCCATCAAGTTAGCATTTCACCTCAGGGCAAATTCATAGATTTTTTTCAAGGTATTGATTCTTTTGCGTATCCTAATGAGATGTAAGCAATAATTCTTTTTTTTTTTTTTATCCTAGCTCTCAGTTTTGGAGTGTGTTGTCTTGGAACAGTCCATTTCATCATTACACGCTGCACTTATTTTATGTTTCTTGCATGCTTACGGGTATTTTGCCATTAAAGTTTCTTTGGCACTTTTTATCTGTTTAAAGTTGGTTTAAAACATTAGAGAAAAGCAACAGAATGATTAAGACGCACTCCACGCTACAAGTCCAACTGTTCCAAATGTTCATCATTTTTCCTTCCAAGCCCACATATTTCACAAAACCTTGTATTGTTTTGGTTTTCACCCTCAGGTTTCTTTCTCTCTTCACTGGCATAAACAGTGATACTGATATTCTTTGAAAATATATCTACACAGACCATTTGTCCTTGAAGTACAATATCTTATTTGCAAGAATATTTTATATAAGAGATGAATTATTGATAGACAGCCTTGACATAACATTTAGGACAAAATATTGTTGCTATACTAAACTATGTTTTATTACTTTCGGCTCAACTGATGGAATAGTTTGATTTTGTAGTTTGACCACAGAGATTTAGAAATTGACGAATTGAATTGAATCTGGCAGATCAAAACGTACTCCTTCTTAGTTTTGCTGAAGAAAGACTCCACCAATATCTAAACTTAAGAGGAAAAAAAAAAAGGTCTGTCCTGTCTATAGAAATAGGCAGCTCTTCATGCCCCAGCCTTTTAAAGTTAAGAATTTCTGGCCATCAGAATTACGTTGCTCTAAAAGTAATGTATATATTGTAAAGCTCCTACATATGAATGCATGAGGGAATTTTAAAAACAATTTTGTGTGAATGCTTCTCAAATAACAATTTTTAAACATTCTCAAAAACTTCTGTTAGTACACTTAGAAGTGTGCCTAAAGACAGACACGCTCAGAGACACTCAAACCCCAAACAGTACCATACTAACAGCACTTCACAAATGTGCTGTCTCAGTTCTCCTAAGACCCCATGCTCTCTTCTAGCTCTAATTTAAATTTTCCACTGATAATCATTATTGAGAACAAAAAAACATAGTCTGATTCTGAACCCATGCATGGTTTAACTCCTGCCTTTTCACTGGAACAGAAGTCCATAGGTGTAAAGGTGCCGAGTCAGATCGCAGGGGTAGCCAGCTCGATGTCCTGGGTCCAGCAGTGATCAATAGCTGATCACCAGGGAAATACCTATGAAGTGCCTTTTTTTTCCATCAGTTGAAGATAAGAGTCAAAACTATTCCTAGCACCAAAGACAGTAATTTGCCTTACCCACCTATAAAGCATTGCTAAGATTATTCACATAACTGTTTTCTTCTCAAATGATTTTTCAGATTATTCAAAAACAATATTTCCTCTGCCACTATCATGAACAGAATTTTGCCAAATTTTCTTGACTCATCAAAGGGCAGTTCTCCAGATTACGCATCTGGGCTTTTATATGTTTGATAGCACTGCCGGGTTTTTGGTGTGACTGCTTTATAGAACATATAGTAAAGTCAATCTTCTCCTAGATCCTTAGCACCTCACCTTGAATACAGAGAATTCTCAAACTAAAGCCCCTCCCAAGTCAATTTAGGTTGTTCTGCTTCCACATCACAGCTACGTTGTCTATACACTTCTCTTTCAAGAATGACAAACCAACCCAGAGGAAGTCAACTGCTGATACCTGAAAAGGTTGCCCCACTAGGGGCAGGAGTTATTTCCTCAGCAAAGGCTCTGACAGTGAAAGGACCATTAAGCAACTCTTTTGACATCCTTTACTCACTGGAGAAGTACCATCAGAGGGGTGATGAAGAGTTAGATTAGAGGAATCTCAACTTCAGTATCATAATATATAACCAGAAACTAATGTCTCCTGTGCCAAACTTGTTCTTCCTTTTAGAATAGCACGTCACCATGCATCATGGAAATGAAACAGCAGATGTTTCCAAATATAGAGCAAGATTCACTGTGCTTATCAGCTGTCTTCCTAGGCTGCAGACAGACATTATAACTGTAGGCAGAAAGCCACTTCTAAAATACCTTACAAAATTGGGGAAGAGATCTAAAATTCTAAATAATAATCATATTGAAAATATTTATAGCTGATATTTGATAAAGATGCAGAGTGAGGGAGGTAGAACTGTTAGTAACATCGTTCCTCCAGCAAGTGCTTTCAGCTAAATCCCTGTAGAGGGTCCAGCTGGACGTCTGCAGAAGAATTTGACACCAACATCTACAGTAGTCATTCAGTGGGTGCTAGGTGATGAGAGATGTGGAGCTCTTAGAATAAGAATCCTGTTGAAAACCTGTGGCAGCTTTAAAAAAAAACCACAGGTAGTGGTTTCCATAAAGGAACAAAGTATATTGTGAACTTGATACTCCTCTCAATTTATAGTTGATCTTTAATTCGTGAACCCACTCACAAAACAATTGCTAGTTGTTTTTCATTTTATATCTTGTTGAAACAGAGAAGGCAATTGGTGATATGATGTACTTTCACTACGTTAGAAACAGCTGTGTAATTTGGAAGCGCTGGAAGGAAGGTATGAGCTCGTGAGGACCATCTGCCTTCAACATACACCATATAAGATTATTTTAAATTCAGTTAGGAGGCTTTTTTTATAAAAGGTGGGTTCATGCCATATATATCCGTATTGTTTGGGACATACACAGACAGAGAATAACTTCTTTAAGATCCATGGTGACAGTAACTACAATGAGAAAAAAATATTAGAATTACATATGGACCCAACCTCAGAATTTGCATGGCTTCAAAGTTCAATGTTTCTGGGATTTCCAAACATATGTCTCTCTTGCTTCTTGAGCTGCTATTTTCACCAACTTTAAAGTCAGATGAAAATCTCTTGATTGCAATCCAATGAGTGTAATCTCCTTACTTTTCAGTAGGACAGGAGCCACTAGGGGACACGTTTACTGAATGACAAAGCATATTGAGAAACAGTTAATATTGGGAATAAACTCCAAGGTGGTCTTGTATAGGGAGTGAAAAGACAAGATAAGTCCAGAGTAATTGTGACTGCAAAATTTGAATATCTTACTGGAGTTGGATCATTTCTCACACATAGCATGCAGAAAAAAATAAATATCTGTTGAATGCTCAGGATTACAAGCTTCACTTAAATAAGAAGACAATAACCACTGTGGTGTGAGGGACCATAATCTCTTGCTGTTTATGCACAGGCCTGCTCAGGTAGCCCTCTTTAACCAAAATTAGATCCATTTCCTCCCTTTTGTAATGGTATTTGTTGATTTTAATGGAAATTTCAGAAACAGGAAAGACTTCTGCTGTTCCTGTTTTTGTTGCGGTCATTGCGCAATGAATATTTAGCTTTTATTTAAACTGGATGACCCAATATATTCAATTCAGCTGCTAGACTGACTGTCACTGAGTTGTCAAATGCCTGTTATGAATAGTATACAGAAGGAGAACAAGTTGACCTTGAACTCTGTAAATGTTTTATGAATACTACCCATTTCCAGAAAAATATGAATATGTTCTCCAGATTTGCTCTTTTTGTGTTCCTTAAGGCTGCTCTCAGTAGCAAATGCCTTTCATCTTACCAAGATGCTTGTTACACAGAAGGTTTGGGAAGAGGAGAGAACAACATTTTAATGATGAATTTAATGCTTGTGGATTGTAAAGGATTGATTATATTGTAGGTTGAATTCCTGGACATAGCCAATGGCTACAGAGAACACTGTTGCTATAATGCTAGTGTTGCTTCCTAAGACCTGACAAATTTTGTTTTATAATTTTCCATCACTGGGATGATTTGGTCTTGGTGACTATTCTTTCCTCTTAACTAGCATTTTCATTGTTAAGTAAAAATAGAGTAGATGATGTTAACTAAAATAAACAAAAGCAATAGTAGTTTTGATCTGTCCAGCTCACACAAACCCATGTGTTATTTCCAAACATAAGAACCCAATCTTAGTGCCTCCAACTGGTGTTGGAAATGTGTAATTTTCATGCATATGCCAAAGAACACAGCAGGAAAGGTGAGCAGTCAGTACTATAGGATCCAGGTCAGAGGATCCAGGTTGTAACCAACAGAGAAGCACTCTAAATGGAATTAATTTAAGACACTTGTGCTCAGCACTGGATTTTGATCAAACACTTCAAAAATAAAAAAATAGCAGCTAATTTACTCTGCCATGAAATATATTGGTTTCTTTTCAAATGCATTGGTTCCTTTTCAAAAGCTACTTTCAGCTCTTTCAGAATTTGTGGACAAAGTGGTTTCTAGCTAATATATAGTTTTAAATGCTTTTTTGAAAGCCTCTTGCATGATAGAGTTCATAGCAACAGCTTCTGCTACTGCTTTAAGAGCACAATAAGGTTTAATAAGAAGGATGCACTTCAGTTCATAGATTGCTTGTTTCTCTGCTTTACTTTATTCATCATAATCCTTACCTCCTCTTAGTAAAAAAAAAAAAAAAAAAAAAATCAGAAATAAAAAGGACAGTGACCAGTATTGATCTCTATTCTAAAGCAGGTTCCCTTGGATCTGGATCGAACCTGTCTCTGTCAGTAACAGCTTTTCCAGGAGACAGTTCTATTTAAAATGTTTCACAGGGCATCTAGTTATTTGTTCATTTGTCAGGAATGGTGGAAGAGACTATAATAGACAAGCAGCCTCAGCTGGCTGCTGGATGTAAGACTAGATCCAGTCATATCACAAAGACAGAATAAGAATATATTTTCTGTGCACTCTGGAAAATAGTTTTATGATACATCTTGACCCAAGACTTATTAAAAATCCTATTATTGATATTAATTGAAATTCAAAACGTCCTTTGGAATTTCACTGCAAACATTTTTACTCTAATATTGGTTTTTGATGTTACGAATGAGAAGTGAGTGGCATGCGCTGCAGTATGGCACACATGGCAGCTATCAATTCCACACTGCAAGATCTATTTTCCAGTTGAATGTAAAAGGAAATATGTTTTCCTGCAGAGCACGTCCCCCATCGTCCTGTACCATATACTTATGTAAATCTAGGAAGCAGACAGAGACTTTCATTGCAATCTTGTTTATCTAATGAAAACTCCTTTAGTCTTTGTGGTTTTAGAGCTTCATCTGAAGGGTAGCTTCACATGAACACTGATGTACACAAATAGTAGAAAAGAATGTGAGGTGCAAGTGTAGTCCAGACTGTCTTGTGTCATTTGTAATATCAAAGACCACTAATGTGACTTAGAGAGGCAGTTGGAGTGCCCATCCTACATTAGACATGGTGAGAAGAAACCTGAGACCTGTTCCTTTTCTTCTGACACACTTACAAGACAAACACATGCTCCATTAAAATAACACAGCTCTGCTCTGATATGTTTCCCTCCCATGTGTCTGACTTAAAAATATGCCTCAGTTCACAGTGTTATGCTTATTAAGATATAATATTACTGATCTGCAATGAGCCACTTCACAGAACACAGCAGGGAAGCTGGCTCCCATGGTGCTAAAGAGGGCAGTCTCTTCAAAATCGGAGCTGGAGCAAAATATTTTCCTCTTGCAACACACTCTTCTTCCATCCAGAGGGGTTTTTTTTATTGTTTCTTCTCTTTTTCTTGTTTAGTTATTTCTTGAGTCATGCTAGTTCCACCTCTGAAAAGCTGTAGTGACATAATTGACACTAGAGCAGCTGGGGCTGAGAGGACTAGAAAGCAGTGTATTACATTTTCTTTTCTTTGCACAGGTCACTGAGCATCCAGTATGATTTTAGCACGTCTTCTTGTGGAGAGCTTTTAATGCTAATTTGTAACTATTATTAAGAATAGTCTGCTGATAGGGAGACTACCAGCATGCTGTCTAAACATTAGATATTATTTTGACCTTGCTTTATTCATGCAGTAAAATCTCATTGCAGGTTGCAAATGCACGCTGTTATTCATACATTTACCAACAATAGGGGCAACTTAGACCATAACTAAGTGAAGAATGAGTGTATGGAAATGATGTAAGGTTTTGTCTTCTTTTTCTTTTTTGATTCAACTATATAAAGGAACTCATGTATATCAAAGATTTTTTTTCATGAAAAATGATACATCAAAATGTTAGGTATAATAATACAGAATGCCACCACACATGTGGGGCCATACACAAAGCTTGCAGTTGAAACAATAAAAATATTGATTGAAGTGATTAGAAATACAATTCCAAAAGACAGATTAGAAAAGCATTCTGCTCTTAGTAGTAACAACAGTTTAGCTGGGTTGTTGCACAGATTTTTTGAATGAGCATGTATACGAACACAGTATATCCTGGTTTAGGAATGAAGGGACACCAGATTTTCCCCAGCAGGTTCACTAGCCCAGAGATTCCTCACACTGAAATTACCAGTGAACAGCCTGACTCCAGGGACAGGATCACTGCCATGTGGCAGTGGCTGTAAATGTTTCAAATATTTAGCACGTACGCAGACACTAGGTCTTCTTAATTGTTTTTCCTTCAAAATGTCTGCAGAAAAGCAATTCAATGAGTCTGGTTACAGTGTTACAGGTTTTTGTGACTTTTTGGTTGGTTTTAAAGACTACAATTCTGTTAATTACTATTAGTATAAACTCCATTTTTCAGAGGAGAAAGTTTGTCACAAATTGAGAACATTTATAAACTTTCTCCTTTTTAGTAGTTTGATCAGCATCACTCTTCTGGCTCCCCGTCTGAATTAGTAGTGCTGCTGAGATCCTCTGTTTGGGAATGACCATTGATGAAGAAGGATCTTCCATTATGAATTAGAGCAGCTGAGGATTTGGCATAGGTATTTATTCACTCCTTAACAAATCCAACTTTCCATTTCAGCTGAGCAGAAGCTTCAGTTTCAGCCTCAGCTTGAGCCACATTTTTGAACTGAAGTTTTTTCAAAAAACATTGCCTGCTCCATTTATCTCTCCATAATCACTGGTAACATGATGTAGACCTCAGACATCCTTTTCTTTCAGAAAAAACCCACAGCCATCTAGCCTAACATCAACATATTGATGCTTCATATGATATATTTCTAACTTTACTACCAGTTTTCATGTCTCCATGAAGTCCTTTAGTCCTGGACATGAAAATAAGGGTTTTCTTGGGCTGCCACAGTAAGAATTCACACAAGGAATCTTTACATGAGCTAGAGCTGGTAAGTAGGTTCACAGGGTAGGGTTGGACATACCAAGGAACTTCATACCTGGTCTGCTTCACCTCATGTATATGAAATGGCTTTACTCTCAAAACAAAAGTAAATATTAGCTGAGGAGAAATTAGGAATGGCTCAACTCTGCCAAGACAACATTCACTCTGCAGAGTAGACCATAGTAAGCAAGCAAAAGTTAAGTCTCTCCGTAGGATAACAGAGGAGTCACTTAAAGTCTAAAACAAGAGAGATCCTTCATCTGCACACAGCCAGGACTACAGCACTACCCAGTAGCACCGCTCTGGGGCATACCACTATGTCACTGTATCTGAAAAATAAGGTGCTAGCACTTAGTAGTCCATCTGACAGAGTACCCCAAAATATTGACCTTGTAAGTCAAGAGGGAAAGGAAAATTTTCAGACAAGACTTAAGGATAGAAATTAAAAACAGCCAGTGCCTTCTTGGAATAACAAGAAAAGAGAAGAGGCTGCAACCTGGACAGCACAGATTGTGCTGGCAGACAGGAGAGCTGGAAAACTGTGATGAAAGTGAAACGGTGATTCAATGCACTTAAAAAAAAATACAGAGAGCAGATGCATAACAACAATCTCAGACTCTGAGAAAATAGCCAGCGCTCTGTAGACTGACATGTAAAAGACAGACATTTAGGAAGTCCAAAGGGGTGTAATTATGTCTATCTTGTAAGGAAGCAGTAAGGGTATGACTGAAAACTGGAAGAAAGGCAAGGGCTAAATGTTAGCGACATGCATCAGCAATACCTGGGAGATGCCGCTGTGCAAGTGTTCAGGCAAGAAAGGAGTAAAAGTAAACATGAAGACTACTGCAAGGTGACTAGCCTGACAAGGCAATTTCAGGCTATCTTTATGAAAATCGTAATGGCTAAGTAAGACTCGAAGAACAAGGGGTACTTAAATATTCTCTCATTTATCACAAGGACCTCACTGCTTTATAGTAATTTTAAAATTCAGTATTTTGAATTAATTTATTAAGGGAAAGGTAAAGTCATTTTTACTGGATATTTGTACACCTAGGCAACCCTTTTCTCTGGAAAGACTGCAAGTCCCACAAAATATCCTAAACTTTTTTTTGTCTGTAAATCATCTCAAACATTCAGTCAGTAAGCTTGATCAATAAGTAACTTTTCCAAAGCTCTCTAAATACTGGCAAAGTCTTTGCCCTAGGCTCTATTCCCTTTTTGCCTAGAAATACATGTAGATGATTGGTCCAAATTAAATCTGATTATTCAGAATTTATCTGTTACCAAAAATACAGATATAATTTTGTGTTGAAATACACATAACATTTATATTTTTGAAAATCTGGTTTTATAAAGAATTCAAATGTCCCTAATATGTATACAGACACATTAGCATATATGCATTCCTTAATTTTATTTCAGAGTGAAAAAATAGCTATATGCTAGGTACCCGTCATATGGGCATATACCGACCTGAGAGTGTGAAACTGCTCTTCCCACTTAGGTGAATCATTCTAACAGTTCTTAATTGCTCTTCATTTGCCTGCGCCTAGAAAAGTTGAAAACAGAAAACACAAAGATTGAGCAAAGCCTAGAGAACTGGAGGGATAATGGAGGGCAGAGGGTAGGGAAAACACGTTATTTTCTATTTCTCGGTGGTAAAAGTCCTGATAAGGTGAATGTTTGTTTACATTCCTCAGACATGCCCTCTGTCTAACATTGTGAATCTTCGGCAAACACAAGCACTGATATGACAGGCATTTATTCAGCTTTCTAACTATGTAAGTACAAATATCTACAATTTGGATTTTAGCAATTTCAAATAGTAGAAATGAATATGATAAGAAAGTGAAAAGCTGAATTTTTTAAATGTAATTCTCTTAGGAGGCAAGGAAGGAGAATTAAGCGGAAGTGTTTGTGATCTTAAAGGCAAATTTGATGACATTTTGAAAGATATCTATATAAGCAAGGTAGTGAATAATAGAGATGGCAGTGAATTTTGCCTCAGAGTAATTAAAACTTCATTTTTTCCTTCTTTTTTTGTTTGCTCATCTGTCTTTAAAATCATTCACAGACACTAAGAAAAACTTCATATTAAAGAATCTACTTTCATATCATTGAAATGAATGCCTCAGAGCTTCTAGGTCAGATCCAGGGACACATGAAGAATATTTTCCAGTCAAAAATAAGGCAAAATGAAAAGAGGATCTTGGTGTGTCTTCTTCCCTCTCATGCTGATGGTTACTTGGCAAGCTAATATACGTGCACCCACAGCTGCCTACCCCAGTTCACCCACAATGGCTGCCTTGACACGAAGATTCACTTGGCAGATGTTTACTTGCATCACCTTCAGGACCCCAGTGAGTTACCTTGACTGAAAGTCAAGCCAAAAGATTCAGTGTTTGCCCCTTTCGGGTCCCGTTCTGTCTCCTCAGCAGCAAACTACTCCACTCAGATCAAAAATCAATTTAGTTGCAAGGTCATATGGAAATACTTCACAGCAAGAAAAACTTGACTCTGTCTTAGCGGAGGCCTTTGGATTAAGCAGGCAATTGACCACCTAAATGCTTTGGCCATACTTCATATGCAAAGAACTTTGTGTCCATCTCCTGTACAGCCAGAGCATAAAACTTCAAACCTCTTTATGTCGTAATCAATCAAACTCAGCAGGACACGTCTGCCATTGGCACTCCATCCGGTTTCGCTCTCGTTGCATTTGTTGCAGTTCACTAGTAAAGTATGAGGACTTAAATGGGAAAACTGCTGAATAAAAACTGTCTTTGTACATGCACAAAACAGTTCAGATGATGCTATGAGTAAAGGAAAAAAGACTTTTTTTGAGGTTTTTATCATTTGCATTACTTGCATTGGTTGGAAGGATGGTTTGGGGTTTGTTCCCCCTCCCCAGTTGGTCAGTTACTTTACTTCTTGTTTATTACTTGCATTTTCCAAATAATTTATGTACAATTGTGAGGCCTCATGAAGCTGATCTATTGTGATGATTTGTCAAAACATAATCACACAACGCAATACAGGCCAAGTTTTAATTGTGCTCTAATTAGAGCCCCCATAGCCTTAAAGAAATAAAGCAGAGGGAATTGTTTCACTTGCAACCATGGGCTACAGACATAGTAAATGGCCCTGTGATGAGCTATCATTGGGGAAAGCCCACCAGATGGGAGGCATGAAACAGAAATGTTGTTTATTTCTGCAATCAAGGCAAAGTGAGCTGAAAATCCTGAATGAAAAAACTTTCTACAGAACTTTTACACAAAGATCAGAGACTTTTTCTTGGGACGTACCACCTGGGAATTTGTGATCCTTGTTCCTACCCACAGTTGTATAATTTTAACATCCCACAGAGCTGACAGGCTTTGACACTAACAACTGTGCAGGGAGTAAAACAGATTTACAAGTGGCAGTGACCTTTTCATCAAGGGAAGTAAAGTAGACTCGAATCCACCATACCCCCGACTCACAGTCCTGACAACATCATTCAACATACAGTAGGAAAAGCACTTCAGCAAAAGTTATGAAAGTGACATTGACACAGCACAGTACATTAAATTGATCCCACCAACATGCCATGAGTTTTAAGTAGCATCTTTTTTTTTTTCAGTGAGATTTGAAGTGTTTGCTGCTTAAATAGTTGTGTCATCTGTTACTCAGAGAAGAGAATTAAAACATTGGGGTATCAGCACCTTTTTAATTATGAACATATTTTGGCCATCCTTCTTGCAGTAAAAAGACAAATAAATAAATAAAAATAAAAACAATCTATAATTGAATGTTCCTGCTAGCATTTCTTCTCTTAGACCCCGTAGCGCTGTGCTCCCTGGACAGGCCTTATTCACTATCTTGGGTCTTGTTATGTTAGGTACTAATAGCCAAGCTGGCTTCAAAAAAATGATAGGAGGTGGCCTCTCCAATTTTTAGAGGAAATTGGTTACTTTAAACCCAGTGACTGCCTGTTTTAATTGCACTGTTCATGGTTGAGGATCTCTCCCTTGCATTTTTTCACAGCTAATAACAGTTTTATTCATCTATGTGGTTTGCTGTGTAGAAGCAATAAAGCAAAACTTATCCTGCCAGAAACTTCAAGCATAGTTGATTAATTTTCAGGCACCTAAAAGCCAAAAATTAGGTCTGCATCAGCTCATGCAGAATCTTTGCAATTTCATTATGATTTAAAATAAGGCTATTATTTTAAACTTCTGTAGAGTAAGAATAGTTTATTAAGAAGCATTATACAAGTACAGTTAAGATACTCCATCTTCAGAAGAAAGAAAATTGTTGGACAAATTTATGGTAAAGCAAATTTTTCCTATCGATCAAGCCCTGGAGGGGCATTAACAACACTTAAGGAACAAACTGCAGAAGATGGCATAACTGACACATATAAAAGAGTCGACAAGAGAGCTGAGCAGGGCTAGGAGGAAATGGAACACTTTAACATTACATCCCGGTCATACCAAGGTCCATTGACCCTGTACTCATTCCAGATAATTAATTTACAACACATTAAACCTCTGTGTGAAGAAGGATGTTATGCATCAATTGCATAGGAATAAAAAGTGTTATTGATTTAAGATTTCTACTGTATCATGCACTGACAGAAAGACACAATATAGTGGTATTTTAAAGACAAAATAAACCTTTTCTGAAGGACAAGTTTGCTAAATAAGTGCACTTTACACTGCATTTAACTGAAGTATTGTTGACACCCTAAAATAAATGTTGTTAGGAGAGAAACCCTCAGCATAATTAGGAGAATATGGCGTGACTGGATAGTATTGGCATTCACTCTAGGAACCTCAAACACTTTGAGGTGGTAATGCTCTCTTTTACAGTAAGAGTTTAAAATAAAAAAACACATTGACATGTTATTTAATGAATAAAATATGAGTGAAGCAGTGCCATTAACACAGTACAATGTTTAATGAGAGTCAAGCCCATTTTCCTCATGGAGGCTTCGTAACACATAAAAGAAGGAAATTGTTTCAGAATGGCAAAGTTTTAAGATTCATGAGCATCAGAATCAGCTTCATCTACAGAGTCCTTTTTTCTTTAATTAAATTACAATTTTCAAATCACAGTTCAGAAAATTCAGAAATTCAGGTCAAAGTTCTAGGCTGCTTAGCATTTCTCACTGCAGTTTAAGTTCCCAGAACAGAGGACACTAAAAAAAATTTCTGCCCTGTATCACTCAGAACTTTCAGCAAATATCTACTTTAAAGTTCATTTAAGACTCGCAGTGGTTAGAAAGAGATTTGAATCGGCCTACATGCAATACACTCCTAGTGCAGAAAGATCCAAGAAATTCCGTTTCAAGCAAGCAGTACAAAAAGAGAGAGAAAACACAGGGGTGTCTCTAAGTGATCTCAGGATGAGCTACAACTGATCTCACAATACGGAAGGAAGGGTTATCTCTCTGGTAGAAAGCCAGATGGCGTTTGGGATTTGGTATAAAACACTAGAAAAGAAGATCTAAATGAAGTCTGGAATTTTGCAAGCAAGTGAAGCCACTCCAGCCAAATTGAAACCAATAAGGGAACATCCCAAACACAACAGAGAAGTCAAAGCACTACAAGACTCAAACAGAAATGCATGAAGAATCTGAGGTATAAAAGCAGGAGAGTGCAAAAATACCTCCAGATGAACTCATACACAGCAGCAGATAGTGTGAATGAAGACAATCTCTAGTGTTTAGAAGATTTAAGAACAGCAATTCACATTTCTCCGCAAGAGTTTGTGAGCACCTGCAAGTATGGGCAAAGTGGATGACATTTGGCAGCATCAGATCCAGGACTCCTTTGTAAAGGTATACCAACATAGCCCCAGGAGATAAATAAATGATTGCCTGAAAGCCAACAGTGAGCACACAAGCAATATAATGGCAACAAGGATAACAGTGCTGCAAGAAAGGCTGCGCACATCAGGAGGCAAACAACTTAAACTCAGCAAATTAGTAATTAATTTCAAAGAAAAATAAACTTTTCTTCAGTATTAAAGTTGGTTATTTATGAACATCTCCAAGAAATATGTGGTAGTTTCTCTCAATAGTATAGTCAAAACTGAAGTGCATTATTCATCGTGGGTACTAATAAAAATTTAATGTCAGTGCTCTCAGAGTGAAGGGAGCCTTTGGCCTTAGTCTATATGTGTGAAAAGTTATGTATCTTATTTATGGAAAGCTTATGTTAACTGAAACTGGCTATAAACTACTTACTGCCATCCCCAAAAGGAATCTGATAAGCACCTTTATCTCACCCTCTCCTGAAACCGCATAGATTATTTCTCAACTACAAATGGTTGATTTACAAACCAAATATAAATCTAAGTTAAATTTGTTGCCTACAGATGTATATACAGGAGCCTTTGATATAAGCACAGTGGAGCAATGTACTATCCCTCAAACGACAGGCATATCCATCTGACATTTATCCCATCTTTAACCATTTCTGATCTCAGATAAGGAACCTGGAATAGCAGAGAAAAATCAGGGTAGTGGCTTTGATTGCTGTGCTCCTCACTTTCCTGAGATGCCCAATACAAGGATCCTCCAGTTAGGCTTCAGAGCACTTGTTAGTCCCTTTTCATTAGTGACAACGACCACAGCTCTGCAATACCTCATGTGCAAGTGGTTTGCCACAGGTTTTACCTAGTCTGCCAGAGACTTTCCACAACAAATTGTATTTTTTCCCAGTCTTAGGCTCACATTTGTTGACTAAAACATCAACAGCAACCGAAAACCAGTCTTGACAGTTCTCTGGTGGGGAAAATCATATCCTAATAGATGTACCATGATAAGCTCTATACATCATAATAAAATGGAAACTTTGTCAGTCACAGGAAAAGATGGGGTGATCCCTCTATAATATCCCTACATTTTCTTAAAATTTGCATTTGTCTGTTAGACTGGCACAGGCTAAAGGGAAGAAAAGCTCCTGGTTTACAACCACCACAGGTCCAGTCTTGACTCTAACCCAGCAACACAGAAAAACTTCCTCTCAAAAGTCTTGCTGACCCATCATAGTGATTTTGCAAGCAGGTGCGGTCATCACATTTTCCCTTCTGCGTACATTGAGACATCCCCAGCGTTTTTATTCTCTAGCAACCAAATTATTATCCACCTAGAGGAACCAAATTACTATCCAACCAGACCGCAGGAGATAATTCGGTTTTTAATTGATTTTTTATTTCACTTTGATATTTTACTGAAATCACTTATTTTTCATTTAAGAAAAATTCTTTGGCATTAGAGTTTGAAACATAACGATGACAATTATCATCTAGTAAAGTAATTTTAAAAAATTAAAAATATTTAAATATTTTATATTAAAGGAGGGATACTTAATATCCCTCCTTTAATATAAACTGTAATGAAATGGAGGGCTCATCTATTTTTAGTACAGAATCAAAACATAAAAAAAAAATATTTTTATCTTTGAGGTCTTATCAGTTCATATCTAAAGTGATATTTCAGTATTTCCCTGGAGTAAACTGTAGTATTGGTTTTACCAAAAAGAAAAAGAAAACAAAAAAAACACCCACACAACCACCAACAGAAAAAAATGAACAAACAAAAAACCAAACATATTAAAAACACCACCCTCTTCCTTTTCATTTAGAGTGAAAAATATTAAAAAAAAAATTGCATTCTTAATTCAGGTTTGTTGAATGTACCAACCTTTAATTATCTGCAGCTGAAATGGACAAAACGTATGAAGGACAGTGAGGAAAAGCAAAATAAATTGATCTCCTGAGGGTGTAAGATGCATTCCTTGATGGCAACACCAAAAGAAGAGTGCAAGTTCCCTTACACTTTACCCATTTGACGACATTGTTTCCCCAATCCATATCAGAGCTATATATTACTTAACAGCCTGTTCAGTTATGAGATAGTGTTAATAAGTAACCTGGGTGTATTCACTCCTCACTAAATTATAATCAACAGTTGATTCTACATTTTATGTTTCTTTTTATCTCCCTACAGGACAAAGATAAACATTTCATATTTAGAACACTTGCATGGATAATCACACTACTATGTTACTCCTATTACCACAAGTAGGGAATTGTTCTTTTTGTCCTTGACCTATAAGCCATGACATGATCTCATGCAGTATTATTTCATTATTTTAAAAACTTTTTTCAAATAACATGATACTGTCAGTCTAATAAGAATTTTGAGATTTCCCTTGCTAAACATGACAATGTGTCGAGGAAGGCTACTGAACTGCTACACTGAGCCACAGATTGCCTACCTGCAGTTAGGGTTCCTGTGCTCCCTCATGCTCGCACTCCTTTGCTCACTGTATGCCCTTGTAACCATGGCACATCCCACAATATACACTTCCACCATGTTCAGCTGACGCATAGCAGTTAGATGACTGCATGTGCCTTGCAGGAAAAGGAGTCCAGACGAAGAACCTGGTCCAGAGGAACAGACAGAAAAGAGAGGCCCAAGCTGTTAATAAGGTGAGACAGTGCAACCATGGAAAAATATGCATATGAGGCTTAATGATGGCTAAAAACAGTTTGAAAATGAAACTTTTAAGTTCAGTTAAATATACCAATGTTTTGGTTTTGCTTATTTCCTAAGTTAGCATTTTTTCCCTTTTCACTCAGAATAAAAAATATCTATGTTACAATATTAGCATTTCTTGCGGAATTAAGCTTCAGCTTTATGATCCTTTATCGAGCGTTTCATGCCATGCGCATTGCCATGGATTGTGAGCACCTGACTGATCAGACTAGTGCCCTGCATGTTATATACGTACCGCTGATGCTCAGATGGTCACATTTGTTATAACGGACTCAATGAACACCCAGTTGTGAATCCATAATATCACTGACTCCTTGAGATCTAGCTGGTGGTAAAATTCCATTTAAAGTACAGTGGTACAGGGTTTATCCTGGAATTGCTGAGGTAGCTCAGATGTTTAGGCTGTTTTTTTTATCCAGTGACCATTATGAGCAAATGATTTACTGCACAATAGAGGGTTTCTTTACTCAAAATTTATTAATAAATTTCAAAGTGATTATGCACATCTGCAAAGAGATGAACCAGATCACCATTAGGTGCACATTGTTAGAGTTCTACAATATTCATTTATCCTATGGATATGTATTTTATGTGTGAACTGCATACCTTTGAAAGACTACTTGTCTGTTACATGAATCAGCATATCACACACACACATCTAAGAGCAGGATTCTTTTTATATTCTATTAATTTCATGGAAATCAATATCTTGCAGTCCCTTCAAAAAATACTTTCCTAATGGAGTATTATGTATGTAATAACTGCAGCATCAGGTTCAAATAGTAAGTCAAACTTTCAAACTAGATAAAAGAATTGAAAGTGCAGGCAGATAACAGTTTTTTAAAAAATTATTCACCCATACTTACTGTGTCCCTCTCTGGAATTCATGGACCATTATTCTTTGTAGCTCTTTTTTCTTCAGTGTAAGATTGTGGGATGAAGCCCACATTCTGAAATTACACACAAGTATGTTAGAAAAATTGAGTGTTTGAAATCAATTCTAATGTTAAACGCAAAGGACATTCTGGGCTCATTAAGTAAAAATATCTCATTTAATGAGCAAGAAAGCACTGGAGCACACTGAACCCTGACACAAAGCAAATTATTTAAGTGATAAATTATATTTTATGGGGAATGTAAAAGTTAATAATACTCAGGGGTAAGGTAATAAATGCAGAGGTGTAACTAACTTCATTGACTGCTTTACTTACAAACATGCCATATGTACCTGGTTACTTGAAATAGTAATAAAAGGAATTGGCAGAAACTCCTGGAACCAAAGATTCACAGAGACCTTTATAGCATTCTTTTCCACTAAATAATCTGTGTTTTATTCTTTTCAAACTCATTATTCTCCTCCCTCTTCCACTTTAGGATATATACTTCTGGTCTTTGCTTTTCACTTTTGTCAAATATTTGATCTTGCATTCATTAAAACTGAAACTTTCTTATCTGCCAAAGAGGCTAATAAATCAGCACTCAGTCACCTGCGATGATGCCCAGAAGTGACCTGAAACTTTACTTGAACGAAACCAGTGGATCGACTTTTAATCTACTGCTCTTCTAGCGCTTGTAAGTTCAGTGGCACTGAATCTCCTGACATTATTGTCCTCAAGATCAACGCAACAGATCAGCTCACTGAGGATACAGCTCACAAGTACACCTCTGCACATTAGAGCAAAGGTCGTTACCGTAAATTTAACTATCTAGGTTAAAACCCTTTCTCTGTATTTGATGGTGTAAAAGAGACAATTAAGGTATGTATCAAACAGAAATCAACAGAGGAAGAAAGTATGCTCAACCATACCTATTTCCTGTGACTACTTCCTTAATCTTAAAATGGAATTTGCATTACCAACACAGTCCTTTTTACCAATTTTCTTTTGTATTTACGTTTCCAGGTCAACAGTTCGAACTTTATTCCCAGTCATGCATCTGGGAAGTAAAAACGAAACCATTGCACTGGGTGTTACCCTGAATTGGTACAGTTTGTACGTGGATGGGACAGTCTTTCACATGCTGAGTATCGCATTTGTCAGAATCCTTCAGCAGACCTGTTATACAAAAGCAACTAAACAAATGACAAAAGGACATAGATTTTATCCGCTGCATCAAAAATTATCTACATATATGCAATTGTTTTCTAGGAACAAGAGTTGACATTCAATCCTGAATTAAGTCAACTTAACCTTAACCTACTTTTAGTTTGCATCTTTAAATAGACTTGTGATGGTAGTCAAAGGTCTTATAACACCATCTAAGAGAGCCTGAGCCACCACTTTGAATTGGGAAATGAAAAATACATAAAATCAGGAAAGTGTTCCTGGACAAAACAAACCTGCTGGAAAACAGTCTCATTCAAAAACCCCACAAAACCATCAAACTCATCCACATTTTCATTTACCGGTTGGACTCAATGGTCCTAAAGGCCTTTTCCTACCTAAATGATTCTATGATTCTAGTAAGCAACAATAAAGATGATATATCAAGATATCATTTTACAGCAGAAGAGACACGCCTTTGATAGGTAATGTAACTAGAAATACAGTCTTTGGAGACCTACAATGATTATGTAGTGCTACTTGTAAAATAGCCAGTCTGTATGCCTGTAAAAAATAGCAGTAGAAGACTCATCCAGCTGGATTAAACTTTCAAACAAGTGTTTATTCAATTTATATATCAAGAATTTTAGCAGACGCATGTCTGCTGTTGTGCATGTGTATATATCTGTATATATCAGAGCCAAAAAATTGTAGATTCATAGCATTAGAACAATAATAAAAATAACATGTTCAACTATTTCAAAAATATTTTAAGTTAGTGAGAAGTGAATCCGACGACAGAAAAATAGATATTGAACATAAATGTGTATATGCTTTAAATGTTATTTTAAAATTTTATTGATAGATCTAATAGGTTAAACTAAAAATGTCTTGCATCACAGTCCAGTACTCCAGGACATTAGCTACAGTGAGTAAATAAGGCATGTGTAGTACATAAGACTTGTATTACAGCTCAAGATGAGGTCACTATTGAAGGCCAGACTACTGAAATAGCCAAATATGTCAATTCTTGTATTCCTGTCAATATAAAGATACAAAAATGCATAAAAGGGTCAATATCCAAGAGCCCTCTGAAATCTTATAGTAAGAGCCTTTTCACTGGTGTAATTGTCTTTCTCATGATTTTAAACAATTTTTATGGTCAATAGTCTTTGTACCTGGAAAATACTTATTATCCACTAATGCTTGTCTTCTCTGTGCCGTTGTGTTTCAAATCCAAGGCTATCATAAGCCTGATAAAGAGGATATTAAAAAAAAATTATAGAAGAAAATTCATCCCTGAAAAAGCAAGGCGTGCTTGTTATTTATTTAGCAAATATTTTAGGTTTTTCCAGAGACCTTATTAGATCCAGAGATAGTTTCTCTCAGGTGTTCACCATAGAAAAAAAAAAAAAAATAATTTCCTTGACATAATGTACCTTTTGTAATGTACCTGCAATACCTTCTTTAGAAAGGAAATAGCTGAAATTTTAGGTAGTTAAGGCACGAAAAATCCTCACACTTATTTGTTTTACAACTATCTTTTGATTTGTAGTTATCCAGGAGATAGATACCATATTCTGATTCAGAACTGTCTCCCTGATAGCTTGCACGAGCAGCAAGTACATTTAAAAAGAGACAGTCATTCCCCTGTTCGAAGCATGACTGTGCTGCCTATAGAAATATTCTTGCGACATTCCTAGACCGGGTTCTGTTAGGAGATAGAAGAATGTTAGGTCTTCCTAACAAAGTAGATAATACAGCAGTTTTCTTTGAAATTTAAAAAAAAAAAAAAAAAAAGAAACAAACATTTCACTTCTTTTTGGAGAACTTCAGAAATGTGCAGGGAGTAAGAGGCTACATAAAGCTGAGAAGCTGAGGGACAGAAGGGCTCAGCGTGTTCTCCACTGAACTTCTCCATTACCTTACAGCACAAAAGATAACAAAACACGTCATCTGTGTCTTTCTAACCAGTAGCTGCTGCTATCTCTACTGCTTCTCCAAATATTGCGTGTGTTTTCAGTTATGTAGAATAACTAATGCACTGGTGTCAGTCATATACTTTATACCATCAAACCCCACAAGCAAATTTGTTTTACACAGCAGTTGAATGAAAAACATCCTGTAGAGAGTGCAAACGCAAGGGAATGAAAACAGAAAACTGCACTAACAACATGATTTAAATTAATCAAGTGAACATTAATACCTCCAAGACATTGCATTATTGCTTCATACATTTAGTGGGAAGAGCTGTAATTTACATGTACAATATTTTTAACATCATCTGTTAATTAGATATAGGTGGTTACTCTGTTTAATTGATACTGTAAACAAAAGACATTTGAAAACATGTGCTGCAATAATTAAAATGCTGTTATGCTGACAGTGCCTTTCTTTGAGGAACTTGTAACGGCTGTATTGACTGTGATAAGCATTGATTATCTGGAGTGATATAAATATTTGGGGAGCTAATAACAATCAGGTAGGATTTCAGTGCACGCTATAGACAGCAGAGATAAATCACAGGAAACCTAGATCAAAGTTGGTTTGTGAATAAGTTTGTTTTTGTACTTAATGACTCAATATAAAACACACACACAGAAAACTCTTCAGAGATTTAAAGCACACGGAAATGCCATAAAGAAACATCCCGTCCTGTGCAGCATTTCTGTGCATCTGTAGAATCTCCCTATGCAGTTAGTAGGATGCCAGCACACAAAGAGGGGAATGAATTCCATCCATCGAGTACTTATCACGCACATTTACCAACGTTAGACATTTCTTTAAATTATTAAACTTTTTTAAAGCAGGAAAAAAATTATGTATCTCTCATCCCCTCCTCTTGAGGAGGTTAATTTAGCGATGCAATAGGTCAACTGCAATTTAGTTCCCATTCAGCCTAGATCAGCTGCATTTGTTTCCAAGTCAGATATTTATTTATTCTGACTTACTTTCATTAAATTATCATAGACTGTAGTAAGGGTTTACATCACCTGCTGTGATCTCTTCTGGTCCATTTTCCTTCCCACTCTATGTCACACTATATAAACCTCCATTTTCTTAGTCTTGGCACTTGGCCTACCAAAGGCTCTCCAGAGGTGATGTAGGCTTGAGAGTGTCCTGGGAAAAGAGGCAAGATGGCCTTGGAAAGCAGGATCTGCTCTGTACGTTCATTAATGAGGATTTTTATTGCTATCACGTCCTTCTTTGTACATAAGACAAAAGCTCATTCCTGCCAGTAAGTGAAACAGAGCACCAGAAATGGTTTGGGAAGACACGCAGCAATGTGTGCCACACACAGCAGTGTGTGCCGACATAGAGGAGCAGCTGAGGTCCAGTGACAGATCCTGATTGCCATCACTCTACATTGCTCCTGTTGAAGCCAGTGCAGGAAACAGCTGGAGTTGGTGCGTTAGTAGGATTCTGGCCCCAGTGACAAAATGGGAGGTTTTTGCTGACAATTATGGGACGAATTTTTACCCTGCATGACTGAATCCAAACATGCGCCTGATTTCAAGTGACTGAGAAGCCGTATTGACTACCCATACCCACAGGACTTCCCACATACTTGTGATCAGGAAAGAAGCCCAGTTTATGTAAACCTTTGCCCATGAGTCAGGGTTGAGTAAACAAAGACTTTTCCATATTTCTGCAAGCATTCCACTGTTAATACATGGCAGGCAGCATTTGTTTCTTATTAAGTTACACTTTCATTTCTTTGCTATTGTAATTTAGGTCTTTCTAACACTTTTTCTTTTTTAAGCATTGCATTAACTTGCCTTCCTATAACCTCTGTACAGCTTTCTTTGTGATTGTTGTAACAATTTGTACTATTCCAAAGCACAGGGATTAATTGCGTCTCTAGTTATTATCTTGTCCTTGTTTCTTTCAGACTAGCGGCCTCTGAATTTTTTTAAAACAGCTAGAAGGCTAAAAAGACATCATCTTCACAGTAGCATAAAGTAATGTTCTGTAGACACAACAATGGCTGTTTATTGCACCTTGCATAAGCTACTTTAATTACATTCAGATTACTGGTGTTATTCAAAAACATTCATTTACAGCTGAGAGGGTTCATGGACATTTACTGAAACTCTTTACAACACAGTACTTTGTCCTAGGTTTCAGCAAAGTGTATTGTAGTCTTTGCCTATTCAAAAATATATTGATTCATACAAAAAAAACCTTCAGATATTAATATATTTTTATTACCTTAATATTATGATGGCTTTTGTCATTCTAAATTAAATAAGCTTATAGCACTGAACATTGTAACTTCACAGTGCAGTAGCAGTGTCACCAAAAACATATTGCTACATCTGCATTGGAGTAGTACATTTTAGCTCAAAACATATGAAAACCCACAGTTATATATACGGTGTTGGCTACACAGCCTAATTTGTTTGAGAGCCAAAAGGATTCATGTTATTTTCTGCAGGCCTACTAGCTGCAGCAGGGGTATGGCAGCACAGTAGTACTCATTGCATGGGAGGACAGGAAGCCTAGGAACAGGTTTTAAATGGCTGTTTTCTTCTCCCCCCCACCCCCTCCTCTATGTCTTTCTCAAGTGCTTCTGCAACAATAACATTAATAGACTTGCATAGGGCACAAGATAAACTGAAGAGATGATTATTGATCTTTTTTTGCAGGATACCACACAGATACAGCTGAGTTGGGGCCTTATTGGAGGTGATGCTGGGAGAGGGTAAAGGGTGCTGGTGAGTGCTGTCTCTTCAGTCATTTAAAAGACACCAACTGAGAAGGCAGAAAACAATATTAAAATGTGGAAAGCTGATATGTCCTATCTGATTTTTTGTTTACTTCACAACAGAACTATAAAATTAATTTCAGTAATGATACTAGTGCAGTTAATTACCATATCTTCTTCTAAGTTAGTTTCTTGGCACATTATATTTTGCAGGAGGCTTATATTTATGGTTCCATTATCATAAACAGTGCAGGATTGGTTAACTCTACATTTCAGTTATGAAAATCATATTTTAAATACATAAATTTTGCCATGTGTCATACAGCTTCCAGCTACAAAACAAGGTGGTTCTCACTCTTACGATTCTACATCCATTTAATGAATCTTCTCAACAATGTGGAAATTAATTCCATTTGCATGTTATGGGGAGATAGAAATTCACATCTGGGTAGATATTCGCCTTTCATTTCTGTCTCATATAGTTACAGAGTGTGTTGAAAGCTTCACAGGTTTTTCAATGTGCTGGAGTAACTCCTGTGTGTTACTGTTATGTTAATGATTGCTGTAATTTGAGACTATGCTTTTGTCAGTACCAAAGATGTCTGAATGCATTTGTTTCTGAACAAGAGAGAGTCTGTGACAAACACATACTGAATAGCAAAAGGAGGCAGAGGGGCTTAAGGGACTGGAAATTAAAAAAAAAAACAAAAACAACACACAACCACAGAACAAAACACAGCACAGCAGCCTATCTGAGCGACCTTGATATACTATTTAACTCTATGTAGGGCTTCAGCTGTTTGTTCTATTTTACCTCTTTTGAATGATGGTACCTCTGTTAAAGAAAGAAATTTGGGCAGAAATAATTAGATTTTGTCTGGAAAAAAAATAGTGCCTTAACAACGGCACTATAAAATCTCATGTGTCTCCTCAGCAAAAGAAAGAATTTGTACACAACTATAAATTTTTTATGTTTCTATCAAACATTGATAATAAAGGTTTTAATATTTATAGTTACCCTTGGCCAAACTCTCAGAGTTCCCTCTCCAGTAGGGTACACTCACAGAGGTACACATTGCCTTTGGGTACCACTGATTGGGACAGTAAGCACATGATGAGTTTCCCTTTGGAATATAGCACTGATACCCAGCTCCTCTTAATCTTCTTAATATTCAGTTTTACACATTCCTCTGTAATCAGCTTTACCCCGATTTCTAATGAGTTCTGGTTTTACACTGGGAGCTGTGTCTTTTAACAATCAATGTTATTAAAATGACCCTTGATAGTGCACGATTCCACAGTGGGGATTTTCAAAGCTATGTACAAAAATGCAGTTCATCACCACTTTAATATGGAAGTTTAAAATCAGAACTTCTCTCTGCCTGGTTCAAAGCAATTTCTCTGGCTTTGAACAGCTGCTTGGCACACCATAATGAGTATTGCAAGATTTTTGGCACTCTCTCCATAGTGGCTCAAGAACTCAGAGCAAAAGAGGAAATATGGTGCTGGAAATTGGATAGCTGGTAGATTTATGGTCACTGGTCTGAACATAGCCCAAGAAAAGACTGATTAAAGGGCTCCATGATGCAAGGTGCTCTATATTGCTTCGATTTTTTTATTGCATTGTTATAACTTCATGGGAGTTATTTAATGATCTTTTAACTAGTTTTATTGCTTACTGTATATAAGAACCACCAAGCCACTGGCACAGATAAAATATGTTAGGAAATGAGTTTTGTCTCACCTGCCCTTCTATCGAACGAGTGCATCTCTCAAGTTTCTGTCATACAGCAAATATGTCCAATACAACAGCAAGGAGAGGACACACCACCTTGTCACAGCACGTGAACTGAGCACTAGCTTCTAGATGGAGCCTCGCTGGGACTCAGGGAAGGCCCCGGCTTGCAGTGCCAGCACTGTATGTGTCCTGCTGAACAAAACTGCAACATGCAGATCTGTGATTCACCTGCTTCTTACTAAAGAAGGGAAAAGATGTTGCTTTAAGGGGTTTTTTTAAAGCTGAAATCAAGATACAAAAAATTGTGCTTTGAGATAAGCAGAGGGAATAAACAAAAATTAAACGGTGCATGAGGAAAGTTTTCATATGTCTGTAAAAGTACATAGAGGAAGAAATCTTTTTTGTTTTTGTTTTCTTTTGGTGGGTTTGGAGTTTTTTAAACATAGTAATGGAGAAGATTAACAGCTGCTGTGCAGGTAACTATTAGTTGGAAGTCTGCTACCAATAAAAGAATGTTCAGAGTGAGCAGAAAGGGTAGTTCACAATATAAAATGGAGTAGGGTAAATATAGACCTCTGAAAATCAATAAGGCAACCTTGAAACTCCTTACCCACCCTGCAGTTTCAGCTCTAATTTGTTCCGTCCTGAAGCAGAGTTCAAATATTTAAAAAGTATAATATAAAACAGAAATCCCAGGCATCTCGTATTCAACAGCAGTTTCCTTTTCTCCTAAATGTCATGAAAGGAAAGCCTAAGAATCAAAAGACTGTTTCAAAAACAAAGGAAAAGAACGCTCATACCAGAAGAACATGGTGCCTGCTCAGTGTGAAAAACATTTCCCCTTTGACTTATTTCCATTATTGAGAGTAAATAGCCAAATTAATCCCAATGGTAGATTTAAAGTAAGCAAGGTAAAAAAGGCAACACTTCACTTGAAAAGAGGACATGTAACAAAATACTAAACAGAACTAACAAAACTTAAGTAGAATTTGTGAGCTTGTAGTAGCATTTAGGTAGAAAGATTTAACTGGGTAGCGATAGGAATATTCTTAACACAGAATTATATCATTAAGGCATGCTTTGAAAGAAAACAGACTCTACAAATAAAACTTTCAGCATGAAGTAGTAAGAGAAGTTTGCCCATGTAATTTAATTATACTCCTCCTTTTGTGCTTATGCATTTGGATGCTGCAAACAATGACATGATTATTTTTTTTCCTCTCTCCTCTTTTTCTCATTCAGTGACCAGGCAGGACATTGCTCTGGAGGTGGACAAGGTTTCTGTGGCAGAGGAGAGAACTGTTATTATCAAGATCCCATCTCATTATGTCAGAAAAAAAGAGGTGAAAGACAGGACACAATAGGAGGCAAAAGGATGATGTTGTACTTAATTTGATGGTGTCACAATGTCCTAAAGTAACATAATGATGTCATAGATCAACGTCATTGCATTCTGCGTCATCTCTTAAGCAGGTTGCCACTCTCACTAGCCAACTTTTTATCCAAATACACAGGTTTCATCAGCATGTGTTCCCACCTTTGCCTATGCCTGTGTTTCTAATGCTCAACATACGACCCAGGGTCTGGTTTGAAGAAAACCAGGGTGTGCGCTCCCAGGCGTGGGCTAGAAACGCTCTGGACATGCACAGGGAGATGTGTGGCTAACCAGCCTAGGGCAGCAGCTGCCTGAGCATCTCAGCTTCTCCCTGCTCCTGCGATAATGACTGAAGTTGGAAGAATTTTTAGGACATTTGTCTTTCAGCAGATGTTCAGCATGTCACAGAACGGAGCTCTTGGTCTTGTCACTTAATAGGCTACATCTTAAAAAGATAAATTTGAGGTCAGATCCTGAAGAATGAAAGAGGCCTGTAAGCTATTTTGAAGTTAAGTTCACTGTAGCAGCTTAGCGATCTGCAAAATAAATCTAGAGGACACCAGTACTTTCCCATAACACTCAAACCAGTATAACTTCATGGACTTAAAACTCCTTTAAACCACTGTAACAGGCTTGAAACCCAGCCCTGTGTCCTTGTCTGAATTAAACTGACATCTCAGTCACTCAGCTCTTCACCTAGGAATATCTGTAGTTTAAGAACTTCTTAGAAACTTTTTCTCTAATTACAGTTTTACCTAACCAGGGACGAGTTTTCTTTCAGGTAAGTGTTCTAGAAAAAACACAACAATTAAGCTAAATGTCAGTGTTGAAGAAAACCTGACATTAGTGATTGTTTGGAGCTATCTGTAGAGAAAGAGCATTGCTCAGTCTAGAAGACAGTATTCTCCCATTTCTTTAGGCTCAGCTGGAATAATCCTTCATTATTTCTTTTGCAATCTCCCTCTGAAAAGGAAAAAATAACTGGCAAGTGTCTTAAATACTAGGATGCTTACTGGTTCAGGACTTCATTACTCAAATTCAAGCTTCAATATATCCTCTTGACATTAACTTCCCAATTGAAGAAATGGATATAATTTTTAACGTTCAGGAAATTATGAGGAGGGGTATTTACTGCCACTTCAGATGACTGCAGCGTGGTTGATTTACAGCCAATATAAAAATTGAAAAATATCTGTCATTGCCATATTGATCAGTATTTAAATCCATGGAAACAAGGAGGAGTGAGAACATCAGCATTTATTATCCTATAAAAAGTTTACTTCACTTTGTCTCTCTAAATGACTGTAAAATAATAATTGTTTGTTCATTTGTTTATTCTTAGGGAAAAAATCAGGGTACAGGAGCTTGTGCTACAGTAGTGGCTACTTAAGAAATATATTCAATAATCATAATGACTTGTGAAGTTCGCTCAGTTTTTTTTAATTCACATCTATAAAGCTGTAAGAAAAAATGGTCATATACATAGACTGTCCTTTTTAAAAATCTAACCTGCTTTATGCAGTTTAATCTAGGAAGTATATGGAAAATAATTTTAGAAATATGAAAAATTGTATTCTTGGAAGTCCGGATGCAAAATCCACAGAATTAAACAGTTAATAACACTGATGAAATTATTTATTTCATGTAAAGAATAACAAAGATCATGAAAAAAAAATCTTAATTTCATTATGATTACTTAAAGGTTTACTTGAGGCTATATTGTATTTCTTGTTTTCCTGATTAACAAATCATCATTGCACAAAGCAACACAGGTGGTCAGTCCCCTTGGGCTCACATCAAAGGGACCACCACGAAGTTTTAAATGTTATTCAAAAGCAATCTGAAACTTGTCTCTCACTGTTTGTCCCATCTATTGTACTCCACAGGGTCATCTTTAAAGGACCATCTAGTTTGCAAAAAAAAAACCTCTTGTAAAAAAGATGCTTTTAAAAACTGTTTCATAATTGTTGACTGTTTCACAAACGGTCTATTTTCAGAACACCCGCACCATAAATTATGCTATTCTAAAACTCTATTTTACATGAAGCAATGTTTGCTGTCCTTAGACATGAGAAATGGGGCTTTGCTAAACGATGGCTCAATGATCTCTTAACAGATATCAGCCATTGTATCTTTAGGAAATAAAAAAATAGCAGAAGAAAAACAAGGAAAAAATGGATTTCAGAATAGTCCATTCTTCTCATAGTTTTTCACAATAAATTCCAGAATATATTATTGTAAAAGACAAAAAAAAAATTGTTGTCTTCCTTGGATCAGGGAAATTTTGTTAAACTTATTTTGGAGTTTTATTCTGGAATTTCAAAATATGTCAGGGTTTTTTAAAGCGGTGTTCTCAGAAACAGTGCACATGAAATACTGTTTCAGTGTATATTCTACACTCATGGAGATTTTTTCTGTGAGGGATTTTTTTTTTTTTAATGTTAACACTTTGAAGACTAACAACATTGTGCCTTAGTGTGAGTCACTTGAAAAGATCAAAGTCTTATTTAGTCCCCAGTTATTCCATCAATACCAACAGGATGTTTATAAACCATGATTCATGTTGAGTATATCAAGAAGAGAACACAGACACAGTTCTCAGAAATAAACAAAGCCAATGACACTTTTCAACTATGGAAAACTGATTAAAGAGTTATGGGCAAGCTGTCATAGGAAGGAAAACCCAACAGGGCTTCCCACTTTTAATAGACTGGCAGGAAGCTAACTACAGAACACTTTCTGGGTTTCTAACTTTATTCTAAGCACAATAAAATGAACTGATAAACTCTCTAGAGAGAATTTACTAAACTCTATAATTATTCATACAGAGTTGAGGATTTTTTTTAGCAAATAATGCATTCAACAAATGCAGTTTTGAGCAAAAAGCTATTCAGTTATTTCCAAAGTTACAAACAATTTCAGCTCAGAAAAACTGAGACCTAAAATAACACTGCAAAGGCAGCAGTCTCTACCTGGCCAGTAGGACACCAGAGGTGAGGGCACTTCTCGCAGAAAACAGTGTGGGCTTGAATTCCTCTTCTGCTCAAGGGGCCCCCAATCCAAGTCTCCCATCTACTCAGAATGTATTCAAGACAGTAAGCTAAAGGAAAGTCTCACTATCTCTTGAAATATACAAAACACTGAAATATTCGCTGAAACTGAGAGATATGGTTTAGTGGTCCTACAGTTCATGTTATCTCTTGGGAAGTAAACTCCAACTGAGCTGAGACATTTTAGATAAGGGGAGAATTTGACCACTGGTTTTAATTTCCTGATGACATACTAACATTATAAATTGTAGACCTTAAGACTGATGGTTAAAAGCCAGTGCAAGGCAGCCTAACATACATCTTTGCATTTTCAAGTCACAGAAGGTTAGGTTGCTGAGGGTTTTGTTTGTTTTATTCTTCTATTTAATTTTTTTTTTTTTAGGAAAATGCTTGGTGAAGGAAAACAGGAAAGGAAATAAACAAAAAAAACCCTTTCATTATGAAATATCAGAATGAAATTTTCCAGTTTCCAAACTTGTTTCTCAGGAACTGGGGATAGGAGAAGGTCTCAACTCTGGAAGAGGGGCACTGCAAAACTAATACGAAATCTGCTAATGAATTCATCAATTTCTGACAAAACTGAGCCACGCAAGCATAAACATCTTACAAATGTCTTTTCCTGGAGGTTTAAAATGAACATCTATAAGTTATACAATAGATATAGCACATTTCTGCAGAAATACCTCATGCATAAATGTGAACTGCAGCTTCTGACTCCCTAACAAATAATGCAGATCACTCCTACACTACAAAATACAACAAATACGTAAGTAGTATTGTGGAAAATTTATGTAATTCATATTACTGAACTTGTTTTGTAGCCAAAAATTATATCATAATGCACATTGTAAGATTTTATAATTGCAATACTTCTGTAATCTTTTATTTGATCACAGAGTTCCCTCTTCATGAAATTCTTCTGCTTCCATTGAAATCAATAGAGATCTTTTGATATACTGCTGCTAGGGCAGTGACTATCCCTAAACAGAAAATTACTAATTTAAGAATCGTATTAGAATCAAGGGTAAGTCTTAGTAGAAATGGGCAGTGGAGCAATAGCCTGAAACAATTTTACTCAACCAAGAGTCTGTGTGTGGTCAATGCTTACAAATGAAACAGCAGAAAAGCGTGTTCCTACGTTTACTATATTGCCTGGAGCACTTAAATTGACCTCTTAGGAGGGTAAACATTCTGTCTATCCAGTTGACTATGCAGCAAATACAAACTGGAGCAAAGGGGTTTTTTCCAACCTAGCAAAGTAACCCCTCAGTGAGACTAATTAATTTCTCTGAAAACATCCAGGATATTGATCTGAGATTTGAAAACACTATTGATGCACAATAGTCAGCTACACATGAATGAGAACCACCTTTGAGGGAACTTTAAGGAAATGGGGTAAATAATATTTTACAGTCTGACTTTCATTGTTTTGCATCAGACAGTTCAACTAAGTAGTGAAGAATCTGAGAATTTTTTCAAACACTTTGAATTTTATGATTGCTTAGAAAACCTCATGATTTTCTACAAATCTTAAACAGATTTTTGAGACTTTTACTGACGATTTTGTGACACAGTCGGGAAACAAAGCAGCTTCTATCTTGTTTCTCACCCTGACAAGCACAGTTTATCAACATTAAGTTTAGAAGTTTGGTTCGTCTAATATCCTAGAGGCGCGACGCCCCTACACTGAACAAATCTACTTGAAAGCACAAGTGTGTGATAGTTCCAACATCCAAAGTCTTCTTTGTTAATAAAGTCTTTCTAAACACTCCTGACATATTCTGCCCTTAGACACATGTCCAATAGGCATCTGTTTAAATCACTAGCAGCAAAACATTTCTTGCCACATCAAAAAGTACATATCGATGTTAAGACACAGAATTCAGCTTTTTGCAGAAGATGTGATTAATCATGGAAACAAACTACTCGAAGAAGAGACTGTGGAGCATCTGCAAACACACTGATGTCTCTCCATATCAGTGGAGCTGCTGAGCTTAGCAGAGGGTTTAGGATGGGGTTCAGCCCCAGGGCTTGTGCAACGGGATGTCAGGCTGGGCCAGCCCAGCACCCCTTTTTGTGCTTTAAGCTCAGTGGATCTGTGCATCACCCTTAGTTCCCTGGCCTAGGGCAGAACTAGGTCTTCATCCAACACAGACATTGCAACTGCTCTAGAAGTCATAACTATTTGAGGTAAATCGGAAGATGTAGTGCCTCCAGCCAACATAAGGTCTTTGCATGTAGGATCTGCCCCCATGCCGTGGACAGTCCCAAAGCTCCATGGAAGATTTTCAAGGCAAAAATCACAACAGCCTAAAAAAAGTAAATAACACAGAGAAGTCAAAGATGGCACAGTAACTGGAAGCAGGACAGACGTTACAGACTTCCTCATTGCGATGGTGGATGAGCAGAGGGAGTCAGCCAGGAAAGAGAAAGCACTGGTTTTGCAGTTGCCGACATTGGTAATACTTTGCAGTATGAAACGTTATGCACTTCTGAGGACATGACAGTTCACTTTTCAAGCTGTAAGACATCTAAACAGAATTAATTTTGAGAATATAGTTAAGGAAGCCCTTTTGTCAAATGCAGCCTGAATGCATTTGTATGTGTGTTGGAATTTCCTGTTAAATTATAGGGGTTTTTAACGGAAATGCTGACAGAACCTTAACCATTGCAGTGTGAACAAATGAATAACAATATACATATTCTTCTTGCTAATAAAGTTTTATAGCCTTGAAATTCAGTGTAGAATTAGTCTATCGATTCTGGAGAGAATTTTTGAAAGGAAGGCTTCATGGTGCTTTCCTCATTCCATGATGCGAAAAACAAATAGTTCCAGCACTTTAATTTATTAGCAGGCTTTTAGACATACCTTCAGATTTTTTTTTCCCCTAATATTGTTTGTGTTCTTTCTGTTTATGACAGTATTAAAGACATAAGCACAATTTCAAAAGGATGTAATATCTTTTCTGACTTGAGAAGGAACAAAATATCCAATTTTTTATTCATGTAACTAGAATCATCACTTACATCTCAAATTCATCTTTTTCTTTGATTTTACACTGCATTTCCCAAAAGGTTTCCCCATTAATATTAACAGATTTATGAATCTCATTATTCTGATTTATGTCTTTTCAATATATTTAAGGCTATGTCAATATTAAGTTATTTGTCCCTTGCGATTACCTTCTACAGAGCTTGGATTAGAAATATTTTTAAACATATCATACTGAGAAGGACCACTTTGGGCTCAGAGGTAATACACTTATATAACTAAAGTGCTTCTCCAATTGTTTAATTACTGAATCTGCTTTAAAAAAAAAATAAACTACAACAAACAAACCATTCCCAAGCAATAAGACAAATCACTATTAAGATCATGAAACCACTGTGATAGAATATCATAACAATTTTCTTTAAGGACATACAAGATGCCATAAGGACACCATACTAAAGGATATAGTGGGTACATGTTATTCCCACAGACTTTGAAGCTGCTCTACAGCTTTCAGAAGGCCATAGCGGCCTTACCTGGACCCTTACACTGTGCTGGTTAGCTTGACTCCACACGTATCCAAAAGTGCTAAATCTGCAGCATAATGCTCTCCTTTCTGTATGCAAGCATGTGAACGCAATTTTTTTTTAAATGGGGCTTATTCTCATCATGAATTTCAGATTCCAGTAAAGCAAGTTAGAACTTGGTCTATCTCTATCAAAATTGTTCATAAATTGTTTACATATAACAAGTGTTGTATATTGATATATTATTGATTTTTATATAGCTATATTGTAAAATTAGTATGAATTCCCAGACAGGCTTTCTTAAACAAGTCCTAATGACTAGGTTACACAAAGAAACAAGGTAAAAAAAACCCTTGTTTCTCAAGCAAAGGATGCACACTATGGGAACAGAAGGTTTTCTTTGCAGAAGATCTGCCTAACACTGGACTCGATTGTTTTGCTAATTACTGTGCTTCCCTCTTTTCTATTACTGTGTCAATAATAAAGATAGAGTTGGTGTTGACGCATTTCAATATAATTGGCATTTTTATGAAAATCTGGTTGCACAATATTCCTCTTGCAAATCTTTCTATGTACCTACTGAAAACGATCAGAAAATATGTTGATATGTACAATGGCAATTAATGCTTTGGAGAGAACATCCCTCCACGGACACACACACACTAGTGAGTCTACCAGAAAGCAATTAATGCAAATTGGTTTTTAGAGCAATGTATGGACGTAATTTCATCTTGTTAGATAAGCTGCAGCTTGGTACTTCTGCTTTCCACTCTGACCTCCTACTGACTGGCCTCTCCAATTCCCAGAGATTAGGTCCTGTTAATTTTTTTTTAAAAAAAAAACACAACACAAAACAACACACCAGAGCAAAGAGAATTTCTTCCAGGAGTACCTGCTCATACATCATACACCACATCTGCAAATTCTCATCGTAGAAGATACCTGTCTTTTACTGTCTAGTCTCTGAACACATGAAGACAAAATAGTTCATTTGCCTGCAAACATTCGCGTTTATTCTGATGAATTTAGTGATGTTTCTAAAATTAATTGTAAAGGAAAATGATGATAATTCATGAATTATAAATTCCATATTGTTATCAGGCAGAGCTAGAAAAGAGAGTATAAATATCTCTTATTAGAATAAAAGAAACATGCCATCATTCAGGAAAAGTATCTGCTAATTTTAGAAAGTGTAAGTAGAAACCAATTGCATCAGGAATTTTCTAGGGAAGACTGCAAGTAAACTTTTTAACTCCACAAAACCTGGATTTCCATTGCTTTAAGAGACCTGAAGGTGTGCTAGTCTGTATTAGGTTTTCCCTCTATTTCTAGGTTGCATGTCTCTAAGACAGATAACAACAGAGCTCCCTTTTTTAGATAAGTTTACCAAGTCATAATACAACATGTATTCTCTATACCTTCTAACTATCAATAAATGCTTGAGAATATATTTTTCATATACATTATTCTAAATACACCGTTTCTATATTTGGAATAAATAAGCATTGAGCTCATTTAAGATGAAGTATCTTTTTCACAATAAAAAAATTTATTGCGAAATAACTTGACCACAACTAGCATTTCCTATCATTCTGTGGTAACGGTGACACACATTTGCTTTATTAAAGAGAAATATATCAGGCAACACAGCCAGATCTACAAAAGGAATCAACTGTACTGCAGTTTATAAGTACCCTGCCTTTAAACAGTAGTACACACTACAATGCACACAGAGAAAACAAGCAGTACCAAAATAAGCAATACCATCTGCCACCACTCTGTGTTTGACACCTATTGACTGTGGGACCTAAGCTTTCAAGTGACCCACGCGCACAGATGCTGGGACATCAGAGACGTTTGGCTGTGGGGGTACTAACTGGAACGAAGGAATAAAGTAAAGGTTAGCGCTGCCTTTTTTTTTTTTTTTACCTTCTTAAATTGCGTGGGCTATAATCCAACTTGATCTCGTCAAGAGACATTATCTGTCTAGAGGCATCCTTCCATCATCTCTCAGGGCAAAACCAATCTTACTCTTTGCTGTGAAAGCTCCTATTGGGTAGAACAAACTCACCCCTCCTGAATTTAACTACTCTCCTTTCTCATGATATTCGAAAATGACTCACATTACTGAAAAGAATGATCCCTGCCAGCCTACTTATAACCATCCTCTTCACTGCTTATATTTGCAATGCACAGTTTCCGGGGAGACATTAAAGCTGAGGTATGATGAACATCCAGGCTGCCTTTACACATACGCAGCCCTTAAGATAACATCCAGCAACTCCACACTTTGCTGTCTTAACCCAGTCGTTATCTTAACATGGGCATTTCCATTGGGAAAAAAAGTGCTTTTTAGGCGCACTGCTGCTCCAGAAATGTAAGACTGAATTTTATTTTACATAAACTGAACCCAGGCTACAAAGATACATTTAGTTATATACATGATCTCTGAAAAAAGAATTATGAAAAACCAAAATGGCTGAGTGGTCACCTCTTATCTGTCATTTTATTATTAATTTTTCATTTCCTCTCCAAAACATTGACTGGATTATTTCTACCTGGAAATGGTGGCAAGGGATGTCAACAAAAGACAATTATTTTGGAGAAAGAGAAATATTTTGGAATTATATGTAGACTGCTAACATCCAGATTCACTTCATCAATCTAAGAATGTAGCATTTCATCCAAGCTATCAGCCAAACTCTTTCAATAGTCGCTAGAGACAGAAATCCTTTGTCTCAGTGATTCATCTCACCTATCTTAGTGAATGACTGAATTACTACAATTCATTTACTGAAGGTGCCTCTTTCTCCATTGACTGGAAAGGGAGTGTAGCCACTGAGGACAGACCGCATGCTTAAATTTAGATTGCTCAAGTTAGGCAAAATAAATCTCTGTGTTCTTTAACCTACTAAGTTATCTGAGAGGTTCTCCAGAGCTGACATTCACTGCTACGAGAAAAGACAACATAAGATCAAAATGGGAGTTAAGCTCATCTAAAAAACATTAACAAGGGTGCAAAGTAATTGTGCTCAGCCTTATAAGCATTATAGAATAGTGTAGACAGTTTGAAACATGCAAAACTCAGCACTAACAGTAGTGAACACATCTTTACAAGTACCTTAAAAGACTTGCAATTTGAAACATAGTGGCAATTATCTAATAAAACAAAATGAACCCCACCAAAAAGTTTGCCTCATCATCAGCCAGAGCAACTCATGCTTACTGTTTCTATCTCAACATCTTCTCCCTTGCTGTGCTGGAAATTAATATTTTCATAAGTCCAGTAGTGAAACAAAAAAAAAAAAAGAAAAAGTTTGTTTTCAACTTTCGGGTATCAGTCGGGAAACAAAGCCACGATAAAAAGGACAAACAGGAACCTCACACCTGACAACAATGAAGAATCTTGCTTTCAAACATCACACAATTGGCTGACATTATTTTTTTTAATGGGCTAGCAGCTGCGTGACTCATTTATGTATGTTTTGCCTGCCTTAGCACTAAGTGGGCTGATGTAAATAGGAAGTGATGAGGAAAATCAATTCAGGGCAAACACATTTTTTTCAAGGCTGTAACAGGAAGAGATAGGAAGCCCAGGAAGATACTTGATAGATATTCAACTCTGTAGAAAAGAGGAAGCAGCATGTTGAAGCACTAAGCTGGTTATTTTGAGTTGTTGAACGGAAACGGGATACAGCGCAGAAAGGATGCAGATAGGATGCATTTTGTCGCGTAGCAACCCAGGGAATAGGAGCTCCTACATGTAACTGAAGACCATCTGCTAGTATGAGAGAGAAAGAAAAAACACGTGTTTAAAAGGGAAAAGGAAAAAAGTGCAATACTGAAGAAGGAAGTTTAAGTACACTATGAGTCCTGGCCAAGTCACCCTTGGTAAAAGCTTAAGGGACAGAAGAATTTAAGTAGAAGTCATGTGTGCAGCTTCCTACTACAGTATCTTTGTGTCGAGTCTGTTCTTACAGGATCAAATTGGGCTTTGGGGTAAAACAGGCAAACTGCCAGTTAATTCATTTCCACTAAGGGCAGATTGCAACTTCTTTTATTTCCTCAACAATATTGACAGTAAATCTGTATTAACTTTTTAACATCAGCATTTTCCACAATGTTGTGGTATACTACCTATCCTCAGAGCACCACCCAGTCACCAGCTTGCATGGGAATATAAAAACTCCAACTCTTGGCACATCACAAATATAGTTTTGCTCATGTGAGTAAATGTGATATGTAAACAAAACATATATTGAAATAAAAAAATTCTAGATTGAGTTCACTAATTTCCCAAGTTGAATTTTGTTCAGGATTTCCTCTGATGTATTGAATTTATAAACACTTTATAGCAAAGCATTTGTTAACAAAAGGAATTAAAAAAGAGAAACACATTCTGAAGAAGAGATCTCCATTAATAGGTGAGGTTAGGAAAGAACTAGGAGAAGAATGGGAACCTGAGACTTGTCAGATGCTGCCGGAGGTACTGACTTTACCTAAGGGAGACAGTTCTGCTTCTGGAGCAGCTAGTACCTGTAGTTGCTGAATGCCAGAGGAGAAGTGAAGGAAAGAAGAGTGAAGCTCCATTGCATGAGCATGCCAGTTATTGAAACACCTTTGCACACGCAGTTTAGGAAGGAAGAGTCTCTGTGTACCTGGGTAGTCTGGAATTCCTCAATCTCCAGACTTTGCTGCTATATTCTCCTCCTCTTGGCACAGACCATAGAAAGAGGTGCTGGTCTCTGCCTTTGCGTCGGTGGCTGTGGCCACAGGAAATACAATTCTTACTTCTCCCCATAGTTGTCCCCCATATGAGTTCCTGGTACACCCTCACATGTGGTTCCCTGATACTCCAGGAAAAGGCAAAATAACAATAGCTCTCTCTGGTTTTCTCATTCCAATTTTCCTTTCTTTTTCTAGTATTTTATTATAAAGACATCTCAGATGAGCTCACTGTCATTTTCAGAGTCATATAGTGTGTAATTGTTGAGGAGAAAACTGTTATAACCATCATACAAAATTTATGGCCACGCACTGTGCTGCACTGAATAGCTTCTAGTATCATTATGGTGTTCCTCGGATTGTGTTTTTCCTTATGTAGTAATCATTCATATGGGACTAGCAGTGGTCTTTCATGAAACGTGGACTCTCTACTGCTTCTCACACACACCACCCTGAAGCTTTAATACACTCTGACCTACTGGACACTTCTTGTTCCCCAATTGAGGGGGATTTCCCTGCCCTAAAGGAAAACATCCCTTTCTTGCTGCCAGGTGATTGTAAAGCACAAGGGGTCTAGGCCAGCACATAAGCCAGCATTGAGGAGGCAGAAGAGGCCCTTAAGTGGCACTACAGTGGTGTCAAAGCCTGTGCTGCTTTTCTGCTGCATTATAAACTGGGAGTGTTACCTCCATTTCCCACCTCATCCTTGGCCTGACTTTCTAACTCATGGGCTCTCTCAAGCAGGGATGATTTCCCACTAAGGTTTGGTCTAGCAGCCCATGCTTTGTATGTTCCTTAATATCTATGTGTCAGATCTGCTTACATCAAGGCACATGAGATTATGGTTCAGCATACGTCCTGGTTTAAATACTGCTGCTCATGTCACCAGTAGAGTTCATCTCTGAGGTTGCACAAGCTGATTGTGGTATGCAGGTGGCAGCATAAGCATCTAACTTTTGAACACATGCATGAGCACATGTAAAAATTATAAAGCAAAATGATGAAGTAATAGCAACTATGAGAAATCATAGTAAGAACGAGTATTCATTAACTTAGCACCAAACTTACACTGAGCTCACTTTAAAAATTCTGTCCATTGCATATGCATCAGAAAACACAACATGTTGTAAAATGGGTTTATTGGTTTATTTCGGGAAAGAAAATCCTGTAAGTATCCCAGAGCTGCTTGACAGGAAGGACATACAAGCTCTCATTAGATTATTAGCTTCCCTTCAAGCCTGTAACTTGAATTGTTTTACTTCACAATGGGTTTTTCCAACAGAGATAAAATAGCAGAAATCTTCTGGTGCTTGCAGAGGCACAAGGACTTTGCATCTCCTACCATACTCTAAAAATGGCACACGCATCCCAGGCAAGTCAAACCAAACCTGCAGTAAGGCTCCCCATAGATGTACAGCCTAGTTGTGTGCAACTGATCCGCAGACATCCAGCTTCCAAGACAGAAAGGTAGAAAAGATGTGACATGTTTCTGTACATCTGAGCTTCCATTTCAGTGAAAAAGCTCTCCCCTGAGCTCCTTCTTTCATTCATTTTTATTAGTGCTTTTGCATTGTTGGTCAATTTATAAAATGCTTTTGTCCTGCCTTCATGCTGCACAGCTAGTCTGCCAGATGCAGCCACTCAGATGTGAAGCTGAGCTAGCAAAGAGGAAAGTTATATCAAAACTCTTGTAAGGAAACAAGAGTAATAAATAGATTTATTAATTTGTCCAAAGAAACGTAGAAAAGAGCTGGCAATAGTTCAATGTTTAAAATATTTGGGACTTGTCCACGTACAAGTGTTTTTGTCAGGCAGTATTACACAAGAGCACTCAGAGAAATCAGCGGTCAGGGCTACAAGCAAGAAGCACTTACAGCAAGCCTGAGCACTGTTTTACCATATGCTTTCCTCCCTCTTCTCCCCCTCCAAAAAAAAAAAAGCAGCATTGCAAGACTAGAGGAAATCATTATAACCCTGATGATGCTCCCAGGGTTCATATTCAGTTGAGAAAATCTTTGGTAGATTTCAGTAATGACTTTTTGTAGTATTCAGCTGCCCTTGGGCAGTAAAATGCTTTCTAAGTAACTTCTCCTGCCGTATGCTAATTATGTAATACCAGTATATATTTTTCTTCTCTAGCACATCATCAGACTGCAGAATATTCTAGCATGACAGATGGTAGAAGTCACCGTCTTGGCCAGCAGCATATGCAAATCCCTAATGGCCCTCAGGAAAAACCTTTACCTTAAGGAGCAAAAAGCCATATCTGGCCAGGGTAGAGATTCCTGCACTTCTTTTGAGAGCAGCAGGTGTTGGCCACAGCCTGAGAGAGAGGTACTGGTCGAGATTAAAGACTGACCCAATGAAGATCAACAGTTACTGTATCAGATATTTATTCTCAAAAAAAAAAAAAAAAAACACAAACCCGCAACAGTGAAGAAAAGCCTGCTGGTCTGGCTGGAATTCAAAAAACAGGGGAGGCAGAACATATAGCTGATCAAGCAATGACATATTAGTCTCTCCAGGTGCACTCTGACACTGACCTGATCTGGAATAGAAGTAAACAAATTGGTCCTGTGGCAACACAGTGGTCCTACACTAAAAATGTCTAGCTTGGCTTGTAAGGAAAATGCGTTTCTCCTTCAAAGATCACATAGGACATACAACATGTTCAGACAAGCTTTTTTCATCATGTACCACTGTTGGGTAGTTCCTATACTATCAGTACCTGTTGCTGTGTTGTTGCTCATCAGTGGAGGCATTCAGCTCTTCCATGGAGGACTATGGAAATCCCTGCTGTATGAGGTGTTGGATAGAATTAATCTTTTACCTGAATAAAGAACCTAATGCAAGCAAAACACTTACTAAAACTGAAGTCATGCCAAAACAAGTGTGCCAGGCCATTACCATGGCATGATGTTTTGATTGGTTTTAATTATTTTGAATTTAAAGTGTAAGCTCCTTAGGACATCTTATGGCTTCTAAGATTCAGCACAGACTTAAGTATTTTGCTGTATCAGTCATTAAAGAGAAGTTGATAAAGGTAACCTTTCTTATTAGAAACCATATCACAACATGACTAAAGTAGCCACAGGAAAAAGGATGCCCTAAAACTGGAATTACTTGTTAGATAGGTATTATCCCAAACTGGTGCCAGGACTGTCCAAGAAGAACACATTTCTAAACAGAAGAGGAGGTACTTAAGTGGTGGAAAGCCATGATTTTTAGTGAAGTTGAACAGAAAAAAAAAAATCCTGCAGACATAGATGTGAAGTCTTTTAGCTGCTGTGAAAAAGACTACATTAAAAGGAGAGATACAGCATGCTCATGTAGCCGGTATGTAAACACATTTTGAAGAGCTGTCAGTTTAAATAAAGTTGAATTCTCATCTCCAGGGATCTCAAGCAAATCAGGGAAAAAGCACATGTAATTGTTTTTGTAGTATAAACATACTAACTTCACATGTTTCTGAAATGAGTCACTTGGAAATTTTGTGACCAGTAGCAAACCTTTTTATAGTACCAGCAAAACAGAGCCTTAACAGAACCTAAGTTATGCCATCAGCTCTGGTCTCACTTGTATCAGGTCTAATTAATCCTTAACAGTGTCTTAGACTGATAAAGGCAGTTCAATTTTTTTAAGAGTGTCCATTCTCATTTTGCCCCTAATGGGCAACGATTTGACACTTAACCTGAATAGGGCAAGTCTTCTAATCCTCCGAAATATTTATCGACTAAAAGAATATGCCTCTATATGCCACAGATGTCTATCAAGTTTTTCAAAACGTGGTAAAATATTCCATATGTCAAGAGAATACAACTGCAAAATCTTTTCTATTTTTGGCTTAATGGGTAAATGCATTAAACACTATTAGCTGCTCAAAGTGCAGTTGCATGGAATATCTAAAAAGAAAAGTAGCAATCACAGAAGAAACATGGCCTATTGGATGATTGATGTTCTACAGATTATATTACTTTTCCATGTGTGTAGAATAAATAGGAAAAAATGTAACTAGCAACAGGATAGTTTGAAATATTTTCTTGCTAGTACAAATCAATCTTAACTGCACTGCAAGTATTTGAATTTCCAGCTGTCTCCTACTAACTGTTCTCTTGTAAGGAATGTCTGTTAGGAGTTGCATCAGTTGCTCCATGAAGGAGTATTGAGTCACATCACAAACAGAATAAAGTACATAGTGCAGATTTGGGTTGGTTTTAACTGAAAACAGAATAATATAATAGAATTTATTGCATCATAGAATAGGAACTTTGGCATCCTGTTCTATCCTTCTCTAAGGCAAAGCCTGAGCTAATTGTCATGTACATCCATTTGATATTTGAGAACTACATTGCATGGATGCCAGTGAGAATGTTCCAGGATTATATTTTTTTTTCTTTAGCTTAATATTTTCCCATAGTATTACACTTCGTCTGACAGGAAAAAAATCTACATTGTACAGGGGAGAACACTTAAAACATATGAATATTAATTAGAATGCAAAAAACTCAAATAAATATTCTGCTATGTTTTTCTATGCATCTTAATTCTTTAAGACAAATTTGTTCTGTGTTGCACAAACTGCACTTTTCTGATATTGTTTTCTGTTGTCCAGTACATGTGTTCTCCTGTGCTATTTCTTGCAAAAATCTCCACCCAAGTAATGAAGCAACTCAATTTTATTGGATGGATCCTTTAATTGTTTCCAAATCCACTTTCTCCCAAAAGATCACTAATGAGAATAAGCGGCTATAGTGTTTGCACACTTTATATATATATGTTTATAAGTATATAAACACATGTGTGCTTGTATATATACATCAATATTGAATTTTATCTATTAAATGTATTTTTTTATATATACACACATACATACACAGAGGAAATACTGCTAGGCATTTTGATTTAGTGTTTGTATTTAGCACAAATCTTGTTAATAAAATTCTTTTTATGAAGTTGCATGGCCATAGGAAGACTAGGGAACTGAAACAGTTAAACAGCTTAATAATAAGCAAAACTATATTCCTGAAAGTTAAGATTTTACCTAAAGTTCATTTCAAAAATATGCTGAGTGAAAGGGAGGGTAGGAGTGAGCCCTAAGCTTCTTCAGAAACTGTTTTGTATAGCTAAAGTTATTGCACATCAACCAACTACATTAAGCCTTATCAAGATATATCAGGATGAGAACTACTATTTTTTCTATTAGTTTAGGAAGATAAATCACATACCTTCATTTTATGAAAACTTAACAAAAGTCTAAGAATAAGTTCAGCTCCTTTATTAAAACTGCCAACACTGTCCATACCTCCTTTAAAACAACAGGTGGCATAGAGTTCACTAGCTGCAATAATTCTCTTGTATAAGTTCACTTGCATGTTTGCTCTTTGCATTTAGTCTTGAAAATAAGTTTGTGTGAATGATTCTCTTTGGGATCATTCAAGCTTCCTTCCACCTCTTTCTTAATGGCCTCTCCTGCAGCAGGACATCCTGTATTTTAGGAATTTCAGTTTGTTATCTCAGTAGCTTTAAAAGCCTTGTCTGAGTCAGGAGTTTTCTTTTTTGTCTTGTGCCTGGTATGCAGCTGGCATCTAGCCTCATACATGTGTGTACTCTCAGATCTGTCTTTTCAAGCTGACATTCAACATGGACATAGTATGCATGAAAGAGTCAAACAGGGCACTGCTCCATGACAACTGAAGCATCTAGGATGCTCTGTACATTAATCTCTTCCCCAGCAGTAGCACTACAGAGACTTTTCTCTCCCTTCTCCAAGTCCTCTAATGTAGATTCTCGTATTGCTAAAATAACCAAACTTGAAACAAGTATTCTGTGCATTGATACACACATGTGTAATGAAAATGTATTTACACACAGGAATTTAAATTTCACTTTTCTTTACATTTGGCAGTTTCTGTTACTCACTTATCTTTGTTAGTCAACAGTAACACTATAGGGTTGATTGCCTCTAAAACAACCTGTTATTTTAAAAACTTGAGAAGCTCTCCAGATCTATGACAAAGCTCAGAGATCACACACCAGAGTTAGTCAATCCTGTACTATTACTTTTATTTTTGGCTTAAGGGTATGTATCACAGGTTGCCTGCTGGGGGATTACATGACTTTCATCTCAGTCAGCACTCCCTCTCTGCAGTAAATTGTTTTGGATACAGAAAAGTGTCCCTGTATGAAAAATTCTTCCACAAATATCCAAAGTGGGCTAACTGCTATCACAGTCATAAAAACAGACATGCACCAAAATGGACTTGGAGCTGGGGCTAAAAGAGAAACAGAAGCCACTCTGTTGGGCAGTGCCACTTTTTTATCTTTAAATATGTTGTCAAAAGTTTGCACATCTTCCATGTTTCATAAATACTTGCTTATTGACATTAAAGCAGCAATATTTCCAGAAATATGTCACTGGATCAGGAACCAGTATTGAGTTTATTTTTGGCTCTGCCATAGGGTCACTGTACTATCTTAGGCGAGGCACTGAAACACTTCACACCCTGTTACACCAGTAAGTGACGTGACCTAGAAACCACAGTTACTTGAGGAGTCAGAATAATAACTGTTCCTATTTTACTTGACTGAGAATAAACAAAGTTATTTTTCTATATAACTTAATTCAGTCATAAAAAAAAATATTTCTCCTGATTTGGAATAAATGGTGATTCCTAAAAACTGTGTAGGTGCACAAGTCAAGATCTTCAGCTGTTCATTAACAGTCTTGACTCTACCCTAAAACTTAGTTGATATATTTACATGATTTGACATGAGAATTTAAACACCTTAAGGCTGAAATTTTTTTTTTATAATAAAGTCCATTTTACCTGTTATAGCTACACTTAGAGTAGTAAACAAGCATTCAAGAGCAATGTGGTCTTCACAGGTATTAGAAGCATTGCTCATTTTCTTTTAAAAAATTAATACAGCAAACGTGTTAAAATTAAGCTTCCTTTCATATTACCACTTATTACTGTCTGCGATTAACATATTGTCTATATCACCACTTTCTTCTACAACAGTTAAGAGAGGCAGCTTCCTTGCTTATAGAAAGAAACAACCTCCAGATCACTTTTACATGTCTGTTTAGATTTCATTTCTCATGTCTTATTGGTACAAGTTTTTGCATTTGCTTTGTACATCTATTCTTCTTGTAACTCTATAGCTCATTTTGAAGTCTAGTAGTTCTATGAATTGAGTCTTTTATGCAACAAACTATAGCACCTAAGATACTCAATTTGTCACTCCAACAATCAAATACTCATCACCATAGGACTGTGAAAATGCGTAACAAAAGATTCAGCAGCAGTTGTACCCCACTTCACCTCTCTTTTGAGGATATTAAGAGACAAGCACAAGATAATGTCATCACACTAGTGCCAGTATCATTCCACCAGCAACAACACATTGGAAGTTTTGTAGTAGTCAGGTTTTGTGTCCTTTCCTCTAAGGAATACCTGCTCCTTAGGTATGTATAATGCTATCAACTTGCAAATCATCCTAGGTAGGTAATTGAGTTAATAGTTCATTAAGATGAGTTAGCCTTGAAAAAGTTGGTTCTGATCCCTGCCACAGATCTGCCGAAAACGTTTTCTGCAAAGTAAAACAGCAGCACAGAAAACTTTGTTATGGAAACTTGTCTTTTTGTTCGTTGACATTCTAGGATGGCTTTAGACCACAGTCACAACATCCACTGTTGTATTCAGAGACATACATTATCTTGCACCTCTGGCAAAACAAACAACTTCTGAAAAATAGCTATTACTATTACTAAGTTGGTGCCTTACCTGACTCCTCAAACACTTCTGAGGAAAAAAAAAGTCTAGGAGATGTTATAGGGATGCTATTTGTACACACTAATGTACATGTATCAATAGAAAGGAAGATTATTTAAACACAAAAAAACACTTTTAGGGTGGACCAAGAACAGAAGCTTAACTAAAAATTTGCCAGGTCCTCTGACGTTATATGGCTCACTATTGTACTAACCAACCCATAAAAGCAGGTTGAAAAAAAAAGTACATGACTTCACGAGTTCTCGGTAATAACTAGGTGAAAAGTACGTTTTAGGATACCAAGAAATTCCTATTGATACTATTTTTGGAAGTGGTGATCCCTGCTTGAGCTCTGTGGGTGCTTATGAGTTGAGATACATATGCTGCTCATTTGGTTTGCTCCAGCCCATCAGTCATCTGTATGTGCTCTGCAACATTGTCCAAAATTAATGCAAAGCTGGAAAACACTAGATGATCACCCAGAAACTTCTGCTTGTATCCTCTCAAACCAGAGATGCTATGAAGTGCTGGCAGCCAAAACAATCCAGCGACTATAGACTTCCGCTGAAGGAAACTACAACCCATGAACTCGCACCATTCACAACTAGAGAGATGCAAGACGAAACAGTGATTTAAAGAACAGCAAAAGCCGAGCCTTCAGCAAGCATACCATGTGCGAGGAAGGAAGGTTAGAAACATGCCTGTTCTTGAAAAACTTATCCCTAAGCCAGACACCTGAGGTTTGTCTTTTGACAAACAAAATAGTTATTCTAGGATATAACTTCATGTGGTTATACTTATTCTAGAACAAGAGTGCTCAAAATCTGTGGGAAAGGGCACAGGAGGACAGGCAGGACAAAGGTTCTACTGAGATAAAAAGTGTTCCAGGATATTAAATACTGAAGTGTGTTGCCTTTGGTAAATTTCAGGCATTGTTAATCTCTAAGCATCCAAAAAACACTAGGCATCTATGATCACCATACGCTGCTCCGCTGAAAATCAGTTCCCATTTAAGGGTCCAAGATGCATTATAAGGCACCAGTCACTAATCATTGCCATGAGGCAACAGATTAGAAGTGGATCTGTGCCCTTTTCTGCATTGTGTTTCACTCTGATGTGCCCTCTGTAGTGACATGGATCACATTAACACAGGCTGGTATTCTAGGACTTGCATTTTTGTAATGGTCTTCGTATCTGAGATGGAGTTTTGGGGGAGAGGGGTGTGGGGTTTTTTCCTCCTTACAGGCTGCCTTGTTTGAGCTGGTTGGGGGAAGTTAAACTGCAAGAGTAGTTGTAGTTATTAGGTCTCCTCTCTAGTTCTCCCACACTATTCTGGTTAAAATTTTGCTGCCATCCTGAGTAGGTACATCTTATCATACTGATGATCCATACAGCAAATCTCTCCACACCCTTCTGATGTCCATTAAATCTGTGTCACATCTAAGTGCAAAGTTAATGAAAACCAGCTAATAGAGGTAGGATTGTCAGTATTGTTGTTTGCTATATTTTGATGTTGTTTCTTTGCAGTCCTTTATTTCAGAGTAATTACTGCACTTATTTCCATAGCCTCAAAACAAGTTACTTTCTGTGTACCCTCCCTTCCATGTAGCATAACAAACAAGCGAGGGCAAAATGGCAAATTAAGACAAGACTACCTTATTTAGAAAGTTCTATCTCAATACGGCTCTTGGACTTCAGAGTCCTGAGCACAGGCATATGCAGTCTGAGACAGCAGGAGGAAATACTAACTCGTGTTAAAAATGCAGAGGTTTTGAAAAGGAAGCATACGGCATTACTGATAGACTCTTATTTTGGGAATCAGGATGCTGTTCCTCTCCACTACCCTGACTGGCCATGCTCTGCTGCAAATGTGCTGGACTTGTGCAAAGCTTTTGATACTGTCCCGCACGACATTCTTCTCCCTAAACTAGAGAGGCATGGGTTTGATCAATGGACCACTCGGTGGATAAGGAATTGGCTCAATGGCCGCACTCAGAGAGTAGTGGTCAATGGCTCAATGTCCAAGCGGAGACCTGTCACGAATGGCGTCCCTCAGGGATCCGTGTTGGGCCCGGCCCTCTTCAACATCTTGTCGGTGACGTGGACAGTGGCATGGAGTGCACCCTCAGCAAGTTCGCCGATGACACCAAGCTGTACGGTGCTGTCGACACGCTGGAAGGGAGGGACGTCATCCAGAGGGACCTCGACAGGCTGGAGAGGTGGGCCTGTGCAACCTCGTGAAGTTCAACCAGGCCAAGTGCAAGGTCCCACATCTGGGTCATGGCAATCCCATGCACAAATACAGACTGGGCGGAGAATGGATCGAGAGCAGCCCTGAGGAGAAGGACTTGGGAGTACTGGTGGACGAGAAGCTCAATATGAGCCGACAATGTGCTCTTGCGGCCCAGAAGGCCAACCGCGTCCTGGGCTGCATCAAGAGGAGCGTGGCCAGCAGGTCGAGAGAGGTGATTCTCCCTCTCTACTCTGCCCTCGTGAGACCTCACCTGGAGTATTGCGTCCAGTTCTGGAGTCCCCAGCATAAGAAGGACATGGACCAGTTGGAGAGGGTCCAGAGGAGGGCCACGAAGATGATAAGAGGGCTGGAGCACCTTTCCTATGAGGACAGGCTGAAAGAGTTGGGGCTGTTCAGCCTGGAGCAGAGGAGGCTCCGGAGTGACCTTATAGCGGTCTTCCAGTACCTCAAGGGGGCCTACAAGAAAGATGGGGAGAGGCTGTTCAGGAGGGCCAGTTGTGATAGGACAAGGGGTAATGGTTTTAAAATAGAGGAGGTAGATTCAGATTGGATATAGGAAAATATTTTTTACTATGAGAGTTGTAGAACACTGGAACAGGTTGCCCAGAGAGGTGGTGGATGCTCCATCCCTGGAGACGTTCAAGGCCAGGTTGGACGAGGCCCTGAGCAACCTGATCTAGTTGGAGATATCCCTGTTCCTTGCAGGGGGGTTGGACGAGATGACCTTTGAAGGTCCCTTCCAGCCCTAACCATTCTATGATTCTATGTTTTGTAATCAGAGCCAAGTTAAAAATCACACACTGTAAGGCTGCAATCTATTTTGCTGACATTATCAGTCCTTCTTAACAAAATGTCAGAATTATGTTGGCTTGTTAATAAAAATATCTTGGTTAGGAAGGACGCTTTGGAGCTGAATCAAGCACTAGTACACGAGGACCAGAGTGACCAAAGCAAACAGAAGGGCATCAGAATAGTTTGTTCACTGATGGATTCAAGACAAAACACTAGTTCACAAACAGTTAGATAAGATTTTTTCCTTGTGATGCCTCCTCTGCATAGCGCTGAGGAACATGTAGTTCTCTTCCTTTACTTTGTAGTTTTCCTCAAGGATACAGTTAAAATGGCATTTAATTTAGACTGTAAGCTACAGGCTAAGAAGTCTCCATTGCTTCAGTGGTAGTGTCTCATGTTTATCTTATCAGTGTAGTTAAGCCTCATCAGTCCAAAGAGTAGTTAAAGGGGACTTGATCACATCTTCCTCTTGCCCACAGGCATTTTGCCCTGATCGCTTACCCAAAAGTGTAATTTGTCTACATATTTTGACTGTTTTCACTGCAATTGCATCACTGGTGACTTTGTTCTACATTGTCATCAAATGGCAGAGTACCTGCTCTGGGTATATTTTAATGAGTTTACTAGAATCACTAAAGCCCTTCAGATAAATGAGGCTAGAAGTAAGAACAGATTCACAAGGGCATAGCCCTTGGTACACATTTGCCTTTAAGAGACAGCCAGTTAGGCTCCAAATCCTTTTGCATGCATCTGAAAAGTCCTCTGGAGGATCCAGATGCCCTGGACAGTTTCAAAAATCTCAACACCTCATCCAGTCAGGAAAAATAAGTCATAGAAACATTCTAGCTAAAAGGGATCTCGGAGCATCTCTATTGAGCCTTCCAATCAAAGCAGCTTCAGGACTGAATCCAGACCAGGTTTCTCAGGTTTTTACAGTTCCAGAAAACCTTGAAGACTGATTGCACAGCTTCCTCCAAAAACCAATTCCACTGCTTCATTGTGCTCACAGTGACTTTTTTCTTTTTAGCCACATCAAACCTCCTGATGCAATTTATGACCAATCTTTTGTTCTCCTGCCATGCACCCCAGTGAGAGCCTGGCTCCATCTTCTGCTGTTAGGTCATCCCACTATCCTCCCTTCCCTCTAAGCCAAGCAAGTCCTGGACTCTCAGCTTCTCTTCACAGGGCCACTTCTCCAACCACCAAGGAGCTTGATGGTCTCTGCCAAACTCACTCCAGTTTAATCCTTTTTTCCTGTACTGGGAGACTCAAAACTAGCTGAAGTAATCAGTTGCTCATCAGCGTAGTAATATCGGCTATTATGTGCAAGCACAGCACACACTGTAACTGCATACAAGCAAGAAAATCACTGTACAAAGATAGCCATGTATCAATATACCAGTTGCAGGTGTTCATTCTGTTTATTTCATTTTTCACAACAGTTTTTAAACCTTTAATTTCATTGCAACTGAGTTACAGTAAAGATTTTAACACACTTCAGAGCCAATGAAGCAGGCTAAAAATTAATTGAAGTGTCTTAGCTGAATATTTCTTGTTGCTTAATGGACAATGGCTAAAGTCTCCATTGTGCTGAGTTTATGTAGACTTTTAGATCAGCATACAGGGAGTACAGGCTGCCTGTTTAAACGCTAGCATTTTGACTGGGTTGTATTTTTACATCTCCCTGTGTAAATGACTCTACGAGGTAATGGTCAACAACAATTCGGGCCCAGTACACTATTGTTTTAGAAACATTTTCTGTTCATTGCCACTTGACGGCATCCAGTCTGAATGCTCTCAAAACATATACGAATTTAATCAAACTGTTGGTTGATGGCTTTAAAAGAAGTAATGGCTTTGTGTTGTGGCTTGGTCATAAAAACATTATTTAGTCACAAATATTCTAAAAGTCCCATAAAAAACAAAACCTCTAGTATAAATCAAAGAGGGCAAACCTTGCAAAGCAGTATCACTGATTTCTAGTATCAGATATGATTGATTAGCTGCTTGCCCCACCCTTGTCTAATGTCACTCTACGGTGCACACCACAAGCACATTTGTTTCTAAAAATAGTGAGAAAATAAGTTGGCCAGGCAAAAACCTGCCACCTTTGTCTTGATAATACTTCACATCTGAATCAGGAAGTTCTTAAAAAATAACACGGCAAAAAGAAACTGGTTAGCAACATCTATGGCTCCCATTGGGCACCAAAAAGATGCAAGGAAAAGGCATTGTAGTTTAGAATTTGATTAATGAGCATGAGCAAAACAGCAATGGTGGTTTCTGTACTAACAGGGACACTGAGAAATCAGAACTCTTGACATTTTATCTAAACAAGTAAGTTTTCTAACTGGCAGTTTGGTAGATATTTAATAGCATTAACTTAAATATATTGGAAAGGAAGGATTATCCACACATTTGATAATAATTTAAAGTCCAAAAAGTTTTGACCCTGGATCATACATGGAAGTTTTGCGTGCTGGTCTCCTTTCAGAAATCCTGTACTTATGCCTCCTCAATCTCAGCTATAATTCTCAGGGATGAGCAAGCCAAAATGTGCATTTTACTCTGGTACTGAAAAGAGGCTCACCATCAAGTTTTATACTCTTATAAAAATTAGAAATGTTCTAAGTTTTCAGTGTGTAAAGATATATTGCCTCAGTTTGCTGCCTGCAACTCGCTATAATCTCATGGTAAATTCAATGTTTTGCCACTTTCCAAAATGTAAACTTCATTCTTAAGGGAATACTTGAAGTAGACAGAAGTATAATAGATCTTTACTGGAATGAATACAACTGCACCTCACAGACAGAACAATATTAGTATTGCTTAGAGGGTCTCATGTGAGATTTCCAGACAAACCTTCCTCACAATCCATTCCAAAAATTACAGAAAAACAGTTGTATTTATGGTGAAATACATTACAAACAGAAGCCTTTTTCATAGGTATCTTCTCTACTTGTGCATTACTTCACTGTTTTAATTTGAAATTTGCCACATCAATTTGTTTAATGAAGTGATTAAAAATCAAAGATCAAGGTATTACAAAGATAAACCATCTTTGTTTCAGCAGAGGAATAACCATATGTCATAGATCTGTTTCACTGAGGTTTTTTCCTATCTTTCTGTTGGTCTTCCCACAATAATTTTTTGTTTTGAAAGACAGCTAGTTTCAATAAATTTGAGTGATGAAAATCTGAAAGATAATGAATTCAGTATCAAAGGAGGGAAGAAACCAGGCACTATTAGGCATCTAGAGGCGTAAGAAAAATAGTCAAATTATTGCTGGCAAGCAGAGTAAAACAACAAAAGAAACACTTTTACAGGACTCCATGCTTCAGTTCTTTTCGCAAAACAGATTTTTTTTTCCTAGAGCAAATTTTTTTACTTTTGGCTTCTTGCTTTAATAGTTTCACAAGTAGCAATTTTCATTGCAGGGTAAGTTACTGTGTTGGATGGTATCTTTCGGTTAGAGTGAAGCGCAAGCTGTCAGAGGTGAAGAGAACCTCCCCTTGATTTTGCTGAGCAGTGAACCAGACCCTTCACTCCTGGCATCCCAGTCCCAAACCTCAAGGGGAAAACGTAATGACCTAATTAAAACACAGGCAAAAAACTGTACTCACACTTTTTAGGGGAATATTAAGCCTGAAGATAGCAAAAAGACACCAGAATAAGTCTATGTTTTTATGCTGTTACGTTTACACAAGAAATCCAACCTACCAAATTTACCTCTTTACTGATCTGTAACCACATGCTGAATCAGATACAAATGGAAGGATCAGATTTAGAAGCGGGCTTTCACATATCTCCTGCTTATTAAATATCAACCAGGATTTTCTATAATTTGGACAATTTTAAATTCAGAACTTGAAACTAAAATGTTGGAAGACACCTTTAGAAACTTACCTTTGATAATGGCTTTCATGAAAGCAAAAAAACCCAGAATACATAATATAGTAATCGAAAAGAATATATGAAAGCTTTTGCTGGAAATCTGACCTCAGTTAATAACTTATTACTAGGTGTATTCGTTTGGTTTTTTTTCTGGGGCTGACCCTCAGATGGAAAAGGGTTAATTCAGTTATTCACTGAATGCAAATCTGACATGGAGAGTAATCTAGTTTTATTCTACAGATATGTATTGAATATAACTTAAAAAAATCACAAAAAAAAACAACGCACAAACATCCCAGAGCACAATGGCAAAGCACACACTGACAAATTTGGTACTAAATCTTAAAGCCAAAATTGAATAAAATATGTTTGAGATGTGTTGGTGACAGAACTTTTTAATTTCCTTTTTAATGAGAAGTAGAAAAAAAAAATCATACTATCAGGATAAAGACAAATTTCAACATTGTCAGGAAGGAGTGAAATGAAAATATTGCTATCTAATGACGAGTTTAGGATACTTTATTCCCAGGGTCAATTTGTTGACTCCTCAAAGTGGAAGAATTGCTGAAAAAAACTAATTTTTTTAGAACATGAGTCATGAAACTTTAGTTAAGATTTTTCAGTGCAGCCAGGTCCTCTGCAGTGGTATGATCTGGCAGGGCAATTTGGTGCAGAATTACACCAGATTATGACACTGCTATGTAGTCAAATCTGAATAAATCTATGAGACTTATATTATGCTTAAAATTATGCTAAAGTGATTTCCTTAATAAAGGCACAATGAACAGAGTATTATCAATGTGTACTAAAAAGACAGTTCATATTATAAATTACTATTTTACCTTCTACATGATTTTTATCTTAATGACTATATGATGCACTGAAAGTATACAGTACTTTACCAGCCTTGATGTATTAAAATGCCCTCAAATTGTATTAAAATAGCTTTGTTAAGCAGTCCTGGTATAACACTTGCAATGCCTAATGATAGGTGATAGCCTGAATCATAAATGCTTTTCTAAACATGTTAGAATTGGCTTTTAGAATTGAATGTTTTGGTCTGTTAAGACACTCTTGCACTAAGGCAATCAGCAGAAATTAGCAATTGGCATGAAAATTACTGTACAAGAAATTGTGTTGTTTCCCACTGCCCGCCCCCTCTCCTTCAATTATGCTTTTGCAAACTCTATAAAAACAGATTAAAGTGAAAATTCACAACCAGAAGAGACTGAACAGCAGGAAAATATTTTCCAGAGTTCACCAGAAGTATTTTTAATTCTGAGAGAGATTTGGTATTTAAGAATAATTACATAAAAAGAACTCATCTTTTCAACCTTTCCTTTCAAAACATGTTCAGCTGATATTCCATACAAGTCAGACTTTAACTCATTGAACATATCCTTGGCAACGGATGCAACCTCTGCCAACCTCAGTTGTGGCACTGAGCTTGTTCTCTTAGTCCTTTTTTTATGAAATACATGTAAAACTATTTATGCATAGGATAATGTAGAATAAGTGATGATGTGGGGTAAGAAAGTAAGTTTGAGGTGGTGGTGTTTTGGTTGGTTCTGTGGGGGGTTTCTTATCAACAACAGTTTGGGGCTGTTACTTTCAAACAATGAAACCACATATCCCAAGCGAGTTGGGAGACACTCCACACGTCACATGCAGTACTAGAAAGTAATGCTAACACCACCTTGAAGAGATTGATGTTGTTGCTTATTTATTATTTCCAGCCTTATCAGGAGTTTGGTTTGAGAATCGTTTTCTGTACCACTGTACAATCTATACGGGCTGCTAAGGGCATCTGTACTAAGATACAGTTTTGAATTAAGCTATTTATGCCACATTTAAAATGTATTTCATTTTTAATTGCAGAATTAAACCCATTCTCCCTTGTTTTCTTTCTTAGAACAGATGCACAATGTACTTACTTTGCATGCTGACAGGTTTTTGGCTGCTTGTAAATCCTGAAAATATTGATCAGTTAAAAATTTCGGATGCTTGCATCCCTCGATTCTGCTTACCACAGCCTTTCTTCCTGGTCAGCTACGAGAGCACCAGCAATTTTGTTATAATGATAAACGACCCTCAGAGACAGGTCACTCTTTTTTACCTAAAGCCACAATTTGCTCCTTCCTTTAGGTCACAACCTGATTTTTCAGGGTGACAGATTTATTACTTTCTTTGTGTGCTAAAAAACAAATCACCAACAATTGCTCAAAATACAGTCCTGTCACAATAACTTTGAGCCTTCCCAGCCAGAATGATGCAACACAAGAGGTTTTTTTTCCTGTTTTCAAAGCAGCAAAATCACTTGTACATTTACCACAGCTGTTGTGAAGAGTCATTTGGCTCATTTCATTATATACAACACATCCAGGCTACTCCCCAAAGAATAAAATACTAAAAAATATTAAAAGCACCATTAAGTATTTCATAATGAGATATGTCACTTTTTTTAAGTGAGGGTCATGAAGCAGTAACTTCAGATTGGCCTGACTCTGGTCGTGAAGAGGAGACTTTTGGGTGGAAGTAGTAAAAATAATGTTTGCCAGAAAACAAGTGAGCTTTATGGGAACTTCTATCACATGCCCAATATTTGGACCACTGGAGAACTCAGGATTGTTCTCCAGAAGAAGAGAGAATAGACACACTTCTCGCATGTCTCCACGAAGGCTTTTTTCTGATGGCTCTGAGTAACACAATAGTCTCAGGATGTTGGTCCCATGCAATGTCACAGAAACTAAGACCTCTTGGATTTGCATAAAAATCTTCCATCCTCAAAATCTTGTTACAGCTGCAGTTCCCCAGATGGGAAACTCATTATGACTAGAATAGGGCAGGAGGGAAGCACTCAAGCAGAACATATAAGGCTTTGTGCCTACTTTCCGCATTACACGCTAAGGGACACTGCGCTGACCTTCCATGGACATAGCTGGAGACAGGTACCACAGCTGACAACTCAAGGAACAAAGTCATGAGGAGCTCTGGATCAGGGAAGCCTGACCAGAACCTGCCAACATTATCTGCGAAGATAGAGACATTCAGGATCTACACTAGTACAGAATCAATCAGTGTTCTCAGTGTCCACAATGTATCCACCACAGTAACAGCATTTAATTTCTTACTGTCACTCTCGAAATATTAAGTCTCACAATGTTAACTATTATGTTTTAGGGGGTTATGTATTTTATAGGAATACAGGAACAGTCAGGAAACAAACCAGTGGATGGCCAAGACCAGGAGTTTTGGACCAAATGCACCAAGTAGACCAGCTGCGACAAAAGTAATGCTTGTGACAAAAATTACAGAGTCTTCTGAGAATCTTATTCAAAAGGCAAAGAGCTGATCTACAAAGCAGTGTACCATTTGTTATGAAAAGTCATTTTCTGAAGAAAAAGTTCTGAGTCTCACATCTGTAATGGTCTTCCAGATTAAGACATCAGACTGTAATCAAAAGAATTAGGTCAGCTTCCCATCTCCTTCTCATTCAGGCTTGGTAAAGTACTAACCACTTCATACCTAGCTCCATCCAAACCCTAAAGCAATATAACACACTTGCTTTTACCTTCATGTCCTCAGATCGTAAAAACCTCTGAGCAAATCCCAATATTCACCGTACATACTAATAGCTAGCAGAACAGGGACGGGACACAGACTGGTTTGGACACCTGGATGCTAGTTCCATGCAACCAAAACCAACTGATAGGACAGTAGAAGGAGGCACACATCTCTCTTTCCTGATGCAGCTTGCAAATAAACGGGTTCAATTCTTATGATCCCTCTCTGCATGAATCTGCTACCAAGAATAGAATTTTGCAACATTTGATCATACAAGGTTCATCATCTGCTTTCAGCACTCCTAACACATTGTTGATAAAGGTAATTGCTTTGTGAAGAAAAGCACTAAAATGTTCTTCAAATATTAACAGTTAAAAAAGCATTCAAATCATTCCAAAACACATAATTTGGCACAGGTAAGTTCTATAGTGCTGTAACTGAGCTCCAACCCTGTAACCCTCACACACACAAAGCTCCCACTGAGTCCAAGGTGCTTTCCCACATAAAGACAGAGGAAGACAATCTGCACAGGGCACATTTTATAGTCTGTAAACTCTCAAGGCTGGTCTACCCAAACTTCTCATTCTACACAGAGTTCCAAATTTAGCTCATAACAATATAATTTTTACTGAGCTATTGTCCTTATACTATGTGACGTTTGTAATATTATGTCTTTAAACACACACACTGTAAACATATACTGCTGGTTAATGCATAATTTAATAGAACAGCTTTTGATAACCCGTGTGTAGTACTGTAGAGTTCATAAGGTAAAAGACACAAGCACAAGGAAACAAATGAAGCAAAACTATTTAATTTAGAAACTAGTGCATCCTTTGGAATAACTGCCAAATAAGCTCACCGGAGTGAATAGCATAGCTGAAACTTAGGTAACAAGAGACTCTGCAGGAACAAGTGATACAAGGGTGAGAGCAAGCATTGAAAAGTCCAGAGATAAAGCAATTAAGTGAGGCTGAGAAAAAAAAAAGCTTCTTGGGGTAAAAGACCTGCCCTTGTGTGTCAATTCAAATGCCATTAAAAGTACAAGTATACAGAGCTGGAGAAAATCCTGATTTTCAGTGAATAATCGACATTATGCCTCAGCCTTTTGGGTGTAAATACAGACACTCTGGTCTTTTTTGTGTTTGTATATAACACAAAATACAAAAACATCTTTTGGGGTTTTTTTGTATTTATCTGTGCTTGACATGCACGCATAGGGATTCTAAGATGTTTCACGAGATCTGGATATAATGCTCACTTTGTCCTACTACTTATTTAGAATGTAGTTGTTTGCAAACATGATCCTTTGCTTGCCATTTCACGACAGATTTGCCGGCTCCTGAACTTTACCTTACACATGGTTTGCAATAAATACAAGCACCATCTAGTTGCTTTTAAGGAATTTAGATTACTCTCCCAGCTGCAATCTTGTACATACATACGGCTGCCTCCAGCTGGCAACCCTCCATTTCACAAGAGCCATATAATGAACACAAGTTGTTTCCATTTCTCCCTGGTGGTTCTAATGAGTTTGTTTTCTCTGAGATGTCTTCAATAAAAAAAAAGAAAACAAACCAAAACACACAGTCCTAAGACATGCAGGACTTCCACTAACTTCCATAGGATGTCTTTGTAAGAAGAGCATGGGCTTGGGATATAAACACTCAGATCTATCCATCAAGCTAGCTACTTGCATACTTACTCTCTTTACATGAGAATACTTATGATAAGTAGCCTAAAAAAAGGCTACTTATCTTTACTGATATGTAATGAAGACTATTTTCTCCAAGATACTTTTTGTATTGTTGAAAGAAATTACTACCTTTTCAAACTTGTCGCCTGAAAGAGAAGAAAATAAAGTTGGTGATCATTAGCCAGCTTTATGCTATTTACTGAGATAAGGTTTATAGCTCTGATATGAGACAAAATTCTCTCAAGACAGCTCACACTAACCTTTTAGCACAGAAAGTATCGATACTAAAAGATGCTGTCCTATCACAACAGCTGCTGCAGGATAGAGCACCTGACTTAATGCAGGATAGACCGACTAAACGAGCAAAAAGTAACTGAATTGTACTCTGCTGTGTCAGTTTACTGTCACTGGGTCACAGAATATTCCTCTTGGCAGACCACTCTTTTGCAAGCTATAACAAGACATGAAGTTAAATCTGCTGCTTTAATTTAACCTGTCTTGTACATATTTGTACAGGTCACACTCTGTGACCAAATTTCTTTCATTTCTCACATACCTGAAAACTGGCAAAAAGGATCAGTTTATTAAACTTCAGATTTTTCCTTTCCTTCCTATCAGGCTAACACGTGAATACCTAAACAATGTGCTTTCAACTAGTAAATAAGCAAGTCTTCCCTCCTAGAGGCACCAGAAGAAGAAAAATCTAATGACTTGCAAGCTAGTTTGAACACACAAAACTAAGGAGAGTTTGCTCACACCAGAGTTGTGAACAAGCATCTCAAAAGCTCATCTGCCAGGCCCTCTCATGATTACAAGCCGGAACGCGCCCATTAGGCTCAGAGCAAAATAAAAATCATACTGTTGTACCAATACAGTGGGAAATGCTACATTTCCTTGCATGGGTGCCAGCCAGCACAGCTGCTAGAACAAAAGTTAATGTTCAGAACAAAATCACCATGCTGTGACCTCATTCTGAATATAACTGTTTCCAAGTTGAAGGGATAGACAAGACAAGAAAAAAGAAGAGTAGCCATGGGGGCCTGCCCTCTCCCACCTCTACTCTGGGTGAAGAGAAACTGTACCTGCTAAACCAGATTAAAGAAATCAATACCACTACATGTATGGACAAACTTTAAAATAGATTTCTCTCAGTTCAACTTGCTCCTGTAGAATTTCAGGAATAACAAACTAATGCAAGCAGAAATAACCCTTAGGAATCACCTATACACAGGTTTTACCAGTTTCACTTGCTTAAATGGAAACCTTGGGAAATACTGGCACTAGAGAAAAGTGCAACTACAGAAATCAAGAGGCAAGAACATTTCTGTTGGCATAGTTGCATTTCTGTAAGCCTTCTCCAATGTTGCTGGTTTTTTCCTGTTGATTCTAATTGAGATCACTTCCCTGTAAGGGTGGCTTTGTGCCTCTTTCTCTTTAGGAATCCAAGACAGATAAGGAAGTCACTGCTTTAAGGAGTGTGGCAGCCAGAATCGTGGGCTTCCCTCCCTGAGTTGGCTTACATATCACTGAATTGTTGATAGTCTTGCTCACTGCTTCCATTTCTATTACAAAGTTTTTGTGGTTTAATTAAATGTTTAACAAGCTGTTTGCAATCCTCCAATCAAGGCCCAAAGAGCATTACTCGAACTCTTGAGATGGAGGTGATAATGATTTGTCCCAGTTCACCTGTTTCAACCAAAAATCTTTATTAGTGACAAGACAGATACAATTTACTCACCTCAGTTTAACTACATCAGAATAAGAACCAACACACAAACCACGTTTCCAAAGTATACTTTCTAACTGCAGGTTTTGCTGTACTTAAAGTAAAATAAACAATTCTGTGCTTCTGCAACAGCCCTTGCCAGAGACACTCAAACAAATGTGAGGGAGTTTTCACTCAGATTCTCAGTTTTGATTATGCACCCTGGGCTACCTAATGCTTAATTCACAGCTGTAACAATGTCTGAGGACAGCTCAGCTGCAGACAATGAAGCAGAGGCACTTGCAGCTCAGCTGCAGAGAATGAAGCAGAGGCACTTGCACCTATGAATATCAGCTGCTACTTTTAGCTAAAGCACACATTTCTTGCACCATCAATCACCAGGATCCAGCAGCGCACACACTACTCGATTGCACAAGACAACTACATATGTGCTATGGAGCCAGAATGGTGAGATCCCAGCAGAGAGAAGATAACCACCAAATGAAAACAGCAGCAAATTTCAATGCCTGCATGCGTAAGATGAGGCAGCTTTATCAGGGAAGACAGATTTTGACAGGACATCCCAGAGCATGCCACTTCCCTCCACTTAACTTTTGCATGCCCACCCTTTCAGGGCCTCAGTCAAAAATCACTGATATCAATAAACTCAGGCACACAGAATCATTTTTCCATGAAGGATCAAATCACACCAGATATGAACCATCATGTATTTGCTGTTGGCTTTGTTCACATATGGGGCAGTTACCACAGATCAGCAGTCACAGTTGCTTATTCCTGAGATGATGTAGTCATATCAGAAATGAGAGGTTTGGCTTTTTTTAAATTGCCTAAAATTCACGTTCTGCACAAGGAACTGAAGTTCCTGAGATGCAGTCCAACTAAAATAAGCTAAATCAGATGGCTCCTTCTATACCTAAAGCACTAGTCTGACACTGGCTCCTTTCTCTTGGACTCTTTCTAGCATTCACTATCTCCTCACAAGTTACTGAGAACAAGCCTCCCTTTTCCCAGGCAGCAGCAGGCAATATTTACCCGCTGTTAGCGTAACCCTCTCAGCCTGTTCTTGCTACAGAGTATGTGTGGATATAGATAATGCAGCAAGCATGCCTCATTGTAGTAACCAAACAGATAAAATGCACAAGTTATTTAACGAACAAAGCATCTGAGACAGCGCTTTTCCGTACCTTGAATGGCACTAGTTGTTCAGATCATAAAAATATGATGTTAGGTTTTATTCTTGGATCTTTGAATTCCTTCCCACTCTCCACATCAGATCAGGAAGCACAAAACTTCACACTGGGTAACCCTCTTTTTAATTTTTACCTCCTTAAATCTTCAGTTCTCATCTCTTGGCAAATCCATTTAAACAGGGCTCACAAGTTAATGGTTAAACTTGTTGTTTGTACTACCATTAATATAGGTCAAGCAGCACAATAGTTACAACTGCTGAGAGGGAAGGTACATAAAGACACAGTAAGCAGTTCAGGACCTTATTACAACACGTCTATCAAACGCAGGGGTACAAACAATGTGCCTGATTCATCAAAAAGATAACTCTGCTGACAGTACACACTGTTCCCTGAAGCCTCTTACACATGGCTCAAAAATTAAAATTGGAAATGTAAACTACACAGACACATTCTTGCAAATGTAAGTATGTTTCAGCACAGCGAGCATTTCTATGCAAAATACCAGATAGGCAGTGGGATGAATTCAGCTCTCGTTTGCATCACTGAGCACTGAAGAAATCAGTACCAGCTATGACTCTACTCTGCATTTTCTCTAATGTAACCAAGAGAAGAATTTGTCCCACCAGGCCCAAGGACCACATTTTTCACCATGGGATGCACATACATAATGCCTACAAGAGATTACTTCATGCTTTATTCAAGAATATTCAAAAGGACAGACCTCTATATCTCAAAAAGTTAGTATTTCGGGAATACTGACAGTAAGTACTTTTTCAAAACTAATGGCACCTTAAAGCTTCACAACATGGATTACTTATGCTCAGCACCAGTTATTCACTGTCTGCCAGTTCAAATAGACATGATTCCTGATTTGGCTCCTAAGCTCCCTGGCCAAGGTTTGCAAACTAAAATAAATTCCCACATACTGGAATGAAAGCAGAACGAGTAGCCAGGCCTCAAGACTGACAGCCTACCGAGTACATCACTGAGACACCTTCCTCTTTGCACTTACTTATATCATGATAGCATGTAGAAGCATCAGTCAAGTTTGCAACATGAAAGTGCATCATGAAGTGCAACATGAAGTGCATCCCACCCACCTCCCAGCAAAACCAAACATGATAAAGCTGGTTTTTCTGACCAAGCATTTTGAAAGCACAACAACATTTCAAACAGTTTCTCCCTTTTAAACTGAAATACTTCTAAAATCCTTTTGCTTCAGTCTATTCATGCCCAAGATCTAGCAACCATAATTCCAAGAGGACCAGTTTGACTATTGCTAATTTTGGGTGGAGGGATGAAGTTGAATCAAGCAGGATATTCTACTATGTATAACAAAATACAGGACCAATACCAGAAAAACAGAAGTCATTGCAGTTCAAAGTTATAATGTACCTAAGACTTTCTTTCAGACTTTTGTGTTTTTTCATTGGTAAAATTGAAGACAGTTTTCTTCCATTTACCTCACTGATATAATTTTGCATTTCTGTGGTACCTGTTATCTCTTATTTCAATGTGCTTTATGAACCTTGGAATAGATCTTCTCAAGTGTGAATCAGCATAGCTCAATACTGACTTTAAAAAAACTCTTTTGAATCACACTACCTGAAGAGTGATTACTTGATGTTACACAGTCCTGTAGACAGACAAGGGACAGTAATAACATGACAATAAAACACAGTAGATTTCAAGTGTAACGCTACTAATATTTGATAATATGATATTTATGAGATAAAAGCATCCTGTGGAGTTGTGATTTTAAACACTGCTTAAAGCTCACCAACAGCATTCTAACCACCTGTGCATGTTATACACTGTTATAAATGTCTCATCTGTGGTGTTTTCCAGTAAAACAAATCATGTCACACAATTAAAAATGAGCTTTTGTCACTTTTCAAATTAACTCCAATGCATGTTATAAATACTACAAAATACAGATCAACAGACAACTCTGCCTTCTCATTGTACTCATCCTGGTAGGGCAGCCCCTCATAATGCTTTGGATTATAAAACAGTTTGCTTCAACACAAGTACTGGCATGATAAAGGGATTTTTATGCATTCATCCAGACATTTTTTCTACTCCATATTACAGGTCGTCTCTAAGAGCTTCATATATTGCACTTCCCTCACTAGGATGAGATGTGCTCCACTTTAGCACAGATGTACAGGAAACCCGCTACAGAATAGTTCCTCTCTATTAACAGAGCTGAATCCTTTTTGTACAGAAGCTGCTTATGTTAATGAAAACAGCCTCACCTCACACTATTGTTTTTCCTGAACATCATAAAGATTTAATTAATTTGATAACTACAAAGAAGAAGGAGAAATAAAGTAACACAAAGTCAAAAAAATGTCCACAGAAAATTATGAATAAGAAATATGAATCCACAGAACGTGATGTAACTACCAGTAAACTACATGTGACATGGCGGGAGTAAGGCCACTTCCTTAGGTACTCGAGGGATCTCTGCCCAGTCATTCAGGAAGCACACGGTGGAGATGATCAGATTTCTCACAGATTAAGGAAAGGGCTTTGTCTTCTCCCACCCACTACCACCATTTCACTCTAAGATGACATCTGCTGAATTTCATCTAATAACACTTCATGCCATTTGAAATGAGGAAATAAGACACACATAAATCCAGCAGAAACTAAGGCAGCCAAACCAGTTCTATTAGCCTCTCTAAAAACCTCAATCTGATCCCAAAGGTCCATGTTCTATTGCAGTGAATTTTCCCTTCTGTTATTAAGACTGTCCTGTTTAAGCACAGTTTTAGGATGGATACAACAAAAGCTGTGATGTTGCTAAAGCGCTTGTTAAATGTTGATAAATCAGTACAATTCCCCATTCAGATGTACTTCCATTGAATTAGCCAGGATGACAACAATTCACCTGGTTTCTACTAAAATGTCAGTAGAAACACATCTGCCAATAATGCAGCCATAATTTAACATCACAACTTTGTAAAAACAGTGCAAATTTCTGTGAAGACCATTAGGCCATAAAAAAACCAAACCACATTAATATATCTAATGAAAACTAGTTCCTTACTAGTGATTCTGCGTAGCCAGTTACGAAGCACGTAGATGGTCTAGGAAATACAACACTTGCTAAAAAAAATGCGGACTATATTAGAGGTGCCTTATCTAAAGGCATGTTGATACCATGTGGGAAGGGTACCAAGTAGGCTTCATCTCTAAGTTATGTACTTGATTAAGGACTCTCCTCGTGTGTGACATGCTTGAAATGTGATAAACCATTCAGAAAACTACAAGTAGCAAACTCTCCTTTACGACACTTTGGTAACCTGGTAGGACAATAGGGCCTTTGTGCTTTGGAGTGACTCTAGGAATGAATCGTATCATCACAGTGATTCAAAATTCTTTAAATGGCCTCTCAGAACAATGGTATAAAAGCAATTGAGGCTTAAGGAGAAGTACAAAGTACCATACATTGCAGACAGCTTTCAACATTGTGGGTAATGAAATCAAATAAGATAAAGTGAGATCACCTCATTCACTATCCAGCCACTTCGGTCTGTTTTAAGGATGGATCTTTTTATCTTCCGTAAGCAGAAAGCTGCAGGCTTACAAGTCCAACTTTTGAAACCTCTCCAGCTCCAGGAGTTCCCCTGTGCACACAAAGGTCTTGCATGGAAGGCTCAGGTTTCTTGGAGGTTTCATTTTAACATGTTTAACTCATATTTTCTAGTCAGGTCATCTCAAAGATGGTTCAGCAGAATCATAAACATAGCTGTGGAAATTCTGAGAGATGCTTAGATTTCGGGCAGATTGGTCAAACTGTAATATAGTGAAGTGGGATCATAGTTGTTTTTTAGCAATCAAGGCATAGAACATGTTTCACAGATAAGATATTACCGTCTCATAAACGTTGCCTAGAACTCAGCCCACAGACTCCTTCCAGATATGGTAAACGTGTATCACTTCTGATGTTATCGACACAGCTACCTCCCATGTATGAGGCAGTGAGACATATTGACATGGCTGTCTGAGCTGAAGCCTTTCTCAACAAAAACCTTTTGCAATAGGATCAGGATTAGCTTCAAATCTCATAAGAATCTACTATAAAGCCCTAGAGCTAAAGCTTTGTAGCATTTGCTGCGGTGTTTGGGGAGTGGTGTTTTGTTTGGGTTTTGTTTTGTTTTTTAAAAAAAAATTACAAGGCCTTTTTTCATGTAGCAGAACCACTGAGGCTGTAGCTTCAAACTGTTCTGCTCAAAGAAAGCTCCCTGCAAGACAGGTTTTCCCTGTGCAGCTGCTTTAAGCATAGACCAGATCAGGAATGTGGTCCGAACAGCTCCCAGCATCCAGTGTAGTCAGAGGAACTTGGGAACTGAAACAACACTGTGGACTGCAACTTTCCAGCAGAACAAAACCATGGAGATCCAAATGCCATGCTGCAATTGAGGCAAATGCTATCAAAGGAGGTAAAGAAATACAGCACAACCTCAAAGGTTAAAAGCAATCCTTATTCTTCCAAAGACTAAAGTGCAAGAGTACAGCCTTAGGCTGCCGGTGTTGCCTGCTATTTTAGTGTCGTGTATGTATAAAATATTTACTGTACCCATTTTTGTACAAAGGACTATTTTCTAGTAACAGCAGCAGTACTACTACTGCAAGCAGCACGAAAGCCTGACTTGGGAACATCCTCAACATCTGCATTTCAGAAGGTTTTCAGTACAGGTGCCAAGGTAAGATTTCAGACATATATATGAAGCACAGCCAGAGGAAAGCTGCCCACAACAGAAGACAGCAAAGGACCAGGCAAAGAGAAAAATGAGATCTAAAGTCAAAAGGGAGGGGAATAATATCAGACAGTAAGAGAATGAAGAAGCAAGAGATAAAATATTTGCCTTTGGAGTAATAAAATGTGCTTTTATTCATGTTGTGGAAACATTTTAAGCTACAAAAGTGTCGCTTGAATTCTGCTAGTTCCTTAAGTCCACTGATACTTTAGAAGAAATGATACAGAAATGTCTGTCTTCCTGCCAAAATTAGAGAACATTTTCCAAACTTTTGAAACTTTAAAACAATAAAGTCTCAGCTCTTGCCCTTTCCCAATATTTAATACAACTACAGCATCAGTGACTTGACTAAAGCACCTCTCATCAGGACATTAGGAAAAGATTCTAGTTCATTATTTTGTTTTATACAGAAAACGATAGTGTTGGTTGGAATCTCCACTGACTGAAGTCAGTGTCTCTCTGCATTTGCCTGAACACTGATCTTGAGTCAGGAAGAACTTCCACCCCATTCCATCCCTCTTCTGTCATTCACTGTTTGTCATTTGTCTCAGTGTGCTTTGGGTAAATAATTGATCCAGTACATTTATTCATTTTAAGCTTAATGGATGTTTTCTCCAAGACAGAAAACCATTACAAAATTGTGTATATTTTATAGTTTGTGAAACTCTGATGCCTTAATGAGAATTCTATAAAGCTTCTTGAGATACAAGGCAGAGACACAGGCAATGCAAGACACTTCTTTTACAGCCAAATACAAATGTCTACACTGGCATCCTACCCTCACTAACAGATTCAGAACTTGCCACACCGTTAATATGAAATGAAAAATCAATAGTTATTGTTCAGTCATTACCTCCTATCAACTGATGCACAGGTGTCAAACTGGCAGCAAGTTAATGGTAACACAAGGCACAGGAATTATTTTTCAGGAACAGGCTTGAGCCACACATCATACATGTCCTGGCCCTAACTTGTCACAGACAAGCTCTCTGTCCTCTCTCAAGGCTCCAGTAAGCAGCTGAAAAGGTCTATGTGCCACACAGCAACCACCTGGTTTGAGCTGGTGCAAGATTTTCACAAGCAACATCTTGAAGGTCTATGGTCTGCCCTGTCCAAACACCACCAAATGGAAAGAGCACATTCTTCTTAGCTGCCCTTCATTGTGAACTATATGCCAAATTTCTTCCCCCTTTATAAAAGGAAAACCTCCAAAGCTACATATCTATAGTGAGAATCCCAAGAGGACCCAAACCATTCTATGATCAGACTACTATTTGAAAAGCCTCCACACTGTAACTGAAAAGCACACACAAGTCCCTAGCAAGTCCCTCTACTTCATTACAGAAGTAGTTACTGCCTGTTCTTAAGAAGGGATGAGGAAAGCACCTACAAAAGCAGTCAGGGAACAGCAAGGGCCAGCTGCATCCTAAGAGAAGGCAGACTGGGAGCTAAGGGTAGCAACAACATACAGACTGGGTAGGGAACTCACCGACAGATTGCAGTCCCACAGCACAGGAGCTGGGCAAGTAGAGTAGTGGAAAGTCATACCGACACTCCAGTGGTCATTGGGTGAAAGCAACAAGATCAGCCAGATCTGATTATTCCAAAGAATAATTCAGAAACAGACCTCCATCCAGCACAGCTCAGAGGAAAGAACTAAGCCCCCAGCTGGAGCTTAAATGAACCTGTGGCCTCGTGGAGAGCATGTGAGTGAGGACCCAGCTGAAGCTGATCAGGGCCATTAAGGCTTATTGGTGACCTCGGGGCCCTGACAAAATCTTTTTTTTAATCATCCTGCTACTATTGCTCTATTAAATATCTCTTACTATGTATATATACCTATATATTTGTAATACTGTGTTTTCCAGAGGTCATGGTCAGGTCTCCATCTTAACTGTACACACTGTTGTCTGGACCACCACAAAGCATTTCAGTCTAATGGGAGGGTCAGCAGTGCTGACCAGAGGAAAAAAACAGTAACAGTTTTAGAACAAGAATATCATGAGTTTACAGTTAATAAAGATACCTGAACTTCAGTTCATATTTCCTCATGTGGTAGAAGTACTCAGAAGCCCTAGTCTGAGACAAAGAACTTGGTCTGGGCACTGTACAAAAGGAGTAGTCGAACAGAAGCTAAAGATTTGCATGCCGCTGCAGATGCATTAACAGTCTGATTTAAAGCTGCTCCTGGAAAGTCAGGGCGCCTCAGAAATCCCAGGTGTTACTGCTCTCTCCAGAAATATAAGCACCCTAATGGCAGGGTCATCTGCATTTTTTACTGTCATCTAAGCCTATAAAATAAAATAACTACACTGTCTAACAAACTGTGGGCACATAGTATAAAAAGATATAAAAATATCAATTAATATGTTATACTAATCTATTATCATGTAACTGGACTAGAGAGACTATCTTCTTGAAGGAATTAAGTATTTCTCAGATCTTAAATCTACTTTTTCTGTTTTTTAAGAACTGCAATATTTACCAAGAGCAGTGTCTAGATGACTTGGAAGATAATGAAAAAACTGTGTTTCTTCAGTGCTATGTATGCTTATGAATATATCCATTGGACAGAATATATTTTTTTTATTATGAAGCTTACATCTAAAGTAGTTACTGTTGTTCAGATTTCAGCATATGCCTCCAGAAAACAACCACCTTAAATTTTAAATTGCCAAGAGAAAGACTAGTGTTCTGTTTAATTATTAGTGCCATAAACCAGAGTAATATTTACCTGCCTATAATAGAGCTTAGGAAAATCCACTTATCTCTCCTGCCAGGTGCTACATTTCTCACAGTTATTAATAAAACGATCCGAAATCCTTATTTCTGAATGGCCTTTACCCCACTTTTCTCTCTTGGTCAGTGTTGCTTGCAATGAAAGTCAGCTTTGAAATTGGAACAAATTCTGCATTTGCTTGCTGGGAGAACAGAAAGAAGTGGAAGTGCCCCTCTGCACCAGATCTGACCCATCGCTTGAGCACTAAGCCTTGATTCCTCCTCCCTCCAGCTGGAAGGTGGCCCATCGAGCGTGTGTTACACGCTGTTCTGCAGTTCGTCAGCCTCCAGACATCCTTCTATTCCTGGTTCAATAAATGAGTTTCCGTAAGGAGACCCCCTCTGCTTAGATATAAAATGCCACTCTGAATGGCTTGCTTTTGCCAGTCTTTCACTTTCCATTAGCATTCAGCTTGCGCTTGCTCCATGGCCTCAAGCAAAACCAGTCCGTGTGTGGCGTAGCACACATGCAGCTTCCTTCAGGGGTAGAAATTAGTCAGAAATTCATCAGAGTACTCAGGGTCTTTCAGGACTCAGTTTCCTGAGGTAAGACTTGGTATTTCCATCCTGCCTTAAGCTAAGCTGTTGGAGTTTTTTGGGTTGGGGGGGCAGGATGGTAACTGTGTCATTCCTACACATACGTACTTATCTTGAAAAAAACAGAGGATCTAGCTACCAAATTCAAAATTTTAAGTTCCACTTAAGATCCACTTTAAGACTCTTTCTCCTCGCTTCCTCCTCCCCTCCTTCCAAAGTAAAGTATTCCTGATATTTTACTAATAGTGCTCTAAGAAGAAACTGTTTTCTGCTCCTGAGTCCTATGTGAGATGATGGATGAGTTCACAACACCTGTTACTGCTATGTATGTGGAAGTGATTTCCCCTGCCTGTTTCACAGAAATCTGTTCTTTTCTCACAAAGTCAAACACTCTGCTCCTATTTCTAGTAAATGTCTCCTAGATAAGCTTTGAAAATGTTCCGAGAGTAACTAATTAATGTAATTTATCTTTGTAGCCAATAAGTTAGATTGAAGAAAAGACGATGTGGAAGAAATCAAAATGGAAGCTGCTTACATAGGCAGACAGGCAGATGAAACTTGTCTAGATAGCTATTCTGACACCAAAAAAAAAGTTTTATTACTCCAGTGCAGAGAGTAAGCACTAACTCTGTGTCCCACCAAAGATCATGCTACGCCTCCAGTTAAGGCCAAAGAGGACTTCTGTGATGCACAACTGTGTGCTTTCTTCTGCACAGAACTGTTTTCCTCCTAAGCAGTCCTGAAGGTTTCCTAATTGCTTATTTAACTCATGTACTTTCAAATGTCTGCATTTATCTCCTCTTCTAGATACTAATTTATTAGCAGAATATTCACTGAAATAAATTTTTGTAAGTAATTATTAGGGAAAAGTCACAGGAAGCAATTTTATAATTCCTTCAATTAATTATTCTCCAAATACGGTTTCTATTAAATTGTGGTCATCCAAACAGAGAACAGAAACATATGAGAGGCTGATATATTCTGCTTAAAGTAACCAGGGAAAGCAGTTTGCATTTTAAACACCCATGAAGAACTTAGCATGCTTCTACTCACCAGAGTTCCATTAGAATACTCTGAAAATCACGAGTAAGGAGTAGCACATGCTGAAATGTATTTTAATGCCATTACATTCTATTACTGAGGTGATAAACATAACATGTAAAATACATATATGTAAGAAAACAAAACTAACAAGACATTTAATAGTGCAGCATAAGACCAAACAGGAACTGAGAATCAACTGATGGAAATAACTTTAGAAATTAGAAGTTTACATTTCAGTACTGTAATTACTTCACTGAAAAACCCAAAAGGTGACAATCGTCATATATATCAGATTCTCTTAATTTCTTTTACAGAACTACTGAGGAAAAGACATAAAACTGTATTTTTAATGCCTTGGGTTTGCACATGTAAAATAATATAAAATTCATGAAGGTGGAGAAAATACACTGAAGCATCCAAAAGAATTTTAAATGTCTTTAATAGATCAGGGGGAATATTGGAATGACTGAAATGAAGAAAAGTTTTAAAAGAGTGATTTCCAGATCAAAGAACAGAGTTTGTAAATCTCTTTCCACCTAAGCAAACCTCCAGCTGAAACCAACTGGACTACTCTCAGGAGCAGACAGCTCATGCTTGGTAGGCGCCATGCCAGGGTCAATGCCACGTTTGCCCTGGACTTTCAGTAGAATGAGGATTATGTCCCTCGTTTGATGTGTGCTGTGCTAACACTTACCTTTTCTGAGATGTATTGATAATAAAGGTGACAATACCTTGAGATGGCACAGAAAGACAACAAGGAACATACTGGATTCAGAAGAGCAGCATCCAAAATATTACAGGAAAACTACAAAATCCTGACTGACCTCACTACATTTACACCAGCATATACAAATTAGGGATTAAAACTCTTCAAAAAGGTCACTGTTCATTTGTCACTCCGTTTCCAGAACTTGCTTCTTGACATTTTACATGTCCAAACAAAATGGCACTTGTGAAAATGCCCATAAGAGGAGAAACTCCTTCTGACTCCATTTTTGCAGTAAACAGTTGCAAAATAATTTGATGTGCAAAAGTCAAAGGAGGGATTGTTGCCAAGCTTTTGAAATCAGGTACATTTCTTTGAGGGACAAACAAGGGACAATTTCATCATACAAGAACCAGGAAAAAAGAAGATAACAATGTTTTTCAATTAATTATCTTCCTGAAAGGCCTGAGACAGAAAAGCACATGTGAAATAATAAAAATACCTTTCGTGAGCCTTGTCTCACTGTCTCAGGATGAAAAGAAGGAAAAAAAAAAACAACAAAAAACCCCAAACCAAACAAATAGGGGACCTGCTCCCAGTAAGGTCAGTGGCTGCTTTACCAGGGACTTGAAAAGCTACAGTTCAAAATTCCTGATCAACCAAGTATTCAGCCATAAACTCAGGTGCTTACTTCAGTGGCACAACTCGTATGCCTCACTATGCACACCCTTATACACCTTTTCAGCTGGGGCCCAAACATATCACTGCTAAACATATAGAGCTGCTGGATCACGTGCTGATATAGATCGTCTTGGAGTTTCCCTATGAGTTTCTTTTCCCCCACTGGACTAGGTATAAAGAAAGGCAAAGAAAGTCTGTCGGGTTATGCACCTGGCATACATTCCTTTATCCATGGAGACAAAGTATCAGAAACGAAAAAAAAGAACATTTTTCAGTGACCCTGACATTTGATACTGATGCAAAAAAGGAAAGGAATGACAGCGTTTGAAGCCAAAAGCATGAAGTTTCTTTATATTTCCTATGATTTAATATCTCTCTCCCCCACATATGGCAGATTCCTTTATAGAGACTCTTGCATACGGGCCAACAGTGCTCCAGCAATGTCTCTGATGACACGGGAAAGTTTCTAACCACAGTAACATTTGCAGCATTTCTCATTTATTTCATCTCCAGTCCCCAAAGACGTGCTTTTTCTGATGGAATAAATGATTGTTCTAATTTTTTATGAATAGAATTGAAAAATCTATTTGACCAAATGAATTAGTATAGACAAAGAATCAAATTCTTTAGGTTTATACGGAATCTGTTGTAAAAGCCGGCTTCCAGCTTTCACTCAGTCTAAAATAAAAATATTAGTGACTCTGAAAAAACACTCACAGTATCTGTTTAACCGGACTTGTAAATTATTTTTTTTCCTGTAATAAATAAGCAGATACGCTCGCATACCACGTTTTGCTTTTAAAGTTAATTGCAAGTCAATAATATTTGTAGCATTGCTGTGAGGTAGCTTGGTAGAGTTTGCTCCCTTTACAAGCATAATTACAAGTATAAAAAAGAGGAAGAGAAACCTGATTTCTGAAAGTTTTTGGTGCACAAATCTATATGATTTTACTTGCTGCATGTACCATAGACAAAATGAGTATTTATGATCGTGACTTATTAATTGGGTGAACAACCATCTGATTTATACACTCCAGCATGGTAAATAAAGCATATAAAACACATGTGGTTGTTTAATAAGAATCTGGAAAATCAGGCTTGCCCTCTACAGCCTGCCATCCTTGCTACGAGGGGCTCTAGAGGAGGACAGCACCGCACAGACGGAGTGATAATTCAGCTCCTGGCTGTAAGGCCTGAGTCACTGCACAGTTTGCCACACCAGCCCCTTTTTCAGACCTGCTCTCTAGCTCTCATCCTGGCTGAGGAAGCCTGAAAAGCAGCTCAGTTTGAGCACGAACTAACCGGTCTGCCACTTCATCATCAAAGTCTAACTATCGTGACAAAGTATATAAAAGAGCATACACTGCTCTACAGCCTTCTGCAAATTTCAAGAGAAAATCTCCCACTGACTTCAAGAGGCTTCAGATCTCCATAGCCCACAGTGGAATAACTTCTAGTTTTCAAGACACTTGAAATATCAAATACCATCTGATTATTCAGGTTTGAGCCTGATCTCACAAAGTGTGTGCAGACTTAATCCGTTGGGCCACAGCTGCAAAGGCTGCCGGTGGCATGGCAGTGTGAGCAGAAGCCACGCTGCGCACTCAGGCTGCTGTAAACGCAGCCCGGTGTCACCCAGGGAGCCGGCATGTCCCTGCGTTTCCTCCGGTGGGTGTGAAAGCAGAACCTCACCCACTCATGGCTGAGCTGAAAAATCACCCGGTCGTCTACACAGCTGCCCACCTTTCTAGTAACTATTTACAGCAAACACTTGACCAGCCATTTGGCATGCCGCGAATAGGGATCGTAGCTCGCAGCCTTAGAGGAGGCGCAATACTGTTGATGTATCATAATCCTGGGATATCATGTTTAACCCTGCTGTAAAGCTCTTTACTGAGAAATAGTGTACGCTTTCAACTAAATGGCTACAACTGGAGCTCGTCTCCAGCTTGAGGCTGGGCAATAAAATGATTTTGTCTGACAAACCACTGCCAGGGATTTGCCGGGGCTGTTACTCAGAGTGTAAGAATCCCAAGTGCGTTCAGAACCTCCTTTAAGGAATTAATGCTTGCTTGTTTTGCCATTCAAAGAGTGTTTACAGAAGCCAAAACAACCATGCTTGCTGTCCACTGTGCAAAGAGGTGATGACATCAAGAAGATCACAAGTCTGAGTTTATAGTCATTACGCTTACGTTGGTATGGCTTTTCATCCACTCAATATGATCTTATGACCCCAACTTTACAACCTTCCACTCTCTGGGCTTCATAGCACCTCTCCACTCTAGGTTAATCATTTCTTTGCCATTATCTGCCAAGAGTTCTTATCTCTTTTGCTGTCACTTATAACAGGGTCCTCTTATCAAGCTGTACAAAATCACGTGACAGTGCCAAACCTATCACAAGTTCCAATTCTTCTGATTAGAGACGATCATGAAATGGATACATGGTTTACAGCAGTCACTAATGCTGGAAAAAGTACAGAGTCCACTCAAGACATGCTTGTTACTTTCTGAATTCTTGGATATTTTTGTTGTTGTGTTCATCACGCCAACTTTCACTGAAGGTTATTATAGCCTGGATCTCAAGGCCGGAAAAGTTTACAGGCTGCACCTCTTCTGTACTCAATGCTGTACACCTTGTACTCAAGGGTACTGTATATTGACACCTAATAATGTCTTCTGGTACCCACACAGCCGTCATACAGGAATCTATAAAACACGGACTTACACCAGTTGGTAAGTAGCAGCTTTCTAACTGTTTCGAAGACTCTGCATAAATGTACTAGACTTGGGGCTGTCCACACTGAAAAAATCGTTACAATGGGCAAGCCAACAAAACAGATTGATTTGCACATGTAATTAGACAAAAAAAACTTTACGATACAACGTAAAGTGTAAGAAAACAGCTTATGACTCAGTGAATAACGATTTTCTCCAGAGATAATGCGATTATCAAATATAAAATCGGATAATTAATGGTATCTTTATCTATTTCAACAGCTGATAACTGTGAAATTGTGTTGCGTGTACATATAGACATTTGCAAAAATTCATTTAAATTGCTTCTGGCCTGACTATTCTTGTTGCAGAAAACCCCAGGAATGTTTACAGGTCTTTTCTGTAAGACACATGTCAATGCAATCCTGTTTTATAGCTAAAATGCATGTATGTTGTCATTCAGTGGAGGTGGGCTGGATAATAAAAATCAGTTAAGACTTCTGAGTGACAAAGTGAATACTTCCAGTAGCATATGGAAACACCACCCACTCCCCATCAGAAAGCCAGCAGGCAAGGATTGCTGTGGTTTGCAGGCATGAGGGCCTTGCATGCCCAGCTGCCCTGGGCTGCCAGGGCTGCGGTGGCTGTGGCAGAGCCCCAAAGGGTGCCTATCCCCACCACTCCCTGCCCTTCTCCTTGTACTTTCTATCTCAGTCATTCTACCTCTCACCAGACACTGGGAGCGAGGTGCCTTTCCCTTGGCGGGTGATAGCATCCCCTGCCCCATCAGCCCCCCCAGGTCAGAGCCGAGGCCCAGAGGGGCTGGAGAAGGCTTGCTGAGGGAAACTCTCCATCGCAGAGCAGAAAGCTCCTCACAAGCTGGCCCAGCAGCACTGCAGGTTCCACAGCCCAGGGTTTTGCAAGGCTGTGCCTTGGCACAGTAGTTTACGACAAGGATGAAAGAAGGAACTTTGGCCCACCTGTGGGAACTAGGGCTCACTCTCCTCCTCTTGTCCTCAAAGTGCGTCATCACATGGCAGAGGTGCTCACTCTGATGCTAGGTGTGATATGGGCACCCCATCATCAAGGGAGGCTCTGAGACCATGGGGATGGAGGTGCAGCAACAGCTGCAGGAAATAGCCTCAGACATAGCTGAAACCTGATCTTGACCTCCTGGGTGGAGCTGCTACTTCTCCCGGGCAAGGGAAGGCCTATGGGAAGGGCTCTCACCTCAGACCTGGCTGTGTCCCAGGCAGCTGGCCTCCAGGGGCTCCCTTCTCACTGTCTTCACCTGCCTTACACTTCCCTCACAAGTACCACACCCAGCACCGTACCAGGTTTGCTGGGCTGGGAATGGATGGCTGGGGGAGTAATGCCTATGGATCACACCACCAGGTCTGCAACTGTCTGCCTTCTAGCTGGCTGTGTGTGGTGCCAGCCCCGCTTCAGGGTGGGCTCCTGATGCGTCTCCTGGAGGGCCATGTGGACCCTCCAGCATGCCATCAGGTATCCCATCTGCAACTGACAGAGGGCACAGGGTGGTCTCAGGCTGTTGGACATGGCTCTGGCCAGGGTCAGGCCATATCTGTCCAGGAAGGCTCATCTCAGCAAAGCCACAGAGAAGTCAAAGCCTCACAGCATGGCCTCACTCTCTTTGGCCTTGCTCTGACTTTTGCTCTTTTTTGGCTGCCAGGGATAGAAAAGGTGCTGGAGGAGCCTCTGGTCTTCTCTCCTCAGCCTTCCTCATGAGATAGTAAAATAATAATGCATCTTATCTATCCGAAGAGTGGTCACTCAGATAAGGTTTCTCAGGGTAGAGGATACAACTCAAGCAGAAGGGAAAATAAAACACTCCTATCTGTCACATTTATACCAACTAAGTGCCATTTTCATGGCTTCCAAAAGACTGGCAGATCTGGGTTCCCTAAATCCTGTGGATATGAGAAACAAATTGTGGGAGATAATTAGTTAGCAGAACGTTGTTGTCTCCATGCCTCCAAAAACCATCTATATGTGTGTTGTATCACACATACCAGGACAGATTTGCAAAGCATGACCCAGAAAAAGCAGGTCTAAATCTTGTGAAACTCTTCGAAGTCCTGTGTGCTCTGGGTCACAAGGATTCTGCCCTTGTGTGACACTACCTAGTCAGAGCCCACAGTGGCATCCCTGAAAAGCACATCCATCTCAGCACTGTGAACTGATCACTGTGTACCTGTAAGGTTAAATGTAACCAGCACTACCCTGCTGGCCTCTGTTTGGAGGTGGAGAACCAGATAGGAAGGAGCTGAATTCTGTTCTTATTTGCTCTTGGAGAGCAATTCTCTGGAAGAAAAAGCTGTCATCCCAGAGTATAGTACAATCAGCAGCAGGGCCAAGTGCTCTTAAAAGTAAACCCCATCCCTGGACTTTCACTTTTGCCCATTCTTCCTAGCCTTCCTTCACTTTTTCCTTGCTAACCTGAGGCAGAGCAGGTGGGTTTGTGATGGCGTCCCTGCCACAGTCTTCGCAGCCCCCCACCCCACCAGCCCCTCAGGCCAGGGGTGCCTGCTGCTTCCCACTGCAGCAGCTGAGAGGTGCCCTTGTCAGGGAGCACCTGCTTTGTAACGATGCACCCAGTGCATTCCCCCATCTGGCCATCCAGCCAGTTTTTGCTATAAATTAGTGATGTGCCGCAGCAAGAATGACAGCTTTCTCCCAGCAAGGAAAGCCTCATCCAGCTCCCATGAACACAAATCAGGCTCCACCAATTTAAATGGGAGTGGATCTGTCCCTTGAAGAACAAACACAACCAGCCCGGAGCTGGAGTGTGAGTGGGCACTACCCATTGTTGACCCCTGCTTTTAGGTTTACAGTCCATATAGTCAAAGAGGCAGCTGGAATTCACAAAATCTTAATAGTACATCCTATCTTCAGATGAAGGTCCATATGGATCTCTGAAAACTTTTATAGAAGTGCCATGATTTTTTTCTTCTATCAGATTCTGGGGCAACCACAAAGCTACTTGACCAGTTTTATTTTTTCTGTAATCAGCCTCTTGCCTTAGCGTTCTCAGGGACACTATGCAATTTTTATAAACATTAGCTATGAGTATTGAACAGAAATAACTGTTTAATTGACTTGAAAAATGGTTATATAAGAGGGAAAAATAATCTACTTGTAGTTTCTTACTGGGAAGTTTTTCAATTTGTATAATACTTACTGTCATCTTAATTTAATGTATGTCCTCAGGCAGTTTACAGTATTATAATTAGTGCTCTTGAGTTTGGCAAGGTTTGTTTTTCTGTAGTATTATTATTATTAAATGTATACATAATGAAATTTCATATGATTAACAAAGACAGCAAATATTATCTTTAAAAGTTTGGATTAGGATTTGGCCAGCAACGATGCAGGCAAAGCTTCCAGAGGACCTGAACAGTTTGGGCTGTGTGAGGACTGCAAGACATGAGCCGTAGGTGATTTTCTATAACAGTGAAATCTTGCTGTTATTCTTTACTTTTAACAATTTCTTCCCATTAAATACTTCTCCCGTCGTTATTACTGCAAATGAGCTATCTACCAAGGGTCGGTTATTTACATTTACACCCGATTTTTTCCAGTAAGTCTGATATTCATACCCAAACACATGAGGCAAAGTAGCAATGATTATGCCCGTGGTCTCCAGATGGAAACCTCCAATGCTGACAAAACGCCTCCAGCCACTTTTCCATGTGGGTAATTTAAAGGTCAGCTCTCAAACTTGTCTTTATATAAGGTGGAAGGGAAGAATTATCTGCAGCAGGAGTTGTGTTTGACTGCAGCGTGGGGAAAACCGTTACAACTTCTCATGCTAGGTTTACTAATGTCTGGAGTTTACTCTCATATTACATGAGTACGTTTTATATATATTATGTACATCTGCAACCTTATATATTAACATATATTAGTACATTCTTATATACAATGAATAGGACATGCATATCTACACAATCCTTATCAAGATTTCTTAGTATAAACTATGCCTAGTTTATCTTCTCGTGGTTTGTTTTATGATTCTATGCTTATATGTGGAGAAATATCAGATAGATATAAATATAAGCTTAAACTTTTTTCATTATAACGATCAGCTATTAAATTATTTTTTAAATACAGTTTTCCAAGCTTAAACATAATTATTGGGGGAGTGGGGTGAGAAGCAGACCTAAAACATCTTTTCTTTTTTTTTTTTTTCCACAAACAGATCAAGGTCAGTTGCCTCAGCAAAAGAAAATTTCATTTTTAAGCTTGTCTGTGCAGGATAGAAATCAATTATCTCTTACGATACAGAGACCGGTGCTCAGCCCTGACAGGAGCCTTGCTTTATATACAAATATAGATGGAGTTATATTTCCAGACCAAGCTCTAGCTGTTTTAGCTAGATGTTCCACACTCGGCTCCAAAAGGGCAGCGCAGGCAGAGACAAAAGAGCCTCATCAGAAACGTAAATAATTACCAGTGTTGGGAAAGGGGCGGTGTGCTCGCGGCGGAGGAGGGGAGCGCCGGGACCGTCCGCGGCGTCCCTCCGGCATGGCCCCGCGGCGGCGACCGCGGAGCACCGCGGAGCACCGCGCCGGGCGGCGGCTCCGCTTCTGGGCGGCCCGGCGCGGAGAGGAGCCCGTGCTTTGGGATTCACCTCCTCGCCTCCGTTAGGAAGGGAAGCCGCCACTCCTGCGGCAGGCAGGGGCGAGGAGAGCGCCCACATTGTCCCGTCGCGCCGTTAGCCGCAACAGGTCCAGCACAGCAGTGCGGGGCTAGAACACGTTTTTCCTACGAAGTCGTGTCATTTATCGGGGGGGGGGGGGAATAAAAATCAGAGTTCCTGCTTGCAAAACTGGATCTTTAGGGATCCTACTGAATAAGGCTGCCATGTGAAAAAGGCAGCGTTTCGCTGCTGATGCTGTTTGATCCAGGGAATCCCTCCCGCAAGCTCTGGGCAGGGCTCGCCGCCTCCCAAGGGTACCAGGGGTGCCTCGGCTTTCGCACCCCGGGGCCTCATGCCCTTCCACGCTTCCAGTTTGTTCAGCAAAGTCTCCGTCGGAAAGCTGCCTTGCGACACGAAGTGACGACCGGCAGGGCCCAGACGCGGACGGGCGGGCCCGCGGGAGGGAGCGCGCCCCGAGGCGGGGCGGTGGGCGCGGGGGCCCGGCGGGCCCGGCGCCCCGACCCGCGCAGGCCGGAGCAGACGCGGCAGGACGAGGTGAAGCGTTACGACACTTCAGTGATGACTCAGTCAGCAATCAAAGACGGGCAGTCACCGAGGTGCTTTGCCACCCACCTGGCCCGGCGCACTCCTCGCTCCGGACCTCCCGTAGTTTGGCACGGCGCTGCTGCCCGGTGTTTGCAAGGCAGCGGTGCGTTCCGGGCGCGCAGCAGTTTGCGCGGGCTCGAAAGCAGCTTCTCTCTTTGAAACGGTTCCCTGTTTCGGACCGGAGAGGATCGACATCTCCGTGAGGCAACAGCGAGTGATTCGCAGCAGAAAGAAGGCAATAGGCTTCGGGAAGCGATCCTCTGTGGTGCGCGTTTTTACTACAGAAAGTATTTGAGCCTGAAGCACACACTCTGGCTGACAGTGGATTAAAAAAATACAGGGAAAAAAAGTATATTTTTGTGTTTTGCGGTTTGGTTTTGGTTTTTTTTCAGCCCTCTAGAGGGGACAGTTTACTTCCTAAAGCCTGAATGGAGGCACTAACAGTCTCCCCTCAAATGAATCCATAGGAATATAAGCAATGTTTCCTCGGCAAAGTGATGAGAGGAGCCCGTTGGCTACGTGCTTTGGAAGGTTTCGAAGTACTCTCCCCTTCGTACTGTAGGGGTGATCTGTTTATGACAAGGAGCGGAGGGGGGAAGACATGAGGTGAAAGGGAAAAAGAGAGACAGAAAGAAGGGAGAGAGAGAAGAGAAGAGAAGAGAAGAGGAGAAGAGAAGAGAAGAGAAGAGAAGAGAAGAGAAGAGAAGAGAAGAGAAGAAGAGAAGAGAGAAGAGAAGAAGAAGAGAAGAGAAGGAAAAAGAGAAGAGAAGGAAAAATAAAAGAACGGAAAGAAAAGGAACGGAAGGGGAATAAAAGAGCTAGAGCAGAGCCTGCATTGGCTCACTCTCCCTGGTGTAAACCAGTCTCGTAAAGTTGGGCGTGAGAGGTGCGTGAGGTGAAGCAGCAAACTCGCGTTATAAACTTTCCCAGCTGCAGAGGGGTCCTGTGCAGCCACACTGCCTTCTCGGGACATTTCCCGGGGCCGCGCCCGTCTGTGCCCGGGGCTGCCCCAGTCTGTGCCCGGGGCCGTGTCGCTGCGCCGGGGCCAGGCTGCGTGGCAGTGGCTCGCCCCGTGCCTGGCTGAAGCCACCGTTTCCAGTGAGTGCTCAGAGCAGCTCTGGGCTGGCGGCAAACGGGAATGCTCAGCGGGAGAGGAAGAGGAAAAGGATGCAGATTTCTCTCCTTCTGAAATACTTCCCTCTAAGACTTTTTGATCGGCTTTGGATTTAGATTTCCCAGCAGAAAAGTTTCAGTCCTCCGTTTATTCATCTCTTTCATTTGCTTCTGCGAAGCTTGTCTTTAACATTCCCCCGAAAAAAAGTTCTCTTTTGCTAGAGTTTGCTCAAATCAAACCTTCTCCAGGACACTTTCCGACACAAAGCTAGAAGGGAGCATGTTATTTGTTGCTTATTGAGCAGACCCTCCAAGTCGGAAATGTCTCTGCTTAGGGAAAAAAGGCTTTGAAATTTGCCCAGGTTCTGTGGCCTCTTTGAAGCTGTAACAAATTGGAGCTTACCTTAAAATATCACACAGAACCCTCCACCTTGAAAACAAGGAGGTGGAAGAAGCTTCAGATTATTAAAATTAGACAGTAGGGTTTTTTTTAATGTAAATGTACATACATTTAAATAGGGAAGTATAAAATATCCAGGTCTTGCTCCTTATACTAATCAAGGCTGCTGGAGGCTCCCCGAGCCAATCATCTTTTATAATTATAATTACACGCGTCAATCAAGACCTTCAGGCAAAGTCAGAACAAGGCAGGCAAACTCAGGAGAGAAATCACATTAAAAAAAAAGTTTTGGAGAACTTAGTAAGGAAGGGAGAAGATATAGAAGAAAGGGTAATTAAGTTGCTCAAGGCAATCGTGAGAGCTAGAACTCCATGTTAAATTAAATGTAGCCACGAGGGACCAGGTATCAGTTATAATATGTACTGCCCTAAACTGTTACTTCGGAGAAATGTGGATGTGTAATAACCACTCCAAAGTATTTTCATTCATAGCGATAGCTCGAGGAGTGGCTTGGCGATGTACAGTTTGAACTCTCTCCAAACCCTTCCCCGGTAGAATTACATTAAGACCACAAGTAGGAGCGAAGCGCACGGGAACCGGTGTTAGGGCCGTGCCCGAGGGGGACTGTTGGCCGGGGAGAGCCGTCCGGTCCGGCCGGGGACAGGCGGACGTCCCGGCTGGGCTGCCCATGGGGGCCACAGCAGCCTGGCCTCGGCTGCCTTCGGGCAGGTTTCGCCTGCCCTGTCCGGACGCGGGTTTTCCTTCCCCGGCTTTCGCCTAAACGCGTGCGCCTTTCCCGGAGCAGCAATAACGAGAGCTGCGGCACGGAGAACCCCGGCAGGCGTCGCCAAGTGGCGTGACCCACCCGGTGGCGAGGGGGCAGGAAGGGACCAGCTCCTTCCCCGATGGAGCCCAGCGGGCTGCAGGACCCAGGTCCGGCGGTGTCCTGCCGATGTGTACTAAACTCCCCACGGTCTGCTGTAAACGCCGCCAAACTCGTGCTCTGACAGCGCTTATCCTGCGGTGAAGGGCTGCGAGGAGGCGAAGCTCCTCTGCGAGCCTCCCCGGCGTCCTCTGGCCACCCGTCAGGCCAGCAGCAGGCTGAAGTGGCCCGGCTGCAGGCTCGCAAGGCCGGAGGGCCTCGAGGGCCCGCGGTCCCGCCGCGCCGCGGAGCACCCCGGCCTGCAGCCCCCGACGCCCTCCCGGCGAGCGCCCGGGGAAGCGAAGCGGAGCGGAGCCGCCGCTGCGCTGCGGGCGCCGGCAATGCTGAGCGCCCGGGCGCCGCGCAGGGGCGATGCTATGCGGCGACGCCTGCGAGAGAGGTTGTTTGTGATTGATGTACCTGGGAGCACCTTCCCAAAGGCCGAGACGGAGTCTCAGCCCGAGCTACTTCTGCCTAGAGACAAGGGCATTCCCTCGGGATGGTTTTCAGTCACCCCACCTTAGCCCTCGAGCTGGCCGCTCCCGCAGCTCGCCATGCTGCCTGCGCTAAAACTTACTCGCAGGCGAACTGCTAAACTGTGAAACTAAACTTAAGAAACAACGTGTTGATACAGATGAAGAGTTCGCCTGCTCGCCCTCCGCCCGAAGGCGAATAGGGGAAAAGGTGAGAGTGGAAGGAGCCCCGAAGGTCCGAGCCTCTCTGCGCATTGAGTCCATCCCCGAAATACCAAACCCTGCACAGAGAAGGAAAGAAAGAGACGTTTTCTACTCTAGTTGTTGGTGGTGGGTTGGCTCGGGATCTGAGCTGAATTAAGCGAAGTCTCTTCTTCCAGTTACTGGACGCGAAAAAGTTTAAACTGTCGAGGAAAGCACAGCCGAGTCCGAGCTCTGCACGTGGAGGTGACGCTGCTCGCCTGGCGATCGTCACAAGTATTTAATAAGTTACAACCAGGGTCAGTTTTCACAGACTCGCTCCCCAACCGATGGGAAATGCTATATACCCTGCGCTGGACACAGTTCCGCGCCTCGCTTTCAATCGGAAGCAATTTTCACCGCCAAATATTTCCAGCTCTTGATATACACAACGGAGATTAAAGTGTCGGAGGAAGTACGGGCAGCCGAGCGCTCGGGCGCGGGGCTCGGATGCTCTCAAAGGTGCAAATACCGCTCATCCCACACCGCCAAACCTAAGCGCCGCACTGGGACCGGCGCGGAGCTCCCCAGACGCTCCCGGCGTGGGAGGGCAGCGGGGAGGGCAGCCCCCCAGCCCCGGCCCGGCTCTCCGGGCGGCCCGGCATCCCGCCGCCCCCGGGCCCCCCTCCACGCCGCGCTGCGGGGCGCCCGGCTCTCGCCGCCGGAGGCTTGGGAGAAAAGCATTCTTTGGGACAACTTGGAAACGAGTGCCACTTGCTGCACCGTGAGCCGGGGAAGGGAGGCTCTTGCTCAAGCGAGGCTCTGTCAGGGGCATTGGCTTTGTGCAAACGGTGCAAACGGCACCGACAGATTTCGCAAGAAGTTTAGAGGACGGAGACCCCCAAAAGCCAGAATAGGTACAGAGAGCTCAAGCGCGGCCCCGCCCGCTTTTCTCAGGCTCCAGGTCTGCACGGCGGCAACGCGGCCGCAAGGGCTGGGGTTCTCCACGCCACAGGGGGTTCCGCTGGCCAACCCCGCCCGCCGGAGGGAAGGCGAGAGTGGAGGATCCCGCAGCCGCCGCTGGCCGGGACAGGGAAATGCCCCGCCGACCCCAAGGGAGCTGGAGCGGGGCTGCCCGCTGGCGAGTAGGCGCACGGCGGGAGGGAGGGCAGGCACAGCCCGGCTCGGCGGGGCTGGTGGCCCGTCGGGCTGCTCTGGGGCGAGGAGCGGTGGCTACAGCCCAGGCTCGCACACCGCAACCCGGTTTAACAACCGGGCAGCGGGTGAGCGCGTTGGGGAAGTGTGAGTGCTCTTGTGTGTGTGTGCTGCGTGTGTGTGCGCGGGGGTGTTGCTCATCCCGCCTGTTGCCTTATTGGCTGCAAGGGCGGTGTCAGGGCACCCCTCCCCGGAGCCCCCCGTGCCCTGCAGCCCCCGGACTCCGGGAGCGCCTCCCCGCGGGCCCGGGGCTAGAAGTCCCGACTCGGCACCTCCGCACTTGTGGCGGGGGGAAGAGGGGGAGGAGGAGGAGGAGGGAGGAAGGGAGGAGGGGGACGGGGGTGGGAACCCTGTCCAGCAGCACCAGCGGCGGCAGAGCGTTCCTGTGCACTGCGCCGCTCCGCATGGATCGGGGCGCCGGGCTGCCGCCGCTCTGAGCCCCGGGCGGAGCTGCTGCGGGCTCCCGGGGTTCCTCCTTCCTCACCGGCACCCCCCGGTCTTCCTCCTCCTCCTCTCCTCTCCGCCCCCCGCCGCCTGCAGCTCGACTACCGCTCCGCGGCTCGCCCAGCCGCGGGCGAACCGGCGGCGGTTACCGGCGGCCGGGGCCGCTCGGTGCTCCCGCTGCAGCAGGGCAAGGGCTGGAGTGGAGCAGAGGGAGAGAAGAGGAGGAGGAGGAGGAGGAAGAGGCAGCGGCCGCCAAGCGCCCCTTGCTCCGGCTAAATCTGTGCTGCTGTTGTCCAGGTGCTGGTGTCGCGGACGGACACGGAGCCCCCAGGCCGACCCGCAGCCGCCTTGTCATGCTGCCCAAAGTGGAGACGGAGGCCCTCGGACTCGCCCGGTCGAATGGGGAACAGGGGCAGATGCCGGAAAACATGCAAGGTAAGGGGGGAAAGGCACGGCGCTCCCCCTCCGCGCACGCTCGGGCTCCCCTCGGCAAAACGGCCCCTTTTGTCCTGCCAAAAAGTTTACGGCTGCTGCCTGCAAGCTCCTCCGCCGCCGCCAGCTCCGCGTCCCGCCGAGCCCCTGCCTTCGCGGGCCAACTTCCAGTGTGGCTCTGGCGGGCATCGGGGACCGAGGTACCAGCGTCGAGACGCAACCGCGGCCGCGGAACCGTCATTTGGCCGGCGGGAGCCTTCCCCGGGGTGCAGACGCCCAGCCGGTCACTGCTCGGGGACACTGGCCCGGCTGCAGATCCGAGGGAGCTCAGTCTCTTCCTCGGTCCCGCGCAAAACTGACTCGAAGTTTATGGCACGGGGAGTCACGCGGCGGAGTCCTGCCGAGCACCCCGTGTGCCACACCCTCCCGAAACGGGGCCCCGAGGGCTCTGCACAGCGCAGGTGGCAGCGGCGCGAAACTTCGCAAGCAGAGAGCCCCGACGCCGCGTCGGATGTGCGCCCTTGCGGGGTACCCGGGAACGCAGCGGGATGCCCAAGCTGGGGTGGCGCTGGAAATGCCTCTGTGAGGCGGGACGGGCCGTTCCGGCGCGCCGCTCCGCGCCGGAACGCTGCGCGGAGGGAGGCGTCGGAGACCCCATCTAATGGCCACCGCTGGAGGGTCGACTCCGTGCCGCGGCACCCGGCTGCCCTGCCAGCCTCTCCCGGGGCAGAAACTCCCGTCCTGGCTGCTCTTTCAAAATTATCCTCTCTTCTCCTAGAACCCTTCTGGGACGCAGGGGCAGGCTGAGCCAGAGGCCTCGGAGGTGCTGGGGACGGCCCGCGGAGGAGGTTCCGTGCCAGGGCAAGGCGCGCGGAAACCCCCTGCTTTCCCACTTGTTTTTTCGTGCAAGGAGGGGGAACTAGGTCCCAGCACCGGGCCCTGGAGCCGCAGCCGCGGGAGCAGAGGGGAGGGCCGGGCCCTCCTCCTCCTCCGCCTGCGGCCGCCCCACGCCGCTGGCGGGCGGCGATCCCCGGCCGTGCCGAGGTCGCTCTGGAAACGTTTTCCCGGCTGTGTGCTGGCGGGTTCATGCCCCCCGCGCTCCCCGAGGAGCAGCCCCCTTGCCCTGGCGGAGGGGTGCGCAGCTCCCGCGCCCCGAGCCGGGCACCCGGTCCGGAGGCTTCGGGCGGATCCTGACCGGCCCGGTGCCCCCGAACGGTGGCAGCCGCGGGGTTACCGGCAAAGAGGCGACATCCTAAGCGATCGTGCTGCGATGCCCGGCGCCTCCCGCCTTGCTCGGGAGCTCTGCGCTGCCGCTGCGCTTGCTGGGCAGATCGGAGGTTTAGCAGCAGGGAAGGGGAAGCACACCGGCCCCTCGGTGAGCGGCGGGGTTTCTTTTGGGAATAACCAGAACGGCTGACAGGGCCCTTTGTGGGGGAGCCCGGCGGGCTCGAGTGACTGCGCTCTGCGGCTTCATTCAGCTTGTTTTACCTCCCCCTCGTCCCTTCCTGACGGCCGGCTCCTCCCCGCCTTCTCCCCGAGCGGCAGAAACTTCGGGCGGCCCCGGCGCGCAGGTTGCCCGCCAGACCCCGGTACCGGGGGGCGCCGGCTTGGCAGACCCCGGCCGCATCACCCGAGGACGGCGGTCCCCGCCCGCTGTTCCCCTGCCCGCCCGCGGAGAGCCGCGCTGGCGGAGGCTAGAAGCACCCGCCCGTCGCCGCGGGAGCGCCGGCTGCGAACTGGGGGTGCCCCGGCTGGGGCAGGGTGGGAGAGCGAGCGGCTCGGAGGTGTGACGAGCACCCAGAGACCTCAGAGTTCGGGGGGCGCGGAGGACCTTGTTTTAAGCTGGTTTTGCAAGTAAGTAACTTGCCGGTAACGCGGCTCAAAAGTGCTGGGTCTGTAAGATACAAGTTTAGGCTAAGTAAATATTTGCAGGCTGATGCTGAAGGAAAACTTTAAAGAAAAAGAACTGAGTTACTTTAAAAACACAAGTGACACTTAATCTTTTCATTCTGCTTTTTTAAAGCTTGCCTCCGATCGTTTTCGGATTTAAATGAATTTACTTAGTTTGTGATTCCATAAGCTAAGGACTAGGTTAAGGGCACTCTACAAATACAAATATTTAGAACATAAAACTGAGGAACTGATGGTGATGGTTCCACTTGCTAAGTATCATGCAGATTTGCTGTTGATGGGAAGTTGCATGTCTCAATGCCAGCTGTGTTTTTAAAACAAAACTTTTTTCCCCCGCCAGTTTGCAGTGGTGTGTATGTTTAAGTGAACTTTCTCTCTACATGAGAACAGTTGCAGAAAATTTTAGTTACTAATGTAAATTCTAATTGAACGTGCTATTTCTCCTTTCCCCAGTGTCTCAGTTTAAAATGGTGAATTACTCTTATGATGAAGACCTTGAGGAACTCTGTCCAGTCTGTGGAGATAAAGTCTCTGGGTACCATTATGGACTTCTCACCTGTGAAAGCTGCAAGGTTCTGTACTAAATACTTCATACAAACACAAGTACAGCAAAAAAAAAAAAAAAAAAAAAAAATCAAATATAAGCAGAATATATGATAATTAAAGAAAAAATGTGTAATAATTTGGCTTATTTCTGATATGTTTCTTGGAGAAATCTCATCTGCACAAGTGGAAACAACTTGGACTGTTTTGCATTGTAGTGTTATAGTTGCTTTTAAGTATTTTGCTGTTGTGAAATGATGTAGTTCTAGAACAACTTCCATTCTTAACTGTCCTAAATATTGATTTTAGTTGATTATATACATTCAGAGTATTTCTGTTCCTGGAGGATAAAGTAGGAAAAGTATCCTTAATACAGATCAGCTCTGCAAAATCTAATGCAGCTTTCTAAAGATTTTTTTCATCCTTCCATATTACAGTGTAAATTTCTGTGACTATAATGACCAGGCACTTTTTTCATACAAACTGTAACTGTCAGAGCCCACTTGACACAAAAGTCAAGTAACTAATGCATGATTTGATTTAGACCATTCATTAATTTTGAGAATAAATGTTTGTAAATGCAGCTTCTGATATTGGAAGATAAAGGTCTCTGCATGATTATACTAAAGTGTTTAAATACTTATGAATTTATGATATGTCAAATTTGTCATGTAAAATTTTTTTAGAGTTCTTTACGGTTATTTAAGTAATGCACTGTAAAGAAACTCCTTTGTCAGAACAATGCAATTTAAAATATTTAGTTGCCTGGATAAATTAACTTAGCACATTATATTTTCATTAAAAAGTAATCAATGAGAAATGAACAACAAGCACTTACGCCTCTAGCATGCACCACTGGGATGTACAGTAGCCAGAGGTAGTCTGTATTTCTGTTATCTTTGCAACAGTATCCCTGCTTATTTCATGTGAAATTACTTTAAAAGGAAGACTTTAATAATTTTGCAAAGGTTGAAGAACACAAAAGGAACTGGCCAGCCTCACTATTTTTGCTACCACTGTTAGGGGCACAGGAGACTATAGCCAGTCTTACCAAGCTCTGACATAAGTCTATAAAATGTAACACTAAGACAAGAAAACTCCTCTGCATTCTGGTGGGTTTCTCCTGGGTACATCTCACTGTAATTTAAAATAAACTATGTAAATTCGTAAGTGCTTAAGTGGTGCCTGAAAAATATGTTACAGTGCTTTCCATAAAATAAAATGCTGAAACACACTATTCAAGCAAAACAGGCTAACTTTTGTATCTATCATACAGGGATTCTTTAAGCGAACAGTCCAGAATAACAAAAGGTACACATGTATAGAAAATCAGAATTGCCAGATTGACAAAACACAGAGAAAACGATGCCCTTACTGTCGATTTCAAAAATGTCTAAGTGTTGGAATGAAATTGGAAGGTAAGAGCTATAGTCTTGCTGGTATTGCCAACTATACTAGAGATTAATTTTGAAAATGATAGGATTACATATGTTATCACATGCTATTGTATTAAAAAATGCTACATATTGTTTTTGAAACTGTAGTAAAAAGGACTTTGTATGCTCAATGGAATTGCTGATTATAAAAAAATCTAATGAGTAAATGCTAAATCACTAACAACTAGTCAAAACTATAATCTATTTTTCATATATGTCTATGATTTGATATTTCAGTATTTTACAGCTTGTGAATGAATGGATCTAGTTAGAATAGCTTTGCAGCTTTTTAAAAAGACTTAATTTAGATTACACATAAAATATGTACGAAGTGCCCAGATTAGAAAAAAATTTAGTCATTACTATGAAGAGCGATCTGATTTTATTTATATTTTACCTAGGGTTGTTTTTTATTATAGACATTCTTCTGACAATAAGGCAGAAAACAAAGATAAAATAAGGGGTTTTCTCCCACTGACTTGTTTTTGAGATTAAGGAGCCAACTAATCTCTAAAGTTGTGTCCTATATTTTTGTGATGCTACACCTGAGATGTTATTAGAAATGAAAGAGAATAAGGCATTTTGAAGTATACTTTTGACTTCATTTCACTTTCTCAAGAACAATGAAAAGTGTACAATACCCTTTGAGATAACTGAATGCAAAATTATCATTGACTCAAATTTGAGAACCATACATATTTCATTCTAACCTTGATATATAAAATACTAAAATTCAGATTTCACAGCAAGTGCCATTTCTGCTTGACCAACGACAAGCTCCTAAATTCCTCATTCTTTCAATTGTACTGAAATGGGATTCACCCTAGATGCTTAACCGGGGAAAAATCAGGCCAAGGAGGGAAACCATAAACCATTAAGGGAACCATAAAGGATCAGACTTGATCACCTGAGTCTGGCAAAGGAAAGCTGTTGATGTAACTGAAGATACACTGAAAAATCAGTCTCCTGCAGTTTGATGGTTTCAGTACTGCTCTAGTTGCCCACTAGACTGAGCTAGCAGTTACACATTGCACTGAACATCCTGGATCACTGCATGTCCTTCTGAATTCAAATAGTACGATAAAAAGACATTTGGAAACCTTTTCTCATTTTTGATGTTAAGAATAAGGATAAAATAAAATTTTCTACTCCTATTTTTAACTCCTCTCAATTGCTGACAATGATACAGGACCAAATTTTGTCCTCTGTGATCACATGCATTTCACCATAATTTCTACAGGAGTTACAAAAAGCATTTGCTAATCCAGTTTGGCTCACAGTTTTTAATTGTAGGATATCTGGGAGGATACTATTTGTACAGATTTAAAGTTTACTACATTTACCAGCATGGTGATTTAATTCTTTTAATTTCCTGCATTTTGCTCAAAATCAACATTCAACAGCAACAGTAGCAGCAGCATCTTTACTACAAATTTAAGCAAAGTGCCTGTAGTTTTAAAGATGCTCTAGAAAATGTGTTTTAGCTTCCTTATCCACACATCCATACAACTTCTTTTCCTTTGTCTAGAAAACGGGAAGAACACGTGTTTCCATAATTGTAAATACTTGTGACGTTTATATGTGTATTTCCCTGACGGTGATACATGTGGCCTTAAAGTCTAGTTCATAAATTACCATGGACCGAAAAAATCATTAAACGTTAAAGTCCTTATGATAATGTAGCGTATTATGCGTATCTAGCATTCATAATAAATTTTTAATGTTCTACTAATCCCTAAGATAAAAAGCTCAAGAACTTAACCTCCAGCAATCTCAGCAGTCTCAACATGTCACTAGGCTGTCAAATGTTCCTCTTTCAATCTAATTGCCGTTGGGCAAGGTGGGCTTGGTGAGAGCTCCTCGCTAGTCCAGTACATACATACTGTGGTGACAGACACTGCTGTGACAGAGACCACCAATATGACTCCCAAGGCAGCTGTTGAGGTGGATTTGTTTCAATTATTTCGAATTCCAGAAATACTGCAAGTCGGAACAGTGACAATAGTTTCTGTTTCACTTCCACCTTCTGTGTGGAAGGCAGCAAGCTGACAGCTTTCTCTCTGCACATTCCAACTGCAGCTAAACATTTCTGTAGAGCTGTTCAGCTAACTAGAAATCTCTTAAAGTTTTACAGCAACCTGAACAGAATCATCAAAAGGAAATATTTCCTTTTTGCCAAGAAAAACGTATTGCCCTTTGTGACTACTGAACATTTCGCAATTTACATTTCAGATGTTTTGCTGCGGTGGAAGGCAGTAATGGAATGATTATAATGAGACAGTGTGGTCCGCTGGATACGTCTCAGACAAATTCTGGACATCAGCCCTTGTTTCTTAATGACATAGTAGCTTGACATAAAACCAAATATACATTGAGATCTCCACATGATCCCATAGCAGGTGTGAAATTCCTGTAGCCGACCGTTGTGTTTGTCCCTGTGTCCTGATCAATGTAAAGAGAAGTCCTTCTATGTTAGTAATATATGCATGTGATGTTTAAATTATCAGAAAAAATTGACATTTGTTAAGTCAAAATGGATTTTTTTTCTTTAGGAATAAAAGTGCTACTTTGAAAAAAAAAAGTTACATTTCTATATTTCTGCTTTGTCCTAATGTATGTTTCATTAAAGAATGCTGATTCCAAGTTTAAATTATGATTTACTTCTTCCTCTCCCCTGACAGCTGTGCGAGCTGACCGAATGCGTGGCGGTCGAAACAAGTTTGGACCAATGTACAAGAGAGACAGGGCACTGAAGCAGCAGAAGAAAGCTCTTATCCGAGCAAATGGACTTAAACTGGAAGCCATGACTCAGGTGATCCAAGCAATGCCGACTGACCTGACAATATCCTCTGCAATCCAGAACATCCATTCTGCCTCCAAAGGCCTACCTCTGAACCATACTGCCTTGCCTCCTACAGACTATGACAGAAGTCCCTTTGTAACCTCTCCGATTAGTATGACAATGCCGCCCCATGGCAGCTTGCAAGGTTACCAAACCTATGGCCATTTCCCAAGCCGTGCTATCAAGTCCGAGTACCCTGACCCTTACACTAGTTCACCAGAGTCAATAATGGGCTACTCATACATGGATAGTTATCAGACAAGCTCACCAGCAAGTATTCCACATCTGATATTGGAACTCCTGAAATGTGAGCCAGATGAGCCGCAAGTCCAAGCTAAGATCATGGCATATCTGCAGCAAGAGCAAGCCAACAGAAGCAAGCACGAGAAGCTCAACACCTTTGGGCTTATGTGTAAAATGGCTGACCAAACCCTCTTCTCCATCGTTGAGTGGGCTAGGAGTAGCATCTTTTTTAGAGAACTTAAGGTAGGTAACAGTCTTACGTTATATTATCATTCAATCAAGAAAAAAATACCATTTGTTACAATGTTGTACTTCAAGCAAGAAAGTATGGTTTATCTTTTATTTTTTTCCCCAAGCATCTCATTCTTAATTTATTTGGCTTGAAGTAGGCAGACTAATATGAGGAGAAACTTGTAGTCGTCTTCCACCTGAGCCCATAATTAGCTGTAGCAGAGAGACTCAAGTTTGAGTTCAATTCTTCTGTCCTTTACTATTTATCAAAACTATGATTAACCTTCATAGGGCCTCGCATAGATTTTCCTCCTTCCCTGCCAGTTTTGCTCACTGTCTGGCTTGTATTCAGAGTTGTAAGCATGCCTGTTACACCATTCTACATTCATTTATGTGATTATTTTATTACCTCATTTAACATATGAGGGGACGCCATTTCTGGAATATTCACTTTCTCTCTGGGATATTATTTTGTGCATACTCATGCGTGTAGTAACCATGAAGGCTGAATCCTAAGCAGGGTATACACAGAACAGAAGGCAAAGAGGAAGAAGATACCTTAAGGACTCCTTTTGGTTCTCATCACCAGTGATAAATGGGGGATTCCTTTCATCTAGGCTGCCTCAAATGACCTTTAGGCTCTTAATTTTGTTAGAGCACCCAATAAACCCTCATGCACAGCTTTCTGGTGGCCAGAAATTCCCCCATTTGCATTTCTCTGAATTTTTGTTAAGGCAGTTTTGTGGTCTGTTGTAGTCAGGTCTGAAATTTTAAGCCAGAAATTTGGGATCAGACAGTAGTGATAAGCTATGGTTTTTAACCACTCTTTTGATACAGAAATTAGCTCTGGAGTGAATAAAAGATGTTCTGTCTCAGAAAAACCTCATGATTAACTCAAATCACCTCTGAATTTTCCTGTTACGTTGCTAGTTACTGAATCTCTGTCTGCTACATAGAGATGTTTTTGCCACAACTATTTGCTGCTGTAATCTGTAAAGTTTTGCAACCAACCATAATTTCCTGCTGACTACTGTCAAGCTAAGGGAAAAAAATACAAATGCAACAATTACTGTAGAAGTTCACTGAGAATTGAATCTACATGAACCAAGAGAATGGAGATCCCATTAAAAAGCCGCAGTCAGGATGCTTGCCACAACAGTGTTTCTGTCATAACCATCATGATGCAGACACGTGAGATAAAACCTGCTTATAAGTAAAGCAAGCTGCATATGTTGCATATGCAACCCCAGCTCCTCTCAAATTTTTCAAGAGAATGGTTGTAGGAACCATTAAAACCTCAGGCTGTATAAAGAGAAAGTAGGAAGTTTACTCAGGGCTAAAAGAAAATGGATTAAAGAGAGGAAAAGATTGTCACGTCTTTGCAAGTTGTTTAGAATTTTATTGTAGAATATAAGCCGTGCTACCCATGCTAAATAATTTAGAAATTAAAATTGCAAACATATTAAATTTCCAATAAACTATGTCCTAAATATCAAGGACCAGATCTTTCTACCCATACACTGAGGAGTTCTTTAGTCTGGAGTAACCATGTTAAAAATCACTGAGACCTGCAGAACAAGATACTCTTCAATGTACAAATTTTGAAGTTATGATCTACCTTAAAATTCCAGTTATGATTAAAGTGAGAATACGAAAAGATATTCAAGCAACATCTATTTTTTATGGTTCCATGCCTTAATCTATAAGCAGATTTCATAAGCATTCAGCATGCTATACTAGGGACAGTTTTGGAGATGGTCTTCACCTCCAACTTCAGCCTGGATGATATCCTTCAACCAATACATGTTTACTAGTATGGACACAAAAGATGCAGAAATTTGTTTTGTGAAAATGCTGTCCAACTTCTCCTGGCTCTGGATGTATATATACACTACCTTGTACATACAGTCTTCTAGAAATATATATAATCTAGAAATTCACTACATACAGCCTTTAGCTAGTGAACCAACTTTCAGATATTTCTAGAAGGCATTGGTTTCATCTTAGTATTTCTATCCTTTACATCTTAGAAACTTAAGAGTTCAGACAGTTTCATACCTTCTGGTGTATCCAGATAATTTTTTTTTTTTTAATCAGACAAGATCAACTAAACTTCACAGCATTCCCAAACACCACCACCATGCTTGGAAATCCATCCACATCCAATATTTAGGAACCATATTACACACAATGCTAAGAACTTTAAGCTTCTCAACTTCAAAAAAGTGAGGTCCTCAAAACACGTTTAGATCAGACTCTACTTTGTTAGCAGCACCAGGTAACATCATCCTGCCTTACAGCTGAGAGGAGAGGATTAGAATTAAAAAAGGGGGTTTCCAAACCTTTTCTGAACACAGCTGTCTTGCATCCATCCATGGTTCAGCTCCTTCTCATCAAAGTAGCAAAAGCAGCTATTTCAGATTGCTCCACAGAACATTAATGTCTGTAGGGGAGGGGAAAAAAGAAAAACACTTCAGGATATGACAGAGAGATTTTAAAATGGAAGGGAAAAGGCAATTGTAATAAAGATGCAACTAGATTTTCAGAAATGCTAACTTTGTTCCCTGCCTATACACAGCTGAGACGTATTTGCTTGAGAAGGTGTTTCCCTATTATTTCTACTTGTCTAAACTTAACAACTGAATCTTGAGGTGTCTTTCAGATGAGACAGGTGCACTACCAGATCTCTGGGACTAAAGTTTTAAATTACTCAAATAATTAAACAGTAAAAAAGCATAAATGCGGTTTGTATAAAATTCATCACCATTTTGTCATGATAAGTGATCCCTTGCACAACTGACTGAGTTATTAAACAGGATGTTTGCAATTCTTTACTGTATCCTTTCACTTCATTCTAAATTTAGTCTTACACATTTGTCTCTTCAAGTCACATAAAAGGGCAAACATTTTCCTTTCTGCTACACCTAGAGATTTGTAGTTAGCAGAGTTCAGGAGGGACTGAAAAGGAGAAGGACATGATAAAAAACCCACTGTCCCAGTCTATCAGTGGTTTAGGCCACATTTATCCTAGAAATAACAAAATGCCACCAGTAAACTACAGCTTTTATGTTTTCTCTTTTTCTTTCCATTTTGCTGAAAATTTGATTTTTTTAAAGAGCGCTCAAGTGATAACAAACGTTTTAAAACTTTATTTCGTGAAGCGTTTATCAGCTTATGCTTATCACGATCTTCTCGCTCATTGCTCTACAGATTGTCAGCACCTCTTTTGGAATGTGTTACACATGTAAGCATATACATGGTAAATACATTGACTGGGCAGAACCACCTCCAGCATGCACTGCATTTTACAGAATTCGACCTGTGTATGAATTTAAGTACATAATTTCAGGCTAATGCTCATACTTGCTAAGGAAAAATCCTCCCATTTTCATGTTGGATATCAGAAATTAATGGAAATATTAATGAAGCAAACTAGTCAGGATTAGTAATAGTGTCTGAGTAAGATCAGTGGCAGCCCCTAGCAATCTAGTAACTTTGAACGTAACACCTGCTAAAATCTCAAACATACTGATCTGTCTTGTGAAGTTAGAATACTTTTTAATTAGTGATTACATCATAAATTCCAGGCTTTGACATCACATACTACTTGCTTATTCATAATGAGAAATGTTTCTGTTAGCTCTTTCTACACGGATGAAATAAGAACACAGAGATAACCTCCTAGTAGACTCACGATGATACTAATAGTAATAGTAAAGAAGGCCTTTGTTTGCTATTCTGGAGTTGTTGAAAGCTCAGTAAATATAAAAGTAAGATATATCCATCTTATCCTCAGCTAAGAAAACTCAGGAATGCCCTGGGGATGCTAGATTTGTAGCCAGCTGTCTTAGCCAGGTGAAAGGTCTTTGTACAAAGCTAAAAAGAAAATATTGCATGAGTTTCTAGAGTCCAAAGGTTATCTGGCCCCAAGAAAGGATGCAGACAGTTCCACTGGACTGGTCTTACCTCATCAGCCCGCATCAGGGAAAATTCAACAACTACTTCCAAAGCTAAGTACTCCTGAACCCATAAAAGAAAGCAGTCTCTGCTAGGGGCAGGAAGAAAACAGGACCTGCACTGTAGAACCGTCCTCAGGATACTTTCTCCTGGCTGACGATCAGAAAATGAACTAAATGTTGATATTTATAAAAAGGCACTAAAGGACTTGTAACTCACAAAAAATATTACCTTGACATAATTGGCTATTTTAGTGAGGATATCGTAGGTCAAAGTACTGTGTGAGCACAAACTCATTTAGTGAATGATTGCAGGAAGAGCCAGTGCACTTCAAGTTAAAGAAGCTCATCCTAGCACTATTCTCTGAGTTTGCAAATTTTGGCCATTCATTGACGGCAGACTGTATCAGTTCTGGGATGGATTTCTTGCTATAGTATAAATTTGTCCGTGCTTACACTAGCTGCAAATGTGGCCTTCAAAAGAAACAGTGGTTTAACCCTGTATCTCAGAAGGACCCTATCTACAGAACTTCTGCTGTATCTGGTAACACAGATGTTTTGGCAGCTAATAAGTGAACAGATGCCGTGTTTTGTACTCCATGTTCACCATAAGCACAACTATATTAGCAGCTGAGTTTCAAATTATTTCTTAAACCAGCGCAAACTTAGCGTGAGTAGGATTAACAAAACTGAAGTCCCTTTTTTTTCTGTAAAATGTATTTATATAGAGAGAGTAATAGAATACTCAATACATCAGCTCTAATTTCAAATTTCAGTCTCTATGTAATTATCAAGAAATGCATCGAAAATTAGGAATTACAGTATAGAAATATTTTTTTTTAAACTGAATTGATATAGAATAGGAAAAACCAGGTGTATTTTTTTGTTGTTGTGGGTTGGTTTTTTTTTTTGAGAAAAAATATCAGCAGTGGAATACCTTAAAAGTTCTTCTTTAGAGCGATGAAAGGTTGATGTATTATTTATACTTAAGTAATCAAAGGCAATTTTATAACTTAAAGTGGTTTTGGACTTTGTAGTATGTGTTTATCAGGACAGGAAATGTAACTAACGTAGCTGCAGCATTCTTTCAATCAGGGAAGCTGCCAGAAACTGAAGTCTAGGACTTGCCTTAATATCAGTAATCAGCTGATTTTTAGTCTGGCTTAAATGTATCTGGATTGGAAAAAGTATTTCTCAAATATTTAAAAAAAACATTGAGGAAAGGGAAAAGTATTTCTCTTACATAGCCAAATAATTCTTTGCTTTAGAATCATTAATTTGATTTCACAAATAGTAAAGTTATTGCCATAGAAAGAAGCCTTTTCAGAGAAACCACGGTTTAATGAAGCATGGCATGATACCTGCCACCTAGCTGAACCTTGTAGGGGAACACTCTGTTAGAAGTCAACTTCATGATCTTCTTCTGGCTCTCCTCTGAACAAAGGATGTGACTAAATGTTGTGGTTTAGCATGTGGACATGTCATTTTGCAGCCTTTCTAAACAGTTTGTTCAGTGCTGAGCCTCTGGCACTTTTCCTACAGGGTAAGAAGAAAGATGACATTCTCCTATGCCCATTCATGTCAGAGCTGAATTTACTCTGCCATATGATGTTATCACCTCTGATAGCAGCAGAATGAATTCAGTCACTCTGGATTTAGTAATTTTTCCGTCTAACACCCAGTGTTCAGCATCATGCTGAGACTAAGAACTGTGCTCCATGTAGGTGGTTTTTTGAAAGGTTGCCACTTCTACACTTGAGTGGATCCACAGTCACCAGTTCACAGTACCAGACTGACCCAGGTTCCCATGAATAGCCATGGTGCAATAACAATGTTTCATTACTTATTATTAGAGAAAATTTGAGCAAGTAGCAATTCCAAAAGCTGTCCAGCCCATCCTAATGCTAGTGACAAGCAGAGATACAATAGACTGTAGTATGGACGTGGGGAATATAGCTACAGACACTCCTGCCACACAGACAGACGCTGCAGCCTTGATGGGAGGGAAGAGCCACACTCACATGTTCATCTGTGAGCTGGAAGCATTTGTTACACAAAACAGAAGTTTAACATTACAGTTTAATTTTTTCCTTCAAGGTGTAAGTTTTCAATTTAGGTCTGCCAATGGTCAGCAGTGACAGCAGAAAGATTACTTGGGTGCATTACCAAACGCGTGTCACTGCTGTAAGGCAAGATGAAAAAAAAAAACGCTCTTCAGATCTCGCATGCTGTGGCTAGTCCGAAGTGATATTAAAGTGAATTCTAATAACGACTGTTGGACTGGCTAAGACACTGAACAGTGAAGGCTAAGCCATGTTAACAATCTATTCTATTTCCAGACCACTACTTTTAACTGTTATTTTCTGCTGTGAGGATTTGCTCTTTTTGCCAAATGATGGAGAGCGCTTTGCACGTTAAAAATTAAACAATTCCAGTCTTCTGGAAAATCATAGCTATGTTACCTGGTTTTGCTTAATAAATTCACAGTTTTATTGGTAGAATGACAGATCTTCACTTGCAAAGAATTCTGTTTTTTGCAAGTTTCTGCGACAAAAAAGCCATTTTTTCCCCCTGCAAATGACATTTCTTACAACCAGGCAGTAAATCTTACTACAAGAAAAGAACTTGTTTCATTCAGATCCAGAGTTCTGGTACGATACCTGTATCATTCACTTGTGTATGATACCTGTATAATATTTCTGTTGTATGGAGTGTTTCCCAGTTACAGTGAAAGCTTGCCTGTAAGTCTATCAAGGCTGTTAGGTTTAAGGATATTCTTCTGTTAACCTGTAGCCTTTAGGATCACCTACAGTAAGGATGAAATCCTAGCCATTCTGAAGTCACTTACGGACTTCCTATCAGCCCTGCTGAAGCCCTATAATATAAATGGATGTTATTCTACGCTTTCATACGTAGAGGTAAGCTGCTTAAGACCAAGGGATGACCACTTTTGTAGATACAGCACTGTGGAGTCAATAGCTCACATAACCCACTCAGTTCTAGGGCTGAAAAATGCTGAGTAATGACAAGAAAAGCACAGGAAAGTGTGATTTATGAAGAAAGAATATGCGATCTGAATATTCATACCTTGATGAAGTAACAAGTATAACCATATGGCAGCCAAGTAGAAGCACAAGATATGAACAAAACAAAGACCTTGGTGAGTGAGGAACAGTGTTCTGACTGTAGCAGCACCAATAAGATGCTTTCCACAACATTCAGTCCTATACTCATTATTGGAGAGAATGTCTAAAGCTGAGAGCTTTCAAATTGTGCTGTAAATTGTGAGATCACTCAGAACAGGTTGGACACACTATACAGCTATATAGGCACAGGAACATATTAGAAGACTTTAAGTCTTTCCATTTCCAATTTTAAAATTATTATGAAATGGAGTTTCAAATAGAGTAAAAATCAAGAGGCAGACTGCACTTAAATATCTATCTGGTATCTCTCTACTTCCAAAATTTGGCTGATATGTATTAACAAGTAAATTTTCAGACTTCAAAAATATAACAACCAAACTATTGCCAGGGAAGCATGTCGTTTTATGCTAGCCAAAAACTTAGCAATAGATTTTTTTGTTGTTGTTGTTATGTATTGAAGCTATCATGGTTTGCTCTATTTCATAGCCTCAAGTTACATGACTACTTATAAAAGGAAGCAAAGAAAAATTTCTTGTGCTGGAAGTAAAATTCAGTTGCTTATTCCCCCCACCCTCCCATAAGCTAATATGCAAAAATAGCAACCTCAAGAAAGGATGAGGTTTAGTACGAAAGGAAGTAATATTTCAAAAATTAGTTTAAGCCTGAGTGCAATTCAAGAAACATCCAAACGAATGATAAACATTTGGCTTGAACGCCACTACAGCCCATGTGAGGAGCGTGGCAATGTCCAAAATCTGGTGCTCTATTAAATGAGTGCAGTACAAATCTTTTACTAAAGTGACATACAAAGTAGCTATTTAATCCCTCTCACTTTTTCCACATTTGGCTGGAAAGAGCAGTTAAAAGCAAAGTGAAATGTGACATCACTATCTCCAGGACGGCCTGGGACTGTTCGCTGATTTTGTTCTTTTCCTAATAAGAAACCTCGCAATTATCAAGTTTCATTTCAGCTCTGAATAAAAAGTATAGTTTTATTCAGAGCTGACGTCGGCTAAATCCCAGCACACGGCCTTACCACGCTACAAAACCGATGTGAAGCACTTGCTCTCCACACGCCGCAGAAGCGGACAGGTGCTGCGGCTCCCGCCGCCTCAGCCCGGCTGAGGGACACGGCCCCGTGCCCAGACCCGGATTCACACACCCCATCGCCCTTAGGCGGGACATTGCAAGCCCCAGGAGCAAGGTGCGATGCCAAGGGAGAAGGCAGGGGCATGCACGGGCAGCAGGGAGCCAGGGAGCCGTACCTGCGAGGCAGCCCCGCCAGGGCCAGGGCCGCGGCTGCAGCTGCAATGGCGCCGCGGGCGGGGGCCGGTGGTGCCGTCGGGGCCCGCCGTGCCCTCAGGTGCGCTGCGTCGGGAGAAGGGCCCGCGCCCTGCACGGGGCGGCAGCGGACGGCTCTGGCAGCAAACCCTAAGCCAGCCGCTAACGCAGGGGCTGCGCCTCCGCCTCTCGCACGCTCCCCCGACCCGGGGCCGCGGCTCTGCCGTGCGGCGGGGCGCGGGCGGGCAGCCCGCGGTGCCGTGCGCGGCGGGGCGCTGTCCCCGGGCAGCCGCTCTGCTGCCCGCGTGCCTGCCCCTGCGCGGCACTCGCGCCCTGCCGCGGGGCAGGGGCGCTGCCCGGCTCCGGGCACGTCCGGCCGCGGCGGGAGCGGGGCTGAGCGGCTCTCGCAGCCCGCCCGGGAAAGGGCCATCTCCTTCCCTGCGGGAGCGGGCTGCAGCGGGCTGCGCCGCCCGTCACCGGCCCGCCGGGCAGCGCTGCTTGGGTGTGAAACGGAGGGACGTGCGCGGGCGTCGAGGCGCCGGCGCGCTGGAGGCGCCGCAGCTGCCTGGGATTGCCCGGGACATTGCTCCTGCCCGCGCGTGTCCGAGCGGGCGGCAGCTACCCGGGAAGGAGGAAGGGTCCCTGCGGGGAAGGCGAGCTGCCAGTTCGACTCGGGCTTTGCTTTACCGTTTCCCCAAGTCCGTCTGCTTTCAGTAGAGTTGAAAGACACCCCCCAAGTTTTTCCCTACAATGTTCTTTATTTGCTGTTTTGAAATAAGGACTGAAAGTTGTTGCTGTTGGCATCGCTACAGGCACATTTGTGGAGCAACTACACAAGAAAGAAAAGGGCAGATTTAAGAAGGAATTAAGGAAAACTAAGAGATAAAATATAGTGCCAGTGGGAAAATGAAGTTATAACTTTAGGTGGACATCCTCAATGTTTTTTTTTCCACTCCTGTAACTGGTAGAAGTTCAGTTATAGGTGATTAGATAAACATCGAGGCAGTCTAGGCAAACAAATATTTAACACTGTTTTGGAAACACCCCAGTCATTAAAGCAAACATTAGAGGCAAAAAAAGATACGGTAAAAGTAAAGTAGCTACCAAATAATCATATTGTGGTGAAAAAAGAAATTTAATTTTGTCTAATTCTGGAATTATCTGTCATACCCATCACTTGGAGAGGGAAAGAAACTAAAATCTATTTTCGGAAATTCAGAAATAGAAAAATGCTTTTTGCATCTAAATACAGCTCTTACATTTGTTGAAAGAAAAGTTACTTTGATATTTGTTGCTAAATAAAATCTTGGATCGAGTAAATTTAATTTAAAAAATTAGTTAAGGCAACAATAAACACAGGAAATATACATGAATAAAGTGTTCTAAACGTCAGGCAACTCTTTTAAGACTATAAATATCACCTAAGCAAGGCCGCTATAATTAGCAAAGGGTGAACAAAAGAAGACATCCAGAAATAGATGGGGAGGGGGGGAGGTTGGGAGGGTGAAATGTCTTGGTTAACCTTATTCAAGTGTTCTTTCCATAGCATAGGAAATGGTTCCAGCTAGCTCATGAGTTCTGTTGGTATTAACTGATTTTTAAAAGGACATTTCCATGTTGTCTGTATGCCAAGGAAATTCTTTTACTGGCATGTTTGCTGAATACAGGAAGCATCACCCTGACTAAGTGACACTGGATGTGACGAAGAGTTGTATCTTTATTCTGGTGTTATGGTCAGCACTGTCTGTTTGTTTCATCTGGACACCTTTTGGTATTTATTGGAGAATACTTAGCGCAGCCTCGCAATTTGTCCTGAGTAATGAGCAAACACAGTGACTGGTGGTGCTGAGTCATAACCCCTCACCACTCGAGAAGCAGCTTGTTCCAGCCCTTGTGCACCAGCTGCTTATTTAGTCTAAGGGCTAATCTAGCACTTCAGTGGAGGTAGAGGCAGGACTTTCTAGTCATCCCCTAGGCTAACTTCATCCCTCTTCAAGGGATGAGGAGAAAAGACTAAGAGTGCTGGGAACAATCCTTATCTCCACACTATTGCCACAATTGCCTGTACAAGGAAATAAATGTGTACCTACAGCTGCTTACTCTCCTAAATAGAGAGCTGAAGAAGTCAGTCTTCCATATAGTAATTTTCAGTGTAAGTCATATGCCCAGTCTTGTACTGCTTATCAGAAGAAAACTTCACTGAAGCCAATGAGACTTTTGTCCGAGTAAGAAATGCAAGTTAGGATCTTGAATACTGTATTTCCAGTTTCACTCACAGCATCTGCCAGCTTCCTGTTTTCTGTTTTCTGCTGTAAAGCTGTCAGTAAGTTTCATTTGCTACGTGTTATTTCTAAATGTGCTTTTTGTTATTTATTTCTTCTTCTTTTCCTTTCTCTTTCTTGGGAATCGTGTTAGTACCACTGCCACTACAGAGGAGGCAGTAACTACAGTTATTTGTGGCTCTGGGCTCCACTGACCTATCCCACAGAGATCTTCAAAAATAGTCAGTATGTTTCAGTGACAACTCCTTAAACTCCTTGTGCACTCTTTTGGGAACAGGTGGAAATCTTTGAGAAAACGTTTCAGAGTTGGTGGGTTGGACAGGCCAGCAGTCTCCTTTCCATCTTGCTACTCCTGAAGGTCCATAAAAATCACAATAAAACCACACAGATAATTAATCCAAACTATTAACTTTCCTTCACGTAACAGCAAATACACGTAGGGAGAATAACAGGAGACAATTGCCCAAAGTCTCTGGTTCTACTCCTGTTCGCTTGTGATTTTTTTTAGGGCATAACAACCCTAACACTAGAAAGAATTGTGGGAGATGGTAGGGATGCAGTCGACAGGCTGCAGGGAGACATGAAACTAAATTAGGTGGTGGTGCAAATCGTCTAGTGTGCAAGTGGAAGCCAAGACTAATATGTGGCTCACATCCAGGACACCACGGTATAAAATCATTTCAGCTCCTTTTGTAACCATGCCACAATCACTGATGTTCCTTCTATCTACATATGGAGAGAAGAGAGGGAGATAGAAAGCAAGCTACTCACAAACAAATACTATTGGAGTATTGTTTGGGTTAGTACATGAAAAGCAAGATCAGGCAATTTTCTGCATTTGAGGCTGAGACGTAGAATCCCTTAACAGTATTTAGAATATTGGCTATATTGCTACAATTCTACCCAGGCTTTCTAGTCGTGGAGAAATCCAAAATTGTTATAAGGACTAGCATCAAAACACTCTTTCTGATGCAGGACTTGGAAAGCAACGGTCCTTGTTTATAATATACAGTGAGTAAACAACATGAACAGCAGCAACAATAACAACTTTAAATAGAAATAAACACATGGCAATTATTTTACTTTGTTTTTGACCTCTCATTCACAAGCTAGGTTCTCATTCTGCAAGCGTGGTCAAGGACAACGCTCTCTCCTGACTAGGAATGAACTTTCAACGGGGAGTGTTCCCACTGGGAAGGATTAGACCTCAAAGTCAGTATTTACATGGCTAGCTCATTTGGTTACGTTCAACAGCATTTATTTTTAATTTGCATGCCTCTCCTTTAAGGCATACCCTTCTCTTCTTGACTCCACGTTTTGCCTTTGATTCCCTTGCATGCTGGCAACTCTAATTAGTGTTAATAGGAGTTTCAGTGGAGTTTCTCTCTCTCTCTCTTTCTCTGTAAAAGAGGATAGTTTTCAGTAGTTTATCCCAGCTCTGGCTGGTGTATTTACAGATGAGGAGTTGCAGCTTTATCAAACTGGTACATGGTGCCTACCAAGAATGTATCTTCATTTATTCTCTGTCCCTGCCGAAGCAGAACTTTACCTTTTTCTCTGGGCTGACTAACAAATGGTGGCATAACTAAGAGAAAAATTACATTGATCATTCTGACAAACTCCCCTCAATTTTGAAAAGACTGCTTAGTATTGTCGTTGAGTATGTTAACAGTAATAATTTTAGCTAGTTAACACAGTCTGTATAAATTGCTATCATGCTAACTTGATGCAAGAAATATGAGTTAGAAAAGATCAGTTCTTTCTTTGAGACTGACGTTCTCTAGGGCTAGATCCTGCAACCCATACTAAACGTCAGCCTACTCCGTCCTGTAGAAACTGCTTTGGATTTCAGAGGCATTTTGTGTAGGGACACAATACTACATATTGGGCAAGACTGGGACAATCTGGTCCTGTTTTGCAATGCCACTGGTTTAATTAAACAACACCCCCCAAAAAACCCTCCCCATTAAACATCGCATCTTGAAAACAGAAATACAGTTCCATTTTGAGATTTTCATCTCAGACTTGCATACCCACATGTACCGACAGACACATGAACAGGAGCTGCTTTTCTCCCTCTTCATAAGAACTACCGCTTGTGGCTTTCTCTGCCAACGTAACCCTCTTTCCAATATTTCAAAAGACACAGAACTTCCCAGCATGATGATAAAGTTTTCCTGTGTTCCAATAATAAAAGTTGAACATACCGGTAATTTCCAGTTCCTCTGTGGTCGGGCAGCCTGTGAAGACTAAATCAGAAGTACCCAACCTGCAATATCAGTGTGGGAGTCGGAAACAGATGTTCACTGGACAATACAATTTGTTGTCACTGTCGATACTATATGGCACTTTTCCCAACAGAAATTGTCTGTAGCTGGAAAAGAATGTAAGGAATGATTCATGCCTCAAATTAGTATTTAAAAATGTTAAATACTCCTTGTTTTCTTTTGTTTTAAATGACTGAATCAGGGAGGCATAAGCACTTAAAAATACAATTGACTGGACTTGCAGCATCTGCGTAGTATGTCAGCCAATGAATTTAAGGCTTCTTCCTCAAGGCAAGACATTATGTTATATTGAAACCAACAAGAGTCAAATTCTCTAACTTAGAATCAGAGTGCTGTAACCTTTAATCTTATAAAATATTTGTTGCTCATTAGCTATTTACAGAAAAAGCACATAGTGGGAGGTAAATGGGAAAAATAATTTCATGTGTATCTGAGTGTGCATTTACAAATATTATAATTTATTGTATTCATATAATAGTATTTTTATACATGTAATAACATTTTAAAGTAGTTTATTTATGTCTTGGAAATTCTAATAGGCCATTTCAGCATTCAAAACTGATCAAACACTCAAATGAGCAAAATCTGCTATTAGAGTAGCATACGATGCCTAGCCTTGATTTCCAAATTTCATGAATATTACAAAAGCAGATGCACTAGATCATACTTACTGTAAAAGGCAATGGATTGGGCTATGTGCTCTTTAAATTAAATATTCATTTTTTCAGGGATATATATAGAATATACGTTTAAAAGAGATGCAGAAAGATTAAGTGAAATCAGGCCTAAACACAAATTAATATATTCAGTAGGAGTGTCAAAGAGAGCTAAAGATCTGACTGGCAGAACTCTTGGATGTATCACCTATATTTTACATGAAAAGGTAACGCTCTAGGTGTTTTCAAAAATGAAGACATCTGGGATCTGAATTGGAGTTCACTGAAACCAGTGACAAAACTCACATGTAGTTGCTGATTATTGTATCTCTGGCAGGCTTTCTTTACAGATACTAAAAAGAGGAAAAAGTGTGAGTAGTCACAGGGCCTGGAGAAAAGCAAAAGATTTTAGCATTGTAAAATCAAATAACTGTCTTTTTTTTTTTTACAAAGGCATGTGGTAACACTTAACAGTAATCCTTTTGCAATATTAATTTTCATTTACTGTGTTTACTGTTGCAGTGTTCTGCAACAGAGTCATTTAATGCTCTACATCAGACTTTAGTCAATGGGAAACATGAAATGATTTTCAGCTATGCATTTCTTTATAACTACCTGAATCCTACGCATAGTGAAACTTTTTTTTTGCTTTTGGATTTAGTGAATTTAGATATATTTCCATAGTGGAACACTACCCCTTCAGATGATTTTATGTAAGAGCTTGAAATCTGTGCAAAATTTTCAGAGGCAACATGTGATAAGACAGAATGAAATAGCTGATGAGATAATGTTTAGCACACTTGTAAGCAATGTGCTAAATTTTTGTGTGTGTCTGTATATGTGTATTTTTATATACATTCATGGGTTAAACTGAGTTTTTCATCAACTAGGTGTTGGCAAGTGCCAAAGTGATTTAGGATTAGAATGGGATTTAGGCTGATCTAGCTACAGTTGTATTTCTCATTTCATCATCATGCCAGGGATACTGTGACAGTCGTGTGTTTTTTTTTTTAATTTATGAAATAGACAAAATTAAATGTCCATACCAGACATACTGTTAGGTTATGGGGAGTGAAGGAGAAACGCTGCATTAGGCCTTATTCTTTTGTCTGCACCCAGCAGAGAAGTCCTGAATGTACAAAACAGCTGGGAAACTTCCTATGTAGCACACAGCTTGAAAATGAATTCAAGATTTTGAAAAATATCAATTTGATTAGGCTTTATTTCAAATGACTGTTATTCTGGTTCAGTAGTATATCTCTTTGTAAAATATGAATCAGTACAGATGTGTGTTGTCTGGGTGCATTACATCATTTTTTAATACTCACTCTACTCTCATTTTAACTGTCATGACAGTTGAATCCCAATAAATGTTTTAGACCCTGAAGATTTCTCATTGCAGTACCAAAGACAGCATGTGCTCATACAAAGTTTTAGTATTACTTAGCATTTTAAAAATTACTGGATTAAAGCAGATCCATTTACAAAAGTGGCTATTGCACCATTTTCGATGATACTGCTTTTTATGTTTTAATTTTTATCTGCTGAATGACATTTTGCCATCCCTCCTTGTCGATTTAGTTATCTTTTCTGAAAAAGAAAGGCTTCAGGAGGAGGCTGATTTGGACGCTCAAGTTACAGGAAAGATTTCCAAAGAGACAAAAGAAAAAGAGATTGCTGAAATTAGCAGGAGCGTGGCCGGCCCGTTAGCGAGCAGAGTGAGGAGTGTTCGGCGGAGAGGGAACCCTTGGCCACCGCGTAGCACGGCTGCGTACACCAGAGTTAGTTAGAGTGCTCTGAATCTCATCTTTTGATCTCGGGCGATATTTTTCTCTGTTATGTCACAGAGGTCACCTGGCTCATGTGTGACAAACTGCCTGCATAAGTCACAGTGCCAGTGGCAGAGATTTGTAACCATGTCCCTGGTCCATTGCCTTTGAATTATTTCGCAGGCCCTCTGCTTTACATTTACACTCTGTCGGAAGATGAACAGGAGAAGGGAGTAAAATCAAGGGCAGGGTCTCATCGTGAAGGACAAGGGGAAACAGGTGGAAGGTTAATGGCCCTGGAGCGTATCCACAAGCCTCTCAGGCTTGATATATGGGCCTCAGGCCTAAAACGGGCATTGGCTTTCAAAGATATATTATTTCATTTGAGGAGAGACATTCTGGAGTTCCTGCATTTGTCTGCTGATAGATGATCCTCTGTCCACAATTGGTTATGGCGTGTGAGTTTTCCTTGGGCCTGCTCCCGTACATAAAAATTTTGCTGAGCTCTCCAACCTTCCGCGTGCCTGTGAGAACGGGACGTGTGCGGGCCGTTTGGCAGGCGGCGGGATTTCTGTGGCTGCTATTTTCGTAGTTGCTTTTGAAGCGCCGGGCAAGTGGGGGATGAAAGGCGCTTCTGTTCATTCATACGCGCTGGGCAGGGGCGGCCTCGCGGGGACAAAAACGGGGAGGAAGAAGATGTCAGGGGTCCATTGCTCATACATGTGTCTGCAGCCCGGGCGGGAGCCGCTCTGTTGAGTCCCGTATTTTACACCAGCACATGGCCGCAGAAAGATAAAAACGGGGAAACCATTTGCATCGATTTTATGACCTCTCTTCTTGTATTTCGGTTCTGTTAGGGTTTTCACACGTGCTCCACCTTTTGGGAAAAAAAACAAAAATAGTGACTCTGTATCTTACGATTACATTTATTGGGGCCCTATCCAGAACAGTGACCTCAGGCACTTCATAAAAATGAGACACTGTTGCCCACATCTTAGCGTAAGTGTCAGAGGACCCAAACCCAAATCATGCTTTTTGCATGCATTAAAAATCTCTAATGGCCTTAAATGAGTCGGGTTAGATACAGAGGTCTAATTCTGCTCAGTGTGCCAGGACAGCGCTGCTGGCAGGGCAGAGCGTTGGCAGGATCTGGCCCTGCTCCATCTGTTGTGCCCGGCTCGAGGAGGTACCTAGGAATGCACGAGCAGCCTGGTGCCAAAGGCCTCGGATCAGAGAAGGAGCAAGTCTTGGATTTCCTGCCATGCTGGCATTCCCACAGCATCTTCTGTCATTGCGTAACTGTTGTAAATCATGGGAAAATCTGTTTAAAAAACAAAGAATTTAAAAAACAATTTAAACCCCTTAACATATGATGGTTTAACGTGGCCTATGCAATGGCTTGTTAAGATGTTCTCTTGATTTTAAAAATATACTTGTAGTAACTGTTATAGGATTGTGTTTCTAAGACCTATTGCGCTGTAACAGCGTGATTTAAGAGAAGTGGGATGTATATTTTTACTATATAAAGTATATTCATTTAGATTTGTTTAATAACAAATAAGTGTTCTTTTTCAGCGGATAGATTTTGCTTGAAAGAATTCATATTAATTATACTTAAATATGTCCCAGTTCTACCTTTTTTTATTTTTCCTATACTCCTTAAAAACCAAAGTAAGCACAGCGCATGTCGTAAGTTTCACTGTAGTTTGTTTGCTTTGCTTTTGTTACAGTAAAATTTGTACTTATATAAACAAGTAGATTAGTAGGTCAGTAGATTAAATTTAAACCTAACTCATGTCCAGTCTGAAATTGTAATTGAAGTGTTATATCAGTACTGGGCTTTTTGAGTAATTAGGATCTGTTTTTACTGTCACCGAACTCAGCTGCTAAACTCTCAGCACTCTAGTGTGAGCAGGATCAGGCTCATTCTGCATTTCAGTCAGTTCTTGTAGAAAACGTCCTGTTGTAATGCAATTATTCTCTCTTCCTTTAGTGTCCTGCAGAGTTTAAGTTAGACAAGTGAGCTAAAACTTGAGACACATATTTAGTGTCTCCTGCAGTAGTAGGAAGAAAATCTGAGGACTTGTTAAAAGGAAAGATTTAAGAAGCAGGAATTCTACAGAGAGAACTGAACAGAGTGTTAGGAGGCAGGAGGATCTGCTTTTCCACTTGTTGCTTTGATAACGGATAAAAGGCTGTCATGAACCGCAGGCTACCAGCTGGGAGCAGATAGAGTAATCCCAGCAGAGGGCTGGCCCCAAACTACACAGGCATTCTTTTAAATCTCTGAGACCGTAGGAAAGTTGATTTTCCCCTACCATCGTCATCATTATTCACGATGATGTTTTCCACTCCAGTTTAACGTGTTGGTCAAGGAAATCTACTTTACAATACTTTTCTGATTGAAATATAAGCGAACATCACATAGACAAAGATATTTCAGCTATTTGATTCAACCTCCTAAAGGTTCCCAAAATAAATTCCAGAGAACTGGATTAGGCATAAAGTACCACTGCCATAAGAACCTTCTGTTGTTTGATTGTAAAGGTATATTGTGCCCAACGTGTAGATAATCATAGGAAAGATTTGTAATGTATGTCTTCCTTGTAATGAACACGCTTGATAAATGAAATCTAGAGGATGTGTTACTGTAAGAGAACAGCAACAGAACATCACTTGTTGGAAAACGAGCCGAAGTGGTACAACACAATGACAGCCAGAGCCCAGCAAACCCCCGCACGCGTAGCCTTACTGGTGTGCCCTGTGCCACCAAGGTCATGCTACCGACATGCTTAGACACGTGCAGGGTTGGGCCAATGCTGTTCGTTAGCATTCGCGCAGGTGCTTGGTGAGCTGTGTTGTTTCACCCTGCATTATTGCAGAGAAAGGAAAAAAAAAAAGTACTTAAAGCTCTGATTGTCATTGTGTACTGTTCATTTTAATGATATATTTAGGGGCCTAGCGTACTTTGTATTCTTATGTGTAATTACCCATATAAAAAAATACCACTCATTAGTGTTCTGTTCCACTGACTTAATTATACCCCTTAATTAAATCTTGACTAACTGGGGGTCACTGCAGTGTCAGAGGGATTTGTCACTGTTTGTCAGCAGGTGTCTGGTCACATCTATTTCTGGTTTCCCTGTTGCTGTATTCTGTTAAAGAGCACAGTCTTTTCTAAATGCAAAGGACGATTATGCACTACCTTACAGTGTTTTGTGCCTGGCAAATTAAATGAAACACCGCTCAATCCGTTCTGTAATACGAGCACTCTCCCTATCTCTAGATACAGGAGGTGGGGAATGAAGCAAATATAAACCTTTTCAAAACACAGTTCATTACCTCACTTGTGCTCCTTTTCAAAGGTTTATTCTTCCTGAACTCAAAAGCTATGGTCTTATTAATTTATCAGGTAATCTTGTGTTCAACAGGCATAAAAATATATCGCAAACATCAGTCCAGGGATACTTCTTCTTTCCCCTACCTCCTAAACATGAAATGAATTTGAAACATGACCAGCAAGAACAAGCTAAATCAATATTACATGCATAACAAATACAACATGGCATGTGCTGCTCTTGCTGTGCTGCTCAGAGTCAGAAGATCGAGGCTCCCGATCCAGTGTTCCCTGAATAATTCCGTGGGAGTTCTGCATGTGCAATATGTGCATAATAGTGCCATTTCTTTCTGTTTCAAATTTGCATGGTTTAGGTTTGTTATTTTAGAAAGTTACTTAGGGGAAATATAATTCCCGTGTTTACGCATATAATAGGCACCTAATGTTCATCTGAATAATTGATTAGTCAAGTCAGGCTTTCATAATTAGCTGTTGGCTTTCCAGTATAAGCCCACAAAACACTTGTCAATCTACAGACATTTTTAATTTATTAATATATATGTTATCAAAAGAGCTGCAGTAGTTACCTAGAAAGCATTTATTATTTATTCTGTCAAGGCTGAGGAAGCATTTTGATTCTAGACATGTATTTTCAATCTAATGTAATTTTCCCAGAAGATTATCTTTTTGTTCTGAAAGTTTTCATGAATGTTCTCTGCCTGTAAGTGCTTGCTTACAGTGGAAATTGCAAAGAGAGGTTTTTTGTTTTTTTTAAATCTATTCAGCCATTCTGTGTTACACAGAAGCTGGTGACATGTTTCATTGATTATAAAACAATGCGTATCACTTATTTGTACTCAGATACCTAACAACCATCTAAACAGATGCCACTAGCAGATATCCCTAACGCAGCCATATATTCTGTGACCAGACAGATGCATCTGTTGATAGCACATGTGACAGTGATATTGCAGTTATGAGTTGGGGAGCTCTGTGATAAATTGCAGAATTATAAGATAAATTGTATTTATCATGAACTTCATGACCTCATTTGAACTCTACCACTAATCCATTTTTGCTTCCTCATATTCCTGACCAGTTTTCAAGTAGTTGTTGTTAGAGGGAAAAAACATCCTCCTTACTCCAGAAACTGTGCATTTTGAGCCCATGATATGAAGTTTGTAAAACAAAACATTTGATTGTGAAATCCAGAATGAAAATTGTTCAATTCTTACTAGAAGTAAGTTAAAGACTGAACATCTGGTAAAACAATGGGAACAAAAATTGTGTGGTTTATTTTACTGGAAAACAAACTTCACATTTCCATTGGGAGGCAGCATTTACTTCTAGCACTTGTTGAGCGCAAGACACTGAATTTAAAAAAGATATTATTTATGGAAAAGGTGTTTTAGTTCTGTATATGCTATATGTTTACTTTCCCTTGCCCCTGTTCAGAAGAATCACCTTCATTTTAGTGAAAATATATAAGCGTCTGCTTCCCATCAGTGAGATCAGGACAAATGCTTCAATAAACATGTAAAGTGCTTTCCTGAATTAAAGTCCTTCTGAGGCCTGTACCACTGGATATGTATTAAGTTCCTTGCTTTATAAGTGGAAAGATACAAATACAATATCAGAATTCTAAAGCCCTTTTAAATCTAAACCACCTCTATTATAGAATAGCTTTTTAGTTTGTTTGGAAAGAACATGATGCAAAAACCACATCATAGCAGTAGAAAAAAATGTATGCCCATTTCGGTGATGTGATTTATTTAATTGTGGTTCACCACGATGAATTACGTGGTCTCACAGAATTCGCATAAGTTCTTGAGCAAAACTGCAGCATCTTGGGTACCATACACATTCATGTATTATGCATATACTCTCTCTCAGTTTCTACTTAAAGAGAGAATAAATATTAGAATCTTTCCCTTTAAAAGAAGTTTGGTAAGATACCTCCCATTGAAAAACGAAAATACCTTTCTAAGGGTGTCATTATAAAATCTCTCCTCCAAAATATGTGTACCTTGTACTAATATAAAATTTCATTATCTATTTTTATATCCAATAATAGAAAATTAAATGTTAACATTGAAAAGAACACAATATCTGTGTAGGATTCAGAGACAAGTTTGCAACTGCTGTTTTAATTTTCTATATAACATTTTGTGCAGTGTTAAAATTTCGATCAGTGTTGTACTAATATAAGGATTTTGTATTGGGATAATTTTAAGCATAGCAGTTTCTACCTGGAAAGTATTTATAATTTACGCTGGCGGGCTAATTAAGGATTCGAGCTGTGTGAGCATTGAAACATCCACATTCTCACTATTAACGTACCAAGTTCTCTCCAGTTCCCCTGTCTATTGACCTAAGAGTTCAGAAACGTTTCCCAGTGGCGTATGGCTAGCTCGGTTCTTCCGTTTGGACTTTGAAAGAGTATTGTTTTCAAAAAGTGTTTTACAACTGTTTAGCAGATACGTCTATTTCCAGATTCATACTTTCATGATTAAACAGGTGATCTGATCACAAGGTGGAAGAGAGATCATATACATAAACGATGAATTAAAACCCTGAATAGGATTGCTAAGTCTGTTTTTCTAGGTTACAGCTAAATGAGAGCCATTATGTGGGCTTTCAGATAAACTCACAAAGCTCTTATCTGTATAAACCTCATAGATCTGCCATTATTCTTAGTGACTAACAGAAGTTCTATCATTCGGTTTCATTAAAAATGCATTAATCCTTTTTTAGCAACCTCCTTCTAATTCATTGATTCAATTATACAACGAACAATAAAAATGTTTGGTATAATAAAAATACAGTATTGAAATGTGTTATATACATAAATATTTCATTGCAATGAGATTATTCAGGGTTTTAAAAGTATTAACAATATGAATATCGCGCTCTGAGAAAACATAGTGTACATTTTTTCAGCATCTTTACTATATATCTATATATCAACTATATTTCAAAAAGATTAGTCTTTAAAACGAGAGGCCCGAAATGGTTGCTTACAGCATTACTTGTGGTCGCTTCATGGACAGACTTCCTGTTAAGTTGGTGACATGTAGCAGCACAGGTTGACTAAGGGTCAGGAAAGCGTTGCAGGATGTGTGCATGTGTTGCTCCTAAACATTGTGAAGCCAGGCTCCTCTGATCACATCAGATCAGAGTCACTGAAGTCACTGGCCTTTGCCCTAAACGAAAACAGACTAAGATTCCCAGGGTTGGACCTTGAGTTGATGCCAGTATTGGGAACATTCTGCGTGGCAGGAGGTATGCTCAGTCCACGGCAGCATTGCGAGCAACTTTCACAGCAGTGGCAGCTACTGTGGCCCCACTTACACCAGCTAAATAATTCAGACCACCAGGACTCCTGCATAGCTCTCGATCTGGCAGTTCACGTAAACCAACTGGAGTGATTCACCCAAGACTATAATTTTAGATTTTGACACAGCTAGTACTTTTTATCATTTGTATTGGTTTCTTTTACCAAATTTTGTGGAAGAAGAACGTGTATAATACAGCCAAAGATATTTTGTTATCTCAAATGCCGATAGCCAGGCATGGCTGAGCAGGCTTCTGCGCAAGACAACGTTGCTGGTTGCTGTGAAAAGCCGGTGTGATTTCTGCAAGTGTTCCAAGACTAGAGAAGAAAGCACTTCATATTTTCATTAGTCATCCCTTTACAGGTTTACTTTTAATTCTTTCAGCAAAGCAGATTATTAAAAGCAATGACCTGAGGTCTTCATTCAGATATCAGACTTGCAATCCTGTATAATGTGCGCCGCAGGGCAGAGGTCACACTGACGAGTCTGTTAATGTAGTCACTCTGGGATAAGATCAATCTCCATACTTCACCATATTGATCTAATAGCTCATTGGCACTTCCCTCTTTGAATTGATTAGCTCATGTGTGAAAAGAGATTGATGGGTTTCTGACCCTGAGGAGTCTGTCAGGGCACACCCATGGCTGGGGAAGTGGATGTTTTTGCTGCTTCGTTTGGGTGGCTCATTATGTGGATGCCTCATGGGGAACAAGGGTCATAACATTGTTTTATGAATTATTTACAATAAACTATCAGGGTTTTGGCTTCATTTGATGCTCTACCTGTGCTGAATCCATTCTAAAGAGACTATGAAGAAATACACATGAATGGCCAAATGTACCAAATATTTGTGTAAAGGGAACCACCGCATATAAGTGACCTTAAAAAGCAATTTTACTAATATAAGGTAATCATAATAGATATGAGGGTAGGAATAGACTTCATGGGTCATCTAGTCCATTCCCCTTACGCAATGACAGAATATTGATGGTATCTAGAAATGAATTACATTTTAATTGCATATTTTGGATAAGTACTCACAGTGAATCTAGTTCAGACATCTCGGGCAACTTCATATGCACATTGCACTGTAGAAAGAGGCAATTTGCATGCAACATGTGAGCTAAAAAATAAACTCTGCACATTTCTCAGTTGTTAAAGGTAACCTAAAAAACCCAGATTCAACTCCCATTTATCAAATAGTCATATATTTGCAAAATGCATATATTTGACACAGTAGATTGGATTTTGGTGCCGTGTGTGCTCATGCAAGTGGAAACATAAAAGGAACTGTTGCCAGAAGCTGAATTTAGAAGTTGGCTTATGTTAGATTGTACTTTAAAAATGTGTGCATTATCAGAGCCTTCACAGATATAAAGCAATAAAACTAAGGACCGGCTTCTTGAACTCTTCTGTTGAAGCCCAGGCATTTTTGTATTTCTGTCTGCATATGGACTGTAGCATCAGTCTCAAAGACATTTATAATGAAATAATTTCTCATTTACGATCCAAGCTCAGGTACACTGTACAATACCATACCTAGGATGATGTTACACAGGATGTTACATGGTTATGCCACAGTACAAAAAATATTGTGCAGAATGTTCTCATGGTGTTGTTAAGCTTGTGCTTACATTTATGTTAGGAGAAGTGCACTTCACTAATCATATCCTGTTGTAGTATTTAACTGGACATTCTGGGTTTATTTTGGCAGCTGGCAGTTTAAATTGAAAGACAGATAATTTTATTTACAGAAAAGTGTCTAAGTATGCTCGATGCAGTCAGACAACTTTTTTCTACTATTAGATTTACAGTAGCATAAACAAGTACTGCATGAAAACATAGTAATAAGCAGTCCCTTCCCTAAGGACCTTATATTCTAAAAGAAACAGACCCTCAGGCAGATAAGTTAAAAAAAAAGGAGAGAGCCAAAGAAAGAATTCAGTCTGTTATTTGTCAGTGAAATGATGCTGAATATTTGTATGATCTTGGCATTTGTTTATACTTCTGAATCTTTCAGGCTATTTTATGTACCAGGAAAATTGCCCTGGTATAGACTTATGTAGCCGTATTGAAAAAAAAAATCTAATACATCTCAGAAAAACTTGTTAGAGGCAGAGTCACGATACACTTTCCTTTAATAAGTCTGAGATAAATCTGGAATTAATCAATATATCTTCTTACATTTGGGTATCAAAGTGATATTTTAGTCATGGTAAATCTTCAAAAATAAAACACATATTAAACTTAATGACAAAGCAAAGTAACTGGTACTCAGACCTAGATTAGTAGTACATTGTCAGACACTTGAACACAAGCTATGCAAAAAATGATTTTTTGAAGAAAACATTGCCATTTTATCACAAGCTCTTGCTCATTGACCGAGTTTCTGCCCGTCTGATTAAAACTTAGCTCCCACAGTTGTGGTGTATGGTGCACTCGTGGATGACTGGGAAGTAATGAGAGCAACTTGATTTTATTGTTCATTGCCCCTGATGTCATTCAGAAATGAGCTAAGAAAAACCTAATTCGATGTACAGAGTGTCTCCCTTTTTCCCAAACTCACAGCTAATCTTCTGTTGCATACAGACATGTAGGAACTCAATTTAGAGGCTCAAAATTTTGATACCTGTGTCCAGCTGTGACAGCAGAGAAAGTCAGAGCTGTATCACAATCCATAGTAATTTTTACCTGTAAGGTTCCTGCTTATTCCATGTTTTGTACTGCAAAAATTCCTCTCACCAACGTAATGAGCAGGTCAAATGAAAACAGTTTCTTCAAGCGTATTTTAAAACATTAATATTAATCCTAACTGCAGTGCTAATAACTGTATGGGACCTGAGCAGAGTTGTGACAACCTTGTTCTTACGATGCTTCAGAGATTTCCAAATTAGAATATAGGAAACAGGAAGTGGGAATAAATGAAACAAAGCCAAATGAAAGGAAAAATGGAAAAAACATTTTAATATACCCTTGCCTATTCCTTAAACATTCCTTCAATCAACAATTCCTGTGATTTTTAGTAGCATGGCTCTGTCTGCTCTTTTACACTTGACTTTGTCAGGAAAAGAGCTCATTTTTTTGAAGATGATGCTCATAGTTGAAGGATTTAGCTAGATGGTAGTAGCTGGGTGCCAAGTGCGTCCTCCAATTCTTTTAAGATGTAAAGAGAAGTAATAAGATCATTCCCATGTACAGTAGCCCATTGGATCATGCATCGCTGGTTTTTACTACTTCTCCACAACCTTCTTGTATGACTTCAGCTTCCTTTGGTGGTGTTTTAAAGCAACTTGTTCTATCAAGTCAGATGGATACTGGTTTAATACACGACCACCCCCATTCATAACGTGGAATTTTCTTTCACTTTCTCCCTTATCATTGGGTCTTTCTCATTTAATCTCTGCCCCAGTGACTTACTGTTACTGCTGCAGCCCTTGGGATGTAAGATAACCTTTCTGTATTTTTTCTTCATCGGTATACCATCTCCTTTCACATCTTGACTGAAGACACTGTTTCTCATGATTTCTTACTGCTTTTGCTGAGGCTTTCTTGGCTGTTCTGTTACAAAACAGAGGAAAGCACAGTGGAATACGTTTGGACAGCAAGTGCAGTGTTTTATGGTAACACCAGCCTCTATCGCCAAAGGTGTATCGCAGGTGACTTCTGTCCTGTTTAGCACACTATAGGTCCCAGTCTTGAGACTTCAGATCCATATGTTTCAGTGATTCAAGTATGAGCAGAAGGAAATATCTGCCCTTACAGAGCTGGATGTTTGTCAAAAGTATTAAGAGGACTATGAAATATAACCCAAAATATTTTAATTCCTGAAAAATATTGCAATGCTCTGCAATCAAAAGATAAAGAACATTTAAAACACAAAACTGCTGATCTGATGGTAACTATAAATGGTATAGAACATCCAACGTATTAGATTCTTTGTGTGGTTTATCAGTGTCCAACCCTGGATATCACTAATACTTACCTGTAAAATTATTCTTCTCTCATTTACACTGCTGTAATGTTAAAGTCACTCCTTTTTAGTCATGACATCTGAAGATTATTTGCATATTCCCATCAGTGTAACTGTGAATACAGTCCCACGCTGTGTACACAAATCAGCCCTCGTGGGTGTCACCTGCCAAAAGAGTAAGGTTATACTTCTCTTATGACTTGCCCTTTTATCACACTCCACACCCCCTTGAATAGCTGCGCTGGAAATAAACACAAAACCTGTTAAACAGAAAAGTAACCACATAGTGTAAGTTAAACAAGAGCCAATTTAAGTAATTCTTGTTTTAATGCATGCAAAAACCAGTGTTCTGGGGCATGCAGCACTTGAAAGAACAAGACCCTATGTGTGTTGGGAGATTACTCTGTCTGCCTGCTACCATATTAAAGAGTCTTTCTGAAATTAACATATCTCTTGTGTGACAAGTTAAAAATGTTTTCCATTTTATACTTAGTTGATTGAATTTTAAAAGAATATTTATTTTATGGTAAATAAATTTAGTTCTTACTAGGACTTTGTCTTTAACATTAACAATCCACCCCTGTGTTGCATTGATCTCTGTCGAAATTTATCTTGCTGTTTTCTAAGAAATTTTACAAATGAGAGCTAATGTAGGAGGCAAAGTTTACCTATAGACTCTTAGAAATAAGTGTCAGCTGGAAAAATGGGGTAGCAGTAAGAAAAATGAAATCATAATTTATCCAATGAATCACCAAACAGGAAAGGAACATTGCCTGTTAGAAATCCTTTCAGATAATACTAAAATACATGTAACTTGGAGAAGACCACAGCAACTTTAATAGAAGGCTGCAGTACAATGGAGTGAAACTGCTGATTCAATATATCAAGAATAAATTCACCAACAGTACCATAAAATTTACTAGGCTCAGTCTTGTCTTCTGATTCCCCAGATGACAGCAGTGTGCATCCTAAAAAGCGCATCAGACCCATAGGGCTAATGACGAATTGAGTGGGCCTAATTCTGATTTTGTTTATGTGGAATTCAAAGGACTTCTGTTCATGCAAGTTAGGAGTTAAGAATACAGCCCAGCACACTTTTGCAGTTAGTTTGTTGACATCAGAAAAAACAGGTGTATTTCCAAAGTAATTCAAGGGAACAAAACAGCTTTAGTACCAAAATCGCTACACACACTACATAGCATTAACTGATTTTTTTAAAATTCTAGATCCAACTGTGCATAAACTTACACTGTACTAACGTCAGTAGAGATACGCACAGGAGTAGGATTTTAAAGGTCAGTTCTATGAGTCCAGTCCTGAAGAAGGCATCTCCTTCTTCACTGTGTGACAGATGCTGAGAAGAATTAATTTTCCTCTTTCCTTATCTTTGAATTCACTTTGACAGGGAAGCAGCACTGCATTGTAAGCAAAATTTTCAGTTGGGACTAAAAAGAAATCCTTTTCTTATTTTCAGTTAAGAAAAAAACCCACCCAAAAAAGAACCTAAGAAAAACACATTTATAATTCATCAGAAATAATGCTGACTGCAAAATACTAAGTCATTTTCATGCAGGTGCACAGAAATAAATGTAAGGAAAAGGATTAAAAATAGGAGTGTTATATGTTCCATTTGATGCACTATATTATATATATTTTTATTTATATACACACACACAAAGTTTATGGTAACAGCCCTTTCATCTGATGTTTAGAGAACTGAGATTTGTCATTTACCTTCTCCTTAATAGAGGAGAATACTCTCTAAATGGAGTCTAAAGATCAATAGAAGAGGGGTCTTACTCTTTAGTAGGATCACCATCTGCTGCTTGCCATACTCCTTTCAGCAGTCTGAGGCCCCTAGACCCACGCACCTTGTGTTACGTTCCTGCAAGAAAATGGGATGAGTGTGAACTGATGCTCAAAGCTACTTTTTATTGAAGTATTTTGTCTCAGTGGAAGATCAGCACTGAAACTGGGACAGCTGGTCACTGCTGCTTTCATCCCCTCTTTCACAGTGATGTAACACGTAGCTGGCTGGGGCATGCGAGGGGAAAAGCTGTTGCAAAGCCATTGCTCTCCTCTTTTATGTTTGCTAAGCAGGAAACACCACACACCAGTCAGAGCGTGGGCACCACATATTCACTGCTTCACATTTTGGAAGGGTGAAAGCATGGGGATTTTCGAAGGTATAATGTTGCTTTGTGCTATACATTTCTTATGTATGTCCTTTAAAAAACTGAAAAGTGGCTTGATATTCCAAATACCTATGGTTTCATGAGCAGCAAGTTAATGAAGCATTTTAGTCCTTCTCTCTTCCTCTCTCTCTGTTCTCTGCTGTTGAGTAAAGGCTGAGCCTATTAGCCTTTCCTTCTGCATGGTACCCAGCAGTTCCTTTCGTCTATATGGATCCTGATTCACACAGAGCATATAGGAACTTAATATCTGGGATAGATGAAGTCCTTGTTGAAATAAGCTGACACTGACTGATGGATTCAGAAATTACTGAAGAAAGAGGTATACACTCACACACACAGAGGCACACACCGAGTATAAATGCACTGTTATAACAGTCTCTTTACATGTCATAAAGGAGCAGGAAAAGGCACGCATTGAAGTATTTCTACATTTCCTTTCATTTTAAATCGCAAAAAAAAAGTAATATGCTACCAAACTTGGACAGATTTTATACTCACTTCACACTAGAGCTAGACAGCAACAGGACAGTTGTCTAACCCAACATGGATTCGTAAAGATCACACTCTGCCTTTACCTAGAAATGTTGTATAGCACACAGGTTTCTAGTAAAGAGCTGGAACAAGCATAGTTAATATTAAATCATTTTTTCTTGAACTTTGTAGCATTTTATTACCGAGGTTATAGGTAGTAATCACATTTTATTAGGGCATTCACTGGTTCTGAAAGTTATGTGCATTTACTTTTAAAACCACATTGGCTGTTACATGCTGCTTTTTGACAGCAACCTTGCACAGGAGGTTTCCCACTGTTAGCAGCAATCCATCTGGAGAGTCCAAATCCTTTTCTAGCTATGTAACGATTTGGAAGCCATGCATGCATTCAGGAGTAAAAATTAGCCTCTGGAGTGCACTTGTCTTATAAAACTTTGATTTGGGGCGATTTGCTTCACTATAGCATAAAAAAATGGAGTAACAACTCAAGCTATATGTCTGCAATGACTTGTTGAGTGATCTCGTAACTACATTTGAAAGAAAGTTCAACCATCCCTTGAACCTGTATGCTTCAGGCTGAACAATTCAGACAGATGTTTAATCACTTCATATTCACTAGGAAATGGCTATTCAATGGCCGTGGAATTTAAAAGTGGCACTATGAGATGAATGCTTCATGTTATTTCTATATTGGCTTTCCTTTTTAGAAGCGTAAGTAAAAACAATTCAGCTGAATCCAACACAATTTTATGACATAAATTACAATAATCATATTTTTTTTAATCATTAGATACCCTTTTAAATTTTTAGTAGCAGAAAAGCCCAAAGCTATAGTGCAAGTTGATGCAAATGAAAAGAGATGAAAAAGGATTCTCCAACTTCTCAGAAAGGGAGGTGTAGACTGGGTAAAAGGTGAGTGCATTGTTTAACTGAATCTGCAGCAATAATTACAAGGAAAATATTTAACTTAGAGCAACACAAAAAAAACATGACCCCGAAAGTTTTAACAGGTAATTCATCAAGTGCCAGGCTGCAAATACCTCTTCAGAAGAAAACTTGTAATAAATCTGCAGTTGTTGGTTACAGTATGCTAAATATTGTGAAACACTTTCCTACAAGAAAGACACAGTGGGGTTTTGATAAGATTAAGGTGCATTTCAACAAAACATACACATTATTCTTCATTTTAGTGTTTGGCAATTTCAATGTTGTTCTTCAGAGAAAACAAAAGTTTATAATGATTAACATTCTGTGCTGTGGGAAGCATGCACTACAACAATACTACTCTTGTGTCGCACTAGCTTTCCTCATCTATAACATCAGCACAAATAGTTTTTCAGATGAGTAACCAGCATTTCTGAGATAAGTCCTTCCTTTAACTACAATTGATAATGCGTGATTGTGTATTGCAGTGTCAACAGGGGCCTCAATAAGCCTAACAAACTTCCACTGAGTCCCATACCAAAAGCTCAGGGTACGGCTGAGTGGGATTCTGGGGTTTAGCAGACAAATGTGACAGTCTCATCTCCAACATCTTTTTTGTTCTACCAAGAGATAGTGTGTCATCACAGTGCTCAGGATTAGACCTTTACACTTCAAATTGAGAGTCTGTTTCCTCCACTTCTGGAAATATCCTGCGTGGCTTGCATTCTGTTGATATAACAAATTATGCAAACTAATAGTTGCATCTAAACATGCATACCTGTTTTCTAATCCTCATTAGCAGAGAACTCAGAAAAGTGATTTAAAGTCACCTTATAATTCCAGCTGGCAGTGGAGGAACTCAAGTATGAATTCTGTGTTCAGACCTGTATTCAGACATTTAACAGTCTGAAGTTCACTGTGCAGATGAGCAATACCACCTGAATCTTTCACAGTGGACACAAAGAAATCTCGTAGTTCCACCAGGCTCCATAGATCTATTAAACCTCCTGGTAAAAACGTCAGTGGACTTGGTGGAGGGGGCACATCCCTTTGTCTCTCTCTTTTCACAGATCTGATTTTTTTTAAAGTTTGACATGGGGAACACTATTTTGTACTGAAATTGAAGAGTAGGCTCATGTAGGGAGAACAGTTACCTTCCCATGCTTGGGATCTAGACTCTCCTACTGCACTGTGCCCCATCTTCATCCATTTCTATCCTGAGACACACGATCTCCTCCTGACCCAGTTCTGCTCTGGTACTTTGCTAAGAAGAGCTGGGATGGCCGATGGCTGGGACAACAAGGAGAGCATGCAGGCTGCAGCCAGCCTTTCCGAGTGCTGCAGCAAACAGGCTGTGCAAGTAGTGATTCCCTCCTGGGGTGGGGGAGGAAGAGAGAGCACACCAAAGGTTTCTTTCACAGAGGTCACAATACTGAAATATTGTTAATTCATAACAATAGTGTACGCATTTCTACCGTGAGGTCACGGAAGATGTGTTTCCAGGTCAACACAGGAAGGACAAAATCTTAAAACCTTATCAGAACATAGTGCCTTGCATCCTGCCATCTGTCTGTACACAAAACACCTGTCAGTGGACATTGCACGAGCAAACTGACTGCACAGTGTCTTGTTCACCATGTCTACCTGTTTACCTATCAGCGTTCCAGATGCTGGGAGATCCTTTTTGCGTAATGAGTTATGCTCTTACGTTAGTTTATTCTGGCTAGCTTGGTAGTTAGTAAGCAGCACAGCAGGATGGCATTGGGTGGTTGTGGCAACAACTGTTTGTCTTCCAGCTTATGACTTGGGGAATATGCTACAAGTAGTCCAAACTGCATGACATATAAGGTTATGGATGACTCCAAATTCTGACATGCTTCCTTGTCCTCACTGTAAGCATAGCTAATTAGGATTTCGGTACAGGAAATAGGATTTACCTATTGGCGTGTATTAACACTATCAGAAAGCTATCCCTTGCTCCACCTTTGTATCCCTACTGTTTGAGAGAGTAGACAATGCACATGCCCTCATTCACCTCTGGGACTTCTCCTGTCTGTGCTGTTGACAACTGCCATCCTCTGCTTCACTAACACAAAGTATTTGCTCCTTCTCTACTGCAGCAGCATCCCTTACTGTCACACAAACCCTTTTAAGTCTGCATCTCATCCAGTCCCACCATCCTCACTTTCCAGGTTTTACCTGACATCCAACTTCCCTTATGTCTTCTCTCACCACACTGCATCCTCACTCCCCTCCTTTAAAGCCTCCTCCTAGCACTTTATTTGCTTCTCTTGACACTTAGTAGCAGTTTTACAAGTGTGATGTTTTACTTCTTTCATATTTGTCACATTACTAGTCTTTCATGCCACCCTGCATGCTGGAAATGATCTCCTATTTCTTTTGAGTCACACACCCTCCCTTAGCTTCCTCCACATCCTTCCTTAAAAGCCATTTCTTCAGCAAGTTTCCACTTATGCTGTCTCCACTGGTGTGTCTTCATCTGAATGCCACTGGCCAGAGAGGACCTAAATTTAACCATCTGAGCACAGCATTCACTCATGCTTTTGCTCAAGGCTAGGTAGCTGTCAAATGGGTATCTCATTTGACAACTTGCTTAGGTAAGACATGGGTTACATTATCCTTGTGTCAATGTTCTGTTATGGCAGAGAGCAGCCGATTGTTGGCTGTATGATGTTCAATTTTTATTTATAAGCATTCCCAGTAGTTGGGACAAAGGGCACATTTTTCTTGTTGTTAAAACATTGATAATACTCTGAAAGATCTCTACAAACTGAAAAACCTCAAAGTTTAGCCAGCAATACAAGTTTATGAGGCTGTTTCTAATTCAATCTAATACCATGATTGAAAATTATGTTGATTATAGGGAAGTCCCAGACTGGAGCTAAGTTATCTTGGTGACAGAATCTTATCTTTTCTCCTGCTCTCCCTGTTAATGGCGGACTAGCATGCTTTGGCTTTGGAGTCAGAAGACTGAAGTCCACGAGGTGCTTTTTCTGCAGAGGACCTTCCTCTTCAGAACTGACTCTCCATTTCAGACACCAAAACTTAAGCCTCGGCCTTCAGGATCAGTTTAAGGCACATACTTGTTTTGGTGAAAGGCTGATTTTTTCATTTTGCCAAATAATATGCTTCTGCAACTATTTATTGATGTGCTATGGAAACACAAAGGTGTTTGTGTTCTGGCTGAAGTTACACATGTCAAAGTTTACCAGCTCATTCCTGGTAACATAAGCAGAGATGTGTTAATGTTTTTGTTCAATGTGATCTATGTTGTTTTCTATTTTTCATGTATACATTAGCAGAGATAAAGTATGTGTTTTTCCTCATCTACATGCCCTTCAGAAGTAGGCTGGAATTGATCACTTGCCCCGCATTTTATAGTCCATGACTCTCCTTAAAGTCATCTCTGTTTATTCCTAGAGCAAACTGGCAAGCATTCTGCTGCCCTGCCAGCTTTCTTAAAATGGCAAAGGCAGCTGGATCTAATAGTCTTCTGAAGGCAGTACTGAGTTTCGGATGTGTATTGTGCTTTTTATGCTATCTACTTTATAGGCTTTCACTGGCTAAATTACAGTGACTATGGAGGAGCAGATTTTGTGAACCACTAGCAGATGTTCGCTGTTGCTAGTTTTATGACTCTTGTAGAACAGCAGGAACAGACTATGTGCAAAACATTTTGTTTGTGTGATTTTGCCATCTCATACTGTTCTCACAGCACTGGCTTGGTAATGATATGATAAAGCTTGGGAGGTAAGCTTTGATTGCAGACTAGCTGCTGGTGGGGCCTTCAGAAAGCCAGATCTGTACAATGTAGTTTGTTTTCAAAAGCCTGTGGCTGAGACAGATGGGTTAGCTGGAAATATGTCATTTGTAATATAATCAAATGCTTGACCTCTTATTCAGGTATTAGTTGTTATGACATGGATGCTGAATGTTTAAATTGTCTCACAGTTTGTTTCTTGGAAATGTAAGCTGTGATATCTTTGTGTGAAATGTTAAGTTTGGATGAAATTATCATGTTAGTGTGATTTATTTGATTTTTGTAATGTCTGTGGTACAGAGGAGAAAATGATCACAAAACAGTTTCACGTAAAAAACGAGCACTAGATAAATTTCAAATATTTTCTTAAAATAATGTCTTATTTTAAACCTGGCCTAAGTTTTGGTAGGGAGCGTATCAATGTGGTAATTTACTGTCCTCTCTTGAGCTAACAAGTCACTTGGTTGAAATGGTTTTGTAGTCAAGTACATGTTGTAGGCAGAGGAAGAGATCTTTAATGCAGATCAGCCTTGCTCTGCAATCTGAACAGCAATAAGTTATCATGGGCAAAGACAGCATAGAGACAGAGCAAGGCTGAGCTTGTGATAGCACTAGCTTTACTCTGACTTAGTAATATATCCATCTACAGAGTTCACACCTTCTTTTCTCCATCTCTATTGCCAATGGATATGTAGCTTATAGGAGTTATCTGAGCATACATGTATTAACTTGTAACTGTAGGCAGAACAACAACTGTGGTAAAAGATTAGCCTTAATACTGGAAAGCCAAAGCATGCAAAACATTTGATATGTCAGAACTGAAAGTGAATTAGTCAGAACTAATTCAGCCTTTTTGTGTCTATGCATTAAAATCTGTTGTAACACAAACACAGATTGTAGATAAAATAAGAATGGGACAGACAATCTTAATATAAGCATTAGCTAGTTCTACAGTGCTTGATTTTTCTACCTTAAGATATTATTTTGGCACAGATATTTGGAAATAGTTTTCCTTGGGATTTTTTTTGGTGTTTTTTTTAAGAGCAAAGCAGAGAGATAAAAATAAAATCAAAAAAACAAACCAAGCCAAAACCCAATGAAAATTATATCATCATCCAGGTAAAGCAGCAATGCAGTTGTGCAGTTTTCCAGCACAGATACCTGCTGCAGTCATGGAACAGACAAAACCAAGAACCAATGGTCCTAGGGCAGGCTCCACAGGAGAACATGATCTGCTGCACATGGGTTCTTCTGCCCTTTCCTCCCCTCTGGTTTTGTGCTAATCTGCTCCCTTTCTCTCTGTCGTGGGTTAGGCCACTCCAGCAACCAAACCCAACACAGTCACTCACTCACCCTCTCCCTCATCCTCTGTCCCAGCTAAAACCAGGACACTCTCCTGATTTCATTTGCTTGCACAGTTCAGCAAGAGGGAATAATTTGAGATAGGTGCCTACGGGGGAAAAACTGGAACAAGAACAGTTGGGAAAAGACTGTGAGTGGGGAGATGGGAAGTTAAAATGAACGAAGGAGGCAAACAGAGACTTTGATGTTTAAGATTTTGAAGTCTGAGCTATATGACAAGTGACTGGAAAGAGGGAAACGATACTAGGTAACTTTCACCGGTGACACTACAAAAATCTAACAGTAACAAACATCACTTCCTTCTTTATCACACAACCGAAAAATAAGCTTGAAAGAATAAAATTTAAAAATTCATTAGGTCATAGCTGATAAAATTTGAAAATATCTATTGAATTATCTAATTAATCTCATGCAAGACTGCTCCTTGTAACGCAGTGTCCTGTGCATTATGAAACCTAGTTCTAAAGCAATTGAAATTTGAACCCCTGAAAAACAATTTTAATAGTTCCATATCTCAGAAATTCTAGGCATTTCTCCACTTTAAATATTCTTTTTGCTTATTTCTTTTTTACTTCTCCTAATTTATAGCATTTTTAATCTGTTCAGCAATTCCTATCTATGCAGGTTCTTAGAGTCCTTTTAACTATATACATGCTATACCCCAGCTGCACCAGACACTTAATTGTAGCAAGACTAATGTACATATCTCTTAACTCTTTCAGGACACGTGTCTGAAGTCAAAGACTTTGTTTGATTTTAGGAAGAAATCAGTAAGTGCAGTAAGAACAGATCCAAAGGATATTGATGCTTACCATGACTTAAATTCATAGTCTGCCTGCCACTGATTTGCGAAATTTCTTCTCTCCTTTCCACAGAAATCTTCATTATTTTCCAGCCTTTAAAGTGAAGGAAACTGAATGCAATCCAGTTGCAACAGGAGTCAGTTTAGTGATATACTTTGTTGTCCTATAATATGTACATCCCAAATAACACTGCACAAAAACTTAATGTAAGTTGCTTGTGCTGAGTGCCCAGTATATTCCTTCTATTACCAAATGCAGTCAGTGATACATCTCACTGCTCACTACCGCCTTGTGCATAGCCCTCCCTTTCTTGCCCTACCAGTGACACCTGAAGCTGCTTAGCTTCTGTTTATCAAGTTGTTTTCTTCTTTTTTCGTGGTACCACAACCATTCTTAGAGGGAGTGTTTACCTCGCTCTTCACTTTTTCCTTTGCAAGGGACCTATCTCTGAGTTGGGCTTTTTGCAGCAATAATGCTCTGAGACCTGTGGATTCCTTACTATTTCCAGAAGCTGAAGTTCAAGGATGAGGAGTATGGGGAAGTTCACATTAGCATTATTTCTGCTATTCTTGTTTTTGTTAAAAATAATATCTCATTGCCATAAGCATTTCATAAACATACTATTATTATTGCTTTGCACAACAATTCTGTAGTTCTGCTTTCCTAGAATGTAATCAGTAGTAAATATTCTATACATTTTACAGATAAGGGTTTTAGCCGTCCCCTAATTACTCAGCTGAGAATAGCAATCTTGTGGATGAATAATTTTTGATAGCATTTCTGTTCTCATGATGTTAACCAGATGCTTGAAGGAGGATTGACTCCATAGTGTGACGTAAGACTTACTCCCAGAGTTATGCCACCAACATTCGTGCTTGCTTTACAGGTTGATGACCAAATGAAGTTGCTTCAGAACTGCTGGAGTGAACTCTTAATTCTCGATCACATTTACCGGCAAGTGGTACATGGGAAAGAAGGCTCCATCCTTCTGGTTACCGGGCAACAAGTGAGTATGTGGGCTCAGAGAAGTACTGATGGCTTTTTAATAATCATTTTCAAAATAGCAGGAGTTTAACTAGGTCAGAAGCACTCCTGTGTTCTCAGAGATTCCCCACAAATAATGTAGATAAAATGACTTGTGCACTCTGTTCCTAGTCTGCTGATTACAGTTAAACTTACGAAAGCAGATATAATCACAAGCACTTTGCTTTTCAAATATACTTGTACACTTCAATGATTGAAAAATAGCAGATGAGAAGTTGTGTTTCCTTGGGTTTAAAATGGATTTTGACAGCAACAACAACACCCCCAAACCTGACACTTTAGGTCTAAGCAATTATAGCTTATTTTCCCTTTGGAATTGTGGTTTACTCAAAAGAATCACTAGCTAGGTCAGAAACCTAGAGAACATGCAGCTACTACCTCAGAACTGTCTTGCTTTTAGAGAAGTATGCACATGTGCGAGCAGCTGGGCAGCTGAGATGTGTAATCCCAGAAAAATTATTCAATTCATAGGCCATAAATGCAGGTAGTGTCTCAGGAGCTGTCTCAGGGCATGCACCCTGCAGTTTCTGCACAGCTTTCTATGAGTTAATTTTCTTCAGGTGTCAGTTGTATAGATCTCCCAAATGCAAGGGCAATAATGTGGCAAATATTAGAAAAACTGTGAGAAAACCCAAAGGAAATAGGAAGTTCTGTCTCCCTCATAGTTTCCAAAGCACAAAGAACTTGACAGTAAAATAGGAACCTTATTCCTAAGATACTTATTCTAGTTTTAACGGGAAAAAAAAATCACCGTGTCAAAGAGAAGCAAAGTGTGCCTGCACACTATGTTTCTGATTCAAAGTGAAAACAAACATTGGCCCATTGATGTTTTAAGTAGCTGCACACTGAACTGTCTCAATTTATACACACATGGGAAAGAGCTCCCTTTTCTAAGATACATCATTTGTGTCTGCATGTTGTGGAATCTGCTTACAGCTTTAGTCATACTTTTAAAACTGTAGCCATTTTTTAACACTAAGAACAAGTGTTCATAAGAATCAGAAGGAGAAATAACTGTTTGCATTTGTGATTAAAAGGTGTACAGTAGAAGAGAGAAATAATCAACTTGTCCAAGAAAAGAAGTGGGAAAATTCAAATTCTAGCTATGGAACTAACTTCTCCACCTTTGCAGAAAGTCACTAACCTATCCGAGATAAAGTTGTACTCCCTAATTACATAAGCAAAAATTAGTTGCATTACTCTTAATTTATATTGGTGCTATAGAGAAAATGACTTTTCCCCTTTTCATTTCATCATCTGCAAAACATGGACAATCACACCAGCAATTATTTTATTTACCACACAGGGTGCTTGCTTATACTTTTGTTTATAAAACTCTAAGTATATTGACAGTTTTCTGTTCCTGAGAGAACTGCCAAATTAGTGTCTCATTTGTTATGTGATTAGCTAGTTTTTAAAAGTACTGAGTGCCTAAGTCCCACTGAAATAATTAGAGACATCTAAATACCCCTAAGTTCTAGCCATTGTCCCCATTTTTCCACAGTAATAATTCTTACCTCATTAACCACTTTTATCTTTCCTTGAAAAAAAACCCCAGCTGTGCATGATCTCAAGGCAAAGCAGAGCATTTCATCACTGTTGGACAACAGGTAGCAGGATGCTTATTAAATACACTGCTTGCAAATCATCAGCTGGTTTTGGAAGCTGTATGCTTCCAAGCAGAATTACAGTCTCCAACTAAATTAAAATCTGGCTAAATTGGACCAATTTCATCCATTTTTGCCCCAGGTTTGTCAAATAAGTTTAACACATCCTCCTCTCAACCCAATTTTGCTTTCCTATGCCAAAGCTTGTTATTTTGAAGGTGGTACAAGCACCCTCAGAGTCTCCTATCATCTTCTGTACATTCCTGTTCACACTTAGGCTGATTGGAGCGTGAGAAGCCATATTATGAGAACAGCAAACAAGAACACTACAGTCAGTCCCTTTCCTTATGGATGGACTCCTTCCCATGTCATGCTTGCTAATGGTTGGAGAACATATTTCTGTTTATGCAACACAGATTCTCCTTGAGAAATAGGGAGACACAAGACCTGAAGTAAATATGCAGTCTCTGGCTTGTTGGTTTTGAAAGTGGAATGAGTCCGAAATCTACATATAATGCCACTGTGTTGCCTTGATTTCATTCATCTCTGATCACTATCATAGAATCATAGAATCATAGAATGATTAGGGCTGGAAGGGACTTTCAAAGGTCATCTCGTCCAACCCCCCTGCAAGGAACAGGGATATCTCCAACTAGATCAGGTTGCTCAGGGCCTCGTCCAACCTGGCCTTGAACGTCTCCAGGGATGGAGCATCCACCACCTCTCTGGGCAACCTGTTCCAGTGTTCTACAACTCTCATGGTAAAAAATTTTTTCCTAATATCCAATCTGAATCTACCTCCCTCTATTTTAAAACCATTACCCCTTGTCCTATCACAACTGGCCCTCCTGAATAGCCTCTCCCCATCTTTCCTGTAGGCCCCCTTGAGGTACTGGAAGACCGCTATAAGGTCACCCCGGAGCCTCCTCTTCTCCAGGCTGAACAGCCCCAACTCTTTCAGCCTGTCCTCATAGGAAAGGTGCTCCAGCCCTCTTATCATCTTCGTGGCCCTCCTCTGGACCCTCTCCAACTGGTCCATGTCCTTCTTATGTTGGGGGCTCCAGAACTGGACGCAGTACTCCAGGTGAGGTCTCACGAGGGCAGAGCAGAGGGGGAGAATCACCTCTCTCGACCTGCTGGCCACGCTCCTCTTGATGCAGCCCAGGACGCGGTTGGCCTTCTGGGCCGCAAGAGCACATTGCCGGCTCATATTGAGCTTCTTGTCCACCAGTACTCCCAAGTCCTTCTCCTCAGGGCTGCTCTCGATCCATTCTCCGCCCAGTCTGTATTTGTGCCTGGGATTGCCACGACCCAGATGTAGGACCTTGCACTTGGCCTGGTTAAACTTCATGAGGTTGGTACGGGCCCACCTCTCCAGCCTGTCGAGGTCCCTCTGGATGGCATCCCTCCCTTCCAGCGTGTCGACGGCACCACACAGCTTGGTGTCACCAGCGAACTTGCGGAGGGTGCACTCCATGCCACTGTCCACGTCACCGACAAAGATGTTGAAGAGGGCCGGGCCCAACACGGACCCCTGAGGGACGCCACTCGTGACCGGTCTCCACTTGGACATTGAGCCATTGACCACTACTCTCTGAGTGCGGCCATTGAGCCAATTCCTTATCCACCGAGTGGTCCATCCATCAAACCCATGCCTCTCTAGTTTAGAGGGAAGAATGTCGTGCGGGACAGTGTCAAAAGCTTTGCACAAGTCCAGGTAGATGATATCCATTGGTCGACCCTTGTCCACCGATGCTGTCACCCCATCATAAAAGGCCACCAAGTTGGTCAGGCACGATCTGCCTTTGGTGAAGCCATGTTGGCTGTCACCCACCACCTCCTTGCTCTCCATGTGCCTTAGCATGGTTCCTAGGAGAATCTGCTCCATGACCTTGCCAGGCACAGAGGTGAGGCTGACCGGCCTGTAGTTGCCCGGGTCCTCCTTGTTCCCCTTTTTGAAAATGGGGGTTATGTTCCCTCTCTTCCAGTCATCGGGGACCTCGCCAGACCGCCACGACTTCTCAAATACAATGGCCAGTGGCTTGGCAACTTCATCCGCCAGTTTCCATCATCCTAGATTAAAAGCCAGATTGCTTATGGGAGTGAGCACAGCAGCACTGACTGTGCCTGCTCTCGCTGGGCTGTGCATGGCACACGTGCTCACGGAAAGACCACTGGTAGTCGGGGTATTGCAGAAATGTCACTGCTATGCTAGTACGCAAGTTGTATGCGATTTGTCATTCAAAAGCATTTCCTTTAAAACATCATCCATTTAAATGATTTTCATGGGTGAAAATAACTCATTGAACCACCTCTTTTATTTAAGCAAACAAAGCTGAGTGAGCTAAGCAGAAGGTTTAAAACACCTAGAATTGCCAGGGTCATAAATCTTAAAATCATAGAATAATTGAGGCTGAAAGGGATTTTAAGGAGTCTCTAGTCCAACTCCCTGTTCAAACCAGGTTTCTCAGGGCTTTGTAAAGCTGGGCTTTGAAAACCCCCAAGGATGGAAACTGCACAACCTCTCTGCGCAGCCAGTGCCACTGCTTGACCATCTTCATGGTAGGGGAAAAGGTTTTTTCCTTAATTCTGGTCTAAATATCTTTTTTTTTTAAACTTATACCCAATGCTGGTCACTCTCCTCCTCCTTGAGCCCTGCTGCAAAGCACAGAGCCTGGGAGGCCTTGCTAGCAAAGACTGAGGCAAGAGCGGCAGTCAGTACCTCAGGCTGGTCTGTGTTTGCTGCCACTAAAGCACCAACTGAATCCAGCAGCAGTCCCGCATTTTCCTTGGTCATTCACTAACGAGCAGTTTGGCATCCCTGCAAGTCTCAACTCTAGCTGAACACTGGCTTTTTTAACATCATCGCTACGGGCCTGGACGGTGCTTCTAAATGACTTGTTCTGAGCCGCTCCCGGCCGCAGCTGCTGTTTGCTGCCCTTTGCCATTGCAGCTCGGTTGTGAGTTACCTGTTCAGCCAAGCTGATCCAATACAGCCTTTTCTTAAGCGTCAAGATGGACCATCTTGACAGCATCAACTCTGTTGTCATCCTAAGACACAAGGCCAGTTCAAATGTATTTATGAAAGGACAGTTATGACTGTGTCTGTCTCCTCTGTATCAACTGAAAAATAATTCTGGAAAGCCAGACTTCTAGAGCCAGGCGTTACAAGTCTTTGCTGTTGCACTAAATGCTGCATACTTTCCGGTTGCTGCCTTGATCTTTTCAGATCCTAGAGAAAGGGAAATATCCATGCCACCATCTCATTAAAATTACTTCATTAAGGTGTGAAAAGCACTCTGACACTTCTGATGAAAAGTGCTGTAGATGTTTTAATTTACTGCTACCAGCAAAACACACTATGAGAAAAATTACAGTCAATCATCTGCCTTTCAAAGATACTGACTTTAAACGGAGAACCTCAGCTAGATAGCCTACTTGATTACCTGAGAGATCATTATTGTCACAAGTTAGCAAATTTAAGACCTCGGAAGCCTCACTCCTTGCTTTCCTTAATATGTCCCTCAATAAAAGCTACTCATAGACACAGTGCTTTTTACAATCACAATCAAGGGGGAAGCTGTAAGGGGGAAACTTATCACCACTTAATTAGAACATACCTGCTTTCTCCACTTTGACTACACAGCCTCTGTTCCTCAGACACAAAAGTCAAACTTCATCCAGCTCCCCAGGGCCGTACCACTGCCAGTTCTATAGCAGGTATCTAAAATGGGCTAGTAGTTAGAAGCATGCTCAATAATTTTCAAATGCATTGGCTTAAAATCCATTACCTTAGGGCATTCCTATCACATTTCCATACATCTGCATTTCCCTTAAGCCATTGGCTTATGAGTTTTACCCAGTGTCAATCCAGTGTTCCCACTTTGATGGGGAAAAAGTGCAGTCAGCAACAAAGTAATAAGCATTGGCCCTTGCACAAAAACAGACTTTTTTTTGTTATTTATTTGGTTGGAGTTTCATAAATGAAGCTCTTTTGTGTTATGTGTTTCAAGAAAGCACTTTTTTCAGATTATTACAATTTCTCAGCAGTTCCTCAGAAACAAGTTCCTCCCTATGCTGCACACTTCATTTTCTGCACTAAGTACTGCCCCTCAGCAGTAGCAATTACCATTTCAAAAGGAAATAAAGTAGCACAAATGCATTTTACAACTCTCCAAATTTCATAATAGAAAACATCTAAGGAGTGATATGTGATGTGGTGGTTAACTGTAAATCATTGCCAATATGCTCTCCACATGCCAAGTTTCATAGGCTTGCCATGTGGCATGTAATTTTAACAGACCATTTCTAATTATAGAACTTTAATTCCTCCAACTTGAGCACTTTCCTTTTGTATCTTCTACACCAGCGATACACTGCCAGCTTCCAAGATCCAGCACACACAGGGTGGATACTAAAGCTCTGTACAGAAAATCATTCTTTGTGTATTTTCATGCAGCAGTCAACACATAACGTGGAATTCTAGCCTCGGCTGCCTAGACACAAGCTGCTCATTTTGTTCATACCTACACTCTACTCATTGTTGCCAAATCTTTCCTCTGCTGAGTTTGGTCAAAGCCTTTCAGATTAAAAAGGCTATCCAAAAATGTGTCTAAATCTCAGATTTTTTTGAGATTGTTGAAACTACTGATTTAGTTAAAGTCATCACACAAATAGATCTTTCCACCTGGACTTGCATTCTAAAGTGTAGCACCAGAGAAGGGCATGAGAGATAACCAAGATCTTAACAGCGTTGTGTTTTGAAGCAAATAAAAAAATAACTTGTTTAAATGAGAATTTGATGGCTTCAATCTCTCCTTAGATGGAGTACTTTGTAGATCTTTCAGCTGTACCGTACTGAAAATTGGTGATGTGTCACCTGAGCAATTTTCTGTGGCAACACAATCTCTGTTAGACTTACCCACTTGCAAAGAAGGCTTCTGTTATCCCAATGGTATTTGCTAAGGCCTTTGGAGAATCTGTTTGTCTAAGGAATAGACTTGCAAGTTCAAGGAAAGATCGCTTGCCACTGAAAAGGTTCTCAACAGGCAGTTGAGCTTTCAAACTGTAAGCTAGAGATGACTGTATCTGACAGCTCTTGCGGCCCAGAAGGCCAGCTGCATCCTGGGCTGCATCAAGAGGAGCGTGGCCAGCAGGTCGAGAGAGGTGATTCTCCCCCTCTACTCTGCCCTCGTGAGACCTCACCTGGAGTATTGCGTCCAGTTCTGGAGTCCCCAACATAAGAAGGACATGGACCAGTTGGAGAGGGTCCAGAGGAGGGCCACAAAGATGATAAAGAGGGCTGGAGCACCTTTCCTATGAGGACAGGCTGAAAGAGTTGGGGCTGTTCAGCCTGGAGAAGAGGAGGCTCTGGGGTGACCTTATAGCGGTCTTCCAGTACCTCAAGGGGCCTACAAGAAAGATGGGGAGAGGCTGTTCAGGAGGGCCAGTTGTGATAGGACAAGGGGTAATGGTTTTAAAATAGAGGGAGGTAGATTCAGATTGGATATTAAGAAAAAATTTTTTACCGTGAGAGTTGTAGAACACTGGAACAGGTTGCCCAGAGAGGTGGTGGATGCTCCATCCCTGGAGACATTCAAGGCCAGGTTGGACGAGGCCCTGAGCAACCTGATCTAGTTGGAGATATCCCTGTTCCTTGCAGGGGGGTTGGACGAGATGACCTTTGAAGGTCCCTTCCAGCCCTAATCATTCTATGATTCTATGATTCTAAAGAAAGATCACCTTTGCAGAAGTATCACTGTTGTACAAAAAGTTACAAGAGTGTTAGAGGAAGGAGTTTCTCTGAAGGACAAGAGAAAGGAGCTGGCAAAAAAAGTAGATAAGTAAACAGGTTTTTTGTTCATCCTAAGAAATGACTAAAAATACATACACAAGTCATAGGTGTAGAAAGCTAATGGATATCTAATGGAAATCTATTACTTCATATGTTCTTGGAATTTAGTCTCTTTTTTAATTCCACCCCTCACCCCCCCCACCCCCCCCTTAGATTTGTCATTGCAGTCCGTGAAGCTTCATAGTTGTAGCTGGCAGAAAAGAGGTATTGGCATTTGGGAGCCAAATCTAGAAGTCCTTACACAGGCAGACAAACATAGGATTTGATTCAAGGTGGATACAAACCAGGATAAGCAATCATTATTTTGCTGTTCAGTGTAGTATTTGTTCTCTTGTATCCAAGCTTGCACAGTTCCTTGCTTTAGTGGTTTCTGTGTAAAGGAAAAGAAAACAAGGTTGTTCTAGTTGTTAAAAGTGCCGCACACCTTATGACGATATTATGCTAGCTGCTTGTTGGGGCTGAACTAGATGTTCTCAGTTAATCTAGACGAAACATATCAAAATTCAGTTATAACTATGAAGTGCCCAATTCAGGTTTGTCCAAATGTTCATTAAACATTTTGAGCCTTCCAAGTAGCTATGGACACACCTGTGAATAAACTGATCCCCATTTACATTTGCTTTGCTATGTTGCCATGAAACCATCGTAGCACTATGGTTTTAAGTCTAAAATTCCAGTTCCAGTAAAAAGTCATAAAGAGGGCACCCAACATGAATCCTTGCATTCCAGAACTCTTCCATTTCCCACACGCTAACTCTGTTGTGTCCATAGGAAACACATTTCTTTTGTATTCTGTACACATTGCTCCCATAAAGAGAACAAAAGCTGTTTACTTGGAGTCTGGCAGCATTTCTTCAAGGCTGCTAGTCCTCCATACGAATCCCATACTTGTGAACTAATTTCTCCACATAAATTCATGTAAAGTCTCATATCTGATATTAAGCTTGCCCAACATGAGAGACAAGTTGTTCAGAGACCCAACTCAAAGAAGAAAGCACCACATCAGTCTGTCCCAACTGCCTATTGGAGTAGTGATACTGATGGAATGCAAAGTGAGCACACCCAGTTTTCCATTGATGGGAAAAGATTTAAAAGAGTGGAGTAGAAATCTGTGTAAGACAGAAGGGTAGTAAGGGGAAATGAACTTACATGGTCAAAAGCTCCTGAAGAAACAGTCTGAATTAGCACTGCCTTTGTGATGTTACCTAGACATTTATAAAAAAATTATAAAAAATAAATTTGTGATTGCATTTATAAAAAATTTCCAGTGATGATCCATCTTCTGATGAAATTTATGGATATTCAAGCTCAGCAGTGGTTCCCTATCATCTCATCTCTATATAAAAAAACACAAAGTGCATTGCAACACTTTGGTAAAGAAATGGATTCTGTTGTAGTCTGTTAGCTATGTTCTGCACATTACTTTAACATCTTCCTACTAATAATTTGAATAACTCAATAGTCACCATTGCTAGAGTGGAAAATTTAATGGTACTGATTAAAACAGCTATCTGCGTGAAACATAACAATACTTCTATTATTATGTGTTTTATAACATAAATATATCTACTATAAGTTAATCTATGTATGATCAACTACAGGGCATATAGTTTTTCAGTCTCAATGTACTAGTTTTTCTGAAACTAAGTTAGACAAAGTAAATGCAGTACTTTGGAGTGTTACTATTTGCATATTATAGCTAATTAACAAGCACAATAATATCATCCTAGGGGAAGGGTCCACTGGCAACTTGATTCATTATCTTCTATTATTGTGTATCATGTTAAAATGACAAGCATCTTATGCTGTATAAGTCATCACAATTTTAATTAAAAGTCATCACAATTTTAATTAATATCCAAGCCTGATTTAAGCAGATCTGCTGGTTTTGTCCATGCTGAGTCCTCCTCAATTCTTGTACATAGACCCCTCTTCAAAGCGTTTCTCCATGTTCAATTGCTTAGAAACATAACACAAATACTACTTCAAATGTTTTTAATGAAAGTATTAGTTATATGAGAAGCTCAAAATGAGTTTAATAACCACCGTAGTTGCCACTGAGATATATATTTCAGGAAACAGTGGAAGAGTAATTATGGTTGTGATAGTGAATTAGCTTGATTGCTCTATACTGTGCTGAATGCATCCTTCTGAGAGAAAGGCCCATCTGCCCACATAGCCATACACTACAGCCAACTCACAGGCTCTCTGCAGGGTCAAGACTTCAAAACCCAGGACAGACCATCGTGGGCCACTCCCCAGGCTTTCAGGGCAGTTTGTAATCAAGCAGGGAGTGGTGGGGGAGCAGCCCCCCATCATCATCAGCCAGCTGAGCTGGCCAGGGTGCACGGAGCAGAGCAGGAGGAGGGAGACAGTCCCCTTGCTGCACCTAGGCACCTGCTGCCTCCTTTGCTTTTGTGCCCCAAACACACAGTCATCTAAGTTACTAAATTAAATATGAAATCACTCTTTCACTAACTTGAACTACCTTAGCCTGCTAGAACCTTGGTTCATTATACAGGTACCGTATTCAGCCGTGGCAGGGGCTGTATTCCTTACTTGCACAATTCCTGTTCTGGCTGAAAGGAATGTCATTCAGTGATAGCTGGTATCTGGTAACAGCCATCAACAAGTAAAATCACTTTAATCCTATATTCTGGAGACTGTTGCAAGCTTGCTGAAGCATTGAAAATGGATGGTGCAGTACCACAAAGCATTTCTACATGCCGTATGACCTCACCATCATATCCTAGAAATGAAACACTAATTTTAGAAGAAGGAAGGAACCTGATTTCACCATTAAATGTTAGGCTCCATTTTGTGGGCATAGAGAGGAGTCAATACCAGAGGCCACCACCTGACTCCACCAGAAAGTTGCCATCTGCGCCCAGTGAAACCAGGGATTTGGCTTCAAGAATCATTCATTACCATGATAAATCATTTGCAAAACAAAAAAGTGCAAGTGCTCCCTGCATTTCTGGCTGTCAGCCTCAGCGTTTATTTAGCCCAGGGTATAGTTTCATGTTGTAAGAAAAGGTTTGTCTTTTGTTCTGCCTCGAACAGTATCTCGCTGTTTAAAATGAGACCTTCATATGAGAAAAAACCTGCAGAATTAGTCACTTCCATCTCTCTTACCTCTCAGTTTATGAGTTGAGAAATTATTTGATAGCTGAATATCTAAATGCTGCTGAACTCTAAGTACTTTATTATGATATATTGTTTTAAAGTAGAATTTTCATAAACATTCAGCACTGACCTAACTCACTTTCACTGACGTTAAAGGGATTTGGACTTTTAAGTCACTCTTAACTGTATCAAGAAAAGGATTTAGAAAAAATACACAGTATTGCATGTCTTTATGCAGTCTCATTTAAGTTATGATCCTTTTACTAATACTATCAGCTTTCTTATTTCTTTTCCTTTGCTGCTGGTGCCTCTGCACCACCCTGCCCTCTCACAGAGCCTGCAGCCTCATCCACCTGGCACTTACCTCTGCAACACAGGGAGCAGGGAAGGCCAGCAGCAAACTAGGTGGTAACTGTAAGAGGGAGCCTTGAGAGATGCAAAGAAGAGAGGTATGGCACAAATGCTGCCGGTCCAAGGGACTTATGCACATTTTTCTACTTGGGATTCCCAGCTGGAAGTTCCCTCCTAGAGTTAAGTACCAAGCAAATCCTTCCTCTCCAAACCAAGCCAAAGGTCCTCGTCTTTCTGCCCAATACACATGATCAGAAGATATCCACCAGATGTGCCAGATTTACCTGAAGAAACTTGGTATTTCTTACTTTCAGAAAGATGCCCCAATTGCCAGGCTATAGCCTTATTTATTTCATGCACTCTTTGGACTAGAGATTTGACTCCAGATTTCCCATATCTTCGTCACTCCAAGCACTGGCCTTCTACCAAATCCCACCTTTGGTATTTTTGCTGCCTTAGGTAGGTGAAAGCCACATAGTTCATAAATCTAAAAAGAGCAGAAGCATGAGCTGGACACATGGTCACTTTGCACTGTCATGACTTGGGTACTCCCAGCCATGCCTAAAGGCAGTTTGGCACCCAAAGGGCTGGTGGAAGATGGAGCTGTGAGGCCTTTAAGCACAAAGTTAGGTGGCAGCACAGCAGAGGTCTTAAGTATCTAATTTTAGGTTTAGGCACTTGAGTTAACAAATGGTATCCTACAGCACAGCCTGCAGTATAACATACATAGTGCTGTCCATACTAACCTCAGACACGCTGGTTTAAGCACCAGAATGGAGAGAAAAGGCAGCAGTGTAAATCATTCGGTGCCGTTCTGCCTGCATTGCTTGGGTACCAAGCTAATCCAATTAAGCCTCTGTCATTGCTGTCTTGCACGATGAGTGTAGTAACAATGAAGTAGTGTGTACTGGTACATGAGGAATTCACACCTCCATTTGTCTGTGCAGCTGTAACTTTATGTCCAACATTTACTTCTGAATTAGGTAATGTTGAAGCTTCACCAAAGCTTCTGGTTTTGAAAATGCCAATCAACATACCATCTTCAACATCAAAATCAACTGTGAAATGCAATTCTACTAATTGGGAAGCAAGAATAATTTATTTCAGTTGTGAATTTGATTTTACCAAATGAAATTAACAGTACAGTATAAAGTAAATGCTAAGACTTCTGTCTGCAGTGAAGCCTTTTGCTCAAGGTCCAGGTTGTTTTAATCTTTGTCTTTTAAAAGCATTTTTAATCATGAATTGGAAGGTAAAAGGATTGATAGACCTTTTCGTATCAATTTCTGCATACAGGACCAAGCAAGTGGGACACCATGTTCTTTAATGTGACCACTTTTTCAGAATAGACATTAACGGAGGCTTTTTCATGCACAGTTGATTTTGTATAAACTGATTGACACCTTTGGGGGTCGTCTTTCTACTGACTCATAATTTTGCTCGCTCTTGAAAAAAGCCTTCTGCACACCCAGTATTCTCTAGTTAAAGCTGAAAATTCAACTCATCATATTTACACAATATAAAAAAAATCCATTCTGCGTTGTTTTTAATTGCAAATCCTACTCAAGGGACCAATTCTCCTGCTTAGGAGGCAGCCCTGCGCCTTCTACTAGAGAACCAACTGCAGTCAATTATGGTAATGAAATGTCAATAAATATAAAAATTTAATACAGCCTGCTCTTGGTGAGTGGCAGATGAGGACTTGCCTCCCAGACAAATATGCTGGTGCTGCAAATATTAAATGCACCTGAAAGAGTAGCAGGTTGCCTGAGAACTCTCCAGTAGAGGGATGGTGGGAGAACCAGGCATCTACTGGGTTATTCCATTATGGCATAATCGCTGCACTAAGGCCACTGACATTCCTGACATGCAGACATCTTAACTTCTTATTATGAAGTGAATAGCGTATTTCCTCCACTAACTGGAACCTCAGTGAGGGATTTTGAGCTTTTTTTCCCTCCCCTTAACAATTAAAAAGGGGAAATTAAGTTGTGAAAGCTGATATTTATATGTGACCAGTTTCTCAATATGAAGTAGTTGAATCATGTCACTATATTAAACTGCTCTTCAAGTAAAAAGTATTTGAGGTATATTATTTCATTTTTTTCTTATTATTTATATAAGTATATATAACTATATATAAAGAAATATGTATAAGTGTATATACAGAAAGAGAGAGAAATAACAGATGAACTAGAAAGTAGTTTCTGAAAGACAGTTTGGCTGGGATTTCCAAAGACCAGATCCTAATTTTGTCACAGATTTCTTTGGCCCTGAGTAAGCAATTTAATGTCACTACTTCAATTTTCCCAGGTGTAAGAGAGAGCAATAAAACCTACCTCACAGGGTACTTAAGCATAATCCACTGACTTAATTGAAACATAAGCACAACTTTAAATGTTTCACAGAGTTGGAGCAGTGTTATTCTTAACATCCACACAAAAAGTGTAACTTCATTTTTCTTGTACAGTTGCCTCCAGTCAATGTCTTGGGAGCCCTAAGAGTACATATAAATAAAATGTCTTATTGAAAGTCTGTAACCTATTGATTATATTAAGGTCATCACTAGGAGAAGTTATTTTTAGTTCCTTTCAGTCATCTCTCCATCTTTCCTGGCTGAAATTTTTTCAGGTTTAAAGTATTTCAGATTTTTTTCTTGCTTTCTTTATACTTAAGCAAAGTCAATTCAATAGTTTTAGAATCCAAAAAACATATTTCAAAATACACGTTCCTTAACAGTTTTTTAAAAAATAGATTTTAAGGGATCAGTGCCTGGAAGAACAAAATTTTGCAGTACTGGTCTATTTCCTCTGGTGATACCTGGCCATTCTTTATTAACTACTTTATTAAGGGAAACCTTAAAGATGGGATTAGAGCACTAATACCTTTAAACAAATCATTAACCCAAAGTGTGCACTTACCATTGTGCTCAGTCTTAGTTTAGAGCTGGACTTCACTTATGTGTGCTCACATGAAGTATGGTTAGCAATTTCCCTGTTGTTATGGAGGCTCCTAAAAGAGAAAACTGTTGGTAATATTAGAGCAGCCAGGCAAGAAAAGAGTTTTTTTAAAATGCATCGATACCTATTTAGGTCTTAGCCAGTTGGCCAGAAGCAGTTCAACACAGGAGCAAGGAACACGCCTGGCCATTTTCACCCGACAGTGGCACTTGTAAGGGATATGCAACTCACTCTGATGAAAACAGGGCTGAGCTTAAGGCATTTCAGCTGAAGCTGTTGCACCCTGCTCCACGCTGCCGTCGCTGCGCTGGAGCTGCCCAGTCTCACCGCCTCCAGCCAGGCCTTGGAGCCAGCTCACCCTGGCCCCAGCCACTGCACTTCACCTTCGCATCACGGCGTTCCCGTAGGCTGCACTACCCGAGCACTTTCCCACTGCTCACCCAGCCCATGACAAAGTATGCAAAAGTTAACGGTGCACGTCTCCACGGCAGAGGCTGGCATGGCCATCCGGAGGGAAACTTCTCCTTAATGGGACTGGCATTAGCCAGAAAAAAAGTTTTGGCATGCAAGCAGTGGGGAGGTTGCCCAAGATTCAAGGATCATCCAGGAATGTGCCAGCTATGACAGGCTTTAAGAATACTTCGTCTGTGAATATTACCTTTTTTAACATGGTGTATTAATTCCAGCTTTCTCTTGGATCTCTATATGCAAGTGTCACTTTGGAAAGCCTCCCCCGAGAACAAACGAGCATCACGACAAGGGCAAGCAGTCCCGCTTTTTTCTGTGCCCCAGAGAAAGTAGTTTCGTGTGCTGCGGTGGCTGCTCGGGACAATGGAAGTGAAGCTGGCCTGTGCCACGCACCTGCCTGCTCCTCCTTCGCTAGCAGGGGCGGACTCGCCAGAACAAGTTCATTGGAATCAACTCCAACAAATACCACGATTTTGTGTAGCTAAGGAGAAACCACCCACACAATACCTCTGTTTCCTGTGGGAATACACCGACATTTCTGGGCTTGAATAGATGTTTCTGGCCAAGTTATGGACACTGGACCAATTCCCATGAATACTGTTATGTCCCTCTGGACTAATACACCCAGCGTAGGCGCAAAGCTCACTTCATCAGTCTTTCTTCGCAGGATCATACAATTACAAAGAGAACAGAGAATGAATAAAACGAACTGATCTGGGGACAGCTACCAGTGTCATAAGCAGTTGTCATATATAAAGCTTCTAAAAAAAGCTAATACAGACAAACCAGCGTTCTCGCTGATGTGACATACAATTAAGATATATAGTTTAATAATATTTTCAATATACGCTGTTGTCCTAAAATAGGTTTATATGTAAAATTTTCTTGACTTGATAACATCATTAAATCGAGAGTGATTCTTTTATCCAGGAGTATCTCAGTTGTATGTGATTGCTTGAAACGTCCTGAAGTGGTTCTGCAGGCATGACAAGCAGACAGAAATACAATTCTCTTTTACAGGTGGATTATTCCATTATAGCATCCCAAGCTGGAGCCACCCTCAACAATCTTATGAGCCATGCACAAGAACTAGTAGCAAAGCTTCGTTCCCTGCAGTTTGATCTTCGAGAATTTGTATGTCTCAAATTCCTGGTGCTGTTTAGTTTAGGTAGGTGCACTCTACTCTTCATACCTTGCTTAACAGTGTTGTTATTTTTTTCTAAAAACATTGAAAATGTTTTGCTTTTCTTAATTTTTTCCTGAAATATATTTAATGAGGTTCACAGTAATCTGAGGATTATTTTTTAATTACCATTTGCAGCAAAATTATGTATAAGGATTAAAAGTGAGTTTCTATGGAAATTACTCTGAAAACCCCTGGAATTTAATAGATTATTACAAGCTTTCTGTTTTTCTGTATGCGATTTCTGAATATTGCAGAACAAGGATAAATTCTATTAGAAATTCTAGAGAACAGTGGAAAATACAGGCTTCCATTGTTTTCTATGATATTGAATACAGTTATGTAAAGCAGATGGAGTGGGGATATGGTTGAAATATCCCTCTTTTTTAAAAGCATCTGTGGTAAGTATAAACAATCTTCTTTGCATATGATGGCTGTCACATCGTAACCCATAAATCAGGAATGTATCTCATCGGTTTTGAAAACTACAAGGAACTCTTAAAGTGCAAATTAATGATAATAGCTTTATGACAGATCTGGCTGGGAAATAACCTTTAAAGGGAAGATTGTTTTGTACTAGTGGAGAGGACATGGAATGGGAAAGATATCTATGCAAGACAAATTAGTTAAACCAGTGCCCTCCAATGAATCAGTCAAGAAAAATCACCAGTGTCAGGAATAAAAAAAGGCTTAGGGAGATGGATTCCTATTGACTACATAGGAAAAGATTTTTCAGGCTTGCACCTTGTTCAATTAATAAAGGTGGTGTAAGTAAACTTTGGCAAAATGAATTTTTATTTAATGGCAAACAGTTGAAAGGAGAGATTTAAAAACATAAATAAGGTCAGATCCAGCCATACCTCCATAGCCAAAACTCCTGTTTTACTCAAAAGATATTTTGTCTACAAAGAGAGTGAACAGTTGAGCCAAGCACAACAATGAAAAACATCAGCAGTGGTGGCATTTAGTAATATTTTTCTTTAATTTTCAGTTTTAAAAAAAAATCTTCTGTAAAGGAATAAATAAATAATAAAGACAAATAAATTATTATAATACAATTCCGATTAGACTAAAAGGAACAGTTTTGGTTACACTGTAAAGCATCGATTACTATCTTAAATATGTCTCTCCATGTGGTATTTATAGAATTTGTACCTGCTTTGGAAAATTTTAGGTGAAGCTCTCTTGAAATACAGGGTACATAAAAGATCAATACTTCAGAAGTATAGGACACAGAACATGCAGAAAAAAGTAAGAATTCTTTTAAAAATTAGAACAATGCTGAAAGAATCAGCTGTTACGAAATTAGTACGTTCTGAATCCTAGGAAGAGATGATGGATTTCCCTGGTAACTACTAACATTCAGGGCTTCATAACTAGTGTGTTCAGCTTCTGAAGCAGCTGGGCAGGAATACCTTGCAAGCTTGTACCAAGCCAAGTTAATCAGTTTTCCTCTTATTTATGCTACTATAAAAAGAGCCCATTCTGCTGCTAATATGAGCCTTGTCATCACATCACTTGCATGTAAAACTGATGTAGCTAAGAAAGATTCAACACCTTTGAAACCAATTAGTTCATTCTTTAGCGTATGCATAATTCCATTTGCTAATCGTCAAAGCTAGATGTTCTTCTGCAAAGAGTAAAATGTAAAGATGTTGCCACTTGTCTCTCAGGACTGAGGCAAATGCTTAATGAGAATGATGACAAAACTGAAACCAAAATCACAGATACCCTTTCCAGCTAAGTACTTTTGTGCCCAAAAGTATGAATGAATCATCTGGCTGAAATTAATAAGACGCCACACATCCTCAAAGTGACTTAGGTTTTTGAAGACTTTGAAGTGCCTAATGACACTGGTAGGCATTCAGCAGGGCTGTCAAAAACAGCTAAGCATCAAATTCTACATAAATAACTGGAAGCAATTTTTGTACCTAAGTACCTAGGTGCATTTGACACATATCTACCTCTCAGGCATCTCAACAGAAAACTGGTCTCAATGCCAAAATATGTCGCTTATTAAAAAAAAAATAATTCAAAAATCTTAGCTGGCTCTTGTTGAAAATCTGGTTAGTGGAATAAAAAGCACTTCAAGACATACCAGCCATTTTACGTTTTACACCATAGTGCTAACGAAACCAGTAAAATTTTATGCTATTGTTCTTTAGTATAGTGCTTGGTTGAAAAAGAAACATCTAATACAAAAACTTCTCAAAGGCAACACAAAGTCAATAATCCACAGAATTAATTTATTGAGAAGCAGCTGTTTGTTTTTTATAACTGTACAGATATGAGGTTGCCTTGCAAAGCTGTTTGTTATTCATGGCTATACCATATTGTCTGTCTCTTCACAAGATGGCAATCTCCTTCAGGGCAAAAAGAACTTTGTCTCTGCCTATTTTCCTAGCATTTTGAAGTTATTATATCTTAGTAAACTAACAGTAAAATAATGTTCAAAACCCAAAGGACTTATAATAATTTTTCAAAACACAATTAAATCATACCAGTTTTGCTTGCTAGATTTTAAAGGAGAGGTAATACTTCGTTATCTATTCATCAAAAGTTCCAAAGGGTTTATACAGGAAAATGCTTGTGATTGATGGTAGCACTAAAGATGCTGTTGAAGCTTAGACAGATGCATATCTATTGTAGCCGTTGCGGTTAGCAGTGCACAACTCTTCCTGCAGTCATACTGCATATACCCACTCCAGTGAGTGACACACCCAGGCACAGGAGCTCAGCTCCTTTCTCCAGTGGGCCATCTGTCTGTTTGTGCCCACCTGATCAACATTGCCAAGTACATAATGGTACAGTTGACCCAGCAGTTATTCAATAAGCCAGAATAGTTTGGTAACTAGTTTCTTAAGCGTAACATCTCTCTAGTTTAGTTCTACATAGTATTAATATACGTAGAGTTAGGTATTCCCTCCATCAGCTATAAAAAGCAGGTATCTTTACAGCTGGGTAGTTCTTACCTCTCTGTACATGAAGTCTCCTTGCCCATCCACGGATCTTCCTACTTCAGTGACTGTCTGTCTGCCCTCAGTGGTTCCTTATGCCATCCTTCAGTCCAGTCACTGCCAGTCTCTGGAGAGGACCATGTCCATCACACCTGGACTATTGTTCTCAGCAGATAATTAGTTCCACTGAATCAGTCCTTCAGCTTTTGTGGTCCCACAGGTTAAAAAGTCAGAGAACAAATCAGTCCTTACAGCCAGCATAATCATCACAATCACACTGGAGGTTACCATCTTGTGCATGGCTCAGACTCAGCCGTGTTTTAGATTAACAAGAGTCTTGACTCATAAGTTCATTTAACCACCAGCAGAGACCCCTTTCTTCACAGCTTCACTGCACCATCGGTGGTCAGTCAATTACTCTGTCAAGACAGGAATTTTGGACTGAATTTAAATACCATCACATTACTCTGATCCACTTGCATGATCTACAGCTCAACACTAGTCCATCAGGGTTCCCTTAAAGAATCACAGTCTTTCTGTGAGTCAGTCCTCTGTGGCAATTCCCTTGCTGCACACGCTCCTCACTGAACATGTGTTGCTTTCCTCTCTCACTGCACTACACAAATCAGCCAGTCTCATTGACACCTGAGATCACAGTAAACAAAATAGAAACAGGTCTTGTGATCAAAATTGCCCTTCACAGTTTCGGCTGTGTAGCCTGGTATAACCGCTAAGCCATCTTCTCGTCACTTCTTCCCTTACTTGAACTCTGATGGATATGTCTGAATTCTGCACCAACATCTGTCTTTGCTGCAAATGATACACTAGATGCTGATTGAATGTTTTATTTGAAGATGAGCTGGACTTCTGAAGCCAAAGCATTTTATTGCAAAGGAGCAATCCCCATCTACCAGCATGATTTATTTGAAAGAAGTCTTCTGTTTAGGTGGCCTAGAAATAGCAATTTCTGTTATCAATCTCAATTTCAATTATCTTGAGCTCTTAGCTTGCTTTGAAGTAAATCAAGACACCAGTTCTGATAGCAACTATCCTTGACAACCTTTCTTTCACTGAGGTTTACATCATATTCGCAAACCCCAAAACATGTCTGTTTTGTAGGGGCATCATTCCTGTGCTTTCAAATATACAGGTATTCTTCCCTTAATTCCAACTAAAGGAGAGAAGGTAGTCAAGGTACCAAACCATAGTCAACTCAAGTATATCAGCAAATATTTTTTTCCACAATCTGAAGATGTGTGGATAAAAAAAAAAATCAGTAGCTCAAGAGATATGCAAACCTGGATTTTCTTGACTACTTAGTTGAATTTGACAGGTTTCTTTCAAGCAAAAAGAAGGCAGAGCCATGACAATTCAGCAATTGTAATCACACAGTTGATGCAAAGTTAGTGACCAGGTGCAAAACTGTGAAAGAAGAAAAATCTTTGACATACTTGAGTGTTAACCATATTTTTAACACTACTTCTGCAGGATTTACCTTTATGAACTCATGTCCAAAACATGGGAAAAGCGCATCTGAGAAGGAGGCTTAGTTGTGTAACTGTTTATCAAATTTACCACTAAATGAGAATAAACATATCTGGCTTTCTCAAAGCTAGCCAAATTGAGGATAATGCAATTTCTTTACCCTAATCCCAGAGTAATAAATGCATTTAGCTTTTCTATAGCATATAACCAGCATATAACAGCATATAAGAGCCCACAGTACACATTATCAGAAAGCAGGCCTAAAAATAAATACAAATGGTTTCTTTGTCTTTAATAATTCCTGGTTTGAGTCAAGATGCACTACAGATAGAAAAAGAAAATGTGTCAGTTTATCAGCCTCTTCGAATTTTCATTACCAGATTTGACATTAGTTTGGAAACTGCCTTCTTTCTTTGTCATAAATCAAAATTAAAAAAAAAACAACCACCCTACATATGCTGCTGAATTCTCCAATTCTGTGGCTGAAATAGATTCGCATGCTCCAATGGGGTGAAATCTTGGCCTCACTAAAGACAAAGAGAATTCCACACTTTTTACTGGAGCCAAAATTTGTCTCACTGTTTCTTTGATTTTCTTCCTATCACAGAATAAAGTGCAGGTCAATTTTTCAGCAATTAAATTTGCTAAATGACTACATTTAAATGATGTTAGAAGAACCAAATGAGTGCCTTACATGGGATACTTTCTATCACCTTCTGAGGCAACATATCTCTTCATTTTACCATCCAGCAGCTTTACAGACTGGTCACTTGAAATAAGCCACTGTTTTCTCTTCACCAAAACTTCCCATTTGTCCTGCTAGATTTTATTATCTGAACTCAGCAAGGATGATTTGTCAAACCTCCCATCAGAGCAGTTTGTAAAGTGAAATGCCAATAGGAAGAAAGTTAGACATCATTTGACCCATGTCCAGGCACTCCTCTGCCTGTGGAGCTAAATGCTAGACTAGGCAGCAGCTGACTGGTACTGCTCCCTTATCATTGTCAGGACACAGATAAATGTACTTCATTTAAGAAATGAAGGCTTTATCAATGGACAAATAATTGCAGAGCCACTATCGATCTCACATCTCACTTAACATGAGTCAAGAGGGTCCTGTAGAAATGGTGAACATTTAATGGCTGTGGATAGCGAACAACGGGCTCTTGTGCTTAAACAACAAAAAACAAACAAATAAACAAAAGAACTCAGTTTTCAAACAAACCACAGCCTGACCTAAGGGTTCAGCAGGAATCAGTCTGGATCTACAGCACTTCATTCCTGTTTCTGTTGAATAAGAGGAGTATTAGCAAATTAATCTTTCCTTGCTTTTAGTCTCCCTAAAGTGTCAGGGCTGAGATGGGAGGAGGTATTTGAGGTCCTGAGCTCCACCATTTCCACTTTTGGAAAAGAACCCTGCCTGTTAAGATCTTCATGCATATGAAACAGGCTGAAATGAAACATTTTCAAGGCAGATTCTACTCTTGCCACTCACTTGACTAGGAGGAGCTTCCTGCAAACATGCATCCAAGGAGCAGCAGCACAAAGCCTGTCTGTGCTAGGTTTCACCTGGTTCCAGGAACTCACATCGATACAGTTCTGCAACATTCTGGAGAGAGAAAAAAAAAAAACAACAAAACACAACACCAAAAACCAAAACCGACTTTAAATTAGTTATTGTACTTTTTATAACATCATCGGTCTATTAGATTCACAGACTAGCCAAAATCTCTGTCTCAGTGAGCTTGCAATTCAAATATACAGAAAAGATAAGAAAAAATGGAGCAGCAGACAATGATGAACCATGAGGCTGTACATATTTTCACCTCCACAGTTTTTGCTGAGGGCTTAATTTGGGGTATCATGTATGCAGATAGGAAAATAAGTGCATAAGGATCAACTGAAAGCAATATAACGAGGAATATTGATTAAATTTTGGTAGTATTTAGAAGGCTTAACAGCACACAAACAAAAAGAATAGGAGAATGGAATGAAAGAATTAGTGAGGCAGGAAGTTTTATCAGACTAAAAGAAAAACAGGTAACAAGACTGGAAAATTAGACAAAAACAAATTCATTCAGGATTATAGACGCCTAAGTGTAACACAGACATAAAGACATAACCTAGCAAATTTTGGCATGAAGATCTTTATTGTAGCCTTCCTAATAATCACATTATACTTGGAACAAATATGGATCTGTCTTTTACACTCTCTGTTTAAAAAGACTGCATTAGTTCCTCAAAGCACAGTCCATGAAACCTGGGAACTTCTTAAGAACAAGAATTAGTAAAAAATAGTCTTCCCCCACTATTCTGATATTTTAGTATCAGAATTAAACTAATTAAACGAGGAGGTGACTGGCTCAAAATGCAAGAGTTAATTCTTCAACTTAGCATATTACCCAGCTCTGGCACTCATTGCTCTGAGATGCAGAGGATGCTGAAAGTTTTTGTGGAAGGAAATGGAAGGAAAATAAATTGAAAGCCATGAAATACAAAACCTGCTTCTAGCTGTTGCTAACCTCCAGCTGCTGGAGCCTGAGCGACTGCTCCTGGGCGTTGCTTCATGCTTTTCTTCTTACACTGTTCCCTAGGCCATCTGCTCCCGGTCACTGTCAACGATGAGACAGTGGTCTAGATGATCCAGTGCCAGCATGGCCATTCTCATGCTCTCATCGGGTAGGTGTGAGCGTTTGTGGTTTTCAGGTACTCTCTTCTCCTTCCTGTAAAATGGGCCTGGTAATTCTTCGGCAGGATACTGAGAAGCTCACAGAAAATGCTACTTTATCTTCACATAGCATCATCAGCCCCAGGATCTGAAGTAGGTGCTGTGAATTTGAAAAGAAAAGTATCAAACTATGATCATCTTTGTCAAGCTAATGCAAGCCTGTCAGGGAGCACTTATCCAAGGATAGATTTGTCATCCCAAATGTGTTCACTTCTTACTCACAGAGACAAACAGTACTTATGGTTTAATGCAGTTGTCTTCAAAATGGTCACTCTGGCTGTTTTTACTTTTAGTAGTTTGTAAATGTACAACTACTTTTACACCTGGTTTTTTATATGTATGTTATTTATAATACACATTTATAACTGGGCTGTTACTATGAGGTGGTTTTATTAAATCCATTGGCAGTTTTCTTATATTCATCCATTCTATTACTCAAGGGTACTTGAGTAATGATGGTACCTGGTGAACGCCAGTAAGCGAGCAGTTGAGGGGTTCTGCACGGTTAGCATTCAGCCAGGGCTTTCAGACTTCCCCACATTACATTTGAATTGAGAAAAGTACTTACTGGACACTTGTCAAATCAGGGCTCATATCTCAACCCTAATGTTTAACTACAATAAGCATCAGAGGATAATACCGGCACAGAAATATTTCCTAAATTTTATGTAATTGTTTGGAATTCAGGAAGGATCAATTAGTATTCAGGAGATGTGACTGCTCAATATTTATACCATAGAGACTTGGCAGAAGCAAATAATGGTACATAAAGCTGATGCTTGTCTTAATTAAATGCAGTATAATAGGTGTTGGGGATTTGTTTTCTTAGTGAAGAGAGCAGTTTAGCAATGACCAGATATAACTCATCCTGAAGTTCAGAGTTTAAAACTAATCAATATGTATTTATAACAAGGGAGGGACTGAATACAATCTATTATTAGCCGACAGCTGACTAAAAGATAAAAACAAGATTTAAGTATGTTTTTTCACATACTAATTTCTGACAAAATATTCGCCCCCTTTGATTCTTGATTATTTTTTGCTATACTAACAGTATTTCAAATAGACTTTTTGAAATTAATGTCTTATCTGCAGATAGGTTGGGAAAGAAACCAGAGAACACAGAATGAGCCATCTAGCTAGGACAATACTTTCACTCTGACAAACTCATTAACAGTAACATTTCCTAATTTTATAATTAGGAATCCTTAACGGCAAGTTATATTTTAAAATGCTCCTTTAAAGTATACAATCTACATGTGTGATGATGGCCAGGTGTTGACTGGCAGACAATGCAAGGATGACACGCGCAATTCCAGCACATCTGCAGCCCAGGCTTGTCTCAAATGTCACAGCAAAAAGTTTTGAGAGGGAATATGAAGAAAGTGGATAAAGACATCTGGCATATTAAGCATGAGAGTCAGAGCAGAGAAAGCAGAAAAGCACTTGGTCTGGAAAGGTGGTGAGTGGGAAATGGAGATGGCATTGTGGGTGAGTCAGAGGCAGGAGATGACCTCATGATGCTGCACGTCTGATGATAGGTAAGGAAAGAACAGCTACAAGACCTTGAAAGTGAACACAATTTATGTCTGATGTAGCAGAGAAAAGGAAAGATGCAAAAAGAAGGGGAAGCAATGAGCTCAGAAGGGTATCCTGGCAGCACCATTTGCCAAGGCCAACGGAAGAAATGCTGTGGTAATTGAGATGTAATATGATGAGGCAACATGGTATTTGTTAAAAGTTGAATCTAGTAAGCGATGGCTCCTGTGCATATCCCATGGAAGTAAATGAAAACACATTTGCAGGATTAGCTATGTAATATTAGTTTGGAATTAATTAAATTAGAAATAGACAAAATTAAAGGTGAAGATCACTGCCTTTTGGAAGATCTCATCTCTGGGTATAACAGAGGCTGTTTCTTGAAATCTGAAATCAAGATGACTGCTTCTCTAAATTATTGTGATATAGATCAATTAAACATTACAGATTTGATGTCCAACTGCTAGATGGAGATCTATGGCTTGCATTGAGCAGAAGGCTGAAGGAGGTAACAATGATGATTATATAGGTCTTGTCCCCTAATCAGTGGAAGTAAATTTCATAGGCAAGAAGTTTAAATTTATCATGAGTCTCCTAATTTCACAGTTTTTACAAACTTTTCTCCATTTGCCAGGTTCAAATTTGGTAATTTCTAATGTAAGCAGTTGTCAGCAATCTTATATGATCCCTTGCTGCTGCATGTCCCACATTGCTTTGGAAACTAGGGATAAATATCTTATTAGAGATGATGAGGGTCAGGAGAGTTAAACAGCCAATCTGCTCCTGAAACTTCTAACTCTACTCTGGGTCTCAAGCAAAGCAGCCAGGCTACTCCACTCCACCACAAGAAGAGTTATTTCACTTTTCTACTTTAATCCTCTGGGAAGGTAAAGCAAATGAATATGGACAAAACCTCATTTCAGAATCATCTCATGAGGGACATTCTCCTTTCATGGAGCCAGCATTGCCCAACAGAGAAATCAACCCTTGTCTCTAATTCTGCTTCTGACACCATTACTGACTATGGAGCTTTGAAGTCTCTGAAACGGTATCTCAAATACCTTATCTGGTAAATGAAAACAATAGTTATCTATCTTTGTAAAGAGTGGTTAAATCCAGAGTATTAAAGATGCTGTGTAAGATACAACCAAATTCAAACAACGTTGTTTGAAATATCTACATATAACTGTAACAAAGACCATTGTTAAAAGGAATCTGATTTAAAATATCTTTAATAGATTTTGAGAAAATTTGATCCTTTCTCTTATAAATTACTCAACATGAAAGTAGTTCCTTGCTGTATTTTCATATTAGGGTCTAAAACTTTGCAAAAAATCTCTTTTGAGAGACTATTTTCAGAAGTGAATTTTAGCATTTTAGCATGCAGGACAAAGTGGATTTTCTTTCGCCAGCTTTTTCTGATTTCTTTATAGAGAAACAAAAGCAAAGACATATTCCCTTCACTTTGTCAAATCCCATAGCAAAGCCAAACAATTAAACATCTGTCCTTAAATTTCTTATAGATGCTAAATGATGATATATGGAGTGATGACTGATAAGCAACCAATGTGCTCCTGAGAACACTTTTTCGGTGAGCTGACAGGTTTTAGTCCCGTCTCCCATGCAGGTTCCACACACCGTGCAGGCAGTGTGAAAGAAAGTAGCACAGTGTCTAACTTGCAGGTATCTATCTTAATGAAATCACTAATCAGTTATTTTTGTGAAAAAAAAACACATAATAAGAAAATAATAAAATACAAATGCTGAGGTTATAGGGTATAGCTAAGAATTAAAGCAGTATTTTTAATAAATAGATCTTTAATCATTCATCTCAGCCCTGGGTGTAGGAGTCATGAACGAAAAAAATCTTGCAGGAATTCCAGAGACAGCCTTCTGTTTCATGGCTGATTGAGTTTTTTGAATAAACTACACTGAATTATAGAGGAAATTTAGTAATCACTGTTGATTTGTCCTGATTTTATTTCATAAAATGCAATTAATGTTGCGAATTCATCTCTCATGTAACCGTTAAGTACAATGGCATTATCTGAGGCATGAATTTGATCCAGTTTGATCGTTACTGGTTTATGCTGTCTGCTTGACTGACAGCTGCACGCCATGGAAAAAAAAGATTAACCGTCTTCAGCAAGTACTTTTCCTTTTCATGTTTTTTTTTTTCTAAAATGCATATTTTAAAAGGTTTTGAAATAACAATAGGATTAGATGCTTGAGAGAAAATTAGGTCATATATTTGTTAGATACAAATCTCACAAGTAATTAGAAACATGGGTATCAAGCGATATTTGTATTCTGTACAGCTGCCTTTATGTGGAGACAGTGGGGATTTCAGAACAACCCAATCAGTGCGCTCTGCACTTTTTCCCTCTCTAATATGTTTACAGAATACTAGTAAGTATGGCTTTAAACAGCTCCTGTAAGGGGGAAAAATTACCTGCACATAACCACGCTTACATGTGTCTCTACTTTTGGAACACTTTTACAATTTATGTCCCACTTTTAATATACGTTTTAGATGTTTAAGATGCAAGTTTGAATGTATTATATATGTAACAGAAGAAATACGGGATTATATAGAATCCTTTTAGCTGCTCTTGGCAGAAGCGTTTAACATCAGCAGGTACTTTTGTTAGCCAGTTTCCCAGGATAACATGGGAATCAACGTTATATATTAAGATACAGATAAATGGATGAACATCCTTAATCTTGGAACCAGTAAGACCACCCTGTAGTCTTAATTTGAACATGTGGCTAAACACTTCACTGAATGAGGAACATGCTAAAGGAACATAATGGCTAAATTCACTTTGCAGTTGTAACCGACAACTTCATTAAATACTTTTTAAACTGGAATGTATAGACTGAAAACTGGTCCTCATGTATTTCTAGCTAGAAACACACATTGCAGAGGCTCTTACCTGAAAGGTTACATACAGGTGACTGTCAGCCACTTATTGGAGACGCTTTGCAGACTATGCCAAATTCCCCTCTTTCTCTTATCCCTTGTGCAAGATTGGACACTGGAAGAGAAACAAAAGCAATGACTGTCTCTGAGGAAGTTAAAATAGAGAGGTGAAATACTGAAAAGAAACAATGAAAAAAAGTAGCAGGAGAATTAAACAGGAGGCCAGGGGGAAAGAAAGCATCTGCAAGAGTGATGGGAGAAGAGTGGCAGAGAAGAGGATAGCTGGGCAGAGCAGGAGCCAGGGACAGTTGATGAAAATGAGGGATAGCAGTGATGTGGATCAGAGGAACAGAGAGACACTGGAGGGCTTGAGATAGGAAAGGAGTCAAGAAAACAGAGGGAAAAGGCCAGGAAGGAAAAAGAAACCATGGAACTGTGATCAAAGCCAAGCCAGAGGTGGAGAGGGAGGAAATAGAAGCAAACAGGAAAGAAACAATGAAAGAAAATTCAGAAACAAACTGTGGCCCAGCCTTGAACGCAGCTGTGATCATGAATTGGGAGGCAGAAGGGGACTGTGCAGAAACACTCTCAAGCTCATGGCTTGGAGCGTGTCCTGATGACTTCTGCTGGCAGGAAAGGGGAGAGAGGTGAAAACTGCAATTCCTTAGCCTTTGGCAAAGCTACCACCAAGATTGGAAGAACCTCTCAGAGCAGGGGTTCCCTGTATTGATCTGGTCCTGTGCAGAGCCATCGAGCATGGAACAAACTGAAATAAGAAGCCCCGTAATAGTCTACGTAGCTTGCAAAAGTTTAATCTCCACATGGCCATCCACCAAAGGATAATTTAAGAGTTCTTCTTTATATGATTATTCAAAGATTAACAAGGAAACCCCTACATTTAACATTATCTCCACTACTGGGAAGGTTTGATGTGTATTATAAACATACTGCGCATCTCTGCTTGCCAGGTGAAGGACAGTTATCTCAAAAAAGAGAAAGATTTCAACATCAGAATGGAGAATGACACTACAACAGCATCTTTGCTCTCTCCCAACACCATAAATTGTAATATAAATCAGTAAACTGCTCAGGACAAGACAGATGATGCTGAGTCTTTCACTGGGGGAAAACCCATAGCCTACGCAGAACAAATGATACAGACTGCTCTTCGAGCCCAGCTGAGGCAGGCTGGATGGGTGGTAGCTTGAGAAAGTCCTTTCCTCTTCTCTAAGTCTGTCTCTTCTGGGAGACCTTTGGCTTTAGAGAATGGAGTCACCAGCAAGGTTGAAAAGTACAGGTATCAGACTCACATCCCCTAAAGAAGTGCTGGAAAACAACGTTGCACACTGAAAACACTCTTTCAGACAGGAACATTGCTAAGAGGTTACTGTGGGAGTGGTGTCATTTAGCCTACACACTGTGCTCCAGCCAGCCAGGTCCTACCTGCATTTCTTCTTCCCTTTCTGTTTTGAGACAGGGAAAAAAGACCCTCACAATTAATTAAAACCGTAGATAAAACTACTAGAGATGAGCCAGGGAGTAAAGAGGGAACAAAGCAATTAAGAACATTCCTGCTAAAAATTCACTAGGCATACTGTAAAATTCAGATATCGTTGTGCCCCTCAAAAATGCAGCAGTGAGAAGCAGACACTTAAAAGAGCTTTCAATTACTTACGTGCCTTTGGCTCCTTTTCAGGATGCTGTGGAACTGGAAACAGCCGTGGTGAACGTATTGTCTCTGCATTTGCCTTTCTTGACAAAACAGCTCCAATATTTTGATCTCAACAATAATCAGATCTTTTTTTGTTTCCTTTTCAACTAACTGCAGACTTTTGCAAGTTAAAAATTAATGACAACTTCTCTTCCTTTTGGTGTGGTGTTTTTTTTTTTTTAAACAAAAACCTTCTGTGTTCTCTTCTGAAAAAAAAAAAACCACAAACCCCAAAAAACCCAAAAAACTGTTTCCTACAACTTTCAAGTATTAGTCTAAACAGCATTCAAACCACTCTTTCTCCCTCCTTCTGCAGTAACACACAAAACGAATTCCACTACAACAAAACAACCTGGCTCGTGAAAACCATTATTTTGAAGATGAAACATTGTGTTGTGTCCTTTACCACTATTACGGGCAGTCAGTCTGTTAGAACATATTGGGCGATTATAGGCTAGTCTTTTCAGAGAAAGCCATGGGTTTCAAGTTAGCAGTAACCATCTATCAATTCTTGAGATTATGCCATGATTTACTGTCACAGCATCATGTATTCTCTGATTTTCTGCCTCCTGTGAAACATTGTGCTTTCCTTTTCTATTGATGTATCAACTATAATAGTTACAAGCAGCTACAGAAAAATCAATAGCAAACTTTCATTACTGTGCACATAAAGAGTACCATGCTGTGAGAGCACCTAGCTGTTAAATAGTCACCAGCAGTAAGGTACACTATAAATGTCTGTTATTTTGGTCTAAATGAAGAATGTCTGAATTTGAAACAACAAATATCTAGGATTTTTGACACCACTGGATTCTATGTCAAGTTTTTCCAGTATGCATTTTTTTTTTTTTTCCCCCCAGGTGTCAGGCTTGATTTGTATTTTCTGTGCTGGGATCTGTGTATTTCTTTTTAAATTTGAAGCTGATACAGGAAATTAATATCAAAATAAATAAAGTATTGCTGGGCTGTGCTTAACTGTGAGTTCATTAGGCTTGGTTAGACAGAAGTTGTAAGAATTGTGTTAATCTTTGTTGAACTAGTCTTAGACTAGTCAAAGTAAACTGATTTTGATTAAGATGAACAGACCAATAAAGTCTGAGTTAAATACACAGGTAGAACAGAGGTGAAAGAGATACTACCATGTTACCACAGATTCAGAGGTGCTCCTAGGACCATGCACTAGGAGAAGCACCGAGTTGCATTTCAATGCACAGCTTGGAAAAAATAATACAATTTTCAGTTTAAATACATTTATTTCCCTCTGGGAACACATTAATTTCCAATTAGTGAATGTAAACAAAGAAAGGCAAGAACAACAGTAAACATGTGAGTGTATTATCTTGAATACGTCCAGGCCATTTAGCATTTCAGGCCATTTCTCCAGCAATTGGGTAAGAGTCCCTGTGGGGCAGGCGGGCAGTTCTGCTGCAGGAGTTAGCAGTTACTTTGGCATTTTGAGATGATGGTGATTTACAGCTGTAATGCACTGTTTGTTGCTGAATACCTTAGATTTGAAAGCCTGTGCATTTCCGTGAAACCAAAGCATGAGGATGCACATGTGTACGTACATGAACTGTATCCTGCCAAATGCATGTCTCAGTCTGCCGTGGACACAAGGTTACAGGAGAGCAGTATTTCGTGGTCTGGACGTACCTTCCAGGAAAATTAACCTTCAAAGAAATCCAAATTGCTTTTACAATTTTCATAGTACTAACTCATATAACTTTTACCAGAAAATGAAAAATAGAACATAAATTATATTCCGAATGGCAATTCACAGTCCTGTCTGTAAAACATACCTACAGGTGGGGAAACAGCCCTGCTTTCAAGAGTACAGTGATATCTAGCTAGAACCAACCTCAATCCAGTGAGCGTTGATTTAGGTGGAGGTGGATCTAGAATTTAAAATCCTTCCAGATCCTAAGCAATAAAGGCAAAATCCACAATCTAATTCCATAAAGCATCGAGGGACTCGGTGGAGTGTTGCTGGACCCTGAGGATATGTGTGTCACTGGTGGGGTGGGCCCGGCCAGGGCACGAAAAGTGCAAACCTCAGTTTGCACGAGGCTGAGCTCTCTCATCTTCCCGAGCCCCTCTGCAGACCATCACAGCAGACACAGCGCAGTGCCAGAGACACACTCGCATCCTTCATCTGGCATGTGGCATCAGGGGGCCAAAAACTATCTTTGCCCTTGTGCAGGGAACATGAGTTTTTTGGCACCTGTTAGAGGCAGCTCCAGCCAGACACTAATGGGGATCTGGAGCCCCTTAATTCATGCTCCTCATGTTAAACCTATGACTGTGTTGTCTATGGAAACATCTCATCCATATCTGACCAAGTATTTGAGTCTGAGCTGAGCAGTGAGCACAGTCCTGGAGTTTACCTGACTTATTTCTGCTGTTCCTTACTGAGCAATTGAAATGTTAAAAACATACTGAGGCACTACGTTATCTGAGAGCCTCCAGTCCTTTCTGATCAGGGCTTCTTGTCACAAAATCAGAAGTAGCTGAGAAATAAAACTTTTTTGTAAGAGCCTCATATTTGAAATGGAGGTGTAAGAGTATTTCATCTATTCCACAGTTCTCTACCCTATCTGTTTAACTGATGAGTAACTACGTTGCCAGAGGGCCTTTCAGGTGGTCTTTGCTTTCGCTTTCATATTTATATGTTTAAAAACATAAGCAATGCAGAGGAAGAACAGTTGTGTACACATCAAAGTCTTTGGGAAAGACTTTGGGAGTCCAAAGGCTGACACACCTCTGTGTGCCTCTCCAGCGTTTCCTGCTTGCCAGCGTTGACACTTGCAGACTGCCAGTGTAGCTGCAGATGTCCCCATCTGGACTTCAGTCACTCTTGTTTGCCAAACCACTTCCACAACTAAGCGCAGACGTATGCCACAATAAAAAATGAAATTTGCAACTTCCACTCGGATCAATAGGCAATGTCAGAAACAATATGCTTTGAAATACTGCAGCAGAAAATTACTCACTTTAGCTGCGTTTACTGTCCATGAAAGCAAGACAGAGTACAGGAGAACAAAGTGTTTCTTTTCTCCACCCCGCCTAGCAGGAGGCCCAGTGGCCTGGGCTAGTCAGGGGGACAGGGGAACGGGGCAGCAGCCCTGTCTCAGGGCCACCAGCGCTGCTGTCACTCAGTGAGGAGCACTGGTGCATGGTGCAGTGCATTTAAGCAAATCCATGGACAGCTGCGGTCAGGTGTGGCAATGATCCGATGACTGATATGCACATGGATATGATGGGACCAAACTCATCAGCGCTTTTCATCTAAGCCAGCAATTTTTTTCTCAATGCTAACTTGACAGGGAATTGAAACAGCATCTGAGACACAACGGCTTCAATGTGCCATCAGTGATCTTGTGAGCTGTCTGCAATTACGTTTACATAGTAAATAATAGTAACTGCCAAAAGCAGAGTCTAAATCTTCTAAATAATAATAGTAAAATTCAAATTTTTGGCTCACAGGAGTCACATTTGTTTTTACTGTAGTTCTGCTGTAGTGCTTTCAGAACTGAGCAATTAAATGAATGCATTTTGCTTTATATTATTTCAAGACAATTATATAAAAAAAAAAAAGTTCTTTTACTGATTTCCACTTCTCACGTCTTACACAGGCAGAGGTGATTATCCTTTTCACATTCTTCCTAAATGAGAAACAGCTTCCACTGATACAAATTAGTTCAGTGAAGAAAAATTCTGTTAGTGCAAATATTGGCACATAAAACTAGTAAAATAATGGATTTAAAAGTCTCAAAAAAGAGGAAGAATAGATTTTTGAAATCAATATGTCTGAAAGATGACTGGTTGAACGTCTCACACTAAGCCTTGTCTCAAAATAGTGCAAAAGACTTAAAACTCTGAATTGTCAATTATGTTGACAGGAAGTCATAGTAGAATGTTGTACCTCTTACATCAACACATCACTAAAACACCTTTGCTTAACTGTATTTCCTTTTTTTAAAAGAGAATATATTATAATAATTTTTGCTCCTGTGGGAATTCAGATGTAAATGAAAGGATAAAGACAAACAAAATTACCAAGTAATAAAAAAGTGGCATGAAGTTCTACCCTTATCTGGAAACCACTGTAATGATATAACTGGCTGGTCTAATATTTTTAACGAAGTTCAAAAAAGTTTGAAATGTAATAATTAAATGCAAATACAGTCCTGGTCCCAAAGACCAGAAGAATGCCTTTAAGCTAGTATTTATAACAAGAGCTATTCGACTGAGCTCTCTTGTAAATTTTATCATACCTGAGGCAGTTTTCCTCAGTCGATTAGCTGGAAAGCTGAATATATCCTGAGGCAAACCAGACATCTCGTACAGGCTAAATTCAACTACTGGAGCTTAAATTTGGCTTAATATATCCCCACTTGGATCTGCCTGTTTAATTCTCTTTCATATGATAACGTTGGTTTATTCATAGTCTGGACTTGCCACCTGAACAAACTGTACCTCATATCTTATTCTAATGGAATAAGAAAACTTTGCAAAAACCACAAAAGTTTCTGACTGAAAATCAAATGCAAATTTGGGATTAAAAACTGTTTTGTAAAGTGACTACAAGATTAGTACAGAGAGATTTTTTTCCCCCTAAGGAGTACTGCTTTTTATGATCATGCATTTTTTATACTCCGCAGAGACAGATGGGCTTTATAAAAGGATACAGCCTGCTACTCAAAGGGTTTCAGTGGCAGCTGCACTTCTATGTTTTAACCTCAGTAGAAATTGATATTCGATATTTTTCCAGAAAATATTTATATTTCTTCTTTTAGGACTATATCATCCCTTGCTGCAGTTCCAGTGGTGGCAGTAAAAATACCTCTGAGATTCATCTGGTTCGTTATTCCTATTTTAAACAGTACTTGAGTAGTAGGAGAGGGATAGAAAGGGAAAAGATAGATAATGCGCAAGCTTCTCACGAGTGCAATAAAATCCAATCATTCAGAAAAGTTGCAAATGTGTAAGCAAAAGCAGAGCAAATATTTTCTAGATAAAAGCAAATCTTTCTAAAGTTTTCATTCTTTTTTTCAGCTTCTTCTCAGCTAAATAATAGATTGTTTCTTGCTCCTCTCTAGATTATACTGTACTGTCTATTATTACAAGTTGCATGTAACATTCTTTCTGCCTCAGTTCATAACTTCAAGGATTTTGTACAATGTCCCTATCATCATTCGCAGGAACTTCATAAATATTTATGACATCTTAAACTATTCACAACCTACAAATTGTAGACATTGACAGCCAGTACCCTTAAAACACTAACAGTCCTGTATTGTTCGTGTGCTATTGAAGATTAAAATAATGCTTCAGAAATTAACTGGGGAAACCATTCGGTTCAATAAATTTACTATTTATTTTAATTTTTTAAACTCTTATCAGAAGCCTAGATTCTGCTTTTATAAAATGTGATACTTTTTTCTGGTAATTTTAAGTGTGATATAAACTAGTGCTGTGGTTGCAGATTTGCATTTAAGCATGTATATATGTTGAAGCCTGCTGATAGCATGAATTAACTTACTAGTTTTTTTTATCTAATGCTTATTCCAACTGAATATTCGGAAGACAAACATTTCTAGCCCAGACATATAATATGAACCTGGGATTAGGTGAGGAGTTAGGAAAAATGAGTTTTGACTCACGTTCTCTCTGTCTATCCAAGACCTTTGCCAAATCACTTCTGCCTCAAATTATCAACGTGCATCGACATACAAATATGACCATGGCTCCACAGGATAGCGGTTACACAATTTTTCCCTGGAAAAGACACACTTAGATTGAGACATTTTTTCTAGGATTGACCTGTCCTTTTCCTTAAGTGGTCACTAGGTCAAATATACAAGCAAACCTGGAAGCAGGAACCAGAAGCCCATGTCAGCCCAGGCAGGTTCCCTCACCACCAGCCTACAAAGGCAGGCTATAAATTTGAGCTTCAATCACCTGGGGTTATTTTTTTCAGTGCAGCAGCAGAGCTTCAACCCAAAAAGTGGAGCACACTTCTGAGAACAGCCTGTAGTCAGCAATAGCTAAGATCACCCTCATGGCACAGTGGGACAGTTTTGGAGTTTCCTTGAAGACATGACAGAGCAAGTGCTATTCAAATTCCTGTTCTGCTGTCATGTCTTCAAAGAAAGCAGCAGCTACTCTCTTACGTGGAACCTAATCCTATCAGTGAACACTTAAGCATGGATTAAAATACCTACAAGATAAGCCTTCAGGCAATAGACAGGCTGCCCTCAGTCCCAGATGAGCAAGGGACAAGCAACACATTGCATTGCTCACCCAAAGCAGGAGCAAGTCTGGGACATCAGCAGGGGCATAACCCCAGGCATGGAGGAAGCTTTAAAAAGTGAAAGAAAGTGAAGTGGTACTGGAGTTTAGGCTGAGATGAATTACCCGCAGTGGAACCAACTGGCTGTCCACATCCCTGGCTGTGTGGCTGTACCAGGCCATGCTTTTCCCTTGTGAGTCTCAGTGAGAAACACTGGACTTTGTATTTAAGGGTGCCGCTGGCTCTGGACTTTGGGCCAGGACACGTGAGCAGCTCTTCCTCCAAAGAGGCCTGACAGGATCTTGTTTTATTATGTTTCAGTGATCACCATATCATGTATGGCTCATTTGCAAGTAATAAGGATGTTGGTTCCTGGAGTGCCAGGATGAGAAGCAGGAGGAGATTTTGTTTGTTAGTTTAACTTTCAAGTCAGTAAATTCAGCCTGAGCTGTTGAAAGTCAAGCTGTTTTATTTTCCTGAGTGATGACTCAGTAATTACACCAGTCATAAAGATTCAAGAAATCAAATCAGGCTTTGCCCTTTGTCTTCACTGGGACTGCAAGAAAAGAAATAACTGAAAATTAGTAACATAATTTCATAGTTGTGCAAGGAGAGGAATCCAGCTTATTTTCCCATGTCTCCCTTTCCATTGTAGAGCTAACAGTAGCAAAAGCAATTATAAAATTTTCACAAAAGGCAATAAGCATGGTCCTCATAGACATCAGGAGCTGATATTGTCAGTAAGAATCTATCATTTTACAATCTTTCTGGAATAGAAAAATATGCTTCAATATTTTAAATAGCACTAGAAAGAAGCCTACCATTATGAAACAACACCAAAATAAGTTTTAGATGAGTCTGAGTTGTTCTGAAACAAACCAAAGGTCCATCAAGATTGCATACTGAGAGGATGAAACAGGATTCAAACTCAGACTTACAGCTTGTTCTCTCATAAGAATCATTCTCACTTTAAAAATACATACAATTTTGCCCGGTACTTAGGCATGAATGAAATACGTTGCTATAGAAGAATCTAATCAAGATTTTCAAAACAATGTGCCCATTATCTGCTGTTATGTTCAACTGAAAATGAAAATTACTTTATGACCCTAATAAACAGTCAGAGATCGATCGTTGCACTGTTAGATAGCTTAACCACTGCCAAAAAAGAATCTTTCTCAAGGCAGAAAAAGTTTTCTACTTTCTTTTTTTCTACTACATTCGGTTTGGACTTGGGAGTCTTAAGAAAATAAAAGTGGTTTCTGTTGTTATAATGTAAAGATTTTTAAAGGTTTTTAAAGTGCTAAATATAGCACCTTAGCACTGATTAACAAATGCATCTATCAAGAATTGTTTCCCATGACTTCTAAGTGAGTAATATTCAGCACAACCCTGCTGTAATAAAATTGAAGAGAATTTTGCAGTAAGGAGCTTATCTTTACCATAAATCTTTCTTCATTATAGCATTCTGTCTGTCAGGAAGGCTTAGCTATAGAAAGGCATACATCTGCCTTCATGACAGATGTGCTATATGGAACCACTGTTGTTGCCATTAGTTTCGATGAAGGAGAATTGTGGGTAGTTTTCAGAGATTGGCACTTTATCAACCATTACTACTCTTGCCCTCAAAAAGTTTTTTATCACATGTCAAAAATCTACCTTGTTTTAAGTCCTGTGCAGAGCTAGCAGAAAGTGGGGGAAAAAAAATAGGAAAAAAGCTGTGTTTAAATAGAGGAAGGTTTGGTAATATCACCTCAGTCCTGGGTAATCCCCCTTCTTTGAACAACTCTGGGGGAAAAACCTTCATCAGAATTAACATATTCCATCTTCAAGGTCAAACGGGTATTGGCCTCACCCCAAAGCTGCTGACGGATACCCCGGCTTCGGGCTGAGGAGGCACATTGTATCTTTCCCTGATAAAACAGCATGTTTCTAAGGGGAGGCAACACTGCTTGTTAGGCCACATAGTCTGGCTGGAAAGAACAGTCAAACGTCTTGGAGGGTGAGCCTGAAGGCTGTTCTGGCCAAAAATACCATCACTAGAGTTTGGAAGACATCATATTTTACCTACACATTTAGCAACCATTCCAAAGAGCTGCTACGCATTGGGTCTGGTTGGGTTTTAATAAAGTCCTTAAATGATAGGGCTCGTCAGCCCGTTCAGGGTGAGGAAGCTCAACCCTAGGCTGGTATCGAGTCCTATTGCCTGCAATATCTGCAAGACTGTTTCCAACCTTGTGAAAATGAGAAATTTCTCCCCACGGAGAAGCCTAAACACAACCTTATTTTGTCCCTGCAATACCAGGACTTGCAGTGGTGCACAATGCAGCGAGGCAGCTGAGCTGGCTGTGTACCCATTTCTTCATCACCTCAGGTAGAGTGTATCCGATAAAAGACACGAGCAGTAAAATTTAACTGGCTTTCTTTGGGAAATATTTACGCTGCTCCTAAGGAGTTACTATTTTTCAAATTTAAATCTCTCATTCTGTTTCATTTTTCTTTTCAAAATTCCCAGGCCAAGGGAAGCTCTCTACAGATTAGTACACCACGAAATTTTCAGTATTTCATGTTTGGAATATGAGAGGGAGAAAAATCTCTCTGAAACCTAAATATTTTCCCCCTCTAAAGACCAGACCCATTTTTTGGGAAAATATGCAAAAGTGTTCTCCTCGGGCTGAATGTTGTATGCAGTTTCAGCTTAATGCACAGCTTTATAGCAGACGTAGAAAATAATCAAAATGGGAGGATTTCTGGGAATACTGGCAGATCTTTACTGTGACTGCAGAGCAGATCCTGACACGCTATAATACTGTTTTTGTCTTAATCGTCAAAAGTAAGCTATAGAGAACAAAAATTCTTTGTTTGACAGAAAAGCAATTGCTATTTCTTGTAAAACATATAATATATTCCAGAAGACCTAAGGGTTTACTTTCCAATAAGGATAGAAAAAGATATGCGCCCCACTGTGAGCTCACAGTAAGGCTGTTTCATGTAAAAAGTTGGTAATTAGTCCCTGAGTGAATAAAGTAGAAGAGATAAGAGACTGATACTTACTGTAGCAACACAAAACACTTTTTCTAGCTGCTAGGATTTAAAGGGTGTGTGGGTGGCAGGGGGGGACCTATTCCTGCTCATTTAATTTACAAGCGTCTAAACCTCGGAAAATGATTTCTCGCATTAAGCTTAAACATGTGTACTTTAAATTGTTACTAACCGATGTAAAGATTGGTAAGAGCCATTCCAGTTCTAAAAAGCAGACAGGAACAAAGAATTACATGAAAGTGTAAAAGACTCTTGTGCTGTACACATCAGTATCAGATTTCACACTCATTGCACACCACCGCCTTCAGCAGACTTACATCAGCATTGCTTGGTGTTTCACCAGGTTAACTCATTAGCATTCAAAGGATCTTTATCAAAAAGGAAATACTTGGAAAACTAAATGACGTACCTTTAGCCAGAGTTATATAATAAATACTAGGAACAAAACCAAACCCAAACCACAGGAAAACCATCTACTTACAAACCATAGTTAAATTTATTTAATAACATTTGTATCACTATCTGCTAAATACTAAGTCAGAAGTGAAAACTGTATAGCATTTCCTGTTCTACCTGCAGAACATCAGACTACTGGAAATAATATTTACATGTTTTCCGTTGTTGCTTTTTATCTTTAAAGTTTGTGATTCTTTCTCAAAATTAACGATGTAATTTATATTGCAACTATGTGTTTGGCAAATCTCTTTTTTAACAATGTACAAAATATCACAGGAGAGCTTGAGACATGACAATGGAGCTTTACACAATGTTCTCAGTACGTATCCTTTGACTTCTCTCTGTCCAGTTTGTCTCGTTTGCTTTACTGCAGCATATATTGTTAATGTACATGAGATGAGAGCACTTATCAAAAGTCATATCCAAAATTCTTGGTTATTTCATGAAGACTCACTCCAAAATACATAACTGGTCATCAGGTTCCCTCTACATTCCCACTATTATGACTGCAGTGCCGGAGAAGTCTACACAGATGAATTCCGTAACGATGTCCTAAACTGTAATCATTTGGACTATGAGTATCTGATTCACTATAGAATCAGTCAGGAAAATTCTACATATTTTCACTGGTTAACTAATAAAATCTTGTTTATGAGCACTGAGTCTCACCGCAAATATCAAGAATTTATGCGTTAAAAGTATTTCCTCAGGCTGCATATAGTATAGAAGCCCCAGAACCACTTTTTGTTTATTATTAGTGTTAACTGGACTTGTTTTTACATCTGTCTTCAGTGCTTACGTTGCCACATATGAGTATTTAAAGAAGTGTCCATTGAGATGAGGAAAAAAAAAAACCCAACACAGACCTTCTTCCCCTGTAGTTCTGCAACTTCCATGCAATTCAAGCCAGGCTATGTAGCTGATGAGCGTATAGGAACACCAATACCACGCACAAGTACACCTACTGCCAGAAGCCACCAATCCTGGGTAGGGGGGTAACATAGATAAAAGATTATGCCTCATTTTGACTAGGAATATGATATCAATACAGCTGAAGACAGAATGCATCTCTATAAATCATACATTGAATTCACCACTTTTGCAGGAAAATACAGAAAATTCGTAAAAATTGATTGTGTGATGCTGCCAATAAAAATATATTCCATGCAGTAACATTCAGAAGACAGCAAAAATGAGAATGATCCTGGTTTTCTCAGAAGTCAGCACAATTTAATCTCGCAGTCCGATTCAAAACAGACAGACAGCAACGGAAAGATGCACTTTGAATTTAAAGTTTCTAAAACTTCCTGATGTTTAAAGTTATTTTTAACAGGGAAAATAATTTTGAAGTACCAATTCTGAAACCATTATAAATTTTCATCTTGCTGTTTAACACAGTTTAATCTCCAGCACAATCCCTGTTTTCTGTGGGAATTTATGTTCTAACAATGCATTCAAGATTGCATTTTGCATCTGAAAACAACCTATTTAAAATAATTGTTACTGTTCCTTTCCTAACTTTATGTAAATACGCTTAGAACACCCAATTTTTAAACCAGGTTACACTCGCTACAAAATACCTTGGGAGTTTTATGTAGGTACATAAAAAAATAAGCAGCTATATTTAGTGTGAGCAAATGTCCAGTGTAATACATGAGAACATGATTATCCGAAGATCTCCAGAGACACTGACAAAAAGACTTTGGATGGATGAGTTTGAATAGCTAAGGGACCAGGCATAGCGGCTTTGAACTTTCCAGTTCTCCTCACTCTGGATAATGTAAAGTTCAGGCAATCTTTGTGGGACAGCTATCGTAATTTAAGTATTGCTAGCGAGTTCCTTAAGCCAGCTAGCAAAACTCAGAGAGAGGTCGTGTCCCCAGTTCCCAAGCAAGAAGCACAAATCTGGGAGCCACTTGCTTCTTTTCCACAGTGAAACTGGGACAGGAAGGGGGTAGGCGGTAATGACCACAGCACAAAACACCCACTCCAGCTCATGCAAGAGTGAACCCGAAGTGCAGTCAGCAAGCTCCAGAGGCACTCCCGCTCAAAGCCTGTAACTCAGGCCCTGGAGGCTGTGTGTGCTACCCTGGGCTGCCATTGGAATCTTTGGCATCCTTCCTAACCTCTTGTCCTGAAGAAAATGTTTGCCTCCTCCAGCCATTTCCCTCGTGTTCCAGCACAGTTATGTGCGGGAACCAATATTTGCTCTATTTAAAGCACTTCTAGGTAAAGGTGCAGTGAGACTCAATTTACACAGCCTCCCAGGCTGCTGATGAATTGAGACACCAACGTGTGTTCCTGTTTTGCAAAGGAAAACACTCATTTCCCCTCCAAGCAAAGGCTGACATTTACAATGCCAAATTCCCCATCTCCTGTGCTCCAAGAACATCCATAGAAGAGCATATTTGTCTTTATTCAAAGTGAATTAGCAGCAGAGTTATGCTCAGTATTGCCATGCTTTAGCATTACAAGAAATGGTGTTACAGTACTCTGCCGATGGTATAAATGATCAAACATCAACCAAAACAAGTTCTCCCAGCAAGAGCACTTTGATCACTTCACTCGTTCTATGTTATAGCAGCACAGTAGTTTGCAAACTTTGGAATAACTTCTGCAGTCTCTAGACATGTCAAAAGACGATGCTGTCAGAGTAATTATTACACAGGGAAGCAAATAATGAGGAGTTAATATATTGGCATTTTTCTCTGACCGGCATTTCCAGAGCTTGAACTTGCTGTGTAGGAACAGAAGGTAACCAAACAGAGGCAGAGTGAACAAACAGTATCTGCCCTACTGATGCAAATGCCTCTGTCCAATATAAAAAAAAAATCAAAAAAAAAAAATCAGTGTGTTGGATTTCAGAAACCATATTCAGGTTAAAGGGCACCATTCTTATCTGGTATTCCACCCAAAGGACAATGATTTCATTTTATAAAGATCATTAGTCAGTGAAATATATATTTTAGAGTTTCTAGTAAGGAAGATTATTTTGGCAGTCAGTGGAGTGTACCAGATGGTTCATTAACATAGGCTAGACAAGTCAAAGGCTTTCAGAATCATTTAGAAAATGTCAAACAGAAACAAGAACCCTGTCACTTTTTATTAGAATTAACTACATCATACCCTGGACACAGATTTCACCTTGGGTCAGAAAAATTAATACAGAATTATATGAATTGTGTAACATACTAGGTTAAAGATAGGGCTTCCTCCTGGGACTCATTTGCTAGCAGTATATTATGGTCTTCTACTTTAGGAATCCTCAGCCTTTCTTTTTGTAAGCTATGAAAAGAGCTGACCTTGCTCAGACTCCATTGGTGTCTAATTGATTTGAGGTATATGCAGAATTTCAACAAGACACTCCGCTAAAGCTCTTTTGTGATCATTTTCCCAGGAAAGTTGGCAAAAGAGTTCACTGAATATTCAGCAGCTTGTAAAGTATGCTTTTGTTAGGAGGAAAAAAAAAAACACATCCATTTAGTGAAACACTGCCTTCCTAAACAGGTATTAAAATGCAATTGAACTGTTGTTACTTTTTTTTTTTAATCATCATTCAGATGTCAAAAATCTTGAGAACTTCCAGCTTGTGGAAGGTGTTCAGGAACAAGTGAATGCTGCTCTGCTGGACTACACAATGTGTAATTACCCACAGCAAACAGACAAATTTGGGCAGCTTCTCCTGCGACTACCAGAAATCCGGGCCATCAGTATGCAGGCCGAAGAATACCTCTACTACAAACACCTGAACGGGGATGTGCCGTGTAATAACCTTCTCATTGAAATGCTGCATGCAAAGAGAGCATAAATTATACTCATTAGAGCTTCTGCTTTCAAGGAAAAAAAAAATATATTCTGAACTGCTCCAAGCAACACTAATTAAAATATGGTTTTAAGACTTCACAAAATGGTATAATAATCAAATACTAATAGTAAATAAGTGATGTATCAGGGTATTTGTATTGCAAACTGTGAATCACATGCTACACATCCCCAAAGGAATCTACATAGGACTTTATACTGGAGTGAAGTGAACGTACCAAGCAGATAATATCACCAATGTCAACATGAAAAAGGACAGAATGATTCTTGTATATTTAACTCTGCTGATTGCCAATATGAAGAAACTTAGGAGAAAAAAAAGAAACTTACCCGTGTTATCAAGCTAAAATAGTGGGGAATTTGAGTGCACTAAATTCTTTCACTGTATAGCAGGACTTTTAAAAGTTATAATAGATGCAAAACTGTGTCTATAGCATCTTCTGTCAACCTTCCAACGACCCAACACTCACTTCTGTGATGAATGATGTGGCATCCATTCAACAATCGGTAAGAGAGAGCTGGCGTAGGCCACGTGCTATGTAGTATCGCCACCAAATCCTAAGAGGCTGGTTTGACTGTCGGTCTCTCAGGCCTGCGAATCGCTAATATGAAGAGCCTGTTATCCAGTTAGCTTGGCATTCTTACTATGTTCCCAAGTTTGTTTTGTCACGTGTTCATGTTGTTCTATCAGGCAGTATCCCTCTTCTACTACTGTTATCGGATAGCTATTAAATAGCTTAGATAAATATTTCAAAATAAATCAGCCAAGTCAACTATACACTTAACTAATGCAGTGGCTAAAATATGGCTCTGCTATATATTCATGGCCATTTCCAAATAAAGGAAATGGAGATATTTTAGCCATCACAAACAACAGCTTCTTTGACACACACACACAAAAAATACTTTCTAGGACATGAAACACTGATGTTAAAAAATGGGAGGTAAAATTAAAAAAAATCATGTAATGATTTAAGAAAAGACAAATGAATTGTATGATCTGATGATGCCATGGAGCTTATTAAGCTCCATGATTAAATGATCTTTAAAACTGCCAGTAATTAAGAAAGTAAATTTCAACTCAAACATCCTATATCTAATGAAACTTATTAAAGTGAGGTAATACACATCTTTTACGCAAAGAAAGAAGAGTGATACTGCTATGTCTGTGTAGGCCAAAGTCTGCTGCAGAACAAACATTAGAGAAGAACAAACAATTCTCTCTCTGCCCAAATGAAGATATCAGTATTAACATGTAGTGCCACAGTTATAAGTCTTGCCTTATTTCATTACCCTTAAAGGTAACTGTACAGGTGTGGATCAACATATGTTTAAAATAAAGTATTAGTCTCTAATATTAACAAAAACATAGTGTTTACATTCTCTAGGTCCTGTGGGGAAAAAACTGTGATAAAATTGCAGAGCAGTGATTTCCTTATTGTTTCTTTTAAATTGGTAATTATTTTACCAGTACTTAATTACTGTATGTCGTGAGACACTAAAATCAATAGGGGTATTTCATTTTGACTTTAATTTTTGAGATTATCGGCTGCACAATCATTTGTAGAAACTGTATAAAACGCTAATCCTTTAATTTTTTTTTCATGAAGATTGCTGGCTTTTGAATAGTTTATTTATATTGTATATGATAGTTTCCACTGTAGACAATTATGATGCTAATTTATTGTTCTTTGGTTTCATCTTTATATAAGATATAGCCAGAATGAAGAAGCCAAATATATGTGTTTACTGTAGCATGTCTTCAAGTTAGTGGAACATAGTTCAGGGACACACAAGGGTCTTTACAAATTAAAATCATTCACTTGATTAAATGTCTGTAAATCTTCATAATCCTAAATGTAGTTTATTTAAATCTATTGTAAATTATGTGAGTTATAGCTTTTTCTGTTTCATGTGAACTTGAAAAGGTGCATTTCTCTTTTTTTTCTGACCATTCATACATTGTATACCAAAGACATCAGTTATTACATCTACATTAGCACAAAGCACACTATTTTAATTGCCTGTATTAATCAGCTCTAATACTCTGTCCATGCATAGGGTACAAGCACAGCAAAGCCTAGTGTCTGCGACTCCTAGATGCCTGTCTTATATCACAGAACACACGTACTGTTGTACGGACCAAAAGCAAACCAAGCACAGCTCCCTTAGTCATCCCACAAGGCAGACACGCAAGCGTTATTTAAACAACAGCGTTCTCCCTCAAGCAAACCAAACTCACGGAAAGTAAGACGAGGGTGGCAGTTGACGGTGCCTGTGAAATACTGATACCCACGTGTACAAGAGAAGTATGGTCATTCCTTCCTTAGAAGAAAAACAAAGCATATTTCAAGTGTTTGCATTCTGTATTTTCTCTTATTTTTCTCATTGAAATGCTACAGTGAATCTCACTGAATATTAAAGAAAAAAGCTTAAAAAGATATTACTAATTGTATTCACAGCACCATTATCTATATGGAGGGCAAAAGAATTAAAATAAGGTCCTAGAAGAAAAGCAGATTTTTTCAGACAATTTAAACAGAAACAATTTCGGATAAACTAACATATATTTGCCCACATCTGTGGTTCCAAGAATCCCACCAGATTGCTCAAAGTACGCGAACAAAAAAAAAAGCACCAAAAATTCCCCCCTCATGTTAATTGTTAACTACTTTGTAACCAGACGTTTCCTTCTCACTGCCTTATTGATCACAGGACATGTTAGTAAAGGCAGACTAAAATTCAAAGGGTTTGGCTTTGGCTGGTTTATTATAGTTGTTCTGTGTTTGTAAACAGACAATCTGTAAAGTCTGACTATTTGTATTACAGATGTTCTGCAGCTGCCTTGGATTTAAATCCATGCAACTCTTAGAATGTGCAGTGAGTTACTTGTTGAAGTTGAAGTTCTCTTACTGTATCGGTGAAATACATATTGTCATGTCAGTTCTTGCCAGGAGTTTCTCATCACCAATGGAATCTTTTTTTTCAGTATTTCAATAAATATTGATATGCCCGTGCTGATTACTTTATAATTGTCTTTATGATAACATCATTCCACTGAAACGAAGCACCAGGCAAAAATCAGTTACTCAGAAGAGGAGAGTGAAACGCAAGTAAGAGCACCAAAGAAAATCTGATGCAGAGCAGAAGATACGAATGTGGAGAGCGGCACCTTCAAAGGCTCAGATGGCGATGGTGAAATTGCCTAGGCTGAAGTAAAATAAATAGAGCTAAACAGACCAGAAAAGCTGACTCTCTAATCAAAATGGAATTTACCAGTTAATACTTTCGAATGAATACATTTCATATCATACTGCACACTTAAATGTCGCTTTACATGTTACACATAAAGAATTAAGCAGCCAAAGCATGGCTTTGGAGAATGGCAGAACAAAAGAAAATCAGGTTACGGGATCCAGGGGAGCTCAGGATAACCTCTCAGCAATGTAAATACGCGGCAGGGCCAGGGGCAAACCCACAGCTTCCAGCACAACTGCCAGTGGAGGCTGCCAAGGAGGCAGATGTTAGTGCTACTAGAGAAAAATATTTTCCTAAAGTTGCCCTCTGGCTCCTCTGATTGCTGTTTTGAGAACAGGAGGTGAAGTGGTCCAAGAGAGCTTGTCAGCAGTACCCTACTGTTTTGAGACCACGTCCACCACCGCCCCTGAATCATCTGGTAGCTGAAAAGGGGCTGTTCTTCGAGGTGCCAAATGTTAATGCTTCAAGGGGAAAAAACAGGGCTATAATTAGTTATTTACAAATCCTGTGCTTGAAGAAAACCAAGCTGGATCAGTGTTGCAATAAGAACAGAGTAAAACAAATAGGATTAGGTGTCTTACAAGTGAGGAAGGATTATTTTAACTTTTAGGAATCATAACTGAAAACCCTCATTTTGCATAAGACCCAGAGGAGATTTTGGGGTTGATATATTTTAGACAGTTTTCTTTACAAGATACATAGTTTTGGGTGATACATTTAGTATATACTCTACATATTTCAATTATGAGGGGATTTATTTTTAACTGAGTTTGACACTGTTTCTGGAACAATCTGCTGCATGTTTTTATTGGAAACATGGAAGGGTAAGTTCAATGTAACATAGGTCAAGTCAATACAATACTTAGTGATCTTGACAGTTTCCTGGAATACTGAATAGCACTTTTTATTAACCCCTAATTTGAAGCCCACATCACAAAAGTTCTAACAATATTTCGACCTTCTCCAATATAGTTGCTATTGTTTTCCAGGGAAATTCTATAGGAGTGCACCTGCTGCAGTCTGGAATTTAGAATAGCAAAGAGCATTAAATTATTGTCAAACTAAGAAAGTTACAGATAAATTTCTAGGGGCATCAGATCCTAGAGCTACATAACTCTGTGATGCTGGCATCAGCCCAGATACTTCTGTGCCAGTCCAGCAACTGCAGTTGCATGTAAGCCCTAAGCTGAAGAGAGCAACACTAGAAGCTACTTGATAGATGCAGTCTGGCCCAGCACACACCAGTGGGACAAGACAAAGCTTCCCTTCAGCAAACATACTTTCCAAACCCTTTATTTTTGCTCCTCTGCAGAACAAATCCCTCTCCAATTTATTGACAGTCTTGAAGTCTGGCATGCAAGCTCGGACTTGCAATACTAGGTGAGTTTTCACTATTGCCCTGAGAAGGTCCTGACCCTTTATTTCCTACTCACTGTGATTTCCTTTAGTTCCTAGACAAACTACCGGGCTTATGGCAATTTCTGCTATGTATGACCTTTGCACAGCCAAATGGATAATTCAGATGCAAGGTAAATCAAGATGTTGGTGGAATTTAGTCTCCTGATGCTGTCTCAATTAATGGTGGCTCAGCTGTAGTGTCCTGCTCAGACCACTGGTGCCCTGTCTCGGTAAGGACTGCAGGTTCTAACATTAGTTAGTAGTAAAACACGAGGTGAAACAAACAGCAGAAAAACCTAGTATTGGAGTCACAATTTTGTCCACTCATCTTGCTCTTCCTATGCCTCAGGATCAGTGAATTCCCTGTAAAAGGGGGAAATTACTTTCCATTTGAGATGCGGGATGCTAGGACTCTTCCAGTAACACCAATTGTTTATCATGCTGCTGCAAACCAAAGCCTTCACAGAGCGAGAGCCTTCCTGTGCGGCACTCACATCAATCACCCTGCGACTGATGCTGCTGAATGTTTGCTGGATACTACCAATCCAGGCTGTCAGTTGCAATTACATAGTAAAACAGGGACTCTGCACCAGAGGGAATAAAGTGTGTTTGTGGGAAGGACCTCAAACAAGTCACTGTTTGTACAACAGAAACTGCTGACGGCCATTCAGTAGCTGCTGGCATGCCTGCAGACGCATGCACGCGCACCACATGCCACTTACAGGAATTCCTAAAGCACGTTATTCAAATGTCCAGTGCTTCTGTTCCTGCACAAAATATTTTGCGAGGCAGTGCTCCCCGGAGGACACCAAGCTTCAGTCATCCAGACAGCTGGATTTCCGTTTCACAGTGGTGTCCTTCCGCTAGCCTAAGCAGAAGAGTGTTGGTGCAGATAACAGAGAAGTGAGGTGGGCCTTTCTAACCAACACTGTGGTTAGAAAGTGTGTTAGTGTAGTGCCTTGCACTACATCGCTATAGCTGTCCTGCTCTCTACGAGGTGATCTCAGACTACATGTATCAAAGAAGGGAAGTTCTTCAAAGCACTCTGCTTCCTATAGCAAAGTAGCACATTACAGCTGGATGTTAAGCACAGTTCTGTAGGACTGCCTGCATTTTAATTCCACAGCAAGAAATATGGAATATTGTAAAAGTCTCTTATGATCAGTCCGTAAACTACAGTAGAAAGCAAAAGAGATAACAGGGGAGGAATAGCTCCAAAAGAAAAGAAAATAAAAAGGAAGTATACAGACATGGAGGAGACACAAGGATGTTTATGTTTCATAAATATTTAATCTTGATTCCCTTTTAATCTAAAGGAAAAAATTAAATAAAATATGATGGATTATCGTCATTGCTTTGAAGTATTAACAAGGCCTGAATAAATTATCATTTATGTATTTTAGGGACCTGCCACAGTAAGTGATATTCTTTTTAATTTTCATTTAATAAACATAGTTTTATTTTATGATGTATATAAATTTCAGATAAAACATGACATGGAATAATTGATTGAATGCATTTAATCAATTCATTCAACTCATGCTGTGAAAACAGCAGCTTATTATTGGAGTATGTTTTTATTTAAAATCGAACACTATAGCTGCCTCACCAACTATGTCAAATTGTTTGTTCACTTAGCAAATTCAGTTGAAATATTCTACAGTGATTTCCAGCTCTTCCTAAGACCTTCTTATGAGTCCCACAACCCTTGGATTTGCAGTTGCAACCTCCTGCCAAGTCCTGTGTGTTTTTGCATACAGAACCTCGGATGTTGAATCCAAGCAAGACACTGACCCTGAGAAGGTGGGGCTGGGGCGTGTCACAGGATTTTTGTTTCTTTTTTTATGTTAGTCTCCCTCCTCTGCTCACCTACATTACTGACAACCCAGCTGATCTTCTCCGCTCCCTCCCAGTGACAGCCCTTGCTCTTCACGTGAGACTCTTGCTGCCTTTCCACTCCTTTTGTGCCACTCAGATTCCTACATCCCAATTCATGCTACATGTTTCTGCTTTAATTTTTCTTTTCTTTGTATCACAAAAAATGCTCACAAGTCAAACTTACCCAAGGCATCAAGATTTTCAGGAGAGTTACCTACGTGTTGGGGAAGGTGAAAGGTCAAGGACGCAATATTGTCTGCATGTTTCGAAGCAGCAAAGTGACCATAAATGTCAAAACAGGAAAATGACTGCTGGACCTGGTCAGACCAGGCTGAAGAAACCCCAGCCAAAAGGTCACCAGTCAGCCCACTATGTCTTGGCTTACAACAACCAGCTCTATAGATCTAAATAATCAACAATTCTTACCAAACATTGTTTTCAGAGGGAAAATAGGAAATATCCAAGAATTTTAGTTCAAGAACAGCACATAAATGTTAACAGTGGAATCTAAACAGAGGAGCTGCATCAGGGCTAGGATTAAATTATTTTAAGACAGACTTTTTTGCTCCAACACCACACTTGGCAATATTCAACATAACCAAGTAAATAGCCTTTGCCAAAAAAAGTGAAGGGAACAATTATTTTTCTTTTCTTTGTGGTTTTTTTTTTTATATATATCAAACTTTGACACAAGTTTACCCCTTGGGCATCCTGCAGGGGGGAAAAAAAAAAAAAAAAGGAAAACTCACTGTACTTGCTGGGGTGACAGATAGAAGACACCTTTCCTCGTTGTCAGAAAAACTAGCTGGAGCCTCACCTGGTGTGCTAGGGTCCTGAGGCAGTCTGTCGGAGCAGCATCAACAGTGTCTCGGTAATATTTTGTTCAGGATGGAACTACAACTCCAAGTAGGCAGCGGGGGCGTTGGCCGAGATGCTGCAGGCGAGCGCTGCAAAGCCTGACTGCTCCGTCTGTGAAGATGCAGCACACTGGTGTCGGGGCTTGCCAGCCTGCAAAGAGACAGAGGAGGTAGATGTAGCGAGATTATCTGCTGCTCTAGAATGATGTTCCCCCATTTATATACTTGGAAGTAATCAATAACGCAGAATCATTGTCCATTGTGGGAGTTGTGAAGAAAACAGCAGAATTTTAATAACAGATATTTGCAAATATTTAGACTATAACTGATTTATGAAAGGATCGCTGTACTGATGCTATAAGCTTCACCTCAATTTACCTCGCACCTAATTTGTTAAATTTACATGTTGGCACTGTTGGGAGATTGATTTCATGTGAACAACTACACACAGAAATAACATACACAAAATAAGAAAAAAGCTCCAGAAGGGAAGTGATCACTTTCGGGTGGTAAAATCGAGGCCAAGGACACTAGAAAAGCCCTGTTTTCTTCCTGGTAGTTACTTTGTAGTTGTTCTGCTTTGTTTTAATGCCTTGTCATGAAAGCCGTTAGTAATACAATACAAACTAACATAGCCAGGAAGAAAATGTTAATTTGTTTGTAGTTTAAAGAGTTATTTTAGAAAAAAGTCTATGTACAGACATACTTGATGTGTTCCAGAAGACAGATAAAAGAGCAAAAGGTCTTGCCCCACTTTTTTCTTTCGGAAAAAAAAAAGAAAAGAAAAAAAAATATTCTATTTCAACAGGTCTGTTAGTCACGAGGCACTGGAGGCTCAGGTCTGTAGTACAGCTTGTACGAGACACCTCCTGGCGATTCAGAGCAGACAACCCGGGAATCCCTAACCCTCTTCAGTCACAAACTCCCCCATAATCCCGGACAAAAAACAGGAGGCACTGCCGTGATCTTCCCACCTGTAACACACAGTCAAGGCTCACCTACATCCTACGCTGTTCCAGAAATATGATTATTTGTCACAATAAAACCTGTAAGAAACACAAGAAGTAGGTGGTAAGTGCCATCAGGACATGAGGTGTCACTGGCGTATTCACCCTGGAGAGAGAGCAGCTGCCTGGAGAGCACTCCGGCTGCTCCGGAGCAGCAGCCTCGAGGGCTTGGATTTACCAGGCAGAAGGCAGCTTTCATGCACATCTGCTGGTGTTCACAAATAAAGCCTGGCTTTGGGAATAGTGTTTTATTGACAGACTCTCCCTGTCCCAAAGTACTAAGGAAGGAAAGAGAAAGAACCAAAGAACACGGCAAGCTCTCCCGGGAGAAAACACAAATGAGGACAAATTCCCTCTTTCCGTTTCAAAGGATTTTTCTTCAAGTTATTTTGATACCATTTCAATCAAACATAAGCAGAGATTTCAACACGTTTCTTCTGAGAGTATGAGCCTCTCTCACCAAATTCTCTCAGTCTCTCTCTCCCCTCTGGTTTCCCCAAATGCACAATGTGCAGTCGTTGGCGTGCTAAGTTAAGTGTTCCTCCCTTAGGTCATTATTTCCACTCTTTAATTGTTCTTTCAGCCTTCTGTAGTATTATTGTTATCGAGATTGTGTTGGTGCCGCTTTCCAAACCCAGATGAGTAACAGTTCCTGCCCTTAAGAGTGTATACTCTTGAAATAAACCTTTCAAATTCTCCACCCAAGACAAAACACACCAATTACAGCTGTAACGGTCTTCAAAGGTTTTTCAAACTCCCTGAATTCCTATTTCTGACATGAAGCCAAATACACATCTTTTATTAACGTAAAACTGAGTGGGGACTTTTCCAAGAAACTGAGCTTGCGTTACAAAACTGATCTTAAGGATCTGAACTTGGCTAGAATAAAATTTGAGTTTTAGACTTTTGCCATGCCTCATTCCCCTACGGACTATGTACCTCGGAAACTACAAAAGGATCTCCGTCTCCCAGCCCCAGCTGGTTTATGAGCAGCACTTACATGGCATGTGTATGATGGGTACAAACAACAAGATATTGCTGATGGAAATCTTCCTCCTTTTGCAGGCTGAGATGTTAAAAGGTAGTTAGCAGACCTATTACACAGATAAGTTAGAATGGAAAAATTAAACGGCAAGGCTTTACGAGAAGCCAGGCAAAGCCACATCAGAAACACAAAGTCATTCATTCCAATTAGAGCAAAGAGAGTAGCTGAAAATAACTCAGAGTTGTCAATTCACTTTATTACACAAAAGTTTATTTCCATAGCCCTTTCACATAACTTAGTTTATTTGGTTTCTAGTCACTCTAAAATACACTGCGAAACGCAAATTCCACAAGTTAACTCATGCAAGAGTGAATTTTTCTACAAAAGCTAGGAGGGAGTAAGATTGCATGGAGTCATTAAAAAAAAAAAAAAGAAAATAAATTAAAAAATAATAAAAATACATTTCTACCTCGGATGCTTTCTTTTTAAGAGATCTCCTCCAAATATAAAACTTAGCAGCTGGTTTGGGAATGGGTCTCATTCTGTATTTGTTGTTGAAGTTCTGAGCACAGAGATGTGCTTGGTGGTATCAATGCACTGTAAAACATCTCTCGAGTGCACTGACCTTTGATTATTACATGTAGGTTTGTGGCCACCGATTCTCCTGATTTGTTTTGCTACTGTGTAATTTCTTCTGAGCTACACTAAAAAAAATGCCTACTCGAGTCACAGGAGAACATTTTCACCGCACTCGATGTGCAGAAAGTTTTACTGCTGAGCTTTCGGAGGCACTTAGCTCACCATGCGGATACTCAGTCTATTGGGTCACTGAACTGTAATAAAAGACATCATTAACTGAAACATTTGATAGAGGTACTTGGCTCATTGGGTCAGTGGTTATAGTTATAAGGAACTCCTTGTGAAGTTAATAGATAAAAAAATGAGCTCTTTTGATTTCTAAGACCAGCCTCTCTTTTTAAAGAGGAATACATGATAGTTTCTAGTAATACACATAACTTAAGATATTTTCAGGAAGACCACACACTGCCACTGTCAAGCTGCAACAACACCGAGGTCATTGGCATGTACAATCAGCACTGACATCAATAAATTTATGTCACAAAACTCGCCAGGACCCTGCATTATACTATTATGATGAAAGTGCTGAGAGTTTCAGTAATTTTTAAGAATTCACTCTCCAAGTCCGCTGTGATGTTGCAGTGGAGCCAAATCCATCGAAACATACCAGTTACACAATTTCTTTCCAAAATCGAGACAATATCCTCAACAGAGTTACCAGAAGTTTGTGCCTCTCACTCTTCCTCTAAACTTCATCCTATTCATTCCCCACCTATCTGCACCATACACCCTCAAGCCTAGCTCAGGCCTAACTCAGTGGCCAACATCACTTTGGTTTGATTTTCATGCTTTAAACAGAGCGTAGCCAGCACTAGAAAATTTGGTATTAGCTGGCCAACGTGCAAGCCCCAGTGCAGCTGCTGACTAGCTATTTCATTACTGCAGGTAGATCTCCAAAGTAAGTAGTCACAGGAGACCACCTGGCTGTCCCTTGTCAGCGCTGGTCGGGACAGCGAGCAGAGCATGAGCATGCCCAGCTGCAGCCGAGAGCCATGGGTGGGAAGGAAGTCACCATGCAGCAAACACTTCAGCTGGCTCTTGAGAAACATTAAGCCTGCGACACCAGAGTGAAAGATAATGGACTGGTTTACAACATTAAAGCAAATGTGTTGACAATGTAGTAACTAAATTCAGCTGCAGGAGGAGAGACAAGGTCCTGGAACACAACTTCGAACTTTCCTTGGAGAAAGGAGACTCTTCTGGAAATACATCCCCAAGAAAATTCTGCTTTGGACCTCCAAGTTCAACTACTGGTAAAAATGAATCTTCTTACTTCTTTGACACTACCAAGAGTTTCCTGATGAACTAAGCTGTGGATAACAGAGCAAACTACAGAACTCCCGTTCTGGGAGGGTCAAAGAGAGCAACAAAGCATAGCTCTTAGAGCTCAATTGTTATTTTTTTTCCTTCAAAATAATGAATTTCAAGCATTGAGAACAGTGCATTCACACTCCAGCTCTGGCTGATGCAACACATAGTTAAGCATGTTAAGAGTGAAGAAGCAACATGCAATGTCAAGCCATTTTCATAAGTTTTTTTATCACCTTGCCTTAGCAATGAATGTTTTTGTGTTCAGAGTGGTTGAAATACCGTGTGTCCGCAACTAGGAGGTACTGCTTTCTAGTGATATCACTGATACTATCTCTATGATATTTTTTTGTTGTTGTTTGCTTTTTTAAATAAAAGTATTGAATCTCATCCATTGTGCAGGAAGCTGTATATCACTAGCATGACAAAGCCCTGACCTGGCTGCGTACCTAGCTACTACCACAATACGCGTTTGAAAAAGTTTAATGCTTAATAGAGGAACAGCAAACAAGAGAGAGCACTGCTGTCATACTTCTCTATTACTATCCATATGAAACAGTTGAAGTTGCTTCCTTGTCTCAGTTTTTCAGGCTCTGCTACTTTCTTTCTTATGCCACCTCCTGCCTTAATTTTAATCAGCAAAGACTGGATAATAATCACAAAACAAAACTCACAGTTTTCTGAGAATTCTTTTACCCATCTGCTCCAAGTCTGGTGTCATTTCACTAAACTGTCATTAAAATAATTGCCTCTAATTGCAGGTTATAAATGACTTCCCAATTAAAGACTGCAGCTACTTGTATAAAATACATTGCTGTATTGGAGGAACGCAAGCACTGTTTCTTAAACAGTTCATTTGCTACTTATGACAGGTAAATTCCATAAATAATGCAAATTTAAGGGGGGCAATGACCTAATATTTTAATCAGCACATTTCTGGAAAAAGGGGATTGAGGTTCTACTACTGATCTCATCCTGCTGTATCACCAAGCACAAATGGCTTTCATGGCTCTTTTTTACACAGCCATCTCAAAAGAAACAGGACCAGACAGTGGCAGCAAACTTTTATTATCATAGAATCATAGAATGGTTTGGGTTGGAAGGAACCTTTAAAGAAGGTCAAGGGCATTACTGAGGAGATGCCAAGTTCCCACGTCATGCAGGCTGCCGTCTCAGTCCCAGAGGCAGTCACTTGATATCAGACATCAAGCTCCGAAACAGAAACGGTACACATGCAGTAGCAAGACCCTCCCAAGCATACAGAGACTGGCAAGGCAACATCAGTTAGGTCTAGGAACTGCCTGTTCTCACAAAATATGCCAAACTGCTGAACTGACTGTGATCTATCACAGCTACTGCTGCTACACTACTTGAGATGCCATCAAAGCCAATGAGACACACAGAAGCCACTGTGACTGAAGAAACCATTGGAAAGGGTTTGAGGTTTGCTTGTGTGTATTTTTTCTCTCACTTCTGTATCAGTAAGTGTGACAAACCTAACAGCAAAAGTCTCTCCTAGGACATTCATCCAATGAAACTCTCCTCCAGTATTGCACAGGTTAGCAGAAAACATCTATTTTTCCCAAACTAAATACAAACAAGCCTGTCTTTCTGCTACTAAGAAACCTAAATTCCCTTTCTGACTAAGGGGGAACGGCACGAGGCCCATGTACTGGCCAGAGCACAGTCCTAGTTCTAAGCACCTTCCATGGGTTATGTTTGGGGTTGCTGCAGGTGCAATCTCAGCTATCGGACTGCTCCCAGTCAACTGAAAACTGTCCAGTAACAGGAATCTGCCATGTAGGCTGGGTCAACATTTCTGCAGTGATGCTGTAGTAATTAGCGAAGACCTCCTGAAAATTCAGCACTTGGTATGGTCTTAACTTTGGATACTTGAGGGTTTCATCATCTGGTCGGGCTTTTTGAATGGCAGGAAGAAAGATGGGGGCCACTGCAGGGAGGAGGTTTGGGCATCCTCCACCTCCTCCCCACTTTCGCTAACAATGTCAATGCCATCTAGTGGTCAAGATACTGTGATATGAAAAAGTGAGTAAAGTTACGCCAATACAGCTTGGGGTTAAACCTGAGAAATGCAACTTTTTATACTGAATAATTTATGCCTCATCATAAAGAAAAAAAGAACATTTTACACTGGAAAAGTTGTTTTTTGGTACCTGGAAATGTTCCTGAATTACCCCTTCAATGGGTTCAGCAAAGACTGGTATTTTACATCTCCCTCTGCATCCTTCTCTTTCTAAACATGGTAGAGAAAAGAAACAACACATCACTAATGGGCAAACCTTGCACCCAGCTCTATTAATGGCAAAAAAGAGATTAATTAGATTAAACCCCAACATTTAAATTTAGTAAATATGTACCATTGCAAGACCAGAGCATTCGTGATCTGGATTTTCAACAAAACCAGGCAATAAATACAGTCCATTCAAGGACATCCATGCAGTCAGTAACATCCATAACATACACTACATTACAGTGCATTTAAAGAAGGCAAGAAATAGAAAGTTCATAAGGACAAATGCATACTTAACACCTCAAGCCTTTTTGTTAGAAAACAAGGAGATGAGTATTTAACATCATGATGAGTATTTAATATGTTTTGTAATATCTTTTTTCCAAGTTTGATATCCAGTTCAGAGTGAGAGAGATTTTTCAGTTTGCTTCAGAATGCTTCTCCAAAGCTTGTCAAAAACTTGATAAGTCTGGAAATGTTGTAAAAACAAACCTTGTTGAAAGACAGTCACTACTTACCAGAACCTATCCCACTTTCCTTTCTGAAACCAGAAGTGGCTGACATACACAACAAAAAATTAAGAAATATCAGCCAAAGCAAAAGAGCTTTTATGTCTGCATAAAACTTGTTCAATCTAATTTTCCCAGAAAATACGACAGTAAATTGCAAGGCGTAAGGCAAACTGGAAAAAGTACCCTGGAAAAAAATAACGTTCAAGACATTTTGGAAAAATGTTGAACTTGTTCATGTATTAGAGCACACATCACGTTTTATATTTGAAAGGGAGTGAAAACTTGCCGTTAGTTCCAATAAAGGCAGTTTCTTCTCCCTCTCCATATTTTCTGTGCATTCAGACAAAGATTTTGCAAGCGCACAGCTCCAACCTCAGTTTTGGTCCCACTCAGCGCAACTCTGTCTTCAGATGCCCCTGGATTTCAGATCTTTCTAACCTGTTCTTGCACATGCAAGATTTTTTTAAGTGTCACTGCAGTTTTAGGTATAGAAACTCTGCTTCATACACCCAGATGCTTGTGTGCTAACCCAACCATTTGGTAAGGTTTTGAGTAATGCATCATAAGAGCAATGGCACCTTAATGATGTATTACATTAATACATCATCAAAGCTATGACACTCTTATAATACATTAGTTTAATACATCATAGCAGTGCTGTATCTTGGACAATGTATTACTCCAAAACGTAGCAACAGCCAGAAAGCTCTCAATAGAAGTTTTGTGGATTTTTTTTCAACTTATTTACCTTATATGAGTTTGGGTTGGTTTGTCTTTTTTAATTTCTCAGAAATGACAGTGTTCACTAGGGTCAGAAGACTACAGTTATCTACTGATAAATATCAATATTCCCAAGAAGCTCTTCCACAGCCCACCACCTAATACAGCCTAATCCAGAGCATGGGTTATGGTGCCAGGGTACACACAGCTGCGGAGGAGGGGAGTGCTGGTGTGCACCCGTCTTCTGCCCTGAGCCCCTGTGCACGGTGCTGGGGGAAGGGGAACCGATCACCCACTCTGCAGTCACACCAAAATGCTGCACGCAATCAGCTCCTCCTTAGAACAGCCAGCAAAGGCTCAGTAAAATGAAAGGTTTCTTAAAGACAACCTTCCTCAGAAAGGGTTGCTGGAGAAAAGGTGGTATTTACTTAAAAAAATTCCCTATTTTTAAACATTCTGCTTACAATTACAGTGACATATCAAAAAAAACCCCAAACCTTGAGATGCCTACTGCTCATACTATTCCCACACCCCACACTACCCATCGGTCTCTCTCCTCTGCTGGCAATCTATGGAGAACCTTAATGAAATGTAAATTTAATCTTTTAGTTACCCATGTCATGGCAGCAACATTGAACATAGACCATACTAGTGAGCTATATGGTAAATTACTAGTAGAGATTATTTGCAGAAGGACAGAGGGGGAGAAAAACACCTTAAAAAGAGAGGTCTTCCACTCTATTTCAACTCCTTTAGGAAAAGCTATAACTGTTCATCTGCATCACATGTTTTTCCACGATATGAGACTTTAGTCAGCGCAGACAGTAACACCAATCACCTGGCAATACAACCAATGTTTGGATGAATAAATCACTCTAATTTCTCTCATATAAAACAACTGCATTCCACTGTTCACAAAGAATATAGGTCTCCTCTAGAAGTTTTCTGCATGATTGCCAAAACCACACCAAAACCAGTATGACCAAGGAGTCTGTATGTCTACAAAGTAAATCAGGCTATGTATGCATGTATGTTTTGGGAAGGGATATTCTGCAAAAGTTCACAGGTCAAAACCAGAATAGACGCTGGAACATAACAAAAGAGAAAGTACAAAAGTTAAAACAAAGTACCTGCAGTAAAATAAAGACAGAAAGGAGAAAACAAAATTATCATTTGGAAACAACCAGAAAATAAAAATAAAAATAAAAAAAAACACAGAAAGAAACAAAAAAATCCTCATAAATAAAAATAAACTGAAAATCTTTCAGAAAAACTAAACCCTAACAACATCAACAATGGGAAATTTCAGACCCATGATTCTCTGTTGCTGTCACTCCTCTAGCATAAGCAAAAGTAGAAACTAGAGCAGGGATAGGGAGCTCTTAGCAGCATCAGTAATGGTGAACGTTGTATTTGAAGCTCCCTCCTTCAGATAAGGTCTCACACCTTTAAGGTATTTTGATATTTGCTTGTCTCTATTTTGAGGGACAAACAAATCTTTTTTTAATCCCTCTCTCCTAATGGACCTTGCAAGGCATCGGGATGGTCACTGGAGGCAGGGTAGCAGAAGACCATGAGCACTTGGTCTCCCAGCCTCAAAGACTGGTGGCAAAAGGGAAGCACACGGGCTGAATGAGGAAAGGTGCCCATCACTCCATCGGCTACTGACCCACACCCTGACGAACAACTTACCATACAAATTACATGGTAAAAGGGAAATAAAAATTAACTAAAGCTGCTTGGTTTTTCTTTAGGACTACAGAGTCTGATATACAAAGGTGAAAGTTTAAAAGCTTAATCCAGAATTATTTTTATAGACACAAGGTAAAACTTTCCTCCTATTATTTATTCATAAATTATTCACTAATTTCACTTAAAGCACTTCAAACACAATTATGCAGGAGCTTCAATTATTGCAGAAAACAATAGCAACATATACAAAGCCTTCAGCCTCCTCCTCTGTGCTCCTATAGCTCCTGCTGTTGAGAGGTGGCTGTGTCTGGCACACAGGTCACTGCTTGACACACTCAACAGCTCTCTCTGGCCCTTCTCACTACCTGTGGTGTGTGCTGATGGTGCTGGGATCTCCTGCAGCCTCTCCGGATGTCCTTTGTCCCTGCTCAGGGTGGTGGAAGTTAGACTGGGCCACAAAGCTGCTGAGAAAATGGTTAAGAGCCTGACGTTGCTGGTATCAGCAGTCCTCAACTCAGTGGCTCCTGGAGTGCCTCCAACTTCAGACCGTCTTGTGGAAGTCAGTGCCATGTGCTGGCATTAGGGTCCACCTCCATGGGCAGGTGAGCAGGCCTGAGACAACACAAGGGGAGCAAGAACTGCCAAAGAGGGAAGAGAAAAACAAGAGGGACGAGGCAGGGAGGGAAGAGGAGACAAACAGGAGACAAGGAGATAATGTGGAGATCTTGGACAAAAAAAATCAGTGTTTACAGTTTCCTGAGCCCTTGGAGTTAACTTTGCATCCCTAGTTCAGAGCTCATCCGTTGGGCGAGTCTGGCTGAAGACAAACACACTCAACGTCTATAAAGAAATCCATTTATACATAAATAATCAAATTTTATGAAAGCTGAGGTTTTATTTTCTGGTCTTATCTCTATGATTCCCTACATTTTCCAATGGTCTAATGTAACCTGTACAATGCACTGCTTTCCCTGCCTAACACATCAACTCTGTTTCTGAAGGAAAAACACACTTCTAACCGTTTGCATGCAGGATAAAGTATGTCATTACTAAGCTACAGTTAAGTTTCTCTATTAAATTACACTTGTACATATTTTTAAAATTCACAGACATATGAGAGTCTGGATTAAATTTTTATTTCTCTTTGCTTGAATACATTGATATTCTCTGTTTCTTTGGTACACAGCATTCTATATTTTCCCATAGTGCTGAACCTTTCAGAAGCACGAAACATTAAGTACTCATAGTGTTACTGGGGATGGTGGGGTGGTGATAAATGCTACTCAGACATTTGAAAATCACAAGCCTTTTCAAAGAAGGAAAAAAATAACACACACCAGCCGAGTAAGATATTTGTGAGAAAATATGGCCAAGAAAATAAAAAGGGGTGCTTAATTTTAAAAGGGTGGTAACTTTGCTTATGTATAAAATCAACTGCTGTATGACGGACCTGAGGAAAGAAAAAAGAAGCAGCAGTTCTTTGCATATATACAGTCCCTTTCCCCTGTAGGTCCCAAAACTATTTCACATAAGTGAGTGTCTACTTTACAGATATGGGGCAGGGAACAAAACCTATCCAACCTGAGTGACTTTGGGGAAAGCTACAGAGTAATTTTGGGAGTGCAGAACAGAAATAGAAAAGGAACTATTTTCATCTCCTACTTTGTCCAGTAGCTTAGTCCTCAGTATTCAATGTGCATCACAGGGCTAGGTGGTCCACAGGACCCTGGCCTTGCAGCTACACCTGAGAGCAGAGCTGGAGTGAAGGCAGGAGGCAGCGGCCAAGATCTGCACGGTCCACCCACCAGCGGGCAACAGAGTCCTGTCCTCTGTACCCCTTTCAGAAGATGCTTTTTGCTTGGTGAGCCACCAATGCTGACATCGCTAAAGTCTCACTCCCTCCAGGGTGATGACTTTTGAAACCTGCTAACCAGCTCCAGGTCCTAATCTTTATATAGCTACCCTCTGTCAGACTAAATAGTAATGGAAACATCATCAAGACATCTGTGTGAAGAAATACAGAACAGGTCCGATGCTGAAGTACTAACACATTACGGTGTCTTAGTAGCAACGTTTATTGTGCAAAGATCTAGAGCCTGACATGAATCCAAAGGAGGGCCACGAAGATGATCGGAGGGCTGGAGCACCTCTCCTATGAAGACAGGCTGAGAGAGTTGGGGCTGTTCAGCCTGGAGAAGAGAAGGCTCCGGGGTGATCTTATAGCAGCTTTCCAGTACCTAAAGGGGGGGTACAGGAAAGCTGGAGAGGGACTTTTTACAAGGGTGTGTAGTGATAGGACAAGGGGCAATGGATTTAAACTGAAAGAGGGGAGATTTAGATTAGATATAAGGAAGAAATTTTTCACTCAGAGGGTGGTGAGGTACTGGAACAGGTTGCCCAGAGAAGTTGTGGACGCCCCATCCCTGGCAGTGTTCAAGGCCAGGTTGGATGAGGCTTTGGGCAACCTGGTGTAGTGGAGGGTTTCCCTGCCCAGGGCAGGGGGGTTGGAACTAGATGATCTTTAAGGTCCCTTCCAACTCTAATGATTCTATGATTCTATATGTACTGCATAAATGTAAATCATATGAAAACGCATTTTATTTATAAGATACTAATTATAAAATACCAGCACCTAAATCATTGCTGGACTGTCTCTCTGAAGGTGCTGACAGGAAAGGTTATAGAGAAAATAACCATTCCACTTGAAGAACTATCTCAAAAAAGAATTCCCCCCCTTAAAGAATATTGTACAATATACAGAACCCACAAATTTAATAGGTGAACACAAGGATTTCAATTTCGTTTTAAGAATAAAAGATGGCCTGCAAAGAAAACCTAAACATTAACCCAAGCACAGAAATAAGTTCTGCACAGCAAGGGTGAGAGCAGAAATAAGCTCTGGAGAACAGGGAATTTATAGCTCCTGCGGAATCCTCTCACCAGTTTTGGGTTCATACTTGACACTTCAAGTGCATCACTCTGGGACATAGCCGCTGCTCTGAGGCAGTGCATAAAGCAAATACAGAATTGCCTGTTTTTTCATCCGTAGGACAGCAATGGAGATGATAATAGAGAGGAACCTTTAAAAACTGTGTGCCATACCAGAAAATACACAATTCTTACTGGTGACCCTCTGGGACATTTCAGTACATTAAGGAATATTCAGGTGTCTTTGGTGTCAACAGCAAACACTGAACTAGCTAGAGGACTTTATTGGAGCTATAAAGAATGGTTTCCAGAGGGTTTTAGATTTATGCACTGAATTCTCCACTCTCATACTGCCTAGCTAGCAAGGGAGCACAAAGATCTTTTTTCAGTGTTAGATCCATATGAAAGTTGGGTTTCTTGGCCATCTTTAATATGATACTGCCCCAGGCCACAAAACCTGTGCCCAAAATTTATTAGTATTCCCTGTAAACTATATTTTGTGATTTTGAATTCAAAAGAAAATTCTACGCTTTTTCATGAAGTCATCTATAGAGCACATGTGACACAAACATCAGCTAATGATAAGACGACTTTTATCATCTCCTAATCTAAACCATCATTTGATAATGCTAAACTGAGGATTAGATTAAACATGGCATCTTACTTGCATTACATTTCTATTCCTAGTGCATTCAGGAGGAAAACAATACACACTTTTCTGAAAAGACGTATGGAAACACTATCACGCTACAGGCAAGACTGCAATTTAATGAAATCCTTGTGTTAACATGCGGCACTCCTAGCCCAAAGACCACCAAAGGCAACATAAATCTTCAAAGGTGGGAGTTACTATGCTTTGGGGTGTGTTTTTTTGCAAAGGTGATAATCAAGCTAAAAAGAGGCCAAGGGAGTGAAGCGGTACTAGGGTGCCGCAGTGGCAGGGTCAGGGACCAAACCCAGGTTCTGAATCCTTGTGCTGCTCCTTCCATCTGAGCAGAGCTGCACCAAGTTCTGGAGTTCAGCATGGAGAGCAAGAACAGGCAACAAGCCTGCCAGCACTGAGAAGAGCCAAGTACTAAGCATGGGAGGAAAGAAGAATACGCCTCCTGCTGCTGAAAAGAGAAACAAGGACAGCCAGGCACAGATTTCCCAGGCACAGCCTCCATTCCCACTGGAAGTCCTCAGGACCCACACCTACACGAGACTGTTGCAAGATAGGGCTGCATAGACCCCAGAAGGGAGCTGTGCCCACCCTAGAGGCAGCCCCTCTTCAGTGGGAATGGTTGCAGTACATATAATAAACAATTTGTTCCTCTGCAGTCTGCAATCTCAGGGAACAAAGTAAAGCCATAAAAAGGTCTTGCTGCTCATGAAAAATTCATGTCTTGAGGAACAGCTCCTCAGACCGACCTGGCCAGTCTTCAGCCCATGACTCTGGCTGGCAGCCACAAGCACAGCAGCTGCAAGCACAGCAGCCGCCATGTGCCACATGAGGCTTCTCTCACCGGTGGCCAGGGCTCCTAGACTGGCACAGCAGAGGGGAGGCGGCCTGGGGACAACCCCTTAAGCTCTTGGAGGAGCTACTGAGGCTTTCTGCTGAGGTGTCTTCTGCATTGTAAGTCCAGAGGACATTTGTAACTGATTTACCACCGATTCTGAATTTTGCCCAGCCAATTTTTAAATGCTGCCTAACTTGTACTGCAACCAGCTCAGGGAACTTATTCAACAGTTGCACCCCGGACTTGGTTAAAAACTGTAGCACAGCTGGAGCCTCACCTGATTTGAATGGATTCATGCAATGTTAGTCAACTATTTCAGGGGAAAATGGGCAAAAAAAATGAAACAATTTACTTACATGTAAATCTAAGGTTTCCTTTTTGAGGGGGGTGGTTCAAGTATTTTTCTGAGATCTGTTGCCTACTAAAGCAGTTGTTATATGCAAGTCACCTGTAAAAACTAGGTACACAATGAAAAACAAAACACACAGGGAGAACCATGTAAAGTTATAAATCTCATCATCTGAAATCCAAGGTTCAAAATGATTAACCTAAAAGTTCCAAGACCTCATTACCCACATATAATTCAACATGTATTTAAATTCCTCTGGTGTCAGCTCTCTCCACCAAGTCTTGTTCAGATCACCACAGAAATTTATTGCAAATTTTGCAAAGCTTTTGACCTGTATCATCTTATTAAACTTTTATGAAAAATCAATGGAGTTCAATCATGTTATGAGCTGTTCTTCACACACGTGTCAGAGGCAAATGGAGAAGTCTATTTATCCCAAAGTCTAGAGTGAAGATGTTGAACTGGATACAGGACTATGATCATATGTCTATGGTGTTGATGAACTTGGAATAAAGGTTCAAGAAAATAAAAGATATCTAAACTTTGGAGGAAAATATAAGACTGAAAACTTGAAATCAATGTTTTTTGAAGGGAGGGTGTGTTACAAGTTCCATAAATACAAATTAAGTAATCGCATCAAAAATGTTTCAAATAGACACCCTGAGGACCTGTATTTTGATTCAAGGGGAAATAGGCAACCTCATCACACAACAGTATCACCAGCCTCACCAAGAGAAAGAAAAGAAGCATGCTTTCCCTTTTTCTTTTTTACTAAGGTAATTTTTAACAGCACAAGCAGGGTAATGAGGAGCTGCTGGTGCTCTTATCTGGGCTGGTGTACTCAAAGAGAAGCGCTCCTTCCCTGGCATGACTGCAGTTCTGCTTGGGAGCAGCAGCGCAGGATGATCCAGACACCTCAGGAAAGGCTTGACGGGAGAGTGAGAGAGACCTCACACCTTGAGAATATTGATGAACACATGTCTAGACAACCTGACATCACCTGCACCTGCCTGGCCAGTCCTGTTAATGCCCGTGTCTACCGGGGTACAAGAAAACCACATTAATAAATAGACTGCCTCTCAGTATAAACAACCACACCTTGAATACGGACTCTGGGCTGCAAGGCTACTGTTGCTGGCTTACTGCTTTTTCACTCGTTCTATGGGCACACAGATAGGACTAGTAGTTCAACACCGTTTCCAGTTGCAGACATTGAAATACCTAGAAGCCAAATTCTGCAGAAACTGTCCCGGGTAAGTCTCAATACTTTAAGCTCCAGTATATTGAATAACCAATGCTCAACACATTAAGCTCTAACAGAAAATATAGTGTCTCCTGTTTGTTCTATTTCTTTATTTTTCTTATCTATTGTTTTGTTTTTAACCTTCGTGAGTAAGCAGTATTGGTATCCTGCCGGCTTCCTGCTAGCCACAGGAGAAGGAAGGGGAATTTTTGCAATAATTTAAAAATACACCGAAAGTATGGAAAGGTTAAGAATTCTGAAAAAAAAAATAAAGAAACTAAACAAAGGCAAAGCAACTCAACAAAATTAGCCTTCATCTAACAATCAAAGCAGATGAGAATTCCACAAGAAGAGGCTAGTAAAATTGGGTCCTTAGTAAAAATATGCCTATGATATTTTAAAACAAAGCTGTGAACATAGCTTGTTTTGTTTGTTTGCCTTGGTTTTGTTTGTTTGGTTTTTTAAAGTAAAATTCTGAGTGTCTCCAGTAAGCCACCCCAAGGTGCATAAAAGTGAGATTACTAACCACATTTCTCAAGATGAGGCATAACGCAATATTCCACTGCAAATGGAAGAGAAATCTTTTGAAACTAATGACAATCTTTCTGTTTATCATCTTGCCAAATCCACAGGCTATTTGCTCTTATGCCAGCCAACTTTTTTTCCAGGAAAAGGCAGCCGATATGCTTCTGGTACGTCAAATGGGTTTTGCTATAAATAAAAGAAAAAAATTAGTGAAAAATCATACGATGAAAATAAATACTATGTTTTAAAATTTTCAAAGCCACAAATATTTCACACCAACTCTTTCACCTCCTAAATAAAGGAAGGCATTAGGCTCAGATTGATATTAGTTACATTAACTAAAACATCTGGAAAGGCAATTTACATGCGTTCTGCATTTAATTAGAGCCTGTGACATTTCATGCTGCAAGCACACCTTAGCAAAGGCCCGCAGGTTTACCTAGCTAGAGTAGACCCAGGTCAGTAGGCCAGCTTTGACCAGCAACAAGTCTGAACCTAAGGAGCTTTATACATAGCAACACATTTTTTTCTAAATCAATCTGCAGTCTTATGCTTTTTACCTTGGCTGCCTTTGCTGTAGGAAACTGAAGTCACACTACAATATATCGCAAAAAGGAACCAGTACCAGGGCTTAGTCTTTAACAAATGTTGAGTTCATTTTGTTACTGCATCCTCTGAAGGGAATGCTGTTTTGCCGTCTTCAGCCCTGATTACTGTGGAGAAAAGCCCTAAATGGGATATTCTTTTGGCCTAATGGACAAAACGTGTGTTGATGCATCTCACAATGTGAACATGATCATCAAGGGAATTGCTGTTTAACCATTCTAAAGTTAACTTGGGTACTGCAGAATGTTTTCATGATCTTATATGTACTGAAAAGACAATTGAGGGAAAAAAGTTTAAAATGCTAATTTCTGCAATTTACATCAAGTACATCTATAATGTAAGAAGCAAACGATAAATGACGATAAAACCAGAAAATTGTAGTTGAACATTACTCACTTTACTCAAGATATAAATACTCTCATCAGCTGTTATTTAACAAAATTTATCAAGACAACAGGGAATGTCTGGAAAGAGACTCTGACCACACTTTTGACTTCAAATAACAAAGGAAATAAAGTTGATTGCATTTAATGATTAGTTTAACATCTATTAAAACCAAATTTCCAAATCTCAGCTCTACTCTATCATTAAATATAATCATCCCTTGGGAGAAAAGGAATTCATTCAGTTGTGTATATGAATGATATTTTCTGTAATGACTTTTCCAAAGCTGACCTGCAGCTTGAGCTGGTTGGCTTGAGTTTTTTTGTTTGCTTTGGGTTTTCTTTTTGTTGAGGAGGGAGAGAGTTTTGAATGGAGACAAAGTTCAGAACACAGGCATCAGATGTGAATCTTTGGTACTTAAGTTTGCAGGATAAGTGGCTGAGCCCACCTCAGAGTTGGGACTGGAAAAATCAAGGGCTCAAACCGTCTTGCACTGTTACACTACATAAAGTTGCTTAGCTTCAGTCTGTAAAATGGGAACAAAGAGATTTTTCTGCCTGATAGTGATATCACTAAATTAGAACCGATTAATCCTTGACAAGTATTTAGATATCATAGCAATATAAACCATATTAATAAACAAAGATATCGCTACTGAGTTTAATGGAGTTATTCACAAACTAGGAATAGGTGATCAAAGGAAGAACTTCTTAATTTTCATTATGAGTGCTTAGATATTTTTGTCAGTGTCTTTATCAGTACCTCACAGGTTATATTCTTTGATAGTGCAAAGGGCAAAAGGCCATTAACTTTCAAGCTAGGCCATGGACTCCTGCTGAAGATCATGCCCAACCCTGCCCTTACTGAGTACAGTGAAAATATGACTCTTCCTAATTCTGTCAAATTTGCAGAAAAGCTATAAAATATTCCTTTTTTTTCCCCTTCCAATTATACCAGTTCAACAATACTCTGACCTGTTATTATACACTTACTGTGCTCATGCCATATATCAGTTATTTTATGGGAAAATCTACTGTTAGATCGATAAAATCCCTTTCGACTTCAATTTGGTGCTTTTATATAAATCAGTGTAGCATATGTTAAAGATCTAATTTCTAATTACAGTAAAGCAACAAAAGAGGTGGAGGGAGGAATATGTAGTTCATTGTCGGTCATTTTATCAAATAGTATCCACATTTGCTTGGAAGTAAGCCTTAATTAGCAATCTCCTTCCTCAGTAACTACTCTCCTTTAGCTTTTACACCAGGCATGCAGGTAATTAACAGAAGCTTTTTGCTACCTATAAGAAAGTCTATTAAATTTAGTAAAACTTGAGCTTTTAAAGAAAAGCATGACTTAGCTAATACAGAAGAACTCTGACAGGGCTAACCTGGCTATAATGAGAATTATTTCTCATTGTGCTCTAATTTAAAGGGGAAAGGGCAAAGCACAGTGAACTAACAGATATGTTTGGTTTTCAGTTCACTTTACTGGATTGGGGGATTAAAAAAAAAAAAGCTATGCTATATTACTAAATAACAAAAAAATCCTAATAATCTCTGTCTGTGGAGGAATTTCATTAACGTATCAAGCAAACCACTCTGCTAAGAACGTCACATTGGTGCAAACATGTTTAATTAATCTTATGACAGATGGAAAAATGTAAGCATGTAATATACAAAAAGCTTATTTTTAAATTACTAGACCAGGTTTTAATTGCTGATAACCTCAGGTCAGATATACAATAGGCCAGGCCTCTGCAAAGCAATAAACTTGGCATCGGTTCTCTACACTCAGGCATAGACTGATCAGATTTTGTTTTGCAAGGGTCATTTAATTAGTAGTATCAGTAACTCTTACTACCTTAACATTATCTTCCTTTAGCTAATGATACCGTTTTGCATGTGCTAAGTAAAACAGGAATTAACAAAATTCCAATGGCGTACTTGAATGATAAATAACAAGCCATTTTAAGGAAGAAATCTCCTAGGGAGTGCGGAAAAAACCTGCAGCTGAAGGCGAGCGAGCCAGGATGTGTAACTCTGCACAGGCATAAACAGGAAACGGAGCAGCTTGCGTTTGGATTGACAATCTGGCTCCAAATGGCTCATCTACAGCGGGCACAATGCTTGACCCCTGTCAAACATGAGAACTGTGGTTTGTAAGGGTTTTCTGTCCCGATACCTAAAATCTTTCTCTATCATTCTACATGCTCAAGAAAGGTCTTGCTTAGTGAAACACTTAAAGTTAATGATGTCACCTTTATTGTAAAACACTTCCTCATGCATACACTTCCTACAGTTTTGGCACTAAACCCTCTGAAATGGAAACATCAGAGATTAATCATTTTGTAATGCAGAATAATATTCAGCCCCTTCATTGTTATGTTCCAACATAACATAGGAACTAGTTTGACCTTCTAGAAAAGAAGTCTCAAATGCTATGTCCACCAGTGTCAGCAGTGTTTAACAGGTTTTTATATGTATTTCATATGTTTCTGACACACTGACCCCATAAGAATTAAATATTGTGCAAGTTCACTGTGCAAAATCTTACCGTGGTGTTTCTAGAGCATGTGTCCTGCAAACTAAGTTCACCATAACGCCAGGAGACAATCTCCGTGCCGAAGTTGCGCTGTATACCTGCCAGGTTCAAGGATTCAGGGGACAGGAAAATAACAGCAAAACTCAGGACAGTTAGGTGAATCATAAAGCTTTCATGATAGAGATGTATCGGACCCCTTCCATTACATCCCACAGAAAAAATGCTGTAAGGAGCCATTTCATCTCTGAAAATGAAGTGGGCATTGAAGAACTCCAAGGAAATTACCAGTAGCAACTTTATTCCTAAGGAAGTTTGCCAAGCCAAGGATTTGGTCTTTGTACAATAGATACAGCACTAAGGAAAGGAGACTTATCCCTGCAACAACAACAAAAAAAATAGTGAGAAGAGCATGAAAAAATTGGGAGTTTGTTCTGGTCCTCTGCAACATTTCAGGAAAAAAAAAAAAAAGAGCCCAGAAACAAGATTTTCAAATCAATAGCATGAAGTTAAATATTTTATTAAAGCTCAGAATGAAATGAAACCAGCTTGAAAAAGTCATGCATACCAAATCTGGATCTGGGAATCTCATATTCAAAGCTTCTGAAAACCAGAATTGGTCTTGTATTCAACAGAACAACTATCGGCTAGAACACACCAGGAAAAATGCACTATTTGCCATATCACCTTCACAACTAATAGTGAAAAAAGATATTAAAATTCAGTCTTTTTATCTTACACTACAGTCATATATTGTTGTCAGAAAGGAATATGGATCTGTAAAACATTACATTTTATTACAAGCCTCTCTGTTTTGTGTTTAAAAACACTAAGCAAGATTGAAACAGCTTCAATCGTTCATTCATACATTTACAGAGGCAGTTAAAATCACATGCACAAAGCAACAACTCACATCATACATCTCAATACTAAAATAAAAGTTTTATAGTATCCAAACTCATGTATTCTACATTGTAATTAACAGGCTTAGAGAATAACAACTATTTGTAAACAAACAAAAAAAATTATGAGGGCATAAACTGCTCTACACATGTATTATAAAATTACTAACCTTTTTTAATATTAATAGCTTATGAAAGAAACCTCCCAAATTCAGAATGATACTTTCCCTAACCACTTTGTCAATGCACTAACATTGAAAATTACGATAATTCTTCAAAAGTCTTCTCCATGATATAAACATTTTAGAAAGGATATTGCTAGAATACTCAGTAGAGACTTTCAGAACACGTTCACAGTAGCCCTGTTTCGATGCTGCAGAGCTCTATTTATTCAAAACCTATAAAGTGTGACAGGATTTCTCTCTTGGAAGAAACATGCATGTTTTTGTCCATTTTCTGAAAGTCAGTGCTATCACTAAGAAGCAGCTGAATGCCTACGCTGGGATAAATACAACTGATATTATAAAGAAACAGTGAACACCAAGATTAGATTCTTGTGGTTTAAAAATATTTCTCCAGTGCCTCTTTTCCTCCCATTTTATTGTGGTGATCAGTAACAGCTAGGTCTACAAGGTACAAACCAAAGAAGAAAGTCCTTACTTAGAAAGGCCAACAGTCCAATTTGATCTTCTCTACAGACCTTAATCTTACGTTTGTGGGGAGAAGTGAGGGCTGGTTAGGTTTCATTTTAAAATAAGTTGAAAAAACAGCCGATTTGTATTTTGCAGACGGATAACAGCTTGCATGTGATCTTCATATATTTGAAAGAATATTATATCTCCCAATTCTTCACATCATTGCAATTAAGGTGGGTTTTTTTTAGTGCTTCAAGCAGTTTTGGTTGTTCTTTCAAGAACAGTATACGATTAACCAGAAACCATGCTTGCAAAATACAGCACTGTTTTGGAAAGATTTCCTCCTTCACAATCTTCCTAAGAATTTCATTGCAACTTCATGAAAAACGATAGACTGGGCTAAGCTTTTGTCCCACCAATTTATTTTAGCAAGCAGAAGGCAAGGATCTGGACTGTCAGTAAAGTGGATACTAGGAACGAGGGTCAGAGGAAGGAGACGTAAAACGTCCGTTTGTCACTTACACATCTTAATCACTAATAAGACAGCAGTAGATATCTCAGAGTCTTTCAGGGAGGAAAACAAACTACGCCACACACAAAGATCCCCATCAGACAGCCGGTGAGCACTGGCGGCACTCTGTGCTAAGGCAGCAAAGGTGGTCCGGCCCGGCAGCCGTCGGCTCTGTGCCCGAGAGGAGCTGGCACCGTGCGGTACATGCTCGACGTGTGTTTGGTGGGGGAGGTGCTGGAAGGAGGCTACACTGGGGGAAAAGCAAGGGGAAATCAGAGGGGGCAGTCAATTACAATATTTGAAGGCATGCAATTTGCATACAATGACCAATTTCCTATTAAAAAAACCCAAACGTGTTCAGTGGCATGTATTAAATGCATATCCAGAACGTTATTTTAACACATAAGCAACAATACTTTAGAAGTCCCTGATACGAACTGAGGATGGAGCTAAGCACCCCAGTAGTGACACAATATAAACTTCAGCACATGAAATACTGGAAGTTGATGTAAACAGCTTTTAATAGCAGTGAACATTTGTTCGCTTTGTTTAGACCATCTGGATGTTCCATTGTGTTCAGTTCAACACCGACCGCCGTCGGGTGACAGTTGATATATGTTAAGTACAAGCAAAGTGCCTCAGCCCACTCCAGGGACCCCGAGGAGAACTTTTCAGTGTTTTGTGGAATATGCTGTCAGACCGCAGCACAGTCGTCTGCATCCTTAATGGCTCTGGGCCAAAGTCCTCCAGCTTTTTAGTTTTTTTAAAAATCAAAGCAGAGTTTTGATTTTACTGTTTGAAAGGTTAGGAAAACTATGCCAAAGTTCTTCCAGGCAGCTTGGAGAGCATCAGCTGACAGGAATAATTTTCAATATGGAGCAAAGAATAAAGAGAACCACTAATCCTGAGAGATTCCAGGTTTCACTCATTTTACATGCAATGTGGCTAACAGCCTTTTGAACAAAAGAAAAAAGTTACTAATAAACACAATGAATTAATTGCTCTGAAAAAAAAAAGATAGAAAATAACAGTTAGAAGCACAGAGATTTTTTTCATGCCTATCCAAAAATATACTACATTACATCTTGCCTACATTTTGGCTAGTTGGTGATGCATCCTCTGCAGGTGATAGAAGCTATCTTTCAGTCATGTTGGCCATTTCAAGTTTAATCCCTGATCATGAAATGCTTTGACTCCTGAAATTAAAGGGACTATGCAAAGAAGAATTATCATTATTGCTACTATTCTGCATCTTCACATAACCACCACTTCGGTTCTGCTTTATACAATTAATGCTTTCAGAAAGTAGAAAAGGCATAACTGAAAGCTTATTTGGATGTATTTACCTACAAAAAAAAGTATTTTCAACTTTAAGGTACAAAATTGAAACAATTTAGCTCAGACTTCCCTTAAGATGTTGATCATGTAGTACAAAACTGTTTTTCTACCTCCGGAAGTAGTATTATTTAATGAATCATTTGATACATCTGGAATGCCAGATCTCAAATCAAAAGGAATCAAAGTACTGAATAACACGGAAAAATACACCCTAGATGATTACAGTATACGATCTTTCTCTTTCAGTTATGCTTGTTAGATTATTTAATCTTTCTGGTTACTTGCTTCTTTCTGCAAAGTTTAGCTCTTGTAAGTTTGACTCTTACAAGCTGTTGCAGTAACCTATTTATCCACCAAAAAGGTAGCATGTAAGCAGCAACGCTCCAAGGTTTCTCACAGTACACCTCAGCTCTGACACGGGCTGAGAGTATGTGCTAGTTTCCATTCCACTTGTTTTAACAACCTCTCACAAAGGCTATTCCAAAGGGTATGGGGCAATACTGGCTGTTACAGAGGTATCCATGTTAAACTATCCTGCAAGAATCAATTGTTGTATGTTGTTTCATACACATTGAAGCTGTCAAGCAAACATTATGAACATGGCAATTTCAATCACTGTTTGGAAATAACCTCTCTCCTTTATTTCAGTCTAACCCAAGAGAAATTAGTCCAGGAGTAGAAATATCTTCTAAAAGCATTACAGAGAGCGCCACCAAATTATATTTTAAGTCTACGGAAAATTGTCCTGCAAATGATATGCATTTGAATAAATAACATCCTTTTCAAACATAATGAAAAGAAACAACATCTCCAAGTGAAGTCAGGAGTAGTAAATTCATTAATGTAAAGAATGCTTTACATAACTTCAAGAATATCCACATCTCACAGAACCAGGTCAAAAATAAAGGTGATCAACATATTCTGCATTCAAGCTCAAAAAACATGATCTAATTACAACATTCAAACATAGATCACTTACTGTAAAGGAGTCACTGTTCCAGCTGGAGTTAATATCCAGCTCATTTGTACTGCTCACCTAAATCAATGGGACAACTCCAGTTATTTAACTGGATTTCTGCTGGAAAACAATAATATAGCTATATTTCCAGTGTGCAGGTAACTTCTAAACCTTCTCTTCCATGTTTGTAAAATGTTAGCTTTTATAATTCTGCAATCATAACAGTTCATACAAGATTGCTTCTTTTCAACATTATTTCTATTTTGGAGAGTTTTTGTGAAGCATGATGCACAGTCAACTCGGCATTAAGAAGTTTATATTAGACTTGCGATTTGAATTTACATTTATGCTAAGATTTCAAATAGTTTTATAAACATTAAATAAATGCTGCAGTACCACTGAACAGCAAGTGCTACACAGCATGTTTTATCTAATTTCCAGAAAAATAAACAGGCACAGAAAAGGCAACTTAGTCAATGGGCACATGACATTTAGTTTTGGTTCCGTTCAAGAGAACACCTATCTTAAGTGCTGTTGATGCTCAGGCACTACCTTTTCCAATTATTACTTGAAGTATTTTTTAAAAAAATTAGGCCCCTTTTTTTAGTTTAAAACCATTAAGTCACAAACTGCCAGTTCAGTAAGACTTGGGCTGAGCTACAAACATACCACACGAGCTTTCAGTTAACTGTTGACTATGACTCACCTGGGATGCTAATGGAAATTGGAGCTATTCGTTTTCAGGCCAAGCAGTTTATGATCAAATACTCTGCACATTTATCTCTGCTGTTCCAAACATATATCCCATCCTTAATCTGATTACATCCTTAATTTTCTTAGTTGTTTTAACTCTTCTTTTTTTCCTTTACACTGTCTAGTCAGAGCTGTCTGTCACAGCAGCTCATAATCAAGTTTCATACTCCATCCTTGTACTGTAAAACACAAGTACAATAAAGGCACTACAGAGTCATTGTCTTAGCATAATTTTAAGGTGTGAAAAAATTATCAACTGATTAATATTGCATCAGACAAAAAATATTGTAAATTAATAAATCATTAAATAATTTGCTCTTTCAAAACCAATACAATCAATACTTCTCATGCTATTTTATACGATCATGTAGTTAAGCAAAAGAAAAATGCAGACGTTATTAAACTGTCTTACCTAGGAAAACGTCTAAAGTTTCTGTTTTGTTTTTGAAAGAATGCAGTGGGTATCACAAGTTTATAAGCATTCACACATAAACCAGCCAAGTACTTAAATTTTTGTGTTTGTGTAGCAATGTAATATTTCAAAAGGAACTGAATTTAATCGGATGCAGTAGAAGTTATTCAATAGCTGATAAATTGATGTGCTGTAAAATGTAATGTCACCTAGTTAAAAAAGAAAAGAGAGAAGATGCTAATTCTGCTGATGAAGATATTGTTTTTCCCCTCTTGTGCCCTATTCATTATGCAAGGCTGCAGAATATGAAGTGTAGTGTGTGATCCGGGCGATCTAATGATCTCCCACACCTGCTCATCTGGTACAATTTTAATTAACACTCCAAGGAGGTTTGTCAAGAGTAATCAAAAACATTGTCGCTTATAAAGCTGTGGCAAGAAATCAATAGTTTTCATCAGAAAAGGTAAGGTCTGGCATAACTGAACCATTTAATTGCTTCATTCCAATAAACAAAAACTGCACATTTTAATGACTTGATTTTGGAGATCAATATCTAACCACATATTGCATTAAACAGCAACATGTGGTGGGATATTCACAGTCATTTCAATTCAAAATGAAGCATTCCTTTTTTTTTATTTCATCTCGAATGGCAATAGGTTGCTGAGCCTATGCAGTGCTATGATTTATATCAAATGAGTGACCTCTAGGGCCGTAAGACTAGAACGGGTGACTAGTTCTCAATGGTAAGCTACTGGCACTTGACAAAGTGCCTGAAGCAGAATGAATTTACTTCTCTTTTCCTCAATCATCAACAGGCTCTGCCCTGACCCCCATACTGACTCCTATAACAAGATCTCCTGTCTCTGACTGAAAAATTTACTGTCATGTCTACTTTTCATTGAGCTCAAGTGAGTACTTCTGTCACCTTCAGTGAACTGAGTCTGTAAAAGATTTAACTAAACACCAGTCACAGTTTAAAAACTAAGCAAGAACAACTCATATAAAAAATACCACTTTTAAGCACTTCTGCTTCTTAAAAGTCTAGGATCTGTGCCTTTTTATTATGGTTTTGCTTCTTTAAGTGTGCATGATTAAACTTTTAAAAGCCACGGCTCCACAAGGCAATGAATGAAAGACTCACGGTATAACGTAGGTATTGTAACATTAGTAAAATCCAGTAGTACCGGAACACTCCTCCTGGACACAAACACAGCCAAAGTTTAAATGCTTGCGAACTATGAAAGATGCAACAATTTTACATATGAAGAGATATCAACTATAAATCACACAGCCATTTGAATTCATGATCTGGTTTGTATACAATGTACAACATCACCATGCTCAAAATACGTCTATATACAGTAATTATACTAACATTTTTTTTTTTACTGTTCAATGATTTTTCATTTTAAAGCAATATTTGTAAAATATTTTTCCACACTCTTTCAATAATAGCAGTTATCACAGAATATATGATATCTAGCTACAACATAAGAGTATTCATGGCATATCTATTTCACTAGTTTTAGTTTATATCTAATTTTCACTAGTATTTTACTAATATTTTAACTTTATAAAGTAATAAATACTAATATTATAAGAACTCTTTCTGTCAACATAAGGCAATTAAAAGAATGACACTTGATGGTTTATTCCAACATCTCACTAGAGCCTTACACAAAATTTTCACTCCCTCTTTAATTTTCAATTCTTCTACCCTCCCTGCTTCACAGCTTCTGGCTATTGGCTTTTACAATCTGTCCCTAGAGAGCCAGGAGTTATTACCCCTGTCGATGGAAGAGAAAGGGATGTTATTCCCCTGTCACCCTCTCCAGCTCCAGCAGATTCCTAGCTCTGATCTATAGCCTTCATTGGAGAAAAGCGTCTGACATGCTGTTAGTTCTCAACCCTGTCAGATCCATCTACCCATGCTACTTGGCATTACTTACTGGAGTCAGAGTCACAGGAGTCAGACCAAAAATTTGAGAAGCAAACACTATATTCACTTCTATTTGAGTAAATATAAGAAAGGAACATCTACTGCAAAGCGTGCTGGTTTTCAGGAGGCACTGTGTGCTGCGTACGCTTTGAATCTGAGCTTAGAAACAGCTAAAGCAGTATCTGAAATTATCCATGTTTACAGTGGAAAGATTGCAGAATCCAGGTACCCTCAGGTAAACCCAAAGGGTACAGAACAGCTAAAAAAATGGACTTAGGAAAATTCAGTAACTCCTTCAATACTGTTTTAACAAATTGCTGCTTAATTTTTTAATGTTCCCTTTTAATTGACATTCAGATGGCTGCCATATAAAATGGGTACCTTCGATGGCAGGCGAGAGGCAGCACGAGATGGTTATGAATCGCTTCACTTGTACGCTGCCTGTTGTCCAACAATACAAATCTATACATCAGCATTTCGCATGTATTGTTTTACAGGACTTCAACAGTAAATCAACCTTTTATTGCAAAGTATCAATAAGGGGACTGTGAAGATGGCTGGCTTAGTTCATCCTATGCTCCACACTCTCACCAAAACAATCTCCCTGCCTCACACACACTGACGGAATAGCATGGGGCTTGGCTCTGATCTCCACCACCTCCCATGGTCAGATACTCCTCTCATCAGGCTAGAGTCAAAACCATTGTGCTTGGTGTGACTGCCAAGCAAGGGGTGATGCTGCACCTCAATACGTGCAGCTTTTGCTCACACCATCAGGATTAGCAATACAGGCAAAACTGGGAAGAAATGAAAATCCTGCTACAACAGCGCCTGACCCATCTTCAGGCAGAAGCTCCTGCACACAGAGCTTCTCATATACCCATTTGCTGTCTCCATGTCTTTTTTTTTACTCCTATCCTTTCTTTCCTTCTTTCAACAAGGCCATGGGAAGAACAGATTTGCTTCTCCGTTATGATTTTTACAGAGCAAGCACATTTCATCATAAGCAAGGCTGAAGGAGGAAGGTGTTGCTGTTTCCACTTCCTTTCTCTCCCTGTACTCAACGAGAAGCAGGAGCAAGCGAGCTATTACTAGAGGAGATAAGGGACTGGAGTCAAAGCAGTGACTGTAGATGGTGCAGGATGACTGCTACTGGGCATTGCCCAGGTGGCCAGGAAGGCCAACAGCATCCTGGCTTGTGTCAGAAATAGTGTGCCCAGCAGGACAAGGGAAGGGATCATCCTCCTGTACTCAGCACTGGTGGGCCTGCACCTCATATACTGTGTTCAGTTTTGGGCCACTTACTACAGGAAAGACATTGAGGTGCTGGAGCGTGTCCAAAGAAAGGCAACGAAGCTGGTGAAAGGTCTGGAGAACAAGTCTTACAAGTAGCAGCTGAGGGAACTGGGGTTGTTCAGCCTGGAGAAAGGGAGGCTGAGGGGAGACTTTATCACTCTCTACAACTACCTGAAAGGAGGTTGTAGCCATGTGGGTGTCTGTCTTGTCTGCCAAGTAACAAGTGATAGGACAAGAGGAAATGGTCTCAAGTTGCTCCAGGGAAGGTTTAAATTGGATATTATGATTAAATTGGATATTATGAAAAATTTCTTCACCTGAAGAGTTATCAAGCACTGAAACAGGCTGCCGAGGGAAGCGGTTAAGTCACTATCCCTGGAGGTATTTAAAAGACGTGTAGACGTGGCACTTAGGGACATGGTTTAGTGGTGGACTTGGCAGTGCTAGGTTTAGGGTTGGACTCAATGATCTTAAAGGTCTCTTCCAACCTGAATGATTCTACCATTCTATGATTCACTTTTGCAGGTCCGAATTGTTTTTGACCACAGAAATCACCACATTATCCTCAGGAAATCAGAGTGTTTAGCAAATATTCTAGAAATTTATAAGTAACAGATAGAACATAGACAGACTTCAAGATTCACGATAGGCAAGGGAGTGTCCCTGCAGAGGGAAACAGTAGGTATCAGAATAGGATTTTGACCTTGAATGAGCTTCTGTTGGAATATAAATAATCAAAATATTTGACTTTTGGTGTCCCTCAAAACTCAAATACATGCTGCCTACAAGTTCTCATTCAATATTAAGGAATCAGTTCTTAATCCTGATGGATCAGCTCTTGCTTGTTTTTTAAAAGTTTCCACGTTCATTCTGATCCCCATTCTCCAGCAGAAACAGCAGTGCCTACAGCTACACAGGGCATATTTCCCCACTGAGAAACAACATACAGAGTCTGAAATCTCACAAGACACATCAGTAAAGTTTTCCAGATAACTAATATTTGGGGCATTTTTATACAACCATTTGCACTTTCACTTTCCTGAGGTACAGAGCTATAACCATAATCAGGTTTATCTGCCAAAGCCAGCAAGCGTCATCATAAAATAATTTTAAAAGGCACAACAGAGGTTTTAAAGCACAGTAAATGGGATCTTACTGAGAAGGAAAGGAGAGAGGCCAACAACAGTATTACTAAGATATTCTGTGTGAGGATATAGTAGGTTATCCTTTTTAGCATGAGGAGAAATTAGAAATTATTTAGTGCATTTAGCCAGGAAACTAATAGAAATCAGAAAACATGGAGGAGAAAAAGCACTGTACTCTGCTTATGCACAGCGGTAGCTGCTCTGTTCCCTTAGAGGCACCAAAACCTGTCAAAAAGAATACAGACCGCTTTCTCATGGCATTTTCACTCAAATTTGTGTATTTTATCCTCCTGAAAGTGAATAACTTTATTCTCATTGTAACAGATTATAACTGTAAAACATTAATGTAAATGTAAAACATTAATTTAATGTAAAACATTATCATTAAATGCCTGCCTCAAATGGTGAGAAGACATTTAACACTGGGACTATCTGGGCAGTTATGACTATACATGCATATGTTTGCACACGCAAATGTATTTTTGGCAGAATTTAACGCTCCTTATCTGCAAAACATTCTGTATAGAAAACGGTATAATATGAATAGATGAAAAGTGTAATATACAAAAGTGAAAATAAATAGCTTAATTTTCCACAAGCATCTTAAGACACCATTTTTGGTCAGAGTTACTTTTAATACATAATATTCTAGATTTCAGACCTTCATGAGCACATAACATTTAAGAGAAATGCAAAATAAATAGGTAGATTTAAAAATTAAATTAAACACATGGTAGCCAGGCAATATGAATGCTAGAAGGTAACACAGTGTTTCAACACTTGCATTAGTATATACTTATATTATTTGCTATATCAGTTACTTCCTGAATGTATAAAAACAAATACGGTCTGAGAGGGGAGATATCACATGTTGCCCAATTTAAGAATTTCACATTCAACTCATAATAGCTTTGTATTGCTTAAAGCCTCAGTTCTTTTTAAACGAAGCAATTCTGAGAAGTTCTTTGGCATTTCTTAAGTGAAAGCTGATACACTCCATTTCTACCCTTCCCAGGAGTGCGCCCACGCTGGAAAAAGGGGGGGGTGGAGGGCGTCTAACTTAATCATGATTCAAAAATAATTAACACATGGTAAAACTCTCCTGTGAACAAGAGTCTACATAATTTTCACATCCTTTAGCAGTCAACGTAAACTGGCAAGGACTCCACTCACTACAGGATGATACTCATAACTATTGAAAAGGAAAATGTTCTACCATAAATACCAACCACAAAACTCATTCTACTTTGAATTCTAAACAAGCAAGTACATATTGCTAATATACCACTGAGGCATTTAGAATGAAAATCTGAGTTATGCTTTGTTTTTGTTTTTATTTTTTAATTTATATTCAGTCTAAATAGATGGCATTATAACAGCACTAAGGAGATGTCAAGTATGAGGAATAAACATTGAAAAGGCTGTGAGTTTCATGTATAAATCCCCCTAAACCTTGGAAAATTAACATGAAATGTATTTTTAAGTCATTGGGAAGAGGTCCCAGCACTGCAGACCTCCAGTAAGCTTATTAAACATTCTCTGTTCTCTTCATTTATTCTTTAATATCAATTCAGAATAATCTTTTCTAAAAAAAAAGTTGCAGTTCAAATTTTTCCCAAGTGTGAATTATTATTCCTAAGAACCCTTGAGTGTCACCTCATTACTTTCCAATAACAAGGTTTATGTTCAAGTTCCTGAATTGCACAGATAACCCACTACTTAGAACAATAAACCAGATTTACTTCTTTTGAACTAATAAATTTTTTTTTTTTTTTTTTTTTGTTAAACACCATATAGACTTTTTGGTCTAACCTCCATGGGGCATGCAACAGCAGAAGAGAAGATGCCCTCAAGAAGACAGATGCCCTCAAGAAGACAGAGAAAATAAAACCACAAGGAAATACAGCAGGCAGACGAAGAAAAAACAGGGGACTTTGGGACAAGATCAGACAAGGCAAAGGACAACAGTCATGTCACTGATAAGGAAGTTGAAAAGAAAGCACTCACTGAATCAGACAGGCTTTGGTGTATCTTGAGGTACAGAATAAGAAAGCAAGATTTTGCATAGGCTTAAGCAGAACTACAGAGAGAAGAAAGGAGACAAAATTGGAAGAAATGGTATTAGCTAAGAAAACTAGTTACTAGAGGAACGACAGGCATTTTATTGCAGGAATTTAAACAAGCAGTATACACAGGGAGAACCAACAAGATTTGTCTACCAAGATAAAGGAGGAAATGCTCAAGAGTTGAACTCAATACTTTAGCAATCAGTATTGAGAATGGTGATGTTAACAAACAGTGATTGGGACTAAGCTGAAGGTAAACAGATATTCAGAACAAAGAATGAAAAAAACGGAGAGATGTGAAAAGATTTCAGATGGAATTTGGATGTCATCAACACAAAAATACTGTTTAAAGCTTGAAATGAAGAAGCCAGTCACAGAGAAAATACAGAAAGAAGGGATACAACTTTGGAAGAATTATTGCAGAGAAGACTGAACAGCAATCAGTAACAGTGAAAATGAAGGAAAATGTGTGAAGGACAACAGAAAAGCATTGACTGAACCCTAGAAGCCCAAGAATGAAAGTTTAAAAAGAGAGAGCAACAGATCAGGGAGATTTTGCCTTGAAGAATCTGTTAGTGACCTAATTCAGGGGAAATTTGATTGTGGTGAACAGAGAAAGAATCTGACTATTCACCATGCAAAAATTAGCAAGAAAAGAAGCAAAATCAACTACAGAAGCAGCATGTTTATGTTTGAAAGGTGTAGGAAGGAAATGGGAAAAGTACCTGGAAGCATTCATGAGGTCAAGAGATTTTATTTATTCTTTTGGACAATGCTGAGTATACTTGAAAGTGCATGGAAGTTTCCATGCATGTATTTTATTCTCCCTGTAAATCCCCTCCTATATTACTTCAGCATAATACTGGAAAGAACAAAGTTCTCCAAAACAGCAAAATCTCCCTCTGAACGCTAAAACTTCAGCCACACCATGACAGGATACAAGACAAACTCAAACTACGATTTTAAAAAGGCTGTAGAGCTCTAAATTTCTTCCATTTAGACATTTTTTTTTCCATCTGAGCTTAATTACCATCATCTCTAAGGTTTCCCTCCTCATTTTAATCCTCATTCTTAATCATGAGCTAAAACATCTTTTGCACATTCTATATTATAAACACATTACATCTCAAAATGACAATTTCAGGCCTAACTGGTTAATTTCAACTACTCTAAACATGTAACAAATTATATTTCTCTCTGTCTGCTGTCACATGGTGGAGTGTCCTCGAGAAGATGATCCTAACTAACACCAGCTGTGCTCAACTGCCATTAACATTACAGCTCCAGTATATGCACACAATCTATAAAGTACTGACAATTTAAAGCTCCCTTTTAAGAGAATATCAAGGTCATAAAATTCAAATCCTGTATTCTAAATCCATTCCTCATCAGCCTTTACAAGTCATAACAAAAAGAAAAAAAAAATCACATGATCACAGCTGGAATTAAAATTGGGCCTTTCCTTTAATCCAGCAATAACCACCATATGCTGCATTATACTAGAAGCAACAAAGAATAAATGTATCTCCAGCTCAGCAACACATCAAACTAACCCAAGTGTTTCTTTTCACATGATTTCTTCATTTGAAAAAAATACACAAACCAAAAATGTCATTAATAGGTGGCAAAATGTGTTTCTTTGATGTATGCTTGCTAGAAACCTTACTTGTCCCTCAGAAAGTACCAAATAAAATTATTTCTACCCTTTCTAGGTGCATCAAAGCATAGAAGCTGGTAACAAAAACTGCCACCTTATTCTGTGAGCATCACAAGAGACACTGGTTTCAAATACATCCTCCTTGTTCAAGACCACAGGAAGAGTTTCTCCATAATGCAGAACCACATACCACTGCAGAAACAGCTGAAGTAATTATTTCCACAGTGGGTGGATGACAGAGAGAGGAGAGAGAGGTGGAAGGGGTGGGAAGGTAAAAATTTGATTTAATATATTATTTGATATTCAACAGAATATGTGGTGCAATTCAGGATAGATAACTCAGACACTGGAAGGAGGAAAGAAAACCTTTTCTGAGGATAGAAATCTACTGAATACCAACAGGGCTGGGATGTCTCAAAATGAAGTGTGGCAGGCTGTGCAAGAGCTCACAAGGACTGTCCTATCTGTTAAAACCACCATTATGCCTATGGTGAACATAAATTGTACTGGGGTGAGCATCACTCCTGCATCCTATGTGCCTTCAGACAACTCCATCCCGGAGCACCACTCTGCAATCTGGAGGCACAAACCCCCACTAGCGGTTTCACTGCATTTCAGCTCTTCAGTAACTATCAGAATCAAGTGGGTGATTTCACACGAAACACATAACCCTTTAAAAGAAATGGGTCCTTCGTTCCTCTTGAGAAATGTTTATGACATTTCATAAGATCAAATCACAAGATCTCTGCAATATTACTCCACGAAAGCATAAAATCTGAGTTATAACTATTCTAATCACCATAAACCTCTGTCTAATGCTGCAACTTCTGTAGACAACACTGCTTTGGAAACACTCTTTATATTTTTTATTTTGGAAGACAGGAGATGGGAGAAGTTAATCTATTCCTTAAAGTATGATCATTTTGAACAAATTATAAAATGGCCTATCATTTTTATTACTCTGTGGTCAGGCAAATAATATTTAGTACATTACTTATATTTTCCCAGCAAGAAAAAAAAAACCAGTATAGGTGAAGGTTAAATTCAACTTGTATGTCCATGTGAAAAGATATTACTCTTGTCTCATAAAGAAGATACATAATTAAGGCTGTGAACTGCATGATCAGTTCCATCGTTAGCAGAAGGGATTTCTGAAATCTATATTGATTTTTGCCTGTGAATCTGCATTAGCCTAATCCTCATAACCAAGCACTATGAATCCACAGAGAATTGATTTTTTTTTTTTCCTCTTCCGTTCACAAAATTCTCACAACTGAAATTTTTGTGAGAAAACTAATGACAAGCCTAGATGTTTTCCAAAAATACATACGTGCAAGTGGTAGGGGAGCTTTCTGCTGCAGAACCCGATTTGAATATATTGACACCTCTTCCAGGCAGAGCATGTTTTGTTCTATGGTACTTTATAGGAGATCTGAGTATCATCCACTATAAGTGCGTAGCAAACATTACATATGACATGCTACCAAAGATATAAAAAAAAAGAGGGGAGAAACATAAAATATTATCAGATCAAGTTCTGCTCTTAACTATACTGACGTAAATACCTTTCAACTAGATTAGCCCAATCCAGAAACTCTTTTCATATCCTCACGTTCTCAGTACAAGCAAGAGTGCTCGCAGTGAGTGGTTCGCCACATACCAGTGCTGAATGCAACGTACCATCGAATCACAGTTTATTTCTGACAAAAAAAGCTGGGGGCAAAGAGATTTAAAAAGAAAAAAAAAAAATCAATATGATCATTAGTCTAACATGCCCAGCTCTCAGAAAACATAAAATCTAAATTACACAGATTAAACACAACACTGGATTTGGGTGCAAAATTACCCGCATCCCCAGAACGCAGTTTTGGTACAGAAGGTCACTGTTCAAAGCTCCAGGCTCAAGTCCCAGATAACTTTACCAAGTTCCAAATTTGCCAGAAGACCTTAGCTTCTGCACAGCCTGCTTGCAGCTTGAAACCCACAGCGTCATGCATTGAACTAAGAGGAGATACTTTCCCACCACCTCAAATGGACTTTGGTTCCGGGCCCTCGCACTCCTCCAGTGTGTCACGGATGTACCTGATGAGTAGCACCTCATCCTGCTCGAACTCAGCAGGCTCCTGCGCACTCCTCCCCACCCACACCACGTAACTCCTGTTTCAGACCCCCATGCCCTATACAAATCAGTAAAACGACTAGCTCATACATGTCCACAGCCCACCACTTAAAGAAGTGCGAAACATCAAATGCACAAAATGTAAAGAGTTTAAAATCAGCTTCTCTTTCAGAATATTATGTTCGTTCTTGAAAAATAGTGGCAACCTCAAAAATGCAGTGAAAACTGCCCTTTGACGAAAAAAGACATCATAAAGAATCGTAATGCTGACTTCCTAACAGCAGCCTTCTCACCACACTCAGACTTTGAAATTAGTGTCTTAGAAGTCGACATTTCTAACTTGAAAAAATTGCTTTGGATACAAAATTTTCAATTTAGAACCTGAATACCTAGCTCAGTGTAGGCACACTCCTTCCCCTACCCGCCACCCCCCCATTGTTTTTCTTTTTTTGATTTGGTTTGTTTTGATTTTGTTTTTAATAAACAGAAGCTGACCTGTAGCTACAGAGAACCCAACACATCTGTTAAAATGTTGACAAAGAAGGGAAGTCAGATGCTGTGATAGAAATGCATTTTACGGTTCCTTTAGGAATCTAACTCCAAGAGCCAGCATGTGTTATTAAAAACAAACTACTTGCGGTAAAAATCTATTTCTGGGGATTGTTTACTGAAATGAAACGTGTATTCGCTAGGGCAGTATTTAAAGCTCCACAGATAAGTGCAAACTGTTCCTGAAAAGATAGATGTAATAAAATGCAAAAGGGAAGTGGTGACAATATTAGCTTTGCACCAATTCATTTACAGTAATTTCAGATTTCATACATGTAAATTAGAGGAAATTTCCAATAACAGGCTGCTTACACACTGAAAGAAGGCTTGCTGTGTTCGCTGTAGTATAATTTTCAACACTTCCAACTTACTTCCTCACAGAAGGTTCAAGATTGTTTTCAGGATTATTTTATAACTGAGGCTGCATAGAGCAAAGCATGACATTGAAAAATAGACTTAATTATTCCTACAAAAAGATTCTTGGCATAGGTCCACTTCATATCAGCTTAAAATACCCTACACTGTTCTATTGGCAGGATCATATGTTTACAAGCACTGGATTACAGGAGTAACCACACCTCCAAGCTAATTTAAAACAATTTCTGTTAAATAGAAACAGTAGGCTCTGGTTTCTTGAATTTGGAAGGGGAGGAGGAAAGGAAAGCAGCACAGGATGCAAGGGGATATGTTCCTATTATTACTCTCGGTTCATCGGAATACTGCACAATACAGGGCAAAGGACCCATTTTAATCCTAGGTGATGCAGTAAGACTTAATTCAAGTAACAAAGCTTTTTTTTTTTTTTATGTTGACAAAGCATATAAAAATAGACTTTGATTTCTTAGGGAAAAGCATCTCAGCACACATACTCTTCCCAAAGTACTCACAGCAACTCCTGCAAGTTATTAATTTATCACAGGATATTTTCTCTCCCTAACTAGGCACATTCCAGCAGCAACAAAGTATTCTCAAAATGACTGCAAACCCTGTTCCAGAATGAATACATGCTTTTGTGACTTAATGGTTTATAGCCTCTTTTGCAATTTTTCTTAGAAACACTCTTTTGGATGCATTTATACAGTACAGCAGTAAGGAGGAATAACTGAAAAAAAAAAAATCTGGAAGAATTCTTAGGTTCTACTCCCTTAAAGTGAACATAGTCCAGTAAAATCTTCATCAGTATCCAGTTCTGAAATCAAGTATGAATTCTTATCACCTGGCCCATAGACACACAGGTTTTTCAACCATATCTTACAGCAAAATCCAGCACAAACATCAGAAGCAGTATAGCCACCCAAGCCCAGCGCTGCACCTGAGTTAACATAACCTGATTCCCAGCAGGGCTGAGATGCTGAAAGAGTGCTGCTAGTTAGTGCAGCAGGGCTATTCTCAGCACTCAAATGACTCAGGACATTCCCGCATCACTGCCAGGAACACCAGAGCCTGAAAAAACACAAATTGCCAATGTATTCATCTCTAGTAGCTGAGGTGGGCATTTTTGCTTCCCTATGATGGGGTACCTTGAATTACAGGACACTGTATCACAGGCACAGTATATAGGCAGCAGGCTTTCATATCCATATTCTTAGTAGAAGATACAAATTTTAAAACACTGAGATATTCCCTAGTGTGAAATTTTAAAATAAAGAGTTCCCTTTGCCTAGTGGGCTTTATTTCCCTTCTCTCTCTTTTTTCTTTCTTTTTTTTTTTTCCTTCTTTTTTTAATAACCCCTATTGACCATTGCACTACTGACTAATATCTTCTGCATCAGAAGGAAAAATACTGAGGATGTTTGTCAGCCATACTGTCAGGAAAATCAAAAGCAGATATGTAAGAGAAGAAAGATTATCACATTAGACATAGAAGAAGAAAGATTAACCTACAAGAGCTGTAGAAGCAGAAAGATGAGCAAAAAGTGGGGGACTCAGTGGCTCAGGGGATTGGTGATGGGTTAGACTGCGTTCCTCCTCTAGATCACTGGCTCATATCCAGCCCACATCAGTAGTGACTGAGTGTTATTACCACCTGATGGATTTTTGGTGACCTCTGCAAAAAATGAATTGATGGGTTCAGTCCAGCTGAATAAATGTTCCCATCATAACAGGTACACCACTGTCTCAGCAGAAGGAAGGGAGCAGACACGGACAGAAAACGTACCTATATCCCTACAAACTAGTTTAGTGCACAAGGAAGTCCACCTACTAGAAATGCCACAGAGATTTAATACTTTCATAGCTCGAGGATTGTCGATTTCTTTTTTGAAGCCTTGGTGTTCACCATCCCTCAGTGTTCCCCATGCATTTGTCCTGGATTCTCACAGGCAAAGGCTGCCCGCAACCAAGTCAGTGCCGTAGACTGAAAGTCTCTTAAGGGACAATCTGAATTTGAAATTATATTACACACTGTTGCTAAAGTTCCTCCCATATAAAAACACAGTAAGATAATACAGCTTTAGACATGGCTCTTGAAGAGTTCTGTTTAAAGGTTGTGTAATGTTAAGTTCACTGAACTGAGAATTAAAAACATGTTTTCCCTGCAATTGCAAAAGATACCCCAAGTCAACACTCTCTCTGGTCTAAGTTTCAAGGCTCATTCATTGTCCTGAAGGATTGCTCGTGCATGCATAATTAGATTTTCAGAGGATATGGTTGGGATGACTGGAAAACAGCTGAAATTCCCTGCTTCCTTTAGGCAGGGCTTTAGCAGGTTCCTCCTCTCAAGTAAGTAGGAGCCCAAATGGTTCCCAGCACAGTATTTGGGGTGCTGTAGCTGCTCTATGCTTACTCCTTCAGGAGAGCTCCCAAGAGAGTCCAGGGAGAAGAAGCTCTCGAGGAACACAAAACACAAGCAGCCACTCGGCGCCTGGAGCTAAATGGCACCTTTTCCCCCAAACATAGCAACAAATGATCTCAAGCCTGGTACAGGTAGGGATGCAGGTTTAACATGAACATGGCATTTGTCCATATTTCCTCTGCAAGACATGCAGAGGAACTAGAGCTGTCATCTCTGCGTGGCACACTGCAAGTAACTAAACTGCTGCGGTCTCAGGAGGTCTAACACCCCTCAACCACACAGCATTTTTAAATAGGTGACCAGATAATAGTTTACTATGATGTCATGTGTATGGCATTGTATTCCAGTTTCTCCAAAGACACAAATTCCTACAAGGAAATTACCTAAATTTAAAACATGGTATATTATATCAAATTAAATAAATACTAAACAAAAGAGGTTGTTGTCCAGCTTGCTAAAGTTACAGGAACTAACTAGAGAAAACTCAGTGATAAAGGACATCTGATATGGCAAGCAGACTGTCTAAAGCATTTTTTCAGAAACAGACCTACATTTACCTTGCTGTAGTACTATTTTACATGTCTCCTTAAGAAAAACTTCAAGGTGATGTTTAATAGAGGTTACGATAGAAAGAGTGACACTGATTGGGGTTTTTTTTTGTGATTTTCTATTTTTCCTTGACAATGGAAAAACTATTTGAAGTTGACTTATTCTACAAAATAAGTATGGAGAGCTTGAGGGGGAAAGAAGGTCCTTTTTACTATGACAGCACAAGTTTTCCAAATGTCGTGACCTTTCTTTCATGGGTGGCTTTTGGTCAGCCTGTCTAGAACGGGACCGTGCCATGAAAACAAAGAGCACTGTTGCTCTGAAATGCATTTCACTCAAAGAAAAATGAGAGAAATTCACCCTCCTCAAAAAAAGCGTGTGTTTTTTTAATATAACTCAAGATTTTTACTTAGGTGTCTCTGTCCTGAGCACCCAATAGCAAGAACTGAAGTTCAACATGTTGCTGTTCTCCCACTAACCCCTATTCTTCCATAAGCAAGAATAAAAAAACAGGAGTTGAGAATAAGTATTTCCAATCTATTAAAAAATAAGCCCCCATTGCTCATCATGAGAGCAAAAGGCTTGACAGTTAGTTGTCTTTGTCATTTATTTAATGTTAATAGAAATTCTTGCAGCCTCAGTGACACTGTTTCTTTAATTTACTACTTTTATTACCCAAGGTGAATAACCTCCTGCATTTTCCTATCTCATGACTTCTTCAGAGGCAGAAGTTTCTTCTGAGAGGCAGTGGAAAAAATTGTGTAAACTGGCTGAGGAAACTGAAACTGTGTTGTGAAAGAATTAATGTTTTTTGACGTTTATCATTCATCTGTGTTTTTTTCTTTTTTATATAATTTGATTGTTTTAATAGGAATTAAAATAACATTAATTTGCTTTTTTACAACAATTAGCAAATAGCATATTACTGGCTGCAGTAATTACATGTAGAACTAAAACACTTTATTCAAACCTTGGCAGATGACTGTCTACCATTCTCCATCACAAACAGGGCTGCAAAGTGATTTGCCTTCTCTAAAAATTATATGTATGATCACGTTTGAGTTGCTTCAGCAAGCAATCCCAGTATATTACATTGAACAGGCTTGGGGTTTCTTGGAGGGTTTTTGTTTGTTTGGGTTTTTCAACACTATTACCTGACATTTTCAAGAAAGATGGAAAGGAAGGAGAGACTGGAAAGCCTGTCCACTGATCTGAATAAACTGATGTATAGCTGAGAGGTGTGATAAAGGAGGACTATATCATCACAACATGCATGCTCAAGTGTGGTCACTGCAAAATCTCCATGAAAAACCTTGACTTTGCTGTTTCTTCAAAAGCAAGTATTTCATTCTAACCTTTTATCAACATTTTTTCTTTTAAATTTGTACTTAATTCTTCTCATTTCTCTCTTTCCCAAGATAAAAAGCAGTTTCAAGTGTCAGAAACTTCTCAGACATTGATGTTTGCTTCTTTAAAGAAGAGAAAGAGAAATAGATCCCTGTTTTAGCAAGTCTAGACAAACATTCTCATACGATAGAAACGCTGTCCTAAGAACATTTCTCCTTTAATATCATAGAACCAAACAGAAGATACCAACACAGAAAAACCTTAAACTATCCGTATGCTTCTGTGCTGACTCTTTGTTTATATGCAGCAAAGAGAAAATCACTAGCATATGTCCTAGCCGTTGCAAATTAAAGCTCAACTTTGTCACCCTTACTAAACCTAAGAGCAATTATTCCTGCAAATAAGTACAATGGTACTATTCATTCAGGTAAATACTGTTCTGTGTAAGAAGTGCAGAATCAGGACCTGCAAGAAAGCAACACATTTTAAGTTGTCTGGTTGATTTCTATTTTCAAAGAGAAAATTAAGATCAGTCACTCAATCTAAGGGACAGAGTCATTATTTGAAATCTGAATACATATATGGAGATCATTGCAACTGCATATTTTAAAGTAACTTCCTACTAGCAAAAAAATATATTTGAACCCTCTATCTGATTTTCTTATTTGAAGCATAAGCACCTGATAAATGTGTAAGTGACACACCTTCAGACACAGCAAAATAAGTAATTCCTCCTGGGGGCTATAAGCAGCTAAGTAGCCTGGCTCAATTGTCTTGTCATACCTTATACTCTCCTCAACTCCTTTGTTCTGGTATCCACGAAGCTTTATTAAAGTAGAGTTCAGTCATTTGCTCACTGCAATTCCAACAAACTGAGCCAAATGAACCATGTTCAGCCATCTGGAACCCCTTCCTCCAGAGTTTGCTCCCTTTGGGCTGCAGAATCAGTCTATTACACCGGCATGACATGATCCAGAAACTTGCTACCGCCACGGGACCTCAATTACAATTCCCAGTCCGGGTATTGCTGTCAGGGATTCTGCAATGCAACAGACACTGTATTTGCACCTCACATTACTGCAAAGCTATTAAAGCCTTTGCGCTTGGAATTCACAGACAACATCACAGGAGCTACAGAGCAAAGGAGAAGTCTGCACCGCCTCAACCAGGCTTAGAAATGGGCAAGAGTGCAGGGGACGATCGGCAGCTCTGCAATCAGATGCAGGCAGGGCAAATGGGCAGTCCAACCCTCTGCCCTACAGCCAGTTACTGCAGCGAGGGCACACAGCACTCGGCTGGGTAGGCAGAGGTCAATACAAACCTTCCCCGTAGCACTGAGAAAAGGACAGATTAGTTAGGAAAGAAGGAAAAAAAAAAAAAGAACAGAACTCACACCGGTAGCCTGTCCCCTGCTTTTCCCCAAAACACACAAGGGATTTGTAGTGCTGGCAAGTCAATACCTTTTAACCACCTCTGACACTTCATTCAGAGGAAGATGCGTGGCTCTCACGGCTCTTCTCCTACTTGTCAGCCAACCAGCAGACTCTCCTCTCCAGTACACTCAACAACAGGAGAAGGATGTTCCTAGACTGAAAACCTGATCTCCTGGAAAGAGGGCACTGGCTGCACTGCTCCTTCCTCTGCCTAAAAAAGTCATTTTTCCATCAACACGCAGGTCAGAAACAAAAGGAGTAAGGTAGCAGGAAGCACAACCACAGCACAGAAGAAACAACGGGAGTTATCCTAAATATTGACACACTTACTCTTCTGTTACAATGGCAAATACTTATTGAAATCATAGCAAGGAAACAAAGAGGCATTAGGCTGGTGAAATCTTCTCAGATGTAGCTAAGAGAGAGATCCTTTCAAACGTGTCCGCCAATGTGCCAAAGTAGTTTTTCTTTTTTTCCCTTGTCAACATCAGTATCCCTAAACCAGCCAAGGCTAATGGCATATAAAAACATATCGAACTCAGAACTCAGTAAATCTTGCTATCAAGCAGCAGTAAGAGAGTATATGAGCTCAGATACTGACTGTAGGATAGTTGGGCACCAAGTTGATAGCCTAATTAAAAAAACAAGCACTTATTAATTATCTCAGGAGATATCTTGTTAGGACATTTTCTTTCTGTTTGGTAATGTAGCTTGTATGTTGGAAAAGTCCTATGCTAACACAGCAGCTCTGCCCTCACCAAACACTTCAAAGCATTTCCTAATAAAACAAATAAAACAAGCTACATGGTCAGCAGCAGGTGTTACAGAAAACCCAAACACCAAAGCTCCAAGATCCATACCAGTTCCTGGGGGTTTACTCTCTTCTCAGCAAAGCAAGGCTGTTGCTCCAAGGAATTTTTTTGTCTCCAAAGCTTCTCCCTTTCGTAACGCTTTCTCCCAAAGGCTTCTCCCCTTTTGTATTTAACAGAAACTAATTAGTTGTATAGTTTTCTGTAATGTCCTTTCACAGCATTTGTAACCCTATAGAATATAATTACGTCCTTCACCTGCAATTTCAAGCGTTGCCTTAGGTATTTTCATAGGTACGAGAGCTTTCCTACATTGATAAAGAACGTTATATGAATATAATGAAGAACAAGACAACACATTATTTCTTGAGCCATTCAACACATTCATTCAATACACTTATATTACAGGTCCACACCAAGTCACTGGAAATTTTAAAAAAACACCCTACCGAAAATCACATTTCACATAGAAGTACAGCAGTTTACTTCATATAAAATACTTCTAATAAAGCGCTCACGGAGGCATTCACTGGCCCATTTCTTTTTTTTTTTTCCTAGTAGGTAAAATCTTATGCCAACTTCAAATCTTTATCATTTCCTTTGACAAAGAAAAAGCAAGCATGAATTAAAGGCTATTTTGTATTTCATTTTTACAGAATAAGAGGGTTGTGGGTTGATTTTTTTTCTGTTGGAGCTGGGATAGCACTACAGTGAGCCTGTAAACAATTCAGATAAAAGATATGAAAAATAATTATTGTTTAGCATCACATAGGGTGCTTGCGCTCTAAAGCGGATTACAAATCCAGCTGCACCTCTAATTATTGTCCCTTCTAAGATTATTACTGCAAGTTGCAAGATATTTTATGTTTCACTTTAACATCAGGCTCATGGAGAGATGCAATTGCAGAAGGATCTCAATTAAAAAATAAAGTAAAAATAAAGTTCATGATAAGAGGAAAAAAGATTGGAAATAATCTAAGTGTATCATGCAGGTTCCAAACCCTGTCAACAGGTTCAAAGAATCCAAATACTATTTTACAGCTTAAAAATAAAATTGCATTATTTTTTGAGCCAATTAATTGATTTTTTTTTTTTTTTGTTGTATCTTTGGAAGGAATAGCAGACTTTGCACAAAGGGCCATCTCAATACTACATATCCCTCATCTGCCCAGGATGAGAAACGGACTCAAAAAGATAGCAAGAAATGTTACTAGCCCTGTATATTTTTAAACCTACATGCCAATATAGATTTTCCATTTTATTATAAACATATATATATATAAAATAAATGTATGTTCAGCAGAGAAACAGAGGGTTAGAAGGAAATGCCTGTGGCTCTGCCCTGCTCCAATGAAGCCTGACTGTCAATGTTTCCAGAGTATTAGCAAAGATAGGTGAAGTACCTATGCATATAAGAGCTTGCCTTTGTTTTGGCAACACTTGGGCAGCAGGAGTTTGTATGACTGAAGTCTACACAATAGACCCACTGATAGAGCCAAGAGCTGTTTTCAAAAAAAAATCCTGAAATAGGACATGATGGAAGGAGCCCCTCAGAAAGGGTAAGACAGTTGGCAGTTTAACCACATCATGACTTTACTATCAACGTGCCTCGTAATTAGGGATTTCAGAAGAGAAATGGTATGGCCATCTGAGAAAGAAGAGTTTCACTACCACACATGAAAGAAGAATTTCTTGAGAGATTCCTCTTCGCCAGAGACACAAGCCTTTCCTAATCTCTTTAAAACTTGCAAAACAAGGATTGCAGCAATAAAGCATTATCAGCACCATACTGAATCGTAGCGCAAACTACTACCACATCTCCAGTCACACAAACTACCCCCACAATAGGTCTATCCTGCAACAGGGAGGAAAAGCAGGAATTGCATTCACACTGCTGTCATTTGTCCTTCTAAACCCACACCACTTTATTCCCTCTCTCTGATGCAAGGACCAGCAGGTCTCAGGTATGAAGTGAACCAGGATACCCAGCAGTCCTTTACTTCAGCTGTACTGTAAAGAACCTGCTTGTTAGCAATGCTGTGAGGACTTTATATAACAATGTAAATACATTTTGATAATGACATATTAGGTATTTAAAAGATCCCTGTTACTGTGCTATAGAAGTACAACCATCACCTTCTTACCTTTGCCCTCAGTTGCATTTTGGAAGAGTCCGTACAATACCTATCTGAAAACAGGAAAATATTGTCCTTGCCATCCTCATTCTGCAGGTGACATGCTGAGGCACAGAAGGACTTCTAGCTTATCCAAGAAGCCTGTGGTAAAACCAAGTATCAAACAGATGTCCAAAAATCCAAGAGCACTGCTTTCATCACAAAGACTGTTGCTTCTTCCTGCAGATGAAGCTTTCATTCCATATTCACCTATGAAATAAACAGCAAAATTGAATTCTACAAGCCCCCTAAAACATATCATACTATGTTGTTATCATTTACCTTGGACCTAGCAAGAGACTTGAGTAATATCAATTACCAGTTCAATAAATGAAATGAACAAGGAAGAGTTTTGGAGCAGAATCTTACCATCCTAAATCAAAGAAAGCAAAATACCCACTAAAGGCTGCAGAGGAGCTTTATTTAATTAAGAACTACAGAATTTGATCCAATGACCATTAAATGGTAAAAATTCAGCCACATCACACTTTAGCCTTACTCACTGGACATTGGCTTTCTCTCAGCACAGCACATGGCAGTGGTTCAACGACTCGATGATGGAAGGAGGTCATAGCTCACTGTGACCTGTTACCAGCAACAATCATCCAACAAACCATCATCTGCAAGGCCAACTCCCAAAGCAGGTCAGTCAATACCTTATGGCAGCAAGAGAAAACTGGCAACAGCAGAGCAGCTCCGACTCATCTCACCTTGTCTCCAACAGCTCTTTGTTACACCCAGACTGCTGTGCACATGATCTTGTTAGGGTGTTAATTATCCAAATCACAAATGTCCAATGCTTGCATGCAACACTGAAGATGCACATTTCAGGTTGTTTAGTGGTTTGTGTTTTTTTCCAGATTCAATCCTCTCTCTCTTTTCTATACTGGAGAAGTAAGATGGTTTATTGAACGCAGATCTTGCAGTCAGAAACTCCAGGGCCAACCACTAGTATCCTATGTGATATGTCCCCAAAGACCTTGTACTTCGGCTGCCCTTCTACAGCACTCCCTACCTCCACAAAGCACTGTGAGAATAAACACATGAATGATTGATAGGTGCTCACATATTATGAGGTTGAAGGCCATATGAAGCAGAGAGAAAATTAACATATTCAGAGAGAGAGGATCACAGCATGTTTCTCAGTTTTTTCAGCAGATGGGATAATGCAGAAGTAACACACAGAGTCATGATTGCTCAAAAAAAAAAGTCACATTCAAAATACAAACAAGGAAGAAACAATCTTGCTGTCATACATCATAAACCTTCATAAAATTAATTTTTTGGTGTGGTTTTTTAATTTATCTAACAGAAGTCCCTTTCAGAATTAGTGAGATACAAATCCCAGGTAAACAGATGTGCCACAGAAACTATTCCTGCTGCAGTTGTATGTTAATCAGCCTCCCAACTGCTAACTGGTGGCACGAGAGAGCAGTTCTGCACGAGGCTGACAATGGTGGCAGTGATGAGGCCGTGCAATATCACAGCTCTTTAATCAATGAAAAATCTACCCTGTTCCTTTTTGATTTCTCCTCTGCACGATGCCACTATTTCTGGGTTACAGTCCCCTTGGCAAGCACCACCAGATCCATAAACTAACTTCACAGAGTAGTGAATTGCTTTTGCTGTTTCTAGGTTAACATTGACAGGAACTAACAGAGTCTTCAAAAACATCATAAACTTTGTTTTAGAGCTGACACACAATTGCCACGTAGCGCACTGCAGGAACACAGAGCTGTACGAGCAGATCCAGCACTGGTCAGATAGATGGGGTTTGTCATCATCTACACCCTACCTCTAACAGGAAGGGGGTGGGGAGAAGAGGAGGAAGGGAGAGAGGGAGGAGATGAAAGGGCAAAAGAAGAACTACTAGAAACACCTTCGACTATAGTATTTCTTGTGCAGATCTGACCTGTGTTATGTTCAGCAATGTAACCTTGGGGGAAAAAAAATAAATAAATCAGTAAATAACCTAGAGTACTTTATAAGTGAACAACACAACAGCACTGCTCTGCACTGTCATCTGGGATACTCAGCTTCATTCATCATTATGGTCTCCCGTCTTTCTCCTCAAGTCAACTGGGACTCGAACTGCAGTGGAGAACAGCTCATTCATCCATGGGGGAAAAGCAACATGCTTCACATTGCTAAGGAGTTTCCTGTGATTCTCAATGCCAAAGTATATTACCGTTTTCTTATGACTCTCAGAAAATAAGAGGGCATTTTTTAAGCCCCTTTAACATTTGTTTGTATTAGAAACACAGTGGAAGAGCGATCCAGTCTGCTAACAGACCTCTACCAGCACTAGCATGTGCATTCTATTTGCAAGCTTAACTCCGCAACAAGCTCTGGAAAATGCTAGAACAGAATTACACACATGAAGAGGTGCATTTAATCTGTCACAGATTACCAATGGAATGGTGAAAAACCATTGGTGAGGCCTTTGAAGAGAATAAAGTCAAGGCCTCTTCCTCCAAAAACACCGCACAGGCAAGGTCAAGAAACAGCAAGTGGGAAAGTACTTGCCAGGAGCAGAAGAAAGGAAAAAACGTCCAGCCTTCAAGCAGTAGCATTGACTTGATTCAATTTGGCAAAAACCAAAGAAATAATAAACATATATCCTCAAAAAGAAGAAAACCTCAGTACAACACAAATAAGTTGTATTTCAGATTATTTCACTGTGATCATAAAAGTGATATGTAGCAGTAATAGCTGCTAAAAAGGTTGTTCTCCAAAGCAATCCGGCTTGGTCAAAATGTAGAACGTTTCTCTAGCATGTCCTACTCACAAAAATAATTACCAGAATAACTGAAGACAAACCATCATTGTAAAGTCCTTTCTTTTTTTCCTTGGAAGTTATTAATCAAAACCTCCAGCGAATGGCAGACAGCCAGCAAAGGATCCTGCAGACTCTGCCCCTGGTTAACGGGAGCGGCGGAGCACAGCTTGCAGCACACAGCAAGGGTTGATGCAGCTGATTTAGACTTGTGTTACCAACTGCCACTCCCTGATTCGGTAAGAGAATATTCGGTTTTATGCAACCAGACATTTGCTCAAATCGCTGAAGTTTTGCGTGCAGAGCCTGCACGTGACACTCAAAATCCTTAGCATGACTTCTGCGCCTCCGTTTGCACAGAGCATGCAGCAAATCACAGCTTTTTAATAATGCCATTACTTACGTCAACAAACTATTTCTATTGTAATCGATAACGCAGACCCCATTTTAACAAGATCCCCCCCGACCCCGTTTTTTCCTCTACAAGAGGGACCACGAAGAGCCATCGCCAGGACCGCGGGGACAGCGCTGCCACCTCTTGGTCACTCGTAACAGTGCTGGAGAAAAAACGTGTCTTTTTGCCACAGTAAAACCAGGAGTACTGAGAACCTGATCATAAGTTGCAAGCACAACAGGGACCACCTCTGACAGGGTGGTTTTGGACTCCAACGACTATGCATATATCATATTATATTATATTCAAATGAAAAAAAGCTTTTGTTCATACTGTTTCTCAAATTAGTTCTATTTATGCAACTTGAAGATTCTGAGGAATTTTGAATAAAGGTTATAAAGTCTTGAGCTTTAGGTCCAAGGACAAATGATTAGTAGTAAAGCACCTTTGAATATGCAAAACTCAACTATTATCTTTTTGTAAAAGCAAAAAGAATGGTGTTGATCACAGATGGGGTGGGAAGGGGAGAAAAAGAAAGGTCAATCAAATCGCCAAAGAAAGTCTGTACTGCGTAGTAAAATTGGAAAAGCTTCCAAAGGAATATACTTACTAGTGAGTAATTTGTACACATTTTACTCTATGTTTTTATATATATTTTATACTGTGTTCAACAATTCTAATCTGCACTTTTTGTAAGTCTATTCAAAAGGGCAACCAGGTGACATAAATCTAAGCTAAAGCTTCTATCACAGTGTGTAGTGAGTCTAAACTCACAAGAAAGGCTTTTGCACATTGCTAGTCGAAACCCTCTTCAGCCAAGCAATCCTCATCAGAGCCCACTGCATGAGTCATGGAGTAACTTCTTTTTCAAGTGTTGATTTGCAGGCAACTTAGTATTCTGAAAAGGCAAGAATTCGGTTTCTTTTCAGAAAGAGTATGATGGATTAAATAGTAGCTTCCCTATATCACCCTATCAATGGATCCACACTGAACTTTAAAGTTTACATCTACCCATACTTCATTCAACCTCAGGCTTTTTTCCGAGACCAAGCAAAACAGATAGCTGTTTTCTACAAGTCTATTTGGAATGCACTGACACTTGTTTCAAAATCACCCAGAATTGTCCATGCAAGTAATATTCAGCTCCACGAGTGACCTAGATCTGTGAGACAGTGTATGTTATGCCATCATCTCCTGAGCTACTTCACTCCTCCTTTCTTGCTCCTTCCTAGTCCTCCCCCTTTGCCTTTGCTAATTTGAAAATGTTGCTTAATACCAAGTTTTACATGTTATTTTTCCACCTCTATCTTAAAGCCAATTTTTCAGGTCAATGCTGGAGCATGTGGAGCCTCTGCTCAAATCTTCATGAATTTCGATGCAAAGCAAATAAATTAAGAGAAATATGGTTAAGCAGCTTTTTTTAACAAGTCAGAGGTTTTAAGAAACACATACCATGTCAGGTAGGCATAGGACCCTAAATTTCCTGTCCATGTTGAAGAGTAAGAAACCCTCCTCTATGACGTTTAAATGTTCTCAGGCTCCACTGAGAACAGGCTTCCTGTTCTCAGGATAATCCACTGAGGTACGAGCTTCCAAAAATCCGAGTTTAACTTCAGAAATTCCATATCATCATCTTTGTATCTCATGAGAAACATTTAGGATTAGTCCACTTGTCCTATAGCAGTAATTCCAAGTGGTTCAGACTGGTCACTAGAACCCCACTGTACTTAAGTTTGCACGTACTGCTAAAACTGCCTCCATCTCACACAGTTAGCAATGTAATGACTAGAACAGTGTCTGGCACAGTCAGACTGAGTGCAAATCCAGAAGAAATGCTGGCAAATCGTGGGCAGCTAGACACCACTTTCCCTGGCCTGTTTTCTGTGGAATTCTATTTATCACTATAATTTGGGCAAGGAATGGTTTGGGTAGGATAAAGAAGATATATGGCAACGTGAAGCAGCAAATGCATAGCTATAGAAAACAACCAGGACATGAAACCAAGTGCCTCGTCACCATGCCACTCATCGCCTCACAGCCCTCCTCCAACACGACAGGCTTCTGCAAAATCATGAGAAAGCAGAAATAACAGCATTATAGACTACATTTAAAAACATGTAAGTAAGTCTGAAAGGAGGAAACAAAAAAAAAATATATTCCAGCCACAAGAAATACTACCATATTGATTCACAATCTGGGGGAAGGAAGGGGACCTTTCCCTTTGGCTTAAGTGAATTCACAACACAGCCATGTACTGCTGCCAACAACCCAAGCCACACAGCACACAGAAACAGCATCTCCCTGTGCCAGGAAGAGTTCACTCTCTCCATGAGATATTCACAACTGAAAAAGGGGCACATGGCATTTCCAGCAGGTCACTCCTCCGTGGTTTTAGTGGAACGATGAGATGGCAGGTTGGTGACTGAAACGTCATGCTCTCCACCGCTGCCTCGTCTCCTAGGGCTATGCCGGCCGTCGGCATTAAAATGATCCTTAAGTGTTGAGACCTCAAAACATTCCCAAGGCAAAAACGCTGCTACTACGGACACAGCCCCTGGCTTACAATCACAGAAATTAATAGTAATGGGGATTAACCTCATTCAAGGAGCAAGACAACATTGTTTCCACCAATCATCTCAGCAACAGAGCATCTCAAACCATTCACAGGACCAAAGGATAATCTGTTTACCTTGATTTCACACCATTTGAAAGGGCAAAACTAAAGGTGTGGAATGAAATCATAATACAGTCAAATGCATATGACATTTAGTACAGTCCAATCCAGACTAAATAGATTTTCCTGAAAGCTTTTCTACTTCTCTTCCTTTCAAAGTACTTGAGGTAGTATTTGAGGATGGTCCTAAAAAAACTCCTGTTATCACTTTAAATTATTTTACTAAATCTTTGAGTTATATCATGCTCCAAGGAAGATAAAACTGCTGAAAGCCCAACACAACAGTCTTCTTACAGGCTCTGTACAAGGCAGAAATTCTGTTTGTTGCGGTATGAATATTTTTGTTTATGAGGTAGTATTAAAAATTCTTGTATTTCCTATAGTGTTTAGAGAATATCCTGATTTGCTGAAATTAAACTAAGAGCAATACCTTTGTAGAAATATTGTGACTTCATCCAGGAAAGGTACTTCATTTCTATGGCTTCAAAACCAAACACCTGCTGTTAAAAAAAAACCACTTCACTAACTTGAAAGTATTAAAAAAATAAAAATTAAGAAACCTGCATTTTTATTGCACTAACAATTAAGCACTTAGAAGAACAGAAGAGTCAAATGAGAATAACCACATTAAAAGGCATTTTATAAGAGTTATGTCAAATAATTTACTCTCTGCTGCAATCATAATACATCAGCTTTTGTTACTTTCCTTTGAACTTTTTGGATTTGTTATCTTTTTTCCCTCCAATCCTTGTTTAAAAACAAAAAACTGTCACTAATTTGTCACATTTTTAAAAAAAACTAATTTGAAAAAATTGAACAAGGATGTTAATCTTAGATTGAGAAGTTTAAATTAATTGGCTTCCTTTTTCTATGCATACAGAGGAAAAGAGAAAGACTATCTTCACCATTTTAATATTTCTTCCCCTCCATTTCTCACGCTATGTAGCTATTATACGAAGTGAATAATGGTCATTTAGGATTTTTACTTCCCCCCCCGCCCCCATTAGGAGGCTTTTTTTTTTTTCCAGAGAAGATTGAAAGTTGCATAAATTCTAACATCCACAGTCACATCAGCATTGCTCCCCCAAAACTCTTCATTTGATTTGATTAATCATTGTAACTTAAAATATTCATGAATTTCTTTTCTAATCATATCCATTTGACAGTAAGCACAGAAGAGGCAATCAGATCATTCTTATTTACACTATTGCTTTAGACCTTAAGCAGTTCAAAAGGAGAGGAGAAAATATGGCAAAGACTGCCTTCTTGTCTGCAGTATTTACATGCTTTACATAGTTTAAAAATATGTGGCTTATTAATGACTGATTTTTCAGCCTCTCCAATAAGCTTTTTATTAACATGACAGTCCTTTACTTGCAAGTGTCAAGCAATTTCATACTGTGCATGTATCCTTTATGATGTTTAATATAAAAGATAGTACAGTATTTATATCCCTCACAATAAGAGAATGGATTGTTTTAAGGTTATACAGCCCAGTTGTGATAAAGAAAGAAGGAACCTTACAAAATGATAAATATTTTCATTAAAAAACTTTAAAACTAAAAGTTCAAAGATATGTTCTCCTCTCTTATATCTTGTCAAAACATGACTTAGGACCCAAAACTAATCTACTTTCAATTTTATTCCATATTTCAGTGCTGTCATAGTACTCAGCAGAGAGTATTGGAATACGATCATTTTTTATTTTGTTGATGTTACCGACAGCTTTATTTCACAAAGCAATCTTATACTATGTCTACCACTGGCAGGTCACAAAGGTCAAATAGTCTATCCTTACAGGTAGAGAGCTTATTAAATGGCACGTCTATTAAACCCAATGGACAACATAAAGAAACATTTCAGCAAAATAGTTTTAACATAGTTCAGTGAAGACACAGTCAAAAGGGTATTAAATAATTTGAAGCGAGACCAATAAGAATTTTTTTTATAAGCATAAAAATTATGCTTCATACAAAGCATTTTGAACAGACAGTAGGAGAAAGACCTGCAGAAAGATGAACTTTGTGCAAACATTTACTTTGTATTATGCATTTACAGCTGCACACTCATAGCACATTTAGTGCTAGATGGCTTACCAAAGGTAAGTTTCTGCTTTCTAGGACTGTTATTTAATTAAAAGTTTCATTAAAATCATCATGACATTTATATGACATCTTTTTCAACAGTATTTGTACGTATGCTCTACATACTAACCTGGATCATCATAGGATAACTCTTCAGAAGCAACATATTTTAGCTATTTATTTTCAAATGACATAATTATTCACCTAATAGTTTGGGGAAAATCCAATTACATAAATCATCAAAAGGCCTTCAAATAAAATCTTCATATAGTATCTTACGAAGTCCACATAATTCTTTTTAACTAAGAGGGTGTATGCTTTGCAAGACCAGAATATTTATAGACACATAATTGTGGTTTTATCTCTCTTTCTGGCATCATTTCATTATTTCACTATTTACTAGTTACCTATCATATGCTGGATCTTGTTATTTCAATATTTGTATTTGCAAGACTGCATTTACAAAAGAATAACAAAATAAAGACACATCTTTGGATTGGGAACCTATATATTCAGATGTTCATCTTCAGACTTAACCCTTGCAGCTCAATCAAAGAAAGCATTCCAGTTGCATTTCTAAATCATATATACTTACTTCTGCATAGCTAAAATTCTGAATACCAGTATGCAGAGCCTGTGGACTTTCGTGCAGTTTATTAAATACAATACTTGGTCTACTTTTATCAGAAGACTCACCTAGTCAGATAATTAATAAGATACAGAAACATAAAACATGAGTTGTTAAAGTTTACAATTACCTTCCCTCACAGCTCCATTCTAAATGCACTGTCCTTGCTTTAACACATAGTAAATCATCTACCTAAATGTATTTGCACCCAATCATTTTTTAAAGTCACAATCTTTGTAGTGTCAACTTGTCAAGGGTCAAAGGGAAGAACAGGCAAGATTCCCAAATCAATCTGCTTGTAGAAACTGTCTCATTTCATTTCAAATTACCTGCTGTGGCTGGAGCAGGCTATGGACAAACTGCCTTCCTCCATAAACCATGACAGCACAGGTCGAACTTATGTGATCATTCATAAGGGGCAAGTCATGCTGGGTCTGTCATTAACTACTTTTAAACTGCTGCGCAGGGTTAAGTGATCTTGCAGGGCAGCAGCAGATATAAATACTATTTGGACAGTTTAATGTCAAGTGACAACTCCTCTGGGATTAAAACCATGTAACCCAATAGTCGTGTAGTCGATATAAGGATTAAGGTACTTTGGGACTGTTTCTTGCACTCATAACTTTTCATGTGTTTTGCATGTTATTAAGATATCAGATGCATAACATAACACCCCTTAAGTGGCTCCTTAAAATATTGGCAGCAACACTCACCACCTTCTGTGGAGGCATTCCCAGTTGGTTTAGTTTTGTCCTTGTGTAATTGCCCGATCCAGAAGAGGATACTGCTAATCTAAGAATGTAAATACATTGCAGCAACTAAAAATATGTCAGGCTGCGTGATCCAGAGGCAAGGGAAACGGTTCAGAACTGACTCTCCTCAAAGTCAGTCTGGGCAGACACCAAAAGTCCATATTAAGCAAGGTACTTCAGCAGATACCAACGTTCAAACATGAGAACGGATCTATTAATTGAACCTTCTACACAGCTAGCCAAAAGAGATACAAAAAGATCACTACACGGCTTAATAAACTATACAAGTAATTACCGCAGAACAACTTTGTGCTTTGGACATTTCTCCTCTGGTTACCGTTATACTGATACATTCACAAATGAGAAAGGTACTTGTTAATCATGAAAAACAGCCATCATCTTTTTCAACATCTGTGGACAGCAAAAGCCAGAGGAGATCTGTTATAATAGTGAATTAAGCTGGTATCAGTTTAAAAAAATAAAAGTTCTTAAAGGACTATATGATTTTCCTGATTGTTTCTTCATCATCATATTTTTATTTAAAGATTACAGGCAGAGATGGCAGTATCCTTAATGCATTTGTCTTCAGCCATGAAGCAGACCGGTATTTTTACAAGAATATGCAGGAAAAGGCCAGTGCTGCAATTTGCTGAAGACGACAAGCTCTCCCTCATCTTAAGATGCACTACTCACTAGCATGACATACGTGCAAAACCATACATGAAATGGCGCGCTAACACAAAACAGTGTCTCCTAAAGCACAGCTGCCAGCGGCACTAAGAAACAAAGAAGAAACAAAATCCCGAACTTGGAGGAAGGAGGGATCAAGAGTACATATGCTTTTAAAAAAAGCAAAAGAAAATACCGATACAACTTGTTTAGAATTGAATGTCACTTTAAGGCACACCGATGACTCTGGGTTTCGGAGGCCAGCCTTCCAGTGGGAAAGGTGAGGTGCAACAGCTCTGTTCCAGAGCACGAGCCCGTTAGCATTACAGATCGTCTCTTCCTTTATACTGAACTCTACAAACTGATCACTTAGTGCTCTTACATACCACCAGACTTCTCACCAGCATTTTTAAAAGGACAGCAACATATATCCACATCCACCACCCCCTTCCTTGGCATCACTCGCTGTCAGCCCCCAGCTCCTCCCCTCCAGCTTCAGGTTCCTCACTGAAACGTCTTGACTCTCTTCTGAACAAAAGCCAAAAGAATGTCATCAACACAGGAGGATGGGATTAAACAGGAGATCACACTTTCTTTATTCGTACGTGTACAGCCCTCCACATATGCATAGCATGTATTCAGAAGCTATTCTATGTGCCCACAGGCGTGAAAGGCCCAGATCTCCTGAGTCCAGTTCAAAGCCACAATGAATCAAATGTAAAGGAGACTGTCCATAAGTACAGAGAGCATCCCCATCCCTAGCACTCCAGGTCTGTCCACTTTCTGCACCAAGGGTTCCCCCTGTCTCTGTCAACCTGCAGTCTCATTTTTAACATAGACTCTCAGAAAGCTCACTTTCATTGTCTTTGCTTTCTCCTCATACAGTTTTGCCCACAGGGAATCCCCATTTCCAGCTCAGCTGCCCCAACAAGTGTTGGCAGCCCAGCTCAGCGCTGTTCACAGTGCGGAATGCCTGCTGTGGCCACAACATGTACACGTGCAGGGGGGTCCTTGACCACTGCAGTTACTGTTGTGACCCTCCTGAGTATAACAGTGTTATAGTTTCCCAAAGTTTATAACTTTTTAAATTCAGACAAAGTTTCATAACAATGACGAAAAGACAAATCACTGACTTCCAAAATATGTCAACAAGAGTGTGCTAAGTTCAGAGAAAATAAAAATAAGAATGTCAAAACAGGCAAACCTACCTATTTTCCACTAATTTCACACTTGAAAACAAATGCTTCCTGCTGAAATTCTTCAAGCAGCCAAGTAAAATTTCAGACCAGGGGCTTTAGTTCAATATCCGAAAAGGTATGCGTGACAATGCATGTTAACAATGTCACTCAGAATAGTGGAGCTCCAGCTGTGGCATCACATTTTAACGTGTTTTGGACAAGATAACATCTTTTCTGTGTTTATAAATCCACTAGCATATAATGAATACTGACATAAAGTGAAATAATAATCCAAACTTACTTCTTTGATGAGTGTAATTTGCATAATTCCAGAAATAAATCTAATGTTACATTGGAAGGAAAAATTACACATTGTTAAATTACAAATGTATTACAGAAAAGGAAAGGACATAAGGAATAAAAACAAGACACTCATCTCTGTGTGTGTGAATCACAGACATTCACTGCATAGGCAGCACAGATAACATATTTCCCATTATTTTGTCTACTTTGCATCTGATAATCCAAAAAAGAGAAGAAACACTGTTAAGGATTATTCTTGAATATTGCTCTGACCAATTGTTTAATGTTAAAAAAGAAAACAATGTCAACATTTACAAGCATAAAGGATGTGGTTTAGTACTATAGCTTGGGTTCATTCAAAGTGTTTCAGGTCACTTCTGTTTCCTGCTCTGGAATCTTTGGACAATCTACCACATATGCATATATTTTACCTCCTTTACAATGATCGTCATGACAACAGCTACAGTTCTTTTGGCTGTAAAAGTGGAACAGTGCTTGCTTCAAATTATTGTAGCCAATAGTTCATCATTTAGGGAATCTGCTGCTTAGGAGCTGCAAAAGATCTGCTACTTTCAATTTCCAGTCTTACTTTCTAGAGTAGTAGAAGTAAAATACCCAAGGTAAGGGTGTTAGAAAAGGGACGATAGCTCCAACAAAATCTTATGAGTTGATAAGTAACACATACTACTGAAAAAGCTTATATTCCATAAACAACTACATAAAGACAAACCTTCTTGATCCTTCCACTTTCTGTCTTTTAGATAGCATCAAATCAGAAAATGCCTTTACCTTCCAGTTCCACGGTGGCTGTCTGCATTATTTAATTCTACAGTATAAGCTTATTGATATCAATATAATACATATACAGATCCTGAAAATATTTCCTAGGAATTTTTTATATACATTGTTGAATGAAGGAATTCAAACTAAATCAGTACGTGCTAGACAAAGAGGTCACTCAATCATCTTTCCACCTGTTCAAGATTAAACATTTAGTAACAAAACTTTGTAGTAAATATATGATTTGACTTACCATCTCTTAAATGTATCCTTTCAGTGCTATTATTTGCACATTTCGAACTATCAGCACGACAATCTCTAAGGCTGAGTGAAACTTGCAATTTCCACCCAATAAAAACATGCATTGTAACCAATGAGAGTTTTAACTCAAGGGATTTCAGGAGTTTTGATGTATAGGAATACATATTAGATATTAAACACCTTTTCAGGATGCATTGTTTTGTAAATGATAATACTTTTACGTTAAATCATTACTTCCATGCTAGCACTACAGATACTAGTAGAAATTATGAACCAATTTCTACAATAACATAATTGTTTTCAACCTGTGGCACACAGCTTGTTTGCGTTACACAGCTACATCATCACTGCAAAACTTTCAGAAGGCCAAAACAGCAGACAGCTGGTCCAAACCTTCAGGTCAAAAAGGCAGAGTAAAAAAAAAAAAAAAAAAAAAAAGAAAAAGAAATACAAAGTAGAGAAAGTTTGCTTTTTTAAAGATCATATTTCTTGGAGAAAGAAAAGAAAAATAATCTTTGAGCCATTCATGAATTACATCTATGGCTACTTAAAACAGGCTCAAACACCATCATGAAAGACAAAGAAAATCAACAAGACAAATCCTGGATGACCTCCTACCCATCTGTGACAGTTGATTTGTTGGAAAGGCAGTGAGCAGCTTCTCTGTGTCTCCTCACTACAGTTTCCTAACCTCAGTAGCAGAGGGAGGCTAAGGACAATTTGGGCTTACGAGGATTCTTCACCAAGCAGGATGGAAATCACACTTAAATACTCTGCTATATGACCTTCCTCTTTTTCTTAGTTTTTCTTTACCTTTACATAGTGGTATCAAGAAAATAATTTACCAGGTTCATCACATTCCTTCAACTGCTGTGGTTTATTTTGCAAGACTTACTCATGATACTGCATCACAGTTACCTCTCCCTTACCTAGGGCAGAAAAACGTGGTATCTAGAGCTTCAGCTTCAGTTCAGCTTCTCCCCAGTCACCTGAACAGAAGTTTAGGATATTCTTGACAAGTAGTTACGGATAAAAGTTCCTGAAATCCATCTGTAAAATTCTTTTTGGTTAAAAATGAAAAGATGAAAGGATAACTAGCTACCCATTTATTTAAAATACGCAATTAAATACAATTATTTAAATCCTAAACATCTGAGTCACCACAAACTCAATTCAAAAGTTATCATTTCTGCAATAAAATTCTTTCCTTGAACTGTATGCCATGGAATGAAAGAACTACATCCAGTATCACTATGATATGATAAAGAAACAACCCTGTTATCGCTGGGAAAGAATGATTAGCTTAACCTACAGATACCTTAGAGCGTTGCCTAGTTGGTGGAAATCATTGAAGCAATCAGATTAAAACAGAACAACCAGGAAAAAAAAATATCCCTCTAAGAATCCTTGAATTTCTAACAGCATGCTCTAGAGTAAAACTTGTGCAGATGCAATGTGAGTTTACCCCAAAACAATGGGCTACGAACTATCGCAGGAATTTTCAGGACTCCTCCATGAATGCCCTCAAGTCTGCAGTTCCTGAGGGCTCACTCCTAGCCACGTCTTTTTTTTTAAGGAGGAACGACTACAGGACACAACACGTTTCAAACCTATCCATATGCAGATGTCAGCAAACCAGGTACCTTGTAAGCAAATGGGAACAAGTACAGTCACTTCGATAACACAATATTCAATTACAATGAATATTTGAATTAAAAACAGATGGCACGAGCTTGATCGAAAAATCAAGTTGCTTGGCAGCAGAGTGCAATATGAGGAAACACCCGACATTAATTGTAGCAATAAAAATTATTCCTTTAAAAGAATACTGAATGGCAACTTCATGGAAACTCCCAATTCACTCCTGTATGTCTTGGACAATATTCTATCTTACATACCGAATAAAATAAAAAAAAAAAAAATAAAAGAACAAAAACGCATCTTAACCATGAGTTTTTCCATTTGAAGGCAAGGAAAACACATCTGTTGACTATTTTGTAAATCTGCCTTAAGATTTTCATTCAAACTGAATGGCTGAGGTTGATTACTTTCAAGGAATAAGCCAGGCTTTATGCTCTCAACAGAAGGGAAAAAAAAAAATGGAAAGAAGATGCAATGGGAATATGTTATTCAGAGCCTCCGAAGTCAGCAAAGAGAAGAGAAATAGGAGCACACGGCCCTTCTGCTGGTCTTCAGCCCTCGGCACCTTCGCTCCCTGGTACAAAGGCCCTGCTACAAACGCCGCTGTTCCGCAGACGAAGCATAATTCCCGCAGCAATTTAAATGAGTTCCACTTTCCTGATCTCCAGGAGATCAGCCGGTGCAAAACCACCCGGCGAGGCACAGCTCCATCCCCAAAGCCCCACCTCCGCCGCGGCGGCCGCATCATCCGCTGCGACCCGAAACGCGGCTCGGCGGCGGGGCGCGGGGCCGGCCGAGCCCCCGCCCCCGCGGCCGGCCCTCCCGGGGGCTGTGGGGCAAGGGAAAACCAAAGGAAAACCGGGGGGAAACCCCCTTCCCTCGGCCGGGCTGCCCGCACCCCCGGCTGCGGCACTTAGCACCTCGTACGGGTCCTCCCAAGGCGCCAGATCCCCGCCCCAGATACCAGCATGCAGACAGGGATTAATCCCTGCAAACCTGGCACTGGGGCTCCCGCGTCCCGTGGGAAAGCAAGGTAAGCTTACGGGTGAGCCGTTTTATTTGGCTGCTCGGGTTGGACAAAGTGACGCCGACGCTTAAACCAGCTTTAGGAAATAAAACCCATTGTCACAATAGGAAGAGCAAGTGGACACTACAGAACTGAAAACCAGCCAGTTTTCCTCTGCTTAGGATTTTCCAAGACCCTTCTTTATATCCTTATACTAAAACTTTCCCTATTTAGTGAACAGATCAAGTTAAGCCAATGCAGACCCATGTGTAGGCCTTAGTATTATTTTTTTTTTTACAGCCTGGGCAAAACAGTGAATTATAGGTATGAATCACACATTTATTTTTAATAAAACAGACCTTGAACTTTTCAAAAGGAGGAGTACACAAAAAAAATAATTTTGAGGTAACTAAAAAAAAAAATAAAAATCCTTCCATTCAACATGGAGCAGGTTCCTTTATGACATAGCAGAGCTTGGCCATTGCAAGGAGATGGATCCCAAAAATATTAGGTTATGTAAATCAATGCTTCAAAGCCAGATGCTGCAATGAAAAATAAAATTTCAAACATTGATGCAACTAGGGACAAGAAGTTAACCAGAATATGTTTCTTCTATCAGATTAACTTGAGAGATGCTGAACTCTTGGCCCTTTTGTGCTTAGAGCCATCCAAAAGTCACCTAATTTGTTTTTTTGTCTATACAAAAATTTGAATTTCCACTAATTGGGATGTCAGGCAGCTTTTATGACACATCAAACAAATATTTACTTCAGTCATTCAATGAGGTCTCAGAATCACCCCAGGTAAGACATCTCTCCCAGCCAACAATTTATCTTCCCCACATTTTGCTGATTTTTGCTCTTAGCTCATACAACCGCACAGCTGACTTTGCTTTAAACTCACAGCTCCGCTGCTCCACAGTGCTTCCTTCTGCCCTGCGCTGCAGAACCATCGCCTGCAGTGAAAAAGTTAAATGATATAAAATCTCTATGATGCAAAGGGCCAGCACACTGCAAGCAAGCATTTTCTTCACATTGAACGTGTATTATTTTGAGAAAAAAGTTACATGTACAGAAGTCTTAATTTAAGAATTTGAATACAGAGCTTTAGTCGCCTGAATCCAACAAAAGAAAAGATAGTTTCTCTTCAAAGACAATCACAATCTTGTACATAAGCCCATGACAGAGGAAAAGAAGAAATCATCCTTCTCTGTGTGTTAAAGGTCACAATAATAGTTGCACCAGCAGAGAAAGTAAAGACAAGAACTATTAGCAGATGATGATTCAGGGTAGAGGAAAAGGTAAGTGGAGGGAAGTAGAAAGCAAGAAGGCAAGAAGCTATGCAGAGAAAAGACTGAGGATAACGCTCAAATTCTACATTTGAAAATGTATTAAATATGAACACATTTTCAGGGATTCTTCTAGATGTCAAAGGTATCAAAAAACAACCTAGCTAATCATGCTTCTATTGATATTAATGTCCAATTCAGAAACGTTCCATATTTTTGTTCTTCTAAGTACCATAAGCTTTACTAAACACTAGGCTCTAATTTGCCCCATGCCAATCTCATCCTTCTCTGCAAAGAAATCAAAACTTTGAGAGTCATAGTGAGAAAAGTTTCATACCACATATCTTGATTGCACTAAATATTTTAAGAACTAAGTATTGTCTCCTTCATTCCGATTTCAGACCATATTGCTTCTATGTTATATGGAACTCAGTTCCTGCTAATTTAGGCTATAACTACTTGTTTCAAAGACATGGGTTCTTTCCTTCCTTTTCAGAACAATGCTGAAAGAAACTATCAACTTAAAAAGAAAAATCTTTGTGATGATCAAAAGATCTATAACATTGGATATGCAAATTAACACTAAATATACTTAGTATATTCAGAAACACTTTGTGAAATATTAGTTATTCCTTTATTACATTTTTCCCTGCACTGAAGAAATTGTAAAAAAATAGTTTTGGTGCAAATGGCCTGCAGTTAGCAACCCTGAGAACTGTAAACTCATCCTCCAATGCAACATGGTTTTAACTCTTATTTCACTGTTTAATTGAAACAGCCATAAAAAGATCAAATGCTTCTGAAAGAGCTTCCATCTGAAAACATGGAAACCAGTCCTGTGTTTTAATTACATCTATTTTTATTAGAATCAATGAAATAAAAAAAACAGCATTACATTTCCACTGTAAAGAGAACATTTTTAAGGTTGGAAGGAAATGGGAGACAGTAGCACCACCAGAATTTCACCAATTAGTATGCAGAGTACGTGAATATACATTTATCTTCAATTGCAGCTGCTACCTTATGCTGTCACATGAAGCTTTATATGTTCAGTATATATTCACTGCATCTAGCATTCTGTGCCCAACAATTACCTAATAATTTAGTCATGTTTCATACAACCGTAGATGCTTTGTAAATCTTTTCATTTCAAGGAAGGAAAAGAAAGACTTGAAATACGAAGCAGCTAAGCAAGTGTCATTGAATATATTTCCAAAGAAAAAAAAAGCATTGTGTTTTCTCACTCAGTGAAATCTAATTTTGCATGTACGTGTCAGCCTAAGAGGAATGGGAAGGGAGGCAAGGTCTTGAGTGACATTTCTGCAGTTACTTAGCATCCTTAAGGATGTTTATTACACAGAACATTCACCATACTTACTTTTACTTTTCAGCTTCTGTTTAGGATTGAATATACTATACTTAAATCTTTATGGTTCCTTATGCTCCGCCACATAGCTATTTGCCACATCCACATGTGTTTGCCTCCTTTGGGCATTCCTGGAAAGACAGTAGGGAATTTCTTATTTAAGCAAATCCTTTTAATGTAACTGAATCTTCCATGAGTACCTTTGAAAGTCTGCCCTGTAATACACTGACATAAAAGAGCATAGTATAGTTGATTGACAGGCAGCTTGAAGGAAGTGAGAGAGAGAGAAAAAATATACAAACAATACTTTGCCAATTGTGGAGAAATAATAGTAACAAATAATAGTAAACAGAAGTTTATTTCTCAGGAAAAGCCATTTTCCATCCATTCTCTTCAGTTTACGCCATTTACTTTTAAATGCTGAGGACTAAAGGAGTCTATGTTTTATTTTTAACCTTCTCACACAATATTTCCAGTAGGTGCGTTCTCAGTATATGATGATAATCAAGTGCCTCATTTCAGACGCCTTTGTGTCAGACACTTTTTCCATTTCCTTTAAAAAGTAGCAGCGTGATGGTATTTGATAACCATTCACTGAAACTGCTGCTTGAATTAAAAACAACAAAATTCATTTAAAGCTAAATGCCACCTGTCCTTCACAAGGCTATTCTTTGGAATGAGGAAATAATAGAAACAGGAAGAGGCATTTCCAAACACAGCACATCTCTAGAGATGCAGGAGTACTCTTACAAGAGGGAGGAACAGCATGAAGCAAACAACGACCTTGTCCCATGTTCCTTCTACTCTGGCAATAAAGCTGGGCAGCTCTATGTTAGGAAAACAGTTGGAGAATCACCAGGTAGCACCAGCTAGAGTGCCCTTGGTTTTATTCCCCCGTAAATGCTGAATTTTAGAATTATCTTACGCAACCCTAAAAAAGAGCATCCAAAAGAATAACAGAATAATTGCATATACTTTCCCCCTGTTTCTGCAGATCTTGTTCCTCTTTGAAACCTAGAAGGCCTTTCAGATGTTCAAAGTGTCTCTACATTTGGGGGGAAAAAAAAAAAAAAAAAAATCAATGCCATGAACTGGCACAATCCAGGGGCAAAACAGGCTCTTCTGCAATGAGACTGCCACTGCTCAGGGGACTTGGGAACATCATCAGGACACAGGACTTGCAACACAGACTGAAAGCAGTAAGACATCTCAGAGGTGGCACATCAAAAGAAGAAGTGCCCATAGCTTTAGCTCATGTTAAGCGTACCTGACTGTAGTTAAATCCATTATATTCCTAGTGGCAATAAAGCTACTGAAGTTTAACCAGCATTGCTGGTTGACTAAATTCTAGAGATTTGTCTGTTAAGACCACAAAAATAATTCCATGGCTTTGTTTCTCGTAACTAAATCGTGAGTCTGCCCTCAAACATCAAAATTAAGATAAAATTAGTCCTGTTTCCACCAAGCAACATTAAACAGTCTTACTTCCTCCCCTTTTAGGAAAAATAGAATGGCCTCATGCTAATAGATCTCATTGCTGAAAATTAGAGCAAAGCAGCTGGGCAAAATAATGAGCTGAGAAACATATTCCCTTCTCGCAGGTCCCTTATGGAAGCCTATACACAGCTGTGATCCCAGCCCCCTGCCCACCCAGTTTCTATAAATAAGAAAGAAGAATATATGTCTGTTAATACCTTATATAAAGCACATTTAATTCAATCAATGCTTTTATCAATGGGCAATCACACAAGGTACAGAAATTTCAAAATTCTACATTGCACAACTCTTACTTGCAAACTCTTTCTTACACTAACTACCAAATCTACTTTGCTCAAAACGGTTAAGACCTTGGGTCAAGGAGACAGTGGCATTAGCACTCAACAGAAAATGTGCTTCTCTACACTAAAATAGCCACTTAAGCAAGAATGTGGAAATGATTTATCTTGCAATGTTTGAAGTTGGATCTTCACCTCAGCTATGTCATGACTGCACAATCAGTCAGAGGAAGACTGTTAGACTTTCATAGAAAGAAAAGGATATTCAACTCTTCACTATGAGTATCTAACAAGCAATATTACCTTTCAGAAAATAAGAAAAAGCATAAATATTAGCTAGTGGAAACATTCACATTTATAATATTGGACTTGGAGACCTTCAGTGTTCCACTACCCAAATATAAATCTGTGCTTAAGGTATTGCAATTTCACTGAAAGCTGCTTTATTTAAATAAAGTTGTATTTGTAACCCTAAATACTACGGTGCTATATTAGCATAAGATAATCAGAAAAATATCAAACAGAAAACTTAAATTGAAGCTTATTAATAAGTCTTGTAAGTGAAATCAGATTTTGAGGTAAGAAAACTGTCAGTTAAGTTCGATTTTGGATTTAGTGATACTGTTTATGCATTCACTATCCTTTAACAGCCGTACAACCTATAGGCAATTTTAGAAGTAGAAGACTATAAAAGGCTTTCTAATTATACATACTCAATACTGATAATGCTTATGCATTCCTCTAACAATTTGCAGGATCAGATCCCACAGAACAACCAGATGGCCTTCTAGAGATATCACAAGTCCAATAAGATCACAAACTTATGCATCTGTGAGATTTTATTTTTTTTTTAAGCAATGCATCTATTTTTCAGAGACCTAATTACCCTTTAGAAATCTCCTTCCTTAAGAAATCAATTAAGCTGCTAATGTGAAAAATAAGTAGTTGCCATAACTATGAGCACAAGTACTTCTACTGGAGTTGAGAAAGCTGCCAACTTGCTGAGATCTGGCTCACTATCTGTTTTTTGCCTCTATAACTTTTACCAATGTCATGCCTAATAAAACTCAACCATTCTACTGTTAAAAGAATTAGAAAGGCCGTGTTTCTCACATTTGTAGACATTATCTCAGCAAGAATACCAGAATTCGAAAGAATAATTGAGGAATTGGGGAATTTTAGCCAAAAAGTCTATTAATTTTCTGTGTCTTGACTTGTCAAAACTGTGCATGTCCTCAAAACCAGTGAAACTCAGATGGTCTTTCTTTCATTTCAAGGTTTCACTTCCATCCCTGGAAGTGTTCAAGGCCAGGTTGGATGAGGCTTTGGGCAACCTGGTGTAGCGGAGGGTTTCCCTGCCCATGGCAGGGGGGTTGGAACTACATGATCTTTGAGGTCCCTTCCAACTCTAACCATTCTATGATTCTATGATTATTCAGGCAAGTTGCAACACAGTAATTAAGATAGCACGATCGCAGCCATATTCCTAACCTGTACATACAAAGGCTGGGTACTATACAGTCTGCTCTTGAACTGCAGTATTTTTGAGAACTCACAGTATTCTTTATTTTAATAATATAAATATGAAAAGAGAGGTCCATACATTATAAATGAGGATGGCACAGGATATCTTCTTGTCAGAAGTGAAAAATCTGTGAACATATCAAGCAGCGATACTCAACTTTCAAAAGGTCAGCTGCAAATGAAGCTGCCGTTTCTTCATTTTTATATGAATTTAGCAAAAACACAGTGTAATTGGTTAGAAAGAACAGGCATTATAACTGAACTAATTATTTCCTAGCATACTATACATAATTACGTATGTTTATCTCACTTACAGGGATGTCACATATAAATTAAATTATTCATGTTTATGTTTTGAAGAGAGCATCTAAAAGCATAAATACTGCTTTTTAAGTGAGTATATCAAAGAAAGTACTAATGGTATGACATGGAGGGAGATGAACGCATCGGCCAGAGTCAACTCCATTCTGAAGGCACAGAAAATATGCCAGCAGACTTGACCTCCTGACCTGAAGTTCTAGATGGAGTGCAACAAAAGAAAAGGAACAATCAGCAATTAAACTAATGGAAAGAAATGGAAAAAAACCATGTTGATGATCAATTTAAATCGAGTTTGTCACAGAAAAACACTAGCCTTGTCTTATTCAGTTCTCCCACGCACACCTATGCCAGGATATGTATTTCGGTAGGTCAAAAAGAATGGCAAGCAGGGTATGATTTATGTGAAAAAATGAGCCTTCTTTTTTTACTGGAGAGAGCAAGCAACCAAAGACTGCGGAAGGTGCACTGGCTTCCTTCAGTAAGTGTCACATTAGAGTATTCAAAATGCAGCCTCAGAACACAAGACCACTGACGGTGCAAAAGCCAAAATAAGATCCCTCACACTGTCACTTCTTTCATCACAAAAAAGGTGGAATAAAAAAATCATTTCCTACCTTATCTACAGTACTCTTACACTCTGCACCAGTCAATAGGACAGTGCTTATAACAGACTGAAAAGTGTATACATGATTGTATGTGATACACTGCTCTAGCTTACAATAAAATTTTAAATCAAACCAAACTGTAACATCTTTCCTGTGCTCCACCTGCAATATGAGAAGGTTATTCCTATTTATCTTAAAATAGGTAGCTCCTCAACTTAAGCTAAGTTCACTTGATTTAACTGAGAATAACAGTTTGTGGAAGTTTTACTAAAACAGTTTAAAAAATACATTTTACATACAACTGACAGAATCATCATCTTTATTCAGTGAGAAAAGACTGGAAGCATTTAATTAATTATCTGGGCCATTACAGTTACACGTCTCAAAACTATTGTCCAGTATTGCTTGCAGTTTGAGAGTGGTTCATCAACGCAATACTACCAATTTAACATGCAAACCTAACCTAATTTCTGGCTGCAGGTACCACTAGAAGAGGAAGGTGCCTTTCCTACATATCCTCCATAAAGCTCTAATTATTTTTAAAAAGGCTAGGGAGAATTAATTTGGTATTTACTTATATATAGATGTTTGGAAAAGTCAAATGTTTACTAGAATGAAATAATCCTGCTAAAATTCTCCATTGCAAATGAAAAAAAAAAATAGTTTTGGAGGGACAACAGAACCAGCAAGTCCCATCCTTCTGGGACTGCCATATATGTAACTACACAACTTGCTTATACTGCAGCTCATTCTATTAAATAGCCTTCAAAAGGAGTAGATATCTGATGGATTATTGTATTATAACTGGATAATTTGCCGCTCTAGCTCATCTATAGGAATATGGAACTTGCAACATCAGATAAACTAGCTGTTGTGTCTGGTCACATAACTTGCCCGAGGCAACACAATCACAATTCCTGATGCTTCAACAGGAGTTGTAAAAAGTCCAGTCCACCTTCATTGCCTTTAATACTATTTCAACTGATATACTATACTATAATTAATAGCATATAGTTTGCCTTCTAAAATGTTACCTCAAAATCTTTGAAGATCTTGTTGTCTGTAGTTTGTGATTGCAAAGCTGATCATTCAGGGTGACATTTTCATCAACCACACTTGACACTGTCAGATTCTTTCTGTGCACACACACACGAACATAAACATACGGTGTTTACTCAGAAAGCCATGCTCACTTCTGAGACGAATGCTGATGGAAAATACATTGTCTTAACTATGCAAAAAAAAGGGTTTTTCCTTTGGAAATCTCTGGTACTCCCAAAGACAACTGACTTTGTGTCAGGAGTATGGTGCTGCTTATTTTCCAGAAAATCTACTTAAATTCATCCACGTAATACAAATTTCTGAGAAACTGTATGTGGCCCAATTCCTCCAGTATGCTAGAATATGTGCCTCCTGCCCTGCCGAGACAGGTAACACCAAACTATCCATGTAAAGGCCAGTTACAACAGCTCTATATCACGACAGCAGTAGGACATCCAAGTTGCAAGCAAATACCAGTCCTCTGCATCTCATGCAGAAGAAATAAAATCTATACATGGACAAAAGGAAATACTACAGACGGACAAGGAGTCTGGTGAAACTGGTACAGGAGAGAAGAGCAGAACATGTAGCTGGATGCAGAAACTGGTCAGGCAAGGAACGCAGGAACAGAAATAAGATTAGGATGGAAGAAGAAGAGTACATGTAAAAGATGATGGAATTCACAAAGAGGGAGCCAAGAGAGAAGAGAGGCAAAGACTCGTAGAGCTGGGAGATCTGAATGAGACAACTGTTATTTGCTTACTGAGTTAAGAACAGCACTAAGAGAAGCAGGATTGGAACAAGGTAGAAGGAACAAGGGTCAAGTCCGAGATAACAAGTAAGAGTCTGACTGCTAGAGTTACTGCTTCCTGGTCCACAGTAAACATCAAAATAACCAAGTACACCATTATTAAGATACTAGCATCTACCAGTGAGAACTAGCAAAGATGTTTTCTCCACTGGTCCTGTTCCCTGAAGGGCAACAACCAGCTACTATCATTGGTTACTGTGCTAGCTCGAATGACAGTGGACCTTGTCACCCAAGAGCTTCAGATCTGCTGCTGAGTATCAATAGAAAGTCCACCTTATGGCATTTTGCCTGTTTTTCTCAGCTTGCTATCTTTAAAAAAAAAAAAAAGAAGGAACAGGAAAAACAGATACAGAAAAACTGTACAAGAACACCAAGATTACAACTTGAAGCCATAAATTCGTCTTGAGGCTAGTTGTTAAATATTTTCCAACAAGCTTCCTAAATTCAGTAACTGAAGAATGACACACATGAATAACGGGCTGGCTTTCCAAGTTATTAGAGCAAAAAGTTTCATAAAATCAGTAATCACAGTGTTCAGCAATAATATGGCTTTGTATCTCAAAGAGAATAGTATCTTCTCACACTTTAGTGGAACATTAGTCCGGTACCTGCCCTTTAAAAATATACCATCTTTCTACTGCAACATCTTAGAGAATCAGGGATTTTCACAGAAAGTTTTAGTGCATTTGAATTACGTATACTTGACAAACTCAGTACACACAGAGTATGCACTGAAGAGAGTTTAAAAGCATGAAAAATTTACCTAAAGGCATAAACCAACAAAGACGTACTGTTTATAGAAGCCCAGAAAGTTGAAGATGGAAATACTGAGTTAGTACAAACACCACCCACTGATAAAACCCAAGGACTGTGATGAAATCAAGTCTAACAAACAGAAGAAGTGTAGGGCACAGAAATGAAAGGCCTACAGCTGGTATGCCAGAAAAATGCTGACCTCAGTTAAAAGACATTACTTAAAACTAGTCCTACAATAGGTGTCCAAAAAGTATGAAACTTCCTATTATCAACGATAACTCTATCACCACATGGAAATCAGGACTCACCGCAACATCATTTAGCATTACTGCCCTGATCCCGAGAAACAGCCACACCAGACCCACCGAAGACCGAAATTACATCGCCGTAATATCCAGCTTTGATTAAGCCTTGAAAAACATCTGGAATACAAAACTTATGTTCCTGCTGTCATCGACTCACGATATACATTGTAATCTCCATTGGTTTTAATCATTTTTTTTCTTTCTGTTTAAAAAAAAATAAAAATCTTACTTAACCAGTCAAGACAATCTATTGCAACAACCAAGCCCGTGACCAGAACAGCTAACAGCAATCCCTGAAACAGCCTAACGCTGTTACAACTTATCAACAGACTGATAAGATAATGCTCTGTGCCTGCCTTTCTCCAGCAGAAAGATTTCAAGTTGAAGCCTGAATGAAAACCAGAAGCTGCATTCTCCTTGCTTTGCTTTTTTCTTTTCTTTCCTTCTGCATGAGCTCTGAACAAGAGCAGCTTCAAGCCAGGCCATTTAAGCTAACTTTGGGGAAGAGGAAAAAAGCAATTACCATCTCCCAAATTGTGTGAGTGTCAGCTAGATGTTTCCTTATGGTAACCTTCTACAGCTAATAAGAAAGGAAAGAAGGAAAGTTAGTAAAGTACAAGGAAGCAAACAGGATTTTATTTCGAAATGTTTTCACTCTTTTCTTCTTAACCTTTAGTAAAGGACTAAGGAAGACTTGTCATGGCAAATGCCTGCAATTTAAAGCAGACAAGTGTCTGAGCTATACATCTGAAACAACATTTAACTGCTTAACACCGCATCATGATAGGATTCCCAACAATATCTTGAATTCTTTAGTCCATTTGTTCCATTAAATAATGCACTTTCAGATGCCCCATTGTAATACTTCCTAGAGACAAATATTGTTGTCTCAGCATAAAATCTGTCATTGCTGTTTGGCACAGACCAACAATCAAAGAAAACTACAGAGAATCACAGAATTGTTGATGTAGGAAAGGACCTCTTGAGGTCATCTTGTCCAAATCCCCTGCTCAAGTCAGGTCAGCTAGAGCAGGCTGTCCAGGACCACGTCCGGTTGGGCTTTAATTATGTCCACAGATAGAGACTCCACAAACTCTCTGGCAACTTATTGCTGCGTTTGACAACCCTCACATTAATAAAGCGTTTTCTTGTGCTCAGACAGAATTTCATGTGTATTAATTTGTGCCCATTGCCTCTTGTCCCGTCAGGGACCACTACTGCAAACAGTGTGGCTTCCTCATCTTCATTCTTTCCCATTAGGCATTTGTAAACATTGATGAGACTCACCTAAGCCTTGTCTTCTCCAGGCTGAACACTTCCAGCTGTCTCAGCCTCTCCTAATATGAAAGGGACTCCAGGCCCTTAATCATCTTTGTGGCACTGTGCTGGACTCCTTCCAGTAAGTCCGTCTGTCTCTTGTACTGGGGAGACCAGGATGTGGCCTCACCAGTGCTGAGCAGATTAGAAGGATGCTTTCCTCGACCGCTGGCAACGCTCCTCATGATGCATCCAGGATACTGTTAGCCTTTTTTGCCATGACGGCTCGTTGTTGGCTCTTGGTCACAGCTTGCTGTCCACCAGGACCCCAAAGTCCTTCTCAGCAAAGCTGCTTTCCAGCCAGTTGGTCCCCAGCATGTACTGATGCACAGGGCTATTCCTCCCCAGATGCAGGAGTGAGCGTTTCACTTTGCTGATTTCATGAGATTCCTGTCAGCCCACTTCTTCAGCCTGCTCAACGCTTAGGCATGGCAGCTTGCAGCTTTTGTTTCATATTAGCACATTAAGGTAAAACAGTAAAAATCACTGGTTTACCATAACTTTGCTAGCATGTGCAGAAACTGCATAGCACTTGTCTTCACTAAGAATTTTCCTCACTCTTTGGCACACTTTTTCCCCTGGAAAAAATAAAATCATTGTTTCCACTTTCCATCCCCCAGAGAATTTGACATGAAGCTGCAAATGTAAAAGGCTCTGGTATCAAATTAGTCAGGTCCTAGCTTATAAAGTAAGATTTATAGGTAAGTCTTCTCATTTGTAGAAGAGAACAAGTTAATTAAATCTTTCTAACCAACTATTAATGTACTGTTCCACATATCTTTTGATCTTTGGATATTGTTGCTTCTCACTCTACACAACATCTGTTTATACAGTCTTAGCATATTGTTTTCCTAGAATATGTTTTGACGATTTACAATATTATATGGTAACGGCTGTTTGACTCTTTCAGAGCTATGTAAACTAAAATGACACGTGCATACTCTAAACTTACCTTTTTTTTTTTTAAATAGCATACTCTCAAAGAGGCATACTCCTAATCAAAGTCCCTGATTCAAGTGCTTATCCAAGCTGTGGCTTTATGAGAGTAGCATCATCATCAAGCATCAAGGAAACATCCTGCTCTTCAAAAGAACATGTAGTCAGGTCCTTGGCTAAAAAAAAAAAAAAGCCCAACAACATATTTCCTATTTTCACTCCTTTACAGTATGAAAAAAACCTAAATCATTATCTGATCACAGAGAACCAGTTCCATAGATAAAACTTGTAACAAAAAAGAACAAATCTCCATTCATTACCTTCCCTGCACACTTTAGAGGTTGCTCTGCTGCACAGGCCTCTCCTCTACAAGAGACAGCACAATTCAGATCGACATTGCTGAAACCTTGAGAAAGTCCTAAACTAGCAGGTAGTGCCATTATTTAAGAATGACAGATGATCTCTATGGTTAAAGAAAATTGCTGAGCACTGCAATTCAAAAACCTCTGCTAAAGTTGGATGTAGCAACAGGCTCTCCACATTAGGAAACAAACACAACATGTATGTGCTTTCTGCAAAATGCTTTGCTTTTTTACACAGGCCACCAAGAAATTTGAGCCTTCCTATATTTCAACACAGTGCATTACAGGCCTGCAGATACACATAAAAGTAAGTGGAAAATGAATGACATGAAGATTTGTGATTTTTCTAGACTCAAAATTATAAGACTCTACTGGTAATTTTGAATGCCTCGCTGCTGTGTATCCAAAACCCAAAACAGACTATTACAGGGCATCTTAAGAAACCAGAAGACCTTTTAGCAGTCATACGGTCCCTCTACTTTCCTTCTTTTACAACATCCTTGCCACACATCACTACTTTCCTTCTTTTCCAAACTCCTTGCCACACGTCATTCCTGCAACAATATCTATATTGAGAAAGAACTCCATGTTATTTCTAGATTTTGCAAACTGACAATTTACAATACATTTTCTAATCTTTTGATTTTGTTCACTGATGGGAGAAGGGAGATCCTCTGTTTTATTTGTGTCCTTTCTGGCAGAGAAATAATAATAATAATAATAAAGAACAGCTCTTTGAGAAGCTTGTGTCAGCTTCATTGTCAAGATAAAGGTCACTGCATTCCTATTCATGATGACCTACAACTGTACCCATTTAAAGACTTCATTATGCTATATTAGAGGGACCTCTTTCTCAGAGGTTTTAATTTAGCTTAGTTGTGAGAACAAAACATGCAAGCATCAGAATATGTTGCTAAAAATAGTAAAAACTGTTATTTTGGCTACCAGCAGTCTTACTCCATTTGCCATCCACTCTTAAGATGATGTGTGTGAAGTACGATTTCCAAAACCATGTAAAACAAAATATGAAACTACTTTTACTCTAAAGTGCCTCTCTAAACTCCAAAATAAATAAATAATCAAATTTAGTGTACCTACAGAACAATGATTGCAATCTCTCCAGAAATCTAAGTTCCAGCATCTCAAGATGAGTAATTGGTTTAACCCCTATCTCCCCAGACTAATATTAAATGACTGTTATAGAAGTAAACCTGGAAAGAAGTTTTAATTAAGAGTGCTCAGGAAATAAACTTTTAAATCACTTAGACATTTCATACAGCCTTAACGCTACTCTAAGATCACCAAGTGTACATGTTTAGTTACAGGGTTTGATGGATCAAGTACATGAACTGCTTTGTGATACAATTTGACCTTGCTTTTGAATGTTGACAAACTTTTTAAGCTAAACAAGCTGAATATTTTTAGTGACACATCTCCATTGATTACTGTTGAATAACCCTTTGGACTAAAGCTGGCCAGATCCAAGATAGCAGAATTTTGACATAGATACATGCATTTCCTTTTCACAAAATGAATCAATACTTGGAAATGGTTGGTCCTTAAAAAAAACTAAGTATTCTAGGAAAGGGAACTTGCTGTGCTGTGTCTCACACTTCCAAATCATTGACCACAGCCCAGCCGCAAAAGGGAGGCCACGTCCTCTCTACCAAGACTGTGTGATTGCCTACTGCCCCTTAAGACATGATGGGGCCATGAGCTTCTACAAGTAAATGTGTTATCACCAGCCTGAACAAATTCCAAGCAGATTGCTAACACAATATAAATACCCTCTTCAGCTGTGGTTTTTCGGTCTCATTTTCCAGTATTATCAAGCACTTTCTAAGATAATATATTTTTCATTCTAGAGATCCATTTTGTTTAATAGATAAGAAAATCTATAGGCATATTTTACCCACAATTTAAAGCACCTCAGCAAAACAGGCAAGATGTTTTATTACACATCTTTATATTTCTCCACTACAGGAAAGCAAATTAAAGCGATTCTAAACCTCGTCACTCACGGTTTGCATCTGGACTTCTTTGTAAATTCCTCTCTTCAAAACAGGTCTCAGCCTGGTTTTATTCCCACTCATCTCAGAAGTCAATAGCAGCCAAAAAACTCCCACCTGTGAGATTTTTTTTCCCCTCCAGAGAAAAAGATATTCAGAATCTTTGAGCAGACTGAACCATCCTTACCATCATCAATATAATTTTTGGCCATACGCCAGCATCCACACACATCATGTCCCAGTCAAGATTCTAACCTCTTATCCTCTGGGAGCGGAGTACAAGCAGAGAGAAGTACACACTGTGAGATGAAATAACCGGTCTTTTGGTCTTTGAGAAAATGAAAACAAAATCTCTTTTGCAAACAGCACAAAGTAAAGGTTCCTTCTGAACAAGAACACAGGAATATTCTGAACGGTAATAACCTAAACTTTAGACAAAGCAGGTTTTAGCATCGAAGGTGGCACATGTGCTACTACAGATACCTGATGCTTGCTGCAGATCCTGCATAATAACCATTACACGCCTCATTAGTTCACAGAATGTTTTGATATTTGTAGCACTAAACAGGAGACCATTTAAAATACATTTTAAGTTAAGGTACAGTATATTAAACTAATAATAAAAAAATTCTTAAATTAGTTCTTAATTCTTTCTTCGAGTCTGGGTAGATAGTATTTTACCAAATTTCAGACCAAGTCCTCAAGTACACAGGTAGCTTTCTAGTGTAGCATCATACCTTTACTTAGGACAGTCTTGGGTTTAAAATTACCCAATCCACTGGAAATTTAATAAAATATTGAAAAGTATCAATATGAAAATATAGTAGCATACTATATACAAAAATTTACATTACTGTAAGATTATGAATCAAGCATTATAAGTGAAAAAAATGCCAGAACTGAATCTGCTTTTTAATCCTCAATTCACCCCATCTTGTACGTGTATTATGACAGACTTAGTACATGATGATACAAGGTATTTTTTTCCAAGCAACTCTGCCTTGCTGTTTGTAGCCACAATGACTAGGATGACAATGCTCAGAGAATGAAGCAGGACTATGCTTAAAGAGGCTGCTATCTGCAGAACCCGATTTCACTTGTTGCAGATGCCAGCAGATTTACAGTGAACACAAGAAAAGGGAAAAGATAACCTAGTGATTGAGGCTCCTGAATGTCACCTTAGAGAAGTAAATTACCCCATGACTCTGCCACACAGCTTCTCCATGATTCTAGACAATCAGCTATCCCATATTTACTAAGCTGCTATTATTCCTCAATTTTTGTCCACACAGACACAGTTCGAAACAGCAAGAGTCTTATACCAAGGAACTCAACTTCAATCATGTTAGACAGATGAAATTCCAGTACCTATCCCTCCAGGTCATAGGTATCCAAATGAAATTGGGCACCCAAAAGTAAATTTTTTAGCATAAGTATCTATAAAACCCATAAGAATAGAATATCACTATAAGGATATGAAAAAATAAATATTTTTTTTTTGTAATTAAGCCAGACATTAACGTCTGTGAGAAAACAAAGCTGAAATAAATCTGGGTTTTAACTGCAAGGAATAAAAGACACAAGAAATGTTTTGAACAACACAGATGAAGTGCATCATAGCCTGTTCATTTCGTAAACAGCGTATATATATCTCCTGTGTTCCAATTGCTGTGCACAATACTATACCTTATTTCCTTAAGTGTTTATACTCCCCAAAAAAAAGCACGAAAATCACCTTAGAAGAACATTAAAAGTTAAGAGTCTATAGTTTATGACAGAATCTAGAAAACGAATTCCAGTCTGAGAACATGCAACATATGCCCCCATATAGGACATATTAGAAGAAATTGCCACTTGGACTAACATACCTAACAATTGTAACAGCCCGATCTGTTATCCTGGAGGGGTCATCTTTGGAGATATAGCCACCAAACTTCCAAAACTCTGAATGTAAAAGCATTTTCAAAAGCTCTTAATTGATTATTATCAGGTTTTCAAGAACAGTTATTCAATGAGGGACACCCATCAACCTAGTCTAAAGTCCTAGCTTGGAGAGGGATGATTCTGATTTGTTTTGAAAGAAACATGAGATGAAAAGGCCAGTGGAACAAGAAAGTTTTCTTCCTTAATCTTATTTTAGGAAATATGTGAGCAATTTTTGCAGAAGTTTCCCAGAGAAAGACAGTGTATGGAGTGTGAGACAGACAGACTCTGGAAAATTCCAGCCCAAACGGTTAAAGCTGGTAGTCAGCAGGGGCTGAAAACAAATCTTTCATTTTAAAGTGACCCGACTCCCTTCAACACATGCAATAAAAAACAGTGAGGTAGTAACTTACACATTCTCACACGTATCTTCTCAGGTACAAAAAACATTTGCACAGTCACAACTGTGACCTCATATGAACAACATTGATTTCTAGTTTGGGCGAAAAAAAGCAGAAGCATTGTTCAGACTGCACCATTTTCAAGCATATGATATCGGGGGCAGAGGGGGAGACCAAACAACTGAAATAACAAAAACACCACTAATGGAACACATAGAATTATTCCAGTACCTTCTCAAGTCTCTATAAGGCATCAGGCAGCTTTTTTCATCGGGGTCCACAAACCTAAAATTGTGATCTCCCCTCGCACCATCATATTTTCACTTTTTTTTTGATCCTCCTTTCATTTCACCAATTTCTTACTCTAAAATTTCACCTACTACACACAAGTCTATGTCCAATATAAGAAATTCAGGAACTACTACAAATTTTAGCTAACTCTTCTAGATTACCTGCAGGCAGGTCAGACATGCCCTTTTAGTGGCTTGGGGCATACAGATGCATTCAGGATACCACAATGCGCTTGTTCCGAAGCAAGAACATGTTATGTGAGCTACTATAAGAAGCGTAAGAGTTTATGTGCTATTTTCTATGATGATGTGTATCAATTCTTTACATTGCTGTTAGAGACAGGAAACGGGTTATTATTCCCCTCCTGTAATTCCTTTAAAAACAACAAACTAAACCAGGAACTGAAGTGGAAAAAAAAAAAAGAAATTAAGGGCCATTTTGTTTTCCTTTTTCCTTCTCTTACTGCCACATCCTTAAATAAAGCTTTAGTCCATGTGGGTTACTACTACTACTTGCTATATAGTTCTTTCTAATACATAGCAGGCAAAGCCATACCCTGATTCCTATGCATTAAAGAAAAATAAATTTGAACTCCATATTACATTAGGAAAAGGTCCAGTTCTGTTCTGTTTAGAAATATTTTTGAATGACTGCTATGCTGTGGAAAGAACATACAAAATTCCAATAATTTCTCCTGATTTTCTGAAATGATTCCTAGCAATATCCTGAATAGCAAACATTTAGCATATTTCATATTTACTTTGGAAAGTTTTCGTCCTTATTTCCTTTTCAGCATGCCAACGATTTTTCTCATCTGTCACTGCCTTGATTCGAATTGCTGTCTTCTGTTCTTCAATACTCTTACTTTTCAACCAATGGAGACTTTCAGCACTGCTACTCTTACATTCACATGCAAGGCTGAGGAAAAATACAGATTAAGGAAATCCACAAACTCTCTTCAGATTACTTAAAATGCTTTTAAGTATTTTGTTATACTACCATTTTTACTAGGTTTTCCCTATAACACAAAAGTTGGAGCAGGAAGGAAAAAACCAAAACAAGATACAAGCCCCTCCCCCCTAAAAAAAACCCAACAACAACAAAAAAACCCCGAAACCCACAGATAGAAGACTTGCTAAAATCTTTACTTTGAACAAAATTGTATTATATATGTGTCATTCTGGATTTCCAGCAATTACAAAACGTCTGTGAAGTTAACAATATGCAATTTATATATTTTTAACCAAAATCATATATAAAAAGACACAGTAAAAAGATGGGGTTGCACGAACATTTTAACTTAAGGAAATTCATTAGGTTTTGCCTTGAAAGCTAAAGGCATGACATAGAGCCCTGATTTTTAAAATAGTGCATTCAGATTATCTGACCCAAAAAGAAACTGAAGGAAGAAAACAAGCTGAAAACATGCTAGTAAATGACATTATTCCTTCTCAAAATTTAATCTCATAACATTTCCTTAATAGGTTCTCAAAAGTTTGACTGGATAATAGAAGTGATCTCTTTATGATTTTGTGAATAATGGGTTTTATTAGTATTAAGTTAAAGCAAACAGCCAGAAAAATACATATGCAACTTCTACTACACGCAATATAAAGAATGTAAATTATAACCTCTGTAAAACAAAAGAAAAGGTACTGAAAAAGCCAACACAGTGGTTATGGACTATTCCATCCCTGATAACAGGCTGGGTTCTGTGTTTGGAGAACAGTTGTTGTTTGCTTATGTAAACTGAAACAGGGTGAAATACATAGTCAAGTATAAAGAAAAATTTAATGGAATTACATGGATTCTATGAGAAAAAACTCTAGATTAGTAAGGGGAGGGGGGGAAGATAGTTCACCTAGTAAGAGAGATTACACATGGGCTCAGGTTTCAATTTTTAGTGGTGAGGGACAATGGGAGAAATTACCCAGGATTTTTGTAACAAGTCGTTTAATAGTACACCACTTTCGTAACAGAAGTGTTTTACACTTGCACAATGTTAATAACTTTATTATACAGGGAAGCCTGTAATAGGCTGATTACACAATAAGACTGCAAACAACCACTGGTACTTTCCTGACACCAGAAAAGTACATAAGACTGAAACATCACCAAGAGTACATAAAAAACCATCAGCATAAACATCACCAAAATTACATTAAAAAACTAATCAAAAAATACATTTGCAGTAAGTGGTTTAGAACAGTGCCACTGCCTTTCGGCAGCTTTGAATGGCCACCAGTATCTATAGCAGGTTTCCGTGGCTCCACAGGCATTAATCAGGATTCACGTATAATAAATAATGTACCACAAAATATACATAAAGGCAATAATTCCAAAGAAAAGTTCTGTTGATATTAACAAGCCACTCGAGTTCTATTTTTGTAGTTGATGCCATCACCAGAAGCCTTTGATGGAATTGCAGCCTTAGGCCCTAAGCCTGCAATGATGAACTGCTGGAAACCCCTATATCCATAAAGAGCTCCAGTGACAGCACTGGTACACTGCTGGGCACAGGGGTCTGTGTTAGCTGATCCTGATGCAGGATAGGGGCCTTAGTATGTACAATTGGGAGTATATTATTTCTTATTGTACATGGAAACCTTGACATAATTCTAAAGCATGTGGGTGTTTACTGTTCATAATCTGATGTCATAAGACATCAGAAAGTACATAATAAGATATGCACTTTCTGGAATGTAAATCTTTTAAAATGCTAGCTATTAAGTTGGAGTGAGAGAGCGAGTTGGGAAGAAGGGGAAGAAAAGGTGTAAATTAAGGGGGGGAAAACCCAAGATCAAGTCTGGAGGAACAGGGAGCACAACAAAAGAGAGGGAACCTTATAGACTACAAGAATGTGAAAAAGGGGAAGAGCAAGAGGTTGACTTTTTTGAACCATGTATAATAAATAATGCATCCCAAAAGCATATCTGGAACATGACTGTAGTTTCAAGTTGCGGTTCTAATGACATGAACCAGGCACACACGTTTTGTTCTTATGGTTTGTGTCAACAGAATCTCTTTATGGAATTACAGTCTTACACAGGAGTTCTGGGGACATTATTGTTTATATTAAAGCTACCACTCTGAGCTCTTAGTACAGACCCAAGAATATTTGCTCCACCTGCCTGGAATGAGCATCACCTGAAAGAACAGGAGTTCTTTAAAAACAATGAGATTTAGGTAGCAAAATTCTTTCAGATCAGCCCAGACATAAGAGACAGCAATTTGAAATGTCATAGATCCCTTCCTCAAAAAGCTGAGATATTGTTTGTCATTATCTGTAAATTGGAAGTTCCAATACACTAGTGGTGCATAGAATTCCCATGCTTTGTTACACTTTCCTGAGAGTAAAGCAATTAGAATAAACCTTAGTCCTAGGAACAAAGTTAATTTTTTTGCATTTTAAACTTTTGGGCTATTCCCTGACAATCTATATAATGTAAATTTGATTGCTAAAACATTGTCACTTGAACAAAAACACTATTTTAATCTATTGATTTTTTAAAAGCCATAATAAACAGATCTAAAAAAAAAAAAAAATTACACTAACAAAAACTAAATATGAAAAGTTGCATTGAAAGGGCATGTTACATTATTCTTAATAGGACCGTGTAGAAACATTCCAATGGCAGTGTTGTGGAAGTAAAACAAAGTTACGTTAAGAAGACCCCACAGCCTGGTCACAGTCAGGACTTTACCTGTAACTCTGGCTGGTTGGGGTTTTTACTCGTGTACTACATGGCTCACTTACATCAGACATCATATTTGTATACCCTGAGAAATCTGACACCGAAGTCCTTACTCTATGGTCCACTTCTCCATTAGAGTTAGCAATAAAAGTCATTGGCACCCTGCTGCCCGACTTAAACTGAGAACCAAACGCTTGTGCAAAGTTCTCTATCTGGTAGGTTGCTCTAGGCTCTATGTCCTTCTGAGGATCTATCTGGCTAGTTAACTCCTGAGATGGGATCTGAAAGCTCGTTGAGGATTCTAAGTTCTTCTGTTCCTTCTGGCCAGTCAGTTTCTGAGATGTCGACTGGTAGTTAGATGAAGTCTCTAAGTTTTTCTGTGGATCAATGAGATCATCCAGCTCTTGAGAAGGAGTCAACTGTTGATGCGTAGCCTCCAAAGCAGACAAGTAAAAGCCTGGTTGAGATCCAAGCAACATCCCAAATGGAGGTTTTGGCAACGCAGTTGGCAATACTGAGGTAACGGATTGGCTGAAGCCACACTCAAGTGGAGATGTAGTGTATATCTGTTTGTCTTGAAACAGAGTGTGGTTATGGAGAGTTGAAGACAAGCTAACAAATTGGAAACTGGGTCCAAAAGCAAAACCAGTGCTATTGGTTGTTCTTTCAAAGGCTTGTTGGAGGTATTTGGAGTATTCTTGCAGCATGCTTGCCTTATCATTTGAAACTGTTTGAGAGTTAGGGCTCAAGTTTTCTTCCTGAACCATCTCTGAATGTTCTCCTGAGGCGTGCAAGTCCACACGCTGTTCAGTTATACTGAAAGGATCTTCTTTCTGGCCTTCTGATTTGTGAGAGTACTGGTCCAAAAGACTCTGTAAGACTTCATCGGGAATACCAGACTTGTCGTGGCAAGACTTTATTTCACTATTTAAAGACGCTGAATCAATAAGAGATAATGGAGCTTCGTTATCCATAACACTAACACCTGCAGACTGGATGACGGACTGCTGGGAAGTCATGTGTCCGACATTAATTGAAAAGGCACTGTTACTGCTTGCAGTTTGTAGGTATCTTCTTTTCTTTGAAAACTGCATGGCATCATCATAATTGCTACTTATCTGACCTGGTTTACCACCTGTACTTTGGAGAAGGCCAATAGTTTCTACACTGGTATTGGCTATTAGGCCTAGAGAGCCACTCTGTTTCCCAGACAGTGGTTTTTGCCCCAAAATATCTGGCAGTGGTGATACAAAATTAAAGTAATTTTTGTCTGCCTGTTTTCTGCTTCCTTTTCTCAAGATCAATTTTGGCACCTTTTTCTGAACTTCATCTATGCCTGTGCCAACTAGACCACCACTGGAAGACACAACGGGAATATCAACTGCATAATTTGACATGGCCACATTACTCGTAACTTGAGATTCGGTTACTTTGCTGCTACACTTACTTCCTTTGTTTTCAGTGGATATACTTTTTGTTTTACTTTTTCTCCTTGAGGAACTTGTATTTCCCTGAGACAACACAGCCAAGCTACCCATGTTATTTGATGATCCGGGCTCCATTCCAGCACCCGTTTTACCTATGGCTTCACCACACGTTCTTCTGTGCTTCAACAGTCTATCAGTCCTTGAAAAATACTGCTGACAAGTGTCACATTTGTATGGCTTTTCTCCGCTATGCGTCCTCTTGTGTCTTTCCATGTGGTACTTCTGGATGAACTTCATGCTACACTGGTCACACCCAAAAGGCTTCTCCCTGCTGTGGATCTTCTCGTGCCTCTGCAGTAAGTACTTCTGGATGAAACCCATGCTGCACTGGCTGCACTGGAAAGGCCTCTCCCCCGTGTGAATGAGCACATGCCTGCGCAAGTGATAGGAGCTCCTGAAGGCAGCGCTGCAGTGTTCGCAGACGTGAGGTTTCTGACTGGGGGACGCGATGGCACCTTCCGCGTCTCCCACCAGGGGGGGTTTGGACGAAGCACTTGGCTTCCGCTTGGCTTTGATTCCCTGAGTTTCTGGCTTTGGCCTCTTTGCCTTCTTGACCTGGGCATCATGCTTTGGCTCACCCGAGCTCCCAGGGGTGCCCTCGCCTCTTCCACTCAGTAACAGGTCTCGGTGGGGATGCTGGTGCAGGTGGTGAAGAAGACTGAGGTCCTGAATAACACTCTGGCCGGTTCCTTCCCCGCTGCTGCTCCCCAGGCCGGGGGGCCTCTCCTCTCCTGCTCCCCCGAAGAGCCCCCCGTAGTGATGATGGTGCTGCGGCTGTTCGTCCTCCTCCTGCTCGCTGAGCTTCTCTTGCTTGATGCTCACTAGGGACTGCAGAAAGCCCCAGGGGCTCCTCTGCGAGGAGGAGAGAGCAGAGGGGAAAGCCCCCACCGGCTCCTTCTTGAAAGTCATGTCCTGAGGGGGAGGAGGCGCCGGGGGCTCCGTGGAGGAAGCGGCAGCGGAGACCGGAGGTAACACGCACTGCGAGGGGTGCTGGGACGCCGGGGGGGGCGCGGCCGCCCGGGTGAAGCTGGTGACCGGAGGCAGGCGGTGGTTGAACATAACCATGCCGGGGGGAAAGGTGGGCTCCATGGCCGCCGCCCTCTTGCTGCCGCCACCGCCGCCGCCGAGGAAGCCGCTGCCGAGTTTCATCCCCCGGGAAGGCGGGCCGGAGAGGAGGCGCGGCCCAGAGGGGCTGCGGGACACGCCGCCCGCCCGCCCGCCGGACACCGCTCGCTGCCTCGCTGGCGGGCGCCCGCTCAGCGGCTGGCTCCCGCGGCGGCCCGGCAGCCGCCGCCCGGGCGCATCGCCGCCACCCCCACCCGCGCCGACGGGCGGCCCCCGGCCCGGGCTGCACTTACGGCTCCCGCTGCCGCCTCCAGTTAAAAATAACGCCGCGTCCGCTCCACAATGGAATTAGCAGCCCCTGCGCCCCGCACTGCACATGCGCGGCGCGCGGCACGCTGGGTACGGCCCGGCCGGCCGGGCAGCCGGCGGGCGGGCAGCGCGCAGGCGCGACGGGCCCCCGCCTGCCCGCCCGCCGCCGCCGCGCTCGCATGGGGCGGGGGGGCGGCGGGGCCATGTTGGTGGGCGCCGCCGCGGAGAGCCTGGCCCGCGCCGCGGAGCGCCTTCCGCCGCGTCCGCGCAGGGACGATGGCCGGGACCTGCCGGGGGCTCGGCCCCGCTCCCGCCGGCTGCCCGCCCCGCCGCGCGGCCGGGGCTGGAGCCCCGGGCAGCGCCCCGCGCGTGGCCGGCGGGAGGAGAGACGGTGCCGAGCGCGCGCTTTAGACTTGCCGCCGCGTTCCTAAGAACAGCGCGAGCGGCATCCTTCCTGCCGTCAGAGCGCGCGGCAGATGGCAGGAGTGGTGCCAACCGGCGGGGAGGTGCCGTACCGGTCGCCCGGCGCCTCCAGCCGCGCCAGGCGGGCGCCTGCGCCCGCTCCCGCTGCGGGAGAGACTCAGCCTGCAGTTGGAACCACAGGTGCAGCCTCGCGGGTGCTGACGCCACTGACTGCCCGCCCGAAGCGTGTGCGCACCTGAACAGGCGGCGTCTCCATCCTTAGCCTAAGAATTTGCTCTTAGGAAAAGGTGCGGTTTGGGAGATGCTGAAACTTTGACGTTTTTAACCAAGATTGTGGTGTCCCTGTGGCTACTTTTATCTCAAAAGAACGCTGTTAGTTGCTCGTAACACCACTGAGTTAACGAGGCTGTTCCCAGAAGCGCAATACTACAATGAGGAAGAATATTTTAATCTGACATCTTAACGCTTGCTGCTTCCATACCGCTGGTGCACATTTCCATTGGAAATCCTCACCAGGAATGCGCAGTCGGTACAGCACTGGCACATGAACTGCACCCGTAGCCACCAGCTGGCTGGTACCCCTAACCATCAGCTTACCAGCCACTGCCTCTGGCAGTGGGCCCCAAGTACAGAATTCCTGGGCCTGCTGTTAAACCAAACCCCACGCCACTAATAATGTTAATTGTTTTAGCTGCATGCACGGAAATAATTCATCCTTCTAATGGAAATGACATAAAAGTTTCATTATTTTGAAATAGTTTTTTTTTTTGTGAAAGTAATCAGGAGACCTTTTTCACCTATTCTGATAGATGCTAATAAAATCTGAATAAAATTCTGCTCCATTTCTAACTATTAACTTTGAAAGCCTTTTATAATTCTGCAAGGTTTTACTACTGAACTCCAAATTCTATTAAAACATCAACTGCAGAGGTACCTTAGCTTATAAACTTGGGAACTTCACATATTCACACTAATTTTTATCATTAACATAATGGGAGTAATGGAACAAGGTGGATAAAGCATAAAAATCATAAGGAATTTATCTATCAAAAATACTTCCCCTTAAGACAGTTCAACCTGTAAAGATCAAGCATTTTCCTTAGGCCGAACTGCTACTGAATCGTTTTAAAATCTTAAAAATACTTAATTGATGTAGAAGACGAAATTTGATGCAATTTCTGTACAGAACAAAATTTTGAAGTCGAGTAAGTAAAACTTGTTCCTTTTATAATTTAAATGGTTTCCTTTAAATAGCATGTAAACTAACAGTTAATTTTAAAATGTAAATTAAATTATGAAAGTTTAGGACTGTAAGGTTTAGCTAAGTGTTAAAAGAAAGACCAGGAATTCAAAAAACTTAAAGCAGCGGTAAAATATTAGTCAATGCCTATGAGAAATGAGTCTGTCCCTTTATTCAGGGTGTCTGTGTTTAATGGTAAGCTGGGATGCATATAAGCTAGTCCAAGCATGAAGGGCAGTAGGACACTCATATGGAAAGCCAACTTTGTCCCTCAGTTATCAAGATAAGAAACCTGTCATTTCTCTCATTCACTCTGTCAGCCTTGAGATACTCCAAGCAGACTTACCTCTGTGTTGTACACCCCATATATCAGGAAGATGAAGAGACCCTGTAAAATAAAATGGAGGGAAAAAGCTGTTAACTCTAATCATTTCAGCAGTAGAAATACCTGAAATAAACTTTCCTCGGAACAGACAAAAGAAGACACACTTCATCAAGGTCAATTTATTTTTCTATTTTTCAACATTATAAGCTGTACCTTGAGCATTTATTTGATAATGTGAGAGTGCATCACCTACAGTGTTTGTGGTATTCAGCTGTTTGGCAATGAAAAACTTAGATCCTTTGGTGCAAAAACATTAATTAGAAAAATTAATTTTATATTTGAATGGTCTTCTGAACAAAACCACAAGATAAATTTTTCAAAAAAGTGAAAGCACAAAGATGCTAAAGCAAACAGAGAAGTAACAAGCATCTCTACTTCTGTTTTTTGTTTGTTTGTTTGTTTTTTTTTTTTTTAAACTGACATTAGGAAAACATACATTACCAAATTCTACATTAAAAATATATTCCTGCCTATACGTTGACAAATGTATACACTCCACTTAATGATTTTAAAAATTTAAATAGGAAGAAAATAAGAGATGTATGAGGACAGAAAAAAAGAACACAAGTTAGAAAATAGTATACATGATTTATCATATTTAACAGCTTGCTTCAAAATTGGTCTATTATTAGACAAAACAAGTTAAAACCAAACAAAACACTCACTTCAGTGAGTTTCTCTGAACATTTTTCTGTTATTGAAGGATGTGTTTCCAAGATCTAAGTTAATGGTGCAACGTTACTGATTCTTGCAATCCGCAGGCAGAATCCTGAAAAATACAGACAAACTACTAGGAAAAAGAGCAGAATAGCAAATGGAAATAAAATATAAAAGGTAAAGTTTCCTAAGAAAATGCTTCTGTAACTCAGATTCACAATGTGCTTATAACCTGTTTTTAAATATATTTGTAAAACAACTCTATCTTGTAGTATTAACACTTAAACTGACCACTTGAGTGTATCTAGAAAAAACCCTTCACTTTAAGATAGAAAATATTTTCTGAAGAGAAACTACAGTTGAGTAACAAAGAAATTACAACTTTTTAATCAAACATGCAAATTACTTGAAGACAGCTGGATTAATTCTGGATTTGCTCATCAGCAAAATCACTATATTATTAGACAGGAAATAATAAGAGATATTATTCATATGTAATATTTCCATGCACTACCCACCCAATGCCAGCATGAAATCCTTGGGAAATAGAGTGAGTTTGCTTCATTTTTTTTAAAAATTAAAAAAAAAGAAGCCCACATCCAATACTTCCTTTCAGTTATTTACAGATTACATCAATGACCTCAATAAGTAAAAATAGATTAAAAGAATAGACAGCTAAATTTTTGAGTCTGTCTCCATTTGAAATACACCGCAATTATTTCATGCTGCTTATTTGTACACAGAACAACCAGAATTCAGAAGCTTGGCAACTCAGATAAGTGAATTACTCACCTGCAAAATTATTTGTGGAGTAAAATCTCAGTTACCTCTTTAAATAGTGTTACTGGATGGTTCTGAGTCTTTTCAGTGTCATCTGAAATCTGCATTTAGACTGTGGGGAAAGAAAAAAGACTGAAAACTTGCTCTCAAGTTACACAAAATAAAATTTGTTTTATCTGAGATTAAAGTGAATACTGAAGTTAAAGGAAGAAAGATAAACACATCCTAATTGCACTGAACATAGACAACTAGCACCTGGTTAATCAAATTATTCAACACAGCAGTATAAGCAGCATCACAGGCATTTTGTAACTGAATGTTCTGCAAAAAAAATCATTATAAACAATGTCCCTTAGTACAAAGCTTTTCAAGAATCCTTAAGTTTTTCACAGTACTGAAAGCTGTCGGTGACCACTTGTAATGTTAATGCTAACAATACAAATGCATATACTGTAAAAATACAGAAGTAATGTAAGCATTTTTATTTATGAATCTGGTCAGAGTCTTTATACACACAAAAAAACAGAGGAGGTATAAAGTGTACATTTATATTTTTTCGTATCTCCATTTCAATTTTTTTTGAAAACAAAAAATTTAGGGATTTCCCTCTCAGGCAAGAGTCTGGAATGGATCGATGCCATAATTAGAAGCAGAGAATAATCAGCTGTTGTTAAGATCAAGGAAAAAAAAATTGAAAAAAGAATTCCTTTCTCAGGCTGCTCCCAGAAGAGTGAGTAAAATCACACACTGCTTGTTATTCAGGTACTTTCATAAGTGAAAAGTCTTCCCAAAACTTAGTCCAAACAATATTGTTTGCTACAATATTAAGACTAAAAAAACCACGACCAAACATTCAACACATTGGAACGCTTTCCTTTTAACTTAGAAATGCACAAGTGATGTTTCTAATTGTTTCTCAGTCCCTTCTGAAATCTGTGTATCTCATATAATCACAGGTAGACAAACTAGTTAGCTGCTTGGGTTTGAATATACAGCAATCTTAGAGAAAATTCAGAAATTATTTAAGATTCCAGGTCTTAAATTGGCATGTCAAGTTTTTTGCTTTTCTTGAGCTTGATATCCGCTCATTTAAATATTTAACTGTCAGAGATATGAAGTGCTGTGGATATCCTTATCTTAATTCTTCTTGTAGACTTCCAGTAGTTTTTTTTGTCTTGTTTTGTTTTATCATTGTGGTGGTGGTGGGATTTTTTCCTTTAACATAATTAAATTATGCTAATATAATCAACCCAACAAGGATTTTACTTATTGCTTGCAATGAGTTACAAGGTCTTGGCACTCACGACTGATAATGAGGAGTAATTTTCCATACAACACTGTCATCAACAGTTACCCGTACAGGATAGTTTGTGATCCGTCTGAGATCAAAATAAAGAGGTAAAGATCCTCATGTGGTTTGAAATGTTAAAAATATGGTCTTACTTAAACAACAGCTCAGTTTCTTTAGCTCATTAGTTGCAAAAAATAAGAGCTTCTCTGTTTCTTCAGTGGGCCATGGTGTTACCTGCAGTATGGTTCTGTGAGCGGCTGCCTCAAACCCTTCAGTTGCTCAGGCTGGTCACATGTTCGTTGGTTTCTGGGAATTAAGCAGTGTTGTGATCAAGCTAGTAATTTTATCCAGAACTCTTTATTATATCTATTGGGATTAAAAAAAAAAAATATATATGTATAACCACATTATGCCAACTCGCATGTTAACACAGAATAAAGCCATCTATGCCTTGAAAAGTTTAAGGTTTCTAGACAGAAAATCTAGCCATGTATACAGAAAATAGAACATACAAGCACATCTGTCATTTTCCAAGTCTCATTGAAAAGTAGGACATGTTCTTGGTAGACATCAACTAGAAGTTAAAGACTTTTGACTGAGCTGGAATCCTGCCTTTTGGGGACTGAAAAACAGACCTGCTGCGTGCTTAATTGCAGTTCTATTCGTCACACTGTGCAGGGCGTAAATGGATTGCTCAGCTTTTAAATTTGGCGGGTCTTAACAGGATTGTCATTGCTATCTTGAATAAATCAGTCTGTCTATGGACAGTTCTAATCTTTAGCAAGTTTGTCAGGACCTGTTCCAATTTGGGTGGTACCACTGGAAGTTGACACACTTATCAGAAGTTCATTCTGCTTTAGGGCAACCAAAACCTGCATGGTAGTTCTTTTATCAGAAGTTTCTTTCCCTGATTTTCATATTGTCTCTCAATCTGTTACTATTTGACGTTTCCTAAAATCTTCCTTTTATAGATAGCGTGTTTCATTCCAGATTAAACAATAAATTACAATCAATTTTTTGGTGTGCTGGGGAATGTTACACTGATACTTTCAAAATTTCAAATTTCAGCACTTCTTCAACATAGCTATTTTCTATTACATGGAATTACTTCATCCTTCTCCTGTTAATTTTTAAGCCTTTGATCTTTCATTTGTTTGACATAACTAAAAAGGATTTTTAAGACTTCTCAACTACAGAAATCCATACTGGAATGGATCCATACTTCAAAAGGCCAATTAAATAAAACCATATTAGCAAATTATGCATGTAAACACTATATAGAACTGTAGAAGAATTAAAATGAACTAAATATATTCTTAGTAAATTAATAACTAATAAAATCAATCACATACTTTAAAGAATGCCTCTAGTATGAACTTAAAAATTTCCATCACTGAAAAAGTTTGCGTTGCAATAAGTTTTCTGGTATATCGGAGAGAGAAAGATAGATCATAAGCAGCTATACTGAACTAACTCTGTTTATTTTTTCATAAATTAAAAAAACTGTGTGACAGCCATGGAAATTGCAGATTGCAAATAGAACTCATTTTACTCACACAAGCAGTTTTCCTATAATCCTGAAAGAATTAAAAATTGTCTTGGCAAAGACAGATTAGAGGTTTACTGTTTGTTTTAAATCCAGATCAGTGCTAGAATCTATAAGCTTCAGGAAACTCGTGTCATACTACATCAGGATTAATGCGAAGGATACCATATTCCAAAATTAAAGGATTTTTCTACCATAGGTGAAGTTAGAAATCTTTACTCCAACAGTTAACAAGCTTGGCATTTGAAACAGTACTGTTTTGAAATTTCAAACTCACTGTCCCACAAGCAACTACTTCAACTCTTGTAGTTATCACTTAAATTAGTGCTTGCAGACTTGGCTGACACAATGTGACTTTGATTTGGATTTTCTGCCTAGAAAAACTCTAAGTTTGCCTCAGTTGCATATAGAACCAGATGATACTTCCTTAGTTCAGAGCCATGTTAGAAAAACTTCAATGATTCAAAAAGTGACAATGAGTTTTGAAACACTCGTTCAACTTCTGTTAAGGAAAGGAACAGCAATAATTGAAAAATCTGATTTCAGCCAGAGGAATGGCCAACTATCATAATTCTTAGGGCTTAATGACAAAAAAAAAACCACCCTCACCTTGGTAACCAGCACCTTTCCTTCTCAGAAACACATGTTGCTCAGGAGCCATACAGGAAATTTTAGATGAAGTTATATATACGTGCAGTAGAATAACTGGGATCTAGCATAGCAGAAGAGCAGCTCAGATTCTCCACAGCCTTAGCAAATTAGCATTCCGTGTTGCCAAATGTAAGCCTATGCTGAAGTTTGTTTTAGATAAAGTCAGCAATAACCTCTCGACATAAAAGTATATTTAGAATGATAGGAAATGTTCATGTTTTAATGGAGAAAAAAAAATAGGTTGGAAGGGACTTATAAAGGTCATCTGTTTGCCACTCTGCTTAAGCAGGGATAGGCTGTTTAGGTGTCAGAACATCATGTGGCAGATATAACAAATTTCTGACGTGACTTGTGTATCTGACAGGCTTTTTTAACCACCTTACCAAGATCCTGTTGGAACATCTAGATAAGCCTATGTTGATCTACCTTTTGAGGTGATCAGGGTCCTTTTTCCACCTGTCTTTTAAGAGGACAACTTGACCTTTGCAGTACAGTCAAGACTACAGGATTATTTTTTTTCAAATGGAAATTTATCATACTACAAAAAGGTTTCCTACTTCTGTTTCTTCTTTTCAGAGTTATACTTTACAAATCAAGATTGGTTTTTTTTGTAGCATACTGACTGCAAGCAAAGCCAACACATGAAGCAGGGTTGTTTTTTATCAAATTAATTACCATAATCACACCATCACCATATACATCAAAAATATAAAGATAGATACAGCTCTAGTCACAAAGAAACTCTCACACTTCTTTTCATCTTTTCGGTAGTCTCTTGTTCACACACATACACACAAAGCGTTTGGGAAAAATACTAATGTGTACTCAGAGCTTGGTCCTGCTATGCCATTGGATGATTCCACTACTGCACAAAAAATGCCTTTCTATACAACATTGTACTTAGAATACTGGCTGTAGAGAAAGAACTGCAAATTTAATTCTACTTGCTTGCTTTTACCAGCTTATAACTTCTTCCATCTGCCATCTATTCCTCATGTTTGTCATCAGCTCAGAGATGAGATGACTTTCTCTGTTATTAAACTATGCTTTCTCATTTTATAAAAATTTCTCCTAGTATTTTACTGAGGTAGGGAACACAGAGGGAAACAAGTTATATTTCACCCAAAGAATTAATCCATGCTATTTAAAACAATAATATCTCTTTAAAACTTCGTCTTGAAAAAACCTTGCATTACATTCTTACTCTAAGGTTGGTCTGCTCCACCCAAAACAAGATAACACACATACAAATAAGCACAAAGACTGTTTGTAATGTGTTAGGTGTTGCAAAAAAATGTTGATTCACACCACATTGAGCTAAATTCTGTACTCCTTACATTTACTAACATCTCACAACATGGTTAGCCAACTTAGTGTAGACCATTCACAGGCATTATAATATTATTAAACGTGAGTAGATGGAAGAAAAGTCTGTTTCTTAAGAAACGAAACCTTTAGAATTACAATGGTGCAGATTATGCTATAAGAATCACTGTAAGATCTCAATAAGAAAGCTAGAATATAGTCTAAGTGTAATCCTGGTATTGATGTCATTTGCAAGCTTATATTTGCAAGTATTTCTCCACCTTATATACACAAGCAAGTTTGTGTATTGCAAAAGATCCCAAGGCTGTAACACATGCTGGAAGCTACTGTATATTGCCCTCGGTTTTTCTAGCCAGTAATTTAAAGCCCCTAAGGTTACAGCTACTTTGAATATGTATATCTCAGAAGAACTTCAGTGGACTGTATTGAATGCAGGATCTGCTTTTCTAAATTTCTTTTCTTGGACTCCTTAGAAATAATAGGCAGAGCCCTATAAACCTGTAGTCAGTAAGTAAAAAACACCTGAGTGTTGCCCATTCAAACCAACAGGATCTTCTGCACAGATTTGCATGCATTTAGAATAGCTGCTCAGACTCTATCCTAAGCATTCTTATTTTACTTTAACAAAAACTGTACAATAATAACTACTCGTGATTAATGATTGAATGTGTTGGGTTGGTTTTTTTAAGTTATAACTTTAGACAGAATCTATATAGCTTAAAATAGTCCTTTGAGATGTCAAGATACAGATATACTTTCACACGTTCTAGATGGAGTGTTATTCATCTTAGATTTCATTACTAGCCTAAAAAAACCCACCTCATAAAAGCCTTCTATCTAAATTCTCTCCAGTCAGATGAATTCATGATAGACGCTATTTCCCATAGAGCTAATCTCCTTATTATGTGACTGAACAGTTTTGCCACATCCTCTTCCTCATTTTTCATATCAGATCAGTTCTGATATATCAGTTATTAGATATGGAGGTACGTTGTAAAAGAAAGACAGTATTTGAGGTCTCATTCCAAATACCTGTTTTCCTATTACTTTTGGTTCCTGATGCTGCCCTCTATTAGCAGAAGCCTGTTTGGGCTTTCAAAGGGAGTTTTGCCTGAGTACAGAAAAGACTCTTGGCACACAACAGTACAGTTATTGGTACAAACTCCTTCTTGAATTATTAGAGAAGGGCATAAAGACAAGACACTCCAAAGTGCTCTCTGCAGCTCCTCCAGTGCTAAGTCAGTGAGTCCTTCTCTTGAATAATGCTCACATAGAGGGAGATCACCATATCTGTGGCCTTTCAGATAGTACCACTGCCCCGTTGTTTATGCAAGAATAACTGCCTTAAAAACAATATAAAACATGGTCATAAAAAAGCCTGTTATCAGAATTATTTGCATGCTTCATCTTACCAGATATCACACATTTCTATTGCTTCTGAATTTCTGTGAGAGGCGATAATCATGTAGGTCCACATTTGCAGAGGTCTTCAGACATTTCACGGTTATACCTATTTCAAAACAAATTCAAAACGAGTTAGACTAACTACTGTTGCAGATCTGGGGGAATTCTTTGATGGGCTCATGATAATATTCAAAACCATATATTAAATTATTGGTATTATGGTTGTGGATCTGAAATCTTAACAGAATGAGCAACTACCCAGAAGTAGGGTTGTGGAGGTTCCCCCCCCCATCCCCACCCCGTCTCTTTTTCTGTCTTTTATTCCTTGCTTGCAAGATGGGGTCTGGTTTTCATAATAATATGAAAAAAAGTTACAACTATTAGTTTTGTAACTTTCAATTTATATTTTCAAAACGATAATAATTCAGATAAAAAAGGAAAAAGCCAGATGTTTCTAAACCAAAGATCCAGGTGTCAAACATACACTACATTGTTTTGAGAGACAAACTTAGAAATTTCTCCTAAGTCTAAAAATGTTAATGTGAAAACAGTTTCCAAAGGTCATGCTTATGTGCTCTTGATTATTTCATACCAAATATGTTCAGTTAACAATTTGAGTTCTTTTGGGAGCCAGCACTGCCATATGATTGTGAAAACCACAATGACTTCTGATAGCTTGATTATGCATAAGCAATCTCAACTGTTTAGATTTCTACTGTATATTGGGTTCCAAATATACCTTTGAAATTTTGCATTCAGTTGTGTGTTGTGGCAGTTAGAGTAAAACTCACTGCGCTTACGTGCTTTGAAGGACTTCTCATAGTTTTCCTGCATAATATCCAATGAAGCCTTTAACTCCTCTGTTGCTAATGGTAGTTGACCTTTAGAAAAAATTTGAGAAACACTATATATAAAACAGTATCTCAGATATAATTAGTCAAAAGAACTTGTAGCACTTTACCTTACAAAGAAGCCCATTTGACTGTAGGGCTTATAAATAATTGATTTTTCAATCACTATCTGAAAATAGGCACTGAAATTAATTGCCACTTCAGGATTGACCCAAAATTCGTATCTTCTCAGTTTTTATAACAAAATAAACAAAAACATTCAATTTGGGACAGATAAGAAAAAAAAAGAAATGAAAGAAATATTTACATTTCATTTGGCTTCTTTTTGGAGTTTTTAAAGTCCTCACAAATTATATTTTAACATGGTGGATTTTGAAAGGATGAGCATATTAAAAAAAAGTTATTTACACCTAAAACCAGCCTACATTTTTCAAGTTTCTTTATGAGAAAACCAGTCTGAAAATTTGATACAAGTTCATGCATATTTCTGTTGAACTGAATTTTCATTTCTGGCCAGCACTAAATAATTCATAATTCGGTTAAACAAATTTAAGAGGGTAAGGAGGAAAAAAAAAAAGTAAGGTCTATTTCCACATTAGTTTGCAAATAAGACAAAGTGCTCTTACTGACTATCCATAACTGTCATGGAACATTTTTGTGTCATCCTCCTTAAGGATGTGATTAGCAACAAGGGGAAAGCAGCCACTCCAGATGAGATGCAAAGCAACACGTGGGCAACATTATCAGGTCTGTGAGGACAGGTAAGGAAGGCAAGAGGAAAGGAAAGGGTCAAACAGGGAGAGGAGCAGGAAAGTGTGAAGTAGGAGACTGTATCAGGCTGCTCAGACAGGTGCGATAAAAATAGATTAGAAGCGATGGGCTAAATGCCAGAAGCTTAGTCCCAAAGCTATCCAGCAGAATAATTCTTAAAAGAGAACTGAAAAGAAACAATGGTTCTACAGCTTTCAAGATTCAGTATAGGCTATGAATAGGGTATCTGCACAAGGAAGGTATTAATTGAATGCATGTGGTATTAAATCCTCCTTTCAAAACAGAGGTTAGTATCTGCAGTTCAATCTATTGTTAATCTAACCATAAAATGCTCTTAAAAGGTACAACAACAGTTAGATTATCACATAATGTCTAAAGCCTGTTTCATCTCTGTGCAGTGTGATTTAAATTGTCTTTACTGACCACTCAAGGAAGCGCTGAAAGCGGCTGTAGACAGAGAGCCATTGAAAAGCAAAAGGAAGATAGAGACAGAAATGAATATGATTTTCTACTACTTTCTTCCTTTCACAATTTGTTTTTATTTTTTTTTAATATATTAGCAATAATTCTATATTTAAAGAGTCAGTCGCCATTTTCATTTGGCTGTGCATGGGACAACTGTCAATTTACTTGAGCTAGCTACAAGGGCAGACCATAGTGATTCAGGTTCCTTTTGAAAAACTTTTATATCAGAGGGTCAATAAATATACAAATAAACTCAAGAGTTTAATATGACCTGAAAGATTTGTATGGTAATTTTAGGGAAAACAATGCTCACAGGGCCTTCTAATAGCAACATGGGGTTTTTATTTTGGTTTGGGTTTTCTTGTTTTGTTTTTTAAGTTAGTCAGTTAAGAAAATTTGAATCAACAGCATTCCTTTTACATCAGATTTAATACCTGGAAATGTCTGGTTAGTCTGGAGAACCTGCAGATATAAACGGCACAATGCTGAATGGAAGAAGAGATTTCATATTCTAATCTATCTCATAACAAAGCGGCGGGTGGGTTTCCATATACCTCCTCCAAATATTTTACATTGTTCCTCTAGGAAGTATTTTTCACCATGAAAGTGTAGATTTAATTAAATTTCATTTTAGAGAAACATATTCTAATAGCAATAAGCCATGCCAGGGTGTGTGTTACTAGACTCACTGGCAAGCTTTTTGAGTGACTGAAGGCCCTTGGTCTTCAGCCTGTTTCTTTGCAGTGTACCCAGGACATGCACCAATAACCTACAAACATACACCTTTATGTGGCTTATTACTCCTACATATTAATCGATACGGCAGTCTGATCTTGGCTACTATTCATTCCCCTACAGCTAGAGAGTACTGAGACACAAAGATTTTGTGTGCAATTAAAAGACCACGGTGTCTTTAGGATCTTGGGAGAACCACAGTTTTCAGTCTGAAGAGGCAATACTTTCAAAGCTCCAATCAGCATTTAATTTTGCTAACACAAGCAACTTCAGATGCAATACTATGATTCTGTACTAAAAGCTGATCATAAACACAACATTGGGGAAAGTCAATTCTACAGTGCATCTAAAAAAGGGCAATAAATAAAAAAAAATTATAGAAATCATTCTTACCACAAAAAAATATGTTGAGATTTCAGTGCCTCAAGAGCACTGGATGGACTCTACTACATTCACTAGCTACATTTACTTTCTCTATTTACAAAGCAGAGTAATCCTAGCCGAAAGGTAGTGGAAATTAAGAGGGCATAATTCTTAGTCCGTATAAACTCATTCATCAATATGTGCAAATTCCAATACATAGTGTGTTTTGCCTGAGTTGTCGTCTTATTTTTGAAAACATTCTCCAGTATCTGCTTGTAATGGATTGGTGCATAACCTCACACGTGTATGCACAATATGCAACACTAATTGTATTCGTGACATGAAACATTTTCTCTGGCTGATGGACTGAAAACAAGAACTCTGACTTACGTGATTACTCTATTAAAAATAATTTGATGTTTAGCTCATTATGGAACACATGTAAGAGCTACAGTGCATCTGTTCTGGAACTTCAGGGTTCCTATAGAATCCTGCATGATTTGTTTATGATGTGGTGATGATTGACTGTCAGTTACTAATAAATGGTAAATAAAAAAGTAACCTGTGATATTAAAGTACTACATTAGCTACATTGTGATTAAATTACAGTAACACCACCAGCTATAAACCTTTATAGAATCTCCTCAGCCATGCAGTAATTCTCCTAACTATACTATTATGTAGAGCACAAATATTTCTTTGTAAGTCCGAAGCAATACATCAGGGAAGCATTTACTGCTAAAGCTAGATTGAGAGTAAATGCATCTTGGGTTGCTATGAATAAAGCTCTAGCTTCTCATTACTTTATGACAAGACACAGAAATTCACTTTACTTTTCATTTAAGCTTTTCTGCTCCAGTTTATAGATGTATGCCTTCACGCTTTTATTCCCTTCTCGCTTCAGCCGTACGTAATAAATGATTATAAATTTTCACATTTGACCACCTCTCTGCTAGTCTCATGCTTAATGCACAAAGTTAGGAAGCTGCAGGTAAAAATTTCACAAACACTTTTATTTATGATGTTGTCCTTGGTAACGGAAATTTCAATGTACTGAAATGAAAAGTATGATTAAAGGGATACGACGTCGTGACAAGGATAGTAGAGGGCAGCCTTCTATTTCCCACTGAAAATATATAATACTTCTTTGACATCAATTTCATAGAGAATAGACATGGGCTAGTCATGAAAAAAAGACACAAACATGTTTCTAACTTCAGTGTTGTTGTGCTGTCTTAAATGAAACTTATTCCAGAAATATTTTGTCCAAGTTACATAGCTTTCAAGTTAAAGTCAGGCACATGGCTGATTTTGTATAAACAAGATACTGTGTAGGAAAAAAAAAAAAAAAAAAACCAAACCCAAACAAGTCTTACTGATAATTTTCTGCAAAATTTGAAAAATAAAACACACCTCTCCTCCTGTTAAGAGAGATATTATTTTCTCATTTCCTCTTGTCACTTTCCCTATCATTTTATCATTACAATAGGATTTATTGCTTGGAGCTTTTGTCCGGTTTTGATTCTAAATTCATTTTAGCTAACTCATATTGTTCTATGCAGCTGAAAAGTTGTGACATGCTTGAAATGTTTTAGAAGCAGTACTCTAATAATGACTTATTTATTTTGAATTAAACTCTCATTTTGTCTTCTCTGTAAATGATAAAAATAAAAATTCCATACAGCAATTAAGAGTATTGATCCTATTTATGGGTAAATGGGGGAATTGAAACATTTAGTAACATAACATAAATGTTACTAAAATTTATAATTTTAGATTACATGAAAAATAAATTAATCTAAAATCTCAGAAGTGAATTCCACCTTCCTGAGCAATTTTTAAAATAAATCACTTCAGTTTAGTATCTCACTCTTAGAAGTGGCACATATCTTTGGCAGGTGATACTACCAATTAAAAAAACTTCATAACTTTAATATAATAATAAAATAATCACCAAACACCTGCTAGAGTTTATCATTCAGCCAAATATTCTATCCAATTTCCAATAGCCTAGATACAAATATAAAACATCCCTTTGAAATTTCATGTTTAGTAAAATAAGAATTTCAACTACTACATTCCAGAGAATTAAATTATGTTTAAATCTATTATAAAAGGATTCAAGAAAATAAAGCTTCTACATTTCGGATTTTAAGAAAAACAGACAAATCAACCTATGTAGAGGAAGGGGATAGTTCAGGAGTTCTGTACATGAAAGATTAAACATTTCACCCCAAAATAACTGTTTCAAATCCTGCTTAGATTGGTACAGACAAAAACTTTGTTGTATGCATTGGATGTTCAACAATATATACAAATCTCTTGGTTCATATTCGCTGTCAGATCTGTCTGTGTACAATTGATAGTGAATGTTTTTTGCAACTCACATTAACTGGCATAATTAGTGGAGAAATAGTAATGACCAAACTCTTCTTCTAATCCTGTGAATTTCACAGATAACTACCTTGGCAGGACATCTTTAGCAAGTTACACCTTTTCTTTAACAGTACTAATGATTTAAAGGAAAAAATCCAGGATACCATATTGGTATTAAAATTACGCTTATTAAACTCTTGAGGCATTGTTTCCCAAGCAAGGGTTGAGTATTTATTATTTGCCTTTTTACAAATGGATAAACAATTTGTTCTGTTGCAGATACCCAGTCATTACGTTATTAAGCCAAAAACCTCATGGATGTACACTCAGAACATTTTTCAGTCTGCACTTGTAACAGCATCATACCTTTCTTGCTAACAGGAGCTGCAAATATTTCGTGACAGATTCCATTTGTTGGCTAGCTATCACAGGACCCTGAAAAATACATTGTCTTATGTCAGTTATTAAAAAAAACCCACAAATTATAATGAAAACAAAATTACCAGCAATTATCATTTGAATGTCTATCTTAATGCATTTCAGATCTACTGTTACTCTGAGGTTTTACAGCTTGATTTTTTTTTTCTCCTACCATACCATACAATTACAAGCTACTGTGGTCATTTAAATTATTCCTTTTATAATTGTTGCCATTATAATACCAACAATCTACATTGCTGAGCATTCTGCATAGTGTCCTTACTGAAGCATACTCTATTCCAAAAGCATTTTAGTATTTGCAGTTTGAAACTTGACAAAAAAAAAAAACCCTTAGAGTAGACATGTGAGATCAATTATGCGAAATAAAGCATACGGGTTAGAAGTACCACAGCAGAGCTCACACTTTTCTTTTTAACTTGCTAATGTCTCTGACCCCTCTGTACAAAAGCACTTTAATCAACATTTATATATTACTTTTCTTTAGCCTTACCATTTAACAGGCTGTAAAAAATGTTTAGCAATCAATTATACACATCAAGTTGATATGCTGCAGGACCGAGGGTCATTTAAGCTTACAGCTACATCTGAAAGAGTTTGGGAAAGCCACATGGGGAGCAAACGAGCTTTTGCCTTTTAAACTTGCAAGCAAAAGGACAGCTTAATTAAACCCAATAGAGAGTGTCTCCTCAACCTTTCTGAAGCTCATGGTAAAAGCACTGACAACTGTCCTTTTGGGGCTCAAGACCATTTGCTTTACATCTTCAAGCTTCAGCTGTGCATACGTGCAGTGCCTGTAAGAAATGTCACAATCAAGTGATCATATTGGATAAATTTGATTTTGATCACATGGCCTAATCCAGCGCTGGAACAATAACCTAAATCTGGACCTGGCTACTGATGTCTGGTATGAGATATGGGTCAGTGAACGTAAGTGCTCTATTTGTAATCATAAAAAGAGAGATAATGCATAGGATGCTAAACTATTGCTTTGCCTCCCTTTCATCTTATGGGGAAATTGATGGTCCATATTCTCCGGAAGGATAGGGAGAGGATGTGGCTGATTAGGAAACAGGGGGTTGCCCTGACTATGCATCTTTTAAAGAGATTTCTTTTCTCTTACCACTATTTTTGGGAGAATGTAGAGTAGGTTCCCCACCGTTCAACTAAGGTATTGCTTTTAGGGGAGGGAGCTCTGCTTCATTACTTTATTAATCAAAAATATCATTCAACTCCTTCTAAGTTCTTAAGCAGCCCAGCATGGTTTCTCAGTCAGCTCCACCTACTCTTCATACACAGGCCAACTTTTTAGCTTTTGGAGAATCTCCAGGATGTCATGTTCCTTGCAGAGGCTCTTTGCTAGTTGCCTGCTAAGCTAGTGGGAAGAATTGTAGCTTTGTACCTTTCTCTGCCACTGTCTCGACAGGGAACAGGAAGCCTCATTTTACAAGGGTTTTACTTTTGCTAATATTAATCCCATAGCATCTAATTAGGCCAATCACAGTCTCCGTTCAGGAGCTTCTTGGTAACTCAGTGCACCTAGATTAAAAAAAAACCAACAAAACAAACAAATGGAAAAGGCCATTTCACTGACATCCTTATTTTCAGATAAGCGCTTACTCATAGGACAAGTCAACAGTTAAATGGGAAATATAATTTAGAGGGTTGACTTCTTTATTCTTTAGCGTAGTCTTCAAAAATCTTCCATAACTGTATACAAAGTGAGGTGTATAGTGCATGTACAGGACACAATAGATACTTTAAGTGCATCCTACATATGCACAATTTCTCAGTGGAAGTGCTGCAGAGTTAGCAAATGTCCGAACACCTCGGATTCCACCTAACGACTCTTCCTGAAAAGATCCAGGGAAATCTGGACAGATGGTAGCTCTGTCCAAAAATCTTTCACTACGTAAGGAAGCTCTCTAGTTGCACAAGTTAAATATTAAAACATGTTTTAGTTTGGAAGGAGGCTTCAAGAATATTGTTTCTTGCCATGTTTTTTGGTGGTTCTTTACCTGGATTGGGCATTTGTCTGAATTATTACAGATGCATCGATCTGACTTCAGCCTGAAGTTACTGAGGTTTTATAAGACTGCAATAAAGCTTTCTTTGCATTAAGCAGCCAAGCACATAAACATTTTAATGAACTGTTTTTACATGGTTCGTTGAGTATCCTAGTCTCCTATAATACAAATCACTTCTCCGTCACGCTCAGACCTCTCATACAGGCCCTTCTTCTCAGTGTACAAAATGCAAATTCAACAGCAGTTGTATGGAAATTCAGCAAATATTACATTCTTGTCAGTATACCTCCGGATAGTAAAAACGTTTAAGCTCTTGTGTCATATAAAGAAAGTCTCCACCAGTTGCAAGCAATGGAATAGAACATGTAGGAAAGCAAGCATCACTTATCACCAAGCAAACTGTTAGGGACCGCTATAAAATAAGCCTCTTAGAGCTACCGCATTGCTCCACAAACGTTTCAGACAATGAACTACAGTGTTGCCATGGAGTGCTGGTGGAGCTAAATTGTCATTAATCATAAAACAGCCCATCTCCCAAACAGGTATTTATTTTATATTGACCTAAAGGTTGAAATAAATTATTGAAATCAACATCGGTGTAGACCACATCTCTTTGGAATAATTAAATCACATTAATGACAAGCATTTTGGTGTATTCTAGTCAACCTTTAAAAAGCAACATGAAAAGCATAAAATATTTATTGTTATGTTTTCAAATAGACTTTATGACACTATGTATTTTTGAGATTAAAGATTAGTTCTAACACATGATTTAATAATGAATGCAAATTATAGATGAATATTTAACAAACCATATCACGTTTTATGTCTTAACATATCCTTTGCCATTACTGTGACTGAATGAGAAATGGCTCTGTGATGTATTGTCCTGCTGCCTAGGGCCCTGGTGTTTTCACCTTGATATGGCCTTTAAAATAAATTAATTTGTTAACGTTTAAGAACTCAGTGTAAGAGTTGACATAAAACATTTATAAGTCTGTTCATGATTGAACGAGCCATGCACTAATCAGATAATATTTATTTTAAAAATAATTTATTTGGCCAATCGTTCCATGAAAAAAGATTTGGAAATGTTTATTTCCAAATTGAGTTTACGATTAAGTGGTACTAATGGTACCATAAAGATGTTATATAGTGTTAATATAACCTGAGTATTAAAAACATAATGAATTTGCTATTTATGAACCATTAAGTTTTACCTCAACCCTAGAATAAACTTCCTATCATTACAGACCTATTAATAACTTTCCTATCTTTTTTCCTTCTCTTTATCCTTATTCCCTTCTTTGCTTTCCTCTACATGGTCACAGAGTCATATTTTTTATATTTGTAGGATGAATTAAAATATGGTAAAAACCCCAATATTTTATTTTATTCTGGACAATATTTTTTACTATTTTGTTTGCTTAAGTGACAATACAGGCAGGCCACTACCACAGAAAGACAAAGAATATTTTTATTTACTTTTCGTTATTAGTTTTTAATGCTATATTTATCTCTATTAATTTATTTTTGATGTTGCATTTAAAAAAATGCAAAGAAATACGAGCTTCTCAGCTTCATATGTTTATTTTAAGTGGCCTAATCCAGACTTCCTGTTAAGAGGATACACTACATGCAACTTAAACTGAAGTATGGCCATTACATTAGGTGGGAGTTTCGTTAAATTTGCCAGCAAGTTTTAGTGACTAAAATAATAAATCTTATGCATGCCAGTGCTCAGCTGAGCTGACCACATAGATCACTGTCTTAATCGGCTGGGAATCAGACTTACTTACAATAAGTTATAACAAGAACTTGGCTAGTAATGTTTTATATTTACATAACATCCTAAATATTTAAATATTAATAAAAAAGGAGAAAAAAAATCTGATTAGAATTTTCCTCTACTTGCCCTTTCAACTCAATATTTCCACACCACTTATGACTCAAATAAGGTGTTTAAAGAAGAGAGCATCAGATATTTGAGGAAAAATAGAACAAAAAATTAAGAATGAAAAGAGGAAGATGAGCCAGGAACGATGAGATTCAAAAGGACACTATAACTAAAGGACAGTAAGAAACAGTGAAATTATTACCCATAAGTGATGAATAAATAAGAGGAAAAAGTTAAAAATAAGAATTAATTTGTTAACTGGCAAGATAATTCTTACAGTAGCAATCCTTACTTTTTTCTCCTAGTGTCTGCCTTGCCTGTCTGGAGCGAGCTATCACACAGAGTTTTGGGTGTTCATTTGGTTTTGGATTGTTTATATATTTTCTCATATTTTCCAGGCATCCCTACCTCTTCCTGTCATCTCCTTGCAGACATCTCTCCCTATTCATTTTTGCCATTATTTTCTTTGCATTTCAGACTCCATTGCCATCTTTCTCCTTGCTGTTCTCTTGTGTTCACTTCGAAATGTTTCTGACATAAGCTATGCTACCTTGCAAGACTCCTACCATGATCAATATGGGGACCACTCCTATTAAGTCTTCATCTCAATTCAGAAATTGTTTTTCATCTTCTGCTTCCTATATCTTGGGGAAAGCTGCTGCCATCACCAGTTCTCCTTCACTTCACGGATCTAAGACTACCCAGTACTTCATCATGGACTGAAAACACAACTGCTGCTTAGTAGATCTGGAGAGATTTTGTTTTATTTTAAATCATTGAAGTCTTTCAAGAGTGCCTAATAACTCAGTTCAGACATCACTGTTATTGACATGAGAAAGCAAAAGCAAGCATATCCAATAGGATCAAGTACTAACTAACCCTAAGGACAACCACCTCCTTAATTACACAGAAAGATTTCCAGGAGAGACGTGTGGATTTTCCAGCACTGCCACCATCTTTTCTCAAAAATTCTCAATAAGCAACAAACCTCCACTAGATACCCTAATACTCATTTTGGGCCTTATTCAATGCCCACTAAAGCCAACAAAAACAATGCCATAGACTTTGGTAATGCTTCACCTGAGTCGCAGAGGTAGCCAATGACCATAAACCAGATAAGCAGTTTCATAGGTTCTTCTCTCTCACTCAACTCTCTTGAGCTCTCTTAAAAAGCACAGGGTAGGTACAGCCTAATGTGCTAGATAGGAAGTGTTAAAATATTATGCATCACTGTACACTGAAGCCAAGATCATGAAAATCACTTAACCTGTGACAACATAAAATTGAGTCAAAGTTCACGCAAACTGGAAGCATTACAATATTATGTTTATATTACGTCCATTCTGCCACATGCATCTAGTTACGATCTCTGTTTTGAAAATCAGCAGTTACATTTATGGCCAGAGAAAATAAAAGAAGCAAAATTTAGATACGTGAGAAAGCATTATTCAAACTGGTAAGAGAAAAATAATGGACAGTAATCAAACAGCAGCTGCAGAAAGCAGCAATGCTTTCAGCATTACCACCTGAAAACTTAGGAATGAAGAAAACAAAAACAATTCCCAGCTCAAGTATAGACAAAGAAGATAACCCTCCCATAGGAGCACAGCATGATAAGTAGCCACAGGGAGAATCACTGTGATCAGTCAGAAAGGCAGGAGAGTTATTAGCTTAGCCCTGAACCTCCTACTTAATGTGGGGCCAGTGGTGATAGTTAACAGACCCTGGCTAAGGTGACAAGCTTTGGACCTGCTTGAGGAAATCCAATTGAGAAGCAGCCATGAGGAACAACAAGCTACAAACAGATGTTCCAGCTACCAGGATGTGCACACATTTAACTTGAATATGTAGAAAAAATATTATTTTCTATAGATAGTGATTTCATCTCCTTCTGCAGCTCAGGTACTGTCAGATCTCATTATCCACAGCTATAGTGCTTCCTTCATGTTTTGGAATAGATCTTAAATCCAAGCAGAACTGTTTGAGTGATAGCTACTGAATGAAGGATTCAAGGCACTAGATTGATATTCTGAAGATAATTTTAGCATTCAAGCAAAACAAGGCTAAACTCACAGGAATACAAAAAGTTACATTTCAGCAGAGTTAACATCATTACTAATACCCATTTAACCCAGCACCAGGAAAGCTAGCAGTTTTCTTTCAGCTGTCAATTCATATTTAGCAAGTAATGTTGATTACATGTACTTCTATCAATAAATATCTAGACCACTGCCAAATTGGGACAGGAACAGGTTTGTCAAAAGGAGCTAATTACACTCAAAGACAATTTTGCCAAATACAACAAATAAAAATGTCAGTCTTGAGGCTGGTCATTTGCGCATCTCTGGGCTCCAGAGCCTATAAAGGAGAGTACAGAAGTCCTGTGGGATGTTAATATCATACATACAATATATACTCTGGTGTACATTTTCCTTTGCAGTTCTATAAATTTCATTAACATTAATGAAAACTATATATGCACCTCAAGAGGACAAAATGCCCTACTATGTTGTTTTTTACAAGAAATTTACTATTCTCAACACAACATATGCCTGTTCCAGATTTCAAACACATCCCATTTTAGGGACATACAACATCCCTAAATAGTTACTGGTAAATTTGTTTATGGTTATACATTAAAAAGTAAAATAAATAAAATATGTATAAAAGAAACTAACACCATTGACTCTGATTGCAAAAGCCTATCTCTGAGCACACGAGGAACAACGAAATATCTTTACAACCAACATTTTCTTCTATGCCTTTCTAAAGTTCTAAGCCTGTATATCTTCGGGGGACAGGAGTAAACTAAACTACTCTTTCAACCTCTTAATTTTGTGTACTGAAAATAAGTTAAAGTGATATAACTTTATGTTCCTTTTTGCTGCCATTTCCAAAGCAAATAATCTCAGTACTTTCCAAGATAATAATAAAATGACAAGTCCCTAGCTAAAGAATTTTTTTTTCATCACTTCTAATTAAGATACAGTATAACAAATTACTCTGATATTTAACTTAAAACCCAGGATGCTTTCAGTTGCCTTTCTCTATTTAAATAATATCAGGGCAGGAAAAAAAGGGGATTAGTACATAAAATTAAAAACTTCACTATCTAACAAGAAAAGTATCAACTTAGAATGACATAAGCTCCATGGGGATGTGTGAAATCTTTCTTCATTCTGAATTGTTCTGAGTTCTAAATTCTCAAAATCAGATGTTAATGATAGCTGTTTTTCTAAATTATAAGCAGTTAGAGTTGACATAAGGATATACAAATTTTTGTTACATATAGCTTCGTAGTACAATGTTTCCTATGAACATAAAGCAAAACTTTTTAAAAATATGCCTTCAACTCATTTTAAATAACTATAATTTTGGGAACATCTGGAGAAAAAGTTTCATAATGTAACTTCTACTTCAGAGGAACTCAGTGGTCAAAAGGACAGAAACCTACCTCACTATTTATATATACTTACATATTTCATTTCAGCCACTTCAGGAAGCTACAAACTTCCCCCAGCTGAACAACAGTACAGCGTCCCTAAAATAAAAAAGATTTTTTTAAAAAATTGTATGTTAAAATCTGTACTGAATGAAATATCTGCTCTACTTCCATGTAGTATGCAATTCAGTTTGTTCTCTTCTCTTTTTTCTGCCATCATTCCCTTGAAAACGTTGTCTTTATGAGCAAAGGTTTTGTATGTCCATTTTATACATGTAAATAAATAGAAGGTCCCAAACTTCAAGAAATGTGTTCTAAAGCAGCATGTAAAAAAATTAAACTGATCTTTGAAATCTAAGTAAGCTGCCAAAATAAAAATCAAATCTAGAAAAACGTATGTGCTGCTGTTTAAAGCTAAGTAGTATTTTCATTACCTCTGTGTAATCTTTCCTTACATTTCAAGTACTAGAAAACACTGTATGCTTGAACAACTATAATAAAGGTAGTAGCTGACAGCAAAGATGCCAAATACGGAGTTTCTCGGAAAGTCCAGCTGTTAAGATAACAATTTGCTAAAGAATAGGGGTGCCTGCAGGAAATCTAGATCAATGCTGGAGTTTCACCACAGAACTAGACTATGTGTGATGTACACTATGAATTGCAGGGTTCAGTCCTACATTTCTTCATTCGTTTTAAAATACTAAGCAGTACTCTAAAATATTTAAAATAAAATATTCAACAAAACATAAAATTGTATGTATCACAATCTTCAACAAAGATGCGTTATGAGGACCTTGAAGAGCAAGAAAACTACCAATTAGGAAAAAGCGCCAGAAATTAACACTCTCCAATTGAAATAAATTTTTCTTTTAGCAGGATAACATGCAAAAATGTAATAATATATAATTGCCATTCATATGGTACTTCATGTAAAATTCTTTAGGTTGATGAAAAGGGGAAGTCCTCATTATCTACATCTTGTACTTGAAGAAGCTGAAAGACAATGCATTCAGGTAAGAAATGTCAAAAGATCTACCCTGAATTCTGCTAGCCCAGGGGATCAGGGTCCGGGATAAATAAAATGAAGGCATACTAATTTCTACAACCATAATCATGCAAGGGAGTGATATGGTTAGCACACCATCTTTTCAAGCTGCCTTGTCACCTCAAACAGCTGTTTATAATTGGGTCAACTAAAGGCACTTTTTGTCATTCCACAGGCAAGGCTTAAAATTCCTACATCTGGATAACACCAAGATACTTTAGTTGTTCTGCAGCCTGCTTTCCGTGAACTGCAGTTATATATTTTACATCACAGATCAACACTTGTGTTACTAGTGTTAGTAACACAACCAGCTCTTCTAGGGACGAAAGAGGTCTCAACTCCAACCTATATAACACTTCAATTCCTAATTTTGAACAAAATTACATTAAATTAAAAATGCATGAAGGAATCTTCTTCACAGCTCTTTGCTCCAATGGAAGTCTTGTCGACTTCCATATAGCGCAGTTGGAAGTCTGCAAATATAACAGACAATTATCCAAAGAAGTCACTAAGGCTGTTAAGGTTTCCTCTGCCCCAGACTGAAATATGCATTTGAGTGAATTTTAACACTTCTAAACTGTTTTGCAAGCATTGTTATAAACTCCGAGTGGCCAAGAATTATCCACATTAATAGGTGGAGAAACAAAAAGGCGAAAACAATTACCAAACACTGTTCCTATACAAAAGGACCTCAAAATTGTTTGAGATGACTTGAGTACCAATCAATGCCTAGAGCTGGTTGCCATGTGTCCCAGTGATTGGTTTTACACAGCTATCATAGAGCTTGCAAGTTACTTTCACAAACTGAAAGGGCTGAGATTATAACAGATATTTCAGTGTCTCTCGGACTGTACTGCTATGCTCCCTATGTCATTTCCATGTTTTTTCTGGTTCTGTATACGGCACTAGACTTGGACTGCAAATATTTTTTTTTTTGTCACAATTCCTTGAAGAGAAGATTTATTTCCTAGTTCTCTATCTTTTATTCTTTGGATGTAGCTTATCTGGCTTCTAAATTTCAGATAGACTTTCTTAATTTCTATTTCAGTACTTCTAGCAAAAGACTCAGTTAGGAATCAGATGATCCGAGTCTTAACAAATAATCAGCATCCATATGAAATCCTAAGTGCCTCTGGTGGGATCTAAACCATATACTTTCATGAAAGACATCAAAGGATAGTTATGCAAATTATGCAATGTTTTATTTGTTATTAAGGCAGATACAAGTCACACACCACATACACGATATCAGAATCATCTTTAATGGAGTAGGCAAAGTTCTAAAAGAACCTGTTATGGGGAAACTGAAGGGTAAAAACGTTTTGAGTTTTTTTTCCTTAATGGGGGGGGAAAGATATTAACAGAGCAACCACTTTAATTGCAAAGGTATAGGCTGAAATATCCTCAAAGATTGAGGACGCTTCCACCTCACCATAATGAGACTGCACTTAGTGGCTTACATACAGGTTACTTATTTGTCACTGAGAAGAAATGTTGCAGCACAGGGTGAAAAAACAAACAAAAAAACCCAATACATAGGTACTGTCATCTCTACTGTTGCTAGCACAAATATCTGAAGCCAATATACAAAGAAACAAGGAGAAAACAAATTTCAGCTCAAAATCTCCTTGCTTTTGTGTGTTTCTGTCAGGATACTACTGTCATTTCTTGTGCAATCAGGCTGAGATACCTTTGTTTTCAACTCCACTCAAAATATAATTCCCTAATCTAATCCTGTTTACTATCAGTGTGAGCATTTTTTTACTCTAAAAGGTATCCTAGCAACATTAATGACCCAAACATTAATTCTTAAAAAGGCAGTATGTGAGTTTACTGATGCAGATTCCTTTTGTCTCCAGGTAATCACACTAAAAATCCTCCTAAAAGACAAGTGAGGGTCTCACCCACAGAACCTCCTTCCCTCAAATAAGAAAGTCATAGTCCAAGATCATGGCAGCATAGCAACTTTGGAAATTTATAAAGTTAAACCTAAATGCATTCCTTCTACATCAGAAAAGGAGGATGAATATTTTTATCAAAACCAAAACAAACCGAAAAAAGGTATCTAAACCACCCCCCAGTAAAGCCTTTTTTAACTTGATGATCTGTTGCTTTGACAACATTGGTCATCATGTGTTTCATGGAGTATTGTATTAAATAGAAACAACAGAAATAAATTTCAAAACAAAATATTTTATATTTGAAATGCAGATGCATGCCTCTCACAAATGATTGGTGTGTTTAAAGTACAAAGTTGATTGACACATGCTTTCACTTAATGATGGTAATTACAAAGAATAACAACTCCAAACCACATCTGTTCAATGTAACGATCTTGTTGTGCTATGCAGATTACACTGAGAGCTGTCAGAAATGCCAATTTTACCACAAATCACGTATAAGCACATTTGTAAGACAAGAAACAGATTAATAAGCATCAACACTTTTCTGTAAACACTTGTTGAAGAGAATAAAAGCTGTTAGCACTGAAGGAAATGATACAACAGTGGATGCTTTCTCTATCAAGCTTGAAATAAGAAATCACAGGAAGGACAAAAGTGCAGGCCGGATCCCCAAAGAACAAGTCTCCCTGTGGCAGGTCAAGATGTGGAAAACAACCACCACACTTCATGTGAACAATATTTAATCACATTTACTTTTTCCTTTGGATCAGTTCTCCCTTAAAATCTTCATTTTACACTACACTAGATAATATACAAACAGGACGTTTTTAAATTGTACTGACTTCAAATATCAAAAAAGAAGAAAGCTTAACTCTAAGCTGAGTAAGCACAGGTGCAAGTTTATAGGTTTTATTTGTCCACTATTTTAATATTATTTTAACATTCTGAAAGAAGTAGTGCTTTCAGTATGGCTAATTTTAATTGCATAACATGTAACTAAAAATTGAAGCTAAAAAATCAGTAAATGAAAAAACTGAAATAACTAAGGCATAAGTACTATGAACTTTTTTACAATATCATAGTTGTAGGTGCCTTTATTCAAAAGCTATTTAAGATTCAGGGTCATGTTTTTTCTACAGCAAAGGAGCATGGAATTATAGGCAGGCAGTCACATGATCTCAGACAAGTCATTAATGTAACATGACTTTGTTTGCTTTTGTATGACAGAAGACATTACAATATATAGCTGACATGCAATATAATTGTAGAATAAATAAATAGCATGATTTTAGACCAAAAAAGGTTCTTAGCTATGTTCCTCCCAGTAATATATATTTTAAAATGAAAAAAAAAAAGGAAACAATATTTTATCCTTTTTAAAATCTTTTTGAGAAGTAGTTTTTCACTAATACAACTTAGTTGACTAAGTAATCAACACAGGAACTGTTCATGCACATGTAATAGAAACTTAACAAATCTTCATTTTGGTTGTAAGCATTTATTTTCCCAAATTGTCTAAAAACTTATTCTTGTTCACAGACTGCCACACCAGATAAACTGTATACTATCTTAGTGGATCAGTTAGACATCCTGCAGATTTAGCCAGAGATGAGACATTCTGTGTGCATCATTTGCTTCTAAGTTTAGCTTTAATTTTCTTGAGTTTGCTCAAACTTTTTTTACTATTTATTGATAATGCTGATACAGCTGCCTCAAGCATTTAAAGTGCACAGAGAAGCCAACAATCATTTACATCACACCCAAAGATTTCATAAAAAGACTATTTATCACCTAAGTTTTATAGTCTATAAAATGTCCAGAAGAGTAGTACAGTTGTTTTCATGCCCTAGGCTTATTCAATTTCCAATAAAATGAACAAAATATTTCTCTAATAGGTGAGATCTTACAACATATTAAGTCTCATATCCTGCAAACCATTTCATTACTAGGCAACCCTCCTCAAATCCATGAATTTACATACAAAGTTGGGATCCAGCCTTATTTTGTATAAAATCCACATACCTCTGGTTTTCTGTTGAAACTGCATGATTCCTATGAAGCTACATAACTGCCGCTGTGATCATGCTGGAGATCACAGTTCTCAGTAAAGAAATCAGGGAAATGTTTTCAAAACATACTCAGAACTTCTAAAACTTGCATTTATATACGTCTATAAAATCTACTGAACATCACAACAAAAATGGGAGATACCAGGATTTTAAACACCTGGTAGCATTGCTTCTAGCAAGCCGTTTGCAATAAAATTAACAATTGGTGATTATTTATTGCACCTGTCAAGCTGAAACAGTGATATCACTTAGCCAGCAGATTTGCAAACTGCATCACTGTGCAAGCCAGGGTTGAAAGTTCTTGACTAAGGGGTACACCTGCCCATCAGAACCATTGTTTAACCCTCTCTTCAGGGTATAGCACAATGTGCTTCCTAGTGCAGTGGGAAAGGATTCTCCAATGTAATGTTCTTCATCACAACAAATATGTAAGCCTGAACAAATTTTCTCAGAAACAGCTGCTTCTATGGTATCTTGGCATTTGACTAAATGATTTGCAGAAATTCCACAGGGAAGGAGGTACTTTAAAGGCTGCCAGGGAGTGTGATAGGGCTAGAAGAAGAGTGAAGAGGCACAGCTGTGACAGCTGAAAGCAGGATAAGCTGCCACTGATCTGTTTCTATGCTTATCACAACACCCATTAATCAATTCCAATCACAGCAGGCCCACCAACTAAACTATACTCCACCTCTCAAAAACTGACTACTCAGCCTTGTAATCCTCCTGAAAAATTGTTCATCTGAAAAATGACAGAGGGACTGCGTTATTTACTTTATTAAAAAAAAAATCTTATATTTGCATTAAAAAAAAAAAAATCAAGCAGCAGTTCAAGTATCCACAAGCCTTTCTTCCCAAAAGTGCTCAAAATTTCACTCAGCTTGATCTTTGTGTGTGTGTGTAATTTTAAATGAAAAAAAAAAATTCAACATTTCCCTTCTGCTTTCACTAAGTTGTGCCATAGATGCTAATTTTCATGAACTAAAGGTCAACAGTAGACTCAGATTTGTATCTTCAGGACAACCTAGAATATAAATAGGTTTTACCCTATCATTTAAAAAGAATCGCTTTAAATATAGTTCTTATTATGCAAAAAAATTAAAACTAGAATTACATTAAAAATGACAGAATTCACAAATACACAAAATGCACCAAATTACACTAACTGAAACACAATTACATATGTTCTAGTTGATGGTAGATTTCCTATTACTTTTAAAATTCCCTTTAATAAGTCTACTTGCCATTGACATTAAAGATATCATGAATCTGAGTTGTATTCTGAGCAAAGGGCTGAAGGGACACCACTGCCCACTATTTGTATATATCACCAGCTAATCTGGATGGGCATATTCTGCAGGTTTTGAAGGAGCAGTCGAATTTGTTCAGCACAGAAATTGCAGTAATATTTGTTCACTGGAACAACTGAGTAGGCAGGTCTGTAATTTGTTTGTTTGCTCACTAATTTTCTAGTCAATAATGCATTTTACGATTCCTGCTTTTGTTGCCCCCAGATCTGTCCACGCCAGGACAAAGTTGCAGGTTAAGAGAATATAACATCAATTAATTAAAAGCAGAATGAACAAAAATATTTCTAGCTATTGCAAGTTCCACAAGATGCTAAAGGATAACATAGGAACACCTTTCCATAGATTTTAAAAGGCAAACCCAACTGAGTGAGATCTCTTTGAACAAGGAGTGGAGACATCTGAATTTCTGACCCTCAGTGCTCTCTGTTACATAGAATTCAGTCTGGTGTTGACAGGTCAGAAGCTTTAAGCTCGACTAAGCATCAAAGAAAACACTTCATCAGAAGCCTGGCTACTTAAAGCTACCACTTGGAAGGATTAAGCGCACTTTGTCTATGTCTTTGCAATATCAGTTTAGAGCTTGGAAGGAGGTTTTCAGAATAACCAAATAGATTTAGAAGCTGGAGTCCCTTTAGTCTCTAGTGGCATCTGCGCATCCAGAGAACACGGCAGATTTTGGAAAATCTCCCAGAATGATACACCACTAACAGCTCTGTTACGTATGCAGCTGTCATATCACTGAAAAACTGCATTCAACCCTTTTATAAAAAGCTGTGTATTTTAATAGTGGCACGGGTTTACAGGAGCTAGATGCGTGTTTTGACATTTGTGAAATTTTACTAGTTACCAGAGAATGGTGCAGGTATCGGCCAAAGCCCGCATTACAATTGCATGTGATTTATAGGGCTTCAAAACACGCACATTTGCTGAGAGTTGCTATTATTTACACAGCATCAGTTTTTCTAGTTGATATACAAGCAAGAAGAGAGAGCCTGGCATAATTACTCTACAACAGCACAGAACAAACAGCAGCATTTATACTAGTCATTCAAGGAAACAGTAACCCACAATTACCACTGGCATGTAATTTGCTTAACATTTGAATTCTTCCTTTATTAATACAATAGTGTGAACTATCAAAGTGTCAAGAAAGGTCTATCCTGATAAAATTAAATCTGATTCACTACCAGGACTAAATTAAGAGATCCTATATGCTATTCATGTAATACTTATTATCATGTAATATCATAAAATAGACTTTTATGCCCATTATTAAAATTATCTTGACAAATAGATGACTATGCTATACGCATTTACATTGCGGAATGAACACTGTAAACATGCTGGGGAAATTTTGAATTTAGAATCAAATAACATAAATGGTATGGTATTTGTAACTACTTTTCTAACTATGAACAACTTGGTAAGTATAACACAACTGCTATTCATTCTAACATGCATTACCTTCCTACCTTTTGTCACCTTCCTCATATTGGAGATTTAAGGATTTATGTTTTGGTGGGTTTTTTTTCCCCTTCCTTGATCTCCCTTCCAAATGGGTACAACTCACTCTTCCTCTAGATGACATTTCTAGGAACAATAGCATAGTGTAAAAGTGTTGTCTGTATAGGCCCTGTCATAATTTCCAAATTAACTTTTTTTTTCCCCCACTTGTTTTCACCTCTAAAGTCTTTGGGGCAGAGGTTTCCTTTACATTTGGAAAATGCCTACCAGATAGCATTTACACAATCTGAATAACAAATGTCTTTACCTAAGCAAATTCCAGTATCAACCTAGAGGTCTGCTTTTCATGAAGATGGAATATACCAATGTGCTCTGAATATTGTTACATTTGGAAACACAGCAGTAATAGAAAACAGATCATATGTGTACATACATAAAAACGTGATTACTCTTTATTTATAAAGAAAACATACTAGGACAGAAATCCATGACATACCAGCTTTAGAAGACTCTAACAGGAATCTAATTACTCAGTCATGATCCACTATTCTACATGAATATGGCTTTTATTGACCTCTTTTGATCATAAAAAGAGCATTGATAAACTGTCGAAAGAAATGTACACAGCCCCCAATTTATGCATGCAGATACTCAAATGTAACACTCAGAAATAGTGACCGCAAAAATAATCTTATTCAACACAAAAGTCAACTTCATGCATTCAGAGTTATGTTTTCAGTTCTATACTAACAAAAGTTTTGCTATTACATATTATTGTGACTATACAGCCCACACAAAAAAAAGGGAAAAGGAGCTGGTGCACTGACTACTGAATTATCAAGTTGCTATTGAAAATGCCTGGCACATGGCTCCTTCCTCACAAAAGGCATAAGAAATTGAAACATTTCGTTACAGGGGAATTTCTGTTAAGCAGTAGTCACCCTAACGCTGTGTAACTGTAAAAAGTATCAGCATGCTGCTAAATACATGGCTTCCACATTCTAACATCTAGACAAAGCAGAGAAATATGTCAGTCACATTATGCCTTTAGCCTCAAAGAAACTTCCCAATTTAAGTTGACGTAAACATACCAGCCACAAGAACCTATTTTTAGGTTTAACTTCTTGTCTGCAATGTTCAGCATTTCCAAAATACTGTGATGATTTTCAGTACTGTTTACAAAACAGGTTTTTAGATACTATGAACAACAAATTCTTTCTTCAAGGATTTCTTCTTCAACTTTTAGAATTTTGTTTTTCTCTGAAAACTCCAATTATCTGAGAAATCAAGAGAAATACCAACTATGCTGTTCTGCACCTCTGTGCATTTGTGAAGAACAGACGACTGATGTCTTTTTACTTACTCTGTGCAGAGAATGCTGGTAAATGCCCTCTCAGGACACAGTATCGCTTGGTTAAAGCACACAGCACAGCATGATCTTTATTCTCTGGACATCACAGCCTACCGATACAGTGTCATAAATGTGCTTTATGTATTGTATATCTTACTGAAGTCTCATCTTTCCTAGACCACCACTGTAAACTAATAGCAAGGAAGTCTAGTCTCAAGCACAGTGAAAAGGGGCCATTAAACCAACAGATTGAAAAGCAGGTTCCACTGGGGTTCTAGACCAGCCACACATGTTCATCTAACATCAGTATTAAAAAGCAGAGGCAAGCAAAACTGCAGGTCTCACCTACATGCAGCGCTCCTAAGTTCAAGCAATATAGCCTACTTCACCTCTTCCTATGTACAAGGGTGTTGTCTACAGCAGATTTGTAGTTGACTGTTAAGTTCCTTTACAGTGTTGTAACTGCATCCATGCAAAGTGCGTACTAAGTTTAAACTATTAAGTTAATTACTAAGTTAACTATTATAGCTAAACTCTTGCAACAACTTACATATAGGCTATTTCCTAAAGGATAAAAAAAATACCACCTCAGCTAAGCAGATCCTCCTGAAGTTAAGAATCTATTTCTTCAATAACAGCTGTTCATAAAGATACAATTAGACCACTGATTTTCTTTGTAGCTGAGAGATAGGAACCCTCTAATCTACTTGAATACTTTCTCTTCCCATCTGCCGAATGAAAAATAGTTTCTCACCTTTGCCAAGTACTTTGAGGTCTACTAGATGAGAAACACTGTAGATTTTCATGCAGTTCCAGCCACAGCAGAACAGGAGGTGGTTTTATGATGACTGAATAACTTCAGAATTTGGAGAAAGTCAAGCTGCAGCTATTACGATCCAAGTACATTAGCACTCTGCAAAGACAAATCTTTTCTAATTATATCTAACCAAGAAATGTACCTACTTCTGGCTTTATAAAAACAAAAAAAGCAGCCTCCAACTTAAAGCACAAGACTTGATATATACATCAGGAAATCTAACCAATATTGATCTTACTGATCTGTCTGCAAAATGCATAATATTTAATATTGCTCATTAGTTGAAAAATATATCTTTTTAAAACAAACATACATGTTTCTTTCATTTAACATCTACACATAGGTTTTGTTAACCCCTTTATTCTACTGCAACATCACTAAAATGCAGACAGAACAATTCTGAAAGGGCCTCATGCTACCAAGACACAGTTAATGAAATAGTTTCTAAACTTGTGGTCTGAGCTTTTGCAAGCACAATAATTGACGAGTTGGATGGCTTCATGTCCATTTTTTATGCTTTTATTGGAGGGGTGGGATTGTGAGTAAGTGTAGATTACTCATTAAACAAGGAGTCTCCCAAAAAGAAAAAATGTTTTCTCCCCTCATTACCTCACTATCTGATTTACAACCTCACTTTCACAAGAAGCGTAGCCAAGGCTGGAGAAAGACAATACAGTTTATCTCAGATCTTCTTAGATGTCTGGATACAGCTTGAAATTTTGATGTAAGGCATGCTAACAAACACCAGAATTATTTTAAACAGGGAATAAAAAAGTTACTAAATGAATAATTCTTGAGTATTGAGCTTCTCTAAAGATATTTAACAGGTTTTTCTAATAATACTTCTGTCTTATTCAATGCAAATATAAACCTTAATAAACCTCAGTTTCACTGTTAGAATACATTTACAAAAACTTCTATTTACAAAGTTTACCGGTTAAAAAAAAAAAAACAAACACAACCAAACCAAAGATTGTAATTTATTTCTTACCTACCAATTACAATAGGAAACATCAGAATTTCCAAGTTCCATTCTGAATTTCTTCCTTAATGCACTATTTCACTTGTGGGAGAGACAAGGAGGAATAAGGAGCCATCTAAGCCCCTATGCAGCAAAACATTAGTTTATTGGTAAGCATTTTGGTGATTAGAACTGGCTGAAGAATGAACTCGAAGTTAAACAAGGCATAAGATTTGCTTCTCTGGGCCATCATCTCTCCTAGCTTTAAATTTTCCAATATTGAATCTGAGCTAATAAATTATTTTTTCTGTGCTATTCAGGTGACCATCATAGGAAAAGTTATTCTTTGGGATCGATTATGTAGTTAGGCCCACTATTTTAGACATGTAGTGGTGATATTGATAAAAACATTTATTGAACTCTATTTTTCACAAGCAAACTACATATTTTCTTAATTGTAAATTTAATACACTGAAAATGCTAAACTAAAAATGTGAAAAATAAGTCTAGGATAGTATATCTTTTTGCATGTATGAACAGCTACCTTCATCATCATTACAGCTGTACCACAGCTGTCATACTATTACTTGAGAGAATACGTAACCAAAATTATTTCATCAACTATACAAACCTTCAAACAGATTTTTCTATAGAAACTATTTTTTTTATTAATATGGTATGAGTGTTAACTTTTAGGTGGCAACGTGATTCCTTCCCTTGGTTGGGAGGTGCTGCCTGAAGCGCTCATACCGTGTTCACCCTTGTGAAACACTCCCATCTCGTGGCTACCATAGGAATACTGAGAACCACTGACGTAAATTGCGACATGAATACAAACAGCTGATACAATCTTCAAGTAAACAGTTCTCTAATAAAAGGCCTCATATTTGACCAAGCTTTTCCACCACCTTATTAGAGGAAAAAGGGAAAAAAAAAAAAAAAAATCACAGCATCAAATATCCATTTCCTCCAAACTAGTGTTTTCAGGAAACACATGGTATAGCCAGCAAAACTTTTCTAAAATAAGAGAAAAAATCCCTAACTACGGAAGTCTAGAAATTTTTGTTACCGTCTACCTTTTTCTGAGAATGCTGTTCAGGAACTGTGCTGGCAAGTGGTGGAATTAAAGCAGCTATAAGAATAATGAAACAGGTGTTAATAAGTGACAAATATTTTGGATAGAGAAATTCCTGAATTGGCCCTGGTACTGAGAGATTTAATTTACTTTTACAGTTGAACTAAGCAGAGAAGTGTCCCAGCACTCTCCTGAAACAGTCATGGGATGTGGTAGCACACCAGCACAGGAGAACACCAGCAAGGGCTCTTGCTGCTGGAGTACTTTAGGGGTTCACAACCTAATAAAAGTTATGTCAGGAGCACTCTATACTGATCCTCCAGACAACATGAAGCTAAAGCCAACTTCCTGCGGGCTCTCTGGGGCAATCCCAGAAGTCAGTGACCCTTTGATGATAACAGCAGTAGAGGGAACAGCACGGGTTTAATCCTGTAGCATGAGCCACAGTTAGACTAAGTGACTTTTAGAAGTTTTACACAAACAGGAACTAAATTATCCAATACCATCATTGCACTAGTCCACGGCTTATCACTCTTTTGCTACACGTAACAAACGTCCCAGCACTACCTAATAGCGCTCTGTAAGCATTTTTACCGAGCAGTCTGGAATCCCTCTCCTGATAACCAGCAACAGTAAAACACTGTTGCACAACAGGATGAGGAGTACAAAAGAACACCTTTGCATACTTCCTTTTGGACTGTGTGTTACATGCTTGGGGCAGAGTAAGCATGGTATAAAAAGTTTGGGTGTACTATACACACACTTCACAACTTGATTAATCATCTTGTAGAAAGAGCCAAGTTTACAAGTTGAAACTTGCACATTACTGGTCATAATCAAACAAGAACTGAAGGCCAGCTAAGTTAACACTGATGTAAGCTTTTCTGATTTTGTCTTCATTAACCAAATATTTAAACAAATGTTTTTAAGAATATAGTTTGGCATTTTAGGGGTAAGAAGCAGTCCTAAAAGAATTTCTTTGTAAGGGGAGAGGCAAAACAGAAGACCAGCAAACTGAGTCCTATTTGCCAATTTTGCTTCCTACTGTGAGGATGGCTCAGGAGTTCAAAAACAGCATTTGTTTTATTCCACACTTACCGTTCTGACTTTGTCAAGTCCTTTGTGATCAAGCATTCTTTTAGAAAGTATTTAGAACGCCTACTTCCAGCATATTCCAGAATTAAACTACAGGACAAGTTACTTACAAAACAAAGTATCTAACATTAAATAGCACTTAATTTAGACACTTCAATTTCACATTTTATCATTTCATCTTAGTTTTTTGTCTCCTTGTATATATAATTGCATATAGATAGTAAAGTTATGATACAAACTACCAGTAGAGAATTTCAGATTCAATTTGGTGCTTACAAAGTTGACTTTCTTTCCCTCTCCTGTGTATGTTGATCACTATCTTCAATAGTTGATGCTTCATAAAAATTGTACTTAGTTGTCATTATGCATTCATTACATAAACAACAAGTTTTTCGTTTCACACATAGAACATGCAATAGTGCCTATAAAAGTTCTGTGAATAAAGCAAATAAAATATTGAAAAGCATAATTCTTAAAAATATGGTATCATTACTTTTATATTTCATTAATAAAATTCTGAATTCCATCCACAACTGTGTTTTGTGATGTTAAACGCCTGAAGAATGCCAACATTAGCATTTTGCTATACAGAGAAACACACTCAAATTCCCCCCTAGCTATTAATAAATTTGATGGAACATGCTATAATAAGAGCTATTGCAGCATCACGTAGTCCTAACAAAGGATTAGACTTCCAATGCAGAGCTTACTAAACCAGGCTGTTCTAGCACAGGTAGTTTACTGTTTAAATAGGGCACAACAGGATTCCAGAACTAGGGATGAGGAGGAAACATATATTTAAAATAAAAAGCAGTAGACTTTAATAGAAAACTGGAAAAGTGTTCATGTGAAAGATTCAAAAGATTATCTAAAAACTCAATACCAAGGCCTGAACAAACCCTTAGAAGGCAGCCAAATTCATTGATACAACTAGCTGATACAAAGGTATAACAAAAGTATCACCACAGAAAACGTGCAGAACATTAGCTATCCTGTTTCCTTTTCAGGAGCTCAAAGTAGTAAAAATTTTTGTTCAGTTTTCGGGCAGTAAATTTTACTTTGTATCTATGACTGGTTCTTGCAACGTTAATATTTTGCAAATGTGCCTTCTATTCTTATATATGCATATTCATGTCTAGCTAGCTACATATATACCTTCGTGTGTGAATGCAAAATTTTGTACAAACACGTCAGTATATAACTTGGCTTCTCCGTTTTCCAAGATAAACAATCTCTATCAATACCACCGTTTGCACGCTAGGGGGAGAGGTAGAAACACGTTAGTGTGATGTAGTTTTTCTACCATAGATAATGAGCACATATATCATCTTAACATAATTCAGTAATAGAGAGCTTTATACCAATATACAATAGAAATAGTTAGGTATGGTGTGAGACCGAAACCAGCACTGTACTAGTTAAAGAGGCACAAACTCGCAGTTTGCTGTTTATTTAAATAACTACAAAAAACCATTTGAACAAATTCACAGACTTTAAAATATTTTAAATAACATAGCAAAGTAGTCATGGTTAATTTGTTTGTTTGAGTTTTTTTTAACTTTTGACATTTGTTTTTATGCTATACATACCTATATGAGAAAAAAATTGAACTATTCAGACAATGGCATATGCCAATGTAAGTGAAGTATTTGTTATTAAGCTACTAGAGCTGTGTAAATATTAATCAAGTAATGCTTACAGTAGGCTTAAGGAATCTGCATGAAAGACATCGAGTATTCTCAGAATCAATACTCATCAATACTCTCAGAATCATTATGTATTTTTATTAACATAGTACTATTTTTCAGATAAAGTATTGCACAGAAGAAATACCTATTTCTTAGTAAAAACTTTAAGTGACTCTTAGTAAGAAGATAATTATTTCATTAGTTATATTTTTCTTACTTTTGTATTTTCAAATGAAACTGGAGTGCAGAATTCTGAGTATCCCACCTCCTCACTTTATATTTAAAACAAAACTCCCCTCTTTTCTTTTATGTTAGTCAATAAAATCCATGGGTCAAATAGATAGAGTTCTAATTAGTTTTAATCTGAAATCTGACTGAAGCATATTTTCCTGAGGGAAAAAAAAAGAGGACATTAAAGGCAACAACCAAAACAAACCAAAAAAGCACACACCAACCCCAAAGCACAAAAAAAAACCACCAACACAAACAACTCAAACTACAGTTTACATAAATGCATATAACAAAGTAAAGCCATCTTAACTTAACTTCAGCAAACAATACATCCCATTCAGGTCTCTAAACATTTCTTCATAACATGTCCCATTCCCCCACCCCATGCATGTTCCTGACTGTTCACTCAACATTTCTTTCAGGGGCACAGAGTTGAAGACTGTAGGTTTGAGAACCCCAGAGAAAACCTTTCAAGACCAAATTTAGTGCTCTTAGCAGAAGCATGACATCAGCTACTATAGCAACTAAGCTTCAGCCAAAGCCATAGAAGCGCTGTCTGTGCAAGCGTGTGTGAATGGACTCTGTTGGTACCTCTGGCTATACCTATCTTGTGTGTGAATATATATATATAGACACACACACGCCCTATAGTATATATACACACACCTATAGCATATAGTTACCTATAGTAACTGGAAAACATCAGCCAAAGATGAAGCATACATGCTGAGGAGTATAGCACATTAAAGTCTCACGGGTAAGCCAACCTGAACCTCCACTTCAGAGGCAGAGGCTCCAACCTTAGCCATGAGTGTTTTCTACTTGTGGGTACAAGTGAAGCGCGAAGGAATGAGTGAATGTACAGTTTGAACAGTTGCTGCAGGAAGTAAACATCTTAATTCTAGTGACAACAGTTAATTAATAAAAGGTGTTTTAATAAATACTGGTTGTGAACCCACTCCCATTTCAATTCCCCCATCAGAGAAATTTACAATACCAATATATATTCCTGTGAAATATTACTTAAATTACTTAAAGTCTACTTCAATTGCACTGTTTTGGAGTCTGCTTTAGTTTGTGGTTAAGAAGAAACTCCAAAGGAACTATCACAAGAAGATTCTATTATGTATTACCACGATTTGCCAGAAGCTATCCAGACTCTGACTTTACAGTTAGATCTGCAAAAATGCAAGATGGTGAAAATAGCTCAACTATACTGCACAGACCTTGATCTCAGCAATATTAGGGTCTACTTATTTCACCACTATGCCGAGCAGGTGATGCAGATGCTGTGTTCAGCCATGTCATCTCCTCTACTGACCTAGGCCTAACCCATACCCACCTCCAGCTCCTTGGAAAGACTAGTAAAATAACGTATCATTCAAATCAATCCATCCCCAAGTCTGCCTGCTATGATCCCAATTCCTTGACATTCATAATTTATAGATAGGCCAGCCTATAGTTATAAATATACCTTATGGTATATTACACCAATAGATTACTGGAGTCTCAGCTAGGCTTGTTGATGTATTAATGCAATACGTTATGAGAGCACTAGCTCACTCTGATGATGTACAGTCCCTGTATATATTGTAAGAATGAAGTACTTCAATGATGTATAACTGTAACAAGAGCACTAAGCTGAAGGAAACACTGGCAGAAGTAGGCTTTGTTAACACATGACTCTAAAACGTGAATACGGTATTAGCAATGTGAATAAGAGAAACTGGTTAGATATGGTTAGCACAGAGGGAAAAACAAACAAACAACAACAAACCACCAAGCAGCAGGAAGCTATTGGCAGCATTTTCACTCATCCTGCAAAAGGTAAATTTGATATAATTAAGGGTACCCATTCGATACCCAAGTTAAAACTCTGAGAAACCATGCAAACAAGTGGGTTTCTTTCTCCTGAGTTTCAGGAAGGCTAAAAATTGAAAGTCAGCTAGAGCTCCAAGTTTATGAATAACTTCTTTTAGTTTTAGAAAGAAAAAAAGACAGACAAAAAAAAAAATCTCATAACAAGGCACAGAACTACAAAAACCAAGACGTTTTCTGAGCAATGCATCTCATGAAAGACAAGAACAAAAGCAAACATGGTTAATCACCCGGGCAGGTGGAACATCAGCAACACACTTGAATAATTTTGCAATGGGGACTTGACATAACATCACTATTTGTTAGCAGTAATTGGAAGAGATCGAGTATCGTGTTATTAATAGGTGTAGATTAGTTTATAAGCATTCAGCCTCTAAATGCGTGCTGTTAAGTGTCTTAATAGAGGAAACAAATTTAGGTAAAGAAGTCTTTTTTTTTTTGTTTTGTTTCACTTGTGAGCTACAGAAAACACTTCTTACTAATATTCCAGCTTTTTACACTACAATGCTTTCAGCAAGGAAGCAGTACTCTCAGTGACAAAGGAAGGTCTCAAACAACTGTATACAGAACAAAATTAACAAGGCATTTACACTTAAAATTGTAAACACTGGTCATCAGTTACATGATCTAGTTTTGTACTTTACAATGTTGATGCTTATATACATGAATCAGAAGAACCAGCTATGTTTTTAAAACTTTCAGCCAAATACAAAATAATACATCTACGGAAGTAGAAACATACCAGGTTTTTCTTCAATTTTAAAGCATAAAAATCTGAACAACAGAAGATACTTTGCTAATCCTTAAGCAGACTTGTAAAGGCCTTACAGTAGCAAAGTGATTAAGCAACATCACATCTCGTGAGAAGGAAGTTTTTCGCTGCAGTAAAAATTTTGAATATTTTTGATGGCAGGCCTGCACTACAATACATTTTCTGACAAATTATTAAGGTATACTAGTCTTAAGAAAAACGTATGAGAGTTACTGGTTCAGCATAATTATCTTTCCCCGTTTCTTCCAAATCAGAAAAGCACAAAATCGCTGAATAACAGCATCAATTATAACTACAGTGTGACATTTTCAAAGGAAAAGGATGATTGACTCTCTTTACAGCAGCCTTTTCACAGAAAATAGTTCCAAGGGCCTGACACGTTCTCGAAGACTGAAATTCTCAAGATGTTGAGCATCTTCCCTCAGAAGGAAAGAGGATTGCCATGAATATCTGGCTTAGCAGCTTTAATATATAGGAAAAGACACAGATTTTGGGTTACGAATTTCTCAGCACAGTTTTGAGTAAAATGCACTAGGTCCAGGCCTCCTAGAAGTCAGTATTAAAGATTAAAAATCCCAATTCATTTTTATTGTTGCTCTTAATTTTCACTGGCTTCAGCCAGCAGACTAAAGGTAAGAGGTTAAACAATGACTACAGTGAAAAGCACAAGGAAGTAGTTGATTCGGGAAGTTTTCTACAGCTTCATGAGATGACTTGCATAGAATTTCGGAAGAGCTATGCTTCTAATCCACTATGAATAGTGCTGAAAGTGATTTGAGCAACCAAAAGATAATTCCCTAGCAACAACACTCAATATGAACCTACTTCAGATTAAGTTGAAGAGCACTATCATTGACACTTCAAGCCCAGATTTTTTCAAAGGACTACAAAACCAATAAAAAAAGCATTCATGAAATAAGGTCGTAAAGTACTTTAACCATCTCTCATAGTTTTCCTCTACAGAAAGAAATACAAAGTTTTTGCTTTGTTTTTTTTAAAAAAAAAGGGTTGATGTTTAAAAAATAAAAGCCATAAAAACCACTTTGAAGTTGCAGTAGCACTACTAGATCATATTGCAGCAGAGGTGAAGCAACAATGTAAACAAAAAACCTGGTACCCGCATCATCTACCTTTCAAGTGTCTAAGACAGGAAGGCAGGCTTCTTAGCTAACAGCACGCAACGCAAATGTATGTTACAAATGCCCTTCAAAGGGATCTCCTTCCACTGCTACAGCAGTCTTAAGTCAAAGGTTTAAGATGAAGAGATGTGAATGTCTTACCAAGCATTTACTGTGTTTCCTAGTTATTCCTCAACAAGTTTCGGTTTCTCCATTCATATTATCTCAGAGTTTTTTTATTTACTGCAATAAATTATTTCTTATAGGCTTAGGTAATGATAGACTTTTATTAAAACAAAAAGCACTATATTTTCAAGTCTAACAGCCCCTTAAGGAATTCAATTTTTTTTCCTGTGAAATTTAAGGTACTTATCCTCATACAATCATGTCGTTTACTTTCATACCACTTACTGAAAATATTAGCAATACATTTTAGCTTTTTGTGATATATTGCTTTCCCATCATGTAAAGGGAAAAGAATTCCCCCAAATTTCTTGATAACAGCATTTTATACCCACTGTATCCTACCAGGTGAAAGCTTTGCAGGAAATGGTGGCGAAGACTGGAGCTTTTGTGTGTGTTTTGGAATCTCCTTCTGCTTCCAAACAAATTCAACTTCACTTGTTTCAATCCCTTCTCCTCGAGACTCAGCAGTTTCATTACAAAGAGTTTGAGATTTCAATGACTGCTGTCCTTGTTCAAGTTCAAAATTCGTAATAAGGGAATCAACCAGACAGCCTAATTCATCCAAGTTCATAAAAGGCACGGGTATTTTCTGGATAGGATTGTTTGCAGAAGTAGAAGATAAGGCAAATAAACTGAAATAGTTGTTAAAATATTCAGCTATGACACAAATCTTTTCTGCAAAGCTCCTGAGAGAGCTTATGTTTCTGTACGACCCTGTGGAAAACAAAAGCAAAAAGAATCAAACACAGCATTTTGCAAAAGAGAGACCAAGTAACCCCTCCCTCCCTTTTGCTTTACAGGTGTTCTGTAGCCTACAGGTTACGATCACAGGTAAAAACCCAGATAAATACCTTGTAATGTCGAAGAAACAATTTGACAAACTTCAGTTAGGCATTGCTCCAATTCCAAATATCTCACAGCAACATTAGTGCTTTTCTTTATTTCCTGATATAGAGATTCTTCATCCCGTAATTGAGATTCTATTTCTTTCTGTATTAATAAAGAGAAGTTTAAAAAGAACCAAGTACATGACAGCATCTTAACTCTTAAACATGCCTATTATGGATCCAGTAAAATAAAACGGGCCAGTGCTGAAACACAAGGTGAAGGCAATGCCAAGTCACGAAATGTAAGATAGCTCCAAAACGTAGTACAGATTGGTGGGGGGGGAGAGGAAAAAAGAAAAAAAGGTAAATGGAATTGTAAAATCCAGAAAAGCTTTGGCTCTTAGAAGACAGATTAAATCATCTATCCTGGCTTTTAATTCAAAATACCAATAACTATGGCCATAAACTATTGTAGTAATTACGACACAACTACACTAGCATTACCAAACTTGAGGTTTTTAACTTAAAACAGGTGATTAGGCTGTTCATGATGAGCATAAAAAGAATACAGGTAAGATACAATTACCTCCAGAAATACTGTAAGTAAAAGTAAAATCAAACAGTTTTGAGTGGAAATGCAGTAGCCAGAAAAGTTAGTGTTGTAGTCACATGAATACCACGGAGACAGACAGTGTTATCAGGCAACTGTAAACATAAAGAAGGTAGTTTCGATTCCTCCTCTGTTAAACGCATCCTTTAAGATCAAATCCCAGATTCAAAGCATACATTTTGTGAAACGTTTCTCTTACCTTTCTGCAATAACAGATGTTATTGTCAAGGAATCTGGCTAATGTCACAGCATTATCCTTTATTCGGTTTTGAATCTAGAAAGAAACTTTTGATTATATTGTACACTTGATTCAAGAAAATGTAAAAAGTACGTTAACATTTTAGAAGGATAACAATGAACACTGGCATACTAATGAGAAAAATAAAAGCAGAAGTAATGTTTTCTCCAACATAACATGCAATTTTTCAAATAAAAGGTTAGGTCAAATAAAAGGTAGAACACATTGTTAACTCTATCTGCAAGGTTTTAAATAATCCCTTATTAAGAGAGGATCAAATGAGTAAAAGAAAGGTTGTCCTGTAATTTCTGTATCACTCTCATTCTAAGTGGCAGGAGTAAGCTCTTAGTTAATGCCCTGCTGTTCTCTCCCCAATTTCACGTTAGTTCCACCAGCAACAAGCACACACAAGAATCCTGCAGATACGTAGGAATCTGCTGCAAGTGAATAGCATTATCTGGAAAGCAGGCTGGTCAATTCCTTTTGCTGGAAACATGAAGCATGTGGGAGTTAAGCACACAGATAGGAACGTAAAAGGTTCTGGACAGTTTCATTATTACATATAGTATTAAGAATGACAACAGTGAAAACCAGAATAGGAAGAAATTTTTGCTTTCCTTGAGACAAGCAATTTATCACTTCTCTCCAACTGATTTGAATGTTTTTTTTTTTCTAGGTAATGTATTATAGATCTCTAAGTAGCAATAAATTATTTGGAAATAAGTATTTTATGTATATGAACTCATTAAGGAGATTTTCTTACTTGCCACAGTTCCGCAAGTTTCTCAACTTTGCACAAAAAGAACAGAAATGAAAGCATGAGGCAGAAGACAGGATCGCTTGGATACAGGTAAACTGTCACCTTTGGCCTTGCACGCTGCCTGTACAAACCATAGTTATTCAGAGGAAAAGTGGCAGAACTTTTTTTTTCCTCCCCTTCTCCTTCCAGTTGAGGGCAGTAAAATTGGAAGAAACAGATGCACCCAGTCTATTAATACATGTCTCTGTGGCTGCTGTCATCACTGCTATTTTGGGTTTTTCAATTATGGGATGGCCTACATGACACCAGGCTTGCTGGCACAAGATGGGATTCACTTTTCTCAAAGGGGGAAGAGGGTCTTTGCTCATGAGCTAGGGCAGCTCATTGACAGGGCTGTTAGGTGAAGTTCTCACCAGCTGGAAAAGGGGAAACAGCCCCCATTTTTAAAAAAGACAAAAAGGAAAACACAGGGAACTACAGTCTCACCCCTCTGTGTCCAGCAAGATCATGGCACAGATCCTCCTGGAAACTATGCTAAGGCACATGGAAAAAAAAAGGAGGTGATTGGTGACAGCCAACATGGCCTCACTAAGGGCAAATCCTGCCTGACAAATTCAGTGGCCTTGTACAGTGGGGTTACAGCATCGGTGGATAGGGGAAGAGCAACTGACAACATCTACCTGGACTTGTGCAAAGCATTTGACGCTGTCCCACACATCATCTTTGTCTCTAAATTGGAGAGACATGGGTTTGATGGATGGACCATTCAGTGGATAAGGAATAGGCTGCATGGCTGCACTCAAAGAGCTATGGTCAACAGCTTGATGCCCAAGTGGAGACCAGTGACGAGTGGTGTTCCTCAGGGGCTGGTATAGGAGCCAGTGCTGTTTAACATCTCTGTCAGTAACATGGACAGTGGGATCAGCAAGTTTGTCGATGACACCAAGCTGTGTGGTGTGGTCAACACACTGGAGGGAAGGGATGCCATCCAGAGGACCTTGGCAGGCTTGAGAGGTGGACCTGTACAAAATTCATGAAGTTCAACAAGGCCAAGTGTAAGGTCCTGCAAATGGGTTGGGGCAATCCCAAGTGCAAATAGAGGCTGAGTGGAAAATGGATTGAGGGCAGCCCTGAGGAGAAAGACTTGGGGGTGTTGGTTGATAATAAGCTCAACATGAGTTGGCAAGGTGCACTGGCAGCCCAGAAAGCCGACTGTATCCTGGGCTGCATCAAAAGAAGCATGGCCAGCAGGTCGAGGGAGGTGATTCTGCCCTTCTACTCTGCACTAGTGAGTCTGCACCTGGAGTACTGAGTTCAGCTCTGGGGTCCCCAACATAAGAAGGACATGGAACTATTTGAGCAGGTCCAGAGGAGGGCCACAAAAATGATCTGAGGGCTGAAGCACCTCTGCTATGAAGACAGGCTGAGAGTTGGGGTTGTTCAGCCCAGAAAGGAGAAGGCTCCAGGGAGACCTTATAGCAGCCTTCCAGTACCTAAAGGGTGCCTACAAGAAAGAGAGAGAGAGACTTTTTGCAAGGGCATGAGGGGCAATGGCTTTAAACTGAAAGAGGGCAGATTTTTACTAGATCTAAGGAAGAAATTCTTCACTCTGAGGGTGGTGAGGCACTCGAACAGGTTGCCCAGAGAAGCTGTGGATGACCCATCCCCAGAAGTGTTCAAGGCCAGGCTGGAAGAGGCTTTGAGCAACCTGATCTAGGCAAAGGTGTCCTTGCCCATGGAAGGCGGGGTTAGAACTAGATGATTTTTAAGGTCCCTTCCAACTCAAACCATTCTAGGATTTTAAGAACAAGCCTATATATCCCAATACTGAAAGGAAGCAGGTACACTATATACAGCTAGTACCTTGCTGAAGAAAATTTCAATCTTTCCAAAGTTATTTCCTTGGAATTCAGCCAGGCTTTCTGTCAAAACAGCTCACCCTCTAAGCAAGTGGCATATTTCCAAGGGGTACTCTAGTTTGTCTACTAGAACTTTCATACAGTCACATAAATATTTTTAACTATGATGCTTATTCCTTACACTTTATTCTCTACTTTGCATAACTTCCTATAGTATCGTCTTACTCAGGATTTGTCACCTAAGCAAAATAAGAGGATAAAAATAGCAGGCTGTAGCTTAAAAAAAGGCTCTCCAGGCAAAAAAACAACCAACCCACTACTGAATTCAGCATGTAATGAGGTCTGTTCTGCTTTAAGTGTTAAAATACACTAGACACATCAGTAATACTATGTTTGCTTCAGGAAAAAGCAACTCCTCCCCAAAAGAGCTCTGGCTTTAGCATACTGAAAAAAGCCAACAACAACCACCAAACCCCAAACCTATTGAGTTTGATAAATGTAACTGCTAAACTGTTATCTGATGGGGTGGGGGAAGTACACACACATTTGTTTATTATGAGATAGTAGGAATATTTCTTCTTAAAATTACAAGAATGATTAAATTAAGGTCTTCTTATGAGAGATAAAAGCTTCCCATTGATGTAATTCCTTTTCATATTACAATAAATTTGGCAAGTGACAAGAATAACTCATTAATACAATACAAATAATTTACTCTAACTTGTTTATAAAGTGTAATAAAGAGATTGCTCAAATTAAAATACCACTGCTGCTTATCAACCTGGAAAGTATTAGAAGGTCAGCTGTGATTTCTATGAATGACATGAAATCAAGCAGGACATTTCTGACTTCTGTGCTATTAATTTCCCTCTAAAGTGTTCAATCCACGAAAGTGTTTCAGCATAGCCCAAGCATTTAGCACATTAGAAGACCAGCTCTTAATATTAAAGCAGTTCAGTGTTACCTTTTTAGATAGTATGCTGTTTAGGACTAGGATTGTAAGAACAATGTATGACAAAATGAAGTCTTCAAATTTTCTAATAATTTTCCTTATAGTAACAGTGAGTGTAGTAATCACCTCTGCTATTACTATTATCAATATAAAATAACAATTAACTTTCAGGATCATAACGTGTTACATATTAAATATACAATTTTTACAAAACAGACGTAACAGTAGTATATAGAACAAAAGGTCCACTTGCTCCCTTGCACTAATTTTCATGGTCTCCTGCTCTTTCCTGGTTACACTGTGAAATTTCACACAAAATGCCCTCCAATGCACAGAGGAATCATCATAAATAAAATACACTTAAAGGTTCAGTCTACATATGGTTGAAAGGTGAAACACTGTAAAAATTCTGCAAGATCTTAGTCAATATTCCCAGTTATCACCCATCTCAAACCTATGTTACTAATCATAACTATATTCCTACTATAAACTTTCTAGATGGAATTGCTGAAAAATTCAAGGACATCCTTAACTGCCTCTAAGATATAGTAGTAGTTTTTAATCTTACTTTCATCTCACCTCGTTTTGTGGATGTTGTTTCACAAGTTCTTTCTGCACCATTCTTGCTTTTTCCTGTACAGTATCAATAAGAAACTCCAGCCCTGAGACTACTCCATCATAAATGGCAAGTACAAAGTCCTTTTAAAATAAAGGTTAAAACATAATGATTAAAGGAACTGATATGGTCTTGAGTTAAAACACATTTTCTATAGTGGGCTAGAAAAGCAATTTTGTTTTGAGCAAATGCTTCAAGTGCTGGTCTATTCAGACACATGTCGTTCCTGGACCACAGGGGCTTTAAATCTCCTTTTCCTAGCTTTCTTCGGATTTCTGAAAATTCTATGTGGTGCTTAATCACAGACTACTGAAATAAGCATTGAATTCCAATGAAATAGGTAAACTTACACAATCTCAGTGCAGATACAATCCTAAAGGCACAGTATTTCCTTCTCTTTGTAGGTGGAAGTTATACAGATTTAAAGTGTGGGGGTTTTAGAGGAGAAAAACCCCACAGTTTCAAAGGTAGTAACATATATCCATTTTGACCATAAAAATGAAGTATTAGATAAACTGTGAACATACTTAATTCAGCTGATCAAATTGTTGTATGTAACAATCTGCTTCTAAGCACAGTTACTGAAAGTGTGATATCAGCATTAAAAATACTATTTCCAATCACTATTTCTAATAAACATTTTTTCACCTGTAGACTAGTTGCAGGAATGTTATTCTCTTCAGGAAAGGAAATATCAGCTCTTGTGATTACTGCCAAGTGTCCTATGTATATCATTGTTTGTTTTACTGTTTGGTTTACTTTGTTCCATGCTTCTGTTACCATTGATGATATATCTGAAGAACATCCCTGAGAAACAAACGCGTATCAGTCACTGAAGCTAGAAAGCATCTCTCTGGTCAAAGACCACACACTTTCTATAACGCAGGAGTCTGTAGCACACAATAGCTTGAGTCATTTTCAGCTTTACTTCTTACTTCCCATGGCTTATCTACCACAGTTAAAAGACCATACCTTGCCATCACAGATAAGATTAGTGTAATGATACTTACACAGTTAAAAAAAAAAATACTCTTTGCAAGGCTGTAGCATGAACAAGAGTAATATTTACTGGCTGCTGGTTTATAAATTTATGAACAGTAGCACTTCACAATCTGAACTAGCATTTGCTCTTTTCACTGCATGTTTTATTTTCCCGTTTTATGTTTAAGAACCTATGCTATTGTCAGGGCCTGGGCACAGAAAGGTCTGCATTACTCTGAACTAGCATGTGGAAGTACCAGTTTATCCAGCAAAAATGCACCCTTTGCTGTTCATCTTCCTTAGATCCGTCTATTTGTCATTGCATATGTTGGACATTTAAGCATTTTCAATATGCATAGAACTTCTCTACACACAAATGAATTCTTCAATGTACTTTACCTGCAACAGTAACTGCAAATAACCTCCCAAGTTCTTAACTTCCTGTTTTATTTCTTCATCAACTTTTATAGATCCTGGGCACTTCTGGACGCTGTTAAGCCAGAGCTTGGTTAGAACCACAAGCTGGTCAAAAGCAGAAATCATTCTGATGCTGTAGGACTGAGCGGCATGATCAAGAGAGAAAACTACAAGAAAGAGAGATCTATCAGAAGGCCTCCTTTGCAAATGAAAGTAAGAATGTTAATTTTTCTGAGAGGCAAACATATGAATGCTTGTGCATCTGAAAGACAAGTCATCAGTAATGTCGACTTGAAACTGTTATGAGAATGAGACTTACAGTTTTCTTGACATTCTTCATCTTGCTGTTCATAGGCTTTTGAAATGGCAGAAACTCCAGAAGAAATTATAAACAAATTAGTTAAGAGACCATCTGCTATGCTCTTTCCTCCTTTGTGATTCTGTTCCAGTAAATCTAAAGCGGAACTTATAGATTGTTTGCAAATTCCAGGAAGAAACAATTCAGAACAGCTTGGGTATACGCTGGACTTATTCTGTGAACCTGTATGACGTAAAAGCAAAAGATATATGCAAGAAATTCTTCATAGGAGTGAGCAGTCAGCATGTCTAATGACTATTTTATATTGCTTCTTCAGCCACGTTCAACTATTCAAGATAGCAAGTCAGAAAAAAATGTACATACAAGGCTCTACAGAGTTTCTAGATTCAGTTGCTACTGAGACATTCCATAGTGAAATTCTTTAATGTGAATCTATCTTTTTCAACAATTGAAACTACAGAGAGACAGAAAACAACAAAATCCAGCCAATCTAAAAATAACTGAATGCACAAAAGTATTTGGAAGACGGAAGCGTTTAGTACTTCAGAAAAAAAGGGTATAAAACCTGACAAAAAGCTTGAGGGAACCTCAGTAGTTGAATGAATAGCAACAACTCAAACAAAGAAAGTCTCCATATTATTATATCAGGATTCAGCGCCTGACAATTTGTTACGTGAACTACCATCTTGCTCCAGTTAACCCGTAGAATTAAGCAGAGTAATGTTTTAGATAAGTTTCTTAAATAAGGGTCATAAGTGTTGGTCTGGAAGTTTTTGCCCTAAGAAAGCATAATCAAACATACTAAAAAAAACTCCACCACTTACTGTTAGCAGCTTGACATCATAATCTTGAAGATATTATAAACAGGACATTTTTAATTTTGTTTCCCAACCCACATTTTTTTTTAAACAACTATTAGAAGTCCATATGTTTTACACATGTAGTAGTTTCAAGTTCTCAGTATGGAATGAAAGGTGTTCTAGGATATAGTAAGTACCTGGCACATAGGAAGTCTGTATATTCTGAATTGGTTGCAATTTTATCTCGGACAAACATCCAGAAATTCTCTTGTTCTTCATGAAACTTCTACTTCTAGGAAAAGATGATAGAGTGAAAACATGAAAAAAATTTAAAATAAGAGAATCTCTCTCCCCATAACCCACTGAAAGTTCAATGAATATTAACAGACATCAGGCAAACAAAACAAACATCTACTTTTGATATGGAACACAAAACCTAAACCAGAGTAATAGCAAGACAATACAGCCTATAGGATGGATCCTACTTACTTTCCTCAGGCTCTTGCTACTACAGCAGGATCTTCATTCCACATTCCCATTTATAAGATACTGGTTTATTACTGGATTATTATCATCTACAACTTGAGACAAAACACATTTCTTTCCTGCCTACTGGGATCATAGAAAGTAGACACATTGGCTTTTTTTGATCTTGTTTGCTAGACAGAATGAATTGCTTTTGAAAAGCCAGATTGAATGGCTTTTCTTCTCAGTAGAAGGCAGATGTTCTGTAATTGTTCTATTCAATGTTCTCCATTGTCAGTTAGACAAGCTAACTTATCTTCCCTGGCCTGGCTCTGAGTGCTCAGCTGGTGGTGCCCAAAGCCAGCTCTCCATATGCTCCACCACACTACACATCAGGAGCACTAAATTGTAAAGCAGCACATGGAATTCAATTTATTTCACCAGTATGTGTGACTGACATCAGTTAACTGTTATTAACCCCTTTTCCAGAACCTTTTCTTGTTCAGTTCAGTTTCTATTGTTGCATTAAAATAGGCAGAATAAAACCAAATACATTTTGAGATTCGAGAAGACACATTATAATACAATAATTATTGTACTGGGGTAAGTAAGGATGAGAACAGATGTCCAAGTACCTATTTAAAACTGCTTGTGTTACTAATTAAATACATAGGTATCTATAACCTTAGCCTGTGGGTCCTCTGCAGGTTAATTAAAAGTCCTATGCTACAGACAAATGTATCAATTTCTGAGATAGATTTTCAAAATAATTGGAAACAGCCTTTAATTACCTCCAGCTAGTTGTCAATAGTCTTACATAAAACCTGGAACTGATCAGACGTACATGGCATGTTGCTATGCCTGATGTTGGAAACATCGCTGTTTAATCTGCCAAACTGCTTTAGCAGGCATGCAATTTTTATTACCAGCATGATGCACACTAACATGGGTTTCATCAGTGTCAAGTAACGCAACGTATTTAGTTTAAACTTTGCCCCTCCTCGCAGATGTATACATAACTTTTAATTTAATTTTTAAGTTTGGCATTATAGAAAGGTAAAAGAAGAATTAATAAATAAAAGACTATATTAGTGGCACAGAAGCATGTTTAGATGGTTACATGCATTATTTTTCGCTTTGTTTTAAGCAGAGATGAAGGATCTACAAATGGCAGGGGGCTGGAACTAGATGATCTTTGAGGTCTCTTCCAACCCAAACCATTCTATGATTCTATGATTAAAATCACCTTCTTCTGGAAAGAGAGGAAACTGAGGCATCCGAAAGGTCAGGTTCCCACTCATCAGCAGGGTCATAAAACACATCAGCAGCTTTATTGCTATCGTTACTCTGAAAAAAATAAAACACAGGTGAGGAGGAGGGTTAAACTGAAATAGAGTGATAATAAAGCATACAACATATGGATGAAGACATGTTCTACTAACAGTAGAACAGTAGTTTTAATCTTTTTTCCTTTTTTTAGAATATACATAATCTAAAAGATAACTGACTGCCAGCCAACTTGAGGTGTGTTTGAAAATGAACTAAAGCGAGCCGAACATTTAGTGAAGACACCTGGCTATCCAGCATCTGAGACGGAGGAACACCAGGTACAAAACTTGTCACAGCTCTCTCCACATAGCAGATTTATTAAGAACCTGGGCATGTAATTTACAATTTTTTATTTATTTTTGTCTCTGGATTTGTGTAACAGTTTTAGCAACAGTTTTCCACAGGAAATAGAATCTGGTCTTTGATATTGCTAAGATCAAAACAGTTTTTAGTAATAACTATGGCAATATTCTCCTATCATTGGAAATACTTTCATATTACAGAGTTATATCAAAAAGAAGTGTTTTCTCAATTTTCTTCTGTCTTTTCTTCCATGGTTTTTTTCCTTTTTGAACAAAATATTGGAATATTTTTATTTCAGATATATACTCATATATGAAGAAGTTATTATTTCAATTAAAACATAATTCTTTAATGAGATGCAATAGCTTTCTAAGGTAGGAAAAAAACATAACATTTTGAAGTGTAAAAAGCCCTAGTTTTTCCCTACCAGCACCTTCAGTGCTCCAACAGTTGGGATTTCTTCCTCTGCAAACTTCAAGTATGCTATTTGTGCCAGAACATGATTTGTGTTTGGAAATAGCAAGCATCCAAATATTTATTTATATATTATTTGAAGCAATTTCTACTCATTTTTCAATACTGCTCCAGGCTAAACATAATATGGATATTGAAAGGAAAAGAATTTCTATCATCAGGACAATCACAAAATCAAGCACAGAACAAGTTTAGACAAGCTGTTCTCTTAATCTGAAACCTGGTCTTATATATTTTTCTTTTGTGTATTAATCAAAAAAGCCCAAATAGTATAGCATAAAATACAAGATCATTGTAATTCTACTGGATTGCTTTGGATCCTTCCTTCATGTCAACCAGCTCTTTCAACTCCAAGAACTTTCCTTCCTTTACCATTCATTATCTCACTGCAGTCTAAAACAACTTTCAATTCATATGGCAGAAACTAAAAAATGAAATGCAATGATCAACCTTGGAGATTGGAAAGATCTCAGAATACTTTATCACCACTGAAAAAGAGGGAAGGACTTTTAAGGGCCACCAGATCTGATAGATAATATTTTTTATTATTATTTAAGTAGTTACTAGGCCTCTTGAGTCTTCGGCTCTAAAAACAGGAAAAAAAAGCAACAGAAAGCAATGAAAACATTGTTCACATGGAGTCGATAAGCTTATTTCTTATGACATTTCTCTCTTTAGGAAATTAAAAAAAAATTTCATTCTCCTAGCAAATGAGAGCTGATACTGTAATCTTATCTATATTCAAAAATTTGCAACCATTGTCTATCTTTATGTAGTTACAAAGATTTTAGCTGATGGGTATAGGGTTTTTTTGTGGATACAGAACCAAATGTAGGCACTGTTCCCACTTCTGCTTTTCTCTTATTTAACATCCTCCTCTTTGTTATAAGAGATAGTATGATATGCTCCAAAACAATGTACTGTACATTTAGAGAGGTGCAGTTCAAAAATACCCAGTTTGTCAGATTAAAAGCAAAGGAATTAGAAAAAGGGATTAATGTGCACTTTTACTGTCATTTTATTAAACAAAAAATGATGAAAAATACCTTTAAAAAAACTCCCACGTACAGAGAAGAGCAATCAGTAGCAAATTAACTTATCCGAATCAAAGAAAAACAGAACATAGTAATGAGAATTCAAGTGATACCTTTAAAAAGTCAAGTTTTTCTCTAGAACATACAATTGAAAAGCCAGAAGAACCACAAAGCAGTCCTTGTTTTGCTGCTTCACACGCTGTTCATAAACTGACCCGAATAAAGTCATTGATTTCTACTGTCCCCTTTCTGTGTGGTGGACAAATGCGCGTACATGTGTTTAATGAGAAGCAATCATGTGTCTTGATATTAAAGATCAAACAAAAAAATTCCAAGACTTCCTCCTGTATGATTATCAAAATCTTATATTTGACAAAATGCTACTGCTTATTAGTGGGTTTTCTTCAGTTGTTACTGACCTCATAGAGTTCTTTCATTGCTGCTAGTTTACATTCAAATTTCTCCAGACTCCAGAAAGTTGCTATTCCCAGTTTGATATTACGAACCTGTACCTGAACAGAAGACACTGTTCCTGTTTTATCATCAGTTTTGTCATGCCTAAGGATTTGAGAAAGTTAAAAAAAAAAAATAAAAATAAAGACAAAAAACATGATTCATATTGCAAAAATAAACAAGGTACTTGTAGATAGGATTATACAGAGAATAAAAATTTTATTACAAACACAGAAATCAAGCTGAGATATGTATCTCACAAAACACACATTAGTGTAGCCATTAAAATCATTTTTATGTTAAGGAGAAGAAGAATCCCTGCATTCAGAGACAGAAGTAGATACTAACATACAAATTCCTGGCTCTCAAGAAACTCAGGACTGAACATATGCTACAGAAATCTCTGGGCAGAGTTCTTGTTGAAGGATGTGAAAAGACAAAATCTGAAAAACATGGCAATACCTACACCTACTGGAAAGTCCTAACTTACCTGCATTTACCGTAGTACTTTTTTGCAATGCTATAGTTTCCTGTGCACTAACATATCTCTGCTCACACCAAGAACACCTGACCAACACACAGGCCCTGCTTCTAGAACCCTCTTCAGCTACAACCAGCAAGTAGCACAGCACGGCAGGAGATCTGTGGAGTGAAACAACTGGTCCCAAGCACTCAGTATGTACTATATGCATGTTCTGAGGTTTTTTTTTTTACTTTGAACTACCTCTGTTGTGGTCCTGTGAACTGAACATCTCCTAGTGTCCAAAAGGAAAAGCAGTTTAGGTGCTTTAGGACCCCTTTAATAGGTGAACCAAAGCAAGATGGACATGGGCATCAGAAGATTCACCTCCAAAGCACACTTAATCCAAAATTAATTGTCTATAGATATACCTATACAGTCTTGATCTAAAATTCAAATTTGAAATTCACATTTCTAACAAGGCTAAACCATAAACTTAATGAAAGCTAGTTTGGAAAAGTGATTTGCCATGTTCAATTTAACAAAAAGAAAACCAAACAAGTCACTGTACATTCAGAATCCATCCTCCATTTTTTTTTAATATATTATATATATAGTTCTTATAATTAACATACTAACCTGTGGAAAACAGTGTTTTTCCCTAATTCATTACTAATGGCGTTGGCCTCTTTGATCATCACAGATAGCTTCAGAGAATTCCAGTTAAGTGAAGCTAAATAAAGAATATGACACATATTGATTACATGGTTCAAACAACATGATGCAGCAACTTAACTTCAGGTTTAAAAAAAAAAAAGGGCAAAAAAACCTACAACCATAAAACTTGAATGGAATTTCGCCAACAAAAGTTCTGTGAATTCCCAGTACATCGGGAAAAAATGATCCTTCCAGTAAAGATACCGTTTACCTGACCTTTTATAATGGATTATTTCAGAAATAGAGGCATAACACCAGACACTATACATTAGACTAATCTGACATAGAAAACTAAACAGAATCAATTCTGTTACTCCAGTTTCCCCAATGAATTAACGTTTAACCAGTTCAGCCAGATGGGGGAAGAACTTCTAAGCAATCGGGGTAAATACAGACTACATGTATATCCAGTTAACTACCTTGAGTGTGATAAAAACAGAGGTATTAGAAGGGCAAAAGAGAAAGAAGTATTAGAAAAAGAGAAAAAGCTTCTGGGTCCATATCCACTAAATCCAAGCCTACCAAGCAAAAGATAAGTCAGCATTGCCCTTGGAACATTACGTATACACATACTAGTTATAGTTTTATTCCCACTTCCACGACTCTTCTGAAGGGCGCGTATTTCTTCAGCAATCTTCTGCTTCTCAGCTTCCAGAGCTTCAAGTATCTTTGCATGACGAATACTATGATCTTCTAGAGCCTAAAGGAAGAGAAAAAAAAGTAAAAAAAAAAATAAATAATCTAAAACTCTTAATGCTATTTATTTAAGCAAAAGTTTTTATTGCTGTTTTTATGGACTCTCAGAACAGAATGAAGTTTATATTGAACATCTGCCATATGGTTATGAAACCCTTCACAGAATCACAGAATGGCATAGGCTGGAAGAGACCTTGGAGATGATCTAATCCAACCTCCCTGTCATGGGCAGGAACGTCTCTCAACTAGATCAGGCTACTCAAGGCTCTGACAAACTCAAACTCATCTTCAAACTCTGACTGTTTTCTGGGTTTGCTTAGATATTAATACACTTAAAACAAAACTGGAATTAAAAAGAAAAAACTTTTTAAAAAAATGAAGTCGTATTTGTTGCAGCAGTCAGATATATATGAAGATCAGCCAAAACCCAGTCATTACTTACATCAATGCTTGGAGTCATAACTTTTGGCATAGACAATGCTCGCTACAGTTTTGTACACAAACAGAACTGTCCATGTTACATAAGAAATAAGGTCAGCATTAGTTTATCCCCAAATTTAATACAATATCATACTCAGAGTGTAAACAAAACATCTGTTACTTTGCATAAGATCATGTAGAAGAAAAAACTGCAGAAACATTTCACTTGCAATGTTTAAAAAAAAAAAACCCACAAACTACATTTTATCACCTAAGAAACCTTTAAAAAAAAAAATTACCTGCTTGGTAGCTAAGGTCTCCATTTCTAAACGCTTCTTATTGAAGTGCAGTTCTAGCTCAAGATTTTGCTTTGCCTTCTCTAGCTCCTGTATTTTAGTTGCAGCTTTTTGGTTATTCAGTTCTTGGATTTGCTTCTTATGAGCTTCTTCTCTCTAACACACAAAAAGGAAGATAAGAGGAGGAATACCACTTCTACAGCAATTCTGATCCATCCCTGAGGCAGATGTTAATATTTATTTTCACTTCAATACGTTTAAAACATGCAGCCCCTGTGGACTACGCAGCCCAGTGTCAGCAATGAAAGGTTATATCCCAGTTCACAAACCTCGCATTATGTCTTCTATAGCACAATTATACATTATCATTGCTTTACCATTATGTACTATTCTATGTAGACATATATATAGTATAGTAAATATATATAGAGAGAGTAAAAGTATTTAAAAGACTAACAACAAAGCAGCACACAAACTTGGAAGAAAAAAAAGCCATATTAACCAAAATACTGCAGTAACTTAGAAGTCTTATAGAATAAATTAGATTTTGTAGGGATTTTTCTTCACATACAAGTTACACTCTCAAATTCACACTGGATTAACATTTTAGTTCCTGACTAATTCTATAAACCAAAATCCCTAGAATAATTCTGAAGGGGATATCTACTTTATAACTTTTTGTATAAGGCTGATGTTTTTTTTAAAAAAGGAGGCTTAGCATTCCGTAAGACACACTTACAATGCACAAGACCAAAAACAACATCCACCAAAACAAAAAACTAAACGGAACCCCCACACTACAGCTTCTCTTTTATTTTATAGATATGTTTGTTGTAGTGATGCAATGGTAACTTACCACCTCCTCTTCCAGTGATTTTATTTTGCTCTCATAAGCTTCTTTCTGTGAGGTCAGCTCTTGCTGAATCATCTCTTTCGCAATTTGGACACTTTGGATCATTTCTTCCTTGGCTTTGAGTCGTGCCTCTTCAATTTCTGATTCAAGTCTACAAGTGGAAGTATCATACATTTAGATTGCTGGCTTTATTCTGTTATAGGCAGCACAGAGATTATAATCTTTTCTTCTATCACAACAGGAGCCTCCAATTTTACCAGCAAAAATATGGGGGTTTGTTTTTTTTTTTAAAAAAAAAACACAAACAACTTTTATACTTTATCTAGATAGTTTTCATTTCATAAGGAAAATGTAGACACCGGTGAAGACAGAAGACTCCAGAATTTTAAAATCTACTTGATTTCCATATTTATTTTATTATGCACCTTTCACAAAATTAAGAACTGTAATAGAAACTCACTAAATCACATTAAGATGCAGAAAAGGAAATTTAAGTCAATGAGTCTTGTGGTTTAAAAACTCCCAGGAATGAAGCAAGTACAAAAAACACTTCACTGTCGCTAAAATTCTCCACCATCACAGAAGACCAAGGTTGTAACTTTGGGTTCTTCTCATTTTCTTAAGGCATTTGCTTTTCAGGCTTTAAGTCTCTCTAAAACATCAAAAGTCAACTTCAGACTTACGTGCTTGGAGACAAATGCAATCAAAGAGACACTACTTTGAGGACCTCTGGAGCTCAGTGTTTCTTTAATCATGATCTACGTTCTTTACAACCGGACTAAATTGTGGTTATCACCTCTTAAAGGTATACATTCATTTCAGTTATGTCTAGGACTTCCCTTTCCATTATAAATGGAGTTAACAATAACCTTGCTATTTTGCAAGTTTCCTTTCCGTGAAATAATTAATAATCCTAAATTTCTTAAACTTATTGCATAGTTGCATTAAAAAATTAATTTATTTTTAGAACAAGAAGTTACAATACTTACTGTGTTCTCTGTGCAACAAGCAGCTCATTCTTTGCAAATTCAAAATCTTTTGGACCATCATGCAAAAACATAGTCCCAGAAGACTGCCTTTTAGTTTTCTGAACTTCTACTGGATGATTAAACCTGAAATAATGGTCTCCCCCAAGGATCACTCGATCACCCTATTGGGAAAGAAGGGAAAAAAAAAGTTTGTTCTATAAGTTTTAGGTTTATAAGCAAATTTAGAGTGCTTAAAACACAACAGGTGGGGCTAAATATCAAAGAGAAAGAAACAAATATTTACAGTTTCAGAGCCTTCTAAGAAAACTCGTAGTCTGAAGCTGTAATATTAACAAAGCTAAGAAATCCACACAAGCACATATTACTCTTACCGAGTAAGTTACTTACATGATGCAGAACTGTCGGGTCTAAAATGCATTTCCCATTTATGTATGTCTTTGCTTCTTTCAGTGGAGTAATACTCACTTTGCCAACAGTATTTTTTATAACACTGAAAACAAGAAGCATTTGTGATATCAGCAGCTCATGTTAATTGCAAATGATTTTTCTTAATAGACTAAAACTCATGCTATAGATAGCGTCCTGTTCTTGTTTTTTCAGACGTGGATTGTCTTCATACTATTTAGTTACAACATACCTAATTAATGACTGACAACCTATATCTTGGAAGAGAATCGATATTTAAATCTAAGAAGAATCCACTGCTAAAAAATTACTACAATAACCTGTCATTGAGCATTTCTTTGATAACGCTTAATTTCCCAACATACCTAAATCTTTCATGTTTTTAGTAATTGATTAGTTACACTTTTTCCAGCATTTCATCTAGCATCAATTGCACAAAATACACTTTAAATAGTATTTCTGAAATACAATCAAGTTGCTCTCTACTTTCAGTTTTAAGTAAGAACTGTGAAGGCATTTCACTTTTCCATTGAATCTAATGTAAGAGTTATCACACGGCATCATTTCATCAGGTCTTTCTCCAGCATTTCTGCACCAATAGAAAGTTTTGCTATGTGAATGAAATGAACAAAGAAATTAAACTACCTTTGTTAACAGATTTCTAGAGGCAACAGAAGGAAGTTACTATAATCATTGTACAGTACAAAAAATATCCCTAAATAGTATTTTCCTGGTTAGGAAACCATATTTTGTTACTGTCAGAAGGAAGAATGACCCCAAAAGAAAGGGGAAGGTGAGAAAAAAATATTTCCTGCTCTCGCTTGAAGTATAAAAGGGAACACTACATACCAATGGTCATCAGCAATTAGCACTCCGGAAAGCTGGATATCATGTTTTGAATTTGGCATGTGTCTTCCAACTGTAGTTTCGCCTTCTTTGATCATATACAACAGCACCTCAGAAAGCTGAGGATCTTCATTGAGATTGACAAGGTTTGGTAAATGATTGTCCATTTTGAATGCAATTCCTGCTTTCTAGATAAAAGAGAGCTCTGCATAAAGATAGATTTACTTTGTGCATTCAAATATCTATATTATTTTTTTCTAAGAAGTCACAGTATTCTGTTAAAAGAACAGTATTAAGAAAACCAAATCTTACAACTACTCTAATCCTGCAAGACTTGCTCATGTTATATTTTCTGTACTATCCCTATATCAAGTAAGGAAAGAAAATGTACCTGCAATTCTTTTATATCTTCTAATTTTCTTTTTTCCGCTTGTTCAAATTTTGCTTTCCAGGCCCTTAATATATTACGTGGAAAATAAACACAACATATTAGGAGAAAAATTACAGCATATAAATTTTACCATTTCTATTTTAAAGTAAGACATTAACGACTACCCAACCTTTGCATTTCTGCCATGTCCCTCTCCTGCTGGTGCAATTTTACCCTCAGAGATGTTATTTCCTGCAAATAACGTCTGTATTTTTCAGGATCAGTGTTCAGAGCACTCTTCTGAGCTGCTTTCAATTTTTCAATTTCAGCTTTCAATTCTACATTAGGCAATCCAGACACACAAGACACATAAAAGGTGAAGACAAAACAGGGATAAGACATTTCAGTACAATACTAGAAAATGCACCGTGTTACATATTTAAAAACGAAACACCTTTCCCCATTCCAGGTTCTCAAGTATAGCCTAAGTTATCAACTGAACTTTGGCAAAAAAAAAAGCTCACAAAGAAGAATATTAAAAGGAATATATACTAGGTCGTACTAGCCTATTTGACAAGTGGTCAGTCAACACAACAGGTTACTGCTCCGTAAGAGTTGTCACTACTAAGTTAAACACACATGCAAACGAAAAACCTCGAAGACCGCAGACACCAATCTCACCTCTGATTAGCTTGGCATTCACATCTTCGTTTACTTTCGCAATGTTGATAATTGAACAAGCTTGTCTTGCATAGCGAAGAGTGCTGAGTGTTTCTTCTGTACTGCTGGCAGCTGGACTTACTGTGGCAATCATTGCCGTTTGTGAATTTCCACCAAGACTTTCCTTTAACAACCTCCATTTGACAAGAAAGTAGAAGTCAATCCCCAGCCCCCATACTGAAATAAAAATTAAGCTTCGCAATCTGAACAGATTAAATACAGAATACCTAGGGTCTTGCTACTTATTTGAGAGTGATTGTTAGCTAATTAAAACACAAACCAAGGCCCTATTTGCCTTTACATGATGCAATGGGCTAATTTCTTCCTCCCGTAGGTCATTTGAAAGAGAGAGGGAAGGAAGGAAGGAAGGAAGGAAGGAAGGGAAGTGATGCCTCCTGAATAGAAGAAGAATTCGCAATCTGAGAAAGCCTTTACTTCTGTATAAAAGATTCTGAAGCGTACGTACCAAGTAAGGACAGATTCCCGGTAAGGAATGAAAGTTTTCTTTCCATTTTGAGATTGTTTAGAGAGTGCAGAAATAACCTTTCCAAGGGTTAACAGTGACTTATTGATACTCACACCCTCCTACACAAAGCAAAAATAAAAATTATTATAATACAGTTACATTTTCTTGCATGATGTTGACTGTACTGTTGATCTAATTGTGTTTATTCAATGTATGGTACAGCTGTATCATATTGTATCTCACCACTGATTAAAAACAACAGTAAAGTACAGGAATATCCTATAAGATCTTCGCCTGGGAAAAATAGAGACCCTGGCATTAAAATAAGCAGTATTAAGAACCACCAAAATTATGAAGGCAGCTTAAAAGAAACTCTTATTAGAAACTCTGTTTACTTAAATCCCAAAAAAAGAGGCAAGCCTCAACTCCGTGTGATATCTGATTCATTATTTGGAAAGCCATGCGGACAGATTTTCCTCATTCCTTCCAAAGGATCATTAGGCATGCACAGCTTGGGGAGTGCGGTCCTAAGGAAGATCTGGCCTGCCATACTGTGCCATCAAAACAGATTTTTGGGCCATCCACCCTCACTAGCAAAATGCTATGCAATACTTATAAGCACAAAGGCTACATATCATTTTATAACTACAGTTCCTGCCCAAGAGTCCTAACAGGTGAGGATGCTTCGGAGTTTAGGGGTATTCTCTGGAGTCAGTCCTTTTCAACAGATTTCCAATCTTGGTTTACCTTCAGCCTTTCTCCTGTGGTCTGAGCTGTTGAGCAGCATTCACTGCCAGCTAGATCAATTAGATTTATGTGACTTGTAAGCCCACGATCACATTGTTCTTCATCTACAAATTCTACCTGGAAAAAAGGGAGATGTTGGCACTTGAACCAAAATAAAAAGCCTGAGGACAAGCAGAAATTTAACAAGCTGTTCACTTCAAATACATAAAAAAATCGACACTTCCATTTACTTTTTGAGAAGATACGTTCACATACATCCCTTGAAGGAGACTAAGTTCAGACTTTTAATCACGGTATCAATTGTTTGTGGCTGAATAACTGTATAAGCACAAACTACACAAACAGCAGATTAGCAAACTATGGGTTTGGGTCTGAAGTTCGACTGTTGCAGCTATCCAATACTCATGGAAATCAGTAAGCTGTAACTGACTTTGACCAATGAAGATCAGCTAAGTAGTCAGTGGAAAAGTTTCAGAACTAGTTCTGATAGAGAAAAGAAATTATCTAGTCGTGAGAATGGTGCAGGGAAGAAGGAAGGAGATTAGGAAATTAGGCCAAAAAAAATAAACCAAGCAAGAACAACAGAGAAACCCAAATCAACAAGTTACTTGTGAACAGAGAAAATTGAGTCTGTAGACTTCTGAGGAGCTCTACGTATTTCACTTATGTTTTCAAGGTCATCTCACTAAGTCAGGTTTTGTCTCTTACACATCCGTAAATCAGATGAGGAGCTGTAGTCCCTATATCCTGGAAGTACTTGGATGAGAGATGTATCCTGAAGCAAGGAAACGTTTACTTAGTGAACTGTGTTGAAACTGAGCAGAAACTGCATTTCCTACCATTGTCCCAGCTCATCACCTGCAGAAACTGAGCTCAGCTATCCACCCTGCATAGCGTAAGCTTCATAGAAGCTAAGATGTGTTGGTAGCAGTGTGAAATTAGATCCGGCCTCAATTTGGATTCCAGTTACATCTCAAAAGTCACACCCAGAAGCCTGGAACTACTCCTAGATATGCCAGTCTAGATATATTTATATTGCTGCTGTAAATATGTGTAGCACAGAGACATCAGAATCTACTCAAAGTATGTAAAATAAAACAAATTTTGCTGTATAGAAAGCCACATTAAAACGCCCTGTGCTTTACTCATCTTGAGGTATATTCTCACAACAATGTTCTAGGCAGCACACAACTTTTACTACCTGATTTGAACAGATATAAACCAGCCAGCGATACCTTGGTTTGCGTCATGACAAGGGTCAAGACAGAATGAGATCTAGAGCTCTTGTCATTCATTACAGTAGCTGCTGTTGCTCTCTGCTTATTTCCTAGTTCAAGCCAACTCTGTAAGAGATAAAAGTCAGGATGTGAAACCAAAACCTACTTTAGGTAGTTAACTGAAGATTAAAATGTTTGCAAATAAAGTTAATATAAACGATTACTCTAATAAGAGAGGAAATTAAAACTTAAGAGATGACCATGTGAAAAGAGTGACACTTGCCTGTACATATCTACTTAGCTCCATTATATAGGACTTGATTATCCTTTTACAAAATCACCTGAAAGATCATAGACTACTGGGCAGTCTGTAAAGCATTTTCCTCCCATCCATGGAATATATTTTTCAGCAGTGAAGGAAGGAGCAAGTAGAAATATTTGTATTCCCTTTTGGTAACCAAATAACTCTTACCTGGATATCAGAATAAGAACTGACAACATTCCTAAAGTGGGGGGAAAAAAGAAAAGTTTGGTTTCAGACTGTTTTCTTTCTACAGTTTTCCCTGCTGCCTGCACTCTGAAACACTTGCCCATTTACAGACAAAATACAAAAATACCATGAAAGCTTCAGTTATTTTAATACTTCCACACACTTATTTCACTACAGCAATATACTACAGGAAATACATCAAGCTAGACACGGGTACACATTTTTGTGATACTAAGATCTCAATTTACTGGTGAGTACACAAGCTTTCACAAAGCCTTAGGATAATAATTAGCACACTCTTTCAAGATTACACTCTACATCTATTAAAATGAAAACAGTTAAGACTTACACTGTCAGGCCTTCCACGTATGGTCCTAACACTGGGTGTTCTCTTACACGAAGCTGGTGAGAATAATTTTAGAAGAAAAATTATTAGGAGTCCATTAGTTAGACTTAGCACTCGATAACATCTTAAAAGAAAGTCTGTCTACAACCCCAGACTAATGTTTATCATCAACTAAACTTAGCATGAATCATCTATAACAATATTTTCAGGAAAATGACTACAACTGAATTTTCCCAGCTGCCTCAGAAATCACAGCAGACTAGGCCATTGCTCACAGAGCTAATTGCAAGAACACATATCTTATATAAGATATTTATATGAGAAAAAAAAAAGAAATCTTCTGCAATATAAATCTATTACGTTTCCAAGTTAAATAGCTTAGCTCAAAATCACTGACTAAACTCAGATGAAAGCACTCCTACTATAAGCAAGACAGTAGTCTTTACTTCTATATAACTAGTCCAAATAAGTCCCAAGCTTAGGATAAAAGGACTTATTTCAACATCAAGTTGAATGTAATATATCTTCTTCATCATAAACTAATACTCATCGTTTACATACAAGTGGCCAGTATAGTGTTCAATACGGCAAAGTACAGAAAGTACTTAAAAAAAAAAAAACACAAATCAAACATGATAATTCCTTTCCTACATCCCCTACTTAACACAAATGTCTTTAATTTATGGTTTTATATAGTCTAACATACTAGCATTAAAAACTAGCTAAACTGGTTTAACTAGTGATGCTTAACTAATTAATCAGGTCACTGATTTATTTTTATCTCCTCCAGTTCCTTGGGAAACAACCAGCCAACCAACAGGAAACAAAGGCACTTCCTGACAGCCCCACAGCTCTAAGCAGTAAATTACCCAGGACAAAGAACCTGAAAGACATTAACCATCTTTGTGGTAAGCTTGTACACGACAGTAGTTTTCTGTAGCTGGGCAATGTAAATACACCGAGGGCATAAGGTAGGGAAAAATCCTGTCTTTGCAAATATTAACTTTTTTTCATGAATATACTATGGACTGCAATTAGGCATGGAGAGTCAGTGACAAACAGGCATTCCAGTAGATACACAATACACAGCATTTTCAGAAACTGGATGGACATTTCCGCAGTGCTGAGAACTGAGGAGACTGATGGATCAAATACAATTTGGCAAATAATTTATTCCCCCCACCCCCCACAAACACAATTGGAAGCCTCCTGACATTGTCATCCTTCCAGTTTAGAAATACATCTAAATTACCAGATTATAACTCAAATTATATTGCACAGAAGAGTCTTAATATAATCTGGAGATTTAGATAAATAATATTCTGAGAGACTTTTTATCAAGGCTGATAAAATCATCTTCATTTTGCAGATAAGGAGAGATGTTAACAATTTTGAGCGATTCTACTGAATCATTCTGTTTCCATTTCAGCAAGATTTTTTTTGCTTAGCATTTCTGAAGTGCCAAGCATTTTGCTTGAAGTCATATAGTAAGATTTTTTTTTTTACTTGAATCCAGTTATTCACAACAATCTGAGGTACTTCAATAACAAACCAATGATCACTTGTTATTTGTGCATTTTTGTTTACAGAACAGATGCCACTACTTTGAGATTATGCATACACTTGTTCCTGTGAGCAACTTACTGGTTGTTTCTTCTGTCTGCTTTCAGCCTTAAAGACAAGCAAATCATGAATTTTCTCATTGTATACTTCAAAAAAGCTCATTTCAAGATGATACAAGATCTAATAAAATAAATAATACAAGTACTTATTAATATAGTCCACAAAATATTTTCAACATACTTTGTTTCAAAAATTAACCTAGACCAACAGATCCTGCTATTCAATATTACAAGCATTTGTACTAAACCAAGGAACTGCTGGTGTCAAGAATACAAGTTACAGGAATTCCATCCACAGTCATTCCCAGATGATAGCTATCAAGCTTAAAAAAAAAAAAAAGTAATACATCAACCTCAGAAGTTTTGGTGTGGGGTTTTAGTACATGAAAACACAGCTTTGTTTGCACCTGGAGTAGTCTCATTCCCATAGGGACTGGGCTTCTATAGTAGGATACATGTAACAGAGGAGGCACAGATTGATGTTGTCAACATCCTGACATGGAACAGAATGACCTAACAGAAAGATGAACCTTGATTCTACCTACAGCAGTTTAAAAAGTACTGAACAACAAACTTTTCATGCAAACGCATCTCCTTCCTCTAAAGGTATCCAGGTCTTTTTTTTTTTTTTTTCTTTTTTAAATAAAATGAAATTTCCTTTAAGAGACAAGTAAGATTGCAGCAAAACAGATTGCAGCAGGTGCACAATTCAAATCTCAGGCGCTGTACTATAATCAAGCTGTTTCCTCAAAAGTGATTCTGTACCAGAAATTCAGTCTTAGAAAAGCCTTAACAGTCAGACAGGAAAATAAATATACCTGAGGAATTCCCACAAACAAACCCCCTGCATACCTGTATTGTCAGTTTGAGACTTTTCTTCTTAAGACATGAAATGAGTAATTAATTTTTTTATTTTTTTTTTAGTTTAACTTACTTGTGTCTCCAGTTATGATTCTCTAAATTTACCATTACTACCATTTGGGACAGAAACAGAATGCAACCCTTCATTAAAACACTCCGGAAAGGATTACTAGTTTGTTTTAAACCCTCATACGACAAAGGTAGGACAGGAATTCAAATCACAGTACGTTGCAGTCACATGAAACATTCCCACTCCTCTAAGACCACTCTTTCACAGAGTTATTTACAAACTAAGATCTATTCTCAAAACAGAAAAGAACACAAAATGTTATTTATGATGAAAACTTTAAAGTCTTAAAAAAAATAAATAATCCAGGTGGGGATAGTTGATATTTTTCTAATATATTTCAGCAAGAACACTGAGCTAGAATACTAGAATTAGAATACTATTATAGGGTATTTTGCTTTAGTATGTGACAATGTTTAAAGGTGAATTCATATTTTTTGAGTTCTGTTTTATGTGCCTCCACTGAAAGTATCTAAGTCACTAGGATTTTTTTTTTACCTTTCCTTAACATGAATCTTATCTTGTAAGACATACTATATAGAGGAAAGAATCCTAGTCTAGGAACATATCCAAAACATCATGCCCGTATTTCTTCTTTACATTATTGTCATTAAGGAAGCAAAACAAAGTTAATTTTAACTGTTTAGGGAACTCTGTTAATCAGAGCTACTAGCAGAAACAAGACTTGAATCAGCAAAAGAATACAGACATTAATAAACGGATCAGCACTAAGGTATAAAACAAAAAAATGAAATGGGTATAAAAATACTGAAACACACAGTTTCCTAATACTTCAATGCAAGGTCAATAGCACAGGCATGTTACCTGTTGCTTGTCCATTTGTGCTATTCGAGTGAAAAGATCCTCACAAAGTCTTGGAATTATTCCTTGGTCTTCACCAAATCCCATCATCCTGTAGTTGGAAAAATACTGCTAATTCAGATTTGTAATCGTGTACGGCTAGTTTTAACATTAGTTGTGTAGCTCTAAAACTGACATGACATATGCTTCTAAGTCTTAGAAGTAGTAAGTGACAAAAATAAACCCAATCTAAGTTGGTGCTTGTTTGAGCAGAGTTGAACAAGACAATGACCAGAGATCTTTTCTAATTTGTCCATTGTGAAATGGGTTCAAAACTTAAGTCAAACAAAAACCCTACAGCAACTGAACGGTAGGTTGTACTATAACCAGTGAACCTATAGACATTTGGTATCCTAAAATGCATGCATTTCACACTCTCTGCATTCCGTCAGTGCAGGAACCTAAGTCCCTCTCCACCTCTGGCATAGTTTTTTCCTGTCTAGCTCTGCCACTGCCGAACACCAGTGTACTGGACTAACGCAACTACAGTCGAGACTCATGCGACTGCACAGCACAGTTGTCAGAAGTTTGTTGTGTAGACCTGACCTGAGGAGACAGTTATTACTGGCATTAATTTCAGCCTTGCTGAAAATCCAAAGGGGTGAAGGTAAATATTTTTTTAGCTGAAGGTGGAAGAAAAAAAATAAACACTATAAACCTACACATAGACTAATAATTGCAACATTAAGCGTATATTTCCTTTAGGTCAAGGTAAATAAACATTACAAGTAAAAATAGAGTTCCTACTTAAAAATAAAATTCTACCTCTTTATAAGTTCTATATCTACAATAAATTGAATAAAACCATAAAATTGTGATAAAACAAAAAAAATATTTCTGATCCTCAGCTACATACTCAAAAGTTTATAGTACTTTAGGAGAATTATAAAGGTCATAGAACTGATTTTAATAGATGCGTGGTTGGAAACAAAACAGTTCACTAGGCATTCTATTGAAAAAATATACACAAGGTATATAAAATTGGATATAAACCCTCTAAAACATTATTTGTCTGGGATTATTTTGGGTAAAGATTAAGTTTCAAATAAACATAGCACAAACATCTGAATTTTAGTTATTTATTTTAAGTTCTGAAACAGTAAGGACCATAATTAGAAAGGTGTCTGAAAGGTCTTGTCCAAAAAACATAATATACTTCAGAGCATGTCACTTCTCGCAGAAAATAACAAACAGTGGTGAACAAGAGCACTGGGAGAGTCTGAGAAGCTCTCAGCATTAATAAAGGGTTTTCTTCACTAAAATCTCTGGAAAGAGTCTCTAATATAAATGTTGTTTTAATTATTTTTGTTTATTTTGTTTTAAAATACACAGAAACATTTTAACACAATTAAACAACTATGAAATCTATTCTATATAATCTCTTTTCGTGACTTTATAGTGCATAACAATTGGCTCCTACAGAATTTTGGTAATTATTATTAGGAACTTACGTGTATGATTTTCCAGAACCAGTCTGCCCATAAGCAAAGAGACAAGTGTTATAACCCTCAAAAGCTCTTTCTAGGAGCGGCACTGCCAAAGTTTTATAAATCATTGCTTGGCTTGCAAAATTAGGATGACACTTGTCAAAAGACCAGAAACAGAAGTCGTAACTGAAGCTGTAAACTTGGTTTGTGGCTGGATTTCGTACAGCCGTCTCTGAACCACTCATGGAGATTACGGGGAGGGAGTTTTCATTTTTCTCTCTAAACCAAAGAAGGAAAAAAAAAACAAACACAAACTCAAAAAGTATAAGCTATATGCTTTAAGTTAGTCATTTCAACTGCTTTATAGAAAATAAAAAGTTGAATAATCATTTTTTAAAAAAAATATTTGATGAACATACAAAGTATTCAAGCTCAAAATACTTCAGCTAATGAATATGTAAAAAACAGCCTCAAACGCCTATAAAGTGAATTCAACCTCATAATAAAATCCTTATCTTGATGTTGCATAAAATACTGGCTAATTTCAAAGCATGTATTATATCCTTATTGGGTTAACAATTAAACAATTTTAAAAATACAAAGCAAGAATCAACGTACACTATAAAAGCCACCACTAGGATGAGAAATAAGTCCAAGATACAAACCTGTTACTGAAAGGCCGTACGCGCACAGCTACGATCACTTTGCTGTTTTCCACTTTGAAAATATCTTTCTCAGCACTAGTGCTCTCAGCTAGAGATTCTGTGTTCTCTTTTGGTTTTGAGCTTCTACTCACAGGAGGAGAGCTAGAGACACTAGTTTTCTTTTTGGCTAGATTGTGAAGATGAGGTGTTCGTTTACTTGAAGCAGACAGAGATGGTTGATTCTGAGGAGTGCTCTTTGGCATAAGCTTAAACCCTTCTGTGGAACCTTTTGTTGGTGTCCTTGGTCTTTCCAAACTGTTATGTTTTATAATTAAGTGTTGCAACCTTTGCTTTCCAGCTAGCTTATCCACATTGCCTTTGTCGTTCAGTTGTTCTCCTGATATCCTATTAATACATTTTGGGGTAACAAATTGTTCTGGTTTAGGAACTTCATTTTGAAATCGTGTGTCAGCAATGCTTGTCCTGTATTTTAAAGACGTGCAGCTATCACTTTCACACAGACCATCAACAAAGCCAAAGGAATCCTTGCTGTTCAGGTTACACTGCAGCTTTGTACGTGACTGACCCTCAGCTAACTTAAAGCTTGATTTAACATCACAAGTATCATCATTATTATTATTATTTGGTGGAAGTGCAATATTGTAATTTCTTTTGGCAGCAGAGTCATTATTGTCTATTCCAGACACAGTATTATGATTAATTTTACTCTTCTCTACAGAGTCAGTCCTCGTGCGCCTTTGCAGAGTAAGTTTTTTTTCTGTTTGTGTATTTTCCAAGCCCTGTGTTGTGTTCGCATGAAATTGTTCACTACTGGACGCTGATTTTTTGCTTGCTCCAGTTCTCCTCTGGAGTGTTAATCTGCCTTCAGGTTTAAACGTAGTTGATGTGTCACTCGCTTTTTTACAGTCTGAAATCACGTAGGTCCTATTTATATCCTCAGTCTTATTCTGAGGATGTGAAAGCAGACTATCCTTTTCTTCTCCTGACACCTGTGATTTCAGTTGCTTTCCAGACATTTTGCTGCTGGTAAAGGTATTCTGTGAAGTCATCTTCTGTAAAGTGGTAGTATGTTGCGTCTCAGAGGGACTTCTTGCAGGAACCGTATAAATGGGCATTTTGTCTTCCAGCAAGTTAACATTAAGTTTTTAATAATTAAAACACCTTTACCAAAAGGTTATTTCTAGTTGCTTCTTCTTATGGAATCTGGGGAGACAAAGCAAAAATTTTTTATGATCCTCATGCCCAGTGCAAGTAATGTTTTGGTGCATGGGGAGCTCTTCGCATATACTGCAGTATATGTATGTCCCCAAACATTAATAACAATATCCTGTTTCACCTCTAGCACTTAAAAAAAAATAAAGTCATTCTTCTATATTTGAAGGACTGCTTCTGCCAATAGTAGGCTATTGGATTCCATTTATTGAGTTCTACGATTTGTTTCAGAAAGTAAACCAAACATCATGAAGAAGCACCAGTTAGTACGAAGAATGGTCTAACTACTTAGCAAAGATCACCATGGACATTTCTTCCCGATGATCTACCCTGATCCCCAGAGAAAGAGAATTCAAGATCATGCCTCCATTCACTCACAATTATTTATGCTCTTAGTGTTTCACAACTAACAGACTCCAATAGAACAACAAAATTATTAACACTGAATAGGATATCTGCGAACACAGAAAGCAGATTTTCTCCCCCCCCCCCCCCCCCCACCCCAGGATTTTGATATATAATATAAAATCCACTACCAGAACAGGACAGTTAAAGATGACTGTTACAACACATTTAGACATTATTTTAGCTCGCTATAGTACATACATACATAGCAAAACAAAGATACCTAGCCTAGGGGACAGAAGAAAAACTGTAAAATATGTTCCACATCCTTTCTACATGTAAATATTTAGAAAGCTGTACATATCCAATCTGTATAGAAAAGCATGCTTTCACAGAGGCATATGCATCATAGTTCGCCAGTTGTTACAGGTTTGACATCACTACCTGCTACAGATGTGCCAGCTACAATTAATTTGTTATCAAAAGTCAACAAGAAGTCACCTGCCTTAGATACTTGAAAAACTTCATATATCATTAAACAAGAGAAGCAGAGGGTCGGGGGAAAAAAGGAAAGCAAGACAACAGCAAGTGATGTAGAAGCAATCATTTAACTGTTGCTCATATGGAATTTTCTTTTAATACTACGCTTTTAAGTTACAGCTTTTGGAGTACTCCCAGAATTTATGCAATTACATCCACTGCTGCACGTGTCATGACTGCACACAGTTTTTTATAGCTCAAAAGTTGCAAAGTCTCAAGAATTTCAAACCAGAGTGTACTTATTGTTCAAGCCAGTTTGATACAGGAAACTACTTATGTTACACAAGTTGTGAAATGTACATTTTGTGGTTCATCTAGCAGTCAGTAGATAAGGAAACACGGTTGTAAGCCATGAATTGCTTTAGCTTTTTCTGAAAAGTCCATCTTTTTCTTTCAGCTTTAAAACAACTAGCATAAGAACAGAAGCTTCCCCCTCCTGTTGTGTGTGCCTCGCAAGTATTCACAAAGCTTTTCGGTAGAAAAGCTTCATCTCCCCACTGAAAGCTCCTTCATTCTAAAAAAAGGTTCGAGCCTTGTTAATTTACGCTTGTACCTCATTTTTAATTAATTACAAATACTAATTAGAGATGGAACTGAAGCGTTCAAAGCCGGGTGAAAGCGTAGGAGAAATCGGTACCTTTGCCACCCTTCAGGAAGCCCATCCTCCTCAGGCCAGCCCCCGTCGGGCTCCCGAGACGGCCCCCGGGCCGGTTTACCGCCCCGCTGCAGGCGCCCCTCAGCCCCGCCTCTCGCCGAGCCCGCCCGCGGCAGCGGGGAGAGGGCGAGGAGAAGGCAGCGGCCGATCGGCCGAGCCTGAGGGGGCTTGTCGGGGCGAGGCCGCCGGCGCTCGGAGCCCGTCACCCCGCGCTGCCGACTCAGCTCCGCGGCTCCCGAAACAACGTCCCGCCCGTGCCCCGGCCAGCCACAGGCCTGCGGGAAATCCTCTCCCGGGATGCAGGAGGGAGCCCCGTCCCTCACCTCGCCTCGCCGCGGCGCCTCTTCAGCCGCCGCCCTCGCTCCGCTCGGGACGTGCCTCGCGCCCGCTCCCTGCCGCGTTTGAATGCGCCGGGCCCGCGGGGATTGGCTCGCGCGAGGGCCTACGTCAGAAGGGGGCGGGCCCGTGCGCCGCCGCTGGGCGCGCTCGCTCCCGGAACTCGCGGGCGGTTCGGGCCGCTCGCACCGCGCGCCGCCCGGGCCCCGCCGCTTCCCTGTTGGGTGCTTCCCTTCCCTTCCCTTCCCTCCAGGGAGGCCCCGCTGCCGGCAGCCTGCGGCCGATGGGCGGGATGCCCGGCGCAGTCCGTGACCCCTGCGATGCCAGGCACGGCCCCGTTACGAAGGTACCCGCCAGCCCGTTAACGAAGCCGCTCCGCAGCGTGCGGGCCAGGCGCTCAGCTGCGCTGAGAACGCCGCGCTTATCAGCTCAGCATCGGAAAAACGGGGTTATTGAAAAGCTCGAGGACCGCAGGATGAGATTATCAAATACCACTTCATGAGCTCCCCGCAAGAACTAACGATCGGTCTCCTGCAGAAGGATACATGCGGTTTAGACAAGATTTGGCATTTACAGACACTGTACGAGTTAATGTGAAAAGGCTTTAAAAACTCCAGCAGAGGGAGACAAAAGACAAAGCCCGGCCGGGTGTGGGGTGTGTAAAAACTGCCCGTTTTCCCCATGTGAAATCCCGTTAAAGTAGTAGCAACAGTGCATAGATAATAGTTGAAATGGTATTAAATACCATATTTCAGATAGTAAAGTTTGTCATTAACAACTATATAAATCTGTTACTCTTAAAAGAATCCCTGGCACCAGTACCACGCTTATGTCATCCAGCAGGGAAGACCTACTTTTTGTTTCTAGTAGGGGAAAAAAGAAATCAGCTAATAAGCTCTTAAAAATTAGTTAGCTACCAAACAAACAAAGTCAGTCTGTCATAGTGCTGTCCCCTGGCCAAAAGGCAGACACACAGTGCACAGCGCCAACATCTAACTACCTGGGACATTTCAGTCTGCCAAAAAGGGATGATGCATCAAGCAGCTTGAAAGGTCTGATGGAACTAATTTCTCAAGCCTCAGTCTAAAAAAAAAAAAAAAAATAAAGGTAAGTTTTGATTATGACCTATCTCACACTTTGGATGGTAAGTCGTACAACACTATCTTAATACAGTTTTGGTCTCATTTCTGGAAAAGAAAAAAGAAACAGCATCTGGTGTCGGAGAACAGCAACAGTTACGCTGAAAAGAGCAGTAAATAAGGAAATATGATCAGTTATACATTAACTACAATGTTTCATGAAATAACACAAATTTCTTCTTTAACTTAGGTGGTTCATCCTACTTCTGCATAATGAAGTTATACTAATAACCAAGTATTTCTGCTATTGCAGAGGGCTTGAGCGGGACTTGTAACTGGTCCACAGGCAATAATGAAATAACTAAACTTTCACTACTGTTTACAAACAAAACTGACATCTATGTTCACAAGAAACCCCCAGGAAGTATACTGAGGATTCAGAGAAACATTCCCAGTGGAAATTTTACACAAACTAACAGGAAGAGATGGAGGCTTGTTTTCAGAGACCTGTAACCCTTTGTTAATTTTTTTTTAGGGGAAGGGGGAGGGTGTCCTTTGCAAAGATCTTGCCTCTTGTAGTGTATAATGACATAAAAATTACCAGGATAGTGTGTTTTACAAGAAGTCTGAAAATATTATTAATAAATTAAAAAAAAAAGTTTCTTCTCAGTTTATGTTGCAAGCCAGACCAAAGACTACTGGTTTTGAAAAAGGGTTACATAGAGTATTTTTACTATGCACTACTGTGATTCAAACCCCCAATAGTCCGTATTTCAAAACGAAGATGAGATGAAAATGAGATCCTTAAAACACTGAATATATAAACTTCTTTAAAAAAGGCAATATACAAGGCATCATAATTCCATGTTTGTTTTTAATCACACTTTCATTATAATTACATAACTACAAATACATCTTTATTACCTCTGAGAATTATTTTTGTCGTGTTTTCTAATAATGTCCATAATATTATCTCCTGTTACAAGACTATTCTGTAATTGTTTAAGTCTCTGTTGTTCTCTTCTTTTTTGGTCATGAAGATACGGGGAATTAAGCAACTGTGGGGGAAGAATGGTGCCCGTTGGTTTTACTCTCTTCACAACATCCCAAAAGAGCTTCTTGCTGTTGTTATTGATAAAAGTAATTGCAGTTCCGCTGTGGCCCAACCTCCCTGCTCTTCCAACCTGAAAAAGCAAAATTTTAAGTTATCAATATTAAATGGAAGTCCTTCATATATCCTTAAAGTTTATTTTCAGCTTGTTCCACTGCATGACTACTCTTGCTGTGGAAAACATTCCTCCCAGTTATCAGGCCAGAATTCCCCTTGCAGCAAGTTGTGACAGTTGGCTCTCCTCCTTTCACTGTGCATCTCCCAGAAGACTCTGGCTTTGTCTCCCCATAACTGCCCATTACCAAGCAGAAGACAGGAATCAAATCCCTACTCCAACCCAAACAAGCCCCATTCCCTCTGCCTCTCTTAACATGTCACATGTGCCAGGCCCTTGACTGTGTCTGGACTCTCTCCAGTTCGTTGGCTTTTCTTGTAGTGATGGTTTCAAAACTGGACATTGTAGTACCGTGGCTTCGTAAGTGCCAAAAAGAGGGTAATTGTTAGTTCTCTTGATCTGCTAGCCAAACTGGCCTTGGGGTGTGTGTACATACACGTGCAACCCATACACCATCTTTTTTAAAGCAGAAATCCTCAGAAAAAAAATGAGAGCAGATGCCAGAGTAGAAAGAGAGAATGAAAAGAAAAGTCCACGACTGGTTTCCTGCTCGTATTACATGCATATTCCACGCTGCAGATGAGCTGCAGCAAAAAGAGGGGTATTTGGCTTTTCCTCACACGGATGGTAAAAACATGGTAAACTTTGCTTTCTATAGACACAAAACGATACAAGAGAATACAAAACAGGAAGAATAATTCTGCAAATGTAACTCATAGAACACCACTCTTCTACGTTTTAGTAACTTACAACAGAGATACAAGAACACTGTTCTAGATTGTAGTAATTTACGTAAGAGACTTACTGAAGAGATACTTGGGACCTTTCTTTCCTATAAAAAACATATTCTGAAGAGGAAAATAATCTTTATGTTTACATTTAAATTTTAATGTCCATAAGTGGATGTCATATTTCAGTATTTTCATTTCATTCATTTCATGCATTTTCAAGTAATGCTTTAGCAATTTATTTATTTACCTGATGTACATATTCATCCATACTTGAAGGCATATCAAAATTTACTACCAGTTTGACATTGACAAGGTCAAGCCCTCGTCCAAGGACTCCAGTACTTACTATAACTTCATACTTCTCCTGAAGTAGTCCCTGGCAAGGGAGGAATAAACAAAAATAAATTCTTTTTTCCTTATTTATATTTTGGACCTCTTCAAGCATAGGCTAGGGTTAGTTATACGAACACACCCAGTGGGATTATTCTATTGCAGAAGACAGAATCATCCCCCTGTATTCTTAATTTAAATAGGAATATAATTTACAGAGCTAATCAAAGAGAGGTCAAAACAACAATTTTAATTAAAAAAAAATCATCAATTAAAGTTAAATGCATATTTAAATTCTCATTTCAAAGCAAATAACCTAGGTAATAGTCACCAGTATTTATCTGCATTTAAAATGGCATTATTATCTACAGTTTTACTTGGTCCCATCTGCCTCTCTCCTCTCCAGGTTGTACTCCAGCAATAGTCCAGGTTGTACTGCAGAAAAGCAGTAAATTACGACGTAACTCATTCAAATTAAGCCACCTTTCAAAAAAAATGTCCATTTTAAACCTACCGAAAGGCCCGTAACCTTAGGAAGCACAAACCTGTAATATGTCTGTTCTTTCCACCTGAGACTTTTCAGAATGCATAGCTGTACACTGCAATCCAGTGATCTTATGAACAGCATCACTCAACAGATCTGCTCCTAGCTTACAGTCCACAAATACCAACACTGGAGGCTTGAAGAGTTTCTTATCCTGTAAAATTAAACAGTTTATATAAGAAGGTATTACCACAGTTTGCTGCTCATCAGCAGCAACTTGGATTAAATTTCTTCTACTCATTATGTCTAATATTAACAACACTTGCAGATGAATAAATGTTCTTAGACTCTAGACAAGAAAGAACAAGATACCAGCCATCAAACTATACCAATCTGTACATCATAAACATACAATGATTTGTAGACTCAGAACCCAATTTTATATCAATATGTGCTTTTCTTAGAAGCCTTTCTTTTGTTTCTTTAAATGTTACACAATAATTCTGATTTTTTTTAAGTTCTGAAGTTCAGCTAAATACTCTTATTTACTTCTTCGATAAACTCAGCAAGCCAAGATTTCAAAACTCCCCCCAAAGTACTCATTAAAGATATCTATTATTATTCACAAAAAGAAAATTCAAGAAAGAACTACATTAGCTTCCTCATCGGTTTCTTTAATGAATCCTGAAATGACAAGCCACTGCTAGTTCACAAAGCAACTATGACAGTTTAAGAAAGTCTTGTTCCTCTACCACTCACAGATAAGCCGTACAAATCTTACGGATGCCATACTGCAAATCACAAAAAAGTTATCAGCATTTTAATTTTTAACTCACAGCACAGGAATCTAGTTTGCCGCTGCACAGAGATGTGAGCAACGGTGGTGGAGTAATCCCTGAAATTGCTATTAACGCTCCTACACTGTGGAACTACTCAACCAGTTACTGCAGTTATATGCTTAACCTCTCTTCACCTCTTCACTACATACAGATCAGAGTTAAAGATGAGAACCTGACAAAGATGTGTAAACACATGAATAATTTTTAAGTTGTTCTTATGAGAAAAATATTACACTTACATTTAGTATTTCAAACAGCTTTTTCTTTTTAGACGGTTCTTCTACCCACAAGATAATCTGGCGAACATTGGAACATGGCAGATTCTTTTCTCCAATTGTTATTCTTACAAAATTGTGCAGAAGCTGATTTGCCAAGTGTTCAATGCCCACTGGAATTGTGGCTGACACCAGTATGGTTTGATGATCGTGAGAGATGCCTTCCAAAATATCCAACACTTGTTGCTGGAAACCCATTTTTAACATGGTATCCACCTAATTGAAAAATACTAGATTTATACCAGATTTTTTCTATAAACAGCAGAATCCTGAACTTCAATTGACAGAAGAATGATAATGTGTATCACTGGCATTTAATAATCCCAATGCAGCAGTATTTTCAGTCAGAAGAAAAGCTAAGTGAGAAAATTAAAACCAAATGGTTCACATTGATCTAGACTCTTGTCAGGTATCTAAGCCTTTTACAGCCAATAGAACATGCACTGTGTTAAAAATAAGAAACAATTTTTCTCTTAAGAAGTGTCTTTTCTCTTTATAATGAACACTGTATATTTAATCAGTATGACTAAGCACCCACACTGGCTGTTCAAGGACCTCTGAACAGGCAATACAGCTCTGATAACTAAAAACTTACTTCATCCACCACTACAATTTTAACACCATGCAGCTGAACAGAACTTTGCTTTAAAATCTCAAGAAGTCTTCCAGGTGTTGCTATTACAACCTAACAAAAGACAAAAACAACCAAAACAAAATAAAAAACAGGAGTTAGAAATTCCATAGGACAGATTACTGTCCTAGAAAAACTGTGAAGTTACAGCACATAGGAGAGAAGGGCACTAATTAGTAAAATTACTTACGTTCAAATAAGCCTTAAAATTTTTTATAGATAACTCAATAAATTAGGAAGCCTCAAAAGGAAATGGACCTTTTAGAACTCTAATGGAAGTGTCTAAACACAAGCGATGTAATCTACATTAAAACCAAACTACTTTTGCTGTAAATTACAACTCCTTGTCTAATAAAATGGCATATTTCTGTCTTTGAAAGCAGCAATATCAAGCATGAAACTTTTTCAAAACAAAAAAGTTATATGTTTAATTAAAGTCAAAATGTTAAAAAAAACCCCAAGTATTAATGTGAAATTTTCAAGAGCTAACAATCATTTTAGTAGTTTAGACTTAGGAAAAACACATCTTTGTGTGTCCATACACGTCAACAGTAACATTTTTCTTTTCTGTGCCTGTCATGAAAACACAACTCTCCACAGGATCTTTCCATGCTATAACCCTTACCTTAACATTTTGCTTGAGACGGTGAAGCTGTGGTGGCAGTGGTAAACCTCCTACCAGGAGAACTGTTCTCATGTTTGGTAAACCAGCCATCAGTTCTTTAGCTTGTCTCTCTATCTGAATTGCTAACTCCCTTGTTGGTGCCAAAATAAGGGCAGATGGAGTTTCCATCTAGAAAGAGGGGGGGAAATCTGTTGAACATGGAATTGCTTTATTATTTAGATAAAAAGCTTTCGAGATTAAATCTCCCAATACTAAAATATAAAGTACATATAAAGTAGAAAGGGATTATACCTTTAACAATGCAAGTCAAGGAAGCCTATCCCTCAAATACTCAACTTTGAAAACAAAAAAATAATGCATGTGTAAGTACACTGATAGAATAGCCTCCTGATAACAGAAAGCCCCAGAAAGCTAGTAGTCATTTGTAAAGATTGCTTTTTTTCTATTTAAGTTTTTTTTAAAACAAATGCTACAGTACTTTAAAGATTTTTAAAAGTTACTTAATGTTTAAATTACTCATTTGGAAAATGAAAGAGTGGTTTTGTGCATATATATATATATATATATAAAAGCATCTAAACAGTCCAAACATCAACTAGAATCAGGTCCAGAATTTTCAAATATATTCTTATGCATCTCTTTTTCAATAAAACCACTAAAGTAATAGCGAACCACACACAAGGTACAGAATACTATTTGTCATTACTTCTCATCATACATTCATGCCCTTACAAAGCAAAAGTTTTCTTAATTGCTTTTTCCCACACTATCAAAGGGGAGACTGTATAACTAGAGGATTTCAGAAATCATATAGCCCCAAATTTCTGTAGTTATTTGAGAGTCAGCTGAACATATTCCAAGAGAAATTACTCTGTGAAATTACGCAAATGTCAAAAAATCTCTTTCAGTCATCTGATATATCAAGATATAGGAAAAACTATTTGCAGAGTGCCTGGACTTATTTTCACTTTCTATTTTAAGTTATTTAGCAAGTTTACCATGGAATTTAGTGGTAAAGAGGTAGAATTTACCTTTCTTAACAAGGAGAAACCGTATACTAGGTAATATTAATAGAGTTGCTTTATCTTCTGACCAAAGTGAAAAAACACTCAGTTAGTAAAAATAATCAGCACCTCCCCCTCTCCAAGAAACAATGCTCCCTCTATCAAAAGTAAAATAATTCATTGAATGTCAATAAAAAATACTATTACAGTCTCAGTTACATTGGGAATCCAAGACACAGAATTGCAACTGCTTTCTCTAAACACACAAAGTTTTATTACCTCTTTCAAAACCTTCATAATGACAGGGAGGAGGAAGGCTGCTGTTTTTCCAGAGCCCGTGTCTGCGCTAGCCACAATATCCCTCCCTAATAGTCCAACAGGGATCATTTGCATTTGGATGGGAGTTGGCACTTCATAGCCAGAATTCTTTAAATTATGGTTTAAAGTTTCAGGAAAACCACAGTGTTCAAACTCTACAATAGGTCTTGGAACATGCTGGCCCTCGACAGCAATACCTAGCTGCAGTTTAAGATTCTCGATCTGCTCATCTCGCAAACCTAAAATAAAGGAATGATCTTTGTAGAAATAAGGTGTATTAAGCAGGTGAGATCCTGCTTGAGGTTCTGCTTTTGTCAGTTGATCCGATTTTAGCTTTTTTTCCCTTTCTTGAGATTGTAGAAGGTGTTTGGCTTTACATTCCAAGCTACAAACATCTTCATCTGTTTTATCACAGATATACTCTCCATAGCGACCACACACAACACATATAGGTTCTCCAGGTTCTGCCCAACGCTGGGATTTGCTGAAGGATTTTATGGGTTCTTCCGAAGAACTATCTTCATCAGTATTTTGGTTGTCCTTTCCCAAATTTGTGTTAGCAACACTAAGATCTCCAGCTACAGGTCCTGTCTGTTCTTGTACAACTTCATTCAGATTGCATCTTGAAGCAGAAGTTTCTGTTCTAACTGGCTTACAGTCTTGGAACTCAGTTGTCTCCTCTAACGAAGATCCTCCAGAAGACAGTTTATTTTTCTTAGCTGTACAAACTTTATCGTCATCTGCAGTCCTCTTGACTTTAACAGATCTTGGTAAAAACATGCTTCAGTACACTAGAAAGAAAATTGTTACAGTTGTTAGAAACTACTACCATTGAGAAAGGTACATTTTACTGTTACTATAAAAAAAAAAAGTAGTCTAGGAAATATATTTGCAAACCTAGAAACCAACTTTCAATCCCTGAAAAGATCTAGAAACTGCCTTGTTTAAAAAGATCTTGGTCTTAACAACGTTGATGCAGTGTTAAAACAGTACTTTAAAATAACAGTGGACAATGGAACAATACAGAGAGATCTACCCACATTTGCAGCTGAATAAAAACTTTGATTTTCACTACCTGTTGGGAAATTTTTCCATTTTGAAAGTCAATCATATTAAATCCTTAAAGAGTTTAGTTTTTTCTAAGATGAGATATAGAAGCAAAACATGCATTCTTCTAAGCTATGAAAAAAAACCAATCAAAATGAATTTTGAAAAGGATGTGAAATTTAGTAAAAGACCCATCCAAGACCACTCCCTTTGTTGTCCTTTTCAAAGTTCACCCAAATTTAAAAAGGCTGTAAACTTTGAGATGTTTATAGTCCAGCTCTGTTTTGTTGAGGGTGTCAAAGGAAGAGCAAAGACCAACAATTTGCCAAGTCTCTACTGTAATACAAAGAAGCAATATTCTTTGTATTCTTTTTCATTGTTCATAATTAAGCATTCATAAATAACCATGACTTTTATATTTATAATATATTTAAAGTTCATATTATTAAACTTTCAGTAGTTGACTCTGAAAGCATCAGACATTCTCACCAATCGTTTAGCATGGTACAATCGGAAAGCAAAGTACACAGAATACACTAATTTTGTTCCGAATTAACCATACCGTACATACCAGTCCCCATCAATTTCTTTTTACATCAGCTTTCTAAACATACACGAAGCTATCTCCGTGTTTACAGACAGCTTTTTTCCTGCGTAACTCCAAGCAGTGCAGGGCGATGAAGCATCCCGGCAGGAAACTCCCTGTGCTGAGTGAAACCCGCGGCCGGAGCACACGGACAGAGCCGAGGGGCCGGGATGGAGGCTGCTCCTTCCGCTCCTGGATCAGACGCCAGATCTCACCACTTAATTTTTCGCACCTCCTAAGAGCTTTCCACAACAAACGTCTCCACAAACTCAGTAACCTCCAGCTGACGGGAGCACACCGCGCTCGCCAGGGGTGCCCGGCTGACGAAACACTATAGGCCTGACGGGCTCCTCGAGAGCGTCCTGCCCCGCCGCCAGCGGCCACCCCCCTGGGAAGCGCCCAGCCCGCGGGGCTCCCGGGCGGCGCGGAATCCTCTTCCCCCGCCTGCCCCAGCCCTCCTCCCCAGCAGCAGCTACACACGCCGCAGGGACACCCAGGCTACGCGGAGCCGACCCGACCCACCAGCCTCTCCCGCCCCGCTACTGCGAGGCGGAGCCCGGCCCCCCCACCTCCTCCTCCTCGCCAGCGCAGGGACACCGCCTCACGTACCGCTACCGCCCGCCCGTCGGCCCCGCCGCCGCCTCTCCTCACAAAATGGCGGCGGCCTCACGCAGGCAGCGCCGGGCGAGCCGCCGGCGGAAGCAGGGAGCCGCCGGCGGAGAACGATGGGAGAGCAGCTGAGGGCGCGCCGGGGACGGGGCGAGCCGAGCCGAGGGGAAGCGGGAGAAGGAGCGGCGCGGGCGTGCGGGCGCTCGGGCGTCAAGGGAGGCCGCCCGCCCCCTTCCACGGGCAGAGAAGCGGGGCGGGCAGCGCGGGCGGGCTCCCCGCTCCCGAGGGGCGGCCGGGCCTGCGTGCTCCGCCCGGCCGAGGAAAGCCGTGGGGCCGGGAGGTGCCGCCGCCGCGTTCCGTTTCGGCGTGGGGCGCTGAACGCCCGGCCGTTGGCCCCTGTAGGTGTGCAGGGTGGGCCCGCCCCGCACTCCCGGATTTACAGCCCGAGTCGGCACAGGCCACAACCACACCAGGATTTGTACCCACGAGAAAAACACGTTATTACTGCACATGATGGAGGCGTGAGGTATGCCAGGTAAACGTCCAGTGCGTGCCTTGACACACTTAGAACACTTGAAAGGGCATGACTCTTCAAATTGAGTAAAGTTATTTTATTATTTTCAATAATCGGCATACCTTATTTACACCACATCACAATGCAGGAGAACACCAGAATTGAGAATATTTCACTGCAGGGCAGAAGAGAGTTTCAGACTTCACTTCGACCTGTGCTCTGCTTGGCAGCCTAGGTGCGACCGCTGCACCAGTGCTGCTGCCCCAGGCAAACCAAGTTCATGGAAAAAGAGGCCTAAGGCTTGGATGTATGTCCACTGAGAAGGCTGACGGTTTTAGCTGCTTGGCCATTGTGAACAGGTAGGTCACTGCTACTCCCTTTCTTTCCAACGACTCGCATCACCAGAAGGAGGTGAGTCAATCTGTCCCAGATACATTCCCTTGCAACACCAGGACCCTGAGGTGGTGTCACTCTGTCTACACCCTTTGCAGGAGGTCCTGGTTTTGAACACAAGCAGGAAGACAAGAGCATTCCCAAAGTAAAAGTATACCCTATGACCATAAATAATTTGGTGCATGGGAAAGATATCTTGCTGGAAGCTATCCAGGCTGAAGTAGTCCCAGACACTCCAGATACTCCAAATCAGATTGTACTTTACCTCCCTCCTCCTCCAACATTGATTCCATTAGGCTGAAAGCATCCACATTGATGGGGAGTTCCATTTGCTTTCCAACTCATTACTTTTGTTGGTGACCACCAACATAATTTCCTGTTAAAAGAAAGAATCCATAAATACTAGCAGCCCCTTTGGAAACACAGTTTAAGGCAGCACAGAGAAACAGTCAGAGGAGACAGTGGGAATGGGATTAAAACACAGACACACACAAAACTGGGGGCTTTCAAGCAGCTAGCTGCAGCATTCTGTAACACTCAAGTCCAGTCACAGTTGAAACATGGTCTATCTTAAGGTGTGCCGGATTCCTCTGTAGTAAATTACCACAGTAGCAACACAAAGTTGGTGCAAATAGGGGGTTTTGGTCTGTGTAGGATTTTCAATTAACTGGTAAGATTAGAAGAGACTATTGAGCTTCTGGAAAGATTCAGTGGGCATTTCTAGACCTGAAAACCCATCAAGCACCTTTCACCCACACTCTATACATTCCTCATTCTATGTGAAAATCCCCACCTTTCTCTGATTCAGCCTCTGTCATTCCCCTTTGTTTGCATTGACTTTCTTTTCATTTTTCCCTCCCGAAAGAGTTTCTAACATAGGCTAATTTCCTTTTCTCACTTCCATTTTTACAAGGTCATTTCCTAGAATTCAAACCATCATTTGCTAAACAAAGACCAGTATTTCAACAATCTGCTATATCATACGAGATGCTTCCTACTCTATAAAGTCCATATACCAAAATACAAGCATCTTATATGTATCAGCTTTTTGTTTGTGTTGGGTGTTTGTGTTTTTTTTTTTGCTAACAGTAGGTTTCTTTGACAGAAATATTAATCTGATGGAAACAACTGAATCTAAAGAAAATTGAAGTAATTTTTTATAATAGTAAGAACACTGTTGTTTTGTTGAAAGCTACCATCTGCTCTCACCTGCCATGAGAGAAGAGTTTGCATATTCAAGCTTTTAAGACTAAATAATACTGTCCATACTGAAATACAGCTACTTAGCATTTTTGTTCATAGTACATATTCCTGCTGTTCTGAGCTGCAAAATGCAGAAGTCTAAAATATGCATTTCTGTGGAAGGAATAATGTAGTCAGTAGGTGTATTCCACGATTCACTTATGGATGCACGACTCTCAATTTTTGCTCCTCCCTGTATTTGTTTTATGAGAACACTATTTTGCTAGTAATGAACACTTTCTAATTAGGTACTGATTGTTTTCTTTATAATCACTTTGAAGATACATGTATTATCTTGCATTTTATAAGATCATTATTGTATAACAATTATTATAAACGCAACACAAATTGACATTCTCCAAACAGAAAACCTGCCTTTACTGTTGGTTATAATACACAGTAATAGCTTTCTTTTCTTCAGCATATAATGGTCTTTCGGAGGATGAACTCTGACTTCATCACAGCAGTGAAGACAAAAGGAGGTCACACAGATTATTCAAACTGGTTAAAGACTGAAAAGAACCCAGTATCGAACAGTCTGTGGGATTATGTTACTGATAAAAACCAGCAGCCTCCCTTTCACTCATAATATCATCAATTATCTAGGAATCCTTAAAGAGTTGTTCAATAAGGACAACTGTTAACGCCTGATAAAAAACTTGTGTTATGAGAAAAGGCTGACACCCCTGTGATTACGGGAAATGTCACTGATTCAGAATACTGAAGAAAACATTGACTGTTCCAAAAGCTGTTAAGTTCCTTACCCAAAGTTTAAAGGACACTAAAAAATGCAGGGTAAGAGGAAGTGGTCTTGCATGGACACACCATTGATTAGAATATAGAAAAGAATTATCAGGGACTCACTAATAAGGGATCTCATGGTGCAGGGAGGGAAGTCACCAGTGAGTTCTGCAAAATTTAGTACTGTTTTGCACATTGATGTGGCAACCTGAAGACCAAGAAAGTGAGAAAGTTTGCTGGCAATGATATCTCAGATACTTAACACAAGAGTCAACAGAAGAGCTTTAAAAGATTTAGTTATGATTACAAGTAAAATCCAGAAAAATGCAAACCTAGGTACACTTAAGATACCATGATGTTGAATCATAGAATGATAGGCTCTGAATTGGCCATTACTATTCAGAAGGAAAATCTGAGAATTAAAAGGAATAACTTTGTTAGAGCATCAGTTCACTGTGTAACAGTGGTCAGAAAAAAACAAAGTTACATAGTAGGAAATACTAGGAAAGGTAAAGAGAACATCGCTCTATAAACTGACAGTGTGTATATATATATGCTACTTGTAATTGAGGCTTCCCCATCACTCACTCCCCTTGTCTGAGAAAGACTACAGTAGATCTTGAAAGAAAGTTTTAGAAAAGGACTCTTATAGATATTCAGAGACATGAAAGGGCTTCCATGCAAGACACAGCTACATAAACTCATCAGTCTGAAAAAAAGATGACTGAGGAACAGATACAGTAGATCAAGTAGTACCCTGAGTGGCTCATAAAGGCTGGATGGCTATTGATAGTTCATTCTTTCTTCCAACAAAAAATGTAATATGCTTTATATTAAGTGCTCACAACTGAAAAGGAGTGCCAGCTTCCACAGAACGTAGCATGTTGTTATTTATTTACTTGGAGAAGTTAATCAGGATAGATGTACCAAAAACTCTTCTGGAACAGATACTGTGCTTTGTGAGCTCACAAAATAAATACTTTTTCCCCCTGGAATAAAGCATAAACATTCTAGTTCAGTCACTCTCCTAAACTTTTTCAGAATGCTGAAATATGTAAGAGTGATAGACAGCCTTGGTGAATTTAATTCCCATCCTCTCAGCTCTTGATGCTGCTAATCAGATCTGAGGCAAATGACATTTTAGTAAGATTTTTGAACTTCAAGTTTCATACCTTTAGAGTTCACCAGATTGTACAAAATGTCCCCAGACAAGATGCTCTCATATGTCCTATAAGGGTTTTGTTTTGGTATTCTTCCTTCTGAAAACTAGGTAGTTCAAGCACTGGCTAAATAAAGTTGGGTTTAAGTCCTGTTAGAAAACCATGAACAATTAGCATGGTCATTTTTGCATATTCTGAAAAATTTATGTGGGGATGTCATCCTGGAAAAGGATGACATTAAGGTTAAGGTTTCAGGTTGTGTAAAAAAAAAAAAAAAGTAGTTTTGTATAGTCACATTGTTATTTAATTTAGTTGTTAAAACACCAAGAATTTACAATCTTCTCATCTTGCCTATGCTGCATGTGTTCCAGTACAATAGCTGCCTAGAAAAGTATCATGTATCGTTATCAGAAACCCCTGTTCAAATATAGCCCTTATATAACTGATATCCCTCTTCAGAGTAACTTCTGAAACAAATATTAGGAGCTTCAGAAAAGTAACAATGCACACCCAAGCCCACGCGTACAAAAGGACTAATACATACCAACACAGATTTACTACATAGACATAGCTATGCAAATTTCTGTTAGAGGAACAAAGACAGTAACTTGATTAAAAGTCAAAATAAATAATGAAAACAATAATTCAAGCAGAAATTATTAATGCTAAAGTATCCCACTTTTTGGTCTATTTTATATTGTGTCAAGATTTTTCCATATTCACTCATGGTCTCTATATCAAACATACAGAGAGCAAGCATGGCATCCTGGATTCCTGCCCGCAATTTAAAAGTAGGCGCTTTGCCCTGTAACATCTGACAGCCATTCTTTAGAAGCATCAACCAACCTTTCCCATCACTTGCAATAATAAATAATTCAGTAAAACAAGATTGGATTAAAGCAGGAAACTGAAATCCCTCTACTCCCAGGCACACTAAGTTCATAAGAAACAGGCATTCTGCACACTAATTCAGAGGCAGCATCCCAAGCATCTCAAAGAGCTGCCTGACAGTAGCATATGCCTTGGCTCTCCACAGCAATACCTGCCAGAGTGACCCCTGTTAATTAAAACCTGTACCAGAACACAACCTGTAGGCACCTCTCTCCATGAACCTGGCAAGCAAGGTGTTGTAGAGTTCCACGTAGCAATTTCATTAACAGATAAATACATCCCAAAGGGTAAGTGTCCAAAACATTTTAATACAGTGCAATTTAAATTTCCTTTGCAGCCAAAATATCCTCATGTGATGTTTGAATTTTCCACTGGGAGTGAGCTCCCAGTGTATGCAAAACTACTGAGAATGGACTTAAATTAGAGTGCAAATAGCACCTAATGCACCACTCCCTCAAGTGGCAAGTGTCAGTACTGACAAATCTGAAAATTAAAACGTGCCTCAAAAGAATGTGCCTCATATCAAGAGGAATAGTTTTGGGTTTTCTTTATGCCATTAATTATTTAAAATATCTCAATATGTATCCTATGTATCATTATTCTGAATTAAGGAATCCCAGTGCATTAATGTTTTTTAATGTTGCAATGGATGAAAAGCATGAAGTTTATGAAGATGTCAGAGAATAAAAATGATTATTTTTTTTTTAAAGTGTGCCACAATATGTACAATTGGAGTTAACAAAAAATCCACCTCTTGGGTGAAAAAGAGGGGAAATATCTTTCCATTCAGAAGACACGGAAGTCAAAGCATGTTTACTTGGGAATTGGCACCTGTGTCTGCTCCACCTGACTGTATGAAATGAAGTATTTGTCCGTTTCTTTAATATTTTGGGATTTTAAAGCCACTCAGGAGGTTTGTAGGCAGGCAGTCAACAGCAGTTCTAACCCAAAGCTTACTTAATGAATAGATCTTTGATTGAAGGAATCAGTGAGTCAATGACTCCTTTGCTTTCTGAATTACAGCTTTAAAGGAACCACACAGGAAAAATCCAGATAATCTAAAAACAAATAATGGTGGCTAACTATTAACTAGTTAATTCTGCTGACATACATACAAAATGTCCTGATTTAGTACAGATACTGCATGCAGTATACTTATTCTGAGGCCTAGTTTTTCCAATTTTGCTTAATCCAAACAGGCAACTCTTAAGCTTTTAGAAAGTAAATAATCAGTGAAAGAACTCTTGGGCTAAGATTTTTCAGGCTTTCTGAGCATTCTCTTTGTTTGAAAAGCCACATTTTAAGGAAATATTGGTCAATATTAGTCTCTGCAGAAATCTGTGGTAAAACTGGAATTAAAAAAAAATCTAATTAAATCTGAATTCTTAAAGTGTGAGGTGTGGTTCTTAAAAACTGAGGTATAGTTTTTTGAAAAAAAGCAAGCAGCAGCCCTACCCTGAACCTCCAGCATTAAACACCACTAGTCCCTAGGCAAATAACTGTAGAAGAAAATATTATAAAAATTATGACATAGTTAATGTATGTGATTATATGATGAAATACCACATATAACATTTACTTCGAGAATCAATGGACTCTCTGACTTCGTATCACCATAGCCTTAGCACAACTGTAAAAACTACAGCTTATACAATTACCAACTTCTTTCTACAAGATACAGAGTAGCTTTTTCTAATTAAAAGGAATGATTTTATAGTATGAGAATCACTTAAACCAACTTACTAATCTCTGTTAAGTCTCTGAGACTTAAAGGAGAAAGATTTGATCAAAAGATTGCAATTGCAAATTTCCAAGGACTTCACTAAGCAGTAAACTGAATCCAGATTCTTAGAGAATTCAGGTGGAAATGAACAGCATTAAATAAATCTTGAAATATAACTTAATTAGAGGTGCAGAATTAAGAATTAAAAATTCTCTCCTTTCACGTCAATCTATTTTTCTTTCTGAGAGGATATAAAACATTATATTTGAAAGCTGCTTACTAGTTTGCCATTTAGATTTGTGTTCCAATTAATAAGGCTGTTTGGAGGCATATGAGATTGGCATCTGTTCTAAAAACAAGACAACGCTCCCACAACATGCAGTTACTAATACTGAACACTTTTTTCCTCCCTCTAGGACCCCAGACAAAATAATAGGAGAGGAAGAAAAGAAAAACCACAAGAGACAACAGGAATCATTCAGTGCCAGCTTGCCAGATGACCTGTGTCTGATGCGTATTACTACCTGACCCCTCAATAAACTCTCTTTCCACTCATATCACTTCTTAAGAGGTGAAGACCTTTCTAATTAATTAGCAAGTATGATAAACGTAACAGTTTATGCTCTAGTGCATTGCATTTGTATTACAGGGAGACAGGTGGAAGAAGCACAGTTACAATCCATTAGTGACAGACTGAAGGAAAAATTTACATTTAAGCCTTTTGAGTAAATGGATAATAAATTTCCGTTTCCACTTCTAAAGCTTCTACCAGCATTGCCAGTTTTGAGAGCAGAAAACACTGTGCTAAGAACGGTCTGGAAAACATGCAAGAGAGGTGCTAGAAACTAGACTTTTTACCAGTTATCTTGTCAAAACCTGTGCCAATACTAATAATTGAGTTTAACCTTCGTAGTTCCCTACATTACATTTAGTCCTTTTTTTGACTCTGCATGAAGTCTTAAGCTGGCCTAGCTGAATCCCTCACACAAAAATCATTACAGGATATGGAAAGGCTATAACTATCTACAAAAAGCCAACTCGCTGCTGCTAGAGTAGAAGCCAAATTCAGGATGTCCCCACTACGAAGTGACTGCCAGCCGTGACTATTGCCTTTGGAAGCAATTGGCAGCTGCTACGAAACAGAGGATCCTGCCAGCTCCTGTACTTTCTGCTAGCGGCAGGCGTGGTGGCTACACAGCTCCAGGATTCAGATTCAGGTCTCAAAACCTGAAAGCTTCCTTTATGTCAGCCTTCACCCCTGCTCTAAGTGACTATTACTGTTGGGCTCTAGCCTACAGATATTAAAATTTTTCAAATGTCACTCTTTGCATACCAATTCTTCAAGGCAGTCTAATAGTTTAACTAAAAAAATACATCTTGTGCATATTTCTTCCACTGACTCATACTGCAGGTCTCTGATATTAATTTTGCAGACCTGTGGCATACTTGGCATTAATTTCACTAGCACAGATCTTTGTCATGTGCTAAAAAAGACATTTTACATGACTGCTAAGCAACATAGAGGATAAAAGAACTGTGACTTAGTTCACCAAAAAACATTACACCTTCAGCTAAAATCCTTTCTGAAAGGATTGTAATGCAATATAAGTATTTGGTCACCAAGTAGGCCATTTGTCCGGGACTTTTTTTAACAGAAAAGTATAGCAGATGGCTTTAATTTCAAAAGGCAAAACATTTTTTACTTTCTCTCATCTCCAAAACATGTGCATCAATTTCACTGTTCCTTCCCTACATGTATTTCTTCCCTATTTACTTCTTTTATGCATAGGAAAGAACGAGTGAAAAGATTGTTAATATTTGCTATGGTTATTGCTGTTTGGTTTTTTAACATATATATACTTTCCTTTTCATAAACACCAAACCCCATAAACCTGGGAAGCTGGAAAAGCAGGGCTAAAGTCTCCTGCCAGTTCCTCCCTATTAAATAATGTATAACCATTTGCAACAGCCCAAAGTTTTTTTCCTGTCACTTAGGAGGCCATGATTCTCATTAGCTCTAGAAAATAACACAGTGGTAAAGAAGCAATCTGGATTTGGTCTTAGCATGACTCTTTCTATCCCATTAGTTGTAATACACAATATGGTGTTTATGCTGGCTCCACTGCTATGGACAACATCTAACTCATGTTAAAACATATCAAGAGGAAGCTACCATGCTGAAACTTGAACGGAAGAACAATTACGTACTGGACAAATGGTTTGTGTCACAGAAATTATTCACTGTGTCATTTAACTATGATTTCAAGTACTGTTTTATGCCTTTAATTCTTTAGAAAATAATTTTCTAAACATTTATATGTAAAAATGAACTAAAGTAGCCTCCTAAGAGGTAGAACTTTTTTCTGAAAATGTATTTCTACATAGCTAAATATGCCATGATCAAGTCATTACAGAATCAATACAGTACTCAAATTTTAAGGAGTTAAACCACTTATGTAATCTGTAAATTAAAATATACCTTAAAATTGCAGTAATTCCATTTGCTTATCTATTTTTCTTGCTTCATCAATGAAAAGAATTAGCATTAATCTGATCATATATTTTAACTAAATTCATCCTCGGACTTGGATATTCACTCATGGCAAAGATGAACTGCCCTCCCAGGCAAACGTTACTGTACACATAAATGCGTCACAGTCATCCTACGGAGACAAAAAAGCAGAGATTAAAGAACGACAAAGTAACAGGACTGAATAGCAGGTCTCAACATTATTTATATGTATCTTCTAGCATAAAGTTCCTAGTCTGTGAGGGAATAAAAGGCTTCAGGCTATATCCTAATCTGGGAATACCAAAGATCCATGTATCTGTCCAAAGACAGATTGGGTAAACAAGGAGCGAACCAAGTCTGTGTAAATCCAGAACTGACTAATCTGAAACCAGTTTCCACTCCATCTCCTCATATAAGTCCAGCCAAACTCCCACCTACCTAAAATGAGACGAAGACTTTCTCAGAACATGGGATGGCTCCTCCGATCAGTCCGAGAATGGCACTGTACCAAACACTGGATATTGTATGGATTTTTCTCATATACATTGTTCTTACAAAATTCTGTAAGGATGTATACTATTAAATATGAAAATACAAAACTGCAATATTTCTGTCTTAAGATAGATCTAAAATTCTATGTGTTATTAAGTTTCATTGCATAAAAGAGAGAATGTTTTGTTTTCTCTTTTAAGCTAGACCTACCAGCAAACACAGTCAAGGTGTGACAAAACTGAGGACTTGAAAGGACTGAATAAGTGAAAATACTAATAAACACCAATTATATGAGACTACAGTATTCAAAATAACCAAAAGAGAATACATCATTGTTCAAAAAACATAAATCCTTTAACTCTCTCTTGAGCTTTTGCTTCTGTAAATCACTTGCAGTATTTATCAATTAGTTGTTACACACACTAAGCAGACAAACCTCCACCTCTCATGACATAGTTGTCCATCCGTGGTTTAATTGCACACTCCAGGATTACAGCCTGCTAAAGTTAAACCAACAGATTTGTCCTTCTGAAATTCAGCTAGTTCCCTAAACTTTGTTTGCTGTGAAAACATGCAGACGATGTGTTAGTTCAGCTTGATAAAGCACAATAGCTATTAAAACAGAAAGTAAGCCTCAAAAATGCAACATGTCTCTCACTGCCACCCTTGAACGACTGCTCCTTGTGCATTTTGTTAGAAAGATTCAAAGATGCCAGTAACCTTACAGCTGGTAACTGTAATAACAGAGGGTAACAAGACAGAAATAATGAATGCCTCCTTGTTAAGCAGTTTTGTTTGTGCTGTTCCAAGAGAGATCTGCCAAGAACTTTCCATGCAAACCTTATTTTTCTGCTATTTGTAACTTGGCTGCAAAAATATCCAGCATGATAATGCCTGGTTCAAAATAATTCAGATTACAAGCTTTAAAATACATTTGCAAGTTTTGGAATAGATTAAATTTACACTAAATAAGGTAAACAATTTAGCATTTCATATATATTTTTAGTTGCTTCATTGAAAAAAACCCTCTAGTTAGCAAGTCTGCACCCCAGATCATTACATGTTTTCAAACTCTGTGGTATAACACAAGTCTGAATCACTGCAGTGTGAAAGGAAACTTTTGTGCTGTATGGTCAAGACTCCATCAACATGTATTTTCTTTATAAGGAAGACTGTATGAAATGCATATGAAGCACTCATGCTAAAAATTTCATGGATTAAATCTGTATTAATTCTTAATACAACTCAGCTGACTTGGGTAGAAGGCCAGGTTGTGAAAAAATTGGCTACATTCAACACACTCTTCTTACAAAACATAAGCGTAGAATTTCCATGTTAAATTATGTGGGATTGTTTTTTGCTTGGTTTGGTTTTAACCAAATGATTCAAAGCTTTGAGCAGTGCAAAAATCCAATTTCAGTGTTCCTGTTTTCTTTTTTGGCATATGACCCATTAGGACGAGGTAATTTCGTGTAGTTCCTTCCCAGAGCAATACTGTTTCCTGTGGCAACTAGCAAGATATAAAGAAATTAGATTTCAGGCACAACACAGATTGCAGCCCAAGCTAAGGAAGCTCTCTTTCAGGCAATAGCCAGGTGTCAAGAAGCAAGAAGGCTATGATAGTTACCTGAGCTGTGAAAAAGTGGTAGCTTAGGTTTATGCCTAAAAGGAAGAAACTTCCCAGCAATTCAACACTAAAAGAGACAATCAAAACATACTAATAAATTATAAAACTGTTCTGGATGTATCTGGTGAGGTCATTCCAAAGGAAACACTGGAAGGAACAGGGCCAGAAAATACCATGAGAGAGTAGCTTAGAAATGCTTCTGCTCATTTTCTTGAATAACTTGAATTTCCCTCAGGAAAATTTGCCTAGAGTACATTATCCTCCAGAATATCTCTACCTACCTTGCAGTTCAACAAAACTAAGTAATTCTATGAAAGAGTAGTTCATCTGAGATTATTCAGAATTCAGCCAAACCTGCTGGGTGTATAAGGACTTTACCATTCTTGAGGAGTTTGTATGAACTGGAGTAAGTCATCATACTCAGATTCTCATGCTGATCAGCTCCAGAGTAAACTAAAGCTGCAGGGGAACAGCTTCCCTTGACATTACCGATGTAAACACTTGAAAATTGAGCACTACTGCACTATACAGCATGAACAAGGGAAAAACATGGCTAGCCAGACAAGTAAGAACAAAGGGCTCCTACCAGATCAGTGGAACTTGAAGCAAAAAGCCAAGGTAGAGAAAAGACACTGACACTGTCTGCTCTGCAAGAAGCCACAAAGGTAGACAGTGGTTACAAGAGGGTGTTGGCCCTGGGAAGCATGACATGTCTTCCTTTAATGATTAAAGAGCCAGCAGAAGCACAGACAGCATCTCCATGCAGATGGCTCTTAATCTTCTGTTGATAGACAGGAAACCTGCTCTCAAACAGCAGCGAGGATATTTCTGTCAGACTGGACTCTCTTACGTAATGAAATGAGAGCAATGTAATAATATCAAAGCCTTTTTTGTTACTGCTTGCCTAGTCTTACAATATCTAAAACTTCATCATTCTGACTCTGAACTAGAACGGTTCATCACTTTGTTCTGCATTTCTACCGTGCTATCCTGGCCTCTGACTAGAACTTCTGTGACTTACTGTGACATAAATAGCATTTGTAATTCTTAGTTTTTTGTCTCTTTCTGCTGAAGTAACTCATCTCCAATTTGTCTCCTTACTCAAAGAAGTCAAATAGCATTCCTAATTATACCAGTACAATACCACTTAAGACCTTGGTGGTAAAACAGAATAAAACATGGCAGTATGCCCTCTACCTCAGATACACTCTCTTTCTGAGCCAGTTTTTGCTTCCCCGTCTCTTCAGGTGACCATGACTTACTGCTTTTTCCGCTCCTGAAAGAGCGTACTACCAGCTGGAACAGAAATTCTCACCCAGTTTCAACAGTTACCCTATGCATACTGAAATACTCAGTTGAACCAGCTGGACCTATATCAACAGAGGGGCTCATTGCAATGAAATCTGTTCTGCTACCCTACATTCTCCAATAAGGCAATTGCTTCCTTTCTGTTAAGAGCAAGTAGAAGGGAGGAAAGAGCTTGACACAAACAGAGATGACTTGCCGGACCAAAGAGAAACTGACAGTATATACCCCAGCGAGTCCCCTTCTTGTACAAAATCTCCAGGGGTTGCTTTTGTCGTTTCATATAATGTTTCCTTTGATTCAACACAGTGCCTACTACCGTACTCTTACCCAGGCTGATTCTTCCCTTATTTAGTAAATTATCATCCATAAGGACTGTACTGTGGCTGTTGAGACAAACCTCAGACTATGGGGGATTGTAAAGTACCATGCCGAAGTGGGAGTTGCAGGTGTACTTTGTCTGTCTCAGACTGCTTCCAGGGCAACAGCCAGCACACCTAGGGCTCAAGCATTCCCTGGACAGCAAGCTTCAGCCTGGTTGCCTCCTTCCTTCATCCGTATTCAACTACGCTGGCTAATACAAAGAGAGGACTCTGTTTCTGACACCCATGATGATGGACATTTCTATTCTTTGTGCCACAAGTGAAACCACGACTGCTCCCTGCCCTGGTGAGACAACTGAGGTAACACCCTATGCTTTAACAGAGCCATGTATACTATGTAGCAAGAATACCATATGAGGACAGAATAACCAGAGATGTAGAAACCTTTTGTAGGCAATTTCTCTTGCGAGATGTTCTAGAAGAAAGAAATCATTCAGGTTTTCTCTTCAAACACCAATATTCTGCATGACACCCTTAATCTAGAAACACAATTATATACACACTTAAATTGAATCATGTCTGTAGAACCAGTGATTTCAGATGGGAACTGTACATGAGATTAACCTAAAGCTTAAAAAACTCCTTAGACAAGTTTTTATTGCTAAATAGATATATACATTTCGTTTAAGGCAACTATTAAAATAACTGTTGCTTTTTCCATGTTTCTAATATATATTGAAATAGGGGAGTATTTAAATCGAATTGTTCTACATGAGACTTAGACATCCTATACATTTCTGTATATTGAAAATGTTTTCAGATGAACCATAAGGCATACATCTTGTAAAGCTACTCAGAAAATATTATAAACAAATTAAGTTATGCCAAAAGAGAATTAAATGTACCAGAGTTCCACGCGCTCAGGTTGTGATGACCTTACCATGCACACATAATCAAAATCTCCAATGCTATCAAGGGTCACTATGTACGAATGGTTTCTTTTTAAAGAGCGTTCCAGCTATTTACACCTGCTCCCTAAAGTAATCATCAAAAATTCCTCAATAACGTGCAATTTATCGGTATGTTAAGGGAAACAGAGAAACTGCCTATAAGTTTCACTGAAAAATTGGATAATGATGTTTCAAAGAATACATATAGAAAAAAAATCCTTCATCAGGTAGTCTCCTATGCTATTCCCTTGCTTTCCTTTCCTCATCCATCTTCACTACCACCCCTTCCAAAAAATAATTCTACTGTGATTAATTGACACCAGAATTTTACAGTTCCAACAGAGCATTCTCTCCTATTTACTGCTGGTCTCATTCAGATACACACGGGCTTCAGTGGGAACTGAAAGCAGGGCCAAAAGATGGGAAACTGAAGTCTATTCATGCTCTGCTAAGAAATCATGTACATGCTCAAAACAAATGAGCTTTTATGAACATTCAGATCTTTCTTCACATGTAGAAGCAGAATGAAAAAAAAAAAAATCAGCCTGTCACTTCAATGGAGTACAGTTCAACAAGAAAAAGTGCACAATTTAGTATTCACTCTCATTCAGACTTAGTGAAAAAGTCTGATTTAAACTTCTTATACCTGAATGCACAATTTGAAAACTAAAATCATGCCCATTTTCCTCTGAACTAGAGTGCAAATAAAGCCTTATCTAACAGCTACCATAACAGTAATAAAATTGTGTTTTATTTTTGTACAAAGTGGTTTTTTTTTAATGTAGATTTCCCACCATACATTTATTTTACAGTGCAGCTAAGCTAGCTCTAGTATTGAAAGGTTATATTCATAAAATCACGCTTAGGATTGTTCTTAAAAATCACATCAGGCACTAGGTGGCCATAAAAAATAGCACACAGATTTCACTTAATGAAAGAGGGTAGGATCTATTCCACATGTTTTAAAGTTTATTAAAAAAAAATACCAGTTATACCAGGATATTCACTCTCTTCACAGACAATCTGGCAACAGTGGTACGTCAAGAAGTGGAAAACACTGAAGCATTGCACAGCACACCTGGGAAGCAAAGTCATCTAAAACCCTCTAGCACAAGTGCAATTCCAGGAGATGGGCAGGACATGAAAGCAGCCAGTGTGAAAGCTAGATTAAAAAAAAAAAAAAAAAAAAAATTAAAACCTCAGAAAAGACAACACTAAAGCAACTAGAGAAAAAGACAAACCAACCAACCTGCCATTGAGTGTCGAGGGAGATAAGAGGTTTTGCCTCTCACAGATCACAGGAAAGGGACAGATCTGTTGCCTGGTTGGTGACCCCGTAGAACTGGGTGGGGGAAGATGCAGGTATTTTTTTTCCCCCTTCATGGAGCTACATTAGGTCAAAGCCAAGTTCAGGAAATGAAACCACTAGCATCCAAGTATTAAGACATGTGACTGGGAGGTACTCCATTTGATTCTCATTGGGCAGCTTTTTGGTTGTGCAGATTTCAGTAGTAAATCAGTTAAAATAGCTATTACTCCACCTTTTTCCCTTTTTTAAGTTGTAATCATATCAAGAACCACAGGCAATCCAAGTAAAACGTCATACAAAGCTTTATTTTCCCTGTGACTCATGATTCTACCAGAATCTGTAAAGTTAGTAAACTGTTTTCTTCCCTTTTAAATGCCTCAGCACTTTCTGATTACAAATTAGTAGAAGAATTTGAAAGATAATTATTATGTAACTGTTATTGTGCTTTTGTATCTTCCTGAAACAGGAAGAACATACTCCCCTCCAAAATCATGCTCTGAGAAAACTCCCAGGTTTCAGAAACTGCATATAGGCATTTCAGTAACAATGCCAAAAAAGTTTAATAATTCAGACAATAACTCACTTGATAATACCTATTTAAAAATAGAATTTAACTCTTAAAGTTTTACCATTACTTATGAAGAAGTATATCTAATAAAACATCAGAATTTTAAGAGCTTCCACTTCATAAGTCATCCTTACACTGTAATAAGCTTCCAGAATCATTTATAGATTGTCTCTTCAACCTCACATACCCAACACAAAACCTGCTGAAGTCAACAAGTACATTTCTTAAGGATCACATTGGGACATGACAGGTTCTTGGTCTGTATGTTGACAGTCTGACAGCATCATATCAAGTTGTGCATGCGGCCTCTTTGCCAGAGGTTACAGGCCACAGGGCGCACCCCTTCCCTCAGCCACTACCATTTCTATCATGACTGATATCCTCTAAGCCAGGGCAAACAGATGGGATTATCTTAAATAGGCAATTTGATTTAATTGCAGATTTGACAGCAGCAATTAAAGATAATATTCCCTTGGTGTTATTCTTAGCCTTTTTCCAACATCAAGACTGAAGTATTACATTGCAGAATAGTTGCTGTGAACTGCTGCATTTGTGGATTTGCCCTAATACAACAAGGTAGTCTGAAAAGGGAATGTTTACCAGGCTATTTTTGTAGGTCGCCTGATGAGCTGTCTGTTCACTAGTGCTGAGCCTGGCTGCAGACAGTGCCACAGTAAAACCAGCAATGGTATTGCTAATTTAAAACAATTTACTTTACCTTTATCATCAAGTATTGTGAAGGAAGAAATTACACATGAAATCTTGATCCAGTTCGAACACCCTCTGTAATCCAGGGCTAGCCTGAATTTAGTCTAAGGGCATATACGTAGCCTCTTCAGAAGCCAAGTGAATCTTGAAACAAATGAAAAAACAGAAGTATTAAATTGTTAGTCAAGGCTCATTCCACTACCTCCCAAGCTTAATGCTATTGGCAACAACTGTCATCCACACCATTTTTCATAGTTTCATGGTCATATTTTTTCCTGCTGCCTGACACTGACTACAGCCTTGGTACAGCCACTGTGTAAATGGCTAGACACATGACAGTGAAGAATGAAGCCTATGATGTAATTACAGGATTAAACTAGTCAAATGGGCTTCTGATGTGGGGTAGAGGGAGAGGAAAGGAAGGGAGAAAGGTTAATAAATAAATAAACGAATAAAATCTGTGAGTTGCTTGTTTTAAGAATCCTTAATGTTTTGTCTTTCCGCTTGGAACAAACTTTAAAGTATAAAATACTGTGCAGCAGAAAGATTGTGTTCAAAAGAGATTATCACTATTTAAAATATTTTAAGATGGATAAACAGGAGCAGAAGGGGAGGACTCCTCACACAGTTTTTCTGTTTATCTACCCTGAAGAATTAGAGCAGATTTTAATCATTTTCCATGTTGACTGTTGATATCTTTAACAATCCAATAAGCAAGATTGCATTTTGGCACGTCTGCAAAAGTAAAACTACTGGCATAAGAACCCCAGTAACTGGTGGTGATGTCTTCTTTTTCACTTACACATATCAGATTTTATATCCATGCATTCACTTTTAAGAGCACAGAGCAAATTTAAAAACACTTTGATTGCAGTTGCCACAACACAAATTTTTTAGATTTTGTTCTGGGACTTTGAAAAAGTTTCATCAGCACAAAGGCTGCATCCACAAAAATTCCTGCATTTTTATTTATACTGATGGCAATGTATACACCTATCCATAATTGTACCTATTGCCATTTTTGAGATGCATTCTCTAAAACAATACTTTTTTTTTTTTTAAAGTAAGAAGGGACTCACAACTGCAAGAAATTTGCAAGATCAGACCACATTTTTATTTGCTTCAGGTAAGTGTCACTAGTCTCAGCATATAGTACAGTAGATACACATATGTGATGTTTTGCAAGTACATAGGAACAGATGATAAATACAGGAGTACATTAAATAAAACTGATGACTCCTTATTTGGATTATTCCACGTTTCTGTAAGAAAGCTGTTTCTGAAAGTTTCCTATGATTTTATAAGGACTAGTTTGTAATCTTTTGACCTCTCAAAGGGGACCTTATATCCATCATACCTAAATAATGGCCTTATAGTTTTCCTAAACATGTTTTCCGGTAGGTTGATCTAATTGTTAGGTATTTTCTTAGTCATACAAGAAACAAGTAAGTTGGGATTTGGGAAATATACGTTTTTTTTCCCTAGCTCTAATCTTTTGAGGTTTTAAAGCTTATGAATTCCAGGTGTTTGTTGTTAAACACACAGGAAGAATTAAACTAGTTTTCTAGTGGTAATGTAAAAAAATAGTCAAAATTCTGTTAAGTGTCTAATATAACTTATTTCCAAAGTATGTACTTACAAAAAAAAAAAAAAAATCAGGAAAACGTGCAAATACAAGTTTTACTTTAGTTGTTGAAAACGAAGCATATACTGTTCCCAAATAGAGAAAATTTTCCCAAGTCACGCTTGTATGTTAATTTTGTATTATTATTTCTATTTCTGCTGTAGAGGATCTGAGAATTTCAGTCATAAGTGTGTTAAAGCAAGGATTTCTAAACTTTCCTCCCCTCTCCCTTCTGCTGAATAGTGCCAATGGCAGCTCCTAGTTTTGTAGCTAGCTATGTACCACTTATGAGTGGTATGCAAGACAGTTTGGGAATCCCATCCCAGAGAGCATATGGGGAGTCAGCAACAGTGTCTTCAAATGCTGACCTCCACAATCCTTTCATTTACTTATTACTAATAAATATAGATTCATGTCAGTAAAATCATAAAGTCCACTATGGCCTCATAATTGTGACATTTGTACCATTGTGGATGTGAAGTGCTAGAAGCATACATAACCATGTAACACCGCAAAATCTCTGTCCAGATCAATTCACAGTCCACTTCAAACACAAAGAAGTAACAGCCTGGACACAATATTATTTGAAATTTTACAATGGCATGCTAAGACTGTGCCTAAATATTCTTTTCCGGACTCAGTGGGGCTAAAAAATAAAATAACCTCAAAACCAACCCACCTCAGACTACCATTCTCAACTGCAACAGTTTGGGTAGACACTCACTAAATTACCGCAACATGGGGGTAAAACAAAAAAAGGCAGGTTAGCTAATAATTACTGTAAGCCAGGAGTGGTCTTCTAGTGACCCAAGAAACCTCAGGCAGACAAAAAACTAACTACAAAAAGAAACTACTAAGTTTTGGCCAGATCTGCTTCTTGAACTGGCTCACCACACAGCTGCGACAGCACCCAGGCTGGCAGGGAAGGAGAGCACGCTTCTACATTACACCAACCTAATAACTATTTCTTGTCGAAGAGCGCAAATTTACCACCCCCTGGCGCTGCTGGTCACCCAATTACACAGTGTCCATGCAAAGCAGAGGCGAGGCCTTCCCATCCGCAGCGGTGGGTCACCAGCACGGCCGCACCCTCAGCGCCGCGCTTCAAAGCCAACTCACCCGGCTCTGTCTGAATGCCAGTCATTAATCACCCACTTACTAGTTCCTACTGTGACTAATACTTCTTTCCACATAGGCCACTGTTAAAGCGATCTTACACACTTCCAAAAACAGACCAGGTACTAGTGAGCGAGACAGCAGATGGTCTCTAGGGCAAATCGTTACTAATGCCCGTCATTACATCTATTAAGTGAACAGGCTCTGAAGCATTTTAAGGCTCTGTCATTTTTCTACCCAAGTATTCGAGAAGTTATATATAGAGGCAATTCAAAATAGGAGGGACAAATAACACACGAGAGAGAGGAGGAGCCCGCCTCCGCGGCAGCGCTCCCCGCTCCAGTCAGCGCGGCACCAACCCACCGCGCTTCCCCGCAGCGCAGCAGCCGCCGCCGCTTCTGCCTCCCCGTCACACGCGAGCCACGCTACAGCCCCAGCGCCGGGGCAAATCCCGGCCTTCCCAAAAGACGCCGCAGAAGGTCAAGGACTGCGCGCGGGCAGGCCCGCCCGGCCCCGCTGGAGAAAAACGCGACGCCGGCAGCGGGTGGGTCCGGCAGCCGAGGGACACCGCCCTTTTCGCCACAGCCGGGCACGGCCAGGCGCCCCCTTACCGGCGGGAAACACTCGGTCCCGCTACCGCGAGGCTAAGGCCGGCCCAAGTCTGCCCGAGCCCCCTCAGCCCCCCGACCTGAGGCACGACGGGCCCCACACGGCCCCGTCTCAGGCGAGCGCCTGACCCGGCGCCAAGAAGACCCCGCGCGCAGGGGGCGGCCACGTGACCGCCTGGCGGCGGAGGGCGACCCGCCCCGCCCCGCCCCGCCCCTCCCCTCCCTGTCGCGCTCGGGGAGGCGGTGGCCGTGGCCCCGCGCATGCGCAGCCGGGCTTCGCCCATCCAGTGCGGCAGCCGCGGGTGGAAAACCGCAGCGGCAGCTGCCGAGGGGAGCGCGGAGCTGGGAGCGCGCCGCCTTGCCGAGGGGCGGCTGGGGAGCGCCCGGGCGCGGGGCAGCGGCGGGGCGGCTGGCGCTGCTCCCGGCTCGCTGCAGGCCGCCGCTGAGAAGGCGCGGCGCGGCGGGCTGCGCAGCGTTTTGGGGTCGGCCCCCGGCGCTTTGACATCTCGGCGCCTCTGCTGGGAAGGGCCGCGTTCCGGCCCGCTGTGGCGGCGGGGGCCTTGCCGGCGGCTCCCGCCCTGGGCTGGGGGGCTGGTGGCCGTGGCGGCCTGGGGCGCCCAGCCCTGGCCGGAGGATCTCCCCCGGGAAAGGGGGGCCGGGGTCGCCGGGGGCCGTTTTTCGGAGGGTGGGGGGTGGCGGTGTGAGTGAATTGAGACAAAGAGCGAGGACGAGGAGGAGGAAGAAGAGGAGGACACTCGGGCTCTGCCACATTCCAGTGCAGAGGAAGGCGGGAGGCGGCGTTAGCCCTTTACGGACAGCTGGGTTCAGCGCTGCCCTCAGCTGCTGCCGGCGTATTTACAGACGTCTTTCCCGGCCGCGGGAGGAGGAGGAGGAAGAACCATGTAAGTTCCCAATTGCCAGGAGTCCTGTGAGAAGATGGGGGATGCCGCAGACGCCAAGGAGATGAGGAAGACTTTCATTGTTCCTGCCATCAAACCCTTTGACCATTATGATTTCTCCCGAGCGAAAATCGCCTGTAATCTCGCCTGGCTGGTGGCCAAAGCCTTTGGGACAGGTAGGTGGCGTCTTCTTCTTCCCTTTCTTTGATGCTGGTTCCTGCTCGGTTGCTTCGCTTCTGAGGACGTGTGAGCCCTTCCCTGAGGAGATGGGGGGGGGGTGGGGGTGGTAGGAGTTGCGTAGGAAATAGTTCTGGTCTGTTCCCTTACACCTTGTGAGGTTTTTTGGTTTTCTCTGGGTTTTTCTTTAATTACCTGTAATCTTTTTGGAGTAGTGCCGCTGTTCCCCTTAGTGAGTAATTTTCGTGTATTGGAGCTAATACACAAGGAATCGAACTCTGCAAATTGTTTTTCATTTATTCTCCGGGTCGTACTTCTAGCATGCGAAAAAACACTAGCAATCCATGTTTGGCTGTTGTCTTGAAAATTTTCCTGACGTTGTTTAAGAGCTGAGTTGGAGACTAGCAATGGAAATGGATGTGTGCTGTTAGTTTTGACATGTGTGACAGTAGCCTGTAGCCATTTGAGTGGCTAAGCAATAGAAGAAGGGTTTCAGAAAAAAGAGCGTTTAATGGCAGGTTTTGGCCTGCACAATACAGAAGGCTCTCCTTGTCTGTAAGCGTAAATGGAGTTGATTGTAATGTCTCCAAAGGCTTTACTGCTCTGTCTTTGAAAACCTGGGCCTTGAGGAATACCAGACCTATTATTCTGTGCCAGAAATATTGTTGGGCCTTGAGGAATACCAGACTTACAGAGGTCTTCTGAGGGAAGCGTTTAGAAAATTTACTAAGCTGTTTTTTTAATATAGCTGTAGTATATAAATCACTTATTTTTCTGTGGATTAAAAATGGGGGTTTTCTTTGAAAGGTGAGTTAGATATTAACAATCAATATTTTTATCGCTGTTCTTTGTAGAACAACAGGAAAGGTTCCTCCTGGAATTTTGCAACTTTTGCCTTTAGGGCCAGAGCATTGCGATGTATTTGAGCAGGGTTAGAGGTGTACCTTTGTGATGCCCCTGGGAACTGATGATATTTGACATGGTGCTTACAAAAAGCTACTTTCAAAGTGATTGAACCTAGTGACATTTCAGTAAAGCCAGTAGCTACTGAAATAAAGTGCATGTTCATCACTTTAGAAAGAAAAAAAGATCAAAATACTGTTTCCATATAAAGATTTGTCAATAAACTCTGCTTGCTTTCCTTTGTAAAATCTGGGCAAGTATATTAATACTTTATGTATGGCTTTATTGGCTATGCAGACGTGAAAAGTAAAGTAGTAGTAGTGAAAATTCTTGGAAGTACTTGATTTGAGATTTTCAGAGATCATTATCTTTTTAGGTAGCTTGGTTCTATAGGCTCTATTCATGAAATGCTGGGTGTACAGTGCTTGTGCAATTATATAACCTAGCATTCTCACCTGAAAACCTTTTTCTACTGGAGTTTGACAAATTCTCAGCCTGTGGTTGAAAGATGTTGGTTTATGTTGATTTATATTCCTGAGTTTCTACTGGATGTGTAAAGCAACTTGCAGGGTACTTTTCTGCTACTTTCTATAGAAAATGTGATCCAAAACACATTCCTTTACTCTTCATTACTCTGGTTGTTCAGAGATGCACAAATGAAACATGATGAGAGGAGATGATAGCTCCATCTGCCCTGTAAATACTGTCATAAAGTATTAGTAGGAAGAGAGGTAAACATACGCAATCGTAGCGTTCCTGATCTCTCAGTTCTTCCACTAGGTTAATGTCACTAGTAACCTCAGAGAAGAGTTTGTGGCTGAAGCAGGGAAAAGCAGTGTACAGGACTTGCATGTCTGCCATGCAAATGCTTCCTTTACACTTGGAGCAAAACAGAAGAACTGACCTTCACCTTTTCCAAGAAGGAAGGAAGTTCGGGTTTGCTAATTTATTTTAGTTCTTTGGAGTAGATCACAACCTCAGTTATGTCTTCTACCTATTGCTGTATATGTTTGTACAAAGGATGATTAGTGTGTTTGTGGATGCTGTGTTTTATTTCTTTTTTTTTTTTTTAATCCTGAAGTGTTAGAATTCCTGAGTTGGGCAGGGGAAGTAAAGGATTTTTCCTTAACGTTTCTAAAATAAATTAATGCTGTTCATTTTGATTAATGAAAAGTGTAATTTGTTGCAATCGTGTATCCATTGAAGAAATCTACATCTTTATCTATCAAATGGGCACAGCTTTCAGTGGACATACTTCACATTCTTAAAAGCATATTTTAATACAATCAAAATTGTGGATACAGCTTGACTAGGTGTTGCATTGAGAATATTTAAAAAAAAAAAACCACACAAACTTTGAAATAAGTACTGTTTTATTAACATTTAATAGTGACTTTTGGTGTTTGATGATTGATATCTGTGTCCAAAAACTGAGACACCAATTGTGTATTGCTGTTGTCTTCAGTGAAGCTCCAAGGATAGTCTGCCCTACAACACAGGCAAGTCAAAGTAAGTTGTCTTATTAGTAAGGTGTCTTATGAGTATGAGAGTAGGAGTATACAAACAGTCATGTTGAAGGCATCTTGTATGAAGAACTTTTCAAGAAGTACTAATTGAAGACAACATTCGTATTTAAGTGTTGAGGGAGCTAGGATTTTGTGCCTTGATGTTTTGCTGCAAGAAAATGTATCAGTGTTAGGTCAGGTCAGGGTAAATGTTTTGTAGTAACCAAATGATTTAAGTGACACAAAGTAACTGAAAGGGGGAGAAATTAACAAAAAGTGTCAAGTACGAAACTGGGAATGTTTAACCTTAGAAATGAAACCTGCAAACACTAACCTTCAGCATTAACTCCCAGTGCTGGGAGTTAACCATTTCAGTATAGAGAAACTCCTTTCCAAAGAAGTGTTTGAACTGTACTGATGTTATATGTTTCAACTTAAAACTATAATGGGATCTACTTCACAGGAATAGTTTAAAAAAGGTCTTGATGTTGTATTACTCTGTCCTTTTTATTTCTAAAACAACAGAAGTGGATTTCATTGTTTTGGAGTGTGAAGTTTTTGTCTTCTCACTCTACTGTCGTCATAGAAAATGTGGCTGGAACATTTGTTATCTCTCCGCCGTCCTAAAGACAGGCTAAGCTAAATATGCATCGCTCCTGACAGATGTTTGTTTAGCTTGTTTTTTGAAAATGTGTAGTTATAGAGATTCCACTGTATGTCTGCTAGTCAGTTTGAATCCTTATTTATATCTAGATTTTAGAACAGCATAATAATCTTGATGTCTTTTGCTGCACTGTAAACCCATTGCTTAACCTATTCTGGGTGGACGTGAGAATGGTGAGCGCCTTATCTCTTTATAAGACCTTCCACGTACTAAAAACAGTATCTTCTCTCTGTTCTGCTATTTAGACTAAACAGACTTTTTTTCAACTTCATTTTTGTAAGTGAAGCTTTTTTGGACTCTTGTGTTTTGATTTTTTTTTTTCCTGTGGTGGGTTTTGCATGAATTCTGTACTTATATCTAGATCTAATGGTCCAGCTAAACCCTTACCAGTACAGGATTGATTTGAAAAATTACTTTGTCTTTCCAATCTCTAATACTCTCGTTTATTCGCTAGAATATGATGGTTTTCATTTTTGTATCAGCCTAGAACTGTTGACTCATTCAGTTTGTGATTCACTGTAGCTCCGTATCTTTCTCTGCAGAACTGCTGCCTACTCAGTTGTTCCCATCTTGTAATTGTACAGTTGTAGGTTCCTGCTTTGCAGCTATGCTTATATAACTGCATCCTATTTTCAAACCACTTCTTCCACTTCTCAGTATCATCTTGAATTATAATTTTGTCCTCCAAAATGCTTTCATGCTTTCAGTCCCTTCGTAGCTTGGAATTGCTTCTCTAGAACCTCAGCTAGTATGAATAACGCTAATTCTTGAATCTTGATGTACATGTTCTTTCCATTTGATAGGGGACCTCTCAGTGCTCTTGTAAAACTGTTTTTGATAGCTTTTAATCCAATTTTTAGTAATTAAGACTCTCTCTGACATGTATGATTCTCAGAAAATTATGGGAGCAATTTTAAAGTCAAGTTCAGTCTGTTACTGTTCTGCTGTGCATACAACATTATCCTGCTGCAGTAGTAAATTACACTGGGTTAGCATTAGGGTTTTTTTGACAGGAATAAACTAAAAACTAAATAAAAGCTGCACAAGTCTTGTACTAAACATTATTCATCCACCTTTTAACATTAAATTTGTCCTTTATGGGTGTCTGAAGCAATAGATTACAAATTGCATCATCTGCAACTAAGCATTACCCAAGAAACTTCAAAATAACTTTCTCCTCGTTATTAGTATTTTGAGAATTCATACACAGCTACTTACTGATGCTTGCAAGATGTTGCCTGTAGAACCGTGAAGGGAGGAAACCAACATTGTGTATCTGACAGAAACAAGTTTTAACTAAATACTCTCATCTGTTGAGTGTTGTAGGCCAGAATGTCTTTTAATCTTTTCCTAGCAGACCTAATTTCTTTGCTTTTACTCAGTATGGTAGCTAGCAAAAACTTGCACAAGAGTTTGGAGTATAAAAACAAATGTCTGAGATTGTATTAAAAAACATTTCCTCACAAGATTCCTTTCTATCATGTCTCTGAAATAGTTGCTGACTAATTGATACTTTAGTTGATCCCTCTAAAATCAATTGATTGGACTAATCATCTGCTGAGATAGTCTACTTAGAAGTTGATCATATCATTCGTTTCTGTAGAACACATTTAAAACATGATTGCCTGTAGATCACTTTTTAAAATAAACATTGGGTGAGCTTCTGGATCTGTTAGGTTTGGCAGAGCCATCTGAGGTGGGAGACTGTGCACGTACAGAAGTACGGGAAGGTGAATTAGTAAGTTAACAGTTGTCAGGATCCTTAGTATGCGATAGACCTCAGGTGGGGTATTTTAAAATCTCTGCTTTCAATGACTTAATGTCATTAAACCTATTTGTCTTTATGACAGAAGTGCCTGTCCTCAATGTAATGAGTCTGATGAAGAGATTGTAGCCAAATGCTCACCTATGTCAGGTGATGAGATGAAATACATTTCTTCTACTTACACCTGGTTTCTTTTTTATTTTTTTTTGACCATCATTGCAGTTACTACTGCAGATATATTTTTAACCTCCTCTTCCTTGCCCCCGTGATTTAGGGTAATCTGTTGGGATACTTCTGTGACTCCGTGTTTAAAGGTGACTCTCATTCAAACCTGAAGAGTATTTCTATGCTGTTAATCAGGAACTTACTACCTTTCCAATACGAGATGTTAATGTAGCTTAATTTCTATAGCCAGCTGGTGGATTTTAATGAGCAAACCTGGATACAGTTCTGCTCCTGAAATTAATAACTTTTAACTACTTGCTTTGGGAAACCCAGAGCTCTGAATGAATGTTTTTGCTGATCCTTCTGGGAAAGGGGGCTCAGAGTGAAAAACCTTCAAGACTTTGCAAGAAAAATAGAGTGGATTCTCCTTCCTCCCTGTTTTTGTTCTGGTTTGATTTCCCCCCCTGCTCTTGGACAATATGTTATTGTTGGATCAGGTGATAGTAATAAACCTTTTCGCTATGGAGTTGAAATGTAGTGTTTGAAATCTATTTGTCTAATGTATGAGTTGTATAGCTCTAGCTGTTTCCTGTGTTTTGTGTGTCTTTTTTTTTTTCTCCAATTAGAGTCAGTCTTAAACTGAGAGAACTGGCAAGCCAGACACCAAAGCGGATGTGTCAGTTCATGTCTATCTAGTTATGGCTGGCAAAAGTTTTCTTTGGTTTAATAGAGTCTTATCATAGTTCAAGAAATAAGTGTTTATCTCTAAATTTCTGAAACAATCTTTTGCCCTATTTCATAGGCTATTTGAATCATGTCTTGAGTACAACAGTCATCAGGGTGCAACCTGAGTGAGATGGAGTTAGAACTCTACTATTATCTTAATATTTCTTGTAACTTACCTTTTCCAAAAATAAGTTCTGAAGTCATTTATGCTAATGAGAATTGATCCTTTTATTGCCAGGGGTAAATCATTTTTTTATTTATCAAAACCTGAATCAATATGCAGGTTTCAGTAAAGTAGGTGTTAAACTTTCCCATTTTAATAGGAAATGCTCCTACCAGACAAATTCTGTGTGCTTTGTGAATGGCACTTCCTGTTGTGCTACTGAAGACGGAATATTGGACAGGATAGACAATTAGTGTTAGACAAAACCAGGAGAGCATTTCTTATGTGATTCTCAGTGTTCAAAAAATAGCTGAAGTCTAGGTGGGCTATGAAGGTAGAGCCTGTGCATGGTTTTTCCTTGGATGTTTTGGGGTTTTGATGAGGTGTTTTGTTTGTTGCTTTTTTTTAATTGTTGTTTTTTGTTTTGTTTTGTTTAATAAGGAATCTCTTGAAAATGCAGAACTGCTGTCAAAGCAATGGATAGCGGTCTATTATTATGACATCTAGAGGCAGGAGAGTAGCATCTGTTTATTCGTAGTATTCCTGTGGTGGTAAATCCAAGAATCTCTCAGGTTCAATTTAGTTAGGTGGACAAAGTTAAGAATTGTGATACTGAAATTCTTTCTGCCATAAATTCATAGAGGTTGACCTTCTAGATACTTGCCCCTAGGCAGAAGTATGCTGACTGCCTGCTAGCCGAGAACAATATCAGTGGCAGACTGGTTTAACAAACCAAAAAGTAAAATCTTTTTTTCAATATCTACTGTCTCATTTCATTTTCCGCTTCCTGATTAAAAGTCTTATTTCATGATTTTTCTTTTTTCAGTAGCACCAGTTTGATCCACAGGTTACTGGCTTGCAGTAAGTCTTAGAACTGGAGCACTCATCAGAGCCCTTGGAGGGGTCTCCAAAAAAAACCCAGCAAATTGAAATATCTTCCTCTTCTACTGAGGCAACTACAAAAATTCATCAAAAGAAAAAGAACATAAATCTTGCTTCTGTGACCTGTTCTCAGTCCTCAGACTCTTGACTTCGTGCAAGCTCTACTCTGTTGTGCCCAAATGGCAAATGTGGCACCAGAATCCGTGTTGACAAGTGGGAGTCTGTATGGAGTAACTTAACACTCTTACCTTATGGCAAAAGCATACCTTTGCTGTCCTGCAGAAAACCATCATTAAGTCCATAAAGATTTGGCATAACTTCATCTACTGACTTGTACTAGGAAGTGGTTTAAGGTGTTAGTCAGAATTTTCATTAAATAATTCTGTATTAAATATCCAAGTCTTCTACAAATAGGTTTTTTTCTTCATGTCTGTGTTAATTGACAATTGACGTCATCAACCTGCAGAGATGGAAGCTTTCTAGGCTGAGGCTTAATGTGGCCTTGTGACTGCTAAGAATGATGTATATTTTAATTAGGAAATTCATGGTGAAATATTTTAACTCGTTTGTGCTATCTTCAGGAATACAAAAAAGAGACCTTGTTGACAAAGACTTCTAAACTTTTGTACTTCCTTAATGCAAACATTGATAAATCCAGAATTGTTCACTCTTATAAACTTTAAAAACTCAGTAGTCATGTAACTCAAAGAACTGTATTCATCCATGTGGAAGTCTGGAAACTTTACAAAAACCAGTTTGTTTTTAAAGAAAGTGTAGATTTTTCACATTAATACAAGTGATTTTTTTTCCAAAGGAGGAATTCATACTGTCCTCCAGGAGTAACGCACACTTATCTGAGCAGGGTTTTGTTTATAAAACAACTTTTAAAGGTGAATTCAGGCATGGTAGCCATGAATTATTTTTAGGTGATTCCTTCCCTTTAAAATGATCTGTTTAAATGGAAAGTTAAGTTACAATTCTATCTCATGATAGAGAGAAATAGATAGAAATAATAATCCTTTGTTTACTTTAAAGATTGGAATTTGTCTTTTAATTTCTAATTTTTTTTTTCTTCTCTAAAGAGAACAGGACTTTTGAGTCCATTATAATTTATGGAAAAAATATCTGAAAATAGGTTGAATACTGTTTCAAAGTTAGCCCGATTCTTAAATTTACATTATTGTTTTGGGCTGATGTGGTATTTCCTTTTTGTTCTTTTCCCTGTATGTTGAGCTTGTACATTAGCTTCATTTATTCTCTTCACAGTTCAATATTTACAAAATTCAAACTATCAAATTTTCCTTTTTTTTTTCAAACCCATACCAAGAAAAAGGTTTTGAAAATTGAAACCTGTAATCCTGTTGATGATTTTTGGAAAAAAAAAACAGGATGAAAACAGTCTCTGGAGATCATGTAGTTTAACCTCCTGCTCCAAGAAGAGACAGCTTCAAAGTTAGAAGAGGTTTATCAGAGCCTTGTCCACGCACGTTTTGAAAGACCTCACAGATAGTAGTTTCGTACCTGGGTCCCTGGGCAACCTGTGCCTGTGCGTTGCTGCTCTCGCTGTGAAGAATTTTTTTAGTTGTATTCGGTGGAAATTTCCCTTGCAGCAGCTCATGACTTTTGTCACTCCACTGCACTGTGCACATCCGTGTTTTTCAAACCTGCCTGTTGGGTGCGGGAAGAGTTAGATCCTCCCACAGCCTCTCCAGCAGAAATACACCCTGTTTCTTTCATCTTCCAGATTTCATGTGCTCAACTCCCAGAACTCAGTGTCCCCAGTATATAATTGCTGAACTTGCCACAAATTTCAAGGTCAAATGGTACTTTATGGCAGTATGTGCAACAAGGTATTTATTTTAAAACTGTTCATTTACTTCAGAGTTTAATCTTGAGACTTTTGTCAGCTGGGCAAAGGAAAGGGACTGTAAAATGCATATATTGGGAATTAGTGTTCAGATTCTTCTCTGCTTAACAGAGCCCTTTAAGAATCTCCAATCCTGCCAGAATTGTTAATAAAGGCTTTTGACCCTGTTGATTGTTCTGGTAATCTGCTGAGAACTGGTTGTAGCCTTGAAATTCCCCTCCAGAGGACTGCAGAGGCAACATAGTCGTTCTGGAAGGGCTGACGCTTTGAGATCGTAACAGGAAGAGTTTCCTCTATGTCTACCTGCTGTGCTTGCTTTTTTTTTTTTCCCCCCAGACTGTAACAAAAATGAGAACACAGTTTGAATCTTCTATCAGGATCTATTCTGATATCAAACAGTTTGGTACGTCTTATAAATGGGGAAAAGTGCATGTGTTTCTGTCTCTGCGATGGGAACTCTTGACAGGAATTTTTTTAAGACTTCTGATCTTGTTGCAGCAGGGATTCCTTATTTGTATGCTTTCACATGTTTTGTTTTTCTAAATCCAGAATATGTCTGTAGTCAGTTTCTCTTCCTAGGTTCTTGTTTCCATATTCTATTTCTCTAGTAAATTTCTTTTCTGATTTTATTTTTATGAATACCATCAAGTTTCTATTCCAGATTTATTTTTGTGAACACCAATGAAGTAAAAGAAATGGCATATGTCTCATTTTGTCTTTTGCTGTATTTTTCAGAAGCAGAAATATCCTTAATAAATAATTCTATTTACCTTTGATAGTTATAATCTTGATTATTTTTTAGCGTATTGAGGTTTTTTTCCTAAACTCCAGTAGTGGATATTGTTCTTTCATGATAAATGTGTATATTGCATCTTATCTTGTCACTTTAGAGTCTGAGTGATACAGAAGATCAGAAATTACTTTAACAGGTGAAGGGTTTGTTATTTCCTGTCTTTGGATTTTCCTTCTGGCTCAAATCTGTCATTGTCTTTTAGTGAAACTAAAGCATGGAATATATGACTTCTGTTTATGCTTAGCTAACTCCTCCTGCCTCAAGTGGTATTTTTTCTTATGGGAATGAGACTTTTTTTAGACCTTCTAAGAAATTATGAATGGCTTTTTTCTCTTTCTCCCTATTGCCCTGCACCGCATCTGACTTGCCATATGATTCAAAAAGGCAAAATCTACTGCCTATGCATTGTGAGATTTACAGAAAACGTTTCCTAATGCTCTCTAGCTGAGGAAATAGTGTGAAGATGCTTTAAAAGTTGGTATTTGGAACTATCGAGGATAAAGTCATGATGAGAATTGAGCTTCTGGTACTGAGATGGAGTTGAATCATGAGGGACTTCAGAAATAATGAGCTTAATATTTAAATAGGTAATGTATGGACAAACAGGGAAAAGAAAGAAGAACAGGTAGAACTGAGACAGATGGAAGTAATACCTAGCGTTGGAGGTACTTAGTGCTTATAAAGTTCCTTAATTATAAGTGTTTTTTATAGTTTTGGATGACTGTAGGTCCTATGGAGTCAGTAAGTGAGGCTGGGAAGTGTCAAGAGAGGATTGCAATATCATTGCCGGATATTGGAGGCTTTTTGTTAGTAATTTTATTATTGTCTTGTAAAAAAGTAATGTTATTAGGCATTAGGCTTGTATTTTAAAGGGCAGAAGAGTTTTGTTGACAGTATATTTTGATCTGTGTTCTAAAGCAGAGCTGTGAGTGTTCTAGCTAAATTTAGGCTCCTGGTTTAAGCAAATTATAAACTATACTTCTCTTCCCCTTGCTGTTCTGAATTGGCAAAGAAGTGTTGATATGCTACTTAAATGTCATAAGGATGGTAAAAATGGGCATGTGTTAATATTTCTTTCCCTTTTTGCACTCTATAACGCGTATCTTCTCCTTTCACAACTAGAAGGCAGCTAGCTCTTCTGAAGCTCATAATGGAAGCACATGAACTGCAATAGAATATGTATGAGGAAGAAGATAATCTGTCATTATCTTGTGATGGCATGTTCTGTTTTTCTGTCTCTCCTACTCCACCCATATCAGGCTGTTTACTCCACCCTCTGCTTCAAACCTTGTCTGTTTAGCGATTTATCCAGCTGAAGGCAAAGGAGATAGGAACCTCCAGTTGCATCACTGCTTTCCTATGCACTTTTTTTTTCTTGTAGCAATTAAATAGGCTTTTCCATTCAGGCTCACAAAAAGAATCACATGCTTTTTATCCCATAAATGCTGTTGGCTTAACTAATTTGACAACAGTAGAGAGTGAAATTCTTACATGGGGAAAATGAGGCATCTTGTAGTGCATATGTCTAGAAATGTGAAGTCGGAAACCATGTCTAAGTTATGTTCTACTCCACTGGTGATTTAATTTAATTTCATCTTGTACCATATTTAATTAATTTATAACTATTACTTTTGTAATAGTAATTATGTGTGTAGTCTGCTTGTATTGTGTAAAGTATTTGAAAAAACTGTTAGATTGACTTGGAATGCTAATTTTGGGGTTAAAAATCTCAGCATAAGTGTAACAGAATCTTGCATAGCTTTCTGTGGGTGCTAACCCAGTTCACTGAAAAAGGGGGAAAGCCACAATTTTAAGGGAAGTCAGTAACACAAATAGGCAAATAAGAACTCAATATTTTGTCAGAAGGAAATTGATAATTTTTTTTTCCTCTTTTTCCATTCTTTTAATTCTACTAAAACATCCATGTGTTTATGCTTAACTGCAGGATTGTCATCATTCTGTGATGCGTGACCTTTGAAATGGGTAGTAATCAAATTTCTCTAGCATGTATATAACCTAAAAGGCAGCAGTTTCCCTTTTAATCTCAAATTACTCTGTGCTAAAAGATAATATTCCATTTTATTATGGTAATAGAGACAAGGTTTTTTGTTTAAATGGGTGTTGTTCTGCCTTTATATGTCTGACCTATATAATGTTATGCCAAAGAAAATAATGTTTGGGCATGTATTTGGAGAAGCTAAGAAATTTTAATCATGCTGTAAATCACGGATTGGCCTTCTGGTGTGGCCTTTGCAGTGTAGAACTCTCTTTGAATTTTTCTTTAGTTTTCTATTTATAGCTCAAATGTTACCTTTGTATGCTACTTTCCCATCATTTTATATCATGATGAATGGTAAAGACTCTCGCCTTTTCTTGAATATGCTTTCTTTAACAGAATTTTGAGTTCATACGTATAGTATTAGGGTTTTTTTATATCCTTTCTGATACTGACTAATGCTGCTTTTTTTTTTCTTTGTAGAAAATGTTCCTGAAGAACTACGAGAACCATTTTACACAGACCAGTATGACCAGGAGCACATTAAACCACCTGTTGTTAACTTGCTGCTGTCTGCAGAACTCTACTGTCGTGCTGGGAGCCTTATTCTCAAGAGTGATGCTGCAAAACCACTTCTAGGTCATGATGCTGTTATACAAGCCCTGGCACAAAAAGGCCTTTATGTCACTGACCAAGAAAAGTTGGTGACTGAACGAGATCTTCACAAAAAACCAATTCAGATGGTGAGTGTTTAAAGCTTGTATGTTGTATGTCTTCTATTCTTCTATGTACTTCCAATAACTACATATGTGTCTTTTAACATATATCGTTATGTTGAAGTATTTTTCATATATATTATAACATATATACATTCATATATATTATAACAAGAGTTAAATATGATTCATTACTGGGAGGCCTATGATCGTTCTGGTCTGTTTCTTCTGTCTCCTCATAGCTGTCAGTGCAGGTGTACTTCCTCTGTGCTAATGCTTGAAAACATTTATCATTCTACCTAGTTGAAGTATTACGTTTTTAAATATAGCAGTGACAATATGATCCATTTGATTTCAGTTTTACAGCACTGACTGTCAGTGAAAGTTTCTGTGTTGGAAAAGTGGTTTGAAAATAGCTAGATTTTTTTCCCCTCCTTAGAGAAATCTTTGGTTAAAAGCTTAAAAAAAGAGATTTTGATGACATGAACAATTCAACCTAATAATATTCAGTAGTCACCAGTTAGATATTAAGTCAATGTAAAACACATAACATTGGTGTGTTCTTTCACGGAGAATTTTAATAATATGTCTTTGCTTTATACAACTGCTAATTAAAATATTAGTTCATCAGATGAATGATTCTATTACTAAGCTCATAAGGTGTGGATTTTCTTCCTTGATTAGACCTGAGTTGAAAAAAAACCCTGTCTGTAAAAATGATGGCTACATACAGCCAATTCTTTCTCTAGGTTGCTTATAAAATGACAGTATGATAGAATAAAATTATACTGTATTTAAAGTGAAGTATTTCAAATTATTTTCACCTTTTTATTGTTTAATATCTGATATAGAAAATAAACATGAAGTCTGAGACTGACAACTTCTGTTCTAATACAGAACTTAAGCTTGCTCATTTGAAATCATGAGCAAATTTTCTTGTGATATCAATTGAACTAATGTTCCTACTATACTTGGAGGTATTTATGGCACAATCTGATCTTTTCAGTTTGGAATACATTGGGCACAGGGAATAAAATATCTAATAGAGAAAGGGCTTATATAAATTTTCTGTAATCTGTTAGCTGAATCTAGACTTCACAGTCTAGTTTTCCCAGGATCTTTTTTGTTTTAATCCACGCTCTGGAGTTTGACTACTCTATTTTAGGTCGTTTGACACTTCTGTGGCCTGTAACTGCTGCTCGAATGGATGTGTGTGAAAATTAATACAGCTATGTTTTTATTGTCAACTCATTGTCTACTAACATGTAAGATGACTAACAAGTATCTGGCAGAATATGACCAGAGAGTCTCTCTTATTTGTTCAGTTGATACCAACTGATAAGCTGCAGAGCCTTTACAGATGCAACATCAAAGCTACTAGTTAGTGATTAATCATTTATTCCATACAGTATTGCCAAGAAGCATTAGGCCTCTTAGTTTGCACAGATGTTTTTGAGAAGTAGCAGTAATTGTTTACTGTGATACAAAAACTAAATTCTTTACATCCACTTTTTAATTTTTTTTATTTGAAAAATTCTTTCCTCCTCATAGAATGCTTAAGATCGGAAGATAAAAACATTTTGACAATAGTAATAAAACTAGTCGCAGCACTTTTTCTTTATGATTAAGCAGTGATCAGCAAATGCAGTAACTTGAAATTTTGCCAGTCTCTCTTGATCTTGATGTCCTTTTTTAAAAAGGAGAGCTCAACAAAGAACAAGTGGCATTTTAGTGAAAGAAGCTGTGGATAGCAAATAAAAGACATACGGAAGTGACACAAAATTTGCAGGACCCTTGCAACACTCGTGGGTGCTTTAGGAGTAAGCATTTATAATGTTCATAGAAGTCAAAGCATTTAGGAGGTTAAGAAACAAACTTCCTGACCACGTTTTTACAGAACTTAATGCTGTTCTTGTCGCTGAAGGAAGATAAGGTTACTGACTTGCGTTTATGAGCTTGTGTTTTTCCCATTTGATCCTTTTCTAGAGTGGTAAAGAGACATCTCTTTTCAGAGTTACCAGTTGAGAAAATGTGTCAGTATTCTCTAGTTTGGTTTGCTGATCTTTATTTAGTTCAGTCATTAATGTTGCTTAAAATGCTTTCAATAGCAATTTTTTATTTCTCCTGTGCTTGAGTGAGTGTTTGTGTCTTTCTTTCCTGTGGTGTTTAGGGATAGTCCAGCAAGTAGTTATTCAAGCATCAATGTCATAACAGCCGACATCCCCAGATTCCCGCTCTGCCCAGGTCACTTGTCCACACTTCCAGTACCAGCAACAGATGAGTGTACTGATGCAGCAGAGTTAGTTCACATGCAGCTGGGCTGACAGTGAGAAGGGACAGTGGAGTGGAAACACAGCTTACTTGGGCAGAGGGCAGCCGTGTCTAAAGCAATTGCTACCGAAGAAATGGCTGTGAAACGGTAGTCTCAATACTAACATTCTGAGCCCAAGAGTTTTATTGTGTCATGCTGTGCTCATATCCCTGTGCAAGTTTCTAGCAGCAATGTTTTAATTGGGAAGTCTCAACCTTTTTCTTTATACAATTAGCAAAGTTGACAGAGAATTTCAAATCTGGCTGTTGCAGTATTGATAAAGTCTTGAAATTATCCTCTTGGTGTCTTTTAGTATCTTTTCCTAGTGTTCTGTATGTCACAGTTTCCACAAGTCTTACAAAGTAAGATGTATATCGTGTTTCAGAGTTTCAATGATGATATTTTTTTCAGTTATATGGAACAGAAAGTTTGCTTATGTAACTAACTCATACATTCCTCTAGTAGACCAGATCGTGTTAAACCTATGTGCAATCTAATTTTGAGTAATTTAATAGAAAATAATATGGTAGTCCTCTTTGCTAGCCTGTCCTCATAAATAGAGGAAGAGGTTGATGTTTAGTAGAGGACATTTATTACTATCTGCTCAGACGTACTGTACTCGTATAGCTGGAAAGAGGTGAGTTTTAATATAAAATGGAACTATGGAAAGAGATTTCAGTGTAGGATATTCTAATTTTACTTACGCTTTATAATGCATGTAGCTGCCATCTACAGACTTGGAATTCCTTATACTGTATGTTTGTAGCAGTGATGGTTCTGATAATTAATTGTTGATTGACTTGACATGTGACTACTTAATATAACAGGGATGTCAAATTTTGTCCTCTGTTTCTTAGCTATAACTGAACTTTTTTCTAGGAAGCGCCTCACATATTAAAGTCTTTGAAAAGGCTAGGAAATGAATGTGTTTCTTGATGCAGTAGGGTCAGGATAGGTGGTAGTTTCCTTGTTAGTCATGACTCACTTGGCTTCATTTGTATCTAATATGAGAAGCTGCAAATTTTTTCTGTGTGTATATCTGTATATACATAAATATGTGTATATATAAAAATATATTAAAATATTTTAATATTATACAATATATTATAAAAATTTATAATATATTATATATAAAAAATAGGTTTCTCCAGTGTAACGAGATTAGGAAAGTGGCACGTAGGAAACTAACATGCAATAACAGGACCAAAGGCTTCTGTTAAAGCCCCCTGTATGTAGGGGTAGGGAAGTCCATCTGGTTTGTTTTAGTGTGCCTTATGTTTGGTTTGTTCATATGTCTTGTATTTGTTTTTTCTGGTAAAATTGAAAGCTAGGTTATTCTTCAGGCTTGTTCTGACTTAAAAATTTGTAATTGAAACTGTCTGTTCCTGAGAGATTGCATTTTGTGGTAATGCTGTAGGACTATTCAGTGGTACCTCTATTTCTGTTCTCCATATATTGCAAGCTATTAACACTTAATTCTAAGTTTATTTTTGTTAAGTCTTCATATTTGTTAGGATTATTCTATTGCCTTAATTTTTGATAGCGGAGCAAAAGAACCAAATACGACATTATTACTCTCCAGGTTGAAGTTCATGTGGTCTTGGCTCTGCTACATTAGACTTTAAACAGTGTAGAAACAGTCTAGAGCTTGGAATTGCAACAGTGTTGAACCATGAACCAGGGTACATTTCCCCTGAAAGTCATGCTTCAGGTCATGAATACAAAAGGAATTACCTGATGCTTAAAAAGTTTATGAAAGCTAAGTTGCAAAAATATAAGCAAAGATACTTATTTCAGTTGGGAAGTTCTAATTGAATTAAAAAAAAAAAAATCTGTCTTAAGCAGGCACTTCCATATGGAAATCATATGTGAGATTTTGACAGGCTATAGAAATCAGAAATAGCTTGAGAATTCAGCATGGTTCTGATAATTATGCAATAATTTTGGATTAATGCTTCCAGATATAATATGCATAGAACACTGTTCAAGTTAATATTAACTTTTATATTTCCATGTTGATTTATCTCTTTGGAATTTCACATTTATTTCATGAGCCAAACTGACTTAAACCTTCCAATGTCAGGTACACAAGAGGAAGGCGATTTGGATTTTTTCATGTTTTTTCTCATTACATATTGGATCTCTTTATGTTTAAAAAACCATATGTATCTGTTCTTACAGGATGAACCAGAAGAGACTTTTAGACAAGCTTCTGCATTATGCCAGTAATTTTTTATCAACTGAATAATGTATTTGACAAGCCCAATCCTTTTATGAGAATTCTGATATTTAATCAGTCTGGCCATTTTGTATTCATATGCTGGTGATCTCTTTCAATTTGCCTCAAGTGGAGGGAAGAATAAACAGATTCAGTGGGAATTAAGAAATGCTTTCCCTCCCCCAAGTCCTGCAATTCACTTCTGCCATTTGGGAAAAGGAATAAAGAATCAACATCTCAGTTCTCTGCTGCCTGATACTCTGCAGGGAAACTGAAGTTGCATAATTACCCAAGCTGTGAATATCTGTACTGCCTAGTCTCTGTCTCTAATGTGGTAGGGCCAAGACTATCACCCCTCAAGCTTGAAATTTAGTTAATGTCAAATTTTAAATACCTGTTTGAAGCCACATGTGTTGGGGGGGTGTACAGATACAGTAATGCTACAGACTTGTGCCAAAAATATATTTTCCTTCCCTTGTTGTTGTATATTGATAAAGCATTTTCATCTGACTTGCAAAAAAAATATTACTATCTTGCAAGGTTTCGGGGGAAAAAAAAAAAGGCAGTTTTATTTAGTTAGTTCTTAAATAAAATTTGATGAATAGAAAAAGGTTAGTAAATACCCTGTATATAAATGCTGTCTCCAGGAAAATATGCCATACTTTCAAATATTTCTTTGTATTCTCTTTTCAATATGGGAAAATATAAAAACTGTAGTAAGAATAATGCAATCAAAAAGTGTAACTTAAATTTGAACTCCGATTAGGAAAAATACTATTGCAGAAAAATGTCAACCAGCTGAGCATCTACCTTAAGCTTACACTCATGTATAATTATTTTTTGAAAAGTACTATTGTTGATCAAGAAACACTTAAATCCTCCATAGGGTTACACAATTGTCAGCCAAGATGTGAAGGGAATGATAGACTCCAGCAAAACCTCAGCAGTAAGTCCATAATAGCTTGTAGGATTAAAAATGGTTACCTCTCTAATTCTGAGACGTAATTTGTGTGTATGGGGGTTTAAATATAAAATATAGTGTGCTATAATCCGAATTGTTTATCCATTTAGCTGTAAATTACTTTTTTCCTTGAAGGTGTCTTCTGTGAGGGAGTCTGGCAATAATTCTCTCTGAAGCAGTTTGTGAACCTGGTCTATAACTGAGGTATAATTAGGTGTGCCTGTATAAGCTTTTTAGTAGTGATCAGGAGCACGCTTTTGAGGCCAATCTCCCTATTTCTCCCAGTTACTGCACTTCTGGTTTGTGTCGTGGAGTCTTCTTGGGAGCATGAACTCATTTTCTTTCAGCAGCTAAACTGGAAGATGGGCTCTAGGATTGCACCTTCAGTTGCCCACCTGCCAAGGGGTACTTGTTTCACAGGAAGAGAGCCGATTGAAGTGAATTCCCTGAGAAGGGAGGAAGGGTAGTTCCTGGGACCTTTGCACCAGTTTTGGGTTTCTGCTGTGCTGCGGTACTAATTGCCAAGTTAGTCATAGCCTGCAAAACTTAACATGGAAGGAAAGGGGATTGATAGCAGTGGTTTTGTACCCAGAGCCAGAATCTACATCTCTTGCTGGATGACATAGCAGACAATAAGTGGTTAACTTATCCTATAATCCAGATTTTTGATGTCTGACAGACTGCGTTCATTTGAAATGACAGTCCCTCTCATCAGAGGAGTATTTATCCTTGACGAAGGATGCCAGCAGCTCACCCAGTTAGCTTGCAGCTACATGCTGCAGCCTCTTCATTTTCATGCTGTAGAATTCTTTTAACTTTGTAAGGCAACAAAAAGTGTACTAAACACTTCATAGAACAAAGAAATAAGATGTGGCTTCCACCCTGAAGAATTCTTTTTCTGGTTTTAGGCATGATGTAACAAGTTTCCATTCCTGTGCTATTGCAAATTACTTGTTAGATGAGAACACATAAAAAGAGAATTTGCAGTTACTTGACTTGAGCCCATAGATACCCTAATTTGTTAGTTAAAACACCAGGTTCTAATATTAACTGACTTGTGATATTTATGCATCTTGCATAGCAGTATGTTTCACATAAGACTAAAGTAATAAGCAAAAGTAGTGGTGAAACAGAACCTGAGTTTAGTCTAATGTGAGTTATACAACCAGTCAGCTGTGGCTTTGGGTTGGGACAATGTAATCTTTGGACGTTCCTTATTTTTTGCTCAACTTTGTGCTGTAGACACTGGGTTTCAGGCTCATTTTTTCACACACGTTCCTTGTGAGGTTCTCATTTGCTTGATCCAGTATTTTTGCTGGTGTCAAATACACCATCTCGCTGTAGTCAGCGTCGCACAAGTGCATTTGACATAGTAAAGCAGTGTGGGTACCAAGCTCCCTCAAGCATAAGGTGCCAGTTCACACTTTGGTCACAGAAAACTGCTGTAGCTCTTCATGAAGTTTATTCTGCTCTTGCCATTTGTAACTTGTAACTCTAGTGTCCTGTTAGCTTTTTTCATGCAACTTATGTTGACTCATAACCTGGGGATTTTATTTTGCCGGCTCGTTTTTAATTATATTTGTCTTGTATGTAGAAAATACTTTTTTCTGTGTCATGTAAATAGCAGCAGTGACTTGGGATGTGTTCTACAGTATGTTTGTCTGGAATTTAGCGTATGAAAAACAAATACAGGTTATCAGTGAGAGTCACACTAGGTTTTGGTTTACTTCTGTAATTTCCTGGGACTCAAGTCCAATATTTAGTCTAGGCTTGCTCCTTTTCTGAAACTGAACTCTGACTGATTGTTTGCTACTAATGGCATTCTTTTGCACTGTAAAGGGTTAGCTTGGCTACAGTCAAATTGAGTCACTTCTGTGTTTCTGTGAGCCAGTCAAAAGAAGCTGCAGATGGAATAAAATTACGTAATTAAATTGTTCTGTGCTTACTTTAATTCATATGTATCTTAGCCTATGAATAGCTGAAAAGAAAAATTGCTGTAAAGGACCATTATTTATTAGAAACATCTCTTGTGGGAGAATATAGACATTTATTCTTAGAGCATAAGTTTTGAAATCTGTTTAATGAAGACTGTCTGCAAATAAAGGTAGGAATTAACTCCAAAAGATAATGTGGATACCTGTGTCAGAAATTTGTGGAAGACTTAGGTAACCACTGCAACATCCTTCAAGTTTTCATGGAATGCTGTCCACCTAACTTGTGCAGCAACTAACACGGAAAGGAGCAAGGCTACTGACACCTAAATTAGATCTGTAAAGAATACAAAGTAGGAATTCTTTCCTGGTCCTTTCCAGCAACTCTAGTGCTAAAGAACTGATCCCATCCACCTGCTTTCATGTTTGCAACTCTCCTCCCAAAAGAAAACTGAAAGCCACCTATATTTCTCTAGCTTTAGTTTTAATTTTTGTGAATTCTTTTTCTTCTTGCATCCTTAATTTTAGTACAAAAATCTATGTAGGATTTTGGTCTTACTCAGAGTTCCAGCAATATAGCTGGCATTTCAGATTTGTATCACTGAGAATCCTTGCATGGGAAAAAGAAAAAAATCTGATTATTCTTTAAGAATTCATTTCAGTTGTGCAGAGCTATTGAACAGACTGTGCCACTTGCATTGCATTGAAAGCGTATTCTCAGAACTGCCATGAAATCTCTGGTCTATACAGAACTGGCCTTACGTATGCCTTTGCCAGATCAATGTAGTAGGCAATGTTCAGAAATAGCATCACGTTATGTCATGTTTAATTGTGGCAATCGCATTTAATCTTTTACTAAAACGAGGAGAGAATATTGCAGCGCATCTTCCAACTGAGATACATAATATACGAAATAAACCAAACTGCTGCTGTTTGAATGATGACAGGACATAAAGTAAACATGTACCTCAAGAGAAGGTAGTGCCTCCTTATTGACTGGTAGTGCATCATTATTGACTGTTGTCTGTCTTGTTCACTTCCTTGCTAATTAGCAAACAGTGCTGTGAGGGCTGAAAAAAATAGTTGGTATTCTTCTGCCATGAGCAAACTGAAGTTTTTTTTGAACCAAATTGCTTCTGATTATATTCTTAGTTAGTGTCCCTTATTACTCTGTTGTTAACGGGGGGGGGGGGGGGGGGGGGGGGGGGTGGAAGAAAAAAGGAGTGGTGGTGGTGGTTTGTTTAAAAAACAAACAAACAAAACACCCTGAAAAATAGACAAAAAAAACCCTGTTCCTGAATTCAGTCCAACAAGGAAAACCAGCTAAAAGGAGGTATAAATTATGAAAGAAAGATGGTATGAATTAAAGTCTGTGAAGAATGCCAGATACTATACAGAAAATGCTTTCTAAGCAGGTCGGGAATTATTTTCATTAACCTTGAAAGAAATACAATTTTGTTAAACACAGTTTAAGAACATTTTCTTCCTGTTTCAACAGCACTATTAAGTAGTGTTGTTCAGCCTTTAGCTGTTGGTTTGCTGCTGTGAACTTTGTTTGTATCTCTTTAAATATGTGAAAAGGTTATTTAAATAAATATTTAGGAACGGTCTTACTTCTGCTAGGTGAAGTATATTTTTGGAGTATAGTAACTAAGCTCTTTAGAAAAAGAAGAATCTATGAATTACTTTACAGACTACCTAAAAGGTATCGGTTATTTCATTTGAATTATGCAAAGAGAAATCTTTCTTAATGCCCTTGTGCCGATAGGGGAACGCTAACAGTGTTGCGTGGTTGTAGCAGGCAGTTACTTGGTTAAGAGCACTGCTTTCTTCCTATTATGGGAAATAGTGAGCTGCTTTTAGCAGGAGGTGTGGGTCTGTCATGTAAACATAAGGAGAGCTTCACTACCAGCTCTGTGTAGTACATACACACAGCAACAAGGGGACAAAACCCACTGACTGTTGAAGGAATACGGTTTGTATTCCCCATGATGCAGCAGCTGCTCCAATATAGTACAAAGGAACAGTGCTAATCTGCATTTGTTAATCTGCACTCATGAAGCTGGCAATCTGCCTGCATTTATCAGCAAAGAGCACACTGTCATCACAGTAGATGTATCATAACATTAAAATCTTTCTTCTTAGAAACTGTGGAATTTAAGAACATTATGTTGTTTTTTTTTTTCCCGGAAGTTGAATGAACAAAATGTTGTAAGATCTCCGTAGTATGTCTAGTCTTTTTGTTTGACACTTAGGGAAATGCAATATAAAGAGCAGTGCACTTCAGTCATTTATGTTTATATGAACTGGTAGGTTTTCTATGAACCATTAGGTTTACATGAAATAGTAGGAAATTTTATTACCTGCAGAGATATATATCCAAATTACCTAAAGCAAAATCCAATAGAATTGGTCCTATGTAAGTAATATTTTAACACAAGTCTTAAATGTTTTTATCTGGTAACTTGTTAAACCATTTAAGTTATAAATTGACTGTAATAGTACTTGATAACAAATTGACTATCTATTCTAAATGTGGAAGATTTTCAGCTTTCCCCCATCTATCAGAAGGTCATTAGGAAGGATATCTCCCAGTATAATATGCTTCTTTGCCTTCTCAAGCCATGAATCTAAGACCAATGTATAAACAGCAAAGTCTACGTCAAAAAGAAGTCCTTAATAGTTTTTAGAAGATTGGAAAAAGCTATCTTTATGACAATTTATGTAATCATCTAGCAGTAGCTAGAGATCCAGATCAGTCAGCTGTCAAGACTGATGACATCTCTCAAAAGTTGAAATGGCAAGTGCTCTTTATAAGCTTTAAGTTGGATGTTTGGAACACAATTTAGAATACCTAGCAGTCAATATTTATGAAATGAGTATGTACAATGTGAAGTGTGTAGTAAAAAAAAAATTTCAATGTTTTGTTTGATAAAGAAGTGACAGGTTAAAAATTATGAGCTTTAAAAGTAGAAAAATTACAAGAAAAGCAGAGTGCATGTGTTGATATCAGGTAAGCATGTAATGATGGATTCATTTTACATGATATAATTATATAGTATGCAATATGACATTATATAGGGACACTTACATTTCTTAAATATGGATTGAAGTATCTGTTATATTATTAAAGTTTACTAATGTATTTTGAAACAAATTGCACAGTGGCGTTTAGGCAACAAACCTACCACAGTAGGTACCAATTAAGTGCTGTCAAAATAAATTAGAAAATGGAATCTTTATTATCAACAGCTTTTGAGAGGTTTAGTTACAGAATTTGTATCACCTTACCCTGTTTTTACTGACACTGGCCTGCTGACCTATAATTTATAAACTAATGTCTGGAGTTTTGGAGGCTTCGTTTTGCCATATCAGCAGTCAGAAGAACCCTACCATCAGAAAGTCTCCTTTTTCTTACGTTTATTTCTTTTCTGGAGTATCAGCCCCTTATTTTGTGTTGTCTACTATGAACATAAAGAACAGTTCATTCCCTTCTTTTTTTAGCAGCCTTTTATGTGTGGGCAGGTTATGTCTCTAATGCTTTGTTTCCCAAACCTTATCTTCATTCCAAATGTCCATCATTTGGTGCCAATCTTTCTTGACAGTTTGTGCTGAAAAACTGGGCCCAGGATTCTAACTGGGACCTTGTCAAGGCTTGTAGGGCACAATGAGAACTGGTGCAGTTTTTGCCAACTAGAGTCTGCAGTTGACACACCTGTACGTCAGCTGCCTCTTTTGTGACAGCATGACATTCATTGTATGCTCACACGTAGTTATGCTCTCTAACCTCAGATTGTGACCGCTGACCAGTGATTTACTTAGGTGTTCTCCATCTTAATGTAAAAGGTTAATACAGGCTTTTTTCTGACTCTTTTTCTCCATCATTTACGATTATTTTGAAACTGAATATAGCATATATTAGTGACACATGCTTTAGTGGGAAGTAGCCTGTGCTTGATTTCTCTTCTTAAGGGTGTGCTGTGAGGAAATAATAGAATAGCTTAGGTTGGAAGGGACCTTTAAAGGTCCCCTAGTCCAATCCCCCTGCAGTGAGGAGAGACATCTTCAAAGAGGCAAGGTTGCTTGGAACCCTGTCCAACCTGACCTTGAGTGTTTCCAGGAATGGGGCATTTACCACCTCTCTGGGCAACCTGTTTCAGTGTTTCACCACCCTCATTGAAAAGAAGTTTCTTCCTTAGATCTAATCGAAATCTACCCTCTTTCAGTTTAAAACTGTTACCTCTTGTCCTATCACAACAGGCCCTGCTAAAAAACTTGTCCCCATCTTTCTCGTAGGCCCCCTTTAAGTACTGGAAGGCTGCTATAAGATCTCCCCGGAGCCTTCTCTTCTCCAGGCTGAACAACCCCAGCTCTCTCAGCCTGTCTTCATAGCAGAGGTGCTCCAGCCCTCTGATCATCTTTGTGGCCCTTCTCTGGACCTGCTCCAGTAGCTCCATGTCCTTCTTACGTTGGGGTCCCCAGAGCTGAATGCAGTGCTCCAGGTGGGGTCTCACTGGTCTGGAGTAAAGGGGCAGAATCACCTCCCTTGACCTGCTGGCCACACTTCTTTTGATGCAGCCCAGGATGCAGTTGGCCTTCTAGGCTGCAAGTGCATGTTGCCAACTCATGCCCAGCGTTTCATCCGTCAGTACCCCTCAGTCCTCCTCCTCAGGACTGCTCTCAATCCCTTCATCTCCCAGCCTGAATTGATACCGGGGATTGCCTCAACCCATGTGCAGGACCTTGTACTTGGCCTTGTTGAACCTCATGAGATTCATGTGGGCCTGCCTCTTGATCTTGTCCAGGTCCCTCTGAATGTTGTCCTGTCCAATAAATGCACATTTGTAAAAGCTTCCTGGCCTATTGCGTGGAAATAGTTCTGTAAATCTGGGTGATATGTTTGTGGTATTCTTTTGTGAAGGCAGCCAGTGTTTCTAAGGAGCTCAATTCGCTTTTAAGCGTAGTGTTACATTAACACCTTTGATGTGCTGTACAGAAAAAAAAAAGTTTGAATCAAATACAGGACTACATGGGGTTACACCCTAATACATAAAACAGAAACAATGGAATGGACAAAATGTTGAGGGAAAGAAAATTCAATCCAAAATTTTGAGCAGGTTTTACTCTTCCCCCTCCTCTTAACTCCCCCACTCTCAAAAGCAGAACGAAACCTGCCTGATGATATTTAGAAGTTCCCTGTAAAGACATGTTTGTGTATGAGAGGTTAAAAAAAAAAGTATAAAAATGATGTGACTGCCTACAGAAAAACTGTAAACTAATGTGATTCAGTATATCATTTTGTCAGGAAAGCTTCATAACTTCTGTGTTGCTGAATTCTTTATGGTAAAAGGTATCTAAAAGGTAGGTACCTGCAAAGAATGAGATTGAGAACTTTTGCTTTTAGTTTTTCTTCAGCAACAGAAAGAAATACAGAGAACTTAACTTCTGCGGTTGGAAAGTAAAATAGTATGGTAATGGTGGAGTTGTGGAGTTGATAAAGACAAATGTATAGACGCTAGCAAAGAACTGCTAGAGAGAAGAAAATCCTATTGCTAAAAGTCCTACTCAATTAGTTTACTTGCTGAACTTGCTATTGGTTTTAGTATAGTAATTAGACAATAATGGCATCAGCCAAATTATTACGTCTTCTAAGGTGTTATGGCATCCCCAGGTACTGTCCAGTACGTTTTTCTTTACTGTTAGTTAGCATCATGAATTGTTTTTCTCAAAGTCAGCACATTCATTTGCCTGAAAATTCTAATTTTTCCAGGTCAAAGCTTTGGAGAAAAAAACAATCCTGCTAAAGTACTATGTACTTTTAACATCAACAAAAAAAATAGTACCTGCATGCCTCTAGGCATTGAGGAGCGATTTGTCTGGTTTTCCCAGAACATAGGGAAACTGAGAACTTTATGTAACAGGCTACATGTGGCTTGGTATTATTGGCTTGTACTGATTATGGGCGAGGGGGAAGGATAATGCAGCCTTGCTTGTTCTAACAGGATCTGATGTCTTAATGACTTCAACACAATTATGTTTTTGTCATACATATGACTGCAGTGTCAATTATTTTAGGTTCCTTTTCTCAAACAACTTTAAACCTTTGCTTTACTAGAGAAGATAGTACCTTTCTGATCACTACAGCTTGCGTCTTTTCCAGCTAATGTAGGACTTTACATGTCAATATGTCTTGTTTGGTTATCTTCTTACCCTCCCAAATTCCGAGGGAGAACTGATCACTCCTCTGATTCATCTTCTTCCTTTGCTACTTCTGTTTTCTGTTCTCTTCAAACCTGATCAGTGATAAGTTTTTTCTTCCACAACATTGGTAAAAATAGTAAGAGATGGTGAGCTGATAACTCATCCCTGTGGTGTTTCTTGGAATACGCATCCATTTATTGCTGATTCTGTGCTCAGAGTTGCATTTTCAACTTAGTTGACTGGATTAGAAATCAGTTTAATGTATCCAGCATTAAAAATTCTGTTTAATCAAAATGTATTAGTATCAAGTTAGATGCCTTGCACTCATAATGACAGTCTTATACCTCTCAGTTACATTTATAACTGAATTTAAAAAGTGGCTTATGTTCTGTAAGTTCATGTTTATTAGCATTATCTTTTGATTATCTATTTTTTTTGTAAGTCAAGCTGCTTATTGACTCTAAAATTATTTTGCATGAGATCAGAAGTAGGATGTGGGGCCTTAAAATTATTTGTATTGTCTGTTGACTCAAAAAAAAAAATCCATTTTTTCTAGTCTTGAAAAGTCCCCAGTGTTCTTATAGCTATGGAAAGAATAGCTCAATATGTACCTAGAGCTCCTCTTTAAATCCTTTGTAATTTAAAAAAAAATATTTTTTTCTTTCCTTATTTGCTCTAGACTCTGAGATGAAGATGTAGATTATGCATGAAATTGGCAAACTTGCAGATAATCTAAAGGCTATCAATAATTAATATACTTTTTAAAAGGCAGAATTGGAACTCTCTTGAAAAAAGTGAAAGATACTAGTATCAGCTTGCAGGTCACTATGTGAACTTGTAATAGAATTGAGATGTTTCTCTCTAGACCATTATTTCTCATCCTTAAACAGAAAGACTGTCCTCAATCATCAAAATGAGCTACTGGCCATCTTTTTAAGGCTGAAACCTTGGACAGCAGCACAAAAGACTGCCAGCACTTACTGTTGTTTGAAAGGTACTACATTCACTGAGGTGTTAACCACATGTATCTCCTGCTGGTTACATCACTTTTTCCTGTATTTCCTTGGTTCGTACTTTGTTTTAGATAATATTCAACTTAGCTACCATCTTGATGAATAAATTGAAATCATGTAAGACTGTTTTCATATTATTTTAAAATATATTATTTTTTGACTGTATTGTCCCTTTTGTTGTCTTATCCAAACAAAACTTATAATTTTTTTTTCCTACTTGTTATTTTATCTGGAAAAATATCATTCTTCCAGTATAACCACTAACTAAGTTTGGCTTTAAGTTTTCTTGAAGGCATACACTGCTGATTTCTTGTTCTTCGAATTGCTTCTGTACCTTTCCCTACCCTTCTTTGAAAAGAATTTAAAATATGATCTGAATTTGCAAGTTTAATCCTAGTCAAATGATATTATGTTTTTGTCTTTTGTTCCATGCATGGATGTCCTGTATCTGTCGTCTTCTGGTTGTTTATTTTACAAATTCTTTCTTGTACGAGTTCTTACAAGCATGTTGGAGATAGCTGCTGACTTGGAGGAGAGCGAGCCAAATTCACTCCTTTGCCAAAGGAAAGGCTGAAGTGCAGACCAAATAGCTATGGACTCTGATGAGCTTCCTTCCTGATCCAGCACGTACTGCGAGTAGTTCAAGGCAGCCCTCAGGATGTAGGTCTGAGGGAAAATGCGAGAGATGAGAGGGCTCAAGATGGGAACTGGATCTTTCGGGAGACTTAGAGTGATGACTGGGTGGGAAGAGAAGTGAAACTACTCCTGAGACCAGAGCACATAGTCCATCAATCCACAAAGCTTTGTTGTCATAGGACAATTTAACTTCTTTACACATTCCTCCTTTTCGTTACTGAAAGATAACCAGAGCCAAGTGCTTGGAGATGGTTCCTGAAAGTGCTTCAGTTGTATTATCCAAAGGGCTTCATCAACCTGTGACAGCTCCAATAAAGCAGAGACCTCCAGATATGCGTGTAGGCATGGTGTGATAAAGCCTATTGCCCGGAATATCTTTTTCCAGAAGGATGATATTTTTTTTTTCTCCTACAGTATGACTCCCACCTTTCCTCCTCTGCTTCTTGCAATGGCATCAGTATACACGGTACCTCACAGATTGAAATAATACATTGCTAATCTGTTTGCAACTGGATATGCTATTATCTGCATGCAACTGGATTGCATGCAATCTGTTTGCAACTGGATATGTCAGAATTTCTGGAGGCAAAATAATGGATTGTGATTAAAACAGGAAAATACTATACTACAAAAAATTATGGATTATTATAATTTGACTTTGACAATTTTATTACTTAATGTTAGTCTAGTTAGACATCAGCTTGATACCAGTTACTAGTATTACACTAAGTTCAAATGGAATTCAGTGATAAAATGTTTAAGCAAAGATTAGCTTTGTGTTGCTGCGGACTATGAGGGGGAGAGAATTCTTACTTTTTTAGGCGGCAAAGTACAGTACCTACAGAACAAGGAAACTGATTTTCTTTACAAATTTGGCAGTGAAGTATCTTTAGCACTTTCATTGCGCTGCCAGCAGCGTTGTAACTAAAACAGTAATAGATAAGGGTCACAATTTGCTCTTCTCTAAGCCCTTTTCATTGGAATAGCAAGTCCATGTGCAGAAAAGATTGGTTGGAAGTCTTCTATTTACAGAATAACTGATGCTTCCAAATGGGAGTATTTGTTGAGAGTGCCAGAGGCTTTCAGAGAATTCAATCAAGTATTGCTTGAGTATGAGAAAAAAAAAAAAAATCTTTAAGTGGGGTGTAAGTTGTTTTTTTCACTAAACATTGTCTGAAGCCTGCAAATACAATAAATACTGTCTCAGGGTGTACATTTTTCCCTAAGGAAAAAAAGTTATGTAAATCTATATTAAGGTATTTGAATTATTAGAAAACATAAATGAATATGTTTGCCAGATTTTACCTATATTTGACCTGAAATTGATATTACTCAAGTAATAAACCTCTCAAGTAAGATATACTGTTAGAAGAACTAATTTAAAAATAACAAGAGTTGTACTTTGTCTGATATTTTAATGTGACAAATATTTTAAGTTGTACAAAGTTATACAATGCACCTGGACTGTGAAACTGCCATTCCGTTTCCAGTTGAAAAGGCTGAATGTTTTCATGTAGGTAGTATTTACTAAAACAACATACCAGGTTATTTCCTTTTATGAACTTGTCCAATTTTATTCCAACTGAAATTGACAATTAAGTTGTAGTTCTTGTTTTAAATGTGTTTACAAATGCTATGACTACATGCTAATCACTGTTTTTACAGTATCTTTAGCAGAAGACATGTCAAAGAGCTTCATCTAAAACTCTGAGATGTTGCAGCTATTCTTCCCTTATAAAAATCTGTCTCTGTTTCACTCATCTCTTCTTTCATCCCAAACTGTGACACTTTTCTTTTGAAAAAACTCTTTGACCCTTAGGTGAATTTAGGTAATTTCTCTACCTGAAATCCATTTAAATTTAATACAGTATATTGTTAATGCAAAAAAAAGTACTCTCCAGTCAACTTACCCTGCAGCTTTTGTCTTAATCTTAGAATGTGAGCTGTGTAACTCAGGATGGATTTCTTTTCAACGTCATGATAATGCTGAGCACGTGACAGACACTACTAGATATTAATTAGTGATTTGCCAAATATTTTAAGTAGATTTCTTAGTTTTAGAATTTTTTTTGAAGATTAGTTTTATAACACCATTGGAATGTCTGTTCTCTAATGTAATGAGGGGAAAAGGGGAAAAAGTGACTTGGGCTTTTCCCTGAAATTGATGTCACAAACTAATGTTACAAACAAGTTCTCTGCCTCATATCTTTCTCTGTCACATATAAAAATCCCACCTTTTCCCTGTACATTGAAAGTAGATAGATGCACTTTGAGTGGAAGTTTATTTTATTCCTGTAATTTTAAACATTAGTTTTTGTTATGAATTGTTCAACTTCAAGTCCAGTATTCAGTCTCTAAGGTTAACTTGCGTACTTGCTGCTGTGAAAAAGCATGTCACAGTAGACTCTCTTAGATATTTACAGAAGCAGTTTTTGCAATCTTTCACATATTTCAGATGCTTTTTGAGATGATGCAAATAGCTGCATTTGCACAAGCAGTTTGAACCTGATTATATGTTGAAAGCTGAATAGTATTTTGAGGTGAAATTTGAAAGCTTGGTAGGTCACGTGTTTTTCCTTGGATTAGATTGTTGCAAATTTCAATATGCAGTAGATAGTGCTTAAGGTAGGGCTGTTTACTGTTTCAGTGACGTTTTTATTAAATTAATCAAATACAGAATAAAATCTGGAGACTGATAAAGACGACTATAAAATTGAGCCTATTGTTTATTTATTTGTTTATTTTTGTGAAATAATTGTTTGCCTTTATCTCATCAAGCAGTGTGTTTCACCATGATTATAAAGCAGTATATTTGCAAATATGAATACATTCACTACTGTATCTTGGCAATACATTCATTATCAGCAATTAGGAGAGAGTAATATGTCTAAAAATAGCAACTATTCTGTGTTTGAATGAATACAGTAAACTATATGTCCACGTTAGGAGTTATTTGAAAAATAATGTCAAGTGGCATGTTTATTTTTAATGCCGGTTGAATTTATTAAAATCTATTGTTTCAATGTTTCAGCAGGTTTTGATTATCCCTGGATGTAGAGTGGAAAGATAACAGAATTTCTTTCGGAAGTGCATTCTCAACAGTAGATATCTTAACAGTAAATACTGTTAAGAATGGTAAGGAAAAATCCAAAGTGCCAAAGAGGTAGCTATACAGGATAGGTCACTCTATAGTGACATTTCCCATAACATAGAACATATGACTGATAATACTGCAAAATATTATAATTCAAGTGGAAATTACCTAAGAGAATGGCAGTAAGGAAGCAATTATAATGAATAACCTTTATAATCTGGTAACAGCAAAGAGATGAGGTGGAAAAAAAACCCTGAAAATATTATGGAGAATGATGATAATATCTGTTTTCTTGTTCTGCTTGGAATGAATATTTAATAACAACTTAAAAAAAATCTAGGTAATTTTAACGCTTTCCTGTGATGTTTCCTGTAATCTTGATTACTGTGGAAATGCTGACGGTGATAAATTCACCTGAGGACTGATTAACATGAAAATCTATGTCACTTGGTGTGCAAGTGTATGATATTTGGGGAGTAGGTTTGTATTACTTAATGGCTGTAAAACTAATCCCTTTTACCAGCTATGGAAAAGTATAGGAAATAAGCAACTAAAAATCCACATTCTCATTTATTATAGGGTAATATATTAAGGAATAAGAAACCAACTGAGCAACAACAGTTCAGCTTACTGTTATTACTCCTATATGGCAGACTAATTAAAATTATTAAGCAAATCCCAAATTATCTTTTAATTACCTTTAATTACCTTTTAAAGTACGTTTTAAAATATTGACAAGTTTATTAAGTTCTGCCCAATCTTTCATATCTATAATGCATATTGTAAAAACTTTCTTTGGCAAAATTTCTTATTGATTTGGGTTTATCATATGTTTTGGATGAACAGGTAGACACTGTAACATATATTGCCTGTTACCTGTGATCAATAAATGCGCGGTTTCTTCCTTAGTGAGAATTATATACTGGCTTTTCTAATAGTGTCCATTCCATCTTGTACTATCTCAATATTGATTTTTACTGCTTGAAATACTACAGATTGACCTGCCTATGCAGACAGACAGCTTTTTGGGTTTGACAAAACTTTCCTTTGGGTATGTAGGTTATAGAAATTACAGATACTGTCTACAATTCTGATATAACATCCTTGAAGCCAACGATTTTAAATTGGTTGCTAAAATGTCCAGTAATGTGTCTCACATGTGCTTCAGAAAAGTTTCTTAATAATTGTCCTTTCCCTTTTAAGGATTATGGGATGACAGAGTTTGGATGCTTGAAAAGAAAACAGATGTCAGTCAATTTATAATTTTAATGAGAAGGAGGTGTGGCAAAAAAAACCCAAACAAACCACGAACAGACTTGAAACACAGTGAAATAAGGCATTCAGAAATTAGGGAAAAAAATCAGGAAACAACAACTTCTACGTTTCTTTGCTTTACTTAATCCAATCAAAAAAAACCATCAATGAAGTTCTCGCAGCAGTACTTCTCCAGAGTTTTTGGCTTAGATCGATGTCATTCCTCTGCAGTCCTTACTATTCACACTGCCTTATTCTCCAGCTCTTCTGAACAAAGCTGTTTTCAGTTCCTCCAAATGTTCAATGGCCAGAATGCCCAACAAAGATTTTTGTTCTGTGATTGTACTCTTTTGACTGAGAGAACAGTGTAGCTAACCAAACAAACTGTGTGACTCTTGCCAGGAGTTGCATGCTTTTAGCACTCTACACCCCTTTCTATCCTTTGCATGGGACCTGTGCTGATCCCTCCCTGGCAGTATGCAGCACTGCTGATGGGATTTAATGTTTAACAGACTGTTGGTCTCTGAATCTGTCAGTTAAGGGCAGCTATAAAATACTTTCATGTTCCTTTTCTCCCTTCGTGTCTCCTCCTCTTCCCAGTTAACAAGGTGATTTAATAGTTGAGGTTCATAAATGGGGATCATTCCTTCTGCTGAAGCAAAGATTTCATCATTATGCGAAGGACTTGTGTGGTTCCTGGACAGCATGTGCTGACATATCTGGTGCTTGTAGCAGAGGTTTCAAATAATACTATTGGTACTTACTGCTGTTCTTAGAAGCACAGCAAATACTTACATTGTAGTAATCGCTGTCTTAAGTCCTTGAAATGTGTTATTTTGAAAATGAAAGGATAGGAGTTACCGTTTTTTCATGTTTCTGTATTGTGTTTTTTCTGATCAGCTGTTTTCTCTGTTTTGTTTCATTTATCGCCCTGCCCTCGTAATCAACTTGCCTTAGTTGGGTAGAAAAGGAGGAGCGATATTTTGTCAAAGAAAATAGTTGTTTACTATGACGTGGATAGGTTAGTGCTGCAACTGACTTTACTGTCAGAGCTGCTAATTATACAACAACTCCTGGAATAACATTATGAACCAAAAAGACATGAGGAATGAGAACGTGATCGTGTCTTTTATTGTTTTAATCTTTAAATAGATTTATGAACTGGCAGTTATTGCATTACCAAAGGGAGATAGAGGAGAGAGACTTTTCCAGTTCATTTTCATGCCATGAAAAGTATCAGTTTACAAACAGATACTTGTGAAGGATGAGAACAGGCATCGTTTTGCCTTGATTGCCAATTAACTGAGAAGTTATCTCTAGTTCACAACGATCTCCTGTTCTATCTTAATTCTTTGGAAAGGAATGTTCTAGTCTTTCCTATGTGTAGGCCACAAGCTACTTACACTTTTTGTTTTTAAAAAGAAAGTTTTCTCAGAAAGAAAAAGTGCTGACTGAAGATGGTATCTTATCTGTAACTATTTTTCATGCCTTTACTAAAGTAACTTTTACGAAAAGCTTTAGTTACTATTTCATTGACCTTCCCATTTTTGTGAAAAGCTGATAGAGAGACAATCTATTGCTTTACTAGTACACTGCTTAAATTCCAGCTTATTTTCAAAGTGGAGTACTGGTTGAAAACAGAAGTCTATATCGTAGGTATCGTGTCCTCAGCACAACCCTTTTCTGTCTCCCAATCTGCTCCTGTTGATCTGCTGCAGTTCCTGACGCAGACGTAGCCTGTATGGCCCTCTGCTTAGCAGAAACTTATAGTGATGGGGACTACAGCCAGATGTCCTGCAAAATCTACAGCAGTGGATGAAGTGGACATCTCTGGGTGCAAGTAATCTATTAAAAAGGATTATTGGTACAGCAGGATCTCTGTGAAGGCACACAGATTGTTCTTTGTTAAGTATAAATGATATATGTGAGTACGGAGTTAGTTGGGAAGATGAAAAAACTGATCATAAAGTTTACAGTAAAATAATTGTTCTATATGTGTATGCATATGTATCTCTCTGCAGAAGCCCTACTTTACTTTAGAGGTTCAAAAATCTGTCTTAAAGTTTGGCGTTTAGTCTGGATTAACCAAACAAGTAGAAAGATTTTTGAATATATTTAGCAAAACAACTGTAATACACCTTTCCCACTTCTGTTACAACATCACTGTGGACCATGTCCTTGCTTAGCAGCCACTCTTACGGCTCTCCTGTCACAAACCTTTAATAAGTAGATGAAAAAATGTTGGTCAGCTGTCTGATTTAGTAATGCTATTAGTCAGCAGCTTGTCACTTACAAGGTTTTACTATGTTAACAGCCATAGAGAAACAAGTTTCTTGTGATCAGTATAATTTTCTGTGTCTGTTTTAATTTCTTTAATGCTGCTGATAGAGTTCATTTAAGTAGGAGACTGGGAAATTTCTTTTGACATTGGCTGTTATTTTAGAAGAAAATGTTTGACAAGGTCAATTTCCTTCTCATTTCTTACTGTGCTGTGTTATGGTCTATAAATGTGATATTCCTATAAACCTTTGAGAAAAAGGTCAAATAACTCCTATTCTTAATGTAATTGCCATTATAGTAATGAGTGTGATGACCTTGTTTCTCTGCCCATTTTATGGTTAATCAAGAAACAGCAAGGAAACTGTCAGGAGCCTGTTCATATGCAAATACAGGAAGATTTCGTATTTTTTCCTATAAAAATTGAAGCTAGTTTTCCTCTTCTTGAAGATAGTGTGTTGAAATGACCAGACATAATGTTTTGATTTCTTTAGCCAATATTTTCCTAGATGAACCAAGAAAGCTAAACCTAAGAAGGATTCCTATGTTTCTGTTCTAAAAATAGATTTTTTGTACATCAGCAGTTTAACAAAAATCACAGAAGCATTTTATAGGTTCTTGAGCAGCAGCTTTATAAAAACATGGTGATATTTGACATATGACAGAATGAAGTTGTCCCTAGGTCTGGGATACTTACATGTCAGAGGCATTAGCTTCAACATAAAATTTTTCTGTTTTATCTAAAATGCTAAAAGATACCTGTTTCCCCAACATACAATAAAAATATACATTTGGACCAAGAAGAATGGTCACCTCTCAAAAAGATGAATTTTTCACCAAAATCTCAAATCTCTTTTTTTTTTCAAGTTAAAAGTTGTTCTTAAAATGCCTTCCCTGAGTAATTTAAGTCTGTATTTCCAGTGTTGTATTTTGGCAAGAGTCTCACAGAAGTTGCAGCTGGGAGGCACGTTTCCTGAGGAAATGGAGTAGAATGTAGGAGTTAAAATCTTAACCTTGGAAGACCAGTCCCAGAAATGTGCAGATGCAGCCATCTCACCATAATGTTAGTAGATGAAACATTAAAAAAATGACATGTAAGTGCCTACATAGAAAAGCAGAAGGAGAATTGTAAGGAGCCTGTTCAGATGAACATATAAGAACATTTTATTTTGGCTCTTTATGCAAAAGTTTATGCTTGTTTCCCCCTTTTGAAATAAAGCATCCTGTTTGTTCTCACACCATCTTGTAACAGTTTAGGTTTTATGTGGTAGACCGAGTTATGAGGGATTAAAGTCTGCGTCTTTTTACACTTTTGTTGAAGGTATTCTGGATTTATATTGTGTAATAGAGCAGCATGGCAACTTGCATTGTTCAGCTGGGCTTTGGGTGAGTTGCAGGGTTTTTTTGTAACAGTCCTCAAATTTGGTTGGAGATTTCCATTGATAATTTGACCCTACTTTGATCCTTTTTTGGTCTGAGAAATGAGTGAACCACAGCTAACTTAATCTCTCCTCTTGTAGGAAAGCAGTGTTTGTGTTTATCTTTTTTTTAAAAAAAAAAAAAAGTCTGATACAAGCATAGTGATATTGAGAGCTCATTATTTGAAGCAAATGAGAGCTACAGAGTCGTTGTCTACATTTTAGTTTAGCTATATATTTACCATGAAGCTGGGATTTTGTACTGCAAAGGATACCACCTAACTGACATGATGGAAGATGTTAGGTGATTGCCCAAAGTAGTTGTAGATTCTCCATCCTTGTTGATACTAAAAATTTGACTACAGAAATCCTTGAGAAACCTGAGCTAATTGGACCTGCTTTGGGAAGGGACTTGGCCTAAGTTTTTCTAGGTTTCTAAGTTCATTCTTTCAAATGTTATTCGAGTTCCTCTGCAGCAATTGTAGAAAATGAGAAACTTACATCCTATCTCAACTGAGACTCATCCTAATCTGCAGTGAGTAATCAACCTTCCAATCTGTTGTGTCAAACATAGCAATTGAACGAACCAGTATATTGTACTATTCATCGCTGTAATTAAAGCATCGTTTTTCTCTCACTCTCATTAGTACTACATGCAGAAGAGCTCTTTATTAGTACTTCATCAGAACCTGAGTCAGTAGAAAGAGATGTGTTAAATGTTGAGAATTATGTAAAATTTCATCCTCTCTGTTACTTTTGGCAAAATCTTAGTAAGTTATTGTTGTAATATCAAGCTGATGGCATGACTTCTACCAGATGGGTCTTTAACATTCATTCATTGATTTATACCTGTAAGGATTGTGAGATAAAGTGTGAGAGTACCTATCTAGTTTCGTATTAGGAAAAAGGCAAAACAGAAATGCAGGGTGATTAGAAAGCATGTTATATCAGTTACCTGAGCAACAAAAGCTGCCATTCAGAAATGGGTATCAATATTTAACTGTGAAATGACCTCAGGACCTCAGCCTCTTTTTTCTCATTCCCTTTGTAACTTGTTCTCTTATGTGCTTCTAGCACATCACCCAAACCTGAACTCTTCACCCCAAATTCTGTAGCAAACCAGCTTGTCTTGTCACTGCTCCTGTGTCTCCATGAGGAAGTGGTAGTTCTCCAGCGCTCCTAAGGCTGTGTTCCTTCAGCAGATGTTCTGAGATGAACAGGCTTGGATACTTCCTGGTGATAACTGCCTCTGGAGGTGTTTTAGCTGAGCTGCCAGAGAAGTTAAACCACTGCTTTTAATATCATTACTATGCAGATATGAGCGAGTTAGGAAGAAGGAACTACTTTTTATTTGTATATGGATATAGTTGGTTTATAACCAAAGGCCTGTTTCTCTTTTTCCGAATTCTGTATTCTTCAAAGATTGGTGGAGACTGTTGTGACAGAAGAAATTCGGATAGTCTTTCATATAATTACTGCTTGTTCTTCGTTTAAATGTCCAGAGTGTAAGAGCAAAGAAACAGTTCACATATGTAACGGAATGTAAATTTTTGTATGGGATTTTTGTTTCTGGTTTATGACAATGTGATCTAGAAAAATCCTTAATTATCTGCAAAACCAAAATACTCTTGGAAATTTGAGGCTGGTCATATTTTTTCATCTAAATGTGTATAACTATCTTGATATCAGTTATCCTACATTATTTTCTCCTTTTAGTTTAACCTATCCAACTATAAATGTTTTATTTTTGAAACATGAAGTACTTGGCTTAAAGGCACTGGAATGCCTTTTTGATTTTTACCATTAAACACTTGATTCTTCCAGTAAATAGGATACAAGCAACTTCTGGAGTAATTAAGTACATGTAAAAAAAACCTCAACAAAAACAAAACAAAAAACACAAACAACTAGACACAAAACAAACAAAGAAACAAATACAACAACAACAAAAACAAAGTAGATAGCATGGAACTAGAAAATATGACAAAATAAAAATAATGTCATGAGCACCATTTGCTGGTTCTTGATTCTGGTGCATGTCAGGTAGGTGTGTTGTTTCACTATGACCTGGAGTGGGACAAGGTCTCACTTGGTTATGTGATTCAGAAAGAATCTGGGAATCTTTGTTAAGTATTCAGTTAGGATAGAGTTAACGGATCAAATTATTAAATTCCCTAATAAGCATAATGAGGAAACCTCAGGTAAGAGAACTTAGAAGTCCTGTCAAAATGCTTAACTCAGCAAGTGTCTGTACTTAAGAAATCCTTTTTTTATAAGTGAATTACATGTCCCATGTCAGATGTGCATAGTCAGTCAAATAATGATGTTTTTTATGTATTCATATAATTGATTACTAAATTTAAAAAGTTAACCAAATAGAGAAGGTTATAATAAATATTGAAGTAAAAACTATTCCCTTTACCTTGTAGAACCTGCTACGATGTGTTTAGCATGACTCAGTAATGCTCGTTCTTGCTGAACAGGCATCTTATCAGTCGAGCGCTTGTTCTTCATGGAAATGCAGTGGGGAGGTAATTTGACATGATCGCTCCACTGCAGGACAAGAATAACTAGACCACTGGGGTTATTTTAGAATTGTGCTAGACGTAAGTACTGTGTAAGGCTAGAGGAGAACTGGGTCCGAAAATCATCAAACGAGGCAGAACTGACTACTTCACACTGCTCCATTTTGTTGATCAAAGTATTGTAAAACGGTTGTTTCCTTTGTAGTATCAGAATTGTTGTCGTTTTACTATATGAATGTTGGTGAAACGAAGCAACAGCTTTCAAGTTTGTAATAGAGTTACCACCTATCGGTTCCTTCCTCACCTCCTGCAGTATCGAGCCTGGGCCTGTGCTTTCCCTGAGCGGTTTCCCTGAGCTGGAATTCTGTGATTTTCCACTCTTAGCTGAGACTTGGAATTTAGGTCATATCTCATTGCGCTGGCAGATTCATTTGAGACTCAGATTACCTAGGAGAGGGTCTCTGGGAAAGGGTGCCTGGGGCCTAAAGCTACTCAACCTCCTCAAAGTGCATTGTCCACAGAATCTGCAAGAAAGCTGGATTCAGAGATGTGGGTTAGCGTGGTACAGAAGGAAATCCTTACAGTGCTCTTGGCACACATTTTCTCTGCGGTTGTCCTGCATGTTTAATCCCTTACTTGCCTGCTGTTCCTGTCTGTCTTTTACACTGCAGATCAGCAGCTCTGTTTTTGCCTGTCTTTTCTCCTGAAGTACGTGTTCTATAATGGTTTTTCCATATGATCCGTACCTTCTAGGATTTATAAATTCAGTGGCTGTTTTTGTGGGGATGATCTCTGTCTTAGTTATTGTATGCTCTTTCTTGCTTTGTTTCTTTCTAGTTATCTTTGCTCTGTCTTGGTAACAATCTGTGATAATAATCATACGAGGAAATGTAACATTAAGAACTAATATATATTGGCAGAACATTAATGGCAATTTTGGTTTTAATTTAAGAAATATTACTTACATTAACAGATCAGTTATTTTTAGGAATACATTCAACATGTTTGTAATGTTAGTGCTTACTTGTATGTGTTATCTTCAGAGTAAGTTTCATCAAGCCCATAGAATTTGACCTGTACTTTACTGTTAACTGAAGTAACTGACTCAAGGTACTATTTTTTTACTGTATTGTAAGAAGTATCTGGATCCGAAACCACTTGTTTTCAGCAGATAGAAACAGTTGGTTACATGCATGACTATTGATACAAAGGTAATGTAAATGTTCTCCCACCTAATTGTAGAGAGCTGATCTGTTCTTCGCTCAAATGCCTTACCCAGTGTAGGCAAACTCTTTAGGGAATTTAGCTAGAAATATGTGTTTATTGTGCAAGTGAGAACTACAGTGTGAAGACTTTTTTAAATATGACCAAATTCCTTCACAAAATTCTTGCCAAAAAATTCTTGAAGCATGACCAACTTCAATGAGAACAGAAATATTCGTGTTTACAAAAACCATATTCTGTCAAAGATCAAATCTCTTCTCCAAAGCATAGTGAAATTAGAGGGCTTTTTCTTTCAATAAAAGAGTCAAGGAAAGATTGATTGATTGATTTTAGCATGAGGATAGCAATTATATCTCCTGTTCTCTTTCTGCCCCTTTCTTCGAGCACCGTAGTGGGAAACGGTTTTGCCTATGATTTTCCTAAAGGGGTAGGTCGGAAGAGAACTGCTGACTTGAATATCGTTTAATGGAATATGAAAAATATCCTTAATAGTAGGTAATAAGAGCTGTCTATACTATGCAATATCTATCTGTAAGTATCTGTGTGTACAGTATCATATACACCTTTTGCTTAGTACACTTTTTTATGAAGTGGTTTGCAGCTCTTCAAGGGAGGTGGAGCAAGCTCCGTAATCAAAGATTAGGCAGACAGAGAAAGCATTAGCAATCATGCTCAGAATAATTTTTCTTCTACAGTTCAGTAAGCTTCTTACTGAACTATTCAGCAGTAGAAAATAAATCTGTGGAACCTACGTTACAGGGCAGAAACTAACTAGTAATTACATGAGATTGTAAAGATTAGTAAATTAAAACTCTTGTGTTCTGTGCAGGGTGTAGCTGGGAAAGACAAAACCATGCTTGTGTCTTAGAAAATAAAATACTTCTAAGAATCCAACATTTTGTGGTTTGGGTTTTTTTCTAGTATTCTGTAGTGTGCCATGTAAGACTTCAGTAGTTTACACCATTGTAGTGAAATGATCGAAGAATGAAAACATTTTTTTGAATTGGCTTAAGCAGAGATTTGGTTTTAACAGTTTTGTGATAAGTGTATTACTGCCTGTGTTTTTCACAGCTGCTGTGTTGATCTTGATTTTTTTTTGAAGATATTTCTATAATAGTTTTGCATTCTAATCTGTGTAATCTAATAGGTTACTGATTATTTTTTATTATTATTTCTCTAAAATTTTTTTTTTTAAAAATCATATGTCCTTATTAAAATATACCTTGCTGTAGTTCTGGATGTGGGAGGTATGTGACAGCATGAAATCTTGCCTGAGTTTTTTTATGCTGCGTGTCAGAACACTGACATCTTGGAGGAAATTGCCGCATTTAGAGTACCGTCTTGGTACCAGTCATCAGCAGCTCCTGGGGAGTTCCTTCAGGCATTGCATTACAGGCTCGTCCAGAGAAAGAAGACATTGCTGAGCAGCTGATCCTGGTTTCTGCCCAGCTCAGAATGCTATCTGTATTTCCCCCTCAGATAGGAAAGTTTGATTCCTTGTATCGTAATTCAGTCATTATTGCGGATGTGACTAGTAAGTGACCTCTCCCTCTTGCTTTTTCAGTTGTACCTAAAATATGCTGTTGAATGAGATGTACAAAAATGGAAATTTATTTACTATCAGTAGAACTTTTTTAATTTTTTTTTTTTAGAGAACTTCAGCAGTTACACTGATAAACCCTGTATTTGGAACAGGAAGATACTATTTTCGTAGTGCAGTGTTTAATTTAGTCTTTCTTGTTGAGCACAGTGAATTAAAAGATGTAAAAGAATGCAGTTTGTCTGACTCTTTCCAGAATAAGTGGAAGAAAACCAGTAGAGCTGTATGTGGAATTAAATAGTTTTCTCTCCCTTTCTGTACCTCCTCCTCTTTTTACAAAAAAAAAAACCCAAACGTACAACTATTTTAGATATGTTATCTTATGTGCTTATTTGCTTGCTTGCAGTTTTCTGGGGAAAAAATCCATAGATATTAATAGTTTTAAACATTTTTATAAGTAATTTATTTACTAATAAATAAAGTTTAATTTTGCTAACTGGGAAAAATAGCAATTTTGTAGTTTGTTTCTCAGGATAATAGATGCAAGTTAACTCAAATTCTCCTTTTTGTTATTTACTATTTTAAAAAAAAAAAATCTCTTTTTGAGTGTCCTGGCTGGATAATTTGGAGTCACTTTTGAGACTCTGAAGATGCTTGTATTTGATAGTTTACATAAAATAAGAGTTGTGACATGGATCCAGTCAGTGTGGGTACAAGTTTATTACACTTGGTTTTGATAATACAGTGTGTTATCTAAAGTCATCCCTTTCATCGTTCCCTCTGTTTGCTTTAGTAGTTTGCAGTTGATTAATAATTCGCTAGAAACATTGAAAACGTGACTCAGCTAGCTAGTTGTAAATAATTTAATTTTCTTAATGTGTTTATAATGTATTGAGTGTATCAGCAGTCCTAGCAACACTTCAGTGGCTTTCTGTCTCCATTGGCAATCCAATTCATGGGTATGATCAAGTTTTACAGAGAAACTGATGATCCAGCGCGGGAGGTGAAGGCTACTGAATTCCCACTGGGAGAGTTGCTGGTGATGGCTTTTCTTGCAAGCCAGTCTCGGAGCACAGGCACAGTAGCCAGTGAATTTCGCATGGATCAACAAGCAGGGACTAAGATTTTGCTTCCAAACCTGCTTGGAGCTTCCGTGGTTGTCAGACCTCAGCTGGAAGGCTGCGTCCGCCCCTCAGGCAGAGGATTACAACAACCCTCTTGTGCAGCAGGCGGTCTGAGTGGCTCTGGGTCAGCAGAGATGACTATTAGCACACCTCTAGCAGTACAGCTTCAACTGAGGCCGCTCTTAGGTCTGACTGGAAAACGTGTTTTGTGTGCTACCTCCTCGTAAAAAGCAAATCCAGCAATTTCTTGCTATTGCAATATCTCCATTCCATTCTCTGAGGAGGTTCTGGAAATGGCATGAGGTTTTTACGAAGATGCTGTTCAGACTAGGCAACAAAGATATAGCAAGGAAAGACCGTTAGAGCAATGATCCCTGGATGTCAGAGACAATCCAAGTCCCAGGAAGGTTGGCCATCAGGAACAGTTTTGTGAATGTCTTTTAGTTAGTAAAGTAAGTGTAGTTGCCTTTTTTTTTTGTCAAACAAAGCAGCTCAACTGCATAAAAAAGTGCTGCTGCCTGCTTCTGAGGCCAAGCATGATCATTTTCGTCAGTGATACAAACACTAACGGCAGCACAAAATCTGAATCTGTTCATCTTTTTCCTGCTGGGAATTCTGGAATAAATGATGTGCATGTACTGCCTTAACTGTAATGATCAGACAGCATATTGCTGCGTGACTCATGTTGTTCATTGCTGTTGCCATGGCTGTTACAGCTAGCTTGTGAGATGTTTGAATATTTTTTACAGATTTGAAGCAATGGTGTTATCAAGCGTTTGGGATCTTTGTTGCATCGTGAGCAGTGTTTAAAGGCAATGTTTTAAAAAATACTGTCTTTGGAAATCATTCTGGTTCATGGGAAATGTTGCTTAATACTTTGAAAGCTGTTACTGTTCTCATCATGAAGCAGAAGCAAATCTGTTTAGCTGTAGGCACTGCCTCTACAAACCACCATAATTTTCTTATATAGTTACAGGAATCTAACGTAAATCCTGGTTGTCATCCTCTTTTTGTTGTTGTTGTCTGGGTTTTATTTGTTTGTTTATTATAAACTGCGAAATAGCCATTGTCTTTTAATACATAACAACATCAGGAGAAACATACCTCCTCTTTTAACAGAAGCTGTATTTTATTTATTAGAATATGCTTGTTTTAAACCTAGTTGTGCATATATAGCTGCATCTGCATAAGATAATTAGAAAAAATAAATATAAAAATAAGGAAAAATAAATACTTTCTATCATGTTGATTTTTTGCTTAAGATTAGTACAATTGTGTCTTGTTCCTGAATTATGACTTTAAAAATAGATGAACTTATTAATGCAGCATTTTCATGATGATGAAAGTTGTTTACCAGGCAGTCTCAACTTGCATTTCCAGTACAAATAACAGGCAGCGGGTTTTGTTTTCACCAGGGTGACAAATTTAAAAGATCTGTTTAGCTCTGTTAATAGCGATGTCATGTTTGCATCATTAAACTTCCTTATTCTTCCCATTTCCAGATTTTTATTTTTGGTGTTAAATTTGTTACAGAAGTTGTTTTAAATTGCAATAAGCACTTTCTTAATTAGTGTCACTGTGCTTTGTATTGCATTCTCAAATCAGCTGTGTGTGTTCGTCTCCATGTCTTTCATTCACAAACTGACAACCAGACAGAAGACTTGTAGCATTTACAGTTTTGATCTTTGCATCTATGTTCAGAAATGACACGTGAGAAGGTGATCTTTTGATGTGCAAACTAATTAGTTCTTGCTGCTTCTCTTTGTAGAGTGCTCACTTGGCCATGATCGATACTCTTATGATGGCATATACTGTAGAGATGGTCAGCGTTGAGAAAGTGATTGCATGCACTCAGCAGTATTCATCCTTCTTCCAAGCTACAGATCTCCCTTATGACATTGAGGATGCTGTCATGTACTGGATAAACAAGGTAGGAGTACTGGAAAAGCAAGCTGTGATTTTTCTTTGTAGTCTGTATGATTCAATTAGAGATGAGTGGGTAGGATATGTACATATGTAGGTATATCAAGACTGGGTCTGATACAGACTGTTCCTTCATCTACTGTGTATGGATAATAAAAAGCAAAGTTTGCAGAAATGAGTTAAACATGTTATGTGAGCCAAATAAATGGGAAGTCTAAACAAAATTATATCATATATATTACATATGACATCGTAGCTGTCACTGTCGTATTGAGATGCCACAACAGCTGCTTGAAGGTCTCTTTTTGGCTCTTTAAATTGTGTAATTTATCACTGTTTAAAACCAAGGTATTCTGTTTGTATTTGGACACATCTTGCTTGAAGTGATCTACCTTCACTGTATAATCAAATCAAGTAACAAGGATACACTCTTAATCAAATGTGATTGAGCATAATAAGGGGCAGGTTAGTTTATACAATGTAAAGCTAACAACTAGTGACCCCAGACTGCATCTGAAGCTGATGTTTGCTGATTGTACTTCAGGGCTATGGTCTGAAATATTTGTTTAGTCTTTTCAGTCAACTCAGAGGTAGTCATTTATAGACCTTTTGAAAACTTACAATTTCTATGACTTGTTCCTTAGAACAGACCACTGAATAAAAAATTTTGTCTCTAGGTAAATGAACATTTGAAAGACATAATGGAACAGGAACAAAAACTAAAAGAGCATCACAGTGCAGAATCTGCAGGAGGTCAAAAGGTAGGCATATGAGTTAAAATACTTTAAAAAAGAATAAGCATTTATCTGTAAACAAAAACTACTTGCATATAGTATATACAGGTAAATATACATTTGCAGACATTGAACTTTTAACTGCTTCTTAAAGAAAGCAAACTTCTCATTTTCAGTCAATTTGTTATTAGTTTTAGCATTTCCATAAAAACATCCATTTAAATGTAACACTAACAGAGTTACACTTTTTATTCCCAGTTGTCCTTTATGACAAATAAATCTTTGATAGCAGGGAAACATCTGTTATGTTAGTCCGAAGGAGTTTATTAAGATTACTGAATACTTTTGGATTAATGAGAGTTATAGTCAGATCTGATATGAAAAAGACCGCCACATTTTTATTCATGATTTTTAATGTGTTTTCCTTGTGAATTGCATGCATCTCAAAAGAGAAATCCGTATGTGGCATCATGAGAAGCATTGCTGTGGTTATGATCCAAAATACTGGTTGATAACAGTTTTTATTATATATACAATAAAACCAGATTATGTTTGATTCCCTTTCCTAACGGGGTTTTTTTCCTTTTGTTTGCAAAGCTCCGTTAATTAAGTAGCGTTATACCTATCAAAATATGGAAGGATATCATACAGTCCCAGAGTATGTACAATTGCTTGCTTCAGAATGAGATCGTTTATCCTGTTGTGGTATTACTGGGGAATTGGTAATTGGTTTGAACACCCTTTGGTGTTATCCCTGCACTTGAATGCAGAACAGATTTCCTAGCTGCTGCAAGGCTGTAATCCGAGTTCCCTTCCTGGTCTGTTGTCATGTAAGTAGCTAGCTCCCTTTCAGTGCTGTTCTGAAGGAATTGGGGGTTACCTAGCTAGATTAGAAGTTCACCTTCAAAAGGTATGAATGCAGTGAATGTCCTTGCACTTCTGGTTTCTTTTTCAATATGAGGAATGATGAAGGCTAAGTATGTAACTCAGCAAAAGAAAATGGTATTTTTTACAATAGTAGTGTGACCCTGATGCATATATCCGGATATGGAAAATTTAATCCGTGTTCAATAGTGATAGTAGCACAAAAATCTGGAGGCTGAGATGTCCTTGACAAGTTCATTTCTCAAATTCAGATAAAACAAAGTAAATGTGGGGGTGGGGAGATAACCTATGATCCTCTGTCCTCTAGTGACTTTTCTTTTTCCTGGAAATAAGAGTAGGAAGTTTTGTGTGGTTTTAGGTCACTTTGAAAGATGGGAATTATTTTTACAATCCAAAGTACATGAAAATAATATTATTATATTTATAATATTATTAATATAAGAAACAAGGATATATCAAAGAGAACGTTATTATCAGAGCAATGCCATAGAATTATCTATATTTGTAAAAATGCAGTAATGTGTATTTTCGCTTACATTACAGTTTGCACTGTATATTAGGAATAGCAAGATAAAATTTTTCATTTATAATTGATCTTTAATGTCAGCATTCTTGAATCAACTGTTGAAAGACTTGTATAGTCTGTAACTCTGATCCTATAAATGGACCTAGTGGAATAAAACATTTCCATAAAAAGGGTATAGGCATTTGTGATGTTTTTCATGTGAATTGTGAAGCTATAACACAATCAGAGCCCTCTTCTGTTGGTCAACGTACAAATGCATTTGCAAAACAGCAAAATCATGCTGCAGTTGCCATATCATAATTTGTAATTAAGGCCTTCTCTTCTACACACTGAATTTTCGATACTATTATCCCAGATATATGTCCTGTCATTTGCTTCAGTGTAGGATTCAGCTGCATAAATTACATTGTCAAGTAAGGTATTCCATGCTAGGGGACTGTATTAGCATAGCTTTGTTAGCTAAAATCTCAGCATGAGCAAAACTTCAGATTCCAGTTGACCCCTAGTTGACTCTCCTGACAGTAAATTTATTGCAGATTATGTTTTGTTTTTGTTTTTGTTTTTTAAAAAAAGGCTATTAGAAGGTTACCCATCCTTCACATTGAAGTACATGAGAAAAATGAGGATAAAATTACTTAGATAATGAGTTAAAATATAATTTGTGTATTAAAGTTTCAGTGAATACAATGATAAAATAGAATCTGCGTCTAGGAAACAAATCCATATGAATATGTATTTTAAATGTACATTTATATGAAATGTATTTTAAAGTATTTAAGGAATTTGAATTACTGAACTTCTTACTTTGCAAGCAGGAAGACAGCAAAATATTTTCAACTCATTTAGATTATTTAACTCCAGGTTTTCTTTGAGAAACACAGGTCTATTCAACTGATGGCTAATTTACTACTCTGAAATCTCAGCCTTTCTTTTTCTTGTATGTCTCAGTATTCCCCAAGTTTCCACTTACTTTTGCTGAAGGTAATGGTGACTGCGCACATGCAAGCATCTGAGATTTGGAAACACATTAAACACCGTAACTAAAACCTGTATTTCTTAACTGTGGATCGTACTGACCGCTAGCTTTCCAAAGAAAACTATAATGCAGATCCTTGAATGGATCAATTGCATCAAATCATGTTGGTCAGAGTTTCTAATGGGAGCTTCTGTTAAGTTATGATGTGGCTCCTGTCAAGAATCTTCTAGTATTTATTCCCAGATGCGCAGGTGTTTTATCCTGATTATCTGTCTCCGTATTGCATCAGTCCATGCATTCCTCTTTTTATAGCACAGAGTCAGTGACACGTCATGTTACTTTATGGTGTTGACCCTACTTTGTATATCTCAGTAAAGCTATGAAATAACTGTAGCTGAATTTCTGTTCCAGGTTGGGTGTTGTTGAAATATGTGTATAATTTTTTTATCTGAATACTAATTAAGTGTGATTTTCTTCTTTCTTTTTGTTTTTCTTCTCCATGTCATGCTATGCTTGGGTTTAGTTATTAGTATAGGTAGATTTTCTTAAATTAAAAACAAGGCATGAGGGGATTGAATTCTGTCTTTGTATTAACTAAAACAGTATTATTAGGCAGTTTTCCATTTTTATGAAAAAATTAGATTATACTTCTCTATATTAACTATAGCATTTTCTGTGCTCGTGTTACAGTTGTAGATTAATTCTCGGTATCTGAATTCAATTGTTTCATTTTCTTTCTTTGATGTTTTTAAACTCCTAACTGCTGCTTCTATTTGTATTTTAAAACTTAGCATGAAGGGGAACTGAGATGTTTAATTGTGCCTCTTTTGTGTCTTCCACCATCCTTTTCAGGTTGGGGTTCTCTTTTGTAATTTAGATTCTCCATGTTACCAACACAGTTAGCAGTTCAAAAGGTGATGATTCCATTCTAAAATTCAAGAAACTTTGCAATCTCCCTTCTGCTCTAGCCAAACCTTTGGATATTTAAGTTTCAGAGCTTTTAAGGTGTGCTCAGGTTTTGAACCTGAACTAAATTTAAGTTAAGAATACCTCTTCTGCTGATTTAGAGGGATGGCCAAACAAACATGGGAAGAATAAATCATTCTACCTGTTAGGGAGAGGTTTCTTTAGTTTTAATTTCTGGCCAAGAAGCAGTGAAGTTACTTACCTAAAAGATGCAACAAAGTTAGTGAGTAGACTTGTTAGTTATTTTATAGCTTCCTACTGTGATAAATTCGTAATTATCTGTTGTGAAGAATAATCTTAAACCTGCCAAATTAATGCCTTACTATCTTGTTACAAATTGGCAGTGAATCTTCATGCAATAAATAGTAAATCTCTACATTTCTAAAAATTGTAAGTGTCATATGCACAGATTTAAATGATACAACTGTGAAGATATATCTATTTTCTATTTCTGGATAGATAAAAGCGGTATCAACAGATTATGAGATTGCTTTTGTTTTCCTTCACTTTCTTTTGCTGCTAGCTTCCTGTAGAAGATGAGAGGGGAAGGAGTATGTATGATTTTTAGTTCCAGGTAGTCCTCTGTGGATCTTGATGAGCCGGTGATTTGTGGTAACCTCGTCTTTTTCTGGTAGAGTCTCTGCATCTTCTTTCAGAATTAGGATTTCAAGTTTTGTAGTGAATAGCTTTCGTTTTCAGGCTTCTGTTGAATAACATGCGGTGAATGTACAGTTGCGCTGGTTAAACTACTGATTTTCATTGTAGTTGAAGCTTTCTCAAAAAACTATTACTTCTCTTTCTGTTTTATGATTTACACTGAATCATTCTTAACAGATCTAAGCCAAATCAATGCAAATCCTATGAGAGAAACTTTAGTGTATTCATCCAAAGACCTGAATTCTTTAAACTTTTTTAAAAATTAGTTCAAACAGCGCAACTTTCTGTGTGAAGGTAAAACACTAACGCCATGGTTCCACTTTAAATTTAATATGTCATAAATCCACACTGCTAGCAAAAGCTAACCTGTCAAGAAGAAAAGTTTGCAGCAGGATCAGCTTCTTGATCCAATTAATGCAATTAAGGCACAGCTGCATGAACACAAATGAGGATGCAAGGAAGACAGCAGAAACAAGTATTTAATGAAGGGTATGACTACCATTTTTTGGCACCATAGAATGAATTTTTATACTGAGTTAAATTTGTCATAGTCATGTTTAAAACTTTTTGTTAGTGGAGATTAAACAATCTTGAAAAACTGTAAGCCCTCAACCCGAGGGAATGTTTTGTTGTTTTGTCTTGTGGTTGGTTTATGGTTTGGGTTTTTTTTAAACATTGAGAAAAGTCAGTCAGGATTCTCTGCTCAGTTTGTTTTGTAGTGACTGATTTTTAGCAAGTTCCAGGGGAAAAGAGTTTATTCCTGTCGATATAAAGTGCCAGTTCAACAGTTATGGATTTTGCATTAGGTTGTCCAAGAAACTTCAGCTTTATCTCTTTTCTTTCAGTGCCTTTACAAAGTGTATATGTATAAATCCTACAGTATGTTTGAATTTAAACTTGATTATCTTCAGTCTTTCAGTCTCTTGAAGCATATTCATAGTTGTCTCAACCATAGTTTTAGCCAAATGGACAAATGAAAATACATATCGGGTTGCTAGTTGTGAGTTGAGTTTGTACTGTTACAGGGAGCTAGTCTTTGGAATTGAGAGAAATGTGTGCATTTTTCCAGAGGGAAGTTCTGCAGCCTATCATTAAATAGATTTTGATGGACCTTTTAGGTTTGAGTCTGAAATACGTTTCACCTTGATTAATCAAAGAAGAATGTTCCAATCAGTGTTAAGTAGAATGACAGGCAGCCCAGGTCTGATCTCAGCACGTTTACCTAAAACCTTGCTTTATGATATGGTTTAGAATTCCTGATTGCAGTTGAAAATTAAGATAATTTGTTTTCAAATTCATGTGCTTTTCCATACATTGACTATATTTCAGTGAGGTGCAGAGAAACTGAACCTTGTGGAAATTGCTTTAGTTGGGTGTGACTGAAATGTCTAGAGCCGCACAAGAACATGAATCTCGTAGTTCATTTCTTCTAAGTGGCTTTGGGATTCTCTACTGTAATAGTCCAGTTAAATGGAGAAGAATGTTGAGAATAGTCATGTTAGTAATGCACACCCTTTTGTGTACAAAAGCTTTTTTACATAAAAGCTTTGTTACATTACTACAGTTATTTTAAGGGTTTTATAGAAGCACAGTATTTTAACAGCTATGTAAAATAATAAGCTTCCATAGCAATTTTTCCATAGTAGTTTTAAAACTACTTTTTCACCATTTTCAGACAATACTTTTCTTCATTGAAAAAAATAAATAAACAAAAATTATTTCCTGCACTTTGATAATTGGTTTGAATTTTTTTTTTTAATTTCTACAATGAAATTGATCGAGTGGTTAAGTTTTCTGTGTGTATTTATAATATTGCTACACAATGTTTTTTTCTTAATAGTAGAAATATTACGCCGGACTAGTGTATAGAGTTACATATAAATTCACTGACTTCAATGTGCTTAGGATTAAGGTTTTAGGTAAAATTTTACATTTGTAAAACTTTTTCTTTTTAGTTCGGTGTTGTATTTTTTGATCATGTATGAGTTTAGAATTGTATGTATGAGTTCCGATCATTTCTCTACCAGTAGTCAAAACTCCATCTACATTTCAGGTCATTGCACATCATGCAGCTGATGCTAATGTGATTTGCCATTGCAAAAGTATAACTGCCTGCACCTCTTGTTCTGAAAACTGTCATATGATTGTTTAAAAATATTGTTAAATGCTATAAACATAGCCGTTTGGCTTGAAGTAACTAATGCAGACTTCACTGCAATTTGTTCTACTGTACTACAGTGTGTTTATACCTTTTTTCATTGCTTTACCTTCCCTGCTTCCTCATATGTGCTGCTGGAGTTCATTTTGATACTTGTGATATCATGACTTCAAGTCTCAAATGAATTCGTCACTCGGATTGCATATGTAGGGTACAATTAGATGTGTGAAAGCATTAAATAAAACTGCATTGATCTGACAATCTTATCTATTCATGTGGGAAAATTATAATGTTGATCTACAAAGACTGCAGGCATATTTCTCCAGTGTTATTTCTGCTAATTAGCTCAATACGCAGAGGTTACAGTGCGCTAATTCTTATGATTAAATTACAATTCACTATTATACAAAACTGAGAATGTTAAAGAAAATTGCTTTGTTAAAGTAATTTATGAAATCTGATAAATTGTTCCTTTTTTTCTTTGCTTTTTGCTTTTATTCTTTTTTCCAACTGCTTCCTCTGAAGTCTCCTACCAAATGGTTTTGGAAACTGGTTCCTGTAAGTTTGCCCAATTGCTTCACTTTGATCAACTAGCTTATTTTGGGAATGGCTTTGTCCATGTCATGCTGGTCTAATCATTCATTTCATTTGTCTCTACAAGATAATTTTATAAGAGATCGCGCTGCAAAGGTGTGTGTCTTACCGAATATTGTTTTGCAAGGTAATCTGTGCAAAATCAACGTAAGATGCTGGATAAGGAATTACTTTTCAAGCAGTCACATTCTCTGTGGGTTTGAGTAAGGCAGTGCTACCTGTTATTAACTAATGTCAAATGGTGAGGTTATTTACAAACTAATTTTTCATAAGCTTCCAGTAAACATACGCTATTTGGTATTGATTCATTTTTAAAAAAGGACTTGCAGAAATAGTTTTTGATTGATGCTACATGGAATATGAAATATTCTGATTTAACAATGGGCAATTATTAGACCAGCTCTCTAGAATTCCCTAATTTTTCAGCTGGTTTAAGACTGCTATTAATCTCTTCCCACACAAAGTAACCCAAAGCAGTCTACTTTTAGTGAGACTGTAATTTCACTAAAAGCAATAAAATGTAACTGTTCAAGTCTGCAATAATAGTAAAGTTTATTTTCTCTGTGCTGTGTCACCTTGGGATTATTATTACTTTCCTCTATTGTGTAGTAATTCACCACTGAAATGCATTCAGATTGTTTTATTCTACAACAGGTTTGACTGGGAACAAAATAGTCAGCTGTTTAGGTGTGTGCAGAGTTGCATATCTCTGGTCTGAATTCCAAAGAACTAATTCTGATCTATCTTTGATCTAAGGATTACCAAATAACTAGCAGTCCCTCAGGTATTTGTTGTCATAACTGGTAAAAAATTGTTCATGAATTGCAGAGAGAATTAAAAATAACAAGGCAGTTGCATGTAGGCAATAAAAGAAATTTCCTGGTGTCTGGAAAACAGGTTTAAAAGTGCTATCTTCAGGAGACTAATCAGTATTCAAATTCATAACAGTTTATGCTATATGGACAATTTCTCTAATGCCATCTATTACAGTTGTGACACAAATACACTGCTCTTCACAGTGTAGTCTTTTAATTTTGGTTTGGAATTAAGATAGCTTTATTAAACAGAGGGAGCAATGCAAAAAAACCAGACTATTTGTGATCAGAAATTTAGGCACATTTTATTTTTTTTGTCTCATTTCTACAAAATAAGATGGCTACTTCAAAGCAGTTTCAGAATACGTTTTCCAGATGTCCATAAACTTGGACTAGTGCTATTTATGTTACTTTGTTTCTTACTTATGTTACTTGAGCTGTAGAGATACAGTTGAAACCCAGGTGCTACTGATAATGTAGTAGGAAGGCAGTGCCTCAGGCTGCTCTAGCAGTTCAACCAGTCTTCTGATGTCTTCCCTTTACAGAAAGCAAAGATTTCATGGCCAGACAGATATTCCTAAGCGTACAGGCAGCTGAAAACTTACTCTGAGAATTAAATTTATAACATGCTATCTACTATATGGTAAACACATAAGAATGCTCATAATTAATGATTAACTCAGAATACACATGAGCACTTAGGACAGAGTAGCTGGTGTGCTGTTGGTTCATCTTTGGCTGACCTTGTTTATATGCAAGCGTCTCGACTATACCTAGACTTGTTTAAGTGGAATAAACTCAAAGGTGCTAAATCAGGCTGGTTTAGGATCTCAGAAACAAGATGCTTGTGTTAGCATTTATGTTTAAATTAGCACAGAGCTTTATAATAAAAAGTTCATCTTTTGTGTTGTTGCATCCATATTTATTAGCAAACATTGCAAATGATGAGAAGGGTTTCTTCAAATGGATGTTTATTAAAAATGCAGTGCAATTAAGTGTCTTTTTATTCTTCACTATAATTTCTTTTATCTTTTCAACCAAATTGAAACACAATGCCTGTTATACCCTAGTGACCTAGCATATCAGGTTGTATAAGTTCATTTTTCCTGAAGTAACGTGCCTGGCATACTCTCTACAATGGATTAAGTCCTCTTTCTAGGTCTACTTTAATGCTATGACAGTTTCCAGCATCTGCAGACACTGTTCATAAGGCCAGTGAAGGCATCATTAAAGTGACAGTAGATTTTTCGCAGGATTTACTGTGCAAGGCTACTGTATTATCAATTCCAAATATTTTTGAACATTCCATTAAAAAGATGCTGTTTAAAAGAATGTATCAATTACACAGGGCTTGTTGGACTGTGGTGTTAGAGTCCATCTATATCTTGTATCTTTTATCATTATTTCATAATTAAATTGTAATATTCCAAAAGCTTAATTTCAGTCATTTTGAGGGAAAAGCACTTGCACAAGAAACCCACAGGATTTTCATCATAGTGGGTCATTGAATTGCCATAAAGTGAAAAAGAACGAGCTGCAAGCATATTTGGCCTATTTCATTAGAAATAGTAAAAAGTTTTACTAATATGGGGAAAATAATATTAATAATGCATGAAACACTAACATGATTTTCTTTAGTCTTAGCGAGTATTTCCCATGGCATGCAAAAATTATATTTTCATTTTTATACAGCATACTTGACACACAAATACCAGTACATTTCAAGTATGAAATAAAGACAAACTCTCACAGTTTTTTTAGATATTAATTGTTTGAAGTATAAGTTCTCTGGGCCAAATACAAGCCCTTTATTTTTCTAGAACTAATGTGTCTGCTGTTACCAGATTAGACTTGTACTACTTGGGCCAGTTACAGGACACTGACATTTGCTAAAGATAATGCCATGTGATCCTTGACAGAAATCCAGTGACAGTAAGTATAGCCTTCAGGGTTAGTCTGTGATTCCACAGACTCTTTTGCCAGCAAAGCTAGCTTAAACAATTCCCACACCACCCATAAAACCTCCAGTCCTGTCTACTCATTCACTGCAGAAACAAAGGAGGAGAGAGATGTTATAGCTGGATCAACGGTCTTACTACGCAGCCCCGTCAGCAATTGCTCCAGCACAGCCAAAAGGTAGAGAGTAGGAGATAGGAAGTGTCACCTTCAGCTTTGCTGGGAATAGTAAGATCCACAAAGACTTCTCAGAGTCCCTACAGGGAGACTTCCAGTTTAGTGTGTGAAGATGAATGAAAATAGCATAAAATTAACTTGGAAACACCCTTGGCATCGTAAGTAGTTCTGTGGTATGAAACGAAAAGTAATCTTTCAGTACTTTTTTAAAAAATAAGTCTTAGTAAATAATATTAACAAATTAAAATCTACTATCACTTTCTTCCACCTCCGTTTGTTTTCCCAGGAAGAAGTGAAAAGAAACTAAGAATGATGAATACGATTTTTTGAAGTAATCCCTCCCCCCTGCCCCCTCCCCCCAACAAAAAGAAACCCAGGAAAAGCATATTCACCACAGATAAATGCTATCTTGGTATTCTGAACTAACAAACTCTTCATATACTGAGTTGTTTTTCAAAATGGTTAATTTTATAACTGGGCCGCTGTGTGGTCATAACCATAACACTTGACCATTAATACTTCTCTATCTTTACAACTGCTTATACTGACACATGCTAGTAATAAAAAAAGGAGTTGATAAAGGCAGATTTCCTTGTTTCTGAATTTGTCACCAAGTCAGTTATATGAATGAGATTTTGGGCAAGATTTTTAGGTGTGTTAACTTCAGAGTCATTTGACTTGCCAGTAAACTGAAGTTATACCAGCTAAGGATTTGTCTCATTGTGTTTACACACAGATAATTTTGATTGTATAACAATGAGTGTTAAACGTTAATTAAGGTATATGATGTTATTTAATTCAGCGTGCTATACAGAGATCATTAAAGTTTGGCAGTTTTGAAGGAAAGGCTTGATATTAGCATTGTAGGTTCCTTTCCTCTTAGATACTGTTTATGCCATTCAAAATAGGGCATAACATGAATAGTTTTAAGAGATTTAACACTGAGAATATTCAGCTATTTATTGAATACTGCATTTTCACTGAAAGAGTGTAAAACCTACAGTATGAGTCTGTTTCTTCATATGTTTCAGAGCATTTTTTTCTCTAAATTTCTTCATTCTGTATTTTAGGCTCGTTACAGGAAGGAGCAAACATTGCTTAAGCAGCTGCCCTGCATTCCATTGGTGGAGAACCTGCTGAAAGATGGTACAGATGGTTGTGCTCTAGCAGCCCTGATCCACTTCTACTGCCCAGATATCATTAAACTGGAGGGTATGTCTAACGTGTCTCTTAGCTTGTAAACGTTATGGCCATAAAAGTTGAAATGTCTGTGTGTGTTAACTATGTGAAGAAAGGTGCTTAAATATGATATACAGGAGACATAATTTGTGTGGTGGGTTTAGTATTAACCTGGTGCCTATTTGTTTTTATGTTTAAATAAAAGGAACCAAGGTGTCCTTCTGTGTTATGCTTACTTTTATGTTATCACCAATATAAACATACTAGGATGTATTGTTACAGATATGACTGTGGCAACACATTTGCCTTTGTGCTATGAAACTCGAAACCACCTGGAAAACTCTTATTCTTGAAGCTGCATAAGTGCTTTCTTGTGATCTGAGCAGTTTAGATATAAAACATGGAAGAGGTTAGAGCTAGTCAATCTCTGCATAGCTGCACTGCATGGCAAATAGTTGCTCTGTGTTCTGGTCTTTTAGTTCACCTGATAGTTACCTATATCATTCATAGAGTAAACAAAAGTATACAGTGTAGAACATAGTGGTGTCATGCTGTTGTATAATAGCAGTTGTCTGTGATGATGAGCAGCTTCCTCTTGTTCTTTTGCTCAGTGGCGTGGTTAAAGTCGTATCTTCCTCTTGGCAATTAAACTTCATGTAGTTGTAAATGTCTTGGCAGCTAACACCCATCATTTTCTGCCTGTGTTCTGTCCATGATACCTTTGATGTCGTGGGAACGCTTTCACAGAAGCATCCTGAGAAACCCAGGAATACGAACAAGGGTATAAAGCTTGCTAAGGTCTGAAATTTGGAATTCGTATGCACAGCCACTTTATAGAAAGCTTCCAGCACAGTAGGCATTGAAGATGAAAGACACTAAGATGTATGCACTCACCGTCCTTCTTCAGCTTCTGAATTTTGAAAAATACAACTTTGAATTTACATAAATGTTGCAGCAGAATATATACTTCGTATCCGATTAGGGAAGCGTTAAAACTTGGGTAGTGTTGAGTAGGGGTAACACCATGTTCCTTCTTACTGTTTTAGCATGACTTGAGAATATGGACAGTCCAAAAGATCTTGTACACCATGCGTGACCTCATAAATTCTTATCAGCAGATTCTTCCAGCATCCGACTTCAAACAGGACAAGGGACATGTCATCTTTGGAACCTTAGTTTTAATGTTCTTTTTAGGTGTCTTGACATCATCTTCCCTAAAGATATATAAATGTGCATGTCATTATCTCAAAAGTAAATTCAAAGGTACTCTGAAGTGACTAGAAGAACTTTAAGAGACTTTGCCCATCTTCTCTGTATTTAAATATCACTTTTAATGCATGTTAAATTTCACTGAGGTTTGGTTCTGTATTGGAACTGAGGAAGGCAGGTAACAAAAATTCATATGCAAAAATGCTTAAAAATGCATTAACAAAAAAGAAAAAAATATTATTTGAGAGTTGTTTGTAGTCTGAAATAGATTGTTTCTTCTCATTGAGAGTTTATTTAACTTTCAAATCTAGGTTTCCTTCAAGGAATACGTGACTAGAAAGGACTCCCTGTGTCAGTGAGTCAAGAAATTGGCTATTGTACAAAATTATATAATCCCTTTCATGAATTTATCATGTTCTATCTTATCTTTCTTTCTCTTGTTTTGCCCAGGCTACTGAACCGAGCCTTTTCAGTCTGCTTTTCTGAAGTGGATTTCCATTCTCATTATTATCCTCAATAGTCTTCCTCTGCAACTCATCCAGTTTTGGTTGATCTTTCTTGAATGTGGATGGTTGTAATTGTACATAGGAATACAGATTGGCATCTCATTACTGCTTTGTACAGTGCTTCTCTGTCACAAAATAAATTTTCTGATACATTTTAGCATTACGTTTGCTTTTTTTCATACCTGCATGATGCTGAAAGCTCATAAACATCTTTACACTGGCTAATACACAATAACTTTCTACTCTATATCACCTTCAACCAGTGAATCAAGTTAGAATTTTATTAGATCCAAATGTATGACGTTGCATTTTGCATTATTAACTTTAATCCCGTTTCGGGCAGTTTAATCAAACGTTGTTTTCCATTGATCATCATCTGTTCGGTTGGGATGACGGAATATGTCTGATTCCCGCAGGATGGGAATCTTTGTCCTGCTAGCGTCAAAGGAGATTCCTTTTCTGAAGAAGCCTTTTTTCCTAAACAATTTAAAACTGTTAGGTGGAGCTCTGTCATACATTATTGCTTTAGGAATAAAATCTGATGCATGCTGTAGAAGTATATTTAATTTCTTTTTATTTAGTCCTTCTTTTTACAAGGACTGTCTTTTTTTGTAGGAGGTTATTATTGCTACTTAATTTTCCAAGAAGCAGTCAGAAAAAGAGAACAGGAGGTTAGCTGAGCATAAATAGTATTCAGTATTCAGAACAAACTTCACTAGTCTGTTCACTTCTTTGTCTTTAAATAGCACTTTCAAACAGAGAGTGATAATTGATATATCAGAGGCTTCAGATTCTTGTAAAATGTCATATCAAACATCTAAATCCACAAAAATGCATAAGACTAAGCTGACGCTGTTTTTTGGGGAAGATTCAGGATTAATAGCGTTAAAATGTACTCTCAGATCCTCATGCAAAGACAAAGAACTAGTATGTATGGAGAACTTTGTAAAAAAGCATACATTTCCTACTGCCATTGTTACATAGAAAATCTAATTGACAAAGATGTGTATTAGTGATTAAATGTGGTTTTTCATTATATAGAAATAGCATGAATTTCTATTTCCACAAAAGGCAAAGCAGAAAAAACTAAACTTGTCAACAGTGAAAAAACACAATTCAGGTTTAGAAAAATATCTAAAGATCTAAAACTGCAAAGATAAAATGTAGAGTTGTCATTTCTTAAGTTTCTGAAATAGAAAAATAAAAGCCTCCTGAAGGGGAAAAATAAAATAAACCAACTCTGAATTTATCCAGAAAATGCTCCAGAATCTAGCAAAGCAAAAAGCACTTTTTTCTCAGATCTGTAATTAATCTTTGTTTCTATTCTTCCTTTTTAGATATTTGTTTGAAAGAGACAATGTCGTTGGCTGACAGCCTGTATAATCTACAATTGATCCAAGAGTTTTGTCAGGAATACCTTAACCAGTGTTGCCATTTCAGTCTTGAGGATATGCTGTATGCAGCTTCTTCAGTAAAGGTAAAAAATAAATAAAGTAACAATACAAGCAGCGTCCACAGGACTGTTGCTAATGATAGATTTAGCAAAATATGTATTTTTGGTCTGCTGCTATATGGAAAAGCATGTTGCATCTCTTGTGTATAGCATGCAACATAGGAATTTCAGCAGCATGCAAAACCATCTTCTTTTGGCAGTTATGTTGTTCTAGTGATTTCAAAGTATTTTTTAAAAAGCACTTGTGAAAGTATTTATAAAAACTTTGATTTTGTGCAAAACTATTTCACGCTTTATCTTCTTATTAATTAATTGTTAGTTAAAGCTTGTAATCCATTATATTTCTGTTAAAATGTAATAATCTGCATTACTTTTAATTTATTAAGGCTTTCACGAAAGGACAAAATATTGAAGAGTTGTTTACGGAATTATTACTCTTCTTACACATTTCTGTGTACTCTATAATTTTTATGGTTTTTAATACTAAAACTTTTTTTACTTTTTAAACAGTGTAAACTTCTGAATTAATATCATTGACAAGTGTAACGGCTTTATGCCTAAAACACAAACAGGAACACGATTCCATGAAATACAGTTGTTTGAATAAGTGATTAAGTGTTTTCAGTCATTCTAAGATTCTGCTCTTTTAGGAAGAGAGGAAAAAAAAGTTTTGCTTATTCTATCATTTTTTAAGCCTGTGTTTAAAGAAAAGGAGTAATCAAATTATTTCTTGCCTAATTGTAACTTTAGTTTTTCATTCTTGTGTTTCTCTAAGACTTTCTTCTATGTGAAGCTTTGTTTGCTTATGATTCTTGTTGGCCTGCCTTTAGGGCATGCAACATTATTTTTATGGAGTCAGCATACCCATCGTAGATGGGATGTAATTGGTTTCTAAATATCTGGGTCATTTCACTGCTTTTATGATCTTTACAGCAATCTCACAAACTGAGTCACAGAGGCCAGAGCCTGAATACAGCTGCTTTGTCTCCCGTAGGGTTGAACCCAATCCTTTCAAATAAGTAATGAGCTGCCAGGGTGAGTAAGGGCAGTAGGACCAGGCCCTCTAAGTCTAGACTGTTTTATTTTGTGTATGCAAAGCTGCGTAGTGACTGCTTTCAGTCAGCTTTTGGTGGTTTTAAATTTCAGATACAGTAATTTACCTACCTGCTTGTAAAAAGTCTTCTGCATTGTGGTCTCTCTGGCCTGTAGTTTCCTTCCCAGCATATGGTCCTACAGCCATGTTCAATGATCTTGAGTAGAACTCCTTCACTGCATTTTGATTGTTTGTGCTTACAGATACATGGAATAAATGGAATTCATTATTCTTCAGTTTCATTCGTGACAATAATAGCATTTTTTATAGTACTGGTTTAAATTATTTCTGAAGGCAGTATGCACTATGAAACTTCAATTTTAAAAAAGCAGCTATATTAAATATTTGTGAATATCGCAATGCATCAGACTTTGCACTTCTAAAATGCTACAGACTCAGTAATTTTGCTGTTTCTGAACACTGTTTTTAGAGGGGATTTAGGTTTCTTTCAAAGATTTAGAGTATTTCTAGAACTGAGAAGGCTCTTTTGTGATCATGTTTTTACAAGTTGCTGTGGTGTGGGTACTTATTTAGATGTAAATGCTACAAAGAAAGGCTGCCAAGTTTTTCTTCTAAAACTTGGCACAGAAATTTTGGCTAGTGCTATAAACTCAGTTTTGCCGATGTAAAGAATTAATTTGCTTTCGAAATAAATTCATGGTTAAAGGAGCTCTTTCTTAGTTTTCCAGTGCATCTGATTAGTGTAAGTTTTAATGAATGCACATATTCTCCAAATAATTTTAATGTCAATTTGAAAAAACTTATGTTGTAAGTGTATATTTCAACTATTACACATTGAATTAAACTGGTTAGTAGAAGTCACCTTTATCTTAGTCTACAAATTTTATATAAGATCAAGTTTTAGGATTTATGGAAGCGTTTATCTGTTTCAGGTGTCTTTCTTAATGAGCAAAAATGTCTGTTTGTTGTCAGAGTGGCTCATACTGCGCAGTAGCTGGCGCTACGCTTTTTGTTAAAAGGCTGTTACACTGATAGGGGTGACAGAAAGAATGAAAAGAATCAAACTGCTGATACGTTACTGGAAAAAGCCTCAAGAAAAGAAATACAGCTGAGTTTTTGGAATGACAATGCTGTGCTTTGTGTGATCCTAGAAATTACACTAGGTGTCCTGACTTCATGCTAGTCCTTGAGAAGGAAGGAAGCAGAGCCTCTTTTAAAGTGATCAAGCACAAAGTGCATACCTTGCATTCCTTACTGGGCTCACTACACTGTCCTGTTATGTTAAATCAAGGTAGGTGGTAGATAGTGTATGAAACAGAAATTTATTGCAGGACTTAACCAGGGTGATTGTGCTCACTTCAGGCTTTCTCATCAAAATGGATAGCAACAAAGTCAGATTCATTTAAAACTTCACTTAACAAGCATCCAGAGTGTTTGATACAGACTCTCAGATATTGTAGCGTATTAAACCGTTGGCTTAGTTATGTTCTAGCACAGAGGAGAAATAGACTTTGTCTGGCTTTCTAGACAGCTTTAATGTCATAATCAAATGCAGCAGAAAGTAAGTTTTGTTGCTCCTCGTTTGCCCATTTCTTCTCCTCAAAGAAAAATACATTTGTGAAGTTCTTCATAAGATGTTTACTAAGGCAAGGCGATGGATATTAAAGAAAAAAATATTTGAATACATTCCATGGATGCTTGAGGCACTACCAAGGGACCATACTGGTTCCTGGTTGTTTTCCTTTGAGACAGGCAAACACAAGTAGAGAGAGATTACGTAAAAATGATCACAATATTTTTCTGAATCCTCCCTGCGTGTTTAACAAAACGAAAGAATAGATAATCTTGGTTCTCTCTTTAGTTGTGCAGATAGCTTTTTTGCCCTGATCCTCCCTCTTCCCTTCTCCTGTAAACAGTTTTACCCTGAAACAGGATTATTTCTGAAATATCTTGTTCTTCACCTGTATCTGGGACATTACATAGAAGTGAAAGAGCTGTTTTTCTGTGTCTTGACACACAGATGTTCTGCCTATCCAAAGAACAAGTTTGCAGAAATAGAAGAACTTGCATGAAGTGCCAGCACAGGAAGCATGAGCCACCCTGCAGAACAGTAAAGACTTCTTTATTGCATTCACCCAAACAGTTGATTAGCACTGCAATGTAATAGTCAGCATGTACCATTTGTGGCTTGAAATAAAGGTCTTATGAAATGTATAATTCCTGAAAAGATGCTCTAAGGGACACATATGGTCCCTAAATAAGAAGAAAAAGAGTGCATCGTACATGTTCTGTTAGTTACGTGGGATGTATGTTGAAACTATTTCTAAAAGAGGAAAAACACATCTTTGGTTGTGTTTGGTTATATTCTTGATGCTTCTAAATTGTTCTTTGCCAGTTTATTCTAGTAGGACCATAGGGTTCAGACTTAGGAACAAGTCACTTATGAGGTTAACTGTCAAACAAGGTACTGGCAGACTGCTTGAATCATTTGATGTTTACCGTGATTGGAGAGCTCCCATAGGAACTTGGCATTCAATCAATTGACACAGTTAATTATTGTCTTTTTTAAGTGTTCCTTTATCTGAGCATTCAAAAATGTGCGGGTTTTATTTAAATAGTGATCCTAAACTCGTGCTATTCACTTAATCTACATGTATTATTGTACGTTCTCTTTTCATTGATAGAGGATTGAGTCAGGGTGAGACACAGATCACAGCCAGTAGTAGACCACCTTTTATTAATTCACTTGCTATTACTAATAGAATGAGTCCATTATTAATAAGATAACTATTCACACAATGCATTCATTTACTCACACAGTTCACACACACGCAATCTGAGAGATAATTACTGTCTCTTGTCTGTGAAGGGCGTTCCTCCGACCTAAACATGGGCCAGACACTAAACTGTGCAGAATCACAACTTCTGCACAGAGCAGACAGAACAAACATTTGCACTGTGAAAGACCCGTAAGCCAGATGGAGCGGCTGGTTCCAGAACTTCCTTTTTACTTTTTTTTTGACTGCTAACTTAAACAGGAGAATAATATCTAATAAACGATATAAATAATAATAAATAATGTCTAAAAGATTGTTTTATATTAAAAAATACTCATTGCACTTGAGCAGTTATAAATGCTTGCACTTTCTGATGTAACGTTGATGGTGACTTTAAAGACAACATAAGCAGAAGCCATGTCCTCTGAGAAGCACCATGTCGTCTGAGACACAAAAAATAAGATTTAAATACGTCACATAGATATACCTTAAAAATTAAGGGCTACTCGATGTCCAAAAGTGTTGTACAGCTTTCCCTCCAGTCTCAGTTGAAACACCCGCTGCCAGTCAGGCTGCTAGCAAGCCCAAATTTGCAATTGAAGTCCCTGTAAGCGTGCATATGGACTCCTTAAGGACCTGGGAGAGCAGCTGGCTGTGTTTGGTGAGGCAGTTAGGTATGTATGGTGAGAGTCAGTCCAGGGATTTGATTCCCATCTGGCTGGTTTAAAGGGATTCAGGATCAGGAATGAAAAGGAAGATCCAACTAGGGAACAGTTCTTTAAGAGAAGATTTCTCTCCTGAGAAGGGACAAAATGTTCCCAACTCATTATTTAAAGGGAAGCAGAGCGGTTTGCTTTCACTGATGTTAATGGGCCAGTTTTCCCACTTCTTTGTTCTAGTCTGAAACAAGACATACTGGAGTTTTCAACTGGAGTTGTTGTGGCGTTTTATTAACCTGTGGCAGGAGATACGACAAACTGGTATTGCGTGGATCATACACAGAACTGTGATTTGGCCTTCTCCAGAGAGTTTGTAACACTCCAGTTTTCTTCAGTCTTGACCCATTTATGCTGGCGCTTGTGTAATGTGTAAACTACGGATTTGCGTTTCGGGTAACTTTACTGGCCTACAGAAAAGAGATTTTAATGTGCATTGTGACATAAATTTTACAGTGTATTTTTATGTTCATTTTGAGAAAATTCCTGAAAGTGTCTATGGCTGCTTTTGCGTTCAGTTTCAGTGGATTAAAACCTGATTACAAATTATTTGTGTCATTTGTATGTATGACCTTGCACTTATTACTCTATAAATATGCAGATCTAAAACCTATCGATATTGGAAGGATATGTATATATTTTAAGTGGCAAGGTTTGACATACTATGTCTGTTAACTAATTTGATTTAAAAATTAATCATGATTTTAAAATTGTGGAGGGGGGATAGAGATATTAAAGAAAGTAACTTATCTTTTTGGTATAAAATTTTATAAAACAAGCTAGCTTCTATCTCCCTTTGATACAGAAGCACGTAATGACTGTAGATTTTATACTCAGAATATGGGACTTTTTTTTCCAAAAGATAATCTTCCAAAATCTGTTAAACAGAAGGATTTTTATTGTACAGTACCAGAAGATGCAAGAGATAAAATGTAACCAGTAGTAGTACAGCTGACTACATACAACGAATGAACAGTCTGCAAATACCAAATTGAAAAAAATAAACCAGAATGTTTAGCAAATAAAAGCATCTATGAAGCTGCAAGTCTGCCATCTGCTGTTCAGTGGTTTTGAGCCAGTCTGAACTGCTCAGAGCTCTGAATACTGTTATGCTTCTGAATATTTTTGTGTATAAGTGCATGTGATAATCATGTGATGAGCTATTAGAACTTTCGTTGGCATAATCAAGGCAAAATCTGTGGAAATAATATCTACAGTCTTTCTAGCCCTGGGTAGCAGGATTATTACAGACCCACAGTTAGTTTTTCCGAAAAATTGAATTATTGATCATCAGTCTTCCCCTTTGATCATTATTATTAACATCCCTTTCTGACTATAAATAACTTGTGAGAAAATGCGGTTTCCATCATGATGTTTCCACCATCAAACATCTAAAGTAGCCTCAGTTCTAAGAGGGCTGTGCAGCCAACAGTTTCATTTTTACTTCAGTAAATACTGCTTTGGTGATTTTGGAAAAACAAACTGTCTTGCGGTAGCTCTGGACTTCATGGAAGATATTCTGAGAAGGAATATCGGAGTCCTTCAAAAAATAGTCACACTAGTAAATGCAGCATGTCAACATAAACATAAGAAATTGGAGTATTTAAATGCAGTGTTATTTCAGATGGGGTCAAAGCTATGGTTAGAACATTTTATCATTCTTTTTTTTCATAGTTAAAAAAATCCAGTTAAAAATGTAGACATTTGAGCGGTGATTAGGAGAGGGGGAAATATTGAGAGAAATTGTAGAAACTGTAATATTTAAAAATTGTAGTATTAAAAAATCATATTATTTCTGAGAGGTGTATCTGATTTTTTCCTTTATGTGTATTGCTTCCTTAATGAAATCTGTGTGTGATGCCAAAATGCTATGCTTAACTTTTTTTTTGAATGGAAAAGATTTTTGCTATGAACTTTTCCTCATTCAGTTCTGTTGTGCTGAATAAGCAGAGACGGGGTTTTTCCTGGTCTATTTATAGCTTGTATGTAACAACTATGCTAACATCTGGCTGATCCCTTCATCATATACTAAAGTGTATGAGCAGCTTTCAGTCTAAGAGTATCCCTTTGCTGGAGTAAAGGCTTTTCTACAGTAGAAATATTAGAGAAAAAAAAAATCTGAATCAAAAGTGTCAAACAGGTATTTAAAATTATATTTTCAATTTTACCGATACAAAATTGAGGTTATCTCATGTATTATTAAACATTTTTGTTGTAACTTTTTTGTTTATTTTAAAAAGATATTCTTACCTCTAATGCATCTGGTTTGTTTCTGAAATAAAATGACTTTTTTTTTTAGTATTTTTGTTAAATGTTTTCTTACAGTCCAGGGTTTGAGGTACTCATTTTTAAGGCAACAAAATTATTACAACAATGGAATTTGACACTTGAGGGACTGAGAACAGTGAAGCTGTCAAAAGAAGTCTTAAATGGAAGTCTTACGTCGTCTGGATACAATTTTTATTTTGAGTACATCCTCTGTGGGCATACACCAGGTGTACTCAAATATACAGTTAAACACTGAATGTGAGCAATCTTGCCTATTTATGTAGTTAAGCAGTGGAAAGTTAATGGGTCCATCACAGAATACAAAGCAGTTTTCTTCTCAGTCCTACTAGATCACAAAAAGCCTCCTCTTTCTGCTTATATTTTCCTCCTCTAGCTAGTGAATTGACAACAGAAGACTTACAGGCTTTGCAGCCGTGGATGCCTGAATCAACCAGAAAATGTTTTCATTGGATGAAGAAGTTAAAATAGAAACTGTGTGCTGCTGGTTTTAGCTTCTCAGACTTAGTCTGAATTTTGTTAAAGAACTGTCAGCTAAATCATTTGCTGTACTCTTATAACTCTGCAATTTGTTAGCTGATATTTAATACCACTCATTCTCCTAAAATCCTTCAGAAGAGAAACAACATATATATTGATATGTAGATCTCTTTCCTACAGAGTTCTGTGAAATTGAATGAGTAAACTGTTTGCAAGTTTATAAGTGTTCATTTAAGAACAATTCAAATGCAATTCTTAATCTGCAGCAAGGTTTTCTTGGAGACAAAGGAGGGCTAACAAAGGGCTGGAAATTAGAAAAATGTCCCATGCTCTGCTAATGAGAATGTTTCGTGTGTATAAAGATTACTCTATTAATATCTGTACTAGCAAAGTCTATAATGAAGATCCTCTTTAATAATATAGAAAATGTAGATGCCTTGTAAACTCCCTTCTAAAAACCAAAATGACAGCTGTCCTTTATCAAACCAAAGGTCCATCTGGCATCGTATCTGGTTTCTCACAACAGTTTGGCAATGGCAGAAGCCAAAGCAAGTAGAGAAGACCAGGGCAAGCCATAGGTTTTATTGTGAAGAGGTTTAGGAATTCTCTACCATGCTATGTAACATTATCTACTCAATTAACATCCTTTATAAGCAGATTTTTCCCTATCTTTTTTTAAAAAGAAAAAAAGAGAACAAAATTAGGTAAATGTTTGTTTTCTTCCTAAATCAGCTCTGGTTTCTTTGTGTTACCATAGAACTCAGAAGAGACATTACTTTCCTTTGCAACTCTTCTCTGAAGCAAATAATTAAATAAATTCCCACTTTGCCTGAGAGTCTTTTTTTACTTAATTTCATTATTAAAGAAAAATAAAAAGAACAATAGCATCTGATAGTTTAGTGTAAAAATGCTAATTTTCTGAAGTATGGAAAGTTTTATAGGACCAAATACTAAGAAAGCTTTATTTTTAAAAAAAGGTCACATGGAAATATATTTCTGGGTTTCAACCTTACTTTAGAAGTTGGAAGTGCTCTTGATGTTGTTAGTTTGTAAAAATTAAACCAATAAGTGTGTTAATTTATGTTTTCCCATTTAAGCTGCAAAATGTTGAACAAAAATAGCATAAAGTGGAGAAGAACTGAGTATTTGAAATTATTCGGTGCTAATGACATGAAAAAAGTGATTAAGGACTGCTTTTATAAGTATTGTTAGCTAGACATTATTGGGTTTCATTGCAGAAAGACTTTTTTAAAGAAGCTGTTTTAAAAAGTTGTTTAATTACGGCTTCTCAATTTAATGTGTAAGTAGAGGTTTGTATTGTTTACTTTTTCAGACTTTGTAAGACTGGTGACACAAGTCTGCGCACCTGCTTGAGCCAGTTTGGGTCTGGGTACTCGTTGCTCTCATTCAGTTGATATTTCTAGATACGAAGCAGCTTAGGACGGTGATCATTTGGCCTCTGAACTCTTCAGCCAACAAACTTTCTGGTCTCTTTGCACTCCTCCTTATATGTTCTTGCAGCAGAAACTGCTGCTACTGCTTCTGCCTGGTTTTCTTCTCAATTGATTTTTTTTTTTTTTTTTTTTTGGTTCCAGTTCATGTCACTAGTTGTTTCTTACTTTTCAGCTGTTTTTCCTCTTGTATTAAATCTGATATCTCCCACACTCTGTGTTTCATAGCTATGTAATGGTAAAATACAGTAGGGAGATATATCAACAATGTACTAAGTGTGCATAAATCTTTGGAGCTAAAACCTTGTTCTAACCTGCATTGAAAAAACACTGCTGCTGGATTTTGTTTTACATTAGAGACTTATAAATCTGGGTAGATCTTCACAATTGTGGCAAAAAGCACATACTTGACACAAAAACCTAAATCAGATTCAAAATTCCTACACTAAAACTAAGGGCTACTGAAGTTTTTCATGTTGAAAAGCACTGAAGATTTTGTTGCCCAGCCTTGCAAAACAATGGTCTTTTCACTGTTTTTTTTTATGGAAATGGCTAATCTGTTTGACAGGCGTGTTCTTCCACCCATCCTGTACCTCTTTGCCCTGCCTGCAAGACATCAGGCCTGAGCATATGCTTATTTATGAAATATTTCAACCCAAACAGTTATAATCTGATCAAGTTGTGTGTATTGGATAGTTGGTGCTACAGGTCATTGTTATTAATCTCATTTTCTAAGAAATCCATAGAGAAGAGATTGTAAACTGCATGAAATGCAGAGACATATCTTGAATGCTGCTTGATCTATTTATTTGCAGGCTTGCATTTTAACAGAAATGTCTCCTTTTTTTTTTTTTCCTTTTTATTTTCCACTTTTTTTTTTTTCTTTTTTTTGTTTTGTAGAGCAACTACATGGTGTTCATGGCAGAATTGTTCTGGTGGTTTGAAGTAGTGAAGCCATCATTTGTGCAACCTCGTGTTGTTGTACATCCCCAAGGTAATTATTTTAAGGACTAGTTTTAATATGCATGTTTTTAATATGTATGTATACTGATTGCCATTGTGTTCACAAATACAGTGAATATTTTAGTTAACAGGATTTGGCGGTGTACAATCCCCTTAAAGAAGGAGAAAAGTACTCTTTCCTTGTGTTAATCTTCATCTCATCTCATAAATCATAATTAGATTTAGTGGTCTATTACTAAAAACCTCATTTAAATTGTTGTGGAATAATCACTTGCAAATTTTCCTGACCTAAACAAGCCTAGGCAGGGATTACAAACATAATAAGGAGCCAAGAACAGAATTTAGCCTGAAGAGCTTATATTGCTGAGAAGATAACAAGAGAAAGGAATATAAATCTGGGGAAAATGAACAAATAGTTAATTGTAAAATTTCATCTTGTACCTGGGTGGAAAGGCAAGGTCTTCCGTCAGTAAATTCTCAAATTTAAAAATCCACCCTTCAAGTAGACCTTCAGATCTGTTAATGAGTACAGAGCCATGGTAACTTAAACATTCATACAGTAGTGCTGTGATTGTCTCTCCAAAAGCTAGGAAGAGATTTTAATTTTGTGCCTTTTATACCTTTTTTTCATTTATATGCTTTATAGCACATACAAATCTGACTTAAGTCTTTTAAATATTGCTAACTAATTTAGGATATGACCAAAATACTATTTTCTTGCTGAAAAGTCAGTCTAAGAGTTTTGGGGGAAAAAAATTTATCAGAAAACTTTAATCCAGAAGAAGAATATTTATTTTTGCTAAAAAGATTGCCTGCTTTTAATTTTGTGGCTCTTTTTCAGTTTTTTTTCCTTTATTATTTCTTCCCTTGCATTTTGTCGTCATTTTTGTCATTCTCCATTCTGTTAATTAGTGCCAATATGGAAACTTTGGAGGAGGTAAAGCTGAAAGGAAGTGACTAGATTTTAATCTAAATAATGGAACCATTGAAAATTCTTTAAATCTTTGGAAATCATTACTTGAGATTATTCCAGATGGCTTTTCTACTATGGCTTTTAACTGAATGCTGAACTATAATACCTTTGTTCTTCCTGGCAGCCGAACCTGCAAAAGATGCAGCTTCTGCTCACAGCTTGAGTGCTAACAGAAGAAGTTATGTGGATGGCCCATCTGGTTCTGACTTTGTAGCCAGGTAATGTCAGAGAATTGCTAGTACTGAAACAGTGCTAGTTTCTAGTACTAGTACAATCTTCTCCTTTCTATTCAAAATCAAACACGGATTTTTATGTAGTTTTGTTGCCTTTTTGCAATGCTCAAGGATTGAGTTACCAAATATAATCTGTAGAATTTTGTGGAAGATCTCATAGTTCAGCTGTTTTCACCACTGCCCCGTTGCATGGCAGGCACCATGTTCATGTTTGTACAGTTGATGTTTGCCACTTGGACAGCACCTGTTTTCTTACCAGTTTACAGAACAACCCTTAACCATTCAGCAGAGACGTGTCACATGGCCTTCTTGTCCTCTTCAATTTCATGTGGGGCTGCTGACCAAGTCTGCTCTGAAAGAGCTATTTTTACAGAATTCACAGCAAATTTTCCGAAAATGATAAAGAGTGTAAACTAAGATAACAGCAAGAAAATGATTGAGTGATGGCTTTAGTTTGAGCTTGTTATGTTACTTAAGTACCATGAAGGTCAAATAAGTAAAAATAAATACTTAGGCTATGATGAACTAAAACCTAAGTTTTGTGAGCATCAAGAATGGAAAGCTAACTGCTTTATTAAATTATGTTGTGCATTATTTGTATTTTTTGTAAGTATATGTGAAACATTATTTTTAGTATTACTGTTACAGATTTGGAAGCAATATAAAAACATCCTGTTTCCCTTGTGTTCTGTGGCTGATCATACATTTGATAAGAGGCAGAAATTGCATGTTAGGCCGCCTTTCAAATCTTTCTTTTGACAGGGTGAAGAAAGGGATCTGATCTGAACGTAGTGGATGAGGGGTAGCACTGCATCGTATTTATAATTTAGGGGCAAAGGTTTCTTGATTGTATCTGAACTGACACAGAGGAGAAGAGTAAAATTTACATTTTAATTGGATATTCAGCAAATTGTTGTTTGCAAATCCTGTTCAACCTTTTCTCTTGTTTTTGGATTATTTTTTTTTTGCGGTGGTGGGGAGGGTGGTGTTTGGCTGGTTTTGGGATTTGGTGGGATTATTTTCAGTATTAGGAATCCCTGCTGACTTCAACCAGGAAATAATATTTTTTTACTATCGTTAAATGCTGTGATTCTGAGTCTCTTTTTCCTGTGTGTTTCTGAAGTATTTCCCATGTAGACAATGAAGTTATTTTTAGTATAAACTGAGCATATAAGCCAGGAGAACAAGAAACAGTAGTTTTGAAGGTATCTTTTGGAACAGGGGTTCCCAAGGCCATTCACACCTTGCAAAGCCACTGCAAGCAGTCCACAAAGGGCTTGTAACTATGACTGTCCTGTAGAACAAAGAAAGGTTTGCCGTAAAAATCACTATTTGTATGTGGCTTCCAACCTGATGTCCTCCTTTAAGAGCCCTTCATGAACAACACTTCAGTGACTTATCTTTTAGAAGTTCTATGAAGATAATAATTCATATATCAGTTACGCTTAAAAACAATTAAACTAAAGAAACAGAGTTCTGTGCTATACTTATTCTTGTGCTGTAGTGATCACTGTAGAGAAGGTTTTCTTTAAACGTAAAGTCATTAGGTAAATGCTGGACAACATCACAAGAGAAGTCTATCTGTAGCCTTGACTGTGTAAAAAAAATCCCCAATCCATAGCCATTAGCCGTGCATTTATCCGTGCTCTTGACAAATAAACAAACGATAAAAGCGCTAAACAAATATTTTGAAAATTACTGTTTGAAAAAGGGAGTTTGGTAGTGTCCTCTTCATCTCAGTGATTGAAATTCAAAACATAAAAGGATTTAATCTGGCTTGATTTTGAAGTCTGGCGTCTTTAGAAGTGTTTTATGTACAAATGCAGGCATCTTTATCCATGTTTCTTTGTTCTGATCCTGAAGCACCATGATCAAAACATTGAATTATGTTAATCCTGTTCTGGATTACCACAGCTAGTCTATTGCAGACTTTCTCTATGAACCAAAAAAAAAGTATCAGTTTTAAGTAGAAACAGAGGAAATCTTTGTAATTACTGTTTTAGTAGTGAATATAACTTTCGTGTTTTATAAAGTGTCTATCAAAAATTCTCCTTCATCCACTTCTAGAGTATATTGCAGTCCAGACATAAAGCAGAAGTTTCAGACTAAGCAACTGGAAAAAGAGATGGATGAAAAGTGTGTGATATTAGCTGCAGTCACTCAGTTTTGAGGCCAGTACCAACTGCCTCATTTCGTTCATGTTTATGTTTGGGGGTTTTGCTAAAATCAAACCTAAAAATGGGGATCTTCTAATAATGACATTTACATGAAATAAATCAGGAGACAAGTGTCTTAATAAAACTCACGCTGCTCTGTGGCTGTTTGTGTAGGAGAAATACCTTTTTGCCTTTTTGGTCTATATGCATTAGGTCCAGTTAAAGTTAATAATATTGTTCTCTTTTTAGTTGATAAACTAATATTTCAAGAAGAGAATTACAGCTCACTTTCTTCCCTGTCACAAAAAAAAAAAATCTGGTTTTGTGTTGGCCCAGGAGATGAAGTTTGGTTGCCCTTTTGTAATGTGGCTTTTGATATATTACTTCTAACTTAATGTCTCTTGCTTTATAGATTGGGAAGTCCAACTTATACACCATCTCATCAGCTGCATACACCCCAGCAGCCTTATTCATCTGTTCCAGGTAACAATTTACAAATGGCTGGAAGAGGCAATGACACAAGGTGTCATCTTCTGAGTAAATTGCTGCCTTGCTTATATTTATTCAAACATTATTTATGCAGAAATTGCTGGGAGAGCGTTACATGAAAGGCTAATGAATGAGTTCTGTAATTTGTAAAATATACAAATGGGAAGTTTGTGTTCATACCTCTTGCGTATATTTTTTTTAATTTGACTTCTGTTTTGATTATGTGGAATATGGATTATAAGTATTTGTAGTATATTTTAGTAGTATTTGTAGTATATTTTAATCGATGGTAAATTCTTTGAGGGATGAGGTATATAATATATATTCAGGATTAAATTGACTCAGGTCATCTACTTGTATTCTCAGTATAAAAACACTTATTTTGCCACTGTAATGTTTTAAATAGTGAAGCAAACTAATTTGTTAAAGCAACAGAAAGTCATGTTAAAATCATTTTTCATAGCAGTTACCTTTGGTTCTATTTTAATTTCACTTAGGAGTCATCAGAAGGTCTTCATCAATGTCTTACGTGGATGGGTATGTAGGGACATGGCCCAAAGAAAAAAGGTAAGTAGTCTTACCATATGAGTTGGTTAAAAAATGATTATTTATTGGTTGTAAATAGTAATAAATGCTCCATTGTAGTTTGGATTTTCAGAATCCTGTAATGAGAGTTCTTGTAAGTGACTTGCAAAAGTAGAAAAAGAGAAAACTATCGTGGATTAAGAACTCTGTGATAAGAAACAAACTTCAGAAATAAATCATCTATTTTTTACGTTGAAATGAAGTATATTTGAGATATTTGAATTGTTGACATTAAATATGTTCACATTTACTCATCACAATCAACTAGAAATGGTAAGAGTAACATGGCTAATGAGCTCAGTAGTATTTGAACTCGCATTATTTTGTGGATAGTAAGAACAATCAGGCTGAATTTTTCAGTTAGACTGGTCATAAACTCTTAATCTGTAGGGTGTAAACTAAAGTTAAAATTTTAGGAGGTTGTAGTGCTGGGTTATTTAGTAAGTATAGTTGTGTCTCTTTTCACATTTTTTCTGATCTAGTATGGTAATTCTTATATTCCTAAAATGCCCAGAATTTATCCCAAAGTAATAAGCATTGGCTATCTCTGAAGAAAATGTTGTTATATTCTATTTTATTGTGCATTTATTTAATGATGTTTATATCTAGTTATTAAATAGATATAAAAATATGTGTGTGTTTATATATTATATTATTATATTATATTTGAAGCTAGGCAAAATACAATACACCTAACAGTGCCTTTAACACTACAGTCTTAAAATAATTTTAAAACCAAATGTGAATATTTCATTATTATTAATCATGAGTTGTTCAGTTATTTCCTTTATTCTCCTCTCTATTAGGTCATCATTACATGGAGTTTCATTTGACATTTCTTTTGACAAAGAAAAAAGCATTCCGGTATCTACTCCGAACAGAGGAATTACTAGATCTGTAAGCAATGAAGGCCTTACACAAAACATCAACCGCGTGCCCAAACATATTAGAAAAAATCTGTCCTTCAAACCAGTAAATGGAGAAGAGGAAAACCAAGATATTGAAGAGGAAAAGGACACGATAGCTCATAAAGACACAAAGGCCAATCAGTCTCTTAACACAAATAAAAAAAATGCCAATGAGAGCAGCCACTACAGGTTTCCAAACGGAGCTTTGCAAAACAGGGCAGTTCTGGATGATTTTGGCAATCAGATTGAGACACCAAGCATTGAAGAGGCTTTGCAGATCATTCATGACACAGAAAAATCTCCCAGAGTTATCCAACCAGACCAAATTACAAACGGGTTCTTTCTTCACAATCAGGAAATGAGCATCTTGAATTCAAACATCAAACCGAATCAGTCTACCCCTGACATAATTACAGACACAAAAGGTGCTCTGAGTCCTGTGACTGACAATACAGAAGTAGATACTGGAATACATGTCCCTTCAGAAGATATTCCAGAGACGATGGATGAAGACTCTTCTTTGAGAGATTATACTGTAAGCATGGACTCTGACATGGAAGAACCATCTAAATTTCTCCAGGATTATGACGTGCGAGCTGGCAATCACAGAGATCAATTAAGTCCCTGCCCCAGCTCAGTAAGTACTAAATCACAGGCAGGCAGCAGTGCTTCTTCAAGTTCCGGGGTTAAAATGACTAGCTTTGCAGAGCAGAAATTCAGGAAGCTGAATCACACAGATAGTAGAAGCAGTGGAAGCAGTTCTCAGAAAACGACACCGGAAGGTTCTGAGCTGAACATCCCTCATGTGGTTGCTTGGACTCATATTCCTGAGGAGGCATCTGTCCCTCACGGAAGAGACACGACACAGTTACTGGCTTCTGAAATGGTACATCTTAGGATGAAGCTAGAGGAAAAGAGGCGAGCCATTGAAGCACAAAAGAAGAAAGTTGAAGCTGCATTCACTAAGCAGCGGCAGAAAATGGGAAGAACGGCATTTCTTAATGTCGTGAAAAAGAAAGGTGATGGAGTATCACCTCTCCGAGAAGAAGCAGCGGGAGCTGAAGATGAGAAGGTATTCACTGACAGTAGTCGGTTGAAAGAAAAAGACACTCAAAAATCAGATGAACAAACTAGTAAGACTTCAGAATTATTAAAAGAAAACCCTGAAAATTCTCACAGCAAATGGTCAAAATCTCCTGCTACTCCTATGGATGCTGAAAAGCAATGGAATTTAGCAAGCCCCTCAGAAGAAAATTTTAATGAAGGAGATATCTTAGAATATACAAAATCCATTGAAAAACTAAACTCTTCCTTGCACTTTCTACAACAAGAAATGCAACGTCTATCCCTTCAACAGGAGATGTTGATGCAGATGAGAGAGCAACAGGCTTGGGTTATTTCTCCTCCTCAGCCTTCTCCTCAGAAGCAGATTCGGGACTTTAAGTCTTCATCAAGGCAAATGGGAACTCCATCTCCTATTGCACCTTTCTCACAGGAATCTCCTCGCTCTACACATCAATCTCCGCAGTCTTCCAACAGGAAGAATGCCTCTTTTCACATTAAAATGCAAAGGACTCCTAGGCCAAATGAACTGAAAATAACACCTCTAAACCGTACCTTGACTGCTCCGCGGTCTGTGGATAGTCTTCCCCGTTTGAGGAGATTTTCTCCAAGTCAGGTTCCCATTCAGACTAGATCTTTTGTTTGTTTTGGAGATGATGGCGAACATATAGGTGAACCTCAGTTAAGGGGAAATCTTTTGAAGGAAGTCAAGCCTACAGAAGAGGTAGCAAAAGAAGAAGGACCAAAATTGCTGAAACAGTGTGAACAGAAGTTGGAGGAAAAGGAGATTAAGCCTATTGAATCTAATGTTTCTGAAGTATTATCTCAGCCTATCACAGAAACTGTCTGCCTCACCCCTAATGAAGATCAGCTAAGCCAACCGATTTTACCAACACCAGCTCCCAAAACAGCTAACTTAATTGAAGTTTCCTTATCAGATTTGAAGCCACCAGAAAAAACTGATGTATCTGTTGAGAAATATGAAGGTGAGAGTGATAGAGAACAATTTGAGGATGACCAGAAAGTGTGTTGTGGATTCTTTTTTAAGGTAAGAGAACTAGTGGATGTGTATGTCTGCTATTAAGCTGCCTTTGAAAGGGAACTTCTTAATTCAGATAAGGGTTTCAGTGATGACTATCCATTGAAGTCAAAGCAGATGATTCTGCAACTCTAAATGTACAAGCATATATTTTGCACTTGATGATTAATTTGTCATCATAAGAGTGGTGAGATACTACCATACTGCAATTCTGAGCATGTGAGAGTATCCGTTTCCAGTCATAGTTGTGGAAGAGCGTTCGGAGTTTTTGGTGAGGAAGACACCTGCTGAATGTAGGCTTATTTTTAACATAAGCTTTGGTGACCTCAATTAAACATGCTCACATCTCAGCCTCACTTCTCCATCCCACCCTCAAATTTCACTAAAGGTTTTTGAAGTACATAACGGTCTGCATTTTTTTTAAATGTTGAATGTCTCGAGTTGCATGTTGGAGAGCCTTTTTCCCTCTCTTGGCTGGCTAAGGAAGTAGAGTCTTCCAAGACTCCCTTTTGAAGTTGGTATTTGGGAAAATAAACTTATTTCAAATACTGCACAAGTATGTTAGGATATTGCAACCCAGTGTACAGAATTAAGTGTGTAATGAGTTGGCAAAATCAGTTGCTGAATTCAGAGATCTTAATATTTTTGGGTCCTTTTCCTTCAAATACTGTTGCTGCTAGGATGATCAAAAGGCAGAAAATGATATGGCAATGAAACGAGCAGCATTATTGGAGAAGCGTTTGAGAAGGGAAAGAGAGACTCTGCTTCGAAAGCAGCAGCTGGAAGCAGAACTAGAACATAAGAAGGAAGAGACAAGGTAAAACTACATGTCCTGATCCAAAATGATCAGTAACAGGGAACATAAAAATGTCTGGTTTAGTTAAAAATGTAACTTCCGTGTCAAAAAATTGCATCTTAATATCCAGGATACTTAATCCTATAGCCAGATGTGCTAAGGAGCGCAGCTGAAGACACATGTCAGCTGGTCCTGCAAAATGAGCAGGTGGCATCAGTGTAGCTCAGGCTCAATGTAGGAACCCTGGTGGCCTGAGTGAAGCTCCTCAGAGCACTACCCCACCCTGCGCTTTGTATTCTGAGGGAGACCGTATCACTTTCGGCTTCTTTCTGCACACCTGCACAATCCTCGCTCAGTTACAGCAGCCAAGCTAATAAACATAGCTTTTATTTCACTAGTAACGGTATCCCGAAAAATTTAAACTGTCTGAAAATTGTAAAACAAGCAAGTTCGTCTTACTAATGTCCTAGAACACTAAAGTTCCAAAAATCTGATGCCTGTGCTGTCCTCACTGTGCTAGCTAAACCTGTTAATTTGGAGAGTTTCTACTGCTAAATTTATTTGATTATTTTTTTAGACGCAGAACAGAAGAAGAACGTCAGAAGAAGGAGGATGAACGAGCACGGCGAGAATTTATTAAGCAGGAATATATGAGAAGGAAACAACTAAAGCTTATGGAAGAAATGGATACTGTCATAAAGCCACGTTCCCTCTCAATCAAACAAAAAAAGCCACGTCCAAAATCTATTCATAGAGATCATATTGAATCACCTAAGACGCCAATCAAAGGTCCACCAGGTAACAAATGTTCATGTGGAAAGAGAGTCTGTTCATGCTAAAACACCAGCTTGGTTTTTGGTACTAACAAGCACGTGCATTTATTAGTGTCTTGTGCTAAATGGAACTGCACGTGACCAGACTGGAAAGCAAAATTTGCCAACAGAAAAGATGAATGTCACTTACCTGCTATGCATGCATGCATATATCAACAAACAAAAAGGTTAGCTGTATGAAAACTCAGTGGAAGCACCGATGTGTGTTGCAGGTTTCATGCGTACCCGTGTATTCTTCAGTAATCTCTTCTTGCACCTGTAGAGCTAAAATAAATAAAAATTGGGAGATAGGAGATCAATAAATAAAATGACGATTATTAAGAGTACTTAAACTCCCACTTAATACAGACAAAATTAGAAGTTACTTGTATATTTCATGTTTTTTTCTGTTTCGCTCACTTACCTACTACATATGTAGTTACAAATGTAGCAACACTAATCACGTGTAACAATTTAGCATTCTTTTAGATATCACCTAACTGCAGTAGTGATTGGAAGAAGTATTGCCAATTTACAGTTAGAAAGAAATAACTAGACTGCTCAGTGATCCTTTTTGTTACAGCATGGTGTAGCCTTGTTCTTCTGCTGCATTTTCTCTAGCTGCTTCCTGCCATCTTCCAGTGTAATTTGAAGTATTGCCTTAATACCTTCCAAGAATCCATCCCAAGCTCTAAATTAAGTCTCTTAAGCTCTTTTCTATGAGAACTTACTAACTTTGATTGCATTCTGTGATTTGCATAGTGCCAATATTCCCATGCCCATGCTTCACATTCATGCTGAATCTGAGACCATCCCAGGTGGCTGTAAATGGCTGGGTGTCAGCAAGTGTTTAGATGAAGTGTGCACCCCATATGCATGCAGGTATATCATGTACGGGTGTAAGAGTCCCTTATATCAAAGCTCTTACCAACTTTCTGATGCTGGTGTTGGGTCTAATGAACAGACTCTAATACTTGCGTAGTTTGTAAGACTTAACTTTGTTTTTATCCAGGTTCACAGCTTTATCGTGTTTTTTCAGTATCTAGTCTTTCATTGGCATCGCTGAATACAGGGGACAATGAGAGTGTGCAGTCAGGCAAGAGAACACCAAGGTAAAGCTACAATAACTATTTCATTTAATAAAATTTGATAATCAGCTATGTAAAACTAGCATGAATTTTAAAGAGGTCGTGTATATGTTGTGCGCACGAAGAACAGGTATGTTTCCCTGATTCGAGATGTTGATTGTTTCCGCTGTCAGGCATTAGGGGACCAAGCCATGATCATTTGTTTCACAAATTTTACCGAGTAAACCAGTTGGGCAGCTATAAATGAGGTCGAAACAAAACACTATTGACACAGTCTCTTAATTCACCTGCTTGTGTTTAAGTCTCAACTTCTGGATGTTTTGTTAAACCTGGATGGTACGTGCAGCTACATAGCTGCTTTTCTTTTTTAACATAGAAGCTTCTTTTCTGTTGTGTTTTTTTTTTTTTCCCCCTAGCAGTCGTACAGGGAAATACTAAATTTCTAGACTAGGACTTCAGCCTTTTCCAAACACCTGAATGTATTTTGCATTAAAAAAGAAATAAAAGAAAGAAAATAAATAAAAAATTTATAAAAATAACTGAGAAATCTTAATTTTACATACAAAATCTGTATTATAATTCAGAGGAAAATTATGATTTTTGTTTAACTACTTATATTCAGAGAAATATTTTCTTACAGAAAAGAAACAGGGAAGAAAGTCAAACTAGGAAAAGAGATTTGATGAGAAGTACTACACGTTGCGATACCACGTGTCATGTTTTTATGGCCACTATGCATCACTCATCAACTCTTGACATGCCTGCAGCTGGTTTCAGTTGACTTTTCAGTTTCTTTGATGTCTTGACAGCAGACTTTCTAGTTATTACAAAAGAAACTTTAATGAAATGATCCAAGTATCCTAACATCTCTTGTCATCTATTAAAAATGATCAGTTTTGAGAAGGATTTCTTCCAGCTGTATTAGCTATTAAAAAAGGCTTGATGTAGCTTATCTACACAGACTTTACAGAAGATGACCCCTCTCTGTGTAGTTTTAGTTGTACAATGCTGTACAATGTTTGTAATGAACAGTACATCTTGCTCTGGCTTTGGATTTGATTTATGATAAAATTTCGTACAAATTGCTGAAAGTAACAGAGTTGAAAGAATTTTCAGGATCTTTCCAGACCCATACTTTCACCTTTTCCTTGCATCAGACTTGTCTTTTGATGATCACACTGAGTGAATTTCAGTGATACCTTTGAGCTCTCCTTCATGCAGGTGCTAATCACAAAAGGTGAATTTTCATATTGAATTTTCATCTATTGCAGATTTTACTGGAAGTTAACGTGCAGATAAACGTTACTATAATACCACCAATTTTCCTTATTTTTTGCTAGTAGTGCTTTCCTTCTCACTTTACGTTTTCATTCCAAGCTGAAAATTTGACTGGCTTTTGCAGTAGCCACAATCAAAAAAACTTTAATTTAAGAAAACATGACAACCTTACTTAGATGTTTAAGTGCAAAACTATTAATGTTTCAGTGCAGACACAGCCTGAAGAATTACAGCACCAGAAGTTACTGCTTGTGAAAACAAAAATTAAAAAGGAAATTGTTTTGCTGTCTTAAATACAGCAGTTGTAACTGCCAATTGTTGTAATGATAAGTATAAATTAATTAAATGTTTGTCATATTCATCATTCTAGCGTTTGTTTGCTACATGAGATAACCTTGTTTTGCTAGTACCAATGCAAAAGTAACCCGAATTCTCACTTAGTAATAATATTCCATAGCCTAGAGTATCTATTAGGTTTTTGTCCCTCAGAAGATCCACCTCACCAAAGTACCAACTTCTTACATCACTCAGAATACTTTATACAGAACATGAACTCAGTTATCTGTTAATTTCTTCTGTAAATATTGTGCATGTAAGTATATAGTCTACAATTCAAATCATTGTTCTCTATCTTAGTACAGTTTGCCTTCCTTTCATATTAGGCGGCGGCTTTGCCAAACATTGTACATTTTTTTTAATAGATTTTAAAATTAATGTTTAGGTCTGAGTCCGTGGAAGGATTCTTATCTCCAAGTCGCTGTGGTAGTCGTAATGGAGAAAAAGATTGGGAAAATGCATCTACAACTTCTTCAGTTGCCTCTGCTACAGAATACACAGGTCAGTGACAACAATATTAAGTACTTGGCTATTAGTGGTTCTATGCACTAGAAGTTTTCAGTTATCTTTAGTTGGTTTCCTAAAACTTGATTGAGGATGCTTTCATAGAAATGTTACTTTCATCTCTTTTAAAATAGATGGTAATAATACGAGGTTAAAATGTTAAATCCAAAATGAAAGTACTGACTCAATAGCATTTGTGATAACCAGAATAAACTGCAGTTAGGCTCAGAACAGCAAATGGGCTCACAGGTCACTGTGCACTTCAGTAGTCTCTATAGAGAGCCAAGAAGACTTGAAATTAAAGCTCAAATTAGAATAGAATTACAAAAAGCAAAAACTAAATTGCAACAGGAAAAACCTCTCCTTAGCAATGTGAATTTAAATATTCTGCACCCTTTGTTTCCAAACAGATCTTTTATTGTTTATTAAAAACTTTACAATCTGACTTCTAATTCTTTGTTATATTATGAATCAGATAGTAATGGTATCTTCATCCTTTTTCTCCAAACATACAGCATGTGATACTGCAAAGACCTTGCATCATCAGGATTATAAAAGGTCTGGTTTTGCCCACCTAATACCACTTTGTTTGGTAAAGAGTAAAATAACGTTAGGTATTTTTGATAAACTTTTAGGGAGATTAGATTTGATTGATGGGCCTGCACAGCTCTGTCTGTACTGGAAAATGTTTGTTTTGAAAATAATCTTGGCTCCTTTCTGCTGAAAGGACTACAGTCTGGAAAGGCAAAGTGGTCCTTCTGAAAATCAGAAAGTACTTACCTGTTTTTAAACCATGAAACTTCAGTCAGTTTGTGTCAGTGTGTGCCACATGCATGTCAAATTAAATTGCAGGAAGGACAGCAAGACTTTGCCTGGGTGCTCTTGCTGAGTTTTCTCATGAAGACTCATAGTGTCGAAGGTCATCTTTTAATGATTATTATGTAGAGCTTATTTTTAAATGAAGGAATATACAGTTTTGTGAATCGAACAGAAGGCTTTTTGTTCACACATTTCAGTATCTTCACTCTGTCATTTGGATTTCATACAGCTTTTTTGTGTTGATTCTAGGCTTTTTTTTCCCAAGGCATAGACAAACAGAGATTTAATCTTAAATTTAATTGATAATTGCTTGTATATTATGTTCCTTTCTAGGGCTTGGAATTGGTACTTACATGTTGTTTTTTTCAAATGGTCTTGATACAAGTATGCACGTATTTCAGAAATTAAAACAGCAGAGATTTCTCTAAGCACTGCATCAGTTTCATTGTTACACCTCTCACCCTTGAAATCACAAGAAAAAGAAAGAATTTGGTCCCTCCTGGATGACTGAATTTTTAGTTAGAAAATGCAAAATGTTTTGTGATTCATAGAAAAGGTCCTCTGAGAGAAAATATATTTACCAAGACTGCCAATAATAATGATTTAATAATGAAAGACAGGTCTGTAAGCAAATTCAATGACAGGTGAAAGAACAACATTTTACTTGTTCGTGAAATTTGTGGTCTCTAGCCTAATTCTATTTTTTTCCTGGATTTGTATTTTTATGCATGCAAAAGATCCATACCAGAAGTCCTTCACAGTATTTGAAGTAACTCTTTGTTGGCTTATTGATTAACTTGGCTGATTTGTCATTCCTCCTCTGTAGGACCAAAGCTCTTCAAAGAACCCAGTGCTAAATCCAATAAGTACATAATTCAGAATGCGCTGGCACATTGCTGCTTGGCTGGAAAAGTAAATGAAGGTCAAAAGAAAAAGATACTGGAGGTAAGGATGTTTTTCCCCTAAAAACATAAACATCTACGTCAAACCACAGTCCGGCATTAGGAGGACACTCAAGTATACACACAAATATGCCAGCTCTTACTGAAAGCCTTGAGTAACTTCTGTAACTGTGACTTGCTTGCTGTGTAGACAGAAAGGTTGTCTAGCACTGCAGAAACAATTCATGCAGCACAGGAAGTTGAATTAATTTACATGTTAATTAATAGTTACTGCTTGTTTAATGTGGGAGCTTCAATATGCAAACTTTTATAGTTTGCTCACAAACTTGTTTTCCATAACATGAAAAATATCCCTCCTGTACATACGGATTCTCGAACTGTGACCCTTAGAACTAAGGCACAGTGCTCTCAACAGAAAAAAATGAAATACATCCCTCCTAGGCTTTTCTCCAGTTTCCAAGCAGTAGGGCACATTTAGAAAAGTGCCTTCCAGCCTTTTCTCTTATGCTGGTGTAAACCTTTCTGAAGATGCACAAATATTGTAAGGGTGAGGACTCAGGCACCAGTGTGTTTCCATGCAAAAGGAATAACACGGAGTTTGAGGGTTGAGAGAAATGGGACTGTTCCTTTTACCAACTGTGACTAATTTGACAGATTAAATAGATCAAAGAAACAGGTAGCTGGAATCTGGATTTAATTCCTTTTCCAAAATAAATTTCTCGAGTGTGTTTCTTGCCCTTTCTTCTCTTTGTAATTCTTCTGCATTCCTGTCTAGATGCTGCCTTCTCTGTCTTTCCAGCTACTTTTTGAAAATAACAAGTGAGAAATCAAGACAGCCTCTTTCAGTTCAAGTAACTGGGAGCATAATAACCCCGAAAAATCCCAGGAAAGAACAGCAGTAAAAAGGTCATGCTTAACTCTAGGATGCAAGATACATAACTTGTTAGAAGCTGTACATGTTCAGGGCACGTGTCCCACAGAGGTTATGCTGGGTGGAATAGGAATCTGAAGATTTCAGTTAATAAATAACTTCTGCTTAATACATTTCAACTGACTTCATGGTTTGACCAAACTTAAATGGATTTAGGGATGACTGAAACCCCATTTTTGCACTGGGGGATCTTTCAGGCACATCTAGACATAAGTAAATTTTATGTTCCCAAACTTGTTTGATCTACAAAAAATTTGTTAAGATGTCTGTTCTTGAGGTACAACTAAACAAGTATAGCTGAAATTGTCCAAATAAATAAAGTTCTGAAAAAATAAATCTTGAGAAAGATAGCTACCTTACCAAAATTTAGACAGGCGAAGCTTAGCAAATTGTAATGATTGAAAATAAGGCCTTTTAGTGGAGTTAGACATAAGTTTCAGCTCAGATAGAAAACAAGTTCAAAATGACAATCCAATGATTTTGAGTATTTTCTAACTACAATGCAAAATTCATATTGTGAATCTTTTTCTTTCTTTCTTTTAAAGGAAATGGAAAAATCCGATGCCAATAATTTCTTAATCTTGTTCCGGGATTCAGGCTGCCAGTTCAGATCTCTGTATACATACTGCCCTGATACTGAAGAAATCAATAAGTTGACGGGAATCGGTCCCAAGTCTATCACAAAGAAAATGATAGAGGGACTGTATAAATACAACTCTGACAGGAAGCAGTTCAGTCACATACCTGCTAAAACTTTGTCTGCCAGTGTTGATGCAATTACCATTCACAGCCATTTGTGGCAAACCAAGAGACCAGTAACTCCTAAGAAACTTTTACCCACCAAGGCATAGTAGATGGGAAAAAATTTGCTTCAGACAATTACGATAAACTTGCACTTCATCTTTACTGCCTATAGGAAATAGATTTCTAGTTGCCAACAAGACTTAAAACTGGACACCAAGTTCTATTATCATGTCCAACTGGAATGTAAACACAGTGTTTAGGAGTGCAGAAGATTATCGCTTAGGTGACTAATTGTGAGTGATTACAGAAATGTTTGACTCGTGTGGAGATTTGTATGTGCTAATGCAATATATAGAGTATATTTGCTCTGTATTTTGATTAGATACACTGAAGCACTGAATGTTCATCTTTAGTGACTCAAACTACATTTTTTTTTTACATCTGTTGCCTTATGTGTTAGTATTTGTGCTTGTCTTGAAATATTTTTTCTTTCACTAAAGAAATACTTCCTAATATTCTCAATACCATTGAACTTTGCATACTGACTTACCGTAAAGACTAAATAAGTTGTATGTCACTGAAGAACAGCTGAATGGGTCTGTTCTGCAAGATCCTTATTGCGTGCTGTAACAAAATCAAGATTCATTTCCCTGAGTATTTACAATTCTTTTTCAGTTAAATAATACTGATTTGCTTATAGACTATACAGTAAAGGAAAAAGCTTTTAACTGCTTGAAGTTTCCTTCAAATTCATTATTTAACAACTCAGGGTATAGTTAGGTGATTCAATTATTCCTGTTTCAGTAAGTTACCATCTGAAATGTAATGACTGACCGTGTGTATGTTCATAATACATTGGAATGCGAAGCAAAAAGATTTGGTAGACCTCTAAAACAGTTTAGCAAATGTGAATTGTTTTGCACTCTTCCGGATGAAGAGCATGCACACGGTCAGGTACGGCTTCTCCAAGGAAGAAATAGGAAATTGTGAAACATTCAGAACTAGATCCCTGATGTTTGCCTGACAGAACACTAAAAATATTCAGAAGAATCACAGAATTCACTAAGTCACAGATCTTTCAGAAGTCATGTATCTTCCCATTGATTTTTAAGATCCAGGCCACTGTCTGTTCTTCCTGCCTTCAGATCTGCCAGCTGAAACTTAAATCAATTTTCTAGGGAACTGACATCTGATAAGAATTTTCGGTGTGTCTTAGTAAATTTTTTTTTTGATGCAACCTAACAGATTATGTCTTGTGACACTTAGCAAGTTTAAATACATATGGCAAAAAAGCCTAAATGACATTTCAATAAATTTATAATATGACCATTTACAAAAACAAACCCTAGGCATATTTCAGTATTATTTATAAAGGGCTGCATTTTATTTCAAAACAGTGTTCGATTATTTTATAGATCACTATTTCGTTTCAGTGTTTTTTTCTTTTATAATTTGCTTTTAACATAGCACTGTTCTGAAACAAACAAAAAAAAAAACCACTACAAACTTGAAGCCTCCCCTAAATCTGTGGCTATTTTGATAATGTACACCAGAGGATTTGTTGGGGGAAAAAAATCTCATTCTCAGGAAAAGACTTGAATGATTTGTGATTCTGTTCTGTTTCAGTGTTGTGACAACTACATTAACATAAGACAGTATTGTGCTATAAGTATGTAGTCCATTCTGTTTCATGGGGAGACTAAAACTACGTTCATATTTCTCTCATTAAACTGCTTTGAGAGAAACTATGCCTCACTACTATGATGTACTCATTTACTTATAGAAAAGATGCACAGGAATGAGATGTCATTAACAGTTTAGAACAGTACTTTTTTAAATTATTATAAGGCCTTAGGCATCAATGCATCTGAGTTATAAACATTTTCTCAAAAATGCTGTCAGTTTTACTGTAATTTATGTTCTTATATTTATGTATATTTGTTAAAACTGTAAAAAAAAAAAGAAAAAACACTTTAAAATACATGTTTAATATGTATGTGGCTCAAAACTATTTGTGGTTAGCTGATTCCTACTGTTTGCATGTTTATCACCAGGATATGTAACTCTTATATTTCAAGTGTATACATATTGTGTATATAAGATATAAATAATATTAAAAAAAGGGGAAAGAGGGTTTGCACATTCTGCCTGTTAGACAGTTCCTACCAATACTGTTGTAGGAACATCCTGAATAACAATATGAAACTGTGTATAATACACAGTGATTCAAGAAACCAGGAGGTTGGAATTAACTGATACACACGTGGTGAAAAACTTCAAAAGAAGTTTTATCATGAGAGGCTTTTTATTTCTAAAATCTGTACTGTGATTAACTGAAGATTTGCAACACCGTAAAGACACACGCATCAATCTAATCAAAGTGAGCTTAAATACATGACAGGAATTCTTCGAGTCGTTTTAAATATATCTGAATGTACTATGAAATTTACATTTGTCAACAGGTTAAAGATTTGTGCAGTGTCTAAAAGTAGAATGTGAATAATGCAGTTGAAAGTTTCATTGCTCGCAGTATAAAGTTTTACTTAATACAGGAAAAGTAAAGCTAGGTATGCTTTTCCTTTTTAAGCCTGCAAATTTTCTAATTACAGTGGATCTTTGGTTGGGATCATGTTTAAAAAAAGAAAAAAAAAAAAAAGAAAAAAACCAACACAGGAGGCTTTCCATAAAGGCCAGTATTTATCACTGACCTTTGCAGAACACACTGGTGCTTTCATCAGGGGTATTGTTGCTACGACTGAATTGCCAAACTCTCGTCTTAGTTTTTTGGAGCAAAATTTCATATTCTAACAGTCATAATAGCTACTGAAATTTTTTTTTTAAATGTTAGTATGACTGTTAGTTTTTATTATTTGGCTGTTTAAAGCCAAATTCAGCTATTTAATTATGATTTAATGGGCACTGTTGAAAAATGTACAGTGTATTGTGTGCTTACTTGTCCACTTCTATGGAGCATAGCTTCCATATTTTTTCAAATGCTGTGCTGTAAAATATTGTCATTGCTACTTATGTGGTACAGTGTAGTTTTTTCCTTTCATTTAAATAAAAGCATGGCACCAAAAGTACATTTTTTGTTTTCTTGCTTGCATCTAAATGTAAACTGAAACTAAAAAGTTGACATTAATGTTTAAATCTTGTTTCTTCTTGTATTTCAGCAACATAGAAATTGTTGGAAATACGCACCATTTTTATTTCTCCTTTTGTTCCTCGTTGTTTGTCGTACTTTCACATACCACTTAGCTTTCTGATGTTATCAGAGGGAGGCTATTGAAGAATTAGGCCTCTCATTTCATTCCTGAGGACAACATGGTGTTTGTTACCCGGTTCTCTTCAGAAGTGAGTTTCACAATTGCAAGTCAGCTGATAAACACCTGTACTCTGGTTAGCTTCAGTTGTTCCAAAACCACAGAAACTTACTAGTCAGTGTAATAGGATTGTTTCAGAAGGGAAAGTTTTCAAGATAAATTGAAGTCTGACCTTCATCAAGACAGCTAATAAAGAGTATGACTTTCAGTGAAAAAAATTGTTAGTGGTGCAGTCTTGAGCTGAAATAGTACCCAAAAAATAGGGTGTCTCTTCCAGAGCTGTAAATTTTTTCCAGTCCAAATCATGCCTTTTTGGAGGTTTTGTGTTGTCCTTCTGGACTTGCTGAAAGGGGATATGACATGGCTGCACTGCCACCAGGCAGACTGAATTGTTGGGCCAACTTCTGGAGATAAAGAATCTCTCAATTTCAGAGCTATTCGGAGGGCAGCTTCAAAAACACAAGAAATCTGATAGTAGGGCTTTTAGTACGGAATTGAAAACTAATGTGGATGAAAATGAATTGCCTTCCTCCTCCCCGCAAAGCGGGGTTATTTTTCAGCCAGCTCAATTGGTTCCCTGAATGGCATCACAAACAGGCTGACACAAGCAAGGAATTATGTTGGAACACAAATGCCCAGTTGCACCAATAAAGCCATTTTTTCAGTGGCAAGCCCAGCTCAAAATTTTCATCTAAAACCAGCCTTTGTACTGACAGGCTTTAGAACAGACTTCATTTTCTCTGTCCTTGGGTGAGTGACACCACCCTTGAGAAACTTCAGATCACACCCTAGTTAATTTGACAGAATATGACTGTATTGTGTGTCTGAATTTGTACAGAATTTGTGAATTAAAATTTGTCCTGCTGTGGGATCCAGTGCAGAGATCGGGTATCACCAACTGCAGAATAACCATCTCAGTTACACTTGGAAGCTAAGCTTTTGGACCAACTGTCACACAAAGGTGATGTAAAAAGCTTTGTTTCCCAAATCCAGCTGTACTGATCAGGTGTAGATGTCAGATGTCTTATTTTCCAACAACAAAAAAACCCTCCACACAAATTATCTTGTTCCAGGTCTAGCTGGCAGGAGAAAAGTCAGTATTTTTAACATGCACAGCATCTTTGTTCACTTGTAATTAATTTCTTTTTAAAAGCGAACTATTCCATTTAGGAAAAAAGAAGTGAAGTATGTTTGTGTATGCATACATATAAATGCACCAATAACTGCAGATACACGTTCAGATGTACTTGCTTACACACAGACATAAGAAGGAATACAATTTAGACAACCACAGCAAAGAGTTAAATACAGTTGTGAAGTTACTCCAGCTTATTTCCCTCTAGCAAGAAGGTAAAGCAGCTACCTTGTCTGTTTTACTCGGAACTACTGGTCTTTGTAAGAGGCAGGGAAGCAATATACAACATGTACGTTTAAGAGTTCAGTACAAACTCTCTGGGAGATGGAGCTGTTAACACCAGGCTTTTTATCGAATTTCTGAATCCAAGGATAAGACTGAAGGACACTAGACAGAGCTGCCTTGGATAAGCTAACAGCAGCTAGGATTTCAGGAAAGGACAGAAAACAGTAAAGTTGCACGTTCCACTGAAAAATGTCATTTAAAACTTTCTTCAGACTCTTATTCAACACTATGAACAACTGGATGCATAAAATACTTAGGATTAAGTAATTCATTATCCATTGACAAATTTATTAAGCAAGATACTGACAGAATTTTTTTCATGTAAGATGTTTTTCAGTTAATGGTGTGAACTTTATGGAGACATACAAAGTAATTATCTATAGGCATTTTTATGTCACTGTTAATCTGTTAATCGAGCTTTGGAGAAAGACTAAAAAGCTAATATGAAGGTTTCCATCAAGACAGCTCTGTCTTACCCTTTCTACATCATCGCTGATCTAAACTTCTGCATTACAAGACCTGGCAAGGCCCCACAAGCCTGCAATTATGTAAATTACCTGAAGCCAGATTATACTCCAGCTCAGTATTTTTCTTGTTTAAGCTACCTGAAAGTGAAGCTATGATGCTGACTTAAGCAAGTCTCCTATAGATTATGCAAGAATTTTGCTGAATCATCATCCCAAATTTCTGGAAATCTTTTCTTGAAATAAGTGAAAACTGTTTCCGGAAGTAGAGTTTTAAAAATTATTTTTTTGCAACTTTTTACAAGATCATGTAAACATAATATAAAATGTAAACAGTCGAATGGCTCTGTTACAATGACTAAAAATCAGGGGATTGGCCCATTTTTATGGTGACAACACAAAAATGCTTTGCACAAACTGCTGGACTCCACTGGCAGATGTTGTGCAAGGGGAATAATTCTAAAACGTACCCAGCCCTGCTGACATTGTCTGTGGCCACCTGTAACATCTGTAAAATAGTTGCATAATTACTATTTTCTTTTCCAAAGTGTTCCAAGGACAGACCACAGTGCTCTGTCTTGTCTCTAGGCAATGCAGTACTCCTCCTCTACTAATCCTGATTTTCAGGCTCTCTAAAACCCACACGCCACAGCTTTGCTATTCATGGGAGTTACCTCCTTTGCAATAATGACTAGGGAGTTCAAAGCAAGCTGAGACCATCTCAAAGGCATGTTTCTATGCCTGAGTAAAAAGTTATGAACCAGAGAACAGGGTCTTCCATCTGCCCTGTTCTGATAGGATGCTACTATGTATCTTCTCCAAATATTTGAGAGTAATATGATTGCCCTCCAAAGCAGGTGCATCAAGTAATGCTACCTATTCTTCCATACCTCTTCCTGAGGAGGGATATTTGGTTCTTGAAGTCTCTTTCCAGGCTATAGGAATTTGCTACCTCCTTGTGAAAGGCCTGACATTCTGAGCAGGAAACAATACTTTTAAATTCAGAATTTGCTCTTCCTTTCGAGTCTATAACCAGGGAGAAGCTTTACCTTTCTTTCATCCTGAAATTCGTGCCTTCTGGAGATACAGTCTCACAGATTCGATCTCAGGACCTCCACTGAAATCACAGCTATTGCACAAAAGATAGGTAAACCACAGTAACACCATCATGAAATCAAGATTAAATTTAAAAGCATGTATGTGTTTACCTAGTGTTTTGTAGATTAAACAAAGTTTACAATGGACTTTTCTTATCCAAATGTATGTTCAAAGTTATGCATACAGCTTTGTTTAGACAAATTAAAGTAATCCTGGTTTTCTGCACTCCATCTGATTTATCATCTCTATTATATGTATTGGGAAATAGTTTTTTTCATTTCTATAATTACGTTTCTATTAATCAGTGCCTCCAAAAGCAACTAAGCAGCAAGTGATAGCTTGGTAAGTAAACGTAAGGATTCGGTGTTTACAGTGTTTAGTGCATTGAGCTTCCTAGGATGCGGTGCTGGGGCTTGAGTGTTGCAGAAGAAACCATCAAGTTCCACATTCCTTGCTTGTCCCTGGCATAGTCACTGCAGGTGCCACTCCTCACTGGAAAGCCTTTTGGATGTTTCTCTGTATTCCTTTTCAGAAAGAAGAGGGAGAGAGAGAGCATAACATTATGATTCCCCTCTGCCCTTCAGCTGACCCTCAGCAAAACTGTTCGCAAGCAGACTTGAACTCACTGTGGTTCTTTTCTTAATATTTTCAACCATCATTGTGACAGAGAATCCAGTACAGTTTCAGTTAAATCCCTGATCTTCCCTGGACCTCTGATACATGTCAGACATGCACACATGCATAACTAAAAAAGAAATAAATAAAAAAAATGGTCCCTGCTATGTCCTTTGTCAGAAAATTGCCACCATCTCCATTTTGACAGGGCCTGCCAACACGCTGCTGCATACACACCGGGGTTTTGTCCAAGTGCTATACTAGCATTTTAACATCATTTTCTGTATCTCATCTCACAGCTATATTTAAACACGGAGAAAGCTTATTAACTGTTCACCATAATTGTTAGATGCCATAATCTTGACAATTACAAAAATGCATTAAACGTAACAGAACCTCAAATTATCTAGAAATACATCTTCTTAAAATATATGTATATTTATCTATACATATTTAAATACATGTATACGCATGATTTCTGTAAAGAATGCGTTCTTTTGAAAGTACCAAGAAGCAAAAGCACACTAGAAAAACCCAAAGCTGCCCTGAAAGCTGGCAGCACCTCATGCAGTAATTAACAGATGTTGCCAACCAGCCATAAGCCGCCGCCACACGAGCGAAGGGAACGGGGCGGCGGCGGGGCGCGCTGGCGGGCTGGCAATGCCACATCTACGATGTGGGTGTTGGGGTATCTGGGGAAGCGTCCGAGCAGCGCGGTAACAGCGCCCGTGTGCCCAGGGGCTCGCTCACAGCTTTCACGGAAGGGCAGGAGAGGGCGAGCGGCGGGCCCGGCCGGCGCCACGGGCCTCCGAGGGGCCCGGGCTGGGCGGGGACCCCGGGCACACGGCCCAGCTGCCCCGCGGGGACAGCCCTTGGTGCGGGAGCACCGAATTACCGGCAAGTTGTTCCCACAGCTCTCTCCCCGTTAGAACACCGCTCGCTGCCCACTGCCGGGGAGCCACCGGGGCACTGGACGGCTCCGCCCGCGGGGAAGGCGCCGGGCGCCTGGGAAAGCGGCGGGCGGGAGGCGGAGGCGCGCGGCGCCGCTCCCCCGGGACAGGCCCGGAGGCGCCGCGGAGTTTCGCGGGAGGATGCCGGTGAGCCCGCGCTTGCCGGGGCCGGCAGCTGCGGCCGCGCCCCCCTCCCGCGGTTACCTCCGCCCCGGGGCGCGAAGGGCCCCGCCAGCGCGGACAGGCGAGGGCTCGCCCCGCCGCTAACAAAGCCGGCCCCACCCCAGCGCGGCGGCGGCCGCCACCATCTGTCCCTCCCGCCCCCGCGGCGCGGCACCGCCCCGCCGGGCCGGGCCCGCCCCGCCCCCGGCCGCTTCCACTCCGGCAGCGGGCGGCACCCCGCCCCGGCGCGGGGAGGGGAGAGAGCCGTGCCGCTGGGCAGTCCGCGGGGAGGGCGGGTGGCAGCCGCAGCGCGGAGCGGAGTCGGAGCGAGACCCGGACACCGGCTCCGACACCGACACCGAGCCGGGGCTCGAGCCCGCCCCGCAGCGAGGCCTGCCGCCATCTTCCCCTCACGCCCTGCTGGTGACGGCGCGAACGGGCCGCCGGGCCCCTCAGGTGAGTGCTGGCGGGCGGGACGGAGGGCAGGGGGCTGCGCCGCGGAGGGGCCGGGAGCGGCCCGGCGAGGAGCGGCTGGGGCGGGCGGACTGCGCGGGGCGGTGGGGCGGGGGCTGCGGCCGCTGCCCCGTGAGGTGGGCGCTGCCGTGGGGCCGCCTTGGCGAAGGGCCGCCTACCTCCGAGCGCCGTCCCTGGCGTGCGGACACGGCCGCGCTGCGCGGGGCCCGCCGCCGTCGCCGCTTCCCCCGCCGAGTGCAGCATCGCCGCGGCGGCGACGCCCGCCCGCCGCCGTCCCTTTGTTGTGGCGGCCGCGGGCCAGCCTGGCCGCGGCGGCCGGCGCGGTGCGAGCCGGGGCCCGGCCGGCGGCCCTGGGGCGGGCGAGGCGGCGGGCGCGGGGTGTGCCCCGTCCCGGGGCCGCTTCAGAGGAGCGTCGGCCCCTCTGCGGCCCTGTCTGCCGCGGGTGCTGGGCTGACATTGCCGAAACGCTCATTCGGGCTCGGCGCTGGGTACCTAAACAGTGCGGTGGTTTTGAGCCCTTGCACCGGCACAGGTGGATTTTGTCTGGCGTCGCGTGTGAAGGGAAAAGAGGAAAATTCGGAGCAAGTGGGGGTTTTCTAGTCCAAATGCATTCACCTTTAGTCTCTGTAACTTGTTGGGGTTTTTGTTGTTCTGCGTTCTGTTTCACTCTAGTATGGAAGCGTTGCATAATTTAATGTCACCTTTTTGGCATTCGTGATGGCGAGTGCTCCGAGGGAAGAGTGGGCATGTTGTAACAGGGATTGGCGAGTGCACAGAGCTCTGCCAGTCACCTCTAAAGTGTGGTGAGATAAGGATTACTGTGGCGGCTCTAAAGCAACAGCTGATCTAAGCAGGGTAAAAAAAAAATGGATTACCAGAGGGTAAGCCAGTGGAAAAATCTGTGTGAGGAAGAAGAGGCTGGTATGTAAGAGGGCATTTATTTATTGTGTATTGGAGTAGAAGAATATTTCAGTCACAGAGTTCAACTGTACAGAATTTGGTGAAGGTTTTCTATTAAGGCCTTAGTATGTTCAGTGTAGTTCATTTGAAATAATGAATCATGTGATCTCTTAGCGCAATTCACTTACACTTGTTTTACCCTATCTGTTGTGGAAATTAATTGTAATAAGAAAGTTGGCCTATAGACTCTTTTTTGTAAATTATTTTGATATAGAATAACTGGAAGATGATTGAGGACACATCAGAAACGGAGCCACTAGGTACTGACCGGGCCCCGCGTCCCCCATGGGGTCTGCGTAGGCGGAACTCCGGAGTGGCCTCTTGTCAGGCCCCAGAGTCGTGTGTAAGTGACTGTGGGATGGATTAGAAGGTGAAATAACTTTATGCAAAAAGCAGCTTTTTAAATATGTATGATTTCTTCACATTGGGTTTTTCTGTGACATAGCTCACCAAGATGCTGAGATAATGGGCGAGCATTGCAGCTGTCATTGTAGTCAGCGAACCAAGACTTCTAATTAGGCATCGCTCCTCCCTTTAAACGTCTCACCACTCTCTCAGTATGACACTTTAGGTTTGAACTCTAATATTTCTTTATTGTGTTTTTAAGTAGTTAGAGATTTTGTATTCTGTGCCCAGTTTTGTGGATGTATACTATTGGCAAGTGATCTATTTCGGATGATAAATAGCATAGGAATAACACTTTAGAATGTCACTATTGACTTGTTTTCAAGAGTATTAAACCTTTAACTTTCTATCATGTGAATGCATATGCATTTTAAATTTCTTCTAAGGGAGGTAACTTAAAGAGAAAGACTATTTAAAATTCACTTCTAGTTTATAAACATTTTCCTAAAATACTATATTTATATGCATAATTCTGTGTGTATATATTTAAAAAAAAACCCAAACAATTGTTTTCTGTGTTTGTAACACCATGAGAGAATTCTTGCTGTTGGCATGTTTTTAGAACATGAGTAAGAACAGAACAAGAGTGAAACCTCTCTGTGGAAGATTTAGGAGTAAGTAGTCTATGTTCCAAAGAGCTTGTTTAAAGGACATCTTGTCCCTTGAAGCTACAGAGAAAAGATGCGCCAGGTTTGTAGCAACAAGTTGTTTTTTTCCTTGATGTAGATTTATTCGGAAGAAAGCAAATTTCAATACAGAACTAGGGGAAGATGATAAGGGGGATTGAGCAAGAGAAAGGAGGACAGGTGTGGAAAAGTGCTGTTCTGAAAAGACTGGGTAGGATAATAAGATTGTAGCAAAAACCTGGTTGGTAGAAGACACCTGAAATATTAAGCTTTAATACTCATTTACTTTCATTTATACCTCAAGCTAATGCTGTGCTTCAATCATTCTTGAGTATTAGGGCTTGAGCTGATCAGATTGTGACGTTAGGTGCCATATGTGCTGGCAGAAAGCAATATAGTGGGGTCGTCCAAAGATGCAGCTTGAGCTCTAATCTTGAGTTTCCCTGCTGTTCTTTGCTTTTTAATTATTATTTTTTTTTAGTTGTACACATACCACTGAATGTCAGAAAAGCTGGTATGTTTCATGGAGGGTGATGTGTAAGCCTATGTATATTTGTAATTTTATGATAGTGTTACAGTGCTGCTTATTATTTTGGCAGCATAATGCTTATGAGAGAAGTCTGAGCTCAGCCTAAAAAAACATCAATTAAGTGAAAATCTTCTCTAGTAGGTTTACTGTTCTTTTCTAGCTATTTGTCCAAGGGGAGTGTTGCTCTGACAGCAAACAAACACTAAATATTTTCATAATATTGTTAATGTATGAGCTTATAGATGTACTTAAAATCTTCTTCAGAAGTTTAGTATGCAAGTTATGTTTGGATATTATATTACATTATATTTTTCTTAGCAAGATCCCAAAAATGTTGTTAGTAGTCCTATATCAAATATGGAGTTTGCGGATCATCTTTTATTGTAATTTATATGGGTAATATAAGTAAAGTAAATGAAGTTAAGTGTTAGAATTGGCAAAAGCTTTATGTTCAGGACAAACCTGTTCTTTTAAAACTGCAATGGAAAATGGACAAACCTGTTCTTGCAGATGCTAAATTATACTTAATGCAGTTGTACTCTTTAAGCAAAGTACTGAGTATTATGCTTGGTTTTCCATCAATAGAATATATAAATAATTATTTTTAAGACAATCTTGAAGCTATGTAGGATGGCTTCCTGTTTAGACATGAGTCCAGTAGATCCAGTTGAAAAGAAAGGTGGACTTGTTTTTCCTTTCCTTCAAAGGGAGTCTTAGTCTGAATTTTTCTAATAGTTTTCTGATGGAGAGTCTCAATATAGCTTTCTCCAGGTTTTACTTTGCCTTTTGACAAGGAAGTTAATTTAATTTATATAAAAAACACCAGTGCCATAAAGCATAATAAAATAGAAATGTAAATGCATTAGATGAGGTTGGGAATTAAGATGCTAATACTAAACTGCTGGTTAAATTTGTGTTAATTTTTTTTTTTCCTTCAGTGTATAAGGGTAGGGTTGATTTATTTTTTTTCTCTGGGACCAAAAATCCATATTCAGTTGCTAAAAGGGAAGTTGAAACAGTGCAAATATGTAAGGAAAAAGCATCTTTCTACAAGTTCTGGCTTTGGATTTGTATGTCTATCTGCTTTCTTTCCTGCAGCAAAGCTTTCTGCAAGCCAGATTTAAATTTTTTCCTTTGACTGTACTAGCTGAGAGTGGGCACGTGGCCTCTGGGTGTGTCTTACATGAGACCCATCAAAATACTTGGTGATTGGAGTCTTCTGTGACTAAAATGAGAATTAAACCCAGCCATTTTTAAAAAGAAGTTAGGCCATTTCATCTGGCAGAATCAAATCTCTCTTGGTCCAAAATAAATGATGCTATTACAATCGAATGCTTTCCTAGTCAAACGTTCTGGCAAAAACTTACTTGGAAAAAAAGATGGCATAAAACTGCGAGGAAGATGAAAAACTTGGGGATTTAGATGACGTAGAACAAAAACCCCTATTATGAAGACCTAATTTTTTGTATCCCTTCGGGTTCGTTAACATTGGTTTATGATGAACAGTGAGAATTTTCACTGAAATATTTGTCTCTTCCCCTCTTCTCTGGTACATAATTAATTTCTCGTTCATTCTTTGAGGGTCTTATTCAAACTCATTATACCTGTTCTTTGCTTTCTTCTTACCAGTGCATCTTTCCTAATATGGGGTAGATAACTAGCTGAGAGACTCCAGTTTTCCAAGGCCAAGGTATCTGGAGGCTGCATCGCCTCGTCAGCTTGTGTTTGGAGTTGCATTACCCACAGTTGGTTGTCTCTCAGCATCGTAGTTACTGCATTCCCACATAAGTAGATGGCTGTGTGAGGGAATAAAGTAGTATTTTTTTCCCCTTTTGAATTAAAAGGGGGAGCAGCTGGGGTAACTGTAACTTACTACTGTGGTCATCTCCTTTTATTCATTTTTCTGAACACATTCCACTGTCTCTCCTTGTTCCTGGGGATATCACCTCCTGCTGACAGTTTATCACTTATGCTGGCTTCTTCCCTGTTCTTTGGTGCGCTCTTAATGACTTTAAGTCAGGTTAAGACTTTGCTACTGCCGGAAAGCAAAGCTCCGTCAGTTCCTCATGTCCGTGTTAGTGCCCTTGTGTCCTCGGGGTGAATAAACGTTTAACCAGCGGCTGCATGGGGGGAGTGCTCTGGCTGACCCTATAGCTCCACTGCGGGTGCCGTGAAGTGGCTGGGGACCTGTGGCTGAGAGCAGAGCTGAGATGAGGGACCAGTCCCTTCTGCACTAGCAGGGACTTGAATTGCATTTTTCCTCATGTGAAATGGCGCTCTAGCTCTTTTTTTTTTTTTTTTAAGAGCTCCTGATCATAGAATCATAGAGTGGTTAGGGTTGGAAGGGACCTCAAAGATCATCTAGTTCCAGCCCCCCTACCATGGGTAGGGAAAACCTCCACTACACCAGGTTGCCCAAAGCCTCATCCAGCCTGGCCTTGAACACCTCCAGGGATGGGGCACCCACAACTTCTCTGGGCAACCTGTTCCAGTACCTCACCACCCTCAATGTAAAGAATTTCTTTCTTATATCTAACCTAAATCTGCCCTCTTTCAGTTTAAATCCATTGCCCCTTGTCCTATCACTACACGCCCTTGTAAAAAGTCCCTCTCCAGCTTTCCTGTAGGCCCCCTTTAGGTACTGGAAAGCTGCAATAAGATCACCCTGGAGCCTTCTCTTCTCCAGGCTGAACATCGCCAACTCTCTCAGCCTGTCTCCACAGCAGAGGTGCTCCAGCCCTCTGATCATCTTCGTGGCCCTCCTCTGGACTCGTTCCAGTAGCTCCATGTCCTCCTTGTGTTGGGGACTCCAGAGCTGAACACAGTATTCCAGGTGGGGTCTCACGAGAGTTGAGTAGAGGGGCCGATTCACCTCCCTCGACCTGCTGGCCACGCTCCTTTTGAATACAGCCCAGCATACGGTTGGCGTATACTGTTGATGAGGCAGTGCTACATGGCTTGACTGTGTTGTAGGGTTTCTCCCCACATCCCCAGGTAGTTTTCAGCAGATCAGCTTGGGGCCTACAGCTGCAAAGTGTTTTTAAGGTTAAAAAAAATTAAAAATGTAGACCAGCTTCTACTTTAAGTCGGACTTAAGGAACCATACAAGACTTAGCCAGAACCAGAATTTATTTTAGGTTTCCTGAGAGAAGTACATGCTACAACTTTCATGTCCTTCAAGGAGTTGTGCTGCAAAGGTGCTTGGGTGTCGTATCCATGAGAGCTTTAAACAAGCTGACTGCTGGTAGCCAGGGCCTTGGCCTGTCACTGCCTGGCTGCATCTTCCCACTTTTCCTTCCTGCTGTCTGGAGAGCTGGTTAGGCTGTTGAGCCACTTCAGCACATGAATGAGCTGGTGGAAGAGCTAACCCAATGGATGAAAGTGAGGAATGCTAAGGAAGGGCCAGGAACACGTGGCTGAAGGCATGGGACTGAATGGGACTCTCCTAGTCAGTGGTCAGACTGGTTTAGGTCACCTTGAGTTTGCAGCTTTAGATTCTTCATAAAATGCATAGACAGAAATCGGTGTCCTTATGAAGGAAGAATTAAAAGCCTTCACTTAGTCACCATATGCTACTTCAAAAATAGATGGGGGGAGGACTGCATTTTTAGTGTGCTGTGCTTTTTGTGTGTGTTTTGAAACATTATCTTTATACGTAAGATCTCTAGATAATGATATAGTAGCTGGTTTGGTTTTATGCTCTTTGAACTTCACTGTTTGCATTTCAGACAGGAAAATTTTGTGTGTTGCAGACTTGGTAACCACAATATTTTCACATTGCAGGAGGATTTGTTTATCTGGGCCCCTATATATGCATAGGACAGAAATAAAAAGATGTAGATGGATTCTTAGGTCTTATTTGTGGCTTCATAATCAATCTCTTAAAATCAGTTTCCTAATCTTGTCTGTGTAATTTTTGTAATGCTACAATATTTTATCCTGTAAAACTGTATTTAGTTTTTTAGTAGCCAACATTTGTTCACTAAGCATAAAGTAAGATATTGATCACAGCTGAAGTTCTGTCTCTTTTTCCTTTTAGGCTGCCATCATGACAGCTGAAGAAACAGTGAATGTGAAAGAAGCTGAAATAATTAAACTCATACTTGATTTTCTGAACTCAAGGAAACTTCACATCAGTATGCTGGCGCTTGAGAAAGAAAGTGGGGTCATTAATGGCCTGTTTTCAGATGACATGCTTTTTCTAAGGTAGGACTTCTTTCTGTGGTGCTTAAATACCACATACATGAAAACATACAGTTGGACTGTGATTCAGTGGGCAGCCCCGTGCCACTAAACAGGAGGTCTTATGGCCTTATCTTATTCTGCTTCTCCCTGGTCGCAATTCTGTGATCCAGCCCTTTGTCATATTCCAGCTCTGAAGTTAATGACGTCCTTCTTTGAGCCGCTTGAAGTAACTGCTGAGGCGTCATCAGCATAAGTTTAGAGTTAGGTTTTTTGTTTGTTTGTTTGTTCGTTCATTTGAACTTGGTTATTTTCCGGTGACTCTTTCTTTTGCTAGGCAATTGATTCTTGATGGTCAGTGGGATGAAGTTCTTCAATTTATTCAGCCTCTTGAGTGTATGGAAAAATTCGACAAGAAAAGGTAAAATAGAATGTATGTCAGAGTTCAGTTTTTTGAGTTGTGGAAAATACATGAAATTCTAAATATTGTGTTTGAAAGCAGTAGTTCTAAGTTTTTCACCTTAGCTTTTTTTTCTAACCTACATGCAGTTCCTGAAGTGTGTGCATGTGTTTTTTAACTTAAACTATAAAAAATATGTGCACACAGCTGTAATGAGTTTTTTGTTTGCTACACACTTTAGGAATATGGTGTATGTTGTACTATCTTTTTATAGTTGGTTGCTCTGTCATATTTCTGTTTAGGAAATGAGTATGATTGATGTACTTTTATTTTATTATTACCCTTCTAATGCTTTCAGAAATACTACATTAGAAGTAACAATTGAAAAAAAACATTTCTAGTTTAAGAAATAATTTTATGGTTATCAATTTGTTAAAATTTGAGATCAGAGTTCCTTGTCATTGTGATTTCTATGCTTAACTCAAAAATTAGCTGTAAAATACCCTGCTTGTTTCTAAAAGAATGTTCAGCTAGTGGATCAAGATGTGTGGTGTTTCACTTCTCACCTGCAGATTTCGTTACATTATAATGAAGCAGAAGTTCTTGGAAGCCTTATGTGTAAACAACGCAATGTCAGCGGAAGATGAGCCTCAGCATGTAAGAATTGTCTCTGTTTTGGGATTTTTTTTGTTATCAAGAAGTCTCTGGAGTTATTCTGCTTAAAGGCAAAGCAGAAGCTCCCAGCACTAAATACACACATTTTAGCTATTACCAAATGGTTTAATAAACAGTGGGGAAAATAATTGGTATCCTTTGGAAATGATGGTGGCTCCCAGATCTCAAATAGAATTGTAATATATAAGGGTTACTTGAAACTTAGCAGCATAGATCAGCGACTAAATGCTGTGTTTGTGGTCCTGATCCTGAGATTTACTTTATGCTAAAGTACAGGGCAGGCTCTTCTTTTTTTAAAATGCTCTGAAGCAAGCCTCAGAATCACAGAAATTTATAGTTGTAATAAGGACCAGGTGAAAGATTCTGGTTTGAATCAGTCTTAATTTCTGTTGCTTTTAGAGAAAAAGGACACAATTGTTTCTTTGGAGGGAGTAAGCGTGCACACAAAGGACTGATTCAGTTAAATGTGCAAACAGCAGGAGTTGTGAACTTAGATTTTTCTGTATGGGAAGAAACATTAACTCAATGTCTGACAAATAAGGTGTGCACGTTGTGAAATTAATTACAGTTTTTAATTTATGTTGCTCACACACAAATACTAAATTTCTAAACACAAAAATGTTATGATATTAAAAATTAAGAATGCCACTAGTTTTAAAACAATTTATTTTGTTTTCAAAACTGAATTGATTTTACTACTTTGTGCCGTTATGCATACATTGTACTATAGGGTTTTCTATTAACAGTGTAGAGAAAGCTAAAAGTAAGTCTTTATTTATAGCTGTAGAAGGAAGGTGTACTGTTCCTTTTATCACTCAATCTGTATACTGTTACTAGACAGCAGGAGAGAAAAAAATAATTCAGATTTATATCTTTTTTTTTTTGTTTTGAATGTTACCAAATGTGTTGGCGTGTTGTGGATCAAAGGCTGCTGTATTGAGCAGATGCTAGGCAACATGTAAATGGTTTTTTATTATTTACGTCTTTGTAACTGAAAATACAAAGTTACATGTATTTAACATGGTTGTTGGATTTTAGCTATCAGTGAGCTTTGTACTAAAGCCCTCTCTTCATTTGGAGGTCTTCTGAGAACTTTTTGAACTTTTTAAACATTTTTAATAGAAGAACAGAAAATCTCGCTGTAAAAGCCAACTCAAAGTTGCATATCACTAGAAACTAGAAAAATCTGCAAGCCTCTTATAACTTATGCCAATAGCTTTTCATAGATGTAAAAAAAAGGAAGAAAAATCAGTTGGCTTTGAGAAGTAACCTTCTGTACTACAATAGAATTGAAGTCGTTCAGCTACAGATATAAAATTCTAAGCCTGTCAGACCTGCAGTGACATGAAAAAGGTCCATAAATCTGTAGAAAATGGAGAGGAGGGATTGCAGAGAGTCAAAGCAACCAGGAATTTGGCTCTGTTGTAACTACATTTGCATCAGAAATTTCAGACTCTATATTGTATGCCATTTTAATTAAATATAAACGGTAATAGTAATAAAAGAGGGATAGTGAAGAAATTCTGCTGCTGCCTGTTTTTCTTTGACCAACTGTTTTATTGTAGCAACATATGTACTACAAACTCCTCTGCTGATGTTAATATTTCTATAGCTGGAGTTTACAATGCGAGAGGCTGTGCAGTGCCTACACGCGCTGGAAGAATATTGTCCCTCTAAGGAAGACTACAGTAAGCTGTGCTTGCTACTGACGCTGCCTCGCCTGACCAACCATGCGGAATTCAAGGACTGGAATCCCAGCACTGCACGGGTTCACTGCTTTGAGGAAGCCTGCGTCATGGTGGCAGAGTTTATTCCTGCCGACAGGAAACTGAGTGAGGCTGGCTTCAAAGCAAGCAGCAATCGTTTATTTCAGCTTGTGATGAAGGGATTGCTTTATGAATGTTGTGTGGAATTCTGTCAGAGTAAAGCAACAGGAGAAGAAATCACAGAAAGTGAAGTATTGCTGGGCATTGATCTCTTGTGTGGTAATGGGTGTGATGATTTGGACCTTAGCTTATTATCATGGCTGCAGAATCTGCCAGCTACTGTTTTTTCTTGTGCTTTTGAACAAAAGATGCTTAATATTCATGTCGATAAACTCCTCAAGCCTACAAAAGCTGCATATGCTGATCTTTTGACGCCTCTTATCAGCAAACTTTCTCCTTACCCGTCATCCCCAATGAGACGGCCTCAGTCAGCAGACGCTTACATGACCCGCTCCCTAAACCCTGCCTTAGACGGGTTGTCGTGTGGATTAACAAACCACGATAAGCGAGTCACAGACCTTGGGACCAAAACTTCTCCAATGTCGCACTCCTTTGCTAACTTCCATTACCCGGGAGTACAGAACCTCAGCCGAAGTCTCATGCTGGAGAATACTGAGTGTCACAGCATTTTTGAAGAGTCACCAGAGCGGTAAGTACAAGTGTGGCTTTATTTTTACCTTTGCTGATGTTGTGCTTTATCTTACTGGTTTCTTACCTGCACTGTAACTTTGATCATAGTTGTAACGTGAAATTTGATTAAATTCTGTTCTAATTAAAAGTCTGTATACAAGGGGTTTTCTTCCTTATAGTTCTTCGATCAAAGTAAACTTTCATATTTGGTCTTGCCTTATGGATTCAATCTGGACTTTCTTAAAGAAAGTTGAAATCCTAGCACAGAGCACAAATATGCTCTGATTATGTAATAGAGTCTAGCTAAGATTTATGTTCAGCGTTAGTGAAATCTTTAACTCCAGATAAATAAATGGAATCTGTGGAATAGCCGTAACTTTATCTTCTTTCCCCATCCCATTCTGTCCTCAAGTGTCTGTAAATTTTGATCCTGCCACTCTAAACGATTAAGTATACTTAAAAGATTTATATGAAAAAATAGCACTGATGAAGTCAGTGGAAATGAATACATACCATCATTGTAGCATTCCTCTGTCACTTCACAATAGTAGTTTGGCTTAAATACTTGCCGTTTTCCAAAGCAAATCTGAACAAGGTTGATGAATGTATTAGATTTTTTATATTTGACTTGGGGATAGTTGGGGAACGATAGCAGTGAATGCTATTAATAACTTGTTTCAGTGCAATGTAGGCTGCAAAACTGACTTCTCTCCTTCCTTAAGAACTAAAGCCTGTATCAAAACTTCGCGTTTTACCTTCAGGGAGAAAAGTCCTGGTAACTAGGAGAAACGGTACTTGTCAATTAAGAGCTTATTATCATGATTTTGCTTGGCCCTTATTTCGATCAGCAGTTCTGCCCCTATCTGAATGTTACATCCATACCTCTCTAGAGAGCAGCTTCCAGCTTTTTTGACTGTTGAAGAACCAGGAGGGTAACTAGCATCGCACTTGGATGCACTGACCAGCAGAGGACACTTTTAGAGCTGTGGTGTTCCATCCTGGGTGCAGTTGGTGACATTGTCTATTAGTTTTGCCTTACAGCAATATTCTCTATCGTGTGTTAAGATAAAGACCAGCTGTAACTAAACTCAGTAAAAAGGAAACAAACACCATCATACTGATGCCAGTTCACCAATAGTAATGGAAATTTTTTACACTGATGTATGTCTTAATACACTCTCTTCATGCTTGTCTTGAAATATTTTGTTTGATTCTAAGCGATCAACTTAAAATCTTCGGTTTTACCAGCTTCCTCACAACTGGAGTTTTTGTGGATAGCTTAAGCTTTACAGAAGTATCTCTTCAGTTCCATTTTTTAAAAAGTGACCAAACTAATGAATTGTGCATCCTCTAATTGTACTCATCTGTATGCACAAACCTTAACATTTGTGGGTGTAGTCCAGGGACCAATGTTAAAACTGGTTCTTGAAAGGTTTCTTGTTTCCTTTTTCACTTTTAGTATACTGGAATAATTCTGCACAAGTAGATTTACCTTGTGGGCTAAGTAAAGTGGTAAATTGCTGCAGTTTTTCTTTGTGTAGTCTTTTACATTTGATGTTAAGTGAAGTTGATGGATATTAACGTGTTTTTTCATTAATTAATACATCTCTTGAAGGTTAGAGTTAGGTTAAGGAGCCAGACCCATAGTTTTCAAGATGTTAGATTTTTCAGAAAAAATGTGACTTCAGATTGTCTGATTTAAATGGCAATATTTGCAAGGGTGGAAGCTGGGAAACTGAGCTTTATGTAAATCTGGTCCTTGCACATGACAGAAACACGGTATTTCTTTTATAAGTTGTACTCAGCAAGCAATTATTTGTCTTTTAGTCAGCTGAGTTACTTTTGTTATTCTACTCCAAAAGTTCAAAATAACTTTATCTAGTCACTAGGTGAGGAGGCCTTTGTTTACGTGTTTATCTGTGCCATCAGATTTTACTCTAGAATGTTATCTTTTCTCTGCTTCCCAGAGGATTTTCTACTCTTAATTTTTCTCAATTAAGTTTATCTTCTTTTCCATGTTGCTGCAAGAAGTGATACTCCTGTGGAGCCACAGCATCCCACCAGCAGTGAGACTTTGTGCCAGAGTTCAGTTCCAGAAAATGAATCAGTTAATGGAGCACAGAGTCAGGGATCAGCCAAACAAGAGAAAAATGAGGTAGTGGTGGTTTGTTTAAAAATAATGAGGCCCTTTGAGCTCTGTTCTGATCACTTCATAATGATTTGCCTTTGTGTTGAGAACTTCATGCATGACAATGGGTTGCTTTGAATCTTGTTTCTACTATTGAGAAAATACCATACTGCTTCTTGTTTAAGAAACTACTTTTTTTCCCTCCATTGTATAAAGTTCTACTGTTGTTTGAGTTGGTAATGCAGCTGATTAGTGTGCCTTCTCACATCAGGTGTTTCTAAACTGTTGTGTATATCTTAAAAAAAAAAAAAAAAAAAAAACACACAAAAAAAAACCAAAAAACCTTTGCAGTACTCAAAGCCAGCAATGTTAGATTAAACAATGCTGAAGAACCCTCTTAATGTTTTAGCAAGGAATTTGGCATTTAGCCTGCAATTTTTGGTGTTAACACCAGGTTTCCTAGGTCATCTTATATAATTTTCTGTCTAGAACACAGAAAATAAAATTGGGTAATTCCCTAGTATGTGTATCTTTGCTATTCAGAATCCAATAGCATAACCTTTTTTGCAGGTTTTAACCTCCATAACCATCTTTGAAGACTTGTGCCTTGGCTATACTTTTTTCCTTTTTTATCCTTAACAGCAATATGGAGAAAGTAAAATAATATTTCAGTAGGAAACAATGAAAACAGTTACCTATTTCTGTTCCTTTTCCACCGTTTTCAATATCTGTTTCTTAATTCAGTACTGATGAATAACATCGAGTATATGGTCTGTTTTGTTTGCAGACTCCAGTTTGATTTTTCTTAAGTAAACTTTGTCTTGTCTTATGACGCCTATATGGTACTGAAAGCCGGTCTAGTCTTGACAGGGCCCTGTTCTTGTTCTCTGGATACTTCAGTGAGGCAACAGGACCTATTGGAGGATTAACAAAGTCCTCCAAGCTTGAGGACTTCACTCCCCTCCAGGACTTTGCTGAGTAACTTCTCTGCTGCAACAGAGTTATATATGCACATTGGGAATAAAGGGAGGGAGGAAAGAGCTTAGCTGGATGTGTAACAGAGCAGGCTTTGAAAGGCAAAAAATGGACGCAAAATTTATAGGAGATGCTGAAGACAGGAGATGCTGTGCTATAGGTGAAGATGTTGGCCAGACTGTTATACACAAGTAGAAAAGAATGTAGTACCCAATCCGATTTCACCTTGGTTTGTTTTCCACATCCTAGTGGTACATGTGTATACCTGTGTGAGTAAGAAATTGATTTAAGTTTCTTTTCGTAGCTTTATTTTTGCATTATTCCTGCAGAGATTGAGTTAGGAGTTTACAGAATTGAGCATGTGGGCAGAATATTTTAGGTTTAGGTGTTAGTAATAATGATGCAGAATCCAAAGGATCACAGGATTGGATCCAATTGCAACAAACAAGTATCAGTCATGAAAAGAAGTATAGACCAGAATATACCTGTTGCTTAGAAAGATTATAACCCAGTGACTGGGGAATAGTTCAGATACGTGAAATACAGAGAGTTAATGCTTTCTAGACTTCTGAAGATAGCTGTGGAGTTCCTAAATTGCAAGTATTCATTGCGGGAAACCTAAGGTGGTAAACTTCTTAAAAATGCAACAGTGTTAGGGAATCCATTATGAACCAAAAAATTACTGTGTCAGAGAACATGAAATCATAACAAGTATTTTTTTTAGAAGAAATGCAAAGGCTCATAGTTATGAAGAAAGATCCTCTGCATGAATTGTCTGAAGTAATGCAGAGTTATCAGGATGTCCTTACACAACTTAAAATCACTAGATGACGAAGATGTCACTTTCAAAAACAGACAAACAGGAAAAAAAACACCAGGGCTTTTTTAATTTTACTATTGTTTTTTCCCACTGGTTGGTAAATATGTACTTAAGGGGTTTTTGTGTAGAAAATGCATGATACTTCAGTGTTGACATTTTAGCCTTAGTCTAAAATGCTTTTGGTTTTCTGTAGAGTGTTCTTGTTTGTTCATTTTTAACTTCTCAACTGTTTTTTGATAGTGACACAGAGGGAAAGCGAGGTTGGGGGAATGCAGAAGGCAATGAGTCTTGGGGAGCTGTGGAAGATAAACATAGTATGTAAAGGGGAAGAGACTATGAGAAAGGCAGCTCAAGTATTTGTGTTTGGTCCAGAAAGTAAGGAATTTTAAAGTTAGAACAAGGCACCAATTTCAAAAGTAAGATGTGACACTTGCATAGATCACTTCAAAGCTGGCTACTGGGAGAGGTAAATTGGCTCTGCAAACTGATTCCAGGGAGGTGTCAACATGACAGAAAACACTAAATCTTTAGTGAAAATATGATGTAGAATGTGGAATGTAGCTTATATTGTTTGCTGATTTTTATTTTCAGTTTCTGATCACCTACTTTTGAAGTTACGTAGGAAAGAAGAGTCTGCTTCTGAATTACGACAGAATTAATTCGATAGTGAATAGTGTAGGCTGGCAGTGATTTCCTTGTTTAATATATAAATTGTATTTGGTTTTAGGGACGAAAGAAAGCATTGCTCCTCAGAGGAGAATCTGTTGGCCTTTTGATACCTGTATTGAAATAACAAACCAGAAGTTGAATATTTAGGTTAAATACTGCAATTAGCTATTTAATTTTCATCTGTAATTCTCATTTCTTTTCAGCTTCGTGATTCAACAGAGCAGTTTCAGGAATATTATAGACAAAGACTACGTTACCAGCAGCACTTAGAACAGAAAGAGCAACAACGACAGTTGTACCAGCAAATGTTGTTGGAAGGAGGTGTAAATCAAGAAGATGGAGCTGACCAGCAACAGAATCTTACTGAACAGTTTCTTAACAGGTTTGGGGAGTTTTGTTGCTTCTTCTTCCACCCACTCCTATCCCTCCTCAAGTTCTCATAATAACCTATTTTGATCTTTTTTCTTTTTTTTTTTTTTGTCTGGGATGGTTTGTTATTAGATCTATCCAGAAGCTAGGAGAATTAAATATAGGTATGGACAGTCTTGGAAATGATGTACAAACACTTAGCCAGCAATGTAACGGGAGCAAAGGGAATGCATCTACCAATCCAGCAAGTAACTTTACATCACCACCTTCAGACGCTAGTCAGAGGATAACTGATAGCCAAAACATTAATACCAGCACTCCTCGAAAGCGTGGATCAGCCAGTCAGATACCCTTTCCTGAAGAGTCACCTGTACAGGGGAATCAAATGTAAGTTCGGGACTAGAAATACCCTTCTGTTATCACTGTGGGAGGAGCTGTTTGTATTTATTTTTAGCGATGAAATTAATTTGTCATTGAATAGGAGTATTTAGCTCATTATCAGTGTTCTTCTCTATATGTTTTTATAGGGATTATAAATTTTTTTTTTGATAGCACACATGACAAAGTGATTATTCGTTACGGCTTACATTTTATGTTTATTTTCAATTTCAGACTGTTTATTCCATCTTATATGTATAGTTCTTTATTTTGTGTTCTACTAACTTTCTGAAAGCTTTTTCATTAAATACAAACTAGATGGAAAAAGAGGCAGGGCAGAGTGGGAACTGGATTTCTTCGGTTAAATAAAGGTAGTGCTGACCTGAAAGCAACAACTGTTTTTGCATGTGTACATGTATATATGTGTATCCATGTGTGTGTTATGGAGTGAAAACAAATACTTTTATCTTGCATTCACTTGTTCAGTGCCTGAAGTTGCTGCAAAAACAGCAACCACTTGTAAAAATAGTAGTTTAATGATAAGGAATCAGACACGCATAACACTTCTCCACACAAATTATTTCTGAGAATGACTGAAACTGTAACTTTATTTAAAAAAAATACTTCCAAACAAATCTGTCACTTCTCTTGTTTTTTCTGTCTTGTGAATTTAAACTCTTCACCAAATCAGTGTACCAGAACATGCTGCTGCTCAGCCACAGTTGGAAGACTCTTCAGGGAATTTAACTAGGACAAGAGGTGATGAGGTGAGTTTTCTTATTGTCCTTTACAACTTGTGTTTTCACAAGATTCAGTATTTAATCCTGAGTGTGTGACATCCTCTTGTTAATAGATACTTAGAATGACTTTTGGTTGATACAGTACCTACAAAATCACAGAATCACTGAGATTGGAAGAGACGTCTGAAGATTGAGTACAAACCCACTGCTCAAAGAAAGGTCAATGAGTGCAGGTCCTTTGGAGCTGGGTCCAGTTGAGTTTTGAGTATCTCCAAGGATGGAGACTCCGCAACCTCTGTGGACAACCTGTTCACACTTCTGACCACCCTCATGGTGTTTTTAAAACAACAAAAAAGTTTTAAGTGGAATTTTCTGTATTTCAGTTTGTGTTCATTGACTCTTGTCCTTCACTGGATACCACTGATAAGAGTTTTGCTCAATCTTCTTTACTTCTCCTATCAGATGTTCATATACAATGATGAGATTTACACACACGCACCCTGAAGAGCCCTTCCGATCTCCAGGCCAGACAGTCCCAGCTGTCTCAGCCTCTCCTTCTACAACAGAGGTTCCAGTGGGATGTCTTTTACAGCCATTGTTTTTTGTTTTCCAGGTTGAAACTTTGTTGGACTCCAGTCAGTAGGGTCTGATTTCAGGGGAATAACTTTGCAATAAGTACATTCCAAAGTTTCTGCATCAATTAAATAAAAATTTTAGAAGAGTGGTGAAGTTGTGTGGAGGATGATGTAATAAAACTTGACATAGTTTAATGATAACTTTGTGTTATCTAAAGGGTGAAAAGCTGATTCTTATGTTTAGTGTTATATTTGTTTTATAAACTCTGGTTATGAGTTGGACTGTTTTCACTAAAAACGCAGCTCTGCTCCCCTTGCAAGTTTCACGCAGATCAGATGTGTTTACTCAGAAATAAACTGTAATATGGTGCTTTTGAGATGGGCTGTTCAGAAGAACAAAAGCTGTTGGAAGCCTGGAGGGAGAATGAGAAATGTTAATCTAATGTTAGCTGTATGAGTGAGTTGAAGAAAAGGACTTTTTGAAGTATGCTGTTCCTCGACCTGGAGTAGACATTCTCTCACAAACCTGTAATTTGAGTAGTTTAGCCTAGTGCTGCTGCTTATTAATACTTATAGGACAATAGTCTTACATTATTCAGCAAAACAATTACATCCACTTTTAAATGTCCCGTTTTATGCTGAAGAACCTAATTTGACTGTTGTCCTTCTACACAGGATGACAAATCAAAAAAGCAGTTCATTTGCATTAATACTCTAGAAGACACCCAAGCTGTCAGAGCTGTAGCCTTTCATCCCAGCGGGAGTTTGTATGCTGTTGGCTCCAACTCCAAAACTTTGAGGGTGTGTGCCTATCCAGAAGTAATTGACCCAAGGTAAGAAAGCTTGTATAATAATTTCTTTTTCTATAGCATAGCACTTCCTCCTCCTGTAGCTACTGATATCTGTACCTTTCATACCTTTATTTTGTTGTTGTAAATAGTGCAATGCTTTCCATAGACGCTTGAATTGTCAAACAAAAAAGAAGTGATCTACTGAAGAATTTGTATATTTGTGGGCTACTTTTTTGCTTTTTTCCATTTCCATTCATTTCCAAGATGTATTGCCACAGTACCACACCTTTCCTTACAAAAGCGTTATTTTTGTCTCAGCAGAAGGGCTTTTCTGTGGTTACTGTGATAGCTTCTGGTTTTGATATTCCAGCTTTAACAGTGGGAGAAAGCATGTGTCAGTTCCCAAGCCAGCACAAGTTGGGCTTCATGACAGGCAGTTTCTGGCAGGACAGACAGTAGAGGAAGCGGTATCTTCTTCAGCCTTTACAGCAAAATTTGCCAGAGCATGTCTGTTGGCCTGTTGTTACTACAAACATTGTTTTTCTGTTACTTTGGTTCCTTGGCAGGAAAAGTGCTATTTATTTAACTGGATGCACCTAGTCTTTGCTGTTTTCTTTGCACCCATTTTTTTAATAGGAGGGGAAAAAATATTTTTTCACCTGGAAATAAATATTGCCATCTCAATAACTGTCTCCTTGTCTCTGCTCCAGTTACATTTTCTTGGAGTAGGTGGGAAGTGCAGGCATCAAAAACTTCAGTTTCAGAAGGAGCTACAAGTATAAGTGACTTTATCTGAAACACCTTCTCAGTTTAGGACTCATGTTCAGGATTCCAAAGTGTTCAAAAAGTAATCTGATTATTTTTTCTTCTTTTCCTCCCTAAGTATCATCAGTAAGGTAGCCTTTGAAGTTTAATTCCAAAGTATTCATTGACAATGCCTGACACACAAGAAAAGGTCGATTTCGCTTATACCCGATGCAAGCCAGCTTGCCGGGCTTGAAGCCCCGACAACCTCCTCTTGGTTGGTAAACAGTGCAGAGTATTTTCAGTGGAATGGACACGTGTGTCCTTATTGACTAACTCTGCTCTCATGCAACTTATTGTAATTATTGGGAAAGGTTAGATTGATGCTGCAGCCTTAGTCTCTAGTTACGGTGCACAGTCAGATGTGACAAGGGACACGGTGCGTCTGAGTATGAAAGGAATACTGAGATTTCCTTAATTCTGAACTTGTGCTACTTCCTCTTACTGTTTTTTTCACTATGCATACAGTCTGCCAAGAACATTTCATCACGGGATTTACAAGTCAGCAGAGAGATTACATTATCTTAAAGATATTCTAATCTTTGTAACAACTCAAGTCTAGACATACATTCAAAATTTTAGTGTTTTTCAAATAGCTATAGTTGTGTAGAGTATCTGGTAAATAGCAGTTGTGTAATTGTACAAGTTTTGTTGTGGTTTTTTTTTTAAGTTCTTAAAACCATCCTTCAAACTATTATGATTGAGGACAGGTCAGTTTTCTGGTTTTGTTTCCCTTTCTCTAAAAGTATAGTAGTAGTGTGCTTTTTTTCACATGTTTGAGATTAAACACTGATAGATATATATTAGAATTCTGCAGATGTTGCTCAAATAATTACAGTGCTTCCACGGAGCTGATTGGCAGCATGTGGTCTCTGTGCTGGGCAGGTGCTCCCACATCCTGACAGTCAGTGATTCTCAGCTGCTGTCTCCACTTCTTAACAAATGTTGTGAATCCAAGCTCGTGATATAAAAGTGATACAAGGCATTAGGCCTCTTAGGAAGCTTTGTAGCATGTATTGAATGGTGATCCTGATTTAGGCTAATCTGTCATGGATTTCCTTTCTGGCAGCAGTATAAAATTAGGTTCCATGTAGATTTATTTTAGTTTTCCTAACTAAAGCCATATTTATCTCAAAAGTTTTTTAAACAGATGTAAATGTTTGTCTTCTGTTTCTCTCTGCCTCTTCTGTTCAAGTATTTATAGTATGACTGATAAATTTTTCAGTAGCAATTTATTTATTTTTAATTTCTGTTGTTGATGTTACTGAAGTGAATGTTGATGGATTTGGATAGAGCAGTACTTTATCTTAAGTGCTTGACTACTTCCTGCTGTGGGAACAGAGAAATAGCATTGTAGGAAGTTAATCAATTGAAATAGAGGAAATGTACATTAAGGGGACTGTTCCTTTTATTTCAGCCATGTGTAAAGCTGATCTGGTTTCAGAAATAAGAATGTATGGTTTGTTTAGATGCTGTGAAGATTCCTGCATTAACATACAATGATGAATGTGTGTTTCTTACACTGACTGCTGTATCGGATTTTCTAGTAGATGAGAAGCTTTGAGAGTCACTTTATTCAACAAATAATATCCAATGCACAGGTCATTATGATGGACATGTATGAGTCTTTTTCATTTGTATAGTTTTGTGTTATTTATTTAATGGCCAAAGAGGAGACAGTACTTGACTTAGGGCAGCGTTTTTGTGTCTTCCCAGCTGGGGTTAACAGAGAAGCATTTTTGTTGGTCCTTTTAACTACTTTAAGGGCTTGATGAGTCCCACTCATTCTGACAGCAAGGATGGTATAGACAACAACTTTTTGGATAGAACAGCAGGCTTCAATTTTTATTGTTACAGTACTGCTAGGTGCAAAACCAGCCTCAAACACAAGTATATGGAGCCCAGCCATATAGTTACGCTGTCATACCAAACATAACACCCAGTTAGGGATTGTGTCTGGTGGATGGGGAAACTAGAAGAGAAATACCTTCTTGCACACATACAGAGTCTGCTTTCTTCTTTCAGGAATCTGTATTTTCCAACCTGCAGCCTGATAGTTTAGTCCCAGACCCAGCCTTTGGCTGTGCAAGCTGCACTGGGCACTACCATAGATAGCGTGCGCCCTGTGAGCGCCCTTGGCCTACTGTTGCTTAACTGAACTCAAGCACGTTCAAAAGTGGCCACAGGATCACGATGTTGAGGTATACAGGATGTAGAGAAAAATCCAGCCAATTTAAGACTCTGAGGATAAGATTTCATTGCTTCTACCTACTAATTACTATATTTTATCTGTATCAACCCTTTTATAGATGAAGAAACTTAAGTTCTTTTTGCATATCTTATCAGAAGTACAATAGGAATGTGAGGGAAAAACTGAGAAAATGTGTTGGAGAAGATTCTTTTGTTTTGTCTTAGATCACATGTATATGTTTCCATGCAAACAGTCACATGTATTTCATGCTACCTAAAATAATACAAAAACATTATTTTCATTTTAGAATACATTATTTTCCTGTGAATAAAAGGAAATTGGATATTTTTCTTTTTTTTTTTTTTTTCCAGTGCTTATAATACTCCTAAACAACCTGTCGTTCGCTTCAAAAGGAACAAGCATCATAAAGGATCAATCTACTGTGTAGCCTGGAGTCCCTGTGGGCAGCTGTTAGCTACTGGTTCTAATGATAAATATGTGAAAGTACTGCCTTTTAATGCAGAAACTTGTAATGCAACAGGTAATGTGCATGTGTATTTAGTTTAAAGAGTTTATTTTCAAATATTTGTCCAATGTTTGACAAAATCATTCAAATTACATTGCTTACGTAGTTAATAGGTTTCGTTGTTTTTATTCTAATACTTCGGTTAACTTAGTTGCTGTTCCCTTTCACCATCCCTGTAGTTTCTGTCCTGCAAAGAGCTATTGAGGGGCTGGGGATTATCTTTTGGGTTTAGTTTGGTTTTTTGTTTGATTGCATTTTGGTTTTGTTTTGGAAGACTGTCTGGTATTGTTCTGTCTTCTGGTAAATCTTTTTCACATAGGGTAAAACAACCAGATGTTCTTACCCAGCTCTAGTTCTTGACTGTCAGTAGGAATTTATTTCCCCTTCCAGTTTCCCTTTTTCTTGCCTAGTTGTGTCATCATCTGAAAGTCTAAGGTTTCTCTCCTAGCAAATGTTACTTTCCATGCCCAACCCTCCTAGCCAATACACTGAACATGGCTCTTATCTTTTCTGTTTTGAACTTAGGCTATCTTGTCCTATGTGGTTCAGTGTTCTCAATGATCCCTCCTGGCAGAGAAAAACTTTTTAGTTTACCATAGTTTAAAAAAAGAAATAAACGTACTCTGTAAACCTTGGCTGGAATTGGCTGTGGAGATGGTCCATGTACCTTTTGCAAAGCTTTAGGAACTGTAGGAATCTCAAGCAACATTCAATAAAAACAAGATTCTTAGAGATTTTATTTGAACTCTGGTAACTGAAATGGAGTATTCTATGGAAGTGCACAACAGTGTTTATACTCGGTAGTATACCCACCCTTGCCTAAAATATTCTGCGTTATCAGTGTAGCTGCTTTGAAGATTGCAGTGCTAATGGTGATAAACAAAGTATGTCTCATTTTGTTCATGGATTTTTAAACTTTTTTAGGACCAGATTTGGAGTTCAGCATGCATGATGGGACAATCAGAGACCTTGCTTTTATGGAAGGCCCAGAAAGCGGTGGTGCTATTTTAATAAGTGCTGGAGCAGGGGACTGTAACATTTACACAACGGATTGTCAGCGAGGACAAGGCCTGCATGCTCTGAGTGGTCACACTGGTATGTGTGTTGTCGCTTCTCTTGCACTGAACTCCGTATTATATTGTAATAAACTTGTTGGTTGGGGTTTTTTTTAATGTCTTTGTGTTTTTTCTTTCTAGCAAGACTTTTTTTCTCTCCAAATAGCTCTTGAGGTATTGGAGACAGGGGTAGCTGTTTTTAAATACGTTGGCTGTTAAGTTAGCGGAGAGAGCGCATGCGTCATTCCAGAGAGGATAAAAAGCTGGGTAATGCCTTATGCTGCTGTTGTTCTAGATCATGCAACGTGCAGGTTTTCCATAGACTGTTAAATCTATGAATGCAAAAGTATAATCAGAACTGTAATATTTAATTATTTGATTAATGATATTTAATCAAATAAAGAGGTCCTCTTGTTCACAGGTCATATTTTAGCACTTTATACCTGGAGTGGGTGGATGATTGCGTCTGGATCCCAAGACAAGACTGTAAGATTCTGGGATCTAAGAGTGCCAAGCTGTGTTCGTGTTGTGGGAACAACGTTTCATGGAACAGGTGAGACTTGCTATCGTGCTTCTGATCGTTCTTGCATAAAAATATGTTTTGAAGATGTTTAAGTAGTGTAGAGTGCATGTAAGGGGTTTTTGCATCACAGAATGGAGGCTTGGCTTTAGAAGAAAGAAGTTGTGAGGACATCTTTACCTGTGTGGTTTTGTTTGGTGTTTTTTTTGAAGTAACGTTTCCTTTCAAAAGTTGGCTAGTGTTTTGCCTTTCAAACAGACATTTCCAAGTACATTAAAATAAAACAAGACGCAAGATAACGGTTTCAGAATCAAAGGAAAGAGTGGGAAGGAGCAGCCATTTTTGCAAGTTATCAACATACTCTATAGAAATCTGCAAAAGGATTCTTAAGAACCACTTGGGTTCAGATTTGTTTCTTGAAACCTGGGGGATCTATAAATTAGAATTGAGGGGGAGGGAATTCCTTGCATTATTATTTTATTAAGAATGACTTTCTTTCCTGTGATGAAACAGATACTCTCTTGTGCAGCTTTAATAGTGGGTTTGCTGCCATTCCAGTGTGACCTATGGCTTCATAGCTGAAGTGCTAGAACATAAAAATTTACTTATTTTTAAGATTACAGTAGCTAGATATGTTCACCTTAAATTTAAGGCCAGCATTTGGTATTCTTATACAATGTATAGTCCTTTTTTTAAAAAAAAAAAGTTGTGTCTTTGCACAGATGTACAAAAATATAATCTGTTCGGTTTTGGTTTTTCCTCCTGTAGGAAGCGCTGTAGCCTCAGTAGCTGTTGATCCTAGTGGTCGTCTCCTGGCTACAGGACAAGAGGACTCTAGCTGTATGTTGTACGATATTCGAGGAGGACGGATGGTGCAGAGCTATCATCCTCATTCCAGCGATGTTCGTTCTGTTCGCTTCTCTCCAGGGGCTCACTACTTGCTCACAGGATCGTATGATATGAAAATAAAGGTGACAGACTTGCAAGGTAACATACTACAAGGATACTAGATGGATTTTCAGTTTGGTGCTTTTAATATTGAAGCTGTAAGAGAACTTGGTTCGAAGATCAGGTTTCAGTTTAAAAGGGGGGAAAAAATAGAGCTTTGAAGGGTTTGTGTTGTATATAAATGTGATTGTCTGTCCACAATGTTCTGTTGCTAAAAATGTAGGCTATGAATTAAATCTTGTTGGGGGGTCAGTGTCTGATTATGATAGAAGAGCTAATTAACACTGTTGCCTGATGAGATGGCCATTGCTTTCAGGCAGCGTTCATAAAATTGTCCCTTTTAAAAAAAAAAAAAAGAAAAAAGTATAATAATAGTGATGCTTATTTTTATTGGGAAGAGTTAAGAAGAGAAAAGATACCAGTATATGCAATCAACTTGATTTTGTTGGACTGTTAAACTTTAATCACATTGTTTAAAAACTGTGAATACCTGTATTGTAAAGTTTTATTGTGTCCAGTAACACCTAAAATCCAAAACACTGGGGCCTTGCCTTATACTGTGTGTGTGTGAGAGGTGTGGGAGGGTTAAGTGTGCTTAATAAGGTGAAATACATATGTAAGCTTTACTAAACAAGCAGGGGGAGAAGAAAATGAAACGCACAAAAAAACCCACCCCCAAAACCTGAAAAACTGGGATATAAATTCATGAAATGACGAATGATTTCTGTTCTTCTGCCATAGGGGACCTCACAAAGCAGCTTCCTCTTATGGTGGTAGGAGAGCACAAGGACAAAGTTATTCAGTGCAGATGGCATACACAAGATCTTTCCTTCTTGTCATCTTCTGCGGACAGAACTGTAACCCTTTGGACCTACAATGGCTAGAGTGCAAACAAAGGCAACCTATGCAGCTAAAGCACAGAGACCTGAGACGACAGAACTGTAAAAGCAAAGTAATAATAATTAGGCATTGAGAGAGCAGCAGTTGAGCAGGAGAGTGTCTTATCCAGAGGAGGGGCACTTGTCACAGATTTTTCTGGTTTCTAGGAGGTCTTGGTGTTTCTAGTATATTCTTTTGCAGTGCTTTCAGTCTTCCATGTGAACTCATGCTGCTGTGACCTATTGTAGTCTTGTTGCCAAAGTCTATGAGGAGAACTCTTATGTTGTTGATGTGCACTCGAAGTAACATGAATGATGTGTTTACAGTTTGGTATTAATTGCATTCCTTGGTCTTTGCCTCAATGAGAATTTTATATAGAAACTTACGTTGAACACCACTTGTAATCAAGTCTATATGTAACTAGTTCCACATACACACATAAGATAAATTACTTCCACTGTTTTTTCAGATTTATTATATTCATCACTTCTCAACAAGAGGTCAAACTTTCTAACATCTCCACAATTTCAACTTTTTTAGTAATAAATTCTGAACTTTAAAGGTGACTAGGCAGTAACCACATCTTGATTATGGTCCATTATATAGTGTGGGTTTATTTCTTTCTTTTCATCTAAACTGGGGGAAAATGTTGCTGTTTTTACAATGTGACATTGTTTTGAACAAGCTAACATGTTGGAGGAGGAAAAAAGTAAAATAATTATTTCTTTTTTTTTCTGTAGAAACATAATAATATTTTACTTTTCGAATGCAACAGAATACCTCTGTGTATAATGTACTGTAGAAAAGAGTGGATTGGCAGCAGTTGTCACAGTGAGCTTAATGGCTATCAGTTTTTTCAAGTAAAAGGGATACCATTAATGCTATAATAGAAACCAGCATGGCTTAAAATGCTATGTCTGCATGATAATTTAAGAATTAAATTGTTTAAATTCCCTGTTCAGAAGCTTATCTGAATTTTATTTCTTGCACTGTTTATGTATGGGAAATTGCAGTTTTATTTCTACAAAACTTTAGATTCTAATGTTTATGTATTGTTATATTTTCATATTGTACAGTTCCTTTTACTTTTTAAAATATAAACCTTAGGTTATTTATTTATTTGAACTGCAGTTAAGTTTTGAATTCTCTTGGTTACTAAATTATATGTGCACCGTAGCAAGCATTTTTAACTATCGTATAAAAGTGGAAAGGTAACTATAGAAGTGTGTCTGTGCTATAATCTTAATAAAGACCTCCAACACCTGCAGCCGTCTCAGCTGTTGTTTTGTGTTCTCATCTATAATTCCTCAATGCAGCTCTCAAACTGTATGCTGAAATCTGTTGTATGCCTGGAATTATTAAAGACTTTAGATCTTTGCTGCCCTTTCCAAGAACTTGACTTTGCAGCATGGTAAGTAATCAGTAGCACAGAGCTGAAAATATCTTTCTTTTTCTACTTTAGACACGTAGGTTAAGATCTAACATGGCTTTGGAGGAAAATACAACGTAACTGTTATCTGTGGTCAGAGCTGGCAGACTTTTTAATTAGCACTACAAATACTTAAATTAGTGTTTATTACAGCTTGTGTCTTCACAGAGAGGATCTGGTTTTGAGTCTGTCAGTTTGTCCCAGCCTCTTGTGTCTCTGAGCTGCCCTTAGTGTGTTCTTGTGTTTACTGCAGGGAAGTGGTGTTCCTGTACGCCCGCCAGCAGCGGCAGGCGATCGGCAATCAGGCCACGAACGTGTCGGGACAGGAGAGGGGACGGATTTGGAGGGAATGGCTGCTGCCTCCTCTCTCGCCGCTGTGCCTCGCTGGGCTGTACCGCCGCAGCGCCCTCGTGCCCGGGGAAAGCCGCCCCGCTCTCCCGCTGCGCGGCAGCTGCGGCCCGTTCCGACCTCAACCGCTCTCCCGACTCCCGCCCCTCCCTGCGGGCCGCGGGGCGGGGCCGAGCCCGGGCGGCGAGTGGCGGCCGCGGGCGGGCCGGGGCCGTGCGGGACCCGCCCCTGGCAGCGAGGCGCCGGGCGATGCGGCGGCTCCGCGGCGGCTGAGCGCGCCGAGGCCGCCTGCGGCCCCACAGGTAGGAGGGCGGCCGTGGGCCGGCAGCTGAGGGCGGCGGGGCGGCGGGCGGTGCCGCTGACTGGAGCCCGGTTGCGCGGGCGCGGCCTGCGCGTCGTGCGGGCCCCGGCGCGCTCCTGGCGGACGCTGGCGCCGAGGGGGCTGGAAAGCCGCGCGTCCTCCCACCCCGCGGCGTCGGTGTCCGAGATGACCGCGGCCAAAGCGGAGGAGGGAGGGGAGACGCGCCCGGGGTTTCCGTTTGGCGGCGGCTTTCGGCGCCTGCGGCGTGCGGCCGCTCCCGTCGCCGGCCGGGAAGGCCCGGCCGTGCCGCGGCGGTGGCCGGAGCCGGGCGGCGGGAAGCGGGGCGGGCGGCCGCGGGCCTGCGGGAGCGCACCGAGTGACAGCGGCGCGGCTGCCGCCCGGGCGAGGCGGGAATAGCCTGCCGTCTTTTGGGAGACTTGCCGTGGGAATTTGCGCAGTGAGGATGGTGCTGGGCCCTCGTCGGGAGGCCGGGAGGGGCTCTGCGCGGCTTCGCCGTGCGTGGCAATGCTGAACTCCGCTCCGCGCCTGCTGGCAGCTACGGCCGCTTCTGCTCATCCCCTCATGCGGTGCGGTTCAGTTGTCGTAAATTCTTGCCACCGTTTTCTTTGGGAGAAATATATTAGTGGAGTTTAACCTGCGTAATAGAAAAACGAGGTTTTAAGCAACACTAGAGAATGCTTTTTTCACGTTTTAAGACTGTTTCGGGTTTTTGGTACATCCTGAACTAAACTTCTGAATTTCTTGTTACATTTAGTGGTACAGGATGCTGCTTCCTGTGGTATTGTGTGCAGTTCTGCTAATGGGGAGCGGTAAAGTTCAAGATGATGAATGGATTGACCCCACGGATATGCTCAATTACGATGCAGCATCAGGAACAATGAGAAGACCTTACAAGGTAAGAAAAGAAGGGGTGTGTCAATGCGTGTCTCTCTGAAACAGTCCTTAAGCCACTTGCTGTTGAAAGATTGCCTTTAAATTGTGCAATTAGAGAACGATAGAATTAAGGTCTTATAAGGTTACCTCTGAATCTGTACACAGAAAAGCATTGTGCGTCCATTGTTAAAACGGCAAGAAAAAAACAGCAATCTGTGTTACTGTAGATGATTAGCTCAGGGCCTTTCACTGAGGAGTTTCCATTGTGCACTGATGAAGTCACAGGAACCACGCTTTTTGTCTTTTCACAGGTGGTGGTTGACTGATTTATGCAGGTTGTGGCTCCACTAACTTTCTCTGAAAAGTACTGGGTTAAGCAACTCTTGCTAGTTTCTGAAGTATAGTGTTAAATATCTTGAAAATTAAGTTCCTAGATGATAAAAGTTGGGGGAGTTAAGGATTATATTTTACTGAATTATCCAGTCCCCCAGTAATATGCAAATAAACCCTATTTATTGTGTGAGAGTATTTTAAAAGTCAATGGTGTTTGGTAGCGTCAGAGTTCTCAGAAGGAAGATCAGAAGAGGGTTCGAGTGCTGTGCTGTTAATACTTCATGAACACTGAGGAGAAGGTGAAATACAAAAAGCTGGTTTTAGCAAGGTGAATCATACTCTGTTGTCTTGCATGAAGGGTGGACTCTACGTCTGTCATGAGATGCATATTGTTTATCCGGTGCATATGTGCACACATGATGCTGTAGGCTCTGACTGGTTGTACAGGCACCGTTGATTTTTGTCATTCTTCAGCTTTCAAGTTTGGTTTTGCCGTCTTGAATAATACCATTTTAATGCTTCAGAACATAATTTTCTGAAGCTCAAAAAATGAAAACTGCGTTATTTATCTCCACAGAGTTCCTCCTCAGCCTCCACCTGCCCAAACTCTGCCTGATAGTCATTAGCATCCCTAAAGTTCAGCAGCAAGCTTTGGAGTCTCTAAACTTGGTGCCTAACTGCTTCAGCGTTTATAAAAAAATATTAGGAGTTTTACTGTTGTCTCCCCCCAGAAATAGAACTGCATCTTAAAGGAGAAGAATGACTGATTTGGGTTAATCAATCTCCTCATGATTTCTTTTCTGCTCTGCAATGAGAGTTTTTAGGTAGGCAGGCTGTGTGGGCCAGCCGAGTCCGCAGAACTTCCTATCAGCCTGAGTTCACTGATTCATTCGTGTGATGTTGCACTTCCATTTGGGGGCTTTCCTCCATGTGCATGCCTGGCTGTGTAGAAGCAGCACTGCTAAAACTAAGTCTGAGCAGTTAACAGAAAAAACGGGATGTTTCAGAGTGAAGAGAGAACAGGAAAGGAAAGGCATGCAACCCGGAACGGAGCTCTGTGTTTGCTTTCAGTCTGGCTGGCTGTGTGGCCAGCTGGACTGGGAATCTGGCTGGCTGAAAACTGGCCCTTTGCTTGCTGAGTCAGTTTTTAGCCAGTCCGATTATCTAATCTGATGCGCCGCGTGGCTGGCCGACACTCGGAGGAGGGGAAAGGGCAGGTGGGGGAGGACAGCGCGAGACCTCACCTTTTGAAGGCAGGAGGCATTTAGATAAACTTAAAGCAATTGGCTGTTTGGAGCCTAAAGTAACAGCAGAGAGGCAGCTGGAGTATCATTGGGAGAGGATTAGCGGCGAAGACCAACACTCGGTTTTAACTCCTTTACTCCTTTTAAAGTGATCTCACTACAGAAGTGTAACATGGCATATTGATCAAATTATTTCATTCTAAAAACGTGTGCTTTTCTTATGTAATTTTAGGCAAGCTATCCTGACTCTGAGGATAAGACTGTGGATACAGTCGGTACTGAAATCTTATCGCGTTGTTCGAGGGAAGTAGATTCCTTGCAACAGAAGGTTTGTTATGAACTCAAGAATATTGTCTAGCCTTTAATAGTTCATGCTTTCTGATGATGCTTTTCTGGATGGTATAGAACTGGTGAATTGCTGGCATAATTTGTGAGAGACCATGTATGATGTAGGGGGAACCCCTTTATTCAGAGGAGAGACTGGAAGTGGTTTGAACTCAGTTTGGAATTGCTGTGTTGCCTGCCAAGGTATGTTTCCTAAAATGTTTTATAGTGTAACAGAAGTCAATAGGAGCTACGTGCTTCTGTCCAGTGTCAACAGTTTCAGCGTGTGGTGTTGACGTTACGCTGTGCTGCCAAAAGCTAAGAAGCCCGACCTTTCATTTTCACGCCGTTCAGTTCTGTTGGGTTTTAAGGGGTGGGTTGTGGGCCCAGCGAACACGCTTGTGGCTGACCGTGACGTGCCTTGCTGCAGCTCTCAGAAGCCGCTCTAAGACCCCTACGCTCCTTCTTCCTCTGAGGTGAGGAGGATGTGGTGACGCTTGTGTAGCTATCGGGGCTCTCACTTCCCTCAGCCATTCGGAGATCCAACGGGATATGTAATTTTGATGTTGTTTTGGTTACTCAGTATTTTTTACACGTGTCGTCTTTTTTTTTTTTTTTCCTCCTCTGATGTAAACTTAAAATTCAAGGAGATCCAGAACTTCAGTTTCCTGTAGTCTTACTTTAGTACACAAACTGTATTATTAGCAGATCTGAAATCTTCAGTACTGGCCAGTCCTGTGGAAAGTAGTGTCTTCAGCAACTGCATGTGCTTTTTATCTGGTGTACTCAGCACAGGATTATTACTAAAGAGATACGCCTCTGTAATCCTGAGTTTAACTTGTGGGTAGGGTTTTTTTTCTCCTAGGAACAAGCTGGTTTGAGCAAGAAGTGCATAAAAGTGCCTTTACATTGCAGGTTGCAGATTGTGAGAGGAGGAATGCCAAGTCACGTGAAAGCCGTAGCTTTTACATTTTTAAGCGATACTTGAACAAGATTTTAAATGAAGCTGGAAAACTTGGCCTTGTAAGTATTTGAATAGTCATTAAAAATGAATTAGAGTTCATATTACTACTTTATGTGCTTTTCACAGTTATCAAGTATTGATTAATTATTCTGGCATACTTTAAATTAAAATGAAGGGAACTGAATTGCAAAGGAAAAAGTGATACAAGTAGGTGCATCCAGTATGGCTGTTTGTGGACAGTGTTTGCTCAGGAGAGCGGTTGCCGTTGGACCAGTAAAGCGTCCAAAGGAAGACTACGAGAACTCAGAGGACGTGTCTACGTATCTATTGCTGGGATGCAATAGTTGTATAGTATGTTCGGTTCATGCTAATGGTTACTAACCTTGAAAGAGCCAGGCTTTGTTTGTTGGCTCGCTGTAGACCTTTTAGGCCTTTGGCTTAGACTCTACCACATGAACCATCTAGGAAGAGCAGCTTATTGGAGTTTGCACATAAGAATCATCTCATTTACTTTCTCTGTTATATTGTCTTCGGAGATTTTTTTTTTCTATTCAGAGGTAGAGGAGTAAATTTTTAGCAATAAGCAAAATTAATATTTAACAAAGAACATTATACCTAGCAATGCAAAATGTATTATTTCGGTATTTAATAGCTTCTATCAGTGTTACGTGGTTCTAAAATTTTAGTAACAGGTAAGATAGTAGAACTGAAAGAGTGCAAACCAGTTGAATTAGTGTTTCATATAGTTTAGAAGAACGAATAAAAAAGTTATAGAATGATAGTGTGCTCCCCATCCCATGTCTTCCTCCTGCAATCTGCTTCAAAAAGGTGCTGGTACATAATAAGGTTTTTGTGCAGGGATACAGTTTTTCATCTGTACTTCTATTTCCAAATAAGCAGCTTTTCACCCTTGTTTTGCTTTGCTTTGAATTCAGCCTGAGGAAAACGTGGGCCACGTCCATTACGATGCTGAGATCATCCTGACGAGACAGACATATTTGGAGATCCTCAGGTTTCTCAATGAGGAGACTTGGCAATCAGGTGCTGTGGATGATGCACTTAGTGATATTTTGATCAATTTTAAGCACCATGATTATACAGCCTGGCGCTGGAGATTTGAAGACACTTTTGGAATTGATCTATATAATATGTTTCTGGTAAGAGAAGAAGAAAGGTTGTTGTTGTTTTTTAATTGCCGTTTTCTCCATTTTCTTTGTGCAAGTCTAGTTAATGAATATTACCATCTTAGCTCCACGTAAAGCAGTTCTTTCCATCGTACTTGCAGTGAACCACTCTTCCTGTTTCATGGTTGCTGAAGGTAGAAGCAGTGTATTCACTTGAAGTAAGAATTCAGGGTTTTTATTCCTGTGGTCATCTTTTCATATGTTTTTTTCTGGCATGCTTTCTCTTTTCTCTTCCTGTCTTTTATATCTGTGTTGCATGACTTGTTAGACTCTAGTGCTTTCCTATTACTTAAACTGATAGCTCGTGCATGGTAAATTTTCCATATTTGTCTCTTGTTGAAATAGATGCTGAAACTGTTGGCTTCTGAGGGAGTTGGAATATATTTATATTGAGACACGCATATATTTGAGGTCTTACAGGTCAGAGGATTTTGTGGAAAAAAAAATTGTTGGAGAGGAGAGCATGACTATGTGAAAATGTCATGTTCTCTAACTGGAATTAGGAAATGCTAAGCTCAAGATCTCTAATAAGCTGAATCTCTCTGAATAGATCTTTACAATGAAGAATATGTTAGCATTTTGTGCTGACAGGGTCTTGAAAGTAGCATGTGTAGTTTTGAGGGGGTCTGTGGAAGTCGAATGGAACAAGCAAGCTGTCAATAGCATAACCTTGCTGTTAGGGGTCCTTGGATGGAAAGAGAGTGTGAAGTGCTTCTCTGAAGTCTTGCTGCTGTTACCCAAACTGAAACTTCATCTCTTAACCAAATTACAGGACTTGGCAGCAGTGGTTCTGTTTCCTACCAGGCACGTACTAGTCAAGCACTGAATTACACCAATTTTGTAATTTCAAATTATGGGTAGATAACGCAATAAATATTGTAAGGAAGAAATAACTAAATATCACAAGAAAGAAGTTAGGAACTGCAATGTCAGGCTGTGATAGGAGTGACTACTAGTAATACCACGAAACTTTTCTGCCTTGTACTGCTGCAGATATGCTGTGAAAGCAAGGAAAAATTCCCTCGACTTTTCTATTGTGAATGCTGCTACTGAAAACAAAAGTTGGAAGTTCCTTCGTGTGTACTGGCAGTAAGCTTAGAAAATTCCAAATCTGGATCATAATTTTTTCCTGTTTTCTTTTTCAGATACTCTTGTGCTTAGTGTGCATTGTAATTGTAATAGCTACAGAGCTCTGGACACGCATTCATTGGTTTGTTCAGCTAAAACGTGTTTTATTAATAAGTTTTCTCATCAGTTTTGCATGGAATTGGCTTTACTTGTATAAGGTAAGTTGTTCTGAAATCTTAACGGCTTTTTAGGATTAAAATTTTACAGTTACAAGAGACTTAAGGTTATTTAGTTCCTTTAGTTAGTTTACATAAAGAAATAATAGACTGCCAAATAAATAAAGGTATGAACATTTCATTTTGCATGTTGGCAGGTGCATTAGCCCTAAGGAACAGAGAAACCCTGCCAGCATTTATCCTGCTGCAGAGGTGCACAACGTTCCTAAGGCAGTAGAACTGTCATTTCACCGCGTGGGCAAGGCAGACGTGAGCTCTGTCTAAAGCAGCTTGGTAGAAAAGTGTTATGAAAATACGTTGTGGGGAGTTTTTTCTTTCTAAGGACGCCCTGGCTGGAACTATTTAATGTGTGATGGACCAGGGAGAAATGCTTCCTCAGTGGTGACAGAGTAGCCGACTGTACAGTGGTGTCGGTTTTAATGAGGAGGAATTTATGCTACGAGGTCAGAGCCCAAAATGTCAGTCATCAGATTTTACCTGCAGCTTGTCAGTCCCAGAAGAGCAGAGTGCCAGAGGGCAGGAGTGGCCTGCCAGGCGGGGGGCTTAGAGCGAAGCAGGGAAGAATGTCAGGAGTTTTTCAGCAGATTATTTGACCTCATTTTTTCTATTTGTTTATCAGTTGCAAACTGTAAGGCAAAATTATAATCAATACAAGTATTTGTTAATGGGAATTATTTAAAAAAACAAAGGAGAATGTCCTGATGTTCTAATTAGTAATTGCATGGTAGCTGTCTCTGTTTTTAATCCGGAAATGTTTTAAGGAAACAAGGTGTCATCAGTTTACTTTTGCTGTGAACTTCTATCTTTGAATACTGGAGTTTCTTCTTTTGGTAATTCCGAGTTGGAGAATAACGCGGAGGTGGCCATTGTGGTAGTTTCTATCCATTCCCACGAATTACTTAGGATTTCACTCTGTTAGACTGTTTAGGTGGCAAACTTTTCTTAATACAGATTTAGCTGGGTAATTATCTCAAAGCTGCTAAGAGCTCAGGTGCAGTGCTGCATGGACAGGTGTTCTGCGCCCAGCACCACCTTGTTCATGTTCTACAAGTAATTCCTGTTCTCCTGCAGCTGGCCTTCGCACAGCATCAAGCAGAAATCGCGAAAATGGGGCAGTTTGATAACATCTGTGCTGAGAAGTTGGACTGGAGGGAAAGTCTTATTGGTAAATACTTGTTTCATTGTTTTATTAATAGTATTTAAAATCAGAAAATATTCTGCAGTAGTATCCAAGAAGGCTCCGATTTCTTCATGAGCAGTACCTGGAGTTCTCGTCAGCAATACATAATTATGTGGTGCTACCATTTTTCCATTTCACAAGACTTTCTTTTCTCAGCCTTTGGAGGAGAGCTGATCACAAACTCCGCTTGGAGCATATTGTGGTGTTACTTCTTTTCCTTGTAACTTACCCCGTGAGTGCTTCCCTGGCTCCCCTGCCCCGGTGCCATCCAGTGCCATGTATTGAAGACAGGAGGGCAGAATTCAAGAAGAATTTTATTTTTTTCATCTGCCAGGCCTGCGAGTACAATGGACTTCAGCAAGTAGATCTGTAACTATGTTCTGTAGTGTTTTTATTTTACAGAGGAAGCTGGGGGTTTATTAGCTATTATTTGTTATCCAGTGCTATAGCAGGTAGCTTAATAATGACAACTCTGCATGAGTGCTTGTTACGGTCTTCCCTTTATAATTTATTGACTGTGATTGCTCTGTTTGCGTCAGATGTCAATGGTTTATGTTCTGACTGCACTAAAATCTAAACTACAGAAACACTGACATCATAAATTACTTGTATAGAACTTAAAATTTCCCTTAAGGAGTAAGACTTTCTGCTTATAACTAAAATAGTCCCTTGAAATCTAGCAAGCACAATACATATTTTTTTTTAATCTACTTGCAGCCTGGCAGGTGAGTAATAACACTCAATTACTTCTGTTCCAGTAGCTGTGGACAAAATGTGCTAGATAATAGTTCCCACAGATGACACTTATTTGTCTTCCGAGGCTTCTAGGGACTAAGTTCATCTAATGAAAGAAAACTTTGTTGACTAAACATGGGAAAAGCTCAGTTTCTTCTCTTTCTTTCCAGCCTTCCTTCTCTTTCTTGCATCCCCATGACTGGATAAACTGCACTGCCAAGCTAATCTCAGATTTTTAAAAATGAATCTGAGCTTTCAGCCATATCTAGAGTTCTCTTCCATCTGTAATTGAAATGCTACTTGCTGTATTACTACTGAGTCATAAAATGTGTTTTTAAAAAGTAGTAAAAATACGTCTCTGCTTTGACTACAGAATGGCTCAGAAGTAAATGGACGTTTCAGGACGATCCCTGTCAGAAGTACTATGAAACTCTACTAGTAAATCCTGTTTTGCTGGTTCCACCGACAAAGGTACATGCCAAGCCTGAAGAGACTGTTGATGCTTGCATTTGTCATCGGTGACAATGCTGTTTTTCTGTTTGTTTGTGTTTTTCTAGGCATTAGCAATTACTTTCACTAACTTTGTAACTGAGCCTTTGAAGCACGTGGGACAAGGTATTGGTGAATTCATCAAGGCACTCATGAAGGAGATACCATTTATTCTGCAGGTTCCGGTGCTAATTATGATGGCTCTGGCTGTCCTGGTTTGTATACCTTTATCTTATATTTAAAAGTTCCGTTTTAGCTTTTATATATATTGAACTTACTTATATTTAAATATTATCTATTATATTATTTATCTCTTGTTTGTGCTACTGAACAAATTTCTTAGCACACATGAAATCATTTCTAGAAGGGAGTGTTTTCTTGACAAAACCTTTACAGTATAGTTGGTTTAGCAATTAAAATAGATAAGTTTGTATTTAAAGCACATCTCTCCCCCACTCCCCAAGTGGGATAAAATAGCATTAAACTGCTTAGGATCTTAGACTCTAGGACAGTTTATTGGAGCTTAGTTCCGCTTTCTTCTTTGTGTCATTACATAGCCATGCATATCATTGGCATTTTGTATACAAAAGCATGGAGTTAGAGCCTGCACCAAAGATGGACTGCATCCAGTCTGGCAGGTCCTGCAGTGTGGGCAGCCTGCAGAAAGCTTGAATTTTACTGTAGCCGTTCTGATCACCTGAGCGTTTCTTTCAGTGGTGTTCAGATAAAGGACTTGGAACTCTGTGTGAAAACCACAGGCTGCAAGTATTTGGTGTTTTGTTCTTTTCTTTTTTTTTGCCTTCCCCAGGCTTTCTGCTATGGTGCAGGATCATCAGTGTCTATGTTAAGATACTTAACATCTTTTCAGAAGAGAAGTCTTCCTCCACCTGACAGTCAGCAGGAGAAAATAGACTTTGGGCAATATGATGGGAGTAAATCAGATGGCCATTACTCGAAGAAGCTTCCTTACTATGGAGGACCTCATGACAGAGGAGATGCTCCTGTGAGACCAAGAAATGGCAGCACAAGTCCTGACATCGTGCATACAAGTGATGGGCCAGATAAGCAAGTAGAAGAGTCTCACAAACCAGAACCTGGTGTATGTTAGTCCTGGTGCTCTTTTTTAATAGATTTCCCTGTCATCTGCTAAAACACATTTAAACAAGCTTAACCCAAATCCTGGGGAGAGAGGAGTTAAGGAAGTACCTGCTTCCCTGTAGAACAGTTTGGTAGAGGTGTCTTGGACATGTTTTGTTCTGAAAAAATACTGTGCCATGACTAACTGTGGCAGGGAACTACGATATTAAAACTCATTGTAAAGACTTGAATGACTTCTGTTTTGAGAGATCAGCACTCACATCAGCCTGGGAAATAATTACCCGCAGAAGCAAGGCAGGGAAAAAACCAGTGCTGATTTTTCTGTAAACTATAGAAAATTAAAACCAGACTTGTACTCTAGCTTGTGCTTATTTACATGTACTGTTTCCCCAGGAAAAAAGATACGGATCATGCTTTGGGGAAGTTCTGCCCCTTGAGATGAGATGCACCTGAAGCAACAGATGCTGTCACTTTGGATTGCTTGATTAATAGCTTATTATTAATTTTTACAGAATAGATTGCACACTGAGTCTGGAGTTTATAGACTAGAAACTATCACAGCTGAAAGCCTTACTGAAGAACATGCACTTGAGCCGCAGAAACAGGAGACAGGCAAAGCAGAGCGAGAGACTGGAGAAAACTATGATCCCAATAAAAACCTAGAAGGGAAAAGTTCTCCAGTAGAACCATGTGAAGAGAAGAAGAGGAGCAGTTCGTGTGACTCACAGGAAGGAGACTGAGGAAGCCTCAAGCTCTGATGTAAGTTTTGTCTCATCTTTAGTTGTCACATACTTGCTAGTTCTGCTCTAGTTCTCCAATGTAGAAAAGAGAACATCAGTAAGCTGATGGGAACTAGTCTTTGGTCAGAGCAGTAGTATGCGTAGCTGTAAGGTGGGGGGTTAAAAACTGAGAGGCTGTGAATATACATACTATTTCTGGAATTTGAAATAAATGTGTTAAGTAAGATAACACAACTTTAATTGGCTAAGAAAACAGGCCTGCTTGTTTGAAATCAAGTTTGTGTAGTGAGTTTTGAGTCAAGCTAGATATTCCATGGTGGGAAAGCACTGCTGCTCTGTGAACAAGGCTCACCAGGTAACTGTCAAGCAGCCTGAAGAAAGTTGCCGATATTCACTGAACACACCTACGACAACTGCGGCTCAGCTGGAAGTCTCAGGACTACCTTTGGGTTATGTTCTTTAAAATCAGCCTTAAGTAAATAGAACTGCTGCCCGTCAGCTCCGTCCTAGGACAGCTGCATGATTTTCTTCTAGTTCAGTCATTTGCAGAGGCGTGAGAAGCCGATGTATCAGATTTATTTTTTTTAGGGTGATTCAAAGCCAAACAGGGAATAGGAAGCAGTAAGTGAAAGTACTGAAGGTTAGCATGATAAACTGATGGTAACACACGTTTTTGGAAGAATATTTGGTCATTTTTCCTTAAAAGCAGAAAGGGGACAGTTTTGGTAGAGATCAATTTTCATTGCTAAAAAGCTGGAAGAGAATTATTATAAAACTTTCCCTGACTGTAAAATAGTTTAGTTATGTGGAGCCTGTGTCTGTTTAACTATTCTAATGCTGGTTTACGTGAAGCTAAAGTTAACCATAGCTTCTTCTCTAGGGGTATACTACTTCCGTAAAAATTGACATCGCTTCACTTGTAAATACCCAAAGTGAACAGTTTGCCACCTTTGGTGGTACGATCAGTGACTTCCAACTCAAGATACCTACACTTAAACCAACATACAGCCCTCAGGCTTCTCAGGAACCGCCTCAGTCATCCCCTCAGTAGATACCTGTACTAAGTTACAATGGTTGTTTCCAAGAACTACCCCAGCATAGCTCGTCCTTATCAAGAGAAATAGTAGTGGAGGTCGAGTAATAAGCAGCATAGAAACAGGAGATGTAGGTAACGTTTTAAATTCACTCACTGCAGGAATTACCTGGTGTCCATGGCAGTCCATGCCAAGCATCTGCCACCTCTGTGATTCCTTGGTGCATGGGCTACTGCTGGTAGTGGGCATGTACCACCAACCTCTGTAACAGCACTGGCAGCTGTTACTGAAGTATATCTTCTTAAAAAATTATTCTTATTGTGAAACTGTGAGGAGTAATACAGGAAACACTTGACTAGATGTTACAAAAAAAGCCCAGTATATTTTGAAAAGACTATTTTTGTATTAAACAGAATTAAAATTAGGGCTTCATTTTATTAAACAAAATGAATGCAGAAACAAAGACAGACTAAGTACTGAGGCTATTTCTCAATATTTTTTTTTAATTTTTAAAAAAAGTACAAAAGAAAACAGGACTTTTTCCAGGGAGGTACAAAGCAGAAAAAAAAAAAAAATCAAGTTTTCTTTAAAAAGAACATAGAAATTTAGGTCTTGCACTAGACAGAGACAGTGGTAGAATCCACACATCAGCAACAGGAATACCTTGACAGGGAAAAAAATTCATATTAATGTTCATAGACTAGAGGCAGTTAAGAGGGAGATAGAGCAATTGGTATCTCAGACCCTGCTAAAAGCAGCTGCCAACTGCAAAGAGCAGCAGCAACTCTAGCTACTGGTCATTGGGTGTGCTGCTATTTATACAAAAAAATTATTAGAAAGGGGACAAAACTCCTAATTGCAGTCTTCCGTAAAAAGGCATGTATGTTTTTCCAGCAAACAGAAATGATTCCTAAGATGCTACTGTACAGTATGGCTCGGTCTGTTTCTTCAGCTAGTGTTTGGTGCCTTTATAGTCGAGGGTAAATGGACTCTCTGTTCATCCATTCTCTTAGCTTGTGATCGTAAAATCAGGCTGAAAAAGTCCTCATCTGGTACAGTTGGTCCTTTTGCAGATGATGGAGGAGCACATCTTTGATCATCCAGTCTGGAACCCTACAGACAGACCAAGCAATAAAGCTGCATATTTACAAGAATATTAATATAGATATATAAAATAAAATGAGTGAACAATACAAGTGAAAAATTACTAAAAGCTTTTGTTTTCCAATTTAAAGCTATTACAAGGATTTAATTGGTAAGTTTTGTTTCAAGTTAAACTTCTCCAATTAAATTAGGAAGTTAAAAGCGCAAGGGCAGCCAAAATGGTTCCTGTGAACCACCTGTGCACATGTATCTGAAAATAAAAACCTCAGATCAGTAGTTCTTCCTCCTATTGCAGAATGAGATTTAAGTGTCCTTTGTCCAGAAGAATTTTAGCGTTAGTACATGGTATTTCTAGTCTTGTACAACAGAAAAATTGTATTTTGAGATGCTTATCAACCCATCAGGTAAAACACAAAGTCTTGATAATTAAATTCTCTTTGCTCTAATTGGTATATGTGCCACGCTGTAACTGACAGTCAGACACCTCACTTGTATATTGCCATGAACTGTTATTCAAACTTAACATAACCGGAATGATAAAACTTTGATACTGAATTCTTTCATCTGGTAAATTAGGATTCCTGGTGTGTCGGGTGACCTCCTAACAAGCCAGATCTAAACACTTTTTCTTCAAATCATTTCACATACTCCTCCTTATAGCCTCACTTGTTTTCCTTCACCTTTTCAGCATTTGTTACTTTAAATGGTTAACATGGTAAAAATGGCAAAATTCCCCTTAGCAGACACTGGGTATTTTGAAGGGAAAAAAAAAACAATCAAAACAAAACAAATTGTAAAAAACCCCAAACCACCTCTATTTTTTTGTTCTCTATGTTATCTGCCAAACCAATTTGTATTTTAAAACCCATGATAAACATGGTGGCTTACTTCAAGAAACTAAATAGCAGGATGCGCAACTCAAATCCCCAAAGGCTCAGAACATGAATAATTTTTGTAAGAAAAACTTACCTGGCATTTTATCAATATGTCAAAGAAGTCGTCATCTAGTTCCCTGTTGTTACTGGCCATGAGGTGGCCCAGTACTGACTGACTGTTGCGCTGATTAAGACGAAGTCCAGGTAGATTGCTAAAGCTGGCGCGTTGGTCGTCCAGCCGGCGGCTCTGTGAGCTGGCAAGTAGGTCCAGAAATTCATCGGTGTGGGGTGAGACGACAGAAGTAGAAAAGGCTGCGGAGGAGGAAGAAAACGAGTTAGCCTGGAAATAAGTTCCCTTCTTGTCTTGCATGCAAATACATTTTTAAAGTAGTATTTGGCAGGAACTAAGGTCAGATATGGATTTTACTTTTAAAAAATTACATTTTCTTATTGTTTTAGGTGGAGTAGAGGATGTTGCTACTGAAGCAGCTGAGAACCTGTTCTTCTCCTGGAAGTAGCATCTCTGATCATCCATCCTGTTACTCTGGAATCGACTCAGCAGATCGAAGAACCCTTCATCTGCCATTGTCTCTCGACTGTTTTTCTGAAAAGGAGAGAAGAGTTAGGGGTATTTTGAACTCAAGAGTGCCTAAAACTAGGACAACTGCATCACAGTGTCATTCCAGTAATATGTTTGATATTTGCAGATCTTAAATCCATTAAATGAATTTTTGTAGTCATCCATTTCTGTAGACAGAGATTTATCCTGGGAGGAAATGCTAATAACATGGCAAGCATTTTTGGAAGGTAATACTGTTAGAAATGTTTAATTCTCTGAAACAGAAAGAAACAGTACTCTTGAGTAGTACAACTGGAGTTACTCCTCCTCAGCCACAAATCCACCAAGAACCCAAATGTCCCTGAAAGCAAAAAACAAGAACAGCAATGAACAGTTTCCATTGTCTCCTCAGGTGTATGGTCAAAAGCATAGTCTCTCATCTAGGTCCAATGACTCAGTTATTTTTAACTGACTTCTGTCAAGAGTGCAATGACCTAAAAAATATTTGTCAAAAATGTCTCCCGCTGCCTGAATCAGAAAATCTAGCTTTTGTTAAGTTTGGAGAAGCAGGGTCTAGAAGAGACTACACGTAAAATGTATGTGTAATGAGCTGTAACTTCAGGAAACCCACTAGAAAAAGAACATTCCAATAGTAGGAAAAGTTTAAAGCTGGCATCACCCATGAGAGCTGTAGAATGGCAGATGCTGCATTGTTTTACAGAACCATGGTGTTTAAATCAATAAACAAGTACAGCTGAAATGGAGAGCTGCAGGAATGCATTTTCCAGAGTTTTGATCAGACAAAGATTAGGACAGGCTATGATCTCCACAGCTCGCCAAACCTACCCTCTGCGAGTTTGGAAGTCGATGATCAATAGAATTACTGGCATCCTGCAAAACTTTGGAAGCGGTGCCGTTTTTGTACTTTTTGCCTTTTAGTCGATTTACAAAATGCAGCTTTGCTGAAGGTTTGGCAACCAGTGGTTTCTGTTTAGCAAGAATCTCACTGTTCCAGTTCTGAACCTAAGAAAACAAGAGTCATGAAATTAAGTCTTCTGATTTTAATTAGCTATACTGTTTCCTCTTATTTACAATTGCTTTTCCTCCCCAAAATGAAGCAGCTTTACATTCGCTTACCCAGCCACAAGATTGTGAAAACTTGGGTTTTGGTTCTATTACTTGACCTGTGATTGAGATCGTGTTACCTGAAGCAGGTTAGTACTGTTATAGTAGGTGACACCTGATGGATTAAAATGTGGTCCAACAGTATATTCAATCAAACATGCGGAAGTTTTCCTTGCTGACTGAGTGCAGGAAACACAGTTAATGTGAATGCTAAAATGCAGACACAGCTGGCATCTCCCACCTGACGTTCTTATAATTGGAAAGTAGAAGAAAAAAAACAAACAGTAGTTTTACAGAGCATTAGAGCAACACAAACCCAGATTCTCAACCAGCCTTCTATGAAGTCCTTGATACACACAAAATTCCCAGTGAAGATGAAAAAGGAAGAGGGAGAAGAATGCCAGCACAAGAGCAAACAGGAGTAACCAGCTCCTTTCACTGAGGAACAGAATAGCTTTATCAACCTGACCGATTTTCCCTAAATTCTCTTCTACAACAAACAATAACCCACAAAATTGACAGGTTTATCTACAACTAAAACTCTGATAATAACTGAATAAAACCCCAATCTTTTCTTCATTCAACATCAGGAATCGTGAACACAGTCACAGACCTTTCAGCAACACTGCCTATCCCCATGGACTGCCTTTTTAAGGCTTGTTTAAGATGGGCGCACAGATTCCGACTCCGAGCAGATGGCATCCTGTACAATCGAGCCGTAAGGGTAGTGTCATACATTGTTCTACATATCAGAGACATTTATGGAATGAACTTTCAGAATCTACTGAACGAGTATCTTGAAAAAAGCTCTTTATGAGAGCTAAGCTGCAATACTAGGTTAATACTTTATTACAAAAAGCCACGTGAACCATTTTATTGTATTTAGGGCAAGACTATCACAGGCTATGTATTTTAAAAGCTAGCAGGGATAAATAGGTTCAGAGAGTAAGAAAATGCAGCTGATACTGGCCAAAAGCTTAGAGGTTCCCTGCAGAGAAATCACCCTGGACTAAACCCAAGATTTTCTTAAATCAGTATACAGAGGCTCTTGAGCATCAGTGCTGACTTCAGCTGTACCAACTGTCCAGATCCAAGCTTTGAGATTTAATTTCCTATTTGATAAACGTGATGGCAGGCTGTGCATCACTTGGGAGAGATGGGAATTAAGATCCCACTAGGGAGGGAAAAATAGCAATTTCAGTCTGCCACCAGAGTCATTTATGTAGAACTGCCAGCCCACCGTTTAAAGGCAGACAGAATTTGAAGGAAATATCTTGAAGATTGACACTAGGATTTTCAGGAACTCCCAGCTCCAAGAGACTTCTCTGAGCTCGGAGGGAAGTTACTTTACCTATCTGTGACAGTTTCAGCATTTGGCAATACCATCCTTACTCAAGGTGGATGTCACAACTCCTAATGGCTTGCAAGTTGGTTGAAATCCCAAAGCAAAAAACACAACATTATTTTAAGTGCCTACACCATGATTGTAACCAAAGAGAAAACATTCAAAACAGCTGAGCTAACGCTTAGCAATTTTACTCTGAATCACTTCTTGCTGCGCCCTCAAACCACTTTTGAAGAGGAGATGAAAGGAATTCCCTTGATGCACACTACAGGACCCCATTCTTTCTTATCTGTGAGGGGAATAAAGCTTTCCACAAGCCGTTACAACCATTATAGATGTAAGATGCTGACTGTCACCTACATGACAGAAGTAGCATTTGTTAGAATTGTTAGACCTGCTTTTACCCGAGATCAACTAAATTAAAGGGGACGCGAATGACACCAACTGTTCATAACTGTTGACGTTAAACCCTTAGAAACAAAATTGCGATCCCACTGGCAGAACAGAAGGAAGGAAAGTGCCAACCTTTTCTGGTGTTAATTTCATAAGTTCCATGTTCTCCATACTGTAGCGGCGTCCTGCTCTCGGTCTGGTACCTTCAAGAAAGAATCAAATTCATCTTTTTATCAAGATTTATGATGTCACCTTCAAAGCTGTGGCTGTACACATCTAGGGCCCAAGGGACAGCAATTCTGAGTTCCAAAATAGTGCAGTTAAATATGCCAGCAGAGAATAAATAACAACTAGTAAAAGCAGCCTTCAAAACCACACTGATCTAAGCTACATAAAAGTTGCTTTCATGGGACACAGAGAAGGACCATGGATCTTTGAACAGAGGAACATCAAATGAGCTGGGTTCTACTGTAACCCCCAGTGTCACTAAGATGGTAGGAAGTAAAAAAGGAAAGACATAATTTGGCAGCAAATACATAAATCTCCCACCTTTATTATTTTTAAAAAAAGGAACACTTAGAATCATCACGTGAAGAAACTAAGCAGTAACCTGTGATTCATAATGTAAATCCTCCAGAAAGGAGGAGCTGAATGGGTACTGCAAAAATAACACTTTTTTTGCTGGTGGGAAAAAAAAAAGATCCCAAAAAAAGAAAAAGTATTGCAGAAACAGGCACGTACCATTCAAACTGTTATCTCCCACATGGCTTTCGGACATCATGGAGTTGTTTGTGCTGTAGCTTAATCCAAGAACCATTTGAAGATCTGAGAGATTAAGTCTAGCAGTGAGTTCCCCACTTCTATCTCCTACCTGCAACCGAATAAAATAAGCAATTCCATTACTGTAACAAAGAATACACATATGTAAATATAAGGCAAACCTTGTCCCCTAGATTTCTGGGAGAAAAAGGCTGGGAAAGTTTTCCTGGTTGAAAACAGAGAATCATCTTTTTAATGACATATGTAACAACTAAAAGGTACATAGCAAAGCCTAAAATAACCTCTGCTAAGCTATTAACTCGAATTCCATGCCGACGTTATCAGAGATGGCACAAAAACTAAGTTAGAGCTAGCTGCAGTGAGACATGGCTGGAATAATTGGGAATTGACTATCTCAGAAATAACTCCAGATCCATCCCAGTATGCAAAATTACACACATCGACACACCTCCATAAAATCACTGCGTAAGCAAGGGCAAAAACCAACCAGCCAACATCCGCAGAGTGTGAAAGTCGTACCTCTCTTGAAATCTCCAAGTGCCTTTCTGCAAAATGAATAGCTTGGTCGTGATTTCCCAGAGCAGTATATGCATTCCCTAAACTCCAGCATGCTCTTCCTTCACCAATTCTGCAAAAAATAAACACATTTTCCATTATACCTTTACTTGCTGAACACTAGGGGTCAGGTTTTCATAACATTGCCAAAATAAGATCGCTGTGCCAAGAAAAATGAAAGCTATTATCAGAAACCATAACACGTTAAATATTGTATTTAAAGGAGTGCAACCTGGGCATAACCATAATATATTCAAAATTTTGATTTTCAAGCTCACAGCAAACACAACTCAGTGTATTTTGCAAGCATGGAAATTTTATAACCTATTTGTGTTTTTCCTTAGATTCCATGCCTTATTATTCTTCAGATATTCTGCTTATTGAGTTAGAAGAAGTGCATTTAAAAGTTGTAAAAAATTTTAGTTGTACACAATGTTATAAAAAGGCCTTACAAATCATGACTATAAAATAAGCATTACTCGTTACTGTATTGCTCTCCTTTCCCCATCCCTTCCCATCTTATTTCTTGGAAAAGCAGATGTATTCTTGTGAAGGTATGCAAAATTATTGTAATGAAGTCATGAAAGAGAGAGATCTGCTTTTCCTTTCCTTAATTTAGAAAGAAGATGCCAACAGAAGATGTAGATACAGCCATTCATCAATTCCTCTTTCATCTCCGAGTCATTAGCTGCAATACTTTCACGAGTCATTTTTCCCCCCATATGACAACTAGATCCCAGCATCGTAGGGAATTCACATTAATTCATTTGTCATACGTAGAACAATGACAGCAGAGTCAGAGATAAGAGGATTTGGTTTAAGTGTCATACATACATTAAACTATCTCTTAGGGCTTACTTATCATTTAATTCCTGAGCAATCACAAGGTGTTTCAAATGATAATCAATTGCTTTTTCATAGTCTTGAAGCAAAGTGTACGTGTTCCCAAGGCTGTAGCAGGCCTGTGCTTCCACAGCTCTGTCTTTAAGCTGTCGAGCCAGCTGTAATGTCCTCCTGAAAGAAAGGGTTAGTCACCTTAAAAATCCCTGTACGGAGAAGTTTTCAAAAGCACACTTGCACAACGGAAAATCAGTTATACAAATGAAACAAATTAGGACACCGGGCTGGCAAATTAGCTGCTAATACATTACTGTCTTGTAAACTCTTACAAGATTTTAAGCGTCTGTCTTCCACTCCCCTCCAGTGCAACCTATTTCCATTTATTAATAGAGCAGACTGATCCCTCTAACAGCATCTTCTAATTTTAATTCATTGCTTCATCAATAATTTATAGCGGTTTTCCTGACAGCATGCACTTCAAACAGTTGAGTACCAGCATTACAATAGACACTGGATATTCTCCATCAGCATGAGCAAGACAGACCTATAACCACGAAGCCACCCTGCCCCTGCTGGGCAAGAAGAATTTCAGTGCTAAGAGGAATCTGCTCAGTATCGAGGCTTTTTATTCCTTTTCAAAAAGAACAGGTAAGCTCTGAAATCAACATAAAGTGCTAATAACACCTGCACCGTATCTTTGCCAAGCTTCTATTTTCCCAAGTTAGAGCAGCAACTGCTTAGTGGTGCAGAGATCAAGACAAAAAAGTCTTGATTGAAAATACAAACTAAATATGTAAAATCACATTGACATGCACTGCCTATCTCAGCTAGTGCGTATACCTGAGAGCGCTCCCCATCTCAGGTGGATCACAGTTACTCTGCTCATTCCAGAACGTGCTAGGAGCTAAGACAGTAATGCTTGGTTCTAGAATAAAGGGGAATAAATGCCCATCAACAGAAAGATGTCTACAGGGCTGAGAAGAACCTATTTAAAGTAACAAAAAAATTAAACCAAGGCTATTAATTCTGCCCCTCCCTTGAAAGAACGAGAACAGTTGAACAACTAGGGAAAAATGTTACTTTTGCTAAACAAATGCATCTCTTTTCTAAGTATGTTTTGCAGAGATGGCTATTCTGCAGTGAGCTAAGGTACCAGGCACAACAGAGGTAAACTGTACAAGAACAGGTATAAATTATATTTATAAAGGGTCAACTAACTTGTAGTATTCAGAAGCGGTTTCGAATTCACCCAGGAATATGTAGGCGTTTCCAAGATTGCTGTAAGCTCTTCTTTCCGCTGATCTATCCCCAAATTCTTTTGCAATTAGGAGACGCTTAAAAATGTGAAATAATTGTGGGTTTTAGTGAATTTTGTACTTTGTAACATACATCTGCATACAGAAACACATGCTCATGGTTTTCCACCGTGCATCTATATCTGTTCTTTAGGCCCCCCAGTGCTTGAAAAGAACAGCCAGACTTGAATCCGTACCATTAAGATTAAAAACTTCCATTAAAAACCTGGCAGCAAGATCCAATGCAATACATGTACTTGAGATCAGGAGCAACCGGTGATGCTTTGCTAGAACAGAATTCCTTACTAGCACATTGTTGTACCTGTTCGTGGGCTAAAACTGCACTCCTGAAGTTGCCCAGAAGATAGTGTGTGTTTCCCAGGTTTCCAAAGGCACGTCCTTGTGCTGCTCTGTCACCCAGCTCTGTTACTATTGTCAGGTTTTCCCTGTTCAGGGGCAAGTGAGAAGTGGAAGAATAGTGACTTTTAAGAGTTTTAATTCCTCACAGTCATTTAAATAATTAAAAAAAAAAATCTTTCCATTTATATAAAGGAAACGGTAGAGGTGTTTAATTTTGGCCTTTTTTCATGGCCTTTATGCAGCCATAAATCTCTCACTGAGTAGGAAACGTTTCCTGTGAGGTACTGAACTGCCTTCTTACTGAAGCTGGCGTGCTCGCTCCTAGTTCCAGAGCTACGTTATAGACAAGTACACTGAGGTCCTCTCGTTGACTCGGCCTGGGTTGAAGAGTACTGCTGGATTCTAACGTAAGGGAAGGATTCACCAGGTAATAAAAGGTACACTAAAAATGAGGGCCTAACAAAAAATGGTGCACTCTCCAGTTTAAAAGGGAAAAAACTCCCAGGTACCACTGTTCTGAATAGAAGCATGCCACAGGTTAGTTGATGACACCACAAATCTCCCAAAAGTCCACTGAATAAGAGAACCATATCCTCTCAATCCCCCACATTTAAAGCTACTACTTACTCATAATAATCTGCAGCTTTTTGTAAAGCATTTTTCACATCATCTGGAAGTTCCCCTGGCTCATGAGTCCCACCACTAGCTACATTTTTCCCTTTAGAGTGATATACGTTTCCCAGATTATACAGTGCTCTTGCTTCTCCAACCTAAACCAAAAGTGAAATAAGGCATTAAAATTTTATGCTTCAAAGTCTTGTGTCACAACAACTATTAGTACAATCCACAGATGGGAAAAAAAGTTTGTTAACTAGTTCTCAACACACGCTCTGCCCATTCTGAACATGTTCTTACTACCCACCTTCCTCCCACCTAGTCACATCCCTCAACTAAATTGTTTTGTGTACTACTTCCTTTTGAGGTGCAAGATACATAATAATTCTTGAGGCAAATTATAATTAAAAAATAAATAAATAAACCCCACACCACCAAAACCACAAAAGAGGACAATATTAATCTGATCTATAGTCTTCCAGGTGCAAACAACTATCTTACAACGAACAGATTCTTACTGTCTAGAAGAAATAATTGAATATTCAGTATTTACTTCCCTCTGAAAGGTGGCACACTCATTACCAATACAACAGGGTTCAGTAATACATGTCAGCAGTTTACTTCCATACTCCAAAGCAATTCTTACCTTATCATTAAGCTCTCTGGAAATATCCAGATGTCTCTGACAACAAACAATAGCTTCTTCAAAATTCCCAAGTACCTTTAAGGTGTTGCCCAGATTCCCACTAGCTTTAGCTTCTCCCAGTAGATCTCCAATTGTCCTAAAATTGCAGAAATAAAGCACCCAGTAAATACTGTATAATTTGAAACGAAGTAGATAATCACTGCACAGTAGACAATTAGAAGAATTATGAAAAGAGACTACAACCATGCAAATGCATATTTATTCAGTTCATTTTATATTTAAAAATGCACTCACATAAACACTGTTCAATCTGTGGTTACAGACATTTAATTTTTTTGGTGCTGTTTATGCAACTGCTTGTATTCATGGTATTGACCATCTACTTAACATTAAAAAAAAAAAAAATCCCTTCTGTTAGGAAGAGAATAAAGAGAAAAATCTTAATGATTACATAGAAAGACAGTCTCAGCGTTGGAAATGAGAGGTTTAACTGTTTCTGCATTTTACTTGACTACCATAGTCTTGTATTATTTACAAGACACACTGGTTCCCAGAAAGCTCACAGGTAATACTACAGGTCTAGATTCTAAACGGGACCAAGGCAGAAGACGGCCACTGAGCCACTCGGACTGTGATCCCAGGGGAGGAACAACAAAACAGTTTCCCACAAGGTTACAGCACTTGAGCAGGTTAAAGCAGAGGGAAGAACAGATTTGTGCCTAAATTGAGGTTAAGCACATTAGGTGCCTGCGTCTCTTCTTGGATCATACCAAATCATTAAAAGTCAGATGCATATAAAATGCATAAGGGTTTTTAGATTTCATAATATTGTACTATGTGTTTTATGCAGAGAAACAGGAATGACTTCCATCTAGTTAACCAGAGAGCCAGCTTCACATTCTGGAGAACCAGCAAAATCTGAACTTTAGAAACAGAAACAGGTAAAGAAAGGGTGGGTTTAAAGAAGCCAGTTAATTACCCACCAACCTGGTGAGGCCCCAGTCAGTACTAGGATTAATGGTGCTAGACCAAGTATTAGCTCCCACGTTAAAGGGCAGTCAAGGCACCTGCCAGACCCCCTGGCCCTCTGCCATGGCCACACATTCACTCACTATCCGGTATTAAAAGCGGACTTTGGTAGGAAAACGAACAGTCAATGCTCATCTCTACAAGAATGGGATGAAACGGGAGAACATGGTTCAAGACAGACACAAGATTACCTCGCAAGAGTTAAATCATGGTGATGGTATTCCAAGGCCTTCGCGTATTCATGCAAGTAGAAATAGGCATTGCCTAACTGGCTGTAAATAGCACTGAGGGTTTTTAAGTCTTCAGTTCCAACCTGAACAGCTGCTTCGAAGAAAGATACACCAGCTCGGCAATCTCCTGCTTTACACAGGCGCTCGCCTTCCAAAGCCAGCTCTAGGCAAGAAGCCTCCATCCTGCGCAATTTGAGTAAAAAGAAAAAGTCACTCTCAGTGTCGTACTTGGTCCAATAACCCAAGTTCTCAGGAGGTTGTTTTACTCAGAGGGTCTCTGTTTCGGACAGGGTGTCAGCACCACAGCACAAGCAATGAGCTTTGTACTATAATATTTCAGAAACTAACGTTGAAATGGAAATGGCAACTTCAACGGTGACGAGCAAATACAACATTAAAACAAATAGCCTCAACTTTTGTTTTTTCTTTCTTTTTAAGTCTCAGGGAGGAAATCCAAACACTGCCTTGGTCCACATATAGCACCTGTAGGATTCAAAAATGCAGAGCTTTCACCATCTACATGACTTCAGAAAAGTGACTTAGCAATCAAGCTATTGTTGGCAAATACTGATTTTGACAAATGTATGCACTTTTATTTTTAGGTTGATGCCATAGTTACCTGTAAAACGGCTTATGAAAAAAAACCCACTAAAATTCAAATATTTCTGTGTATCAAAGACTGTGACTATTTTTCCCAGAGTTGTTTCCTATGTAATTCAATAGTCCTTGGCACTTCACCATTTCCTATAGTGGCACTGCCATGAAAATTCTCAGAGCATAAAGAAAAAAGATCTAGATTGAATTAACAACCAAACATTTGTCAATTCAAGTTACTTCACTGAGATGCCATCGTTCAGAAGCCATTAGAATACTTTCACTATTAGGAGCAAATAACTGTGTAATTATACAGGTACAAAGTACGGCAAGCAGTAAAGAAGATACTCATGAATGAATTTATAGCAGAATTTGAAAAAAATCACATTTTGAACAATGAACAAAGAAGCTGTTAGAGAACCGCAGCTGCCAAAAAACATTCATATGTATTTTTTGCTACTGTGAATGGTAACGTTTAAATAAGTGTTCATGACTATATACAAACATTTCCTACTTTCCAGTTCCGAGATGCGAGGGAGGTAGGGGAGAGGAGGATGAGAAGGAAGACAACATCAGTGTCTTGATCTTGAAGCAATATGGTTCTCTAGCTTTTTCAAGATACATGCGTTTTTAAAAGCTCGCAAAAATGCCATCATTCTACTTTTAAAATATTTTTCAAAAAGAAAACTCAGTAAGAGACACTGTGTTTAAAAAGTGTGCACTGATATTGCCAAAAAGTGGACATCAACTTCGTAAATTTGTATATTGTTTTGAATTTTTCTTCAAGATGGATTACACAGTAAGTATAAGGGCTTGCACTCCGAAACAGAGCATCTTGCGTAATTAAAGATACCCTTGTTACGTCATCATTTGATATGGTTGTAAGAATAAACCATTTAGAATTCTATTCCTAAAACCATTTCCCTTCGTATGCACAGATCAGTAATAGCAACAATCAAACATTTGCTGTTTCAAACCAGAAGATAGCTGTTTTGACAAGACGTAGTGATGAAGTATTTAACATACCTGCGTGATTACATTAATTAATTTTTCTAAATCAGAAAAAATAGGTAATACAACATTCTACTCAAATCTGAGCAAGAAGGAAATATTTTTTGAAAAATCCACCGACTCTCAAGAGAACTAGAAGAATTTGGATCGTAAGTAAAGTGAGCTACCAACACAAAATAGTACCATACCTGCTGGTCTTCGACATTCCACAACTCAAGCACAATGAGATGACAGACATATTTAACTTTTGCAATTAAAAATGCTGTATGCTTGGCAGCTGGTAAAGATGCAGACAGCAAATGACAACTCAGACATGAAGTTCTTCCCAGGCCAAACCTCTCAGGTTGGATATCCATAACACGTGCAGTCTTTTTAGGTTTGGAAAGTCTTCTCAGAGAAGTTAAAGCATTCCTATTTGCTATAACACGCAACCTGGTTTTTACTACATTGTGCATGTGTTGAACGTGAGACAGAAAAAGGCAGAAATGATTAAGTAGAGTTAAGTACAGGCAGAAATGATTACACCATCAGCAACTGAAGGTTTAAGACTTAAAACACTCCATTGGGTAATCTTAATCCTATCCAAAGAGGTTCTCTCCGGGCACCTCATGTTAACTGACATGTCCAATTAAAGTGACAGCTAGAAAATATGGTGCTCCTTAGTGCAAAGGTTTAGACCATTACACAATCACACTCATTTATTTAGATTTTTAGCTTGAACGGCTAAAAAGGGCAAAGCTTTCAGCAAAATGCGTATGTGATACAGGAACAGTCAAAATGCTATACTGGACTCCAGTTTTCTAAGTGAATTTATCCCATTTAAAAAAAAAATCCAGGATTTGATTTGCAACTGTGATGCATCAGCCACCTAACATATGAAGAAAAAGCACAGTTCAAAAAGGTACAAAGACAATATCGGAGAATGCTACAGACCGGTCATTTTCCTGATATACAGCATTCAATTAATTCCACACTGCCAAAGGCTGCCAAATGCCAAGGCAGCATTACCATTTCATCAAGGAACTTGAAACGCAACCTTTTGACTTTGTAACCCCAGACTTAATACAACTTATAAAAACAAAAGATTTGATTTTTTTCACACAGAACATCACTGACTATGAAGCTACGGTTTATACCCAGGCTGATGAAAATCAGCCACTATTAGAGTGTTTCAATTCAATCAGAATTACAGGAAGTAAACGAGAATGGGAATTAGCAATTGTCGGAGTAAAGAAGAACCGAAAATTTAACACTACTCTTGAGTGCAACTCTGGAAAGGTTGTGTTAATGGGTTGCTAGAATCAGTACAGCAAATTAATGTTATAATTCCATTTGGATCCATTCTTACTGACCTTCTACAATTTCAAAGTCTAAATAAGCTAGATAAAAAAGAAGAGAATAGAGAAAATGAAATATTTATTTCCACAGTTGCCTGTACCTAATATTAATATTTTATTTGCATTACATAACAGGTATTAAATAATTTAGTGATTTTAAAAGTTTGCTAGGCTTATCCATCAAGTACCAAAACTAGACTAAGAGGAAGTTTAGTTTTGGTTTGTGGTTTTTTTTTTTTGTCCATTACTTAAAGGACTGTTATGAAAATTAACACAACTTTTGTTTTTCTTTTTTTAAAAAAAAAAAAATATATAGGTGCTCTCCAATCAAAAAACCATCACATCTTAGGAACGTTCTCAGAGGCTGTTTTAACTGTCACTACTAATGGTTAAATAGCATGTCAGCAGACTAGACAGCGGCAGGTTATCAATGTTTTAGGAAGTCATTAAATAGTTACAAGGAGAATATGAAATTACTTTCTCTGTTCCCAGGGCTGAACTGAATTACTTATTTATTCGACACCCAATGGCTAAACAAAAGACACATTGAATCCGCAGAGACCAGAAGGGAACAAGGCCCATTCATCCGCGTACTTCCAATGAAATTCTGTTCCTGCTGAACAGGATAATGTTCTTCCAGATATTACTGTGGAGATACTCACTCAGGGCTTCATTTTGTTATTGTATTTATAGTTGCCAGGACCTGTTCTCTGAAAGGCTGGCATCGCCTGAATAATTTCTCATTTGTAAAACTACCTCATCCTTATCTGTCCCTCTAAGCTTTTCATCTTGCCTGGCTCTCTTTCTCTCCTCCCTGCCCTCCCCCTCATCTCTTTTCTTCTTTTTTTCCTCCCCCTCTTTTTCTTCTATGACCTTCTCTCTGGCCTTCTTCACATTCTCTTTTGAACCTTTGTACTTACAAGAATATAAACCCTATGCATATGCCTCCACTCTAACCTCCCTGGGTTTTTTTTCTCCCATTTTGGAGTCTCCCTTCCTCCAGCTGTTCTCATCTTAGAATAAAGAACAGAAAACTGGTAGTAAGAAATAAGGCAAGGGAAGGCAGCAAGAAGACTCCTCAATTACTACAATCTTTAAACACAATTAATTTAGGATCTCGTACTCCTCCTGACTCCTGCCCTTATTCTTGGTTTCTATACATCATGCAGACGCACACCACGTTGACCACTTCTAACAATTGAACTACACCTCCACTGCAACACTGCGTTTAGTCAAACTAAGTTTGACGGCAAACTTAGAAACAAAACAACACACACACACGAAGAAACCACACACCTGAATTTTGGGTTCTTTTGCTCCAGTCAAGATAAAAGCAGCTACAAGTTTTTGGTGTATGGATTTAGCAGGCCAAGAGAAGCGAGTTCTACAAATATTTACTCTGTAGATCACTTACGAGCTCCATTTAACAACATCGGCATTTTATTTTCAGTCACTCACCAACACAAGAATACCAAATAGCTTCCTTCCACCAGTGTAAGCATTTTTATAGCTGCTAAAGTGATACTGGTCAACAGTGGGGAGAAAGAAACAGCTTGCACAGTAAGAACCAGGCCCACAGTAAAGCCTTTACTCAGAAGTGGGCCACCAGCTTCTTTTTAAAGTCAGTTCTACTGGAATACCAGTGGGAAGGAAAAAGCAGTCTGAGCCAAACGAGCCTGGGACAGTACCTGTAGGTAAGAAGTTTTAAACACTGATAAATAACAGCACCACTCCCAGTAATTTATTACTTGTTCTTTCCTGCATTAAATTTTAAACTACAACCAAATAAAATATTTCCAAATTATAGCTATTAAATAATCACAAATTCCAGTTCAATATACTGAATTAATTTGCAGTTTCTCTAAGTTTTAGAAAAGTTTAATATTTTTTAAAAATTAAAATGATTATGCCTTGATGTTTTTTAAGTGTTCATCAGATTACAGTTCTTGCAGAAAGGTTTCATAAGGCCATTAATATTTTTACTGTTAATCAGTATCATTCAAGCCTGTACTGAAATACAGCATAAAGTAGTAGTAAGACATTTTGCCCTGACTGTGCTTGCCAATTTTTCTGAAGTTATTTTTGGCTTGTCAATTTAAACCAGACAATTGGCCAGGCTGCTTTCTTCATCCATTCACTCCTACAACAGTACCCTGAACAGCTCCTGCATTGACTGAAGGGTGAGCAAGGATCTTCTACAGTTGCTTGGGGAGGACCAAGAGCAGCAGCAGCAGCGTGGGTAAACAAGTCACACCAACGCTGGAGTTAGGTACATTCAAGAAACACTTAGAACAGCAGAAATCGTGCTGACACGCTTCAGGATTCCTGCTGTCAAAGCCATATAAAGATTTCAGCAAAACAAAGAGAGCAGAGTAAATCACAGTTTATTTGCTAATTTCCTCCCTGCTGACCATGAAAAAGCTCCTCCTGCTGACTGAGCTGCTAACCAGAACTGACTTCTATGAAACAGAAGCGCAGCTCAATCTGAAAGCAACCTAACACTGGCAGAATGCTTTCAGAGTTAGTTTTAAGCCACAGCATTAGCACGTGCTGTCTTACAGATAAGGGTAGTGCTTTGTTCCTGTTAGCTAGCGAGGAAAGGGCCTGTGAAGCAAGGATTAACAGGGAAGAGGGTGGGGAGAGCACACAACAAGAATCATGCTTTTTATTTGTTTTTAAAACAATCATTCCAGTGTTCCCTCCTATTGAATGAGCTGCAAGATTTACCCTTCCAAACACCAGCCATCCAAATACCATGCACGACACAATGCTTCTGTTGTTCAGGTTCATTAGAGGGAGAACACGTTAGCACTGCACGTTGTAAAGGGTGTTCCAGCAGAAAAATTATAAAAGCTTTCAGAAGGGAAGTCAGAAGCCTTCTTGACTTGCAATAACAGTACTTTTTTATTCCAAGGTATCAAAGCAGCTTTTATCTATCAATCAAATATCTTTATTTTAGGCAAGGAAAATACTGCTCTGTATGACAGCACACCTAAAAATTCATCATTCATAGAAGCAATAATGGGACAAGGACAGAGAACTTCAGCAGACAAAACTCAACAATTTGCATATGCAGCCCAAAAGCTAAAGGACGAGAGAGCAGGTATTTCCATGCAGGGATTATCTTCATATCATTCTACCAGAACTACAAAGAAATACAGACAATCATGTACTATTCTGCAACTGCACACAGTTCCATTACTATACAATCATGTAACTATATTAATATAATCTACTATATAGCAAAATTGAATTTCCTAGTTCAAGAATTGAGAAGACAAAAAAAAAAAAAAAGTTATTTTAGCTTTCAGTTTCAGTAACACTAATAACAGACACACCAAAGTCTTTGTTGCAACTTGTGTAGTTTTCTGTTAGTAACAGCATTTATCCATACTAAAATTAATACAGTCTTACCTGTATCGCACGTGAAAGGAACGATCTTCACGCATGCTTATCAAAACATTACTTTCCTCCATTGAGTTGCATTATCAGTAGAGAAAATAATATTGTTCGGTAGTAGGGTAAGTACTTTATTATGGAGAATTGTTGTCAGAACACCATTCCAGTTAGTATATTAATAAGTTGGAGTAAAGAGATCCTAAGCTCCTGTTGAAAGTAAGGAGGTCACTGTCAGACACATCTTAAACCTTCAGAAACGTGTTCAAGTTCTTTCATCTGTGGCCCTTTAAGCTCCATTCAGCTGCGTTTCTGCAAAGGGAACACAAGATGCTTGGCTTGAAGTCTCATAGTCAGTTAATAACTCATAACCATTTGCAGCTGATGTCAACGCATAACACTACTCCTACCAAGCAGGAAGCGTCAATCAAGGACTTAAAGCCAGAGCCAAAATCTTCCACATACATATGGCGATTCGTGCAGGCAAGCGAGAATTCAAAGAAGGTTGAACAAAAACCAACGCGCTCTTTTCTGTTGGAAATTTTGAGTAATTTACTCTTGTTAGTGTTCTTTGGCCTCATGAAGTTCCAAGCAAAAAGCTTAAAGGATGAAAGCTACAGAATGAAAGGCATAATGTAAAACAGATCACAAACTGCTCTGCACGTAAACAGTACTGCTGTACTTCAGTACAGTTTGCTGAAGTCCCACAGTAGCCAGAATTGGCTGACACAATCCCATCTGGAGATCATCCATACTGGAGATCATCCCACACAGAACGTTACGAGCACAGAAGCTGGCAAACATTCAAGCTCTACACCCCTTTCCCCTCCCCGCTCCCAAAACAAAAGGGAGGAAAGAGTGTGTGGGGTTGTTGGTTTTTTTGTTTCTTTGGGTTTTTTTTAACACTGGCTTCACATTCTGAAATGCTGCAGCATTGGTCGTACAAGCTCCAAACCCTGCTTCAAATGGATTGCAGCAGCCAGCACATGTCCGGGCTGCCAGGGAAAAAACTGACAGAAAAGAAACTCTGTATTCAGAAGTTTACCCACTTTTAAGTCTATTTTTAGTAGAGCAGTTGACATGTGTATTTCTCGGTTCTAATATTACCTTCCTTAGCAAGTAAACATAGTTGTGTAATTCACAAATGCGTATTTCATCAAGAGATGGCACAGATGTCAAAAGACATGAACAGAGCTCAGATTTAAAACTGCCACCAGAAGGAAAACGCAACCCCTCTGCTTTCAGTTGTTGATGCAGGTCCCGCTTTTATCAAGCACCAGCTGTGAAGATTCATGCTTCCCATCACACTACCTTGACAGCACCCCTCAAACAGACCATCCACATTCTTCCCAGCAAACAACTATTTTGCCTTTCCATGCTCATCATTAGAATTATGTGGCACCAACAAGTGGGTGTGGGTGTATTTTTGCAATTACAAAGTATGACACATACAGTTTACAATACCACTGCAACCCACACACTGGGAAGACTGTGTGACAGTATTTATTCTCCGGAAGTTTGTCCGAACCTCCAATCGGGTAACTCATGCAAGCAGATATCTGTAAGCCACCCAGCCTACAGTCATCATCCATGAGCATTCCTGCTGCTCAGCTAACGCAAGGGAATCGAAAGTTCTCTTCCATAGATGGATAGACTTGTGCAAATTACTAGACACCACAAACGAACAAGTGCGTACGTTGGCAACTGCCATGGATCACGAAATGACGACTGCAGTAATTTGTTTGTATATTTATACTGTAATTGCCATTAACCATATCATTTGTTTTAAGAATCTTTTTTAAAAATAAAAAGCCAAATTTAATAAAAAACTAGAGTTCTATTTAAAAGTATATCAAAATTACTGCATTTTTTAAAATATCATGAATTATTAGCAGTAAATTTCACATCCGCTGTTGATAACTTCATTTTATCTGAGCTATGCTTCTGTCCTCCTACTTAACCTCATCCTCTGACCAATGCCATCATCTCCCACCAGCCGGAACCACTACTCCTGCTTTCTTCCCTCCTTACCAGCACATTCCTGGTCTTAGGAGGGTGATACAGACACACCCGAGTTGGCCAATACATCGTCATCACAGATCCAACAAAAATTACTGGGCCTGGTCTTCATACCTCACTTCCTTCACGTGTAACTCATTAGGATCTCAAGTTACACCTTCAGCCAAGCCAACGTGCAATCAGTAAGCAAACTTAAAGCGTATTAATTAGTGGTGAATCCAAAATTCAGGCGGTGGAAATTGATGAACCCTTCCACAGACAGTATCTCTGACACAAACCGGCTTTGGGAGTGTTAACGCTATAGCAGGTCAAGTCCTGCTCCTTCCATTGATGCACCTTAACTATTCGGAATCTCTCTGTGTAACCGAGCCTCTCCTGAGCCTGTGATCAACACCAAATTGAGTCAGAGGACACAGCACTTCAACAGAAAAGCCTAGTCAATTAACAGAAATCAGAAATTCTACTCTTTCAGCAAATGTAACAGTGAAACGAGCTTTCTCCTAAACTTGCATTTTTAATTAAAACTGCACATAGCATGAAAAACGCATTTGGTGCTTACTAGAAAAAGAATCTGTATTAACGCAAAGTAGCTGCTTTAAACTTATTCTCCTCACACCTTTACACAATGCAAAAGCTGTATCCATGTTAAAGAGCTGCCCTTCAGGAAAGCATAAATAGAAAATGAAATTGTATACACAACTTTAAAATACATGATTTTACTATTCCAGCCATCGAATGCAGGAGGTCCTAGCTTATTTGTAATTTCAAAGTAGTGGAAAAAAGCACACAGAAAAAAGACTGGGCCTCCTTCAGAAGTGGAAAATTAACTAAACTGGTGTTACTAATTACACAGCGGTACAATACCAAAACCAGCACCAACACCCCACTTTTTAAAACCAAATAAAGCAAGGCAGAGGTTAGGCAATCAAACGTGGCAGCCAGTTTATACCCCACAACAGACAAAACACGTACTTTATCAACCCTTACTAGGAGAAAATGGTGAGCCATATTTAGGGCTTATCCACCTGGTCTACAGACAGCTAAAGGATCTCCAATTCAACCATCAGTAAAAAGCTAAATTCGCCTCAATTCAATACTTTATCTAAAGAATGTTATCATCACTGTCAAAAAGTTACTTTTCATTCTTTTCTGTTAAATCACAGATTTATATAGAAGCTATATATATAAGCTTGGAAAGGTTTGCACAACATGAGATTTTAAGACTGAATTCCTTACTGAATTCTATGAAACTACTTGTAACTTGATTCTCAGAAATGGCATAAAATCTATTAAGTTAATTTCTACAAATTTTACAATGAAATAAAAAAATGGTAAAATACTAACGTTACATACTGAAAGGAATCCCACACAATGACGCTTTAAAAAGTGACACCCCAACACGCTTACACTTATTCAGCATTTCTCATAAAATTATTATCAGTGTTCTCAGAAAGGGAACCAAGGCCTAGAAGATGATATTCAAAGAAAGAACATCTCAACCTTCCATTAATGTCACTGAACCGAATCAGTGATGAATATGGTAAGATTCATCACTTGAGAGGCTGCCTCTCTCTCAAGAAAGAAGAAACCAAGACTCTCCCATCAGCAATTCTGATCAGTATTTTTTAAGTTCCTGACAGCAATAAAACAATAGATGTAATTTCTTTCTCAAAAGCCTGTTATGCAAGCTAGTTGTCCTAGTTATTACAACTTCCAGAAGCATTTCATGTTTTAAGGCATTTTCCATTTCAGAAAAGATTTGATTAGATCCTGTGATTTTTACCATAACGGTAGACAATCACTTTAATTAGTTTGCAGTTCTTAGCCTGAAAGTCTACAGTAGACCCCTTCATTTTAATTTCTGATAGAACACCGTCTTTCCATACAAGTGAAAAATGAACTGGCAAGCAACAGAAAGCTGATGCTGCTATTTATTGGTAGTATATAGACCCAATAATCACAATGCAGTTGGAGAGAGAGAGATGGTTTCTTCCCCTGCACCTCCTTAAAGCAGTAAATTTCTGCAGCTTCATTGACTCCCTCCCTCAACCCGTACCTTTGGGTTCATAGTTACACGGCTGACTGGCTGATACAGGCTGACTGGTCACTCGGGGGCTGACAAACAGAGGATCTAACAGTTCAATTCTTTCTGCCTTTCCCCAAAGAAGAGAAGCAAGTAATGCCTTCTCTACCTATCTGCTATTTTTCATGAAACTACAGGAAAGAAGCATCTGCCAAATGAAGTCATCACTGACTGAGAGACTCAAAAGCTACTAGAGGGAAGTACAGATAGAGGTAGGCCAATGGCACAAATTTTATTTCCTTAGAAAAGCAGCTACAGAGATCTGTTGTTTCAAGATTAAGACAAATTTCCCAACGGCAAACTAAGTTTGAATTTCCTTTCAGAAGAGGCTATAGCATGGGTGGAAAAAAAAGGAAAAGCTTGAACTGGATTATCTAAAAAGAAAACAGAGCTTCGCATACCTCATGGAGAAAAAGATCGACTAAACAACAAAAATATGCTGCCAATTCTATTATGAAATATAGAGAATAGCTTGGCTCCGGACCTTCAAAATACAAAACAGCACATGGACACAAATGGTACAACAAGGATCACTCAGAACTAGACAAACCATCATTTTAGTCTTCAATGCTGTCCAAGGATATTTTTAAAATTCACCTGAATTAACAAATAAGCCTAAAATAAGCCAAAAAAAAAACACCCTTAAAATTCTGTATCAAGTTTAACATTGTAATTACATAGTATACAGCATCATCATTAGCATTTCTGTAATAATAAATATTCCCCTGTGAATGAAACTTAAAATAACTGTATGCCATGTTGGGAAAAGCAATTTTTTCCAAACCTTGAGCCCAGTACAATACAAGTGACTAGTCACGAAAGCAGATTATGCAGGTACAAGAAACTGTACTAAGACCAGCGTGGTTACTCTGGGAAGCTCAATTTTAACCCCCTCTCTGTACTACTTTTGACAGAAGTTCAACAGCTGATCAGCTGACAGCACACAGAAACTACCTTCACTGATGAAGTGAATTTGAGGTTTTATTCAGGGTCAGTGATGACGTGGAGCAGTACCTGTGAAATACAATACCTGCTCTGAGATACTGCCTCCTTCTCCTCATGGATTTATATATGGCGCAGATACCCCAGAATGAACCATGGAGATTCTTTTAACAAACTGGCCTAGCAGCATACAAGCACACTTTCCAGCACACAATCCAAGAGCAGCTCACATCAGACATCAACAGGTTGCATCTAAAGGACAGCACAGAAAAGCTGAGATTCATAAACAACTACCTCAGACACTCCTCCTAGGTGTGAGCCTAACAAAACAGATTCTGCAGAGCTTGTAATCACTACGGAGCATGGGAAAGATCCAGCCTAACACATCCTATGCCACCAGACTCATCAGACAAGCTGCAAATAAATTAATACCACTATCTAATGTTCTTAATTCAGATGCTTCCTCCTCCACCCCAATTACATTTACCATGCTGACATACAAATATGGGCCCATAAGAAACTGAGACACATTGCTGAATACTGCAGACAATCCTAAAATGGTTAGAAGGGGAGGGTATGGTATCGGCTTTGGGCCACACGTAATGTTCTTTTAACAAAACAGGATTCTTAGCAACCACTGCTTCACAAGCCTGGAATTTCACTTATTGCATACTAATAGAAGAAGGAATATGAAGTTTCCTCTCCTTTACCCAAACAACATGGACAGAGCTATCTTTTATAAATGAAACCATTAGCTCCTTGCTGGACAGAGAATCAAAAAATTCTGACAGTGTAAGGCTAGACAGGCATTTTATTACCAGAACTGATTGATGTATAGCTAACTACCTTTTTTGAATCAGAAGAACAGAATTACTATGGTGACACATGGAAACTTGAAGCACAGGTATGCCCAGAACAGCCAAAGGAGTCCAAAGTAGGACTGTAAAAGAATTTTATTGAAAATATTAATAATTATATGAAACAAAGTAATGAAAATATTGCATAAAAACCCACAACTACTTTACAAGATCAAATACACGATTATAAATTATACTAGTATATGAAATTCTATTTATATTTTTAAAATAAGCTTTAAAAAGGTCCTAGCAATGAGATACTTATAAATCCTGAGATGATTTAAAAAAAAACCCAAAAAACACCAAACTAATAGGTGGCGGTGGCAAGCATTTCTGAGACAAAGTTTGCTCACAATGAAATGAAGATCTCACTGCATCCACAGCTAAAAATGAACTCATGGACTAGAATTCAGCGCTAGAGGAACACAGCTCCAGAGCAGAGTCCAGCACAACTATCTAACTGCTAATCCAGTCCTGCATTATGACAGACATGGCAACAGTGGAGATATTTAATTTATCACCTCATTTCTAAAAACATTGTTTGTTTGTGGTTTCCTTTCCTTGGTTACCTAAACCCAACTGGCCTTGCTGCATGGTGGGTTCCACATACAGGTAAGAGAAGGTTAGTTTCCTCTGTGCCCTTTCACGCAGGCCAATTCCTCTTGAATACCCCTCCACTCGTATCTCTTTTTGGCATAGCAGACTACATGCTCTGCCTTATACAACATCCTCAGTTAAAAGCAAACAGACATCTAAGAGCATTTCTACATGCCTGTATATACCTTCCACATATTCTGTGGATTAGGATGAGATTTTTTAACTTTCTCTTTGCGGAGTACCTCATTTAATAGCGTGTTTGAGGCTTTAAGTAATGCTAAAGGTCTGCAACATGGCAAGCCTTTTAAACTCTGTAATATCCTTGTTGTTGTTTTTTCCCTTCTGTTGTTAAAGGGTTATGCAAACACCTCCTTTAACAAGTAAGCATTGCCTAGCACTATTTTCAGTATTATTCACCATTTCAACCTTAAAATACAAGCAGTCTTAATGACACAAATTGTTTCTGCCAGACCACAAAAAAGCTATTCCAAATCACCATGATAACTGAATCCAGAAGCACCTTCCTTCTCTGAGTCAGGAAGAAGCTCACCTGCATTCTTAAGGGTTATTTTCCTTTTATACAAAACACTCAAGCAGTAGATAAAAACTGTGTATTCACTATGCAACAAGAGAAACGTACATCATACCAAAAACTAAAGAAAAATTTAAAACTTTCAGATAAGGAACAGTAAAATTTTGGGCCAGAATCTGGTACTTCTAGTCACACTAAACACCCTATTCTCACCTAGCAATCAGTCTGAAATGTAAATACATTCCTTGAAGAGGAATAATTAAGAGCAGAAAGAGATGCCAGAAACTTAAGCGAATGATGCAATACGTAAGTGACAAAAACCCACATATCCTCATTGCTAGTATATTCGGATTACTGTCCTAGTTCCAAGCCAGCTCCACCAACTTTAGTAAATACAAAGGTGCCCCATTAGGCATAGTAAAGGTATAGGACAGGTTTGTAAATAGAAATATTTAAGGCATCTAGCAATGATGCAGGCCATATAGTGACTTAGTCTTAGAATGTGTTGTAGACAAAACCAACCAAACAGCCAGCACACATAACCCCACTGAGTAACACAAAGAAGCAACAAATGCACATATTAGACTGGTACCTGAGTGCAGTAAATACGTATGTGTGTCCAATGATGAGAAGGTGGACCTCTCAGTGCCTCTGTCACAGACTATCTTTCCAGAACAGAACATGTTTTTCTTAAGAGAATCAGTATTTAGCTGGAAATCAGCTTGCTACTTAATGTATGTAATTACTGTCTAGGATGCAAGTTAAAGAACTGGGTGTAGCTACTACAAGTAACCACAAGCATTTTTATTATAAGGATATTCCTGCAAATAGTTTATGTAAGCCATCTATTTAAATCCTGAAGTAAGGCAATCCCACACTAGGACAAAATAAGAAAGGAAGAGAACATAAAGTGACAGCACAATATAATTTATAATCCCATAATAAAACTAATCAGGCAACTGAAAACTAATTCTACAGGCAGCAAGATTAAGATTTCAGATACAAAAGACAGTAGAATAACATCCTCCCTTTGCCTTATAAAAACAACAAAGTCAGAATAGCTGATAATTTTTCACATATTTGACAGATCAAGGTATTAGGAATCCTTCATATTTATTTTTTTTATGAGAACAAGTTCTCAGTTTTTACATATTGTCATTCATAAACTGAAAAGAAATACTGTGCTGCCTTCTTTCCAAGCATCCCACAACTGGAGATGAGATGTGCAGTTTTAAAGTGCCTAAATGCCACAACAGACTTCAACGACGATTCACAACGAAGTAATAACTTGTGATCCTTTTATCCTTAGCCTAAGTTGAAATCAGACTACCACAAAAATCAGCAGAGTTTTGTTCACAAGTTCTGAATGTAAATTTGAACATCACTCCTTCTGCTCATTAGGGACAATCTCATCATGCAAATTTAACATACAAGATCTCAAGCCTGTCCCAGCTAACAAGGCATTTACTCAAATACCTTCAGTTTGGGAAATGGAGCATGTTATACGATGTGAAAGAACACTAGATGGGAAAAGTTCAGCACAAAATGTTGACTGTTTGCACAGCTGATAGAGCAAGTCCATCACAAACCTCTCCAATAAAATGTTCCACTTAGCTCAGCTCCTTCTTGGCCTGTAACGTCTCTTAAAAAGAGATCCTGGCAAGTAAAAGAAAGAAGACAGATCGCACAAGCATCTTGCAGAGAAAGGGGAAAATTAATCTTAAGATTCCATAAATTAAATTAAAAAAATTAAAAAAACAGAATCACTGGCAGTAAAACACAACAGCAATTTAAGAGAAGCAAAATAGCTGCTATTTTAAATTTCCTATTTCATACTACGATGCTCATTCAGAGATTAAGCAGCCATTCTGCATAAAGAACTCATTACCACTCCAGCAAGTTTTTATCCTGCAAGGAGCAGACGAAGCTCTCATAGAATATGTGTCACACAAGGTAAATGATCCGTGATAGTTTAATGCCAGCTGCATTGCCTGGCGCATCACCTGTGCCCCTCAATTCCCAAGTATTAACAGCAAGTTAATACAGCAAGAACTGCCTTCTCTCTGACAAGCCTGCAGCTGAACAACATATGGCTACAACCTGCAAAAACTGTAAAAGTGCAGGACGAGCTCATACTACAGTCAAAAGAACACGTGTTGTTTTTCTCATTGTTTGCTTCCTACAGACACAGGTACAACTTATTTATGGCACATCACCTATGTGGATTTAAGGAAAACAATATTTGTTCAGGTGCCAAGTTGTAAATTGCCTTGCCTATTTATTTGAACATTTGAGATGCAGATGCAAACCCATTTAGAAGCCAGTCAGTGTATTTTTTTCAGTCTGTGTGATGAATACTGAACGAGATTCCATTTTGCCCCCATTGCCCACAGACCTACCCACTATATATACACATTATTATCACACAAATACAGCTGGCCACAACAGCATATCCTGTCCTGTAACAAACCAATGATCGCCAGGTAAGGAACAGAGTCCAAAGTGCTGCATGCAAGGAACAAAATTCCTAACAATATACCTGCATAATGATGGTAGGAAAAAAAGTGTAGTAAACAGAAATAGTAAAGAAATAAAGAAGATTTAGAGAGGCTTCTTTGTAGATCATGCATGGCTTATATTCCCTGTAACTCAGCTGCATGAAAGTTTTTCCTTCCTACTAGTAAAAAAGTTTATAATATAAAACTTTTATCATATGAACAACCATCATATTCTTCAAACACTGCCAAATTTCAGTCTCAAGAGGCAGCTTGACATTAATCATCTATTCCATACTATGTAAGTTTCAGATCATCTCTCACCAGTTTTTCCACTTTTTTTGTTTGTTTTTCCTGTATTTTACATTCCTAATGTTGTAGTCTTCCACAAAATAATGCTTTAGGGTTTTTTACATAATCATTCACATAGCTGACTTGCTATTAAACACCTAAATAAAAGTTAAGGTTTTTTTTTCTTCACTTAGTATCTCTCTATTCTTTCATTCAAAGGAATTATAATAGCAATAACAGGTTAATCTTTCAGAAAGTCATAAGATCAATATGTACTCCTTAAAATATAAACAATTTCATTAAGATGTTAACCTTAAAGACTACTAAAACCAAGACCACAGTCACCAGATCTGGGCAGGAATGATTAAGTTTTGGAAAGTGAAACTGACTGCACAACTGCTACAAAAAACTGAATGACAAAAAGAGAAAAGTACAAATATCTTTGCTATTAAATTTAAAAAGTGGAAAAACAAGAGAAATTAAAAATGACCCTCTTTTAAGCAAAACAGAAGAATACAAACTGTGTAAAACAAGAAAAACTCTCCACATGTTCAAGAGTCAAAACTACAGACAGAGAGCACTTAATTTTAGAAGAAAACACTCATTTCTTAATAAAACTTTTCCTTCCTAACTAAGGGAGCCAAGCTGCACTCCAAACCATATTGCACATGGAGACCTGAAGAACACTGGTTTAGAAAATTGGTCTGTTGTCATGTGTTGACAAGAAAAGGCTGAGAACTGACATTAGAAGCAGTTCTAGCAAAATAAGAATAAATTCCCACCCTCACAAGGTGTAGGAGGTAAGACTCATTTCCAAAATTGTGTTGTTCTCCTCTGTAACACGCCAAAACAAACAAGTTTTCTATCTTTTTGCAGTGCTTTCACTCAACATTCATACTAGCAGAGACTGGCTTCCTGACTACCGAAAGAAAGTCTGAGAGGAGAAAGAACTGTTGTCTCTAAATACCTCAGCAAAAAGAAAAGAAAAAAATTAACAATTTAAGCCAAGTAACAACAAGAGCACAGGAACTAAACAGTAAGATGTCTATCAACACCTTTTCAAAAATTACTTTAACATAATGAAGGTCTGAAGTAGCTCTCCAGCAGGAGTAGCAGGAAGGTACAATCCTAAGTAGTTTTAAGCTGCCTGAAAGAGTTACAACAGCATTCAAATAACAGCATTTTAAATAAAGCAACAGACAAGACCTACACAGGTTTCTTCTAGTCCAATTACACCGTCTTAAGTTTCAGGTAAGTTTTGTCGCAGCTTTATACGGAAGTAACTGAAAGTTTAAAGTCCTTCCCTCCCAAGAGGGACAGCTGAGAAGTCTAGGTAACCATTAATAGAACTAGTAAGAAGGAACACTGGTACAGGCCTACGCATTAGTTTAAACACACAACAAAAATACATTAAGCAAAGAATTTAGAAGGATTGCATTGTGAGGATGACCTTTTGGCTAACGTTTTCAGCTCTAATAAAATTATTACTTAAACAAAAGGTATAGTTTTCAGAAAAAATTCAAGGAAGGACTGGAATCTCTTAACTGGTCTTTTTGAGATGCAAGGCTCAGCATGTTCTTCTAAATTCTGAGATGGTTGCGCAGCTCTCCATGGCAACCCAGGATGCGCGTGCCCTGCAGCCTGCTGGCAAGAATCTACCAGGAACAGCACGTTAGGCTGAAAAGCTTCTGAAGGAGAAGGAAGGCCGCAGCTTGAAGGTGGGACACAATTTGCGTCTTTGCCATCAGGTCAATAAAGGGATAAAGAATTCCTGAATAACTACACTCTTCTGTTCAAAAACTGAATAAGCCAAAGAAGAAGGGGAGGAACCAGACTAACAACGGCTACAAACTAGTGGATAAATAAGACTAGGTTTGGTATAACTGAGTTTAGACGTAACACAGCATTTCCCACTCAAATTCTCGAGGAGGTTTGAGCTTGTCTCCTATATACTTCACTCTTCACAGTATGTTTCTGGATCTTTTTTTTTTCCTGTTATATTAATAGCCTGTTTCATTTCTCCTTTTAAAATTGCATTTACTATTCATCACGCTTACCTATCTTGTCAAGCACAACACAACTGATTAACACTATCTGATGTAACGCCTTTTTGCTCCTAACTCACTTCAGAGAAACAGGGGTGATCCCTCCGAGACACAGCACGAACAAAGGCTGGCTGATGGGTACGCCTTGCTTTTGTTTCCAAAGCAGTGAAGCCGAAGGCTGCCAGGAAAGGTGCCAATCGAAGTCAGAATACCGGACTCGAGACACAAACCGGAGCCTCCCAAAGCTGACGGTACGGCGCGTTTATTCGCACACACGTCAGGCCGCGCAGAAGCGGCTCGGCGACCCAGGCCGCCGCAGCCTTGTGAAGCCGGAACCGGAGGAGCTGGCGCTGCCGCCGGAGCCCCCCGACCGCGGCGCGGGAGCAGACGCTGACAGGCGGCGGGACGCGCCGCCGCACCTGAGCCCGGCGGCCCCGCGGCGGCCCGCCGCGAACCCCCCTTCACGGCGCTCACCGCCGCGCCCCCACCGCGCCCCCCACCCCGGCCGGCCCCGCGGCGGACTTGCGAGCGACCGGGCGTCGCTCCCGCGCCTCACCTGCGTGCCGGCCGGGCGGAGGGCCGGGCGCGCCCCCGCTGCCGGCGCAGCTCCCACAGCGATCACTGCCGCGCGGGGCCGCGCCCGCCCACGCGCAGCCGCTCTTCGAACCCACCAATCCCCGCGCGCCCGCCCCGCCCTTCCCCACGGGCGGGGCGGCCAACGGCTGCGCGCCGCCCGCCGCAGCGCTCCGCGCGCGCTCGGCCCCGCCCCGCCGCCGGAAGGCCGCGTCGTTCATACGGACCAATGGGGACGGGGGGCGGGGCACGGCCCCAGGAGTGCAGCACGTGCGCGCCGGCCATGCCGCTCCTCCGCGCCCGGGGGGAACGGGGCTTCCCGCCCCTCCCGGCCGCACCGGCCCCCGCGCTCGGGTTACCGATGTGTAAGCGGAGACGGCGGCAGCGCCGCACCCGCTGCACACCTGGCGCGCCCGTAACACCCCCCACACGGCTGTTCGCTCGTGTTTCAACGGGAGCGGCGCTGCAGCTGATCCCGAACGCGCCTGAGGGAAACGCAGTTTCTTGGAAGGGGGAGTTCGGATACAAGCAGCAGCGGCCGGGGCTCTGCAGGGCTGCTCCGTCTCCCACAGGGAGCAGCTGTACCGTCACTTGCAGGAAACCGGTGCCGTGAGTTGGCTTCGTTCTGCTTGTAGTGCAACAGCGTCTCTTCGGCAGCTGGAAAGAGCGTACGTTAATGTGCTATTAATTCAGTGCCTGTTACCTGACAAAAGGGGGCGAGAAGTTCTCTGGGGCGGAAGCTGAAGAAATGCTGTATGGTGATGAAGTAAAACGTGAGCAAGTGTTTCGGTTTTTAGCTGAGGTTCAATTCCAGTAGCTGGAAGTGTAGCAGTAACTGTTGGCTCCGTTACCAAGTTCTTTTGTCTGTAACACCAGCGGGGGATGAGCGAGCAAGGACAGGTACCTGGCACTGAGCTCAATTCTCCTCTCCCAATGCTTTTGTCATTTGTGCCTGTTTCCTCCAGTAGTTAATCCGGACTTACACTAGTGTAAATATGAAAAGAAAACGTCTGCACTAGGGGGATGGTTATAAGAAACCTACAATAGGTACAAGACAAATACACTTCAGAATAAGATCTACTTAAGTATAAAATCATTATTACTCGTACATTGCAGGTTTTTATCCATGCAGTAAGATCCATCCATCTATCCAAAATCAGAGAAGCAATGGCATTCATATTCTATGTAAACTGGATATGGAGACTACGAAAAAGTGCAAACTGTCAGAGTGGATGAAAACCCAAATGAATAGTTCATTTTCAGATGAATTAGGCTGTGCAACAGATGCAACTGATGAGGAACAAGACGACTTACCTTATGATGGAGATGTGGAAATAACCTGTAAATACAACAATAATACAGACAATTTGAATGACTGTACTTGTACAAAAGATGTTTTTGGTATTTTATGCTGTACTGAAGATAACAAAAACATAAAAGCAACAGCAAATTATGAAACTCATCTACAGCCTGAAGAATTCTCCAATCACCACAGAGGTGCCAAAGGAACAACAGGAATTTCAGTTGAAACACCTGGAAGCGAAGCTTCCTTCAAGAAGGAATCACCTGTTGGTGGTTTTAGTAAACCAGAGAGCAAAGAACATGTAACTCGCTCAAAAATGTCCAATGTCTTTTTGCGTCATTTTTCTAAGGGAGAGTTAATAAGCACATGCCAGTTAATTGAATGCGAGACAATCCCAGAGACATCCTTTACTGAAAGTATCGATGACGCTGTGAGCACACCTGAGCCTTCAGAACATGGCAAAGGCCCTTTGGCGCAGGAACAACCAGCAACTAACTGCCAAGAATGTACCTTAGAAAAGCACGAGGAAGTAAACACTGGTGATAAAAGTCAAAATTCGCTGAATGAAAATAGATGTGCTTCAAATAAATCTGTTTCTTCTACTGGTAAGTGCAGCTGCAGACAAGGAAATTCACAATTGATCAGTGAGAATGAAGATACACACGTGTCTCAAAACATGAAAAAAGACAGAGACCTGCTTAAGGAAAGAGATTCCCCTCACAAGCTCAGATATGGCCAAGGTCAAGCTCACTATTGCGTTTGTGACTTCCCCGAAGTTGCTTCAGAAGTTAAAATACCAAAAAGAAGTGACAATATTAACTCAGTTCCCACAATTGAAAGAACAAAACCCTTCCCTATTTTGCTAAGTCAGTCACTAATTGTGAATAAGATTCTAGAAAATAAGAACTATTTCAATTCTGCTGAAGTACAGAACCAAGAAGAAAGGAGCATTCCAGAACTGGTGCAACAGCTAGAGGTAATTAAGGTGCTTCAAGAAATTCTTAATACTTGTTAGAGTGATGTTTACCATAAGAAGATACTCTGTGTCCAGTAAAATCCAACGTAACTAGTTCATGAAGGCAGTCTATAAGTACAAGCAAGTATATCACTTTAGTCAACAACTGGTTCCACAAATAAAATTTTGCGAGACTGAATTTATATGGAATTTTCATTGCCAAATATTTAATCATGCTCTGGAGTATTACTTGAGATTATAAACCATCCTATCAAATCGTTGTAACTAAAAATTTATAGTGAATTTCCTATAAATCCTTAGATTCATCAAAAGTACCAAATTTTTTCTTAAAGTAAGTTTTTCTTAAAAAATGTATTTTCATACTATGCCTGTGTTTATGTTAAAGACAATGTTTGCCTTTTTTTTGCATCTTAAGACTCATCAACTCTATATAATGGTATTTATTGACAAGTCAATTCTTTTTAAAGGATTGGTTTGACAACAACATTTCTCTTACTGTAGTAAATTTCTTCTACAGTTTCTTAGTAGTTAGATAATCAGTTTTGAATTTTATGACCTGCCATGGAGTTCATTCAGCTCTACAGATGCTTGAGTCCATTCCTAGATTTGTATCGTAGTAAATCATTCAAGATGTAACAAGTTTTAATAGTTTTCCCCATTATTTCCTGGCTGCAAACAAGACGCTGACACAGCATGCTGACACTCAGAATTGTACTGACCATCTGAGATTGAATCCTAAGGTAAGTACCTCAAAACAGTTTTGGTGGTGGTTGTTTGTTTAAGGGGTTTTTAATGCATTCTCCTTTAGTACTATGAATATTCCCCAAAACTATTTTGTCACCTTCATACTGTGCTTCCCATTTATACAAATCCTCTTTAGATTTTCACAACACAGAGTTGAAGTATTTAAGTATTTGTACAATGAGACACTATACATATATCAAACTATAAACACAGAAAATTATATGGTACTGTTATCATAAACATTTCATTAATATTCATAACTTGTCCTATGTATTTTGAGTTATTTCTAAATTTTTTTTATGTCCACAAGTGTTCTATACATTGTTCCTATAACCAAAGTTCTCATTTTAACAGATGCTTCCTCAGTCAGATTTTCCAAAAGCCAGCATTGCCATTTACTCAGGAGGTACTGGGACATCCTCTGAAGTCTTTACATTACATGCTCCTGCCCCTACACAATCTACATGTGGTTTGTCTAAAGCAAGTAAATAAAATTACAGTAACTATGCAAATGACTATTTTATGTAATTTGATAGTGCTTTTGGGCAGACTTTTTGTGCAGAAATTCCAATTGATTGATCTTATCTTGTATTACGTAGGATTACAGTGTGGAACAACAGCATCAGCATTACCAGCAGCTGGTACAGTAGAAGCACACTGTCTAAATCCTTCCAATTTACTGCCAGAACCAACACTAGGAGAAAAGATGTCTCAAATACTAAAGGATCAGACCGATCAACTGATAAAGAAAGTAAAGAGTTCTGTTTCAGTATCTTCTTTGCACTGATGCTCCAATTCTATATTCATTTGGCATACTTGTTTTTAAAATCCCAAATAACAGTCTAATATTTTGTCTTGAAGGTGGAAGACTTCTCTATGCGTAAAACCCAAGAGACATGCCTTTTACAAGACAACTATCCGGTAAATTAATTTATCGATTTTCAGATGTTTTCCTCAATCTCAGACTGAAATTACTGCTTAAGAAGCAAAAATGAAGGTGTTCAGTAGATGGCTGAATTCTTAAATCTGTTTTAAGGGTTACAACTTGAAACTATTAGTGAAAAGCCTTAAGTTGGCATATAAGTTATTAATTTTGACATGTAGGGTATCAGTTCAGAAATCATGGTTGAATATTTTACTTGTACATAGTAGTGCAGCACAGTACAAGGTGGGCATAACAAGATGATGTCCAGTTCCAGTTCAGAGCAGTAGCAAAATTCTTACATGACTGCAAACAGCATCTGACTTACACAGCATAAATAGCTATCACCATGGCTTGCTAAATCATAATGACATTTGCTATTGAATCTTTTCTTATCGGTGAAGGCATTAAATCAATTGAAAAGACACCTTGATGCCTTGGAAAGGAATTACTTAGCAACTAGAGAAGAGCACCATAATTTACAGCTGCAGAACTACAAGAACAAGTCTATCAACATTGGAGAGTTTGATCCTGAAAGGTTAGAATATAAGTGCTGAGTAGTATATCAGTATATTTTCCACACTTTGTGTGTCTTACAACCATTACTTCATTTATCCATTAGAATTTTTCTGAAGTGAAAACGTTATCTTAATGTTATATGTGGTAAGCTAGAAGTCATTTGGCCAAAATTCATCTTGGGCTTTACATATCCAAGTTATAATTACAATATCTAATTGATTAATTCAAGATCTTAAAAGGGACTTGGTGAACTCCATTAATTTATTTTTTTACTAAGAGAAGTGTACTGCAATGTCCAACATGGTTATCATAGTAAGAAAATATTTTTATATAGGTTTCACTAACTGTGTATTGCAATTGGATTTAGAAAGGTAGAAGGGGAAATATTTAGGCTTGGTATGCTGCTTGAAGACATCCAAGAACAAACTGATGACAGCAAAAGCAACTCGTCGTCTTTGCTTACTTCCTATGAATCTGCCCATTCATCATATTCTCTTTGTGAGGTAACTGAGTTTTATTATTTAAAGACTACTTTATTCTGTTTTACTGATGCAAGTCTCAAGAACCTCAGTATGATAGTACTATTGCATGTTCTCTAATAAAAGCATGACACTTCTATATAGCTTGTTACTTCAAAGAAAAATGTTTGTTGTTTTTTTCCCCATGAAATATTAACTTCATAATATTTCATTAATTATAACAGAAACCTAAGTATAAAACCACAGCTACACTGAATATTCTTAACCCCAGCTTCAATAGCATTTATTTCAGAATAAGAAAATACAAGCAGCTACTTACAAAGCTGTCTTTGTTTTGGGGAATTAATCGCTATAATTTAATTGGAAGAAATATTACTTGATTTGTCCAAGTTTCTTAAAATGCAGAATTACTATAAGACCAAGCATCATTGCGCTATAGAAAATTCAGTTTACTGTTAAACATGGTAGTATTTTGTCCTGGATCATAAATGCACAAAAAAAACAACTTATGGCTTTCTACAAATGTACAGATAAGCATCACCAAATGCTTTCATAGTCAATGTTTTAAGGAAACATTTTTCTCTGAATCTCAGAGATGGTCAGAAAACGCGGGCTGGTAGAAGTCATGTACTTGCAATGCGATGACCATATTCTACATGTACCTATGCTATGGTTTCTTCGTACAGAGCTCAGCAGTTTCAAGCATTGCTGATCCTCCAGAAAGAAAAGGAATTGAAACTGCATTTCTTCACAAAAACAATGAGAAAGAAAAAAGTCAGACAACTGATGTAATCCCACAGACAAGTCCATTTTATTTAGAAGGCGACAAGTGCAATCTTTGTCTTCACATGTAAGTGAAAACTTTGAAACAGCTATTGAAGCTTTTATAAAAATCTGCCTAAAATTATATGCTGAACATAGAAAAGTGAGATGTCTGGAATCTCTGAAAGCAATGGGAATATTTCCAGAAGAAAACTTTTACAGAATTCCATAACTACGTACTCAAGAATTTCTTCCAGCCTGGCATTCCTACCTTTCAGGTCTTACAGACTTCAAAAGATTTCCTGAAGCCAGAACACTACCATCAGTTTCACTAGGAGTTAAATCATACCTCTGTTTAAAACTCACTGCAACCACACAAATTCAGGATGTGAATGACTAGTCAAAGTACAGTACCAGTAAAAAAATTATTTGCCAATATTTGTGTGGTATTTCTAATTAACAAAATGGAAGGATGCAGATATTTACATAATTAGCCATCAAAACTTTGTGAAAGAATTCTAGATACCATGCCTGCCCTATTGGGGAGTATTTCATAGGTGTGAATCTTATCTCAATGACATTAGAAAAATAAAATAAATGGTTTCTTCTTAACAAATTAAGGTTACAAAAGAGATCTGAATCAACTTCCAGAAGAGAAACAGAGACTGTGGGAAAAGGTCTGCTAGCAAACAAGCTTTCTTCCAACGTAATGGTACGAGATCTGTTTCCCAACTCAATTTTTTTTAAACTTAGATTATCTTACTCAGCTTTGAGATCACACAGCATTGTTCTCTTCAGTTTTTGCACATCATGATGGCTCCACTTACGAGATACTACAGCATATCATAACATTGCTGGATCAGTTTCCAAAAGAGAAATTTAAGGAAAGACTCTCAAACATTTTTGAAATTTGTGATAAAATTTGCTTCTCTCAGGAAAGAGTTAACTGTGCGTACTAGCCTGCCTTTATTAGTTGTTCAGAAAGGAAAAACCTACAAGCAATTGCTTGCCTACAAAACTATTTAATTTTAAGGCACTGAGAGAAATTAATTAATATATGCTAATCCTTCACAAAGCAAGGTGAAAGCCTGTGTTGAATTCCAACTTCACAGACAAAAAAGTGCTCATATTTTGTCCAGTCTGCTCTACAGTTGGAATTGTTAATAGATAAATCAAATTGCAGAGTTGATGGCAACTAAACGCAATACAGAAGTGATGTGCAAATGATGCCACTGTTCACACTGTCCTGTTTGATAAGTACACAGTAATATAAACAATCACATATAAGTTTGCTTTGCCTTCTGGTTGCAACAGCGATTCCTTTCACCTGAAGAAAAATATGCTTCTGAAGGTCTTGCATCCCATCAGAGTACATTAAGTCAAAAATTTAATGCTGATGAAGAAAGTATGAAAGGGTAAGTGTCTTACATATTTTGGCTAGTCAATAAACATGGTTCTCTACAGTTAAGTGAGCAGATACATGCATGTACACTGATATGTCTCTACACTGGACTCTGCATGAAACACTGAATAATGTCTCTAATACATATAAATTGAGAGGATGATCTGTTTTAATCACATCAGGTATATCATACACCAGACCACTGGAGAACTGACAAAACTCCCATCATTATGTTCATATTACAAAGTAGCCCATCTCAGTAGACCAGGATAAGGTTTATGATGCTTAAATGGCACAGAGTTATTTTAATAGCATATTAAGAGAAGAGGCTTTGTCTTTCTTCTGTATTCAGCAATGCATGTCAGCATCCCAAGTTGAGATGATTACAAAGTGTTCAGCAATTAAAAATAATTGAAATAATCATTGTCATGAACTAATCTGGTAGGTGGGCATATTGATATATCTGCATATATTTCAAGTGAAAGGGTCAGTCTGTAAAGTTCATTTACAGAAATGTCAGCTTGATAAAATAATTCTACATGTGTTATTTTGGAGTTTGACATTTTGGCAAATTAAATCTCTATCCAAAGCTATATCACATAATACATGCAGTGTAGAACACAGTAATATTGATCTAAATATTCTCTCATATTATTTTACAGAGTAGATGTTAGTATTTACCTAGTAAAACTCACCGAGCTTCCATTTTTTTTTCCTCTGTCATTTAAGGAAAGTTAGCTCAATCTTCTGATCATTATTTTCATGATTAAGTGGAAATTTGTCCAAGTAAATCTCATGATACTGTATGCCCGAAGTTGAAAATAGGTATGTCAAATAAGGCAAACAAGTAGCTTTGTTCTTGTTCTGTCAGAAGGTACATCTCAAATATTCCTTTAATTAAAGGCAGTAAAATTAAAACTTTAATAGCTCAAAGTGACTAAGAAGCCCTATCATCCTTACTACTGATAATGTTTTGATGCAACATATATGAACACATATATAAATACACAGGATTTCATACTACTTTGCTGTGTAAAGATGTGATTATCAACAACTCTACTTTAAAGCATGTTTCACAGCTCTGCTAAGTTGGGGTTCTTTTGTCAGAATGTGTCCTTTGACTAACAGGGTCATCATTTTGCATTTGGTTAATTTTTAATTTAAGCTTTTACTTATCACCTCTTCAGATAATTGATACAGGTAGAGTTCTTTCTATGAGTAAGTCTGATTAATCCTCAATTAAGAAGTGCTCAAACATTAATATAATATGCTCATAAGGCTTATCATAAAGGTATTAAGATACAATTAAGGTATCATTCTGTTTTCATCCTCAAAGAAATAAAAACATCCAGGAAAGGAAAACTGGAACACGTTCACTCTTCTTTCAGAGAAAACCAACCGATTTATCAGATACCAACCTGAGTAAGTAGTGATGGCATACAAAAGTTAGAACTGTGCTTATACCTACTATTGAATCTTGTTAAGAAATACATTCCCGTCACATCACAGCAGCATGAAAATTGTTTTGTAGTTTTAACAGATGTTACTGCTAAGCACAGCACAAGACACTAAGAAAAAAAAAGGAGACTAAATAGGACACTAAGTCAAATTCACTTTGGAAGTCTCAGTGATAGACCAAGAGGCAACAGACAAGCTGCAGCATAATTTCCAGTTATGTGTAAGCAAAAGAGTTTTAACTGTGGATTTAGTCAAGCATTGAAATGATTTGCCCTAGAGAAGCTATGGCATCTCCATCCTCAGAGATATTCAGAACTCAACTGGACAGCGTCCTAAGCAACTTCATCTAAGTTGGTCCTGCTTTGAGAGGGGATTGGGCCAGACCATCTCCAGAAGCCCTATCCAACCTGAATTACTCTATAATTCTAATTCACCTTTTAGATAAGTCTCCAAATACTACTACTACTACCATTTTCAAAAGCCTAACAGTGGTGTGCACACATGCTTTGATTTTGCTCTCTCTCTTTATCATGTGCATTTATTTCATGTCCTAGAAGGAGATTCTAAACTTAATGACTGAAACATTTCATATCAGTAGTTTTTTTTGGTTTTGGATTCAACTTTCTTATTTTGCATGAAAACAAAGAAAGAAAGTTTTCCTAGATCTTTGATCCATTCAGGGTTCTCACAGACTGGAAATACTCTCCTTCCTTAGTCCAGCTCCTAATAATATAGTTTCATTGAATCCAGACTAGAGCCCACACAGGCTACTGTGAGCTAGTTAAGTCAGCTGTCAAGTCATCCAGGACTTCAGCTCTTGGAAGTTCACTAAGAATCTGTCAGCATTTGTTTCTCTTAGGGCATACAAATTTTATCTTTCCACTGCAGAATACTCTGAAGCTCTTAGTGCCCAACAAATAAGAGAGAACACCATGAGCTGTCCTAGACTCAGTTTTAATTCTGAATATGTAAGTTATTCTTACCTTTGGTCTACCTTTTATCTTTGGGTTCTCTGCGATATCCTTTTGCTTTAATATACGACACTGAGGCCATTACTGTTGGTACTGGTTTGTGCAATAGCTACAGCAGTGTCATACTAGATCCTCCCAGATTCTCTTGTCACATTCCTCTTAGGCTGCATTGTTTTCATAACACTTGAACTTGTAGGAATTTTACCTTGAAAAGGAGAACCTAAGGACAGGAAGATGGAGAGCTCAATTTTTATTTTTTTTTTTAATAGAGTTCTGGGACTGGAAACGACGACAAAAAAAAAAATCTACATTTGAGGCTTATGGTCAGGGCTGAAAAAACAATCTTTAAAGTTCAGTCCCTACCTGTAAAATGGAGCAAAAAGTACTTTCAAATTGCAGTAGTGTTAACAGCAGCAAATGGCTCAGAAATTATGGTGCTGAAAACCCAATAATTACCTAGGTACACAAGCCAAAACTTTTAATATTTCAGACAATTTATATGTGGTTTTGGGATTTTAGGCAGTAATTCAGAAGACATCTCAGCCTATGATTCTTACAGTGAGTCACAAAGCGAGGAACTCATGAACTGTGAGACTGAAGGTTACAAAACATTCAAGACAAGATTATGTGGAGAGAGAAAAGGTATAATGATTGCAAAAATATTACAATCTACACAAAAGTATTCTTGTTTATAGTTTTTCTAAACAACATGTCTCTGTTTTCAGGGCTTACATACAGATGCCCTAGAGGATACAGAGATCAATTTAAACTCAGGAATTACAAAGAACCTGTTCAGTCTTGTACCCTATGTAGAAATAAAAGTTCTGGTTCATCCTGTAAGTACGATATTACTGCAATAATTACCAATCACACGCTAGATTTTAAGGGTCAGAAAGCCACAATGCACACACCAGACCAAATTTAATTTAGCATAAGCAATCAGCAACACTGTAGCTAAACAGTGGATGTGTACAGATCTTGTAGAGCAAGACCAGCAAATCCAACTTTTACACACCTAGCCAAGTTTAATCCTCATGCATGAGAGCTTAAACCTTCTCTAGTTCTTTATGAGAGGAGTCCCTTCCATATTTCATTTATGACAGGAATATCTTATTTTACAGTGCCACATGGAAGAATTTGAAATCGGCCATTACTGTGCCAACTTTTTCAGTACTAACTGTTATCTAATGTAGTGTAAAGAAGTACTAAAGAAAATTCCAGCTCTACACTCAAATTGTGTGACATGTAAAGTCAAGGGAAGTCTCATTAAAAAAAAACAACACCAACGCTTCAAAAGCTACACATTCAACTTTAGGTCACTCACCTCAGACTCCTCTCTACACAGCAGGAAGAAATTGCATGCAGAAAAATACAAATTTTCAACAGTGAAAAGAAAGTATAAGTTAGCTACTTCTCTATATAAATACTGTAAAACTAAAAATCAAAGTGGTATTCATGTAATTATCAGGATTAAGAGAGTCTAATTATCCTACACTTCCCCCTGCAGTCTTTCACTGTATGAAAAGGAATATACATCTGCATACCATTTGTCACAGAACTAACTTCAACAGCAAACCCAAAAAGGTTAATCTATCCTCATTTACAAAAAATTTTAAATGTATTGAAGTTTTATTCAGCACTGATAGTTACTTGATTTTTTAATTTATGCTAAATAGAGAAAAATGTTAAATACATAGGAAATCACCTTTTTTTTTCTTTTGTTTTAAACACAGCCTCAATGACTCCAGCTTATGCACAGAAGGTAATCTCCACTCAAAAGGCTCAAAAAAGTAAACGGCTACATGAACTTGTAAACAGACTTTCTGAAAGGTAAGCTGTAGCAATAACAATATGTAGTACAACAGAAAATGCCATTGTTGAAGATTCAGCATGGAAAAAACTCACTATTGTCATAAGTGGGAGGATTTTTTTATCTTTTGCAGTGCATGCTGTATATTAGAATTTTGCTCAATAATGAAATTAAAATATTTACCCTAAGAGCAAATGTAATTAATCCTTAGAGTAGTTCTTCAATCTTTCTAATTTAATGAGGAGTCAAGATGTGACAACTTTAGCTGACACATTTGGTAAAAAAAAACACAAAACAAAACAAAAGAAACAAAAACCGAAACCTCACTTTATTAAGACAATGTTCCCATTCACAGATTCAAAAGCAGGTCTGTATTTAAGCTGCAATTCTGTTTGCTACCAGCTATTTCTTTATAAATAACAATCCTACTGTTAACATTAAATTACACTGGGAGTCTGAAGTAAAGTGGATTCATAACTATAGCACAGACTAGACAAACTCTGACAAGTTTAGTTACCATAGTTTTTGACAGCAGTACTCAATAGCAGCAATTGCCAGGAAGTACAGCAGCTGCACTTAATCAATGGCAAAGACCACTCTCTGAGAGAAGGTCACAGCAGCAAGAACAGATGCTATTATGAGAGATTTCCTGACTTGGCATTGTGGAATGTTTTCTGTCTTACTGCAATATAGATGCAACACAAATTATGATGGACTGTGCTTTACAATTAAATGAAAAAATTCTACTCACTGTAAAATTAACTTGCACCTGAGTATGCTATCAAGGTGTATATGTTTAATTCATAGTTTAGAAATTCTTTTGCGTACTAAAATTGTTTGTATTTTATTCTCTTATCTTTAGGCAAAACTTTGAGGCTGCCAAACCCTGCTATTCAAGCACACATGATAAAATTACTCTTTCACATCAATACTTACCCAGCAAGAAGTCTGCCCGAAGCAAATCTGCAATCAACATCAGAAACACAAATGCCAATGATTCCAACGCAAATGTAAGCCTTTAAAAGCCGCACAACTATCTCATCCCCACATCATGGCACGGCTGATCATCCCCATTCTTAACAAGTTGATTATTACAATCTAAGCATGTCTAGTCCATTTGAGGATAAGACAGGAGGAAGTTAAAAAAACCAAGTATTTTAGCTTGTATGTTACTATATTACTTCATACGAAGAGTATGCTACAGACTTTTCATGCAACTTAGTCCCTGTATAAACAGTAAAAAGGACAGAAAAGGAGCCCTGGATCTTACCACTGGAATTATGTTTCATATACTGAAACAAAGAATGTCACTCTAGCCATGCAAACCACTATCAAAACCAAAAGAAAACCTTCTCAATACATCAAACATGCACCACACTGGGGCTGCTACTTTAGAAAGGTGTCAATATCTCTCTGTTCAAAGGATTACACAATTAAAGAGAAATAATTGACACTTCCAACTTGAATCCCAGAGCAGTATCACATGACTCAGAATTTTTACTTCTCAACATGTATTCAGATTCAAAATGCTCCATAGAACCTTAAACAAACATAACTTCCTATTCTGTACCTATGTAAATATTTGCCTTCAGTACTAACAAGGCTGTATTTTATTATTCCCAACAGATTTTAAGTTCTACTCTGGATCATGCCATACAGACAGCAAATGGTTTGAAGAAAGCTACAGAACGAATGGTACGAGCAGTTTCAGAAGATCTAGCTAAAATTAAAAGAAAACAGCTTTAATTACCCAGTTTCAAATGCTACATTGTTTTGCTGGTTGATGCTGAAGTGTCAGTATTTCTGCTGTGCTGCGCTTGTTGGGGATAGAGTTTATTTTCTTCCTAGTAGCTAGTATGGGGCTGTGTTTTGGATTTGTGCTGAAAACAACCTTGATAATCCAGAGATGGTTTTGTTACTGCTGAGCAGTGCTTACACAGAGTCAAGGCCTTTTCTGCTTCTCACCCCACCCCACCAGCAAGTGGGCTGGGGGCGCACAAGGAGTTGGGAGGGGACACAGCTTGGACAGCTGACCCCAACTGACCAAAGGGACACTCCATACCAGATGACATCATGCTCAGCACATAAAGCTGGGGGAAGGAAGAAAGGGACTTCAGAATGATGGCATTTATCTTCCCAAGTGACCATTATGCATGATGGAGCCCTGCTTTCCGGGAGACAGCTGAACACCTGCCTGCTGATGGGAAGGGGTGAATGAATTCCCTGTTGTGCTTTACATATTAAACTGTCTTTATCTCGAGCCTTGGGTTTTCTTACATTTACCCTATGGATTCTCTCCCCATCCCCATTGTAGGGGGAGTGAGCGAGCAGCTGGGTGGTGCTTAGTTGCCAGCTGGGGTTAAACTATGACATCTGCAAATATAAACCAATAAATGAAAAGATCAAAAAGTCGGCTAGCTGACTTTCCCAGCTGTTCTGTACCTTTGATTTGCCTCTTAGTCATCTCTGAATATCACCCATATTTAATTAAGAAATAAATTGCACTTGGAAATATATCTTTATTATCTAGGGTAATCAGGCCAACATCTGTGCTTACGTAAATCTAGGCCCGCATGTATGTGCTAGACACCTATTTTAAGATGTATAATATGAAAACAGGAACTTTCAAAATTACAATAGAGCTTGTACATGTACTCTAAAATATGAGGGTTTAGGGGGAGACATTTATCTTGATACAACTCTTGTCCATTCTTGATCTTGGTAAAACAATTCTTCATCTAGAAAAAAGTAGCTGAGAATATACTTAGAGGAAAAAACAAACAAGAAAATATTAACATCCTCACAAGAATTCCCTCCCTGCCCCTTCACAAGGTCCTGTAAGAAACCAGGAGCTGTTTGTGCTACATATTACGGTCAGATTTCTTATCTTAAAGCATGTCTATTAATCTACCTTCACAATAGCGTTTGGCTTTGCCTTCTGGAAAAACTGAGTGAGGGATTCCAGAACTCTGACGTCTTAAATCTTAGCCCTGTATTTATCAGCTATCAAATTTTGAGCTGGTGATGGCACTTAAGCCTATGGCAGACGCTTGGAGGAAGTCTAACTGCTGAATATGCAAAAGTAATCCAACATTTGAAGCTGGTAATTCTTCAACTCTGTGCAACAAATAAACATCAATACGATGGATTTTATATACTACTGAAATAAATTAGTTCAGTCCTTAAGTAGGACACTTGATATCAGTTATTTTGTTCTGTATGTACTGTTTTTAATCTTTGAGAATAGGAAAAGAATTTGCAACTACATATAGCTTTTAGACCAAACCTGGGTTCTTCTTGCCAAAGTATAAGGACTCTAAACAATTTAATTTTTCAAAGTGAGCATCTTCAGTAAGACAGTGTTGAACACTGCATTTCTTAAATACATACTTTTACTCTGGATTTTTATTATTACAGTTAGAAACTAGAAAACATTAGATTTCTACTAAAAAATTTTTAGAAGTTTTGACACACATGGTGTTTGGTGCATCAGTTAAGTTAAAAAAGTGTTGTTCCTGTATTCCTATTGAAAATAAAGTCAGCATACATTAGATGCTTAGCTCATGTAGGTGCATTTGAAAGCTATAGCCACTTATCTTCATCATGCCCCATGTCCTGCAACATTTTAAAATCATTATATAATGTTCTCCCTTTTCATTCCTCTCTGAAGTAGGGGGAATTTGACCTTCTTCCACCTTTCAAGTAACTTTGAATGAACTTACCTAGCAAAGATGTCCTCTTAACCTACTAGTCAACTTGAGGGCAAATATAAGGGAAAAGAAACAAAAACACCTTTCTGCAAAACAATAAATGAATATTCTTACAGTTGGGAACAACGTGAATAAAGTGCTGAGAGTAATCTATTATTTTTCTTTATGACATTTCTCTAAGATTCTACATACAACAAAATAACATTTCAAGGCATATCAATACAACATACCTCTAAAAGGTTCATAAGTTTACACTTAAGTAATTTTCTAAGACAAATCTAAACATTACCAGTATTACAGAATTAGTACCATTTAGAATTTATTTGATCCCCTTCAACATAATCTTTCTTAGTATGTAACAAAGTAGAATAAAACGGTAAATTCTCTTGAATCCATCAGGTGTTTGGTTTGGTTTTCACTTTTTATAAATTATCAACCCATTTGAAAGATTCAGCTGCTTCCCTTCTTTTTCTCCCCTTTTCCCTTGCCCTCACTTCCTCAAAAAGAGAATTTATGCTTAAAATTGTAGAACTTTTATATTACAGGCAATTCAACTTCTAAACCAGATAGACTATGTAGACGCAATTATAAGGAAGTTTGCAAGAAATTAAGTTGTCTGTTTGTTGGTTTGTTGGTTTTTTTTAAAAAAAGCTTTAGTAATAATCCCTGTATATACTTAAATACAAAGTGTACTTCAGTGCACAGTTGACAGCATTTCTCCAAAAAGTTATTTATTGAAATCAGAACTGCTTAGTGCTTCTGTGATTAACTTTCTACCTTACCCACCACCATCTGAAACACCCTTTTGTTTTCTCACAAATTATTTAAAGAATTTTCAGTGAGTTACTTTACAGGAAAATATTATTTTGAGACATTGCACTTGTGTGAAATACTTTTAGCATAAGCTCATATTTACAAATTTCCTTCTGAAGCCTCTACCTAGGCCCTTTTAATTCAGTCCTAGAGAAATAAACTCTATTATAGAGAAATTTCACAGTTCTCAAAAACGATTCCAGTTTATATATAATTACGGTAACTTTAAGCATAATTCGCTAAGAATGAACATGCCCTTTTGAAAAAGCACATACAGTGTAACACTGTCTACACTAAATACAATCTAAGAAACACACGCGTTGATTTTTTTCCTCTCTGCCTTCTACTCCCCAAAAAAGCAGCAAATTTAAATTACAAAATAACATTCTGTTAGTCAGAACCATGTAGTGTCCTTGTACAGTATTCAGAAAAGTCAATTTCATAACAGTATGTACATACTATTCGTCTTCTCCTAATAGGTCATAAACATCACTATTTCTATTCATCCTTAATGCAGACCATATCCTTCGGTTTACTAAGGCTCTTTACTTCATCCAGTAGTCTTTTAGGTGTTAAAATATGAGTAGAACCTGATAAAAGAACATAAGTATTAACTGTATCAGTCTGAAATTCTGACTATCAGACATTCTCAAAAAAAGTTACATGCCAGTGTTTTTTACTGTACTTGGAAAACTGAAAAGCACAACAGTTCAAAGTGCTTGCATGGGTTATGATATAAGACATATAAATGTGTGTCACCATTAGGTAGGCAGTGCCCCTCTTCCACACACTGAGACATCCAGATTAGGACTCTCTTAGTTTGGATACAAGTCTCAAGTCCCTGCTCTGCCTAGTTTGAAACATAGGCTAGAGCCTGGCCCACTTTCACTCTATGCAACTGTCCCAGTCTGCAAGAAATCTCCCCATTCTGCGAAAGGGTGAGTTCACAACAGGCTTTATCCTAGAATCAAGAAACCATCTGGATTAAAGATTATCACAAACAGTAGTTTTCCACAGAAGTATCAGTTACAGAAAATTGGCTTTTACTGACTAACATTTCCTTGAAAAATTTGCAGCAAATTCCAAGTCTGGAGCAGAAAAAAAAAAAAAACACACACACAAAAACCCCACCCTATTGTTCTTCAGGAGTGCACAACTATCTCTCTTATTCTCATAGAGAGTGAATATAACTTCTGTTGTGAAAGGTCATCCTACAGTTATGAAGGGAACTCTTTTGTGTTTAAGATTAGGGCTGTTTTGAACTTTGAATTTTAGTAGCGTCACTCTGAATGGGCTAATATTCCTCAGGTTCTCAACCAGGAATACAGCAAGGTTTCATCTTGCAGTAAACAGCATGAAAATTTGGCAGTTATCACCTTTTCTCGGAAATCAGGATTACAAACAAAACTACAAGAATCATCTCTAAACAAAAGGGAAGATGGCACTGTGGTTAGTGCCAGATACTACAGTGAAAGAGTGACCTACACTAAATGTAGTTTTGTAAACAAGTCTCAGATGAAGAAAGTCTTGTTAAACTACATTCCTGTTGTCTTGGCCTTTCCACTGCAACTCAAAACTAGGACCAGTGTTAAACCTACCTCAACCACCACCAACTAAACCAGTAAACAAAACAAACAAAAAAAAACCTGACAACACACAGTAGGCACATACAGCACAGCCTGCTACTTTAATGTACAGACTCTAGATCTCAGAATCAAGGCTGTCATTGCTTTAGGGAAGAGTATTTATTTATTTAAAATTATGGTAGATAGATTTAATCCTTTTTGAAACTCAAGACTAAATTTAATTTAGAATGTTTTAGATGACCCACACCCAGACACCGGCTGCCACTGCAGATGGCTACAGGTCTCTAGTAAGGTTCTACATCTAGGAGCTGTTTTGCATCATATATGCAAGTGTTTTAGCACCTAAATTTAAACAGCAATACAGGAAATTATCGTTTGCAGCACAGCAGCTGATGGAACAAGAATTTGCTGCCTCTGAAGTATTAACGGAGAGATTACTACTCCAGCTGGTAATTGATGCATTTACTGCTAAATCTTATTAAGATTATGGAGACTACTCCAGTTTTCAGGGCAAAAGTTATAAATCATGGTGTCATTTGGAGAAAGTCTCTGAAGAAACCATGACAAGAACTAGAATATGTTGCAAAGTCAGCTGAGCTACATTGAAAAGTATTTTTGGGTTGGTTTGTTTTGTTTGGGGTTTTGAGGTGTTTATTTTGGTTTTGGGGTTGTTTGTTGGGGTTTTTTTAAGGAAAAAAAAAAATACTTGTCTTCTCTTCCTCCCAAAGTGAACTATTTCGGCCTAGCCTGCCAGCTTTCCTACCAATTTCAAAAGCAATGAGAGCAATAAGCACAGCTGAAGGTAAAGCACAGGCAGATGCAAAAGTTTGTGAGGAAACTGTCATGCAAGGAAACAAAGCACTGTTAAAATCCTTTTTGCTATACATCAGGCTACTTAAATATTTTTTCTGACATAACTCATTATGATTCTTCTATAGAGCATAACAGTATTCCTTGCCCTTAATATCTTCTTGCAGAAAAGCTCCAATCATCAACCAATATAGATAAACTGAAAAGATACTTCAAAGTGCGTGGTTTTAAGAAATACATTGGCTATAGTATTTACTGAACCAACTTAGGGAACGTAAGAAAAAAGATCCTTTAATTTTCCAGAAACACATGTAGCCAACCTCTACATACCACCCTTTCCCAAGACAGGCTTACCAATAACAACTTCACAGGACCTGTAGGCTTGAGAAACTTCATAAGCACTGCGCATCTCCGAATATGTAATTCCTCCGATCACAAATATAATCAGTTTAGCACTACTCTTCCGCTCTTCTTGGTAACTAGCTTTAGGTTTCTGGCGTGCACTGTAAAAGATTTCATAAGATGACATTTATATAGCTTTACTAATTACTTTTGGTAAAAATTATACACTTAAACAGTAACAACTTCTGTCATGCAGTTCAGTGATTATAATTTCAGCAAAAGAATTTAGACAAATTGATAATTAAAAGAATTTTAATGAAAACAAGTTAGCACATTACTCAGAACTATTCAGTTACCACAAGGGGGAAATAAATACAAAGCAAAAACCTTGCAGCACACACAGCTCAAACACAAAGAACTTCTATCAAGCATTTTAATTCTGCACGCTAGCAAATCCAGCGGCATTTTTCATGAGAGGTTCATTTGGAAAAGCTCGAGTCTTAGGTTTCTCAGTCTCCAAATGTGAATAGAATCTATTAAAAAAGTATTTTGGCTCATACCAAATAAGATTCAGATAGCTAGAAGAAAAAAAAAAGCTTTTAAAATATACTTTCTAACGCACATACAGATCAGGACTGCAGATGATTTAATCTGAATCTGCAATTACTATCTTTGCTAGGGTGCCTAAAAGATTCCCGAATTTCACCAGCCTATAACACAGAGATCCAGTTACTATGTACCGTGATTGCCCTAGTGTTCCTTGCACTTAACATCGTAGTGCATATCCAGGAACATAAGGACACACCAACAGTTTGCTTAGCAGTAGACCTAACAAAACTTTTCCCCTAAGGTTATGTATCTGTACCTTTTGTCTTTTATTTAGTTAGGTACAAATTCCAATTCAAGTGTGTCCTCCACATCTAGGATATGTATAATGTTTCCCTTCCTGCGAATTACAGCATCTGATTAGCACAATGAGCATTCCTGCGATAGAAACACTCTTACCATCTCTGTTCTGTCTCACCATTTAAATAACACTACCAGAAGTGATTAAGCTGTCAAATTGGCAGGTACTGGTCATGAGGTTCAAGAGCTAGTGAGATTAAGAAGAGGAAAAAGAAGGGACAGTACAAGTTAGTGAGCTAAAAGAAAAGAAAAAGTCTAAAATCACCTCTGTGTTACTCAGTAAATCATGCAAGTACATAGAACACATCATTTCACATTCATTAGCAGAGAATTCATTTCAAGACCTCCAACTTTTCTGGACTTCTCTAAGCCATCCCCCAACAACAAGGGTCAAATACCTAACAGGTCCATATTCCCAAATGGGACAGCTTACAGAAGTTGAATTTAGCCTACTGAAGCCATTAACTTCAAGAACGACAGCACCACCACCACAGCAGAAATACCTTTCAGAAGGAATGGAAACATTCTTTTTGCCTAAGTCACGGTATACTGATAATCTCTCTCTGAAACTACTTCACACTAAAAAACTCAATGGTTTAAACTTCTTATTCTGGGAATATGGAAATGTCATTTCTAACTTTGAAGCAAAAGGGAGATACTCCAAATAAAAAGCTATATACAGCTAAGAAGAGTTATTAAACTAACAACCAAGCTCAAGACATTTTAGACAAACAAAAATATAGGTTTTACATATTAACATTACCTTATATAAATTATTTTACCACCTACTAAGCACACTTTTATTATGCTTCAGGAATGCACATGACAAGAATACTGAGAAACGGCTAAATCATGTTTCAAGAAACTAAACAGTTTACCTTACTGCTCCTGCACCATTCCAGGTAGGAGGACACTGGGAACAATAAGGCCAGTCTTTTGAATCTAGTTTGTTTTCTATAGCATCCTGAAGGGCAAAACAAAGACCCACTTTAACAGCCATGTAGACCTAAAACTCATCAAGTTTCAACTTCCAGTAGGATGTCTAACTGGAATTTAATGTCGGCACACGCAATTTCTTAGAACAACCAGTTGCAAGCAGCATCTCATGAACAACACTCCTATGTAGCAAAACGCTACACCATGTAACGCTAAAAATTATTACAAGGCTTTTGTGTATCACAAGGAACTGGGAATACATCTACTTTCTTCATAAACACTGTACTGATTTAACTCTTCAGATTTCACTACTAGCTTTTATTCTGTAACTACGCTAATGTATTTATAATAATTTATAGTAATTTCTCTACAGCAGTATATGGGAGAGGGTAGGGTCCTCTGAAGACACAAATGAACGTGTGAAAGTCAACAAGAATCTGTGAATGACAGCACTGGGTCAGACTAAATGTCCAGTGAGCTCACTATTCTGTGACATGTCACTAACTGATGCTTAGGAAGAGTTTTAAGAACAAAGCAACTACACTTCTGGCAAGTTAACGTTTTCCAGCCTCTACCTATCTACACTTTAGAGTTGAATTACAGTTTAAAGACTCACCAGAGGGAGGAACAAAAAAAAAATCCAGCTCTTTACATTACACTAAACGCTGCCAATCATGGGACAAGTGGCTCAAAAAGACTTTTTGCTGTCTCTTATTTGCCTCACCTTTAAAACAACCTCCAACAAGGAGCAGTGTTAACACACAGCAGTCTAACATTCTATATTAGAGACGGACTCGAAGTGATCACTTTGCTCAACAGACATATTTATCAAAAGTAACTCAAGATACTATGGAATTTAAAAAGACTGGCTACAATTGCTCACTTAAGTAAATTTCTGCACTGCACCCAGGAATTAACTAGTTGGTCAAACTTACTTCCATAACATCTTTGATAACAGGCGTCCACCTAGAAAGCTGAAAAGTTTCTTCTGAAGAACGGTCCCTCCTTGGGTGTTTATGCTGCTGAGCAGGAGACTGAAAAGATTTTCAAAACATGGTTGTATTATACAGTGTATTTGGGTTTTTTAAACTTATTCTCAGTTAGTAGCAGGTGGGAGATCAGGAGGAAATTTTAAAGAAATAATTAATAAAGAAGTAACAACAACAACAAAGGACAATAATTAATATGTGTAGATTTCAGGATACACTAGAAATATTAATTTCAGAGATGAGGAACTGACTATGTTGGTCTTTTGCAAAACCAACTAGCTCAAGTCGTTACAGACATCTTTGAAAATTATTCATGTTAATTGTTTAAAGGATTTACCACTTAGACACGTCATAAAAACAATAAATCCTAGTAACTGCATGATTCAAAAAAAAAGAAAGAGACCTGGATGATACTGCTAAGAGTCACTGAAAGAACTGCAGACAAGTGCTTGGGTGGTCAGAAATTACGAAATAAATAAATAAATTCTTACTGAAGCAATAACAGGAACATCAAGGTATTTCCAGTTTCTTATCATATCACTATCACTTTCTATTTGTACATTCTGGATCAGCTTGTCCAAGTTCTCCTGGGTAGTTCCTTTGATACAAGGAAAACATACAACTTAATTACCACGTGACTGTGAGCAAGACCAGTTTTGTTCCACGCATTTTGGGCTGTTATTTAGCCTAGGACTTTTTTTGTTTGTTTGGCCAGTCTACTCTAAGTTTAACATAATATTATATTTTAGATAAAATTGTTTAATGGTCCATTTTTGAGACCAAAACTCAATACTTATAGATTCGTCAGATCCACATTCTGTCAGTTTCCTCCTCTACTTCTTACCCATTGACTTCATTTTCAGGTTGCAACAGACATGGAACTCCCCCTTTAACAGCTTTAATACTACGTGGAAAGGAGAAAATTTAAACCATTGCACACATCCAAGCACAGGAATGATGCTAACACGCTGTATGGACATGCCCTTTTATCGAATCTCTTAACTCCTTATCAATGTATCTTTGTTACAAATTTGAGAGAAGAGAAGCTAAAGAGGACAGACAGTACTTCTTTCAAACTCGGCCATCAACTCCAATACAGACACTTAAGTTCACTACTAATACTGGACTATCCAAAAACGAGTTGAAGTCCATAGCACTGAGGAAAAAAAAAACAACAAACCAAAACATACACTCAGGGCAGCTTATCATACCATTTGTGCTAAAGATATACAGGAGAATAGCTCGAATTTTGTCATAGCTCTCATGACTTTTGTTGAGTAGAACTGGAAGGAGGACTCTCATTGAGTCTTTCACTTTTTGACCTTCTGCATCAGTTCCAAGAGCCAAGTCCTAAATTTAAAAAAAAAAAGTGGGTTTAGTGAGTAATAATTAAAAAAAGCATATTGTTTTGTGTGTTCTGAAATGCATTTTTATGAAATAGTAGGTTTCAGGAAACAATCAAGTTGCATCAGTTTAAACTCAGGATGAAAAATCTTTTATATAATTATTTCAATAGTTACAGCATTATAATAACACTACATAACACTCAAACATTCAAAATTTTGATACCTAGAATTCACAGAAATATAAATTTATAGGTTTTAATTTGAGATTAGTAGTACAATATAATGCCTCACCCTAATAGGTGCTTTGCTCAGACATTTAAAGAGCTTCCTTCTGCAGAATGTAGTAAAGCAACTTCATAGGAGTTTTGAACAAAGAAACCAAAGATGATCCTTATACACATCAGTCAGATTCAAAGACAAAATATCAAAACTTGAAAAACATCTCCTTTATTGGAAGAGTAAGAGTCTTGTACCTCTCACTTAGCTTTAATACTACTACCTCATAAAGCGATCATTAAAAAAAAAAAGGCAAGAGACACTACTTTTGTTTAAAAAGAAGCATCTATGCCTGCAAACAAAAAAGTGGCATTTGCAGTAAGTTGTTGTTTGGGGTTTTTGTTGTTGTTTTTGTTTTGTTTGTGTTTTTTTTAACATACCTGTTCAGTTTTACAGAGCCTTTCTATGTTAGATTTGAACTTGTTCATGCAATCTTCTGCTAAGTTAAGATGGATAACTTGCTAGAAGATAAAAGAAAAATAAAATCACAAGCTACCATAACTTGCTTTGTATTTTAAACCACATCGAGCAATCATTTTTACTGGTTACAAGAGTCAATCCTTCAACTATCCTTCAGTACCATCATGCATTTTCTGCGTTTTACCCTTAACTTACAGACTGACCCCCATAATACCTTTTAAAATGTTAAACTGCTATGTTATCTTCGATCCTCAAAGCACACAAATCCTTTAAATGTTTTTTACATACTAAAATGAAGCACCTGGAAACAAGTTTTCTTCTCAAAATTTTACAGTAGGTGAACATATTGATTTGGAGAAAGGCTGTACACCACACTTAACAGGAAATGATAGAATAAAATAACATAGAAATTATAGTGTACAGAATGATTTATTGTGAAGTTGTAGCTACAAAAGACCCCTTACCCTACTAATCTCTTTACGATACTGCGGCATCTTTTTCATTAACTGCGACAGAGCAGATATCGACAACTGTAAAAAAAAGAGACACAAGTTGAAAATTTCCCCCACCAATATTTGACATCCTTATTTTCCTGTTGCAGCCTCACTTATTCTTTTCTTTCCTCAAAGAATTGTCATGAGATAAGCCCCAATTCACGTAACAGGTCCATGAATTATATAGATCTGATCACCAGAAAATAATTAAGTTACCAGGAAAAACAATAATATGTTAAACAACTTACTTTTCCCTCTGTTGCTTTTCTTTTTGATGAAACTTCTTTCAAAAGCTTTGCTATTTCCCTGAGAAAAACAATGGAAAATAATCATATGCAACAGCACCACAGTCCTTAAATCTCAAGATCTTCACTTAACATCTTAGAAGAACTGTGCAACGAGAACTCCTGAATAAAAGTAAAAGCTTCATATACAAGCCTCCTTCAGAGAAGAGAGCATTTTTAGATACAGGAAACTGGAGTTACATGTTCTCTTTATGATATCTGCACAATGTCATATGATGCAATAACTTCCTAGTACTTTATGCAAAACAGTCCCTTCAGATTTAAAAGATTTGAAGATATTTTCCAGGAAATAATTACCATTTTCCTCAAGAACTGTAATTAATATTATTAAAATTGCATAGCTCTATACATACTGTAACTCTGAAAGTACGTTTTCTTCTTCCAATTATTTAATCCAATTATCCAATTATTTATTTTATTTAATTATCCAATTAATTAACAGGATTATTTAATTATCCAATTATTTAACAGGATGCAGTCTATACTGCAAACCATCTTCACTACTGCCTGTGTTCCTACTTTCTTAACAGCTCAAATGCATTCCTTCTCAAAGAAACTTTTATAACTTGCATTTTAACTAGTTTTTGGGTTTTATTCACGTACTCTATCACATCTGCAATATGCTTGTGCCGAATCTTCACCCACAGCTCATCATCTTCCTCCAGAATTGCCTCCTGTTCCTTCCCAGCAGGTCCTTCTGTTTTGTATCTTCCAAGACAAAATTCACAGTTGTTTGGTTTCAGTTTCCCCACCCTCCGCTGCCTTCTAAGAACTCATTAGAGTATTAATTGTTATGGTTTAATCAACACACATGGTAACAGCAGTAACATACACAGGTTTTCACTTTAAGCTAAGATATTGCCCAACACAGTATAATTTACATAAGGATTACACCTTTGAACATAGAGGAGGCAGATAAATTTTAGAATGACTCTTTGGGACAATAGCTTCCAAATATTTTTTTAAATCAAAAGTAGCTGGAGTTCAATCATACATTTACATGCACCTCCGTTTCTCTTCAGTTTCCAATGTCCACCTCCCTTTGGCTTCAAATGCAAATTGTGTGCAAAGTAATATACATTGAGACTGTAAAGTGCAGCTTTCTACATCTACTATAAGACATTTTGTCACTCTGAAAGAAAATGATATCCCACAAAACTTCACATATAGCAGAAACATGCTTCACAGCATTACAGACCAGCTATTACTTTTCTACAAACAGAAACAAAGCTACAAGGCAAGACAGCACTCATACTACATAACATTTTCATATTTACAGAAACTCACACAGTGTATACAGCCAGAAAGCAGAAAAATATTAAAAAAAATACAAGATTAATTGTGAAAGATCATGACTAGCTAGAAAACATACTCTGCTACATTTTCATGCCCAGAAAATTTCAGATGCACAGAAATTCTGTGAAAACATTCACTCAGTGTTTCTGATAGACAACATACACATTCCTGTTTGTTCAACTAAACAATGAGGCAATTAGGTCTCATTTGTTGTAGTGGGTCATCAGAATGCAAAATCTTTGATGTCAGCACAATCCGACAGTAAAGTACACACCTTATGCAAAACAATGTCACCCTATTCCAAATAGTGATAAAATAATGCTTATAAACTGAAGACTGTTTACCTCAGTGTGCATTTAGGATAGAAACAGGTAAGCTTTAACAACTACACAAATTAAGTTACCAGAGCTATAGAAGTGAGCATTTCTGAGAAACATCTAAGCTTTTTCTCAGTATTCTACTACTCATCTTGTTTGCCTTGTTAGGCCAAGAAGGTTGAGAATATGAAAGAAAAGGTAGAAAACCTGAACATGCACTACCAAGGTTTTGCTTCAAGTCTAGTACAAAGTTCTTTGTTTTTGAAAAAATGCAAGCATGCTAATTGGATCCTACCTAACTCAACTAAATAAAGAAGTCAACAAAAAGAGGAAGTCACAAAACCAAGAAGAAAGATGAATAACTAAGTCAAGCAACCCTTACGTAACATCAGCATCTAATATTGCTATGTGCAATCCACCTAAACAATTCCATAGATTTTCATAATGAAGAATAAAGCGTTTAGATTTTTAGAGAGTACTTGCTTGTAAGTATCATTTTCAATTGGTAGCAGATCATATGCCATTGCCTGGAAGGTGAGTTCATGAAGTACAGTTGATACTGGGTCAAAGCCACGATCAATTATTATCAGTTGGGAGTGGGTCTTAGCCTAGAAAGCCATCAAATAAAATGTAAAGTTAAGACATATGGTACAAAGTTAATGCATGTTAAATCTACTGACAGTAACTTACAGCACCACAGAAATTTTTGGAAAAAATAACTGAAAAAAACTAAAAAGCATGGTCCAAGTGTTTATCAACATAAATAGAAACAAACACTTAAATGATAACCAGAACACAGTGGTTTTAAATACTAATTTTAAGGCAATGCTCTTAGCCCATTACAAAGCACTGAGTAACCTCATCTAATGAGCAAGAAGTGTAAAGAAAAAAACAAGAAAATACATAAAAAAGGCCTCCGACTGACTTTTCACAACTAAGTGTATTGCTTGTATTTCAGAGTAGACTGCCCATACTGTGCTGCAATACAGAAAAAAAAAAAAAATCATCTCCAAACATCCAACTGAAAGTTTCACTTCGGGGTTTAGCAGAGCGGCAGCAGTATCAGGCACATTTGTTTCTGTAGCAGAATGGAACGTCATCAGGTCAGAATGGGTTATGCCACACTTCGACGTTTAGGCAGCCGCCCAAACCCGCCTTGATCTGTAGTGACAGATCAAAAACACTTCACTTATGTGAAAAGCTGTATCTTTGTGGACAATAAATCCCTTAATGGCAGACATTTCAATTCTGCAGTGAAGTTCCTTCTACACACAGCCCTATGGAAAGTGATGATAAAACAGAAGTTACCCACTTTTCTCCAGGTTTGTATCATCCCATAAATTATCATAGGGCCGATTTTTCAAGTACAATTAGTTTGATCACACAAATTATATTTGCTTACATACAGATTTGCTGTATCAGTTACTACCTCTGAGTTGCTTTCATAGACGAAAACAATTAAAGGGCAACTAGTTGCCTTTATTATTAAAAACAAATCTAGTTTTGTAGAACTTATTCTCAAAACACAGTCCAAAGATGGTTTTTCTTCCCAGATGTAAAAAAAAAAGAAAAGCAGCAAACATTTTAGTTCACTTTCTACCTTTATTTGGCTTTTCTCATCAGTTTCGTAGTAGTGTTCAAGACTTTTTTCAACAAGCTGTGCAAGTTTGCTGGCTTTATCAGATGGTCCGCTAGGAAAAAAGGAAACACACAAAAATAACTTGAATTTCTTCATCAAAACACTGAAATGCTACCTTTAAAACAGAAAGAACTCCCTAGATTGATCCTCTGGTTTCACAAACAGTTTCTGAGCTCCATTCTAGGTATTTCCAATATATTTTCAATCTTGCATTACGATTCCAGTCTTGAATTCAGGTATTTCACACAGTAGAATCAGCTTCAGCCAAAAGGCTGACTTGAGCTGGCATATGGCCCAGCACCTAAAAGTCTCACTCAGAGGCAGGAAACAAGACAGAAACAAGAGAAAGAGAAGAGAAAAAGCAGTCAAGCAACTAATTCTTTGTTACCTTTGCAGAGAATAAGGCACCACTTCGTGTTACACCACAGAAGGCAATTCTTGAGCATAACTTCAGATGCCTACTTTGACTTCAAAGATACTACTCTGTACTCTCTATCAAAGCTCAAAAGAAGTATTCTCCTCAATATCTCTACTCCGAAGAAATCCTGATCCCACTTGCCTCAGCAATTAATGAATTCCTTGATGCCAAGTGAAGCTGCAGCAGCAGTTCTGTCACAGGATTACACATGCAGTATATTATAACGGAGCATATTAGAGTGTCATCCTACTGACCAAACATGAAACAAGCAGTTCATAGCAAAACAGGATATAAGAAGTACTGTTATATGAATACACACAGAGAAATTATTCACTGCTCTGCTTACACTTCACAAATTCTTATCATTCCATGTTTCAGAGTTGTGGATTAAAACCAATTAATCCACAATAAAAGAAACTATGCTCCAGCCTCAAGCTATTACCAAACAACATGGGAAGTCCTAGAAGTGAAAGCAACTACACTGAACAACATTATTTTTGCCGCACCTTTTATATCGTACTCCTGGATTCTCATTTAGTGTGGCACATAAGGTAACAATTTGTTCAGCCATTACTTGCATTACAGCATCTTTATCCTTTGTCTTTTCCAGAGTTGGACTATAACAGCGGTAGAATGCATCTGGGATATTGAGAGTAAATACCTATGTAAAGCACAACCAAGAAAAAAAATAGCTTACATTTCATATTTCTAAAATATCTAGTAAAAGAATTGCTAATACTTCAAAACTACATGCTGTAATAGAGTCATACAAAAAAATACTTTTAAAAAAAAACCACAAATCCACACTTCAGTCGCATTTGTCCTGTCGAGCTCATCTGCTTCTTGTTCTCACACTCTTTTCCTCTATTACTCTCCGCCCTTATATAAATTACTGTATTTTTCAAACTGCTTATTGTCTGTGCAGATGGAGGGACCTTAGACAGGCAGAACAAAATACCACCCAGTGTCTCATACAGAGCCATACAATGCAACACCAGAATGATCACAGAAGGTATCAATTGAAATTTGCTTAAAATGCAATTTTATATATTGTATCTGTTTATTATATGAAGACTTTACCTCCAAGAACTGAAATTCTTTAAACACATTAAACCTTGAAAAAAAGAGGTTTTTCAAGGTTTTTCAAAACCTTGAAAAAACACAGAAGAAAGTTTTTCAACAGTTTAGTAAATGGAATGCAAACATGGAAACAATCTCATTGTCAGTAAATGGCTTTCTCCAGCTTCAGATGGACTCTGTAACTACAGAGCCAAAGAAGAACATCCATCCAGATAAAGACATTTGTTTCATTTGAGTAAATAATTACTTGGACTTCGCCCAGAGCTCAATCTGATTATTAACTCTTACCACCCCAGAAGGCAGGCCCAAGGATTTAAAATAAGGAAAACCACTTAGCACTCTCTGTTCCTTTGCTAAGGATTCAAAGTGTTCTCACAACCCAAAATACTGAAAACACAAAACTAAACTTAAAACTAGAAGAGATTAAGTGCTACTTATTTTCAATTTTAGAAAAATAATCCCAATTTCTACTGTCATGGTAAGTCCTCCAGAGAACCAGGACAACAAAATTTTCATACACCTTATTTGGTAGAGGAAGCTACAAAACTTTTCCATAAGAGCAGCTTTAGCAGAACTTCAAAAGGCAGTTTGAAACAAGCTTGGGAGCATCAACACCACTGGAAAAGAAACAAACCAACCACCACACCAATTATTCTCTGATGGCTTCTCAATGTAAGTAATAAAAAAACTGTATTATAAAAAGGAGTGTCTTCAAACTAGGAAACTGCATCACAATAAAACATGGAGAGCAGCAACCTCCTCTTCTATATTCACCTCTCACTTGGTGTACATAAGAGCTGATGCTTGATATGTTCATAAGGCTTGAAGAACACAGGAAAGACTTGGGGCAAACATTCACTGCTAGTTCTACAGCTCCCAGTAGTGGACAGGGTTTGGGGGCTTCACTGTACTAGTGAGTATCAGGGTGCATTTCAGCCCTCTGTAGCTGATGAAGTGCATGAGCAACAAATTATTTCTCACCACCGCACCCACTGTGTGGTTTCGCATGGAAATCACCGATTGGTTTCCACTTGTGGTTTCAAGTTTTTAACTGAAAAAACATGGATTTCCGCGTTTTCCTCTCAATAAAAAGTTCACCAAGATGTTATGGTTTTTGTTTCTCTTCTTTGTGAGGCTTTGGTTTTGTTCCCCTCCCCTTCAGTTCTCTTCATCCGTTTCCTCCCCTTTTCTGATTTTCACCAAGTAGTTGGTTCTTATTCCTATTTCTACACACCAAACTACCCAGCTGGCCAAAATAACACCTCAGTATAAGCAGTAACAAACTTTACTGCTTACTAAAGACAAGCCAGAATACTTTCCTTCTCTAACCTCTCTACTGCAACTGACTCCAAGACTTGCAAAGAGGTCAAGCACAAACAGTAAAACTTTGAGTACAAGAGCATTTGTTTTTCATCTGAAAAATACAGGTAAGCACTGGAAACATGTCAAACTGACAACAGGTCTCACATACAGTTTGTCAGTAAAAAAGAAGAGCTACATTCTATTCAGCTGTTTTCTAGCAGGTCAGTAACATTGAAAATAGTCCTCCAGACTATTTTCTGCTATTGAGATTAAGAATGAAACTTACCTGAGACTCATATGGGAAAAAGGAAATGTTGATCTCCTTGCATCTCCTTATCGATTTTGCACAGGAAGACTTAATTTTATTGAAGAGGTTGTCAGGACAAACTAGAGAAAACAAAAGATTTGAAGTATAAATCATTTGTGCATGTTCCAGCTGTTACTCACTTCAGAACAGAGACAATTCTAAACCAAGAACCAATTAACAGTAACATACAAAAAAGTTGCCAAATCTTCCTAAAGTGAAAGAGAACGTATAATCAATATTTTTGTGTTTGAGATCTCTTTTTCAAGAAGCATCACTGATCATTATTTACTAGCTTTTGGCAAGTGAAGTTGTACAACTTGTAACAAAAGCAAATTTTAACAAAGCAAAATTTTCTGCTATTTCTTCTTATATAGGAGAGAGAAAACATTTCCCAAGCTACAATAAGGTTAAAGTGAGAAATAATGCATACGTATCAAACATCAAAACACAGAAATATGGAATTTAGTTACAGATTTCAAATGTGTTTCACTACACTTACAGGCTACATTGGATCCCAGTCTAGAAACTGAATTTGAGGAATACTACACAGACTTGGAAGTAACAGAGCCATTTCTCCGACTCCTCTCAACAGGAAAAGCTTTGGCAAGTATTAACACTGAAAGCTTGCATGCTTGCAACAAAGGTACATACAGCAGGATAGCAGTATTTTTCCACAACAAGAATTCCTGCATCAGCATAAAATGAAACAAGAAACAGAGTTTTTGATAGTAATTTGAAAACTGCTTTGAGAACATATGGTAGCAGATACACACCATCCAAGGACATCCACAGAGAGCCGCAACTCAGTCTCTGTCTTCAGTGGCATATTTGGGGGTTTTGTCCCTTCTTTACACAGCTGTTTTAGTCATGCTGACTGACTGCAGAGGAACATGCAGTCACACTAACCCCATTTGCACTAATTGTCTCTGCTTTGCAATTTATGTCGTGCATGCCAGAGCTAAGTAGGCACCTTTTTTCAGGTGATGGGAAAAAAGCTGGCTCAAGTCTGAAGGAACTACCTAAAATAACCAATTACAAGACATTGTTCTTGCAGCAAATTCTCATGCATTTATATTTTTAAGTACTCATTTGTTTATATGAGATATATAGCTTTACATTAATTGTCTTCCTCCACACTCTCCAACACAGAAGACTGTAATACTTGAATAATAAAACCAGATTACCTAAATTAAAAACTGAGGTGGAGAACAATCAACACTGTTTGGTAGTTGTGAAATAAATTACTATTGCCAGACAGCATGGTGACCACGTTCTGGCAACCCAAATATGTTTAATGACTTGAATCTCAAATCTTCTGTCAAGAAACAGGACCCAAAATTTTCATTTACTAACCTACAGAAAATAAAGTTGAAAAGTTTACTTATTTACATATATAAAGTTGTCAAACTACAAAACACAAAAGCTTACTTACAGTCAGTGAAATACACATATGCTGCTTTGTATCTCCTGGATGATCTAGTGATGAAGTCATCAATAAGTCCATCTACAGACTTAGGGGGGAAGGAAAAAAAAGAAAAGAAATCATTACAGTGTTTTGCCTTTACTCACATACAAGACAAAGCTTCTCCCTCCTCTTCTCCTGCCCTGTTAATTACCCAGTTCCATTTATGAATACTGCAAATCAACATACAAAAAGATAAAACACTCAAGTAGAAGATATTCAATTCCTGACCAAGAATAATAAACAATTACAGAAGGTCAGTCATGCACCAAGATCACTTCAGGAAGTAAACAAAGCAGGATACTTGCATCATTTTCCACCTGTAACAGTGCTGAGATTTATTCTCTCAAGAATTTTTAGGTAGTAACAGTAATCTCTTATTAGAGCCATTACTTTGAATTCTGTTGTTCAACGTATTACATCATGATTTGATACAACATCTCTTTCAGAGAGGCTACTAATATGTAAGCACTGAAACAGTGCCTCCATTGATCAAAAGGTGCACATTTGCAACATAATCTACGGTGACATTCCATTATCTTTTCATTACAGAAAACTAAGCATCACACAGAAGAACATCACATAAAATGCAAAAAATAAGTACTGCATCATTGTACACAGTAAGTATCTTGTTTTTTCAGCCTGAAAGATCTTGCTACTCTTTAAAATACTAACCTTTTTGGTCGGAGTTATCAAATATATTGCTTTCATGTGTGGGACAGGCTCACGGTTTTTATATACGCTCTCCACCACTATAAAATAAGAAATAGTATATTTTTACAATTAAGAGCTTTATGCATCTGTAAGGAAAGGACTGTACATATTTTAGTATACAGGTGACGAAAAGAAAGTAACACCATTCAAGCTGTCCACAAAACTAGTGGCAAAGACCCATCTTCTACCAAGAGTCTTTATTTATTTATTTATCATTTTAAACACAATAAGTTACCACAAGACTTCTTCAATCCTCAATGTAGTGTCAACTAAATCCATAGGGCTAAGTTTTTCCTGGTTGTTCTACACAAGCAAGTTTCGCCCTCATTTGTATGGCAATACAAGCTTGCTCACTACAGTGCCCAGTTTGAAACACCTTGCAAGAGAACTGCCTTGGCAATATTGTTCTTTTTCCAGCACACTGAAGGAGAGGGAGAATGAAAGTATGCAGAACATCATTTTGGACTACAGCCTCTTCTGTTCTTTGTTTGCCTATTTCCCATGCACTTACTCTGTTTCAATATAATCTCAGGCACAAATTAGACATTTTCAGCAAATCAGCTTCACTCAGCTCTTTATTTTCTCTGTTTAATAAAGTATTACAATATAGTGTTGCATTACACTAGCTTGAGAATGCAGAGATTCATGTTGCTTAGTAATTTTGAGGGGGAAGAACAAGGAAGGTAAGTAGTGTCAGACATTTGGATGTGAAAAGACAGGTGCTTTTTGGTAGTGTATTCACTGAAAATACAAGGTTTCGTATTGATGAACAGCATACATGCTCCCTGAGAGTTTCTCACAAAGGATAAGTGTACTTATGTTTAAAAATATATTCCAAAAAGTGAAACATATACGGCTTTGCTAATATACTTCCAGAAGAATCATGATATACTGAATAGTTGGAAGAAGAAAAGTCTTGCTACTTGTGGAAAAATAACCAAGTCTAAACACTGTTGTCTTACAAAAGTGTTTCTAAAAATCTAAACCTAAAGTTAATTAAAAACTAGATCATTTACACTTTGTGTGTTCATTTTAATTTCGAAAACATGCAGGAAAAAAGTTTGGCAGGGTGATACACTAATAAATATTATAGAAAGGTCAATCGTAAAAAGCAATTTTGCAAAGTGTCTTACGATAGGAAAAACATCCATTTTTTAAGTTGTAGGGAAGAAAAGCTCATAAAATTTACTAGAGAGAAAATACTTTTAAAAATACGTGTAGAAAAAAATCAAGCCTTATCTAAACAGGCATACTACATAACTGAGATCTATCACAATCCATCTATCATTCACTTTTTGACAGCGGCCAACATCAAGGACCAGGAGAGACATTCCAGAAGGCAAGAAACTCCACTCCACTAGAAATTACTCCCAAATTGTTTGGAAAAGTAACAATCTAGTTACTGTTAACGTCGCTTATGGGTTTATTCTAGTTAAAGTAATCATTGATATAATTGTTTTAAGTTTTTGTTGTGGAGTGTTGTTTTTTTTAATTATAGAAAGCTCTCTTGTTTTGAGAAGAGGCTAAAATATATCTGCACAACATAGAACTCGAATTTAAATTCTTGCCTCCATCACATCCACTTTTTTGCAAACACCTCTCATCAGTTTGTCTATTATTGTCTCCGGTTCTCGTCTTGTCTTCAGTACTTAAGTCTCTCTGCCCTTGTACTCTAACTCTACTGTTCAGGAGCATAAATGAATTCAAAGCAGCAGAGACAATTGATTTACAGAACACATGAGGAAAAAAACACAGAGAGCAATTTGCCTATTTTTGTATGTTTTACTAACATTTGCTTAATTCTTTCCTGAGCTCATTTTCCCTTAACTTCAACTGACAGATAATGTCCTTAAAAGTCGCTCTGTGACAGGTAACTTTCTCATTTACCCCATCCTGGACATTAGCAAATAAACACCTACTACCCACAAAACAGAAACAAAAAAGCCACAACAAACAAACCAAACCAACAAAAATAAAAAGAACCAAGTACAAAATCAACAACAAATACAAAAAACCCACAACTTACAGTGATCTTTAGCAAAAAGATTAAAATAAAAAGAGTTTTAGCTTCTAGACACATTTGATTTTTTCATTTAAAAAAAACCCCACACACAATTAGGTAATTACTGTACAAGCCAGAAAGTCTGCTAGTCTAATATCCCATAGCTACTTGTCTTCATCAACCAACTTAAGAAAATTTCTTGCAAGAGCACCATCAATTTTATTCTTTCCCTGTTTCTTTTCAGGATACTGCCATCTATATGTTAAAGAGAACTATGCTTACCTGTGATACCCTCTGCCAGCAGATCAGTCATTTTGCAGCACTGTGACAGCAATTTAGTAGTGTAATCATCTAGAAGAATTATCTAGATATGTTTTTAAAAACACGCAGATATTTAGATAAATTAATCAGTTATAGTAAATCCATGTTATTTCCTTAACAACTTGCCACAGAAATTTTAATCTGAAACCTATTACTCTATATTTCCATCACCTGCATGCAGCAACTTTGCAGTGGGAAATCAATCTCAAGTAACATCAGAAGGCAGCTCCCTACATACAGGATTTCAAAAGATGAGCTCCATCTTAAATAAGTAGCTTGCCCCCACTCCTCCTACTAGGAAGTATCTAAAAACTTTCACTTTGACACAAGTCCCTTGAATTCCTGCCTAATTTACCCCATGGACTGCTTATATATATCTGTACCTATTCTAAAACTGTTTTACAGCTTAAACAGTTCTGACAGGTATCATACTGCTGAATCCTGCTCCACATGTATTGCACAGCAGTATAATTTTTCAAATTAATAAAGTATAAGTCTTTCAAAATAGAAGTGAAGATGAACAGAAACAATTTCTAATATATTTCCAAAACTTAAAAAAGAATTGAGACAACTAACCATTTGCTCTTGCTATGCCAGCCCTTAGGTTTTCCAGTATGTATTATACACAGATCCGATTTAACAGAACTACAATCCATTACTTGGATAGAATACAATTTTAAGTGAACGTAACAGCCATTAAATGATACTTATTTGTTGCGCACTTAGTAATACAGATTACTTGTTCAAGTGATTCTAACATTCTTACAAAAATTATACCAAACTATACCTTCCATTCTTCCTCTTTCCTGCAGTCATCAAACACTAATGATTTTAGCTCTGTAAGAAGAAACAGAGATAGACAGTTTACCAGTTAGAGGAATCAAAATAATTCACCCATTTAGACACATATGTTTAAAGAGCTAGAAAGGGAGGAACAAAAAAAGAAAACCTAAAAATGAACCACCACACAACCTAGTGATAAATAGCTCTACAAAATTCTTGACCACAAACTGTCCCTGCCTGTTTCAGAAAGAAGTAGCTATTTTTTTAATTTATGCTAATATTACACAGCTCCATAAAAATCAGTCTGAATGACCCACAGGCCTGTAAATATTTCACTTTGCTTCTATTTTTTTAGTGAACTCTTCCACTAAATGGACTGTACACACACAAAAAACTTTAAGCTACTCTTTAAGATAAAGTAACTGGACCAACACATTCAGAAATAGACCTATTTTTAAATATATGCTAACTTCAGATGTCCTTATTCTTTCTCTAGAATTCCAGAATAAGCCTAAGAAAATACAAGTTACTTCAGGAATTTAAAGTTACCTTAAATAAGGTATCCACTACCTTTTCCTGCTATGACAACTTTAGGAGAAACGCCAATTAAAAAGCTCGTACAGGATCCAGCAATAGGAATCAGCATCTAGTTACGACCCACAGCTTTTAAAAACCAACAGAACTATGAGCTGCAACTTTCAGGAGTGCTGTCATCAGGCTAATACAGATTTGATCTCACAGCAGGACATGTGTTAATTAAAAGTCAGAATATTTTGGGAACTGTTTAAATCCTGGTGTTTATAAACATAGGAATAAAGAGGTATGATTACTCTGTTCTCTTTTCCCAAAGAACAGAATTCAGATTAAGCTGATGACTACTGCTATTAAATAGCTGGACCTTTCTCCCAAATTAAAAAAATTAAAGTAATAGAAACAGAAGTCTAAAACACAAATGAGCAAATTCAGCACACACTTCGTGATTTCTGCAAAGAGAAAGAACCACAAGAAGTTTCAGAATAGTAGGCACAAACACAACAAAAAGTACACCTATTTCTTCAACTATATCCACTTATGTCCAAGTCCCTTTGGCACGACACTATCGCAAGATACTCCATCCCTACCCTCAACTTCCAGTGCCTCAGAATCCATCAGTTTCTTCCAGTTGAGCAGCCTATCTGCTCATCCAGCCTTCGTTTCATTTCAGTTTCACAACTCTAACACTGCATAGCACACAATGCTCCCGAGATGTCACATTTCATGCTTCTCATGGTTATAATTTACAAAGATGTCCTACACAGACTCTTTCACACTAACACAAGAAGTTTCTTTTGAAAGATGAGTACTTTAAGCTTTAGCTTTCCATTATGCTCAAGATATTGGCCATATGCATACGCAGCACTGACATTATTCATAGCAACTTAAAACCCTTACATTTTGCTTCATCTCACAAACCAATCAAAACACTGGTCTAAAAGTTATTTAAGCAAAAAGCACACGTTTCAAGAGGAATGCAACTGGTGTATTTTGTTGATGCTGACAAACAATAGAACTCAAGCTCAGTTCTCCTGAACCCTTTTCTGCTTATACAACTCCTAAGATCCATTAACATTACCCAAACTAGCTCTCTGGGTTGCTTCCAATTCAATATCTTTCCTGTTACACACAATCCAAAGTTTACAACAAGTTCTAGGTCTGCTTAGCCTGATGTAGAGACTCCCATGACTTCTTTGGATGTACTCTCTATAGTAAGTTACAGAACACTCATCACTCCATAGCTGCTACCAAGATGTATTTGTTGGTAATAACTAAATCCAGGATGTAATACAAATGCGTTTTTTCCTGTCACTATTATACTATGTATGTGTTACTTTTCTTTTTCTAAGTCTGTATACAAGCCTCATGAAAATTTCACTAGCCTTCATATTTTCTGAGAATACTCTTACCAAGGAATTAGTCCTTAACATTACATAGAGTTCTTTTTAATAAATTGAACACCTGAAAGTCTTGTCCAAAATATCAAATATATTTCTTCTACAAGACTTTAAACTTACTTGCCTATAAAATAAACCACAACATAAAAACGCACACTTCAGTTGTATCATGAACTTAATTTCTGCAATTAAAAATAGAAATCACCTATTTTTCCCATCAGGGAAAAAAAGACATGTATTCCAAGTTATCAGTGTACCAGATACAGTGTACTTGTCCCTGCAACATTCCAACTGCTATTTGTTTTGTCCTCAGCCTGCAGCTGCTTTACCCAAATAACTGACCTACGCTGGTTCACAGGCTCTCAAATAATCTCATTTGTCTCCAGTAAGCATTCTGAATGCACTAAAATTATTCATAAAACCAGGTATAAATAATGCTCCATTTTTGTCTAAGCTTTCATTTCCTTCTCACAAATTTCATACCAACCATGCACCCTAATCACCTTCTCTAATTTTGTCTTCTCTGAATACATGTAATTACTTCAAGGCATTTTTCTTTTACTTTTACTTCCCAATCTAGATAAGAACTATACACAACCCTAACAGAACAGCAGATTGCTAAAGCCCTGTCTGAAAAAAAAAAACAAGCGAACAAACAAACAAAAAAAAGCAATCCACACCTTGGCAAAGTTAATGACCCATTTACAACACACTTCCTGAAGAAAGGACTAAAACAGCCTTCAGTGTAAGCAAGTGTTCTAGAAAATACAGAAATACTGAATCATTTTTAAAAGATGACTATAGATATCTATGGCTAGGCTAGAATCTTGTTATACAAGTCTAGAACACATTTTAAAGTTGTAAAAAAAATAATAAAAACAGAATTCCTTGTAGAAATAACATTATTTACAGATACGCACACAGAGATGCAGTACATAGTTAATTCTATGCACAGGATAGAGGAGCTACCTCCTAAATACAGGTAGCTTCCTCCACTCCCCTAACTGAACTTAACTGACAACAAACTTTGGTGAAGTAACTTTTCCACATACTTCTGCTTAGATTCAGTCTCAAATTGTACCTCACAGAAAGGGATACCACAATGGAAAGAAGGGTTTTTAACAGCACCAGACTAGAGCACAGCTATGACACTGTGTACGCACAAGGCAGGCACAACTTCTCTGCCTATTTGCAGAACAGGAGTAAGATACACACTGACAACAAGCTGCTACATGAAGCATCAGCATTCACTGATACATTTCAGACAAACTAGGCTAAGAAAAAAAAAAAAAAAACCAAAACACAAACCAAACCAAAAGTTTGTTGAAACATTGGAAAGCAGCAGTTTATGGCCTTGAATTATCCATAAACAAGCGTCAGACCATGTCTAAAAGTTAGCTTATCAGTTTTCATTGTTGTTGTAATCTTGGAAAGACAAGAGTAGTTATCTAACAAAGCATTCTTTTCTGAAGAAGCTTCCTTTTTACAAAGTCTGCCATAAAATGTTCTATTATTCACACTGCTTCACCATCACTCTAATCTTTCTTCCTCTTGTCTGCACTGGCAACACTGTTTTCAAAAGTCCCTATAGGCCCTGATGACACACTAGCACTTTGAACAGGTTCACTCCTTTTAAGGTCCAAGTCTTCTACAAAACATCTCAGGATAAATCAATCGCTTTACAGTCAAAGGCGCAAATGACTTAACAGAGCAAGACAGCAAAGCAAAGGACAAGCAAAGCAGCAACAGTAAGGACTTCTAAATGTCAAGTGTACCTTGACAATAATAACAAGGATACCTAACTAGTCAGCAATCGAGGACTGAACACCACAGGAACTGTCTGCTTTCCTCTTCCTCTCCTTTTTCTATTTTCTTTCCCAGCAACACAAGCAAGCAGACTGGAACTTGCAGATGAGAGCAGAGGAGGAAAAGCCAGATGAGAAGGCAGCAGGACCTTCCCATTCCAGTGACAGTCAGTCACTAAACTGGCTGAGCTGCTCATGGAGTCACAACCTCAGTACAATTAAGTCTGGCACGAGGTGGCTACTAATGCCTTTCCCCAAAGGTCTCACAGTACCTGAAATACTATTAGTCCTTCTACTCCACTAAGATATGAAGTAGTTACAACTTCATTTTCTATACCAAACACCAGCAGAATCTGTTCCTAAACACAGGGATAAAAACCTGCAATTCATTTATGAAAGTACCTAGGGACACTTTCAGCTTTTTGTTCTGAAAAACTGTGAAGCCCAACATCAAGCAGACAGTGTCACTTCGTGACAGACAACCAGAGCCCTTCTGAAGCCGGGAGCACTATCAAAACTGTCATTTCAGACGCAACAGGGAAGTCCTTGAAGAGCTGACTTCGGTTTAACCTCTTCCAGAGCGGGCCTGGCTGGCTATATCCCGTGCAGTTCGCCCTTATCACGGTATAAGGCAAAAACGTTTCCACCCAGGTGCTATCAGCGGAGGCACCGGCGGCACGGCCGCAGGCTGGGGCGGCCGCCTCCCACCACCCTGACGAGTCACCAGCTGAAACAGCCGGGGACGAGGAAACACCTCCAGCCTCCGCCGCACACCGGGCTCCCGCAGAGCCGCCCGGGCACAGCCCAGCTCTCCCGCCGCCCGGCGCCTGCCGCAGGCCGGGCAGTCACCTCCGCTCCCTCACGCAGCGCGGCTCCTCCCGCGCCAGGAGGGGCCCGGCCCGGGCCTCGCTCTCGGCGGCCGGCGGACCCCCCACACGCCGGGCTACGGGGAGACGGCGCCTCAGCGGCTGGCGCTCCCGGCCGGCCGGCCGGCCCGCACCGCCGCCCACCGAGCGGCCCCCGGCCAGCCCCAGGGGGAAGGGGGCGCGGAGCCCCGCACTCACTCTGCCACACCAGGCTCTTCAGACCTCGCACCGCCGGTGCCATCTTGCCGCCAAGCCCCGCCTCACACCACCTCGCCCTTCCGCTCCCCGCCCGGCCCCGCCGCGCCCTCTTCAGCGGCGGCGGGCGGAGCTGAGCGGCGGTGAGGTGCGCTGCCTGCTGGCGGGGCGGGGCCCGCTGCCGCCTGCCGTGCCAGCCGCTCAGGAGCCGTGCCAGCGGCGGAGTCCCCTTTCTCTGCGGTGATGGGGACCGAAGTTCCCGCTGGGGAAGCGCCCGGTGACCAGGGCTCGTCCCCTGAGGAAGGAGCATCCTCTCGCTCGTCAGGTGAGCCCGGGACGCTGGGAGCCGCCTGCCCAGCCTGGAGGCGGGCTCCTTGTGCGGAGGGTGGAGCAGCCGAAGGGCTCGGGAGCCCGCCTGGCCCGCGGTGCTTCGGCGAAACCCGCCGTGGTCCCGACTCCCCTCGGGGTGCGAAGCTCCTGTCGCCGTCTGGCTCCCTCATGGAAGCGGTGCCCGGGTTCCCTGCTACGTGCGCGTAAGCCACCGGAGAAAACACTATCGGTTCGTAGAAAGAACTGTTTCGTGACCCTGAAATCTGTTAGAAGTTGTAGTTTGGGGACGTAAAGGCGTGTTGGTGACGAATACGAAGAAATGGGAGGAAAAATACATGAAGCGTGAGGAAGAGTGGTTCCCGGTCAGTATGGCGGTGTTCCCCTCACAGGGGAGTACCACACGGGCATCGTTCCTGACAGGAAAAAAAGGTGGTTGTAAATGGACACAAATGGCAGTAGATAATGAGCTGAACAGCAAATTTCGAATTTACGTTGAGCTCAGTTATTTTATGAATCTCGTACGCGCCATACAGAACCTGCATCCTGTAACAGAGGGGGAAAACCCGCCCCCCGCCCGCCTGCGAGTCCCGTGCTGTGCGGGGCCGCCCTCACCGCGGCGCGTCAGCCCGGCAGCCCGCGGGCCGGCAGGGAGGAGGGCCCGACCCCAGGCGACCTCCTCTCCTCCAGGGGGTAAACCCGGCGCGGCAGCGCTGCTGCACGGTATTCCCGGTCACGGCCGGCATCGGCCGGAGCTCGGCCCCGTGCGAGGGCTGGAACAAAGTTCTGACAAGATGCGCGGCGCAAAAAGTAAATCATTAATATTTATTGGACTGCTTTTCGACTGCCTGGAAAGGGTGAGTGCAGCTCGTTTGCCTTAAAACTGTTTTCAAGAATGACATTGTACTCTTTATAAAAGTAAGCTAAAATCAGGGCGGAGACTATCTGACACTCACTATTACTATTACACTCACTGTTATATCACTCAGTGTTACTGTAACACTTATGCAGTGTTTATAAGTGACTGAAAATAAAATAATGTATTAGCACCCAAGGTCTTTAGAAGTCTGTCAATAACTGAAAACTGCATCAATAGGCAGCAAATTCAGCAGAAAATTAAAAAGTTATACAATCTGTATACTTCTACCAAATCTCATTGGTTGTATAAACTTTCCATGCTTAAAGAATCTGAGCAAATACATCATATCAGTAAAATGTGTTTAAAAATGTAGTATTTTAAGTTGTTATTGTTGTTGTTACTAACATTATTAGTTTTTTAATTTTCCAAATAAAATATTTTACTTTGTATTTCTAATTTTTTACATCTTTCTTTTCAGATCTTTTCAGCTAACACAGGTAAGTCTTCAGTATTTTTGGGTTTGCCTGCTTATTTTTGAATGGGTCTGAAGAGAACACACACGTGTGGTTTCTAATAAAACAGTCTAAGTTCTAGCAGCTTTATAAGCAAAAATTGTTTTGAAGTTTGATTCAGCTTTTAAAAAAAAACTATGTTGATACCTTTATACATTTTAACCATCATTTTTAGGGGTCCCAATTCTGTCAGACACTTGCACAAAGATTCTGGCAGACCGCTTATGCCTTGACACTAGCGTGAACCAGGGAGAGCACTCAGCTGGACAAATTGTGCTGTTCAGTACCTACGTAACTATGTTATAGATAGAATTCAGACTTTCCTGTATTTGCACTCAATTAATTGTTTTATCTTTTAATTAAAAAAAAAAAGCAAACAAAGAAAAATAACCACGCAGTACCCAAAAAAACCACCAAAAAACACATCAGAAGAAGCATGATCTCCTAAGCGCAAACATTTCCAGTGTTTTACAACATTTTATACTTTCTTTGATCTTGTATTTTGTCCCTACAGTTCCTATTGCCTTAAATGTGAGTACTGACTAGTTTAAAATATGAGGAATGCAAGATTACAAGACATGCTCTCAGAATTCATTCATTCTCTGATGATAGTACATGTTCCTGCATATATTGCGCTGTCTTAAATGCTTAATCGTTGCAGACGTGTTGTTGCAGTATCTGGACACTTACTGTAGCATATTCTTTTCATGATTTGCAAAACAAGCATTTGATCCTATTCATGTGTGGAATACTGTTGACACTGGTTATATATTCACATATATAGTGTTTTTTAAAATAATTAGACTAAAGCATATGGGGGTTTTAAGAAAAACAGCCATCATCATAACATGATATTATGAGAGCAAGCAGCAGTTATTACAGTAATTAATGGATTAAGAAAGTGAACAAGGGGAAATAGGACTCCAAATTCAGTGGAATGCCTATATTCTGAAAATTAGGTCATGTGCGTGCTTGATGAGGCACTGAACAATCTTCTTGTCAAGACCTGAATAAATTCAGGAATGACTGAAATGGGTTTTTTATTATTTTTTTTTTTAGGTTTCTCTTTGTCTGTATACGATGTGACATCAAGAAGCATTTATCTCAGATGGCCCAAGTTTTCAGGAGCATCTTATTACAGAGTCACAGCTACAGCTGTGAATACTGTAGGCCATCCATTACTGGCTCATTTTAGTGATGTTACACTTGAAGGAGCTCTAACTTCATTAATTCCCAATACTATTTATAGTATTGTATTTTCTGCAATACAAGCAGAAGCCATTGACAAGAATGGAATTATTATTGCAGAAACACGGATTATGCAGTCAACAGGTTAGTAAGAGAAACTTTGTGAAGCGTAACTTCTGTTGACCTTTGTAGGATTGGGGTTTTATGCTTGCTGTTTCAATGTACTTGTAGGGAAAAGGGGCCTACAGGAAAGCTGGAGAGGGACTTTTTACAAGGGTATATAGTGATAAGACAAGGGGCAATGGATTTAAACTGAAAGAGGGGACATTTCGATTAGATATAAGGAAGAAATTCTTTACTCTGAGGGTGGTGAGGCACTGGAACAGGTTGCCAAGAGAAGTTGTAGATGCCCCATCCCTGGAAGTGTTCCAGGCCAGGGTGGATAAGGCTTTGGGCAACCTGGTGTAGTGGGGGATTTCCCCCCCATGGCAGGGGGTTTGGGACTAGATGATCTTTGAGGTGCCTTCCAACCCAAACCATTCTATGGTTCTATGAATAGCTGCCATTCCTGTTTAAGCCTTTTGCTGGTTCTCCTACTGAGTTCAGTGTTAGTATGATTAGCTCCTTTTCCCCTCTGCTTTTTTTTTATTATATATATTTTCCTGACTTACCATGCACAGCGTGCTCAGACTGCAGCTTTCCAAATCACCTACCCTTTCATTACAAATGCAGATGTGAAGCTATGTACATTTTTCAGTACTGATGCTGATAAAGAGTATTTTTGTTTCATTCACAAAAGGATTTGTAGCGTATGTCATCGATGGATATTGAAGAAGAATCTCCGTAAACAGAAGTGCTTTTTTATTTCATCGCTGAAATGTAATTGAAAAAATATTCTCTTGAAATTCTGTTTCTTATAAATTTTGTTTCTTATAAAATTATTACCAAAAAAAAGAAAATAAAAAGGAGCAGTATTTATCCTGATAAGTATTAAAAACCCTCTATTGCTAGCTTAGTTATGGGAAAACGGATGTTAAAGATTAATATTCTGTGATTTATTTCTTATATAAATTGAGTGCTATGTATTCTCTACTGGACTGTTAGGCAAGGAACTCCCTTAGACATGTATAATGATTTCCTGCACAGAAATTGTTATGAATTGTTACTAAAGACAGTATTTTAAAAGGGAAGGAAAATCATAGTGCACTATTCCATAGGCATAGTCATAATATATGTCACCATTTTTACCAGTGGGGCAATAGAGGATGTCTGGCTATAGCTGAGTAAGAAAATGCTTGAGACTGAGAGAGGAGACATAATGCTCAGGAGTTCTATAACTGTTTAAAATACTTGCTAGAGTCTCTGAAATCCCGAATTAGCTGTCTCAAGGCACATACTTTCATCCCAAATACTTTTTCATTCCTTTTCTTAATTTTAGGTGGGATACACTTTTTTTTTTTGTCTCATATATGTAATATAAAGCATTCATGCAAGCATCCTTTTTTCTTTTTTCTTTTTTTTTTCTTCTTTTTTCTTTTTTTTTTCTTTTTTTCTTTTTTTTTTTAAAATTTGAACAGAAAATTGACAGTATGGCCCAGGCATGTACCAGTACTAAATTATTATAATCTTGTATTTTAAATCATATTGATCACATTCCCCTTTCAGTCTCGTGGACTAGAATTCAGCCATCTGACTTAATGACCAGGATAAGACTCTGCATTAATGTTTTTTTGCAGCCTTGCAATGTATGGACTTGCTTTATATATGCTGATTCTAGCCTGAAAATCCTGATTGCTGAATACAGATTACTTGTGGTTAAGAAATACACCCTCTGTAGTTGCTTTTGTGACAGCAGTACACAAGAGCAGACTCTGAATGGCCTGCAGCATAGCATAATAGGAAAGCATTTAATTGCAATATTTGATGTGTCATGTTATTGTATATCTAAGTTTATCTGCTCTGAGAAGGGGGCTCAATAAGATGTCCTCCCATGGTCCCTTCCGAACTAAATTTTTATCTATTGCTCTAATGTGGAAATACCTATGGTTCAGCATCCTATTTCAGACTGCTTTGCATAAACATCCACTTCTGCTTTGTATATATTGCTTTCTATATCGCTTCCTACAAACATCCTGTGTAGTTAATTAGCTATAAAGCAAGACCAAAGAGACTTCTCTGTGAAACCTAGGTTAAATAATGGTCATTTTCAGCAGTGATTTCAAGGGTACTAGAATATTTTTATTGAAAGATGTAAGTTGATCTAGGATATCTCAAGAGTCTGTTTATTTTGTTAATGTTCATTTCAAGTTCATTTAACTTAAAATTAAAACATTCATGGAAAGTGTAGGCCACTTGTCCTGACCTGTCTTTGTGAAATGTTCAGAGTACTTCGCGTTTCACAGGGCTGAGTTCCCCAACTTCACTATGTCTGTCATGATTTCCATTTTAGCTCCAGACATACCTGTTATTGACCGAGCTTATTCAAAACTTAGCAGCAGTATCACAGTGGAGTGGAGAGCAGTACCTGGGGCTACTAGTTATCTGCTGACTGCACAAGATGGAGATTCTTTCGTTGAAACTGTAGTTACAAATTCTCCAGGCACAGTAACAGGACTGAAACCTGCCACCTTGTACAGAATCACTATCAAATCTATAAATTCAGGAGGAAGAAGCCAGCCTTCCCCTTTCAGAAAAGCAAAAACAGGTGGACTTTCAAATTCTTATTCTTATTTCAAATTCTGTAATGTTATTATAATATAAAGCATTCATGCAAGCATCCTTTTCTTTTTTTTTTTTAATTTGAACAGAAAATTAACAGTATAGCCCAGGCATGTACCAGTACTAAATTATTATAATCTTGTATTTTAAATTGTGTTGATCACATTCTCCTTTCAGTCTTGTGGACTAGAATTCAGCCATCTGACTTAATGACCAGGATAAGTCTCTGAATTAATGGTTTACTTTATGACAGTACTGTGAATTATATGTTTAATAGGAAATTTGACTAGAATTTGTATGAATATATGTATTTTAATTTAAGAAAATTGGGGTTTATTTTAATAAAAGGCATAACTTGAGGGAATGAAAGAAATTAAGAAACAAGTAAAAGTATAAAATAATAAGACAATGTAAAACTTAGAGGACAGGAAATCTTCTTGGTGATTTTAATTCTTTTACACACTCAACCTTTCCTACTTTGTGTATGAGTTACATTCATTTTACAAAACATGTGATATCATAATGGATGCACCAAATCAGTTTCCGTGTTTATTCTGTCAGTCTAGCATTAATTTATTTTTCTGGTTTTGATGTTGCCGAATTTGTCCCTCAAGAGTTTGGTGATTGTTGTTTCTGTGTGTTCATTTCAAATTTGGCCCTTTCAAACAGTATTACCGAAAACCGAGAAATTTACGAGACATTCTTTCTCAACAGTCCTGGCTGCTCCAATTCTATCTGTTAGTTCTCCAAGTTGTGACTCCATTGCAGTGAGATGGAAAGCTGTGTACATGGCAGCTGGATTCTCTGTGTCCCTCATGAGATCAGATGGTTTGGGCGGGATGCTGAAGGAGAACACCACCAATACCTCCTTGATATTTACAAATCTAGATCCAGGAACTCTCTATACTATCAAGGCATATGCCTGGAATGTCAATGGGATACCTGGAGATGATTTCACATATAACCAAAGAACAAGTAAGAAATTTTCTGAGACCAACTAAGCATTAAAAAATGTGCATGTACCAGAAAGTACTTATGTGTATGTGTTATGTTTTTCAAAGATACATTGGGTAGATTTTCAGATCATATAATTTTTACACCCATCTCAAAGTTCATGAAAGCTCAGATGACATGTCTTATGTTTAATGAATATTACTGAGGCAAAAATACCGTTAATTACCACTAAAGTGGTACCTAGGACAGGCCTCAGTAGGATTACATAAGCTTACACCAATTTGAGGATTTTTCTAAATGTGAGAAGCAAATACTCAAATATGCAAGGAGTTTCAACGGGCAGCTTTGTGACCGTGTACAACCAGAACTATTTCTTTTAAAAATTTTCACTTTAATATGAATGAGGGTAATGTCTGCACGACAAAAAATTCTATTTAGTTCTCAAGTTTTGAAAAGATATATCTGTAGGTCATATGCTAAGTTGTACTTTTTTGTTCCAAACTGATACACCCTAGGTCCTGAAACACCAGTGGATGTTCAAGTAGCTTTTAATAGCGGTGCTTTAAGAGCTGTTGTTTCTTGGATGCCAGCAGAAGGAGCTCTAACTTACAGTGTGACAGCCTCGAGTGGACTCCTGAAACTGAGCTGTAACACATCTTCTGCCTCCTGTGTGGTGCCATCACTCCAGTGCGGCTCTGAGTATTATGTTTCTGTCACAGCGTACAACGATGCTGGATCCAGTAAACCTGCTGATGCAGTAAGCTTGAAAACTAGTATGTGTCATCAATCCTTACACAGCTTATGGCATTTTAACGTGTATTTCTTTAATTTCAAATGCAAGTTAGTCCATTATAGTTCATGAGTGCTTCTCAAATAGTTGTTTCTGCTTCTGAACTCCATGCATGAACTGTGCCACATACCTTTCTATTTCGGGGGTAATAGTCTGAACTTTCTTCATGTTTCTGTGAGAGGAATTTGCAGTAGTGTATACTTTGTTGGCTGAACCAGTAGCTTGCATTTTTCTCTTACCAGAAGTATCTGTTATAAAGTCAATTTTCAAGTGTAAAACTAATATCAAGAATAACAGATCTGTCCTACTGGGTCAGGTCTGTCACGAATAGATTGGGAGAAATCTGTGAGGAGATAGCATTGAGGACTGGTGCTGAGAGCTGTTCTAGGCTAAATCTAGTTGTTACTCAGAAAGAAGGTCAACAAATAACCGCTTTCAGCTAAAGCAGCATCACTAGATTAAATTAAGATACATTCACATTTAGAGGTAGGAGCTTTGTCAGGACAAAAGGTTGCTCACTTCAGCTACTTAGCACTGCTGCCATGTCAGAGATTATTGCTTCCTGACCTGTTAGATGAACTGTCCATGTAAGCAAAACCTAGTCCATTTTTGTTATTATGTGCTACCTTAAAGTCACAACATTATTTACTTAATTATTTGATGTAATTTGCCTTATTTTGACTTCTCATTGGTGTGAGTTAGAGATCATCCATGTGAACAACTCAGAGTTGGATCTAACGGGATGAGAGAGCCTTAAGCAAGAGAGAACTTTCAAGCTGTGGGTTGTAGTCTTCTCAGCCAACTTTGCTTCAGCTAGATTATGTATATTCTTTCTAATAGCAGCAAGTTAAACTTTTCAAACTAGAAAGAAATTAAATATTATTTAAGCAAAAGCCATGGTGTTTGCAGTTTAATGTAACATTTTGAGGTGCCACCAGAAAGGAAACCTGAGCAAAGGACAGCTCTATTCAGACACAGCCAATGCCTTTCATATGATTATAACAAGGGTTTTCACATAAAGGCGTTTGGATGCCAACTGCTATTCAAGCTAGTATTCTGATTATCATCAAAAACTACCATTTGAGAGCACAGACTGTGCCAGTTCCTTTCAAAATACTGCCTGGTGCCACCGTTTTTGTTCACTGGGCCTCCTTAAGCAGACCTCTTCTGTTAAGACATGGAGGTAGCATCTATTTTCTTCCGTAAAAATCATGCTCGCTTTTTGTCTAGATGAAACTAGCATCCTCAATAAATGCAGATAAGTTGCTGTTTTCTTGAACAAGACAGAACTGTTCAAGCTGAGTAGAATAATTCTATATAGTCTTAATTTTCCTTTATTCCCCAAAAATATAAATTCAATGAAAACTTTCTGATTACATTTTTTAAAATTTTTCTTTCGTTTTTAATTTTTTTTTTCAGTTCCTTGTGCACCGGTAAACATATCAATTGAAGAGGATGAACCTGGCCACTTGTTGGTATTGTGGTCTAGCGTCAATTTTGGTCATTATTATGTGGTTTTTGTGAAGAGTGATGATGGCTTGGAAGTGCACTGCAACACGTCACATACTCAATGCCGTTTTCAGTCAGACTGTGGCTTTACTTATTTCATTAGTGTCTTCGCATATAACAAGGCAGGGCATAGTCCTTTAGGTGATGTATTCAACTACACTGCTGGTAAGTAGCAATATATTCTTGCAAATTCATTTTAGATACTTTAACTATGTTTATGGTAAAGCTGACTAGACATTTTTATTGGAAGATAGTGACAAACTTCTGGTTTTATTCAGTTTTTGGGCAGAACACACGAAGGTTGGCAGAGAAAAAGTAATGACATCACAGTTGAATTTAACTTGTGTAGACAAGTGCAACAACATACTTACAAACTCGAAAATAGTTTAACAATTCACATTCATCAGGCAAGGACATATGAATAACACACAGTCCTGGCATAACATACCAATTCTAGTCCTGGATTTTTTTTTCTATTGCCTTAGGAAGGGTGTAACCAAATTCTTAAACTTCCTCATAAGCAGTTTTCATATTTGGAAAATGAAAAAATGAGTTCAATGGGAAATTGTGAAGAACATTGTTAGAGTCAATTGAAATTTGAAATCAAGGATATACATACTTCCTATGTGTTACCTGTACATTAGAATGCCCTCTGAAGGAGGGGTACTGAACTAATTCAAAAAGTAAGTCTGGGATTAATGAGACTGTTTGCACAATATCGGTCACCTTTGGAGATTTAAGACATGAAGCACATAGATAAATGAAACGAAGCTCTTCGGTTTCGTGCCAGTTCTCAGTTTATGTTCATGTTTCCCTCTCTGCCTTGTCTGTTCCCAGCACCATGTTGCCCCAGCGACTTCAGGGCCGTGTTGGTGTCCAGCGACACGGTGGAGGTCACCTGGGCTCCTGCGCGAGGTGCTGAGCTGTACGAAACCAGAGCCGTTGGCCGGAGCGGCGCGGCGCTCTGCAACGACACGGCCACGGCCTGCACCTTGTCTGCCCTGCAGTGCGACACTCGGTACTCCATCACTGTTTATTCCTTCAGCGAGGCCAGGGGCAGCAACACGTCCTGTGTGTCTAAGGACGTGGTGACAGGTATGGCGATCGTTCTGCTTTCCTGTGGCAGAAGAAACAACCAGTTAGACACCACGGTGATGCACGGGTGAAAAGCGTTACTGGAGCGCAAAGTTAGTGTAGTTGGTAAATTAAAAGAAAATAGAATACTGGAAGTCTTTATAAATGTAAAGCAGGGACCTAAAAACAGATTGGGATTGAAAGCTTCTGATTGCTCCAAGTTTTTCAAAATCGGATTTACAATTCATCTCTGGATTTGTATGCAAAATCCTTAAGTTGTCAGTTCTGTCATGAGTTCTAAATTCTCACTAGGAGTAACCATTTAAGGATCGTATACTTTTCCACAGTAGTTTGTCTGTTCTAACTGGATGTTAATTTTTGTATGTCACTTACATAGTATGCCTAAACTGTTTAAATATTGTTAATATGAAATATTTCAGCTCCCTGCAGTCCTGAAATTAAAAATATCTCAAAGGAAGCTCTTTCTGTAATCAGTGTGCACTGGCAATCTGACAATGAAGAAGCTACATATATTGTCACTGCCAGAGGAGAGGCTGGACTTTGGCATTGCACGAGCTCTGGGAATTCCTGTACCCTAATTAATCTTCCCTGTGGATCTGCTTTCTCTGTTAGTGCTGTAGCACAATCACCAGCAGGACAGAGCTTACCAAGCTACAGTGTCCCTTTAGAGACAGGTATGTGGGAATTGTATATAGTGGAAAATATTTAGCAGCATAATATTAAAATAGTTCTATGTGTCTTCATGTGGTTTTGGCTTTTTTTTGTTTAAAAAATTACAATGTGTGCATATTATACTAACTGATGGCTGGATGTTCTCTGCTTAAATGCGTATGTATCTGCGTGTGAGAGGAGGAAGGATCATTTGGCACTTGCCTCATACTGAGAAGCCTTAGTGCAACCAATTATCACTTGGCACAGCTAACTAAAATATAACCATATGATCCACTCATGTAATGCATAACTTGCTTGTCAGCATTTTGACCTTTAATATTACCGGGAGAGGCAATGAGGTGATGTCCATGTCAACAAATAAACAGTGTGAAGAACAGATTAAAGCATGTCCTGCCCGTCCTGCTATTAATTTGCTAGCAGAGTTTTGTCCTGTAATTCTTACCCAGACAATCCCCAGGCACTGTTCAGAGATTAATGTACACCAGGATCTGTTTTTAACAGGTAGTTTGGCTGCGGTCATTTTACGTTGTAAAGGAAGAGACTTAAAACAGAGACAGAGCCAGACTGAGCTGTATGGCTTCAGGGGTAGAGGTGGACCCTGCTTAATTAAACTACAGATGTACCCTAATATTCTGATGACAAATTTTAGTAATTTTTAGTATCTTGGTGAACAATTATATTATAATAATTCCAGGGTTATACTCTTATAGACAAATTGATCTTATATTGCCATTCTGTTTATCAGAAGCTTGCGAAAATAGTCAAGTATTTTTCAGCATGCTGATGTTTGCATGAAAAGTATGCAAGTCTTCATTCCTTTGCTTTTGATCATGTACTATTCTAGTTGCAAACCCTCAACCTTCCATTTTCCAAGATCAAAACAGAATTGACTGCCCTATTTTTTTGTTCTTTTTAAGCTCCTTGTTGCCCTAATGACCTGATACTAACTCAAGTGACACAGTCTGTAACAAATATCAGCTGGTCTGTTGGGATGGGTGCACAGACCTATGTAACAACATTGGCGTCTCCAAAGGGACAGGCAAAGTGTCACACTCTTCAAAACTACTGTCTCCTGGGATGCATCACGTGTGGCACCAACTACACAGTATCTCTGAAAGCAATCAGCGAAACGGGTTTGACATCCAGTTGCACATATCGAGGATATTCTTCCAGTATGTGGGTTGTAAATGCAATTGGGAAGAAAAAGACTCAGTAAACAACTTAATTCTGTGTAGTGCTCCTCTCATACAAATAGTGCAGCTGAAATGCAATACGTAGTTAATATACTTGCAGTTTCCTCTTTTAAATAAATGCACTTTAGGTTATTTTCACACATCTTTTAAACCATGTTCTTTTAACTGCCATCAGGTGGCCATGTAAAGTTTTCATAGCATCACTCCAGAACCAATTATTTAATTTTAATTATGCTACGGCATAATTAAATTTTAGAGATCACAAAAGGATTCTGGGCACTCCAGGGTAGCCCTAGTGCCTCCATAGTCAGAAGAGAGTAACAATACTCCAATGTGCAAAACAATGGCTGAATTCCAGCTCCATAAGAGCCTGATAGAACATTTTCTTCCCTAGTTCAGTTCAAGAATTATTTTGGCTTTCAGTGAAGTAACAATTTCTCTTTGAAATGCTGGAATCTAGTGTGATAGTAATCATGTAATCTGGTTTAAAATGCACTCTAGGCATTTATAACGTATTGTGGGGTCACAAAATGTGATAATTAATATTTATTTTATTAGGTGCTTGCTGCCCTTCTGGGGTGAAGCTATATAGACTCAGCAATAATGGTATCAGAGTACACTGGCGAGCTTCTGAAGCAGCGATAAACTACAATACTGATTTACATGGCTCAAAAGACAATTTCACCTGTACCCCTAGCTCAGGTCTCAGCCACTGTGATATCACTGAGATACCTTGTGGGGATGTCTACACAGTGGTTGTATCTCCAGTTACTGATAAGGGGCAGAAGCTTACATTTTGTCCTAAAAGAATGTATTCAGGTAAAACTTAAATTTCTTTGAGTGGTGTATTTTTGTCCATGCATGCTAGATGGTTGAAATGTAATCTGAAGTTATGTGAGTAAAGGTGGCATGGAATGGAACTTTTCTATTCTAGTGTTGACTCCAGAGTAAACTTTAAGGGTGCTATCTTGCGATATCTGTGACGGGAACTTCACAGGAGCGTTTTGGGACTGGGCATACTTATCCACATGGGTGCCTCTTAACTAGATCACCAATAACCTGGTGAATACAGAGAAGTTAATTCTCAGTTGGGAGGTTAGTAGTGGTTAGAATACAGAAGCAAATAAATGAGAACTTTTAATTGGTTTGTTTTCTAATTTGTTTTACAGAATTACTGTTTTTGAATAAAAAAACAAATTGAGAACTTCTATGAACCACTCCTAAGTGCATTTTTAAAGTAAACATTGTTTAAAGTAGTAGTAATTTCCTTGGGAGTCCTTTCCCAGGGCATAAATTTAATTATTTATAAAACTATTGCTATGTGATGGGATTGTGCAGTTGTATAGCATGGACTACATTATACAGACTACCAATGTTTTTGAGCTTACAACCTGTCACCTAACGTTTATGCTACTGTTTCATGTCATTTCAGTAACCTGTTCTGGAAGCTCTGTTGGAATGGGTAAGAGCACATAACACATTCATTTCAACTCCATGATGTTTGTAAAACATGTTAGCATCATGTAACTCCAAATAAGATGCAAATAATGTATATATTTGACAGTAAAGCCTTGTGTTAGTGTTATACAGGTTTGTCTCACCCTCCCATCTTAAAATGCATAATTAAAAAAAAGAATCTTAACCTGTATTGTGGCCTGTATACCATCATACATTCTACACTGTCACAACATCTACTACTTATCTGATAGCACATAATAAAAAGGAGGCTTATCTTTTATAGCCTCGCTATATCCCATTACAATTTATACTAGGTTGCACTTTTGATTTTTATTATCAAAAAAAGAAAAAAGTGTGGCTTACCTCAAACTATTTTACCTCATTTCTTCTGGGGTATCAACAGGACAGTGTTGTGCTTTATTTGCCTATATAAACTGTCAGAAACATCATCAAAAACAGCCACTGAACAAACATTTCTCAAGCCAGTTGCTTTTCCATAACTGAAATCGTCTTAATTTCTGAATTCTCTTACAGTGATTTATAGAGGAAAGAGCAATGCAGGACAACATATCTAGACAGAAATTCTGGTTCAGATAAGGAGGTAAGTTATAAGAGTCGTAATTCAGATTAGTATGTATTAATCAAACTTTTCCTGCTGCTTAAATCTTTGGGATTGGAGAGTTAAACTTCAGCAATCTTCTATATCCTCAATAGAACTGGTTTGTAAAAATCCATCATATTTACCTCGGAAACCTCATGTTGTCTACTCCTACTATTAATACTGATTTGTCCTCTCCTCCATTTACAATAAAACCATCTTTCACTTCATTAAGCCTTTTCTAATACTATCTTGTAGCTCCCCAGAGAAGCCCTTGAAATCCAAACAGATCTAGATACTCTTCAGCACTCATTTACTTTCTCTCTCTGCTAGCTAAAATTGCTCATTCTCCAACAAAAGTACTGGTGTTCTGGACTATTTACTGCCCTTGTCTCAAAAGGGTGGCAAGAAGTCACTGCTGACTTTTTTTTTCCCCCCAAAGGCTGATCATCTCTTTGCTGCTGTTCTCTTACAGCTATCCTGGGTGTTAAGGTTGTTGATAACTCTGTTCTACCCAAATGCTCTTCTCGGTCCTTCTTTCCCTGAAGCTGGAAAGATGACATCTGTGCTTAACTGCAACAGTCACAGCTGCTTGAGGACTGGGAGGAGGGAAGCTGAACAGCTGGTAGCCACATCTGAGATCTAATCCAGGACATTAAATTTGAGCCCCATCTGATGAGATAATCTTTAAAATGCAGTGGAACACTGACAGAGATCTCCATAATCTTGAACTGTAATTTTCCCTGTAAAGCAATCAGTTTTAAAAGCTCTTCCAGGAGAGTTACTAATCAGTAGGTGTGTTCTAGACCTAATGTATCAGTGAAATAGTAAAGGCTGAAATAAAGGTTAAACAAGTGAAATTTAACTCCTTAAAAAAACCCAAAAAACACAGCAGTTTAGGTGCACTCAATTAAAAGAAGCTTGAGGCTTAATGAAGTATTCTAAGGCTATTTCATTTTAGTTTTAAAAAAAGTTTCTTCCTTTGCAGTTTTGAGAGTTGACTCATGAGGGTAAACATAACATCCTCTTCACATTAACTGATTTGTTTTCCTTTGTAGCTAATGAAGAGGTGACATTTATTACTACAATTTTAATTTCCCGTTTTTCAGAGAAAGCAGAGCCTTTTCTTGTTCCACACTGGTTACTTTTTCAGCCAACACAGAAAGCAAAGTTCAAATTCAAGGCTTTTATACACATACAAAAAGTAAAATAATTACTCAAAGATGTCTTACAAAAATAGTGTTCAGAAGTTTATGTATAAAGGTTACCAAAGGCAACGGGGTTTTTAACGCTATTTTCAGCTTCTAAAAACAGACACCAGGCATTCTGAAAGTTTCCTTTCTTCACAGAACACAGTTGTACTGGGTATCTCAGTCACTGCTTCTGACCACTTGCACAAAACAATCTCATGGGAATCTCACTCTTCAAGAAATTAATTGTAGATGTGTGTTTAACCAAGTGGCTATTAAATGGATTCTCAGAGATCTAAAGCAACCAGTTTCTTTTGGAAGCAAATTAAAGCCACAGCTTTCTTCTTGTAATATAAACAATTCTGATATGTCCACGCTCAAACAGTAACTCCGATGCATTTTTAGCTATTATAAACGGTTGGTGTATTTTTTTCTCCGTTCTTCCTAGCACACGGACATTGACATCTCAAAGTTACACAGTACAACTGTGACAATGCTGCAGTTCTATTTTCATCACCTTCTCTTACTTTCATGATTGCAAACAAAAAGTGTAATGGTAACAGAACCTAGTATTTGCATGTCTGTTAAAAAAAAAAAGGCAAAAAGCTGAAGAGGAGTCGAGATTCCAAGAAAAAACACCAAATTGATTCAGCTCAAAAAACATAGTTAGAAGATGCAGACAATTTACCGAAACAGGTAGCAAAAGCAATACAACCAGACTGAGGTAGATCCACACCACCTACTGTGGCTGTGTATACGTTGCAGGCATTGTTACTCAGGCATTAGACATTGAGTAATAATAATAATTAACACTGCTGATACATGAAATGTCACTGACACTGAGATGATCAAAAAAATTTAGTCAGGACAAGTTTCAGGTTCTCTCCAGATTGAGACAAATGCTTTTTTATGGGTCACGCTGACTTGTTTTAAAGTCACAGGAAAGTACAATTAGATGTAGTGTTTTTCGTAGATGCAGTTTCTATACTATTGGCTAGTATGAAGCTCTGGTCTTCACGAAGCAAAAAAACCCAACCAACCAAAAAAACCCAAATAAACTCCAAAATAACAACAAAAAAACAAACCCACAAAACCCAAGCAACCCAGCCCCACAAACCTCTTAAAAGAAAAAGATGAGACATGTTCAAGGCCAGGTTGAATGAGGCTGTGAGCAACCTGATCTAGTGGAAGGTGTCCCTGCCCATGACAGGGCAGTTTGAACTAGATGATCTTTAAGGTCCTTTCCAGCCCAAACCATTCTATGATTCTGTTTTATGAATCAAGAAAATTTCTGTTGAAGACTCAGAGGTAGGCAGCATATTTGTATGCTTAGTAAAATTAATGCTTTCAGAACAGTTTCTGTGAAATCACTTATACTAACAAATGAAGTGATTAAAAACACCTAGGTGATTTCATGATAGGTGCCTTTGTTAATGCTTACTTCATGCAAAATTTCAATTAAGTAATTCTAAAGTTGTATTAGTCACAATTACACAAAGGTGAACACTTGCAAAAAAAAGGGTATTGTTCCAAATACAAATTATTTGTAATTGTATTTGATACAGAAGTAATAGCTCAAAACTTACATAGGCTGGTTTTCAGTCTAGTAAAAGAAACTGGTGAAAAATCTTATCTTTCAGCCCGTTTCAGACTGGACCCAAAATTGCTGACACTTAAGTGTTCTCCCACATCCAACTATTGTTGGAGGAAGAAAAAAAAAAAAGAGATACAGTGACAACTACATTACAAAACCTCCAGAGTGGCATTTAAATGCTGTTTTACCCTGCATAATAACTGGTGGATGTCTCCTATGCGTAGTTACGTGCACTTCATGGCAGTGCAGAAACAGCTCAAACATCTACCAAAGCTGGTAGAAGTGTTCTTTCAGGTTCCCCTTAACGAGATCTGGGCTGTCTGTGTCAGTACAGTAGTATTCAGCTGTAAATACTACAAGTATGAACTTATTCATATTTCTTCAGCAATATATAAATGCAAGTATAAAAACCATGGGTATGCATGTTTTTATACTCATTCATATTTCTTCAGCAATATATAAGTGCAAGTTTAAAAACCCATGGGTATGCATAGTGTACTAAGTACCCCGCCAACGCAATCTGAAAAATTGCCCTGCCATTCAAGTTACCTTTTTCCGTACACACAATCAAAATACCACAGCTATTGTTTAAAACACATACAAGTCCTTTTGTACTGACACTAATTACCTGCATAGTTATGTGGTATTAGATAGATGTGAATCTCTGGGGGCAAAGCCTTGACCCTGCCTTAAAATAAAACAAAGCCAGTTTGCCACCTCTTCAGATCTGAAATATTGTTAAACTAATTGAGTGATATCCTCAAAAGAAAAAAAGTTAAAACAAACTAGAGGTGTACTTCTCAAATTAGTATTATTAGTCCAGTAAGTACTTACCTCTGGAGCCACAGGACATTTCAAAGAGATTAGGCTTCAAGAGGAATAACTATCCCAACTAGATAAATACAGACGTGGCATACTGTGGAAATCTGTTCCGTAGCACTTGGTTTGTTGCACTTTTACCCTTAGAACTGAAGAGTAACTGCACAGGCTGACAGACAGAAGCCCTGCAACCACCCCTCCTGGAAAAATCTCTCACAATACCTCCAATTATAATTGGCAGAAATTTTCTTCTGCTGACCAGGACCCAAATGCCCACTTCAGCTGTACTGCTAGTAACTGCATCAGACCAGTCAGCACTGGAGACTCCACTGATCTTACCATTTCTCATCAGAGATGCTTTGTAGAAGTTATGTGGATCTGTTCCTTCTGGTTTCAAGGAAGGTCATATGAAATAAAACGGCATCAGAAAGACAAAAATTAATGAGTCCCTGGATCCAAGATACTAAATCCCAATGGTAATTTAAGACAGGTGTCTTGGTGAATCGTTTTCCTGGGTCTTGGTCAGTCATGAAGGTTGTGCTATCCATTACACTGCTAGCTCAAGTACATAATACGGATCTAATTAAATCCAAAAGTCAGAAAGGACTATTTATTGAAAAATAAAAGCAAAGTCCTCAAATTATTGCACTTGCAAGAGATACTGGCACGAGCCAGTCTTTACACAAGCTGTATCAAAATGTTCACTATCTTCAGTGTGATTAGGCAGCTGTCTCCATTTTAAGGTCAGAGACTGTTTCTCAAATAACTGGATTTTGACTGCAAATAAATCATTCTTTCACTGTATTTCCCAACAATGGCAGCAGAAGGAACAACTGGAAATCAGTAGTCCATCTTCCCTGACAGAACACCAGCCTTGCAGCCTCTCTGCCCAAAAACCTCCTTCAGAAGCTCATAGGCTGAAGGTTAGAAAGCTGAGACCAGAAGCCACCTCGTGGCAAAGAGGTAAATTAAAATTGCCATTGTTCTGACAGAAGCCATGCCATCTCCTGGCAGACTGCAAAGGCAGTTCTAACCATCTACTAGCCAGGCTATTTCTTAAACAGCCAATATACTTTTTCTCCTCCCATATTAAATGGGAGTTCAGTATTTTCATCTTACACTGCAGTGAAAACAGCTTGTTGAAGCTTAAACTTTGTTTCAAGCTCAAATTTTAAATTGGGTAACAAAAATATAAGCAGACAATACCTGAACAACCTCAGTATTAAAAGATTTCTAATACTAAGGATCACAGTGACAAAGGAAAGACTAGCAATTCAGAAAACAGTAAGAGCAGGGAGAAAGAAAAAATTGAGTTTGTTATTTTTGCTTCTTTGAATACTATGGAATGAAGTCTATTGTTAGAAATTCAAGCAGTTTGTTTTCTCCTGGAGGTTTTAAAAAAATATTAATATTTAAATATCGTAACTAGATGGCCTGCATCACACAGAAGCAAAAAAGGCAGAAACATCAATTTATTTCTACCTTCAGGTCACTTCATGGCCATGAATGAGCCACACTTCACGTTCTTCCCATTTTTGGGCTGCTGCATTTCTTCAGCACATCTTCTGTGTAAGGTACCTATTACATAAAATCCCTTGTTCATACAAAGCGTCACTTAGCCTGAAAATGAAACACGGAGGAACCCGAACACTCTTCAACTGGCAATGAACATGCAGGGAAAAGCTGACACCCAATACAAAGGAATTAATTGAGAGTTTATTCCAGATGGTTCTCCTCACTTCGTATACAAGTCATCAGAATAATCTATCAAATAGACTTGGACTTTAATGATATGATTTTCTTCTATAATGCATTTTGGTTTTTGCTTCTAACAACCTGTTTAAAAAAAAAATCTGCCAGATGAAATGTTCAGCACAAACTGCAATCCTTACTATTTGTAGAAAATATGACTTAAAAAAGGACACTATCAGGTAATTGTTGTAAATGTTTACACTTATAAAAATGCTTTGGAAGCTTGAAACTGAAATCCTTTGTAATAATTTTCTTCTTCCTACCTCCCTCTTCCCATCTTAATGCCTTTATTAGCCCAGGATTATTATAAATGACAGAGCATAGCTGCTGATTAAAAACATTAAAAGACCACAAACGGATAAACTGTGTTTTTAAAAAAATGGAAGCTTACATGGATTTTTTTCAAACAAATAAAATGCATAGATGGCTACGGTACTCATCCATCAACCTTTACAGTGTCTGCTTGAGGTAGGCTTTCTAAAGAATTACTAACAAGCCCCAACAATCTAAATCTTTGCGTCAAAACCACTGTCTCCTCAAAGTCCACGCTCAATTTCACACCAGTGGTGATCAACAACATAATACATTTTAAAGGGTTTGGAAAAAACAGCAGGTACAGTGGACATGTGTGTTACTTCTAAATCTGCAGCCCTCAATGTACATCGTATGCACATAAATATCTCAGCTATAATACACATTCAAGATCCATCCCTAAAAGCCATACTATTGCATAAAGCACAGCCATGCTAACTTCAGGATACAAACCATAATTCCACATCTACAAAACGAAAGTAGAATTAGTGGCAGTTTATTGCCTCATACAAATTTAACCAACATGGCAACCATGCCAAAGGAATTAAAACATTTTCAGGACATATGTACAGACTGTACATTTCAGAAACATCTGAACAATAAAAATGCAAGAACAATCTCCGCATTACAAATTAAACTAAACGAATGGTTGGAAACGGTCAATGCATTGAATGGGTTTACAAAGGCACTTCCCTAGCCGAAAGAGGAAATGACAATTTGCAGCCTAGAGGGAGGCGGGAGAAGAGTGCTCATCAACTACTGCACAATCTCAACTTTAAGAAAAAATAAGCAGGATTTAATCAAACATTTATAGGATTCAATGTGATCCACTTCCGAAAGAGTTCACACAGTCTCATCTTTGTCTTTATGTTGCTTTTCTTGGCTCTCTCGTTCCGTACTTTGGCTCCTTCGACGATCGTGTTTGTCCGAATGGTCCTTGCCATCGCTGTGATCATGTTTGTGGGAACGTTCTTTGCTTCTGCTACGCTTTCTAGATTTTTCTTTGCTGGGACTCTGGTCTCGTTTTCTGGACTTCTCAACACTATCTGTTCTTCCTCTGCTTCTGCTTCTACTTCGTCTATTTGACTTCTCTTTAGCTTCATTTTTATGTTTATTTGATTTCTCTTTGCTCTTGCTTCTGCTGCGCTTACCTGTATTCTTACTTCGGCTCCTACTCCTATGCTTTCTTTCCCGGCTTCGACTTCTACTATGTTTTCTCTCTTTTTTGGAATCCCTTTTGTCATCCCTGTGTTTCTTGTCATCCTTGTCATCCTTGTGTCTTCTCTCTTCTGTATCACCCTTACTTCTTCTTTCTTTTGATCTTTCTCTAGACCGATCTTTTTCCCTCTCACTACCTCTCTCCTTATCATAATCTCTCTCTTTTTTCCGGCTCCGTTCATTTTCTTTCTCTCTCTCCCTATCCCTGTCTCTTCTATCTCCTTTCCTGTCACGACTGCGACTACGGCTTCTGTATCTGTCCCTGCTTCTGCTTCGCCTCCGTTCTAGTGTGCGATCAGTGCTTCGAGATCTCCGCCTTTCTTTTTCTCTCTCCTTAGCTTCACGTTCTAATCTCTGCCGTTCTCTTTCTCTTTCTAGTTCTCTATCAAAACTAGATGATCCGTGGCCTTCTCGATGATGACTTCTGCTTCTGGATCTTCTGGGAGACCTCCTGGGACTGATGGATCGTCTTGGAGACCTTTTAAAATAAGAGATATTCAATATGAAACACAACCTTTTCAAGTTAAGGGACCCTCTTTACTTTCCGATATATACTTTACATAGACAGTCTATATTTCATCTTAAATACCAAATATCATCTGATGATTTTAAACCATTAGCTTCCATAAACTGTTTTGCCTGTTGCCTTAAAACCTATCTCAGGGAAAAGACGACACATTTCTGATAGTTAAGTAGTTTGATATTGAAATTCTAACATTCATTTTCAAAATAACGTGTGTATGACCTTGAACGTCTCCGTTCTGCATGCCGGTCTATTTCTTCCATTCCCTCCTTGCCATCTTTCTTGATTTTTCTAGGTCTGCTTTTAATTTGCTGGTCAATAGTTTTCTGGACTGGCACAGGAATTCTTGGAAACAACGTGGAAAACCATTCAAGCTTAGTGAGGAAGGAACAAAGCATCTCCCCGATGGTCATAACACAACCCCCACCTGCCTTCACATCCAGGTCCTACAAAATACAAGCAAAAAATAGCCTGATGGTCAAAAATATTCTTTACCGATTTCCAAAAAAAAAAATGCTGCTACATTACTGCCCTCTTGAAGTCTCATGATTATGAAAGTTTACTTGTCTGCTATTCTAATACATTTCCTTAGAAAAATTCAAACTCTGCACCCTTTGGTTTTGGCAGTATGTTATAGATAGGGAATGGGACTTAATATATATGCATGCAGGCACATACTAATCCTGCAGCCATCTGGACAGTAAGGGACTGTCGATGAAGAGATTAACACAAAATCCCCTTACACAGTCTGGTTATACGGTATGATCTTGTATTTATTTAAATGCCACAAAGTTGAGAACTCCTCTCAAACTACATTTAATACTCCATTTTGTGGATGTACAACTGCGTACCATCATACCCAACCCTGTGGCCTAAATCATTTAAGAACTACATCATTGCCTATCTAAAAATGATCATAGAAAAACCTCTAGTACAAAATGGCATCCTAACAGAATTGGAAGCAATAGCAAACCAACTGCCATGAAGCAGTGAGGTTTCTAATTTAGAAATATGTAAAAAAATAAATAAATGAACAAATAATTGGAAACGCATAATCCATGATGACCATTGTCTCTGAAAAGGGTCATTACCGCATGAAGGCCTTCTTGCTATGCCCTCTCACAGCTCAGGACATGTTAGTCAGCTATTGTCAGTCCCAAACCTATAGTGCAAGCACACAAGGAAAGTGAGATTTGTTATCTAAACAGGAAGAGAAAATCTAAATGTAAAACTGCTTGCACTCACACACATTTAAGTGTTCAGATATACAGTTTTTCCAAATATAATCGCTGCAGAGATCTAAAGAAGAAAAAAAGGAGTTAAATGTAGCACCTGGAGAGTATGTACAGTTAAACAAATTAAACAGAAGAAGCATTTTGAAAAGTAACTCTGTATCCTGGGAACTTTTTCACAGCAGCATGACAAAAGATGAACTGCTTCCACATATTTAAGAACTGGAGAAAAAAAAATCCTGTAGGTTTAAATAATTCCATATAAATAAATACACTTCATCCTATTAAGCTTGACCAGGACTGGTAAGAAACTTAAGACAAGCAGCCTCAAGCACATTTTCCTACATAACACAAAGCTTCTGAAAGCAGCTGGGAAAGAAACACTGATTTCGAAAACATATTGGGAGGTTTTAAACAACAATGAACAAGTATATGCTGATAACCAGTATCTGCAAGATTTGAAATGCATAAACTAAGAAAGGTGCTTTGAATAATGAACCTGTTTTAAAACTTGTACAATGAATCGCACTTGTGATCAAGTCGTTTGTGGGACCCTGAAAACGAAGCCACCCCAATTTTCCTCATAAGTTAATACAACACCGCAGAGAAGAGTTCAAATTAACTAGCACCACCTAGGGGAGAAGGAGGAAATCACAGCTATGCAATCAAGATTTAAATTTGCTCTGATTTTTGCTACAAACGTGCAACACCAAAGGTTTACCTGAAATAACAGCTGTTTCCTTTGCACAGCATTTTTGATACTTAGCATGAAAGAAGCTGTTTCAAAATCAATACACTGCATTGCACTCAGATATAATTAATGCTGTTTTTAATACAAGTATTTGGACATCGTTTGCAACTACATTTGAAATTTGTTGAAGTAGATGCCTACTGTCACACTGAAGAGGGCCAGTGATCCTTCCTGTTCCATTCTTAAATCTAGGATGTAATTTTAAACCTGCTCAATAAACACAAATTGCAATAGTATGTAGCAGACTGTATATTCAGCTTGATAGACCAAGAAACCTCTCCCACCAGCTCCTACTCTGTTTCTCCAGACAGTAAACCAGGACTATGGTACCAAAGGTATTCTTCCAGCTGACTGCATAATAACACAAGCTCTTTACTGAACTACTTCAGTTAGCAACTCATGTTTCTTTTTTGCCCCATTAGCAAAGACAATAAGGTTACTAGAAACAATGCCACCTTATGCAGTAATTAGGTTGTTTGTTCCTCCTCTGAAGAAATCCTGGATTTAGTTATTCCAGGACATGAATAAAAACCACAGAGTTCTGGTAATATTTTTTAAAGGTAAAAGTTGGTTTCTATTAGCCACTCTTCTGTGTGAGCACCAACTCCCCATCCCAGTAAAAATGCAAAATACAAGTTTAGCACTCTCAGGACTTACTATACCTTGTAAAAAACACACAGAAGCTGCACTCACACCGCCCATCTGCATCCTGATTTAATAAACCTGTCTTCACAGGGCTTTGTAGTATTTGACACAGTAACATCCTAACCAATGGGAAATTCTGTTGTATCTTTGAAATCTAAGAACAATGACCTGGGTCCCAGTTCAGACCTGCTTCATGCACTAATTAATGAAATTACAAGAACATAACATTGCAACATTCAACTACAGAAAACCTTATCAAACACTGTTTAAGCCTAAAGTAGTAACAGGAAAAGAAACAAAAGAAAACAAATTATTACCCTCGCCGACATACCTCTTCATCATCAAGAAAGGATTCAAACCAGTCCCACAGATCTGTAGGTGGCTGTGTGTACCTTTAAGTACAAAAAGAATGTAAAATTTTAATACAGCTTTCTGTCTACTAGATTAGCCATTAGTTGATTACATTGATACTTACCTAATATACATAAATCCAAGAGCCCTAATATATGGAGAGTCTGTATGAGTTATAAGGCCCATCACTTGCTTACGAGTGAGTTTCAGCGTAAATAATTTGTAGAGCAGACAAAAGGCAGTAGACACAATTCCTCCAGTTCCAACACCACGTACCTTTCAAAAGAAAAAAAAAGTTAGGTCACAAGACAGAAAGTCACAAAGACATTATCCCAAATCTGCAAAAGAATATGAGAACAGGATAAAATCTCTATCTACAAATAGAGCTATGTGGAAAAAGTAACACTACTTGCATCCACAGCTCTGGAAGCAAGGGGAATATCTCAACTCTTTGTAATAAATGCTTTTACATCTAGGGACTGAGACAACATGCAAGCAAGTTTCAGCTATGCTTGGGAAATTTATTTACCAGACAGAAAAATTTAAGGCAGCACGTACTTCTACTTACCCCTCCACACATCCCTGTCTGGCCTGCTGTTTTTCTGCTCCCCTTTTCCCATGGTTCCACATGCGTAACCTGAAAGGGCAGGGTCAGGGGGAGGAAGGAAAGAAAGAAAATGACAATTACAACCTCCATGTTTAGCTGCCTATATAAACCTAATTTAAACAATGGACACCCTAAGTCCATCTTAAATAGCTTGTCTTCTACTGAATTCAAGATCAAGTCTGCTTTGTCATTAAAGCAAAGCATTTGGCTTTTTTAATTACCACATTAAGAAATTATGGCCAAGATTGTGGATGAAGTTTTTTTTAAAAAAAAAAAGCAAGCAAGCAGCCATGCTTATTCTATACTCCACATATTTTTACATACTTGACTAAACCCCATCATTACTATTTTCTAAACTGTCTCTTAACAGGCTTAGTGATACTTGCTGATGACAGCTACAGAAGTCAAAATCTATAGTCTCATTCATCAATCTCATTTATGCAGTAAGCTTAGCTAGAGATTTGAGTGCCACCTACAAATAGGACAAAAGAAAGAGGTCTATGAAGTGTAGTATTTTATGCTAAAAAGCCAGTGTTTTTTCCTGTAGATCGCAGTGATGTTCTTAGATAAAATGGTTCCTAAGTACGAATAAAGCTTGCCCAATTCAAATCTTTTGAGATGCATTTAGAGATGAGTGCACAAACACAGTCAACCAACACCATTTCTTAAATTTGATGGTAGGAATCATAAACAAGTTAAGAACCATAAAACTGCCTAAGCTACATTTGAAATTGTGAAATTCAGAGATGTAATAGCTGGCTCAATAAACAAGTCTATTTCCTAAACACACCAACTTGAAAAAGTAAAAACAAGACAAAAGAGATACAATGATGTTACACAAGATTGGGGATAAGAGTTTATGGCCAAGCTGTACTGTAGTTCACAAATTAAAATTCTTTAACAGTACATGCAACAAAACTAATTACGTACAGAGTCACATGAAATCAGAGATATACTAACAGCTGAAGTTGCTGAATGGTTTTTCCACAGTTGCTGTCTTATCCAGATAGGAAAGATGAGAGATGCCAATGCCATAGAATCCAGAATTCACTATGACTTCCTGTATTATTAGCATCATACCAGAAACTCACAAATACTACATAAATAATACTGGGCATCTCTCTGATTATTCAGTTTTGCCTCTCACAGGAAATTAAAGTATTTTTTAGTCAAAGGATCAAGTGTGACACTATCACAAGGGTAGTTTTCAATTGTTTCATTACAGTTACATTTATTGGCCACAATCAATTGAACATGCTGGTCTTGAAGATACCAATAAAAAAACAAAGTTCTGAAAACAATACTCATTTCAGAAAAGAGCATTTAAAGTTTTCATCCTACAAAGACCACTGCATACACTTAACTTGTTGCAAGTACAGAGATCAAATGAAGCTGAGGGCATGCACATGGGTGCGAAGATCAGGAATAAAGACAGAGGAAGTTATCCACTTTGCAGATACAGAACTGAAACAGGAGACCAGAACTGGAAGTAAATTAATTTAAATATCTAGACAGAATCCATATCTTCAAAGATGGTTGCTATCACTAGCTGCTTGTGTGCCTTAAGATCATCATTCCTGAGAATCCAGCACTCAGTATTCTTAAATTATTTAAATGAGCCACTTATTTTGGTTCCCAAACACAAAATACACTCAAAAATACACTTGCTGTAGTGGGTAACGCTACATCCAAAAAAAGAAAAAAGCCAGCAATTTTTCAGGAATCTTGAACAGAATTCAAACCTTCTGAATATCAATGACATACCTTAACCATCAGGTTATCTTCTCCCTTAGACCTACTACTCATGCATAAGTAAGGGGCTGAGTTTTCTCTTGATTTAGCATGCAGTTTTGAGTCAGAATAACTATCACGTTCAGTAAACAAACTTTATTTACATAGGATTAATATGCAGATATTTCAATTTTCTGAAAATATGTTTCTTCTGTAAGTTTTTCAGCTCTTGCCATCACAGTATTAGGAGAATTTAAGGAGTCTGCTCCAGATGACAGAGCACAGGCGAAGAAGTGCTATCATTAAGGAAAAAAACAGTAGCACCACCTTCATAAGTAAGTGCAAACAATACCAAAAATCTCAAAATACTTCTGTGGAGTTATTTTTCACAATTATAGTGCCCTAAATAACTTGAATTGCTCTGGTTAAATGAGACAAAAAGGCTATATTTTTGTTTTTTTCGTTTCAAAGTATATTGAAGCCTACTAGCTGACACAGTAACATTATCAACCAGAATCAATTCACCTGAGAAAAATACTTCAATAACCATCAAAGTACAGCTGACTGAAGACAGCAGCCTGAATTATGGAAGTTTTGCTCTTATTGTCAGAACAAAGAACGTGGCTGTGTTGATGAGCATTAATTATGCATACCTCTACCTGGGAGACTGGCTTGATGGAAGCCTCGCTGCAAAACTGATTCAATCCTGCTAACAAAACAAGAACTGAGACATGGGTGCACTGATACAGTTCAGTTATCTCCCCGGCACATCCTACCTAACGCCAATGGAAGGACTACAACAAACTAGTTTTTGACTGGGTGTGGAGAGGGGGGAATCCTGATCAATAACTAAAGAAGAAGGCCACATGCACACTCCTGTTGAAACCACCTACAGTCACCACCGTACCTTCTGCGCCGGCAACTCCTAGGCTGCTGCGAGCGCTCGTCTCCAGCAGTGGCATGCGGATCGGGTCCCCTCCCCACTCTCCGACGGAGAGCGCGGTCCCTACACAGCCAGTTGATCCCCACTGCCCTCGCTCACACTGCCCACTCCACAACTAACTTACAACTCTGCAATTCCAAACCCGACGCGAAACACGCTTCTTTTGTAAGAGAGCGAAGGCAGCACCTTGGATTCCCCCAATGAAGCAACAAAAATGAGATTCGCTCCCATCCGTTACCGCAAGATACGGGGCAGGAAGGCAAGAGGGAATCTGCAAGCCGCAGCCAAAGCCTTCCCCCCTCCAAATCCCCGCCACAGGAGCTCGGGGCAGGCGCCAGCACGGCCCCGCGCAGCCCGCGGCCCACAGGCTCACCTTGAAGTAGATCTCGTCCACCACTTCGTGGTAAGTCTTGAGCTCATAGAGCTGCACCTTGAAGTAGGGCGACGAGAGGATGTTGGTGAGGATCATGGGGTTCAGGTTCATGGTCTTCTCGTTGCCCCACAGCGGCAGCACGTTGCCCTGCTTGCCTGAGGCCGCCGGCTTGGGGGCCCCGCTCTGCAGCTGCTGCTGGGCCGGCGGGACGGCGCCGGGCTGGTGCTGGGCCGCCTGCTGCCCCTGGCAGTTGCCGGCGCCGACAGCGGGGCTGTTGTTAGCCATAGCGGCTCGGGGCCCGGAGCGGAACGGTGGCGCGGCCTGCACGGCGGACGAGCGGCCGCACCACGCCACACCGGAACGCGGGCTGCCGGGCCGGGCGCTGCCTCCGCCAACGGCCGACAAGATGGCGGGCTCGGCGGAAGTGACGGCCTCGCCTTCCGGGGCCGAGCCGGCCAATCCCCGCGGGGGAGCGTGGCGGCGCACGCGGGGTTGGAAGAGCAGGGGCAGAGGCCGCGGCGCCCCCTCCCCGCGGCACGCGGCTCCTTCTCGCGGCTGCGCCGCGTGGTTCCTGTTCCTCTTTCTCCTTGTCCGCCAGCCGCCTCGCAGAGCTAGCCCGCCGCTAGCCCAGCCCGTTCGCTTCCGAGTCGCCCCGAGCCGCGAGGAGCGGCAGTGTCCCTCGCCCGGGGCACACCTCAGCCGCGGGGCTGCCCCGGGCCGGGCCGCGGGCCCCCTAGGCGAGGCGATCCGATCCGATCTGGGCCGGGCCAGCAGAGCGAGCGCATCGTGCGGTGTGCCGGGGGCAGCCGCTGTCACCGGCTCACAAGGTGCTGAGCCCGCGTGTTGGCAAACTTGGCGATCAGCCGCATCGGTCACCCTTGTCGCCGGTAACGGGGCGCAGGAGGTGCAGGGGAGGTGCGCAGGAGGGGCGCAGGAGGTGCAGGGGAGCAAGCGCCAGCCGCCGCCCTCCGCCTCCGCTCCGACGGCGAAGCTCGGGAATAACAACGAGGACGTTCAGTGCACGGGAATCTCGAGTGCAGAAGCTCGTACCGGTGGCTGCACGGCGCCAGGATGCGTCCAAGCCTGTTCACTTGAAACTGGTGTTGCTTACGGGGCTCGCTGAGGCCTGGCAGCGGCTGAGCAGCTTCAGAGAGCCTTGTCACGCGCCAAAAACCAGTAACTGTTCGAGCTGAGCACCTCTTTCTGAAATCAGTAACGCTACGTACGGACCCGGGACAGTCAGAACTAGGTCAGTGTATTTGCAGGCCACGATGAAACAGAGAGCTGGGCTTAAGAAAGTAACTGTCTACGTTTAAGTGCTAACAGGAAACAGAAAAGATAAATACTCCAGTTTTGCCTGAAACATATCTGATTGATAGGTGAATTAAATGTAACCTGAAAATTCAAGTTCAACTCATTATTCCAAAGTTTCCAACAGGTTTTGAATCACATGCTTTTTTGCAAAAGCAAAGAAACCTGGTTATGTACTTCAGTCTCAGGAGACTGAATGCACAATTTAGAAGAATTGCCAGGAGATTCCAAATGTCAAATGACTGCAAAACCCCCACAAAACTGTAAGTCCACCAAAATGACTGCAAACTGAGCATAGTGGAACAAAATACATGCAGTTGTACACATGGAGAAGGGCTCCACATCGCTCAGCATGTTGGGAAACAGGTGCAAGAAGTTGGTACGGAAGCATTCGTGGAAATAACATCTCTACATGTGTGCTATTTAAAACTGATTCAGATTTTTAAGTTAAAAATGAGATAGATACTGATGGAGGTAACTTCAGAGTATCTTCACTCTTTATTACACATTGAAAACCTGAGAAACAGTGGTTCATCTTGATTACTCTAGCCCTTTAGTGTACCTTAGAGCCCATACTATAGCATGAAAGCGTTCTTATCAGGGCCTTGACAGTTAACGGTTTCTCCAAACTGCCTGTTCTGCTATCTAGGCTCCCTCCTTTCAGGAACCTCTTCCCACCTTGGCTGATTTCCAAAGACGTTCATAAAACCTTCATTCCTTATCACAGGACTCTACTGTCTTGATGCAGTAAATATCCATTTAACAATCTCGTATGAAATTAAAGAACTAATCACAAAATTGATTCTAAGAAAGTGTCCTTGTAGCAGTGAAGTAATCTTTTTTTTCTGGAAACAGTTAGCTAGAGTAGTAACTTTTCTTCGAAGCTGAGTGGGTTTTTGTTGTTTAGGGTACCCTTGACTCTCTGAGCACTTCCTTCATTTTTCTTGTATAGTCAAGATAGCCTGCATTTCTGTTATGATTTATATTACTCAAATTGTGTTTTCATGCATTTATCTTTTTCTGTTGGAATATTTAGTCAATATGTTCCAAACCTCAGTGTTTTTCCTCTGTGTAAGTGTTGTGGTTTAACCACAGCCAGCAACTAGGCACCACCCAGCTGCTCGCTCACTCCCCTCACAATGGGATGGGGAGAGAATCAGAAGGGTAAAAGCGAGAAAACTTGTGAGTTGAGATGAAGACAGTTTAAGCAAAAGCCATGCACACAAGAAAGCTCAACAAGGAATTCCTCACTACTTCCCATCAGCAGGCAGGTGTTCAGCCATCTCCAGGAAAGCAAGGCTCCATCATGCATAACGGTCACTTGGGAAGACAAACACCATCATTCCAAACATCCCTCTCTTACTTCTTCCAGCTTTATGTGCTGAGCATGCCATCATCTAGTATGGAAAATCCCTTTGGTCAGTTGGGGTCAGCTGTCCCAGCTGTGTCCCCTCCCAACTTCTTGTGCACCCCAGCCTACTCGCTGGTGGGGTGGTCGGAGAGGCAGAAGAGGCTTTGACTCTGGGTGAGCACTGCCCAGCAGTAACAAAAACATCCTTGTGTTATCGAGGCTGTTTTCAGCACAAATCCAAAACACAGCCCCACAGTAGCTACTGTGAAGAAAATGAACTCTACCCCAGCCAAAATCAGCACAAGAAGATGACATTTTTGTACTTTTTTGCAGCCCCTCTTTGGTGGTGATGCTGAAAACTCTGATATAGCTGCAACCTATAAATACATTTGCTCCCTCAGGCATCCCAGCTGGTCTTTATACAGAACAGAGTCAAAACAAAAAATCAACAAGGAGGTGATTTTCAGTTGCAAACTGCAAGGAACTATATATAATTATTAAAAAAGTAGGAGTATCTTCCTGCCTCGCTTCTCATTCACACAGGTTAATTCTGGATTTTCTCAGAGAGGCCTAATCCGTTCCTCGAAGCGGAGGAGAACGTTACTGGTTCTTAGTAACTGAATGTCCTCTGAATCTGTTTTGAAAGGGACGGTTATTAGCTCTTGAATTACAGATGAAGCAGTATTGCTGCATGTATTTTCCTGTCAAATGTCAGTGCGGACTAGTGTCTCTGGCAGTAGTGCTGCATTAGATTTCTTTTGCTATCGCTTTTAATTATATGCACTGCAACTTTAAAGGGAAAGTACAGGAATTACATACAATCGTCTTACTTATCCCTATTACTGAAGGATACAATAATTTCAGCAGTTGAGAATTTCTTAATTCATGACTTTGCACTGTGAAGATTCTTTTATTCCAGTGTAGTCATGTAATTTGTTGCTCTCTGAATGCTACAAAAGTAACAGACTTCTCTAAAAATAACCTGCTTCATTTGTAGGCATATTAAACTGAATACAACTTGAATATTCAGTCTGAAATTACAGATTATTATGTGAAAAATACCTTTGAACTGAAGTTTCTGAGGAAATCCATCAGCTTGGACCTTCTTTGAGCAGGGGGTACACTAGATAACCTCTAAAGGTCCCTTCTACCATAAATGATTCTGATTCTTTGAGACTGTTAAGTAGATGTACCACTGCACAAGGGACAAAAAAACCCAAAAAAACAACAACTTTAGACAGACTAAATAAAAGAATTTTATTATTTATTTGTGGTGAGAGAATAATACAAAAAAAATTATTTGATGTAATGAGAATAATCAGAAGAATTTTTCAAAACCTTTTTCCTAGCAAGAAAAAGATCGGGCACCGTGAGTCAAAGCAGATTGTCCAGCTTAAAACTGCTAATACCACTTTCCATCCTTTTCATGTTGCCAATCTTCAAAAAATTGGATCTCCAATTTCACCACCTAAAATGGAACAAACATAAAAGAGATTTCTGTGATTATATTGTTTGATAATAGAGAATTAAACATCAGATAATTCTGAAGGTTTCACTTACAGTGGTACGTTTTAGGGTGAAGTCTCACTAACTATTAGAAAATTGTGTGAATTCATCATGTGTTAGAAATTTACTTTTACTGTGTCCTTAACTTTACTAATGTTCTTCCCTATACTTTTTTGTTCTTAAGAATGTCATACTGAATTATGAGTAGAATTTTATAGGATACCAGAATCTGTAGCATTTAAAGCCAGGAAGTAAAATACTTCTATTAATAAAGTTTACAATATCTCTCTCACATAAAAAATATTATGCACAGTTTATAGATTGTCTAATTGAGACATAGATATTAAATGATAGTTCAAGGTTAAACAATGACTCAACAGCCATAAAGAGCAACTGAGTTATAAAACAAAGAGCTTCTAACCTATCTTTTTTTTTCCTTCCACAAGGTAGTCATACCCTTATTTCAATTACAGTGTATTTTCCTTTCTAAAAAGCAAAAACCTTATTAAAAAGTAAAACTCAGTTTACTAGACTAGTCAAAGGGATGTAGTGGGAATTATTCTCTATACAAACATAGTTTCTGTGCATGGCCAATATGGGTTATGCAGGTCTTTAAAGCTTGTTGGGGAAAAAATCCTACAAAAATCATTGTCCATGTGTTATATATACTTTAAAATAATTTTCCTATGTAAGTAAAGATCAGTAATACTATAACACTTATTTAAAGCCTGTTTGCAGTCCAAACTCTGAAACAGGAACTCTCAGGCCGCCTGACTTGCATACACTGTTGTTAGCGCTTCACAGTTAAAACAGAAGAAAAACAATTGTAAAATTCTACAGACAGCTCCCTATTTTTACTCCTCATAAACCAAAATGAATGTAAGGAAAAGCTAATTGCTATTGCATTTCAAAACCTGAAAAACAGAGAAGCTCAAGCAGAACATAATGGAACCTTTCCAGTAACTTGAAATATCTGAAAAAAGCATCTGGATTGCCAGTTTGCAAGCACACTTACATACATTTCCTAGCTATTGAGTAAACAACATAGCTAACCCGCTGTTAGCTATGTGTGCTCTGTCTAGGCCACATCCTGCAAAACTTAAAATGTTAGCCAAGATTCAAGTTTAAGCCATCATAGGCAGGTACCAGCATATAAATTTCCAGTATTTTCTGAAAACTAAACCAAAAAGCATTAATTGTGGTCTAATTTAGTTAACAAATCTTCTCTACCCTCACTGCCACCAGAATCCACCTTCCTTCTAGCTCTCAGGCGTACAACATACGCTACCCTTTTTACATAGCAGCCCTACCCTGTGATTAGCAAAATGTTTTACGTACTTGTGAACAGAAAAAGTAACAGGAAATTTGGAGCCATGCTTTCCCTTCTGCTTTCACTGTGCATCCCAACAGCTGCCTGCTCTTTGAGAGACAAATCTTGCCCAGTGTGGAAAATACTTGATGAAATCCTGCTAACGACCATTTTCTCTTTTTTTTTTTTTGTGGTCTCTGCCTCACTCACCCTGGCAGAGCTCTTTCACCACATGTCACGGCTAGGGCAATAGCGTTGTTTCCCCTATGGAGACCAGCAAACACGTCTGCAGACACAGAAGCTGTGGCGAGTCACGCAGAACCTGAAAGAAGTAGCATGAGGAGTAGTAGGATTTTTGCTTTTCAGCGTAAAAATTAGGGACGCACCCCCGCCAATCACCTTTTAATTCCACAGAGAGAGGCGTGCACAGGCAGTGCAACAACAGGTGGGGCTTCAGGTGCTCACGTCATACTAATCTGTTGTCCTGCATTAAAGAGGGTTAGGAGCCATCCCCCATGCCAGGGGGGTTTCGCTGTGCGGCCGTGGGGGCTGCACCCTGGGCTAGAAGGGCCCTTGCTCGCTGCTGCTGGGTTGGCGGTTTCCCGGTGCTCCCGACAGCGCCGGAACGCCGAGGCTTTCCTCGAAGGCGCAGATTTGGCTCAGAAGTTGGCGCACAGGAGCGGACGGCGGCTCCCTTCCCTCAGAAGCCGCCGCGGACGGACGCGGGGCCGAGCCGCCCGCTCGCGGCGGCCGCACGAGGCGGCGGCGCGCCCCTTTCCCGCCAGGGGAGGCTGCTGCTGGCGCGAGGTCAGCATTCGGGAGAGAAGATGGAGGGAGAGGCGCGGGGAAAGGGCAGGGGGAGGACTGGGCGGGCGACCAGCTAGGGCGTGAGGAAGGGGCTGTCGAGGGGCCGCGGGCGGCCAGCGCCGCTCCGCCGAGACCCCTGGCGGGCCCGGTGGAGAGCGAGGAGCAGCCCCTGGGAGGGGCCTGGTGCCCGTGTGGGGCCGGGCTGCGGGGCTGAGGCGGGAGCGGAGGCAGCGTGGTACAGAGCCTGGGGAGGGCTGGGGTGCAGCCTGCGGGGGCCGAGAGCCTGTGGGGGTGAGGAGGTGGGTGCCTGGGCACCGGTGAGAGGAGTCCAGTGGGCTGACTTTGCTCCTGAGGGGGCAAGTGACTGGCCTGAACACTGAGCCTGTCTCCTGGCTTTGTAAATCTATCTATATATAAAAATATGTGTTTATGCTTACGTGTAAAAGACCCGACGGGGTGGTCAAGTTGCTGTCAGGCTTGGCCCAGCTGCTTTGGTTGTGCTGGACCTGGTGCCTGTTAGACGTGGTAGTGAGCCCTGGGCTGCAGCTGCTGCTTGGGAGGATGGCTCTGGAAAGCCATGTGTCTGCAGGACCATGTGCCTTCACTTAAGTGATTCCCATGGAATGCATTCATCATTTAGTAGGGCCTTATTTTTAGATTTAGTGTGGATGTTTCTTGTTAAATATTTATGTGTGCTAAAATGTAGTTTTTAGTAAAAGGTAGGAGACTTGGAAATGAACTAATGGCTATGACTCTAATGTCATGTTGAATTATGTTAGTTTACTTTTAAAATGCAGTCCCTAATAACAAGGTTTATCTCATAGTAAATCTAAAGCAATGGCCTAGCAGAACACTTCCTTTTGCACAACAGTAATTATTCAGATACTTCTTGCTGGTTGTTACATTGTAGGAATTGTATTGAGCCATATATACACAAATCTAGCTATAAAATCCTTGGAGTTGTAAGGTGAAACAAATGATACATGAGAGACAAAAAAGCACGCACCTGAGCAGGAAATCGTTTATTTTTCTGGTCTTGCCAGGCAAGCTAAGGCAGATGAAGTATATTGCAGTTCAGTTGTGTAAGCACTATGTAGGTGTGCTGGATGGAGAGTGACAAATTATGAAACTTGCTTCTTTAATGATTGTACATGATTTATAATTGTTTTTAAAAAGGCTATTTACATTACTATATGTGGAGGGAGTAGCTAGTGCCTAATTTTGCTAATTCCTATGTTTTTTGTCATTCTCTGGATGGAACTGGGACTACTCTTGCTTAATTGTGAGCTGAACATCACTGAAAACAGCAAACTCTGTAATTTAATATGTTATAAAGCACTTCAGAAAATAAGAGTTAACTTTTTTATTTTAGCATCAGCAAAATAATATGGATAAGAACTTTCAAGAAGAGGAGTTTACAGGAATTGTTGAATTTACACCTCCTTTGTACAAACAACGCTACCAGTTCATTAAAGATTTAGTGGAGAAATACAAACCTAAGAAGGTTGGTATGGTTTGTCTTTTTATGTTACAAATTTGAAAACTAAAAAAATCGTTATCTCAGGAAGACAGGAAATGCATAGATAACCTGCTGACCTAATTACCAAACAACAGTAGTGGAGGAGCTATTGTTAAAACTAAATTGCCTTAGCAGGCACTGGATGATCATATTTTGTTTTTCAGAGGTGCATATAATTCATGTTAATTGATGAGAAGAGGGGAAAATCTAAACAAGAAAAATGCCCTAGCCTGTTCTGGAGAGTAGGTGGCATTCTAGTTTTAATTTAATGCTGAGGATGCAGTGTGCTTCAACCTTGACTTGGCCTGAGAAAAAACATTAGGGTCTAGTGTATGTACTCAACTACCTCTTAAGCTTACGGGAAAGAGTATCTATTATATATTTTACTTTGTGGTCTGAATATCCCCAGCCTTCCCCACTTAAACATTAGACTGAGCCTGTGAGCTTCTCTTATGCAGATCCTTTGCTGCTAGTCTGACTGCTAGTGAGCCTGTTCTCAGTGTTTTGGATGGAGAGTAAGTCCAGTGAAAAGCAGTGGTGAATGTGAAAATTGCTACAGCTTTCCTTAAAATCATACCTTACCGTTATTTGAGGGACTAAGCCTTCATGTGGAAGACATTCTCCAGAGTCAGTGAGATGTTCTACATGTAGTTGTTTATAGCTGTAATAACAAAAGGTTAATCCATTCAAAACATCTTGTAGGATCTTCACATGCATTTTTAAAAAGAATTTGCAAAATCATGTCTATCCAGCTTGCAACTGTAAATTTTATGATTGTGAAATGCTTTATCATTAAAAAGTTATTATGATGTAAATCTGGAATTTTTATTTTATGAGAGTATCTGAAATTACTTGGAAATATGCAGCATTTACAGATTGTTTAATATCTAATTTACAGGTAGCAGATTTAGGATGTGCTGACTGTTCGCTTCTCTGGATGCTGAAATTCTGCAGTTGCATTGAAGTGTTAGCTGGGCTAGATATCTGTGCAAGTGTAATGAAAGAGAAAATGTAAGCTCTTGCATTGTGTTAATTTCAAGTTTGTATTTGACTTGAGCTAGTGGCATGTTACATTCAAAACGAAGGTAAATGCAGAAATACCAGCTTGGCAAATGAAGTGCTCTCCGTTGTTGTTAATTAGTTACATTGCACCTGTGTCTGGGGACTGCTGGGCTGTCGATGGCCATAACATCACCTAATGTACCAAAGGTTCAAGTCAGGGAATGGCCCTGGAGGGGTGTGCATCTGAGAAATAACACTTTGTACAGGTGCCTACTCACTGTGTTAGTGGTATCTCTTTATGCTCGTACATGACATTACTGCAGTATGCAAATTGATGTTTTTGGAATGTGTATGTGACTGTCTTTGGTCACCATGGTAATGACTTCGTTGGGAAGGTTAGCTCAATGCTTCATGTCTGGCTTAAAAGGCTCTAGAACCTGAGGCTTATGTGATCTTTGAAGCATGGGTCGAAGTTTCTCTCTTGGAAGCTGATTAGTATGATTTCAGTGAATACGTAGGATCTAGATACTGACATTATCACTTGCTCTTTCTCAAGAATGAAGAAGAGTAGCCTTTTATTATATTTAATGTTTATTGTGTGGTTTGTCTGATGCAGTATTTCAGAATGAAATTTGCACTTATATTTTAGTTCTCAATCTATTTTATTTGGAAAAAGTAGGTTAATATGTTTGCTTAATAACTTCCCCCAAAACCCCGTACAGTGTGCCTAGCCAGGCTTGCTGTGTGTCTAGAGTTGAGCTACTACCAGAATTTACAAGCAGCTATACAAGTGGCTTGCGAGTGTAGTGGGAATTTCTGTAAACGTGAAGAACAGCTGCTGGATTAACTTCTCTGCTCTTTCTGTCCTATTGCAGGTAGTAATAAATAGTGTTTCTGTTAGAAATTATGTTTTTTAATCTCTGCAAAATAGTTAACCTTTTTAAGATTTACAAGTTAACTACGTAGGGTGTTAGCTGTTTGTTACATGCACGATTTATCTGTCCTAAGGTCCTTTCTATGACATCAGGTTTTTAATACTTTTGTAGGCATAGGTTGTCTCCTCTTCCTGGTGATTATTTGCAACCGGCTGAAAGATCCCTAACTGTTACCTTGCATCATGGTTCAGTTGCCCATAAAGATCCTTGCATGCTTGGTTTTGACTTGGTAACGTGTATTGAACTGTGAGTATTAGGCCAATGTACTATGTTTTTCTAAGTTCATTGAGGTTCAGTTTGGAATTTTGTCCATACTCTAAATGAACTTGATCAAACCTTTCAAGCAGAATGTGGCGTCTTCTGACTTGTGCTTAAATTAACCATACTATGAAATTTGAGCTTATGGTGGAAAAGGGACATTGATGAAAAAGCACGAAATGCAAGAGGAAACTTTCTCAAACAAAACCTCTAACCTGTTGCTCAGTCACAGTGCCAGTGCTAATATTGCACAGCTGGGCTTCGATTAAAAGGTATACATATGGGTTCGGTGTGGGTTTTTTTCTGGTTGCTATGAAGATTGAAATATTAGAGTGTTTTTAGAGACATACATAAACTTATCCTTTACAGAATAGAGCACCTGGAAGAATCAGAACTGAAGAAGTTTCCTGAAGTGGTGTTTGGTTTCATGGCTCCAAGCATAGTTGTGATCAGTACTCCAAATTCTGAATTTAACCCTTTGCTTCCAGGAGTGACATTATTCAGGCATGCGGACCACAAATTTGAATGGAACCGAGTGCAATTTCGAAGCTGGTAAGTTTACTGAACGTTGTATGCAGACAGCTTTGAGTGCTCATTAATGTGAGAAAGGAACAGCTATACATTTTCAGAGTTGTTTGTGTATGTGGTTTGGTATCAGTGGAGTTTCACACCTGCTGATTTGGTGAAACATTTCTCTGCTGGTGTGAAGTAGTTAAGCATGCTCTGTGAGTTTTGCATTTTATGATTGTCAAGTTGGCTTGCTTTTACTGTAACTGCTCTGCAAAAAATATTGAAAGCTTTTACTTTGCTTTTTATATATCTTTATTACAATTAATGCATTTGAAGATCTTAATTAACCTTTTCACATAATATCCTGCTATAGAAGTGCTTCATAAAAACCGAAGAAGTGTTCTCACTAGGTATGGTGTGCAATTAAAGCACTCAATTAGTCTGGACCTTTCTGTAAGAGTACACAAGCAGATCTAGTGAATAATCACAGTGTCAGAGCATGTTGAATAAAGTTAAGGATAGTTTAGCCGATTGTAGCACAATGAAAGATTTTACGCAAAACATATGTACGTGGCTCTTAAAATTGGTAGGTTTTAGCTGAGTTTCAATGCCTTTAAGACAGTGAGTAAGCAACTGTGAAAATGCGTATTCTATGCAGATATTTTAGATATAAGAGTCCTGTTTGGTGCCTAAATTACCGATACCAAATGATTCAGACTATGGTAGGCATATGATGGCAGCTCTGATTCAGCAAGCTTTGACAGTGTTTATCTTCAGACGTTAGTAGTATTAGAGAAATTATGCTAAAGCATTCACAGGCTCAGGATGTTGTTTCTGTTGGAGAATGCATCTTTATCATATTAAAAGATGACTAGTATGATCGGAGTAATTTATCTTTCTTAGGGCTCTAGAGGCTGCTAGATGCTATGGTTACTCAGTGGAATTTACTGGCGTAGGGCACCCACCAACAGGAATGGAGAATGTTGGGTTTTGTACTCAAATAGGTGTGTTTGTTAGAAATACCATCAAACCCGTGAATCTGCTCAGTCTGAGAAACCCACTGAAGCCGTTCACAGAATGGTAAGCATTGTTTTCTTCCTTTAGGAGGATGAATAAAGAGTAAAATTTTCTATGACCTGTCTGTGAAGGTGTTCTTACTATTGTTTACTACTGCTGTCCAGTCTTAGCTCTGATGAACATAAACCATCAGATCAAGAGAGTCTTAAGTCTGTGGTTTGTATTTCTAATTGTATAAAGGCCTTTAACTTTTAGGTTATTTGCTAAATAGCAACATGGATAATCATTCTTATTTTAACATACTGTTATGCTTAGAATGAAAATTCTCCTTTCCACTAGGTATACTGTGACACTATTTTTATAGTTGTTCCTCTGATCATTCATTTTTTTCATCATGTCATTGTTGGCAATGACACAGATTTTTCAGATGCATTTCTAAGAGAATATGCAGTTCTTCAAAACATACAGTCTTGTCAAATATATTATCAGAAGGAAGGCATTTCCCAGAAATTGGATTGACAGGGTATGTTTTGTGTGATTTGCCTTACTCAGTAGCATTGGGTGTTTCACCCTAAAATTGGTGTTTTCAGGTAGCCAGTTCTGATTTTTGCAGAGGCGTGGGATCTTGTTGAGTACCCAATTCTCTGGTGTTGCATGTCAGACCTTTTTGATTTTAGCACTATATGGCTTTCACTTTAGGTAACATCAGATAATATTTTTGTGAAGCACTCTGCTGTGCATGGCAGTGTGTCACACCGACAAAGCCTAATGCATCAAGTGCCATGTGGTATAAATCAAAGGACATTTTTGTCAGAGATAACATGAAGTAATAATGCAAAAAGAGAAATATATTGGGTTGATTTTTCTCTTTCTTATGATGCCTTAAATTATTTGTTTCTGTGAACATATAATATTTCTCTTCTTTGTTTAAGCATATATATGTATCTTCAAGTGACTTATGACCTGAAGTGAAACGTGAAGTGGCATTGTGGGAATTTCTTTTGTAGTTTCCAAGCTATAAAGACATTCTATACGTTTGAAATTTCATCTGTCATCTACTGCCTTTAATAGAATTGTGAAGCGCTCTTTAATGCTCATCAAACTTGGAAATACATCTAGGTGGCTGACATGTACTAGAAATTGCTTTCGTTATCTTCCGTGACAGGATCACTATGGAGGGACTTTTGACATCAATAGCCTTTGAATTTAAACAAGTGTTCTATCTCATGTGTTTCTTATCAAACCTGGACTATCAAATTTGGGTTTTTTTATTATGTAATTAATTTAGAGGAATAAATCATCATTTCAAGATGTAATCAGAAAATAATAGTTACAGACTGTGGAACTTCAGTGGTGGTGTGTTGTTACAAAGTACTTCCTAGTAAACTGGTGGGAATGAGATTGCCTGCCTAGTTCCCTTAATTGCCTTGAGTGTAGCTCAGCGTAGAACACACTACAAGTTCATAAATTTTGATGTCACCTTTTTTTTATCATTCTCTGCATCTATGAGAGCATATTTAATGTTTTACCTGGAAACAGAATGAAAGACATAGTTGTAGTCACGGTTTCCAGATGACAGTTTGGAAGTAGTTTAGAAGCTAAATAGCTGTGGAATTGTCACCAGCGCTTCATGATGAGTAATATGGAAAGGAAGAGAATTATTAGAAAGAATTAAAGAATTGCAGGGCTTCACCTTGCCTGATCTACAAATACAGCTTGCAGATATAAGCCTGAATTTTTTTAAGTTCTGTTAACTTGTCTAATTGCCATTGTAGTTGTGATACATAAAATCAAGTCATATTGTCTAATTTTTGTTATATGAAAATGTTTAAAGTAATAAGCAAAACAGGATTGAATCAAAAATTACGTTCACGTTTTAGAAGCTCTTTTTGACAAGCAAATGTTAAAATGTGACCCTATGATAATGACAAACATTTTATATGTTCTTTATGTTGTAAAGGTCTTCAAAGCAGTATATCCAAGTCTTAAAGATGAGAAGTACCTGCAGAATGCAGTGGTTGGTGAAGTCGTTTTCACAGCACAAATCATTAAGCAAAGTCTACAGAACCGTTTAGTGGCAGAACATGAGGAGCATAATGATGATCAAAGAAAATGCAAATTCCAGCCTTCAATGAACTGCTTTTCAGAAGATCTTGGAAAACGGGTTGTTGAAAAAAGCATGGAACCATTTGTCGCTGGAAATGTGGTTTATATACCTCTTAAAACAATCTTTTCTTTTCCCAAAGTGAATCAACTTTGTGGTACCTTTGAGAGGTTATGCAAGCTTATTGCTGGCAAGGTCACACTGAGCAGTGATGGTTCCGCTGTGATGCTCGATGCTGAACATGAAGGGAATTAGATCACAGATTTCTCATACAAAGTTCAGTTAAAGTAATTCAAGTATTTTTTTAGTAGGTGTCAAATGGTGTGTTCAGTATGCTAACTATTCTTTTCTAAACCTTCTGGTTTTTATCCATCGGCACCTCTCATTTAGTGAAGATGAGTGCTTCTGACAAAGATCGCAGAAACTCACAATTTCGAAGTAGAGTGTCAGGGGCTAAAAGAAAAGAATTAAGTTCCATGAAGAAAAATTTTAAGTATTCCTGTTTGTTTCCTATTACTGTGTGGTAGCTATCATGACTCGATTCTTTTTGGTAATCTTATGTTAGCCCCAAGGATAGTTGATGGTAATGCAGAACTATGTTGTTGTGCTGAATAGTATGAGTAAGATATAGGTTTAGGGCAAGTTTTTTCTTAATAGAATAAAATGTATAGATGCCTTTTTCAAGATGAGCATATGTTCTGCCTTTGTGAAACCCAAATATCATTCCAGATAAATTGGAATATGCCGCAAACATTTACAGCTCAGTAAATTCAGTACAGGGGAAGGGTGCCATGATGTTGGACTTAAGGTGGAAAAACGAAGGTAGATTTAGTCCTATTGTTTTATGCAATTTCTTACTAAATGCTGCTTGGGAAATAACTTGCATCCTATAACTTTCCAGAAGCTGAATTTAATTAATGTGAAACTGGTATCTTTGACTATTCTGTTTTTGAAAAACTAAAAAAAACACTGTCATTGTGAATTCTAACCTGGCCCTGATGTACCTGGAAAAAAAAATGCCTGTGTTTTCATGTGCAGCTCTTGTCCAAAAAGTTTTGATGACATGTTCAGCAGAAATGAAAAACAGAGGTGTTATAGGTAGTAGAGCTTACTGACTTGGCCAAGGTGACTTTTTCTGAAGTAGAGCTGATTTGTTTGTGTAAATGCACAGCAAGCAAATGTTAGACGATGGACTTACGAAGACAAATTTTGAAAGATGCACAAAATTGGCCAGTTCATACAGGATTAATGAAGCAACACACTGCAGTTCTTTTTAAGTTTCTTTGCATACCCCAGTTTTTTAAATGAATAATTTTAACATCTTAACTGAGTATTTTTTATGAGTAAAGAGATAGTGAATTACAAGGCCTCGTTCTGTATATGTTTCGCACTGTCATTGGCAGCTTTGAATGAGCTAGTATTATCAGAACTGACTTCATGTTTGTGAAACATGAAAGTTTCACAACCTTTTGACAAAAAATTCTTTGCAAGGAGTGACTGTTTCTTAAAGAAGATGACTGCATTCTACTTTCTAAATTTTTAGAATTCAATTGAAATTATTAAGGTGAAAGATCAGACATAAAGGGAAAGGGCAGCTGTAATTCTCTGAATTGAGAAATGGTACAGAATCTATAAAAGTTTGAGTTTCAGATGAAGAAGAATGATCTACAGTGCTCTGTCATACTGAATGATTAAAAAATGCTTACTTAATAACCTTTGTCTTGTGGGAGATTTTTCTTCTACAACAAATAGATGTGGATTATTAAAAATTAATTTAACATGTTTAGTATTTAAGAATTAATTGAATTAAAATTCATCTTTAATACGATACGTAGAATGATTTTCGCTTTTTTGACATTGTGATATGAACTTGCTGTACTTGGTATGTTAAAATATATGTAGAATTCAAAATTGCTAAATATTCTTTGGACACTAACAAGCATAGCTGTTTGAGAGTACCATTGGCTTGTTATTAGGAAATAAGAGTTCACTGTCTGGTTTACTACAGTTAGAAGATTTTTGGACCACAGAACTTCTTCCCGTGTCGTTTCTTGAAACATATCTTTAGTATATTTTATAGCATGATCACTTTAAAATGAGGAAAAGGGAAGAGAAGGAGGACCTGTCAGATTTGGAGTGCTATTTACCTTGAATTTTGTATTCATGGAACATCTAATTACAGGAATGTCTTGTTAACAGACAAGACTGTATACAGTCTTGTTTTTCTTCAAATCCATGCTTGTTTTCCTCAAAACATTATACACTTAAGGCTTTGTAGCTACATTTGGAAAATGGTTTATGTGACTATTTGGTGGACTGATGTGAAGGGGCCTAAACAGTAATGCAATTTTTAAGGGGTTCATGGACCCACTCCCCTTTCTTTGTAACAGGGTTTAGTTTTTAATGACAGCTGGGGCAAATATCAATTTTTGCAGTCTTGCTTATGCCTTTCCTGGGGAAAATCTGAAGTCAAAACTATACAGATGTTGGCCCTGTCTGTTCACACTGTTCCTTAGCACATGTATGTGTACTGAAACTAAAGAAGCCATTACATATCATAAACAGAAGTGCTGTTTAGAATGTATACATTTTAATTGAGACTGCTAGCTTTTACTAAAACAAGCTACACTATTTTGTGTGTCAGCTTTCCAGGTTTCCACTGTCCTAAATGAGTTTTAATTAAGATTTTCTTTAAAGCACTGAAGTAACTGCATGTGGCAATATCAGTGACCAGGAGATGGCACACACATCTTAAAATAGATCAACCACGGGTTGCTCAAAGCTATAAAATCCAGATAAAGTAGATGAAAAAAAAGAACCACCAAACAGCAAGAAAAAACAACCACAAAACAAATGGTGTAGTATCCTCAATATAAGGGAAATAATGAGTTAGCTGTTGAGCAAGTTGGTAGGGATTGATTATGGTCAGAATAGCTGAACAGAATGTTTCTGATCTGTGTTTTAAATTAATAATAACAAAGTGAAGAAGTAGTATAAATAAATTCTAAAAATATCCTTTCACTTATTTTAATAAAACCCAACTGCCTAATTGTGAGAGCCAGAGGAGTTAATTGTCTGTCTCCCGAGAGATTTCTCAAACAAATAGATCTCGCAGCTAATAAAGTTCTGATGTGTTTCAATCCTATCTCCCATGGGTTTCCATGGTATTAGGCTCTATTCCATGCTTGTTTCATTATGTTAATAAATGAGGTTTGGATCATTCAGTTACAGCTGGGTTATGTGTAACTCATAATGCTTAGTTGTTGGGGCTTTTTTGTTTTTCAATTTAAACTGAGTAGAAGAAACAGGAGAGGGCTTCTGAAATGACAGAAGAATTCTTATGCAAAAGTCCTTAGCGCTTTCTTCCTCACTCACAAAACAAGCACATTTTAATGCAGCCCTGTATGCAAGCGGTTCACTGGGAACATCCCCACAATAAAATGCACTGACTCAGATGAGGATGCTGGGGAAATATTAGTAGATCACAAGAGAAGGAAATTCAAAACCAAACCAAACAAAACCCTAGTGTCTTCTTTACAAGTATGTCAACAACTTTAGTTGTGATGGGACTCTGAACTTAGGCAAAGCTTTGCTAGCTTGTGCTTGGAGATTTCCCTTCACATAGAAAAAAGAAAACATTAGTAATTTTTAGTTTTTAACAAAGAAGCAACGAAATGAACATAACTTGTCTCACAGAAATGTTAACAAACATATTAAGATGTTTTTGCCTTTCACCTTCTTGTTGGCAGATCCTGATGTGAGGCCATACAGGCAACTGAATCAATCTATCACAGAAACTAGCAGTGGTGGAACAGGTGGGCAGAGGAGAGCAGGCAAGAATGAGTGGTTGGGTGGGAGAAAGCAGAAGTACTTTTTTGTGTCAAGAATTACAGAAAGTCATTTTTTCCCATGCTAATCTTTGTTTCTATGTTATGTATTTTTCCTATGCAGAAGGTCCACAAAATGCATCTAAGTGTTCAATGACAGCATTTGATGTTCTGGTACTTTGCATCTTCGCTTTTTTTCTTCTATAGTAGTAAATGAAAATATTTTCCTATACCACAATAATGGTTTTGCCTTGGCATATTACGTATGTGTATGCAACAGTGATGCATAGTTTTATTTTCATGCGTGAGCCTTATTTTCCTTCATGAGATGTTTTCCTTCCAGATTAAGAAAGAACCATGTCTAAGTGACACATTTTCCTTACAACATATATATCACTAAAACAGCGTGAAAGCACAGAATTAGAAAAAGCAAAGCATTTAAAAAAAAAAAAAAACCAACACAACTCCGTGTGATTATAATTGCAGCTCCTGGTATTCAGTAAAGTGACTAGCACCTATGAATGTTTTATATATATACATGTGTACTTCATATTTCTGAGAGAACTCTCCACTGTGAGGTCCTTATGTGGAGGTTTTGTTTGCTGATGAGATTTGCTTTTTATTCTGTAAGGAAACTGTTTATTCATAGAACCAGAAGAGAGAACAATCCACAAAAGAAGTTTTAGGATATTCTGCTGAAATTTTTGAAAAATTTTCTTCTTTTTTGAATTGAAATACAGCTCAAACTGGAGTTGGTTATACATGGTATATTTACTTCTCTTAATCCTTACTACGCAGTTAATTGATTACTGAACTGATTTGTGTGCCAAATAGTTTGTACTATAATTAGCTGCAATTTTCATCAATCCAGCTGGGTTTTTTTAATGCAAGAAGAAATGCTTACTGTACCAAAAATCTTGGTTATTTTGAATGCAGTGATGAGAAAACAAATAGATACCACAAGCAGTTTTGTTAGGAAAATAAGAAGGTAATTCTAAGTTATACAAACTGTATGAAAAGTTTAAATAGTAGTAAGTCTTTACACTCAACTGAGGAGGATTAATTCTGTCATTTGCAAGGTGAGGAGGGACTATATACAGTGCCTTCACTTTCCCCAAATACTGCTAGCTGTGGAGCTTGCTTAATAATTAACCTATGAATATGCCTCACACTTTAAAATTGATTCTTATTTGCATAAGGCTGACATAGTACTTTTCCTCTCCAAGAGATGTAACTATGTACTAATAACGGTGCCATTAAATACTTTGTGGACTGGAGACAAAGTTTAATAAGCTGCAGAGGTAAAGTTTGAAAAGCAGTAAAGAAACTTAAATGGACACAAACTTCCAGTTAAATTTGTCATTTTTTAATTAAAAAAAAGAGACAACTGTTTAAAACCATATTTCAAGCTGAAGACATGAGTTTATTGAATGTCTGAGACATTTGCATTTAAATACAGTTTAAAAAAAAAAAACCACCACCAGTACATCTTGAAAAGTTTACTATACAAGAGTCTCCAATATTCTTACAACACAGTTTACAAAAAAGAAAATACTACATCTAAATATGAAGGTTATGTTCCACTTAAAATATGCACAATTGGATAATTACTTCGTAAATTGTTGTAAGTCAAAGTGAGAACACACTTGATTTCCATGTAAACTTCCCTCCTATTTAAAAGATCTGCTCAGGCAAGAAAATAATTGGTTTCTAGTAAACAAAATAGCTAATCTATGGCGTTAGCTGTGTCTTTTAACATTGAATACACATCTGGGCTATGGAAATTCCCTTAAGAAGTACATAAATAGCTGTACAATGTTTTTTAAGTCTGCTTTCCGCAAACTATGCCTATTTTTCCTGGTAAACTTAAGTAAATGACTAACTACTACTAGTTTTAATAGATTTGTCAACAAGTGTAGCAGTGTTAAAGAGTACTGAAAGCAACTTAATTTATTCAAATTTCATGCATCTTTTGGCTTGCAGTAGGATTTTTTTGGTACAAATTAGTTTTATAAGAGGAAAGGAAACTCATGCTTGGAGATATAGTTGTATACCAGCAGTTATGTAGTTTCTGTTTAAAATTCCTTTGGAGGACAGAAATGGATAATACCACACTTCTATTAACAGCAGCTAAAATATAATCTTTGTATTAATTCTTTTACCCATTAAAACACTTCAAAGAGATTATAATTAACAGTAGGAAATAAAAGTATTTAAGTACCATAACTGAGAAATAGCTCATATTAATCATATTCAATAATAGTACTCAAGCTTTAAAATCTGAAATTTCCTTAAAAAACACAAATAAAAATTAGTTTAATAACTCCACTGTAGATTCATGGAAAGCAGAGCCTGCTTTTCCTAATTTAGCCTACTAGATGTGGTCTATTAGTACTTCAATAAAATGATGTCAAGCATCACTCTGAGCAGAATTTGAAGCATTCAGAGCTTTCAAAAATGGCCAGAGTTTGTTTTTATTTATTTAATCCAAACCCTGCTGATAAACAGTACAACTAATCATAACAAAATTAAGGTCATTTGCAGTTTGCAATTAAATACAGCAGAGCCAATCCTGAATTAGAACTGTCACCTACCACATCCCTTTAAAAATTGATTCTTTCATAATTCTCAATGAAAATTTTAAGAGATTGTTCATCTTCCTTGCCTGTCAGGCAAATTGCTATTTGTGCAAATTTAAATACAGTACATTGACCTTAATGTAACAGTGGACAGACAGTGAATGAAGAAACATTCAACAAATCTGCTGCACAGTAAGCCTTTTTCAGAGTGCAGAGTACATCTACAATAAAGTGCTTCTCTTAATAAGTTATATTGATAATAGTATAGATGTTTAACTAGTTTTAAAGCTCAAGTTGCTTAGTAAATAGTTTAATCTCCCTGTAACTCCCCAGTCCCGCAAGGCACATTAAAAACACAAGCAAAGCACTAACTGTGAAGGATTAAGCTACAATAAAAAGTTCAAAGTGGTAGTAAACTATTGACTAGGCTTGTAAACAGTATCATCCCATTGAATCTCAAGGTTTATGCATTATTGAAGTGAGTTTCTGTGGAAGCAGCTTTTGAAATCCAGATTTAACAATCAAGACAGTTTTCTTGATGATATGCTACTGTGCCCTTAGTATTTTGATGTGGAATCCCACTTCTTTTGTCACTTGCATGAAAACAGATGTCACATTTGATGCATTTAAGCTTCTAGACTTCACTTACAGTTAACACAACAGATTACTGGCTGATTTAGATCTATTTAGGTTTTTGTGTGTTTGTTTTTTGTTGTTTTTTTTTTTTAAATGCATGTGAAGTTCACCTCTACTGTTCAAGCTTACAATGAAGTTATGCTCAGTACTCTTTAAGAGAAGGTTTTGGTTATGCTAAAACATAGCTGGGCTGTTTTGTGGAAGCCGTAATTTTGACTTACTTCATACTAATTTTGACTTCATAGAAGTAATTAGCTTCTGTAAAACTAAAATAGCAGGTAGAATCAAATTAAGTAATTTATTTCTTCAGGTTCATTTAAGACCAACTTTTAGAAGCTTCTTTAGAAAAGAAGTTACGAACAAAGTACATCACCACAAGTGATCTCCTGTATAAAATACTGACATGGGACTCACTTAATCATACTTCCAAAAATGTTTCACGCTACTTAAAAAGCAAATAATTCCACTAACATAAGGTAGAGCTTACAAAAACAGTCCGAGTGCTCACACAAGGTATACATAGCTAAACATTGTCTTCATACCACAGAAGATGAAGCTCTATGAGCAAGAGACATTCCATTACTTATCAAAAAAGATTGCATTGAGTTCATTTTGGCTTTCACAACTCTTGCAACAGAGCAAACAAAAGCCGAAGTATCAACACCAGATCTCCAAGTTTTCCTCGGTTGTCATTCTAGTCTAGCGTTTTATCACCACCTGCTCATATGCTCCAGATCCTGCTCTGAAATAATGTTTGAAAGAAGTTAGTTCCATTCCAATTTAAATGGAAGCTAAACAGCAAGTATCACAGATCAGCAAGTTTGCTGTTTAAAAAACCCCAACCAACCAACCCCTCAAAAAAAACCCCAATAAAAAAATCCCCAACCGAACAGCTAGTACCAGAACAGCTAAATGTGAAGGGTAGAAAATGCATAATTACCATGCCACTGAGTAAACCTACAGTTTAATGCGTTAAAGCATTTTGTGTTATACTACAGTCAAAATGAAGAATGATAAATAATGTTTTCTGAAAAAGAAGCTACTGTTAGACTTCTCCATAGTTCCTTAAACACTATCTTTTGGGTACCTCTCCCACCCCAGTTCTATCATATGCAGCTAATACTTTTTATGTACATTTATATGTAAATAGTTAAATCTCTCTAAAAAAACCCCAGTAAGTTATAGTCTTATTACATTAAGGTAAGGAAGATAAATGTCTTCCAGTCTTTTGTTCACGTTGAATTGTAGACACACAGTTAAAAACCGTTTCACCTCCCACACAGAGCATAGTGGGTTGTTGTACATGGCAAATCGCAGTACTATGTCAAAAAGTAACAGGGAAAGCTCTGTCTTAGTGCAGTATTCTGCCTGGACTGTTCTGACAACTGAATTAGGACAGACTTCTGTATACTACTCTAGTGTGGTCTGTAACCATACACATTATCCTAGATAGAAACTAGTGTGCCCCGTTTGCAATTAAGCCAATGTATCTGGTTTAGAGAAGAAAAAAATATCTCTGGTTTTAGAACAACTACAGGAAGATAACCAGAAGCAGATTATCAAAGGAGAGAGTTTAGGGCTACAAATAGTTGAAAGATGAACAAACCACTGAAACAGGACTAGGGTAGCATATGGAAACAGAAGGAGTTGTGAGCAAAACTGAAGAAAATTAGGCCTGTTATCAGGAAGACATAAAAGATTGATACTGTAAAGGTGGATGTGTAAAAACCATAAGACTTCCTTCCAGCTCCAGAGGGTAATGTAGTAAGTGTATAGAGCTAAGATTTCAAACTGGTGCCTGTTTTCTTTGTCTATACAGAAACATTGCTCGTTTCTGAAAACTTTGGAACTGAGACTCTTCAGAACTTTCAAAAATTATAATGCTTACGGCTGACACATCAGTTTTATTTTGAAACTAACCTATGTATTTTCTTTTAAAATCTGACAACCTATTTCTTTTGGTGCCTTTTAATGATACAGAATAGAAAGATACAAAGATCAAGAATGTATATACAAAATAATTGCTGTATAAGATGCATTTTTGTTTCTTACTACCAATGGATTGGTTGTTCAGGCTACATACCTGTTAGGCAGACAATGGCTTCCAAAAGAAGTACTTCCACCAGGGCCCACAAATAATCTTAAGCCTTCTTCTAAAAAGCAAGAGAATTAACATATGTTAGCTGCCTTTAATGTTGCCCTGGCTAAAACTATGTCATTTTAAATCTAGCAGTTTTGTAACTGATACTTTCAGATGCAAATGTTTTAAGTAATAAAGAACCAAATGTCATATGGTGTAGGTTGAATGAACTCCTTTCCTCGTACATTTGCCGTGCTCTTTTCTTTTCAGGCTGAAAGTAATTCTCTGGTAAAGTTATCTGAGTCATGCAAGGGTCTTTTCAACTTCTGGGAGACAGGAAGAGGCAGAAAATCTCCTTATGATTACAAGCAACAGGGACTATGAAGAGAGTGGATTTTCCTAAGGCCTATATAATGTGCATCAGCTTTCCCTAACCCTCTTTAGGTATCTCCATACCTTCTGCACTTGAGTCTAAACTGAAGTCTTGACTCTGGAGTATTTTTTCAACTATGTCATCAGCATCAACTCTTGTAGCATCAACCCTCGTCAGCTGTGACTCCACAGAGTCTTGCTTTACAGGATGTCTGCAAAAATAAGTATATTTGGAGCTCTTAGAGGTGATATAGTAAATTATGTTTTACTTCTGCTAGATGAGGTTTTCAGGTTAAGTGTACCTGCAGTGTTTTTCTGATGGTGCATCTTTAACAGATGTATCAATATTAGCTTCGGTTACTTTTGGCTCAGTCTCTTCACATGGCTCTAGAATACTTCCAATTCCTGTTGAGGTACTACTCACTGAGGTGTTTCTCCTGTGACAGAGTTCAGACAGGCTGGATGATCTAGAGTGACATGTGCTATATCCTGTTGGGAAAGTGCAGAAGAGCTAGGTTAGGTATGTTGCTGATAGCCAAGGTCATTACTTATGTTTTACCATCCTGAAAGCACAACTTGTGTTTCTGCCTTCCTGAAAAGAGACTTCAAAAGCCTTATGAATGTGTGTGCGTACACCAACTAGGCCATTAATTCCCTTTGTTTTTTTGTATCTAGCACATGCTGTTTTCTTTTTGTTCTAAATAACTCTTGCTTCCTAACAAATACAATGACTTGGTGTCATTACTTCCCCTTCAGTTTTTAGAGCTAAGTAAGTCTCCATTTGTAAGCTACTTGTTTTTACACATGGAAGAGGTAAAAATCTCATTCAGTTATGTCAATTGGAGGGAGCTAAGGAAGAAAGCTGCCTAACATCTGAACAGACAATTCGTCATGCTTTTAAGAGGAGAAAAACGTTACCCTCCCCACACCTGAAACTCCTAGGAAAAAGCTTTCAACTTCAAACCATTTTTTAAAACATATAGTGTACTTATTTAAACATACTTATTTTCTACAGTGTAAAACTGTGAAAGTAAATAAACCTCAACAATTCATAGCAAAATTGTTAACAGGTACCTGACAGTTTTGACTGCTGACTTGCATAGCTTGATGTTCTGGAATGTCCACATGCACCAAGTTCATCTGGGACTGAGGCACTCTTTGATGAGATACCTGCAACACTTGCAAGTCAGATACTGCTGCTAAAGCCAGCTTTGTTATTACTTTGCCTGTAATCTGCATTAGACTCAAATGTCAGATTTCCCAGATGGATTAGGGACTTGACACTGGTTTTCTACAAACCCTTTGAGGATCGAAGTGCTGCAAAACCACTGTGTGTTAACGAATATGCATCTCTTAAAAAAAAAAAAAAAAAATCATAAAATGTTTCTGTCCGAGTAAGACAGAGAATACCATTGGGTTAGACAGATTTGTATGAAACGTATTTCTAGATTTGTCTACGCTGTAGACATTAAAGAGATTACTATGCTTTCGATAGTACCATAGTAGAATGGTGTGCCAGATGTTTTCTGGGTGAAAAAGTAACTGTGGTTAAGACAAGCTGTGTTTAGGGTAGAAATTAATAAGCTATGTAAAAGCCTGAAGCTTGTAAAAAGCCCCCAAAATCCAGCCTCCTCAAAAAAACCCAGCAAAACACCCCTAAATTTCAACCTGTAATAACCTGTATTTAGCGTTTTAATAGTATTTTTTTCTAATAGTTTAAATTTTAGAGTAACTACTTCAATTTTAAACAATACTTAGAACTGTTACCACTCAAAATTTACTCAGTTGTGCCTATCTCTATTATTCATAAGTTGAAAATCCAAAGCAAATCAAGATATTTGTTACAGAAAATGAGAGATTCTAAACATTAAAAAGGAGGCAAGCTATCCAACTTCTTTCTTTCCATTAAATAAACTGTTACAAAAGTAAAAAAGAGAGATACCACTGATGATATCTAGGAGAGTGTGTCAACAGATAACCAAATGTCCCTTTGTGGGCCAACTGACATCATCCATTTAAGATTTGGAGTATTTTGTACATCTCCTTTAAGCTATGAAGCCAGTTACAAAATAATTGAGAAATTAAGAGCATTTTATACCTGGTGTGCCCAAATGTACTACTTTTAAGTTTTCTCCGCCTTTTCTGTCTTCATGCAAAGATTCTGATTCTCCAGCAATTGCTATAGACGTTGCTGTGGAAGGAGGCCTGTAAGAAAAAAGTGGTTAAGATTTGCTGTACTTTTACTGTAATCCCTCCAAATTGATCAGCACAGATTTATCTTTTCAAGTAAGTTGTTGTAATTCATACTGTGGTTCAAATTAATAGGCTTGTAACTTTTTTTTCTGAAAACATGCTGCCCAGCCCCCTGTTAAAAAGGAAAAAAAAAGGGGGGGTGGGGGGGTGGTTTGCTATTGAGCTTCAGGACATTTTACAGAATTCCTCTGTTCAGCCCTCAGTCCTTCAGGGTCCTGGGGATCCTTGGAAAGGCTTTTCCTTTTTTGATGATTGCTGCAGTAATATATGTTTATTTTGAAGTTCTTAATTATTTTTTTACATTTATGCACCACAGTGTAATTTACCTGCTAAGAATCTATGTAATTCAGTACTTCATGGAATACATGACAAGATGGTAAATTAAAAAAACAAAAAAACACAAAACCACACAATGACGGTTGGCCTGCTTGGCTTGTGCACTGTGATGTACTCCTGGCTTTGTTCCATCTCTGTTGCAGTATATGAGGAGATTCTGGGCTGATAAGCCTCCCACTCCTAACAAAGGGGCCTATGTAACCATCTCCATGTATTCCCCTCTGAATTCTACCTCCTGTAAGTTAAAAAAAGCATAGTGTATGACATAATTTAAATTTGGTTCAATATTAAAAAAGCTTTTAATAAAGCTTAAATGCTTGTTTCAGTTTATATCAAGACCTAAAGGGATATTTTATTAAAATTAATAAACCTCTAAGTTGTGCTTGCTAGCGTAAAAGAAACTAATTAGAAAATGACAAAGTGAAAGTAATCTTCTCTTACAAGCTAATACAACTAAAATACATTTTAATATGTTACCTACAGATTTTTTAATGCTTGGTTATTTTTGACTTTGGGAACAGACTGTTGGTCTGCACACAAAATTTAGATTTCACATATTCAATAAACTAGTCACTGTATGTACAGTAACATATCTCCTCTTATGTTACATTTGAAAGAGAGAGAAAGAGAAAAAACACTTCTGGAAATATAATGCTTGTGTGACTTAACAGCCTAACATACTTGAAAGCAAGAACTAAATCCTTTCAGAGATGTCACCCCAGATCAAACATCAAGCCTTCTAGGCTTCTTCATAAAATATGTAGCTGATTCCAGATTGCGAAATTGTTTTAAGGTTTATTTTTCCTGCTACAAATAGCATCTGGATTAGATAAATTTTTTGTGCTGTTTGTGTTGAAAGTTTATGTTCCAGGAAATGGTTATATCATCAGTTTGGAAGCAAATGCCAAGTCTGAATAATTTCAGTTAGAGATTTTTTCCTAAGGAGCCAGAAAACTATTTAGGTACTAATTTCAACTACTTTGGTACCAGCTAGTAAAGAACAGAAATACATTGTTTTGTTAGTATACAAGACTAACGAAAAATTGTTTATCAGTACCAGTGATGTATTTGTTACTAGGCCTGACTCAAAGTAAATCAAGAGGTGCTAAATATGGATATAGAAAAGCTTTGCCCAGTCAAACAAATTCAGATAATACCCTCTCACTCTTTATTCAGTAAGCACAAGATGAGATTTCACAGTGTTCTATTCTTCTTTTTGAAGGTTAGAAGAGAGGAGAAAGGGCCTTTAGTGGTGCAAGGGGACATAGAAGAGTTGCTGTGGTGAATCATCTGAGCTAGAATGGTGCAGGCAACATTCTCAGATCTCCTCAGAAGCAATGGTAAGGATACAGCCACAGCAGTAATGCACAAAGTCTCTAATCGCTACAGAAAACAGAGCTCAATTGTCCTAGTTAGACCAGAACCTGCCTCAAACCAGCTAAAACCTACAAATCATAAGTTACTTCAGACTTATACCTCAGGCTGAGTTAGGAGATCAGTGCTGCTTTTCTTGGAGCTGCAGCCTCATTTCTCTTTAGACACAATCTTACTTGTTTTTGTTTTTTAAATAAATCTTTAAAAATAATCTGAGACTTCTGAATAAAATGTGTAACAGCACATTTTCCAAACACAAATATTAGTCAGTTCACCCTGTATATACATAATAATAATTATATTTATATGAGCTTGCCGCAGGAACAGTTTCCTTTAAGTGTTTCTTCGATTATTTTATTTTTTAATTACAGATATACAGGCTAGTATTCTTTGCTTGAAAATATACTAAGTATTTAACAGCAAGGAGAACTATGATACTTCTACTGGTATTTTTGCCATGTTAACCATTATTCAGCCACCATCCTGCTTGTTTGTGCTTTTTTTTTTTTTTTTCTAATATTGTTGCCAGATTGGAGAGATTTATAAACACAAATTAGAAGTGTCATTCTGAACATGGGATGTATAATCAAAACACTATACCAGACAGATTTTTTTGTAAACTTACATTTTAAAGCATGGGTCTCCAGACATTAGCTGCATGTTGATCAAAACCTACACATTAAGAAAACAAAACTCATTGTAAGAAAAAAAACAGAATTGGTCTGTGATACATAGTCATGTCACTAAATTATACTTGCCACAAATCTTACATTTAAGTAAAATAAAACGGAATCATCACATACGGAAATAAACTCACTTATGCAAAAATCTACACATTTTTTCTGAGTACACATGCAAACAACACAAAATAGCATTTAAAGTAACATAGTTGCAGGTACAAGATTCTGCAAAAGATAAATAGATCAAGAAGAATCTTGAAATCCTTAATAGTTAAGATGGCTTCAAGGGAAAAATAGAGAGACAGGAAATTTAAAAGACTAATAAGCAAACAGAATATTGTTTTACAACAGTAGATGCTGAAGTATGTTCTTTGCTGAGAGTGTTTAGCAAACTGCTAGCATACAAGAAGTGGTTGTGCTAACATCAGAGATAAAGTAAAACCACAAAAAGGTAAATAATGCCATAGGACAACAATGCATTGAGAAGGCTTGTTAGCTGGGTCAAAGTTATGAATTAAAAGTTTTCTGGACAAAGTCTGTGACTATCTTAAATCAGAAAGTGCATGCCTAAATGATATACTCAATAGTATAAGAAATTAATCCTAGTGTCTTGGTGGGAAAAGAAATTTTTTAAAAATTTACTTGTACCATTCTTTATGTAATTATTTTCAGGTTTATGCAGCTTATTCAATTTTTAAAGCCCCTGGACTAATGGGAGAGAACTGCAGGGTAAGTTTCTTCCAACAATGCTCACCAATTGTTATATTGATTACTATCAAATAGAAAAGGGAAAGTTCTAGGAGTCATGGAGGTGTTGAAGCTGGCTTATACATAAATAAGCCTATTAAAAGATTCACTCTTCAAAGAGCTGCTCAAGAAGTTGCCCAATCTTAACGGTATAATTGCTAAATTTATATGAATATATTAACTTTTTCATCATGCTTCCCCATTCCATTTTTCAATTCTTGTCAGAATAGGAATACCTTTTGAAAACTTTTCTTTTACAGCTATCCAGACTGCATGGATTTTAATGATTCGCTCTAAACAATGCTGATTTTACTTTAAATAGTTCTCCTTCAAGAAAGAGGTTCAGCAAATATGTTTTAAATTTCATTAAGTGCTTAATAATAACACTTGCTCTCTGCTTTATTAGTTTAAATATGATAAAGGAAACAAATTACTTTGAGAATGGAGTTATCCTGTCTTGTATTTTTGGTATCATAACCTTCCAGTAAACAGCGACGAGTGGTATTTCCCGATCCAGCAAATTCTGCTAGGTTTAGATCTGCAAATCCCAGCTGTTAAGAGAAAATTACAAAGTTAGTAGTAAGCATATTACTAAATGAAGATACTTGCTATATGCACAGTATTGAGTGCCACTCAACAGCAGTTTCTCAAATATGAATAAGAGGATGCCCGTTAAAGGGAGCGGCCCAAGGCAAAAAGGAGAAAAGACTTTGAGTGTCAAATTCTGCACAGCTCTATTTTCAGTTAAAAAGGAAAGTCTCAAGACAGAAAAAGGACAAGGAGAGTTTTCTTTATATTTAAAAGTAAATGCATGCAGAAGGGTTTACTTTTATCAACCCTTTCAACATACTAAAATGAATGAAAAAACATTCTGGTGGTATAATATTATTATATACTATTGAACACACTGATCGAGAGTTCCAACACCACTGTGTCACTATAATGCACATAATGAAATCATGAGGATCAGAGTTCTATTCTGGAATTACTTTAAAAGGTCATAAAATGACAAGAAAGAAAAGCTAATTCATAGGCAAAATTAGATACATTTCAATTTACCTTTGCATATGCCTTTCCTCCTTTTAACTCCTAGAAAAAAAGACATGCCATTAAGCCATTAAAGATACTGACTGGGGTTTTTTGTTTGGTTTGATTTTTTTAGAAAAGCAAATAATAATCTTCGTTTTAAAATAGCTCAACACACATTTGCTAGGCTGTACTGCTGTCATTTAGAACTTAGTATTAGTGATTTCCTCAGCACAGGCCAGCAGGAGACTGTCATCTTGTGGAGGTGAAAAGGGGTGAGTGCTTGATGCTGACCAGCATTTGGTTCTTGCAAAGCGTAGCCCCACAGGTAGGAAGTGCTGCATACAAAATTCTGGTACTTAGCACAGTTCAAGGCTTATAAGTTTACTGCTGCTTGCTAGAAGTATCTATTAAGGGCTAACTTTATAAAGGCTGATGAGCAATTCCTTTGCTGTCCTGCTGGAATAAATGTTATTTTCAATAAGAACATAAAAACCCATGAATTAGTCAAGCTAACGTAATTAATAAGATTACTGTGAAATTTTGACTAGAAGAATGCCTGACATGGTGGCAGCTAAAATTTGCTTTATGAAGTTTATCAGACATTTAAAAATTAAACCAAAACAAATGGAGAAAGGAAAGAGGAGAGGAGAGAAAAAGAATTACCTTCCGTACAGACACCCTGCAAATGCAAGTATCCAGAATCCCTGTTGTGGCACTGGCACTGATTTTACACATAAATAGGAACTTTTTCTTCCAGCGTACACAGTTTGCCTGTACTACCTCCCTGCAAATAGAGGACATATGCTTAGTATCAGTTGTGTATACATTCAGGACCATAAACCGCAATAGGACAGCCATGTGCTTTTTGCAAATGAATGAGACCGTGATTTCTACGGTTTGCCTCAGGAGAGTGAAGTCTTCCTGACCTTGAGCCGCCAGACACCATCTTCCAAGCCGCTGAGCTTTGGACTGTGCTCAAGATACCGTCTTTGGCAAGTAGTTTTTCAATCCAGGGAAAGGGAGCAATCACACAAACAGAACTAGGCAAATTTGAGACGTGGAAAAGTAGAAAGGAGATGATGTAAAATAACCAGATACAAAGTAATGCACTTGGGGCAAACAAGAATTTCAGCTACCTACTGGGAACTTGCCATTTGAGAGCAAAGTAAGACGACTAATATCTGAGTGGGTTTGTTCATTACAGGAGGATGACAACCTGACAGTGTGATGCAGCTGAGAAAAATGAAAAACAGAATACTTTCAGCTAGATTGTCATTATATAAGGCTCAAACAGAACGCTGTTATTCTGTTATTCTGTTTGGGTAACCCTGATTGAGCAAGAGCAGACTCCAAAAGGAACAGGTACAGGGAGAACAATAGAAAACTCTCGTATCTTATAAGAAAAGAACACATATAATAAAAATACACTAGTGATTCAAACACTTTAGAGACCAAATAACTTTAAGTCAAATGGAAAGTGGTTAGGACCAAAATAAGGCATAATCAAACAGCCATTTAAAACTGAAAATTACAAGGTCTTAAACCACAGAGCAAGTTTCTAGAACAGCCTTCAAATAAGAGAAATAGGCGTAAAAAAAAAATCTTACTGTAGTTAAAACCAAGGTTGGGCAGCTTGTCAATAACAGGCGATACAAGGACTGTGATTCTGAGGGACCTGCCTCAATGATCAAAAGCTCTTTTCTAGTCCCACATTTCTAAACTCAGAACTTGGAACTGTGGAGAAACTGTGATGATTTCTTCTACTGCACTAATCATTCAAGTACAGTCTTCACATAGTAAAGCAATATTTGGCCTTTTCTTTCTCTTAAATTTTTCTAATACATACATTCCTATGTTTTATATTAACTTCTTACAGCAGCTTATTATTAAAGATCCAGTTTGACATCTTTAACGGAGGTAGAATTCTATAGTTCCACATCAGTTGGAGTCAAAAGTTTGTCATACCTATGGAGAAACAATGAATCGCAAGGCTCACACAAAAGCTCCAATTTGCTGTGCTGGTGAGACTGCCAAATACAGCCCTCTCTAGTAGTGTGACTTCCTAAGGTAGGAATAAACTAGCCTGCCTAAAATGAGTCAGTTTAACGACCACAACAGACTAACGGATTCTGATGATACAACACTGAGTCATATTCAAGCATGTGACCTAAAAGGAACAGGCTCTGTACACCACAATCTACCTTTTATCTATTATGTTTTGTGCTTTGGAAAAAAAAAAATCCCAAAATGCCAGTATATGAGTTATTTAAATCCAAAATAGAACCAGAATTCAAAAAAGGCAAATTACAAATAGTTACATCCTCTACTGGAAACAGGCTCGAGCAATAAGTCATCAAGTAAAATACAGCCTTACAGGGATATTTGATAAGTGCTAACATTTGTTAGAAGGCCTTGGAATAACTCTTGTAGCACTTCTGTGATAGTTGCTCAACTCTCAGGTAAATAGTCAACTGGATGTCCCCTGTCCAGCAGAACACAGCTATCCAAGTGCATGGGTACCTGGGTCTGCATATTTGCGGGTTTCATACACTGTGCTTAAAGATAACACAACTCCTGAGAACACTCTGTCTTTCTGCAGATCACAGTGGTCTAGTCTTACGCAGAATAACTTAAAAATAAATTCTGGAGATTTCATTTCAAGTTCTTTTTTTCTTTTCCTAAGTAACATTTTAAGCTTATGCTGAAAAAAAAAAAATAAAAGACCCTCTCCTCTCTTAAAAAAAACACCGTATCAGAAACAGTTTTATCACAAGCAGGAAAAAAGGAGAAAAGCCTTTTCCATGAGCTGTCTATCTACAAATTTTTGCTTCAGATATTGAAAGGATATTTATGTCACTACCTTAAGTAATTAAATTCACTGTAGTACTCTAATCCTTCTGTCAGCAGTTCTATCAGGATAGATTGAGAATGCTAGAAACTGGTGAAACAATACTCACGTCCTCTTGTGAGCACCAGAAGCAACAGGCCTCCATTGATACTGAAAGACAATAGGCTTGTTCAGGGCCACAAGCCTGCTGGTAGTTACCCTAACTTTCAGGAGCTTGTTAGGCTAAAAAGGCTGAGTGGGAATGTGAACTCAGATGCAGATTAACTAAGTGATATGGTTCAAGATTTTCTTTCACTAAAAATGTCACATTTTGTCACACTGGTAGTATTCCTCCTACGAAAGTCCCAAACATGTAGACGCAAAATATCACAGAATTGGATTTTATATCTAGCATAGAGTAAGAATCTTAGTTTTAACATACCAATATAATTAAAAAAACTCTACATTAAAAGGACAATTAAAAATGCTGTTGCCTAAAGTAATTATTGTAGCTGGCTGTCTGCTTCACTGGACTTTAAAGAATCTTACCAGAAATATTGCAGCCTTTCAATATTTAAAGGGGGCTTATAAGAAAGATGGGGACAGACTTTTTAGCAGGGCCTGTTGCAATAGGCCAAGGGGTAATGGTTTTAAACCAAAAGAAGGTAGATTTAGACTACATATAAGGAAGAAATTTTTTACAATAAGGATGGTGAAACACTGGAACAGGTTGCCCAGGGAGGTGGTAGATACCTCATCCCTGGAAACATTCAAGATCAGGGTGGACTGGACAGGGCTCTGAGCAACCTGATCTAGTTGAAGATGTCCCTGCTTACTGCAGGGAGGCTGGACTAGATGACCTTTAAAGGTCCCTTCCAACCAAAACTATTCTATGATTTATGGTACCTAATCAGTGCTAAAATGCATGCAATTATACAAACCTTTATTAAGTTTCAAACGCAAGAATTCTTAATCTTTCACCTTAACCTCCTCCTGCATTCTATCTCTAGTTTCAGATCAAGGCATTTCAGCTATGGGCATGAATCCGCAGGGAGCCTGCATTTGCACATTACTATGCATCCAATAATATCCGCAAAACAATTCCAGCCTCGACTGTCCTTTTGGAAAATAGAAGCAATGTAGATTTTCTCCTATTCATTATAAGGCTATAAAACAATGCTACAAGACTAAAAGCCTTCACTTGTCATCCATAAAGGTTAGAAAATCCCTTCTCATAGCATCTGCTCATCATACAAGTAGGACAGTTGTCATCACCCTTACCACCCTTCCCTTTTCCCCAGGATACCATTGGGACTACCAGTAACAGAACCACTTCTCCTCCTATTCATCATTTTGCTATGCACTTCTCCTCCTATTCATCATTTTGCTATGCTCTTGTGGTGTTTTTACATCTCTAACATTTCTAGTTCTTAAGTAATAATACTTTTTCCTACAAAAAATGTTTCTGTAAACTCATAAGGTCAAAATAATGTGCCAAAATCTTTGTACAACTCAGTATTATGGTTCAGGTTATCTTTCTGCTTCTCGGAACAGCCTTCTACCTCTACAGCAAACTGCAGTCAAAGTAGCTTTACATAGTACAGTTATATAATATTCCACATATCACTAACATTATAGTAAAAGATAATTTATTGAGCATTAAATGTAGTGGTTTTGCTTGTAAATACAAGATAAATGTAGATAACATCTGCTTGAGAAATGTAAGTGTCCTTAAAACCTTTAAGGATGTTGAAATAAATTCAAAATATCAATACTACTATATGTATATCGTTGTTAAAGTAAGGAAGAAAGTACAAAACCACTACACTTTTGGAAGACTCAATCCACTCATATCACAGGTCAGGATTTATTCAGGCAAATAATTTAATAAACATTAAATAGAATGATCAGGTTTTTAAGTACTCTTTTAAACAAGAAAGTAAAAGTTACAGTAAAAATGCCTCAGTTATAGATACTGATACTCTAATTCTTGTAAAAATGAAATCAAGTAAAACCTGGAATATGCCTTCCTCCTCATAAGAATGTCAAGAAAATATCATTAGTTTATTTCACTGGCACATTGTTTTAAAAACCAAGATATGTGAAACAATATGTAAACAATTTGTATGTACAATTTGTACACTATCTGCAAAAATCTCCAACCAACTGCTCCCCCCCTCCCCACCGCTGAACAGTCCTTTTAATTCCATTATATAAAGAAAAAAATTACATATTTTAATGAAGGTAATTTTTGTGTGAAGAAAAGCACCAGCAAGTTATTCACTTCGTGCTGAAAAAAAAAAAAAAGTAATCAAATAAAGAGAACATTTAACTTTAAAATCTAAGTTTATAAGATTCTTAGTTCAAGTGCAAGGCCTTTAGAAAATAAACATTTATATTGATTCGTTACTATGGAAATGAACCCAGATAACTTCTTGGCAAGTGTGCCTATGCTACAGGGCATGCTGGAGAAAGCTTTCCGTTATGAGTCAGTTTCCTATGAGCCTCACAGTCACTTTACCACATGCAAAGCAAAACCAGTTGTTTTATGAATCAAAATATATCTTGGCTACTAAGATACATTCAAATACGTACTCGGCTGTGGTGCTTTGGTATAACAACGAATACTGTCAGTAAGACCTAGCCAAGAATAAATTGAATAGATAGATATTTTAAAATAAATTGATTCCAAAGTATAGTTTAAGTTACCATCAGTTCAACAAATTAACTGGTTTTTCTTCAGAGGAAAAATTTCACATTGACTAAATTTCAAATGCAAGATTTCAGCTGTAGACAAGTCTTTCTGTATGTATTTTATGTACACTACACAACTGCAGTTTAGAGTGATGAATGAAAGTCGTGGTTTTTCTCTTCTGATCCACAAAGAGACAATCAACCAGAAAACCAACACAAAAAAACCCAAAACAATAAATCCTAATCTAATCAATTTGTCCTAATTTGTTAACAAGTGATGGGCTTTTTTTTTTTTTTTTGGAAGGTGTTTATGACCAGCAGATTGTTTGTTCATTTCCACATGGATAACGGATATGAATAATGGCTTGTTTCAGCCAATAGCCATAAATACAAAAATAAATCACTCTTAAGGACTTTAAGTGTCATGGGAAAAATCCCACCTTGCCAAATGGAAAAGCTTTAGCAGGAGAGGCTTAGAGGCTTATTTCTAAGCTTAGAAGCTTAGAAATAAAAAAGCCAAAACTCCTTGTGGGCATTTACCAAAATGCCGTGTTCTGAGAAAATTCAAGTTTATTCAAGTTTATATTTTAATTATTCTAGACAGCCAGTTATAACATTTAGCAATATGCAGATGATTATGTTAAAAGGATTATTTTTCTAGTGAATTATTTTAGAATCATTGGTCACCAAAAAACCAAAAAGTTGGGAGCATTTGCTTTTAGTTTAAAGACGCCATTCAATCTTTGTATCAAACTACTTTCACGTGAAACGACATCTAGAAATACTTTTGGAATTAATTGGGTCGGTACGCTTCTTTATGTTAAAGAAATGGGTGTTTGCTTAGACATCTTACAGCTTTTGTACAGAACATGAGTCACCTACTCACTATAAATACCTCAAAAAAATAGCTCTTTCACTCCATGTGGTAAATGGGAATATTATTGTTATAATTACTATTTTTTTAAAGCTGGTAGTTTGATGGGAGGGTTGCTTTGGACTTTTAAGAATTGTTGAGGCCAGATTCTTTAAAAGTCGAAAGTACAATGAATGAAATGCCTTTAGAAGAGTTATCTCTGAGGAAATGCAACTTTTTCAATATTGCCTAAGTTTGGCTTGCCTTTTAGGGGAAAACGTATCATGTTGATGAGACAGCCCAACAGAAGCAAGGCTGCTGTAGCTCCTCTCCCCAGATCCAACCAGTAGCAAGGCTGAAGATGCATTCCCGGTAAGCACCCGCACACACCACACATACACAGCCGGCCACGCAGATCGCAGACACACAGAGCACTCGCAGAGACGGCCAGCGCCAGCAGCTTCACCACACGCCCCTCTGTAGATGAACAGGGCAGAGGTCTGCTAGCAGTATCCACACCACCTACTTGACACTTAGTCTGGCTTGATCCCTGGTAGCATTTACACACTTGCACACCTGCACTCGCTCCAGGTGCTGGCACCACAGGCACACAGCTCTCTGACTCCTGGTCCCGCCCTGGTGGCTGGCACTTGGTTTCACTCATCTGGTCTCTGGTTGATGACAGCCAAGTGCTCTGGCCCACCATCCCAGGCCAGTTGCTGGCACAATGGACCCACAGTCCCACTCCCGTGGCTGGCACTTAAGTCCACTCATTCAGGTCTCTCCTGTTGCTGGCACCGCAGACAGCTGGGCCCTGCGATGCAGAGTCTTGACTCCAGTTGCTGTCACTCAGAGTCCCCCCTCCCTATACACACTGAGCAGAGAGCCCTTCACTGAGGAAAGAATTAGAAAGTAGTTTAATACGAAGATACACCAGACTGCACTGATTAGGAACAGACGTGGCCAGACAAATGTACTATCCAGCAAACTATTTATATCTAACTGGCCCTTTTATCTTTTTACTCTCTCATTTTCCCCCACACTTGTTCCTCCCCAAATCACCTAAATTCATCCCTTCCTCTACCTTTAGTTCTCCCCTAAATATCCCATAATAAACCTCTTCCCCTGCATCCCATGATATGTCTCACAGTACTATGCAGCAATTCCCTTCAGTCCAAGAGGTGCTTTAGTGTTAGCTCAACATGATGGCTTTCCTGCCTGGACAACACAGCTGAGGCTGTCCTGGGACAGCCGTGGGAGGGGCCCGGACAGGGTGCCCCCTTGTCTAAATCCATAACTTCAGTTCCCCACCTGCCTCTGTGTCCCTGGGCTTGGGTAGATGGACCTTTTATGGGCTGATGGCTCCTGTGGCAGGCCTGGGAATAGCTGAGGCAGGGTATTTTCTTACCCCTCCACCCTCCCCTGCCTTTGTTTCCTGCACTTGTTTGTGGGTATGCGCATGAACTTTTATCACCTAACCTAACAGCTTCCTTTGATCAACCCTTGGCTGAGTAAACTTACTACAGTTAGCCCTGTCCTTCTGATACAGTTTAGTAGATTGGATTAACACAGTTATTTTGAGTGTAGGAAATAGTCTTTTATAATGGGAACAATGTCCCATTCATTTATATATAAAATATATATACACACACTTTATATATATATAAAACCAAACATCTTTCTTCTGCAGAACTCCACAGCACCTAACAAAGAATGCCAATGTCATGATCCCACCTTGCAGAGACAGGAATTAAGGCATTAGCCTATAATCTAACAGTTTATCAGCCACACTTTCAGTGCGCTCAGTGGTTCAGGTACTTCACAGTAAGATTTGACCTCTCCTAGGCTATCTTGAGCGTTAGGAAGGTATTGGATATAGAGTTCTCAATTATATTAGGGAACACATAATGGTTTGGCATGCAAGAGACAAATACCCTCTTGTACCCCTCTTACCCAAAATCTACTTCCATTTCAAATTTGTGCATTGAAACCGCAACCTCACAGTTGAAGGAGAGATACAGGTACCCATGGCTGTCTTACCGGTCCACTTTCAAGCAAAAAACTGCATCTCCCAAGATCTGCCAAGTAGCTTGGAATTTGTAAAGCGTTAAGATCCTCAGAAGAAAATGTACTACTCAGAAATGTAGTCTTCTTGCTTGGTTTAGATCCGTGCAGCTGAAGCATCAAATCATGTGATTTACTCATGTCTTTTAATATCTCTACTATGCACACAAAAATATAAACAATATCACCCAATAAAAAGATCCTTTACTTCAAAATTAAACTAAAAGCCTTTCTGCTAAGTTGATAATGGAAGTAGAAACAAACACCAATAGACAAACACAGAATGAACACAGGTGTTTTAAAGCAAGTAAGAAGAGATCTAGCACCAACACCAGTACCAATTTTATTTAAATGTATTCTATGCATGTAATACACATAACACACATACTGCCCATGCATGTACCAATTACAACCTCATCATCTTTAAAGAACTATGAGCTACAAAGGAGAAAAAAAATATTCAATATAACTTTTCAAATGCCAAGATTGCTTTAAATTGTTGTTTGATAACCAGAATGCTAAATTTAGTCTTTATATAGAAAGATGCATCTCTTCAAGTCAGAGCATGATCTCCAAAGAATACATTGTAGTAGCAAAGTCAGGCAAAGCTTCCATTTTTTTCTTATATTCAGGAAGAAATAGTTTACTTTTCCTTTAATATTCTGTGTTTCCTCCATGCCTGAGTCATATAAGAAGGTATGTTCTCTCCAACAAAAACATTTTTTCCTAAGCACTGCAAAAAAAACAAACTCACTCAGTCATTTACAAACAGAGCTTCAATGTTTCACAAATTTCAGCACTAAGCAAACCAGCAAACAGCTGGCTCTGCAGGAAGAGCTCCACTTGTTTACAGTGCACAAATTCCCAGTTACTTTGCTGTTAGTACATGCAAAACTTTAACAGAGCAATAATTTTCTAGCCACATTTTTACTCATGATAAACAGGTTAAATTTTTAACTAGCAACATTTCATGTCATGTTCATTTCCTATAAAATATGTATAAGCTGACCATCACATGGAAATAAAGCTGCTTTGGAATACTCTTACTTATGGAAAACTGCTGGTTACAGGCAAATGCAGAGACCTAAAAGGGAATTAGCACTGTGAAGGACAACTTGCATTCGCAAGTCTGTAGCCAGCAGTTCAGAGGAAGTGATTGTTCCCCTCTGTTGAACACTGGTGAGGCTGTATCTTAGCACTGCATCCATTTTTGGGCCCCTCTCAGTAGAAGTAAGACACTGATAAACTGAAGCAAGTCCAGGGAGTGCGAGATAAGGGTCTGGAGTCAGGGATGAGGATGATGAAGCACCTGATGCTGGAGAAGTTGGGAACATGGGATTTTTACAATCTGAAGGAGACGAAAGAAGATCTAATTACTATCTTCAGCCACCTCTATTGAGTTAGAGAGAAGATGGACTCAGGTGTTTCTTAGTCAGGGGCAGAGAAAGGAAACAAGCAATTCCAATAAAATAAGGGAAAAAAACATTCACAATAAAAGTGGTGAAGCAGAGGAGGGGCACGTTGTCTACAAAGACTGGAATCCCCATTCTTACAGATTTTCTAAAGTTGACAGGACAAAGCTCTGAGCTTCCTGATCTAATTGAAGTTAGTCTTGCTTTGAGCAGGAAGTTGGACTACGTGATTTCTAGCACTCCTCTCCAAGAAATAGTCCTTAAAATATGAAGGCAATCAGGTGCTATGGTCCTTGCAAATGGCAAGTTTATGACAGCAAAATACGGTGCTCCTTGTACTCTGCTGGGGCCAGGGAGGGTAAAACAAACCCCACACTCCTCCTTTTTAACAGATACCTGTCGTGCATCTCTTTTCAGGAACTTTTTCCTGAAAAGCTGGCTGTTGCTCTCTTTTACTAGTATTTTCAGTAACAAAAGTCTCACAAGAATGAGCCCTTTGCATATCTGCAATAACTAGTTACATCCCATGTAAAACGCAGTCTATATAAACATTTTTCTTCCCTCCTACTGTAGCCCAAAGATGACTCTCTTCAGATCTGATTTTCTTTACTCCTTTGATTGTTTGATTTTCCTCCAATCTATTTCAGAGATTTGATTTCTTCATCCTGCTTATTTCCACACTGTTAGTCTTCCACCTTCATACATGAACTCTCCCAATAATATTTTAGCCCTAGTTTCTTCCCCTTCAGCCCTCTCCAGAATATCCACACCAACCCTTGTACATCACATTACCTTTCTCAAGCATATTCTCTAAATCTGTTGACTAAATCCATTTCATTGTAACTATTAATGAAAGGCTGAAGAGGTGCAAAGAAACTACATTTAAAAAAAGAAAAGTTATAATTTGTGTAGCGAACTTCCCCTTCTTAGCTCTTCCTCTTACAGAGGAGGACAGGTCCTGGAAGCTGCTCAACCAACAGTCTCTTCACAACTGAGAAAACACTAAGTGGACATTCAGGAATCTGAAAAGAGCAGCTACAAAATGGCATGCCAAGATTTTTATCCTATTGCCGATTTGCCTCACAGCACTTGAAAATTTATTTTGTTTCAGTATATCCAACTGCAAATCCAGTTACAGCTGAAAAGCTGTTAGAAATGGCATCCATTACATGCTTTGAAGCCTGTCAAGAGGATTCATACATCGTGCAGGAAGATTAGAGTGACAGGGACAGTAATTCCATGTGACAGGTATGTTTTCTAACAGGTACTTTTGTTTAAAAACATAAAGCCGGTTAAGCTGTGTTACTGTCAGGATAAATTTTCCCTTTTAATAGCAGCAACAGGAAAAACAATGGTTAAAAAGCCATTTGAAGAGTCCAGTGAGGCAGAAAATGTACTTGCTGGTGTCACAAAAACCGGACATAGTTTTAGGCACTTGGGAAGGAGGTAGCCAAGCATCACTAGAAGTAAGAAGTACTTATTATCTGGAAGATGAGAAATCAATTTCTACAAAAGACAATTACATCCTCTAGCTTGTATCTATTAAGAACGAGAATATATTCATGCAAGTAATGCAAGATCTCTGAGACTGCCTCTCAGGACTCAAGAGCATGATGTACGTTAAAAAACACTTCCCTGGAATCTGTTGGAGAATAAAATGTTTTGATGAAACAGTTATAGTTCTCAGCTGCCCCTAATCTCTATCTGAGATTACACAGATACCCATCACAATCAGCTTATTTGCTTTGAATGTTGTTTTGTAAAAGAATGAAGAGAGAAACATCAGCAGTCTGAAGTGTCAGAGAACAGATCTCAAAAGCAGGGAGGAATATGACCAAACTGAAGACTGCAGTTCTAAGAACTCACCAACCAAGAAACCCTTTTGAGCTATGTGCAGGTGGAAGTCAAGCTAAAAATGTAACTACCAGGCTTACAGCTACTGTAGCCTAAAATCTATACAGTACAGTGTTAGAAGTACACCCTTAGGAAGTAAGATCTGTCCAAAACTTCTTTAATTTCCTCATATCCCATCTGTTCTTTTGCTGCTGGTTGAGCCTATGAGCAGTTATCTACTCTAGGGGCCCGTCAATTATTTCTTCAGCCTATTAAAATGAGGGCAGTTGCACACAGCCTATACTTTCAATATATTTATGTCTGCATTAGACTAGCCTTGGATACATATGCTTAGTATCTAGTCAAGTCTATACCTTACAATGGTATTTTTCTGTTCAAAATATTCAGAGATGTAATATCTGCCCTGGAATAATCTTCTGTCCTTTCACGGTGCAATAGACATTATGTGCAGAATATTTTATGACCAGGCAGTGTACGGGTACGTAGTATCCTGGAATGTGCACAAGTATCCAGAATTAATGTATCTATCTGATTTCAAAGGTAGATCTCTATTCTCATCAGCCCAGGGAAATTAGAAATGTAGAAAGATGCCTTTCCACTCCACGTAGGAAGCCAGGCTTAAGCTAGAAAGTTTTCTAAATGAAAATGAGGTTTATTAGCATAACTTTGCATACATCCACAGCCTATTTGCTGAAAACGCACTCTTTGTTATAAAATCTAAAAATACTATTGTAAAGATACAGAAGTCATATTAGAAAGCAATTTCAAAAAGGAGAGGGCAGAAATTACATTGTGTGGCTGACTGGCAGTTTACTAAAACAAACAAACAAAACCTCCTTCCTTCTACAACTTCTTTCAAGGCTTCCCATGTTGTAGAGTCAAAGCTTACAACCCATTCATTCTCCCTGGAATTCCAGGGTCCTGTTCTTGCACACACACTCAAACATTCTCCCCAGGTTTAAACATTGCTACTACTTGACTGTTCAATGTCCTGTGATCAAAATATTATTTGACAGTGGCAGATTACTTTACAAAGTTGAATATTTCACCAGGTAATTAAGCATTTAGCATTATAATACAGAACTTTCTTTCCCTACAATAAGTATTCACAAATATGCATAGGGAAGTTTGAAATAGAAGTTTTCAAATTGAATTTCTAAAAAACTACATACAAACACACACAAAAAAGTGATGTGTAAACAATTAATATGGTTGTAACTTATAAACAAACCAGATCACTATGAACTGCACTACACAAGCTGGTTTTATCTGGTCACAGAATTTCTACACGCTTCAGGCACACATCTGTGTCCTGTGTCAGCCAGAAAAGTAGGTGGACTCTGACAACGAGCCTCCAATAAGATGGACAATGGCTTCATAACGTATTTCTTAGATATCTCTTTCTCAGTAAAGATCTAAGAAGTGAAAAAAATATTTTTCAGTTGCTTAAACTTTTATCTGTCTTGGTTCTGTCCCACTCCAGTGTTCCGAGGGATGATGTAAGTATCACATTGCTTGCAGGATCAGGGCTTTAATCATTCATATGGCACCATCCACACAGGGCTGAAAAGAAGACTGTGACAACCTGTTTCCATTACAACTCACTACATATAAGCCTTTATTCCAATGCTGCTGGACTGTTTTAACGACATTTCTTTATCAAGGAGTGAGCTTCGGACAGAAAATGCTAATAATTTTAGGCTGGTTTATAGCCTGTTGATATGACTGCTTTTTTTGTTTGTTTGTTTTAAGGCAAGAGGCAGCAGGGTATTGGTTTGTTTCAGTACCAACTTGAGAACTTAATTCTCAATAACTTCTCCCCCAAAAAATTATAGTTTACTAGACTTCAGTCAGTAACAAAAGTTAAAGCTATTAGGAAGACATGGTCAGTTTTTCCATGTATTATATAGTATTTGAAATGAGTTTGTATATTACTTTCTGAAACTAATGGAGTTCTTCAAGCTTCTAACACTACAAAGATTGCTACTTTAAGGATACTACTGCCGACTCACACTGAAACTGATAACTGCATGCAGCTAGAAGATGATGGCCATTAAAGTTTGCAACTGACAAGTTTTGAAATGCTGCCACTCTCATGTTAATTTCTTTCTTATTTATTCAGACCTTTGCTGAATCACCACTGTGAAAATCCATCTGTTAATTGTTAAGCCAAGAGCAAAGGCACTCCCTAAATTGGCAGTGAAGGATCACTGCAGAGGAATTCTTTACCTTCCCACCAGCATACCTCAACACTTCTCAGTCCACCAGGAATGGACCAGTTACGCTCACAGGGACTGTGATATACCAGCGTATGTTTCACTGCTGTTCTTACTTTTAAGTCATACCATCAGAAAAATAAAATCGAAGAATTTCAAAGCTTTTTTGACTCCAACACAATACTTCAACACAATTCTTTACCTCGTCACACTTCCTACATACACATGCTACCTCCTGTCTTGCATATTTTGCTCTAATATACTGTTCACATTCATAAAGATCTGCATGTATGCTTTCAAGCTTTTAATTTTAGCACCATAAACAGGGAAAAAAGGCTAAGATCACAATAATGTATCAAAAACATCAGCTCAGCTGAAATCAACTACTTTAAAATAGAGATACTGTCTAGGAGACATATGTCAGCCTGCAAAAATGACTTCAGGGCAGTAACGGCTGGCTGCATTAGGACAGCAATGGCACATTAGTGTGTAAAATCATGATTACCATCATCATCTATTACTCATGAAGAAGTCGCTCACAAGAAAAACGTTGAAGAGACATGAAATGAGAACAGAACACTGATGAGTTGAAGACCCTCCGACCGTACAGAAGAAAAATTAATCTTCAATTATACATGCTAGTATAACAGAATGGTTAAATAAGGAGGTTTTAGGCTGAAGTTCCATTTTTATGCTCTTTATTTTCCTTGATTAATTCTGTTTACAGAATCAAAAGGAGATAATTTAGCAAGCTCTGTAACATCAGTATTTTAATAAGAAAATAACCGAATATTCATAGATTTGTTACTGATTTCTGTCTGCTCCCAGAATTCTATGAGACATTTTTCAGTAAATCCTTTTTGTAATAACATTAAAGTAATCTAATAACCCATTCAACATGAACAAGTGTAATGGGAGGGCAGTCTCCTCCTTCCAGACCTGAAGCCACAGCACACCCTTCCCATTGACAAGGTTCTGCCTCTGCCTGGTACCTGGAAAAAATTAATCCACTTGCACTCTGTTTACCCATTGCTACCAGCGGATCAGGAAGCCACTGTCACAGCAGATGACAGCTCTGTTGCTGAGGCACAAAAGAAGAAAATGGAAAAAAAAAAAAGAAAAAGGGCACCTGTCTACTGCTGCACTTGCACTGCAGAAGTCAGTAACGCATATAACCTGAACATGTGGAGGAAATGAAAGGACTTTTCCGTGAAACTCTTTAACTCTCTACGTAAACATCCACAGAACGACACACAGCGAGTCAGTGTCCAACAGAATAAAACATTAAGGTCACAAATCTCTCTCATTCACAGGGGACAGCTCTGACTTCAGACTTGGTGGCAAGAAGCGTCTTCCCCTCCCGTTACCCATACAGTCAGCAGGCTTTATAGCTCGAGGCGTCGTGGCACAAGCGACCGGTTTCTCTGGGACAGCCCTCATCCACTCACGGATTCATTCCCCTGTTACTCAGTGTTGAAGAGCCTCGATGTTTGTTTTAAACCGCTCGGACTTCCGGCAGCGAGCAGCCGCGCAGACGAGGAGCCTACAGGTGCTCCCACACCTGCTCTATCGCCCCTGATACGAACGCGGGCGGGGTATCGTATCACGGGCCGTGCCACGGGAGCTTGGAACGTCCGTGCCCGCTTCCCCTCCCGAGGGGAAAGGCGAGCAGCACGCCCGGCCGACCAGCGGCAGCTGCACCAGGGGAGCCGGCGGAGCCCCCGACCTCCGCCCCGGCCCTGCCCCGTGCGGGCGGCCGCCGAGCGAACCCGAGGAGCGGGCGCCGGGGGCCGCGGAGGCGCCGGCCGCCCTGGCCTCGGAGGGACGCGGCTCTGCGGAGGCGCGGGCTGGAGCGGAGCCCGTCGGAGAGCGGCGGCCGGGGCTCCCTGCGAGGGGCAGCGGGCGCCGCGGCAGCCGCTCGGCTCGCGAGCCCCGGAGGCACCTACCGGGAGGACTCCCCGCTGAAGCTGCCCCCGTCCAGCAGCCGCACCTTGCAGAAGAGGATGCCGTTCACGAAGGGCACGGAGGACAGCTCGTCCAGCTCCAGCTCCACGCGGAACTTGAACTTCTTCTTCTTCATCATGATGAAGGCCATGGGCCGGGGGCTCCCCGGGGGCCGCCCCCACGCCCGCTCAGTGCCGCGCGGCAGCTCCCCTCCGCGCCGACCGCCCCGCTCCGCTCCCATGCCCGGAGCGAGGGCGGCACCGCCGGGCCGGGCCGGAGCGCCGGCCGCTCCCAGCGCAGCCCGTGCCGGCCGCGGCGCCTCCCGGCCAGCGCTTACATGGCAGCCGGCGCCTCCCTTTCAAACCCGCCCGCCTCCGCTCCGCCCGCTGCCGGTAACGGCTGGCGGCGGGGCGCGGCCGCCGGGCGCTGGCACTGCCAAGCGCCGGCCGTTACTGTGCAGGGGCTTAAACAGCGGCGTGTCGTTCCACGAAGGAGTTGGCCGGTGCAAGGTTGTTTAATCACGGGAACTCGACGCGCCGCTGTTCCGCGCAGCGGAGAGCGTCCGGGCGAGGGACGTGGTCGCGGCCCCGGCAGAGCGGAGCTTGTGCAATCCGCTCCCGGCACCGCTCCTGTCTGCCAGAGACCCCGCTGGGCCGGTGGGGTACGCCCCGCGAGCGGAAACCTACTGTTTTGCTAACATTACATCTGTTATATGTATTATGCTAAAAAACATTAACAAAACAAAACACCGTTGAGACGAGATTTCAACCCTGAATTTAGGTTCCCTTCTGTAATTCAAACCTTATTAGGGTCTTTCACAGCAGTTCAGCCTGTAATTTACAACTAGCTCCAGTTCTGATACGAGCAACACATGTTCATAGTCTTGCAGAGAAGGAGGAAAGTACACATCTGTGTTTACATTTAAGAACAGTCCTGTGGCACAGACGATCGCAGCAGCACACATGCTTTGGTATAATGTATAGTTCAACACCACCACGTGCTCTCCAGGGAACAGCTTTTTCTCAAAAACTCATTTTGGGAGACTAAAGCCTAAAGCAAGCTCTAAGGCAACCTCCATCAGCAGATCAGTTTCCTCTTTGCGGAGCGTTGCGTAAGAAAACCCTAACACACAGTGTGTCTTCACACAGCTAAGCAGTTATTCGTATGGTAAGAAAAATAATTTGTGAGATTGTGCATGCAGTGTGATGCTGAGCCCCTGAAATGTTGTTCCACCCTGTGAAAGTAACTGCTGCCCTCGTTCAGGATAAATGCGTAAAAAAATATTTTTACAGAATACATACCTGATCAATACAGACATGACAAGTGATGTGTGTGGCTAAGTATACAAAAATGCCAACCATCATCCTGTAGCATGATCCTAAAAAAAAAAAGAAAAGTAATAGCAAAGAGTAAAAAGCATTAAAATGAAGTGCCTGGAAGAGAAACGCTCTTGCTTTTTTCTGTTCTACAACATCCAGGGCATAAAAGGTACTTAGATACAGAGTTTTCCAGTAAAAAGAAATACAAGGGTAGTGCTGGCTTTATTATCAGTTTCATATTCCTAACAAAAATTTCCCTCCAAAACTCCTAAATGTCAAGTAAACACTGGCTCTGAAAGAGACTGTTTAACTAGAATAAAATTGATATGAAGACATCTTTGCGAAGAGGTTAGGCATTTGGCCTTGACCTAGGAATTCCCCCTTGAGAGCACTTCTTTTGTCTGCTCTCTTCAGCAGCCTGCAACACATCATACAAGGCAATTCTTTGGGTACTGTATTCATCAGCTCTCTGTTAAAAGAAATGAAAGGCAAGAATTTTTCAGCACCTAAAAGGAGTGAGTTAGTATTTAGTTGGTATTGAGTTATAACAAGATGCTCCCTTCTTTTCAAGGCTAAAGAAACAATTCTAGAGATTTGTTGAAAATGAATGTTTCAGGCTGATGGAAAAAAAAGTAACATATTAGCTAGAAGGTCCTGTGTATTAAAATCCAGGAAGAAAAATAGTTAAAGAAGCAGGAAGAAATACAGCTACATACCAGATAAGTTATCTATTGGAAGTTTGATAAATACAATGTTCTAGCTATATTATACAACACCTTAAAGAAAATCTGAACTAATTTACTCTTGGTTGGAGAAAAAATAGATTAACAACCTTCATAAATTATTAAAGCTATAGATTAATATACACACTTTAAACAGTCTCTAGTACAAGCAGGTCCTCTGTATAAATGAACTTGCCAGGGAGTTGTAAGAGTTTATATGCCGAGTGCACCAGCAGGCTGTAAGAGTCCTGACCAGCCTCACCTGGGTCCTCACCCACACCCTGCCCACGGAACCCATTTAAGCTCAGCTCTGAACTGTTAGTGCTTGTGTGAGACCTGGTGTAGCTCTGCCTGTCTGTTGGGTGGTTATTATGTTATGTTGTAGTCCTATCTGCACCTTGTTGCAGACACTGATCTGCAGCTTGACTTCTTGATCTCTGGCCTGTCTTTTCATTGTCTGTGTGTCTGACTGCTGTTGATGGACTGGACCCTGCATTGTGCTCTCAGCATGGTCTCAGACCTGCCCTACTGCTGTGGATGCCTGCTCTCCTTGCTCAGGTACCGCAGGATGGGTCCTGGGTGGTGAGACCCTTGTCTTGCTGTCTGTGTTGCTGCACTCAGTTTCCTGTGCTTGCGGGGAGAGCCGGCCCTTGCTGTGCCCCGCCATCCTGAGAACTGCTAAAACAAACGATGGGGTGGTTGTCCAATGACTTCAGGAGGTTTGATTCAAATGTAGTTCTTATCTGAAAAAGCCCAACTCTATTCAGAGGCTATATTTACATTCTGGAACTGGTGACTTGAAAAAGTCATCTATATTGAGTATAACCTTTTTGATCAGAAAGAGTCGAAGTCAGAAGTGCCAGAAGTATAACCTTCTAAATATATTTAGAATATTTAATGAAAAGATTCTTAGAATAGCAGAGGAGCCTTTCAAAAAAGGATAAACATTGTGGATAATATAACAATCTTGTATGTCATTGATGTAAAGCTTCTGTAAGTTTAAAGCACTGGAGTTTTATTTTGGGAGAAATTCATAAATCTTTAAAGATGTTGGATCTTACTCAAGCAGGTACAAAACCTCAAAGATTCAAGCAAAATCAGTGTTTTCAAAATACTGCAGTTACACCAGGATAAAACAAATAATTCAAGCTGTTTGCACTTTTGAAGGATATAAGTTTTCAGTCACAAAATAAAATTATAGGAGTTAGTAGAGAACTTCCTTTATGGACAGGTGAAGCCCAGGTCTCTGGGATTTTTAAATCCTCCAGAGTACCAGTGTGTCTGTTGTTTTTGGAGACAGTGCTAATGTGACCTGTGTTCATCTGATCAGCCTGTTTATTTTCTGCAGCACCATTTCCCTTCTGGGCACTTCTATTTCTGACCTGTAGCTCCTTCTCCTGAGAGTAGTGGCATCATAAAAACTTTGAAATATTCCCTGGGTTTGGCTCTTGATCTGACATAAGATCTGGGCTACAACCTGTACCCAGATCAGTGCTTCCAGCAACAATCAATTGTAAGCACTCTATCTTGGTCATGAGAGAGATTAATTTGGATATCTGAAACTAAATTAAACTAAAAAGAGAGCCCAGTGGGAGCTAAATGCAACATGGGTAAGTAAACTCTGTAATTGTGACACTTCTCATGCTGCTTTAAGAAATACACAGTGAAGTCTCAGTCCTCCAAATGTGTTTGTAGGTGTCCAGTGCAAACCCACACGAGCAGTCTCTGCGATCACCCTCTGACCGATCACTGCCTTCATGTGGCATGGCTAGTTAAAGCTGTGCTGCAGACAAAGCTCAGGTGACAGCCCCCATCCTATGAGGTGTTCCGTGCCCTCCGAAATGGTGATGTGTCCCAGGAAAAGTCAGAACGTATCGGAGCCATACCCAGCTTAACTTCCCTTGACAAAATTAAATCTTGATTTCTTATTTTGTAGACAATATCTGCACAAATCTTTCTGAATTAAGACGTAATGCCTTTTTCATGCAAAGCCAGTCCAATGCTGTATGCTAGAAAAGACAAGTACCAGTAAAGAAAAATCTGTGAAAAGTAATAAAAGAATCTGAATTTACTGTAGCTTGTTATTATAAGATAGTAAGATTCCAAAATATGTTTGTTTTGAATTATTTGATAATGATAGTTTAAAACTGAGCTAATTACATCTATGTAATGGAGCAAGTATTAATGTTGCTTTAAAACAAGAAAAAACACTGAACTTTGTCTGTTGCTTTGAGGTATTTATTGCCTTTGTGTTTTTTCATCCTCTGTGTGTTCTGAAGATTGCTCCTTCAGGTGGCATAGAATTTCTAGATATACTTAATTTTTTAACTCTGTAGCAGAAATGGATTTGATCTCATCAAATTACTCAACTTCGCTGCAGTCCCTGGAGTTAAGCCAGAAATGACTTTTGGCTCATGCAGTAGCCTATTTTCCTGATTTTAAGATTATTAAGAAGTGTTTCCTTGCTCACAGGAAAAGAGGTATGGTATCTAGAGCAGACACTGAATCATGCAATTCAGCTGAGTTATCTTTTAGTCTATTAATAAAATATATCGAGTCTGCTTCTAGCCTCTGAGGTTTTGTGATATTTATAGCACTTCCTCTAAGTGGAGAGTATTGATGTAATTTAAATATTTATCGTACATATATTGATACATATACTAATTGAAAGCTCTTGTTTTAGTAAGTTAAATGCAGATTTTTTCTGGTATGTTTTTCTTGTTCTGAATTAGTCTTGATATCAGAAAGTCTTATAATAGTCAATACAAATAATATCAATGTTACAGATTTTTTAAAATTTTTTTTTAAATGTATGTCTTGGGCAAAGATATTTGTTGACTCAGATCAAGAGTCAATATTTGTGGCTACACAGTTTCTTCAAGCAAGGTAAAAATCGGAGTGCAAGATGATAGACTATTCAAAACTCCTTTTTGACAAACAGGGGCTCTAGAAATGATGCAGCCCCAAAACTTGTATAATAACATTTGCAGAAGAAATGATAGTTTTGGTAGTGCTAGCTTGTGAATAATAGGAAAGTATTACTTTCTTGTTTGAGATGTAAACGAGGCAGAGCTCTGGAATTGCGTTTGCGGTCACTTTCTCAGATGTCATTGCAGTAGGTTAATTAGGCCTGATTAGTGTCTGTGTCTTTCGACAAGGGCAGTGGCTTCCACAGATGTCTATCTAATAGTTTATCTATCAACATCTGCACAGTGTGACTCTTACCTACTGTTCTTGTTGGTATCAGCCAGTCATACTAAAGTCAAAGTATGACTTCTGCACACCTCTGTGCTACTTATTCCACTTTGAGGGAGATGAGTGCAAATCTGGGGTGGCTCCCTGAAAATATATTTCACTGTTGCTTCACATTTTGGATAAACAGTTGGACCAATGAAGTAGAACCCATACTTCCAACCTTCTGCCATGCGAGTCAAAGCAGAATCAATTTGCAAATAGGAATTTTCTAACTGTGAAGCTCTGTTTTTCTGTTTATTTTCTGTGGCCTACTTTTCCTACATAACTCCTAACAGTATGATTGTAACTATGCAGGATGCACTTACGAAAGCCAGACCTGCCAAAACTAGCTTTTCTTTCTTGTTGCTTCAGGAAGAACAAGTGCATCTTTTCCTCTTTTACCTTGAATTTCAGGCTATTGACACTAAATTTTCAAAAGTATTAATGACAGCTACAAAGTTCTTAGGGGGAAAAAAAAGTCAGTATTCCATTGAAGTTCTCTTCTTGTCTTGATCTTTTATTTATGCCACTTCTTTAGTCAATCATCCCCCATCGGGGGGGATACTCAGTCATTCCACAAACTTGTATGTATTGCCACTAAAGTAATAGTTATATTTAACTGATAAAAAATATTTTAAGTGTGCACATACATAATATATACCTATTTGGTCTGAAGTGTGTACCAAAATGTCGTGTCTGTCATTATGTTTCTAGGAAAAACGTTAACACTCAATACCTGCAGGTTCCTGTGAGTGGTTACATATAGCTTTATTGGTCATGTGGAAATGATTATTTCATGTTCAATATCTAAATGACATTAGCACACAATATAGGGTGAGACTGCCCGAGGTCAATGTAAATGAATGCTTCAGGTGTTTGGTGTTAAGTTTTGAGTAGTTCTAGTTCATACATGCTGTTAATACACAAGTACAGTATTTAGTTTGATATTCTTCATATAAGAAAATAACTGTACTTCATTGAGACCTCAGACAATGGCAATGCTGGATATTAGAAACTTAATGATATGCAATAGGAGCTTACGGTAATGCTTTGCTCACATTTATGTCATACTTCTATGTATTTCATTCAATAACTAGTACAGATAGTTATTACTTGCATGTTCTGATTAGCGATAAAAGAATGTTGCACTCACTGTACTTTAGACAAAGAGGTAAGGATGAGTACGAGTAGAAAAACAGAATCAAAGGCCATACTTCTTAGCAGTATTACATTGCTGGGATGCAGTGAGCTCAGCAACATTCACTTTCCTTATTCGAGAAAGGAGTAAAGTATGTTCAAACCATGCCTATACTAAGACGTATTAGCTGTACTAACAAAACATGTTTATATTTGGACCTACCTCGTTTAACATGTTTATCTATTAGGTGGAGGCAGCAGAGTACACCCTCACCAAGTTTCCAGATGGCCCCAAACTGTGGGGACCACCTGGTATTCTTGAGTGTGGGCTGCCGTTCAGAGAGGCTGGAGGAAGGGTGTGACAGGGATCTTATGAAATTCGACAAGGACAAATGTAAAGTACTGCACATAGGAAGGAATAGCCCCTTGTCACCATACAGGCCAGGGAGCAACTCTGCTAAGAAGGACCTGGGATCTTCGCAGAGAGCAAGCTGAGCATGGGCCAGCAACATCCTGGGCTGTATTAACAGGAACATGGCCAGCAGATGGAGAGAAGTGATTATACCCTTCTACTCTGCAGTGATGAAAATACAAATAGGTTGTATTTAGGTACTCTAGTCCAGTTCTAGGCTCCCCAGTACAAGAAAGACATGGATAAACTGGAGAGGTCAGCAAAGGGCCACTGAGATGTCCGGGGGCTGGAGTCCTGGCTCTGTGGGAAGAGCCTGAGGAGACTGAGCTTGCTCAGTTGGAAGAAGAGCAGGTGTTGTGGGGACCCAAAGGAGGCGTCTGCTCTCCTGGTACCTACAGAGTTTATCAAGAAAATGGGGCCAGGCTCCTCATAGTGGGGGGATGAGAGACACCAGGCACAAAATAAATGAGAAAGGCTTGGACTGGTTTGAATAGCAAAAGCTTCCTCCCTGAGGACAGCCAGGTGGCAGAGCAGGCTGCCCAGGGAGTTTGTGCAGTCTCTGGAGTAACCTGGGCTGAGTTTGTAGCTGAACTTGCTTGGAGAAAGAGGTTGGACTATAGGTCCCTGAGGTCCCTTCCTACCCCACTTGTTCTGTGGTTCAGAGAACCTACCATGCAATCAGTAATCTTTACACATGCAAGTCACAGTAGTGCCTAGCCCTTTTTCAAACACCAGTTAGTCTATCTTCAGACAACATAGCACATTAGCTTTATTAATTGCCCTTTGAGCAAGGCTACTAAGTTTCTGCTATAAGGCTGAAACGCACTTTCCATGGTTGTGTACTGACTGAATACGCACTAGGAAAGCAAGGCTCAATTCAGAGGCTCTTGTTTTCACTGCGGCTCTCTCGTGGAGCGCCTACCTGCTGCCATTTTCTATCCATTTGTTCTTACACCACTTGTCATTTAAGTAGTTTCTTTTGCATTTACTCCACTGATTGATTTACGAAGCAATTATGAAGCAAAAACCTCTAGAAGTTTCCTCGTTGTTCTGTTAGGCTAAACAATCCAAGCTCTTTCAGTCTTCCCTCGGGTCCCTACACTAGGGGCTCTTCCCACAGCGTCAACGCAGACCTCGACCGCCGCTGACTCGAATGAGCTGAAGTGCATCCCAATTCGGCCTTTTGCAGCGCTGTTGGCATTTCTCTCCTCGCACTGGAAACGCTTAGTCAGACGCAGCTGCCTTAAGTGCGGGAGGGAAGAGCTGATCCGACCCGCAGGGATGCAGCTGCTTCCCGCCCTCTTCCCGAAGCGGCCCCGTTCCCCGTCCCCGCCCCTGAGGCGCTCCCCGCCTCCCTCCTCCCACTCGCCGCCGAGGCGTGGCGGGCCCGGGCCGCCTCCTTCCCTGGCAGCTGAGGGCGTTGGCGGCAGCGCCGGAGGTGCTTCCCGTCCGCGCCCGGGCCGCGGGAGCCGAGGGGCGAGCGTCCCGCTGCCCGCACCGCGCGGCCCCGCCATGTTCCAGCTCCTGCGAGGCTTCGCGTTGCCGGCGGCCGCCTGCGATGGGAGCAGGGATGGCGACTCCCGGTACGCCAACCTCTTCAGGAAGCTGGACCTCAACGAGGATGGGAGGGTGGATATCGCTGAGCTCCAGACGGGCCTCCGGGCCATGGGCATCCCCCTGGGAAAAGAGGCGGAGGAGGTAAGAGCGGGCCGGGGGCGCGGCGGTGGTCCTTCCCCGGTCTTCAGCCGCTTCACGCCCGGAGGAGCAGCCGCAGGGAGGGCGAGGCGCGGCCCGGCCGCCCCCGCCCGCCGCCCAGCCCGCGAGGGACGGGCCGCTGCCCGGCTGCTGCTCGCCCTGTGCCCCGGAGCCGAGGCGGCGCGGCCCGGGCGGCTCCAGACCCGGGAGCCGCATCCGGGGGCTTCGGGCCGCTCCTGAGCGAAGTGGGCCCCGGGCCTGCCTTTTCCTTCCCGGGACGCCGTGCCTGCTCCAGGGGCTGTGTTGCACAGGCGTGCCTCGGGGCCATGATCCCGAGTGCAAGCGCTGTTAACAGCACGGCTGCGGGCAGTTCTGTTGCCAAGTGGGCACGGCCGGGTTTGTTCATCATATGTCGACTTTGGGCTGACTTTGACTCTTTCTTTGTGTGATATTTGGTAGCGTATTCCTCTTCCAGCATGATGAAGGATGGTAACTTGCAGCTTTTGTCTGTCACCATGTGTGTTGCGTGATGTAGGTCGGAATAAATTCAGGCTTGCTTTGGGCAGCTGGTAAGTAAATTTGTATAACAGTACATTGCAATGTCAGATCTGGTTGTTGAAGCTGGGTCTCTATGAATACATGGACATGAAAACGATTCTTCTTGGCATGGGCTGTGTCTGATACCAAGGCCCTTCTGTTTAGAAATGCATGCTTGTAACAGCGGCAATCAAACCACAAAACAGTGCGCTCTTTTTGAGCTGTGGATTCTGCAGCCATCAGGTTGGACTACTAAATTATTATGTCCCCTGTTATCACTGTTGTGACCTCACTAGTCAGTAAAACTTGAGTCATCAAGCATTCCGATGCCATGTGAAGTTACATGAGCAAATCTGACCTGTACCTGGAAGAGAAACTTCTCTGTCCTGGTTGTTTTCAGTAATCTCTGGGGATTAGAACATAAAATTATTTAATACACAATTGTGTAGGCATATGTATTTGTGTGGTAGGGCAGGTTCAGTTAGGCTGGACAGGTCCAGCTGAGATCTGGGCTCTTACCGTAAGAGTCCTATTCTTTGTTTCAGTGTAAAGAATGGTTAGATGGAATTCCACTGCTGTGCCTGTACTAGCTGTTGCATGCTTTCTGAAAGAGGTTCAGGAAAGTGAACTTGAATTTTGTCTGCAGTGTTAAGAGATAATTTCAGTGACCTTATGCTCTTGGGATGCTCTGCCAACTCTTTCCCATGGTCTCATTATTTGGTTTCTATTTTACTACTTTTTGGTATATTTAATTCTCTCTCATATACTTAAGGGAAAAGTATCCAGCAGGCCTCTTGTGTTGAATGATGCTTATGTGAGAGTGTAAATGAAAGCACGCTTTCACTTCAATATTGCTTCTGATCAAAATCATCTTTACAATACGTACATTTTGAGTTCTCAGCTTTTAGTATATAAAGGAGGGGCAGTTTGGCCTGTTTGCTTATCCATGAAAGTTGTGAGTGTTAAAAGCATGCTAGTTGTGAACTTCAGGCACACATTATATACACGTTGTTGAAAACCTGTTGTACCAGTTTGACTGTAACAGTTTGGGGTTTTTACTTACATTGAACAACAGGGGAACAGGTGAGGGGTTCTTCCCCCAGAAGTCACTGAAAGCCCTGAGACCCAGGTGGTGTGTTTCTTAAGTTTTGAGCAACTTAAAATTGAAGTTTCAAGTTCTTTCTCAAGATTGGTGCGATGCCTTTCATTAGTGCACGTCTGAGTATCTGTCAAATTCTTCTCAGTTGCTAGAGGATAAACTGGAAGTGAAACCCATGAAATCAATAGAGATAAGCTAGATTTACCTGGATGTAGCAGCACGTACTGGCTGCTGTAGTTGCTTAAGAAATACGGAGTAAACAAAACAAGCCATGAGTCATGTTGCACATTTGAGACGGATAAAAGAATTGTTGGAGTGCATTGGAACTTCTGTATGCTCACTACTTTAAACTTAATGGTGGGCATGGTTTGAACTAGAAACTAGCCTAGATATGTATAACTGTTAATCACTAGACTTCTTGCAATAAGAGAGACTCAGTAAGACTTGCCTCCAGCTTCTTTCCTGTCTTTACGTAGCTAATCGGCTTCCCGCACTTTCTTGCAGCTCGAAGCTGCCTTCTCCGACTTACTTTGCTTTGAGCTCTGAAGTGATGTTGAATTCAGTAAAATGTCTTTTCACTACTTGGCAAAAAGGTATTTTATTAATGAAGTCAGATATAGAGTCATCATATTTACATTTGGAGAGGCAGAAATAGTCTTATAATTACTAATAACTAATGAGTAAGGAAATAAGATGTGGAAATATTACACAATGTGGCAAAGCGTTAACTATTGAACTGCTCCGCGCTGCCAGCATAGTGGCACTCTGGAGTGGGGAGACCTTGGGATATCCTAAAGCACAGGAGGCTTTGGTGCCTCAGGGCTGGGTCGGGGTCTCAGGCCTTGCTCTATTGTTATGTTCTAGATACGGGTCCGGGTTAGTTTCCAAAAAATACTCTTGCACAGCTGGCTCCTGTTGCACGGGATAAAATCCACGTACACGGGAGTGTTGATCGCTGTATTTCTATGGAGCACAGCTACTTCCCGGTTAACTCCTTGTGAAGGGCCGTGTAAGCATTACTGTGTTTCACTGCAAAGTCAGTTGCTTCATCCTGAGTCCGCATCTTCACAGTGTAAAGTAGTGTTTGTGCTACTACTATTACTTTCCTCTTTTCTCTTGAAGTGTAATGCCTCTATAGAAGGAATAGGCATGTCTGTAAAAGATACAAAGCTGCTATCCATTTGAGTAATAGACTACTGGTATGCTCTTTTTATTTCACCTTTCGTGAGTTGTCTTGACAGTTTTATTAATGTTTAAGGTATGATGAGACACTCTTTTAGGTGAAGTAACGTTGTAGATACGAGAATTGATGTGAAACCATGTGGTAAGCTTTGGCGGTAGGTTGCATGTCCCTATAAGGAAGAATCTTTTTTTGCCCATAGCAAGACATCATAGCACAATGTGACGGAAGCTCCTGACTTTATGTTCTTGACCTGCCTCCTCTCAGTATCTGACAGACAAAAGTAAACCATTGGAAAATCCAAAATGTGTGCTGCTTAGAGGCTGCCAGGATGACTCCTGTTTTATATTGTAGTGTGTTACCCACCAGGAATAGGTAACTTTGCAAAGCTTTGCAAAAGATTCCTGCAATGATATGTCAACATCTATGAAGAAGGAATTCAGTGTGATGATGGTATCAAATGGTACTTTGCAGACAACATTAACAGCTATTGTACTATCACTTTGATTAGTGGAGTTGTCCAGTAGAGAGACAAAATAGGTGCTGGGATCAGATCTCAAATGATCTCATCCTGTGTCTTCAGAATGCCGTGAGTCTCTTAGGCGGGAGTACCATAAATGGCGTGAGTGGTTATATGAAGTACTATTTTTGTTCACCCTTTCCTTCTGTTGCAATCAATCCTTACAGTAAACCTGCAGGAGGTGAACCCTGTATTTCAAGCTTTGATTTGCAGCTGGAACAGCCCAGCATTCAAATTCAGGTACTATTTATATATTGAGTCCTGGAGCTAGGCATAGAAAGGTGTTATTGAAATGAATACCTACATTCTGGAAACAATACAACAATCTTATTTGGACTGACTCTGTCAGGTTTTGACGTAAGTCTTTGGCTACGTTAAGGCTCCTTTAGGTGAAGATGAGACACCTCTGTGTGGTGGAAACAGAGCCCAACGAGACTAAATTCTCAGCAATCAGAATATGGTCTGTTTAGAGTAATTGACTGTGTTTATGAAAATTTTAGTCCAACGAAGTCTAAAAATACTCAGAACACTTGAAGCGTGTTGCTGCATTTAAATCAAAGAAAATTCAGAGTTCTGTCAAGTGAGGCAGGCCCCTGTGCCGTGTTACGGTGCTGGGGCTCGGTGCTAGAGGATGGGTGAGAACAGGGCCAGGTGTGCACCGTTTCCTTCTGTGCTTTCCTCTGGCCTTTAAAAACTACAGCTAGGCAGTGCTTCAGAGCTTGAAACTTGTAGCTGTTGTTAGTCCAGAAGGCACATACATGTTTAGTGATTGAGCTAAATGTGTCCTTGAATATTTCTGTTTTATTAAGATTTTTGCACTTTCTTCATTTCGGTAACTTCCCTTACATGACAAAATTAGAAGGCTAGTAGACCAAGTTAACTGAAGCCTCTGTGTTATGTTGTAGCGTGTCTAGAAACATAACAAAAGACTGTAGTTACTTTGGCAACTTCCTAGAAGAAACAGTGGTTTTGGTCACATGATATCTACTCTTGAAAATTACTATCCTGTGTGATATGCAGATTCACAGTCTTATAAGCTTCAGCACTTTCATGTCTGTCATTCTTTGTGAAATGAAGCTTTCTCTCACCTTTCTCTTACCTGGCATGCCTTAGTGTGCTAAAAACTGGTACTGTGGATTTAGAGTAGACAGGCACCTTCAGCTTCTTACCGAAACAGACGTCATTGTATGTGATTGTGGAAAACAGGAACTACTTGGTTCCTTTAAACTTTGCTTTTCAGGTCATAATAGGAATTACGATTATGTCTGATTATGGGGACTTAATTATGAAATATCACAAACATCTTCGGTAATATATCTGACTTCAGTTTTAAGCAAACATGAAAGTCGTTATTCTATTTCAGCATTTACAACTTCAGAAGCTTTTAACTGATACATGCTGTAGTCTCCAAGTCTCTGTATGAAAGAGCAAGATGACTAGCAGTTTGTTTTCATAACACTTTAAACATCCAAGGAGATAAAACGAATTTTTTTAATGCTAACTTGATAGGTTTTTTCCTGAACAGCGACAGGGTACAGTGAATGATTAATTCTTCTCTTGCTGCTGCAAAGTGCAAGAATGCCAGGCACCAAATATGGGAACCCCCATCCCTGGAGGATCTCTTAACCACGTTTGAAATGCTTTGCTAAATCCCTATCTTGAGGCAGCAATGTGTCCCAGGTAAACAAACAAGGTAAACTGGTAAATCTTTTAAGATGACTGTAAGGTGGGGATGCCTCTCTAGCAGAGTAGTCTTAATTAATGGAAAAAGTCAGTCTACCAAGTATGTTCAAAGTCAAAAATACCAGTGTAACTTGCAAGGAATGCTGAATGAAGGTACAACAGATAGTTTGCATCTCCTGTTTGTGCTGTTTCAGATTCTTGGAATCTAATTCATAGTTCTGAGTTGAAAGGGTTTATCCAGGTCCTGAGGGAACAGCTTCTGCAGGGCGTACTGGAGAGCACACTCATGACTTGCATCTCTTCCTTTTTAGGCTCATTTTGTAGAGATTCTGTTACCTGAAATGGACCAGTGAGAAGACTGCTGCTAGTGTTTCCTGTTGCAGGGAAGAGTGGTGCTCAGGGCAGAGAACAGGAAGGGGAAGCTCTGCAGCTGATATCAACATCTTTGCTACTGCCAAGGGTGCAAGTCTGCTGTACTGGGGTGAGGGACTCTGTTCATGCCAGCCTGTGACGGGCTTATAGAGCCTGCTTGGGCTCTATAAGCCCAAGTTTACATGTTGGTAGTATCCTTTGGGAGGGAAGCGAATAAATATGAACGCAGCGTTTGAACAAATTGGGAGGTCTTTGTAGGCAGTGCAGATTAGTGTTTTGCTCAAAATGCGGTGTTGTGTTGGATTTCTGAAGGTTAAGAGGCAGTCTGGTTCATTAGTGTGTTATGTAGACTCATTGGTTGGGGTATACTGCTGCGTGGACACATCCTCAGGCCCTTTCCCTTTATGCTGGGTTTATCTCCCAACTGATGCAGTTTGACAAGACTGACTTGAGTAATCTTTACTATTGATTTTTTGGGTTATCATTGTGTGTTGTAAGTGTGTGTAATCTAGGCAGGTATAGATGGGAAAAGGACAAAATCGTTTTTAGTATTATAGGGTACATATCCAGTAAAGAGAGAGGATTTGCATGCACTTGACCTGTGAATGAATTTGGCTTCCAATAATATAGTTTATAATTGTAGAATGCGAAGCTGTATGAATTATTTTGGAGATGAAGGGGAGAGGAATAGAAAGAGGAGAGAAAGGAATGGCGTGGTTGGTTTTATGTATTGCACCTCTAGTTTTAAAAGAAAATGTGCAATTTCTGAATGTCCAAAGACAGGATGCTGTTCTGGCTCTGGTGCTGGTGTTTTTTCTATGCGATGTTGATAGCTGTGCCCTTTGGAGCTCTAGTCATAGATTACAGAACAATGAATAGCTAATTGCACCGATTATGTGTCTTTAAGTGTTGGTTTTTTACTTGCCTCTTGTAAATAGCATGATAGGAAGCCAGAAACACCCAGTAACTTCTTAAGAGATCACTTCCTTTTAAGTATTCCTTACATTATATTAATTAGCTGAAGTAACAAGTTAATGAATCGATAATTGGTAATCATTTGTACCGAGCAGTCCAGCCTTTCACTTACAACAGTTTTGTAACCAAGATGTGAAGGCTTACGCACAATACACTAATAATGATACTAAGTAATGTAAAAATTAAACTGTGAATTTAAAAGTCTACATAAAACCCTTAGGATTTCTAGTGTGTTGCATTCTCTGTCTTTACATTGTAGTTATGAATGTGTTAAAGTTCATAACTTTGGCACAGAGTAGTCTAATAATTCATCAGGCCACTTACAGAGTGTCAGGATTTTTAGGTGTATATAAAGCCTGTCTGTAACTTTTCTGATTTTTTTTTTTTTTTCCAAGAAGCCTGCTGGCTTCGGTTTCCACACCAAATACAGAGGACTTCTGGAGGAGTAGGAATTCAACACTGCAACATGCTTTATATGATACAGAAATTTAAAAATAAATTTCTTCAGTGTTTCAGTCTGCTTGTGGCTTTTCACATTGGTGTTGCCTCACTGTGCAAGACTTTGAAAGCACAGTTACATTGACAAAATGTACTGCAGAAGAAGAACAAAAGTAGCAGAGAAAAGAAAAAGGCAGCAGTGTCATGGCCAGATAGGTCAGCACAGGAGCATTGTAGTCAGTATGTGTGAAGTCCTGTAGCATTAAAAGGAAAGATCATCTGAACCATCTTCCTGTATCTGTGAGCAATTAGCAATTCTTTAGGTGATCACCATTTCATTTTATCTGATGAATTATCTTTATTGCTTGGGGTTAAAGTTTTTGGACAATGAGAAAAGAAATTATATGCCTTGAAAAACAAACTTTTTCCTCTTGGAGCTGGCCTGCATAAAGGTGAGGTGATCCCACAGTAAGTCTGTAACAAGAAATGGCAGGTTTTATGTGGCAGGCACACTGAACATTGTTTCCCAGGGCTTCCAGGCGAGGACTGGCATCTAGTTTGGTTCCTGCTCTATTGTTGTGAGTGTGCCTATTTTAAAATGCATCCAGTTCTCCTCCATCAGAGAAGTTGGTGAACCAGGAAGTGGCACAGCGACAAGCAGTTCTAACTATGCAAAATCTGGTAGTGTATTAAATACAGAACAGCAGAGTTGGACTCCTTGTTCAACTGAAGTGATGGTGATTGAATGTTGGATCAAGTTGCCTGGAGAGGCTGTGGAATCTCCGATCTTGGAGATGTCTAAAACTCAGTTGGATGTGGTCCTGCGCAACCTGATCTAATCAGAAGTGCTTTGAGCTGGAGTTGTGCTTGATGACCTCCAGAGATCCCTTCCAACCTGAATTTTTATTTGATGCAATGAATGGGCAGTTTGTCCCTGGGAGTCAGTGTGCCACAGAATCAAGTACATGGTTTCCTGCTGGCTATGCCCATGGAGTACGTAACCCCCCACGAGGCAGTCTCTGCCCTCTAAGCGGAAGGCAAGCTCCTTTCAGCAGTCCTGTTTGTTCCACAAACTTGCAAATTACTGGTTTTAGTCTGAAACTTTAACACCCACATAATTAGTGCATTCATAAACGACAAGAGGCTTTTGTTTGTATGAGCTTTTAGATTTGTAATGTGAGAAAAATGCATGTGCCTACTGAGGAAAAGCATACATTTTTGTTCCTTGTCGCTTCTGTTCTGCTGCACTGAGAGTGGCTGAGACTGGCTTGAAGTCTGGAAAATAACTGTAAAAACAAAAGTAGGGAATGGAGAGTATGTTTGTGCTTATCCTTTTCTAGTTGTTGCAATATAAAATCTGCTCGTTTGGCAGACAAAACGAAAGGTGCCCCCCTTCACACACATTATTTGCCAGCTCTCAGCTTCGTAGGAATTTCTGTTTTCTTTGGCTCACGTCGTTCTCAGCAGTGGAGATTTTGTAATTGGAATTTAGTTAAAGTTTTGTCGTATCTGTGAGCCAGAACAACGCTTTCCTTGTTCTGCTTTTTGTGTAGTTCATATAGCAGTAGGGAATAGTAACAATTTGCATGGATTAGAATTCTCTCAAAGTTTGTGTATGACCGCCACATAAATTACTTTTCTCAGTAGCTTGTGGGAGTCTAGCAGGGCACTCGGAGCCTGCGGTATGAGGTGCTACGCATGGAGTGCGCAAGATGGGGTGAAATTGCAGTGTCTTTGAGGGGTGACTCTCTTTTTCTGGCTAGAGTAATTTTTAATGGTGGTTTTTGGTTTGGATTTTGTTGTTTGTTTGGTTGGTTTTTTTGAATGATTAATCTGTTAGCCTTTCTTGATTTCATGTTAGAAGATTGTGACCAGGAATGTGTCCATAAACTTCAATAAACACAAACTGTTCTTTTCATAATGGGAAATTCTGAGCAGCCCTAACCATCTTGGCAAGGGAATGAAACTGAATTGATATTTTTGTTGAGAGGCTATTAGTAGAAATGACAATCAAGCTGGACTTGCAAATATACTAAGAACACTGTTTTTCTAAGCTGATACCAAACACTTTCATCTGAGTAGGTGGTAACTTGAGTTGATTTTATTGTGCATAACTTGCTGTACTATGAGAGGTAGATAATTTGCTTCTTACTTCACTGTGCAGTACCACATCGTCTTCCTCCCTTCCACTGAGATATCTAGGATAATCCTGTAAATTTGGGGTTTTTTTGAGATTAAACATGAAAGTACATTTCTGTTACTAGAGGGATAGGAAAGATAAAGGAGGCAACAGAAGTGTATTCATGTGTCCAATTTTTTTCAGACATCTGCAACAAATACACCAGAGTTTTCCACTTCCTTTATGTTTAATTTCTGTAGGTTAGACTGTGGTCTTTTGAGGACTTCTACTAATTACAGTGGAGTAAACAAAATGATTAAAACCAGATTTTGCAGATTAGAACAGCTGTGCAAATCTTGCTGAGAGTTACTTTATTCAGAAACTACAGTTGCGCAAGGCAGTCTGCAAAATAGAAAATATATGAAAGAATTTTTGGCGTGTGCTTTACACGTGCCCTGAAGTGCTCTGAACCTTACTGCAAATTGAAGAGATGGTGCTGCCAGGTTGGTCTCCTGTCTGTCCTGTACAGAGTGCAGCCCCAGCGGGATTTCACACACTGAGGAAAACTGCAGGGAATGATGCCCAGATGAAGAGATGAGGCATAATTTCCCCTTGAGTCTTGTGTTCTAGAGCAGGGTTTTTGGGGTGCATTTCCCTTCCTGTGCATCCCGCCAGAGGAGATGGCAGCGCTGTGGAAGTGTGAGAGCGGATGGAGGTGCCTGTGGCGATGCTCCCGGCCTCGCCTTGGCCCCGCTGCTCTCCATGCCTGGAGCAGCCCTTGCCATGGCATAGGGCCCAAGCTAATAAATCCTGCGGAGCTTGTTAGCCTGGCCTTTGCACTTCTCAGGGATTTGCCTTTGAAGACATGCCTCAGCAGTTACAGGCTGATGCTTGAGGGGGCTGCTGTAATTTCTCTTTTTGAAGAAGTATGTTTTCACACCCAAAGATGGTATTCTGGCCCTTTTTTGATGGAGAAGCGTATGCCTAGGCTGTATTTCAGACTTGTTTCCTGCAGTGCTGGCAATTGTCTACCATGCATTCAACTTGGCATTAATTTTACATGTGGATGTGCTTATCTGCAGGACAGTTACTAGGAAACCGAGCTGACTTTGGGCTATTTAGAAGTCTGGTTAACAAAGTCCAATGGGAGACAGCTCTCAAGGGTAAGGGGGCGCAGGAGGGATGGTTACTATTCAAAAAGGAAATTCTGGAGGCACAGGAGCGAGCTGTCCCTGTGTGCCGGAAGTCGAGCCGCCGGGGTAGAAAACCAGCTTGGATAACAAAGGAGATTTGGGAACATCTCAAAAGAAAAAGGGATGTCTACAAGTCTTGGAAGAATGGGCAGGCATCCAGGAATCAATACAGGGAGGAAGTTAGGGCATGTAGGGAGATAATCAGGGAGGCAAAAGCCCAATTGGAACTTAGACTAGCCTGCTCCGTAAGGGACAACAAAAAGTCTTTCTATAAATATATTAATAACAAAAGGAGGGCTAAAGATCACCTCCAGCCCCTACTGGACTCAGGGGGTACGTTAGTCACTAGGGATGAAGACAAGGCTGAGGTCCTTAATGCCTTCTTTGCCTCAGTCTTTAATAATAAGGTCAGCAGTTCCCAGGTGAGCTGGCCTTCGGTGTCTGAGTGCAGGGAGGGAGAGCAGATCGAAGCTCCTGTGATCCAAGAGGAACGGGTCAAGGATCTGCTCCTCCGGCTGGATGCCCACAAGTCTATGGGGCCTGATGGTATCCACCCGAGAGTCCTGAGAGAGCTGGCGGATGTCATTGCCAAACCCCTGTCCATTATCTTTGGGCAGTCTTGGCTCACTGGGGAAGTTCCGCTGGACTGGAGGCTGGCGGATGTTACCCCCATTTACAAAAAAGGGCGGAAGGAGGATCCGGGGAACTACAGGCCTGTCAGTCTGACCTCGGTGACGGGCAAAGTCATGGAACAGGTTATCTTGAGTGCTATTAATGAGCACATACAGGTTAACCGGGTGATCAGGCCCAGTCAACATGGGTTTATGAAAGGCAGGTCTTGCCAATCAAACCTGATCACCTTCTATGACAGGGTGACCCGCCTGGTTGACGAGGGAAGGGCTGTGGATGTAGTTTTCCTGGACCTCAGTAAAGCCTTTGATACAGTTTCTCATAGTGTTCTGGTGGAGAAACTGATAACTGCTGGCCTGGATAGGCACACCCTCCTTTGGGTTAAAAACTGGCTGGATGGCCGGGCCCAAAGAGTGGTGGTAAATGGGGCTAAATCCGGCTGGAGGCCGGTCACCAGTGGGGTTCCCCAGGGCTCAGTGCTGGGTCCAGTTCTGTTTAACATCTTTATCAATGACCTGGATGAGGGGATTGAATGTACCCTCAGTAAATTTGCGGACGACACCAAGCTGGGAGGCTGTGTCGATCTGCTCGAGGGTAGGGAGGCCCTTCAGAGGGATTTGAACAGACTGGATCGTTGGGCTGAGGCCAATGGCATGAGCTTTAATAAGGCCAAGTGCAGAGTCCTTCACTTGGGGTATAAAAACCCCAAGCATCGCTATAGGCTCGGGGAGGAGTGGCTGGAGAGCTGCCTGGCGGAGAAGGACCTGGGGGTGTTGGTTGACTACCGGCTTGATATGAGCCAGCAGTGTGCCCAGGTGGCCAAAAAGGCCAATGGGATACTGGCGTGTATCAAGAATAGTGTGACCAGCAGGAGCAGGGAAGTGATCCTGCCCCTGTACTCGGCACTGGTGAGGCCGCACCTGGAATATTGTGTCCAGTTTTGGGCCCCTCGCTTTAAGAGAGATATTGAGCTCCTGGAGCGAGTCCAAAGAAGGGCAACTAAACTGGTCAAGGGGCTGGAAAATAAAACTTATGAGGAGCGGCTGAGGGAGTTGGGGCTGTTTAGCCTGGAGAAGAGGAGGCTGAGGGGAGACCTGATTACGGCCTATAAATACTTGAGAAAAGATGGTGGGGAGGTAGGGGAAGGGCTCTTTACATTAGTGATGGGAGATAGAACAAGAGGAAATGGGCATAAGCTTAGTCAGGGGAGATTCAGGTTGGATGTTAGGAAGTATTTCTTCTCTGAAAGGGTTGTCAGCCACTGGAATAAGCTGCCCAGGGAAGTGGTTGAGTCCCCATCCCTGGATGTGTTTAAGAATAGGGTGGATGAGCTACTTGAGGATATGGTTTAATGGGGATTAGGGATGGTTGGACTGGATGATCTCTAAGGTCTTTTCCAACCTAGAAATCTATGAAATCTATGAAATCTATGAAACACATGCAAAAATGGAGGATAACTGTGCTTCTATTTGTTACAAGTCTGTTGTTTGTTTGTTTTAAATTTTTGTCAGGACTTCAACTTGAAGCAGAAAGCCCTGCCTTCTCAAGCCCTGGGGGGTGGAAGTGCTGGTCAGGCAAGACCTTTGTATTTTTTTGGTCAGCAGTTCAATAGTTAATTGCTACTTGTGTTTTTATCTTTCATAATTAATAGACCACTGGATTAAAGAGGATAGTTAAGATGGTATTTGTTTAATTTTACTGACATATCAACAAATTTCATGTATAACCAGAGAAGTCACAGGCTTAAAGTTGTACTCTTTCATGATTTTGTCCTGTCTCTCACCTCCTCCTCCTCCACAAATTATTTGATACCGTGCTGGTGAGAAACCTTAGAATCTTTTAATAGGAAAGTTATGTAAATAACAAATAATGTTTTCTTAAATCCATCTTTGCTGCTGAGCATTTTCTCTCTTTATGAAAATACGCTGTGTATTAAATTCTGAAAACAAAATGTAGCTCTGAAGAGTGTTTTCCTGATTTGACTTCGTAAGTGACCAATGCGATGCTTTTCTTAAAGCCAGGGCTGTGCCATGCTGCTGTTTCTTCGTGACCTGCTGTAATTTGGGAAAGTCAAGTGTTGAATTTTCTCTCAACAGAAAATTTTTAAAGCTGGAGATACTAACCAGGATGGACAGCTAGATTTTGAAGAATTTATGCAGTACCTTAAAGATCATGAGAAAAAGATGAAACTGGCATTTAAGAGCCTGGACAAAAACAATGATGGTATGCTTTGATTTATATTATTTGTTCAAATGTTGTTTGAAGAAACTGCGTTAAAAGTTGTCTTCATTTATACTCTTCATCTAAACTGGAGATAAAAAAATTGTGAATATGGAACCTTTACTTCTTTTCCTTAATAGGATTATAATTATAGTTTACTACAGACAGGAAAAAATAATTATATTATTTTTTTCTTTTTGTTAATTTCCAGATCTGGGGCTCTTTGTTCCCCAGATGAAGAAACTGTAAGGCAGTTTCAAAGTATCTATTAAAGATAAAATAGTTTTTAACTCACTGAATGTTTGCATCTCATTTGGTTGCATGATTTTAATGTACTTACCTTTGCTCGGTCCTTGTAGTAGACAATCAAAATACATCATCTATGCTTAATTTTAAATTATCTTTGCTATTATGTAGGTGTTACAATGGAACTTAGTGAGCTACAAGATGCTAAGTGTATTAAGCTCCATGTTTTAAATACCTATCATCTTTCTTTTAATGTTTCAAGGGAAAATTGAAGCATCAGAAGTTGTTCAGTCTCTCAAGATACTGGGTATAAGCATTTCAGAAAAACAGGCAGAAAAGATCCTGCAAAGGTCAGGAATTATTCTTTCTTAAAATATTTTAAGCTTCTTTGTGTTGTTAATTATTATATTTTTATAATTCGGAGAAAAGGATAAATGGGATTATAACTTTGAAAGGTATTGGTACCTTCAATGGTGCCTTTATAAGAATTCTCACATATTCCATCTGTTTTTGGGTGATAGTAAGTCTAGTCACTCTCTGAGCATCTGGTTCTGGGAGGAGAATGTTATCTCATTTCCCTGTAAATGTTGTTGATAGAATGGAGAGTTATAGTATGTTTTCAAATGGAATATACCAGATGCACTTGGATAAGAAAAGCATAGTATTGAAAGGCCATGGCAGATTCAGCCTTGAAGTCTCCATATGGAATTTACAGCCAGATGTCACTGATGTGATGGCCAATATTTAAAAAAAAGACAACAAAACAGAACAAAACCCCATCCCTGCTACTGTTTCCTTATCTAGTTTTGTTCAATTTCTTTTCAGTATTGATGCTGATGGGACAATGACAGTAGACTGGAATGAGTGGAGAGATCATTTTATGTTTAACCCAGCTACAGACATCGAGGAAATAATTAGATATTGGAAACATTCCACTGTAAGTTCAACTCTTCTTTTTACTTAGTGCAGCTCTTAAGTTCATCTCTGCTGGGTTAATTTGCAGTACTGAGTATAACAGCTTCACAGTTGTTATATTTCAAGCATACTTATATTTAAGATTGCTTGGTTTTCCATTTCACTTTGTGCCCTCCCATTTACAAGCAGGATAGTGTGATTTGAATTTCTTCTGAACGAAGGGCTTCATCCAAACTTTGCCAATAATTATCAGTAATTCTTGAGAAGGAAACCTTTTCTCCCTTTGGAGATATTCCACAGAGAGATAATAACTACAATATTAAATCTTTTCACATTACAGTACATTCTTATGTTTAGTGCTTTTGATGTGTTGAAAGGAACTATAGAAACATTTTAACTGTTTTTTACATTGAAATTAGTTCAGTATTTGCATTTATATAGTAGTGATATCATTATCATAAAATCACTGATGTTATTAGTGATGATTTGCTGTGCACATGTTCTCACACTCTTTTGTGCTATAGAATGTCATTTAAGAATGACAGAATATACAGCAATAGGCTATCTACTGTGCAGATAAATTTTTAAAGTTATTATTGAATGGAGCTCTTGCCACCTCAGTGACTGACTTTTAAGAACAAATAATAAGGTAAGTAAACCATTTGTAATCCTGTTTGCTAAGTATCCTTCCTGTATAATATTAGAGTAATCCATAAAGTTAGACAAAGAAGTCAAGTGAGACCATTTATATCTTCAGGGATTAGTCAGAATTTTCCATAATAAAAAAAAAAAAAACAGTTTGAGATCTGAAAGCTTTGAGTGTTTCACACTGTACAACCTCGATTCAGAAATGTTTGCTCCCTGTTTGCTAACGAAAACACTTGAAGTACTGCTATGAGGACAGAGAGCCTTTGTTCCAGCTTACTTAGTGGGGAAAAAACTCTTTGCTTTAATAAAATGCTTTGTGTTGCTATTTTTAAACATAAGGTCTATATATTTTTTTATTATGGAATGTTATTAGTTAACCCTAAGAAACAGTTTAGAAGTCTCTTGTGGATCTTCCAGTGTTGCAGTCAGCTGATGACCCAGTTATCACAGCAAGCAAAATCCAGCTATATGACAACACAGCTGGTGTTTCAGATAAGAGCAGATGTGAGACCTCACATGCCTGGCTGGCACTGACAGCTCTTCCAATTCTGTTTTTATTGTAAAATTTTAATTGCTGTCAGACTTTTCCAAGCAGATAGCTGAATTGGCATAGAATTGTTATGAGTTGGTAGCTGTGGCCTTTCTGTTATAAATACCCTCAAATTTAGCCTTTTTTCTTAGTTGTTTTTAGGGCTCAGTAGACACAAGGCTTAAACCCTGGTAGATATGTGTAATATCTCTAAGAACATTGAATTTATATTTTAAGAGTTCCAGTTGATATTTGAAGACTCCATGTATTGAGAAACTGATAACACCTTCCTTGGAAACGACGAATATGAGAAAGATGAAAGGATTTTTCAATTAATCTGTTGTATGTTCAATATCCAGAATAGTTGGTGCTTATCCTTTTTGTCCAGTGGCTATATCTATAATCTGCATCCTGCAATTCTTGTGTTCCAAATGACCAAGATGGTCTTCTGTCTACTTAACAGATAGGGAACACAGCATAAATTAGGGACATAGTGTCTACAATTGAAATAAACAGTAGTTAAAAAAATAGTTTATCAGTTAAAACACTTTCTAGTCAGTACTTATCAGTTATTAAAACATTCTTGCTTCTTTATAGGTTTAATTTATGCGTAATGTTGGCTTTGCATTATCTACAGTGTATTTTTTTCTCATACATCATGATTGTAAATTACATGAAGAGCAGAGACTGTTTAAGTGATATGTGAGATACTGTAGTCCTGTGTCTTGGACAGCTTTATCACTAAAGTCTGCAGTAATGTTGTTTGATCAAATTGAATGGTAATGCAAACATGTGCCTTTTAATCAAATTTCAAACTTTTATAGCTGAAAAAAGTCGTTAACGTGTCTTTCAGTGTGACCAATTATAAGAAAACTTATAAAGCATTAGTCAAACTTGCTATTTTGTAAGATAATACACAGCAGTTACTGGAAATAGAATATTTCAATATATCAGGTATAAAAATGCTACTTTAAAATGGGAGGGGGAGCCCCACATATGTCTGAATAACTTACCATGAGAGAGAAATCTCTTGTTAGCATCCTTAGGAGATTACCAGACTAATCTCGGAAGGCTGTCTGGTGAAAGGTTAGCCGCAACATGTAAGCGTTGGAGCTTTAGTGCTGACTGTAAAGGTTTACTGATCATGACAGAATGTCTGTGTTTGGGCCATACTCAAGGCAGAAATCTGTCATAATTTTTAATGATGATGGTGCAGTCTTTGACATGGTGGGTCTGTTGTGTCATTACTCAGTATCTATGTAGAGTCAGTAAAAGTTGCTATTCAATGAATAGCAATAGCAATCCATAGCAAGTTAATTATAGAACGTAAATTAGAGGTATTTTGTATTTTTAACTATCATTTTATTTACATATTCTCAGGTGGCAGGTTAATTTAGAATTAGAACTGTTGATAAAATTGAGATGATGAAATGAGATAGTTATTTGCACGTCTTTGCTTTGGTTTCTAATAGGTGTTGGATATAGGAGATAGTTTGACTGTTCCAGATGAATTCACGGAGGAAGAAAAAAAGACTGGACAGTGGTGGAAACAGCTGTTGGCAGGAGGAGTGGCTGGTGCGGTGTCTCGGACAGGTACAGCACCGTTAGATCGCCTTAAAGTGATGATGCAGGTAGGTGCAATGTTTGAGAACTTTCTGTGTTTTGACAATTTCTATATTTCGTGTTCATAAAAGTTGTCTTTTCATAGTCATGTTGGCAAAAATGTAAACAAAATATTACAGTACTTGTGCCACTAGTGGTTATGTTGTTGTTAGTTGATCTATTGAAGCAATTTAATACTTAGGTGGTGAGTTTTACAGTCTAATCGGTGCAGTGTTCTTTACTGTGACTTTGTTGGTTTTTTTTAGGTTCATGGTTCAAAATCAAACAAAATGAATATAGCCAGTGGTTTTAAGCAAATGTTGAAAGAAGGTGGTGTCCGATCCCTCTGGAGGGGAAATGGTGTAAATGTTGTGAAAATAGCTCCTGAAACAGCTATTAAGTTCTGGGCTTATGAACAGGTAGGGTGATAAATTTGGAATGAAAATAATGGTAAATAAAACACTCTCACTGTTCATTATTTGCACTGCTGTGTTATGTAGGAGTTCTTACCATGGTGCAGATTTTGTCACAGTAATTTAGAGTGACTTTGAGATCTAAAATAGCCAATTTATTCTGTTAATAGAATACTTGGTATTAGGCAGTTTTTGCTATTGTATTATAAGCAGTATAAATAAACCAAATCTGTCATACATTTTAAACTGTCCTCCGGTCTGCATAGCTTTATGTGGAGTACTGCATTAATATCTAGTTTGTTGCTTTGAAATGACAACAACCAAAAACTTAGCACTTTATGCTAGCTGAACTTATACAGGATTCTTTTTAAGTCAAGTATCATGGTGCTATGTAAGATGCCCTCATCGTGGATTTCAGAGTTATATTTACCTCTGAATCTGCTTTAAGCATCGTGTTAAGGCCTAATCCTCCTTTGGAAAATGAACTCCAGTTCTGGTGTAGTTAAATGATCTTTATTTTTCCTCTGTGGGGCTTGCTAGTGACTCAGGTAAGACTAAATGAACATTTGCACATCTATGTACAACTGTGAAATAAAAGCAACAAAAAGTCAAGTAAACTTCGGGATATCACAAGACTGAATGGCTGATTTTGATGCCGTAGAGTTACTTTCAGCACATTATTCCTTACTCTTCTCTGCCTTTCGGGAGCTGATGGCCCATTCTTGCATGATAGTGTCTGTCTTGAATGAAACAGTATGAACAGCCCTCAAAATTTCTCTGTGAACATGCTACTTGATCTTTCATTCTTTGATTGGAGTTCCTTTTTATTGGGGGCCATAGTGTGGGTACCCTTGTGTTGGCTTTTTGTAGAATACCTGACAGTGCTGTGGGTGGCTGAGGTGTTTAATGTGAAGGATTCTTGTTGGCTGGGTTATTTATTGTATTCTTGTGAGTCGTTGTCCACGAAGTCGCAGTGAGCATAGTGCTAAGTTTGTTGGGTTAGTAAATGTAATTGTAAATACATGAAAATGTAAGTTCAACGTGAAGAGACGTTTTGTGCTGTACTCCTGCCTCTTGTAGTAACTCTTGCCTCTGACAAAAAGCATGTGATGTTTATTTTATGTGTTTTAACTATGCAGTATAAGAAGATACTCACTAAAGATGATGGAAAGTTAGGCACGGTGGAAAGATTTGTGTCTGGTTCTTTGGCTGGAGCAACAGCACAAACTTCTATTTATCCCATGGAGGTAAGTAACAGAGAATCTCCATTGGAGACTGTCAAATGTCTGGTTCGTTTCCAAAGAAAACCACATTTTGAAATATTGTAGGAATTGCTCTATATTCCTATATCCTAATTTATTTTTACTTTGGACTTCCTTTCAGAGTTTCAGTACTAGGCATTTTTTGAATATATTATGTTCTAATTGATACTTGTCATTTTTCTATATGTTTGGCTATATAATATAATCTAAAGCAATATTTAAATAAAACCTAGTTCAGGGAAAAAAATCCAAGAACACATTTAAAATTAAGTACATATTAAAGCTATTTTCTGAATTGGGCATAAATCTTTTTCCCGCTATGTATGTAAGCAAGGAATGGTCTTGTCTGTAGCAGAACTGATGAAGAGCTGGGAGCTGGATCTGATTAGAACATCAGTGTGGTGGGAGATAGAACAGCTACAGCTGAGTCGTGGTGCATTAACTGCTCTTTCCTCTGTAGGACATACTCGTATGTGGTACTACATGTGTTGCCATTTAACTAGGGTTAACATACTAACTGCTCTAAGGTAGCTATTTCATAGCTTGCTTTTTTAAAATGAAAGTAAGATGTGCTTCCTTTACTGCTGGTTCCTCTGAAAGCTTATCTTCTTGTGCAAATAACTGGAATATATGTTAGGCCTGGGATTAAACCAGTACCAACATCAAGATTTGGAAGTAATGGAAACTGTAACATAAACATCTTTTTCATAGGGAGGGCTGTCAGTAGGAATAGAACGTAGCTGTTTTCATTGCCAACAGTGATAATCATCTTTTTTTAATTAGCATCCTTGCTGTCAGAGCCGCTGAATCGCAGCTAGCTGGAGTACAGAGATGGGTTTAGAGAATAATTGCAATGTTATGTAGATCATCTGGATTATACTGATCAATCGAGGCAGGTGAACTATTTTCCAAGAAGATGCTCTGATATTCCTAACAAAGATATAATACTGTTGTAGAAATTTTTTTTTTTTTTTTTAAGTAGAAGAGAAAAGCAACATGCTAGGAAACTCCTGAGGAAGCTGCAGTCTTACGAGGCTTTAAAGTAGGCCAAATTCTTGCTTGGGAAATTCCCTCTGTGGTTTCTTTTGGGTACTATTATTCATTTCTTTGTCCTAAGATGCCATATAGACTCATTTGCATTATTAATCAGGTGCTGGTTTTCAGTAATGAAACGCAATCTTTGTATCCCTTAACTACCTCTCATAGGCTCATGCTTTTTGAAGGATTATTTTCTTAGTATGCTTTGCTGTTCCCCGATCAGAAGTGTGATCTGTTAGTATGTTAATGCTCTCACTTATTCTTTAGCTAATGCCTCTATTAAATATTGCCCACACTGTTGCCTTCAAACTGATCAAAAATCCGTCTGTTTTAATCAAGAAAAGAAAGCTAAAATGCAATTTTAAAAGGCTATGTTGCATCATATTGATTTTTAAAATTTTTTTTTTACTAATTTGTAAGCTAGTGTATGGTAGTATGTGTGGTCCTGTGCATTAATAGTAATAACCTGAAGAAGCCTACTGCTAACCAAGCCTTAACAGTAGTCATCACAAGGAGATCTGACGTACCAAAAGGCAAAGCAGTTCCAGACAATTGAATAAGCAGAGAGATACTGTGTTTTCACATGTTTATAAACTAGATTAATAAATAGGTATAATTAAGTCTGCTACTTTTTCCCCTTTAGGTTTTAAAGACCAGATTGGCTGTGGGTAAAACAGGGCAATATTCTGGGATGTTTGACTGTGCTAAGAAGATCTTAAAAAGAGAAGGTGTAAAGGCCTTTTACAAAGGCTATATTCCTAATATTCTGGGTATAATTCCTTATGCTGGCATTGACCTTGCTGTTTATGAGGTGAGTGTAGATCACTGAATGCATGTAGCTTTCATTTTACAAAAAGGGTAAATGGTCTTTAGAATACCTGTATCATTAGTTAGATTTGTAGTATGCTTGCAGTATTACAGTTGCCTTCAATTTAAAATAGATAAATGAGAATTTCCACTAGTCTTACTAGACTTCACTGATTTTTTTTGTTTGCCTTTCCTGGGGGAGTGTCTGTGCAGATGGGCCCTTACATGCAACGGTTTCATCTACTGTGCAAGGCTCCTCTCTTCCACAGTACCAAACAAGAACTCTATTCATAAAACAGGATTATATAGACTTTGGCAATACAAAATGCTTGCATACTTAAATAACTATTGGCCTAGAACATACCCATTCTATAGCAAACTTGGACCTTAACCTGATATGATATTCATATTATGTTACATATCCTGCACTTACGATCCTTAATAAATTTTTTGCCATTTTCTCTGATTTATAGTTGGATATAGTAACCTGAATTCTTTGTGTATCTGTGCATGTCACCAGAGTTCTTTGTGATCGACATATAATTGCTGTGAGGAATTTGAAACACTGCTGTCTTTCCTTTCAAGAGGAACGGGCACCTCTTACATCCATCAGCAACAATTAAAATGTTTTATCTATCTTAGATGCTAGGTGTTGCTTCAAAGTATGTTAACTCAGATGCACAGACTAATTTTTTTCTAGTCTAGACAAATCTTTTTGTGATCCTGTTGTAGTAATCGGAATTGCTCAAGCAAGTAGAAGTTCTTCTCTACAGTTTGCATCCTTGCTTCTGCATGGGGTGCCGTGCACAGCTGTGGGAGCTTTTGTTGCACCTCGGTCCTGAGTTGTCTTCCCCTTCTCCTTTCTGCAAAGTATTAACAGGTCTAGAAGATGGGCACTGTTGCTGCTGTTAGATCTTTTAAGGATTTCTCTTCTAAGCACTAAGTACTGTAGTCTGGTTAAAGTCCTTACCCATGTGCTAAGGTGCATCCCTGTGCTCTCTAAGAGTAGGCATGTAGGGTGGGGTAGTGAGATTGGTGCTTTTCAGGATTGAGCCCATAAGATTTGTTATGAATAAAGATGTATTTGTTTACTTTATTGAATGCAGATCTCTTGTCTTATTATTTAATTTTATATCTTGGCAGCTCTTAAAGAGTACGTGGCTAGAACACTACGCATCAAGCTCTGCTAACCCAGGTGTTTTTGTGTTGTTGGGATGTGGTACTGTTTCCAGCACATGTGGGCAGTTAGCCAGTTATCCTCTTGCTCTTATCAGAACACGCATGCAAGCTCAAGGTGAGTCCTGTTGCACTGAAAATGTTTGTGTGGTTATATAAAAATTGTATCATTGCAGGTAGCTGTAGCAGAGACCTGGGAATGAAAAAAATGCAACTTGGAAAACCAAGGAATTACCTGCAAAATTCTTCTTAACATTGGTCCCTTATCCTTATTACCTGCAGCATTGTTCTTCATTGTACTTAATTCAAATGTTACATTTCAAATGCAAATGTTACATTTCAGACACTAGTGCTCTGAGAGCCACATTCCATCCAAGACTACCAGTCACAGAGCTCCTGTCATAGTCTAGGAGCACTTTTCTAAAAGTTAGAATATTTCCTAAATTTTAGAGGTAAATTGAAAAGGACTTGCATCATCCTGAGAAGGTAGATGGCTATGTTTGCTCTGGAGGACATTTCATAAAGACAGTTTCATACATGAGATTTTTGCGTGATAGGTTTGTGCACAGACTAAAGATAGGAGCCTAGATTTCCAGAGGAACGTAGGCGGATAATGCTTTTCAGTGGGATTTAGACACATGGATCTCTCTCAAACGACTGGGATGAGGTCTCCTCTCTGTGAGGACTAAAGTTTTAATCAATGGCCCTAGAGGTGGTAATAGGCTCACCACTCAGGTGTTTAATACTTAAGAATTTTAATTTTACAAGAACTGTTGTATAACACATTATCTTTTTGTTCCAGCCTCAGTGGAAGGAGCTCCACAGCTAAACATGGTCGGCCTCTTTCAAAGAATTATTGCTACAGAGGGAATCCGAGGACTTTATAGGGGCATAGCCCCTAATTTTATGAAAGTGCTTCCTGCTGTCAGCATCAGCTATGTTGTATATGAAAAGATGAAGCAGAATTTGGGAATAGCATGAAATAAAGGAAAAAAGTGAGATGCTTCTAATGTTGTTGGAAACACCAGAACAAAAATGATTTCTTGGGTAATTCTGCTCTCACAATTAAGAGACAGATCTTTGTGAAGACATGCTGCAACTTCTACTTTTGCCCTGAAGTGGGAAGAAACTTTTTGAATTCTAGTTCACTGTTTCTAAACAGATACCTATATTGCACTTTAAAATGTCACTGAGTTTAAAAAAAAAAAAATCAAGAAACTATCTTTAAATCAACAATATGTTTATACTTTCAGGAAATCAGGCATATTTTACTCATTGGCTTTTTTTTGCATTTGTCTTCTCTAAATGTGTACTTGGCTTGGATCAAACCAAAGGTAGGAGAAGTTTATACTGCCTTGATACTGAATATGTGAAAGTGACTTTTTGTTTTGTCACGTTGCCTACACTCAAGCAATTCACAGGCAAAGTTTTGCACGCCTAGAAGTAAGCACTTACTGTTGTTATTTTTGAAGACTTGATGTTAAGTTTGTAAAAAATAGGATCTTAAGTACAGACAAGGATGGAGTAACACATTAAAATGTAGCCCATCACCCTTATCTTCAGGCTAATTTTTTTGTTTGTTTAAAAAATTAAAAGCCTGAGAGACTGCTGTTCCATGGTGTCAGAATACCTCAAATGGATTTACACGGTGTTTTTGTAATACAGTCAGTGACTTTTGTAATCTGCTTCACTGGACCTGCTTTTCATTGCACTTGTAAATGCTGGCACCAGTAACCATGACAAGCTGTGGGTTACAGCTGCACGTTTTATAGGATCGTTATACACAGGAACAAAATAAGCTTGGTTACCAGATCCATTTCATACAAGTGCAAGTTACTGTTTAAGAACGGAGTGGAGGATCCAGTATTAAGCTGATGGTGAGTGTAATACAGCCAATAGCAGAGCTTATCATAGCTGCTTTGGGGAGAGAAATGCTTCTCGTTTTGGACTCTTCATTCTTTCCTTTAGTCAGAGGGCGACAGTCCACCACGTGCTTTTGGCCAATAGTGGATTGCATTATTGCATGAAGATTTTACAGGTTTGTCATGCAAGACAAATCCTCTTTCCCTCACAGTCGTCTTCTGTGCATGCTGGCTGTGCATGTGAAATTCAGATAGTAAAATACTGAAGCGTTTTGTCCAAGTGATCAAATGAGACTGCTGATCTCAGTGCCCATCAGACTGATGTTAATGAAGCAAGTAAGCATGCACACAGAACTTGTTAATGCTTGAGAAACAGCTCTTCCTCAAAAAACAAAGCAGCACTTCCTCGATGTAGAAAGTAGGTATTTCCATGTACAAGTACTTCCAAAGTGACTTCCTTTTTAGGGAGGGTGGTAGACATGGTGCCGCATTTCAGTTGCCTTCAGGCCTGAACTCTGAAATAGAGTAATAATTATTGCGGAATGCATTTGTTACTCTTCTGTTTTCTGCAATGTGTGGTGTCTTAATCTTTGTAAATTTAGGATTATCTTAATTCTTAACTTGACCTTCTGAAAGCAACTGCTCTTAGACCACTTCCTGAAATTGGATTACCGAAGGGAGAACTTTGTTTCTGTAAGGTCATTAAGAGTCTCTTTTTTTTTTTTTTTGACAAGCAAATAAGTAAGCAAACATGAAGAACTGCCTGAACCACCCTTGTCCCACATACAGAAGACTATTTGGGCCATATTTTTCCAAGAGCAATCAGATGTAAATCTGTGTTCAGTGCTTCCGTGGCTGGTGTTTATTATCTATAAACTGATATAAAACAACTCCATAAAATTTATATCATGAAATATTGTTTTATCAGATTTCAGAAAATGGCAGCTTTAGCTGTGTCTTTTGGTCTTCCCTTTAGGGAAACCTTGGACTTGCACTTTTTTTAAAAAAAGGCAAAAAGTCATTCTGTCCAAATCATCCATAAGTCCAATGCCTGAATTCTGATCTGAATGATTCTTTGTTTTGCCAACACTCTTATGTCTTTGTGGAATTTGCGAGATCAGTTCCCAATCATTTTGTTTGACTGTGACCAATGAGCAAACGTATTGTGTGTGTGTGATGTGGAGATGACTTGAGCAGTGTCTATCTTATAGCCTTGCTCTGTTTTGTTTGTAGTGCGCAAGTGCCATTATGAGTATTGAAAATTATGGTAATTATGTTTTCACATATTGAAATTATGAGGTCTTTCAAATTTAATTTTTCATTATTGTGCCTTTACAATGACTATGTCCAATTGTTTATTCTTTGTCTCTTAAAAACATACGTTTACCTTTTTAGCTCTATAAAACTACCAGTTTCTAATAAATGTTTGTTTCCTTACCTGGCTAGAGTGTGCTGATGTTTTTTTCATGGCCTGATAGGCACATGACACTTATTCGTTGCATTATATGCATAATACTCAATGTGAAAGATGAAGGTAATTTATCTAAAAATAAATTTGAGATTAGCCTATGCTTTGCTGTTACATTGATGTTTAAAAACCTAGTTTGAGATTAGTCAATTGTCTGTTTAAAACTCTAGCTAGCTTATCGCTTAATGGAAGATCATGTAATGTTTAATGTTTTTGCTTGTTCATTGAACAGTATTACACCATGATTTACTTCTGTGTATGCTGCATGATAGAACTCTTATTAAGAAGAAACATATTTGCTTGTGTTCTTAATATTTATTTTGCTTTGATGTTAATCTTACTTGTTAGAGGATCAATATAAAAGCTTTTCAAGGTAATGAGCTTACTCTGCATGTGTAGCATGGCTATCCTTCTAAAAGCATGCTCAGTAGCCAGCTTTGACAACTCCTATGAGTTTTTCATACCAGTCCTTCAAATGTTAAAGATAATGGTAAACAAATTAGAGAGGCATTTCTTGTCTCTGATTTCCTGCAAATACAGTTCTTGTAACATAAGATTTAGAAGTTTTAAATAGCGGAAGAAATAGATGCTCAGTGTGTAATTCCTGGCTAAATGAACAATCCGACATTCAATTCTACTTGAGGCAAGGATGCTTTTAACTGGAAATTCTCTGCAATTGGAAAGGCTGGGCTGTGAATGATCTCTCTCCTATGATGATCAAGTGGTAAGGTGTGATCTCAAAGATATGAGTTAGATGGTGTCCCCCCCATCCCCTCCAACTGCTCCAAAGTGTAGCACAGGTATTTAAAATGTTGCTTTCAAATTAGCCTGTTGGGAAACTGAATTCTGCTGTATTTTTATCAAAGGCTGATCATGATGATTTTTTGATGTATAGGAGTTATTACCTAGGCAGCATGCATGATGTTTGGCTTGTGAAGCAACTCATATCTGCAATGAGTTTGGTACCATTATTTCTAACTGTGTGCAACTACATGCAGCTTATGTTAAAATAACACTGAGGCAGCAAAAACACATGGACAAGGCTGTCTGTTTAGGACAGCATAATTCTCTCACTTATAAAAATATTTTTACTGTTAGAAGTTTGTTGTGTGTTGGCCAAGGGAAATAGAATGCTAAGCAAGTATCTCAACCTTTTTATCAAGCTTGTTCCTTTAGTTTTTAGTGGTTTTCACCAATGTATTTTCGTAATCTGTTGAAATAGTGTGTTTCCATAATGGATTCTGAGCTCTTAAATGAGTGGTGATGGGTTTGTAGGTTGCTGACTTGTTTCATCTCTTGTTTTAGAAAGTTTAATCTGAAACTTGCTGAATTCTAGAGTCCTGAAAAATCTTTCATGTTTTCTCTCTATCTTATCTTTTGCTAGGTTTTTAATATTTTTCAAAATGTATGCAAAATGGTGCCTGTAGATCCCATGAAAAATACTGCTATACAACTTGCCACTGCCTCTTCAGTTAAACTGAGGCATGAAGAGGATGTAAATCATGTAGTGTCATCAGTAAGTTAATAAGAGGTTCAGGATTGTGCATCCACCTCCAAACTGATCCCTAACAACTCTTAGCTTTTCTGAAGTGTTCCTTGAGCAAACGAGTCTTCCTGTGCATAGGCCTATGCATAAGAGGCCCAGAAGGGAAAGGAAGAGCTTTATTCGTTTTTCCTTCAAGATCTATGTGGGGCATGGCTGCTATTCAGTAGCATTAACACTAGAAAACACAAGCAGAAATGGCTTGGAATTTAAAATAGGGCTGCCAATGTGCGTCTTCCCCTCGTGTCTGTGGTGGGCTTCCTGGCAGGACATGCCTGGTCCAGCAACTGCAGCAGTGGCCGTCCTCACAATGGCACCAGCCCAGGCCCAAGCTGCCTTGCACACCTGCTAGTGGAAATGCCACGGTGAACGCTGTGTACTGAAACCCGCTTGGCAGCTTTCCTTTCTGCAAAAGAACCCCGGGTGCTGCTGTGCTACCCAGGTGAGGCTGGGTGTGGACCTGCCTGACACCCAAATTAGCCTTCTGAGGCCCAGGTTGATGACTTCTGTCATCAGAAGTTTCAATACTGTCTCGTTTCAAACCTCTGAGCAAGCTCTACTTGTTGGTGTGCAGCAGAACACATTAGCATCTTTTAATTCCCTTCTAATATTAAGAAGGTTAGAGAAGGTATAGCAGGAGGTGTGTTGCTGTATGTGATGTTGCTACGCGTAAACTACTAAAATATGAAGGATGTCTTAACCTGCAGGCTGTTTGCCATGCAAGGAAGTGTGGTTTTTAAATGCTTCCTTTTCTGATGTCTGAGTGATCTTGGGGATGGCTTTTAAGACTTATATTAGAACAAGATACTGATCTAAACTGCGTGTTGTGGAGAACATAATTGGTGAGAACTGGATATTCAACACAAAGAGTGCACTTGGAATATTGGCAGTCTTGCTGGGTGAAATATGTCTGGCTTCTATGCCCTCCTAGTGTCTGAAAATGTGTAGAAACATTACTAGCCTTTTTTGTCGATATTTGTGCAATTCAGGGTAAAAATTAGTTGGATTACGGCAACTAAATGTGTGAGTATTGTGCACCTATGCTCTTGGACTTTGAGTTTATTTTGCTGAAGAGTTAACAAAGGACTTTAGTATGTACTATATAGCTGTATAAAAAAACATAGTGTGTATATACATACGTACATATTCACATATATATCTATACACATATAAAACCTCTTCTTCTCTCCATCAAGCTTGTCCATCTCCTTTGTGCAGCAGTTGGAGCAGCTTCCAGAACGGCCTTTTCATTGAACACTCGAAGCAGTGAAACTGCTGTCCCTGAAGACCTTTCCTCTGCAAGCCAAAAGGATGAGATCAAGGAGCGGCAGCCAATAGATTGTCTTAAATAATGTATCAGTAGTACTCAGACTAAAATCCAGAATGTTTTTATTCTCTCTAGGCCGATGTAAAGCGGAATATCTAGTGTCCATCCCATGGAAATAGGTATAGGCAAAAAACAATAAGCAAGAAAGGAGGGAGTATGGCAGATGAGCTTTTGAATGGGTACTCTGCTGTCTTAAACGAAGCCTTTTGCTAACATTTGACTCTTAGTTTAGCTCTTGCTGAAGCACTGATACGGAAGCACTCTCTCTAAAGCAAAGGCCATGTTTTTTAATCGTTACTAGCTTGTGTCGCGCCTGAACCAGTGTCTCCCTGGCGAGCCCGAGCAGCTGCTCCTGCCTTGGCTGCGTGTGGAGCTGCGCGGATTCAGCTTGTGTTCGAGCAGTGCCGCCTGCTGTCAGCGGGTAATACTGATCGTAAGGGGAATGGCTTTCCTAGGCTGAACGTGTGAGTTCATTCCTTGGCGTTATCTTCACAGCAAAAGAAAAACAGTTTATTACAGTGCGGGATAAACCCATCCGAGCCGTGTTTTTACTGGTGATTGTGGCAGAGTGACTTAACACAACGTGTGCGAGCAACGCACTCAGATGTGAATTACAAAAAGCAAGAATTGTTGTCTCTGCTTTGGGTAAGGTATTGAAGGAATCTATGGTGTGTACCAATTGACATGGCTATTTTTACTTTTAATGTAAACCATTTGAAATGGAAGATAATCTCTGTAATATTTTCTTTTTGCTTTCATAAAATGTTTTTTGTGTGTCAACATCCTTTAGTTTCTCAGTAAGGTATGCTAGCATGGAGGATAAAGGCTCTTTAACCAATCTTGCTGGCATATTACTAAAAAATAGTTGGTATGAAACTTACCTGATTCTTTCTGAGGAGTAAAAATGCTATTCTGTGTTTCAGTATTTCCTAATTATGCTGGTATCAAGGTCTGCACTGAGTGCACCATGTTTGCGTTTCACAATGTTAAAATAACTTTTAACTGTGCGCAGGTAAATGTTTCTTGTGGTTTCTCACTAAGCGTTACAGATTTCCCCGCTACATTGTGGTGCAGCCACTGATTTGTTTTGTGGACACAGCTGCTATGCACTTCCAAGCTCAGTCAGTCCGGACACAGCCCAGCTATCTCCATACTGCCCCAGTCATTTCCACCTTTGGACTTCTTAACAAATGCCTTTCCGTGTACCCTACCACCTAACTGTGTGCTTGACACACCTCCTTTGCTGGTACTGCTCGCAAAGGCGTGTGAGCTGTGATGGCATGTTCCTGCAGCCTTCCCCATGCTTCGATACCGTGTGTGATGCAGGCTGGTAATGGGGCCCTTTTGCTTTCCCTACGTAAACAAATTCCATAGCTTTAACTGGCTTGCTGCATAGATACAACAGCCTCTGCCTCTTCCAGCTGTTCCGTTCATTGTGTTGATACTTATTTTACTGTGGATTTGTGGGTGTTCGCGCTGCTCTAGCTGGTCACCTGCCAGGTTAACATAGCATATAGCTTCATGAATTTTACAGTCAACACTCTTAGCTCATCTTTTGTGACCTCCTCATAATCACAGGCCAAATAGCTTCACCAGGTTACTGCAATGTCTGTCTGTCTCCATCATGCTTTTTCCAGTCTTCCTGTGTAAAAATGCTAAGTAAACCTTTCAAATAGTGTGGGCCTGGCAATAGTTGACTAAAGATGTTCAGAGGCTGAGTTACGCCAGGGATGGTTTAATAGGACTTGGTTTACAAACAGGATTTCTGAGTGACCTTGGTGGTATAGATTACTGTCTCAATCCTGGTGGTATTTCTGAAGCCATCCTTCTGAAAACAGTTGTGTATAGAAAGCGGCACCTTCGTCCCAAAAATACTAAAGCTGGCAATTCGCATTTTGGATGGATCTCAGCTGTAAAGGTTTCTACTGTCAGCTTAAAGGTTGCTTGCAGCATATAGGGAAGAGCTACATTATAATATTTTTTTCCCATGTTTGTAGCTTCTTATTTCCCCCTAGCTGGAAGGGGAAACTGCAAGGTTTCACTGGGGAAGCAAGAATGAGATATAATTGCAAATTTTGATAGTGATGAGGAAGGATGCAAAATTCTGACTTGTCTGACACCACAGTTAGCTACTTCTGTTATGAACGAGATGATGTTACTCTTTATGGGGTAGGAAAAGCTTGTGCTATGTGGGTAGAAAATTCCTGGATTCCCCAAAACTCCTTGACTTGCTCACACAAAGCCTTCTGCCTCTGGGATGGCAGCAATAATGGGCCCTCTGATTGTAACCCGTCCCCTTTAAAGTGTCTGTACTAATGAATGACAGTGCACACATCTGATCCATCTGACGCATAAATGTTTAATTTTGCTTTTACCAGTCAGCCAGAGTTTGGCAGAAGATCGGTTTCTGTGCAGCAGAGAAAAAGATGCAAGTGCAGTGTTGCATTTCTGTACAGGGAATTGGAACTGGAGTAGGAGCACTTCTGAATCAGTCACGACACTGCCATCCCCTTGAATTGATTTTGGCTTAGACATCAAATATTGCTCACTAGTCCCTTAAGGGCTATCTGGTTTTAGTTTGCTTCTCCAGTCTTCTGTGCTTTGTCTAGCCTAGAGAAAAAGAAGCAGTCTTGCTTCTTCCTGCAGGCTCGTACTTAATGTCCACACCTTGCTGTGAGGCATTTGCTGGGCTGTAATCTAATGGCACTCGTCATATCCAGTGTGGCATTTTGATAGGAAACAGTGTGATCCTGTAGATAGGAGAGTCTGGCAGATGGAGATTTTCGTCTTGGTGCTGCTACTGATCTTACGTGCGCCCTTTCTCAGCATCCCTGGTCCTTGTGCTTTCTTGTCTGGGAGGTGTTAAACTTTCTGGGGCTGCTGTCATGCTGTGATGGTTCAGTGTGTAGCCTGGATTCTGCTATGATACAAATAATCTTCTGATTAAAAATTAAGACCTCAGCCTACAACAGGACTTGTTAAAGTAACGCAAACTTTATCCGTTGAGATTTTCTGTTAGTTCAGTGTTTGAGGTAATACTATAATGGGAAAAGAAACCCAATGGAAGCAGGAAAGCAACCGTATTATCAAACAAGTTGATTGCCAAAGTTGGCTGCTGGGATAAATTAATATTAATCTTAAAGATAGTCTTTCCTCTCTGAAAAGAAATGTGGCTTCCTGCTTGATTATTGTTCTTAGCCATTTCTCCAAGTTTATTTTTAATTGGCAGCAGGGTTTCCCACCCTTCTATAGCAATCTCTGACACTGCCAGTTAAGAGTATGTACTTCTCGTTCTTGGAGAACACCGAGAACCCACTGAACTGCAGTAGTAAATTTTGCTTTTAAAGGAAAAGAGAAGCAGAAAACTACACACCCTAAAAATGTAAGATACTTTGGCTGCTCGAACTTCTGTCCTCTCTCGCTCGGTGTACTCCCTGCCCTCGGAGGAGGCGTGTGGATGGAGAGGTCTTGTTGCACCCTGTGCATTACGGCTCAAACCATTCCATTTCCACATCGGGCCTTCCGTGCAGCAGCCTCCCGGTGCTGAGGCGGGGTGGCGGGGCCGGCAGCACCCCCTCGTCGGCTTTTATTTTTTTTTGCCCCTTGTTTTTCGCTTGTTTTCTGCTCGCCCCGGCCGGCGCGGGGCGGCCCGCCAGAGGGCGCGCTCCTGCGCTCCGCGCGGGCGCTGGGCGGCGGGAAGGCCCCGCGGTCCGAGCCGGGTCGCCACTGGCGGAGGGGGGGCGAGGAAATCGGAAGGAGCTCAAGGAAAGGATTCGAAAGAAGATTGAGGAGGATGCTAATTGCAAACGATTTGGAGAAAATCTTGGGAGTGGCGAAATGCCCGGGCTTCCCGACAGCCGCGTGCGTCCCCGAGCCCGAGAGGGTGGTACCCGCGGGGTGGGAAGTGGACAAGAGGTGGCGGTGGGGAAGATGGGATCGAAGTGAGCAAAAGAAACCTGAGGCTGAAGGTCAGAAAGATCTTCCTGACGGTGCAGAAATCTCCCCGAGGGATTCCTATTGCTGGAGATGCTGTTTAAAAATAGAATAAATCGAATCTGTCACAACATGTGTCACAGACAGTCCCTTACCGCCGGACGTCACTTAGGACTGAAATAACTGTAGATGAGGACGAGATTTGTGATTGTCCTTTAGCAGTCAGCAGGATAGTGTATTTCGTCACCAGAATCTTGATTCTGTTTCCTTTTTTTGCTGGAGTTTGAGCACGTGGGACGCCTAAGCCACACAGCCCAGAGCCCAAATGAGGTATGTAGGCAAACGTTAAGGCTCACATAAACATTCCAGGCTGAAATCTTATGTTCATGGCTGATGACAGTAACTTCTTATGAGAAAGTTTTGGTGAATAATTTGATACTTCATTGTTGCCGGTTAAGTGTTAATATCTTAAGAAACCCTATGTAAATTATTTTTTAGTAGTTCTGTATGTTCATCTCCCTTAATTTCCCATTGTGCTGTAAGAAATAAGTCAAATAGCATCTGATGCCCCAAAAGTTCTGGAAGCTTCCCTGGTGCTGGAAGTTGACTTTCATGTGGTTCGCTCCATGTAAAGATACTAGGGCTGGAGTTTGCCATGAAAGCTGTGTGGTGAGAAGCCAATGCTCTAGGCATCTCTATCCCCAGAAGTTGCTGCTCTGTGGAACTATTTGAAACTTGTAATTACAGGCTTTTTGTTTACCTTTCAAGTATATCTTATTAATACTTGATACACAAACACTCAAGGGATTTATAATGCAACTGTTGAGTATGAGTCTTACTTAAAAAATGATCAAAACTGAACAAAAGCTTCTCAGTGATGCTCATGGGCTCACGCAGGTTAAGAGCTTGACCCCAGTGGTTCCGTCTGGAAGTTGCTTTCCAGAATGGAGAAAGTCACCTCTTAGCATATTGTCCTCTCTGAGTAACTGAGCTTCAGTTTTGAAATTCTTAGTGTCTTGAAGGCTTTCAACTGCTTGTATGAAATCCATTCAAGTGCTTCTGTAGGTAGGGGATGTCACGTGAAAAGCATTCCTCCACGCTCCCAACTCTCCACCCGAGTGCTGTCACAGAGCCTCAGCAGGAGACCAGGGCTGGAGTGAGCGTGAGCCTCTTCCTCACCGTTATCACTGTTTTCTCTAGGCTGAAGTTCACAAACCTGCTCAGAGCATTCAGCAAGGCTTACAGCATGAGTCGCCAGCACGGCAATAAGGGTTGCTAACCTGTGTTCTCGAAGCATTTTGTTACCCTGCGTTGCAGGCTGCTACATTAGGCAGCTGCCTGTTCTCCAAGGTTGCTCATATGGGATCAAAGTGTTCTGCTTGTATTTGGTGCTGTACAGCAGGGGCCGATGCATATTGTACATATACAGTGATCAATCCAGTACAAAATAACATAAACAGTTGGTAAGGGGATTTTACTTTTTATCAGTTACGCTTTTAAAGCTATTGATCTGCCAGAGAGAGGCTTTGGTTTTTCACATTTTTAGGGATTGCGTATTTTGATCCATCACCATCTGGTTATAGAATTAAGACATAAGCATAGTTCAGCTTCAAAGAGGTTTCAAGAGTTTAAATCAATAGTAAATATTTCATTAAATTGCCTTAAACTGACAAGTGAGGAAATTTGCAGTGTTCAAGATAAAACTCGTAGCTCATGTTGTTGAACCTCAGTTTGCAGTTGTGTATCAGTACCTAAACAGAAATAGTAAAGTTTAAGGTCTTAAACTCCTAGTGGAAAAACTTGAAACCTGTAATGGAGATGTAAAGAAGAGATGTAAAAATTTGGGGCATTTTAAATAAGATCTTATGCTTGTTTTCTATATAGCTCTGTAGGCAATCTCCTTTAAAAAGTGCTCATTTTAATAGAAAATGAACATCTGCCAGCAGATACCAAAGCTGAGAGACTGAAGCATCCTTTTTCCTGTATCTGTGTACATACAGACATTTCAGTGTTTGTCTTTAGACTGCTTATCTCCTGTGAATTTCCAATAGCTTATTTTCTAAGAACCTGTCAGATGTTTTCTCTTTCTAGTGAAAAAGGCAATTTTCGTTTACTGTGTTTTAAAACTTACCAAGGACTTTGGAAACTTACTTCAGAAGACATTTCAAGCACTAAAGTAGAACGTGTTCAGCGCTTTAGGCACTGGCCCTAGGGAGCAACTTAACACCAAAGCCCACTAAAACTCTTTTCCCCCAGTGCCTACGGTGTGCTCTCTCTGTGGACATGTCCATGGGCTGAAAAGTCCTTTCTTTACAGACTAGCTCTATTCACGTTGAGTCACTTTGGGAGAGTCTGGATGGCTTCTGCATGCAGATTGTTTTTGTGTATGAAAAATGCATGAATATTCCCTCAGGTGTTAATTAATGCACTACTTAGTTATTGAGAACTTCAAGCAAAAAATCAGGAGGTTCTCAGACAGTATTCAAATGTACTCCTTACATCTCATTATTCATCATGCTCCTTGTAAGTGTCTGGCCGAAACCCCTTTCTCCTTCCTTGCTATATGCCCACGGCTGTGCTGTACCTTTGTAATAGGGGGAACTTTTTGCTTTTAGTTTTGCTTAGCTGGATGAAAAGTAGGGGAATTTTTTGTCCATTTCTGTTCACAATAATTGAGTTGCTGGTTTCTAATTTTTAGGGTATTGCTAGCTGTAGTGGTGAGGTAAAGAAGAGGAGCTTGAACAACCTCCATTTGATCACACTTTAAATACTTTCTTTGATAATTCATTTTGTCAGTAAACAGCAGGATTCTATGACATTTACTGGGAAGTTTCTCAAATGATTAAAACGGAGGATGAAGAGTTAGAACAAAGTGTTTCCCTCAGGACAGTACTAATGAGCCTATATATTGGGTGGGATAAAGATACACGCAGCAGCTTTGTGTGTTCGTGCTCAATGTAGAATATGTGATGTTCTGGAACGAGGATCTGAGAAAAACAAGTGTCAAAGAATAGGAATTTATTGTGTGTGTGGGGAAAAAGTAGATTAATTGCTTCTGGCTCTGGTTTTCAGGTTGACCTCCACAAAAGGAAGGCCACTGTAACATCTCAAATTGTCGTGAAAACCACTCTCTTCTCCTTCGTTAGTAACAATAGCTCGTGCTATTGCATTGAAATAATTTCTGAAAGCTAATTTTCTCTTCTAGTCTCCATGTTTGCTCTTGGAGCTTCTGGGAACTCAGACAGCAGAAATCAACAGACTGATCCTGTTAACAGCTTCCATATTTTTTTCTGCACAGAGCTGACTCTTTTGACATAGATGCTGCAGGAAAATGGTCAAATGTTGAGAAGAAAAAACAGTTTTCACTGGAGGGAGTGATTTGCTTGAAAGCAACACTATTAGTACCAGTTTGGGTGAGAAAGAACTTAATTTTCACATAGTCCATGTTTTCAGTTAAACAGCATGACAGTTTGACTTGCGTTCTCTATCTTCATATGAAAGGAAAATACCAAACTCTGCACACATCTGCTATTACTTAAGAAATAACAAACAACAAAATAATGTTGTAACTTTCAGAGAAGCAGACCTGTGTAGTTGTTCACATTTGGAGTTTTACCCTAATGGCATCGCTATTTAGTGGCTGTGATGTGAATCGCAAAACCTATTAACCTTCTGCACACCCAGCGTGCTCATGCTAGCAGCGCACATGAGGTAACTCCAGGTAACTCTGTGCAGGAGCAAAAGCTTTGCACGATAGCTCCATGAACAAAACCAGAATTACTGTTTCTGAAACAGATCTGGAACCATTTCGGTAGAAAGTTCTGAACAATGCAAGGCAGCAGAATGTTTTAGATGTCAATTGTACCTTCCTTCTATCTGAGAAATTAAAATGTGAAAAGAAACCTGTAATTCAGCTTAATTTAATATGAACTATTTTTGAAACAGGATGGCAAGTCATAGGTAATGGTGATCAATAGCGTACTGTTGATTCCCTTCTGCAGTTCACTGGAATGACATCACTTTTTGCATCGTTATAGCAGCCCTTAGCTATGCGGCACCAGAGTTGTAGAGAAAAAGGCATGATGGTAAGGAAAAGGAGTTGTCTCTAAGTTTTTTTTTAAAAAAACCTCTGTGTTTCAGACTTAGTTTATTTCCATCTCTAGGTTCAGTTGAGCCACCTGAAGTTTGCTCTATGAGTCAGAATGCAAACAGGAGCTCTGCATTTAATTACAGGTTATAAATAAATAACCAGGCAACCTTGAATTCAAGTATTTTTTTTCTTCAATGTCATGATTAAAGAAATTTATCTACTTCTGGTTCACACAGCAGCTGCCTTCAGCTTTATATCGAATATACAGGGTTTGAAGACTTTCAGTTGAAGCCTCCCTGATGCATCTGTCAATCTGTGGAATCCAAACTTTTCTAAAAACAATTATTTATTGCCTGCAGGAAATATTTTAAAATATGGGCAATATCGTCTTTCCAGGCGAGCACCATCATGAAGGTCCTGCACGATGGTTGGCTTTCTCTCAAAGTCAATGTCATCACTGGGAATTAGGAGTAGAGGTATGCGTACCAACATAGCTGCTGCTTCATTTGGGCCGTGCAACTCGTGTCACTCAGCCAGAACCTACTACACTGCACAGTACTGGTGGTATCTGGAAATATTTCTGTTAGAACTACGTGATCTAGACATTGAAAGCTTTCAGTAGTTGTTTGATGTGGATGATTTATCTGATAGCAGTTGCCTGGAGAAGAATTTACAAGAAACATGTATGAATGACGTTGCTATCTTTCTTCTTGAAAATTACCTCAACTATGAAGATGAAGTGGGAGCAAGTTTGAGATGTTCTTCCTTTGCCACATCCCTTCCTCAGATGATGTAAAATAGGTATATTTAAATAGTTATCTCTGTGTCTTGACACTGTAGATGGTATTCAGAGATAAAGGCACTACACAGCTGATAAAAAATTTTGCTTGGTGAGGAGAACTAAAATGCCCCGAAAAGAATAACATTTTGAACTCCTTACACTGCTTCCCATCCATCCCAAGCCATTAAGTTTTCCAAGAGTATTTACATTAAAGGGCAAAATTGAATTATGTTGTTATGTTGTGTAGCAGATGGACATTTTGGTGGATGGAGAAGTTAGGTAACTCTCCCAAAGTCACAAGAGAAGTCAGTGACCACCAGGAATAGAAGCCACACATGCTGACAGCCAAGTCTGCACGAGCCACAAGACCATTGTTCCTCTTGCACACAGAGAAGCATCAGCATGAAAGGGAAGTACTTTCTGTGGTTTTGGAGAGGCTGTTCCGGTGATTCTGACACTATCAGCAGAAGGACGCAAGATACTCTACTTTTAGAGGGCTGGCTGCAAGGCTTTTGCTGTAATTATTATGTAATTTCGCCTGCTCTCAAACTGGACTCCTTTTTCGAGGGTTGGCCAAATATTCCCCATGCAGGAGGAAGGAATGAGGCCAAAGATAAATCTACCATTTTTGGAGAAAGAGTAATTATAGAGGGCTGGTGAGTTAAAGAAAATTAAAAAAAAAAAAAATCCATAAAATGCCTATCCATCCTGAGGTGTGAAGCCCTTTGGTCAGTGTTGTACCAGGCACTCTTGAGCAGAGCACATAGGCAAGGAAAGGGCTTATAAGACTGGTAAGAAGTAATGTTCCTTAGTGTCAGCTCTTAAATGCAGTGCTGGAATAAGTCATGGAAAGTATCACTATGTTCAGCTGTCTGTTTTATTAGCGATTCTCAAATACATTCATTTTTTCCATGGTTAACAACACTTCCCAATTTTTGGTAGTCATCTGTCAAGCCATCTTGTCTCCCCCTGCTCTCCCTTCGGTCTGCGCTGATAGTAATTCCAGCAGCAACCAACAGCGTAAGTAATAACACCATGTAAGCAAGACCAGAGAAATAGTGATTAACGCTGAAGAGCAGTAGTTTGAGAGTCAGCTGTCTACTAGTCTGGGTGATACTGGGTGGGTGCAGCTGAGCTATTTGATATTGGGAGGGAAAAGGCAGGGAACACAGCCTGCCTGCCCCACAGCAGGGAATGGGTGCTGCCTCAGATGGTGGTGACTGTGGAGAAAGAGCTTTTCCTTCCTCTGGAAGAAATATCTCCTTATGTGGAGATAATTTCTCCAGAACTGGGGGCTAGATTATAGAAGCACCAGGGTGGCTTCTGCAGAGCCAAGTCACAGCCATATGCTAGGTTTTAGCAATATTAAAAATTGCCTAGGTCATATTTCTGTAAGTAATGGAAAGACAATAGTAAAATAGCGTTCTCTAGAAGTCATTGCTTATCCACAGAAATGTTTTGGGAGGTGAAGGAGGTTATTGGCCATTTTATAGTATATTAAATAGTGTGTTTCTGCAATTATTCTATATTGTCATCTTAGATTAAGATGAGAATGATAAAGAAGTGGTGTTTAGTCATCTATCAATTAACACGAACACGCTTTTTTTGCATACACAACAGAAGTAAAAAAAAAAAAAAATTCAAAATCACTGTGTAACATTAATATTGCAATACTGACCAAAGGCCTCAGATATGTTGGAGGCCCCATAGCTTTAGGTATTGTGCAAACAGTAACTATTTCTGCCTTTAAAAGCTTACAAACACTGACAGTAATTTTTTAGACAAGACTTTCTGTGAGTGCAGAGAGGGTTCTTGTTCAGCTGTGACTTAAGAGTAATCATCTTGAAATTGTGAAGGAAGCAAAAGGTAGAGTAAGTGCAAATGAAAATGAAAGTTGGAGAAATTGAAAGAGAAAATGCATTTGTGGAATAAAAAGCCAATGAGTATGAAAAAGTGCTGATCACAACTTGTTTTGGTACAACATCTGAGTCCCCATCTGAGTCCCCATCCCTGGATGTGTTTAAGAATAGGGTGGATGATCTACTTGAGGATATGGTTTAATGGGGATTAGGGATGGTTGGACTCGATGATCTCTAAGGTCTTTTCCAACCTAGAAATCTATGAATCTATGAAATTTAGCTTAGGTAGCAGCCAGTAAGAGCCAGAGACATTTGGGTTCCCAAACGTACATCATGCTCTGGTTGGCACTGCAGCTGCTGATGTGGGAGTCCAAGAAGTCTTCTCTGAAACAACCTGAGCACTTAGGCATGTAACTCCACCCAAGCTTCACTGTGGCTTTATTGCAATGAGAGAAAAAAGACTCTCCTAAGTACCTAGGCCCAGGGTTTTTTTGAGTGTTAGACCCCTGAGTCTTATTGAAATGAATTATTGGGCTGAGTTAATTTCTAAATTCTCTCAATTCTTCAGCCTCTTAATACTGACTTTTTAGTGTCTTACTACATGAAAAAAGAAAAAATCTATGCCTTACTGTAGTGTCAAATTGGATTCATTCATGTGTATTCCCTATTCTCTTCTGGCAGCTTTTCTGCTGTTAACGTTGCTCTGATTAGCTGTAAACGACTGAGCAGATATTCTTGAAATAGGTTGTTCCTAAAGGCCACTCTGATGTTTATCCTCTTACAGTATGGCACAGCTGGGAATGGCAATTTACTCTTGTAACAGGTTGACCAAGGATCAGCTGCAGTATTAAAAGATTAGTACCCAGTTAATTTCCAGTGAGCTGTTCTGTAATAAACTCAGCATGTTGATGTGGATTTTCAATGTTTGAATGTCTTTCTCATTTACATAACATTTTATTTGAAGTCTAGCTAAAAGAATCCCACCCTATATTCTATTAATTTATACTATGCCATTAAGAAACATTTTGATTTAAAACTTATAATTTATATAATTATGTATATACTTGAACATCTGGACAATAGCTCTAACAAAGCAAACAAGCCACTCTTAACTAATAGGTTGCCGTGCTGCCAGCCAGAACAAATGAGAAATACATGGACTCAGTAATCAAAAAATCAACCAATTAATTTGTTTTCAAGGATTATTAACATGATTCAATCTTACTTATTAATGACCTCTGTACCTACAAAATTGAATACAGCTGTTATAACGAAGTTTGTGTTTACCTAGTGACCCTGCTGTAAACAGCTATCGCTGTAGCTTTGCAGATCCACTTCTATCTCATTTTCCAGTGCTTAGCTGTGCATGATTAAAGGGACTTCTAATGAACCAAAGGCTGTATTCTGTGCCAGTAGGGAGTTAGCAAAACTCAGAAAATGTTAAGAAAGCTGCATGTAGTCTAAGCACAATGTCTCAAGGAATCTGAGAGAATGTGAACTTGGGTGAGGATTTCCTGACTAAACTTTAAGTACTGTATCTGTAGCAGTTTTTGATCCTGCATTCTTCCCAGTATCACATATGCTTAATGCAGAGCAGTCATTAGGTTCATGGTAGGCCACTGTTTTATAGATAACAACAGTAGCATTATGACTCTTAGCCTTTAATTTATCAGGTGTATCAGCACCCCCATTGCTTGCTGCCCTGTTCTTGCTTGCTGTTCTTCAGAGTTACGGAGACGAGGGCTTGCATGGGGCTTACGCACCAAACAACAAACTTTCTGTATAGGAATTGGTAGGCAGGAGATTCGGCAGTCTGCGGTAGAAATTCTTTGTCCGGTGTCTTGAATTCTCCTGGATCTTTTTCCGCTGCCCTAGATACAACAGCACTTTGACGTTACTTTGGATTGTAGCCATGGTGGATGCTATAACTGTTTTTCTTCTGAGAAAAGGTGGTGTTTTCTGATCAGCTCTAGTCAGTTGTTTAATATTAACTTTTACATGTAAAATCAATTATGCAAGAAAATTGAAAAATGCCTTTTGCCTTCAGAGCGAGACTGTCTTTCTTTAGACTATGAGCAACACGAATAGGAATCATGGTGTTTGTCTTTTGGCCTTGGGAGCTCTTACAGTGTCAGCAAGAGTTATGAGATGCTTGAGTTGACTTTGTACTGTGTCCACGGCCTCTCCGTGCCCGGTACGTTGTGGAGTGAATGATTACGGACCTTCTATGGATGCTGCAGCAGCTTCTTTTGAACTGCAAAAAGTTGTGCTAGCTCTGCTCAAAATAATTTAGTGTGCTGGATTCACTCACTTGTGCTATGTGTGAATAACAGATAAAGCTGAGCGTGTGCCTTTCCTGCAAAATCTAGAAGATGCATTGGTAATTTATGAGTTTTTGAAGCACTGCTATTGTGCTCAGAAAAGCCTATGTTTTTTCATCCCTTAAACAACCGCATCTTTGGTTGTTTGTCATGTGTGGTAAGAAGTGCTACTGTTTGTAACCATGTGCATTTGCTTGCTTTTCTATAGGTTGTTTAAAAAAATCTGTTCCTGAAGGGTTGTTTTCCTTGTTTGCATGGTTGGCTTGTGAGGGCTTTAGTCACTTGGTTCGAGTTTGCTGCTGCCCCACTTTGCATCTAAAACGTCTTGGCAAAGAGCATGAAGTGTTTTTCCTCTTCTTCCCCGGAGGCTCTGCGGAAGATTCTGCACTGGCTAAGCCTGCCCTTTGCCATATGTTTAAAAAATAAAAAGCAATTACCCCTCTTGTCAGGCAGCCGGCGAGTAATGTGCATCCTTGCCTCAGAGGAGCTTCCCAGCCCCCGCGATGCTCCTTGTGTGTGGAAGCTGGGCTCATAATATCGCAAAATAAAATCCAGGATGGTGCCATCAGCCTGTGATTGGCTTTGGAGGTTGAAAAAGCAGGGAATTTAATGGACTGAGCTCTAAAGTCAATGAAAGACTGTGTTTTGCCCTTGCTAGTCTTGGCTTGAGATAAAAGTAACTGTGGATGATGTATTTGATTGGTAGGAATCACACACAGTGGAAAGCACATTAGCATCTCAGATTTATAGTGTTTCTAGTCCGACACTGTGTGCCAAGCGATAGACAGTAATTTCAGCAGCAGAAGTAAAACCCATGTAGAAAATGATTAAGCAACAATATGTCCAGGGGGCAGGATATTTTGAGTAAGTAGTTGGCCTTTGTCCTTGCTTAAATGTTTTTATCCTTTCCAGTGTTATAAGTGGCTTGTAGATATATTTATAATGTGCATTGATATTTGCAGTCAAACAAATCTTGATCTAATGTTAGAGCTTATTGAATAAGATGCAGGAAGATATATGTCATAATGGATATATTTTAACATGAAAAATAGATTTTATTCATTGTACTTTAGAAGGAAAAAACCCCACATATTGTCGAGATAAATAGATCAGTCTAAAGTCAGTGTGGAGTTACATAAAACTTCACTTCAAATCATTAATGTTTAGTCATGTTACAAGTATCTGAAAACAGAGCTTGGTAATCAGAAGACTGTTAAAATGTCAAGCATCCTTAACAGTAGCCACTACTCTGAGCCTTATGCTGAAGTGTGAAATTCCCCCTCTCGTTTCCTGTGTTGAGATACAATTGTTGAAGATATTTACTGTATTTAAATTTCACGACGATAACTTCGTGTACCCAATTGTTAATTACATTTTGCCACCCTTCTGCAACAGTGTACCAGGCCTTTTAACTGAACATCAGACTTGAGGATCTTTCACTGGGCTCAGCAGGCACTCTTCCCCCAAATTATTTTGTTTGTAGCATCTGCCTCTCTTCTGACACAAGCATAGCTGGGGAGATGGCTTCACAAAGGCCTTTCTCCCACCCTCCCAGGGAGGGGAGTACCTGGGAGACTCTGAGCACAGGGCAGTTGTCCCCAAAGGGCTTAGCACATTGTAACGCAGAAAAAAATTAGACCTCTTGTTCTGGTGACAAACCTGTACCTCTGAGAATCACATTGTGCCTCTGAGCTTTGTAATCTGGAAGTGAGAGTAGAGGAATTGCCTCCTTCCTCTCAGCTGGGTCAAATGAGTGCAGCAGAGGCTGGGTGTGTTGCTTCCTTAATCACCCATCTGCCTGAGAGCCGGCATCTTCAGTCTGAAGGAGTCTGTGGGGTATCTTAGGTCATCTTTGCCTCACACTAAGTCCTATGTCTGCCAACAGACATTCACAGCATCGAGGCTTAACATATTTATGTATCATTCAAGAGGAAAAAAGAGTTTTGCATATTTTTGGAGGTAGCTGGAATCCTTCTCTTTCCTCAGCTTTTTCCAGTTCTGTGTTTCTCTGTCCCATAAGGCTTGTTTTTATCTTTATTTTGCACAATGATGTTGTGAGAGGATAGAAAGAAGTTAAAAATTTTGGCCAGGACCAGAACAGTCTTATGAAGAGTTACTAGAACAGAGGCCTACAGAGTTATCTTCTTTCCCTCCTAAAATCATCATGTGTTTACCACCCTCTGCCACCACTAAAGTAATTTTAAAAAGAAAGAACCAAAACTAAATTTGCAGACTCAGGCGTGGAGAAGTGAAAAAAGAGAGTTGAGAAAACGTTGCCTTGTGCACCTGGAGCTACAGCACTGAGAATCATACAGATACGAAGACAGAAATACGTATTGCTATATACATGAATTAGAAATTATTTGCAAGTATCAACTAAAGACTTGATTGCAATTGAAATTGAGGAATTCCTAGTCTTTTTGTATAAGTAACAAATGATTTAGGTCCACAGGTGTAAGTTGCTGATGGCTTTTAGGGGCTGCACCTGGCTTCCTCAGCAGAGCTATGGGGACAGCTGCTCTAAGGAAGCATCTTCCGAAGTTATTTTAGGTGGTGTCTCAACTTTCCAGGCTGTGTCTTTACTCTCTGTCTTTGCTAGAATTATAATGGCAGAGATGCGTACTGTTCCAGTGCAGCTGGCCCTCGCAAACCTCAGGCTGGCCACCTCTCTTGTACTCTCCTTTGTCTCAGGAGAACTACCTGAATGCAAAACCAGCCTTCTCGTAAAGATGTACCGTAACTGTCGGGATTTCTCAGAGAAGTTCCGTAGAAGTTAAAGAACGTTGAGCAAGTGCGCTGCAAAACTGTAGTATGTAATGTATGTATGTTGTGCTTGAGTCTTGCTTTCCTTAGACTGCATGCCTTCATTCTCACAGGTGCAGAGCAAGTTGTAGGAGTGGAAATTGCCACCAACTCAAAACCATAACACTTTGCACATTGGTGGAAATGACTAATCAAGGTGCAAAGCAACAGCTTTCAGAATGTGTTCTTGAGTTATTAATAGAGCTGTGGTTTTGCTAGGTCAGGAATGGCACAGCTGTTTATTTTTTCTTATGTTCCAATGGACCAGTGGAAATAAATTTACTTTATTCTTTTAATCTTCCTCATAACCTTGTTAATTTTTCACTAGCTAGCACACATCTCAGGGCTGAATCCTGGGCTCTGCTTTGATACAGCTAATGAAAATTGCCACTCCTATCCGCATCATTAGCCTAATGTTAGTTAATAATACTTAGTATTTTGCACAGTCACTTGTATCTTCAAAGCACTTAACAGTTATTAACTAATTAATCCTCCCAACATGCCTGTGAGTTGGAAGGTAAATAAATATTAACGTTCCACTTTCAGCAAAGGGGGAACCAAATAGGAAGATTAAGTGATTTGCATGGACTTAGTGGCCGAGCTGGCAAGAGAACTCCTGTGCTTTAGTGCTTACGCTTATCCTTCCAGCCACGCTGGCTCAGTGTGAATTAAAGCCTTTGCAATTACTCTGTGTAGCCTTTCCGATTACTTTAGTACCTTTTCAGATATAAAGTTTTTGTTGCATTGTCGATCGTAACCATCATGCTGAAGGATGGCTGCTGCCCAGTGGTGCAGACCTTCCTACGTCCCATTGCACAAGGCAATACCAGGAGGGAGGCTACAACTCCCTTGTCCTTCCCCCAGTAAATGCATGCCGGCCCTATATTTAGGATGGGACCGTTCAGAGGAAAAATCCTGAGCTTTCTCACCAGGCCTGATTAATAAAATACACTTAATACCTGGCCAGTGCTTTTACAGAACAATATTAATTATTTATACTGCTATTTCACTCAATGCTGAATCAAACCTGGAGCACCTGAAAATGGTACGTCTTGCTGTGGAGACAATTGTGTCACTCACAGTCGCAGTCGTCAATGAACATTTGTGAAACTATGGGAATTCTGTCAGATATGCTAAATATAATGAATATTTTAAAATGCTGTAAATTATTTAAGCATCGTAAATGATTTCTTCTTTTAACCAAGGCCCTGTGCTTTCTTCAAAGCTTCTGTGTTCTGCAAGGAGATCACGTCTTAAATGACTTCAGAAGGCTCTGGGTAAGTTTTTGCATTGACAAAGCCTGCAAAAATGTGGTCTAAATACTAAAAAATCTTTAGTGAACTTAAAGGATGCCATTTTTAATGGTTATGTAGTTCAAAGCTCAGCTTCTGCGTTGTCAGCCTCATCTGCTGGAATAACCATTTCCATCCCTTTCCCAGAAGGGGAGTCACTGTAAGGAGGAAATGGAGCCCCACCAGTGCTGTGACAATAGCTTTGGCTACACAGTGTCAGGTGGAGCATGAGGATGTGCTCTGGGATCCACTCCAGCAGCTGCAAAGAGCTTGCATTGCTCTGTCATAGCCCTTCCTGCCCTGAGATGTCCTTCTCTGTGTTCCCTACGCTGTAGGCTTTAGAGGTGGTGCAGGCTTGGTGGTGGCAGCTCTCTGACGAGGTAGTGCTGTGGAGTGACCCCCTTTGCTGACAGTCAGTCTAAAATGGGTGCAATGAATGACAAAACGTGGCCAGTCGACCTCCGTACCTGTCACTGTGACAGCTTTTGATCTCTTCTGTCTATCTACTCTAGTAGAGACACATCCTGGGGGCTCCTTCACAGCTGAGAGAATTAATACCTTAATTCTGCTGAGCTTGTAATCCCGAAGGCAGAGATATTTATGTCTTTTATTCCCCACAGCCTCGCTGTTTGTACTGGCCTGTAGTGTACATGCTGGAATGTTAAAAGCTGCCATGACGTAGGAGGACCTCAAGCTGAGGGACCAGGAGTTGCCAGGTAGAGGATTCTCATGTCCTGCTCTCAGTTTATCCTGGTCACCGCAGCCTGCCTTTATCCCAATTGCTCCTGCTTGTCCTTTTGACATCTGAGAGTGGAATGGGCCAGAACTGAGCTCAACCTTTTGTTGAGATATTGTCCCTATTTTGCACTTGTTACTTGCCAGTTAGAGCTGGGTGATCTGCCAGAAAATAGGTTGCAGAGGCTGGAAGCCTAAGTGGTTTTATCTTGAATTTAAGAAAAGCTTTCAGCCAGAGACAAGAGGCAGAGTTAGAGCACTTGGAGAAAGTTTTAATGTTTTCCAAACAGAACATTGAATTTCAAAACTGTTGAAAAATCAACCCCATAAATGTTACTGAACAAAATAATGTTTTTGTTTTGAAAGTGACTACTTTGTTGTGAAAAACAACATATAAGGTGGTTTTTATGAAATCCCAAACTTAAAACTCGTTGAACAACTTACTTGCTTTAACTCAAAATGGCATTTTGGATATCTTTTCCTGTTCTTCTGACAATGAGGATACTTCCATCAAATGAGAATGCTTTGGATCTTTGCATTGATGCCAACTTTTTGGTAGTTCAGCCCCTAGTCCAAAAACTATGAGTTGTACGTCTTGGCTCTTAGTCCAGCACTAAATTCATTTATCATATGCATCTAGGTGGGATTACTCCCTTCTTTTTCCTCTAATGGTTGCCTTACTGATGAGCTTTTCTTCTCAGAGCAGTAAAATACCCATCTGTTGCTTGTGCTAAATTGTTTCTATATGGTGGCTGGCAAGCGAGCTTTAGGCTCTTCTCTTGTTTGTATTGTAGGAGGTTGGAGATACTTGCCAAGAGCCAGGTGAGCGGGAGAAGGACTATGTGGTTCCTTCCCACTGTCCATGGGAGGATGGGGACATACAGGGTGTTTAAGTTCCTCTGTAGGGTGACGTATCCACCATCTTCTGTGTGGGGATTCACTCAACTCAGAGATGGCTTATAGTCTGATATTGGTCATAGAAACACTTGGAAAGCTAATAAAGCCTGGGAAGGTCACGTGGAAATGGCACCCGTATTCCTCCACAGAACCCGGAGGAGTTTAAGACAATATTCACCTCTCACTGTTTAGACCATCGTGTGTGCTTTAAAACTGCGCTTCGGTTCACTACTCCCATGGCTCCTGCTGGAACCCTGATGGCAAGTGAGATGGTCTGTGCTGCCAGAGGCAGGAGGACAGGGTGGAGGGAAAACGCAATGGCTTTTTACAAAACGTTCTCCTGATTTCTCGCCCACCTAGTATCAGAAAATGTTTTTCTGATTCAAGTACATATTTAATATTTTATACTTTAAAATTCTCCCAGCTCTGTTAACCCAGTATCAGACTGCAATGGAAGCAAGCTTTATGCTGCTTTTTAAGAGCCCACACAGCTGCACTTATAAATGACATCATTTTTCATGAGAGTAGGTGCCGTCAGCAGGATCCCCAGAAATTCTGAGCTGAACAGATTGCTTTATTTTCAGCTCAATAAAACACTTGTTATAACTAATAAATGTGGGTTTTTTTGGTGGGTTTTCAGAGGAGCAAAGTGATTCCAGTTAACTTTCTTAGCAAGCTGTTCCTCTGCCTTAGCGAAGTAGGACAAACATTTGGCAAGGGCAGCTACAGAGCTGCCTGGGGGCTCCAGGTCAGAGGCAGAGCTGAAGAGCTGTGGACTTTTGCAGCAGTGTTTGAGACAAGATAAAAAATCTGATTAAAAGAAGTTTTCAAACACGAGTTTTCATCCTGCAGATTTCTAGGTATGAGAAGGAAGGTGGGAGGAAGTGAGCCTTATGTTAGATGGCATGGCTTTGGTGTTCAGAGACCCCCTTGCTTTCTGAGACAGAGACTCTTTTTCTTGTGTGTTTTTCAATCTCATGTGAAGGTAAAGTCCACTGGCTGCCTCAACACCAATCATTGGTAATACACACTAACAGCAATTTTAGCAAGTGTGCTATCTGTAGTCAGCATGACACAGTGAGTCTTGCATCCTATTTGCCATTGGCAGGTGTTGCAAAACGATATTTAAAATGGCAATTAGAAAGCTCAGAGTTTCCAAAACACTTTTTCACTTTTTCTGCTCTAGTCCCTGACTACCTTCAGAAAGGGGAAAATGGGTGAAGATGCCCTTGATGTGTTTTGTCTTCGTTTTCCAGCTGTAGCACCTGGAAGCATGAGCACAGCGAGTGGTGCCTTACTGTTTTCCTGACGCAAGCGATGTGGGAGGCCGTGGTAATCTTTCTTTCACGCTGTCCAAGCCCAACTGCTTTCCATTCATGGGCACATGCTATTTGGCCAATTATCCACAGCCAGTTCTCCAGCTTTCCCCGGTTACTGGTATGTTTTGAACAAACACAGATGAGGGGAAGTATGAGACATCACGTTAAAACACTTCCTGCCCAGTCTCTCAAAGAAAGGTCCTTGTACAAATGCTTGACATACAGATCATATTCAACCTTTGATCATCTGTCGTTTTGTTGTAAGAAAGCATGCCATCATTTGCCACCGTTTAAAATAGACCCAAAGGAAGTCAGGGCTTAATCTTAACCTCAAACACATTGAGCCCTGTATTTCCTATCCAGCCATACACCGTGCTATCTGGTTTCCTACACCTCAGGCCTGCTAAGTTTAGTTCCTCCCAGCCAGCTGCTAAGAAGGAAGGGAAACTGTTCACTGTGGATAAAGCATTCGCTGTCCACAGCTCTCCTAGCTCCTTGCCAGCCGTTACGTATGGGTCTTCTAAACAGCACACAAAAATACATTTTTGAGGTTTCTCAGTTTTTTTAAAAAAATATATTTTCAATTATTTTCCTTCTTCCTCTTCACTTGTCCTGTGGGTTTGTACATTTAAAACTTTGATGCCAGCCATGCTTTCTTGGGCTTCTCTAGGCAGAATATTCTTAACTTGCATGCGTAGGCATAATCCTTTAGCAGTTATGAATGTCATGTGGTTGGACCATTACTAAATTCAAGATTGGAGTGTTATGCATTAATTAATATTACATCAAATCGAGTGCAGTCGCTCAGGTCTTTCATCTTAGAAAGTAAATGAATGAGTAGGAATATATAATGTACCATACAGGAATTGAGATTGCTTCACCAGAAATTATTATTTATCATAGAAAGTAGCTGCATAAAATAGCTGTGGTAACTGACCTATTTTCCCTTTATATTAGTATTATATTAGTATGATTCCTTGTCCATTTACTTCTGGCAAAGAGATTTTTATCCTGAAGGAACGATTTGGTTTCTTTTTTGGAGGTAGTCCTTTGGGCCCTGCTATGAAAGCCACAGACTTCTTTCAATAGAGTGTCTTCTGGGGACCTTAAATCTATTAACTCAATTGCTTCCCTCATCTCATTTTTAGTAGAATGATGATAATTTGAACAAAACTGTACCTGCTGGGTTATTAGGCATTCTCTGGCAGCCACACACCACAAGGCAGAGGTGGTTTAGCATCTACGAGCTGGAGCTGGCCGTTTAGGGAGGACTCAGTGAGTCTGTACCCCTGCCATACAGGGATCTATTTTCCCAGTGACTGCAAGACTCTTCCTGGCAGAATTTTGGTTTTGTATGATTTACAAAGCAAGAATCTTAACAAGGTTAATATCTCTGTGAAACCTACAGGACTGGGAAAATAGAATCACAGAATCATAGAATGGTTTGGATTGGAAGGGACTTTCAAGATCATCTAGTGATGATGGGCAGGTACACCTTCCACTAGACTAAGTTGCTCAAAGCCTCATTCAACCTGGCCTTGAACACCTCCAGGGATGGGACATCCACAGCTTCTCTGGGCAACCTGTTCCAGTGTTTCCTAACCGTCAATGTAAAAAATTTCTTCCTTAGATCTGATACAAATCTACCCTCTATCAGTTTAAATCCATTGTCCCTTGTCCTCTCACTACACGCCCTTGTAAAAAGTGTAAAAAATGTTAAAAAGCGTGAAAATACACTCCTTGTCCCATCTGATTCTACTAAACATTGGTTAAATTCCTCCTTTCTGTTGTGTTCACATATCTCCAGCATTTCAAATCAAGGAAAGAAAAAATCCTTCTGATGGAAAGGATTTACAACACCATTACACGAGGCAGAAGGGGCTGAAGACCTTCTTTTGGCATTTGTAGAGAGGAGCTGTTTTCCTTTCCTGGAGTTGCATGCAGTTTTATCTGAGCTGTTCTGATGTTTCCACAACATTGTATCCTCCCACCCCTGCTTGGTCCTTGCTTTTGAATGGCAGCACTTGTAAATTCAGTTTTGAATTTTGTATCGAGATCCACTTCTTTTCTCTTAGCAGCAGGATGAATAAAACCATATTTACATAAAATAATCCAGTCGAATCTAAAATACAATAGACTTCTGTAGAACATTGATGTATGACAAGAAAAGAAAGGTAAACTTCATCAAACTTAAAACAGGGTAGGAAACACTCTCCGGCATTTTGGTTTTAATGTATGGATGTATCTCATTCCTCCCCACTTTTTTCCCATGTAGTTACCTAATTCTCTCATTTTACCTGTTTTCAAATGTTTTCATTCATAAGCTTCAACATTCCCATTCTTAGTTAGAGGCAAGCTGTGGCTGGTGTCTGCATACATGTTTAAAATGAAGCAATTAAGTGTGTGAAGGAAAAAGCAAAACACAAAGTTAGTACAGAGTGTTGTCCTACAGATAAGGACAGGAAATGCACAGGATGGGGATGTAAAGCAAATGCTTAAGAAAAAATTGTCTGGAGCATGTAATTGAATTCATGTAATCCAGTCATGGAGACAGAAAAGCCTGACGGTACTGTTGTATTAGTCTGCTCAGAGATGGCTAAAAATACAAGATGAAAATACCTGGACTATAATGGCTCCAGAAAACTACTGTAACACGTCTTTGGCCAGTCAGGAGTGGTTAATACAAAATTCAAAGCTGAAAGTCCTTCTGAGCCAAAGGAGACTTCTGTGATGAGGAAGCTCCTAATACACTGGATAACCCTGGCAAGTAGTCACCAAACTTACTGTGATACCACATGAGAGTGGGGATATATTTGTCTGATTATTCTCCTAAGTGTTGAGATTCATAATCTGGCATCTTTCCTTCAGCTGATGTGTGCACAGCTCATCCAACTGGTTTTAATGCAAAGTATGTAATACTCAGCCTAGTTAAGGATGGTGAAGTAGCTCAGATTAAGGAGCTTTAATAAATGTTTGCTCCAGGCCTAGCTGTGTTGGTAGCAGCATCTCAGTGACGCTTCCCAATTCCTGTAGGCTCGGAGAACCATTTAATGTCCTTGTGCAATTCCAAAGGTAATGTACTGTAGGTTTGTAATAACACCTTTGGTTTTTATTGGTAATCTTAACACTTCAATAATAATGAATATTTCACTTAATAGATTCAGGAACAGACACCTCAGTTCTCCGGAAAAAACGATCAGCAGGAAAGCCCGAGTCCATCCGTTTGTCTGTCATGTGTGGAGCAAATGGTGCTGACACCAGGAAAAGCGCAGCACTTGATGCGTGCGTTTTGTAAGTGCAGGGATGCAGCTAGCGGGCATCGCGTGCAGTCAGCACTTCGGGGTGCTGACAGCATCCTGACAGATCGGCGTAGTGGACTGAAAAGTGGATAAGTGACTATAAAGAGCGTGTAATTACATTTTTATGTGCGTAAATATGTACATTAGTGAAGACTTAAAAAAATTACTGTCTATCACAGGCTAATGTATTATTTAAGCAACTTTTTGAGGTGCAAATAAATTTTAAAATATTTTAAGAATACAGTATTTTATAGGATTATAGTTCGGACTTTGAGGGTACCCGTGATGCGGCAGAGGAGCTGAGCAGGCTGACTGGCAAGTTTTCGCTCTTGCAACTGCCTTAGACAACCAGGGCAAGTTTCCAAGGAGGGTATAGACGGTGGAATGAGGGTTACCTTTTGTAACAGGAGACCAGCATGGTGTCCTCTGCCCACTAATGAAGGGGCAGTTTGGCAAACTGGAGCAGAAAGAGACCCCTGGAGATGGCCAGGAGTTATGTGACTCCCTGGAGAGGTGGGCTGAGGTGAGAGAGTAAAGGAGGGAAGGAGCTGGTGATTCACAGCTGTTGAAGGAGTCAGACTGGTGGCAGATGAAGCCTTGGAAGAAAACGCCAAGAATAGTCACGTAACATGGCAAGCTTAGCCTTGTCCAGCTCAACTGTGGATGCACGGACAGGATGTGCAGGCCCTTTGCCACCAGAACTAGGCTGTGTTTGCACAAATGCTGTGCTGCTTCAGTACTCCTGTAGTGAAAATATGGGTGGAGGCTGTAGGTCTCCAGCACACTGTGTCTTGCAGCCACCAGTGAGGCAGAGCCGCTTGGCTGGCCAATGACCTGGGTGGTGGCGAAGCACCCGGTTTGGTTCCGAGGGGAAGCGAGCGCGCAGTATGCCGGTATAAATATGGCTCTGGCTGAGAGGACAAATTTCCAAAATAGAGTTTGAGAAAAATCTCTGTGTATTGATCAGTTCCTTCAGGAGCTCTAGGAGAACACTGAACATTGGGTTTACAGAGACATCAGCTCCTGCCTCTGCTCCTCTGGTCGTGGCTCAAGTCTCATTCTTCTTCCCAGGTCCTTCTGCCGTTCTCCACGTTGCTTCACTATACGAAGAGAAGAAAGTCTCACCTCAGGATGCCTTAACCATCATCCCACCATCTATACCCTCCTTGGAAACCTGCCCTGGTTGTCTAAGGCATGCCGGAGAGAGCCAGGGCCTCTGCCCCGCAGAGCTCTCTTCCAGTTTAGCCTCTTCCTGTGATATTTGTGTTTTGGTTGGTGTTGGCACCTTGCCTGCAGGTGGGAGTGAGCCGGGGCAGGAGCCAGCTCACCGCCATGGGTGGCACAAGGATTCGCCTCCAAGACTCTGGCACTCAAGGGGGTCCTCACAGAGATCGCAAAGGGTGACCCTCAGACCGGAAAAGAGTATGGTAAAAGGTGTTTGGGACCTCCATAGGGAGTGATGTGGAACACGTGTGTGTGTACAGCATCTAGCTATCTGTTAGGAAAAAAGCTTGAATGAACTTTGATGGCAGGGCAATATTCCCGACATTACACTGATGAGTTACCGTGCACGTTGCCTGACATTCGTGCAGAGCCTTGAGCAATGGATGACTAAGTATCATCTGATTGTCTGTTATTAAAAAGTAGGTGAATGTGTGTGTTTCACTAAGGAAGGAAATGATGAAATTGGGGCGACATACTTGGAAAGAACTCCATTTCAAAATCCCTTTTTCCTTTTCAAGGCAATAGAGTTGCTGCTAACAACTTCAGGTGGGGTTGGAAAAAGCAGAAATGATAAGAAAGCAGTCTTTTGCTTTTAAGTCTTTTAGAGTTATGATAGTGAGAGAGTGATAGAAATTTTATTGTGCATGATTCCAGTGTAAAGCCATAGAGTGGGCAGAAGATTTCCTGCTGCCTTTAATAAGAATTGGGTAACTCTTTGAATTCAGATGCATGCCTGGTTGTGCTCTGAATTTAGAAATCAAGCATTGCTCCCAGCAATGACTTTTTAAAAAATTGATTTTCTTAATGTAAATCACCTTCTAAGGTGACCTCGGGTGAGGCAAATCAATACAGGACTGCTGAAAGCAGCACTCGCTCTCGGCAGAAATACGGACGCCAGAGTTGGGCAGCCACAGCCAACCCCAGCCTGGTGGCAGCCCTGCCTGCACCCAACCCCCCTGCTCATCCTGGCCGTGAGGAGCCCCTGGCCCCTCACATGCAAGGAGATAACGTGGAGAGTGATTTGAACCCAGGGAGGTCCTTTGGTTGTACCAAGGCAGCAGGCTCTCAGGGAGACACTGCAGATCTTCAGCTTGCTGGGCTGTTTGATGAGACAGGCTCACTGGGACCCTCTGAGCAGGAATAATTGTCTTTGATTAGTCTGTAGCATCGCTGGGATCCAGGGGATTGCAGGCTGAGCAGTCTGGCTCAGGCGTTGCGTCAAGGACAATGCGCGGCCATTGCTCACTAAAGGTTATTGCTCTCCATTATTTAAAATATGCGCAGGGAGAAGAGAAACTTTTACTACTTTAATACTATTGTGACTGTATATGCAGGCTTAACTTCTTTATCACTTTAAATGTTCCTGTGAAAAGCACAGGAAATAACAGAAATGCGAAATAAACTAAAGAAACTTGATAGCCTGTGCATCACTGTAATTTCCATTATTTCCTGAGTTTGACTAGCTCAGAAATACTGCAGGAAATGCTTTTTCTTGTGGTATTTTTGTTTCCTCCCCCAGCAGAGTGGAAGCATTACACAACGGCATGTGAAAATGAGAGAGGGACCCATGCTGCCGGTGGGCCGCGTCATGGGAGCACTGGATTTCTGCTTTCCATGGCTGTGCCTGGCTTGGCAGCGGAGGGGTGAGGGCTGGTGTGGTGGTGCTTGGCAGCTCTCCGCAGCCGGGAACGCCTGGTCCCCTTTGGGGAGGGTGGGCCCTGGGCAGGCACAGGGCTGGCAGGAGGGCACTGGCATCACTTCTGCTCTCTCCTCGTCACTCGACGCCTGCAGAGGAGCTGATCAACCTGAGGTGTCACTTTGCAGCTTTAGGCTGATTTTTACCATATCTGAATGAATCTGCCCAACACCCACAAACAGCTTAATGAACACCCAGGAGGTTCAGCCCATTCCTTGAGCGTACTAAATCGTTTTGCGATCTCATTTAGAGATATGAAATGCCTGGGACCTTCCTGCATCTAGACTGCCCACTGACCAGTCAACATTCTGTCTGGTGAGCCAGAGCATGTGCATTAAATCCTGCATTAAAGTTCTACTGATAACATTATGCTTATTAAATAATACAAACATTTTTCCTGTTTGCCAAGCAGTGGGAATCCCTAGTGCACGCTGGGGAGGCATGAACTATAAAAGCCTCTATTCTTTTTTAATTAGGCCATATCTAATTAAAATGATTGCCTGCCATTACTAGCATTTATAAAGTATTTTCCAACTCAGCATGACTCACGGGGCTGCATGGAGATAGATTGTACTGCAATCTATTTGGGATGTGTTTGCCTGTGCTGTGCGATTGTCCTTTATCATCACAGGCAGGCAGCGTTTGCTGGAATTATTATTTAGCGCGTACTGCCAGCCGTCCAGGCCTCTACGGTTCCCCTTGTCAATTAACTGATTAGCCTGTTTTGCATACATATGAATGCTGGGTTTGAGATCCAGTTTGGGGCTCTGAACAGACAAATTAATTTGAAGGTAGAAGCAGGACTGTCCCTAGAAGTCGCTGACATGCTCGAGATGCCAGGCGAGCTTGGAAGTCAGCTATTGGAATTGATGTGGAAATGCTTGCAGTCTTTCTATCAGTCTGAGTGGGAATGGGAACCATTCCATGTGCTCCCAGCAGCCCACTCAAATGCAGCCCATGAGGAGCGACTGTTTGAGAGGGAAGCAAGAGCCTGGCCATTCGATGAGGTAGGATGCCATAGGCAACCCCTGTAAAGCCAGGGTTAGCCAGCAAAACCCACTGGAGAGGAGCTAGGCATTCCCTCTGAGAAAAAGGTGACCAAAAGTCACCCTGGAGTGATGGGAAGAGGTCCTGGGCTGTGGCCTCACCGTTTTCACCTATGTTTGCCTGCACAATAAAAGCGTGCCCGAAGAGAGTGTGGGGTGCGGCAGAGCATGCCCGGGGGGCATCCGTCCCGGGAGGGGAACCGGCCCGCCCAGTTCGAGCAGGGCAGGGGTGCTTTGCAGGCAGTGGCTCGCCGCCGGCTTGGCAGGCGGGGAACGGGGCCATGCTGCAGCAGGGGGAATGGTTCAAAGGGGAGAGCAGCAGTTCAAAGGGGTCAGACAACCTCCTCTCTGGAGGTACGTCCACACTGGAAGGGCGGCGTGGGATGGGGCAGAGCAAGCCCCCGTGGGAGCCTGTGCTCCTGAGGGGCAGCAGGCAGGAAAGCAGTGCTTCTGCTGGGCGATGTGTGGGGCCGCCCCCCCGTCCCTCCCAGAGCCCTGCTTCCTTCCCCACCACGTAACCCGCCAGCTCTGGGCTCCCTTGGTGGTGTTACGGCACGTTGGGTACAAAAGGTGGTGGAGATGTGCGGGGTGAGAAGCAGGCAAGGAGGTGACAGCGGGATGCTGCGGGAGGAGACACAACGGCAGCGGCAGTCGCTGGTGGAGCAACTCAACGTAAAAGGCTCAGCTCTGCAAATTACAGCTTATGAGGGGGAGCTGGAGCTGTTGCTGGTGTCAGTGCAAGGTTTACAATCATACTTCAGCTCTTGATCTCTTTCACTTTCATAGATAGTAGTTGTGGTAAGTTTTTCTTCCAAGTGTTATTATGGTGAAACATAGGTATGATGCTATTGTCTTTCCTTTAAGTCAGTACTTCCAAGTAAGACATGACAAGACATGGAATCAAGTTAAAATTAAAATCTTACCATATGAATTTAAGTTTTTAGTATAGGCTTGCCCATCTGAGATTATATCTTTATTCTGAATGCTGTACCTAATACAAAGTAAGATGTAATACCTGCTTTGTGAGCTGATGATCTAAAAGGCAGTGCCTTTAAAAAAATAAGGTAATATTTTCAGCTTTATTTTATAGGTGAGGAACTGGGACACAGAGAATCAAATTACTCCCATGTCATGCAGGCTAGGAATTAACATGTGTCTTGAATTTCCAGTTTCATCTTAACCACAAAAACAAATTTTCTCTCTGAGTAGGGACGGTTTGTTCTAGATTTTAAAACGTTTCTTGAATAAAGTGCTAAAATAATTTAAAATTATTGCTGTGTTATGGATGCTTGAACAACTAGCTTTATGGCTGCAGCCTTTTCTTCTCCCTCTGTGGATCAAAATATAAATTTCATTACCTCATGCAAGACAGTCTTTGCTAGGAGTATGTCTTCGTTTAGCCTGTATTGGGGCCTAAATAACAGCCATCTGTTCTATTACCCAAAGACCCTCCCCACTCAAGAAGGGGATTGGGAAATGGAAGGAAGACCCATGAGTTGAGATAGGAACTATTTAATATTGGAATAAAATAAAATGGAAAATAATGATGATAATAATAATAGTATATACAGACAAGTGATGCACAATGTAATGCTCACCACTCATTGACCAATGTCAGCCTGTTCCCAGCTAGCAATCCCAGAGCAGGAAAATTCTGAAACACAATCCCAGCAGAGTGGAGAGCAGACCTTGGAGCAGAATGATGGGGAAGACCCTCTAGGGATGGCGACCATCGAGGAAGAGAGAGAGAGACCGTCATAGAATCTAGAATCATAGAGTCGTTAGGGCTGGAAGGGACCTTCAAGGTCAATCTAGTCCAACCCCCCTGCAAGGAACAGGGATATCTCCAACTAGATCAGGTTGCTCAGGGCCTCATCCAAACCTGGCCTTGAACGTCTCCAGGGATGGAGCATCCACCACCTCTCTGGGCAACCTGTTCCAGTGTTCTACAACTCTTATGGTAAAAAATTTTTTCCTAATATCCAACCTGAATCTACCTCCCTCTATTTTAAAATCATTACCCTTGTCCTATCACAACTGGCCCTCCTGAACAGCCTCTCCCCATCTTTCTTGTAGGCCCCCTTGAGGTACTGAAGACCGCTATAAGGTCACCCCCGGAGCCTCCTCTTCTCCAGGCTGAACAGCCTCAACTCTTTCAGCCTGTCCTCATAGGAAAGGTGCTCCAGCCCTCTTATCATCTTCGTGGCCCTCCTCTGGACCCTCTCCAACTGGTCCATGTCCTTCTTATGTTGGGGACTCCAGAACTGGAAGCAATACTCCAGGTGAGGTCTCACGAGGGCAGAGTAGAGGGGGAGAATCACCTCTCTCAACCTGCTGGCCACGCTCCTCTTGATGCAGCCCAGGACGCGGTTGGCCTTCTGGGCCGCAAGAGCACATTGCCGGCTCATATTGAGCTTCTCGTCCACCAGTACTCCCAAGTCCTTCTCCTCAGGGCTGCTCTCGATCCATTCTCCGCCCAGTCTGTATTTGTGCCTGTATTTGTACCGTCCCCAACAAACTTTCCAATTTATGGTGAGCATGATGTTACACGGTATGGAATACTCATCTGCCAATTTAGGTGTCAATCGCCGTGGCCACGCTCCCCTCAGGTTCTTGGACATCTGAGTCGTTAACAAACACAAGTTGAAAACTCCTTGAGCACTACAGAAACCTGCATACCACAGCCGGCTACAAACTAAAACTAAGTGTCTTACCAACTTTGTTCTCACAAAATTTGGTGCTGCAGTCATCTTAAAAATGCAGCTTACTTTACAAATGTAGCTTTTCCAAACAGAATATTGACTCTATGATTCTATCCCAGCAAAACTAGGACAGAGAACTTCTTTTTTTCATTGTACCTTGAAGAACAGCTGCATGCATCATCGAAATAAGAGCTCTGCACTATTTCTGATGGTACGACAACAATAAAAACGCCTGGTTCTTTCTTCGGCAGACAAACACTGTGGTGATTAATATGAATTATTTGTCAACTGCCACTCCATTGGCTTTTATGGGTCATACTTGTGCTTTTTTTGTTTCTCTTTAATTACATGGTAGGGAAAGAAGCATCTGAGGTAGTGCATGGGACAGGGCTGGCAGTTGTCAGCTAACAGGGATGAGCTTTGGAGTAATTATTTCCTGTTGCAGAACACAGGAAAAAAATGAGTCCATGATCTAGCACACCCAGGTTAGGTCCTGCTGCCATGACTGGCAGGTTGGTTTTCTCTGAGCTGCTGCTGGAGCTGAGTTTTTTTTGAGATGCTGCTGTGCTGAAGCTGCTGCTGAGCAACCTGGATTGCCATGCTCACATCCCACTGGAAGCCTGATTTGTGTTCAAATTTAGGAATGCACTAATAGCACCTCAAGAGCTGAAGGCGGCATCTCGGGCAGATTTTGATAGGGGCAGCTATTTTTACCAGCAGAAGGTGTTGAGTTAGATTGCCTGGATCCGGGTGCCTCTTTGGCAATTTGTTTCTCGTTTCTTAATACAACAGTATTATTCTGGATACCTGAACTTCTCACAGGAAAAGCAGTGGGAGGAGGGTGTTAAAATGAAATTAGAGGATAACAAGTTTATACTCGTTTCTTGTGCTCTTTCCCCCATGGGGCTGTAAGAGACAGGAAATTGAGTGAGGTGGACCTTTGGGCTGAGCCAAAAAGGTCACTCGCCTCTTTGCATCTCACAAAACCGAGTTCCCTCGCACCCAAAGTGGGGTAGCACTGCTCACTCTCCACCGCTCGCCTGTGCGGTGTCTGGGTTTGCTTTCCTTCCTGAGCTGAACATGAGTTCAATGAGAGCTCACACACCAAAGCACAACAGAGGATGGTAAACCTGCCTGCGTGGTTTCATCTGGTTTCACCGGTTTGCAGCTGGGCTGAAAGAGTTTCAGCCTGAAACTGCACCTTATAGTAGAGGAGCTACTTTTCAGCGCCTTGTACACAAAATAGTTGCAGCCATGCTCTTCTGAAGAAAGAAATCCAGCTTACCTCTCCCCCAGCTCTGGTCCTCCCTGGCAGCACTGGGAAGAAGGATCTGCCTTAGATCGCCTGGGCTTTGGCCAAAAGGATCTGCATCTGAAAGGGAAATATTGCCAGAGCAGTTAAATTTAGCCTTATTAATTATTCCTGGCAGCTCACACAGCATCAATTAAACAAGGATTTACATTCCCCAACGATTTAAGCATAATTTTCACTTTCAATCTGTTTTAAGTCCTCATATGCAATCCGTCTATTAGAAGATGGTTGCTTCCCTAAACAATTTAAATTCATGTTATTTCATGAATGAAAAGAAACGGTTTGTTTATTGTAAGAAATCATTAGTATATGTGCTTTTAGCTTGTCTTTTTTATTAGCCTTACACGTGCTACCTTTTGTTTGGTTGCTTTTGCTTACCTATTGTCAAACGGGAGACCCTTTAACCCTAGCTCTCTATTGTCAGAGTTAACGTAGGAAAACCTGGGGGTTTTGTGTTTATTTTTGTTTTCCAAAGTAAGAAGTACAGCTAGACCACAGGCAGCTATTACTGTGTAACCACTCGTTAGAATGGCACCAGCAGCAGGACAGCAATTTGAATGCCTGTAAGGCAACAGGAGCTTATGCAGAGGTGCAGCACTGCCCTTGCTTGCCACCTACCCCGCTAGCAGATGGGTACTTCGTGCCTGAGAACTGGCGTAGCCATGCAGAACTGTTCAGCAGCAGAGCTGGGTTGTCACCTCATCCTGCGGCGTGCTGCATGGAGCAGTGCTGCATGCCAGGCTTGAGCCCTGGGCCAGGGCAGGAGCTGCACCATCCTTGTGCTCCAGCAGTGGCTTTTTCCTTGTGTGAAGGATGCGAGTGGCATTTCTATGGTGGATATTTCTATTCTATCTAATACCAGGACTGAAAGAATTTCTGTACTGGCATCCATAGTGGAACTGAGCATTGAGAATCAAAGAAGGTATTGAAAGCAAAATTGTCGCTGTTACAGCATCATGACATTATATCATTGCCTTGGAAAGCAATGTGATGATCAATGAAAATAATTCAGGTAGCTAATTCTCCTTCCTTCCACGCATTGTCTTGTATTGAACTGACATTAATAATATTAAGCTTCCATTCTTGTCAGTGATAAAAGCAGATCTCTGTAAGGCAGTTCAGCCATAAAAAAAGATAAACATCTGTGTACAGCAACTGAGCGGATGTGTAAAAGGAGCCCTCAGAGCTCAAAGTCTAATAATAACGTTTAAGAGAGTTTTGCTAAAGTCACTGCTAAAGTACAGAGCAGGATTGCTGCTGCCCTTGAAGTTAAGCACTCACATACGCTCTCTGTGTTTGCCAGCACGTTAGTACAGGGACAGTACCAACTCGTGAAAAGCACCGCATCCTTTACAGCATTTTATAGATAATCAGAATTTCCAGACGTAGAAGGACTAACATTTTTGTAATAACAGAAGAACTTCTTCGAGGTAGAAAGAAAATCCCTATCCAGGGATCTGCTGGCTGAGACAGCAGGGCATGCAAACACGCTCTGAAGACAGGAAACGTGGGGTTTTACAGACATCGAATACCTTGGTGGTTAAGGGAACTGCTCCATCACTGCATTACAGTTATATCATAATGGCATTAATAGTTGTAATAGCTTGGTGAGTGTAACTGTGGAGTAAACATAAATTTGTGTCTCCTGTGAATAGGTAAAGCATGTGTTTAAAGATGGAAGCAGATGTTTCACATTGCTTAATAAACACGTTCCCGAGTTGCCACTTCTTCATTCTCTACATCCACCCCAAGAGATTCAAAGTATAAGGTCTGTTTGTAAACATGATCAGGTGTGCGTCAGTAAAAGGAAAACAATGCAGTATGAAATGGTAAATTGCATGTTTATGTGCTAATCTACCATAATATACTGGGTCTGAGAACAATTTTAGCTAGAAAAATCATCATGATATCTTAGGAAAGAGCATCATGCCTCTCTCCTCTGTTCACTGCAGGCTCCTAGGTTATTTCCCTGTGGAAAGTATACAAATGTAACACTCATTTCCTTTGTAGTCATATCTGCCACCCCTTACTCCTACAGTTTCTGGTGATAACTAACATAAAGTAAGAGGTGGTATCTCCCAAGAAGCACTTCCTTTATCTTCATCAATATATTCATTTAAATATCCAAAAATGCCTGGGATGACAGTAAAAATAATTATCTCCCTAAATTCAAAACAAGAACCTTTTATTCCTAATATTTCGAGCACTCCTTTGTTAAAGAAGCTGATTCTCTGCCCACGTGTGTTTCACGTAGCCATCTGTGCTTGTGCGGAGGCTGCACGCACCAGTCCTGCTTCAGCAGCAGTGGCGTGTCCAGTAGTACCCAGAGGGATGAGCTTTTGGGTCAGAAGCGGCAGGAATTAATGATCTTGAGAATTTGTAGCTCTTGCTTTGAAACGTTAGATAAATTTGGCAAGTAAGATTGGACAAAAAAAAAAACCCACTGTTCTTTTCAACAGCAGTTCAGAGCTATGCATGGTCAACATGAGAAAGGGCAGCTTTTAGCTATAGTCTCCTTGAGCAATTCCTAGTGCTGTTAGCTGAAAATTTCATGTGAAGTTTGTTGTTGTTGTCTGCAACATTGGTCGCAGGTTATCACCTGAGTTTATTATTTTTGTTCCTACTGAATCAATGGGCTTTCAGAGCTGAAGATAGCACCAAAAAAAAAAAGGGAAAGTGGTCCGTGTTTCAGACCCGACATTATCCTTGGCAGGGCTGAACAATGCCAGGAAAGTGCCTAGTATACTGTCCTGGTTTTAGCAGCCTAAAACCACAACATATACACAATGAGCAAGGGTGAGAAATAGGTCATCACTCCCGCTTCGGGCAGATCATGTGTCAAAGATGCCGTCGGCTCACGTGCAAAAGGACAAAAGCATCCCTGGCTCCCCTGCAACTTCAGGGAGGAAGGAATTTGCCAAACACTGAATAGCATGATCAAATCATTTACAAGTGTGACTTGGAGTTTGTTTCCTTTCCCTGAGCTATTTATGCAGCACACGTTTGAAGGCAAGCTGTAAGTATTACGCAAAGAAATCTGCTAGCATGCAATCTCCAGGAGAAGATTTAAGATTTAATTTCAAGCAGGATCTGGCTCGCAGCAGCTAATAGGAAGAACTGTTATGCTACTCTGACCAGCCATACTGAAAATTTAGTGTGTTTAATGCTTACATTTCTATGTTACATTTCTGCCATGGTGAAAGGCATTTGCATGCCTGGACGGAGTGAAATGCCCACTGATGTGAAATCATGTTTTGTCATTAGTGGCAGGAGCTAAGGTGAATGTAAGAGGAACATGGATGCTTCATCTCACCCACCGGTGTTTATTGCCATAAACCAGCGATCTGTGCCACTCGGCTGGTGAGCTCCAGCGAAGCGGCTGGTCTCCCGTGATGGCGGTGCCCTACGACTTTGGGGTTTCGCCCCGAAGCTGAGAGGCAGCAGAGAGAGGAAAGAGAGGTCTGGTTTCCATCTGTCTACTCTGCATGAACAGGAGTGAATTTAACTTCTGTTTCTCTGGTTACAAACCTTTAATGTAGCAAGAGCAGAAGCTTAATGAGGTATCCTGGGCTACGTTCATGTGGTCCAGCAAAGTCACAAGAAGTGAATGACAATGGCTGTCACCTTTTCCATTTTTGCATTGATCTGACACTGTAAATGACGCATTACCTCTGTCTACCACAGCCATCCCTCACTGGTGATGAAAAGCAATAGTACCTGTTTAAAAAAAAACAGTAACTTTGCATAAAAACCCGGTAGTTGTGACCTCAGCTGTGGTAAAGAAATGTGAGCAGTCATCACCACTCAGTCTTCACCCATCCTCAGTACTGTTTTTCCCAGATAATGGCTAGATTCCCCAAGATCCCAAGGGCTGTAGCTGACAGGGATGTGAGCCCTGACAGCGATGGAGATCAGGAGGCACAGGCTAAAGGTATTTGTGAGGCTCTGCCGAGCTGGCAGCTCCCTGTTCTGCCTGCAGTGTGGCTCTGTGGGTTTGCCTTCCCTGCCTGTGGAGACAGAGGTGACTTTTGGGTCTTACGTCTCTGAGTACGTAGCAAATTTGACAACTGCTCTGTGTTTATTAGCGCTGGAGTTGGACAAAACTCAATGCTTTGTGGCAAATACCATAGCAAAGTGCATTCGTTAAGATAAAGTATGAAGTAGCAGCTTTCCCCTCAGATGTAAGGCAGCCATCCTTTCCGATTGCCCTCCGGTACACTGCTCATTCTCTGCTTGCTACCTGCACTGCAGCCAGGCATTGACCTGCTGGTTTCCAGTGTCCTCTCATGACCTGCCCCATCACTTTGTCCACATCAGTGTCTTTCAGCTTGTGGTAAGTTAGGGCATAATCTCTTGTGCCTGTCTCTAACCGCCTGCTTTTCCTTCTCATGTTTTGGAAAGCCCTTTTTTATCTCACTCACTTCTTTTTTTCTGTCTTCTTAGGCTCCCAGATCCTCCTTTGGTTACGAAATGCATGAAAGAACAGAATGGCAGTAGTTCATGGCAGTTGGTGTGATAAGAAAATCTAAACATTTGAATAATATCCCTGAAATGAGAGCTGGTTGCATGATTTATTTTTTTAGTTCAGTATATTTGAACATTTCCAAGTAATGTATTCCAATACCTAAAAAGAAAATTATTTCTGAGAAAACTCCCATTTATCTTGATGTAAGCCAGAAGAAGGATACGATCCAACTAAAAGGGAGAACTCAAAGTATGACATGTCTGTATGGCTAAAGTCAATGTCAAGCCTCCAACTGATTTCAGTGGGGTCAGGATTTCTTTAATAAAGGCTGTGCTGCTAAATCAAACTGCCTTGATTGCTTTCACTGGAAGCTGTGCTTGATTAGGCACAACAGAATTTGTCCTGTGGAAAGGAGCAGGAGAGAGAGTGAGCACAACAGAAATCAGCCCTGGAAAACCAAATCTGATTTGCAAGATATGACTTGAGCTCGTATCCATGAGGCCTTATTAAATGGAGACTATTCAAACAGTCACACAGTTACAATGGCTATAATGGGGAAGGAGATTTTCATTAATTATTCAACAGCAGGGAGATCTGTATTTTGCCTCAGACTGACACTTTTTACCATCCGCTTAAAATCTTACTGTCTCATAACAACTATTATCAACACTTTTTTTTTCCCTTTTACAGTAATCATTATGCTGAGTTTCCAGATTGTGTAAGGTATCTGAGGTCCAAGTATGAGTATGCTGTTGTAGACAGCTAGTACTTATAATTGCTATTAATTTTCATATGTTTGATTGGCAGCTGGTTAGTACATTTGTTTTTCTCAGTTGTAATTGTGATCCAGCAGTGGCCTTGATCTTGCTAACTGTTATATCTGAGCTTCACTGCATTCCTGTAACTAATCCCAATAGGCTTATTTTAAAATGACATAGTGACTCAAATTCATGTCTAGTATAACTCTGTTGAAATTAGCACTTTTCACCAGGGATGAATTTATCTCAGTATCTGGAAGTGCCCTTAGTGCATACAGAGGAGTTGTTAGCAGTGGGCCCTGAACGTAACACAATTACATGGCTGAGCAGCCAGCCACCTAACTGCCTGGCTTTGAAGGTGTCACTGAAATGAGTTTTTCTGGGTGTTCCCCCCCAGGCTTCCCACTCCCCTCCTAGGAAAAAAACCAAACAAACCTCTACAAAACCCACATGTGCTGGGTGAGGTTGTTGACTCTCTCAGGAGACTGAGATTTATGCTAAACTCCATGAGCAGCTTATCCTGAAAATGGGAAGAAAATGCAGACACTTTGATGGCAATGAAATTCCAACACAAATTTAAACAGATGTCTTCTATGCCAATAAATATTTTGAAAGTCTAGTTAATTGTAAATTAAACACAAATTTGGACCTCTTATATGGTGACTGTTGCAGCAGAGGACTACCAGCCTCTCCAGTCCTGCGTTTTTTGAGTGTTTGCTGTTGAGAAATGTGACATCCAAAAGGCTAGTATGGCTCTGCAGTCAGCTAATCATTCATCACTCTGAGTACCATCCTGCAGCGTGCAGTCAAGACAAGGATGAGAATGTCTTCAGAATATGATCCTGCACAACTGGAGGCTGACATCTGCTGAACTCTCTCCTGGAAGGCTGGTGCTGGCTGGTGACCCAGAGCTGGCAGAGAGCGAGCAGTGAGGAGCCATGTCCCTGTGTGGGCGCATGGGCAGGCAGCTGCGGGCTGTGCCATGGAGCTGCGACCAGGGAGTGGCAAAGGAGACATTTTAAAGAAGGGACAAAAGGTCATGCCAAACATTTCCACCTTTATTTCTATCTAGAAAGGGAGCTTGCTCACTTACATCTATACAACTCAATGTTCTCCACACTCTGATTTTGGAGAAAATTGTGGTAGACTGGTCATACTATTGAAAATATTTATTGAAATTTTAATTGCAGAGGAAAATGACGCTGTAAGCATATCATTGTACATGTCCATTAATTTTATATCCTTTCCTCTCAGATTAGTGAATTTGTAAGTTCTCTTTCTCACCCTTTCATGCCTGGCTGGGTTTCTGAGCTACAGGTTGGAATCTCATAATCAGAAATTGCCCGGCAAGGCAGTGTTTAGCCAGCTTAGCAGCATCTGAATAGCACCTTATAAGCTGTGCTAAAACACTGCACATTTCACCACCCAGGTGATCGAAACATGCTTCTGTCTTTTCGTATTCATGGCAGCCTCTTTGCATATGCACCACCTGCAAACAACAGCTCCTGGGTGATCGCTGACCTTATTTCTGCGTCTCCTGCTGCAGGGAATGTCACAGCTGGTCCAGTTAAAGGCACCGGTTATCAGTGTAGTACCTATCATTCTGAATAGTACTGCATCAGTACAAATCCTTGAATAATTGCATTTGTAACACAAAAAGTATTTGAAGAAAAAAACAGAAAACCTTTATTTCCATCTGAAGATAATGTTGCAAGCTAGCAGGGCAGAAACATTTTTAGAAGACTTGTCAATCACCTTGATTAATGCAACTAATAACTGTGTGTGAGGTCAGTGACATCTTTCTATATATAAGCCTTGCTTTTGTTTACAGTATTTTAACGTCTCATGCAGCCCAAAACACTCCAAGAACACCCTTCAGAGAAGTTTAACCTGACCTGTGTTCACTCCGACACTCCACAGGGACACTCGTAAGCCCACGTGAATCCTGTGTGAGGAGGTTTGGTTTAGCATAACTGGCTGTTAGGGCTTCCTGAGCAGCCAAGCTCTGGCTGGGCCACCTGCCCACCATTAGTCTCCCAGGAGAGTAAAGACTGGCGTTTGGGGCTGGCTGAAGGTTTGCTTTGCACCACCTGGGGACGTGTGCTGCATGCCTCCGGGGGCTTCTCGGTGGTCACCCTGGTGCTTGGTACTCCTGCTTGTTCAGAGTGGGTTCAGAGTGGATCCTGCATGGGATCCCAGCGTGGCTCCTCCGCTGCCAGGCCTTTGCCTGGCCCCTGCCCACGCTTTGTCTGCCCTTTGGTACCTCACTGGGAAAAAGGGAAGGAAAAGCCAACAAATCAAACCCTGTAATTCAGCCCGTGTTCATAATTCAGTCCTGCTTGTAAATCCAATGAAGGAGGCAATATAGCTGCAGCTATTTGAGAAAGGAATTAGTAGGAACCACTCTGCCTTGGAGTGAGGGAAAATACCTTGTTTGTGATGGCACTGTCAGGTTCAGCTGCAGTTCAGGCTGACAGACCTGCTTTGCTGGGGAGGGATTCGTGCTGGTCATACTTGTGTCTTTCTGTTACTGGCATGTTTTTACTCCTTAAAAAAATCCCAAACAATGAACTACTTTGCATCGGTTTATCTAATTCAGATATGAAATGTTTTGGTATCTTTTTTAAGCATTTATTGCCATTAAAATTGTTGCTAGAGTATGTGCATTTTCAGGCTGTTTTGTCAAGTGGCCTACACAGGATGAGGGAAGTGCTGTAGAATGGTACACAGGTGTTTTAAATTCAGCTTTACTTTCTTTGGTTGAACATTGCATACAAGTTGCAATGATACAAGAAAGTCTGCTTGCAGGAAATATGGAAGAGTGAAAACGAGAGGAAGGTTAAGTGCTACTTGGAGAGTGCATTTTTTTTCTCAGTTTTATCTTCTAAATCAGCTCTTTAGCAGACAGATCTGTTATGCTTCTGTCTTTGGGTGGTCATATCTTTGGCTTACAGTAATCTTGCTGGACTGCAGTTCATATTATCTTGGCAAGCTCTTTAAGGCAAGTTTTGCTTATGTTATCCCTGTGCCTTCAGCATAACCTGCATCCTATCAGAGTATCGCTTCTTTACTGTTGCATGCCAGAAGCCACTTTTGATTTCTTCAGTGAGCTGCTCTTTGGCCATCTCTCACTCTCCTGTAGGTGAAATGATGGCCCACAGAGCACAATACAAATTTATAGATAAGCCAGAGGTAGCCGTTGGACTTCATACAGCCAGTAATGGTCCTTCACTCCTATCTTAGTCCTAGTATAGTGTTGTAAGAAAAAAGGTGAGAAGGTGAAATAATTTTACAACTTGGGTTTGCCACAGGGACCACTCTGACCTCAACCGAACATAAACCTAAGCTGTAAATGCACCTTGCTACTGAAGTAACTTCTGTCTTCTCCATAAGTGTTACCTTAGCAGGTTTATTGTCTTTTAAGGTGCAACATACCTTTAAATGAACCACTGAGAAACTTCTTTGTCTTTATGTAGTTACTACAAAGTCAGCTTTCCACTGCTGCAAGCAGAGGGACAGCTAATGAAGGTCGTACCGCTCGTGTGTGGCACTTCCTACTTTCACCGGATGAGTAAATCTCAAATGCCTTAAATTGGCAGATGCCCGCTACTATTTCTAACACAGTGAGCACAGCATATTTTGTTTCTGACATTAATCTATATGATAGATCTGAATTTAAATCTTTTAGTTTCTGAATCATTTCACTTGGATAGTTTTATCTCAAGAGTAATATTTCCCAACCAGGATTGGGGAAGCTTTGATATCAGCACAGTGGGTGGGACTTGGTGTCTCGAGATAGAAGATAATTTCTGTTTGTCATTGTCTTGCCTGTCGATGATCTGTGGTATGATTTAAGACACTACTAGTTGTTGTTTTAACGGTGTCTCTAGTTTGGATACACAGCCTTATAACCCAGGTTACTGGCAGCTGTAGATATCATGGACTTCAACTGAAGTGGGGATCCTAGAAATCAAATTAAAGATTTGGGGTGACGTCTGGTTTCTTGCAGAATAAAAGAAATGTTCTTGGCATCCGAGGCAGTGAGATCTCTCACTAAGTCTAAAACAGAGCCTGCAGAAATGGAAGTTCACAACATTCAGAGCCGGTTCTAAAAACTTGTGTCCTGTGCTTGTGATGGTTTATTTTTCTGGACTGAAGACTGGGGTTCATGGCCCCTATTACTTTCAGGCCCTAATCTGGCATGGTTTTCTCTGCTGCTACAAATTCAACCCCAAAGGACTGAATAAAGAGCTACCTAACTCTTCAGCCTCTGCTGATCTGCAGTCTAGAGTTGGCCCAGCCTCATAAGACAAGCAGTACCCAAGTACACTCACTTATGAAAGCTTAAAAAAAACTAGGTAGCAGAATGTTCTGAAATATTTATATTCTTTATTCTTGAGGAGAGACAAGTACGGGTAACATTAGAGATGAAGCTGTGCTGCCTGCTGAAGTGTTTAGAAATATTTTGCCTGCTGACTTCTCTAAAAATAAATTGGAATGTTTTGTTGTTAAAAATCATTAATATTTTTGACTTGTAAGCATAAAAGGAAACTTTTATTTACCAAATTTAGATTAGTATGTAAATACAGGTCTAACATTGTAAGTAGAAAACTGGAACAGGGTCTCAGAGATTGTATGTGACTGCCTTATTTATTATAACAGTTAACACAGCATGAGGCTAGAGACTGGTAGTAAATTTTGCTTTTAGGATAGGAAAAATTCAATTGCCTAATACTATTAATTTTGAAATAAATATTCTATTAGTAACAGAGTTATAAACATTACTCCAGATATTCTTTCACTGTTCTAGTAGATGTTTCGTGCATGGCACTTTTCAGTTTTTTCCAAACTTTAGGTAGAGTGGAGATTTTTTTTTATTTTAACGTGAAGGGTTTTTTACTGGATTTCCATATATTCAGACCTCATCCAGTGCAGTTTCCTCCAAGTGTCACACTTTCAGCAATTGATTTCTTCTTCCAACAAGGCAGGAAGATCTTTCTGGATTCTTGGTTCTGCATTCCTGAATAGACTACGAAAACATAAAAAGAGTTCTTGACTCTTTCTTGTCAGCTGGGACCACAAAAACTATTTTTGTCATCACATCCTTCCCTTCTGTCTTGAGTGAAGAGGAGAGTTTTTGCCATCCTGTAACCCTGTCATCTGCTCTGGTTTTGCATTGAAAATCATCATCAGACTGTTGAAAACAACCCATGGAAGCTAAGAAATAGAAAAGAAATGGTGGAAAGGGGTAAGAGACAGGTATATTGCTTAGAGGTGTCAAAGAAAATTGAACAGGACCTACAAAGGCACGAGGAAGGTTATGATTTCATTTGCTGTTTCAAGTTGCTCGGATTCTGAAGAAACCAGCCTTTTTGAAATTTTGGCTAAAATACGTAAAGTAGTACATGACAATTTCTTTTCTTTTTTCTGACCTTAAATGTTTTCCCTATCATAAACGCCTTGGCTGCCTGCTGGTAGGAGGCAAGAGGCTGGCTGGCTGAGTCTTGCTTCCCTTTTTCAAACAGGTGGCACATCATCAGCTTACTCCTTTTGTATGAATGATTTTTGGAAAGCTGAAACTTGGGATTCTATGAAGCAAATATCCTGTTTTAGGAATTCAGCATAAGATTCTGAACCCAGTAAAATGGGACAAGTTTCTGTTGACTTCAATGAAAATGAGATTTCTGGCAGGGAAGGTGGGTGTTGAAAACTTTGTGTTAAGATGATTATTTGGTAGGTGATTGTTAGAGCTAGGCAGTCCATTTGACTGTTTTATTGTCTTATTGTGACATTGACTGGTCTAGAGGAATCTTCCCATGCAGCATCACTGAATAGACTTCTCAAATGTTCAAATGCATTTTATGTATTCAGGTCATTTTACACTAAAACCAGTATCTTGATGGTTTTTTGGTCTGTTAGCATTTAGAATTCCTCTCAGTTTAGAATTATCTATACATTTATATATCATGTTGTCTGCTTGCATCTTTCAGGTATCTATTGAAAAATAAAGTAAATATGAAGTCCTCACAGTCCTCCACACAGTTCCATGCATCCTTCCAGCTTATTATTTTACTTGTTATCATTTTTATTTTGTTTTCAGTGCTTCATCTAGATTTCAGGTTACTTGTCTATGATTCTTTCCATGAAAACTTGAAATAGTTTTTTGAAGTAAAATATAATGCTTTGCTGAAATTCAGATAGGATTGTTATTTTAGAACGTTCATTTTTTTAAAGCCTATTTGATTTGCAGTATAAGACTTTTCACAATAACACTACCAAATAATTAATTAGCCATCAATTATAAGTAGCACTGTTTCTTCACTTTCTGCCATAAAGTGCCCAGACTAATTCTGAAACTGGAGCCTATAGCTATAGGATACAGGCATATGCATCTGGGAGACCTCGATCCATGTTGATATTATTTTTCAGTGGCAGACAGAAATTACTGAAGAATTCTGGTCAGCAATCTTACCCTCATTTACTTTTACTGCAAGATAAGGAGACTACTTAAGAAATGCTGGACTCTGGCCACCTCCCTATTATTCCCATCCAGCTGAAAAGAGAGCGCTTGAGGGATGCTTCTGGCCAGGAGCCACGGTAGCTCAATGCATTTCCAAACGGGAGGACGATACAAATGGCCGAGACACAGACGGCATGTTCCCACTCACTTGCAGACTGTGTGTAACTGAATTTTCTTACTGGTATAATTAAGAGGGTCTAATTGAGACATGCTGAGCACGAGCTGAGGGCTGGCTCAGCCAACACGTGTGGGCCTTTAGTACCCACGAATGTGGGCAGTTCTTCGCCTGGGCTTGCACCGCTTTCTCCTTGTAGCATTGAACAATGCACTCAAGTGCAATCCTCAGAAGGCAGGAAAACTTTAAGTGCCAAAACTGATGAACCCATTGGGGAATAAGGGAATAAGTAGGAAAAGGAAGTGAGGAACGATGCTCTTTGGGAAGAGATCTTCTGTTTTGTTATCCTTGTTCACCACCTCGCACAAAGGGGGTCTGTGCCAAGGGCTCATGGGCACTACTGTATCTGTAACAGTAATTTAAAAACAGGCAATGTGTGTATGCTTGTGGTGGGTTTTTAATTACTTTTTTTTTTTTTAATTTATTTTTCCCCAACGTGAGCAATGCAAGTAATTTAAACACAGCAAGTGTGGTGACAGTGGGAAATAATTATTTCAGAAAGCTTGTAAATATGCCTTTATTAAACAAATTGAGTTTCTTTTTTGAAATAAAGCAACAAGAAAAGAGCTGGAAAGTTGCCACCTTCATAGGATGCAGCGCAGGGTACGAGAAAAGAAAACAAATTTATGATGATGTCTCCAGTAAGGAGACAGTTGTCTCCTGGAAGGAGAGAAAAACCATGCAAAAGCTATTTTTGGATACCTTTTGGTGTACAATTCTCCTTCAGGCGTGCTGTTCTTTTAATAGAGATTTCTTTTTTTTGTATTTATGTTGTTGCTTTGCAGTATTTTGAAAGTGGGAATGTATGTCCAAAGTTTTACTGTTGTTTTTTTTCTTTTTTAATAAAAATCTAAAGACAAAACTGCTTCAGTGAATGGCTTCATGATGCGTTAAGAAAAAAAAAGTATGACATACATTGAACCTTTTGAGCAATCTAAGCTGATATGTAGCTGTCAGGTTCATGAATGTCAGTCTGTGCATTGAAGGAGATGGACTGAGGTGACTGTTAAACTGACCCCTCTTTGAATCCAAAGGATCCTCCAATCAGACAGATCTATAAGCAATTTTTGGAGTATGAGAAGAAGAATAGGATGGAAATAGCTTAAACTTCCAGCATGTCTTCGGCAGCTGGTTCATTTGAAGTACTTCATATTCGAGTTGTAGAGTTTTCTGGCTTTTGTATCTTTTGTATCTATAACAGCAAAAAATACGTCAATGTAAAAGTAGCTCTTGAACACAAACAAATTTGGGATTAAGAGAAAAATGGAGCCCCTTCCCATAAACTGTGGACAACATAGGAAGCTGAAGAAGGTTTAGAAGACTACTGCAAGAGAGGAGGAAAGTGAATGTGCAGATATTCCTAAACCTCAGTAGCAGTCAGCCTTCTGTAGCAAGGCTGTGCTGACCATGAATTTCAGCTATGGATCCACTTACCCCTTCCCTCTTCTCAACCATGGTTTCTCTTTGCAGAGAGCTAATTCTCTGGAATTTAAGTGAATATATGGATTCTTCTTCTTTTGGAGGAATGTCACTCAGTTGATTACACAAGATACAGCAGAGGAACTAACCCACATATTTTGAATGAAATTTAGTTCTTATATTGCATTGTAACAGCCTATGACTTACAAACAATTTAAAACTGCAGTGTAGGGTTTTAAGATATTTACAGTTCCAACCACCACCTTTAAGCATACATATTCTTTGGATTTGAAGCTTGGATTAAGAAGCGTTGCATTGCTCCTATGAAAGCAAAAAGATTAGATCCATTTGAGCAGCTAGCCTGAAGTGCTTTTTTTGCTGTTTATGAATCAGAACAGCGCTTGTTTTTCTATACCTCTGCAAAGGCATCCCAACAATTTATGTTCTTTCAGTGTGCTGTACCACTCATCCTGGCTGGAGGCAGCTGAAGCAAGGATGTGGATAACATTAGCGCAGATGTTTTTCCATTTCTTTTATCTATTTTTTTTATTTCTGCCTTCTGCATTTCCTTCAGCATTTTTTTGATTGTTGTCAGTCTGAGAGTGGATAGCTTGTGGGCGTGACTGCATTCTTACTCACTTCTCACTTTAACTTGCCACAGATAAAAAATTACATTACTCTGTGACAGTGTTTTATTGTATTCTTGATCAAACTGCTTTGATTTGCATTTTGATGGATTATGATATCCAACTGATCATAGTGCAGGCTGTTAATTTCAGTCTTTTTTGATTTAAATTAGGAATTAAATTATCTCTAATTCTGCCTGGTTGTAGACAGTCAGATTCTTTGATAGCATGTTTATGTTGCAAACTTCCCTCTCCTCCAGCTGCCCAGACATAAAACAATCAAAGCCTTGCCCTGAGTAGGCAGAGGCATCTGTTACCAGTGACCAAGTGTTTGGGCTGAGGTGGGTGAATAGAGAATTCACATCCCTCCTGAGAAATGAAAGCTCCATGGGCTGCGGCTGCCGGGCAGGGAGCAGGAGGGACCTGCTGAGAGCAGAAGGAAGCCTTGCTGAGGCAACTCAACCTGAGGTCATGCTCTCCCATGTAAGAGTCATTTTGAAGAGTTTAGGCTCAGCTGCACTGCCACCAATCCTTTGAAATCAGGATTCCTCTTTTTATTTGCGCAAAGCTACCTACTGCTGATTGGAGTTTGGATGCTGTTACACTGCGTTTCTGCTCCGACAGGCTGGGCCTGCACCGAACAACTTTGTGAGCTCCCTGTGCACGCTGTCAAAGCTGGAAGCCTCTTTAATTCGCGAGCCCAGCTAACACGGGCAGAGGTCTGAAAAGCAAGCTGCTGTTGCAACTTCGTCCATCTTTGGGAGTGGAACCAAATGCTGTTCCCAGATGTCCTTGAACAACATTTGTGCCTCTAATTATGTAGTTAAGTCACACCTATCTCATCCCATCATCTGCTGGGTGACGGCACAGGTGTTATGAATGGTGGAGCTTGATCCTTCTTATTTTCTGAGGGCCATGTTTTTCTTTTTTGTTTTTGGCTGGTTGCAATGCAAAGTGGTGAGCTGTCCTGTGGCATGTTTTGCAGTCCTGTGCTCATGATCCAAAGTTAATACCACTGTCTGCTCTGGAAAATGCCTGGAATAGCAAACATATCACCTGTTTAAAAAAATAAAGAAGTGAAGCAGCATCTTAAGCTTACTGAAACATGCAAATCACTTGCATGTTTTTAAAATAAATTCCCAGAACTTCTGTATGAATTCTTTCAAAAATTATTAAAAGCATTTATGGGATTATTCTGAGCTCAGTAAGCAGTTAAGTATCAAGATTTTAACAGAGGAGATGTGCAAACCAGGGATAGTTGTGGGCCATCTCGAATAGTCCTGCTAAGTTTTTGGCTATTAGAAGGCTTTCTCACCCTGGACTGTGTTTTTTTTTCCCCCTCATAAATTACCCATCAGTAGTACCTCAAAAGTGTTTTCTGTTTTTTTGTTTTGTTTTCTTCTGTGGGTGTTTTTCTTTTTTTTTTTAATGAACACTTTAATAGAGGAGAAGAACAGTTTATGTATCCTTTTAAATGATTTTTTTTTTTTTGAGAAAGTAAGTTTTCAGAAATCCAAGGGAAATAATAGCTTTTGAGATGCAAATGTGGAGGATATTGTGAACTCTGGTGTTTGCATTTGGAATGTTTGGAGTTTGTCACCTTTAGTAACTTAAAATCACTTGTATTTTTTTTTTTATTTGAAGTTGTCTGAATGCATGTTGGAAGCTATCATTTTTTTTCCCCAATATTATATTTAAAGTGCAAATAAAATTCAAGTCAGTTAATGCAAAATACTTTAGGGGAGAACAGAGGGGAAAACAGTGCTATACCATGATATCATTTCTAAAAACAGCTGTGAGAGCATCTTTGCTAATGCCTGACAGCTTGCTGCTTTCACCTCTTCTGAGCATTTAGCTGTGTTCTTAGTGAATGGATAAAAGACTGAAAATAAACCAGAATGTAACATTCTGCCATTTTTACACGCCAGGCTGCTACAGCTGTGTCTTGTATACCACAGGTGCTCTGGTAATGGCATCTCAGGTGCGCTGCGAGAGAAAATCGGTAAGAGCAGCCTCACGGGCCGCCCTTCCGGAGCTGCCAGGGAGGGCTACAGGGCTGCGCCCTGTGCTCGCCCCTCAAGCGAGGCCGCTTGCGGCTGCCCCAGGAGGCGCGGGGACAGGTACCCACCGCGCGGACACCGTGGCAGCGGGCAGGCTGCGGGGGGCGGGCTTGGTGCCGCCTCCTGGGGCGGGGGCGGGGCGGGCCGGCGGCGGTGGCGGCGGCGGGGTGCAGCCGGAGCGGCGGCGGCCGCAGCAGCATCGCGGCGCGGTGGCAGGGATGGAGCCGTGGAAGCAGTGCGGGCAGTGGCTCATCAGCTGCAAGGTGCTGCCGCCCAACCACCGGGTGACCTGGGACACGGCCCAGGTCTTCGACCTGGCGCAGACGCTGCGCGACGGCGTCCTGCTGTGCCAGCTGCTCAACAACCTGCGCAGCCACTCCATCAACCTCAAGGAGATCAACCTGCGCCCGCAGATGTCCCAGGTGCGACCGCGGAGCCGCTGCCCGCGCGCGTGTGTCCGCGCCGCTCCGCGCTCGCCGCGCCTGAGGTCTCCGCGTGCTTTGTCTGCGGCGCGGAGCGGGGGCCGCGGGACGGGGGAAGCTGGATGCGGCCGCGGCCGCTGCCTGTCTGCAGCCGGCAGCCTCCGCGCCCGGCGCAGGTCGCCCCGCCGCCGCGGAGGGCGGGCCCGCTCCTGCCGGGCGGCGAGCGTGACCCGCGGGCTCCGCGCGTCCCCGCGTGCCGGGCGGTGGGAGAGGGCGCGAGCGGAGCGCGGGGCTGGCGGCGCGCGGAACCTGCCGGAGCGCTCGTTCCGCGCCGCGCGGGGCGGTTTGGGCGGGAGCCTGCCCGAGCCTCGCGCCGGGAGCCCCGCGGGCCCGTCACGTCGGGGCGGCCGCGCTGAGCAGAAGTTCCCGGCAGCAGCCCCGGAGCCCGGGCATTTAACGCTTCTGCGTACGTTGGTGCTTAATGCGAGCAGTTTACGGTAGGCATTGACCTCTTGCTCTGTTTTTTCTGGATTTACCTAGATCCGTGAGGAGGAGGGAGTGCGGGAAGCGAGGACGGGGGGAAGGAGCCGGGACGGCGGGGCTGGGGCTGGGAGGGCGGATGGCGCGGCTGAGGGAGCGGAGCACGGGCCGGGTCCGGAGCGGAGCGGGGCGGCCTGCGGGAGGTGGGCAGTGCGGGAGAGAAGCGGTGGGGATGGCACTGGTCTGCTGGCCCGTGCGTCTGTGTGCGACCCCTGAAGCGGAGTGTTTTAAGAGTGATTAGTGATGAGAAAGCGTGTTCTTTATAGCTGGTGCCCTATGTTCTAGTATCCTTTTTTTCTTAAGACCCTTTTATATTTAGCCTCCTAAATGGTTATTTTCGTTAGATAACAATGAAGGTTAATTCCAGATTCATCCCCTTTTACGTGCCCTTTCTAGTCGGGACTGCTGCTCTGTTGCTGTGCCTTGTGAAGCTGGTTTCGGATATCGAGATAAGGTTACATTAATAATTCAATGAGAAGAGGCTCTCTACGAGCACGACTTCCTGTCGCTGCTCCGCGCACACCTATGCCGCTGCGCAGAGGGCGGCAGACAAGCAGATGGTGCCTGAAAGGAAACTGAACTTCTGAGCCTTTCGTGTGTTTTAAAACATCGAGAAACCGATACAGTGTTACGAGTCTGCTTTAGGTTTACAGAAATAAAAATTGCCGCTCGTGTTCAGGACGCTGGCAAAAAGCAGCAGTAGCCAATTACACTTTGGGAGGAGTGTTCTTTGTCCATGTTTACTTACAAAGCCAGTTATTTTCTTTAATTCCTTTTTTAGCAGCTATGCTTTACTACCAAGGGGGCGTTTTCTGTAAGCCTACAGTGGAAAAAGGGAAAAAAGTACCAGGGATATTTCAGCTAGTCAGAATAGTACTAGATGTGAATGGTACAAAGACTATCCCGAGTACTTGAGAGCTCAAGTGCCTACTTGAATTGTGTATGTGGAGGCAGTACTTTATCTGTGTGACGGAGAGAGGCAGAAGGTGGGCTCCTCCAAATGGAAGAAATCCAGAGAAGTTCTCTCCTTGCACCATTCAAACTGTGAGAGTTTCATGACTTGCTAAACTGTACTGGAGTCCTGGTTTATTTTCATTATAGTTAGCTTGATTGCTTCCAAACTTTCAGTTTAGCTTGCAGAACTATAAATACTTTGCATATGAACTGTTGGAAATGTTTTCTTCCCCTGCTTATAATGGATAAAAACTATAGAATTAGATTCTCATTTTTTTTTAACGAACTGGAAAGGTGTCCTCATGATATTACACAGTATCTTCTGGATAGATAACTCATTGAATCAACTTCGATTAGAGATTAATGTTGCTTGTCTGGACCAATATTACATAGTTTTATTTTTGATGAATTAAAATCATCGTGGTCTCCTTCTGTCTACTAAAAATAAGTAGCAAAATGCTCTGCTGCCTTCTTTCTTAGAGTAGGTTTGGGAATAAAGATTAATATTTATTTCTCTAAGTGTATTTGAACTGTGGATTATAATTATAGATCTTGGATTATTTATGATGCATGTTTTGAACTTGAGCTTTGTATACGTATAATGTAGCTCCTGGAATTGTTTGACAGTTACAACAATTGCCTCCTTGTTGTGTGTCTGCTGTATGCCTGAAGAACCTGCGCTCCATGGTGCTGCAGACCACTCTCTCCAGTGGTGCATTTCTGCCCTCCACTGATTTCACCCTTGAAATAAGGGAAACGGTTGCTGGATCAAAACCTATAGTGGATAACTTCACACAGCATTGAATTTACTGGAAATATTACCTGTGTTTTCTGCAAGATCAAAATTTGACCATCTTAGTGAGGTTCCGTGAGGTTTAATGAAAAGCCTCTTGGAGAAAATACTTTCTGCTGGAAATGATCACTCAGTGAAAATTTCAGGAATTGTTATTAAAAATATAGTAGGTTGAAATTCTGAAGTTGCTTGTAGTTTGTTACTAAGACTGTAAAGATTGCTTAGCAGTAACTTATGCTCAGAGGCTTGAAGATTATTAATTTGGCGAGATCTACTTGGAGTCTGCAGATTTGAGCCCTAAATAGTGCGTTGTGTTAGAAAAATACTAGTCAGTAGACTAATACAGTCACTGCATTGTAGGATCTCGGAGTCTCGTAGAAACACTAGCTAACTCTCCTTTTCCTTGTGGGTAGTGATTTATAGGCATCAAAGGCATGGGATGCCAGAGCAGAGTTGGCATTAGGATGGAAATCGTCTTGGCCGCTGGCTGCGGGCTGGCTGGCTGCGCGGTCTGCCTTGAACGTGCTGCTGTGTCTGTACTGCTCAGCTGCACCGTGTGATGCTCATGTGGCCCTTGTCTGTCATCTTCTAGAATCGAGCTGAAGCTCCTGTACTCCCTGATCTGACGTTCTTTTCTGCTGCAAAATCTTAGAATGGCTCAGGGGATTCTTACCGCATAGTTTTTGAGCAATAAAAACAGAATGAGAAGGGTGCGTGAAGGCTTCACGAACGGGCCTCGTGGAAGGCAGACTATGATTTTAGCCTTATCTCTTACTGCAGTTGACGTTTGTCAGGCCTTTCTCTATGAACCAAGTTTTCATGTCTTGGAGGCTAGTTATAAACGTAGCATTGTCAAAGAACAGGGAAGTGAGAGATGGTGCCTCAGGCAGGCCTGGGAGTAGATGTCAGGCTTCTGACGTGAGAGTCAAGTCTCTTCCATTTCATTGCATGTTTGCTTTTTCAGAATGAATTGTGACAGATCAGACATCAGTGGCGCTCATCAGCTTTGCTCAGGAGACCCTGGGTAACCCCTTAAAAGCTACATCAAAAGTGTAGATTGTGAGTGATGCTGCTGCTTCAGATGCTGCTTTTTGGTGGAGCCTCGTTCAGTCGAACAGGAGCACTGTTGCTTTGCTCTGTAACCACCCAACGGCTGCTGGCTCTTGGGGCAAGAATAGAAACTGAGAGTGGCGATGCTCAGCATTGCAACACAAACATGTGCTTGACCAAGTGGCAGCAGATATGTTCTCTTTTATGGGCTGGCTAGCACGGGGAACAGCATGCCTTTGTCCTACCACCAGCCACGCACCTTGTGTCGCAGCTGTTCTTGTGGGTGGGCTGTTTTATGCATTTGAAATCCGTGGATTCAGCCCCTCTACCTTTTCGGAGATAACAATGCCTGTGTAAGAGAAATATCTCAGTGGTTTTAGATTACAAAACACTGGGTTTAGAAGCTATCTGCATGCTGACTGTTTTCATTTGTGTTTCTGTATGTTTATGAAAATATTTATATTTGGTTAGTGGAAGTTGTCCTTTGAAAAACAGAAGCTGATTCAGTCAGTTGTGCTTTCCAGAGAGTAAGCCTCAGATGTGAAAGTATAAACCTCACTTTATATAAAGGACGAGCAGTGTTGTCACTTTGCCAGTGGGTCTTCCACCTCTGGGTTGCCAGCTGAATGCTGCCTGGCCCCTGTCTGAGAAGCTGACGTGTCTCAGTGCTAAGTCTCCTGTGAAAAATTACACATGGGCTTTGTATGAGATTGGAAACTCTCAGGTTCAGGGACAGTCACATCCAGGTTTTTTTCACTGTGACTGAACAGGAGAGTGTTGGCTCTTTTGTCCAGGCTCAAAAACACTTGACTACTTGAACTCTCCTGAGCTAGCAACGTTAGTTGTTATTTTCTACCAGTGCATGTGCCATCGGGAAAGGAAATATGGAAGATGGATCAAATAGTGTCTTTTGGCCTTTAACTGTAGGAGAGACTGCCTGATTCAGACTTGAGAGTTGGTGTTGAGAAAGTGGTTTTATGGTAGGCACCATGTGAAGAAGTGCTAAACCTTGCAGCTACTGGAATGGAGCTGGAAGAGAGAAGGCGCTAAGTGAATTGCAAAGATGTGGCGGGTGTGCTAGTGCATTGCAGCGTTTCCTCAGAAGTGTAGCATTGGTGCCTGGTGAAAGTGAGATGGAGGACGGAGCGCTGCAGCTCAGCATCTGCATCTTCCAGGGGAGCCGTTCGCTTTGGCAATTCACTTTCCGCAGATGCCGCCTCTTGGCTAACGTGGGCTGGTGAAAGTAATAAAAATAGAAGTGATCCGTAACAGAGTACCAATCCTAATGTTTAATCGTAATCATACAATAACTTAGATAATTTATTCACCAGAAATATAAAACCTAAACCAACGGATTACGATGGATTTGCAGAAGATGTCATCTGTTTAATGCTTATCTTTTATCTTTAATAGTTCACAAAGTAGTTTTGAAATGGTTTTTGCAAGGCATTTAGTTAACTTGTGAGAGATTGCTAAACAGGAAAACTGCACTTAATGCAATACTGGCATGGGAGTTTACTAAAGGGGATGTTGACATAGATTAAATATTAAAAATAACTATTTCCTATTATTCTAATAAAAACAACCAAAATATCCCTCACTTTGTATCAAAAGTTCAAATGTTTTCTAATTATAGGGAGTTACTTTTTTCATGTGACTATGTAGTCCAAAGGAAGTTCATTATCTTTGTCATCCACATTATATTTTGGTGTGGCAACTGATCTTTTGAGCAGGAGTTTTTCTTGGTTGCAGTGGTATCAGGTAGCCTCAGGATGTGGGTGTGCCGAGACATACCTCTCCATTTCCTCTGATCCTACCCTTGCCTTGGAGCTTCCCCATCCCCCAGGAACGATAACTGTGCTCTCCTGCCCCTCACTGCGTGAGCGTGCATCCCACCTCTGCAGGCTTCCCACAGGTGGGTATGCTCCCCCTGCTTTCCTCCAGGCGTGCCTCCCCACAGCCATGCCACTTGATTTTGTTGTGTTTATTTTTTTCTTTCCAACTTTTAGCCTAGGGGGTCAAACTTTGTGTGCCATGTGGCTCTGCGAAGGAGGAAATGGGAATTGTCTCTTGACTCCACGTGTTATCTGAAGGAGAAGGAGAGTGGATGTGTTGGCCTCTGTGCATGAGGACGTGATTTAGGACTGGAATCTTAGGAGGGATCAGACGAGCTAAATGAGGAAATGAAACGAGTGGTGCTTGTCGCCCTTCCCAGGAGTCATGGGATATCAGTAATCCATTTTCCCGTGGCAGAGAGATCTTTGAGAGAACTGGTGTGCAAATTAACTCATTCTGTGTTTGCTTGTTATGTTAGGTGCTAGGTTATTAAGTTAAGAAAGTACCACAAAGATACATTTAGATTAATATGTTTTTTCTGAAACTGCAAAACCTTTTGAGCTTGAACAAGAGTTTGGTAACTGGTTCAATTTTTATAAGCATGTAGTAGGAAGAGACGTGTTAAAGAAAAAAATCCTCATCTTTTTGGATTATTTAAAACTGACTGTGTATATTCAATGTAATTGATGTAATTGTTTTAAAAATATTTTTCGAACTTTGCAGGTTTTTTCAATTGGTTCGCTTACTTGCTGATACTTTGGTCCACTGAACGCCTTTATTGCATTTAACTTTATTGCCATGATTCATCTAAATGAAAGCTTTGTTGGCCATAAGATATATCCATAAGATGTATTATCGATAGAAGATATATTATCCATATGTGTGTTATGTATATATATGCATATCTTATACATATTGGACTTGGTAAAATATTTTGAACAAATATTTGTTCAAAGCAAAACCTTAATATGACCTTTCTGCTTTGTGCTAAGAAAAGCAACTGACAAAAAAGTAGTGACCCAGTTTTTCTAGGTAATTCTTCTTACCTTAAGAAGATGGAGGAAAATAATATTTGAAAACTGATGTAATAATTTTTTAAAATTGATTCACATTGATTCTTTTTGGTTGGGAGGAGAAAGACTATGGTTGTACTGTATTGTAAAACTTATTTTACAAGCTATATTTATCACATATAAATGTGAGTGCTGTGTGTGCCAGCAGTGGATAATTTAAATTGATGCCTGTGTATTGTATGCTGCTGTGTTGTGTGGGAGAAGCTGTTGTTTTTCTAAGCCTTATCTGACAAAGGTGGGAGACCTGTGATAGAGGCAAGCTGAAGAACTGCTTCTGAAAAGAAACGAATAAATCAATAGAGCTGAAGGGGAGAGAGAAGGAGGAAACTATCAAAAGAAACAAATATGACCTAGAAAAAATGGTCAGGAAAAGCTGAGAAGCTGGATTGAAGGGGATGTCAGCAAGCAAGATAGTTACAGACTTTGAGAGAGGACAGGAAAAATTCTGTAAGATTTATTCCAAGATAAATAGAAAAAACCAATCTTGGATAAGCTGTGTTATTCTTTAATGATAACGGCATTATCATTTAATGATAATGTCCCAGTCTCAGTTGTATCGTACTGCTTTAGGACTGTAAGGTCCAGGAGGTTTATGTACCAGGCTGCAGCACTGCCCATCGGGATGAGGTAGCACACTACCTTGGTACAATTTGTGCACTGGTGAGATGGAGGATCGTGGATTTCTTGCCCATGTTGCTTTCCCCCTCTCCTTTGAAGGTCAAAAGAGTTCATTAAATTGTAGGTGTAAAAGATGGAAATACAGAGAGTAAAGAGGGAAAGGGCTGCAAGGTGAGAGGCAAGGCAGCTGCTGGTGGGCAAGGGGTGAGGGGGAGGACACCACAGGGACTGTGGCGGTATGTCTGTCGTGGCCATGCCGGTGGGAACCTGACAGCTCCTGGCCCTGGCATAGCTGAGCCTGCGCTTGACTGGTGTGAGCGCTGGGGAGGAGGGTTAACTGGGAGCAGCAGCTGGCAGGCTGTTGAGAGGCATGGGCAGGAAGGACTTTCAGAACACAGTTAGATACTGGTAAAATAGAGGCAGGCAGGGAAAGAGACTGTTTTCTGCTGAAGTGATGCTGGCTCCCTCACCAGCAGCTGACCCAGATGGGAATAGGACAAGTGGCTGTGGCTGCGGAGGAAACGTGCTGGAGCGTACTCCCCTGTGTACGCTGTCCGTGTGCCAGCGAGAGGGGAGCTCGCGTCCAGACCTGAGTGCGTCACTGCCTGTCGCAGGCAGGGAGTCCTGGCTCGTGCCCTGCGTGGCGTGGGCATCTCCTGAGTACAGAGGAAGATGTATTGTTTTAGTAGGTCACTGACAGTTCTTTTACTTGGTATAGAGGTGTCCGTTTTTGAACTCGTTCCCCCAATACTAAAATTGTATCTGTAGTTCTTTAAAAACCAAACTAAACAAACAAAAATCAAAAACCTTGGATTTTTATTCTCCTTTCTATTGCTCCAAAACAATATTTCAGTACTTCCATGTTATTCTGTAATACTCCATAGCAATGTTTTGTCCTACCTTACACTGTGTTATTTCAGTATTTCAAAAATTCTGTTTCACAGAGAAGTGTGAATCGATGTGTACTTTGTCAAATTGGCTATTAACTGTTTTCCTGTATTTTACTCAGGTTCACCTGGAGCTACCTTTTCTTTCCTCTTATTCTGCTCTGACAAGCCAAGTTTAAGACTTCAGGCATTGTGAAATACCAGCTGTTTGCTAAGACTTGTGATATGTAAAATGCAATCTGAAGTGACATCTTTATAGTAAGGTTTTGAATTTTTATATTTAGGAGAAAGATGTTCTCTCAAAGCTCAGTGAATGCTATTGGCTCCAGTTCAACACATTGTCAAGTGAGAACCTATCTTTTAGAAAAATATCAGTCAATGACCCTTTCTTTCATCCTGTATTAAATGACAATAGTGAATGTCTTGGTAACATGAAACACTGAAGGATTATTAACAGGCTGTTTGATTCTTTGTATATTCAGAACATGAAACCTTAGTCACAAATTGTGTAATATAGTGGTATCACAGCAATTTGTATAAAAGCCACTCGTGCTATTTAAAACACTCTTACAGACCTACAGGTATGAACTAATGTAATTGGGAAAACTAAGTTAAGCTGTCTTGTATTGCAATCTAAAATATTTTGGGCCTGTAAACTGCCTTTACTTTCAATCAGTTTTTTTTTTACAGTTGGTTAGTAGAGATTCAATTAATCTTTTGATACCTATTTTTCACTAGTTTTATCCCTCTAGAAATCAATTGACAGTTTAAATGATATAGAGAGTATGGTATGATTGCTCTGCAGAAGCAAACAAAATGTGTATTTGACATTGTTTGACATCAAATATTTTCTGAAAAAATCCCAAAGCATAGAGCGTTTTTTAGGGCATATTTTAAACTAGTAAATCTTAGCAGGACAAGATGATTTATATTTTCAAAATCCTTAGATACGCCCTTTAATCCTTGATACCAAGATATTTACCTATTTGCTTCTGAGTTATAGAAGGGTATGTAGTGTATAATCTTTATTTAGGATACTGTTGCTTATTCCTACATTCACATTATTTCTACATGGAAAGAAGCCTTCTAGTCAACTGAAGCAGAATGATTAGAGCTTGGCCCTTGAAAATTTTCATTGTCAAAGCAGCCTCACTTCACTGCTGTGTAGGGAATTTGATGCTAAAATAATTAATGCATTATTTTGTCTGCCCACACTCTGATAGTATAATAATGACAGCATCATCATAGTCTGTGCAATTCATTGCTTCCATGTTGGCAGTCAGGATTTAAATTACACTTGCATGTTCCAGTGATTGACCTCAAATTCCCACCAGCAACTACTACTCCATGTAGCAGTGATGCCTTATATCAGCTGGAAAACGGCCATAGATGCGGTGCTTATGGACGTGGTTTAGTGGTGGACTTGGCAGTGTTAGGTTAAGGGTTGGACTTGATCTTCAAGGTCTCTTCCAACCTAAATGATTCTATGATGACCATGTTATTTTTTCCTTTGAATTCCTCAGGATCTATGAGTAAACATGTCTGATTCCAGTGCAGAGATGGTTAAAGGTAGATAGAGGAGGACCACACCTTCACTGCACTAATGTATCTGTCAGATTTTAGGTATCTCTGGATGGAGGTATGGTGATGATACAGTCCTGCCACGTGAACTGTAACTCAGAGTAAACACTCATTAATCCTACTTATCTCTGTAGTATTTAGATCAAGCTTTGAATTTCTTTTACCTGCAGAATAAGTAGAAAGTAGGAAACACCAGAGAAGGTTCAAACTCTTGCTATTGCCTGTAGCTCCTTTTACTATTGGAATAGGAAGACTGAGATGCTCTGAAGGGCCCTTGCAGGCTGCTGCCTTTGAGCTCATGGTCAGTTGATGTCTGGCTGGTTGAAAAGGGATTTCTGCCGAGCTTCACAAACCTAACTTGTATTTAGGCAGATATTTTGAAAACCTCTTCATGCTACTTTGTCACTCAAGTTTTGCTTTTCAGTGCAGTACCAGTTTTGGTAAATCGCACTAAGTTGCGTGAGGGAACATTTAAGTTTCACTTTCTCTTGGCGGTTTACCCTCCATGTGTGCACACAAAGCGATGCACAATATCAGGTCGTATTACATACTTCTCTGAATTGGCAATTGCTTATTTTTAAATATTGTTAAAAATTCCTGCTGAGCTTTGATTTCCCACCTTCCTTTCCTCATATTTTTTTGTGGATCTCGCTTAGATTTTGGGATGCTTGGTATGAAGTAATAGTTTTTGCGCCTTACCCCGAGGGCTCGGGCTCGTTTGGGATGTGAATGTGTCCTCGTAGGGCTCTTTGGTTCAGTGGAATTCCTAGAGAATTTTTAAAAGTGGAGAATATGTTAAAACCTTAAGTGGTCTTTAACAGGTGTGTAAATGTGCTGAAGTTTTTTGGAAGCTGGGAGTCCTAAATTGGGGTTCACCTGGGCTGTTTTGTTTTGAGTTCTGCCTATCCCTGCTGTGTCCCGAATTTCTTTTTATCCATCACAAAGAGGGCAGTGTGAATTTACCCACCACTGTGCCTGGACGTGAATCACTACAAGTAGTCATGAGAAAGTTTTTCAGGATCTGTGTTCGTTCAGTTTGCAGTTGTGGCTGGCAGCACTGAATGTGGTGATGCATCCTCTCTGTGGATTGTGCTGAGGCCACTGATTTCACTGTAAAGCATGCTGAAGAGATGACAATCTTTGTAAAAGCTGAGGTTTAACACCACATTTGTTCTTCTCAGCGATGCCTTTGAGTGATAGTGTTGGTTAGAAGGACTGTGCCTTAGAAAGTGCTTGTAGCTACCGTCTCTCTGCTGTTGCAGTCTTTATGAAGCGTTATGGAAATGACTCCAGTAATCCTATTGGAATGCCTCTACAGTTGTGTGAGAGTCCTATAGATTTCCCTTCCTGTGGAAGACCCTGGTAAATTGATTAGCTGAGATGAAAGCCTTTGCTAACTGGGACCCGTGCGATTTGCATGCGAATGCAGAGATGGTGATGGGAGAGGGTGAGGATGTAGGAAAGGCCGAGCCGTGCTGAGAGCAGGGGGTCTGCTCCTCGTGAGTAGCTCCTGAGCAGCGGACTGGAGCACATTTCAAATTTGTGTGTCTTCCCAGCTATAATTGCTCAGATTCATGGACCCCTGGGGAGCCTGCTTAATTTAAACTATCTGCATTCTCTTTTCTGAGAATTTAGGTTTCTGTGGCTTGTAAGCCCCATGGCACATCATGTTATTTCAAGAGCACAAAGCTCTAGCAAATATAAATGTAATGTGAATTATTCTCTAGTGTTAAAAATACCTATTATGAAATTAAAAAAAAAATCTTTTGCAGTTGTGTGTGGGATTCCCAGTTACAATGACATAGTATTCCTGGAGGGTTTTTTCCTAAGTTCTTTGCCACTGCCAATGGGAGAAACATAAGAAAACAACTGCTGATTAAAAAACTCCGGAAATAAGAGGAAGTGTATTTTGTAACATTGTCTCTTAATATACCTCGCTAGGAATAGGTCTGAGGAGTAGATCCTTCTTCCATCAGTAGGATAACGGTGGCTGGGAATTCATGTGACCTCTGATGAGCGGTGAACAAAGGCTGAGATGTTCTCCTTTGGGGTAGAACTGGAGTTTGACTGGGGTTTCTCTGTGTAGCTGATGGTGGTTGTCATGTTAATGAACTTGTTCTTTCTGGCTCGAACTCTCATTGCCTTTTCCATGCTATGGGAGGGCAGACTTGGGGAATGGCTCTCTAAGTCTTAAAAATGGTTTTAAAATTTGTGGCTCAACATGCAGGACCACAAACATATTTTGCTAAACTGTTTATGTTTGGAAATAAGACTCCTAAGTCATGTTACCTTTTTCATTCCAGTGAGGAACAGTGATTCCATCTAATGTTGTTTGTAAAATTTGTGGTGGAGTAGTTCTTCAACGAAACTAGTCCTCAGAAGGTTTTGCAGGAATGCTGTTCTTGGGAGATGTTCTTTGAACTATTTGGAAAAGAAATGTGGCAGTATTTAGCTTTTCCTGTTTTGTGCTGAATATCATTAGAGTTTGACCTCAAAATCCAGTGTTTCAGTAAAGTCATGTTAAAGTTTAATGAACTTAAAATGCCTTTCATCTTGATTTGAAAGACCAGCAGATTTTGAAGTGTTAGGATTTCTGCAGGATACTTCATGTTCCTGTCAGCTCTGCTAGTGACAGCCTCTTTTCAATTTTTCCTGTTGCTCACATTTTTCTACCTTGACTCAGGTGGCTTGATCTTATCTGTCATGCACAGAAACCCAGACTGCTCTGTGATTAGTAAGAGGTATTGCTCTGACAGGTCTGGGCTTTGTTTTATTTACTTTCTTTCTTTCTTTCCTTTGTTTCTCTACTTCTCCCTCATTTTGACTCATCTCAGTTCTGCAGCTTGTTCTGTGCTGTGCTCTCTCTTCTCAATCTGGACTATATTACTTTCACCTTCTCCATTTGCCTTCCCCCTCCCCCTGGTATTTTCTTCTCTCCAGTGCATCTGTTTCCTCTTTCATTTCCTTCCTGATGCTCTTTCTTCCTTTCAGCTGTTTTCCCTGCCCTCTTGTCTGCACTGTTCCTGTTGGCCTCATCCCTCTGCAGATCCTCTGAAATCTGTTTCCTACATGGATGAGAGTGCGCCTCCTCCGGAAGCTGTGTCCTGCGTAGGTGAGAGTGCTGGGCAGGAAGGCTCCAGTGGAAGTTAGGCTTTTAGGACCAGTGAACATGGGCGTTTCAATGGACCGGACAGCACTTGAAGAGCAATTGCAAGTTGGGCTGTTTTAAGCCACTTTTCAGTGACTACACTGTAAATGGTGATTACTTTGCTTTTACCCATTATTTTAAAAAATTATGCCTACTTCTGTTGCAGTCAGAAGTTTCCAACATACATGAGTGTGTCCCCAAAATTGTTTTGCTGCTTGCTACAGGTGATGGGGCAGACCACTCCAGTGGGGACCGATGAGGATGAAAGCTAGTGTGGGAGTCTGCAGGGTGAACCAGCCACTGATGCTGGAAACTTGTTCTCTTTAAAGGCAGCGTCACTTGATTCCTGCCCTTCTCACCAACCTCTGGAGGTTTGTGCCACTGTGGCAATGCTTGAGCAGTATTTTTCTGGGGTGGTGTCCTGAGGGAACAGGTGGGGATCAGAATGGTAGTTATTTTTAACCACTTTTCAGATTGGTTATCCACGTTATTTGCAAGATAGAAATAGCCTGTCCTGCTAGCTAGCCCGCTCATCCTGCGGCTCCCTCATGTTGGGCATCAATCTCCATGGTTTCTTTATCTCTTTTTCCAGTGAGCTCCACTCACTTTTCGGGGGCTGATAGACATGATAATTTTATTTCAGCTTCCAAGGTTGGAGGTGAGAGGACTATTTATCCTCAAGGTGAAACAACTTCTACAACTAAGTATCTATATTGTGAGATAAAAGCATTTGCAACGAACATGATGGTGTCCCTGAGGGATTACCTTGACAGCTAATGGCAACTATAAATCAGGTTGGATGGAAATTTAAGAATAACTTTATCACAGATTACTTAAACTTTTTTATTTTATTCAGACTACAATTTGTTTTTTTCAGGTTTCTGGAGTTTTGCTTGCTTGCTTTCTGTGGATGGACACAGTCTTTATAGGGCTGTTGTAATTCACAGGTGTTGCATGCAGAGGAGGTGGGGATGCCTAGCTGGTTACTCCACCAAAATCTCTGGATGTGCTGTGGTTCAAAGCATAAATGGGCAGTTACTGTCCTGTAAACAAGCACCTCTTGTCTTAATTTGTACACATCATTTCTCCCCTTGCAGGGGTGAAGCAGTTCAATGTTACCATTTGAGAGTTACTTTTTTTAAAGGTTCTCATGGGACTAAACTAAGATTTTGTCATGCAGTTCCTGGTTTAATGGAGAGCATGTAAGTGAAGAATAATTATTGTGACATTCATCCTACTATGCTGGCTGATACCGTTTCATATAATTTGAAGTACTAGAGCAGTTTTAGTCTATTTCTAAATAGTCTAAAATATTTCAGTTTCATGATGAGATTCTGATGAGAACTTTATCCAGGTCAGTGATCTTTTTACTTCAGTATTGGATCCTTCATAACTTCAGAATCATTTTCCTCACATGCCCCTTCAGAACTGAAATATGCTGCTGGGAAAGGAGGTGGCTTTTGCTTAGTTTCCTAGTTACATCTATGCTTTCCATGTTTAAAATTTTCCATCGTAAAGTCTGGCCCGCTCTTTTATGCTTCCTTCAACACTAGGGAAATTCCTTTAAAATTTATTGTACTCTTTAATTTAGTCATATTCTTTTCCAACCATTGTCATATCTCTGTATTCACTTACCGATGTGCTTAGTCTTACAAGTCTCTGTGTAGGACACCAGTGACTGTGATGTTTTCCTTCTCTTACAGGGCTACTGCCCCTCCTGTATCACCTACACCTTTGACCTGTTTCACTGAATTCCTAGTGCTTGCTTCTGTGGATTTTTTTCATTTTCTGTAGGATTCCATTTTCCTGTAAACAAACATGCTAGGTGTGGACTATAACATTGTGAAGGTATTTCTGCATTTTGGGAAGTAATGCTGTACTCTAGTCTGTGCCTGAGAATTTTTTTTTGGAAATATTGATTGAAAGTTTGTTAATGTCCCAAGATGAAAGGAAGCTAGAGATCTTGAGTGGCTACAGTTTCACTGGAAGGACAGATTATGACCAAATACCTTGTGGGTTTTTCTGTCAACACTAAAAAAAAATATTTTGGTTATGTCTATTCCCTTAGTATTAATGATAACACACTGTTGGTTGCCTTAGGATAATTAAAACCTTCTTAAGAGATAGAAACCTTCCAAGAATTAGAAGGAACAAATAAAGGAATGGTAGATGTTTCTTTTTTTTTTCTAGCTCGTTGTGAAATGGGTATGATTTTTTTTAATCATCAAACTTAAAGTTTATAAAACAGTAGCAGCTGGCAAAAAGGAGAAGTGATTTCCATGTTGTTGTGTTAGGAGATCCTTGGATTTCCTATGCATGTTCTTCAGTGTCCTCTATTACATTCAAGAAATTACCACATTTAGCAGATAGACTGGGCAGTAACTTCACTTGCTTTGATAGAAGCATAGATAGGTTGGCTTATTTTTTACTAGTTCTCTGCAGCTGTCAAAAAAAAATAATCAGAAATACCCCTCAGTGGCAAGACATACTGGTGTTAAAAAGGGAATTTCATTTGTACAGAGGATCTAAGACTAATTTTCCACTCTAGCTCTCTGACATTACAGGATTGAACTCAAATCTATTATTTGGAGTCCACTTTTCAGTAGCAATCATGCTAATTGGTCTCCCCAAAAATGCACTTTGAACATATCTCAAAGGTTTTCAAAGTTTAAAATCTGTTGAGATCTATTTCCTGCTGGGTAGATCTAGTGATTTACAAAATGAAGTTAAATCATCTATTGTTACATTTATTGTTTCTTGCTTACACAGACTAATAAATATTACCCCTGAAATCCAATTAATATTTTTTGTAAAAAATAATTTCTATGTAGAGAAGTTGCATTTCTTAACTGTGATGGTGTTGCCATGAGTGGATAGGGTGGACCTAGTAAAACATAATGTAGGAGGTAAACAGTTTATTAATCTCCCTGCTGTCCTTGCAGAGTAATTTTCTCTGAATTGCAGAGAACAGACTTCTACAAACTCTAGTTTGCTTATGGCAGGCAGTGTATACATTTAACAGCCTTTAGCAGATGTTTGGATAACTTGTGTCTCCACAAGTTAGACTGCTGCCCCTCTCTACCTTGACGACACTTTTGAAGCAGTTGAGCGGAGTGACCATGGGAGAGTTTGCCAAGAATATGTATGGAGATTCTCGTCTCCCGATGGGGTGGCTTCTGGCTGGTAGCGGATCTCAACATAATTTTTGGTAGACCCATGAGTCACGTTTGGAGGATCAGTCAGTTTGGTCAGTTGTGTGTGGCACAGCTGTTCTCAGCCAGGGAACAATGAGTCACAAACTTGTGAGTTTCCAGTCTTTGGTATAGAAAATACCCATGTAGCTGCTCTCGTGGTTTCATTTAGAAATGAATGAGCGGTGCGAAAGTTAAATAATTAGGCCGTATACTTCAGATCTCTACTGTATACTGAGTTCTGGTCTGTTTCTTAAAAACATGTATTGAGAAGTAGCATTCTATTGTCACAAATAGAGAGTTGCTAGTTTCTGAAAAGAAACAAACAGGATCTTATTACAAGTATTTCCTGAATAATACAGCCACAAAACTAGTTGCAAAGGTCTATTCTAATTGTTTTGCTATTTACTCTTCTGCTCTTGTTTCACATAACCTCACTTACTCTGATCCATTCCAAAGGGTGTTGCTAATAATTTTCCTGTCTAGCTGTTCACACTGTTATTTTCTTTCAACAAATAGAGCAAGTTTGTCTTTTGCTACAGGGACTCCATGCTGCTATGCTGCTTATCAGACTTAAAGGCAAGAATCAGCCTTGTAGTATTACTGTGTCTGCTTTTTCTGAAAATCACTATATTTACTTCTCCTGTGCTAAGAACCATCTCCATAGAATAGAAAGTTACATAATTGTTATAAATTCTCACTTACAAATTGCGTATATATTGATTTTTTTTTTTATTCTTTCTAATATCCATCTGCTTTGTTGTCTCACCAAACTATTATGCTTTTTAGAAGACATTAACTGGTCCAGGATCATATTGTATTTTATTTAGATTTTGTTGTATTTAGCTGAATAGTCTGTAGAATAAAATAATACTAAACAAAAGCAGTTGTAAAACTAGGCTTCTTAGACAAAATCTAGGCTTCCTAGACATTCTTACAGCTTAGCCCCAATGTTTGCATTCAATATGTTATTTTAAAAAAACACTTAGGAAATCATTTGTGTTGAAGTGATGTTCTGTTAGGCAATTTAGTAAGCCGATGCCTGTTCAGAGGTCTGAAAGTGTGTTACAGCAGCTGTATTGCAATTATATGTGCTCTTTTGTATAATAGGTTTCAAAAAATACTTGCCTACAGCTTGCAGGCAGGCAGATGCTTTCACTGTCCCTAAATTATGTTGCTGTGTTTTACTTTATGTATGCATCAGTGCTAAAACCAGTAGTAGATTACTACTCACGCAGAAACTTTTTTAGCTATGACAAGAGTGACTGTTGATTTTTATGTAGATTTGTGCAAATAGCCAGTATCTTGCTATGACTTTGGTGTGCCTTTTTAAACTCCATTTTGATGATGACATTAAATTTAAGGTGATAGGGATGTATTTATAAAACCAAGTTAAATTCTGCATCCTGCAGTCATACACTTGCTAAAATAGTAAATAATTAATTTGTTTTATGTGCATGAGCACCTTGTGATTTTAATAGGATTAATTTTATGGCTAGAATAGGCAGGATCCAGCCCTCTTCACTAAGTTCAGAAGACCAGCAGAGCAGTGTGTGAGGACTCCCTACATTAGTGGTTCTCAGGTCCCCTCTATAGTAGAATGTTTCTGGCAGTGACGTGTGTATTATTTGTAAATTTAAGGAGAGGTGAAAATATGAGCATGAAACTAACAGTAACCATTTACACAGCCCTTCTTTCAGGAGTGGGGAATACCTTTTACTGGTGTTTTTAACAGTGGTTCAGGAAACTTACTTTTCATGAGGTCACCAGCATATGCGCAGTGCTGTTCTGAAGTCATTCAGCTGAAAGTTGGTAGCTTGAAGACTGAGATGAGTTCTTTAAACTACTTCAGAATGATCCTTAACACTGTTCATCATCTATGGACACTTGGAGTAATGTGGCAGAACACTAAGCACATACTTTTATAATCAGAATTATTATTTTGGTAGAACATTCTGTAGTTCTTTTCCCAAGGTGATTCTGTAGCAAGAGAGTGAAAGTATCTGGTGGAAAGATAGTTGTACATGACAAGATGGTGATAGAGTCCCCTTGGTGGTTATTGAAGTGGAGCGCTGTCGTGCGTGACATTTTGTTCTGCCTCCTGCTCTGAACAGCTTCTCTTGGGCTGCTAGAGCACCTCTTGATTTATAGTCTATGTTGCAGGAGTTGCCAGTATACGGTAATAGTAAAGCTTCTTGCCAGTATGCTGGTTATCTTTTGCACTGCTGAAGGATTTAATTATTATGGGATCTGAGATGGTGCACTGGAGGTTGCGTGGAGGCAATAAGCTTGCTTTGCATCTTGAGCTCCGTGCTGTTGTCTTGTTCAAAAGGCAGCTTTCATGTGTGGTCTTGTAGGATCTCCCATGGACTTAATCTGCTGAAGTCTGAGGACCAGATCTTTTAACAATTATGTTGGGTTCTTTACTGAACCCACCTTCATGTTAAAATGAGCTATTTGAAACAGCCATCTGTATTACGATAACTTAAGAATTATTTTCTTAATTGAATTGGAGAAAGATGTGGTATTAGTATCTTAAGACTCAGCACGCAGTATGGTTCAGTAATGCAGGCTTATCACTGGTGCACAGGTACTCTATTTAAAACTCTGATTGTATTGTGGCAAATTGCTCAGCAGACTGAGAGCCCTGATAATTCTAAATTATATTCTGCTGCAGAGCTTTCATAGTATTCAGTTTATTCACCGTTTGATTGTTTTAGGCTATCTAATAGATACTGACTTGTGCTCTAGGATTTTAGTTTTAATTTTTTTTCTTGTTTTTATAAATATCTTTCCTTCTCGTGAGACCACACTCATGGTTATGCTTTACTCTGTTATATGCCAAATTGACATCCTTTGAAATAAAGTTTTGGCCCATTTATTAGTGTACTTCAAATGTTTCTGTGAGGGCAGGCGTCAGTATGATTCAGCCATGACATCAAATGGGCCACATGTAGAGGTGACAGTTGAATTTCCATGAACATTCACTCATTTGCCTCTGCTGAGATGATCACAGCTGTTAATTCATACTAGTGGAAGTAGGTGTTTATGTGATTTTGACACCTCCCACACAAATTTAGGCTGCCTTCAATGATGTGTTTTGTTTTGGCAGACAGCTGGGGTGACTGAATGCAGCCTTCTAGATGGTAAGGACCTATGATAATGTACAGCTGAAACATTTTATGTCAGGTTTACCTTTGATTGTTTGTCAGCCTTCTTAAGGAAGGAAACCTACTGCAGCTTCATAGAGAGTCACCTGATCTTAAGTTGATGTTGGAAGTTAATGTTGCTGATGATAGGTTTTAGAACAAATTCTACCGATTCTTGTGTTACATCAATATTATAGCAATACTGCACTTTGAATTCCTTTAGGAAGGTTACACGTCACTGAAGAAATGGAGTACAGTTAGCCTAATACTGGCTGGATTTTGGAGTGACTCTCTGTGGAAAACAGTTGCGGGTACAAAGACATTAGTCTCTGTTTTTCAAGTTGTATTTTAACTGACTTTTCCCTCAGAGAATCTTTGGAAGTTGAGAACTATTCATGTTTGTGTCCTGTTTATCACAGGAATTGCAGTCGTGGATCAAACCGCTGTTTCATCTACTTCAGTATTTTCTTGTTATCTGGGCCAGATTCTTCAGAACAGTAATACGTTCGGGTAGACACCTGTGGAGGATGTAGCACCCAAGGGTTTTTGCAAAGTGCGTTTGCAGAGGCTTGTGTTGTGCCCCAAATATTTATTATGCATTATGGCTTGTTATGCCATTGCAGTCTACTGCGCAAGCCACAGTGCTCCGGTATTATGTAGTTGTGGTCTCCTGTTTTAAAAAGGAAGTAATGAAATGAGAAGGGTGCAGAGAAGGGCAGTAGAGGTTTTCAAAGGTATGAAACAATGAGAGTCAGCTCAATAGAAGAAGAAGGTTTCTTTTCAGCTTTGAAAAGATGCGTCATAGGGGGAGAATACGAGACCTGAAGAAAGAGAAAATTGTTTGCTGTGCTTCGTGGTGTGGAAACAGAGGGGTATCCAATGGAAGTGATAGGTAGCATATTCGAAGCAAGCAAGAGGGGATACTTCTTCACCAAACTGACCTAGAAAGTGTGTCCTGCTATTTTTTTTAAAACAAAACAACAAACCCAAACTTCAAATTGTGTGTGGTCTATTTAGTAGCTTTTAAGTATTTCCAGAAAGCTGTGCCATTAACACAGAAAGTGTTTTTAACTCTCATTTGGGGTAATGCAGTTCTGCAAATGATTGGACCAAATAAAAATCAGTTTTGGAAATCATTGAAATATGTCTTTCCTCTGAAAGACCTGCTGTAGTGTACAAGATAAAGCATGAGAGTTTTTGAACAATGTAATACTGCTTTACCTGGTCTGTGTTGTCTGAAAACTTCAAATGTTTGTGGAGTTGTGTCGCCTTAGGCTTCCCGTTTTCCTGATGTCATCAACAAGGTCTCTGAAGGCGCAGGTGACCCTAGCAGCACAGTGTCCTATCTCGCGCTGTGTTGGTGCAGTGGCCTTATGTCTGAGAAAGATGGAGCCCTGCTCCTGGCTGCCTCCCAGGCTTTGATGTGTTGGGAAGAGGAGTGGTTTTCTGCAGGTTTATAATTGGATTGTAAATAATTTTTTATTACTATGTAAGTAATGCAATTAGATTACTTACACAGTAATAACGATTTATTTATAATGTAGCACAATCATTATTCCCTATTTTAATCATATTTAGATTTTTCTCTTACTTTAATCTTTACATATATTCTGAAAGCTTATAGTTTAAGAGACTTCAGAGGTGAAATCACCTCAATACATAGATTAAATCTTTCATATAAAAAATGATTTTTCCATTAACAATAGACTGCATGTGAGGGTAGCTGCTGTTTTTTTCTATCTGTTTACTATAGTTTCTATAGTTAAAATATTTGTATTGAAAACTTGTAAGACTTTCTTTCCTCACTGTCATGATGGAGAGCAATACAGATTTTAGAGCCATCCTCTTCATTTTCTTGTAACAGGCAATGGGGCAGAAAGCCCCTCCTACAGAGAGGGACAAAACCCCCCCTTGTTAAATAGTTAAAAGAGTTGAGCTGTTTTGCTTTCCACCATTATTTGATTATTTGGCTGTTAGAAGAGCTCAGCACTTGGTCTGAGCCTTGGTTCAGGCCTGGGTCTAGAGACAACGGTGTCCATCATCCTCACTAAGGGCGGAAACGCAGGTGGAACACCTAGTGCTTGCTCAGTGAGTGGTAGTGAGCTTTGTGCAGCACCCTAGCCTGGGTTGTTTTATTTCACTGCTGAGCAGATGATGATGTATCTGGTACCCATTGCTCTACTTACAGTTGCATGAGAAGCTGGGACCAGTAAAGCAAACTCTCAATTTGCTTTTAATAGATTAGTCATTGTTACTGGGAAATGCTCAAATGCAATATATGTGATAATAAAGATTGTAGAAGCATCTAACTTTCTCAGCCTGAGAAGTACGATGGAGCTCCACGCAAGTGCGTGATAAGTTTGAACAGTTAAGAGTTTGACTTCCTCAACCTTTGGGATAAGAACTGTTCGACGCTTAGCGCATGAAGGATGACATTTGGTGCTGGGTCAATATGTTGAAGCTCCAGAGAATATCACAAGGTATAAAAAGGTCAGTACGCTTTGTGACAGCTGAGTTTTCACTTCCCATCCTGTGAATTTACTGTTGGAGTTTGTTTTTCATTAACGGCTGTTCCCACTGGTTTGTAGTTTGAGTTTGAGCTTCTGGATTTAGCTATTCTACTTACTTGCCTTGCAATCCTTGAGAATTGTTCTTTGGATATATCAGAAATTCCTGTCCTTGCCACAGAGCAAGGTCTAATAAACTGCAAACCTGACGTGACACACCAGCAAAAATAGAACAATGGATTTTTAAAATGGGTAACTGGGGGACAGAGGTATTTTTGTATCTCGCAATTTGTAGAGAGCTATGCTTAAATCTTTAAGGTCTTGCTAGGAATTTATTCCATAATCATAAGAGCTTGGAAAAGAGTACTCGCATGTAATTCAAGAAAACATTTGAAATACTTAACGCATCACATATGTTTACACTAATTAATGATAAGAATGTTGTTTCTTCCTACTGGAAATCATAGACCTAGTACATGATCTATGTGATCTGCAAATAATTTCCTATTGAAATGGAAGGGCATAGGAGTTATTTGTGTGAGGTTCACCTTTAATAGGCACTGACTAACCTTGTGAAGATACCCACCCTCCCACCCTGTTATGTTGAATTTCTGTGCAGGATTCAGTGTTGTCAGCTTTTGAGACCTTTTAAAGTGCTTAGAAGGGAACAGGCCAGTACATGCTAATTTGAAAAAAATGATCTTAAAAAATCCACAGTGTAAGTCTTTTTAAAAGAATTACATAGTTGAGATCCAGGTCTGGCCTTGTAGGGCCTGTGTCCAGAGCACTAGGGCCACAATTTATTCACAAATGAGATGCAGTTCAGATGATGAATTCAACAATGCTTATTTGTAGGGATAAGGTAGAAACAGCAAAAGGGGTTGTGTTTCTGTAATGTAACTGGTGTGGATCCTTCAGGTGAATTCTGTACATGAAACAGCCTGCATGAAAGTCTTGCCACACCTTCATGGGGCTCTGTATACCCCAAAATTAATTTCCTTGCACAGGTATAGGCAAAGTAAGATGTCTTTATGTTATTACACTAACACTAGAGACTTGTAAAAACCCAAATGCAGTCATGAATAAAAGATATGAAGATACAATGGAAACAGCATCTTAGTGTGCCAGCTTAACAGTATGAAACAAATGTGTGGGGTGTTCTCTCTAAGGCCAGTGTGAAGATCTCTATTTCATACTGTAGCTATAAGCTTTTTGGTGGTTTGAGTGTGCATATAATTTTTTTCTTCTCTCTGATCATGAAAGCATTGAATGATAATTTGTCTGAGATTTTTTCATTGGTTTTGCTGTTTAAATGTATCAGGCTGTAGGCTTTTTCTTTCCCCTTTGCTGCCCCTGGACTCAGTAAGTTTCAATACATTAGGTAGATGTAGGTTTTGAGGTTTCTGTGTCTATAAAACATTTCATACAACTGATAATGTTTTGTCAACTAAGTTGAAATGTGAGTGATTAGAAACCTTATGTTAGGAGCAATGACAATACATCCTAGGAGAAAATCGGTGTCCTTTACAGTTCTGCCTCTAACAGAAGCATTTTCCATGTCACAATTGTAAATACAGTTTACAGCACGGTGACCACTGTCTGTTTTTTAAATGGCAGTTTCATAAATAGTTTTACATTAAGCATTTTAACTCCAGAATTTTAACACATCATGTTGTTGTGTTTGGCGTTTATTTAATATTTTCCCACAATTTAATCGTTAGTGAGTCGAATAATTTTTTAATTCAGTGGTCTTTCCTGCTGGATCTGTCTCTCTGTTTTGCTTTTTTTAAACTTTTGTTTCACTGTATGTCTGTTCCTTTTCCTGTGGTCCTCTTTTCGTTTCCTTGCTGCTGTCCTCCTCCTATTCTTGTTCTCCTCACTACTTGTTTTCTGTGTTCCCTCTGTCTTTCTTCTTTTCGCGTTTGTTTGTAAGACATTGAGATCCTTAGTGGAAGACGTTTTAATGATGGAACTTCGGGATGTAAGACAGATAGGGCTAGTCATTTGAAAAGGTAATTAAGCACAGGAACCCACTACCTAATCTGTGTGCGCTTTGCATACTTAATACTGTATTCCAGTTGCTGTTCTTTTTGACAAGGTTCTGCAGAATAGACTTGTTAAGTCTTGCTAGTGGGCACCAAAGGGCTGCTCAAAAAATAGCCCTTTGCAACGGGATGCTGTCCTGAGCTGCCACCCATGCCTCCTAACAATTATTCTTGGGGAATTTCTCCTGTAGTTGAGGCTCTACAGTCTAAAAATTCCCATCTGTTTAGTGACTGTGTGCTTTCCTGAAGCTCTCTTATTTTTCATCTTGCAGTAGATAAAGGACAAAATGTTTCTTGTTTCTTCAGGCAGCCTAGACACTCCTGTTCCGATACACCTGGTAAGGCATGGAAACTGTTTGCTGAATGTGTTTCAGTGACCGTTGACTAGAAGTTGCTAGTCTTGCGGCTTGTGGGAGCACTTGACTTAAGGAACACAGAGAATTTAAATGCTTCTTTGTCCTCGCTTGCTTAACCAGTGCTGTAGTGCTAGCATAGCCAAGGAGAGGGTCAGGAATGCATGTCAAGTCCTGAGGTTTTTTTTCCTGCCCTCTGTTCACCCCGTATCAGTACTAATAAAAGCTGAGCATCCTTTTGTGCTTCTTCAGCTTTTTTTAAGTTTCAATTTCCATTTTCTTTCTTTGAAGCACAGAGAGAGCAAATGTACATAAACAAAACTCCATACTCAAGCCAAAATGCAATAGACGCAATTGAATAGTAGTTAGGAATTTTAAGAAGAGCTTTCCTATGAATATTTAATTACTACATTAACTGAGCAAATAAAGAACATGCTATTAATATTCATACTGTGTTAGCAGTGGTTCAAAGGAATTTAATACATTTTATAGTTCATACAGCATCCTGTATGTTGTATATGCCTTCAAAGAATACCTACATCTAATAAGCTAATAACACTACAGATCTCCCTAGCTATCCCTTAATTCTCTGAAGTTAAGGAATTTTTTGAATTAAGCAATGTCTGTTGTTCTTTTGCACAGCGCATTTCAGAGCAAAATTCTTCATAGTGGTGTAACGGTACCAGTCTTGCATCTTTTGTAACCCACGAATCATTCTTTTCTTAAGTGACTATACAAAGAGCTAAGATGTAGGCTGTAAGCTGCTGAGATACTGATAATGAGCCTGCACCTTCCAGAACTCAGTATGCTGCCTCCTCCACCTGTATTAGTGTAACTGCTTTGTCACCTTTTGGGAGATCAAAGGTTAGGAGTTATTAAATATTTGCTTTGTTTGCTTCTGCTTAGAGCTTTAAAACCATTGATCACCTGAATGATGAAGGTGGTTTGCAGAGCAAGAGGCCAAATGCAGAACCTAGAGCTGAATTCCTTTGCTGTGAGTGACATGTTCTTCCGGTGTGTCTTAGTTTCTTTTTTTAAATGTAATTTGCAAGTTAATATGTTTTATCTAAGAGTGAGAAAAAGAATAATGCTTACTTGTGGTGTTGCAACACTTAAAAAAAAACCTCTGGAGACAGTCTTGAAGCTTTCATTTTTTTTACTGAAAATAGGAGCACTTATCCACTTGCTTTGACTTGGTATTTAAATTCCTTATGGCCTTTTTGCACTGCTTACTCTCAGTAAGACTCTGAATTTAAAGATCTTTACAAGAAAAGTGGTGAGCAGAGGAACAATAGAAATGTTGAAACTCCCATTCTTGACTCTAATACTGCTCTTTTCCTTCTTGCTGTCTTAGAAAAAGACATTAATAGATGTTGAATTAAGACTTCACTAGTGGGTTGGTGCTTCATTCACTTAGAATGCTTACAGCTATTTTTTTACTGTGTGTAGTGATAATTACTCCTGTTGGCAGAGCAGAACTAATCTAATCTGCTTTGGCTGCTGAAATCTGTGAAGGAGCCAGGAATGATTTCTGTGTTGAATTGTTAACCCTGAACGTGCAACTCTGTCAGTACCACAGTTGGCCTCTTCTTTGTCTGAGTACCTATTAATCTAGTGTTAATGAACATACAGATATTAAAAAAAAAGTGTTATCTAATAGAGGCATAACATGCTCTTATTTTGGTAACCCTGCTTTTGAGATTGGTCTGTCAAAGATGGCATGTGTTGGGGAACCATCCAGCCTGGCCTATGGAAAGGAGCTCTTGATATATGAGCAGCTCTTAAGTACCTAATTTTCTTCCTTTATTGGATGGGGCTGAAATAATTTAAAGGAAGCTAAGCATTTCCTGTGCACACACATTATGTAGGAGCTGATGAAACCCTTGGATCTGTATCTCTACTTACCATTTCTCTTTTATGTATTATAGGTTCAAGGTACAATTTTGGTCTTGCTTCACCATGGTCACAGTATCTTCACTTTGTGGCTGGAAGAGGTGATGGTGCTGTTTGGTCATAGTAGGGAATTCCTGGATATCTCTCTTAGATTCGGACTTGGCAGGATTCAAACAGCATTAGTATGGAATTTGTTACTCCTATCAATGCAGTTGTTGCAACAGATACTGAAACAAGTGAGAAGAGAAAAATCTGCAACCCTCAGGGCATTAACTGACTTCTTTGAAGGAAACTTTGAGGAGGCAGCTTCTGTTTTGATGCTTTCTTTCACTGAAACAACTTGCACATGTCAATCTTGGTGACAGAATGTAGGAAAGCAGTTCTTCCAGTTAAATCCATTATGGCAATTTTCATATTCCTTCTCTTGCTCAAGAGGAGCTTTACATGTGTATTTTCACGAACAGAGCAGAAATGTAAATGAGGTATTCCCATCTAATCTGTTTTCATCACCATCCCAAAAATGGACAGGAAAGGTCAGGAGCCCATGTTTTACAGTAAATACCGAGGTGTAGGAAGAGCACGTAAGTGTTATGGCAATGATCTGTTTCTGTTCTTCTGCCTTCTATTCTTGTGTAATTCTGCTTTTCTAAGGCCATAAATGACTGATAGAAAAATGTCCGATCTTCACAAGCCTATATGTGCCTCCTTGCATGTAACATCAGTATTTCACTAATTAAAAAAAGAAAGTGATTGTGCCTTCTGAGATGCATGAATTAAGAAAAGTTTGCTCATCTGCTTCCCTTTTATATACTTGTTTTGAATGTCTGGCCTTTCCTCAACTATTTTTGTTACAAAATGCTGACTTACCCAAAACCAGTGGGGTTCTATGTATGCCTATAAGGCTTTTTAAAGACTAAGCAAACGCGGATAGCTGCAACTGTGTAATTTATAAAATGGTGCCATTTAGGGAGGAAGAGGAAGGGAAAGTTTCTGGACTTTCTCTGATTGACATGCCTTGTCTCCCACAGGAGGCAAGGTGGATTTAGTGGACAGTTGGCTAAGCAGAGGAGTTCTTGTGCTGTGTTCTTACTCTTTTGTCATAGCTTCTATGTGATGGTGGCTAGGAGCGGCTGGCCTCGCTTGGCATGCAGTTATTGGGAACCTCCTGAAGCCCGTGAGGGGCCATGAATGCAGCAGGCAAAAAAAGCCTGGGAAGCATGGTGACAAAGGGATAGGCATGCAATGTCTGCAAAAGAGAATTACATTGAGGAAAAATCCCACCTTCCCTGACATAGTGATAGTTATCCATTTCAGTTTTAATGCCCCTTTACAGCACAGCATCTGTTTTAGACTGTCAGATGCTCAGGCTTCAGTATGTTCTCTGTTTAGTACGTGTTTCTGGTGTGTCCTAAATGCTGTGTTAATGTCTGTTGATCCAAATACAAATATAAGGGAACTGCCAGCTACCTGAGCTTTCCTCCTTGCTTGTAACTAAATCACCATAATGAAAAGAGGGTGGAAGTTAAAATAAATACAAATAGCTTGTTTTCCACTATTGGTAATTTTTTAAAAAAAAAAAAAACTAAGTTGAAAGTGAATTAGATCTCTGTCTTTCCTAAATACTTGTAATTTCTCAGCCTTTCAGTTTCCACTTGCCAGACTGGTGTTGCTATGTTGGAATTTCATATAAATGTCTCATGGCAGAATTTGATCTTCAGAGCTCTTTGTGTTGGTCTCTGCACACCCTTAGGAGTGCTTTTAGTACAAAAGCTACATCGAGATCCTGGATATTATGGTCTATACCAAACAGACCTCTCTTCCATTGAAGTGCTTCAGTGCTAAAATATATTTTCTGAGAAGTACCTCTAAGATTAGATGAATAGAGGATATATGAAATTGATTTTTTTTTTTTTTGCTTTTTCATTTCATCTTCCACTTTGTTAGAGGCCTGGCTAGAGAAATCCCTCTTCCCTGTGGGCAGCTATAGTCCTGCCTGTGCTTTTTGTGTTTAATTAGTCATTTCTATTCAGTACCCTTTGTAAAATATTTCTGTCTGTTTCTGTCAGCACGTATAACCATGTACTGTGTTGAAAAAGCCTCAAAGAAATCTTTCTTTTTGTGTGAAGTGGCAAATGTTACGGTAGAAAACAGCATCCTTTTTCTGTGGAACTTAATATAATTTGATTTGCCTACTCTCTTCCTCTTTGAGTTCAGACAAATACAGTCCCATATAAACCATACTTGCTTTTTTAGGTGGTAGATTTTTTTTTTCCTCAGACTTGCTTTTCATTGTTAATAAATTTGTTAATGCCTCTTACAAAATTAAATTCAGTGCAGAATGGACCAGAGGCCACTAAAATTCTGATCTGTTCCATAAAAACACTGGTTTATCACAAGAGTTGTACCATTTCAGCAGCCCTGACAATGACACCATCATCAGTTTGTAGTAGTGTAACTACTTATATTGTGAAATATTAGGGTGCTTTAGAAATGTCTTGATAATCTACAGATGTTAATATTGAAAATTGTTCTCAGGGTCCTGAACCTCAATGAGTTGTGATTTTTTTTTTTTTTTTTGGTCGATCTGTCTCTAGGTGCTGAATGTGCTTTCCTGACATGGTATACCTGCAGATAAGCCAGAGAGAAGCTGTATTTTTCACTAACAGAAACTTTTTCAGACTCATGGCTTATACTACCTTACTGCACTATTTTTACTGATCCATGTATTAAGATTTCTGGACTGCTGTCTCCTAATATAACCATGTAATTAAAATAAAGAAAAAAGGCAGTATTACATTTTTCAAGAGAATATTCTTATGTTGTGTTATCTTTTAATGAAGAGAAACCAGTTCTTGTACTGAAAAACAATGTTTTCTGTGGAGGAGACTTTTGGAGGTTAGACCAGATGAGAGATGCCTAGCTCTCCTTGCATCTCTAAGACAAGTGGATACCCAACCGCTCTTTATGCCTTTAATGATCTCCCTTGTGGTGTACCAAAGTATAATGTTTTTCTTTGAAAAAGAAACACAATAATGTAGTAGATTTCCAAATATCCTGAGAACTATACTTACTAATGAGAGACTGCAGATGGATGGTGCCTTTTCCTTATTGCCAGCGAGGAGGGTTGTCTTTTATAGAACTTTGTAGATTTAGGTGTATGCTCTTTTTTTAATTTGGAGGTTTCTCTTGGTAATTTGTACTTCTTCATGCAATAACCACAGTGATAAAAATCTTTGTTTTCATTGAGAAGAATTGTTTCTTTAGATGATTGCAATATAAAGTTTTGAAATCTTTCTGAAAGTTTTCTGGGTAATATAATCAAATAAGTTTCCCCAAACATGAGTAGCATATAAAAAGTTATATTTAAAGATTTTTTTTCTTCTAATCTATTTTATTCCAAAACGAGTGCATATAAACACGGACACATTTTTGGTTTTAATGGTCTCACAGTTTTATCCTGGTAGCTACTGTGGTTAGCTCGATAGTTTAGTAGTGAGCCTTTCATTTTCATTTTACAAGAGGAAATGGATGGGTGCTGAATCATTAGATGCCCAACTAAACTCACTAAGCAGTCTTTGAACTAGCAGTGGAATTAGACTCTTTTGTTAGGAGGCCTATTCTGCTAAAGGTACTGTTTGGTGCGGGTTCATTGATGTAGTCCCATCTCAAGTGCGGGTACATTTGACAAATGCTTAGTCTGTGGTTTCTAGCGCCTACAAGAAATGTAATATAACTGCTGTGTTGTGATATGGTTTTTGAATATTAGATGTCAAGTCTGTTTAACATATGATACATGTTAAATGCACTTTACCGCTTAATGAATTAGTGAGTATTTAAAAAAAAGGAGGGAAGGGATGGGGAAATTGGGTTCTTCTTTGTTCTTTCTGTTAGAATATTCCAAAGAATTTAATTTGTCACTTGCAGTGTAGGTATTTAACATTTCCTTTAAAACCTGGGCTAGGGGAAACTTAATTTCTTGTAATGTGCGCTCTCATCTATTTGCATATAATTCATAGTAATGATAACTTAAACACAGTAGGTCGATGTCAGAAAATTCCCTCCAAATATGAAGTAACTGATAAATCTTGTTGAAAAAATGCTGTCATCTTTATCTTTTATTGTAGAAGATCTCTGTTAAGAATAATTGGAGAAATTACGCAGAATGCGAAGGGTGTTTTGTGTGTGCATAACTGCTAATACATTAAATGGTTCTTTTAGCTATATTAAGAAGCTAAATGCAACTTGCTAAAACGTTCTCTAGCAAATCTAGACCAGATTTTAGGCCCATGACAGTTCCTGTCTCTTTCTTAACTTCTTGCTCTCTTTGGAGATAAACAACTTAATGCTGCTGTAAGCTTTCTTTGCACTGGCAGACTTCAGCACTAACTAATCTAAACTCAAAACTTGGGTTTTAAAAAGGCAGCTGAATTTTCCAGTGAGGAGAAAAATTTGTCAGCGGTTGTGAGAATTTCAGTGTAAGAAAGTAAATCAGTGCCCAGGTCGAATCAGTATTCTGCACTGGCCAAACCTAATAGCCTTTGATGGCTTTTAAGAAAAATAACAAAAAACCTGTGGGGAAAAAAAATTAAGAAGACAATAATCACTTTGTATATGCCATCTTGTTTTTAAAGCAGTGAACTCCCAAATCAGCTCATCTTCTGGTTCTTTCTGCCAGTGTCATGGTGGAAGAAGCACAGACGTTTTCCATGTCTTAGCCTTCTAACCCTGTAATTTTGACTTGAAAATTATAGCCTTTGCACAAACCGGAGAAGATTGTGATATTGACTAAGCAATATGACTCATTTTTCAAATTTCATTAGGCATAAATGCAGTGTTGTCTTGGAGCAGCCCAGTATGTAGCCCAGCACCAGCTTCTCTGTGTGAGCTGGGAACTTGTGCAGACGGGGCTGTATGGAGTGGAGGGAAGGGTGGAAGCTGCAGGTCTCCTTGGTACGTTGGTGGCCCCTTACGCTTGATGTGGCAGTTGTCAGTCACAGATGCATTCCTGCGAACTTCGGCTTGTGCAAGGAGCTTTTGTGATGCTTTGCAATGAGTTTGTCGGCTGTTGTCTTGATGTCTGCAACCATCTTACTAGAGTAGTCTACTCTGTAAGCTTCTCTTGTTGAATTGATGCTTTCACATGTGTAACCTTGTTGTAAGTAAATCTGATCTATCGGATGCTCTGTTTTTTCTGTGTCTGGCTGGTTAGTTCTATGCAAGACATGAAGTCAGGCTCCCTCTTGCATTGGTATCTTGTCGTCTCATGCTAAAGGTAAAGCAGTGACATGTTTCATCAGAGTGAGCAGTTTTGGGTATTTATTACTTTGCACTCAGGAAAGGTATGGCTGTTGACAGTCTACGTTAGTATCAAAAATACTGCTTGTGTAAACAACATTGAGTTGGAACATGTAGCAGTTCTATAATCCATCCGAACGTAAATGATCTTTGTTCTTATGAATCCACTCTAACATGAACTCTAGTAACTCAGTTTTAATATTGAGTTGCTGTGTCAGCACTTTTAAAATACGTATTCAGAGCACAGTGCTGGGGTATTCAAAATACTGTTGTTTATAAATATTGTATTTGCTTTTGAACTGTACTGCATAGTGGATCATAAGACTCTGCAACAGTATCTTTATGGAGCTAATGTCCTCATAAGGTACTAGCTCCTTATGGTGCTAATCATTGTCAGGAATGGATATTGCACTTTTTAGCTACCCCTCTTTAGTTACTGCAATGCTATTGATAGTTACTGTTTCGTACTGGTAAGATCTTTCAAAAAGTAGTCTGCAGAAAAATGTATTAAAAGCCTTATAAGGACACCATTGTGGCAGAAACTTTATTCTTTTCCAGACTCAGATGGTCATTGATGCGTGTGGATACCTTAAAGGGAAATAGCCTTTGATTCAGTACAGAAATCAAGGTGGCTTGATATTTAAATCTCCACTAAAGAAATTGTAAATGACTTCTCATTTGCAAACTTCATCTGCACCTGTGTTCCAGATGGAGAATATGTGTTCATAATGTCTTTTAGTGTGTTAAAACAGTGCAAGTGTGTTCATTAAACATTCAAACTTGACTTTTATCATAACAGATGAAGACACTTTATGACAAAGTTATTCCTGATATATACATCTATTAATATAACTTTACTAGTTTTATTTTTATTCTATGCTATCTGTAGACAACTGAAAATAAGTTTATAAAGTCTATATTTAGACTAATTTGTATCTAGTAGTATATTTTAACTTCTCTTTATTTACATAAATAGAGAAAATAGCTTCTGTTCATGAAGTGTCTACTCAGAATTTGGTTAATGCTTTTGAATCTCAAGGGAGCTTTTATGGCTGAATTAGAATCAGTGGAAGATCACAGTGTAGTGGACGTGTTGACTTACAAATAATTGTATCAGTGAATTTTGTAATGTATTTGTGACCAAAGTGAGCACACAAGTTGCTAAATTACACACTTGACGCTTAGTGGTTTTGTTTTCTTTCCCCTAGTTTCTTTGCTTGAAGAATATAAGGACTTTTCTTTCGGCATGTTGTGAAATATTTGGGATGAAGAAAAGTGAACTTTTTGAAGCATTCGATTTGTTTGATGTGAGAGATTTTGGAAAGGTAAGGATCCTTTTAATTATATCCTGAGTGACACCTGTGTTCTGCTGCTTGAGTACAGAAGACTTTCATGGTAGATAAGATGTAGAAGTTGTGACTCATGCATGAGTATTCATTAGTAAAAAAACAGCAGGGAAGAATTAAGAAAGCAGAAGAATTAGATCTACATTGAAGGGGCTAATAAAGGGCGGAGAAAAATCTCTAGTAGGAAAGTTCTGAAGGTGTGAAAAGCATAGGTAAACTTAAACAGATTGAAAGATGCTGAGTTAAAGGCAAATGAAATGTGTGAAGATGGTGAGTGCTGTCTGGCGAAATCACTTTTGATATAAATAACGTGGAATCAGAAACCCTGGGCCTGTACGTTGTAAGACCACATGGTACAGAGCATGTTTCTTCAGTCTCAGGTGCTTAAAATGCACCCATGTATCTGCCCTTTTAATTTTTTTTTGACAGTGTTAAAATCTTGTTTTTTCTAACCTTCTGTAAAGCTGAGATACAGCTATGGTGGGTTAATGTGACTGTTTTAAGTTACACAACCTGAAGTATATTCTGTAAGCCTGTGATTAGTTATTCTATATGTAAAAGCTTTTTCCAGTCTGTTGTTCACAACCTCCTACCTATCTGTTTGTTCTGTCATTGCCAGCATACATACAGTTCAACTTCAGTTTCTGCTTTTGAGTCATAGGGTATCATTACCTTATTTTCACAAAAAAGGGCCTAAAAATTACCTGAAGTAGTACCAAAAATATTTATTCAAATTTAGTATATTTCAAGCATTATTCCTTTTTTTAAGAGATCATACTTTCACTAAGTAATTTTTATGCACTGCTCTTTTTATAAGTAGGCATAGAGGTAAAGATGATGTAGGAGTGCAAGCGTGAATCAGGGCTGCAATATGACTGTTTGAAATGGTTCAGTGATTACTGTTAACCAAAATATCTAATTATTTTTCTGAATCTTTCCTCTAGCTTTAAGTCCTTTGAGTGCAAAATTAGATAAACCTGGTAATTCCACTCCTTCTTTAGTTATGCTGAACATCTTTTGCCCTCATAAATAGTATTTTAGACAAAGCTTTTGTTAAAATGTGATCTTTTTTACAAATTTAGTGTATTGCTTATTAAAAATGAGATTTGTTTTTGTTTTGATTGTACAAGTAGCAGAGGAGTTAGTTGCTTTTGTTGCTCTTTTTTGTTTATATGTGCTAGCAATGTCTTATTTTAAAGTATTTAATAAGTCAAATATCTTAATGCTTGCTTCAAATATTTGATTCCTGTGCCTAATCCACAGAAATTTTTTACTATTGTATGTTCTATTTAATTGCTGAGTTTCACATTTTGTCATGTAAACATAACCAGCTGTTTTTTTAAAAACAGTCTAGTTTTGAAGAAGTATTTTTCAGTTCAAATTATTATTGCTGCATCATTGAATACCCAGTACACAAGTTCTGAATTAAGATTGACTTTAACCCAACAAATGTGTTTCTGGCACTATTTTTAAGTGTCATTTTAACAGGATTTATTTTAGAATAAAATTTTATGTGAGTAGAATAACTGGTTTAAAAAACCAAAAACTGTCTTCCATCCATGATATTTAGTATTTTATTTGTCTTCCTAGAGTAAAATTTGATGCAGAAGACATGCATATTTTTTTTACTGTGTTTATTACCACGGTATAGCATAACTAGACTTAACTGTTCCTGGTACTGGCATTTCAGTTCTGGCAATGGCAATAGTGCTTACAAGCAGTGGTTTCTCTAGTCTTGGCCTCTTTAGTGGCCTTTGTCACCTTTCTTGGAAAGCTACCAGGTAAAAATGCAGTGACAAATTTGAGACACTGGTGTGTGGGAGCCTTTAATGAGGCTAACTGTGTGCGCGGTAACAGCTGCTTGTGCAGAGATGGAGATGCTAAATTGAACAAGCCTGTGCAATTCTTGCAATAGCTATGTTGGGCATGCTTTTCGGTGCATAATGGCTCTGCTGTTCAGCTTTTTCCATTGTGTGCTTGTGTGGAAGCTTGCCACACGTAAGTGGAGGTTGCAGTAGACTGTATTTAGATAGGCTGAGCTGCATATTTTACTAGTCTCCGCAAATGAGCGTGTAGTCAGTTTCTTAAAGCAGTTGGTGAACTTAAGGCTGTTAGGAAAGTGGAGAGGGAAATTACAACTGTATTAAAATGTATAGCTAGCCTTATGCCGGTTATTTATGTGGTTTTAAGTGTATTGTTTGCACAGTTAGCTGAGACTATCTGTTAAGTGGCATGGGATTTCAATTGCGTATCTGATAATGAACCTATTACTTTAGAAATTCTGGTTGCTAGTAGCAGCAGTGAGAATAAGAAAACTTACCTATTTCAAGTTGTTCTTTGCTTCTTAACTTCCCCTTCATTATTTTTTTCCTATGAATAACTACTCCAAATAGTCCTGAATCTCCAGCCTTCTTGAAGTTATATGTCTGCAAAATGTCAAAAGAACAGTGCCACAGATTTTTCGTGCTACTGCAACCAAGTCATTCTGCTGTTTCTATAAGAATTCTTTGAACTGCTCTCCCTAAGTGTGTAAAAAATATGAATGATTTTAAAATGATTACAAGCACAATCAAAAAGGATAATATGGTTTAGAAACAGTCTCTTTTCCAGACTGTTGACTAAATAGGTGATGGAATGAGTGTGTGCAATATCTACAGCTTCTAACACATTTGAATGTACCAGAAGCTGTCTTAAGGTGTCACAAGTTGGCAAGTACTTGTTAGAGGTGAGATGTAAATAAACTGTAGCTGAGGTGACTCACTCCTTAAGCCTTTTCTGTCCAGTACTTTTAAATGCTTTAATTGAATTTATAAAGAAATGATTGACTTTGTTGTCTTAAAATGGAATATTCTGCTTAATGTGACAGATTTCAATGACTGTTTAAGCATGCTACTAGTGAAGGGAACAGGAGAAATGTGTCAACTGTGAATGAACAATGTGCCTTCAAGGAAATAAGATTGAAGAGAATAATCAGATGAGAGAGCTGGTGATGGAAACTGTCATTTTTTTTGAAATATGTTGATGTTGTTCAACTTCTAAAAGAAAATGGCAGCAAAACCCTGTGCATGGTAGAAGTACCAGCTGTATGCTGCCTATGTGCAATAAGGATTTTAACAGCCTTGTGAAATATTGGTTACAAAATGTTTGTAATGGTGAAACTTGCATTTAATAGCTAGGGGTAAATGAGGAGTTTTCAGATGCTTTGACATAATGATGAAAATTTGACTTGAACTTTGTGTTCTGCCTTGCAGAGGCTCTTTGATCTCTGGTGATTAGAGAAAAAGAAGGGTGTATGCAGTGTGGTTAGAAATCAGCGGTGAAGCTGAAGTAAAAACATGTAGATAGAGAATAAGTAAAGAAACAGGAAAGCAGGTAACCCCATGAGTGTATTTTTAATATGTACATTCTGGATGAATATGGACATCAGTTGTTACAAGATGAGGGTTTTCGTCTGTTTCAAGTATAATAGCATAGATTTTCTTGTTTGCAGACTGACTGTGCTTGAAAAAAAGAGGGGCTATGTTACACAGAAATAGAAAGGTTCTTAAATCATGCTTTGTAAAACTACATAAAACATGTTTTTCCTTGAGTTCTAAAGTATTCACTTATTCCCACTCACTCACCTTTCTATTAGTACATTTTGTTGTTGCTGCATTAAGTTCCTGACAGAGCATGAAATGCCCTCCCACGCGCGTGGGGTGCCAGACAATGTTTTCATTATGAATTCCATGTTGGAGAGTCATTTTTCACTAGCGCAGCGTTGTCGGGTTCTTCCTTTCTACCTGCATGCCAGAATCAACAAATAAAGTTGATACTTGTTCTTTCAGCTCTGTAAGCCCCGTGCACTCCTTGAACAGCAGTCTTTGCTGTTTTGTATGCTGCAACAAATTGTTGCTATCCCTATTCTCTGAAGGAAGTTTACAACTAATGTTTTGCAGAAATGGGAATCTGAGGATTAGTTTTAGTGCCCATTGATGTCAATAGACAGTCCCTGGCCTCAGAGAGCTATATTTGAAGTCCTATGGGGGAAAATGGTATCCAAATATTGCCAGAAGAAGAACTTTGTGTACTCTGCTTTTAAATTTTCTAAGCAATGGATAACTGAGCACAGGTGGCTTTTATGACATAGCTGATCTAATACAAACATAGTCATAGACCGCTCTAGTACGGGTCCTGCAATAGATGTCTAGAAATAACACATAATCAATCATGATTTCAAAAAAAAGTCAGGGGGATCAAATATCCACTTCTACCAATCAAACAAGTACCTAACTGTTTAAAAGCATATAACATAATGTCTGGTGTAGCTAACTCTCCAGTGACACCTAAAAGGCTAGTTCATGTAAAAACAAGCAACTGCTGTGAAAATATTGAGTATGTATACTAAGGTCATGTAGTTTGTGACCGTTTTAGTCACTCTTAGTGCAAAGGAAATCCGGGCTATGATGCAGCAGAAAGTCATGCTGAAGCTGAGGATCCTAGTGTGTTAGTATTCCCTCAGGTTTAACAGATTCCAGGAAGATCTCATGCACATCTGCCCGATACACACACCAAAATCAACACAACAAAGAGCAACAGTTGTTATAATAAGTTGTATACCTTTCCAGGAAGAGAGAAGAGGAAAAATGTTTGAGATCTTCAATAAAACTGAAGCAGTTGAGATGAACCACAGTTGTTTGTTTTATTTGGTGAATTTAATGAGTGAGGTAATAGAGCAAAATACGAGCATTTTCACTAATAAAGTCATATTAAAACTGCAGAACATTTGGGAACATGCCAGGACATTATGGCATATTTTTGTAAACGTATTAAAATGGAGAGAGAGAAACAAACTGGTAAAAACAAGACTGACATTAAAACCAGCTCTGTACCTTCATTCTCTGAGCTTTTCTAGTGGTAGAATTAAAAAAAGCTTAGCTTGCTTAAGAAACTAACTGTGCAATTGCTTTTATGAATAGCATTTTAATATTTTCAAATGTTTCAATGAGATGGACTGTTTTGGGATGAATGACACTTAGAACTTGAAGCTCCAAGGTGTACTTGTGAATGTGGGAGAATGAAGAAGCAGAAGATACTGACAGTTTTCAGCTTCCTTCTTTGTGGAAATGCTTTGGACAAAATAAACAAGAAAATGCTAGCCTATTTGTGAAACTGCTGAAATGCTTGGCATGTATGGAAGACCTTATTTGTTAGAGATATTGTTTCTGTTTGCGTAGAGTTACGTAAAGGTCAAGTGCGTGGTAGCCTCCCCAAAAGCCTCCCTGAAATCTTGAAAAAAAACCCCAAAAACCAAAACAAAAACCCCAAAACAAAACAAACAAACAAAAAAAACAAAAACCGAAACAAACACCACTGCACCAAAACAAAAGAAACCCCACCAAACAAAAAAAACTTCCAGCCCCAAAGAACATAAATCGTGGTTTTGGGCAAAGTGATGAGGTGGGTGAACGAATGGGATGAATAATGGTATAGCTCGTCACCCACCTTTTTGAAAGTCCTTGAAAATTTATAGAAATAGATTGCCATGATGTGACAGTGGAAGCTATTACAAACACTACATAAATTTAGTGTACTTATCTGTAGTAATTTGTTGCAGCAATCATCACCAAAGACTGTGTAAATTGCTAGGCATATAACTTCAATAAATCTAAAACCATTAGCATGAGCTTATAGCTTCTACGTGAGTTTATATATTTAGGCCTGAGTATTTCAGAATTATGGTCTTGAATGTTCTTGTGACAGAATACTAGTGGACTGTCACCTCACTGGTCTTTGCAAATGAGTCTTCATGAATTTCTTACAGGTTTGTCATAACTTTTACAATTATAATGTTTGCTTCCAGTTGATGAAAATGATAATGGTAATTTTTGGGTTTTTTTTGACCACATCACAAAGTGTTGAACATAATACAAGTGTTTGATCATTAATGAAAAATTCTAATGCAGGGTAGTGCTTGGAATGTTTTGGAAGCGTCAGAAGACTGAGTCCTTGTATAGTATAGGCTTCTGTTCAGTTTTTCAGCAAATGTGACAAGGTTTGGAAAGTTGAGATTAATGAGAAACTGCTAATATGAGAGAATAAAACTGAGTTTCTCTGTTTCTTGTCCATACGTTAGGTGTATCTGATTAACGTATCCTGCAGACACTGAACTCACTGCATTGAATTCTAGGAGCATGCATTTCTCTTTGAGGTGGAAGAAGTTTTGGAGGAAGAAGACAGTTGGAGCTTGAATAGGTTTAAAAGGGCTTAAGACTTCTGTCTTCTCATGTGTTTGTTCATAGAAATGTTTTTAAACCTCATTTTCAAACAGGGAATTAATTCCCTGCAGTACTTGCAATACAAGCATTTCAGTAACCAAAAGTTGATGGTGAAACCAACAACTAAACCCAAAACTTCCTGAATTTATAAATATTAGTCTCAAAGCACCCCAAGTATAAACTGTAAATAAAACCAGAAGGCAATCAATGAATGACTGCAGATGAAGTCCATATGAACTTTGAAGAGTTTTGTGTGTATTTTTTTTCTGTGATAGTGACATTATTCACCCTCTAAGAAGGGTAGGAAATGGGGTTTTTTGTTTACTTTTTCTCAATCTGACAGTTTTTTTAGTATAGTGACTAGATGAAAGAGGGAGGGAAAGAGAAGTTGATTTTTTTGGACCAATGCACTTCTATTTTTGTCATCAATGGTGCAAATTAAATACTCAAGGCAGAGATTAAAGTAGGGAGCAGTTGTAGAGCTAAAGGATTTACGATTTTTACTCAATGATCCTCTGCCTTTTTTGAGCTGAGGGACGTTTGCTTTCTGTTGGTATTCCTCATGACTGCTTATAATAGGTATTATATTCTGAGTGAAAAACACCACCACTGTGTAATGAAGGAGATTGCTTGGTGTGTGGTGTGGGTATTCCGCCCCCCCTGTTTTGTTCCTGTTAATTCCATTTTATATTTTAGGAGCAATGAAGGAAAGAAAGAGAACTTGGTGTCACTGTGTGGTCACAGCTCTGGGGAGGACCATCCGTTGCACATCAGCCTTTTATTTTGCTAGCCAGGAATTAGGTAGACCCAGTGTGGTCATTGGTTCTGCTTTCCTAATTTCCCACAGCCTTCCCACAGGTAGGGAAGACTTGATCCGATCCATAGAGGTGTGAACTTCAAGGCTTATAGCAAAGTTACATAACATCTGTGGCAACAATTAATGCTTTACCTTTAACACTTATTGCTACTCAAACTACCTGGATGTTTTCCTATTTTAATTAATTTCACCTTATGGCAGTGTCAGACTAGACTTCGGATTGAGTTCAGAGCTTGTTTTATGAGAGCGTATGTTTTTAAGGTGCTCTCCATTCCAGACCTAAATCTGCGTTCTTCATTTATATACTCGTTTTCCGTAATGGTACATTCTGATACGGTTGACTGCACATCCTTTTTTAGATCATGAGAAAAGACTTGTACAAGTTATGTTCAGGCTCTGCTTTGTCTCCTCTTTGTTTATAGTAACATTTCTAGGAAGACAATTTCATGAGTGTTTTTACTGTGCTTTCTGTCTGCTTGGAACAGTCATATTCAAATCTAATGTTTCGTTAAGGCACGTGGATTCAAGTACAGTCTTTTTACAGGGCTGAGTGGGTTGTTTTGAACACTTGGCTACTCTTGTGTCTGAAGAAGTAAGCCACTATTAAATGATAGTAAGAGATGAAGTGACAGAGCAGCTTTGGTTCTCATGCTTAAATATAAGCAGGTCAAGGACAGCCTGTGTGATAGTCTGCTGTATTGAAATAGTACAATATCTCCAGATTTTTAGGTAATAGGGGACAGCAGGCTGTACAAGGTGCTTCAGTGTTGATGTACTTTAGCGTACTTAATTAGCAAGCAAAAAGTGGTCTACTATTTTTGTTGCAAAATAGGTACACCACTACATTCCTTTGGATTTAAGGAATGTATCTTGATGATTTGTTTGATGCTGTGTTTGCTGTGAAAGTATTCATTCAGCTCCTTAATATGTGGTTTATCACTACTTATGTTTGGGCCTTTATACTCCTTCCTGGTTTTACTCATCTCTACCTCTTTTTATTCTGATGTATATTTTCTAGGTTTGAATCTAGCTGAATCAACCTATTTGATATATTTCAGTTCTAATTGAGATTTTAATAAATACTATAGAAGAGAATCTGAGATCTTTGATTTTAAAAAATAAGATCTCTCTCAAGCTATATGAGGTCATGTTCAAGATACAGTGGGATGCTTATTCAAAAGTAATACTGAACTAGGCACTCTGTTTAAAATGGGAAGTAATTTTGTATAGGATCTACATAAGAAAGCATTCAGTTTCTTGCTGGTGCATCCTTGGAGTTTTGGTTACAACAAACTTAGCTTATAATACTGGTAAACTGTGTTCTTCCTACTGTTTAGCATCGTTCCTCTATTTCTGGCCTTTTGTCTCAGCAAGAGACTGACACAGGCAACACTATGAATTACCTAGAACTCATTTTTGCACTATTATCTTCTTTTCTTATTATTTCCTGCAGCTCACTTTGAATCTAAGGTGACTGCATCTTGATAAAAATCAAAGATTATGAGGTAAAGAAGCACAAAAAACCCAAAAAGGATATCAAGAAATGAGCAACTTGAAATCGTTATCAGTCCCGATGTTGCTTACCAGATGCCTTTTTGTTGTATGCGTTAATGATAATAACAGCAATTCGATTGACTTGATATTATCTATGCGTTGTTTTAAAACAATAAAGTTGGTGACACTCTTTGCTCCGTTTTAATATAAAAAAAAAAAACTAGAGAAAGCATTAATTACTAAATTTGGCTTTTTTCTTCCTGTTTTTTCCTTGGAATGATTTGAAATAGCTGAACTTCTCTTTTACTGAAAGATGTCTTCTAGAACACTGCCTTCCCGTCCCTCCCCCCATGAGTTTAAAACATCATTGAAGGATGTCTCTGCTAAACGTCCACCAGAGGGTTTCGACCACTCTTGAACTCTACCCAAGAGGCACAAGTTGCAAGCTGGGGAGATGGTGGCTTAAACCATCTCTTAAGCATTGTTGGGATTTCCTGTGAAGAGTTAGTCAAGCAAGTGTAAGCATTCTGCAAGAAATGATGGGACCAAACCTGGGAGATGTTAGTGTGTTGGTGGAAAGCTGAACTGTGATTTGTTTGCTGCTCAGTCTGTAGAGTCCCTCTCTTTGTGCAGGGAAGGGGGAGACAGCCTGCCAGCCATTTACAGTTGGTAGTTCTGTGTGAAGCATAAGTGTACCTGGGTGAAAAGTCTCAAATAATAATAACAATGTATTTTCAAAGACAGTAGTTGTTACTTGTCTACTTGTAAGTATTAAAAATTCAGGGTTTGTTTAGCCTGAAGAGTGCTCTGGTAGTTACATTGGTTGCAATTTCATTCACTCCTTTTTCTGTCTGATTTCAATAGAAAGTGAAACCTGCTGTGAATGGCTTGCAGCAGGAAACAATGAGTATTTCATAAAAAGGAAGTAGGTACGAGTTAATGAGAAATGTTTACAAAATGTGTTAGTGTTTTTACTTACCGTGTTGGTGATAGGGCTAGAGATGTGTTTGCTAATAAAGAATTATGTTCTGCTGTTTTTCATTCTGACATAGTAGTTGTGTTATGAATAAATGTCACATGCATAGCTACTGCATGCCTTTGAAAAGGACGGATACTTAAAATAGGTAATGGAAAAATAAGTCAGAAAAGTATATTCCAACAGTTATCTATAAATTTGAAAAGCTTGTATAATTTGTAGGCCATTGAGATTCTAACAACTACCTTGCTGGGAAAATTTACACATCTTTCTGTGCAAACACTAAGTGCATTTAGGGAGATGACTTTTTCTTTCGCTCAAAACATGCTACAGCAGAAACGCTGGATCTTAAGTTTTGGATCTTAAATGTTTTTAACTGTGAAGCGTAAGATGAGATTTGTTTGGAAAAGCCCTAAACAGATTGCTTGCATTTTCAAGGCTTTCTTCATGAGATTTCGAAGGTGAAATGTCGGTGGTTGAAATCTGAGGATTTCATTTCCAAAATAACTATTCAATAATTAAATCATTCAGTGTAAAATTTTATGATGAATGTATTAACTGATGAACTTGGGAACCTGTTTAAAAACAGTTGTAAATAATGACAGTTGCCAAGCAGAAAGTAGTATTACAGAAGAAATTAGAAGTATTGTCAAATGATTAGCGAAAGTGAAATTAAATGATGCTTCAGCTACTGCTAACTTCCACAAGTAAATAAGTTCTTAGATTTCACCTAATTATGGTTTAAAACTGTAATATGCCAGCATAGATCCCAAGACCTGCTTGTAAAGAGCCTTTGATATGAAGTAGCAACATAGGTTTGCCGCACAATGCAGTGTGATGCTGAGGAAGCTGACAAAAGTATAGTATTTTAATTTTTGGAAGATGATATTCGAAGCATATTTTATATGCAAATTTTAACCTTAATGAGATAATATTTCCAATTTGAATAGAATTGCGTATAGGTCTGAATATATCTTCAACTGAAAACCATTTTGTTTCTTGAACATGTAAGGGATGTTGGCAGAATTACTTAAGAAAACCAGTTGAGGGCTAATTATTTAGTTCCCCCCAAATCAACTTTGAGATGCCGAAAGGTTTAAAGTGTTTTTAAAGGAGAATTGATTTGAGCAAAAATACATCAGTGACATTGTGCAAGCACATGATGTATGTTTCCTGCAGTGGCTAATTGATAGTAGCTGAGTAATTCAGTGCACTATATAATCCATTTTTTACCAAAGCATGTATGTGACTTGAGGGAGGATTTACTGCCTCTGCTTTGCAGGGGAGTAGAGCAAAAAGTTGAACGTAGGTCTCTGATGGGGTGAGTAGTTGTCCACAATTTCCCATTCAGCCTTCACTGGGGTAAGCTGTTGTCCAAACCTCACAGTGCCCTTTAAAGACTCAAGCAGAGATGCTGCTGATTTCACAGTGACTCAGTAGTACATTATGTAGCTTTTTCCTCCTGTGGTGCTAGGTAAAAAGAGAATAATCTTCCTGAGTGGTATGAGGCATAGCAGTAGCTGTATGCCCCTTGGCTGATGTACCTGACTATACCTTGGGAGTTGCTTCTGGGCTTTGGGGATATGTCTAGGAGGTGACATCACCCAGCACCTCACAGAGTGACCCACGAAGATTTGTAAAGTAAAGCATGGCATTAGGAAAGGAAATAATGCCAAGTTTGTGGCACCCACTGTCCAAACAGTTGGCTCTACTTCTTGTGTAAATACTGCGTCTATCAAAGTTCCGATAAGCGGTTGTAGTTTGCATGTGGTGTAATGATCCCATACAATATATTCTTGCCTTCAAAAGCAGTGGAAAAAGGAGTGAGATAAAATTTATTTCTTTTTTTTTTTTAACCTGTGAGTTTTCTTTTAAGCACTTACACTTTCCTAGCTTGGATAGGTAATGAATAGGAAATTTTGTAGCTGTTTGAAACAAATAGCTGGACAGGAATAGCTGTGTCTATTTCTCTTGAGAGATCGCTTTCTTTCACATTTAAGATATTTACTTGGCTGTTGTGGTTACTTATGATTTTTATCTTGTCTTTTGGTTACCACTGACCAAATATTTGAAGTAAGTACAATATATATACATGTTTTGAAATTCAAGCACTTGTGTATATGGCACTCTTTTACAGCTTATTCTGGTATACTAAATATTATTGGGTGACATAGTTCTGGGTTTATTTTGAGACTGAGTTTTGCTGTGTTCTGATTTGAGGAGGGGGAGCATGTCCCTTAGAGTTTTTGAGTTAGCTAAAAAGAAAGATTAGGCGATCTGTCTGTGTCCATCCATTGCATAGGGTACTCAGTCTGTGTGATCTGACATCATCTACCTGGACTTGTCTAAGGCATTTGACACTGTCCTGCATGACATCCTTGTCTCTAAATTGGAGAGACATGGATTTGACAGATGGACCACTTAGTGGATAAGGAATTGGCTGGATGGTCGCATTCAAAGAGCTGTGGTTAATGGCTCGATGTCTAAGTGGAGATCAGTGACGAGTGGTGTTCATCAGGTGTTGGTATTGGGTCTGGAACTGTTTAATGTTTAACGTCTTTGGTGACATGGACAGTGGGATTGAGTGCACCCTCAGCAAGTTTGCTGATGACACCAAGCTGTGTGGTGTAGCTGACGCGCTGGAGGGAAGGGATGCTATCCAGAGGGACCTTGACGTGCTACAGAGATGGGCCTGAGCGAACCTCAGGAAGTTCAACAAGGCCAAGTGCAAGGTCCTGCACGTGGGTCAGGGCAATCCCAAGCACAAGTACAGGCTGGGCGGAGAATGGATTGAGAGCAGCCCTGAGAAGAAGGACTTGGGGCTGTTCATTGGCGAGAAGCTCAATGTGAGCTGGCAGTGTGTGCTTGCAGCCCAGAAAGCCAACTATATCCTGGACTGCATCCGGAGAAGCATGGTAAGCAGGTTGAAGGAGGTGATTCTATTCTGCCCCTCTACTCTGTGCTCATGAAACCCCACCTGGAGTACTGCCTTCAGCTCTGGGGTCCCCAACATAAGAAGGACATGGAGATGTTGGAGCGAGTCCAGATGAGGGCCATAAAGATGATCCAGGGGCTGAAGCACCTCTCCTGTGAAGACAGGCTGAGAGAGTTGGAACTGCTTAGCCTGGAGAAGAGAAGGCTGCAGAGAGACCTTCTAGGAGCCTTCCAGTACCTAAAGGGGGCCTACAAGAAAGGTGGAGAGGGACTTTCTACAAGAGTGTACAGTGATAGGCCAAGGGGTAACAGCTTTAAACTGGAAGAGGGCAGATTTAGATTAGATAAACGGAAGAAATTTTTTACAGTGAGGGTGGTGAAACACTGGAACAGGTTGCCCAGAGAAGTTGTGGATGCTCCATCCCTGGAAGTGTTCAAGGCCAGATTGATGAGGCTTTGAGCACCCTGATCTAGTGGAAGGTTTCCTTGCCCATGGCAGAGGGGTTGGAACTAGATGATCTTTAAGGCCCCTTGCAGCCCAAACCATTCTATGATTCTGTGATCTGTGGGAAACAATCTGGGTGTTGGAAACAAGCTTCGTTATGAGTCTTGAAGTATTAGCTCAGTAAAGTTAATGAACGTTCTTAAACCACCTGATTAGAAATGTTAGAAATGGTTTTTCTTAGTTGCATATTTTGTGGCAAAAAATGTCTATTTAAAGCATGATTGTACCTTAATTAGAAAGCAAACAGGTTTTTCCTGGCCAAATTAATACAAGGTTGCTGTAGATTAGGATAAATGTTTTTTATTTAAGTTAATATTACTAACATGCTTTAGCATGTGGTTTGTGATTGAAAAAGTGGATTATAGACCGGGCATCTGACTTTTAGATTAATAAAAAGCTCAATATTGTCTCACTTTCTACAGAAGTTTTCCATATAAAAGTAAACAAAATGGCGTATGAATTATTTTTTTCCAGAACATAAGAAAGACAAAGTAATTTTCCTGTATCTAGCAAGCGTTAGATAATATAGTCCAAAACTTGGTGAGTTCAAATATCAGGAACTTAGGCATAACACACATTTTGATTTTGAACTTTTACGGAGTAATTCGCATTTACATTTTTTTTTGATGGAGATTTGCCACCCATCTGTGGGTGGCATAAATTTAGAATCCGTAGGAGCCACGACCAGACGGATGTTAGCACATACAAAGGCCAGATTTATTAATTAGATTAACCGTTGGTTCAGCAGTGCAAAGCATGCTGATGCTGGATGCAGAGCTAAATGGGAGTGCATGAGAACATTTCTATTCAAATTGTGGAGGTTTTATGTTTCCTTATGTCTGTTTCCATGTGGAAGTGAGTTGTCCACCTGTGCCTTGACTAGTTGCCTAAGCACTAGGAAAAGGTGCTGCTTACGGACTTCACGTTAACAAAGCAATAATCATACCAAGTAGCAATGCGCGTCTCCCTCATGGTACTGGTTCAGAAGTACGGGACATATTTGGGATAAATGTTTTCATACTTTCTTGCTTATAGCTTCACTAGTATTTCTGAAAATTAGTTGGTTTTAAAGTTATATAGATGATATTTTATTGGGTGTATTAAAGTGCAAAGGAAGTGAGAGGAGGGATGTGATACAGGAAGGTGCTGAAGTGGGAGAGCAGAGAGAGCAGACTGCTCTGACCACTCGCTGCAGGCTCTGGACTGCAGAGCTGCCAGTTTCCTTCCTCCATGCTTGGCTTTTTGTGCTGGCCTGTGTTCTTGCTTGCTCTGGCCTTACACCTAAAGAACATAATTTGTATGACCTTTTCTACTTAATTATGCTCTCATCACATAATGTTTAAACTCGTTTTCCCTTGTTAGTTACGATTTGCTTTTCGTCACTGCTTTGCCTCCTTTGCTGCCTTCATCCTTTGCGACTCACCACTTTACTTGGCAATCTGGTGTACGTTTCCCTCCCTACAGTGCTTCTTGAGCCTTTTGCATTTCAGGTTTGTTTCTGCAGTTTCATTTTCTCTTGGTTTTGGGCAGGAGACTGGTCCTGTTATGCCTGTGCTTATTTAAATATAGCGTCATTTTTTTTCTGCCTACCAGATAAGTACTCGCCACTTTCAAGAGGAGAACTAGAACTTTATTGGAAGTCCTGCAATTCAGCTTCTTTTCCTCTTATGCATTTGTTAGAACTTGAATATTAGGGTGTCTTCTCTTGTTTTGGTCACGTAAAGAAGAAATTTTCAAGTGTGGTTTTGTTTGCTTCCTCTTGCATCTGATTCAGAGCATATTTTTATATGTCGAATAGCACAGTGAGACAGTCTTTGGTCTTGTCTAGCACTAGCAAACTTCTGGAAAGGAAAAAGAATTCTTAGTGCTGATGTTCTGATAAAGTTTTATTTCCTCTGTCTAAACTGAAGAAACCCCCAAAACTCTAGAAATGAAGCTGCAAAGAAGGAATTTATAATTTTGACACAAATTGTTCAATAAAATTATTTAAAAATCTTAAAATTTGCAAGCCATAAAATGTGTTAGTTTATTTGGAGTGACTCAAAAGGATGTTTTAACTCTGAGCTGTAGATTTGTCTTTGAACCATGTTTTCCTGTCAATTTTTTAAAAAGTTGACATTAAAAAATAGTTAGTTTGGTATGCAGTAGAGGGGTGTTGAGGAGAGGTCATTCATATACAGATGTCTATAACAGATGTTGATCAATGCATGCATATATGAACTACTGTGATCTCTGAAGAGATCAGAAATTTGGACTTATACCAGGTTTACTTTTCCTGAGTTTTTCAGAGTTTATTTATCAAATTCCAAGATGCAGTAACTGATTCCTTATTTAAAACTGAATTAGAGAACACTGAATCTGAGAGGAGGATTTAGCTTTCTATTTCTAATCAAATTAGTACTCACAAACATGACCATGAAAACTACTACTGGTGTTTGAATACAGAAAACAAGACCTGTGTCATAGAAAGTAAGGCAATAAAAAGTACCTGAGTGGTGGCACTTTTTAAAAGCCTGGATTATGAACTCCAGAAGCTGATCAAGGTCTTTCCAGAGGAAATGCTACGCAGAAATGGTAAGAGAGTCTTCTGCCAATGCACGCCTCTGGGCTGAACAGAGAGCACGCGCAGTGCAAGGCAGGGAAGCGTGGTGTGCTCTATGGTACGTTCATGCTTTTATGGTGCGTTTCTGCTTGTGTGTGTATTTGCAGAAGCAGAGACTCCATGTAGTGCTGGTGGGCTGAGTTGTCTGAGGCATGTAAAGTAAAAAGGCATATTGGCGAGAGGGGGCACCAGCTGAGACGTTGTTAATGATGCGCCAACTTTTGTGAGTGTACAACTTTGGTGTGAAGTCAGGCTAGCAAAGCCATTTCAGTGACTTGAATTACTTGAAATTCTCCCTTTGCATGGAGAAGGCCACAGCTTGGCTGTTCAGACCCTCAAGTTATGATGGAAGGAAGACCCTGGCTTTTTTTCACTTGTGCTGCTGATGTGTGTTCTGTTGTGGCAGTTGCCACCAGCAAGGACTGCCATTCTGTGCTGCTCTCGCTGCTGTTTTGCCCACTGGTGAGTGTCTGGGTAGTGCTGGGAGGCAGGAGGTGTGCAGGAGAGTCTCATCAATTTTGTGTGTTACTGTTCAGGGCCTAGTTGCTGTTCTCTGCTTACTTCAAGGGGGACAAATAAAGAGCTTAAGAGAATGGTATTTGCTTGCTTGAGTAGAAGCTAATTTGGATGCTGATGCATTGTTGTTTTTTTAATTTGTGCACCTGTGCCTAATACTGTAGACACAGTTTTATGGTAAAAGACAGGTCATCAACTCCTACCTTTGAAGTAGATGGAATATATGGAAGTAAGCCAACTGGGAATGTAGTCTGGAAGTTCCTGGTTAATGGCTAAGAGAAAAGATGTGTCTTATTTAGGAGAGTGAGTAGGAGTTAGTAAGCATAAGTTTTTTTCTCCTTAGATATATTTTTCTGGGAGACTTGAAAGATGCTTCTTTGCGTGACTCCGTTGAGAAAGAAAATAAAAAATGTTGTTATTTTCCAAGAGATTTCCCAGAAATAAGTAGTGACGATGAATCCAGGTGCTGGTTTAGAGGCAGCTGTTTTCACAAGCGTTTGAGAGAAAGTATTGCTTTTGCCAAGTAAAAATAACAAACTCACATAGAAGTTGAGCTACTTTCTCTGCTAAGTCATGAGATTATTTTAAAAACTTGTTCAGTCTCCTAATATAATGAAAAACATACTCATTGCTAGATAGTAGCTAGTAGGTGAAGCTACTTAACTAAACTTACTAACATTAGATTGTTCTGCTGTTGGTGTGCACATTGAAAACAATTTGCTCAGACACAGTGAAATTAGTCATTCGTGCAGGTACGCTATCAAAGTAACTTGCATTTCCTTGCATGCTTGCAAGTGCAGAGCTCTGAGTATGCAGGGGAATTCAGCTACTCATTTGTTTCATAATGTTAGTGAAAATGTTAAAAGCAAGGCCAGTGCTCTCAAAAAAAGTGTTGTGACTTGGTACCATTGTATCAAAGCTGCTAGGCTGGTAGAAGAGGGGTCCCTCTGACAGAGTGCTACAGACCTTGATGGCTTTAAATTGATCCACATTAGTTCACTTGGCAGACTAAATCCTTAAGGGAAAATCCTCTTGCTGTGAAGCTTCTCATGGCCAGAGGAGCCTTGAACTAGCAAGGCAGTGAATGCTGTCAGAAGCCCTTTTTCCTTGCCTGCTCTGTTGGATGTTAGTAAGTCATAGTAGGCTTCTGAAGATAGAGGCCATGTGGTGCGTGTTCTGAATGTCACAGACAGTGGGGAAATTAGGTATATCAGTAATCAAAAATCCACTGAAAAATTAAACTTGTACTGCAGTAGCCTGGTGTGTTTCTTACATATGTAACACTAAATTTTGACTGAGAACTAGACCTTCCTCTTAATTTAAAATAAATGGTTGTTTATTGTAATGCATGTCTTAAAAGCTGTTCTCCGTTGTCTGCAGTGATAATGAAAAAGTATTGTTTAAGAGTAGTTTTAATGGTTGTGTTATGCTAGAACAGCAGGAATTAAAACTTTTAAAAAATTATATCTAACTTCAGAACAGATGATGATGTCTCTGCCTTGTACTGAGCTGATCAACGTACCTCACAAAACCTGTTGTGTGTTGTGCATACTGTAGGTACCTCAGCTACAGCAACAAACCAACAGTGTTAATGTCACTAAGAAAGAAGATTCATATGTTGATATTTTTGCTATGTTTTCCAAAAAGGAGCATCCTTTTTGGAAAAAAGTCTCAGTTGATAAGGAATTGGCTGGGTGTGTAGCTCAAAGAGTTGCAGTCAATGGCTCCATGTCCGAGCAGAGACCAGTGATGAGGGGTGTTCCTCAGGGGTTGGTATGGGTCTGGTGCTGTTCAACATCTTTGTTGGTGACATGGATAGTGGGATTGAGTGTATTCTCAGCAAGCTTGCCAACACTGTGTGGTTGACACAGTGGAGAGAAGGGGTGCCATCCAGAGGGACTTTGACAGGCTTGAGGTTTGGGCCCGTGTGAACCTCATGAAGTTCAACAAGGCCAAGTGCAAGGTCCTGCACATGGGTCGGGCAATCCCAAGCACATCTACAGGCTAGACGGAGAATGGCTTGAAATCAGCCCTGAGGAGAAGGACTTGGGAGTGTTGATTGATGAGAAGCTCAACATGAGCTGGCAAGGTGTGCTGGCAGCCCAGAAAGCCAACTGTATCCTGGGCTGCATCAAAAGAAGCATGGCCAGCAGGACAGGAGGTGATTCTGCCCCTCTACTCTGCTCTTGTGAAACCCCACTTGGAATACTGCCTTCAACTCTGGGGTCCCCAACATAAGAAGTACATAAAGCTGCTGGAGCGAGTCCAGAGGAAAGCCACAAAAATGATCCAAGGGCTGAATCACCTCTTCTGTGAAGACAGGCTGAGAGAGTTGAGGCCGTTCAGCCTGGAGAAGAGAAGGCTTCAGGGTGATCTTATAGCAGCCTTCCGATAGCTAAAGGAGGCCCACAAGAAAGGTGGAAAGGGGCTTTCTACAAAGGTGTGTAGTGATAGGCCAAGAGGCAATGGCTTTAAACTGAAAGAGGGCAGATTTAGATTAGATACAAGGAAGAAATTTTTTACAGTGAGAGCGGTGAGGCACTAGAACAGGTTGCCCAGAGGAGTTGTGGCTGCCCCATCCCTGGAATTGTTCAAGGCTGGGTTGGATGAGGCTTTGAGCACCCTGATCTGGTGGAAGGTGTCCCTGCCCATGGCAGGGGGGTTGGAACTAGATGATCTTTAAGGCCCCTTTCATCCTAAACTATTCTATGAAATTACCGTTGAGGGAACTGTGACTTTCTTTTTCTCTTTTTATATTCAATTTGCTTTTCAGGTTTGGTTTCAGTTTCTTATCTTGTTTTCTAGTTTTTGAGATGATGTATTTGTCATCTCAAACCTCTTCAGAAGCTGACAATGTTACTTTCCTAGAATGAGATTTCTCCCCATCCTCTGTTGCCTCACCCTTCCTTCTTCCTTTCTCACATCCTTCTCCTGTTGACCTCTCTTATCTATCCCAAAACTTTCGTCTCTCCAGACACTCTGACTTCACTGCTATCTGAAGATCACATTCACACATCTGCCTCAGTTACGCTTTGCTTTATTTCACTATTTTTGATGCTGTCTCATCCCTGAAGCTACTATTTTTGGTATGAATGCAGCAAGGGAATTTCTGCTTTTGGAAATATCTCTGAGCAGTAAAATTAGTGCTTGCCAAGTGAAAAGGGAGATATATCGAGGGACACAATTTTAAGAAACTTTACAGTTAGCGTGGGATTAAACTTACAAGCACTAAGCTTGACAGCTGCTTTGAAATTTTGACATTGAGGCTGTTTCAGTCTCTTTGTTTAGCATTCATCAACTTGTGTACGTTTTAACTGATCTGTTTTAGATTTGAAATTTGATACCAAAATGGAGAAGGTAGAGGTGTAACTCAAGTTAGGTTGCTGCTGGACTTGGACTACAACTTCAAAACATTTTTTCCCAACCTGTGCTTATAGTGAAGCTTATGAATTTTGTTGCTGACCCGAAGAAAGATTTAGATATTGAAATTAATTTTTTTCCCCAAGGCAGTTGACCCATGAAAATTTAACTCTCTTTACCACAAACATTACCTTTCAATAAGTCTATAATACCTATGACAAACTACTAGGAAAACATCTGGTATCATGTAAGACTTATCTTTCATATATTGTATGTTAGATAAAACCAGAGTGCTTATACAAGGTTGGTTGATTGCAGTATATTTTTTCCCAGTTTTATCTCCCCAAAATGACTGTGCCTTGACTGCAAAAAATATGGGAGCCTGTTGTTCATAAAGCATGGCCTCTTCTGGTAGCTTATTCCAGTCTAGGATAGAGAATAGTTTTCAGCATTACTCATGCTGTTATCTAGGTGCATCTGCTCACCTGCAGTTGAACTTGGGTTCATTCACTGTTAGGCCTCTGCTGTGATTGATTGTACTGGGACTAAGTAATACTCTGGATATTGTTTCATTGGACACATTGTATTGGACTGAAATGCCCAACTCATTCATGTGAAGAGTTTCATTGAACTCTTATGTGCTGCTGGTGCTTTTGTCATGAATAATGAGAACTGAAGTTGGCTTTAGATGAAGTTTTATAAGCTGTTACCAATCTGGGATGTGTTCAGTCCTGTGTCCTTTCACAAATGCTTTTAAGCACGATTCCACACAATATTTGGAAATGCCTATAAACCCTATAGAGTAAAAGAGAGGTGTTGTCCTATGTACTCTAAGAGGCAATACGAATGTCAGAAGTTACTGCCTCTCCTTTGCTCTGCTCCCTTTGTCATACCAGTATAGCTATTGGCATGGCTGAGCTGGGAAGTAAGCAGGGGAACTCATCTGCCCTTTAGAATAACATTTTAAGAAATCAGTCCCTCCTCCTCTCTCTGATGTAATTGATGACATGACCATGCTAACAGTTGGATTAGCACAGCTAAGACAGTAGCAAACTGAAGGGCAGAAACAAGTGGAATGAAGAGCATAAGGCAGAGGACAGGAATTTCTCTGACAGAAAGTCAGTAATGCTGGTGAAGTCCCAAGAGACCTATCACTAGCCATTTAGTTATGTAATATTAAGATCTCTCTGTGGTTACTCTTGTTTATCACAGTATCTACATCTAAAATACATGGTATGATCCCTGTCATGTACTCAAAGAACTCAAAATCTTCTTTTAAATCTCCAGACAAGTGAAAACTGAAGAACAAGTCCTTGTCTGAAGGACGCCTCATATGAGCCACTTAACGTTGTTAGACATATTATGAAGAAATTTGATTCCTCTCTGTGGTTTAGGTCTGGTGCTGCAGTTCTTAGATTAATATCACACGACTACTGTGCAACTTCAGATCTTAATACAACAACAGAAGAATAAAACATTCTTTAAAATAGTACTTAAATATTTTTCTTCCTATAAGATAAATAGACTACCTGAAACCTCACAGTCGTGCGCCCCTCTCTCCCTCCCGAAAATGACAGGAAGAGTTAAAGCAAATACGGTTTTTCTTAACTGGAGATGGCATCATGTCACAGAGCATAAAGTGCCTAAGAAATATCTCTATTTTATATCTGTGTCGTGGTTTTAGGCTGATCCAGCAACTAAAACTCACACAGTCTCTCCTTCTCCAATAAAGTAGAGAGGAGAGGGGAAAAAAAACAAAAGGACTGAGGGTTGAGGCAAGAACAGAGGGAGCACCCACCAACCATGGTCCTGGGCAAAACAGGCAGCGCTTTTCTCAAAGCAAAACAGTTTATTAATGATTACTTTAGAAGGACAAAGGGAAATAAAAACCGATTACTTGAGAGGACAGAAAGAAACAAAACCAGATCTTAAAACCGACACCTTCCCCCCCCCACCTTCCTTTTCCTCCCGGCTCTACCTCCTCCCCCCAGCAGCACAGGGGGCAGGGACTGGGGGAGTGCAGGTCAGTTCATTCCGTGCTGTTACTGCTGCTTCTTTCTTAAAGGAGAAGGAGTCCTTACACCCTTTTCCCCTGCTCCAATGGATCCCCTACCCACGAGGAAAAATCCACAAATTTCTCCAACGTGAGTCCAGCCCACTGGAAACAATCCTTCCCCACAGATTGCTCCGGTGTGGGCTATACCACAGTCTCGGGTACTTAAGGAGCTGTAGCCACTCGCTCCGGCGTGGGTCGTCACGAAGACTCCAGATGCCTTTCTGCCTTGCCGTGCCCCCAACACGACCATCCTCGGGCTCAGGCATCTTCTCCCCACGGGCTGCGAGTGGGTCGCTGCTCCACTGAGGCCGTCCTGGTTGCAGGGGGGCAGCCTGCTATCTCACCATCAGCCGCAGGGGAAACTCGGCTCTGGCACACCTCCTCCCGCTCCATCCTCACTGACCTGCTGTCGATGCGGCTGTTTCTCTCAGATCTCAGTCCTCTCCAGGTGAACTCAGCCCAGTGGGCACCCTGGGAGTGGGGTGCCCCTGAGTTCCCCAGCTGGCTCCGCTGCCGCCATTCTCCGTGGGCGGCGCCGGCCCGACGCAGGCAGCCGCCCGGCCGGGAGCCAGGGAGCGGGGGCAGTGCCCTCCTCCCTTCTCTGGTCGATCCTGGGCGAAGCACCTTTTCCGGTTCCCTTGTCCTGACTTAAATAGGGCAATTCGCAGAGGCGCCCTATTGGCTCAACCCCGAGGGGGATGGCAGTCTGATCCGGTGGCCAGAACTAAGCCTAACCCGGATCCAAAACCGGGGAGGTCGCAGGGAGCAAAATCTCTCTCCTGCCACCAGAACCACCCCCCCCTCCACATCAAACCATGACAATCTGGTGAGAGGGAAGGACTTGGGATGGGACAGACCAGGGACGTAGAGTTGTTACAAGATCTGTATCTGACTATTTGTTTTTTAATAATATGGGCATAATGCCTAATACGGTGTTACACCTGGTACAGAGGTGAAGAGTTTTTGATCTTCTGCAATTATCCTCATGTTCAAATACTTTTGTATTTGTTTTGCTTGTATTCAAATCCTTTTGTGTTTTACAATGTTAATAGGTGGCTGGCTTGGGAAAAAACGTTGACCTAAATAGATGTGTGTCTTAGATAGAAAGGAAAATTCAAAAAAGTCAAAGTTGTAATTTTAAATGTACTACCCTTAAGCATCTTGTTCATCTGTCTCTTCTGCCTTGTAACTGATCTTTTAGATGGTAAGCTCTCTGATGTCTGACTGGCTTAATTTTGTCATGGGCAGCGTAAGGACAGCATCGGTGTCAGTGCAAAGGAGGATATGATGTCAGTTAGACACTGACTAGTACAGAAGTTGTATTTTGCAGGTTATCACCATTAAGTACAAATATATTACAACCATTAAAAAAAAGAGGAATCTCGCTTTCCCTTGGTTGTACAGTTCAGCAGTGGCATTTTGGAAGAATAATACTCTAAGGGGAAAGATACATACACAAATAATACAACCTGCAAGCTGCTGCATGTTCAAGGGGAACAAAGCAAGAGAATAATGAAGCAGTAGCAAATAAAATTAGCAAATTAGTTTCTCTCGTTCATTTTGTAATTTTCAGTATAAGAATCTAGCTGAAGGAGAATTAGGTACGCAAATGTAATCAGAACATAAATCTCACTTTGTGTGTTCTTTCACTACGGTTAAATGTAGTTATATATCTTTTATCTGAATGAACAGACGATTAGTGAGAAAACCAAGCCCTTGCTCTTAGAGGTTTCTAGAACAGAAGTTATATAATAATAATAACAGAAGTATTGCCATTCCCACTGCAGATGTCTTTTCAAGTGCAATTTTTATATCCTATATCAAAGATGATTTTTAAAGTGAGAGTGGAAGGTAGTGGAAGTGAGTTATACCTTCAACACTACAGAAAGGTATACAGTACACAGGATGGTAAGTTCAATGCTTTTGCTATGGACTGATCCAATCCCTTGTCTCTTCTAGTACAGAAGAGAGATCTCTAGAGCATGACACTTGAAGAGAGCCTTGGGCTTTTGTAAGCCACTGTAAGTGAGTTGGAGACTAATTGGATCAAAAAAATGGCTTGCTTCCCTTTGCATTGCCCACTGTAGCAGGAGAAATTTTTTTCTTGCAGAGAATGAGTGGACATTGTGTGTGTGTTTACCCCTAATAAATATCTCTTATCTTCAGTGATTGTGTACTGGAGTTCGTTCAGTTCATGGTGCAAGTGTAACTTGGTACAATTGAGCAAAGCCACACTCTAGTTGAATTTATAGTCAATGGTCAAAGTATGTTTAGAAAAGGGAGAAGTGTGTCAGTGACTGGTTCACTCAAGACAGGAGGAGAAAGATCTTCCTCTGCTTTTAGCAGAAAAAAGAAAGAAAAGCCCCATTGTGCAGTCTCCTCTGAATATCCTTCTTGCTAGTATCAAAATTGACAAGAAATCAGTTTAATATTAGAGTGAAATAAAACAGTAGGAGTGAAGAAACCGCGTGTCACTTAAATCCCAGGATGCGTACCTAAAACCATATTTGAGGGCAATCAATAATGGCTACGAAAGCACTCATTTCCATCTAAAACATTTGTATGCTAATTTTAAACATCCAAGGTCAAGAGCACCCAAAACGTATCCATAGTGTACCAACTGTGGTTGCAGTTCAGAGAATTTGCTTCTTTTCAAACATATAGAAATAGTCTTTTGAACTGTTACAGGATGGTGGCAATAGAAATGACTTTGAAAAAAACACAGCATGGATTTATGTCCATTCCTATTTAAAAAAAACATTCTGTTCAGAGTCTGAGTACTTTTGATAATCTCACCGTTAGGTCTTTAAGGATTTTAAAATGGATGCTTACGTTTAGGAAAAATTTAAGATTATATTAAAATGTGCTGTATAAAATGCAGGAAAAAGCTGTTTTTTTCCTTGTTTGTTTAGTGTTATGACCCATATAAAATAAGATAAAAAATTGTGGTGTCATCAATAAGAATGTTTACAAAGCATTGAAAGCGAGCACTTGATCAAAGCTGAGTACAGTTTGAAGATGTTTGTAAGTATAGGTTATCCTTATGAAGCTGATTTTGAAGGAAACTGGAATGATTCAGTAGCAGCTAGGTTTTGCAGTACCATCCTAGGCATATCCTTTTCTGTTACTCTGCCTTGCATAGAAACCTGAAATGTACCAGAAAGGACAGAATCCTGTTTCACTCTCTAGGGCAGTATGCTGGAAGGCAGTCTGCACTCCTGCTAATGGTTGCAGTGTTCAGGTGCTCTGTTTATGTCTCAGCAGTGAGCGAAGTAAGGTTGTCATTTTTTAAGCTGTATCTTAAAAAACCCAAACCTAAACCCCCTGAAGGCGTGGTGAAAGCTGGAAAGTATTCATAGAACCAAAACCACGAGCTGCAGACAGGAAACGCCTGCTAAAACTTCCTCCCTGCTGTGCTTGCTTTGAGGACTGTTTCTCTGCTTTTTGGACAAAACAAACCAAGAGATTAACAGGACCGTGCTGCTTGTGTAATTTGGAGTTTCTCAGTTCCTTATAAGAGCAGAACTGTCTAGGGAAGCTTTCATACTTTTGGACGAGCAACTGTAGCCTGGTCACTGACCTGAAGTTTGGGGAGAAAAAAAAAAAAATTGTATTTTAAGCACAACTTTTGTTTAATGTGTGTACATTTGTGTCTGTAATCGGATACTGATTATTAAAGACTTACTCGTTATAATTCTAATAATATGGCATTGAGTTTTAGAAATTCCTGGAGAGCATTTGGTTTTGGTTCTCTCTTTCTCTGTGTGTGGAGTCCTGCGTAGTTACATCTGCCAGTCCCAGTATTCCAGTTGAGGAGTTGGGTGATCAGAGGTATTGCTCCCTATAAAAGGGGTAAAACGTTAAAAATGTTCAGTGTGTGGAGGAGGGGTTTGGTTAGTGAGGGGTCCAACCTGCCCTTTGCTGTTGCTGGAGACTGCATTTATACTTTTAACTACTAGAGAGAAATGCTGGAGATGCTTTACATCTGTAATGTAAATATATGACATCAAGTGTTGTCTGGTATAATTTAGAGATGTGAAAAGAAAACAGCAGAACTCTTAAGTTTTGGATATTTCTGACTTAATGTCAGATATTTTATTGTTACTAAAAGGGATAAATATGCCCAGCTTTAACCTGTCCTTTTGGACATCAGGTCATCTGTCCTCTTATATTTTCCAGAGTGGTGGTGTTTTTATTTTTTTTTTATTTTTTTTTTAAGTCATGTTGTTCTACCTCTCTCTGTCTCTGCTTGTCTTCCTGGTGCCTAACTGCCCTCTTCCCCACTTCACCTCTCCTTCTTACAGGGCTTTGGAGAAAATGTTGCGTTTTCATAGCTGTTCTAGGGCTTTTGAAGCCCCAGCAGTTTGCATCTCTGTAGCTAGTTTATCTACAAACAGAAAGAAGCAACACCCAGGGGTGTTTTTGTCTTGGCTCTTTGTGTGTTTTTTTAGCGTGGAGAAATACTTTCCTGCCAGTTTATTTGTGGAGATACTGGAGAAAATGGATATAAGATGAGACTTCCCTTGGGCAATGAATGTAGAGTATCCCCTGCCCAGGAGGCAAAAGAGTAGAGGTTTGCATGCCTGGAGCCAGGTCTGGCAGCACTGCTGGGGTCTCCTCTCGCAGCCGGTAGCTGGGGCTCTTGTGCTCAGAGGAAACACACAGGACTACCAAAACCAGCTTTTGCAGCAGTGGTGTTACCCTTGCTCCCTCTGCATAAAAGCATTTGACACCTGGTTTCAAACTGGTTTTCAGAGTTGGCTGACAGGCTCCTGTCAGTCACAAAATACTTGGCTCGGGGTTGTGAATTTCTCTGCCATGGTTCCCTGGGATGTTTGAGCTATTTTCCTTATTGCTGCTATGCCAGTGCTAAGCCCTGATGGGAAAGGAGGATGGACTAGTCCTCAGGTGTGTTTCCTGAGGATGTAGTTCAGTGGAAATGGAAGAATGGACATGGACAAGGAGAGATGCTAGAATTGGGGTAGCTGAAGGTGATGTCAGTGCGGAAACAGGCAGCATCCTACAGCTGGTGATTACCCCTGTGGAAAGTAAATTTATGACTTTCCTTTGGATTGCAGCTGTCAGGGCTTTACAGCTAAAACTTGGATTTGGGTGTTTGGGATGAGAATCAGCATTCAGCTGTATGTGAAGCTTTGTGTCATCAAAACCAGGCTATTACTTTTCTACCTGCTGGAGACCTGCAGGCTGCTGTGTTCCTAAGGAAATGCTGCTGTGGGTGCCAAGGCTGTAAATTGTCTTTCACATGTTTGTGTCTGTGTGACTTTGTCACTTCAGTGCATGCCATAGCAGTATTTAATAGAGGCATATTTGCATAGCTGGTATTTAAAATTTGCTGTTTGTTTTTAAGGGCTTGTTAGATGTGCCATTATGTGAAATGAAGGAATTTGCTTTTAGGCCATCTCTTCCCCCACCTTTTCTTTTTCTTTTTGATGATTTTTCATTCATTCTGCCTCTTTTGAAAAACCCTCATTCTCTCTTCTTCCCTAGAGGCTTGTGGTTTGATTAAAACTAACCTGAACCAAGACAGAGTACTAATACTTATGATACCAGAACAACGCAGATGGAGAGAAAATGTTCAATTTAACTTACAAACACCCTTTACTTGGAATAATATGCTCATTAGATCAGCAGCTGTGTAATCACCCTGGAGTTGTCTGGCTACATGTCCTTTTTCACATCTGTCAGACAAGTTAAATGCAAATGTAAATGTAACAGTTCCTAGAAGTCTCTTCGTTCAAAAGTAAATGCTGGATTACAGTAAAATGTTAAGATATGTTCCCCCTACCTTCTGTGTCAAATTAAATATTCATCCAGGGTTGTCTGGGGCCTGGTAAATGGCAGAGTAGCAAATGATAAACCTTCTTTCTTCGTATAAGTAATTTGAGGATATATTTATGTAAAGCATTTTCATCTTATCTCTGAGTGACAGAGATGCAAAATGATGATTTCTTTTTTTTCCCCTCTTTTTCCACTCTTTCTCCAATCTGATATATGAGTGAAAACCGCTTAATGAAAAGTCACTCAGCATGTGGGCATGAGTAGCAGTTCTGGCTTTGAAGTATCCTTGGAATTGGCTTCATAAGAGACTTTGCCCTAGTGATGCAGAGTGTTATATGTCTTTGTTTTCTCTAGGAACATTGGATTTCTACTTGATTTAGCTTTTTGTTTTTCATAATCTGCCCAGACCTCTGGGCAGTGTGTGTATATACCCAGTGTGTATATATATATAAAAAATGTTATATATATAATCAATATGTGCACGTACATATCTCAAGACTCCCTGCCTTTCAATAGTCATGTACATGTATCAAAAAGTAGCACATCAAAAAGTAGGCTGGTATTGGACAATAACTGCTTTGTTATGCTAATCTGTTTCTATGTATCTGCTAAATAAATGAACTTCAAACAAGGGAGTAAAGCTCAGTTTTCAACAGAATGCAATGTTCAAATACTAAGCTAGATGCCCAGATTTTGAAAAAAGACTGGATATGTACTATGGTTGTGAATTCTTGGTGACTTTTACTGTGTCTTAGAAAAATGTATCCTGATATAAGTGCATATATGGAAACAACTGCTTTGAAGATCTAACTCAGAAGTAAGTCTTTTTAGGTTTTATTGGCTTGAACTATGAAACTATTGCCATTAACATTTGTTGATCACTTCATGTTTTCAGTTTAGGTAAACATCAGAAATATAAATGAGCCTAGTCCTGACAGCAGTTGTCAATAGCAAGGAAATGTTGTCTGTTTGGAGAGACATTGAGTTGCAAAACGATTTTCTTCTGTTTCTTCTAAAAGTGGAGAAGTGCTTTTACAATGTACTTTGTCTGTTCTTGAACTGCATGTATTGTTAAGTTCTTTTTTAAGAAACTAGACTAGAAAGTGACGCCCAGCAAAATAATAAGGCTCATTTTAAACTCGGACACACCACTGCTATGGAAAGAAGTAAAATAGTCCCTCTAGTGTACTGCTGCTGTAAGTATGCATAGGAATATTTGACGTGATTTACTGAAGAGTATGACTACAGAAAGTTACAAAATCATGTTTCAGCAAGGGATATGAAAGTGCTTACGTAAATTGAGGAGTCTACAACAGTAAGTTCAGAGAAACAATAATAACTACCAAGCCAAAAAATTTCTACTATTTGAGCAACTGATGAAGTTAAAAGTTACTATGTAGTGCGAGATCGTTGCTCTTAGCAGCTGTGCCCAAAACACGGATGAGGAGCTGGAGCCACTTGCTGGGGCCACAGGTTGAGGTGCTTTTTCTCTTGTAAGACTGTGGATTTGAAATTCATGTCATATTTTGCATAAACTGGCTATATACTGAAAAGCAAACTTGGACATTCGCATCATCTTGAAGCAAGTGTGGCTTTGATGTGACTTCTAAAGAGTTGCTTAACCTCTGATGGCATTAGTTAGCAAGGAGCTATATTGAGATGGGCGCAGGCGAAGCTTCCTTTTATGCCTGAAAGTCTTGTTAACATCTCCCGATTTCAGGTTGGCTTCAGGAGAGTCATAGTTATGGAGCTTTCCAGCATGAAGGGATGTAGTTACAGAACGTTTTGGAATAAAACATTTCTTGTTTCATATGTCGTTGCTAGCCAGAACATGGATTGGATACTGAGTAAAGATTCGTATTTAGTTTCTAGTTTTCGTTGCCCATTTCTGGTAATAGCTTGTGCATGAAGGCCCTGCAGCCCTTTGTACAGCTGTTTGGTGCAGAGCAGCGCCGGCCATGGAAGCCTTGTTGTTCTGAACTTTGTACAAGCAAGGAGTGCTACTTTTGCACCTAAGCTAAAATCCGGTTTAGCCTCATTCAGAGGTACAGAAGCATCTGTCTTGAGTCCTTGCTGTGGAAGAGAACTGGGCGATCAGTTGGGGTTAAATGCATAAAATGGATTAAAGCTTCTCTGAAAGGAAGAGAGCGAGGCAAAAAAAACCACATGAAAAGCATTAAATTGAATGTTATGGACTTCCATGTGTGTAGTACACTGTGATTTGGAGTTTGGAATTGCACTATATTATAGCTTCCCCCACGTTGGCTGTACAGGGCTTCAAACTAGAACTCTTCTGAAATGCTCCCAAGTCTTTGTCAGTTTGTTGAAAATCAGACATTTTGCTGGGTTTAGTTTGATTACTTTTTTGAATGTTTATTGAAACTCTGATGGTTTTTCTGACAACTGAGCCCATACGTAACTGCAGCCTTCTCCATGGACCTAGAAATTTGGGAAATCTTAAGAGTTCCTGCAGTGGCTCAGAGCCAAAGAACTGAAATTTCATGTGGAAGGAGAGTCTTTCTTTGCCTCACTTCTTGTTGGAGCAAATACATTTACGTGTGTGCGATGTTGAAATAGTGTGTTGACCAGAAGTGGTAGTTTCGTGTATCATTACTTGTGTAAGTATTCCTGACAGTTTCTCAGAATTCTTTAAGGAAACCGCAGTAGCAAGAACAAGACCTCTCAGTAGAAACTGTTCTGTTTCTTGACAAAGTGCTGTTTTAAGCTGTGCTTTTAAGTGGGAGCGGTCAATGGATGAACATTACCTTTTATTTTGTGAAAGTTATGTCAGCTTTCAGTTATGTATTTTAATCTTGAATACATGCTGGAGTGGTTAAGGGTCTTCAGTTTTTAGTTGTTTTGTTCTGAAATGGCAGAACAGCGATCTCTCCCCATTACCTTTCCCGTTTTGTGATGCCAGTGTGGCCACGCTTTATCACGTACTTCTGAAGAACAAAAAGTGTCTCTGAGATGCTGACAAGTGTTGCGATAATTACCATTTTCTTCAGTAGATTATCCAGTGTGCAGTTTTTGTTAGAAATTTGCCTGTTGGCTTCCTAACATGTTTGTTCTTCCTGTAGTGCCAGACCTTCTCCATTCTAAGACGAGTGAAATTTAGCAGTAGTCTTCTGTTTTCTCTAGTCATGTAGTTCCTTTCCCTCTGCTTTTCTGTGTGTATGTTCTCATAAACCTTTTTCTGGCTTCCACAGTGTGTGAGGTTTTTACTCTCCGCCACCCAAATGAAGGTTTCACATCAGTTCCTGAAAAAGTTTTTCCTGTTTCTCTTAATTAATAAGTCTTGCTTTTGTTTGTGTGTGTTTATTTGATAGCTGTAAAACATAGTTTGGCAGTACATTTTGGGAGTAACATTTGCTCGTTATCTTCCAAAAATTCATAATTTTTTATACAGATCTCTTCTGTTCTATCTTGAAGCAACCATAGTTACTTGCAAAGAGTAAGCACTTCTACTGAGTTTGATTATGCTAGGTAAGTGAGAATCCCTCTAAGGAAAAGGGTTTGCGTGGGTGGAGTAGTTTGCAAAATGTTTTCTGTGTGCTGGAAAATAATGCATTGAAACAGGAAGGGAATAGTTAGTTCACCATACTTGCCCCTCTCTGTTTCAATAATCATTAAACCTGTTTTCTTGTGATTCTGTCAATCAATGTTCACCCATCTGTCAGGACAGATCATGTTGTCAGCTACTGAGTTTTTAGTTAACTTCCCACGATGTCTTGTCTCATGTGGCTTAGCAGTCCTTGAAGCCATGTCCTGGGATTCTCCCAGATGTGCAGAGCCAGGTTTTTGTCTGGTACAGAAACCAGAACTCCCCTGCAACAAGACTTTTTAAAGGAGTTTTTTTTTCTTCTTTTTGACTAATGTGAGATAGATTTTAATTAACTTCATGACTTATTCAATCAAATTTTATTCATATTTTCCAAAACCTATTCTAGGCTGCGTTGCAGCTCTTCTGTTCCTAGAGGAATTAATGTGCCTTCACCTTTAATGATGTTCTTAGCATATTTATTTGTTTTTATTTTTCTTTGACTTTCCTGTAAGGCAAAACCAGTTTTTCTGTGACATTAATTTTCACAGCAGCTTAAATGTGCCCAAAATGTTCCTTTCACAGGTGTAGTATACCTTAGTTCATTCTGAATTTTGCACATCTGCATATGGGACCTGATTTACTTTGGAGGGTTTGTAACTTCAATTTAAACTCTGTAGTTGGTGATTATTCTCTGTAGTTTTAACTTTGCCATTCTCTTGTGTAAACATGTCATTGTTCTTCCTTTGAGAGATGTACTTTTAACTCTGTGTTTTATGGTCAAGTTAGTCTTGTAATTAGAACCTCAAAAATAAAGAATTTTAGTTGTAGAGGTTATTACCAAATGCCCATGGAATGTAGAATTCCTATACTGAACTTTGATACTACTGATAAAAACCACCTTTGGAAATTTCAGTTCAATTTATATGGATTCTAATTTGTTAAGATCCAACCTGAAACTTCTGGGAAGTTCAGGGGAACCTTGTCATTGGAAATATGGAAACTCAGGCAGGGTGTCATTTTGGTTCTTTTCCTGTCTCTAGCAAATAAGACTTGCCAGTCTGGTAGCATTCAAAATAAGAGACAATATTTGTGACAGAGAGGACACGCTAGGCAGAGTACAAGTTAGTCCGGTGTTATTATGGCTGACAGCAAAGTAACTCTATGCATGTGACCATACCTACATGTATTCTACCCTCCCTAGTGTTCTCGCTCCCGTATTGTATAACCTTGAGAGCTTAGAGGAGCTGTTTTCTTAGAATGAGATCTTCCCGACTGCTGCCGTCTTCTAAAAATACACAAAGCTTATGGGCTCAAATCTACAGCTTCTTTCACTGTTTGGCAATAAGAGATTACTTTTCCTTTGCAAGCACGGCCTGAGGTGGTTTTCTGCTGATTTGGCATTTGGCTCCCTCTTCTGGCCAGTGTTCGGAAAAGCTCAAATTATTGTTTCGGGATTTCCTTTGTGGAGCTACAATGCAAGAAGATACTCCATGCAGTCTATAAGATAGAATTTGATTACGATTGCATCCAAGTACAATTGCAAATTGAATGTCTAACTTGTAACATATATGACCTGTTTTTAAATCCATTTAAATTGGCTTTTACTTGTGCTAAAACTTGTAAATAAGAGATTTCCCTTTTCCTCTCTTTGTACTTCCATCACATCCCCAAGTACAAAAGCACTGAAGACGAGCTCATGGGAAATCCGTGGAATTTCAGTGCACTCAGTGTTTGGCACAGCCAGATTCTGTGTCTGTTTATATCATTTGATGTGAAATGGTGTTGCTGATAATTACACAATAGAGAACAAAATATTTTAATGCTCTTGTTCTACAGCTAATCGTGGTCTCTGTTTCCTTCTCCAGGTGATAGAAACGCTTTCAAAACTTTCTCGCACTCCTATTGCAATAGGCACAGGAATAAGGTATGTTGTTGCCCTAGTGAGTGGTGGGAATAATGCCTCTTACATGACGCTCCTTGGAAAAGTTGTTAGAGGCAGTATAGGCAGTGTGCCTCGGTAAGAACTTCTCTGATTGTAAACCAGATTGTCCAGTGGAGAGTTAAACAAGTCTCTGGACCTCTGGGGAGCTCTGAAGGGTATCTTTTACCTGTGTTACGCATACTGAAGTGCCTGAACTACACTTATTTCTTGTGCTGAAGGATAAAATGAATGAATAAGCAGTTAGTATTACAGAACTTGTGTGATAATTGTGACAGATGGATTCTAAGTCAGGCTGATGCAATGCTGATCTATGTAAAGACAAGTGAGTTTTCTTTTCTTTTTCCCTTCTGAAAATAAACAGAACTGTCAAGTTTGTGAGATTCTCAATTTCAAAAAGAAACAAAAAACCCCCAACCAAGCCTAATCTCATGAGCTACAATTGTGGGCTGTGAGAGAAGGAGAAAGACTTAATGCTTTGGTGTTCTCTGTCTTTTTGACTGGTTTGATTCAGCAGTCTTATCATATATGAATGAACGATGTTTGTAAAACATTGTCAAGATTCTCCAACCAGTCCTGTAATCCATGTCCTGTGCTAAAAAGAGTAGTTAATATTATCAGTAGAAAAGGCTGGTGTTATTACACAATGGTATGTGTTAGTGGTGATTTATAACAGCACCATCCAGTAGGGTTCTTTATTATATTATCAATTTATATATAGAAGTCTAAATACGATGCATACTGTTCATCAGAGAAGGAGGGGAACATACAAACACATTAACATTTAGTAACCTGTGTGAAAATTTACAAACCAAATACTCACTATGCAACTGGACTAGTGCTATATATAATTCATGATATTTTTCTTTCTGTAGGCCCTTCCCTACAGAAGAAAGTGTTGATGATGAAGATGTCTACAAAGGACTTCCTGATTTGATAGAGTATGTTGTAATTCTTTAGTTAAGTTAGAGATTTTTGACTTGCATCTGTGTGGTGTTATTTATATGATGCTATAGAATACATAGTTTTAATGAGAATGAGATATGCATTTGATTTAAGAAGTTTTTGTTAGCCATTATGCTGACCAGGAAAAATTGATTATGAAAGCTTATCTGAATGATCATAATTTGTTTGTATATGAAAGGAAGCATGTTTCATAGAGGATGCTGGTAGCAAAGTAAATAATGAATACATTTTTAAATTATCTGTCTATTCTATGAGAATACTGTCGTGGAATTACGATATCAGTCGCAAGGGACCCAAGGAAATCGTCTTGAACTTGCAAAGAAAATGCATATTTGGATCATAACCAAGTGGGTTGTTTCCCTAAAGTCAATAAAATTATTTGTATAAGTACATTTACCTCTCTGGGTAAGTGTTTGCAGGATTATTAATTATTGCCAATTTTCACATAGGCTTTGGGGTACATGTGAGATAGACGTGAATACACTGTATAGTATTGAATGGTAGACTGCAGCTTTATTTTACAGACTGGGGAGGTAAATGCATCTGGGCATAAAAAATTGTCAGGAAGAACTAGTCTTGCATTGCATGGCTAGGACCTCTCAAGATCGATTAGGAATCATGTTGGACAAGAGCCAGGATCAGAGCTCACTCTCCCAAAGCTCAAAGTTCACCATTGCTGACCGCACTACTACCCATCTGGCTCTATCTTGACTCTGGCTACATTGTATGTTGCTTGCTGTGATGTGGTGAAGTAACTGGTCTTTGCACCTTGGATTTTTTTGTACTGCCTATAAAGAAGGGAAACCCCACCATGGTTGGCATTGCTCAACTTAAACGTTCCCTGCAAAGCTCCTCTTGTCTCCCGCAGTTGACTGGCTGTCTCTAGGTAGCTACTTTTTATAGTAGCTACTGAAATACTCTGTATTTCAATGTGTAGAAGGTAGGAGTTGCAGTCTCTTCTGAGACCCAAGTTGGCTAAAGGTGATGTCCTCATCGCTTTGATGTGGTGGCATTACCACTGTTCAAAAAGACTATTTCTGTCAGTTCTTAAATAGGAATACAAATTCAGTACTGGGAGATGGCCTTTCATTAAAAAAAATATAAATTAACAAATCATATCAAGGAAATTGAGATTTGTAGCTGCTCTTTTGCATCAATTTACAAATTTTATTCACTGAAATTTTGTAATTACTTGCTGTTTCCATTGTGGAGGAAGCAATTCAAGAACTAAGAAAAAAAGTGCCAGTGAATGATGCAAACAGCCCACATTTTTTTTTGTTTATCTTAATTAGTAGGTGTATTTGACTAAAATTAATCTAAGTGTCCCTGAGTTTAAATAGTGTCTAAGAATGAATTTCAAGCTCTCTGTCAGAAAAACCTGTAGTAGTTAAATGTTTCCATCCTTACTCTGCCTTTTTGCCAGCTTTTGTTCCCTGGAGCATAGGTGGTAAAACGGAGTGTGTCTGTGCTGCATCTGACACAGCTGCTAGTGTTTAATATGAAGTGCTAGCACACCATCATCACTGGTATAAGCTGAAGTGTTAGACTAACTGGGAGCACCTGAGCTTTCTAGCTCTCCTGGGGCATATATCTGTTGGAAAAGGAAGGGATATGAGCAATTTCTGTCTTCTGTTAAATCTTCCAAATATTTTTAAAAATAGATATCTGTTGAAACTTCTAACGCTTGCTTACTTTATCCTTCTGATGTCCTTGAATAAAACAACGACAACAAAAAAGGTGATATGTATTTAATGAGAAATCAAAAATTTACTTGGTTTCTCTATGTAGTCCTGACTATAGACGTAGTGATTTTGTCTGGCATTTCCTAGTAGCCTGTGTGGCAGCTGTGTTGGTAGCAATTCTCATTCATTTTGATTTCTTTGAAATCATTAGTCTCTGCCAGTAGAGTTTCTGAAGTCCTGTTCTTGAGTATTGATGATGCGCTTACAGAAGTAGTTGTCCGTTCTAGTGGACTGATCCTCAATTTGTATGGTGTGTTTTTTTAACTCTGAAGGATTTCAGTGTTGTCTTCCAACAATAAAAATCTCAAAATTAATAGCACATATGATCAAGTCTGTTTCATTATGATTATACTACTTCCAGCATGTTTTAGTTGTTTTTTAGACATACCCCGAGAAACGTGACTGCAAGAGATATAATAAGCTAGATATGGTCCTGGTGCAAAGCAGGCAAAACTCCAGCAGAACTGACCCTTAATGAAGCTGAATTAGCTGATGGTAGAATTGAGCATTGACTTTATGCTGAGATATTTCTGTAGTCTGGGTAATAGAAGGATGCTTCTTGTGCGTACTCAATTTTGTTGAGCAGCCTGATTTTCAGTTGGAAAGGTTGCATTTTCATTTTTGGGTAGCTGTAGGTTACCACAAGATGATCAAGATACTGACTTACAGTTTGGAGATAGAGATTGGGCCACGAAGATGATCCGAGGGCTGGAGCACCTCTGCTATGAAGACAGGCTGAGAGAGTAGGGGCTGTTCAGCCTGGAGAAGAGAAGGCTCCGGGGTGATCTTCTAGCAGCTTTCCAGTACCTAAAGGGGGCCTACAGGAAAGTGGGAAGGGACTTTTTGCAAGGGCATGTAGTCATAGGACAAGGGGCAATGGATTTAAAGTGAAAGAGGGTAGATTTAGATTGGATATAAGGAAGAAATTTTTCACTCAGAGGGTGGTGAGGCACTGGAACAGGTTGCCCAGAGAAGTTGTAGATGCCCCATCCCTGGAAGTGTTCAAGGCCAGGCTGGATGAGGCTTTGGGCAACCTGGTGTAGTGGAGGGTTTCCCTGCCCATGGCAGGGGGATTGGAACTAGATGATCTTTGGGTCCTTTCCAACCCAAACCATTCTATGATTCTCAGCTGCTGGCTCTGCAGTTTTTAGTGTGTTTTACCCCAGATAATCCTTTCTTTCAGCAGGAAGGATACCTATACCAGTGTCTCGTATCCCAGTGCGGTGGGATGCCAGGCAGTAAGGAGAGGCAGCTGCTCTTCACTGGAGGTGGTGGGAAAAGAGATGAAGAGAAGAGAGCAGCTGGACAGTGTCTCGTCACAAAACTGTCCTGACAAGCTGCTTTTGGTGCCTGATTTAGTTCCTATGAGGTTCTAAATTCATACAGTGTTCAGTGTTGATTTTGTACAATCATATTTTAAATGTGTTGAGGAAAGAAAATTAATGGACTTTATTTCTCTTAATGAGTTCTTTTCATTAGATGGTTCTATTAATTACTCTGTTTACTGTAGAAATCTTTTCTTATGAGAAGTGGTCCCTTGCAGAGCTGATGGTAATTTACCTGTACTGCACAGCTTTTTTTAAATTCTTTTCCTTTTTCATTTCAGTGAAACTGGTGTTGATGAAGATGAGGAGTTGTATGATTGCGTCTATGGAGAAGATGAAGGTGGGGAGGTTTATGAAGACCTAATGAAAGATGAAGCAGCACAGCAACCTGTACGTTTTCCAATTCCTAGCTATTTTCGAATGGTAGTAGTTATATTTTTGGAAGTTAATACTTGTGAAACTATCTGTTTATAGCTAGTTTCACTGAAACTTCACTCATGTACAATTGCATCTGGAGCTGTCACCTGCTGTGAATTATCTCCTGTGTAAGACTTTGCACGCTGTTTTGGCAAAGGGTCAAATGTTAGCTATGGTAATTTTTTGAGAGAAATGTAATTTTAAACCAAAATACAGTAATTTAAGATTGCCAATTATGAGTGGTAAGATTTACCAGCTATTTTAAGAGCAATTAGATTAAGTGCTTACTTCGAAGTACCCTACTTCAAATAGTTATAATTTTATGAAACGCTGTTGTTTGAGCCATAATGTGAACAACTCTTCTAACAAGGACAACTGCTAATTGTTTCATACCAATGAAATTCCTGCTTATTCAACCATGTAGTTTTTTATTGATCATTAGGTTGGTCTTCATAGAATCACAGAATCATAGAGTGGTTAGAGTTGGAAAGGACCTCAAAGATCATCTAGTTCCAGCCCCCCTGCCATGGGCAGGTACACTCTCCACTAGATCAGGTTGCTCAAAGCCTCATCCAACCTGGCCTTGAACACTTCCAAGGATGGGGCATCTACAGCTTCTGAGCAACCTGTTCCAGTGCCTCACCACCCTCTGAGTGAAAAATTTCTTCCTTATATCTAATCTAAATCTACCCTCTTTCACTTTAAAGCCATTGCCCCTTGTCTTATCTCTATATATCCTTGTAGAAAGTCCTCTCCAGCTTTCCTGTAGGGCCCCTTGAAGTACTGGAAGGCTGCTATAAGATCACTCCAGAGCCTTCTCTTCTCCAGGCTGAACAGCCTCAACTCTCTCAGCCTGTCTTCATAGGAGAGGTGCTCCAGCCCTCTGATCATCTTCGTGGCCCTCCTTTGAATTCACTCCAGCAGTTCCATGTCCTTCTTGTGTTGAGGACTCTAGAGCTGAACGCAGTATTCCAGGTGGGATCTCATGAGAGCAGAGTAGAGAGGCAGAATCACCTCCTTCGACCTGCTGGCCATGCTTCTTTTGATGCAGCCCAGGATACGATTTGCTTTCTGGGCTGCCAGTGCACATTACCGGCTCACATTGAGCTTATCCACCAACACCTCCAAGTCCTTTTCCTCAGGGCTGATCTCTATCCATTCTCCGTCCAGCCTGTACGTGTGCTTGGGATTGCCCTGACCCGTGTGCAGGACCTTGCACTTGGCCTTGTTGAACTTCTTGAGGTTCTCACAGGCCCACCTCTCCAGCCTGTTAAGGTCCCTCTGGATGGCATCCCTTCCCTCCAGCCTGTCCACAACACCACACAACTTGGTGTCATCAGCAAACCTGCTGAGGGTGCACTCAATTCCACTCTCCATGTTGCTAACAAAGATGTTAAATAGCACTGGTCGCAGTACTGACCCCTGAGGAGCACCACTCATCACTGGTCTCCACTTGGACATCGAGTCGTTGACCACAACTCTTTGAGCGGAAGTCTTGCTGAGAATGGGTTAAGTAGCTTACTCACTTTATCATACAAAGGTACCATGGTCAACTTTCAGAACTGTCTTGGAAGAAACGTAAACTTAGACAAAAAAATTTACTTGCTAATTAGGAGAAATCCTTATGCACTTGTCTGCCCTTTCTCAGAGATGTGCTTTCTGATCTGGAAAATCTTAGCCTGTGGCCATGACAGATAGGTTTTTAAGACAGTTGTTTTCTTCCTCTATATTGACATGAAGCTATATTACATTTCCTGTTGTCTAAAGTTGGAAACTTCTGTTTTTCTGAATTGCTTTTTAGTAAATTGCTTGCATGAAGAAACAAGAAGTTCTAAAGATCTCACACTTTTTTTTTGATGCCTTATCTATCTTTTCAATAGAAGTATAGGAAATACCTAATGTGATTTATGTTCTCTGCCATTATGATGATTTCCCAAGGTTACCACTGTCTTCTCTTTGGAAAGATTTCACCCTTGTTTTAGTCTTTATTGTTTTGAGTATAACAATATTGTTTTCAAGCCTGTTTTTCTGTTAATACAAATTCCTGCAGTTAATGCTTGTAGATTTATGTTAGTTTTTTTCGTATTTTTCTTCATTTTATTTGCCTCTTAAAGTTTAGGTTATTCAATGGAAACCAAATAAAATTGAGTTGAAAAAAACCTGCTTTATATTTAAAGAAGTTGCATTCACTTGCAGACAGGATGTTTTAGAAAAGTGTTTGAACCATAGGAAACCTTTAATGTGATCTTGTTTTGAGATTTTATTTGATACTGAAACTCAAAATACGTTAAGTTTTGGGTTTCACATTATGAGTGTGGGTGTTTTTTTTTTCTTCAACCGTTAAGAGTTGGTAATCTCTGGCAGTTGATAGTGTGTAAACTTTCTCTGATTTTCTTTCCTGTTGCATGTCACTCTCGCATATCTGTGTTTCTAGCAAATGATTAATATATAGCAATCAGAACTTTCACGTTCTAACTTTAGTTGCATCTTGGCCTACATATTTTAGATGGAAGAGACTTGTATTTGTTTCTTGTAGAAAGTAGAAGAAAATTAAAAATGGTACAGCAAAATATTTTTTCCACAACGTGTAATGAATGGAGACATTAGAATTGTTGTGACAGCTTTCTGGAATGTGGTAACTGTTTCTGGTTTGTGATAATTTCCTCTCTGGTTTATAAATACACTGCATGACAACATGATGATTTTGTGCAGTTCTTCAATTTGAATCCTACGTGAGAATTCCTTGCGTATAAAAAACACTAGCACAGGACAATTGTCAAGTAGAGTTTTAGAAGAATCCAGTACTTTTCAAGTCTCCAGTAACAGCCAAAATGCTTCACATCTCCCTCATCCTTGATTTATTGTCATTATCTTGCTAAGTAAGCTGTTGCCCTAAATTTTCTCTAGCAGTAGCTGACCTTCAAAGGCAGTTTTTCTCATTTGTAGTGATGCTTGCACGTTACTTCGTATTTCCTCTCTCCTTTTGTTTATTGCACGTAGATTCTAGAAGTTTGTAGTACAGATAGAAAATGGATATATTAATTTCTGCCAAAAGTGCCTATGTGAATCATCTGTTTGGGTTAGGTGAGCACAAAACTGAAATGAATTGTTCTAAGTGGAATCCCAGGATTTTGTTTGCATTGCTCATTTAAGAGTTGGTGAACAACAAACCCCTATATTTTTCCAAGTGGATATAAACTCCTATTGGGTACAACAACTTCCATATTGGTGAAAATGCTGCAAGCTGTGTGAACAGTATTGAGCTCACAAAGGAAAAGGTGAAAATTAGCTAAAAACCTGAATAATACTAAATTCTAATACTTAATTGAGATCAACTATGGTTAACTGTGACAGTGCCCACATCCCCCTGCCAAAGAATTTGGGAATAAAGGATAGATTTTGAGATGAGGCTGATGATCTGATGATGCTCACAAAGCACGTTTCTACTGATAATGACAGACTGTATTTTTGCAAAATAGTTACTTCTATCTGCAGCTGATAAAGATGACACTTCGATGTTTGTTGTGGGAAAATTAATAACTACACCAATTGGTTTTTAAAGAGTAATTTCTGAGATAACACAGCACCTGGTAGATAAGAGTGAGAAGCCATGTTCCAGTTGCAGCAGCTGCTTGTAGAGTCACATGGAGACGAACAGAGAGAGGGTAAAGGACATACATCGGAACAGCAAAGAGCAGAGCAGTGACAAAGCTTTATGTGCTTGTATGATTTGCAACTTGACATCTGTTTTAGGTAGTAGGAATACATTTCCCACTCTTCATAGGTGGACAATCAATGTGGGAGCTGTATGTGGCTCGTGGACAGTTTAAGTGGTGGTTGCTATTTGCTGTGGTATGCTTAGCAGGTGTGTCAAGTAGACTGATAGCAGAGAGAGGGAGTGGAAGGAGCCTAGCTGTTGGACATATTAAGAACTAATTGTCAAAATTTCAGTCTAGAAGTTTTGCTATTCCTAGAGGAGAAAAGTCTTTTATTCAAAAGCTGAAAGTCTTTTTCTGAATGGAAAGAGCTGTAGTACTAAATTTCTAATCCTGACTCCCCCTGTATTTGGGTAACATCTAGTCATCAGGTCTATTATGTGCAGTATGTGGATTTCCTACACTGGGTGAAAAAAGGTAAGATACAGTCAGGGGTATACTGAAGGATGCCTTGGAAGGATGTTACAAACTGATAAATAAACTTCAGAAAGGATGTGACAGTACTATTGCTTATTAAGCCACTGTTTATTGTTGTTTTTGGAGAAAACATTTTAGATCAATTATTGCTTTTAATTGTAAAAGCTTATCCAGTTATTGTGTCAGGTCTCCAAGCTGACCTATATGTCTCCAGATGTTGTTAAGTCTTGCTTGATGTGAATGCTTCCATACCTTCTTTTGTTTGAAATCAGATTTGTAAGTTATTGAAGCTGTGATGTTGTAAATCTGATCCTCAGTAAGAGTGCTTGCAAGCTATTTTTGTAGAGTCCTGTGCTGATAATTACTTCAATTTCCTATGAGTCTGGTGGCTTACATGAAAAAATCCCAGGGTCTCATTGAAGACACACTCATACATATGCAAGAGCTGAACTTAAAGGTCACTGCACTTCCTGATTTGAGGACATACTTGTATTGTGTCTGAAGAGAAAGCTTCCCTTGAGAACTAAAAGGGAAACTGTAAATAAGAGCAGGGATTAGACTGAATCCAATATTTATGGCAAAGCAAAGTTGCTTACATGATTTAGTCCCATTAAGTTTAATGGAATTATTAACTGCTCAGTATTTTAAATAAGATTTCTCAGTCTGGATATAAATTAAATGTGACCTTGTATTTCGGCTTCTGAAGTACATGCACTGAGTTCAGCATTTTATGTCTAAATATTTTCATAATATTCCTTTGATACTGAGTTTTAGTAAAACTCTTGAAGTCATCAGCTAATCGAACATTAAAATATTCTTGCTTATTCCTGTCATCTTTGGAGGCTGCAGTACTCAGAAAATTTCAGGAAGCAGTTATCCTAATTGCTTATTTCTAAACAAATAAGTACATTTGTTATCCATTAGATGCCCGTTAATGACTTAAACTTGACTCCATTGTAATTGCAGAAATATACTGAAAATGACATAAGAAGCTGTTGTCTTGCTGAAATAAAGCAAACTGAAGAGAAATACACTGAAACTCTGGAATCGATAGAGAAAGTAAGACAAGACGCTACTTAGAGAATTGTTACTTATGTATTTTTATAACTGTCTAGAAAATATAATGATGTATTCAATGTGTGTATATATATTTCTTTTTTCCTTGCAGTTCTTCATGGTGCCATTGAAAAGGTTTCTGTCAGCATCAGAATTTGATGATGTTTTCATCAACATTCCCGTAAGTAATTGCATATTTAATGAACAGATATAAGGTTCATAGCTGGTTATATTTGCGTTGTATGTTACAGCACAAAATGATTGTTTGAAACACAGTACACAACGCATTTATGTAGATATTGGAGTAGGTGATAAAAAAGGATGTGCACACTAGTTTGTTTTTTTTTTTTCCTGCTTGAGGGAACAGGATAAGAGAAATAGTAGTATTGTGTCGGATGGCGAGTAGTTATAAACTGGAGTATCTTTGACCCATAGAAGCTAATAATTTATAGAAGATGGATTATCTTCTAGTATGTGCTGGCATTTCAGTGATGGTACAATGTTGTGCCTCCTAGGTTGCTTACTGTGGTACGCTGAGTGGTGCTTTTGTTAGGATTTATGCTGCTACTCTGCAAATCCTTGTATCTACCCTGGCTCTGTCATAATTGAAGACGTTTTGAAGTTATGATAACTCAGTTTTGGATTCAGAATCTGGCACTGGAAAGAATACGGAAATCTTAAATCTTAATCCCTCCTCTTAAGGAAACTATCTCTTTAGAAGTATCTAGGAGACCTCTTTATTTGACTGAAATCTTAAAAGTTTCTGTGATTATTACTTTTTTCCGCTTATTTTTGGCCTAATCATAATAGAATGACAATTTACATGTGTTTTTAGTTGATGGAAGTATTCAGCAGTGTCTTTATCTGACTTTAAAGGAAGACATCAGACATGGTCTGAAGCCTTTGTCATTACAGACAAATGAAAGGAGTGTTCTTTTATGAGGCACAGTGTAAAGAAAGAGTCCCCAGAGCGTGGCCCATGGGCCACATCAAACCTTTATTGCCTGTAAAAGATCACCTCTGTTTTGGTCATCTCTGGCATGTCCTGCAGGCTCTCAGGGCTGTAGGAGGAGGTGTTGGGGATTTTTTTATTCTGTGAGAGCCTGGTCTGTAAGAATGTTTTAGTTGCTGTTCCGGCACCATCCTGACAGAAGCTAAATTATGATAGTTATTACACTGTTGATGATACCTGATGCCTTGCTGTATTTGTTTGGCTATTAAAGTTTTCACCTTGAATCTGTAATTTCTTTCTTTGAATATTAGTCCAAAATACTGCCACAGATATCAGTAACCTACTTCTCTTCTTGAAGTATGTCAGCTGTCCTTTTACTTTTAAAAACAAACTTATATTCTGTCTTACATTAATGTTTCTTATTCATTGCAAATATGGCCCTGATGTGCCCTGCCTAATTTACTGTAAATCTCTTTTCTAAGGCTCCTTGTGTCCTGGCACGTTGACTTATGTGCACCAACAGACCTTAAGCCTGCCAGTGTGAAACACTGCACAGGGGTACAAAAGAGGCTTACATGGTGTAATCACAAACTTGCTACTTGTTAAAGAAATGTAATGGGATCAGATAAGAGGAGTAAAAAGAACAAAACGTGTTTATTTGAAACTGTATTTGAAACTAGGAAGACATGTAGTAAACTCTTATATTAAGGTTGTTTTACTTTTCATTATTGGCATTCGGTCTTCTGCTGTTACAAGATGGTGCTTATTTCTGGCTCCAGTAGCATTTCATGGGCATCCAAAAACATTAAAAGAACTGTAGGGCTTGCCTAAGCCAAAAATATGTGCAAACGCTTGGTCTGCTCAGACCTTGTCTCTGTAGCACTTCCTCAGCAGGAAGGCTGGAGGGCAGTGGAAGCTTGTTTTAAACTAAAAATAGCTGTTACAGAGAGCTCTACAGCAAACTGATGCAGAGAGCAAGTGCAGTAGTCTCAGAACAGAAGGGATTTGCCTCTGTTAAAGGGTTGTGGTGAACGATAATGCCATGTTCCTTGTTGAGTCTCTGAAAAATGATTGCTGGATGAAATCATCTGCTGATGTCAAAACAGATTTGATTTTTAAGAAAAAAAACAACCACCACCCCAAATCACTCATCAGTTTAAAGAGTGGTGGGCTCAGATTTCAAAGCTCTGTCCTATAAAATGTATGTATGGCTCTGTATTTGTCTGTGTATCTGTGTGCATATGTGTGTAGGTGTATATTTATGTACAAATACATTTGTGTACATCTGTCTGTGTATATACGTGTGTACACATATATAGATGCATTTCTATGTACAACTGTGCATGCATTTGAATTGAGAGGTGTATATATGGACACACAGAGGGAAAGAAAGTTGGAAGTATAGGTAACAGATACCAAAGTGTTGGAACTTTCATTAACTTCTAATGATATTAACATCAGTTTAATTTAAAACTTGAAATTGTAGATAGAAGCTCAAAAAGACATTTTGTCCTCTTAACATTAAGCTGTTTTTCAAAGGTGTTGCTTAGTTGAGTCCCTGCACACTCCTGAAAAAGTGTGCTCCTGTAATGTGTTAGTTGGGAAGCATTTCTATAATCATGTCTTTGCTGCAACTTAAGATTCTGAAGATATGACCATACAATTGCTAGCAACTGAATTTGATCTGTTTTAAGTTTTTGCTCTCTCATCTGTGATGTGGTGTGTATACTCTTAATTTTTCATCAGTGTGAAGTGAAATGTTTTCATTTAGTTCACAACTTAGTATTGCATATTATTTTTGTAGTATATCATTTACTGTATTAAGCCATCTTCAGTGGCTTTTTTTAAAAAAACAATCCTCTGTCTTTCATTGCAGTGGTTTGTACGCCACTTAGAGTGAGTTATCTTGATTTCAAAACTTTTTAACGTGTTTTGACTTAATCTCTTGTGAGTTCTCTGACAGTATGCATATATAAGGCTGATGTAATCTTACAGATTTTTGTCTAATAGTGAACACGTAAGGTGAGATGCTGCTGTACTCAGGGAGCAAATCTTTCTGCAGTATTCTTGCGTTCCTCTCAGCCATTAGTTGTCTGCTGTATTGGGAAACTCATTATGATTGCAGTTAACTTGGCGCTAGAACATCACTAATTGACCAATGTAATGTACAAAACTAATTTTTCACAGCTCAGGGACATGAATCATTACTTTATCTTGTCACTAAAGCATTTACTTGACTTGCTTAATTTTAAAATTATCATTATAAAATGAAGATGAATTAACAGTGCATGTTCCAAGCTAGAATAAATTAGTCTCTAATAGGTAGTTCTTGGGGTTTAGTTTTTCCTATTGCACTATATGGAAGATGTGGAAAACCTTGAAATTAGGTTCTACTCTCAAATGATCTATTTTCCAATTTATTGAAATTAATGGATCTAACATGAAATAGTTTATTTTTATATTCAAAGCTATAAGTCATTCTGGTTTTAAAAACCTTTCCCCTTCCTTATTACTATTTTTAAGGATTTGGTGAAAATTCACAGGAATCTAACACAGGACATCAATGATTCCATTGTTAACAAAAATGATCAGAACCTGTATCAAATTTTTATTAACTACAAGGAAAGGTAAGATTAATGCACGCTTACTAATTGTGATGTGCTCAATTCTCTCAAGTATTTTACCATATTTTTGTTTGAATGTTTCTGAAAAAGAATTGAATTTGATGTCAATATACTACTTAAGCTAGAATTTGGTGTTTTGAGCTTGAAAGTCAAAATGTAACCTATTGCTTTAGGACCCTCTTCCTACTCTGAGTTTTGGCAGTATTGTTACATAGATAAGTAACATTTATATTTTGAACAAAACTTAAATAGCTTATTTTGCACAGCATTTTTTCATGGAACTAGTCCCAGATTGCATGTACCTACATTGTTTAACAGATGAAATGTAACAAAAGGGGAAAAAATAAAGCAAGGATATATATTAAGGCTATTCTAGGTTAAAGAAAGCAGAAGTCATAACTTGAAAGAAGAGAAAGCAAGTGCAAAAGAGGAGAGAGAAGAGACTAGGGTCTTAGCCTATCCTGCAGTCAAAGGTGTGACAGTGAAGCAAACACTCTCTACCCTCAAACTGTGGGAAACTGCCAAGCCATTAACAGGATAGCTGTGGCAGCATGCCATGCCCTGTAGGCTAATTGCCATTTTTTTTTTACCCACCTTTTCAGATTGTTTTCTCTGCCAGCACTGAACAGCTGTTGGACTGTATAAATGAACCTATATGCCTGTGGTACTCTACTGAAAAACACTTGTACTGTGGGCTACAGTGCTGACCTACCTTGAAGTAACCCTTGGGTTGTGGTTAAAAATGAGTTCCTTCTTGGACCGGAGTGGGAAGACCTGTGGGAGCTAATTGGACTTGCTTGAGGGTGTTGGGGAAGGGGTATTGTTGTAGTAATAACAGGCTTGTGAGAAATTGGGCAGCAGCATCCAGAAAACATTAGAGAAGAGAGTTGTTTTCTGAGGGAGGAGGGTGTCCCAGGCTGCCCATAAACAGTGTTGCCTTTGGAGACCTTCTGTCTCAGCTTTTATGTTGGAGCAGAACATAGTTATTTCCCAGACTGTTAGACTTTCTGCTGCTGTAGGAGGGAATTAGGGAATGAGAAGTTGTTCTGGAAAATGCTTATCTTTCAAAAGATAGTTCTGAGATGTGTGCTAAAAGGGGAACAAAGGACACTGAGAAGAAACCTCAAGTTTATATTATACAAATAAAGGAGACAGATGGAGGTAGACTCCGCATCATAACCGCGTAGTGATTAAAAGTAGTCAGAAGTGGTAAGTTTTAAATCAGTATTGTCACTTTAATTGTGAAAAAAGAATTTAAGAAATAAAAAAGAATGATGAAGATTAGGCGAGAGAAAAGGCAATTTAGGAGGCTCCAAAGGGGAAAGCTCATGGGAACCCCCCAAAAAGGGATTTGAAGCATACGGAAGGAATCACCTCAACAAATATATTAAAGTGAAAGGAAACAGCACCTCTTTTCAATGGGACTAGCAGAAAGAAGCGCTCCAGACAGGGGCAAGAGGCTCCTGTCAAAACCACGCTCCTTCAAGAATCATTGCTGCCCTTGACAGCTATTGAAAATGTCTTGAGTTTGCATACACTATTATCTTCATCTGAGTATTCACAAGAGTATAACCTGGTAGGAACTACTGGAGATGGATCAGTTTGGATAACCTACAAGTTCTTTAAAGCTTAGCTGTAATTAATCCTGTTAAGCCTGTGTTAAAAAATTTATTCTTTACAACCTTGGAAACCTACAGTGCTGTAAATCCTACAGGCTGTTGTTCTGTTAAATAGCGGTTACGCTGCTTTTAATGAGTTCTGTATTTATCAGAACATATACATGTGAAGATTAAAGGAAATTGCAATCATTTTACAACACCTTGAAGGTAGCTCAAAATTGTATTCCCCTGACTATTCTTCCTTGTATTCATACTGCCCATTGAATGAAGTCTGTGACTAGTCCTATCCTCGCTTATTTAGGCACTGCTGCTTTTGAAAGGAGGATTGTATTTGTGAAAAATGATCAAGGATTGTTCTTAAATAAACAAATGTTCCTTTAATTGTTTATCTCTTTGATTTAGATTGGTTATTTATGGACAGTACTGCAGTCAAGTGGAGATAGCAATATCATGCTTAGACAACATCTCTAAGACAAAAGAAGATGTTAAATTGAAGTTAGAGGTATCAGTATTTTTATAACATACATAGGTACATATATATATTTTTTTAAAGAAAACATGTTACTATGAATATGCCCTGCTTTCATCCGGGTTGAAAACTTAACGATGAACAACTGTCTGGACTGATACATGAATGTTTTTCTCTTCCTTTTCATTCTTTTGGAGCCTCTGATCGAATGAATGTGAGCTGTCCCTGTACACATCCTGGCACTGAAATGAGTGGATTTTTGCCATTGACATCAGTAAGGTTAGGGTTTTTTTGGGAAGCAATCATCAGTGATACCTTTCTGTTTATCTTGACATCTCAGCTGACAACACAGAACTGCAGAATTACTCAAGTTGAGAGGGTCCTCTAGGCTGAACAAGCCCTGGTCTCACAGCCTCACAGGGCTTGCTGTCTGCCACAAGCCACGACCCTGGAGTCCTTCCCAGCAGAGCTGCTTCTGAGCTGGTCAGCCCTCAGGGTTAGTGTCCCTGATTAGTGCATACCAGGTGAAAGACTTTGCCTTCGTCCTTGTTGTCTTCATGAGGTTCCTATTGGACATGCCCTGAAGAGTGTCACCTGCACCTTCAATCTGATGTTGTCTGCAGACTTCCTGGGAGTGTCCTCTGTCTTTTCCTGCAGATCATTAGTAAAGATATTAAATGGAGGAGGGGTCCCTGGACAGACCCCTGAGAAGCTCTACTTGAAACTATCCCTCAGGTAGTGTAGAAAGCATTAGTCACTGCTCTTTTTGAGCCTCATGATCTAGCCAGTTTTTCATACACCCTGTAGTTCATTCATCTGGAGCATGACATCCCACCTTGGGTATCAGAATACTGTGGGAGATGATGCTGATGAAAGCCTTGCAAAAATCAAGGTAGACTCTTATCATCTGTTCATAGATCTAGACATTTCGTTGTGGAAACCAGTCAAAGTAGGTCAAGCGTTGATTTACCTGTGTTAAATCCATGCCAGATATTTGCAGTCACGTTCTTCATGTGCCTAGAAATTGCTTCTAAGGGGACTTGCTCCATAATTTTTACAGGGTCTGAAGTGAGGCTGACTGGCCTGTAGTTTCCAAGGATATCTTTTGCTTTTTTTTGAAGATAGATGTAATATTTGCTGCCTTCACTGTGCTTATAGACAGTGTCGTCTTTTTTTAGAACCACTTCTGTTGTCTGTGATGTTTATTCTACTCTCTTCTCATGCTGTTAAAGTATCTTAAGAACAAGTGTCCAGACTCGGTCTTATTTTGCTTAGCTATTATTGTCATATCAGCTGTTTTCCTTCATTTTGTTGATATTCTTTATCTCAAGCTTAATATAATTGCTTGGCCCATATATTGCTGAATTTTCATTTTTATAGCTGGAATATTTTTACTTTCTAACTCTCTGATCTTATTTTTTCTTCTGCTTTGAACTAGGAATGTTCCAAGAGGGCCAATAATGGGAAATTTACATTGCGGGATCTTTTAGTGGTTCCAATGCAAAGAGTGCTAAAATATCATCTACTGCTCCAGGTATTTTATTTTTGAAATTTAAGGGGGCTGAGAGCAAAACTGTGATTGTTTGTCATCAGTGGGTTGCAAGAATATGAGCTGAAAGTCTTTATCAAAGGAAGGTGGTTGACATTTCCATGGATTTGAGGCTGATTTGTTAGGAAATAAAATCCAGTCAAGTGCGAGTTTTCTCACAGAGATCATTCCTCAGAGCTGAAGCATATCTGGAGAGAAAAGAATAAAACACCATTGTTTCCTCAGTATCTGAACCCTTCATTCTTGGTACGTTAAAAGTGGTTAGTAGTACTAAACTGTAATCATGGTACTTTGAAATGTGAACCATTACCCTCCAAAAGAGGAAGCTGAGCCATACTTACAGAATACTTTTAAGATGCTTCTTTCTTATCATAAATTACAATAAAGCCATATTTATCTTGAAATGCTTGCTGGAATCCACAAAGGGTTAGCTTTTGCAGTTAGTCCTGTAATAAGGGTAAAGAGTCTTATAAATTTAATTTGATAGCTGTGCCAGGAGATTCATTAGTTCAGCTGCAAAGAAATATATTACTATATTAGACTGTCAACCCTGCTGATACTTGTAAAATGTTGTTTTAAAAAAATATCTACTACTTGTATGTGAAGTATTGTTTTGACTCTGCAGAGCAGCATATGTTCTATAATATTAATTTTTAAAAATATTTCTATAAATGAGCCATCAATATTTTGATCAATGGAAAATTAGAAAAAACCAAAATGAATGGTACAAGTACTTGTTAAAAAACTTAGGACATCCGAGTCTTGTTTTTATAATCAACCTGTATATTACGAAAAGATGGTATACAATATTTCACCATGCTCTAATGTGTGACACTATAGTATACATTGTACAAGAATGAAGTATTTTATAGACTTCGAAAGAAAAAAGTCCGGTAAGTTGTTAGAATTGTAATGTGAAGTATAAATACTTATTCCTTCATTTCCTAGAATTTTAGCAAGTTATTATGTTACCTGAAATGTATAATTCTTTTCTCAAATTATAAAGGAGGAGTAACGTATTTCCCCAAGAGGTTACTTTTTCAATTCATAGAAGCCAAAAAGCCCCTTTATTTTCCATATTGGAAGTGGCTAAAAAACCCTACTTAATCATTTACATTTGATTTAAGTATGTCTTCTGAGTCAGCTTTATCTTAGACGTAGTGAGACAGTGACTTCTTCGAAGCAGTTGCACAGTTTAGCTGAGGTTTTATTGCCAGCATACATCCCTCTCTGCAGACAAGTGCATGCTCTGGAATGCAGTGATACACCGTGTAGTACTGTGCAAACAAACTCAAGTGTTTAGCTGTGCTTTTGGCATGCACATACAGTAATGATCTGATTGGTAAGTTTTAAGTGCCAGGCAGACCAAACTGCCTCCTAAGGATGGTTCATTATCAGCTGAAGTCAGTGTTTGGGCTATACAGCAATCATTCTTAAATACTTGCCAATTACCTGTTTGCAGTAGTCCCCACTTCATTATAGGTGCTCACTATGGGTATGAAGATGTGAATTCTTGGGTTTTGTTTTCTGTTATTGGCTTTTTTCTTTTTTTTTTGGGGGGGGGGGGTGGGGTGGATGTGGGGTGAGGATGAGCAATGACAACTTAAACTTATAAACTGACAGCAATGTTTGAAAAGTTTTAATTGCTCTGCCCCCAGGAGCTGGTAAAGCACACTACTGATCCTATGGAAAAGGCAAACCTAAAACTGGCACTTGATGCAATGAAGGTAAGGCAATAACGTATTTGTCTTTGTTGGTGTCTAAAATGGTAGCTCAGAACTACATTTCTTGGAGGAGATAATGTGCTTCACAGCAGGTCAAATATGTTTTCACAGGTCACTGTGAGCTTTGTGAGTATGAAGGATTTGCTCAAGTCTGGGAAACAAGTTCAGTAGTTTTCTAAAGTGGAGGGTTTATGAAATGAAACTTCCTTATTTCATTTTTCTTCTACATCATTTTGCTGTCATATAATGAGATGAAAAACAAGTGTTTCAATAATGTTGGTCTCACTTCCAAATTCTAGAAATATTTCTACCACTGTAAGTCAGTCAATTCGAATCAAGGTCAGTAATTTCTCAGTGAGTGAAGACAGTTATCTTTCTTTACAAGACTCTTTTCTTCTGTCATCATGTGATCTCCATGGCTTTCCGTTTGCAACCAGTAGTGTCTTTCTGGAGATAGAGTATCTGTCACTAAACATTCACCTGCAAGTGGTACCAACTAATGCTTTATAGAATAGCTTTACTGCCTTTTGTATACAGCAGTCTATTATGTGCTCCTCTGCATAGCTTCAGACATGAAGCACAGTTCTGCTTCATTGCAGAATTGTGACATTCATGTGCTAGAACGGTGAAATTTTTCCTATCCTTTGTGGGGAAAGGGGGAAAGAAACCAACACTGCCTAGGTCACATTACTTTCTGTTGTAATCTGTATGATCCACAGAAGATGCTGTATTCAGACTAAGTTTTGGGTCACACAGCTGTCTCGTATTGTGTGACTGTCTGCCTTGAATGCCTGGAATACAGACCAACTTGCAAATGAGATTTTTGACTCTGCTTTTTTGTCATCAGTTTTTAGGCAGTGAATGCAGAGAGAGCCACCATGATAATCTCCTGTAGAGAGATGTCTAAAATGGAATGGCGCAGGGTTGCTTCTGTCTAGTGGCAAGCCATGCATCCTGGCTGCTGCTAATTGTCTAGGAAAATAACCCTGGGCTTTATTCTCCCTCGCTCCCCTTTTTCTTTTCTGTTTGCTGACTTGCTTCATTGTTTTTTGTGTCTGTTGGACTGGAAATAGAAGACCAATTAAGAAATCACTTGCCAGAGCAGCCATGGCAGTTATGTACTGCCTGGCAGGACAGAATGAGCCAATTAAAAACCCCTCAAAACCATCTCCCTCCCCAACCCACAAAAACTCCAGGTGTGGGCATCTCTCCTTAAGATTGCAGTATTGTTTGCCTCTTGATTTACTGTGTCTTCTTACAATAGTTCCTGCTGGTGTAGTAGAAGTAAGTGTGTAGCATCGATATGTTACATCTAAAAATCCTGGTGTGTCTACTTGAAAATAAAATGTCTTTGGAAAAACTGCCAAGAAAGTGGTACTGATTCCAAGAAAGAAAATTCTAGGAAGGATTATGTTGTCAGATTTCTTTTAGCAGCAAGAGAAGAGGTTATTTAATTTCTACACTAACTCTTTTAAGACTGATGTGAATGTGTCCTGCACAGATTCATTTGGGTAGCTAGCATAATGGTTGCAGCTATTTTTAGATTCTGTTTAAAAACATCTTAGGAATAAGATGTATCTTTCTCCCACCCTCCAAATTTGTGACCGTATTGAAGAGATACAGTAAAAGCAAGTTGTGAAGATCAGTTCTTTTCCAACTGCTGCTCTGAGCATCTGTGACCTTACCAATTACTGCTCCTGCTCACTGCTCATCCCTAGCCATAAACAGAGGAGCCCCAGCAAACTGTCACTGTTACTCAAGCAGCATGTTCAGAGCATTTTAAAGGCTTTAGTGAAACATGTACAGTACATGTTCTGGTAAAGGGGACAATAATGATCACAACTTGTATATCCTATTAAAAGCCCCCTTTAAAATCTGCTGTGTAATGTCTTCTCTCTGCCGTGCAATAGTAAGAGCAAGATCTTAGTACTGGGGCAGTAGCTTCTTCTCTCCTAAAAAGCACCCAGGCTTATGGTATGTTTACACCTTACATGCTGCCTTTGAGCTGCCTTACATACATATTCTGCTATATGCTCTATTTACCTTCTGTCTTATTCTTAGATATTTAGATGTTGTTCACTGCTTTTCCGGACCATAAGTGTGCTGCATAAATTCTATTTCCATCTTTAATCTTGAAAATAAGACTTTAATGAAATTCAGAAAAAATGAGTCCTTTTTTACAGTTTATTATATGTTTCTCTCTTTCTTGTTACTAAATTTGTGTTTCAATAGATATGATGATGAAAGTTGTAATCATGATTGAAGATATGCAGAGGCTTTTTTCCTTCTTTATTCAGACACCCATATTGGTAATTCCTAGACATTAAAGATTTTTATTAAAAAAAAAGACTAAATATACAGATAAGTCAAAGACAAAATTAGAAATAAATTTACCAAAATAATGTATTAAAGTAGTCTGTTAAGGAAAATTTTTTTCCTCCCTCCCTTTTTCTGTTGATATTCTAGGACTTGGCTCAATATGTAAATGAAGTGAAGAGAGATAATGAAACACTCCGTGAAATTAGACAGTTTCAACTATCAATAGAGAATTTGGTATGTGATACCTCTCATCTATACGGTTTTAAAATCACTTTTGATCAAATATACTGACAGATGTATTTTTTCCCCATTTCATATGAGATTATAGTACACTTGGTAATACTTAAGTATAAGAATGCTTTGCTTGGTCTGGAATGACATAAATATTTAAGTACAACAAATTCTGCTATTTTGGGAGTCCACAGTTAAATACGTTGGCATAGTTAAAGGCTTGTGTTTGCACAGTGACGAAGGTGTTCTTGCAATAGGAAAAATTTTTCCGTTTGAAGACAAAAATGGAATGGACCCATTCTTTATTTAATTTACATGCTAGTGACAAAAAGATGTTGTTTTCAGGCCTGGAAAGTCCTTTTTTACGGTAAAGAGAGTGAGTGGTCTAACATCTGAATGTGTCGTTGTCTTGACGTTTTCGCTACATTGAATCATACATGTTACTTCTGTTTCAGAATCATTCCCTCTTACAGTATGGAAGACCTCAAGGTGATGGAGAAATAAGGATAACTACGTTAGACAAACGTGCAAGGCAAGACAGGTGATGGCATGACTTCTGGTGTTAAAACAGTTACTGAAAAGTAACTCTTTTTAGATTTGAGGTCAAGTCAGTGATTCTTGAGAGTACTTTCCATTTCACTGTACATTCACAGAGCCTATCTGCTGTTCACCAAGTGAATTTGCAAAGTGATGCATGGGAAGTTAGCTATTATGTTATCATCTAAGATCACCGAAGTCCCTTGCAAGTAGGAAGCCTCTACCAAAAGTACTTTCAGTGTTTTTTGTTTTGTTATTCAGTAATTTAGTTGTTCACCTTCAAAATTTTAAATGCCATAAGCAAAGGTGTGTAAGATAAGACTTTGGGTGTTGGCTTTCTGGAGTGTTTTTAACCATTTTTATATTGTATTTTCATAGGCATATCTTCCTGTTTGATCTAGCTGTGATAGTTTGCAAACGGAGAGGTGATAATTATGAAATGAAGGAAATAATAGATCTTCAGAAATACAAAATTACAAATAACCCCACTACTGATAAAGAAAATAAGAAGGTAAATATATGTTGCTAATTAATATACTAAGTATATTTTAGCAGCAATTTTAAATATTTTGCAGGAGTTCAGAACATATATACAATTTATTTACAAAGTTTTAAGTTTTAAATGTAAGTTGAAGTGAATATTTAGGGATTTCAACTTTGTTTATTTTGATGTAATTGAAACATTTGAGTAAGTCGTTCCTAAATGAACACAGTAGTGTGGTCTTGCTGTTCCCAAAATCAGTGGATTAACAAACATAGCAATGCTTCTTTAGTTTTTCTTTTTTTTTTTTCTTTTCCTTTCTTTATAACTGATGACCTTCATATTGCCAATCTTTCTATGCAGTGGTCTTATGGCTTCTACCTCATTCATATCCAAGGTCAAAATGGTTTAGAAGTTTATTGCAAAACTAAAGACTTGAAGAAAAAATGGCTTGAACAATTTCAGATGGCTCTGTAAGTATGTTTTTATTGAGGTAGAATCATGCTCATCACCAATGTAAGGATGTGACTTAAATTATGCTGAAATGCTTTTGTATTTAGATTTTTTTTTTAATACAGCCTAGTTATCTATATTATTTGACTTTCTGAGAAACAACTGACTGACATCTTCATGATGTCATATTTACCTGAAACTCCTCTTGTAAAAGAAAGAGGGCACTCTAGGCTTTCCAACTTTGCTGTTCACACTGATTTTAGTAATAGTGTCTTAAGCAACCAGGGGGAAATATTAATTGTTGAGCAATAAATATCTAACATAATAGTGACTTTTTCCCCCCTCTCATGTTTATTTTGATTACTTGAAATATATTTTTTGAAAGGTAATGCTGATATTTGAGAGGAGATCCTGGCGTCTTTCCTAGTGGCTTTTAACTAATTGATTGTTTAGTATTAGAATGAAGTTGCTTGACTTAGTAAATTTAGTTTCAAAAGGCTGAATTCCTTTGTTTTCAACTAAAAGAGGAGGTTGCTTTAGACTTCTTGATGAGTTAATTGTTCAGATGCAGCATTGCAGATTACGTTATTGTTACGCAGCCTGAGCTTTATTTCCATTTCTGATTCTTGTCAGAAAGACAAACATTATTATTGCCACCTCAGGTATTCTAATTAAATTTAAAACATGCGAACAAGGAAATCGGATGGCAAGGCGACGTGTGCTTTGTGGTTAAAAAAAAAAAGCGTGATGAGGAGTGAGATACTCCCAGTGAAAATGGAGAGACAGCATTAATAAAGGTTGTTTTGGATGTGATTGTAAAGGTTTGTGGATTCAGAAGAAAGGCTATTTTGAGCTGATGTGAGTGAAACTCACTCAAATTATATATATTTTTTTAAACCTTAGTATTATGAGTGCTAATGGTTTAAATGAAAAGATAAGAGAGGAGAGCTTGGGCTGGACAGATATCGAGACCTGCTTACTAGGGTTCCTATCTTGCCATTTTTGTCTTCCGTAAAAATCAACATGTGTTTTGGCACAAATTTCTGAGTAGCATAGTGGGGGGTGGGAAGAGGTGTTTATCTCAATGTGTGCAGAAAGCTGAGTATTTTGCCTGTTTCTGTCCCTATGCTCTGCCTGCTGCTCTTCCTGTAATGTCATTATTAATGTTTACTTAAACATAGATAGAACATGTATGAAGAGCATGAAGAGCATGAGGAACATGGATTTATCAGCTTTAGCATTACAACTATTGATCACTCTTCAGGCATCCTGGTCCAGTGCACAAAAAAAAACCAGCCAACCAAAAAAAATTAACCAAGGAGCTAAGGAGAGCAGCAGTAAGAGCACTATGTTTTTTTCTCAGGATCATATCCTCAGTTCTTCCCAAACATTTTTGCGGTTCTGTGCAGGACCCCTGCCTCCCACTGCTGTGTGTGTGGTGGGTGAGTGCAGCTGCATGTCCTTATCCAGTGTTAGGCACCAGCCAGTGCTTATGGGCTGTTTGTGAGCGTGCCTTTGCGACCTGTGGTTTACTGCTGCTGGTTGCCCTATGCGAGCAGAACAGATGGGTCCTGAAACGCTGACAAGTTAATGTGCTGCTCTTTCCTCTTGCGCAGATGGAGTTGGTTGTTGAAAATGAGTGTTGCTGCTGTCAACCTTGTCTTGGATGGATGTTTGTCCTTCTCATAAACCCATACCTCTTGTTTAACCTCTTCCTGTGTGGTTAAGGGCTATAATGCAGTGACAGGAGAACTGGAGCAGCAGAGTTGCTTCAGGTCAGGGCTGAGATGCAACATGATATAGTGCCATTATTTGCACTGTGCAATGCTTTTACTCCCTTATATTTATAATCACTAGGATTGAAAACAATGGGGAGCTTTTATGCTTTCTGAAGTTTTTATACCTTCCCCTCAACTTGGTTACATGGGTTTGACTTCATAGCATATTTCCCTCAGCAGCTCTCCCAAAACATATCATACCTTGGTGTATGTAGTGATAATTATATTCTAATGCATGCTGAGGCACAAGAGTTCGCATTTTGTAATAAACTAAGCCAAGTGTTTTGAACAGGTGATTGGTTGGTTTGATTTGTTGTTTTCAGTGGTCTCATTGCTGACTGTGTAGGTTATCTGTTCTAGTATGTTTCTACTCTGAAAAGTAGTCATGATGGAAATTACGCTATTATTCGTCATACTCAATTATAATTACTGCTTCTATGGACAAAATACTTCTCATTACCTAAAAATTTTACCGAGAGTGCAAAAGCAGCACAGTTTAAGGGGTGACTTACATTCTTTCTTGATTCTGAGAAATTATGTTGTTTACTGAGTTCCAGACAGAAATTTCAATTCAGTTTTGTTGCCTTCGGGACAACTTTCTGTATGAAGTCAGGTCTGTGCCAGTGTTAATCTAAGAATATAACAAGAGAACAAATTAGGATCTCTTCTTCTATTTTCAAATTAAGAATTAACCTTGTTGCCACTAGAACAGTTTTATTGGCATAACTATGTTAGCTAGGCTGTAATTTTTTATTTTTATTTTTTTAGAAGCGTAGGTGTTTATACCAGTGTATGAACAACACTGATTATAGTTTTATTGCAGAAAAGGCACCTACTGTTGAGATGCTAGTATCATTGAGATGAGAATTTGTCTCCAGATATGGGAAACTTATGTTATTGAGGAAGTATGAAATAGAGGAGAACACTGCTTTGCTGGGTGGACTTGGTTGGTTTAGGTTTGGAGGGCAGGAATACGTCAGGCACACTTGATATAGAAAAATATTTAAAGGAAGGATGAAATCCCAGCGCAATTCCCAGAGTGTTACTTTTTAGACTAGTAAGTTTCTGTTAGAACAAGTTTCACAAACCTGTGAAAATGTTCTGTCTCTTGGCCAGCTCTCTTGTTAGTGTGGTATATGGCGAGTTGCTTTGTCATGGGGGAGCTTGGGAGCAATGGGTTACTGGTCATAAGAAACTGAGTAAATTGTTTTTATTCTTATGGCAGTTCTGGTGCTACAGTATCTATTTGCTGTTTTCCTGAGACTGTTGCTTTTTGTAGAAAATACGTAATACCAAAACACCTCAATTTTTATTTTTCCTAAGAATTTCTTGAGGGTTATTGATGAAGCCTGTTCATACACTACATCCTCAGCTGCAATGATACTGTGGCACGGCTGAATTTGATGCTATTGACCTATTTGCAGTAATCTCGACAGTTGAGGCTGTCACCTTCTTTGTTCTCCCCCCCCCCCCCCCCCGCCTTTTTCTTTTTTAAAGTTTATTGTGTATAACCTTCAAAATTGCTGGTTGTTTGACAGTGCTGGATTTTCTAGGTGACAATAAAATGAAGTAGGACACTGGAACAGCGCAGTTAACATTGCAGTCAAACTCTTGAAGCTGAAACTTTGGTTGGACTCATGAATCTCATGAATTAGAGAGGTTTTTGTAAAGCTAGCGAACAGAGACCAGTGGAGGATGTTTTAACAGGAGTCGTATCACAAGTGACTGAGTTCTCTCTTGGTGAGCCTGTTCCTTCACTGATGTGAGTGGAACTTAGACATGCACAGGAGGAGTGTAACCACTTATTGCCCTAGAAGAGATGTGCCGCTTAACAGCGATAGTCGTTAATTTGAACAGTTGCCGTTTTGTTCTTGGAACTTTGTTCATAGTAATGGATGAGCTTATAGCTCTTTGGTTAAATAAGTACCTTTTAAAAGGTAGTACCACAAAGATTTTGTTGTACTACATGTGGAATGTTTAAATTTAATCTAGCTTGTCAAATAGCATTGGTTTACATGCAAAGTCATTCCATATCCAAGATAATATTAATAGAAGTGTACAGCCAAATTACTGCACCAAATTACTCAGCCAAATTAGAGACATCATGTATTAAATGAAAGTTTGTCAGCAATGTGATAAAGTGCATGGTTTATTTGCTGTATCTAAGTCATTAAAAACCTCAAAAACTGATTGTGAGAGAGACAATTTTCTGTCTAATCTCTTTTCTCCTGTATTAAAAACAACCAGAAGAATCAGAACAAATATATGTTTCATAATACACCTACAAATTACATAAAGCATTTCATACTTTAATGTTAATCAGTTTATGCTAAAAGGTAAGAGCATTGGTTGATATATTTTTTCTCCTAGAAAGCTCTCCTACAGATGATTTCCTTATTTTAAAAGTGCTTATTTTAACAAATAGTTGAATAATATATGTTTCAATTAATTTATGCTAACCCTTCTTTATTAAAAGAAAAAACCCCCTTCGAAGTTGAAGTTGTCCTCATCTATTGTCTCAGTTATATTCCTTTGGAACTACTTATCTGACTAATTATCAGGCTTGATTTCTTATTATATGGCAACTACTTTTCTTGTCATTCCTGTGATGAGTTTAATTCTCTTTTATTTCATCATGAGATAATAGAATAAATACTGAAAGAAAATATGTTGATTAATACTACAGCTGTCTCATGTTGACACTAAACTTTCTTCAGTCCACTAAATATTTCATAGAATCATAGAATGGTTTGGGTTGGAAGGGACCCTAAAGATCATCTAGTTCCAACCCCCCTGCCATGGGCAAGGAAACCTTCCACTAGATCAGGTTGCTCAAAGCCTCATCCAACCTGACCTTGAACGCCTCCAGGGATGAAGACATCCACAACTTCTCTGGGCAACCTGTTCCAGTGTTTTACCACCCTCACTATGAAAAATTTCTTCCTTATATCTAATCTAAATCTACCCTCTTCCATTGGTTTAAAGCCATTGCCCCTTGGCCTATCACTACCCACCTTTCTACAAACTCCCTCTCCACCTTTCTTGTAGGCCCCCTTTAGGTACTGGAACGCTGCTATAAGATCACCCCAGAGCCTTCTCTTCTCCAGGCTGAACAACCCCAACTCAGCCTGCTGTCAGAGGAGAGGTGCTCCAGCCCTCCGATCATCTTTATGGCCCTCCTTGGGATTCGCTCCAGCAGCTCCATGTCCTTATGTTGAGGACTCCAGAGCTGAATGCAGTATTCCAGGTGGGGTTTCATGAGAGCAGAGTAGAGGGGCAGAATCATCTCCCTTGACCTGCTGGCCATGCTTCTTTTGATGCAGCCCAGGATATGTTTGGCTTTTTGGGCTGCAAGCGCACCTTGCTGGCTCACGTTGAGCTTCTCATCAAACAACACCCTCCTTTTTGTGCGTAGTTTGTTTTATGATCACAGTAAAGCATGGATGGAGTGTGTGTTGTCTTCCTCACAATGGTGGAGACCTTTTCCATGAAGGGCCACATACAGTGTTGTCTCACTGACTTAATACCTGAATCCATTAGTATAATATGGCATGCAATATCTTATGCTGGTTTGTGCTGAATTTATTTTGTCATCATGATGTCCAGTTTGCTGAAACCAGTCTTTCTCTAGTTTCTCAATTGTGCTCTGTAATCCACTCTTAAAAATGGCCATCAGCAAATTTGACTTCAGTATATATTCCTAGGTAGAAACATATTACATGGAAATTAAATTTAAAATGTGATCACAGAAGAATTTATGTTGGAAGGGGTGTGTGGAAATTGTCTACTTTGGTCTCCTGAAGGTCTTAAGTTACTCAGGGCCTTGTCAGCTTGAGTTTAGTGCTATTGGATTTCAAGATGCACAGAACCAATACTGTAAAGTCTCATGCAACAGTGTTGTAACACACCTTTTAATTAGGCTTTACTCAACATCTCTCTTTCACAAACTGAGAAGTGCATGAAAACGTCTTGCAGGCAGAGGAAGAGACCTTTCTTAATGTACTTAAAGTTTCACCTTCAGAAGTACTATGATTGTAGTTTCTGCTTTGACATTGTTTCTGAAATGGTAATATTAATGTCATGTCTAATTAGTAATACCTGAAAAGCAGCGGGAAACACATGTTCATTATAGTGATTAGGGTGTGCATTAATTGCATGCAGTTAATGAATCTGTGTTTTTCTGGTTTTGTTTTTTTTTTTTTAATATCCAAATAAAAGATTTCAGACATGAAAGCTGTGTAGCACTCAAAAAATTAGTGGTTTTAGTTTTAATTACACTGTATTTAAATTTTAGGTCACTACAGAGTTTGTGCAGCAGTATGTTTTTGAAAAACTACCATTTCAGTTGGGTGTAAATTCACGCCCTTTAACTCAAGGGATGCAGGGCACTATCTGATTGTAAGGAAATAATCCCGAGACTCATTCATTCTCAAACCTGAGATGTGTGTGCAATGTTTTAGATTAGGCAAGCTACATAAATCATAGATAGAGCTTGTTGGTTTTCTATATTTTAAAGAAAAGTAGGAAAAGAAACAAAGTAGATAAGAAGTATACTCTTACCTATTACCGTATCTATTTCCGGATTTGATTTGCACTCTGTGACTAATGACATTGGTCAGATTCAGCTCAAATAGATCTGTTCCCTCAGATAGTGCATTAATAATGCATATGCATTAAGACTTTTTCTGAGAGAAAATTTGAGCTCTGACATATTAAATTAAAGCTTTCTTATCTAAGGCTTTTAAAGTGCTCTGACGTCTACTGCATTTTTCAAATAGCCTGCAAAGGTGTTTCACTTATACCAACCTCACGTAGGTTACCAAAGCAATAAACAAACATGTCTGCATGGGCTTCTCCATCAGTATAAATATTTCAGTACTGCAAAAATGAATGCCAGGTTCATGTCTGCCGAAGAAGAATGGCCGCCTGTTCTTTACTATGATTCCATTTGTTTTTGATGAAATGTTTTTCAGGATTATAAGCAACCATTCACAACATTTATAGTTATGCAATTTCTTTAGATTATTCCAGACACAGCAAGACTGTGTGAAGATTCTGTATACCATTAAGAGCACAGTGTAAGGACAGCGTAGAATGTGAAAGCAAAACAGAATTTATGAAAACTGTGTGAAACACTTGGAGGTGATAAATATACTTTGATACATCTTTCCTAGTCCTTATGTTTTTACAATTTACCTTATAACATGTGGGGTATATCACTATGAAAATTAGTAAGAGTTTCTTAAAATTCAACATCAGTGTGAAATAAATTGATAGTGACACTACGTCATAAAAATAAAGTACTACTGGCTAAATATTGTTTTTTGTGCAAGGTGTTAGGGTTTTTTTGATCTATAAACTTGAAATGCTGCATTACATTTTTGCCTTGATACTTCGGCTATATGAACAGATATCCTAATTTTTCCCTACAAACCAATGCCACCTTTTTTCTTAGCAGATTTAGGTGCTTGGTAATTTACAAGTTTATGACTGTATACGTCTTATATTTTTACATTGTCTACTCCAAAATGTAGATAGATATTTGTCTTCAGTTAAGTGTAAATATATGCTAAAATATTTAAAGCTTATCAAGACAAGCAACTTTGTGTATTTAGAAGACTGAAAACTTTCACAAATAAGACTGAGCCAGTGAATATTAATACATATAAAGTATTGATGCTTTTGATTTACAAATTTTAATGTGTGAAAGAGCTTTGTTCCTATCAGTTTTTTTTTAAAAAGTTATATAGGGAATAGCTTAGCTTGAAGCAGTCCGTCTTCCATGCTTTTCAGGCAAGTAGGCTGATAAAGAAAAAGGAGAGCCATTATCTTATTTGAAACAATACAGTATGTTACCAACAAGTTAACAAGATAATTTCCTTGATCTCAAAAAAGCCACTCATCATATGATCAAATAAGCAAATTTCCTAGCAAAGTCTTAGAAGTTGTGTGTTCTTGATCAAAAGCACAATTTACTTGTGATATAGTTAATTTAATTATATAACGTGTCTTCTTGATGGAGACTCTTTGATGTGACAAGCCAGAATGTTTGAGTATTAGCATATGGAGAATTGATTGATTGATCAGTTCAGTAAATAGCATCTTCAAAGATGATTCTGAAATATAACAGCCTAGCTGGAACAGAGAAAATGAATTAGCTGTAAGTAATCAGTATTGCTCCTGAGAAAAGAAGGTAGAAAAGAAGCTGAAAATCATCTGTTTTGAAATGGCATTGCCCACCTCCAGTGATCACCTCTTAAGAACACCATTTTCTCTCTTCACCTCTTTACAGTAAATAATGAAATCCTTGTAAACATTGAAAAAGCATTATTTATATTTTTGTCTCTGCACTCCTAATTTGTAATTTTATTATTTTTATTACACAAATGCCTGTTAGATGACAGCATGTTGCATGAGGTGATGAATTGAAATGGTGATAGTTGCACAGAGACAAAACGTTTTATATGGAGAGAAAAGAGAGGGCAAATGTAGGGCTGGTTCCGCTGGTTGCAGGAAGAGGATTCTGAGGGGAGTCTGCTGCATATCAGAGCAGAGAGTGAGGTTGAACATCTCTGGAGACCAACTTTGCATGAAATTGTTCATATGAGGTTTGGCTGAAATCTTTTTGTCTTGCGTCACAGTAAAGTATATGATTTTCTGTTTCTTAACTCCTACTGCCTGTGTTATTACCTAAAACATTCGAATGTGTAGCAAACATTAGCTATGTTTAATCGTCTAGTTCAATTTTCCAAAATTTTCTGAGATGCTTAGTACTAGTTGTCATGGCTAACTTCTAAGGTGCTTAAAATCTTGAAAGGAGGTCACTTTGCCACAAAACAAGAATTTTAACCTAGAATGTCTTTATCAATAATTTCTGTTAGCAATTAATAACTTAGAAATAACTTATGGCAGATCTAGGTTTATTAGATGCATTTTCTGCAGTACTGTTAAATATTTCATAGATTTCATAGATTTCTAGGTTGGAAAAGACCTTAGAGATCATCCAGTCCAACCATCCCTAATCCCCATTAAACCATATCCCTAAGTAGTTCATCCACCCTATTCTTAAACACATCCAGGGATGGGGACTCAACCACCTCCCTGGGCAGCCTATTCCAGTGGCTGACAACCCTTTCAGAGAAGAAATACTTCCTAACATCCAACCTGAATCTCCCCTGACTAAGCTTATACCCATTTCCTCTTGTTCTATCACCCATCACTGATGTAAAAAGCCCTTCCCCCACCTCCCCACCATCCCTTCTCAAGTATTTGTAGGCTGTAATCAGGTCTCCCCTCAGCCTCCTCTTCTCCAGGCTAAACAGCTCCAACTCCCTCAGCCGCTCCCCATAAGTTTTATTTTCCAGCCCCTTGACCAGTTTAGTCGCCCTTCTTTGGACTCGCTCCAGGAGCTCAATATCTCTCTTAAAGTGAGGGGCCCAAAACTGGACACAATATTCCAGGTGCGGCCTCACCAGTGCCGAGTACAGGGGCAGGATCACTTCCCTATTCCTGCTGGTTACACTATTCTTGATACATGCCAATATCCCATTGGCCTTTTTGGCCACCTGGGCACACTGCTGGCTCATATCAAGCCGGTAGTCAACCAGCACCCCCAGGTCAGTATAATAAGTAAAACTGGAATGTAAATTTTCAGTGTCTTCAGGTATTAACCTGTGCCATTTTCTTTATAGGCTACGCTGCATGAATACAGCATAAGGTTTCATGTCACATACATTTAAAAATGTTCTTCAGCAGTTCGTGCTCAGGGTGTTCATAATTCTGCACAGTTCTGTATGGAGCATTTTAAATTATTATAAGCATAACATGGAGTGCAGAATAATAACAGCTCTAAAATGTAAAGGTCTAACTAGAGGTTGAGAGTTGAGGAGAGTTCAAGGTATTTAGTTTCATCTGAGCTCCCTGTAGTATTTCTTGTTTTAAAACTTAAACCAGTTGCAATTCACTGCAGACTTCTTATGTGATACTTCATGCATCTGCTTATTTGTTATGCCTCTGGGCTCACAGGTGGGCATACATACATTAACCATTCTCTGAAGTCAAGTTTTAATCACATGAAATGGCTACTCGGTTTCAAATATAATGCACTTTTAATATTATGGGGTACTTTGCAAACATCTACCTACAATAGAACCCTGCGTAATTTCTGGTGACATGATTGCATTTCTTGAGGAGACTGATATGAGAAAAAGATCTTCAAAACCTGACCTAAATAGCATTTCTGAAAAAATGGGTCAAAACCAAAAATTAGAAGTATGATTAGAACTTCCTATCTTGTTTTTCCCTTTTGGGGGAAAACTGTCCACCCCAAAGAAAGGGCAGCTTGTCTCACTGTACTGTTATGCAAAATCTGTGACTCTGCTGGACAGCCTGTCCCCAACCCAAGAGCATCCATACGTGGGCACTTACTGCTGTTCCATGTCACTCAGGAAAACGTGCTTGTGGGATTGCTGCTGAGGGAATACAAGGTTCCTCTTCTATCCAAGTTGATGGTCCTATTGAGTTATGGCAATCTGGAGGAACATCTCTGGGATTAAATGATACCTGTGAGGTTTATCATCAGTCCCCTGAGAAGAATGGCTTGTTTTAGTCAGTCTTTACAATGTCTTTGCTTTCTTTGTATTTACTCAACAGTGTTTAGGTAGCACCTGCCCTTGATACATACACTGTCTTGTTTTACAGCTAATTCACGTTTGAAAGGAGCTTTTTGATCCATTTGCCAAGAGTTACTTTTGCATTTCTGTGTGATGTATTTGTTCTTTATTTTCCTATATGTACTGCTATTCCTGCAATTAAGCATGTGTGTGCTTTTCATAGTGGAAAAATGATGTGCATATATCTGAAGAATACAAAACATTGACTCCCCCCTGCCCCATAAAATATTTTTCCTTCCAGTTTAAGAAAAAGTAAATTTAGTTTAAAAATACTTGAAGTCAGGGAAAGAGAAGTTGAGTTATTAATTAAGTACTCCAGAGAAGCAATATTTCAACATTAATTGAAATGTTTGTAATGGGTATAATCAACACCTTCTCAGTGGCCTTGACCCAGGGAGGGGGAGAGTCTGTACAGGTCTTAATTGCTGAAGTCAAGCTAGTATTGAAAAGCTTCCAAGGAAGCAATTAAAAGAAATAGCCCTCAAAATACAGCAAGAAAGATGGAAAAACTGATCACTAGTGAAAGACAGCAATGGACCTTGCAGGCAGGTTGTTTAAACTACAGCTTCTAGTTGGTAGCATTAAGGGTAATAGCAAATAGATTGAGAACAAAAGGAGGAGGACACTTTTTTTGTGCTGTGTTTTGAAGTCTCCTTCCTTTGACTCCTTGCAGAATACGAAGCCACAAGTTGGTACGCTTCCAGTGCTCTCTGCTGCTGGATACCTTCTTGTTGCGAGTGCTGTGTGATGAAATTAACACCCATAGCCAGCAGCCAAAGACTGCAGATTCTAGTTGCTTCTACTCTTCGTATTTTTATAATACCCCCTCTTCTCTCTTGTGTGCTCTTTTTTAGTGGAGGCAGTGTTGTTTGCGTTTCATTAATTTCCTATTTAAAATGTAAGCTTGCTATAAGAATTTAATTAATCTAATGAATGTAATGATTTATTTTATCCCTTTATTATATTTTTGTTAGATTTGTTGGCAGCCAGTAGGCTTGCAGTAATATGTCCATGCAAAACAAACATGAGACAGTAGTTCTTAAAGTCTGTAAAGCTAATACTGAAACAACATGAAGAAGGGCAAAACATCCAAGGGTAGATGTACTCAGTATGTTAAAATTTGTGAAATAAGGATTTTTTCATTGTTTATATCTTCAGAAATATGACCTTCGTGGAAACGAGGACTGGGATTTTAATGTGCTCATTCTCCATAGGGAAAGGAGGAGGAAGGAGCTATAGTAAACTATTTCTTAGCCTTTTATTTATTCTCTTGGGACACATTATCTGTAGTAATTACATATTTAGTAAAGAGATAAAATAGGGTTTTGGGACTGAAAATTTAGTAGTTTTCATGGTGCATTTTATTTTGTAAGCCTTAACTGTGTAGAGGAAGTTAAACTGACAGTAAAAGAAAGCATATTTGTGCCTAGCCCACTGAAGAAATTACAGATCACTTGTTTAGTCCAACCTGTTGTGAAAGGTACTTTGGATAATTTTTCTTGTTGGGAGCAAACATGAATGTAAGAATGCTGCTAAACTAAACTGTTGCTATATGGTAGCCAAATGCCTGTTGTATGCTATTGCTATTCAGACATATTCTGATCTTAATGTTTACTCATCAGAAGATGATTTTAATGAAGTAAGGAAAGGACAGTAACACATTCCATGTGAGTTGCTTGGTATTGACGATGTATGCTTTTCATTGCAGTATGCATCTTGGAAACACTTGGACGCAAGATGATCAAAGTTCAATTTTGTAAAATGAGGTATAGAACTTACACTGTTGGATATTCCTCTAGGGATGGTGACTCAACCACTTCCCTGGGCAACCTGTTCCAATGCTTGACAACCCTTTTGGTCAAGAAATTTTTCCTAACATCCAATCTAAACTTCCCCTGGCACAACTTGAGGCCTTTTTCTCTTGTCCTATTGCTTGTCACTTGGGGGAAGAGGCTGACACCCACCTTGCTACAACCTCCTTTCAGGTAGCTGTAGAGAGCAAAAGATTTTACCTCAGCCTCCTTTTCTCCAGGCCAAACAACCCTGATTCCCTCAGCCATTCTTCAGAAGACCTGTGCTCTAGACCCTTCACCAGCTTTGTTGTCCTGTTTAGACATGCTCCAGCACCTCAATGTCTCTCCTGTAATGAGAGGCCCAAAACTGGACACAGTAGTTGGGATGCGGCCTCACCAGTGCTGTGTACAGGAGGTCAATTGCTTCCTTAGTTCTGCTGGCCACACTATTTCTGGTACAAGCCAGGATTCATAGATTCATAGATTTCTAGGTTGGAAAAGACCTTAGAGATCGAGTCCAACCATCCCTAATCCCCATTAAACCATATCCTCAAGTAGATCATCCACCCTATTCTTAAACACATCCAGGGATGGGGACTCAACCACCTCCCTGGGCAGCTTATTCCAGTGGCTGACAACCCTTTCAGAGAAGAAATACTTCCTAACATCCAACCTGAATCTCCCCTGACTAAGCTTATGCCCATTTCCTCTTGTTCTATCACCCATCACTAATGTAAAGAGCCCTTCCCCTAACTCCCCACCATCTTTTCTCAAGTATTTATAGGCCATAATCAGGTCTCCCCTCAGCCTCCTCTTCTCCAGGCTAAACAGCTCCAACTCCCTCAGCCGCTCCTCATAAGTTTTATTTTCCAGCCCCTTGACCAGTTTAGTTGCCCTTCTTTGGACTCGCTCCAGGAGCTCAATATCTCTCTTAAAGCGAGGGGCCCAAAACTGGACACAATATTCCAGGTGCGGCCTCACCAGTGCCGAGTACAGGGGCAGGATCACTTCCCTGCTCCTGCTGGTCACACTATTCTTGATACACGCCAGTATCCCATTGGCCTTTTTGGCTACCTGGGCACACTGCTGGCTCATATCAAGCCGGTAGGATGCTATTGGCCTTCTTGGCCCCCTGGGCACACTGTGAGCTTGTATTCAGCTGACTGTGGACCAATACCCCTAGCTCCTTTTCTGCCAGGCAGCTTTCTAGTCCTTATTCCTCAAGCTTGTAGCATTGCATGGACTTGTGACCCAAGTGCAGGACCTGGCATTTGGCCTTGTTGAAGCTCATACAATTGGCCTCAGCCCATAGATCTAGCCTGTCCAGATCCCTCTATAGAGCCTTCCTACCCTCAAGCAGATCAACACTCCTGCCCAACTTGGTGTCATCTGCAAACTTACTGAGGGTTCACTCGATCCCCTCATCCAGATCATTGATAAAGATATTAAACAGTACTGGCCCCAGTACTGCACCCTGGGGTACACCAGTTGTGACTGGCCACCAACTGGATTTAACTTCATTCACCACTAATCTTTGGGCCTGACTAACCAGTCAGTGTTTTATCCAGTGAAAAGTACACCTGTCCAAGCCATAAGCAGCCAGTTCCTCCAGGAGAACTCTGTGGGAAATGGTGTCAAAGGCTTTACTAAAGTCTAGGTAGACAACTTCTACAGCCTTTCCCTCATCCACTAAGTGGGCCACCTTGTCACAGAAGATCAGATTAGTCAAGTAGGACTAATCTGAGGTAAACAGGTAGAATAGTAAAGAGAATTTTCTCCTTATTCTGTAGGCATAGGAATAAGCATCTAGGTGTCTTGTCTGACAAGATAATTTTGGACTCTCTATAGCATTACTCTGTGCTCAGATGTGCCGTTAATCTGGGTGAAGATTATTCCTACAGTGAATTCTGACTGCAAAAGTTTGTGGGGGACTGCTGATAATGACAGTTTCTGATACCTTTTATAAATGGTGTTGCATTATGTGGGTGGCTGAAGACAGAGTTGGCCTAGGATCAGTTTATTCTTCTGAGAAGAAAGAGTCAATAGAAAGAAGTGGCACTGAAAATGTGTATTTTTAGAAGAAGAATATTTCATATGCACAAGGTCAGCAAAAATGGAGTGCTCCAAAGTCTGATGATATCGAGGGCAATCGAGTAAGATACCTGGATAACTTTTTTCTAGACTGAACTCTGCAGAGTTTACAGACAAAAAGTCTATTTAGATACGTAGGACTGACTGAAGATGATGGTCATTCTGCTCCTTGAGTGGTAGCTCTGATGGCTGATGCAGAGACAAGACTTGTATGTCCGAATAACGAAGGAGTCTAGCAAGGCAAGCACCTGCAGGTCTCTGGGTTGGTGGTGTAGCAGTGAATTGGTCCCAGTGGGACTAATATTGTGCAAATAACTTGGAAAGAGAAAGCTTTACTCAAAAGGCTCAGGGGCAGCCCAAGGAAATTGCTGTAGTGACTGGAGTAAATCTGGTTATGGGAATCCAGTGCTATGCAAGCGAGGGCACTCATGGTTGTCCCTTACAAAAACTTTGCTGCTGAATTGAGGAAAGAATTGGAAAAAATTTCCTAATTACAGATGCACTGTGTTTCTGTATCCTGACATTTTGTCTCTGGTAGAGTGTAGGAATTAAAACAGCCAGGGGAAAAATGTAGAAGAGAGGAAGGGAAGGAAACTACTTTTGACTCCCCAGATTGCTTGTAAAAATAAGACAGAGTTTTACCATAAAATGAGGATCATGTTCTCTGTCATTATTTACCTCAGTATTCCTGCTATATGAGTGACTTCCTGCTCTGGCCACTCATCAGTATTGTTTGACAGCAGAGATGGATAAAACACTTTATTTGCGGTGAGCCTGTAGAGAAGTAAAAGTTGTAGAAGGAGGACTGAGGAGCCTGTGAGAGTGCTTGACTGGTCCACTGTGCCTGATAGGGAAGGAACTCAATTTAAGTTCTAAATTAGATTTTCCTAATGTTAGCTACAGAAATTGCTTCAGTATGTTTGAATTTTTGTAACAATCGTGTTTAGCTTCCTTTTTTTTTTTGGCAAGAAATTCTTCTTCTAATGAAGAAAGTATTCTTAGTATTAAGCTTAAAATTAATATTGACCTAATCAATTTTTTCTATGCCTTGGAATTAGAAGGGAAAAGAAGATTTGAGAAGGACGATCTGTTCTCTTTACTGTGTTGTGGCAGCTCTAGTGTTCTCAAGGTATCAATGCATGGCTTGGATGCTGTAACTAAGGGAGCTTTATGGTTAGACATGACTATGAAAAGCTGTATGCTATGCTGTGACTGCTCTTTTGCCTTTGAAGTTATCAGCTTTATTTACTGTATTTAAAAACTAAAAAAATAATTTATGCTATTCAGTGTGAAAGGTTTTGTGGAAAAAAAAAAAATTGCAATGGTCCTTGTGGTGTTTGGGCATAGACACTCACAGATGAATTGTGCTTAATCTCTAGTTAAAACTTGTGTGGTATTGAGTTGTGTTATTTTTGATTTATTGAAAAGCAATATATTGAAAACGAAAACATCAAACCCCCAGAATCATTAAGTTTCAGACTTTACATTGCAAGACTTGCTGTTTGATATATACTGCTAGAGCGCATAATCTCAGATTATCTCAGATTTTTCTGATGTGATGTGTAATTTGACTACAGAACTGGATTTGCCGTAGTGCAGCATGACTGATCAGGTTCTAGAACGTGGTAGAGTTCCTGTCCATAGTTACCACTGCAATATAGGTTTTTGACAAACCTTTCCTTACTTTACCTCTACCTTGATGGTAGATAATACGCATTATCTTTTTATTTTTGCTGTAGTTCTTTTCTGTGTTTTTGTTGTAACATTAGCTATCTGTCTGTATTGTGATTCATTTTACAGTATTCTGTTTTCAGACTAAGCATATTATTTCTAATTTTGCACTGTTCTTTTCTACTGTCTTTATCAGACTATCGATAACTGGAAACTTTGCTTTTGCATAAATGTGAACTCTTTTTGAGTGGTGATGAAATAAATGCCTTCTTGTCTAACATGGATCAACTGATAACAATGTATCTAAATATTATTTTTTTAATAGTCTACTATTTTCTTATAAAGAGAATCACGAGATAATGGGTAAAATCTTGATCTTTTTGAAATCTGACAGACTCAAATTTGAGAATATATTTTGCTGATGTGTAAACTGAAATAAAATGCACAATATTTTCTGATTCCTGTTTGACCTCAAATCTGAGACAATCAGGATGAATGATTGCAAAGAGAAAGGAAGAGACAAAAGAAAAGGGGAATGTTGCTCTTCTCAGTGAATGCAATGGCATTGTTCGTTTTAGGACAACTACTTGAAAGTGTCCTCTAAATATCTGAGCAGCAGGTTAGGTTTCTTCTCTTGTGAATTCCTGCTCTTTCTGCACAGGATTCTCTGTAATATGCTGAGGCTCTAGACCCTTCCAGAGTTGTTTAATCTATGGGTAATGTACTTCAGTGTCATCTCCTTTCATTCACTAAACTTGTGTTGTTAGGGACTTACAGGCTTTTCGTACTGGGTGATGTGACTTTGCAGAGAAAAAGAGGAAAAAAAAAATGTTACCTTTTGAGTGGTGGAAGGAACGGCTAGCAAAATGTAAAAGGTGCTTTGGTTTATGGATAGTTGCTGTGTGTCCCTAAAAGAGCTACTCTAGCTCACGTCTTAAAAAAAGCTATTTTAGAAGATCTTTGTACTAGCTTGACTTTAGCCAGCAAAGAAATACATGAAGTTAGATGGCAGTGAATTGATAGGGAGTAGGAAAGACATGTAGGTGATGAAGAAAGAACAGTTTTTCAAATAGAGAATCTATTGAAATAATCATTAGAATCTTACAACTACTAAGCTAAAGCCTGATGGGGTTTAAGGAAACTGAGTGGTTCGCTCTTAGTGTTTTTTATGATCTTTAAGAACTGAGTAGTACTTGGAACAAAACTATATCCTCTGTAGGTAATAGTGGACAAGATAAACTGAAGCTTGCATTATATTCCAAAGTTTGTATTGTATTCCATGTTTTCAGTTTTGTATTCCTCTACTTAACGCAAGTAGGACAAACGTATCCAAATTTTAGCATACTATAGAGAGCTGAAGTTGTAAGCTCATTCATCTGGATGAATCTTCTTTTTTGTTTCGGACATTATGATCCGATTGTTTAGCCCATAGGTGTAATAAAACAACTTACATTGAAAGAAGGTGAAGGGCCTTGTAACAGCTCTCCTATGAGGCAATAGCTTCATTCTTTGCCGTTTTAGGACTATGCTTTCTTTTTTTTTTCTCTCAAAAGTAACTTTTTCTGTTAAAGACTGCAAAATGAAACTGCGTGGCTTTATAAAATATAAAGAAACTCAAATATTACTTTTAATATAAATAAGAATGAACATAGTGTATCATTTTTGTTCTGTTAATAGAGGTATACTTTCAGTGGTTCATGTATTCAATCTTTGTGGAAGATAGCCTGAGAGAAGAATGGAAGAGAATTTTTACATACAAAAGGAAGTTATATAGTCATATGCTTGTGTTAAACAACTGTATGTGTGAAGTTGTCAGTTTTTTCTTTTCATCCGCTGTGCTTATTATTTTTGAAGATTCAACCCGTTCTAATTAAATGAATGGAATTTTTTCTTTGGTTTGTTCTTGAAAAATGATCAGGTTGTTAGCATTAATCTGATATGCTTTCAAATCTGATGAGTCTCTGCACATTAAGCTGATACTTTTGACATGATTTTGCAAGCAATTCTGGTCTGAACCAAATGGTCAAGAAAATGCAGCTTTTGTTGGGAGTGTAAGTACTGTAACTTGTTCTAGAGAGTTTTTGGGATTGTCCATAGTTAATTGTGTAGCCTAAGAGGTTTTAGCAGCCCCTTGGCAAACATATTGTGAAATACAGGCCTTGCTCTGCAGAGGTAACAGCCCCAAACTACTATATCGTTATCCTCATTTAAAAAGTTCTTTCCTTTTTATGATTAATTTTATTTTGATGCTTCTGCCTTCCTGCTGTGAATGAGTAGTATCCATACCTGTTTTAGTTAATAGGCGTTGTGGTATTGGCATCTTGCATATCATAACATAAAGAGAGACACTAGTGAGCTAGTTAAAACAGTACTTACTGGGTGTTAGGTTGTTCTCAAGCATAAAAGCAAAATCCCATATGCTTTTTGAGTACAATTTCATTTTCAGCACGTTTATTTTCAACAGGCAGATTAGAAGACTGACCTTTCTGACACTAGGTACTTAAACAGATTCTTTATATCTTTTTTCATAAGCCTTTTCATTCAGTCCTGGAGAGATTGATGCTTGCATGGGTATCTATATTTACGTTTCATTGCAATTTGTGACTGGTCTATGTTTTAGTCTAAGTTATTTATGATACATAAAAATGAAGCTTATCTAATAAGTATCACCAACTTTAATGCATGAAGTTGTAATCTTGCATGTTGCAAAAGCTTTTGGTGTTTCCTTTGAGTGTTGTAGATTCTTTCATTCTTAATCTTAGGATTTTTTTCTCGTTTTAATTCCTCCTGCACATCATGCATTCCTATGTTTATACTAGAAAAATACCAGAAATATATGTAATTCTAAGCATTTCAATATAAATAATACTTAAAAATACATTAATCTATACTATATATATTTTTTCGTCTGATACAGTCTAGCTTAATATTAAATTACATACCTAGCATTTCAGTGTTACTGGTTTGACAGTGTTAAGCTAGTTTGGGGATATTACTGAATAAAAAAAACCCCAAAACAACCAGTTGAAAACTGTTTTCCCCCCAGTCTTGGAAATGGGGAAGATGAGTGGGTCATTTTTAAACTATGCTTCTGCTTTTAAAAGAGATCAGCAGGCACGATAAACAAAACACATGTACAGTAATGGCCAGTGCTTTATAGATGAATTTCTTTGGAAAAATAAGTTTGCCACTAGTGTGTTGGTATCTTAGCAGTATGAATAGTGATCTATTTTATTTGTTAAATTAAGTGTGTGTAGCAACAGCTGTAGGCATTGGGCAACTCATTTAGGAAAGACTAGCCAAATCCTAGTAAATATTTTCTAATTGCTTTTGAAATCACTCATCATCTAGTGTATTGCTGTATAATGGTGACCTAATAGTCCCAAATTTGCGGCTCATGTTTTCTAATGTGGTGATTCTCAGTGTAAGCTGCTCTTCCTTGTACATGCATGTAACAAAATATTTGAGAATGAAAAAGTGAGTGTTCTTTAGGTCCTTAAAATGATCCTAGTTCCTTGAACAGGAGTAAAAACCAGATGATGTTTGTTTTGATGTATAGTTTTCTACTTATTGTGACAGCTGAGGTAGTTACAGGATATGTTTTAAGGACCAGGTCTGCATAATATCATAATTCAGATTTCCTTTCAAGATATGTGATAAGTCCATATTTCTGGTCTACCTCAGTGGAAAACATTAAAATGTAAACATTTGTGCGTCCAAACAAGGGCAACAAAGCTGGTGAAGGGTCTAGAGCACAAGTCTTAGGAGGAGTGACTGAGGGAACTGGGGTGGTCTAAAAGCGTTGCCAAGCATTGGAACAGGCTGCCCTGGGAAGTGGTTGACTCACCATCCCTGGAGATGTTTAGAAGATGCGTAGATGAGGTGCTTGGGGACATAGTTTAGTGGTGGGCTTGGCAGTGCTGGGCAGCATGTTGGCTGCATGAAGTTAACGATTGGACTTTGTCTTCAAGGTCTCTTCCATCCTAAACGATCCTGTGATTCTATGAATAAAACTAGTTGTTCATGGATTCAAATTTCCTGCTGTGAATGCTGTATTATGTTCTAGATTTCATCAGTTTAAAGCAGGTTTTCAATTCTTTTTTAGGTCAAATATACGACCAGACTATGCGGATACAAGCTTTCATGAGTTCAAAATGCATACTTTCAGTCGGGTGACGTCTTGCAAAGTCTGCCAGATGCTTCTGAGGTAAGATTTTTATGGATTCTGCTCCCCCTCCCCCCCCCGGTGAAGTATCTGAGTCAAAGGAGTATGTGGAAATAAATGGCTAGCTAGTTACCTGTCCCAGACAAGCTAGTCATTAGTATTTTGCATTGTATTAGAAAGTTTTTATAATCAAATTTGCAAATATTAGCAGGAGATCTGTTAAAAGCTCAAAATCTCAAGATGCTCCACGTTTATCAGAAGGCTGCTTTATCATAATTCTTTTGAGAATTGCTTTATTAGTATAGGAGTTCCTGTGTAAGAGTAAATGACAATCGTTCTGAACAGTTTTGACTGCCATGACTGTTCCATGGATCCTGTTGCTGTAGACCACCAATCACAAGAACAGATGGAATATTTTTTCAGAAAATTAGACAATGACTACAGCCATTAATGTTTCATATGGAGTGATTGCTTGTGAGACAGAGAATAACTGTGAGGCATTAACGGGTATTTCTGAACCAGAGATATGTAGACAAATTGAAGACGGATGTTGCCAAGCTAGGTAAGAAATGCTAGCAGACAGCTAATGCTTTCATGAACAAGGATTTGTAAGGTTAACTTAAGCTAAGAACTCCTATATTTTCTGCCTCTTTCCTCTGAAACACACACATGCTTGCACATATGCAGTTTTCGTTCATTATTTCAGCTATCTTTTAGGAACTACCTTGTTTTTTCTGTAAGTATGGAATACCTGATGGTAGAGAGGTATGTATTGAACCTAAATTTCATAGCATAAGTTGGAGATGCAAAAAAGCTTTGTAAACTTTGGTGTTCAGGTGCTCATGTTGCGTATTGTAGATGTTCCAAAAAGTGTAGCCACAGCATTTTAGAAAGGGCATTTGAAGTATGGATAGTGCTTTTGTTAAGCACAGGCATGGAATAAAATAACCTCAGGTATTTTGCTCTCTGTCGTGTGATTTTTCCTTTAGCAACCTTTTTCCTGAGCAGTTAGACTGACCTGTTTTTTCAGAGGGATTTTTTTAGATGTGTGGGCTTTTTTGGTGGTTGGTGTTTTTTTTTCCCTAAATGCAATGAGGTCTAAGTGACTTCATTATGAAGAGTGGTGCAGACATCCTGAACTTAGAGATGGAAGTGCTCATTTCTGAATTTGAAGCTGTATAGTTGAGTCATTGTGTCTCTGTTACTGCACTAACTGCTGTTGCTGAGAGACCGATGTCTTGCTTTCAGGACACAGCCTGCATGATGCTGCATTGTTCTGCATAGGCATGCTAATTTTCTGAAAGACAGCTTGGGTAACTCCAAGTGCTACCTTGTGTAGGTATGCCCTAGATATGTAGTACACAAGTGCTACTTGTGTAGGTATGCCATAGATATGCCCCTGGAAATCTAACTTGTATTGAAAGCCTACTGGACTTTCATAAAATCCCTAGTCACTTTTTAAAATGGATTGTAATTTCAAGCTTCAAACATAAGCTAATGTGTAAACACTTGGAAAAAAAAATTTGAAACTTAGTGCCTCATCTTAGACCAAAATTTTAATCCGTTCATAGAAGCATCTGTAGTGAAGGATAATGTTACGTCCTATACTTATATCTAGAGAATCTTGCATTCCTGTGTAGCAATAAGGAAAAAAAAAATGGAAGACTGCATTAAAAAATTTTTGTACTTTTTACTTATTTAAGTTTGTGTATTCCGATATGTAAAAATGCTGAGCTTCTGAATGTAATTAAAAATTCATTTCATCACTAACAGTCTAGAAATTGTTGTAGTAAATAGCAGTTGCTGTACATTTTGTTCAGGTTTAGCTTGTTCAATCCTGTGTTCCATATGAGAAACCTGATGTTCCTTTGAAGCTGAAGGTGTTGCATTAGATGAGGATGCGTAATAACTCCAAACTGATCAGAATCATCTTAGGCAAGTCTAGTGTGAAGAGTAAGCAGATACATCAGTAGATGGAACTTATGTAATTGCTCAGTAACATGTAAAAAACTGTTTTGCTGTTAGCCATTCAGTGAATTGTACCTGAGAGAGGCCGTGCACGAATCTGAAAATGCATCAGTTTCCTCAGACTTCAATTCAGATTCCAATTCATTAAGGAGAATTGGAGGACATTTAATGTAAGGAAGATGACTCCTTATATAGCAGCTCTGAATATTAACAAAAGTGTACCTGAATAGCTATCTCTTTTTTTTTTAAAGTCAAGAATATTTGCGATATAGCCTATAAATTCCTTAATGCTTAAATATATATTCACACTTGCAGCTCTCTTGAAATGGATCTTATTCTTCATGATTTCTAGGCAAATTCCCATTGAGGTGAAACAAAGTGTACATCTATAGTAGGATAGACGCATAATAATACAGTTTCAAGTGTACTGTGCCAAAGTTGCTTTGGGCTAAATGGAAATGGAGATTGTTATTCTACTAGTAGTCCAGAAGAACTATCTGGTGGTGATTTTTACATGGCTAGTAGTGATGAAAAGCAGATGAGCTGCTTGTCAGTTGTCACTTTTTCTGGAGTCTTTAAGAACTATTGTTATGCAGAACAGCAAATGACTTCTAATACCTCTGTCATATCTCTTATTTCTTTTATGTGTGGAATTTATCACCTCTAATGTAATTTTATTTTACAGGGGAACATTTTATCAAGGCTATTTATGTTCTAAGTGTGGAGCTGGAGCACACAAAGAATGTTTAGGAAGATTAGACAATTGTGGCAGAGCTAATTCAGGTGGTAAGTCATTTTTATTGTTAGAATACCATTTTTAATTAGGATATAAAACTTGCTAGATATAATTAAGGTTTAATTTACCTCTAATTTGTGTTTATTGTAACATACATATTTGTGAAACTACCATTTATAAGCACAATTAGAATTGCATTTAGAATTCATAGGGATTTTTATTGCTACTAAATTGAAATGTTCAAAAGCAGGAGAGAACTGTTACAGGTCAAACACAATTTCTTTGTCAATGTCATCTAGAACAAGGAATTGCTCTCATTCTAATTGTAGACTGCTCATATGTAGCACCTACTGTACAGCGTATCATCTATCATTCTTGTGGTTCTCCCTTTATGTCTATGTCAATTTTCATATTTTTCTGTTGGCTCCTAAAGCTGTTTGTTTGTGTTGCCTCAGCTTCCTCTTTTGTCTCTTTAGTTTCCATGGTTTCTGTCCACTCACAATATTCACAAAAGGGTGATTGATGACACTCTACTTCTCACATCTAAGGACCATTTTTTCTGTCTTTGAATCGATTGCAGTACTCTGAGTTTCTTCCCTAGCCATTGCCACTTCGCCCTTCTACTATTTTTCTTCTGTTCTTTTGGACCTTAAGGACTCTCTTGACTTTAGCTGCCATTTGGTCTCCCTCAGATGACTCCAATTTTGATCTCTTCCCTTCCTGCTCAGTATCGTATTTGTAATTCTGTCTTGGACATCTTATGGATCTCCCACTGCTAATGCCAAACGTTAGCTCTCATCATTTGCTTCCGCTCCCCTTCCCCTTCCCCCCTGCTTTTGGTGGCAGTGAGTTTGTTACACTGCAGCCAACTAGTCACATAACCATAGTGCCATTTTTGACTCTTCCCTCTGCCCAAGTTCTTAACTATTCTTCCTTCCTAGAGATGATTTGGTATTGATGGGAAGGATAACTGATAAACAGCCCCTCCTGAATTTCCCTCCTCATTAATATTTTGAATTATTATGCATGTATGTGTTTGAAAAGAGAAAAACCATTGTTACACATGGTTTCTGGAAAGTGTAGTTGTATATGTTGGGGAAGTTTCTACTTCATTGTCCTTTTCACTTCTCTAAAAACCTGTACGTTCCTTTCCAGAACTATTTTGTAACAGTTTGTGAAGTTTCTGATATCTTGGGTATCTCCCATAAGCTACTTGCAACCTCCTTCATTGTTTTCTTTTCTCTTTGACATTACTATCTACAATCTTTCCAAAATGCCGTTGCAGAGATAATCTCTCACTGCTTGAATTACATCATGATTTCATCCACTGTTCTTCACTAAGCTGCTGCTTCAAGATTTTGGTTCTAGCTTTTTGTTCCTTTCAAAATTGTATAAGCTTCTGTTTTTGTCCCTGTTTGCTTTGCTTCCTGACTTCTACTTGGCTTTTGGCTCACTGTGCTGTTTTCCTGCTTCATTCTTTCATGAAAGCATCAGGATGACAGGTACCGACTTCTGCTGCAGTCAGTGAACTTCAGTTGCATTCCTATACAGAAGATCTTCAGTGCTGTCCTCCAAGTCCGGACTTTTAAAAAATAATCATTTGTAGATCTGAAAATCATACAAGCAATCACGGTATTTTTCATTTAAATCCTTTTCGGAACCCAGATTTTTGATAGAACCTCCTATGGATATTATGAAGAAAACAAATACTTAAAATTATATTAAAATTTGAATATTTAAAAGCAATTACATTTAAATTTAATAGAAACACATACTGTTCTTTACAAGAGAGCTATCTTCTGTGGTGTAAACCACCCCAATTGCTACTTTTTTCTTTCTTTTGCATCTTCTGTTTTAATTGCTTTTGTAGTTTGATTTTACTTGGACAGCTGGCACCCCAGGAGGCAGGAGCTTGTCTTTCTATTCCTCTGTAAAGATCTGTGGATGCATACAGCGCAATGTGTATCAGTAAGAATTGACCATAAATGCCTAGATAACACAAGGTCTGATGTCTTGCAGTTTTCCTGCATACGTACTTGAGTAATGCTGTGCACTTGCTAGAGGGAACAAATTAAATAAAAAATTGCGTTTCTGCCTCTTTGTAATAAAGTGTATATACATACACACTTTGGAATAAAGTATAATTTTACAAATTCAAAGGAGCAAAATGTTATTTTCGGATTTTACTTTAAATCGTTGCCTTGAATTTTGTAAAAGGGTATTATACTGAGTCTTTCTTTAGTGAAGTTAGAAGTCACTGAATTGTTATCGTACTGCTTTGCTATGTGTTTAGCTTACATTGATGTGTGTTCTGCTCGCTGTCCGCTCTTCAAACTTCTCTATCTCTTTTTTCTATTCTTCTGTGCAAAGACTCCTACATTTCTGTACCTCTAGTACAAGCTAGAGGAGTTGTGTATTTTCCACCTGCTGATGAGACGGAATGACAGGAGGTGCTAGGCTATGGCTTCCTACAGCCTGCTCTGAGAGTAGATCATAGCTGCAAAACCAAACTCTACATTGCAGTTCTTGCCATGCTCCCCCTTGCTCTATGAATAAATGAGTATGGAAAGGACAAGTGGTTTTGCCCACTTTGATGAAAATGCGTCCGTTCTCCACCTGATGAGGGACTGACCAATGAGTGGAAAGTGAAATCTTGAGATTTTTCTCTGCTCTTTTCCATTTTTACACTTTATTTGCCTTTGTAAAGAAAGAAGTGTTGATTGAGCGGAGCTGCCCATTTGTCATGTACATAGAGTAAGGAAAAAGGCTTAAGGGAGGAGCTTTACCGGTTCCTGCTTCCCTATATGGTCCAGAAAGGGATGGGACAATTCAGAATCTCTTAAATACTGGTTTGTGCAACTTGAGTATGAATTATTTTTCCAGAGCTATGTTTTCACTTTTCCAGAGCTGTGCTGAGAAATGAGGCCTCTTACTAAGTTCTCTGCCATGCCTGTGAAGTTATGAAATGTTATTGAAGGAATGCAGACACAAAAATATTGTGTACAATTCAATGTTTTCACTGCATTTTGTGGAAAAAGTATGCTCTGCATGCACAAAATTCTAACATAGTTTCAATTTTGAAGCTTTTTCTTTTGAAATCTTTAGATAAATTGATTTGTGATAAATCTAATTTTTCTAGTGATGTCACTTGCTGCTCCTGTGGGAAATTAGCAAAGGTGGCCTGTGAGTGCTATTAGATAAGAAATTGTGGAGCATTGCTGGAATGCTTCAATAGTAGCAAAATGCCTGGAATGTTTATTGTATCACTATGTATTTCTTTTGTTTCTAGGGGACAATTACAGCCTCTTTCACAGGTATAGTGGATATAAAACAATCATCCTTTTGGGAAACTGAACATTATTATTCCCCAGTCATGTGGCATTAGTTACGGCCACATAGAAAAAAAAAATCCCATGATACATGTGTGGTCTATTTAAGCTGGTGTTCGGTCATTCTGCCATTGGTTGATTCCAGCTACTTCACAGGAAAGTGCAAATCCTCTCTGTGGTAGACAATGCCCAGGAATGATGCTACTTTCTTAATCCTATTAAATTTTCTTTTTATCTTTTGATGTTTTAAGAGTTTTTACATCTTGTTAATGCTTTTGCATAGCTTCCCTATTTTTGTGAATAGAAAATACCTAATTGTGTTTCAGAATATTTGGAACAATGATTTCTATAAAGTTTTTATTTGACTTTTGTTTTTTGTTGGATTTTTTGTAGGTTGTGTGTCTTATCCCGGTTATGTTTGACCTTTTTATCTTTTTAATTTAGTATGTGACTTAGTCAGTTTTTGTGAGAAGAATCAATGGAAGTCTTGACTAACTGCTTCTATATGATAAATTACTTTATAGCTTCTCATAACCTCTTAGTAGTGTACTCTCTCAACTGAATAGTCTTAAGTTTTTTTATTATCTCTTCATAAGTGGAACTTTTCTATGCCTCAAATAATTTTCATTGCCATTCTGTAGATGTCTTCTATTTCTAGAAGTCTGTTTGAAAAGAGGTGATCAGAATTCAAAACACTGCAATGAGAATATACCATTAGATTTCTTAAAGATATTTCAGCACTTTCTGTTCTTGTACAGTTTAAGATTTTGTTTTCTTTATAGAGCGCTAAGCAGATGTTTTTTAGTCTTTCTGAAACAATGCTTAGAACCTCCCTGAGTGGATTAGATCTTTTTTGTATTTCATTCCAAGTCACAGTTTGTGAAAATTCAGAAGACAGACATCCAAAGACAGATGAAACCTTTAGAATGACAAATTGAATGTGTCAGATTTAGATGATACACTTATGAGAGAAACATTGACAGAATCTAAAGATAAATTGCTGTGTTGTCACGCTGTGCTTTATACACAAACACATGCCAGCTCTTCAGATGTTTTGCTTCAAAGAAGGCCAGTTCAACAGACTGTGGAAGTTGCAGCAATAAAAGATGCAGAGTTAATCACTTTAATTAATAAATAGTACAAAATGCCTGCATTTAGCCCTTGTTTTTTTGTCATTGTACCTTGTTGCTGTATATCAGCAGTGCTGGTTGAAGTCTTCCGTGCTCATTTCTGTCATTATTAATTTAACTTTTTTTTCCCCTAAAATACTGCCCTGCACATGCTTAAGTAGCCCTCTGCATTCTCGTATATTTACTTTTATGCCCTGTCACTTAATTTTTTCTGTGACTTGAAATCCTCCACGTCCCCTCTTTTTGCTAATGTTCTGATGAACTCGACTTCGAGTCTGATTGTGCAATCTTGAACACAAGGCCTTACAAAATCCTTAAACACAAGGATTACGAAACGAATGCACATATTTCTGAGGGGGCCTTTTATAAGGACATAGATGGTGCTCTTTTCTCCAGTGGCTGATTTGGAGGTCGCCTCTTCCCTTTCTACCTCTTCTGGCTTCTGCACTGCATTCCTAAGTCAACTTTCAAGGCGCAGGACAGTTTTAATTATCTGATGATGCTCTTGCACTAGTTGGAAGGGTTTATATTTGGGAATGTTTAAGAGTGGGACCTTGATAAGTGAGTATGAGTAAGCCATGCCTTTAGTAGACAAAAGGAGAAGCTGTCTCCCTCGTTATTCCTACTTTTGTTCTCCAGGCTGTTCTTTGGCCCTTGCAATTTCTGCAGAGTTTCTCAGGATTGATAAAACAGTATCACTCTGTGCAGAGCACACTGCAGAACTCCAGTCTGTTTCCTAGTCTAAGGTAGCAGAATTAATAATCTGCTTCTATTGCCGGACTGGAATTTTTCCAGGTTTCTCCTATTATATTGAATTAAGTATTCTCAGGCAAATGCTTGCTGGTTCCACAGACTATTGAATATTTCAATTAGATCAACCTCCAAAAATGGTTCTAGAATCTGAAAATGTTTTGAATATTTTAAATACGGTGCCAAACCCACAAAAGTTTCTTCTTTATATCTCTGTTCCAGGGAATCATAGAAGCATCTTTCATCGGGACATAAATGGATTAGAAAACATTAACTGGGCATTTTAATAGTACTTTTTAGTTAACTTATGCATGATTCCTTTCTCCTTCAGATAGTTCCATTTGAAAAAGTACTACATTTCCTTAGGTGGCAAAGAAGTTTCTTTAACTGTATGATGAACTTGAAAGAAAATAGTTACCATATGAATGGGTTAAGTTTAGAGTTGCTTTCGTATGGTAATGTGCATGTCCAGTAATACAGTCCATACTGTTTATGTAACGGTTGCTTGCTACAGCACATTAGACTTTATTCATAAAAAGCATGTAGTTCTGACATCTAAAAAGAAACCAGCAGCTTTCGCTGTTTACCTTTTTGTTGGCTTCATCAATAGTTGCAAAATTGCTGGCTGTCCTCCAAACCTACCATGTCAACATCATTGACAAATAAATGCTCGAATCCCAGAATGTTCATTGGAGTCATGTCACTTTTCATTTAACTGCACCAAAGGTTGAGCTGTATTGTTTAACTAACCATCCTTGCTCAACCTGAACAAAAATCACTTAGAGGGCTTGATGGTTTGTGCAGAGTCCTACACTGCGGTATTTCTAGGTCACAATTCACATTTCTTCTGGTTGTGCAATGAGTGGCTGAATGACTGGAAAGGAGCAGATAGTCCCACAACTCCTTCACAGTGGCTTACTTTATAGTTCCTGCATTTTAAATGATTTGATTTTTTTTTTTTAAATAGGAAGGTGGGTAGTTTACTACATATCCTTTTATTTACTCTCCTTTTAGTTAGTATGTAAATCTAGCTGCTCTGTTGCATCCCTGAGGAGCAGCTTATTCCCATTTTTCCAATCTGTGCTTCCTCACTTACCGAGGCCAGCTGCTGCTCCTGTTGCTTTTATAGTAAAATATAATTATCAAAATGTGACTCAATGGTATCATGGCCTCAGTGAATAAACAAATAACCTAAAAATTGTGCTGAACTATGGCAGTAAAAGTATCTCGCTGTCAGAACTGAACTCACTCACTCGATAATTTTGTTGCAACATGGGTGATGGACAGGAACTTGAATTAAATTGTCATGTGTAAATACCTGCTGGATATTCTCAGACTTTTTTATCTAAAAATAGAAAAAAATAGAAATGAGATTCTTTTGCTCTTGTGTAACATTTGGAAAAAAGATCTCTCGTGAGGAAGCAATTCACATTCAATACAGAATGTTCTGAAGTATAGGGATATTTCAATTGTAATGAAGACAAGCATAAGTCTATTTTTTGAATAGGCTTTTATGTGGAAATACAGATATTGGATATATTTCTACTCTTGGAGTATTAATAGCAAAGTCCCAAATGTGTGGGTTTTTTTTTTAAACCTATGGATTAATAAAACACTCTCCCTTTAATTGACATTATGCAAATTTTCAGGAGTGTTTATTACTTTCTTGTGTAGTGATTTCAGGAGTGCAATTATTGAACCTTAATTACTGAATTTCTTCATTATTTATTATGAAAAGGTTGAGATGCTGCAATCACCCAAATGGAACTCATTCATCTAGCTGGGTTTGTGATATTTCCTAGAGGTAAAAATAATATTCAATAGCAACCATTAAAAATCATTCATTCATTCCCAGTGAAGGATAGAATGACATTTCATTTCACTTTTTTGATAAGGATCTGCCAGAACTAAATATAGGCCATTTTAAAAGAGAAAACCCTAAATCTGGATTTGAAGTTTTGCCCTGCTTTGTAGTACTTACCTAAATGACTTCCCTTCATTTGAAGTTCATTTGTAATGCTGAGATGAAACGTTAAAAAACAGTGATTTTCAGATTTTGGCAAAAATTCTGAAAGGCATATTAATTGTGAAGATAAATACCAAAATTGTTATTGAATTTCAGCAGCACTTACACAGCTAATTCCCTCGGGCTCCTTAGAAAAACCTCAATACTCTACCTGCCTCTCCTTCTTTGGGGTGGGCTTATTTTCTTCTCTTTGCCCACTGCCCAAATGCAAACTAATACTTTTAGAAAGGTTATAATCATACAAGTATTTTCTGCAAGATGACAAGATGATGCGTCTTTGGCTGACTGTGTGAGAGAGAAAATGGTGACTGAAAGTGTACGTGAGAAGAGAGCTCTGCCCAGTGGTAAACAGGCTGTGCCTCCCTGGCCCTGCCTAGAGTCCTCGGCTGGCGTGCTTGGTCTCGGCACGCCTTATCATCTTTGCATAAAATGCTAGAAAGCCAAAGATGTTTTTTCCCACACTTACTATTTAATATTATTTTTTTAGCAGGATAGATCTACTTGCAGTTCTGGTTTTTTAGTTGATTTTGTGTGAATATGGCTTACTTTTTACAAAATATTATGGTAAAAGTTTTCAAATGTGACCCCTTTGTGTCTTTTGTAAGTGTGGTGGTGCATGTGTGCAAAAGTATTACTGTGATGCAGTCCTGATGTGCAGGGCTGTATTTCCTGATGTTTAAATAGTACAAGAAAATTCATAGCAAAAGAGGCAACTAAACCACCAATGGCTTCAGAGTCTGTGGTGTACTAATGCAATTCTGAATTGAACTTAGACACAAAATAAAGAAATTTTGAGGCTAAAAGCATACGTCTATCTCGATATATGTTGACATGGTGTGAAAAGACAGAGACAAGAAAAGGTATAAACTCAACTTGCAATGAAGAACTGTAGCTCTTGAATTCCCACTGAGTCAATATTTGTAAAGCATTTGGAAATTTTCTAAAAGTTATGAAGTCGAACAGACCCGATTGGCACGCCGCTGTTGGGAAGCGCAGTGTCAGTGGTGGCAGGGAGCCCTTGGCAGCCGTCTGGGCGCTGTGGGCAGGCCGGTGCACGGGGAGGAGCGCGCAGCGGGGTTTGCGCAACAGAGCTGGCGCAGCGCCGGGCTGCCGGGGCGGCTGCAGGTATCAGGTAGCGAGGGGAGGCAGCAGGGTGTTCTGCAGTGCAACACTGCACGCACTGAGATTGCTAGTTAAAAAGCGTGCAACTTACAGTCGCCAATAATGCCCATTTTTACTTATGTTTCAGAACACGGGAGCCTGAAACATGAGGTAAGGATTAATTTTCCTTTGCATATGATATTTGTTTTGTCAGTGACATAAGAGCTCCTTATTTACTTTGCGCATGTGCTGTTGGAGCAGGTATGTTCTTCTCTGCGTTTAACAACAGATTTCTGCAGAATGGTGGAAAACAGAGGTTGTCTGAGAAACAATGTGTTAGTAATTAAACATAAATGTATTCTGTTTGAAGTGTTACTCAATTTTCAGTTGATATGGCTTAATGGTGAAAGCACTGGAAGGGGGTGGGGATGTGTTTTTTAAGCTGCAGTTAAAAAACATGCATTGCTTCTCAACTGATGTGTAGATCCTTACTGTTCCTAGACTAAATCTGGCAGTAGAGTTAAAAGTATTCTTTTATTTTCTTTAAGGCCAGCAAGTCCTGCTGGGGTAACTTGCTAGTGTACCAATCTCTGCCATACCAGACTGCTGGGCCATGAAGGATCGGCAAGGCAGTGTTTGCCTCTTCATGTAGAAAGACTTTAGTTGCAGAGGTATCCAGTGGTTATGGAGTTTAAATAATCTGGGCAGAATGGCAAAATTCTCCCTCCTATAAAGAGGAGGTACTGTGGTGCATATTGTGTACCTTGCTGTCAGCCCAAGAGGCTGCAAGCTACCTGGGTTATTTTCTCACCACTGTCTGGTGCTCCTCTGCTGCTGCTTTCCACTGAAGTAGAGAAGGACGTGGCAGTTGGCTGTTGTCTGCCAGTTCTGACGAGAGAGGCAGCATTTAAATGTAGAGTGTAATAGTTTCTAGCATCTATTTTAGATCAGAAGTTTATGGTAATTTAACTACTTAAATGACACACTCATTATGAACAATGTCCGAGTGTGTATGTTGTTTCTCTCCATAAGCATGTGTATATTTGGTGCTATCACTAAAATGGGTAATGGAATTGGAAGGACATCGTTGCTGACATGACTGTTGCAGGGGGGAGCCGTGCACAGGGCTGACTGTGCTCTCTGATGTTCGAGCTGTGTCGGGGTCGCTATGACCCCAGCCAGTGGCAGGGGCAGGGTGAGGGGAGCCTCGGCATGCTCTGGTGAGCTCCTTGGCACGTAGCCCATGCCTGTGCCCAAGGTGCTGCCGCCTGCCTGCTCCCCTCGCTGCTCCATCAGCTGTGCCTCCTGCCGCCTGGCTTTTCATGGCTCTGCCTAGAAATACCCCCTAAGTAAGGGCGCTCTGAAATCTGGAAGCTACAGCACGGTCCATTTTAAATGCTTGCTTTAATTCTTTCTGTGCAGGAGAAAACTTGAGCATAGATGAGGATCTGTTGTTTTGGAAAACATGAATTTAGATTTCGTACCAGTAATGCAATAAAATCTGCTTGTACTGTAATTGAGCATGTTTTCATATAGCTCAAGAATTATTTCCTTAAAATGGTTTTCCATCGGTCCTTTGGTGTATATGACTTATCCTGTCACAGAATTATTGTGGTTTTTTAATTTCAGTTAAATATTTCTATACCTTCCTTTATACTTGCTTTTTTCACTCCTGCCCCTTTCCCTCTGTTGTGCAAATCTGCGATTACTCACCACTCTACATCAATCCTTATCAGCAACACAGCCTGTTTTAAAAAAATAACTAGGATATAATTGAGCCTTTTGTTCTTATTCAGTAATATTACCTTCATTGTAGCAGCAGTTTTAAATTTTTCTTCTTTCCACTAAAAATGAAACAAAACTTGCATCATTTCTTGATGCGATTGTGGGGTACAGAGAGAGTATGTCCAAAGACTCGAGATTGAAAGCTCTTTTTAAATCAAGCTTTTCATTTGCTACAGGGTTTAGTAATTTGGTTGTGCCTCAGGTTACTGCTTTCTGGTTTGCCTCGATGTGTGTCCTGCATCAGCTTATATGAACTGCAAGTAAATCATAGCAACGTAATTGTTCCCTTTGTTATGCAACGTACTTTTCTCGGCTTGGTTCGATTAAAAAGATAAATACATGCATGAATGTTCATGCAAGCTACTGGTTAAAACAAGTTTGCAAAAGCATATTAGTAGTTCACAGATATGCATTATTTCACATTGAAATTTTCAGGGATCCATAGTAAGTTTCTTGTAGTATAAAATACATGGGAAAAAAAAAGTCTCAGTCTTGTCAGAGTTTCTGATTTCAGGCAGCTCTGGTTTATCCAAATTTAAAAAGAGGAGGGAGGCAAGTTACTAGATACGTAAGTGCTTGCCTAGAAAATAAGAAAATTAAGAATTGGTTAGGGAATTCTGGTTACCTCAAGTACAAAGTAGGAATAGTGAAAGTTGCTACCTTATTAAAGCAATGCAAGCAGCCTCGACACTTTTGTCTTTGTGGATATTATCTGGGGCAGATAACGCTAAACTGCATGTTTTTCCACTATCCTATTTATAAATGATTAAAAAATAAATTTGCTCTTGGTATCAAAAAAATGTTGTTGTATAAATGAACCTTCTGTGGGCTAAGAATCTTTCAAGTTTAGTGTCAGGAAAAATGGAATATATGAAAAAACTGTATACGTTACTAAGAACATTTTTGAAAGTATGATCTTTCTACAAGATAAAGATAATTGTGATGGTGGTTGGGGGAAATAACTTAAGAAAACCAACTTTGCCTAGGAGATTGTGGGAATGAAAGGAGTGGAATCTGTCTACATGAAAATATGTTTATTCATATCCTTGATTTGTATTCTTGCTATGCAGAAACGAACGAATGGAATTAGAAGAAACTCTAGACACGTGGACCCAGGTTGTCATGACTTTTTAATAGTTAAACATTAAGTAAAAAAAGCAAGAAAGCTGTAACTCACTTTTAATCAAGCTGCATTATGAACGCTATTGTAATGAATGCAATGTTGAGAACTTTATTGGCAAAATTGTGAAGGTCTAAAGTGATTGCTGTTTGTGATTTCAAAGATAAGGTCAGCTGATTGATCTTGGATATTTTTTTTGTTTGTTTGGTTATTTTTTTCCCCTTGTTTTAGCAGTGCTTCAGTTCTATCTGAACAACAAAATGCCTGTGGGCTTTTGGTTAGCATGACCCACCCGACTGTACTCTGCAGTTTTAAAAGAACTAAGTGACAAAAAGCAGACAGTTGCTTATAAAGCTTAGGTTCTGATCTGCAAAGTTGTGGATATTCTCAACTCTGTTAACTGTAGTGGTGCTCAGTGCTTAGCTGTGTTCGATATGAATTGCTCTTCTAAAAGGCATAAACCAGTTGCAGTTTTATGTAGAATTTCAAAGTGATTTTATTCTTCCTGTTAGTGTATAGTAGATACTTTTGTGGAATCATGGCAGCAGCAACCGTTAAGAAAATTAAATGCTTGCTTATAGACTGTGTACTCAAGTGGGTGAACATTTCCTCTGGAGACGCGTTATGTGTCTGTATAAAATACTCAATGGTTTCAGTGTAGCTGTGTGATATTTTTAGTGTCATTTTTTACAGTAATTACGTTTCTGTCCTTTATGTTTCTTGTATGGTTTAATTACTGGACATTTGTTATGCAGATATTATTTGGAATAAAACTAAGCTGTGGATTATTAAATATTTCTAGATGTGGATGTGGACACCTGAGAATAGTTGGAGTCAAACATTAAACGAGATGGCAACTCTATACACCACATTATAGCCTGGCAGAGCTAAGCGCTTTTCAAAAAGTAGGAATGCTGGTTGTGCCACTAGCACTGCAGCTGCTTTGGCTCTGGAAGTCTAGATGTTGTAACTAGCTGAAGCAGACCACACCTTACTTACTCACGTACCTTTGACATGTTTTGGAACACGTATCGTCACTGTGTTCCCTCTAGCAAAAAAAATTGCTTCATAATACTCCTAAATTGTTCTGTGTGTTGTTGACTAAAGTCATTAAAGAAAAAAGAAAAAAAATGAGCACCCTGTAACTCTGAAAATGAACACAGTCAGAGGGGGAAGCATCAAGAATGTCAATTAAATAATGCAGAAGAGGATGAGAACACTTCGTCCAAGTGGGACTGTGTGAGTTCTTCCCATTCAGTGGTATATGTTACAGTGAAGTGTAATGTGTGCTTCCGAAATAGTCCTTGTAGGTCCAGATCTTTAAACATAGCTGTCTCATGTAGACTCCTAAAAGGTTAAGTAATTTAGCTTTGAGAACCTTTTGAGTATACTGGTGGTTTTACTTGCTGTTGAAGTCTGATAGAAGTATTTACATGATCTTTACCTACACGGATACTTTAAAATTCGTTTTTGTTGAAGACTAAGGACCATTAAAATCACTAGAGTCATTGACTTAAATAGATGTTTATAAGCTGTAGGATACCAATGCCTGAAATACGGTTCTGCTCACACTCCCACCCTGTCTATTTACCTACACAGAAGCAGCTTTGAGTTGTTGGAGTACTTTTATTGAGTAAAGTTCTTGGTCCCTGTTATCTTTTTGAAAGTCAGTAGAAATGCAGAAAATCTGCATTACGTTTAGGTTCCTTTATTAGAGATACTATTGCAGAAGACTGTCCTACAGAATTGCTTCTGACATTATAATTTTTAAAAATAAATAATAATAAAAAAGATATTACGTACTAACGCGCTCCATTTGTATACTTTGTCAGTTTTCAAATAATGTGAGCTTTTTTATTTGCATTTTGTCAGCATATGCATTCTGAGTCCTGCTGTAATTTGGTGGAGATAACTTTTAAAGACATGAATGTCTTTCGTAAACTCTTGGTATCTCTTTGGCATATTCTAAGTAACATTGCTTATCAGATTGCACATTGCCTTGAGAGACCGAAGATGCTATCCAGAGAGAAGTACTTGTAAGAAATCAGTTATTTGAGGCATACATTACTGCATTGATCCTAAGAGCTTTTCAAGAACACTGGCATATAAATGTCTGGAAATCCTAACACGATGGTGCTCTTTCTGCTGAGAGAGGTAGTCATACTCAGAGATAACATTTAAAGCTTAATTTGTTGTTGTGTGTGGTGGTTTGTGTGTGTGTGTGTTTTTTTTTTTTAAAAAGTTTGCCCAGACTAGTTATTGTTAGGAGGTTCAATATGCTGCTGCCTATATTGCATGTTATGATGCTGAAGCATGGGTACTAGTTTAGGAAAGCATGTATTTGCTGTGAATCTATAAAAGGCATCTGCACTATCTAAATATTGATAGAGTTTGAAATAGAATTATTTTGGGCTGTAGGTATTTCAGCACAAACTTTTCAATGTCGTGTTCTGTCTTGTCTCTTTCTGTTGTCTGTCTTTGGCTATTTCAGTAAAAGTATAATGAATGCAGGAGGCATAACATAGTCAAGTTGATGCATTGTGCTTGTATTTTCATGCTAGTTAGAGCCAAATTCAACTTTTACTGACACAGCTTAGCCCTGAATGAACAAGTCATTTAAGTTGAAGCAGTAATGGGAGTAGAAAGATGGTCTAAACAAAACAATGTGAGGATACTGGATTAAAGTATCTCTTGGCTTCTGCTGGTAAAGCTCTTTGGAGGAACCTATCTAGCTGAATTACCCTAACAACAACAAAAAAAGTTCTTCATGGCTGTTTCATTGTTTTTCTTTCAAGTTGGTTAAAAGTTTCAACAGTGACAGTTTATTCCTTGAGATTTGCTTTGTGCTGAACAAGAAGGAAGGGTAGAAGGAAAAGCGATTAATGGATCATAAGGCAGAGAAATTCCTGGGAAATGAAATAGTTGTGAAAAAATAAATATGTGCAGAAACAGTACAAGTGAAGAGCAAATTGGAATGCAAAATAAAATATGACTTTTTTCTTTATACTGTGCACTGTGACTTCAGCCTGTGATCCAGTTGCAGGTAGCCTCCTAAATTGGTCCATCTGTAAGTTTTAGGGGAGACAGGTTTCAGATAACCTTTCTTTGGATTAATCAGCAGATAGTAAAAGCCATTGAAGAATGAACCTGTAAATGCATCTGCACCTGTAAAACCAGGAAAAATTTGGTCTGGAGTTTGCATTTTACTGTAGAACAACATGATTCTGCTTAAACGTGTTTGAGAAGTGATGAGATGGGTGTCAGTTTTTGCCTAGAATGGGCAGATGGAGTGATAACTATATAGCATTTCTTTTCCTTGTGTAAGGAATGTCATGAAAACTTTTTTGCATGTGTTTAATTTTAAACCCTGCGATTTGCACTATTGAATTAAATGATGAACAAACCATTCATATGTATATCTGTAAGCATAAATTAAGGCTCTGTATGTTTTCTTGTGGATGATGCCATCCAACCAGATTTTTTAATAGAAATAATTTTGTATGTATTTTAATAAGATAAAAAATATTTTCCTGCTCGTTCTCAGCTATTGGAATAATACCATGTATGTTTGCTGTCTTTTTATTTTTTTAATGATATAAAGAGTCTAAATGTGATAGATTCACAGCTTGATGTTTTTAAAGCTAGTTTTACCCTAAACACTTCTGCTAATGTAAACATTGGAACTTCCATCTCTAAAAGTGTGAAAGTATATTTCATATCAGAAGGATAAACTTGGTAAAAATAGAACACAAGAAGCCTTATATTCAAGATCCATTGCAAATTAAACTCAAAAATCTCATCTGAGAAGGAATGTAATTGAGCATGTTCTGATTTCTTAAATAGCTGATTTCTTTATAAGCATGAATTAAAGCTTAGAAAACCTTAGTTCTAAACTGATGGACAGAACCAACAGGTCTTCTCTCTTTAAAGAAAGTAAAATATTGACTGTTGGGTTTTTTTTTGGGGGGGAGCACAATAGTGACAAGTAATGTATGCAACACCTGGGAGTTCAAAGTCCAAATAGTAAATTTAAAAAGAGATATTTGTATTTCTTGTTGATGTCTGGTCTGTACTTGCTTTCTGAAGCAATCCGGTAATATTGATTTTACACAGATTATAAACAAAAGGATCTGAAGAGAATAACTGAGTTTATGGCCTGAAGTATATAAGTTAAAAAAAAAAAATATCTGTGCAGGGAGAAGTACAGCATTGGAGATATGTTTGTCTAATTAGACATAGTGGGAAATGAGCTACTGTGTGCTTCATATTTTGTTGAAATTGCATTGTGGAATGCTGTCATTGTTATATGTGTTTGGTTACTAAGCAGTGAAACAATATTCTGATGTTTGTGTATTGTGGTAATGATTGCATCTCTTCTTCATAGTAAAAATTAGGGGATAGTGTAATATTGGCAGTTTAAGTTTCCTTTACAGTTAAGAATGAGGTGTATGAAACATATTTCAAAAAATTCTGACAGTGTGCCCTGTGCTATGCAAGTCTTAACTCTGGTTTTTATTTCAGCGCCACTCCAAACATATGCCCAGCCAAAAGCAAAATCTGGCCTAAATTCAAATACTGGGATATCCCAACCTGCAGATAACTCTTTGCCAAGCACATAGTTGTTATAGATAAAAGTACTCTTCTTAACTAAGAGGTTGAAGCATGTCTCTCCCTTTCTTGTCTTATTAACTATCCCAGCAAGTCCTCATATTCGTGATTGACTGTTATCTTTCTCATTCAGCCCAGTATAGAGAATACTCAATTCCATGGATAAGAAAAGATAAGCTTCTGCAATGTGAAACCCAGTTCTCAAAAACTGGCATTCAGGAATTTATTTCTTCATTCCAGCAGTGGGGGAAGCTACCTGAGATTCTGGCTGGATCTCTGGTGGCCCATTACTAACTGACTGTCGATATCATTGTTGAGAACAAGGATTTATCTTGGTTTTAAGTCACAGAAAAAAGTTGACCAAACCTAAAAGCACGTATTAAATAAGACCTCAGTATTTAGTTTTCTCATGAGAAGTGAGGAGCTGACTGACATCACTAATAGTATTTCCTTATTATGACTATCTTTGTCAAGATGGATTAGACCAAGATAGTATTTTTTCCTTTAGTAAAGGAGCTTCTGTGTGTAGAATCAAGAAATACATCAATAGGTGTTTTTCCAAGACATTTGGTAGTGTTACTTAGTTATTTTTCCTGCTGATAAAATGTAGGAGTGAATAGCAATCCCCTTTTAATAGCTCTTGTCTTTTCCTCCAAACTGAGTAGAGCAAAACTTTACAGACCATTTGTTAATGCATCTTCCCTCAGGACCTTGCTCAGAGTCCCACAGGCTTATTTCTTTCTCTGTTAAGTATCTGTTAATATCTTCTGGGGGAGTTGACATGACAGCATGGACTGAAGTACTAGAGAATACATACGACATTCTTTTCAGCTTTAGGTACTGTTTTTAACCATAGATATTAATGTCTGTTCAAAATGAATGTGTATGTGAAGGAGCAGCTGACTGTTAAATTGAGGAAAGCCTGGACGAAAGAAATGTTTCACAAAACTTCCTCGCAAAAGTAAGGAGTTTATTGTTTGACAAGTTTGAGGTCTTTCTGACTGCTTACTGGTATGGGATAAAATAGGTTTGTAGTAGTAAGATATCCATCACATCCTGTAACTGACCAGCAGACTTGGAGATGTGCTGCATGCAGACTAACTAGAATGACCTGCTCATTTATGTCCTTTTGATTTCGTTTTTGCAATTTTGTATTGTAGATAAAACTGCAGCCCATGGCTTGAAAAACATAGCCTATATGGCTTAAAAGAAACCCCAAACAACAACAAAAAAGAAATTGCTCTTTTAGAGACCTGAAGGAACTCAAATATCTACTTCTCTTGGAAGTAAAGCATGTCTAATTATTAACAGCCACAACAAAGTGTATATAGTTTTGCATGTTTTCCTTAGAGATAATTTTGTAATGTTTCTGGAGAATTAGATTTGCTAAGTAGCTAAAGAATTCTCTACATGGCAGTGTATTAAGCTACAGAACTGAAAACGAGCTTTGATTATAAACATGTATAACACACATGCTTAACTTTTCGGAGGAGTTTGTTGGATTTTGGATACTTTTTCCTTCCTTACACAGCATCTAAACACTGTATTCAAGGTGCATATAAAGTATACAGTGCATGTCTCTAGGAATCTGTGTGAACCAGGTAAATCACAGGTAAGAACTGGTTTAACAGGACAGCAAGGAGCGTGCTTACTGTGAAAGGAAGGCTCCTTAGCAGGATAGAGGCAGTACTGCTTGCTGATGTGCTGTATAATTCTGAATGTTCTGAGGTCCTTCAAGGACTTGGATTGCAGCTGTAACCTGACCAACTCTTAGTATTGATAGATGTGTTTTGATATGTTTACATCATGTGGCTGAGGCAGTGTTGGGTTTGAGGCCTCAGTCAGTGAATTTCTTTGTGGTCATGGTGTTCTTGGGAGCAGTTAATGGGACAGCTTCCTCCAGGTGGGCCTTAGCAACAGTGAATTCAGAGATACACTGAATTGTATGACTTAATTTGTGAGATCAAATTAATCTTTCTCAGATATTTATTAAAAATACACATTACATTCAAGATCTTTGCTTTTTTTTTTACTACACCGCTAATGCCATGTGCAGAGCTATTGTTGCTTCTCAAAATAATGAATTCATCTTTGTTGTGATACAAGAAAGAACATGTCTAATGTTTTGCACTAAGAAATTTTCCACTAATGCATTTCTGGAAGGCAAAGCAGAATTTTGTCTTCCAAAGAAGCATTTCAAATGCAGTGTAATGATTTTTATTTGAGTCGTTATATTTTAAATTAAAATTATTTTTACATTCCTGTTGGGGAGAGGTATTTTGAAAGGTGCTTGTCCCTTTGGCATCTCAGCAGTGAGCTAACATCCAGAGAAGAGAATGTAGCCTTTAGCCTTTTCTTTTAATTAAACATCAGAAGACCCAGATGCCAAAGGGTGAAATATATTTATTTTGTCAAACTCTTTCATCTTTGTCTGGTTGGATTGCAAGATTAGTTTGTAGCTCAGTAATTTAGGCGCTTTTGTCTTACTGGATGTGTTTTTGGGACTGTGTCTATGTCTTGTGCAACTAACATTTTATTTTTATCTTAGAGAAATAATGGTGTTTAATACATGCTCTGAATATATTAGCATAATTTTTAAGGTGAGGTGGCTTAAAAATCCTACAGTATCTTTTATCTTTTTCTGTATGAAACCACTCTCAGCCTGGACTGTTCTCAGCAAAACGTCACTGTTTACAGATAACTCCAAGGGAGTTGGCAGGCAGAAAAAAGAAAAAGTTTAAGGGAAAAGTGGACAAAATGGGCATAGAAGTGTGATCAATAAAACCAAAAAATATACTGTTTTGAGTTTTACACATAAAAATACAGTGCTATTAAAAAAAAAAAAAGGAAAAAAAAGAAAAAAAAAAAGGAAAAAAGCATGTGCAGAAATCATAGGGCCCAAGGTTGCCTTTACCATAGAAAGTAGCAGGGAATTGCGTAGCATTTTGCTAAATTTTTTTGGGACTTAGAAATCTCTTATTCATCTTCCAGAGGAGTATTGTGTTTACTGATCTATTTTCATATCTGATTTTAATCTTCAGAGTACTGTCATTCTCAGAAGGCATAACAAAGATAATAAGGCAATGAATGATTAAAAATAGTAAAAAGTTACTGAATTTTAACAGTACTCTAAAGCATATGGTTTCTTTTTTTGTGGCTCACTCATTTAACTGAATCAGTATTTGATCGCTACTTCAAAGTAGTTCTCACACAAAGAATTTGGGAAACATTGTAAAACTGAAAGCAGCCATCCCATGGGAGAAAAAAGACTGCTGCAAATTCACAGAAGAGAAGCTCCCAGAACTGCCTCTGCCTTCTGCCTGAGGAAGGTTTTACAGATTTGTAGAAGGGGCCAGAGGCAAGAGCCTAAGAAACTGATGTTGCTTTTCAGGAGAGTTTTTAATCTGCTCACCTTTTTGAGCTTCTCAGAGAATGACGAGACTGAGTTAGGCTGCAGGCCAAGTGAGCCCAGGATCCCTTCTTCAACAGCAGCCAATTAAATGAATGCTTAAGGATAGAATATGGGGTAAGCTGTTGTGGTACTTTCCTCGGCACCTAGTGTTTTCCTTTCTTAGCTCTTAATATTTTTTCCATGTATTTTCATTACTGCTGTTTGAGCCAGCCTAAAATCTTGGTGTTCCAAATATCCTTTAACAGTTACTTTCATGATTAGTTGTGTGAATAAAGTACTTCTTTTTGTTTGTTTTACACTTGCTGCCTATTGTTTTGATGCCTCCTATTTTTTGAATCAAGAAAGTCAATAATAAATGGTCACTCTCTCTATGCAATTCATGATTTGTTACTGTCATATCCCTTCCAGTTATCTCTGTTCCAGCCTGAAGAGCCGTTACCTGCTTGATTTTTCTGATACAGAAATTTTTTTGTAGATCTGACCATCTTGTTTACTTGTCTGTGTACTTCTAAGTCCAAGTGTGTTTAGTCTTCTTAGTTCTGCAGTGTGCTCCCAGAAACTTCTTAGCCTTGATACACTGCAGAATTAAATTATTATCTTACAGAACTGATTTTAAAGAATACTTAGGAATTACTCCAAGATCTGCTGTCTATATGATGGTAGCTGTTTTAGACTCTATCATCGTGTTTGAATATTCAACCCATATGTTACTTTCTATCTAAGTTACATCTCACATGATGTTATGACCAAATGACCTACAAAATTTCTTCCAGGCAAAGTTGTTCTGTGATTTATGATCCTCTTGTACAAACACTTCAGGTCATGAAATCTCCCTTCAATTCTTTGCAAATAGTGTTCTTTTTAAAGATATAATTTTGCATCCTCTACAAGACTTAATCCACTTTACTACCATTTCAGTACTGCTTATTAGTTTTCAGAACAACTTAAGTCCAAGCATGGATTTCCTTGGGTTGCCCTTTGGGAAACCACCTTCTCTTTGAAAAAAAATTACTGTTTCAACCTTTTACTTCCTGTCCTTTTGCTGCTATTTATCTGGGGGAACTTTGCCTCTCATTGTGAAAACTGGAAGAGAGCCTCATAGTGAGTCCTGTTAAAATTATTTTGCTAATTTGCATTAATATATAATGTTTATTGTCTACTTCAAAGAACTCTAAACACTATCCCCGATTTTCTTCTAAAAAATATTTTTAGTCTTTATGTTATATTTATCCATGTATTTGCAAATTCTGTTTTTATAGTGGACTTTACCAGTCTGCCTTGTACAAACATCAGATATCCATGTTGGAACATCTGCTGGTTACAACTGAGTTGCTTTAAAATGTTGCTTTCGCACTTAACCTCCTATTTCTATGACACTGAGGCTGTTTTAAGAAATAAGCTGCAGATCACAATTAAACAACTCAGCAATTTCCTATTCGAATTTGTTTAGTACTTAGTCTTTCCAATTGATCTAATTGACTTTTCAGTAGAATCAATTCATTCAACCCAGTTGTTTGAACCCTTTGATGCGGTTTATCCAGGAAAAAAGGTAAGGTACCTTATAAGAGATTCAGAGAAAGCACTTGAGTTCAGCCTTCATTGCTCCTCTTGCTGACCTGCGAATAAATAGAAGACATATTCAGTCTTGCACTTTTCATAATTCACAGTTCTTGAGCTTTAGTGCGTAACAGAGAATTAAATAGTAACTCCATTATTTGATACCTTGAAAACGTGCCTCAGTTCCACTAACCTTAGAGGTTATTCTTTAACCATCCCATTTAGAATAGGAGATGTGGGGAGAGAACAGAACATGAGGCACTATGTCTTTTAGTTCAGATGATAAAGCAGTATGTTTACAGTTAGTGGATTTTTTTTTTCCTTAATTGAGTTTGACAGCAACAAATCACATGAAGTATGATACAACAACAAAAGCTGCATGTGTGGATCACAGTTTTCCTTCCAGAATAACATCTTACCCCTGGCAGCAGCAGTCGTCTTGTAATTAGCAGTGATCATTTTAGTACGGTGGAATTCACTTAATGCCCCAACATCTTCTACACTTGAAATGTTTGTTTTCCTGTAAGACCCTACAGGTTGCCCTATAGTTATCCCCTTCCTGCTTTTTTTGCTTGATTGTGGGGAGAAGAGAGGATAAATAAGGAAAAGTATGAGACTTAATGACGGAGACTTAAATCGTTGACTGCTCTTGTGCATTGTGTGCTGGTTTTGTTATTTTTTTGGGTTTTTTTTTTTGTTATTTCTGGTGGTGTTGATTTGAGTCCTGTAATTGTACATTGCTCTGCACATGGCTCAGGCATCCAAGAAACATAGAATGATCAACTAAGCTCAAACAGCAGATACAGGGATTTAAGTGCATAAGGAGTATTCTTTGTCAGGGCAGTATTTTGGGGAGAAAGAACCAACTCTGGATATTCTGCTGGTGTCCGTTTGATCTCTGGTGATTCTTTGATGTAACTACAGGCTGCTGCCACAAGGTCTGGTGCTTTTTCCTCCCAGGTGTTCCCTCACTGCCCCTTCTTTTGAATCTAATGATCATGCAGTCACAGAGTTAAGTCTTCTCAATGAGATAATGGAAAACTAGTCATGGGAGGTGGTGGTGGTGACAGGGAAATAAGTGGTTTTCTTTCTGATTGGGTTGCTGAACCAGCTCAGTCCTGAGGCTGTACAGTTAGAGTGCAACAGAATAATACACTCATCCTGGGTTAGATGGAACATCAACCCATATCCATTATTGTTTTCAGGTATGGTTTATGTCCTAACAAATTACCCTCTGTTTGCTGGAGTATATAATCCATATTCAGACTGGAGACAGAAAATAGAAGGAGAACCTTCGATATTGGGAAGATGAATATGTGAGAGTTCTCTTGAGGGAAGGGAGAGAAATAAAAAGGTTTTAAGATGGAGCCTGCTTATTATGGTGGGAGTGATGTCTTGACAGGGGACTGGAATTGATTCCCATCTTTACTGCCTATGATAATTTACCGATAGCCTCTTGATTTTGCAACGAAGATCAAGTAATCATGGATGATTTCATTGTATGTTTTCATTTTTATCTTTAAAACAACACCTTTTTGCTGCTAATTATTTATTCATCATGTTGTCATTAACATCTTCAAGTTAAGGACTTATTTATATGTAAACTAGAAAATTAGGCTATTTAATTTTTTAAACAATAAAAAAGTTTTAAAAAACTCATTATTTTTCATTAATAAAAAGGGAGGGTGTTTGCAGAAACTTTAGTGCATCAGAGTAGTACATAATTTTTTATATGCCAATCCTGCTAGAAAAGAAATTGTAACTTCTAAATGAAAACAGTGAGATCAGATAATATGCAAGATAAATATATTTTTCTACTCAGTGGATACCTAAAACATGGTCTGAATGTCTGTGTATAGATATGTCAACTGAATGAGGCTAGAGATACTACAAATTCATGGAAAATCTGCAGGTTGTCAGTACTTCAAATGTGCAAAGAATTCAGCATAAAAACAAAATCACAAGTGTATGTTATTTAGGGGTAAACAATTGTAACTACATTGCAGTAACAGTGGAATACCTACTCATCTTTTTTTTTACCTTTATAACACAAATATTTTGTAATGAAAGCAAGTTTTGTTCTCTTTTCCCAAAGAAAGTAAGTTTTTCTCTGTAACCTATACAAACTAGAAATAAATAGTGATACTTTTTGAAAGCAGGTTTGTTTCAGCCAAAGCAACAGTGTCTTTTCATTGCTTAATATATTGCTGTAATTATTGGCAACGTTTATCTACACGTGTTTCCATGCAACAAAGGTCTATATCGGCCTGAAATCTTTTTGCATGTAGGTTAAGAACTGTCAGTTAAAAAGTAGAAGAGGTATCTACCATAATCATAGTAGAGGTCATAGAAAATAAAAATTGCTCAAAGAGAAAGATCACAAAAGTGTTTGACTTCAAAAAGCTCAAGGATTATGTAACATTACAAAGAGGGTGCGTGCAGACAAGATTATTCTGTCGTTTGCTGGAACCTGCCTGCTTCCCCTTCTCGATGTGTAATAATTTAAAACCCCTCTCTTGCCAGAGAATTTATTTCTTGTAAGTAACAGAAATGGAGAGTAAGGTCTTTTATCTTAGAAGCAGATGCTATTAGTCAATACTGAGCACAAAAGAAATTGTGTGAAAGATAATTTAATTTTTTTGCAATGCTTGATGAATAAAATCTCAACATGTTTTCAGCAATGCATGGTTTTAGATTTTGCTTGAGACCTGTGGAAGATTCTAGGTGGCATAAGTGTGTATTTCCATGTGTTATATTGTGCACAGTTACCATCTTGCTGTCTATGATTATTATTTTAGTGTACAATATCTGTACACCGAAGTGTACAGTGTAGTCAGCAGGATGACTAATTCCATTTGTGCTGAATAGAGTTGTTGGAAGGTAGGGCTGCCTCCTGTCATGCCATGCTTTCAGGCACATTGCAGGTGAGATTTTACTATCATATTCTTACTGCAGTATATCTAATTTTTAGAAAGGACAAAGTTTGTTTATACTTAATTAACCAAACTCTTTTTCAATTTTCAAAGTTGTTCAGTCTGTGAAAGCTCATCAACAGAAAAATGCCGAGGGTCTATACGAGTTTCATGACATTTCACGGTGTTAAATTCAGTTTCCAAAGTGGGACTCTTGTTCTCAAGCCTTTTCCTCTTACTGCTTGCTGCAGAATCATCCTTGGATAGCCAGAAGGAAGTATTAAAAATATAGCTTAAAGTAATTACTTCTGTGGAATAATAGATATTTATTTTCCACGATTCGTTCCTGTTTTTCAGAGCCTTTTGCTGCACAGAATATACTTTGCTCTGGACACACCTTCATAGCTCATCTATTGTATCTGCCCAATGTAAGTTGTCAGCTCCTCAGGGCAGGTACTTGTTTGAACATATACACGTTTTAGAATGCCATGCCTGTTTATGGCACCACATTGAAAGATGTGATAATTAACACTGGTTAGTTTTCATGTCTCATGCTTTTATAAAAAGCAGCACTTCATCTACCATACTTTTTAAAGTGTGTGCCAAAGTTCTTGTTTGCCCAATTTTCAAGAAAATAATGAAGCTTCTTAGTTTTGAGGCAACACTAGTTTTAAAATTTATATCCCAATTCACCTACTAGACTACATTGAAACGGTGATTTAATTACTTTGTCAAAACAAATGAAAACTGTAGTTTTGAAACCTGATTCTTTTTATTGCTTATTCACATAATAAGACATTTAACACAGCCATTTCTAACGTTTGTTCAAAGTGCTGAGATTCTTCTCAAGCTAGACAATTCCAGAATCCCTTACTCTCACAAATACAGATGCCTATGTCACTGCGAGTAAGGACTGGTTGGCTGAATAAGCATTTGAAGTTAAAATTGTACAAGACACGAGAGCTTGTCCTTAACACTTGTTTGGAGGAAGACATGCTATGAAAGGGAAACCAAGGTATATCAGCAGAAAAAAAATAGTTTTCTTCTCTAATTTGTCACAAAATGTATGTGACTAGGACCATTATAAAGTCTGTGACATTCCTGGCTCTCTTCCACTTTCTTTCAGTGTGGTCCTGGAGAGACCTCTATTTTTTGAGAGGACAAACTTCAGACATCAAAGTTTTAAATGCCAAGTGCCTGATTTTGAGTATAAATAATGAGACATGATGTTGGAATTGCACATGAAATTTCTGTTATTTTTAACATCCTTTCTTGCATTTGTAATCCACAGTTATCCATCTAGGACATGTCCAGGTCTTCTAAATTAATGTGCTAAAGTTTCTGTGTCAAGCTTAAAAAAAATTTTAAAAAATTTTGACAAGTGCAGCTGGAGCTAGTGGTGTCTTTCTAGTACTTGGTATGTGACTTTCTAAAAATGGGATCCTTTATTGATGCCTTTCCATATATTTGGATGTATGAAAACAAATTTAAGTTTTTTTTTTAAGAGAAGACTGAGTGTTTGAATGATGTCTAGGACAGCTTCTGAAAATGCTGTTCAAACAGGAATGGGTTGGCATTTGTATGTCAGTAGATTCTTTGTGCAGTGTACTTAAATAATTTTCAGATTGCCATTGCTCTTTTGTTACTTTTAGTCCCCTGACTTCCCAAAATCTTTGCAATTTCTTTTCCTTCTGTTCTGTTTTGAGGAACAAAAAAGAAATTTAAACCTGAGGAGTGAATCTGTGCAAGTTGTGAGCAGAACCAGCCTTAAGGGCATGAGAGACAGTCAGTGGTCATCTAAATAATGATAGGTTCATTCCTTTCCCAAAAGGCAGTCCTTATGACTTTCTCTTCTTAATTTTAAAAACATAGCTGTTCAGAAGCATTTCTGCAGTGTCTGGTTTTTGTTACACAGAGGCGAGCTTCCAGTTTCCTTAAAATGAATGTCATGATGTGCCAAATGTCCCTGCTTAGGAGTTAAGTAAGAAAATGCCTTCTATCAGGGTTGTTTTTCTAAATAAAAAATTCAATTCTGAAACTTCAGTTTAGATTTTGAATTTTCTTAGCTGAATTGCTTGTTTCTGATCCAAATAAATGCTGGTAGTATTTATAAGAGCATTAAGTTTGGCCGTGACTTGGAAGACTTGAAAACTTAAAGTTGCCACTGAGAGGGAACTGTCCACCTCAGTGAGTGTCCATGTTCCCATGCTGCTCATATTGTCACTAAGCAGAAAGAGAGAGTTATCCGCAAATATTTTTTTGAAAAAAAAGTTTGAGCTAAGTAAAATGCTGATGTTTGGAGCAAGGGAAAATGTCCATTTGTCTATGCATAATTCTTTAAGCAAAACAAACTACTGTCATGTAAAAAAAAAAACTGTGTGGAAATATTTCGGAAGTCATGCAATTTGAAAAATGCAACCATGTAAATTAAATAACTTAGACTTGTTTATTTCCCTTGTAATTAAATCCTGCTATGATCTGCAGTGTAGTTCCAAGTTTTGTGTGGATCTTGTCTGGAAAATGGAGATACAGCTGCTTATCAGAAGACTTTTTGCTGATGATCAGGTCTACAAAATTCAAAGAAGCAAAAGGACTTCCTGAGTTGTGGTGTTTTTCTGTTTCTGGTAGCAAGTTGTTGATCAGACTGTTAGCAGACAGATTTTTTCCTCCCACACATCTTCATTTTAGTTGATGGTTGACCATTTTTGCAGAGGTCTCTGCCAAGAATACAGCTTATATATGCAGCATTAAAGGGAAATGGTGGAAAAATTGAATCTTTAAATAATTATAGAGGATTTGACAGGTAGTAAAGGACTGGAGGGAACTTGGAATGGTGCTACAATGGTAGGAACAGTTGAGGGAGGGTAGTCACAGAAAGCAGGACTAGGACTGTAAAAAAAAAAAAAAAAGAAAAAATTTCTTCCCTGGGTTTTTGTCCTGTAGGTTTGACAGCCTTTATATATTCTGTTTCTGTGCAAGAGAAGTGTCAGTGTTTATCAGATGTGGTTTGGAGTGCATTACAAATTTGTCATTTGAGTTATGAGATAGTGAAGATTTTTTGCCCCGCGTGGTGCTTGTGAGTTCTCTTTTTATGGAAGAAAGCCCTGCCAGGGCTGTTCTACTTATAGCCTTTATAAGCAGAAGCTTAAATGCTTTTTGAGTAAGGCTCATGGTAACTGTTCAATGTTTTAATAATCAACCTTCTGAAGGTTTTTGTCTTAAATTTGAGTCAAGCAGCAAACTCAGGGGTTGTGGTTAGTCATAAGAAAAATATTGTGACTTTATTGAACAGGACTCAAAACAGCTAAAGAGAAGGCAAACAAGTGACATATTCAAAGGTGATTCTTAGGCATTGTCAGCATTTCAGTCATCTTCCCTAAAAGTAAGGCTTATAAGCAATATCTAAAATTAGAACTTTTAATTAAGATGACATAGAAAAATAATGACTTAAGACTGGGAGTATTAAAAGTTCAGTTAAAATATCTTCTTTGAGGTATGTATATGTACTTATTCATTGTATTAATTTTATCCAATAGTAATTATTTAAATTATTGCCACTCTGCAGAGTGCACTTAAAAGACTCTGCTGACATGTTCCATGTGTGTGAGTTCTGTAATTTGTGTCAAAGTACTTGGCCTAAAAGTAAAAAAAAAAAACAAACCCAAACCAATTTTCTTTTGCATCATTAAGAGACAACCCTAGAAACTGAATGCAATTGGGTTATTGTAAGTGATTATGTAGTATTGCTCTTCTTGTGTCTCCTTACAAGCTGAAAAGTCCTTCTAGACAAGTTTTGCCTTTGGCAGAAACAGCACAAAGCTATTGACTTCCACTGGTTGTGGAGCTAGATGACACTGATTAGGAATTAAGAAGCAGCACTCTTGATAAATGCAAGAGAGGAGAATCTAGTTTACTGTTGATTCTGCAACAAAATCATTAGGAACAGGAGTTTTAAACACTGAGGCTAGCAGAGCTGATTTGAAGAACGTACAGAGAATGCCAAAGGACTTTGTTTTCATATAATCCATGCTCAGAATAGAGCTTCCCTTTAACTAGCTTTTAATAATATTAGTATTGGATCAAGATATTGCCAAAAAGGTGACAAAGCTGCTGGTTTTTTGTCATGGATGTGCAGATTGTGGGTGTAACTATCCACCTGCTCTTCACACTGCTGTCCTTGTGAACCTATCTGTTTTCCTTTTCTTCCGTGTCACTTTATCTGCAGTTAGGCTCTTTGATCTGAAACCTTCACAATCTAACTTTACTTACCATAAGTACTAATTTTGTATTTCTTCACTTTTATTTAAATACAAGGTTTCCTTTGCCTGCGTGTCTGTAGTTTGTGCTATTAAAATGATTTATGACACTGCAGATCACTGTTCAGACATTTAATCCAATGAGACAATGAGATACTGCTGTGGGTTACTTTGCTCCCATTTCTTGGTTGGAGGGTGAAGATAGCTGGAGATGCCCCTACTCTGAGATTCCAGATGGAGTATTTCTTCTGATCTTTGCTGTGGAAGCCTTATCAATTGCTAAATGTCAGTCCGTTCCTCAGCAGAGCTGCATTCCCTATTTTTGTAGCTACAAAAATCTAAACCAAAAAGGCTTAAAGCAAGTTCAGAGTGTCCAAAGAGACACCTAAAACACTCTTTTGGTGAAAGAAAGGACAGAATTAGTGAGACTTCATGTCCTTTCCTATAGGAAAGGGTAAATGTCATTGTGTTGAGATTCTGGAACCATTAAGATGTAGCCTTGTCATTCTGAAATTCTGTTTCAGATTCAAAGTGTCCTGAAGTCAGGAGGCTTTCTTCCATCGCATTAGTGATTTATGGATCAGGTTATAAATATTTGGTAACTAGGCTATGTTTTCCCTAGAGAAGAAGAAAGTCTTTCTTCAAGACTCATATAAACTAGGAATGGATGTTTAATTGCAGACAAAACTGTTTTATGTCTTTGTGCTAATAATATATGGTATATCCACAAATTCAACTTTGAACCCTGGTCTGCTATATTCAGTGTCATTATTCTGTATGTTAAAATAATCCCTGTCCAAAACATAAACTTTGTTCTGCGTTTTTGGAAGTAACAGATGCTGGAATCAATTTTGACAGATAGAGGTCATCATAGGGCATGCATTATGCATGTTGTTAGCAAAAAATAACATTTTTGAATCTCTGCATGGAACTCTGAGGGTCTTACAGTGCCGTTCATAAAGGCAGAGCTGCTGTAAGGAATATAAGTAGTTTATGTTCTCATAATTTCATACATAATGAGTATTCTAACATGTACTATGTTAATTTTAAAAAGTAACCTTCTTCCTTGACTCATAACTGTGAGATTAAATACTCACATGTGTGGTATTGTTTATGCAAGATTTTATTTTTCTATAATGTAGCCAAACCGATTTTTTGTAAGCCCTGATTTAGCATGCTCTCTCTGCTTTTCTCATGAGCTACAATTTAGATCACCAATTTGTGTTAGGTCTGTGAACCACAGCTTGTCTATGAAGGCTTTTCTAGGATTCTGGGGGTTTTCCTGATTATCAAGTGAAGTAAATTTCAACTATTTATTGGTGGAATAACTGGATCAGTTTGCTTTTTAGTTGTAAGCTGTCAGGCTGGTTTTGCAACTTTAAACTACGAAGTTTCCTGACGAAAGCTTTCAGTCATGTGGAAATCTGACCTCATGGAAGCCAATGGGATTTTTGTCATTAATTATGATAATGCATGGCTGAAATCCTGACCTTGTCCTTTGTGTTGGGATTTTATCTATTTTTAAACATATTAATGAATAACATTTTTGTGCCATATTCATTTGCACAAGTCTTCTGCAGCCATCTGAATACTGCAGCTATGTACATTGCAATAGCAGTGTCTCTAATGCTTATCATATTTGACATTGTAGTCATTAATGTGTAATGTTTCTATACTGTTTCTATCACAAATAATCCATAATTGCACTTAAACCATTTCAGGTTTCTGTAACATACTGCTTTTTCTTGTCTGCATTATTATATTACAGCAAGTACTCGGAATTCTTAATGGGTATTTTTGTGATGAATCCATGTGCCAATTAATAATGGAATTTCAAGACAGACAAGGAAAATATTCTAGATCTTGTCTCTCTGAACTTCAGTAAAGCAGTTGGTGTACTGCTTCAGAGGAATTGATCTGTTATGAGAGGAGGCTAAACGAGCCAAGCTCTTTTAGCAAAACAAAGGTTAAAAGGGATGTGATTGCTCTTTCTAACTACATTATGAAAATAAATACAGACAAGCAAAAGAGCTATTCAGACTGCTGCCTCTGAGTGGATATAAGTTGGCCATGAACTGATTTACACTGGAAGGCAGAAGATTCTGAATTCCCGGAGAATAAAGTTTGAAAATGAACACTACGAACAAGCAAATTAGTTTTAGGATAAGCTTGCTAAACAGCTGAAAGATTGTATGAGCTGGTTCCTGTGATAATGATGGATGGGACTTGATCCATCACACCCCAGTGTACTTTGTATAGATTAGGAGGTGAAGGGCTGACCAAAATCTGTCCATTTAAATGAACGCCATCATAATGTTAATTTGCTAAACTGTTTCTGAGCTACTGTTATCAAATCTGTAATTATATGGTGAAATAAGTATTCTGTTTGATGCTCTTTGGCTCTTTACCTCAATTTATTAACTTTTCTGTACCCCGTTTATTTCTTCCTTGCTTAATGGTCATATAAGGGAAGTTCTGTGAGAAGAACATTTGCCCATGGAAAATAGCTATTCCAGAACAGTATGTGCTTGTTTCTGATTGATTCAAAGACTTCTCTTAATCTTTTGTTCCTGGAAAAACTGATTTTTAAAAACGTTTGAAATCATGTAACAGGGACAGGTCCTTTTGATGATATTTTTGTACGACGAGTAAAACACATCAGCTAGCACGCTCACTGCTTTTATATCTTTGATTGATACAGGCTGTCTATGCATGTCTGGTATTGCTGGTATTGAAGTGAATGTATTCTCTGTGACTCAGACACATTTGTTGGAGAGTGAAATTACCTTCAGTCGTTGTATGTTGAGATACTTTTCAGAATCTGGGTCAAATCTAATGTGTGCTTAAATAATTAGCACCAGAAAATAATTTCCCTTGTTTATACATGCGTCTTGGATCAGTGGCCTTGTAGCTAGCATATGTTACTATAGTGGGTGAATGAAAATGAAATGAATACAGTAATTAATGAAATATCAGTGGTGTTCTGTGTTATTTCAACGTATGGGAAACCCAGCCATGCATCCCTTTTACTCCAGATGCTGGTTTATGTAGGTCTGGTCGTGGTGCGAATACATTGTGTATTCATAACAAAGACAATGCTGAGCACAAAGAACTTGTAAGTAGACCAAAGACAACAATTGATAAAAGTAGATAGTACAATTACTCTAGAAGAGTAAGACTTGTTGATCACCATAGTAGAGAGCAGCTGGAGCACATCAATGTTGTAGTTGTCATTGTTTCTGGAGGCATTATGGCAAAGAAGTTTTAAGAAAGGATCTGAAGCAAGGTAATGAACTCTGTTAAGACTAAGACCCTAACCCAAAAGCCTATTTAAATCAATAGGATTATTTCCAGTGATGTCAAGTGGTGTTAGATCAAATCTTCCAACATTGTATCTGCCGAGGGAATTTTATAATCAGAAGTGCAGAAGTACTGTAGGATTTTACAGAATTAAGCATGTTGAATTATACACAAGTATTCTGGGCGTGATATGTTTTAATATGATTAATTCTGTGTTACCTTTTGAATAATTCTGCTAGTTGACACAGCATGGTCTTACCTCATCTGATTTTCAGAGGTCAATAATCATAATTAGCAGTGAAATAGAAATAAGAAATAATTTTACATGTTTATTGATTCAGAAGTATAGTATCTTAAAAAAAAAACCAGGGTTTGCACTGGGAAGTGCATGAGAATATTTCTTGATTATCTTCTGATGAGATAAATACAAAAGTAGTGTGTTAAGTATATCGTATCTACATACTAAAATCTGATCTAAAAATCTAAGTCACTTGATACAAGGTTTCACAACATGAATAACTTTGTATGCATTTGTTTTGACTTCCAAGTATGTCTCTAAGATGACTGCATGCTTAGATTTTGTTTATCACACATACAGAGCTATTCTATATATTGTGATGAGAGAGTTTCCTTGCATTAGGAAAAGTTGTCAGCTTTGAGTAGATACTTGTGTGCAGCATTGCTTCTATTTGCCACACAATAGATGCAACATTCATTGATGCTGAATCAGTATTTGAAAGCATGAGAACCTTCAGTTGAGAAATAAAGCAAAGTCTGGGTTTACCTAAGTGGAATAATGGTTTACTAATAATTAGGTGCTTATTTCAAGTATGCTAGATAACTTGAAGAAATAGTAAAAGTTATGGTGTCATTTGGGTTGAGTAACATAAGAGCTGACATTACTGTGCTTAACGTTTCATCAGCACTCTGGATTAGTATTTATTCTTAAATTACAGAGAGTAGTAATTATTGAAGATGATCTCTTTCATGTTTCATACAATTTAGAGGAGATCATGGATGTTTGTATTTCTTGCCACCTAAATTACAGTAATGATCTTGCAACAGAAATAGGTCTTTGTAGGCCTGCTGATCCTTCATTATTACAATTAAGTTAATCATGACTCTGCAGCAAGAAACTGGTTAAATATGGCAGCCCAGCTACCTTGCCTTGCATGTGTTCACTCTTATTTCTGTTTATTAACATACATTCTTAGAAAATCTTAACCAAAACCTTTAAGATTGTAAATAGATATGTCCACTTAATTGTAGCAATTTTTAACATCCCATGAGCAGTTAAAACTGGGGAAATTATTATATAGGGTTTTATTTAAAGACTGAGGGAGAGTAGTTGAAAACAGACCTGTACTGTTAAAATGATGCTTTTTTTAGCAGTATAAAGAATGGAAAAAAATGCTTTTCTAAAGGCTTTTAAGTCTTTACTATGTTTGTTACAGAGTGGGTGGTACTTCACTTGATTTCAAGTATTCTTACAATATCACAGCACACTTTTAATGCAATGTACTAACTGTCCATAACACTTTAAGTGTTTGGGTTTTTTTTTAAATGCTGTTATAGTTATAAGAACATGGAGTTACGGTACCCACAGTTTTCTCTTCCAGCTGAAATCCTGCCCCTCACTCCATATATTTGATACATGCTTGTGGAGGGCTCTTGAACTGCAGTTATAAACAATGATTTAGTTCATTGTACAGGTAGAGACACTGATCTTTGGGGAAAATATTTTGTCTCAAGAAATGGATTGCTCTATTTAAAAAAATTAATTTAAAAAAAATTAGATCAGCTGATTAGATGCAGCTAGTATCGATGTGGAAGGACTAGTGTGCAGCTAGAGTTCTTGTCTTGCAAGTGAAAGCTTGAATTGATCCAAGCTTTGCTATGTGTATCCAAGAATATTGTCAAAACCTGAAAATTAAAAGAAGTAAACAAAAGGAAGAAAAAGTGTTATGAGAAGCCTAGAAGGATTGTTGTCCTTACTCTCTTGGACATGTTCACATCAACAATAGGCCTTTTGGTATTACTGATCTAAAGTTGATGAGAACATCCATATTGGTGCCTTTAATACTAGTTCATTACAATTTTTGCCTTGGAACTACAAAGATATCCTTAATACTTGAATGTTATGCAGAGCCAGAGGTGCACATGTAGAGGAAAGAGCCTCCAGAGATATGAAATCAACCTTATCCCAAGAAGAAGGGAGGACAAAGATGTTTCATTTCTATTAGGTTGTATGTGGTATAGTATAAAGACATTGCCTTAGTGCCTTAGTCAGGTACCTGTTAAAGACATAGTGTGTCTCTATTGATTGATTGTTTTTGTGATCTTCAGATTTTATAAATTGTCATTAACTAAAAATATATACTGACTTAGGTTTTGTTTGTTTGTTCAGGTTTACCAAAAATGCAAGTAATTCGAAACTACAGTGGAATACCACAGCCAGCGACACAAGAGGGCCCACCATTGCATATCCAGATTGGGGACACTATTGAACTAATTAGAGGAGATGCACATAGCTTATTTTGGCAGGTATTGTATCATTTAGCAAATGACTATATTGCATTAGTCCCAGATATTAAATTCTTATTGATATATTGCTCTTGTAACTTTTTTCCTTTTTAAACAACAGAAGAATATCTTTGTGTTTTACCCAAAATAAATGTCTAATACAGCTGGTTTTACTTTTAAAGTGCCAGTAGTTCCTATATTGTGTAAAGCTTCATTCTTGCAGCCTTAGAGTAGCAATGCTTCTAGTGATGCATAAACAGCAAAGGTCTGGCTGCTTCTCTAATGTAGCAGAACTAAAGCAATATTGGCAAAACTCAGTTATGAATATTATATTTATAGGGGAGAGAAATAGCTCTGCAAAGCATAACCACACCTAAACTTCTTGATGATCTCTCAAGTCAATTAAGAACAGCTTTCTATGTATGTAGGACAAGTGTATTCTATTGATGACAAAATTCAGTATCACCTGATTAGCATCACTACTACTGTTACTGAAATTTCTTTTTAACTGAGAACTACAAACAGATTCAAAATGCCATTTTTCATTCACTTTAAAGATAAATGCATTACACTATGTCTCATTTTTCTTGATTGTTTTCTTGATTGTTTGTACTAGAATCCTACATACTACTATTTATACTATAGTATAAATGGAAATAGAGCTAAATAGAAGAACTTTTGGGATATTAAAAGAACAACAACTGGGAAGCATCTGTTGTCTTGAATTGTTGTTCCTGTGTTTGTCTTTGTGACTTTATTTCTTTGAGGCTATAATGGGTTAATGAATACAATTATAAAAACTGCTTGGTCTGTTACATAGGTTAGGTTGTGCTCTTTTGTTTGTTTGTTTGTTTTTGCTGGCTTCAGATAGTATTGAATCTTCTCCAAACTCTTCAGGACCGAATCAGTGAACTCTATTCCTATGCCACTGTATCATCCCGAACAACATTTAACGGAGAGAAGTCATAAACAATAGAATTACTTTAACAGTAACTCCCCACCCCCCCAAAAAAACCCCACAAGCCAACCCAAGAAACACCCTCCCCCCACCCCGCCTCCAACGCCCCTGCAGCTGTTACTTGGCAGACTGTACATATTTGACCACTAAAAATAAGTTTTTTTTCAAATGTTGATGGGCAGATTTTGGCCCATGTAGTTTTATATGTAGGGCTTGGTTCTGCAAGATCTTGAGTTCTGATCCAGAGAAGCACTTAAGCCAGAATTATTGGCACCTTGTGGGACTGATTCTATTACTGTGTTCGTGTGTATCCATCAGCTCAATGTACTGGATTTGTTATTTGTACCTATCATGTTAAAGAATTTAGCTAGAATCTCACTGTGTTTAACTAGCAGGAACCAGAAAGTGTGTGAGGCTTTTTCCCCAAAAGCCTTAGTAGTAGATTTGAATCTTAATGACAATTGTTATTTCCATTAGCATCATTAAGGATTTTTTTTTCTCACAGGCTGTCTTATCACACACTGCTTAATACAGATTTTCATAAGTCTTGTAATGACATCTGAATTCTAAAATATGTATTAAGAAAAAAACCAGCAAACACAATTTGTATTAAAATCTGTAAGTTTTATTTAAGAGGTATTTTAGAATAATTTACAGCTGATCTCCAAGGCTAATATTAGAATGGATTTTTAATTCAACTGCCACTCAGTTTAGAAATTGAAGTGCTTGTAATAGATAAGTATGTGTGGTTTAAGTGTAATTTTTTTGGTTTTTTTTTTACAGTACATCGGATAGATACTGCAAGTTACTAAGCAATACTTAAGCTATAGCTTAAATACAATGAAATAAGTTTTGATAGACATGAAAATTCTGCTAAGTTAATGTTTGATTGTATAGCAATTATTGTGGTAAGTTCTGTAGTAATTCAAGACTGTATACAAATATGAATCTACTTGTTAAGCAGTCTGAAAAACAGGAGAAGTATGAGTTTTTTTTCTTTATGAAACAGTAAATACTTTTCTGAGAGGCAAACTGAGCGATCACAGAGACAATAAGATGACTGGGATAAGCATTTCTGAACTCCATGAATTTAATTTCTGTCTTTCATTGGTATCATCCAAACCCTAAGCTTTCTTCAAGGAGAACATGTAATATAGATGGGCTTATCCTATCACAAGTTATTTTACTCTCCTCAGTAAACACCTAGCTAGTATAAAGAGAAGGATGGTTGTATGCTGATACTCATGCATCCCCTTTGCATGACTGCTTTTCTTCGGTCAGTCAAGGTGCAAGACTAGAAGATCCATGCTGCTTGCCTAGCTGGCGTTGGCTAACATCACTTGTAGAATGAACCAAGAAAAGGAGAAGGGGCTGGGGGTGGAGAGATAAGACTTGGTATTTTAAATGGAAAGTTATTCAGCTGTAGTAGTGCAGCTTTGAAGTAGTCAGATTTTCATTACAGGTATTAATGTTTCTCTCCTCTTCTGAGTTTGATTTCAGTAAATTGGTAACTGCTTAACCTCAGGGTAGGCTTTCAGGGGTGCCGCAGTGCCTACATAATGTAGTTCTAGTTTTACAGGTTTGCATTGCAATTACCTACCATACTTAGGCAATCATGTTTCTCAAGTAACCCAAAAGAATACAGATGTTTCCTGAACTGATTCCCTTTTTTCAAAACCAGCTTTTCTTTGATGCCAATTAAACTCATATCAAGTAATAGCTACTGCTATATTACTCTACTTGTACCTTCTAACGCTGCAGTAGTTAGTGGTCCTGCTGTAAACAACCAAAAGGCATTAAGTGTATTGTAAATATACTTATGATATAAAGATGAAACACTGGGGAGGCAGTACTGTAAAAGTGCCTTTTGAAAGTGCCTTTATTTCCCTTTGGTTAGTAATTTTTTGTCTGTCTCCTTGCTCTCTTCGCCACACTTCAATGAACAAAAGGAAAATGAGAGAAGGACATGTTTGTTTATAAATTTTAGCTATCCTGGAGTTCTAGTTCTCTGCATGTCCAATGAAGTTAATGGGCATTGCGTAGCTAGTAGCAGGCAGTAGTCTGCAAATACAGAGCAAATGTGTCAAATGGTTTCAGAAAGTCTCCCTCATTAAAACAGGTACAAGAGTCATGAGTCAGCCTCTAGCCTTGCTGAAAGACTGTCATTGAAAGAAATGGACTGAAGGGCTTCATTCAGTCTTTTATATATATGAATTGTAGGCACACATATACACACACATATTTGTAATATATATTTTAATACTTGCTATCTGTTTTATAGAATGGTTTGGGTTGGAAGGGACCTTAAAGATCAGCTGGTTCTAATCCTGCTGCCATGGGGAGGGACACCTTCCACTAGATCAGGTTGCTCAAAGTCCTATTCAACCTGGCCTTGAGCACTTTGAGGGATGGGGCATCCACAGCTCCTCTGGGCAACCTGTTCCAGTGCTTCACAATCCTCATTGTAAACAATTCTTCCTTAGATCTGATCTAAATCTCTACCCTCTTACAATTTAAACCCATTGCCCCTTGGCCTATCACTACATGCCTTTGTAAAAAGTCCCTCCCCAGCTTTCCTATAGGCCCCTTTCAAGTACTGGAAAGCTGCTACATGATTTCCCTGGAGCCTTCTGTTCTCCAGGCTGAACAACCCCAACTCTTTCAGCCTGTCATAGGAGAAGTGCTCCAGCCCTTGGATCATTTTTGTGACCCTCCTCTGGACTTGTTCCAACATCTCCATGTCCTTCTTATGTTGGGGCCCCAAGTGCTGAAAGCAGTACTCCAGGTACTCTCATGAGTATAGAGGGGCAGAATCACCGCCCTCGACCTACTGGCCACGCTTCTTTTGTGCTTGGGATTGCCCAACACATGTGCAGGACCTTGCACTTGCCCTTGTTGAACTTCCTGAGGTTTGCACAGACTCACTCCTGAAGCCTGTCAGGGTGCCTCTGGATGGCATCCCTTCCATCCAGCGTGTTGACCACACCACACAGCTTGGTGTCATCAGCAAACTTGCTGAGGGTGCACTCAATCCCACTGTCCATGTCACCGACAAAGATGTTTAACAGCACCAGTCCAACCGCTGAGGAATGCCACTCCTCCCTGGTCTCCACTTGGACATCAAGCCATTGGTTATATTAGATATAGTGTAATAATTTAGAAATACAGTTTAATAGTATACTCGTAGTATACATTTTAAAACTAGTTCTGTCTAGTCCTTTGCTTCTGCTTTTATAACAGCCATTAGCTGTTAAAGGGAAGTGTTCAAGGGAAATGCTTACTCATCAAACAAAAAGCAATTCCAAAGCAGGAAACATAGAGTAGAAAGAAATGATTATAATAATAATTTTGCTGTAGTTAAAAAGTTGATGGATAGATCTTAAATAATAATAATTTTGCTGTAGTTAATGAGTTGGTGGATAGATCTTAAATTTTGAAATGATCATCTGACAACAGGTCATAGTTTCGTGTATAGTGACACCAAGCCTTGATGAATTTAGCTAGGATTTCTCAAGGTAAACAAAATAACCTGTCTCCTAAGGACATTATCACATTATTCGTATGAGCTCGTTATTGGCAGAGCATTTTAGAATGAGATGTTTTCCTTCAGCAATATGTAATAAATGAAACCCTGTTCTGTTTAAGGATTTGCTTTTATTGAACTAACAAAGCCATCTGTGGTTATCTCTTCTGAAGACAAAGCCCTTTCTCAGGTTGTCTCAGTGCTTGTTACATTCATGATATTGCTCAAAATGCAAAGGGAAGTTTTTGTACTGGTTGTAGTACTTGGGGATATTTTGTGCGATGAGAGAATATGTGCATTTGACTTCTCTAGTACTGCTTTTTCCTTGTTCCTGGTATGCTGTCCGTAGAAGGCATACTTGTAGCCTCTCCTAGCCCAATGAAGTGACACATCTGCGTCCCACAGCTGCACAGAACAGCATTTTCCAACAAGTGGTGACATCTAAGGAAATTGTAGAATTGTTGCTTGGGCAGAGAGTATTTCTTCATGCTGTAGCTCTCGTATAAGTCTGTCCACTGATGATGTAGTTTCACAGCATTTTATTTCAATGAATGTTCAGTGTCCTGCAGATGGTTCATTTTTGCTGCAAGTGCCATTGACTTGTTACCTGCAGAATACTTAAAGTGAAAGTGCACGTGTATGTTACGATGGAGCCTGTGGATTGCAGTTCAGTTTCCTTATTCTGAATGTGTATGTGTTGTAATGTCTGTGTTGTGAAAATGATTTAACCAGTGTGGACCACAGCTAGTCTTGTGATCTTTGCTGCTTCGCTGTGTTTTTAAGCTGCGATTCATATCCCTGTGTACTGCTAGCAGTATCTAAGCCAGATGATGTAATGCTGGCTCTACATCATATTGTCTCATGGTCTGGTCATGCTACAGTTTCTTCAGTGGCTGTAATGCAGCTTTATTTATTTTTTTTTTAAATTTTTACTTGAGGTCATAGAATAGACCGGTTTGGTATAATTCAGTGCAGATTGAAGCATTTAAATGTCTGCAAATCAAAGCTAGCTTTCATTCTAGATTTCGAGGTGTGCAAATATGTTTCTGGAAAAACAGTAAGAGATAAACCTGTAAGTATCCTGACTGTATTTCTGACTCACAGGAGGAAGCACTTGAAATGATGTCCCTTTTAGCACTTTCAGAAGGAAACAAATCTGTCCCTGAGCTCATCAAATTTTGATCCTTGGCTGCTTTCTAGTTGTTGTGGACACATGTTACATGATGTGTCATCTTGTTCAGCTTCGTTGACTTCATATAAATGTCTTTCATGAAGAGCAATGGTGTGTGGGCACATACAAAACTAATGTTCAATTGTGCTCCTTCAAAAGCTTTTTCTCATTAGTGTATTTTATTCAGTGGCTGGTCTTATTGACTGTGATATCACTTGCTCTTCAGATAAGATTAGTATTGCAAATAAGTATCAATTGGCTGGGAGACTGTGTCAAGCTCTGCTTATAAGTTAGGTCTGCACTTCAGACAGATTAATGTTTCGAGAGTAAATTGAATTTATGGATGCAAAGGGTAACCTGTGTTCAACAGATAGGGGGAAAGAGGGCAAGGATGCTTTGCTAAAGAGGTTCAGATCTATAAGATTGTCACTTATTTGCACATAATGTTTTTTTTAATATCATTGTTACTCAGCGTATTATGGCTTAAATACTGCTTATCTGCTTTTCTCTCCCCTTTGCACTTCTCTGTGTATTTGGTAAAATGGCAGTTACTGGGGTCACTATCTGTGTGTGATAAATTGCATAGTGATCTCCCTAGGAAAATGATGCACTCATTTGTTGTGCTTAGGATATCATGATTACAGAACGTTTTCATTTTTTTTTTGTAATCCGTCCATTAATTCTTGCTTTTTTACATTCAGCTTCACCCTCTTTGAAATTGCTGCATTTGGTTTTATGTGGTGGTATGAGAGTACAATTACACATTCAGTGTTACAGAAACAAAATTAAGTAAAGCCTCAAAGAAATTCCATGTCTGTTTCTGAAGCATTTTTTTTTAAGTGCAGGCATGTCATAAATGTAACTTTCAAGGTGACAATGCTTGTAAAGTACTCATTCTTATTCTTGTTGCCAAACACTGATACTGTATTATGTTTACAGTCAGTATATTAAATTTAATCAAGGCTAGGCATTTATGTGCTTTTTAAAAATCTGTTAAATGAAAACATTTGTTTGCCATGCCAAAACACACATTTTGCTGCCTTCATTTTATGTATCTGTGTTAGAAATTTTAGTTATGTGCTCTGTTCTGCTCTGAAAAACATGGTCAGCATGGTCACAGCTGTATGTTTACTAGCAATAGAAAGGGTGTTTTTATTTTGCTGTTCTATCTGGCTGAGGAGGCATTCTTCAGGAGATCTTGGTGGTGAATTGTGAGCTGCTAAGGCATGGCTTTGATGATCAGGTCACTTTAGACCCTTAGAAGCTCAGACTAAATTAGTGGTCCTGCAACTTTGGGGCAGCGGTTGTGTTGCATAAAATGGTCAGTATAGGCTATGCTGGATGCATATCCGCAGCTGATCTCCAGTTGTGTGTATGCATCTACAACATATTGTGACTATATCACAGACAGAGAGTTAATCTTTAATTCTGTTCGTGATCTCATGCCCACACGATTTCCAATCACTCGCATCACTTATGGAAGCCCTTAACTATAGAACTTTGCATCCGAATCAACTGATGGATTATTAGCTGTAAATTCCCATTGGAGTTAGCATGATTTCTCAGGTGCTGCAACTGCAGCTGCGTAGTGCTGTAGTCATTTTGGGTATCCGTAATATGGCAGTGTGGCATTTCTCACTAGAGTGATGCCAACTGAGGGGGATGTAACTTGAAAGGAGACAATTAATGTTAATGAAGATAGCAGATGCTGGCAGACATTGACAGAACTGGGAATTACAACCCAGACTCTGAGCCCCTTTCTTGCATCTCGTCTCCTAGAGATCTCAGGTGTATCAGCTATAATTATTAATTAAATATTTAAAAAACTGTACAGCAAACCCTCACAACTGTTGAGTAAAGCTTTATTAGAACAGCATTTTATTTTAAATACTTGTTGATATACTCTTGTTGTCCTAAATCTCTATGCATGTGTTATTATTACTGTTAATCCCCATTATGTCTCAAAATGGAAAATTTTGTCGTGTTTTTTTTCCCTAGGGCAGAAATCTAACAACAGGAGAGCTTGGATTCTTCCCAAGTGATGCAGTAAAGCCTAGCCCATGTGTAAGTACAATTGTTTAATTCTGTTTGTCATCTTACAGAAAAAACTGCCTAGTTCATACCATGGCTTTATTAATCTTACCTTACAAAAACCATGTTGTTTCTGATTCCTTTGTGTTTTCATGATATGTTCAATATTGCTTAAAATACAGCACTCATACTTTGGGTTATCAAATGTAATAGAACATGTTAAGAAAACCTCTTTGAGAAGCAGATTTAATTTTTGAGAATATTAATAAATTGATCTGTCTAAAGAGTTTCAAGAGTATAGAACAAACACATTTTACATGAAAGTGCATTCTGCCTTTCCCAGCAGGAAGGTGAGAATGCTGTGGTTCTAATCTATTACCCAGTCACTTTGGGTTAGAGAGAGGGATTACGCCATAAGTAGTGTGTTTGAAAATACATGAGAGTAGAACTAATATGAAACTTCGAATTCAGTCTGCTCGGTAAACTTTCTCCTCTCTGTAGGTTCTTACCTGCCTTTATTTCACACAAGGATGTTCACAATCTAGAAAATTTCATGAAAACAATAAGAAACATTATTTTATAATATGTACTCAAGAGTTTTGTATACAGATGTGATGATACATTGATATACTGTAGGCTTGCTCCTTCGTTCCCTGTCTTCTATAACACTATTTACTATATGTCCCTTTGTTGAGATTAATTGATGCAAACCCATAAAACCAGTGATGAATCACATTCCTTACTTTGCTTTAAGACAGCTGTCCTGGTTTCAGCTGGGACAGAGTTAGCTCTTCTTTTTAACAGTCAGAAGAGCTCCATGTTTTGGTTCTAGTCTGAGACGCTCTGAGAAGAATGCTGACAGCACACTGATGTTTGTAGTTGGCACTGAGACTTCAAGGATTTTCAGCTTCTCATGTTTTTGCTAGTGTGCAGGAGCACAACAGGATGGGGGGAGCATAGCTGGGACAGGGGGGTCCACGACTCTCCTTACGATTTGTACTTAGATGTCGGATTGAGGGCCAAACTGGCCGATTAGTATTCCATATCATGCAGCGTCATGCCCAGAATAAAAGTGAGGGTCAGCTGGAAAGAAGGGGCTTTGCTCTTCCAGGGCTCTCACTCTCGGACTATGAGTGCTCTCTCTGTCTTGCTCTCTATTTTCGGGCCTCTCGCTTGTCCGGGATTGTGGTGTCAGGACTACCTGTTTCGGGATCATTAGTTCGGGACTAGACGGCCTCGGTCAAGGGGTGGTGAGCAATTACACTGTGCATCACTCGTTCATATATATTATCATTGTACACATATATATATTTATATATTATTAGTAGTAGTATTAAATTTGTTCTTATCTCAACCCACGGGTGTCTCTTCCTTTTCTCCTTTAATTGTCTTCCTCATCCTCGGGGGCTGGGGAAGGGTGAGCAAGTGGCTGTGTGGAGTTTAGTCGCTGGAGCGGCCTAAACCACAACAACAGTTTAACTTTTTAACTTGATTCACAACAGTTTGAATTCTTAATATAATTGCTTTTATTACAGTAATCAAGATATGCCACTTCAATGGTTTCTAAGAAGGTGGAATCAGCTGCATTTCAATATGCTTTTAAGGCTTATGTTGTGCCTTAGCTTCTAAAACAAATACACATGTGATTATGAAGAATGTAAATACATTGATATATCTTGATACATCTTTAGTACCCTGTATTTTCAGAATTTTGTTTGAAGAGGAATGCACAGAATACTTGTAGGTACAGGGTATGTTAGGATGAGAAAACAGATCTGGAATAAAGATGGAAATGTTATGTGAACTTGATAGAATCATAGAATGGTTTGGGTCAGAAGGAACTTTAAAGATCATCTAGTTCCAACCTCCCTTCCATGAACAGGGACACCTTCCCCTAGATCAGGGTGCTCAAAGCCCTGTCCAACCTGACCTTGAACACTTCCAGGGATGGATCAGCGGCAGCTTCTTGGGGTAACATGTTTCAGTGTCTCACCACCTTCACAGTGAAGAACTTCTTCCTTAGATCTAATTGAAATCTCCATTCTTACAGTTTAAAGCCATTGCCCCTTGTCTTATCGCTACATGCCTTTGTAAAAAATTCCTTCCCAGCTTTCCTGTAGACTCCCTTTCAGGTACTGGAAGGCTGCTAGATGATCTCCCTGGAGCCTTCTCTTCTCCAGGCTGAACAACTCCAACTTTCTCAGCCTGTCTTCATAGGAGAGGTGCCTTTAGCCCTCGGTTCAACTTTTTGGCCCTCCGCTTTCTTTGCTCCACTCCTTGCTTTTTGGAAAAGTTAAGGGTTTGCCATGCCATGGTGTCACTGTCCTGGACATGGGTGATATCCGCTGTGTATCAGTGTTAGGTTCTCGGAGCCACCCAATCAATTGTGTGTAGTATCATTGACAGCAACCGTAGCAACATTTTAGGAAACACTGCTATACTTTAAAGCAGAGGAAGCGGGATATCCGAAGTTAGGAAAAAAACGCTACTGGAGTGTTGTGAAGATTGCTTTCTAATGATAAAACTTGCTGCTAAATTTAGAAATACACTATTTAGAGGAGTATTGGAAATAATACAGTTTTACAGAATGAATAAATATTATTCATTAAATGTTACCAACCGGTGTCATGATCAGAACAAAAAGGTAAATTGATGCTTCACCACTGTTAACTTGGAAGCATGAAATATAAACATCTTATTATGATAAATGATGCAGTTAAAGATACTGAAACATCAATCAGATTTTAAACATGCTATAACTTTTACTGTTATTATTAAGTGTAACAGTCTTTACAACCAGCAGATATAAAAATGCTCAGAAACAGCATAAATACATACATCAAAAGACTTCAGGAATGAATATTGAATGAAAAACTGCTGAGCTGCAGAATATCTGTATTCCACACTTTTCACAGATGTACCTATAAACATTTTTTTCCTCTTTCCATTAAGTAGTATATGTCAGCAGACATTTTCTGCACCATATGAGTAATAACTGGTTCTTCCCAGCTTTCTTCCAGTTTTCTTTTTTCTATAGAGGCATAGGAGACATAGTACAGTATGAGCCAACAGCTTCTGGAATAACACTTGATTTTGCTCTATTTCATGACAATGAAGAACACTTGCTATCTATGTATCTGTCCATTCGAAATTAATGAAGAGGACTACTCATCTGTTGTTTAACAGCTCTGAAGGATGGACTTAAACCGTCTTTGAATTTTTATATCCTTTCCAACATAGCAGGACTACTTGACAAATTAAGAACGTTATTTTTAAAAACTCTTCTTTCTTTTCCTGCTGCTGATACAATGCATGTTACTTAATTAGTCCTATAGGGGATGATAAAAATCATTAAAGGTGCAATTCTTCTGTAGATGAAATATATTATTTAAATATCTTGCAGCATGTAAAGACTTTGTAATGCCTAGTTGGCCTTGAAGTGTCTTATTTGGTCCCTTCACGAAAACATTTCTTGGTAGAAATTCTTTGTCAGCATATTCATAATCTGTTAACTTTTTCCAAGTTTCACCATTAGAAGCAGAGGTGCCTGTGGAACACGATGAATAGCTGTAGGGATGTGAAGTGCCAGTGCTGCTGTCAGTGGTAGTACTTGGCTGTGTTAGGCCCCCTGCACTAAGCGATTTGGACACCACCAGCATTACAAATGCTACTGTTTGAGAGCCCTTTGTCTACACTACTTGGGAGTAATGCATGTTTCCTTTTTCTCTTAAGAACTGGACTAACTTAATGACTGGTTTAATACCTGAATAGATACTGTTGTGCAAGCTGAATGTGTGACCCTGGTTTTGTCACAGAGAACTTTGAATGTGTTCCCACCAGTGTCTGCCTTGTATTTAGAAAAAAAATACAACTTTTGGGCTGTCCTGTAGAATTCAGAATTTTATCATAAAAATCTTGAATTGAGAGACATTCAAGTGGGCATTTATGTATTTAGTTTGATGGACCATTATGTCAAAGGCTGTAAGCGTTTTGGTTCATGGAAATGGATCTTAACAGTGTAGAGATGGAAGTTACAGAGGTCAGGTGTAGAGACTTGATAAAGATGTCAGTTGATACCGAGGTCAAGCTAGTGGGACCTGTAATTTATTTCAATTTCTGTTAAGTTTGTAGGCCTGTATAATAGTATCTTCCCAAGTTGAGCTGTGTTTTGAAGTCTCTGTTGAAGATGTTTCATATATCATAAATAAAATGTGAGAATGTTCCTGTAATTTTTTCCCTATTAGATTCTAGAAAATGATAAAACATTGTTTGGTTTACTGGAAGAAAAAAAAGAATCATTTGCTTATTTAAGAGTATATGACATTAGGTTATAAATCTGCAAGATGTGTGCTAAGCTTCCACTAACAATAAATTTTTCAGCAGTTTACAAGTGTCACACGTTGTTTTAGAAGAGTAGGGTAATACCAAAGTATCATACGACAGTGGGAGATGGTCAAGATGAAATGCTGATTTTCATGGGAATTGCTATACTGCGCGTCTTGTGCATGTATACACGTTATCTATGCATATGTTTATGTATACATATAATATCTATTTTGCAAACCGAGTGTAGTTTGCTTAATTTTTTAAATGGAATTTGAGAATCAAATACCATGCTTATTAAAATCAGTACAAAAGTTAACCAAGTCAAATACAAAGGTATGAATGATGTCATACAATGCAATCTCTGGATTATCCTCAACTTTCTCAGAAGATTATATACTATATTTCCTAGTATACAGTCTTTCTAAGGTCATATATGAAGTGAATTTTATACACTGTTACTTTGTTGCATGTTTTAATGATATTTTTCCACAGTATGTAGAATTGGGCAATTTTGTGTTTGAAATTTAAATGTAGGCATTGTCAGAAAAACTTCTAAAGTTCCGTTAAGTAAAAAGATCTGTCACAGCAGCAGAGTTAAAATATTCTGCACTACTTTCAAATATTGTGGAATATTTGTCCTTTATTATACCTTCCTTCAAAATAAATAGACTTGCAAACCAATTAGATTATCTATTTCCTTTAACTTTTTTTGTCTGGATATTGACAATTAGATCAATGCTATCTAATCTGTGTTGAGTACAAAAAATTCTTGATCCTTCTTCTCTTGTATCTTTTCATGTCCTAGGTTCCTAAACCGGTAGACTACTCTTCACAACTGTGGTGAGTCCTTGTCTAGTCTTACAAGAATCTCTTTGAAAGAAGCAGTCATAGAAAGACAACTGTGTTTGTTACAATTTGATTTATATGGATTTAACCTTTCTAGGCTTCTGAAGAAGACATTGTGTAATGGTTTGGGAAAGCAACATCATGCGTTGCCCAAAAGCATTTCTGATGTAATAAAGTGCTTAATGATTTTGACGTTTTGTTTACAAGTCTGTAGCTGTGCAGCCTTAGTCCCAGAGGTCTGAAATAGAATAATGAGAGAGGAGTATAATATGAAGTGTGCAAGTAGATCTTACATGTTAAGTGAATAAGAGAAGGAATAACATTAAATACATCTTGTCTCGTGAGAAATTCTACCTTTCCTTTAAAAAAAAACCAACTAACCAACCAACCTGACAAAAACCCTGCAGAGATGTAAAAGGACTCTGTATGAAAACTGCAACCACTGCTGATCTAGGCCTTATGTAGTGTGTGAATTCTTTACTGGAATTCAGCTACTTCTCAAAGACTTGGTGATTCTGAGAGAAAAAAATAAGCATCACTCGTGCTTCACTGGGTTTATGCTGTGTCATTTATATGTGAGTTCTGGTGTCTTCTAGTTTGCCAAAAGTGAAACCAGAATCAGATCTAAACAAATATTGATTTTTTCATAACAAGTCAAATAGGATGTTTAATATTTAGAATTGGTATTTTAAATTAAATTTTAACATTTGCTCTATTTATAATTTGTTTGAAGAAAGCATATAATTAGGATCAGTCTTTATCTTCTAATGATTTGTAATACTTAACTGAAAATGACTTTAGGCTGAACCTTGCTGTCAAAATTCATGTATTTTGTGATAAACTTCAAAATGCATGTTCCCCAGTGTGTTTCATAAAATAACTTTTTTATTTAAAGCTCTCTTGTAATTGGTAGTGAGGTATTAGTATGAAATTTTACATAGTAGTGGTCTGAGATGTTGACTGCCTTTAGACTACTTTCTAAAATGGTAAAATAAACATCATTTCCCTGGAAGCTAGTTCACTTTCCTCATTTGACAGTTTAACCTCTAATTTTGCAAATAAATGTCTGCTGACAGTCTCTCATGAAGTCCCACTCAAACCAGCAATGCCTAGCAAGGGCACAACTCTGCTGATGCAGTCAGGCTTATATGTGTCTTAGCTTTCAACTCAGCATCAGCTCTTTCAAATTTGGATGTATTAGGCTGAAATTTTTTTCTTTTCTTGGGGATGTTTAGTCTACACATTACATTTTAGCTTTTAGAGGTTATGAGTTAATTATGAAACTAAATAAAATAGTGTGTTTGTATAAATACTAAATCTTTGTATAGGTCTTTTTTTGATGTAACATACTGGTGACTGATTCTCCACTCTGTTCAGATAAATCCCACTAAAACTCAGGGAATTCAAGGGTTCTGGACCACTGTTTTATTGTTTCACTTGCAACACATAATTCAGAAAAACATTTGTCTTTATGAGCTGTTCAAGCCAGTGGTCATTCAGCTAATGCTCAGGGTGGAGTGCTTTCCTTAACAGGCATTGTATTCAACATGTGTACATGTATTTTCAAATTAAGAATTTACCCCCAGTGTGGAATTTTTTCACGCTTTATTCTTCATTGAAAGATCTGGAAGTGATATTCAGTTGCAACTGATGTATATTTAGGTCCCCTTCATATGTAGAATATTGGGACTCTGCATTGCATATTTGATAGATATTTGTAGCTTTGAAAAAATCACAGGCAATTTTATTGTCCTCTGTTACAGGTTTGCTGGAGCAATGGAAAGATTGCAAGCAGAGAGTGAACTTATTAACAGAGTAAATAGCACTTACTTGGTGCGGCACGGACCAAAGAGTCAGGAGAATATGCAATTAGTATTAAGTAAGTGGAATAAGATCTCCAGAAAACTTTCCTGTTCTCATCTATGTCTAGATAATATTTGAAATAAATAGGAAAATCTGTTTCAATTATATAACCATACACAGCTTTTACGAGAGTCAATATAGGAAAACTGAAGATGCTGACAGAAACATCCAAAATTTATAGTAGGAGGGTAGCAATGGTTTTATAATGCTGGTGTAGCAAACAGGTATACAAAAATGATGGTCTAGTATATTGGGTAGAGTAGGCAAGTGTGTGGAGTGCAATGTGATCTGTGTCTCTGATGTGAATAAGAATGTTTCCTTGACTTCAGTGAGAACTTGCTGAAGCCCTTTGCATTGCAGACATTTCAGTAAAATGTAGGTTTATAAATTCTGTGGATGCAAATTTGGAGGGTCTTTTTTGCCTTCATGTTGTTTATCAGCATGAATATAAAAAGTAAGAAATATATGGGGATTCCTAATGAGAATGAGTAGTTAGTTTTTTATGACTTTTTTTTATGAATACAGCTTACCTCTTCAGCTGTACTTGAATAAATATATTTAGTTAATTAGATGTCAACTTTGTTTTGGCACAGATAAACATTTTGTCTTAACAATTTTTGTGTGGTGTTATTGGGGCATGCCCTCAGGTGATTATTGATTGTGTCTGATTAAAAACACATTTATATTTACAAGTTATTCATTGCCCACAGGTACAATAATGAAGTGAAACACATCAAGATTTAACAAGAGATGGCTTTTTCCACATTGCAGAAAACAGAAAATTTAAAAATTTAATGGTAAGCATTGATGAGGTTTTTTACGATATGCGATTTTTCTATGTAGCTGTTGCTATTAGTGAGAGCTACTTTGGTTTGTAAAATTACAGAAGGGCCGTGAGAGTGAGAATTTGAAATGTGTCCATATCTGCTAATAGGATAATTTTTATGTTTATGGTTTATGCTCTAAGTGATGGTAGTATGTGCTTAAAGCTACATATTTCATTCAGGACTGGACTGTGTCCCTTGCAGTGATGTAGAAGAGAAGAGGAATTTGAATCCCGCTGGGGAGTTAGGCTCAATCTGGAAAGGGGAATTTGATGTCTTTGGAAATCTTTATCTAGTAATGATCCCTAAGAGTAGCTAGGTGAAGGTTCCTTCCCAGCCTAGCACGTGTACACAGGTACTGCTGAGCATAATGCCTATTGATGTGTAAATTCAGAGGGAGAAGGATATAAGGTGCAGCTGTGTCAGAGAGCAGACACACTTGGGAGAGGCTGGTCTTCCTGTTCTAGTGCATGAGGCAAAGAAGTGCAGTTGGAGAATGGGGCTGTCTAAACTACTAATAGCTTAAAGATATTTGTTGGAATAATAGTAATCTGAAGTCAATATTGACTAGTCTAAAGCAATTGTGTGGCTACTTCAAACTTAGAATCTGTGGCAGTAACCCACTCACTAGCAAACTATAGTAATAACACACAAAATATAGACTCTGTTATTAACTTCCACTCCAACTATAGGCATAATTCATTCCCAGAAATAAGAGTTTGGTGTTATAACTGCCCATATCAGTGAGTTTTCAATGTTATGTCAGAGTCATCTTGTACTGGGAAGAAATACCTTTTTTTGAACTTTAATTCGAAAGAATCTCTTGATAGCTCATTTTGCTTAGACAAGACTCATAAATACAAGATGTCTGAATAAATTAACTTAGTGCATTTGTAGAATTTACTGCTTAAGCATTTTCTGATGCATTGTTAAAAGAAACTGACTCAATATATTATATTAGTGCAATCAATTGGATTAAAACTTATGCTGCAGTCTTCCTGCATGCATATCCAAGTACTTTAAAACGATAAATAAAAATGAAGAACAATGCAAAACAAGAGTAGGGAGAGAAGCTTTAAAACCAGGAAGCCTTAGCAATTACTTTAATTTAACTACTGATACTCTGTAAAGCAAGAGCATCCTACAAGTGGTGAGAAATCAAACACAAATCTATGTTTCGCCTGACCCTGTTTGAAATAAGTGCTCATTAGAATGGAAAGAACATAAATTTCCTGAGGAAAAATGCACCAAGTTGTTTCTGCACTGTAATGTCTTCATTTGACACTTAAAAACTAGTGGAAGTGTTTAGTGTTAGGGCTAGGGACCCTGAGATCTTATCTTAGGTAGCAACAGAAATCGTAGGTGTTCCTCAAATGTATTAAGGAAGTGGCTACTTAGTCTGCAACACTACAATTGATTCAGTGGAAACTGATGAGAACATCTGAGTGCTCTCAGGATCTTGACAAAGCATGTGAGCTGGAGTCACATGCTGCCAGATATCTTCTTACAGCAATGATGCATTTAATGCGCCGATGCAGGTTTCAAAATGGAGCTGGATGATCAGAGAGATAAGTACAGGACACAAACTTAGATTAAAAAAACCCAAACAACAAACGAAAAAGAATATGCATTGCATCAAAGAATTGAGAGGTCAAAAGAAATTTCTAGTGTAAAGGCCTCATTGCTACGAATTTAGCCTTGCTAACATTGTTAGGAAAAAGTCATTTCATAACTCAGTTTTAGGGTGTGATGAAGTCTGCCCTTGAGAGTTAATAGCCAAGTAATAGTGTAAGTACTGTTTGCGTATGATGTGGAACAACTGCTTTGTTCTGAGTAGATGCAAGAGAAAAAGTAAGTGTCTGGAAGAAGAGAGGAACAAAAGTAGTTTAAGAGCAGAAGAGAGACAAAGCCAGCAGCCATGGAAACCTAAAGTAGTGATCTGCAGTGACATAGTGTTCTGTACTACTTTGGAGGTAACAAAAGTAGCACAGCTCTTGTACATAGTTTTCATAGTACTTTTGAAAAACTTTCACAGAGTAATTAAATGTGCTGCGTGTGTAAAGCAGGCCAAGGTGCAGTGAAAGTTCAGCTCTGCTGCTGATGTGAATCACGGTAACATGATACTCCTGAGGAGCCCCATCCATATTGGCAGGGGCTACTTACCTTACTTAGCTGTTTGTAAGCTTGCTACTGTGATTTATGCAATGATTGTTTTAGAGGCCAGTTGTTTGTCAACTGTTTTTGTGGAAGAATGGTATTAAAAACTAAGCTTCTAAAAGCAACTGAATCTTTGTGACCCAAAGTAAATTTTTTTCTCAGTTTGGAACCATTTTACTTATTTTGCCACAAAAAAAATCTGTCCAGTTGAATTCTTACTATCTTTACCAACCAGCATAATTCTTACGAATTTATATGGTGCAAAAAGGTAGCAAAAGTTTCATACTAATTATTTTTCCACTTATCTGGAAATCCTATTTCGAATGCTGCTTACTTACAAATCACTCTCTGTTGCCTTTGTAATTTTAATGTCTGGGCGCTCGGTGATGATATGTGACAGATGATTTGGTTGCTGACATTGTAGCTTGCGTACTGTGCTGATAGCAGACAGCAAAGCTCAAAACAGTTCTCGGTCTCCTGGCCTTTCTTCTTACTTGGAGTGCATGGGCAGGCCTGTGATTATGAACTGTTAAAAGCAGGTGTAGATTTACTTAGCTTGGATTCTGCCCTAGAAGCAGTTTCAGAGACATGCCACAGCTTGCAGCGTGGGGAGTGAATGCTCCAGAGTTCAGTTCAGAAGATAATCTTCAGACCATTATCAAGAAGTTACAGACCTTGAACCAAATAATTTGAGTCATTTTGTTTGGCTGGAATTATATATTGCTTGAACTGATGTAGGCTGCTGTAAGCTAATGATTTTATTATTTTTTTTTTTTAACTAGAAGAAAATGATTGAACACAGTACTATTTCTTTATTCTGACCTAAGCTTGGCTTGGTCAGCTTTGATTTTGGAAATCTAAATGTAAGTAAGTAGAATGGAATGACAGTTACTAGTAGAAGTGAAGGGTTTACAGTAATACATTGCTTTGTGCTTGTGTTAATGAAGAGTGAAATTCCACAGTTGAAGTATCATTCATCAAATGAAATATATTTGCTTGAGTTGTCTGGTCACCTTTTAAAGTTATTCTAGGCGCTGTGTACAAACGTATGATATTGACATTATTAGGGTCAATTCAAATGTAAGAGACAATGGCAGGGGTTGGAGATTGCAAAGGAATAATGTGAGCTGTCAGTATTTTGATGGGTGTTGCCTTCTTTAGAATGGAAACTAAGGTAAATTATTTCCTTGGTTACATAAACTATTTGAGCCAGACTTTATATTTTCATGTATATCTGTGTGCATATATATAAATTGTCTCCATATATACATGGGTGTATGTATATTTATATATATGCACTCACACAGAAACAAATTTTTGAATTGGGCCCAAGAATAATGCGAATGCTGGATTTTTCAGTCTGATACCTCCCCCCCGCCCCCCCCAAAAAAAACCACGAAACACCCTAAACCAATAGCCTAAACAACCAAAAAAACCCAAACCAAAACAAAAAAAATAACCACCAAACCAAACCCCAAGCAAAAAAACCAACCAAAACAAAAACAACCCACAAATTTTAATGGCAGAGCCTTGTAAGTTTTACATGGTCTGTGTATCTGCTCATTAAGTTGCTGTTGACTTATTTGCTTATATGCAAGCCTTATGCTTTATTTTTGATCTTTGTACTTACAAATGCGTATGTGGATAAACATCACTTATCATTGCAAAAGATATTTGAGAAAACAAAGATAGGTATTTTTATATACTTAACAAGCAACTGATCTTGCCTTCTACATGACCTCGGAAAAAGCAAATACGTGTTCAACCTGACTCAAAGGAGCAATGAGTGTTGACTCTGACAATAAGATTAACTTAAAAAAAACGCACAGAACACCAAAACCACCAAAAAAACCCTACGAAAACTAAACAAACCACAAAAACGAACAGTGAAGTGATAGTGTAAAAGCAGTCAGTATTAAGGATACTGACTTTTTAAAGAAAAATATGTACGGTAGGTGGCTGTATTATAAAATAAGATTACTTGTATGATAGAACTGTCAGTGACTGTACACCAGAATGTTGAAAAAGATGTAATTTCAATTTCCAATGACATAGTATTTTTCCTTTCTGAAAGGAACTCGTAGAATACTATAAGCACCATTCTCTCAAAGAAGGCTTTCGAAGTTTGGATACTACCTCTTCAATTTCCATACAAAGAATCTGAAAACTCATTGGGACAAAGGAGTAACAGAACAGGTGGCAACTGTGAGTGTTAAAAATTTTTGTATATTATTTCTGTCGTATAAATATTAAAAGAACAAGGGTACTTTGAACATCTTCATTTTCCATTTTTGACATATAACCAATTAATATGGTAATGCTTTTAAGTAGGATTTCTGGAAGCTAAGCAGTTCTAGATCTGCCAGGAGGTTTATAAATGTGTCTAGGAGTTTGTCCTGCTGCCAAACTTAAAATCTCCCTAATATTCAAAATCTATTAAGCATGCTGGTGAGAGATTAAGCTGCATCCTGCCTAGTTTTTTCCGACATTTGCATTCACACAGCTACAAGTGTTAATAATATCTGTGACAATTTCTAATCCTTAAAAAGAGATTTAAATACATCAGTCTTGTAGTGTAGCTGCATGAAATAGCATCTTAGTAGCACCACATAAATGTCTCAAAAAAAATTGGATTTACTGTATCATATTTATTTTTAAGCCTGCCTTTTAACCTTAAATGTTCATTATAGGCCTTTATAGCTTCTGGAAGTTAATGAACTACTGTACAATATAAATAGCAGCTGAAAAGTTTTGAAGTTTAGAAATAAACTGAGGAGATTTACAATGCATGTGGTTTCCTTTATTTAACCCATTACTTTCTTTAACCCTAACTTAAGTGGAAGTTAGCATGATTTTTAGGACATGTGCAAGTTCAATGTTAATGATAAAAACTGCCTCATGGCTGGCCTCTGGGAAGTATATAATGTTTCTGCCAAAGAGCAAATATTAGATTTGCAGTTCTGCAGGCAATAGCTGTATGTTTACGGCAGTAGATAATAAGGGGAAATAAAATTTAATGGGAACTTTAACAATATGAAGACTGCTGTGAAAGACCATAGGGTCTAGTCTAGTCTTTGTGATGATGAAGCTGGCTATGTTACTTCATTTGCTGTGCTTGGATGAGCTGTTGTTTACTTGCTTGCCTCTGTTCCATAACATTGCTATAACTTGGGAGACTTTCTTCCTATCCTAGTTAAAGCGAAGATAATTTAGGACAAGTGATTGTAAGAAACTAGTGTATCTCTGTGCATTTCATTTACTCTCTTTCTATCTCCCAGTTCCTCTTTGTTCCTTCCTTTTCTGTTTTCTTTCACTGCTTCCCAGGACTTCTGTCAGTTCTCCCTGCTATGCTGTATCGCAATACATCTCTGTTCTTGGTGAATTTCTGTCCCGTCCTTTCTTCTCCCTTTAGCTTGTGGTCTCCCTTTGCTTCTGTCTTCAACTTGTCATCTCTTGTGTTTTCCTCATCCCTTGCCTCCTCACAGCATTGAGGCTTTAGTTGTGGATGTGCCCTGCTACTTTACTTTGCATATGTTTTGGTATTACTGACTGTGAGCAGAACAAATCTGTTTTCCTTCCTTTCTAAGATTGGTTAGAATGTATCTGTACTGTCCACCAACTTAGTCTGCGAGAGCGTTAGCTTGATCTTTTCAAGCTTTACAAGATACAAGACTTACGGTACATCTTCATTACCTTCAGTCCATGTACAAAAAAAAGCATCTCCTTTAACAAGGTCTTTAGGCAGTATATGGAAGAGCAAGAGAAATGAGTATGGGATACTCTAATTTTAGTCAAGGGGATGAGAAAGTGCATCTCTGCTACAGTAAATATCAGCCATTTATTATTAAAAATGAAGCTAGTGAGAACGGACATATTTTGTCTTAGGCCAGTTGATCAAAAAACCCTCTTGATTCTCAGACTCCTCATATAAAATCTAATATACTTACACAATTCTGCTAGCCTACCTAAATTGACTATGGATGAGACTTTCATTTAATTTGACAGTTTTCTTTTTAAGTGTTAGTATGTCCCCATGAGAGTATGTGTGTTTGGGTTGTTTTTTTTTAATTATTTTTAAGCAAAATTTCCTTGATAACAGCCTATCTGTCAGTCACACTGCTTGGTTTTAAAGCTATTCTTTTAGTTTCACCAGTTGACGTAAGAATTCTGACTGTATATTGAGGCTGCATAGGGCTACTGGGCTGAATTTGGAAAGAAGTTGATAAACTTTAGGCTGCAGTTTTGTTTCCTAGAAGAATCAATAAGTCATGGGGCAGCGGTTGGACATTGAGTTCACTTCACAGCCCTCAATGAGAACCGCCACACAACTGTTTTTTTTGACCTCTCCCACTTAAATTCTGAGTGCAAGAAAAAGTTTTTGAAAGGAAGCCAGTCAAGTCAGCTGGAGAGAGGGACACTTTCCCATTTTTTTTTTTTCGGTTGTGCAGCTACTCAGTGTCACATTCACCATATTTTAACAAGCATGGGGCTGAAGCTAGTGATGCAGTGGACTTTGGCAGTTTGAAGCTGATTTTAAAGAAGTTTTGGATTTCAACTCTGTTTTGCACTACGCTATTCACAGGACTGTATCTGGATTTTTTTTTTTAATGAGACCATCTTTTGAAAAGGCATCAGCTTCTTTTCAAAACAACTGGCCTTTAGTATATATAATTGACAGAAAAAGTGAGAAAGTATTTCTAAAAAACATAAGTTGAACTACTGTGGACTTTGACAGAGTTGTATCATTTTCTGCTGCCAAAGTCTTTGAGCTGCTGTGAAACTGAATGGCAGTACCAAATTAATTTCACTTTCTAGAACGATGTGAGAAAGGGTCATATTAATTTTTTTTATAATTATCATGTTTTCATTTACTCGTTGAAGGAAAGAAAATCAAGTGGCATTTTCAGTTTTACTTGTGATTTCTGATGTGAATCATAATAAATCACCTTATAACTTCTTAAATTGTCAGGGCATTTGATTCTCCCTTCAGCAACTATTAGATTTTTAGAACAAAAATCGTCATTTTATGGAGATAGTTAATTTGACTTCCCAATTTAATTAGAAATTTGCTTTTAGTCTCCTGGTCTTGCAGAGGTCACCCACTCTATTCTGATATTGTACACGTCTAATGGGGTTGTAAAAGCTGTCAGATGTTTACTTTTCTCAATATAGAAATTCAAGTTAATTAGGAAGGTTCTTGGGGAAATGGTACATTCTTTCTTCTTAATTTTTCAGTCCTAGGCTTTTCTATACATAGTATGATGAAATTTTGTTTTGCTATGCAGAAAAATGCTAATTCTTACATTAAATTAGAGGGATGATCGACCATTTCATGAAATAAACACAAAAATGGAAGAAAAGTTGACATTCTTCTACAGAATGGTTTTTGGCACTTTATTCCAATAATCTGCTGATGCAGAGCGCATCGTATTGAGAAATACAATTGAGTCTTTATGAAATTTAGATTTAATATAACCTCAATCATGGAGATAATACTAAGTGACTGTTTTATCACCTGTAGACTAGGATTTACCTTAGCTAGTTATATCATGTCATTCTATTACTTAATGCATTAACTGTGTAAAGTATCTGTTAATAAAGTAAAATACAAAAAGCATCATCCCAGCCCTCAAGGAAACAAGCCAGCCTTTCTCCTTAAAAGCCAACACCAAAACCTTTATCAGTGATGTTTAAAAATAGACTAGTTATCTGTAGAAATCTAGTAGGAATTCCTTGCCCACATAGGTTTGGTTGTCCATGATTTCACATTTAAAACCAAACCTTCAGTTAGAAAAATTCTCAAAAAATTAAGATAATGCATGGGCAGGAGAGGACCAGCCGCTCCCTATATAGCACCTAACCTGTCTTTATCCTGCGTGCTACTTTTGCATACTGTCATTGTACTTCTGTAGAAAAAAAGACAGTTATTTGTCTCTGAAGAATAAGTGCACTACTTCAGTCAAGTTGCCCTTTGATTCGTGTGACATATTTCCACACAGAGCTGTCAACTGGGGTTACTAGCTCCAGTATAAAGGAGTTCCTCACGGTAACCTCATGCGTTCTCAGATACTCAATTTAGTATTAGAAGCGGAGAAAGAATCATCACTGTGAAGGATCAGAAGGGAGTTTTCCAGCATGCAGGAGGCCCCAGAGTATATTTCTTTTGTATTACTTCGAGATGCTAACCTAAACTGCTGTTGGGTGATGTTGTGAGGTTTTTTAACAAATAACTTGCAGCTTATGAACATTAAAATACAATATCAGTCTGTTTAGTTTATTTATGCTGGTGGTTTCCTTGTCACAAGTGTATCTATACTCATCCAGGTAAGATGCACAAAGATCTATCTACCTCCACTATGGATTCTTTGTTAGTTCCTTGCATAAAATAGTTGTCATTCCTGCAAATAACCATTTTGAAGCAAAACGATTTTTCATGTGTAGTCACAAAAATAAATTCAGGGAAGTGGCAGTATGTGATGAACATAACCACTTTGGGTCAGTAATTATAGATATTATTAGGCATAATTTAGAGACTATCCAATTAAGAATAGACTTCCCTTTCCAAATTGCAGGTGGGAGCAGAGATGTCAAGTTTATTAGATTTTGTACACTATATATCTTCATTGCCTCTTCAAAAGAGGAACAAAGTGTGAGAACATGGCAACAAACTGTAGTTCCATTTGAAGCTATTTCATTCATGTAATCTAATTTTGTATTTAAAAATTTGTTGACCCTAGGTTTGTTGGCAATCGAGCAAGTGCACCTCTAACCTTTTATCTGAGTAAGCTGTTATAGGGACTAGGATGATGTACTGGTTCTGCCTAGGCCAAACTTACACTTTTTTTGCTTACTCAAGGTTTTTTCTCAAGTCAGGGAAAACTGCAAAGACGAGCAATACTGTTTGGGCATTAGAGGATGTAGTTTTGCTGTGGAATTCCTATTGATGTTAATGATTATCAGAGCAAAATGCATGCTTTATCCCATGCATATTATGAGACTCCCAGTTCAACTGGTACTTAGACTGTATTCCTAATTAAGGGCATGTGACTTGTATTCCTGGGCTCAAGAAGAACTTATGTATGCATGAGTTCCTGCTTTTGTACTGTTAAGAAGTGGGGCAGACAAAATTAAAGAAGAAAAAAATTTGTTAAATCTGAAAGTATTTGCAAGAGTCTGCAGTTTAACTTGCTTCTTTGAAACCCTGAATGGGTGTCATCTTTCTGCTTACTCTTTGAAAAAGGCAATTGTTAAAATTAAATCATCGATCCAAATATTTTAGTTATAGTCAATTTCCTTCCAGACATCCTTAGTAGGAAACCTTAGTTTCCTTATTATCAATGAATTATTTAGTTAAAAAACTATTATTTAAATCTTGTGCCAATATTTCAATGTTCTTTTGCTTTTCTCTCTCTCTTTCTCTAAGCCCTTCTTTGTTCTGTGGGTTTTCCTTTTGTAACTTCTCCAGACTACAGCTTTGTTCCCCCTTCCTCCACTCCTTTCTGGTCAGGTACTGCTTTACTGCTTTTATATTTCTTCTAAATTTGCTTCTGTTGTTTCTGTGTGCAGCAAGCAAGGGAAGGGACGAATCTAATACTTCAGTTCTTCTCTGACTCCAAAACGCGAGTTATTACATGTTTTTCTTGGAGTGTAACAAAAATCAAACTCTCAAACTTTTGAAAAAGTGTATGTTACAATAAGTGGTTTGAATAGCTGTTACAATGCTCAATAGTTGTGGCGAGTTCAATCAATGATCACTTGACTGTTAATTTGCTATGTAGTTGACACCTATGAGCTGTGTATGTTTTAATGTATTTGTTCAAGTGCACAAACCTGAAAATTTTACTGCTGGTAGATCAATAATACATTCGTCCCATCCCTGCAGCAAACTCTACTGCAGCAGCATCTTAGAATACAACAGTGTTTTTTTTGTAGAAAATGCTTTCTTTAAATTCTGCATTAACATTGTTAATTTACCCTTCTGTTTTCTAAATATTGTTTCTTATTCTCATTTAACCACATCTGGCTTTAATAAATGCAAATATTTTAAACTGAGACACTGCATAAAAATGTTTAATGTAGTAGCAATGGTAGTCTCAATTAGTGCATCAGTATGACTATGACTTGTTCTGATCTCCGAGACCTAGTCTTCTAAGAGATGAACTGCACTGCTGGACATTTCAAGAAGAATTTTGCTAGTAGGAAGACAAATGGCTTCAAGGAGCATGTGGAAGGAGCTACCGTTGTTGAGAATGCAGCGTTCACTCATGTTACACCGACATACCTCTGTGTTCAGAGGGCGGAGGCCTCGGCCTAGGTCGTGCAAATCAGGATTGAGGCTGGCTTTGCACTAGGGAAAGGGAGGTGTCTAGCACACACGAATGTGGATGTAGTCGTCATCAAGATCTGACCAGGAGATCTGAGTAGGCAGTATGTGTTACACATGCCCTACAGAGGTCATCTAAACTGTTTAGTGCTCTGAGAAGGATTCTTGGGCTTTCCATAGTTTCTAGAGGAGAAAGGATGTAAGTGACAGCTTGCTAGTAGAATGGCTAATGTGTTTGCTTGTGCTGAGAGTGTCTCTGAGCCCTTCCTCGATTCACACCAGGGATTTCAATATCCATGTCCTATACTGCTCTTGAATGTTTTGCCCCTCAGTTGTTCACTGTTTTGGAGTCTATTTCTTCCATTTCCATCTCCTTACATGCAAGATTTTTTGGGGGGCAGGTACTTTACTTCCTTTCAGTAGTCACAAAGTTGACTGGGAATCCAAGCTTTAAGGCACTCTTCCAGTTGACATTTACTTATATAAAGTACACATCTGTAGAAATGATGAATAGAAAGCCATTCTGGTGTAGCTGTTTACCCTATAGTCATGACATTCAGCTGAAATGTTTGAAGCACTTGCCTCATTTGAATTGGAGAACACAAAGAAGTTAAGTTTTGGCTCTTTATTTTAAGTAAATACTGTGAGCTTCTGTCTTTTTAGGTGAGGATAGAAGGTGACCTCTTCCATTCAGCTTCACAGTACTCGATTATGAAGTCCGTTCTTACTGAAACTGGTGTTTGTTCCATGAAAACAAAATTGTGAAGTGGCCTATGGTTGACAGAACGGCAATCAAGACTTGGGGTTACTTTAAGCCTATTGCACATTTCCATATATTCCCATATATGGTTTCAACAAATTATCATTTTGTTCCTTTTTTACTATGAAAAACTGATTTATCAAAAAATTCTTAATTAACTGTAAAAGTAAGGAAGGATTCAACGTCTCGCCTATCACAATCTGCTGTGTAAAGTATTTTTTTATACAAGTATAGAATATTAAAGGAAATACAGATTAGTAATTCTTAATTTATCTACCTGGTTTGAATGGGATTTCATATTCTGATAGATAGGCTACATCATATGTTCTTAGTAAACCCATCTTTTTTTAAAATAGCCAAAAATTTGCTTACATTAATGAACAAATACTTATTTCATGATGTTGTGATTTAGCCCAGCTGGCAACTAGATGCCACACAGCCACTCGCTCACCCTCCACCAATCCAGGGAATGGGGAAGAGAATTAAAGGGGGAAAGGGAAGGAGATTCATGGGTTGAGATAAGAACAATTTAATAATATATTAAAAATATATGTATGATAATATATACAAATGAGTGATGCACAGTATAATTGCTTACCACTTGGTGATCAATGCCTATTCTGTCCCGGTTAGCGATCCCGAAACAGATTAGTCCCAGCACCACAATCCTGGATAAGTGAGATGCCTGAAAAGAGAATGAGAGAGAGAGCACTCCAAGAGTCCGAGAGAGAACTCTCAGAACAGAGTCCCGGAAGAGCCAAAAGCCCTTCTTTCTGGTCAGCCCTCATCTAGATACTGGGCATGACGTTGCATGATACGAAATACTCCATTGGCCAATTTGGCCCTCAGTCCTAAGTCTAAGTTCAAATCATAAGGGGAGTTGTGGACCCTTTGTCCCAGCTGTGCTCCCCACCAGCCTGTTGTGCTCCTGCACACTGGCAAGAACATGGCAAGCTGAAAAGTCCTTGAGGTCTCAGTGCTAACTGTAAACATCAGTGCTCTATCAACATTCTTCTTGTAACAAATCCCAGGCTAAAACCAAAACGTGAAGCTCTTCTGGCTGCTAAAAAAGAACGAACTCTGTCCCAGTCAAACCAGGACGTATGATCTTAAAAGTATTTTTTCAAAAGGGTCTTCAGAGCTGGCTTAGTTCTGCTGATGTGGAAGTTGGTAACACAAGAGAAGGGTTAAGACGACTGCTGAGCACTACTGGAGGTGCTGCCCATGCTTGTCTAATAGAACTGAGGTTTGGTTAAACTGCAAGTAAATGTACATTGCTTCAAGGAGCGTGGAAACTAATGCACAAGAGCAATCCTTAGGTGATACGGCTGCACAATTATGAAGGAGGCCATGCCACAATGAGAGAGAAACAAGTACTCACAGCTTTTATAATGATATGTTGACCCTTGTGGAATTTAAGCACAGGCAGAAAAGTGAGGTAGACCAGCCTACTTTCATCGCATAGAGCCTCTTTTGTTTGCACCCCTGTTCCTTCATCAGTGGCCCAAACTAGTATTAAAATTTATTTGCCATGCGTGTATCTCACTGTCAATGAAAAACCTTTCCAACTTACTCTAGTGTGAATCAAAGTTGACTGTAGTTCCCTGTCTTTTCTTCTTCCATTTGTGGAAAGAAAGACTAGGTTAAGCAAAAGAATATTTTCTTATTCACACATGTACCTTTTATTCACCTCACTCAGATTTCTCGCTCTATTTCTTGTTAAACCTCTGAGAGTCTCCCTCCTAATACACAAGGTTTACTTATTACTGCTTTCTAAATAGCTTCTTTCCTTTTCCCTTGCTTTTTCCGCACACCCCCCCCCCCCCCCCCCCCCCAATTTCTCATTCACATTCTCCTGTCGGGCAATTCATCAATCTCTGCTGTTAATCCCGTTCTCTCTCTCTCCCCTTCTTCATTCTCCCTCCCTCTTTCTCTCCTTCACTCCGTGTTTTTCCTCTCTTTTATCTATACAGATGTCCTTTCCACTTGCTGACTGTCTTCACTCAAGTTGCGTTTATCCTGCGACAGCTCTGATTGGGAATTCAGAGCTGATAGTCTTTACTCGAGTTGTCTTTGTGACAGTCACCCGAGAGATATGGCTAATATTTTTTCCAAGATTAGCACCATCATTTTCCTGTATTCTATCACTTATCTGGCTTCTTTTTATATATTTCCTAACATGAACATCACTTTTATTTGAAAAATATGGATATTGTAGTCTAAATTAATCTAAATTCTCCTTCTGTCTCAAGACTTTTGGAGATACATGGTTTTGATTTCTCTTGCTTCTTTCTCCTTTTCCTCTCTGGATTCACAACTTGAAAAAGAGTTAGAAGTCCTCCTTTCTCCCAGTTCTGCCCCTCTTTTTTTTTTTTTCTGTCCAAATTTTCCTCAATATTTTCCCTCTTAATTATTCTTCTATGTGTTTCTTCCCCCCTCAGTTATTTTCTTCCATGTTTTCCTGAATTTGTTTGTCTTTGCCTCATGTAATCTTCTTCCTTGCCCCTTTATCTCCTTTCTGGAATCTGAAATGATACCCGTCTCCCCAGAATCATTCCGTCCATCCTGCGATGCTTCTCCAAATCTGCCGGTGATTTGCTGCATGCCTGTAAATGGTTAATGACCATACAGTCAATAACTGCTCTTTTTGTTTTTCTTTCTCCAAAACAATTGCTGACCATGATGTGCTCTTTCCCTGTAAAATTGATTACTGAAATCCTGATAAGGTATAGGACATAACATTCATGTCAGGATCTAAACAAATAACGTCTACATGTGACTGACTTAGAGGGGAAAAAGTATGTTTGGACTTTAATATACTTTTGTATCACCTAGATTTTTACAATATCTTCATATTGTAAATATAACCAATACATTGAGATGCTGATTCTCTTTTATATGGCATCCTGTACATCTTGTATCAAGTACCTGATAAACACACTCTACATAAGCAGTCTGAAATGTTGGACTAAACTTTAATGGCATGAAATAAAAGAGGACATAATCTGTTGCCAAAACAGTTTTTTATGCATTCCGTTTTTGTGATAGATCTAGTAATAATTTAAACATAGTATTTGTTGTTATTTTAAAATAAATTGTTTATATTGTGTTCTATAAGCTAAAAAGACTTGAGATATATATATAATGATTTTAATATATTTAATACTATTATGCAAAAGCCTCTGTTTCTAAAAATGTCCCCAGTGGGGTCGGAAGAAATCTTAAATACAAGCAGAGCTGAAACTGTCAAAATTTTCTAACTCATTTGCCGTGTTTTGTGTTCCTGATGTAAATTAAAGGCAACTAGCTATGAACTTTTAGTATTACAATGTTGAAGGCATTGCTAAAACTAGAATCTTAATGGTATTTCCTAAAGATGATCGGGAATTTCTAAGAAAATTGGAAAGAGTTCTCAGAAAACAGAGGATTATATGTACATTATATCAAGTAATCCATCATGATCATACGCTAAATTCTTCTGAAATCATTTTAGTAAGAAGCTTGGTTGTGCTCATAAATTCTATAGTGACTTACATAGGAAAATAACTGCGAAAGAAAATGATATTAATGGCAAAAAAAAAAAAATCATGCTTTGGCCAAATAATCAAACTACAAAATGCAGTAGAAGAGTAGATATTTCTTCTAAACTGCTCAAGCCAAGGGCCTTTACCTCTTAGGTGCTATGCCCACTTTCCTCTCATTGGAAGAGTCAAGGGTTTCTTTTGCAAGTTTGGAATTTTTTTTTTCACATTTGCTTTTAAAAATATTTCACAACTTTTTATTGCTTAAAATGTTTGGGCTTTACATTGGCAAAATGCTTACATACTGATGTAGCTTAAAAATTTTAAGTATTAATTTCATTGAAACTTAGGAAAATATTTTCATGAAAAGTTTTGTAGAGCAAATTAATTGGTGGTTTACAGAATAAACTACTGAAAACAGTAGATATACGTCAGCCAGTGTTCATGTAGATTGTAACAAATGATCCATACAAATTTCTTGTGGAAACTCTACTTTTCTGTGCATGCTGATGTTGGGTTCCAATTTTAAGTGTGTTAATATTTAACTTGGTAGTTGTTTTTGAAAGAACAGCGCCTTATTCTGTTTGTTTTGCTTCATTAGAGGTTTAAAGTTAAATCAACTGTAAATGCTAATAATTCGTCTGGAAAGAAACTAGCGACCTGTAAAATATGTTGATGCGTGTATCTGGCAGCATGTTTGATTATGAAGCACAAAAATACAATAATTGAAAATGTATTTAGCAATTTTGGAGTGGGAGATATTTTATTTTTAGTTCATCTGGTTGGACTTTTTTCTAAAAACAAAGAGTACTATTAAAAAAATAATATAAAATCCCTTCAACTTTTACACCATTCACCTGTTTAACCCTTCTTGATCTGTGTAGTGCAGATGCTTTCACGTTTGCATAAAATTAATGCTAGTGTTTGTTGTTGTGAAATCAGTGTTTTATATTTTGCGGTACTGCTATTTACATGACTTGAGTAGCCTTCAATTAACAAACCTTAATAATATCAATGTCTGTTTCATTTCAGTGCTAAGCCCGAAGGTGATAGGCATTGCCATAGCCAGGTATGACTTCTGTGCAAGGGACATGAGAGAACTGTCCTTATTGAAAGGAGACGTTGTAAAAATTTATACAAAGATGAGTGCGAATGGCTGGTGGAGAGGTGAAGTAAATGGAAGGGTAAGGTGTTTTTATTTTTCCTTCTTTGTCTCATTTCTGCCTTCACTGACAGGATTTTGTGAAAAAACAAGGTGTGTTCCTACATCATAAACCTTCTTTGCATTTTTAAATTCACAAGATACAACATGTTCTCATCTCTGTTTCACAGGAGCTAGGCAGAACTCTTGCCAGGCAGCTTTCCCAGCATCTAAATTAATTGGTTATTTAATGTGACCTACCAGGCTGAATATTTGGGCAAGATTATATGGTTGGAAAATAACCAGGATTAATAGTACAGTTACAGCTGAACTTTCTTGAACTGTGTTGCACATATGTATTTGAGGTCAAAAGCTCAGGTTCCTGGTGCTGTGGAAGTCTGTTCAGCAGTTTCGCATAGAATGATTTCCACACCTTTCTGCCAGACTATACTACAATGGACTCAGCCACCTTTTTTTATAGGAGACTGCTGTTTTGATCTCTAAATCTGTGGGTTGGATGAAGTGGCATATTTAGCAGGGATTTTTACAAAGTCACTTTATGCTACGCTCTGAGATTTGTGTCAAAGCAAAGTTTGTTTTGACCTATAAAGGCTATATTGTTTCAATCTTAGTATACTGCTGTTTAATGTAGATAAATAAAAATTATTTGAGGCTGCTGTTTCCATGTCTAAAGGGCTGAAATGCAGGGGCAAAGAATGTGAGGTAGAAGAAAGTAGATTGACTGGAAGCTGGAAGTGAAAGTTGCAAGTCTGGTTGAAGTAGATGTCCAGATTTACTGTTTTATGCCATCTGGAGAACTTATTTTTTTTTTATGTGCTTGAGCCTGGTTATGATCTTAAAGGGAAGTGATCAATTAGTCAAGAAGAAATAGGGAAGCAGAAGAAATAGCGGTCATCCTATACACATTTTACATGTGAAGACAGCTGAGCATCTCTTTGTAATGCAACTACTTACAACCTAAAGGGACACCCTGTTAGATACAAGCATTCTTTCTGATGGCTTTCACAGCCTGGACTTCAGATCATAAGCTCACCTCTGGATGTATTTTGGCAAGGTAGTCTAAAACAAAATTTATGCAGTTACTCCTTTCAGTCATGTTCTAGGTTTGGTTTTGAGGACTTTCATGAGTGTTAAATTGACTTAAGTATTAAGAAGTCTGAGTGAAAAACTTAAAGCAAATAGATAAGAATGAGAAATATGACATTGCATCTCTGTCTTGTATAATCCTTATTTGACACATCATTAATTTCAGAATGGAGATAGCATTATAATTTATGAAGTGTAAAACACTGGACTCTGCCTTCCAGTTCTGTCTTATTTAAAACCCCTGTTGGTGGCAACGGGATTTAACTCCATGTAATGCAATCAAATCAGTCACTATTTCCTTTGTAAGAGGATTCCCTGGACCTGACTGAAGCCTGTTAAATATTTAACTGCTCATTCAAAAAATAACAGCATACTGCTGCCTGTAGTAAAACTACTTCTGCTTTTGACATTTCTAGCCATTTTCTGAAAGCTTAGACTTCCAATTTGGGCTAAGGGTTGGTGTTTTTTTTTTTGGGGGGGGGAGGCGGGAGGTGGGGCAAGGAGCAGATTAAGTCTTCAAATCATCATATTTGCAGGTTATTCTTTTATTTAGGGTACTTTCTCTCACTGTAGCTGGTCAGTCAAGAAGTTTACCTTTGTTATTCTTATATTTACTAAACAGACTCAACCTTGTATTGCATAGTTCAGCCATTTAAAAAAAATTGTGTGTCTCATGTATTATTTTGTTCTGCTTTTTTTCTTTTTTAGGTGGGCTGGTTTCCATCAACTTATGTTGAAGAGGACGAATGAATTAAAAACTTTCCTCTGCTGACCAGCAGTTTCAGGGATTTAAAAAATTTAGTATCTTCAAAGTGTTATTGGTTTTGTTAAGTATTTAAACAGCAGTGTTTTTGTCTGTCTGAACCTTCCAGTCTTAATGTTGGGATTTGTACAGACATTTGTGCTGACAGATTATTACCTTGCCCAGAGCTGTGCAAGAAACAACCTGCTGGTTTGTCATCACTGGGGATCAGTACAAGGTCCAACCTTCACCTTCCTGGAAGATCTCTGGAAAACATATTTCTTTATGCTCTTTTTCATTTCAGCCTGTACTACACCATGAATACTAGCTATGGCTGAATATTTAATAAGTCTCTTTTCTTCTAGCTAATATCTCTGATGGTACAATGAGATGAAGGTTTATTATTCCTTATCACTGCATGCAGAAAGCAGAGTTCAGTCATTCCAGTGGGCATAAAGTATAGTCAGTAGACTTGTCTTGAAACATCAAACTACTTTACTTATCACCTTACAGTTTTAAGTTTTCAAAAACATTCTGAAGGAAACATGAATGTAGTAAAGATGAGTATCATTCACACATATATAGTTAACTGGCTACTTTGGGGTCTAGCCTAAATCTTCTACAATTAGTTTAAAGACAACACTTTAAAAAGGTGTAGTTATGTGGTGTTGCTTGAAAAAGCATCCACAAAGTGGAATTGTGGGATCTTTCCTTTGTCATCCCAAGTCTTTTTGTGTCAGGTTTCTTCGTTTAAGCAGCTGACCACAGAAGTGCAACTGAGGATGGTCATGACAAGATGAGTTTTAAAACTTTCAGCATTAAGGTTAAATAATATTGTAGACCTATTTTGTAGGAGAATATACTAATGCAAGATGCTGTAACTTCTGAAGAACAAAATTATTTATCTTAATTTTTAGATTGATTCAAATGAACTATGATGCTTCCAACTCTAAGCTGTCTTTTCCTAGTTACACTGGAGTTTCTGTCACCTTTTGCACTCTTATAATGTAATGCAAAGGGAACTTGCCAACTTCTTTGGGACCTTTCTTCTCTTGTTCCCTGGGATACTCAAAGAATGAGTGGTCTTGTTGCAGTGTTATGAACATCCCCAAGGAAAACATACCTAGGTTAGCTAGCTTGAAATATCAAGCCTTGTAAAGTGGTGTCCACTCCTTGGTGAGGCAATGTATTTATGGAAGATCAGAAGTGCTGTAGTTATAAGCTAAAATAAATGTGGATGATGTCCAGGTGTGTAGTTTCAAATATTCAGATAGTCTAACCTGGCTTGAAAACTTAAGAAAATAAAGCTAAGAATGTATTTCCTTTCTAGGATAACATTGACCAATCAACAAAATGAACTCATCCTGTCTCACATCCTCTCTTGCTTTTCCCTGTCCTCTTTTCACATAGGCATCTTGCAATTAGTGTGCATAGACACTGCTCGATTTACCACCACAGTTTTTCCCACTCTACAAGTGACATAATATCCACTGTTCATCCACAGAGCAGAATCTGCTAGTATATATTTGGGGTTCTTTTGGCTGTTCCCAGTTCTTTGCTTCTTTCTGGCCTCCTGGCCATCAGGAAGAACCAAGCACAGCACAGAGGATTCAAAATTATCTCCTTCGTCTCTGTAACCATCTTACCAATCTGCTACACCTAGCATAGGCTGCTGTGTGACCAGGTGAAAGAGAGGATCTTCTAATTAGAAATCCTCCACTTAGAAGATTCAGCCTTGCAGATGAAACTCTGCTGATGCTCTAACTTTTCAAGGATTTACCTCAAAATGATGTAAACTGTGATTGCATTGAGTACATTACTTGATGGAACAATTGAGAGTGTTTGTAAATATGTAGATTATACATAAAACATATTTTGTAAGTGATGTATACAGCAGTGTAGACTAGGGTATACTGTCTTTGATCGTGTTTTGCCATGCGGTTTTATTGTCTGTTCTGAGCTTGATCCTATATTCCTTAAGTGGACAAAGTTGATCCTTTCACGGTTTTGCCTGCTCAAGGAGTAGAGGAATAAGCTCTAGGCCTGTGAAGTGTTTAGTCCTTTGCTATCATACAGTTCCGAGAAGAGGCAGTTTAATTCAATATGAGTTGAGAAGTCTAATTTTCAACACCTTGGTTTTAGAATAATTTTGAGTAGCCTCACCATCTTAAAGTTGCTGTGAATCTTTGAAGCAATTCCTGAGTCCAGTAATCAGCCTTTGAGAAGGGTGAAAGCCATAGCTAAACTTACTTTTTGTGGCATAAATCTACATGTCATTGTCTGTGTTTAATGCCTTGTATTGATTGAGTTAATGCTGCATCTTAAACTATATTTTGAGTACCAAAGACTTCCTAAATATTCTGGAGTGTCTCTTTCATGTGCTGCTTTTGCCTATATGGAGGTTTTGTTGTCATGCAATAATGGAGTTACAGTACTTTAATTTGTACTATTTTGTAAATATGTTAAATATAATAAACGGATTAATTTTTTTGTTTAATGGTACGTGTCAAATTGGCTAGCATGAACATTGTGCTTCGTTTGTGTAACTCCCTTCTCATTGTGAGCAGAAGTTGATAATGTTCCGTTTTGGTTTCCCAGATTTGTATAATCCTTGTTTAGCTGTAAAACCGAGCTGTCAATATAAATGGGATAGTATAGCTTTCCTTGAGAGCTTTTTGTTGTTGGGATAATTTGCCTTCTGCCACATCCAAGAGGTGGTGGGTTTTTTGTTTTGTTTTTTAGCTATAGAGAACACTGTGGGATCAGTCATATGCTATTGATTTTTGTCTGTCGAAGATGATACTTGCAGTTTTTTGATTGAGAAGAAGTTGTTCTTGAAAAGTTTCCTTTTATGTGTCATGTTTCATAGCAATGTCCTTTCTTTTCTACCTTCTGCTTTCTCCCTCTGTCATATGTGAATTAACGTACAAATTCAGGTTGAATTGAGCTCAAAACTGAAAATACAGGCTGTGTCTAATTTCATGGGCTACTTGATAACATTTTCAGGGTGCAACCTATTCATGCATTTTTTACAGTATAACATTCATTATTAATGTGTTGATAAAAATATTTCTGGACAGGTGAATTAATTCAGCAAGGTCAGTGACGATATAATTGCAATGTTGTTTCATTGTGTCCCTTCTGTTTTTCAGTAGCAGAGATTTTCTTGTGGAGCTACCCTTGTAACAGATAATTATTAAACTTAATGAGGCATTTACACATCTCTACAGATGTAAGGCATAATTTTCCTGTCACCCATGAATGTATCACATAACTAAGTCACACCTAATGTGAGATGCAAAAATGTTTCTCAATTAAATTCTCTTGTTAACAATGTCACACTCAGTCACTGACGTTCTCCTTCCCCTTATGTATGAAAAGAGATGTGTGTCTTCTGATGGGTGAGAAACTGAGAAAGCAATGTAATTAGGGCATAAGAACCACTTGTGACTGTTTGGAATATTTTTTTTCAGTTAAGGCTCGAAAGCTTATTTGAAAATCTCAGTGTGAAAAAAAAATCTAACCTGAACAATGAAAATTATGCCAAGATACCTTTCTCCTCTGCCTCACAGGCAAACTCTAGATGCTCTATGAAGGAGAAGAAAAGTTCTTTTCTCCAAATTTTAGCAGTTCATAAAGTTGAGAGATAGGTGCTGTCTAGAAAAAAGTGGGGCTTGTTTATACAAAATACCTAGCCTCAGACCCAGTTTTTATTCTATTGACTTTGATGTTCAATGCAAAAATGTTTATTTCTGTTTCGTGATCAATATTGCCAACACTTTGGAAAAAGAGCTGCAACAGCAGATATAATTTATGCACTAGCACCGTCATACAGTTTCACTACTGTATTGATGCTACAGTAAATTAACTCTTGACTCTCTGGTACAAACTAGGCTGCTGAGAGCCTTACATTACTATTTTATCTGAAATTCAAGTTCTTCTGTTCAGAGAGCACTGCTTATTCCATTTAAGTGACAGAGGAAGCACTCACTCCCTCCTGTCTGTTTTATTGCTGAGCATGACGTTATATGACATAGAGCATCTCTTTGGTTAGTTTGAATCATTTACCTGGTTTTATCCCATCCCAACTTCTGTTCACTACTGGGGAGGGCACAGAATAAGAAACAGAGAAGGCCTTGATGCTATACAACACTGTTCAGCATTAGCTAAAACACCAGTGTGTTGTCATCACTGTTTTTGGTGTAAATGTAGACCACAGCACTGTAAACTCGCAAGAAGAAAGTTAGCGCCATCTCAGCCAGACCCAGTACAGCTGCCATGGAGGTAAAATGACAGGCAGAGATGTTGTGGGTGTATGTAATTAGCACAGTGCTTTAGCAAGCCACAGGAGTATCTATTGTCATCAAATTCAGGTAGGGTCATCACTGGCATACAACTTTGAATCTTGGAATGTAATCATTTAAGAGAAAGAAGTTAATATGTTCCCTACTCTTTTTTGAAATGTGGCATGGAATTTTAGCTCTTAGCTAGATGTCTACTATATGGAGGAAGGGTAGTTTTGAGTAATTTCAGCTTCATAAAGTTGTGAGATGAAATGTTAATGATACTTTTTCACATAATGCTGAAATGTATGATGCATGTATAATTAGCTAATAGAAATATAGAAGGGATTAAGCATCAGAAATTGACTGCAGAAGGGTGATTCATTGCATTATCTTAGCAACTTCCTTTTCAAGAACAAAGAGCTGTTTGTTTTTATAGCAAATGAGATTAGAGTTTCTAATTTAGTTTTATAATTTCTGATCTGCTGTAGTGTATTCTGCCCATTCATTATAAGGATCTCTGCTGCTTACACGACTGTAAAGTTAGATTTTATTTAATAAGCCTCATGAAATGTTTAAGTTATTGGTGACTTTTTCTGAGTTGCAATTTTTTACCTGGTAATGTGCTTTTCAGAAAATACGTGAGTTCATTTTAAAATGTTATGATCTGACCTTAAGTAAACTCATAGTTACAACAAATGGCAGGTTCAGAGGTGGCTGTTTGCCAAGGGGCATGAGGCTGGTTTGCTTCTTTTGGAACTGTTTTTTTATATTAACAGTGCAATATGTGGCTTCAGGAAGAACAGAAATAGAGAAGATCAGAGAACAAGAAGTAAAACGTTGATACTGAACCATATGTGTTAGAAACAACCTGATGTATGATAACTTTTCTAAATGATTGCCCAAAATATAAATGTCTATTGATAGCATTGGATTGGAAACAGAAATTCTCTAGTGCTTCTGTATGGGAAAACTTTGCTAATGCGGTAGAGGGATCATGGACTGTTGGACTCGGTCCCAGTCTTGCCAGATAACTCTATAAATCTGTCTTCAATTAGTTGTATTTTTTCCCAAAGCAATTAAAAGGATTCCTCAAGGAGATGCAATATTGTTCCTAGGATTACAATTCCTACTCATGCGTAAGGCTAATGGATAGATGTGTAATTGAAGGAACTTTTTTCTCTGGTAGTTTTACAATCAGTGTCCCTGTAGCTTGTAAGTTACTAATGTGGAATGTGCCAGGAGGCCCCCCACCCTACTAAGCTACTGGGTGATGTACAAACACCTTTCCTACTTCTTCTTCCAGATGTTTTATTTCTTGAATCCTAAGTTTGTTTTCCCTTCTCCTTCCTGTCAAGTGCTATTTAAAGATGATACCTCAGAAAGGCCAGTTAGTTAAATACAGTGAGAGCAAAGTGATGTAGGAGCTTTTTCTCCTTTGCTCTCCTGCTGCTTCAGATAAACTCAGAATGGCTGTAAGGATGATATAGAAAACTTTTTGCTTTAATGTAAGAAAGGGGAACTCTTACCTCAGCGGAATTTGTAGGCCAGTTTTATTCTCTTGATTAGATGTATCTCTGAATGTAGCTTCATTAAACTTAGACTGCCTTGTGTTTGTGACGGATGAAAGATTAAATTCCCTGGAACTGCATGTTCTGTTATGTTTTGGGTTTGACACTCTGGTGTCATCTAAATTGAGTATTTTGGCTGAAAGAACACTTGAATGTACTACATGCTGAAAGGGGGGCTTGTTTTCATTCATTCTCTCTTCCTGCCCTCCACCTGCCCCAAAATCACAGAGACTGTTATAAAATTCAACTGAGGTGCAGTACGAGTCAACATGCCCAATATCCCATAAGCGTATAAGCCATCAGGAATATTAACATGGAGAGAAGAAAAATAGTGACAGATCATGAAAGCAATTGTACCTGATTTTTGTTTTGTTAATACTAACTTTTATTGTTGAGGGAAGGGTGGGGTGGGACTTTCATTACCTATTATATCAGCTGCTCTATTCTCAAGAACTATTCCAAGTAGAAGATGTAACATGAGGTTTTCTATTCACATTTTATTTTGAAGAGAGATTTATTGTTTTTACAATTGTTTAGCAATATAAGCATATTTAGTTGGATCAGGTAAAGACAGGAATTAGAAGATTAAAAAGGCAGATAGCTCTCCGAATCAGTACATCACTGTGTCTTTTTCCACATAGTAAGTTGTGGAAAATCAAGACCCAGCAATCTAAACAAAATCTAGATACAGCTTTTCAGTCTTTGCAACTTTGACTCACACTTTGGTAGAACATACCTTTTTTCCTACGTTCTCCTGAATAGGGGATTGCAGGTTTAGTCTTCCTGTTGTCAGGGTCTGATTACAACTACTCAGATTTATATAATAAGACCAGATGCACAGAACCCTTTGTATTTTGTATCTTCTGGGGCATAGTAGTGAACACTTGTGTAAGTATACAAAAGATCTCTATAGAAAATATTTCTGATCACGTTATTTGTTTTTGCTTATTACCTTGAAGAGCCACATGGCTTTAGAAAAAACAAGCTTCCAAAACCAATGATTTCCTGCTTGCACATTGTTCAGTTGCAAATCTCTGAGTCTCAGTCTGTCTGTAGGTACTTACGTTTTATACTGGGCTCAGGGATGTCAGTTTCAAATGCGATCTTCCCCCAACAAACAAATTCTTGGTAAACACTTATTTTTCTTGTCTAGAAAATATATTTAAAATATTTTCAGGGGTTGTCATGCAAGCATGGGCTGCAAGTGTGCTGGAGGAGAGGATTATAACTTGCATAGATACTGATAAATTGGTAATTTAGAAAAAAGGATGCAATGAAATAAGAATATCTGTGAAGTTATATTTACAGGTTGAAAGAATTGTCTATACCAGTTAAGACTGAGCAACTTCTGGCTAAGCAGCAGTACTATATTAAAGGACCGAGGGAGAAAAGTAAAAGTGAATCATGGACAGAACATAAGTTAACAGGATTTTACTATGAAGAAGGTAAATACTGTCTTGGTGTATATTAATAGGAACATTACTATAAAATACGAAGTAATCATGTAGTTCCTTTCTGGTGAGGCTTCAGCTGAATTACTTTGTCCAGTTTTGGGCACTATATTATGTATAAGATACAGTGTCATTGAAAATATTCCTGAAGGGACTAATAAGGAAGCATGAAGAAACTGGAGTTGTTTGAACCAGATTATTGAACAGGCTAAGTGGGGCGGTGGTGATAGTGTCCAAACAAGTGAAAGGTGTTATGTGACTTAAGAGATTGGACTATTCTCCATAGTCAGTGTATATAGTACCAGAAAAAATAAGCTTAAACTGGAGAAAGGAGATTTAGTCTTTGAGGAAGTTTTCTGAATATTAAGCTACCTAAATGCAAAATTGTCTGGGGAAATTGTGGGATCTCCAACACTGAAGGCTTTTAAGATATCGTTAGCTAAATGCGTGTCAGGGATAGTTTATGTATAGTTAAAGTTGCCCAAGATACATACCACATGTTCTTTTGGAGCTCCTGCTGTACTACCTTTCTGTAATTGCCTTTCAGCTGTGCAGTACTTCAATCAATTGCTGGTGTTTGCCAAAATCCCATAGAAATTTTATGCCAACATAGAGAAGAAAAGATATAGCAAAGGTAATAAGATGAACATCCCAACATAGAGCTAGCAGATTGCTAAATATGAGAAGAGTTTGAATGTTTATGAATTAAAACAGTTTCTTCAGGATATGCAATTGGCTCATATTTAGCTCACAGTAATGTAAAAATTGTGTAAAATCTAAGTCTTAAGAATTGGTTCACAGTGGGAACAGCATTATTACAGTGACAAAGTTTTATTTTTGGTGGAACATACTATTGCTGCAATATATGCATTGTTGTCAAAATACAAACTTTTTAAAATATGCATTGATTTCTGGAAAGGTTAACAAGGAAAGGCAGCTCAGGTACCATGTCTTTCTACTCAGTTCCTATCAGATGGATAATGAAAGGTCTCAGATGACTTTGCTTCAAGCATCTTTCCCTCAAATCATCAGAAGCTACATTTTTATAAAACAAAACCAGTTTGTTTAGTTCTCATGCAGAATTTCAGAAGTACTATAATAATAAAATTTGTCCATAAAAGAGGGAGTGACAGGCTATCAGCTTGACTGCAATTTTTGTGTCAAATGATTGAATACTAATGCTAAGATCAGTTCTACCTGGTGTCTGAGTGAATCTTTTACTTGTTTGACTATTTTTAGGTTAATAACAAAAAACAGTGTTAGCTTTTGGCATGGCATCCTTTCTCTCTCTTCTAAATGTGTATAAAAAGATGAAATGATTTGTCTTACAGGCAGCTGAAATTAGTCTCAATTTTTGGCCTGTCATGCGTATTTTGTACTTATCAGTGAAATAACTTGACAAGCACAGAAAACAGCTGTAGTCCAAATAAAATGCATCTAGTCAGTAAGACTAATAAACGTAGGATTTTCTCTTTCTAGACCTTCATCAGGAATGATCTGAGAAAAGTTTATTCGAATGTCACTGCACAAACACTTCTAATTACTAATAGAATTCTTCAAACCATTTAGTAGTGTAGTGACATTAATAATTAATAGACCGTGTGATGTGTGGCTGCATGAAGTGACAATGATTGACCTGTGACATAACAGAATGTGCCTGGAGAACAACTGGCATGTGATGTGACACTGTTCAGTCTTCCCTGTGTCATTGGAATTTGGCCTGTTTCCAGTCACAAAATGCAACTGTCTTCAAAATCCAGAACCTGTTAACATGACTCATGTTTGGAGTGTATACATGGTTCACTACATGTCAGCCTGATCTGCGACACGGTGGTTAAACCTCTTGTCATTGTGGTTGCTGATTTTGGAGACGATATTAGTGGGTCCTTGTGTGGCTCTACCCTGCCTTCAAAGAGTTGGAAAAATGTCAGTCTTTGCTCTACTGATGTATTAATTTTTTTAACAAATTCTAGAAACTATATTATGTAGACACTGAAATTACAACTCTATCTGTATGGTAAGATTGTGTTACATAATGCACATTCAGATGTGTATACAGAATGTTCTTCGTGGTCTATGTGGTTAGCCAGTATTTAGAATCTTGCTGCTTTTAGGAGAAGAAATTTGGGGGAAATAAGTTATGTAGTTCATTAGCGGAGCCAGTATACTTACAAAGAGTATACAAATGTTTCCATTTTCCAGACCAAGAATCAGTTTTCTTTCCAGAGATGGAAGTTTCTGGTGAATACTTTGTTCAAAAAAGCCACCCTTTTAATCTCATTTGTGGCTTTCTTCTCTGCCTGTATATTTCTTCCCTGATACCTTTTTTGTTTCTCTTCTTTCTCTTGCTCTTCTCTAATGACATGAACAAGAGAACACTTCAGTCAATGCCTCATCCCTGTTTTAGGAAACAATACCCAAGAGAGGCCTTTTGCCAGCCCATGTTAAGTTTTCACAAGGAGTACCTTGCCTTGGGCAGTGGTTTCTTATTATACTTAACCAGTGCAAGAAGCATTTAACGTTTGTGTTTTTTTATATAGTTAGTGTGAAAAATGCTTAGTAGACCATTAACTTCAACTTATTGAAGTACACAAAGCAGCTTGGAACACTTTCCAGCACAGTAACACAGCATGGTGCATACATATCAAATATAGGAAATCCTATGGAATACAGGTGGCAGCGAATTCAGTGGCAAAACATGCAATTAAGTATAATCAACATTTCCTCTAGGTTCTTTTTTTTTTTTGAATTGAGTGTTTCTTGTAGGTATTTTTCATTTCTTTCAATGGAAAAATATTAACAGTTTATATTGAATGTTTTAGTAAGAATAGAAGCTGAATAGAATCACTGTATCACCTCTTAATTGGTGGCATTTTCTTATGTAAATATGAGTTTACAGGACACACTCGATTTGGCTTCTTGTGAGGCTGGGAGGAAGCTTATTGTAAGAGGGAACTGAACGCTCATTTTTGCAACATTCTGTCTAGTAATGGAACTTTCCAGAGATTTTTATATTCTTTCAAAATATTTTGTACATTTCCTCTACTTACATGGTCTATTGTGATCGTGCAACAAAATAGCTTTTTACAAGGAGGGGGAAAACTGTAAACTGAAATATCCTTTGAATATATTGGGTTACTTTCAAGATCAGAATTCACTACTATGCTTTCTAGGATAACACTAGAAACATATTATATTTTCTTTTAAGCTTCTAAGATCAAAAATATGGCTGAAGCACAGACCATAGGGGATGTAGAATATAGCCAACAACCTCAGAAGCAGCTCGAGCTTGACCAGAAGTGGTAAGTTCTGTTATAACTGTGAACCTTTCATTGTCAGGATGACACAGACTGGTGCAAACTGAAGCCATATGGATGAGTCAGGATGTGTGCTCTTGAGAATTATTCAGCTGCTTGAGTTTTAGCAGTGATGGTGCCTGAGGACATATCTTATACTAAATCATAGTTCTCTGGCAATCACATAAAATAAGTGTTCAGAAAATTATATTCCATCTGCTTCTCAAACCGATCTTCAGTGCATAGAGAGGAACATATCAGCATCCTTGTATCACATGCATGAAAGCTGAGACTAAACACATAACCCCAAAGTTGCACAGAGGCCTCAACTTCAGTTACTGCAGTGAGAGTTAAGCATTCCTAAGCCTGGGCCTAAAAGCTACAGTAATCCTAGAGTGTCAGAAATAAAGTAGACTTAAAAATCAAGATCTATTGCTTTTACCCAGCTCTCTTGTCCATTGAAGGAAATGCTTTGAGAATAGCTTTTTGGAATTCAGATGCCTGATACTTTTGACAACACTCTTCAGTATAAAGAATCTGCTGAAAAAAGTTTGAGGAGCATTTAGTATTACTTGCTTGGAGTTTCTGGTTCCAACAGTAAATGCAGAAGAAACCTAAGTGTTTCCACATCTGTTGAATTTAGTTACAATTTACCCAAGCAGCAACAAAGCCCTGTTAGCTGAAAAGAGACTGCTCTTTCTCTCTCTCCTTGAATTCTTGAGGCTGAGAAACTAATGTCATCAACCAATGTTCTTTTGTGCTATTTATATTGTTAGACTTGGAAAGTTTTTTACCTGACAAAGAAAGTGGCTTAGTGGTTCCGATGTGCTATATGTACTGTTGATTTGTTTAGCTTGCTTCCTTTGAGGCATGCTGATATGTTACACTGGTGTCTGGTGACTGTTTACAGACACCATTCACAGTAACTATGAATCCCTTGTAAACAGTGAGTACTTTTGCCTGGTTTCACATACAAATCGATTGTCTTTATGCAGCTGAGCAGATCGTGTAATTTCTAATATAACTAAACAAGCAGCAGCATGAAGATATTATTGCCTAAAAACAGGTGCTAGAACTAAACAAATGGTTTTATTGATTCTCTTAGGTTTATTTAAAATTTCAGAAAATCCCCACCCTATCTCTTTCTTTGGCCTTGTGAATTATCAATACAGTGTAGGCATGGTTTCCTTATTAGTTTCTGGTACTTCAAGAACAAGTAACATCATCCTCACACTTAAGGATATATTCTGCAATGTTTATACATGGGAAGAATAGACCCTTGTAGGGAAGAGGTTACTATCCCAAAGGCTTCTTTTTTACAGTCTCCCTCTTCATAATAATGTTGGAAATGGATTGATTTAGAGAAACTGAGAATTCTATTGCTGAAGAAAAGCATATTTCTGAGATATGGGGTGAGGGCTGTGTGTGCGCAAGAAAAATTATATACGTGTGTGACAGTGACAAAACAATGGACCTGAATGACAGAGTATTTTGAAGGCTGGGTGGAACACAAAGGGTTATTTTAAATTCACTTTAGGAAAACACCTAAGTTTCCAAATATTGCAAAACAAGTAACAGCTGATCAGTAAAGGCGATGAGTAAGTCAGTGGGTTGTGAAGAGCTGCTCTTAATGATACTTCCATCACCCTTCTGCCCCACAGCTGGCACAAGGATCCTGACTTGTTTGGCAATGATTAGTGGCCAGCATAAAAAGAGCAAACTTGAAGTGTGGATTGCCCAGTGTTAGAGATACGTGGGCAAAGTCCACGCATGATTTATATCCACTGTTCTTCAGCAGGGTGAAAAGGACTACAACCAGTGCATTTGAATGTAGGAAATCAGACACTACCATGTTATAAATGCATACTGGAAGATCTCTAAGTTTGTTAACTTGTTATGCTTTGTGCAGTCTTATAGAGACAGGATTCAGGGGAAGCTTTTAATCAATATTCTAATCATTGCTGTGGTGGGAAAATCTGCTAGCTGGAGAGGCAGAAATCTGTGCTAGGACTGGGGAGAGAAGAGACTAGTTCGGGGCACCCTGCAGGGTACAGCCTAAACTTGTACTGGAAGATAAGAGACATTTTAGAAGAATGACATATAATCCTAGCACACAATGTCTCTGTACGAAATACAAGTCAAGTGCACCAATAAATGAAAGAGGAAAATGCCACGGAAGACAGTAAATCAAAAAGTAATTGATTGGAATATTTAGAGAGCTTAATTTCAATTGCTGGAAGTGATACAATGGCATACTGCAGAAGTCTGAGGTTTGGAAGGACAGACTGGCAGTATTTACTGTTCAGCCCTTTTTGTTACTTCCCAGAAAGGGTGTGCTGGAGGAGCACAGCAGCTCACCCTGGAGGATGTGGTCTTATTCCTCATTTTGGTGCCCTGTACAGCTTCAGTGTTTTTAATACCTTGACAGTTTAAAATTAGTTTTAAACTGAAGAATTAGGCTGTTAAGGCCGAGATTTAGTGGGAATGGAAACTCCCTATGAGCACTGCTGTTCTCTGGTGAGCATGGAAGCTCCTTGGGCACTGAAGGCACTCTAGTCTCACAGTACTGTAACTACCATTTCCATTTGCTTTTGTGGCTTGTACTGCATTGAATGCTTATTAGAACTAAATTAAGTTCAGTCAAGCTACTGATAATTTCAGCAAAGTTATACACTTCTGTCATCTCTCCTACGTTTTCACTAATAATTTCATGTTTGATTTCAGTTATATTTTAACATTTTCAATTGAAATGGCAATTATTCTTTGTCAGAACCCAGCCATTACTCTTGTCAAAAAGATGTATGATGCATTAGCTTAAGGGCAATTGCTAATAACTAGGTAGGTGACATTCAGTTACATAGGATGGGCAAATCTACATGTATCTTTGTCAAGTGGTCAGGCTTTGCATACCCTGTAGTTTGCACTGTTTGGGAGTGCTGCTGAACGAGTCATGCAAAACCAAAAGAAATTTCAGTTTGGCTTTGATACCATTTTGCTATAATTAACATCTGCTCTCTCCTGGCTTCGTTGAAGTCTTTATATGTTCGTGTTTTATATGTGCAATTGAAATGAACTTGCTGAAGGGGGGGTGAGGGGGATCATTTGGTTGCCATATAGTCTCTCTAAGCATTTGTGACGACAAAGCTTTCTGACTGCTGGGAGGAAGGGAGCAAATAGCATTTTCTTGTACTGTTTCAGCTTGTGCAAGATATCCTTTCCTAGGCCTTACTACCCTATTAGTGTTATGTTTGCTTTCACTTAGTACCTCTCAAGAGTGTTTTGGAACATTATAAAATATCCTGTGTCTTGTTTGATTGCCAGTGAACCTGGGGCCAGGTTTTAGAGTATTCAGATGCCTTTGGGAATCCCATGTCCTATCTGCATGTTTGGAGCTTTAAAAATCAGGTTCCACTAATACAACTTGAACATGCCCAGGTGTTTTCTCTAACAAGAAGACTGGGAGTTTGCATCAGCTGTGCATAAGGGACGGGAATAAGCTGCTGTGCTGGTATGATGCACATGTAATTTATTTCCCTATGAAGAGAAAAAATTCTCATGGCAAAGATTTTTTAAATTTATTTTAAGACTGAGGTGTGCAGTGTTCCTCACATCTTAACACACTGGCAGGCCTCCATTTTCTCACAGAGTTTGACTTGATACATTTTCTGGATAAAATTGTGGCTACATGGAAGTCAGTGGCAGAACTCAGCAAAGTTCAGGAAATGTGATTTCACACACTGAATACAGATGTCTCTGCTCTACTTTCAGTCATTAGTATACAGACATGGTTAGCCATGTAATTTGCCTTTAATTCTGTGTTGCTTTGCCCTCCTTCACCTCATTCAACAAGGAGAAGGAAAACAATGGATTATTTTACTTTCTGGGTCCTTTTCATTTTCTGCCTGATTTTACACAAGACTTCTATACTGGAGTAGCAGTCACCACAGGAGAGTGCTTAAATATTGTGATATTTCAAGTCCAAACCAGCAATGAACAATATGATCATTTATACCTAATTATCTGAGCAAGTTGTACCTATGGCTTCCCTTTAAGGCTTCAAGAGACCCATATGATGCCCATCATGCCTTTTGTTCTGAAGAGATCTGCTGTTTATGGGCTTGTCCCTTTCAGAGTGAGGGCTATGTTTGCTTATCTTTTTTTCTGCATCTCGCTATGCTGCTTGAGGGAGGCGTATCCCAGACCCCTCTGACTGCTTTATCAGTGTGTCCTGTTTTTATGTACCTTCCTGCTTCCCAGTAGTACCTGCCGAGGCCGTGCTGTCCTTTGACACTCTGTTGTCACCACTCACTCAGTCTTACTCAGTTGGTATAGTGCAGTACCACATCTTGTCTCTTTACAGGGACTTCAAGGGTAGGAGTTCCTGCAATCCCTTGACTTCTAAAAGCAGTGTTCCTTATTTATGATTTTAGTTATCTAAGGTAATCTAGCTAACTCGGCACCTAAACATTTAAAATATCTCTTTTGGAGAGTAGCAGCTTTCAGCTGATAGCCAGAGCCCTTCAGTTGTCTTTAACGTTATTTTCCAAGTGATCATCCACATGGAAAAGACTGGTCCTCAGATGTGCACACTGGGAACCCAGTGACATAAAATCCCCACGGACAGCACTGGGTATACAGGATGATTTCTTCCCTGCTGTTACTGTAATGCTTCCACCAGCATGCTTCCACCTCAGATCACCTTTAATTTCCATCAAGAAAGCATAAATCCTTCATGAAAGAATCCCATATGTGTGTCTTCTGCAACAAGACATAAAGACAAACTGGCTACAAAATTTGCACAGATACTGAGTTCCTAGAAATACATAACCTTATAATTCCTGTCTTAATAAGATACGAAGGGGTAGTAAATTTTTCCTTTCTGCATCTTACAGTAAACCTTTCACTTGCAAGCAGAGCAATTAGAACAAACCCCAAAGCTCCAAGGCTATGACAGCATTTCTGTCAATATTAAGAGAGAACTTTTTTTAAAATGAACAGGAGCTGATTTAGGAATTCAGAATTTCTTGCAATGTGGCCAGCTGGGGGCTGGCTTTCCAGCCAGTCCTTGCCTTGGAGGAGTTTGCCTGAACCCAAGATTGTTGTTTTCCTATGGGAGCACTCAAGTCCATCTTTGAGGTTTATTCAGTCACTGGTATATTAATGAGATGTAACTTTGTAGATGCCATTTCTTGAAATCTATAGTCATTAAAACTTAATTAACAAAAACCAAGCAACAGTTCTTATCTGTTGCAATTCTTTTTAAAACTGTTTGCCATTGGAATCTACTTCACAAAGAATGAAAACCCAGAGCTAGTCAGGGAACAGCTGTGGTGTCTTACGGTATCAGCAAGAAAATGAAATCATAGGCTGGAAGAGGTGAAAGTGCAGGTATGTAACAGAGTAGTAAAAATTTTTCCAGCTAACTTTTCTGGTGCTCTCTGAAGACAATGATCTTGATGATGGCTTCACTTCAATGGGAACAAGAGCAAGCCCCCAGAGAAAGAGTGGTGAGACCCATAATGTAAAATCCCCTGCTAATAGCTCTGCTAAATAGCTTTGGTGTTGACTACAGAAGTACCAGCTGCGCACACTCTTGGCTGGAGAAAAAGAGTCGAGGAGATGTGAATATATATGGGAACATCTGTTGTGGAAACTAATCAAACTGCACAAATTATTTTCTCTGTATTATGCTTGATTATCCTTCTCTATGCCAAAAAGGAGAAGAGGACGTGAGTGTAAAACCTCTTCAGACAGTGCAGCAAATGCTTCTAAAAGGAAGACTCTCTCTCTTTCCCTGAAATTCAAGTTATTTTTCTTGAAAATGAATCAATAGACCACCTTTTTTAGGAAAAGAAAAAGCAGCTGCTTTTCATAGGATGAGTGTTTCCCTTTCCCCTCTGCCACACATGTACCTGTACTATGCCTGTGTATACAGGCAAAACCACTCTTCTTTGTTTAGTCATTTATCTTCCTACCTGAGAGGACATTTCCGCCCCCCCCCACCCCAAAGTAGTCTGCTGCAGGAGTAGTTTGGTTCCTGTGACAAAAAATCAAAGTAATATTTAACATGGCAGTATCAGAAGAACAACTGCAGATATCCTGGCGATTCTTATGTCAGGTTAGTCAGGCGTATCGTTTTGAGCAAATATTATCTGCTGTAGCCCAGTTAACCAAAGCTCTGCATGATTTGTAACTGTGGCTTGCCTCTATGATTCTATGCCAGCTTGTCTTATCGTGACACGATGCTGACACCACGTCACACCTAATTGAGCGAAATAATTGTCTTGCATTGCTCAAGAGCTGTTTTGTATTTGCCTAAATTATAGAGGCGTTAGTGTGTTTTTGAATACCGGATGGTATTCAGAGGTTTGGTTAAATGGAGCGTTATGTTCCTTGTAGCCACGAGATGTCAGGCTAATCTGAGTAAGGAGCGATGCTCGGGGCTAGTGCACCGCCGTGTCTAGGTATGCGTGTGCCTGTGTGTCTCTGTGTCTGTATATGTATAAGTAAAATGGTGATGAAGGTAATGATTTAAATCTTGGATTTTTAAAGGCGTCTAAAGAAGCCACACAGTCAGATCTTTCTAAAGTCCAAAGACTTGGGTGCTTGCTTTCCTTAACAGTGCTTTAAAACTCTCAGCCCTTCCTGTTTTGTGCTAAGACATGACTAGGTAGAAAGCCTGTATAGTGCTGAGTTCTGTGCACTGAATGCAAGGATTCTGAGTTTGGCCTGTTGTCTTTGGAGTCAGTGGCCCCAGTGACTTCAGTTGGGAATGGAAGTATGTGAATAGTGAGTCTGAAAATATAACCAACACATGGTTCTAAGAATGCTTTATAAACACTTTCCCCTTCACCCTCCACTTGCTCAACGTTGTTGTAAGAAGCTTAGAAAGTTCTGAGGTATATTAGAAATGAGATGTGTTTTTTAAGATTGTATGGGGGGGCAGTTTTTGTTTTTGTTTTTTTTTGTTTGTGTGGTGTGTTTTTTTTTTAGTTTTTGTAAGACCTGCTCCATGACTCTTCTAATTCAGCAGAGAAACATTAAGCAGGCAGGACTTACTAATTAGCAACCTGACCTGCTCTCAGGAGTAGTAGTGTGCAGCAAAAAAATTTTTAATTAGGGGCTAAACTAAAAATTTTCTACATTAGTCAATGATGTTTGTGATTTTTTGAAAGTTATGCCTTTTTTCCTCCCTGACCTGTAAATAACCATTATTTCTGCTGTCCACGCTACTGACCTTTCACCTGCCTCCCTCCCCTTTGTGCCACACTGCTGGTGGTGATCCCTGCAGTCCCTGGCTGAGAGGCGATGCAGTGGCTCCTCTGCACTATACAGGCTCAGCCTCTGAGGAGTGTGGCTTTGGTTGCACAGATCGGCACCCCTTTCCTTCTCCGTTGTAATTAACGTGGATAACTATAGTCAAGGCATAGGCTTAGAGTGACAGAGACGTCACTTCATAAAACTGTCACAGACACGGGTATACACTCAGGTTTTGCACAAAATTTGATCTTACGCTGGCTGCCACCATGCCTTTATGTGCAGTGGCTATCATTTTAGGTGGAAAAGAGTATTTGGCGACTCTTGTATTTAATATTCTGAGGATGCATGGCTTTTTGCTGTGAAGGACCATATCAATGAAACACAAATTCTGTTGATGAGGGACTCCAGAAGGTCTCTAAATCTTCTATACTAAGAAGCAGATGATGGGCAGAAAAATGTTTAGCTGAGAAAAAGTACAGTGGATGAGGCTGATTTAACTTAGAATGCAATTTGCAAACGAGCAAGTGGTTAGATACTCAAACACAGTTATTACCTGTGTATGTTCATATAATATTCAAACACCTTCCAATGTAACAGAATTGAAATACTTGGAAAGCCCTATAAAATCTCTGGGTAGCAAACACTATAAACATGTGAGCATGTATGTATATCCACCTACATAATTCTAATGCATCTAAGTATGTATTACTTAAATAATACACCTACAGTTGAGCCCATCTTTAAAGGCTGCCTTTGTCCTGCTCTTGAAAGTCAATGCATTCCATTCCTTCCAGTTGTTGTCTTTTTGCTCCTTTGACTTGAGCCTTTTTACACAGTGACTGTCCTTTCTGTATCTGAAAAATTCTGAACCCAGTGTGGGAAAATTCAAGGATGTGTCAGTTAATAGTAAATGAGAGTATGTGCTATGTCTTGAGCTGTGTCACATAGTTTAAAGACATGTATGCGCTAAAGAAACTTGCACTTGGAGACAAAGATCATATAGAAGGAACAGTGGGAAACCTACAGGTAGACACACTAAATTTTTTGTATGTTAATAAAAGTACAGACCCTGGATGGATCAGGATCTTCAAAGATGTGGGAGATTGCTAGTCCCAATCTGGTGCAGACTAGTGATTTAAACTGATGACCCATTACAATCTTCAGTGTCATTTGTGAAACAGATGTAGATATTTGAGTCCTTTTTTAAACAGATATGTGTTTCTATCACCAAGGATCCCACATGTGGTACTAACTGCTGAACTGACAGGGCATTTGAGGATATTTGCTTCCCAGGTGCTTTGGTAATTTTGATTTGTACTGTTTCTTCCTTCTCAGTTCAGCCTCAGTTGTGAAGCAGCGTGGGGAGCACCATGACCTCCAGCACAGATTATTTGGTGTTAGATCGCTGTATGTTTGGGTACTGGTTTCCTGATTATACAGTAGCTAGTTCCTACATTGGCAAAGATACAGAGCATGTGAATGGAAGAAGCTCTTGATTTGGGTAACTTTATATCAGGTTCATTTAGTCATGGAGTCATGAGAAATTGGGCTAGAAAGAAGAAAGTTTCATATATCAACCTAACAACCTGAAATGTCATTATTTTCCTCCTGTTCTCCTGAAACCTTGCTGATTTTGTACTGCTGCATGTGTCTGTCCCTGTTCCTTGTTCTCAGTGGATACCAAAGATATGCTAGGAAGTCTTTTACCAAGTTTTAGATGTTTCTATAAGAAAAATGATGCAGGTTTAACAGCATGTGCAGGTATTTGTAGAAAAGCAAATGTGTTTCCCTCTTGGCTGTTTAGTTGTCTGTAACAATAATGTCATAAATAAATAATGTTTCCGTGAGGGAAAAGAGGAGATGTTTATCAGATAGAATACATGCCAGTTAGGATAACTCTGAACAAAATGCTAACATGGATTAAACAGGAAAACATGCTGCTGGCAAACAAATTGTTGGTGAAAACAGTTTCAACTGGGGAGTTCCTTTCTCTGTTGGATAGAAATGGTGCCTGCTATGCAGACCAGCTTTTAAAATTAAGACGTTTGTCACCAGAACTACTGGGTCTGTGGAAACATTCAGATGAGAATAATTTAAGTGCTACAATAGAATAATGCACAATAAATAGTACATGGAACTGTACAAATGTTGCAGATTATAGTGGGATCAGAGAGATAATACCTAAGGGATTACTTTTTCTTTTCCTGAAATTATTTTTCAATAAAATGTAAAACCTGATTCTGCTTTGTTGAAATCAAGGCAAGGCTTTCCTTTGCATTTAGAGAATTCTGGAGCAGATCATTAATGAATGCAAACTGATCAGTCCTTGGAGAATGAATCCTAATTGTCCCAGAATAGATGCATCATGTATGCTGAAGTTCTATGTTTTCTAATATTGTTTTGTCAATCTATTTCCTCCTTCTCAGAGGCCTGGTTTTGAGAGATGCAAGGCTAGCTCATCTTCATTCCGCTTCCGCTTGGCTTCTTTTGTGGAGATTGACAACTAGGGAAACAACACTGATAGCTTTTGTTAATCAGTGTGCACATCTCCATTAGCCGCTGTACTAAGACTGCCAACTAATTGCCACACAAGAATTACCACTCAGGAACTTAAGTCAGCAGAAATAATGACAAAGTCATGCTTGCCTTTTTTTGGTTTGTTTGGGGTTTTCTGTTGTTTTGGTTTTTAAAGTTGTAGAGAACTGGATGACTAATAGCATGCAACTTACAAGTGGTACTGCCTCAGAACAATCTTACCTCTTCTTAGCCATTGCAAGTCATTTCAGGAAAATAAAGTAGGCATTATAGATTAGGAAGAAAAAAATACACTAAGGGGGCTTTGGTGTTATTACAGTACATGCTTCAAGTTCAGCATGTGATTATGCTTTTTTTTTTATATGGTTACTGTTCTGAACTGACTTTTAAATTAATCTTAGACATCTTGACACCTGTTACAGGAACTTTACATTTGTAATTTTCCTCTCCGGTCTTTGAGAGACATGTTTATACTTGAGAGTTAGCACAATTTTAATGTTAGTAAATGGCCTTAATAAATAATGTGAAAATGAAAACCATGTAAAAATTCCTGCTACATAATCAAACTGATTAATCTGTGATTATCTGGTTATTCTTTATGTACTTCATCAGCCCACCATACTTGGTTCAGAACACAGGAAAAATCTGGTGTTTAATAGAAAGTATGCTTATTGGTTAAAATCGTGTATATATTTGAAGAATGGGAAGAGAGAAAAAAGTGACAAGACAAAGCAGCAGAAGAAAATGCAGAGACATTAGAGACAGATGAATTATGAAGGAGGTAAGTACATTCAATCAGTTGCTCTCTATTGGCTTGAGGGTAATCTCTGCCATATTACAATATACTGATTTATGGACTAATCAGTTGTACAAAACAAAAATATTTATAGAAAATATTTCTCTCAAGCAGCCACCAAACCAACTAAACAATAGGAAAATGGATTTTGTGTATTAAAAAATTAAATTCAATATATATTTATGAGTCCATTCAAAATGTAGAGTCTTTTTGCTACCAGATTTCCAGTAAGCAGAAATATCTATGTATCAAAACCTAATTGTGTCAGTATCTAGACATTTAGGGAAGAAATTAAATGCCTAAACTATAGGTATTTTAAGCTATAAATGATATTGTGTATTAATTTATAAAGTCATATTATTATTATTATATGAGCTTTAATACATCCAATAAAGAAAAAATCAGACAAGGAGAAAAAACCCCCATAGCCATCTCTGTCATTTGGAAGAAGATTTTCGTGTTTTACTGAAAAAAAAGAAAAAAACACAGTAAAAACCAGCAGTGGTCTCCTTGCCTTAGACTGAAGTGCAAAAGAGAAAACCCCCAACTAACAAAATCAAATGTGTGGGTTACATATCACAACATTGAAACTCCAAGCATGGTAGGCAAAGACAATGTTTTGGGAAGTGTAATGTAAAATAGACTTGGATAAGATAATTTTAAGTAAGTGAGTGGCAAATACATGCAGATGGAAGAGTATTTAACTTCACATTTTTGTAATTTGGATGGAGTAGGGAACTGTAGGTCTCAGTACTTAATGCGGTGGATGAGGTGTCAGAATTAATCTCTTTCTGTAATCGACTTTGTAAGTCTCTCAACATCTTCAAGCTTCAGTCTCCATGAATGAAATGGAAATAATGTGCCTCCCTGCTTTGCAGTAGTGTCATGAGGCTAAGCTCAGTAAAGTCGGGGAGATACTCAGATGCTAGATGTTGTCAGTAAATGAGAAACCTGTCAAAAAATTGTTCACCACTAAATCTACATAGATTAGTCATCGTTCCTTACATCCTACTCAAGAGAATTGTAGAAGTGGTTGTGACTCTCTACCAGATCTAGGGAGGCAATAGAGCACTGCCAAGACTAATTCTTAAGTACCAATCCACCTACTTTTTGCCCGTGGGAGATCTCTAGAGCAAAGTAATAAATATATTTTATGAGGACATAGAAAAAACCTCTGACACGAGGGAAGAAAGAAAGCTGTAGGATGGCAAAAGAAAGCTGTAGGATGGCAAAAGAAAGCAATATAATAAATGTAATTACCAGAGCACTTTATATGCCGGTTCTTCCATCCTACCAAGCATCAGTAATTAGAGGTAAAAGTTGTTAACAAGAAACGCATTGAGTGAGTCAGTGTAGCTGTTCGGAGCCTAGTTCAGTCCCGTGTTGAACACAGTGATAGCAGATGCCAATAGAAGGCCTGGAGGCAGAATGTTCTCTTTGGAACACGTTTCTGTTTCTAAGAATGTTCTCTGTGGAACACGTTTCTTTTTCTATCTGCTTATAAGAAGTACATTTAATGATTTAGGAGGCGCATGGTGAGGAGCAGATGTAACTGCTGGCCTTACACCAGTCATGACAATGGGCTTCTTCCCACACTGAGGTTGCTCTGCTTTGGCCTGAGGGATGTATGTGCCGTGATTTCTCAAAAGGTGTTGAAAAGCAGCTGCTTCATGAACATCTGGACTAGATGGCCAGACTAGCACTGCTAAATTCACAGCTGGAGCCAAGGTAAAGCAGAGGTGGTGCTGATGGGCCCAGGCTCTTCTGGCAGGTAAGCAAGCAGTGCTTCACTTAGACAGGTGGTGAAATCCTCAAGCGGAGAGCATCCTGTCTGTGCGAGGCTCAAGTCCTGCAGTTTCCAAATCAGAGATTACAATGCCAAATACTGTGTCTATGAATTTATGAGTATGTATGTAGTTATCTAGATTGGCTTTTTTCCTGAGATCCTAGTCTGATTTTAGTTTGAGGGCAACTTATGTTCTCCTTTTCACTCTCCCAGTATTGGGTTTCCCCTAGATGTTGTAACTCCTGAGAAAAGTTTTTTTTTTTTCTTTGTTTCCCCTTGGATTCCAATGCCTTTCACATACACTTCTGTTTGGAACTAAGGTAAATTTTGTGTCTGACCAGTAGTGAGAACAGAATTGTTAATTCTACTTTGTCTTGTTCTTGCTGGTCTATGTTTTCTTTTCAGTAACCTCTGCTCCTGCAGTGTGGGCTTCAGCCTTCATTTCTGTATTTAACCTTTTAAGTTTCCACACTGTGAAGCTGAAGACTTTGTTTTAAAAACTGAGTGTTTGAATCCCATTCCCTGGGGATGCTTTTTAGCTCCATTAGGTGAGCAAATCTCAACTTATAAATGTGGTTGGTATTATGTTTTTTGGCATACTGTTTTTTGGCATATGTGCCAGCTTTGAGCTGGGGATGTATTTAGCAAGCTTGTTTTGGAGGAAAAATGTAATAGACTTATCCATAAAGTCAGTAAAACTAGCAAAAACTAAATAATAAACTAAGTTATTTTATTGCTTGAAGTCCAAATTTATTAGTGCATTTTTGTAAATACATTAAATTCTCCTGCCATTAAAAGGAATTCTATTAAACTTCAGAAAATAATTTGAGATATCATGAGTTAAAAACATGATTGCTATCTTCAATTTATCATCCACTATATGTTATTAATTCTTATTAAAAAAAAAAAGTATAGAAAAACTAACTTCTTTGACCTCAGTGTTCATAACCCTTAATGAAGTGTCATAGTTACCTGTTCAGGCAAAGAATAATTTCACACAATTTTGGGATATATCCATTTGTTCTGCACATGGCTTGAGAGAACACATATTGGCTTGATTCTTGTTCTAAAACAAGGAGGTGTGAAGTAATATTTTGTAAATAGTTATATGTATTATGCATAATAATATTACATTTATATACACTAATGCTATATATAGTGGTAATTATAACCGAAGCTGCTAAGAAGTTTTCAATACTCTTGTAGCGTAACACTTTATTCATATTCAATGTGATGTGGACCTTAAGTGTGTTGGACTGGTTCCCTGCCTTTGCCAGTTGCTTTTTGGGTTGTTTCAGGCAACTCCATTTACCTCTCTGGGTCACAGTTTCTTCATCTCTATTGAAAGATAAATGATACAGAATTTCTGTTCAAAGTGTCTGAGCATTTATAGGTTGTAGAGAATAACAGTCTAGCCTATTGTCTTTTCCTTAAGGGTTTCTGAAGTATCTCAATTGTGATAAATGGAAGTACTTTGATATTTTGAGTATCATAAGAATCTTGTAAGAACGATTTTGCTTTGTGTTTCGTTTAGTTACAGTAGACAAATACATCTTTTCATTCAACATGTTTACAGAGTCTAGTCCAAGAGAGCCCAAGCCTTTGAAGGAGATCTCTCGGTACTGTCAATTCTAAACAATTATAGACAGTAGCCACTAATTTTGCATCCCAAATTGTTTCCAGGTGCAAAGTGAGCCATGTTCCCAGTTGTTGCTCACCAACATCAGCTGCAGCTCCATGGCAGGTTGTTGCATCTTCTGCAGCCAGGAGGAAATGGCCTGCCTTTTGTAGGAAGGGCCTAAACCTTAATTAATTATGTAATTATGAATTCATACCAGCTGGAGGAAGGGCCTAAACCTTAATTAATTATGTTATTACAAATTCATACCAGCTGGATGCATATTCATAATTCCCCCTTTTCGTTTACTAGTTTTTAGAACTTCATGGTGAGCAGAGACTCAGTTAAATAGCTTCAAAGATTTGAAGCTATAAATAAACTCCATAAATTTTTGCTTCCCACTTTCTGTTGAGGTAGTGGCTTTACCTTCTTTGGCGAAGGAATTCTCGCTCAGGCTCTGGGGAGGGAGTCGCGGTCTCTTTATTCTTCAGTCTTGTCGGGGTCTCTTTATTCATCTGTCACATTGGGGTCACCAGATGTTGCTCACCAACATTGGCTGCAGCTCCACAGCAGGTTGCTGCATCTTCCACAGCCAGGAGGAAATGGCCTGCCTTTTGTAGGAAGGGCCTAAACCTTAATTAATTACGTAATTACAAATTCATACCAGCTGGATGCATATCCATACCCAGCAGATGTACAAGGATTGAAATATTTTAATCTACATGTTTAGGTAACTCTGAAAACAGTCATTGAGAGGTGTGAAAGCATCAGCTAGATCAAAGTGTCTTAAAATCGGGGAACTTAAAATATGGCTTGCACAAACTGGCAGGGTAAGGGCCTGAATGAGTGTACATTGTACATCTCATAATGTGTTTTTGCTAGTTTTGTGGAGGAGTGATGTTGCGCTTTTGAATATAGAGAATGCATTAATCTCAAGACAACTGATATCCCAACAAGAAAAATTTCTAAAAAATATCTGTACATGCTGTTGAGCTGCATCAGGAATTGGAGAACTTGCAGAATTATTTCTTCCCCCGCCCCTACTCCCCCGATTTGTACTGGTCTTTACATGACAGGCAATATTGTCCTCCAGATGTATCCTGCTGCACTACGGTAATTAACTTTGGGCATAGCAAAGTAGCTGTGAACCACTTGTATAAAAGATATATGAACATTGTTCTGTTGGGATCATGCAGGAATCTCTTTGACTTTCATGAGTCTAATTTTCTCAGAATCAGCAAGCAGTAGCCCCAAAACCCATTCCTCACTCTCTTTTCCCAGAATACACTGGTTTTGCTTTCGTTTCTCAACAATGTTTCACTTCTAGTACAAAAATTGAATTTCCAGTGGCAACAGTAAACTTGAACGTGTGTGCAACAGCTCCGTTCAGCAGCACTGTGTAAGCAGCAGATGCCTTAGCAACTGTAACTAGAATGCGCGCACTAGTACAGGCACATCCAAAAGTTTCGATGGGTACGTCCCAGGGTGAGGAGATGTTGCCCCTGCTAACAGATGCAGAACTAAACACTCCTGTTGTGCCTTCTGTAACTAGGCTGTCACTTGGGTTCTACTGACTGCCGCGAAAATCTGATTCAGTGCACTTCCATGATGTGGTCTTTATCCTGGTCCTTCTCAGAAATGAGCTTTAACTAGCAATGTGTGCAGGAATTCAGCCCTGAAGCCTTTACAACCTGTTTAGTTCTACAGATTGCCTAACATTAGTCTTCTCTGTGTTCTTTGAGGCTGTAAAATTTCTTGACTAGTATTTCATCGTGTATATGTTTGGGTCTATATAGATAATGATAGCCAGAAAAACAATGAAGGAAACATATGCTTTGTACTGGAATTTTATCTCTTGCATATTGCGGAGAAATGGTGTCTTGGTGAACATACTGTACTGGTGAAGAACTATCATTTCATTAAATGAAATGCACCATATGCTGCAAAATGCTGCTGTTCTGCCTGTGTTGTGCGTACACTGCTTACATACTCTCTGATACTGCATGATGATGGGAAAGATATTAAGTTGGTTAATATAAAATTTCTGATTTATAATGCCAGATCTGTTTTTTGGTGGATAAATGTTAGCATCCATAAATAATTAGATTTACAGTTTTTCTTAGGAATGTATTGATTGACTCTGTCTTAATATTTACATCTGTAACTTTGCATTTGCAAGGACAAACATGAAGGCTGGGCTGGGGGTTGGCAGAAAATCTGGTCTTGCATATTCTATGAAAAACATTACTCAAATTTCTCACAGGTGAATAAACCGCATGCATGGATGAATCTAGTTAATTCAATGGTTTAATAAACCTAGAATCCCAATGAGGCTATAACAAATCCCTTTGGCATCTTCGAGTTGTGAGAAAGATGTATAAAATTATATGGAAGCAGAAGAGCTCTTTGTAAACTTGAGGAGTCTTTTGCACATTATTTTTTTTGTTCTACTCACTACATGAAATAGCTTCTATTTGTGGCTCAGTCATGATAAAGTATTAGATCAATTATTGTTTGAGGGCAATATCTGGGGTCAATTTATGTCTGACTAGAGGGTTTTTTTTTTCCTTCAGATTGTTTTTGAAACAGTTATGCTGCACTAAGACAGATGCCTCTATCTTAATGTCCCTTTGAGAAAGATGGCTAGTTTGAAGTGGAAATTTCTGCTGCTCTCTTGTCAGGAAGCAGCACCTTGTCATAAGCTGCCCCATTTTCAGATGTTAAACATGTGGATCCTGGATCAAAACGAATTCTCTAGTTAGCAACACAGGAACTGCAAGCTGACTAGGACTGACTGATTTAGCAAACCAACTGGAACTAATATAAGTGCATAAATTTAATTATAAATGCTAGATTTAAGGTCACTGTACTCTGAACTATAATCTGGACAACTATGTGAAGCCTGGTCAGTTCTTTGATGCTAAGCCTTCCAGGAAAGAAATATCATACAGGAAATAATAGTTCTGCAGTAGGTTCCCTTTGCTGCATTTTGATACAGAACCGAAATCTTAGGTTAGTGATTGTGGTGTTCTTGTTATTTTTTCAGTATCATGTACATGTTTGCTATTTTACAAGCATTCACAAGTGCAGGATACCCACTCCAAGAAACCTAGAATATGTTGGAAGGCGTATATACTTTCAGGTGAAAAAAAAAAAGCAGATACTGTGTTATCATGGAAAGTACCTACCATATCTTTAGGAAAGGGACTCTGTTGTTCTTTACAGCTTCTGAAATGAGAAATAGGTTCTGCTTTCATTTTCCACTGAATTAAATAAAAAAGCAGGTGAAGCAATGCTGAGTGATGTAAACCTTCTCTCAAATATGCACACATAATTTTACACGTATATTTGGAATACAGTAGCAGAAACTTATCTTCAAAATTTTCAATTAGTGAAGTTCTGTGGAGTTCAGGGGGAAAAAATAATGAAAGTGAAGAAAGGATGATTGATAAGAAAACTTTCCACTGGACATACTCCTGTATAAAATTGTAGTTTTATTAATAAGTGAGAGAGGATAAAATGCATGAAATGGTAGCTAAATACGTGGAAAGCCATATACTCTGCCCTGGTTTAGAAGATCATAAGTACATGAAATGGGAATGCAGCTGAATTGATTGTGATCTGATATTCATTATACTTCAGCAGTGCTGGCAGAATCCCTTCAAACCAAACGTGGATAACATGCTTTCTTAGCACTTCCACAAAGCCTTGAGTTTATAATGACAATTAAAGTGCATCTTTTCCAATAATTGCACAATCTGCATTTGGTCTGTGCTAATCAGCTTTAAGAAAACCTAAATTCCACATTTTAATATCAGAAATCCACTTAATTATAGGTAATCTCTGGCTCTGCATGTCACCTGTATTAGCATTTATATTCCTCATCGAGTCTGCAATATAATTTTCTGTTTATTGTCATGAACATCCTTCTAATATGTACCTGCAATCTCATGAAGGCCATGGCTGGCAAACAGCCAAGCTCTTAATTTATCTTTGCCTTATCTTATTTAGTCCACTGAAAGAGAGTGGCAGTGTGAATGGCAAACATTCTACATGGAGGGCCAAGATGACAGCCTGAACAAGCATCAGCTTGTTGTCGTTTTCATCATGATCTTCATGGGATTCTTTTAGAAATGAAGACCTGATTTGCCTACCTGTTTCTGGAGGCTGGGTACTGGCCTGCAAAACTTGCTTCCTCAGCAGAAAGCTTATCCAAGAAGGCAGTGCCCTAAATTCTGCTCTGTTCACCATTTGGAACAGGCATCCAGGTAGAATTTATTCTCTCAGGAATTTTTCTTTTCTGATTAATTGTTTTCCATACTAGGCTATTATGTTGGTAAAATATTTACAGCCATTATGATGAAAATTGCCAGGAAATGAATTCACACAGTCTTGCTACCTTTTGATTTCTTTTTTTTTTTTTTCCCCAGGACTTTGAAACACTGTTGTGGTTTTGGCTTGCCTCTCTATTCTTGCTATCCTTTTCTGTCACACTCAGTAATTGGCCTAATAAAAGGCAGAAACAAGAATTTATTACACCTTGGGCAATACTTGAAACGAACTTTATTTGCTGGAGCAGCACTTTTTATCTATTTGCTGCTGTATATTTTGACGTTCCTTCTAAATATTAAATTTGACTTTATTAAAAGTTAAATCTTGGCGCTTTTTTTGCGATTGCTGCTGTTTTTGCAGTTTCTTAGGCAGACTAGTACATATATAAACATATCATTTTAATGAAGCTTTTGGAGAAACAATATAAGCTGTGACCATATCTACTTCATTACTACCAGAATCCACAAAAATGGTATTAATTAAAGACTGGCTTTTTTAATACCTTGTAAATTAGCCTTGAAAATAAATTATGTGATGAATTGAGAGAACAAAGATGAGAATTATTCAACTTTTCGTACCTTTTCTAAGCTTGGGATTTGATGAAATTTTCCTCAAACAAATGATACTCTCTATGTTTAAAATTGTTTGCAAGAATAACAGTAGTAAAAATAAAACCAAGTTAGATTGTTATGATGTAATTTTCACTGTTGAGTCTGTTTTTCTTCCACGTGCTAGGTGGTAAAATGGTCAAAACTTTTTCTTTTCTAAAAAGGCCTTAAGAAATAGCAATACGTCATCCTTGAACTGTTTATGCAGGAATTTTTATTCTTTGAAATCTTCCAGTGTTAAAGCAACAAGAAAACATTTAGAATGTCCTTTGGTGGAATCTTATTACACTCGTTATATATGTAAACTGATATTCTTTGATGCCAGCACGTTGCCCATACGGAGAAATCTCTGTACAATTAAATGAAAGGAAAAGGAAAAGGACTAAATAAAAAGTAATATTTTTCTCTTATCTGATTAGAATTAAATACATTAACAAATCGTCTGGTAACACAAATAGGCAATAATACAAAAAATCTACATTGTACATTATTTCAAGAAAAATAACTTCATTTGAATACAAAAGGATAAATACACTTTTTGTCCTATAGCCACTCTTGTACAGTAGGTGAACACAGCATCTTACTGATGCAGTGCTGCTAAGGTATACAAGGATATGACTGGCTCGAGTTGTATTGAGGGGCTGTTACACATGTGCATCACTAACATCAGACAAAGAAATCTTTCAACCAACAAGGGTTACAGAGCAACGTTCACTAAAGCACAGGTTGGAAAGGATTCGGGGATTGAAGCAGGCCAATATGGCAGCTTTTACAGATTTCCTTATACCCACAATGCACTGACAGCAAAGAATGCCTGTATTTGGTCGGTCCACACACCGGGCGGAGGTACAGTAGCGCACCATGTAGGAGTAGCAAACGTTTTCTGAAGTCTCTTCCCGTTCTGGGGGCTGTCCAAGCTGCTTCAGTCCCGGGTACGCTTTGCAGCTAGCATTGATTTGACAGGACAGGCAGCTGCCAACTTGTCTCGAGTCAGAGGTGAATGAACAGTCTTGGCCCAGAGCCCTGTCTGCAACTGAGTAATATGGCTTAGTTCAGTCAGGCCTTCCTAGTTGGGATGTGGTTATTTTTTCTCACTTTTTTCCTTTTTAAATTTTGGTAACAAACGCTTGGATTTTGTTTTGCTTTCATGTGGCATGTTCATTTGAAGCAGAGTCTGAATGTGATACCATCGACCGTCCGCAGCCTAGCGTGTGCAAAGCCCAGCTGCTCCTAGGAGAGCGGCCAGCAGCAATAGAGGCCCCTGTGATACCGCCCCCTGGCCGGAGTTCTGGCTGCAGCCTCCTGGATCCCTTTCACACTTCAACTTCTCACATAAAATGCCAGTGTAAGCCGGAGGGCACTGGCATCGCACGTTGTTGATGCATGTTCCTCCATTCTGGCAATGCAGTAGTTCATTGTCACATACGTTTGCTGCAAGATAGCAGGGGAGGGAGGGGAAAAAAAAGCAGAATAAATGTAAGTTCATCTACAGGAGAAACTTGGCACTTAAACTAGAACTAAAACACTACCTTTCCCCTCTTCCTGAGACATATAAACAGGGGATGTGGCTTTTTCTAAACACTTCGAGTTTGAATTTTTTATTTTATTTGATATTTTCTCATTTATTTTTATTTTTTTATGCTGTAGTCTTGGAGAATCATGTAATTCACTTCACACTGCTGACTATGATAATATCAATTACTGAATTAATATGAATAATGATTAACAATGAAATAATATGAATATTAATACCTGCCTTGTGTCAGTGTCTGCATTTTTATAGTTACCACTGAACTGGATCTGTAGGTCAGTATGTTATTATTTGAAAGGCCCAACATACCTAGAGCTTTTGGAAAGCATGAACAGGGGTTAAAAATGCAACATGGCTTTGCTGAAGTAAAAAGATCTGTATGAGAAGGCAGGGGTTTATAATCAAGAACTGCATGTATTATATGAAAAAAATTACACAAAAAAGATACGGCAAGCACAGACAGGAACTTCAGCTTTCTGTTCGATGGAGATTATATGGTGCATACATATGGAAATAAAAGATAATGTTGCTATTTCCATTACAGATCAAATATTTCTTCTTAATTAGATTTGCTGCTTTTGTACAAGGGTAACTGGCATCTTAAAATTATCTTAGTTAGATACTGTAGCCTGATATAATAACTTCAGAAGTCAGATTTCATAAAAGAATTAAAAGAAAATAATACAGGCAAAAGTTTGAGAGCTGCACAGTATTATCACGTTGGAAGAATTGGCAGCTTTACTTCGTATTACTTGATATCAATTTAAATGTTTCAGTGGGTAAATATGTAGAGATATGAGGAACATACTACTTAAATGTGTCAATGTGTGTTTTAGTCTAGATGGTATCACTAGTAGAACGTGTGCTAGATTACAGCTCTGCCTTCTAGAGGACCGGCAATTTTAGTAAAGATCTTGCACCTACCATCTAGGCAGAACGTAACAGTAAAAATTTTCCCTCAGAGAATTAGGGAAAAGATTATTTGGTTTTGAAGTAGACTCAATATTATACACTGTTTATGCATAGCTTAGCCTGGAAATACCCTAAATAATTAAGAATAGGGAAATTATTGTTAATTTTACTTTAAACATTGCTATTTATTGCTACAAAAAAGAACAGTTTCATAAATGTGAATTTACTTATTTTTATAAGCAATCCAAATATTATGAGAACTAAAATCAAAACAGTCCAAGTTCTTAAGTGATGCAATTCTACGTAAATCTATACAATTTTGTGTACTAGCAACTTTACTCGTAATCTTATCTGTCCTGACTTGCTTTCAGAAAAATATTTTTTTTGCTCTAGAAGGACTCTGTAACAACTGCTTTCTAATGTTCTGCATCCAAGTGGGCCAAATAATAATGCAGTGTGTTAGAAAGTTATAGATGCAATTGAGAGAGAACAGTTAAATATTTTTTTGAGCGATTCCTTTAGCAATCAAAGTTTTTTTACTAAGAGCTACAGATTTAACGTTGTTGTCCAGTTTCTGAATTGTAATGTCAAAATTTGAATATTAAGGTACAACAAACAACGCGTATTGATCACAGCCATATGTCTGAATTTTAATGTTCTGTATATACATTACAAAAAGTGTTTATATTATGTATGAGGAGCAGTAAATCACCATCAAAAAATTGTGGTGAGACTAACCCAGAAATATATAATAACGGGAAAAAAAATGAACTGTATTTTAAAACTCAATATTCGAGTTACATCTCTTAAAACTAAGGCTATATATCTTTAAAGCTGACTTTATTATTCATATTATATATATTTAGCTGTATCAATATACAAAATCAAATATCTTATCTGATGATACAGCTACCGAATCTGCTTGTTCTAGACTACTCAGTGCTGGGATGCTTCCTACACTTCAGGCAATGAAAATGGAGAAATATCTGTCCCATCAATACTGACCATTGTTTGGCTTGAATAATTGAGTGGAAATCAATAGTTAATTAAATACCACTTCTTAAACAGCAATGAGATATCTCATGCCGTGTTTGGCCCTGAATATATTATCCAAACTTTTCCAAGTATTCAGTAAACTGAATTTATTTTCCAATTGCCTTCCTATTTTTAAACTTATTTTGACGTTTTAAGAGGTCATCAGCCCAGCTTCTGATGGGTAGTTACAGATTGCTGGATACGTGTGGCTGAAGTGCTTTGCTACATACTGGCTGTTCTGCCTGGCGCACTCATGCAGGCTGCTATCAAACGCCTCTAATCATGCTGTCTACAAACTCTGGATACAATGTTATAAATGCTGATTTTTAAATCAGACCATCTATTTCTCATTACAACGTTTTTAAAATAAACTTAAAGAAGGCATGAACCAAAAGCTTTCCTTCATTATTCTGGCATACTTTTCAGAATTTACCCACAGAAACACATTTAAATTATAAACAGGTAGATTTTCACGGTCTCCGCAAGCCACTACTTAGCTGAAAATTCTTGAATTGTAAAGCTTGTATTGTCTGAGCTTTCTTTGCCTCAGTTTCATCCTTGTATCTCTTTCTCTTGCACACACAGAGGTATGTATCATGTAGATAGCAATTGTGGTGATTTGGAAGTTAAATAAACAATTCTGAAGATGTTATGAAATCCCATTCTTAATTTTTTGTCAATTTTGTTTTAATTTTATTCTGACCAACTCTTAACACTGTTTCCACCTTCCTGAAAGCATGGTCAGGATTACTTTTAAAACTTTAATATTAACTAATTATGTTTATTCAATTTAGAAATTGTATTAGCTGTAGCTAATGAGTGTAGCACATCAGCAGCATGAAGAAAAGTACTTTCAGTGGAATTTAAAACAAAGTTTATGCCTTAAACAAAAGTAGTCGACATGCTGCCAATACCAAAGCAAGGCAAGTATGTCAATTGTTGTTATGAAAATTAACAATGTTTCTAATATTAACACAGTATTTTGCTAGGATACATGTTATGACGCGTTTTATTTCAGAAGTGGCTCTAGGCTTTACTCGAAGAAGGCAGTGACCTTGGGAGCTGCTGAGCAGGGCAGGAAGGACCAGGACCTTGCAGACCCCTTGCTCTGTGTGAAGCCCAAGGAGAGGTGGTGCAGGTGGGTGCGGGTAGGGCTGGTGGAGCCCCAGCATGTGCCTGGCCCTTGGCCCTTCCGTTTCCCCAAGCAGCAGGAGCAGCAAGCCTGGCAATACAGGGCTTTCCTGCCTGTTGTACCCCTCCTACCTTCTCCTACCTGCCATGCCCTCGCCCCTTACACTCCCAGCAGTGAAACGTTGCCATCACTGCTGAGAGATGTTGAACCAGCTCTGCCTTATCTTCATCATTAAAAGTAATAATAATGAAAAATTAGTTTGAATTAATGTGAAAGACATCAGGTATCAAGTTCTGATCAAAGATTGAAACACGGAGAAGTGATGCAAGTAAAAGAACTAATTCTGAAGTAATCACGTATGACTATTAAAACTTGTGGCTGAACTAGCTGTGGATTTGCTGGCAGATCTTCATTAATTAGAAGACAGGACATCAAATTGATAATTTGAGAAATAAAACATATATCTGATTTGCTCTGGAGAACTTTGCAGGCCTTTTTTGGGGACATTTCTGAGTACAGACTCTAGATCTGTGTTTCTGTGGGAAGTGAAATATTTAAAGTAAAATAAAGGAAAATTTAAAATGTTATTTCGTAATTCAATTTACAGTCCAAGCTATGGTCTAATTATGAGATCCTTAAAACACTATACAAAGGAGACAGAAAAAAAGCCACCTGTAAAAATGGATATAGCTACTTGAAGATTTTCTATCCTTGGAGCAACACCCTCCCCCCCCCGCCTTCCCCCCCTGTAATTAGTAAGAGATATTATTTGTTTTGAATTAAAATGTAAACATCTTTTCCGAAGTAATCATTAATGAAATATTGAAGCCTCTTTTTTAGGCTAAGACCTCTATGAAGGATGATGAAAGATGCCTTGCCACAAGTCACAAAATATTCTTGATCTGTAATTCCAATGTTATTACATTTGGAAATAGAATAAAAAAGAAAATCAAGGGGAAAATATCCAGTCTTTCAACCAGCTCCAGCAGTTCAAGGGGTAAGTGATGTGCTAGTGTTTCACAGAATTTATATTGGTTATTTAATGAAATGTATTGAGAGTAGCATAGTTGTTCGACAAATGTCTACTTTCTTCTTAAATGTTCAAATCCAAATACATGAAAACTTCTGAGTCTGTCCAAATCTCAACTTTAATACCTTCACAGCTTCTTGCAAGAAAAGAGATGGACAGCTGTGACTGATTTTGGTTCTGAAGCCGCAATATAGACATAGTAACACAAATGCAAGTCTTGCTCACTTCGATCTGGAGGGCCACCTCAGGCACAGCATTGTGCTGTTGGCTTAAGTTCTTTCTGGTTACTGAGTCTGGGAAGCTTCAGAGCACATGCACAGGCCTTTTGGTCTGCCTACTGCTCAGACAGGAAAGCAATACACTATTGGACTTAAACACAATTTCTTTTAGCCTCTTGTCTTTCCTGAAGGCCATCCAAGAGGGGAGAAAATACATTTTGTACCTTTCTTTGTGCTACTTTAGTTTTTGTAGAGCTTGCCTAAAGTAGCATCTTATTCAGATGAGTCAGCCACAGGAATATGAGAAAGGACAGGCTATTGACCTAAAAAAGAGAAATGAACGTATTCCCAAGGACACCTTACGTGGGATAGGTGGTGTTCACTTTCTGCATCAAAATCTGGTTTATTATGACATTTTCATTGTTTGTGGGAACAGCATAAAGACCATTAATGATAAAGTCATGGAAAGAAAACTTTTTATTAGAGGTCCTTGCTTCCTTTCTCAAATTCTTAAGTCTTTAATTTCAAGCAATGTGTTGTATGATCTCTCTCATCAATATTTTTCTTCAGTGTGCTCTTTTTGTGGTATCATTTGTTACAGCCTTCTCTCTCTCCCTATCTTTTAAAAACCATCTCTTCACTTTTCTCCTTTTTGTCTCCCAGATCATGTGTATTATAGTCCCTGGACAGGTTCGTGGGTTGACAGCTCTGAATATATCACACAACATTTCAGTCTATTCTAAAGCAATGATGCGAGCTTTGACCCTACTTCTGCTGCAGTGAATTTTCCATACTGTTTGTCAGTAGTTTGTGTGAATGGCACTACTGAAATCATGAGAGTTTTTTGACCTTGGATTCCATCCATTGTTCATAACTTTGAAAGCATGCAGGTCTAGTGACTGAAGAAATTGTTCTTGGCTGTTTTTTCTCTAATGCGTCTGTTTCCTTGGTACATCTTATCTAGTAAAGAATGTTACTTGAGTTCATTTATGAGGAAGTTTTCAGCACACATGCTAACAGAATATTCCATCTCTGCACAATAAGTGAGTAAAAAAACAAGCATAGTGAAACCTATGTTTTCAGTAATGATGCTCATAGGTAGCTTCAATATATGCAGTGGTTGTTGAACAGAATGTTGAAATGCCAAGAAAAAAACGGAAAAAATGAGGAGGTTTCATCCCGCTACATAAATAAGCTCAGTAAATTGAGGCCAAGCACAAGCAATTTCTTGTCAAATACAGAATTAGTTCCTATGACTACTATAAAGATTCTGTAACTAACAGGCATTATTCTCTTAAAATGTGATCATTTAATCAATAAATGGTAAAAACAATCACAGAATGTAAAAGAAATTGCAAGAAAGAGGAAGCTTGTGTGTATGCTTAATAAGAATACAAACATCTACACATACATACAGCAAACATGCACAAGAAAACCTCTGCAGTCCTGAAGGTATTAATAATGTTTTCCCCACAATTTGTCAAATAGACATTAATGGAATTGGGGAATGCAAAACACTTAGTCTCATTCAAATGCAAAGGTTTAAAATTGTTTCCAGTTGTATTGGAACATAAGTGAGTACAATCAAAATATTTTCAAATTGCCAGAGTTAGCAACAACAAATTATTTCTATTATTTGAAAACAATCCTGAAAATACAATATACTCTTGTTATGTGTTAAAGATCTCTATGTGGAGCAACACTGACTCATGAGATTTTACCCATATAAAGTAAATATTAGGAATGAGGATATAAGGGCATGGGCAAACTTGTAAGTAGTCAGGTTTCTTCTCAAAGGTTACAGCTATTGCTTTTATGATTAGTGTTGCGCAGCGCATGACAAAACCTCAAATTTTTATAACTTAAGTATTTCATTCTCTTGAATAACCAGTGGCTAATAAATGACTTGGAGGTTTTGTCACTTAGATTTCTCTCCCTGCCTGTCTCCCAATTAAATCTACTGTTAGATTATTATTAGAATTAAATTTGTTGTTACAAGTTACAGTTACTGCCAAATGGTTTTTATATGTTTTGCTATCATGAATACACATCAGTGTTGATCAGACTTTTTCAGTGGTTTTAAACCACAGACATACTCAATATGAAAAAAGCTATTGCTCTTTTAAATGAGATATTCATAATGTGTTTTTTTTTTTTTTAAGGGATACTAATTCAACGTTTGCTGTAGTGGGATCAGTAAAACTATCTTAGGATACTGTCAAGTCAAGACAAGGTAGATGCTTTGATAGCATGAAAAGAAAACTGAATTGTGCTTATCTACCACAGCATGTTCTGAAGTTAAGACAAAATAAATCAGTGTAGACAAGTACAAGCCTAAAGCGTATCTTACTGTGTCAAAACCATGGTCATAAAATGATGAACATTAATACAAAGATTTCTGCTGCAAAGTTGAAACAGTGCTGTGATTAATGATATTGCCAGCAATACAAGGAAATAAGCATTGACCAAGTGAGAGCAGTTTCTAAAGGCAGACATCTTCATCTTGGCTTGTCTTAGAAATGTCTGTTAGAGGCACAATTGAAATGACACTTGTTTTTTTTTTTTTTTTTAATCAAACCAGTTTTATTAAGTTATTAGAGATTAAATGAATAGGTGGGTGATGGAGGTACTGTGTTTGCTGAAAATTTCTGGTAGCATTTTTAGATTGTTTGCCTACATGTAATTTCTCTTCTTTCTGCACAACTCTCACTTGAAAGCTAAGCCAGTTCTAATCAAATTGCAGGAAAAATCTTCAGAGTTTCTACAAGAAGAGGCAGCGACTATTCAGAGTTCTCAGCACACAGCCGCAGAATGGTGTGTCCTCTCTCCTGTTTCATGGGTAAGCTTAGTTGATTACATCCCACTACTGAAAGCGCAAAATCGTCTACAGAACAAATTTTATTTTAACCATGATATAAGGATAGCAGAGGTAGAAAGTTACTGTATTTCACAGGTTGTGTCCATGCTTTCTCATTTTCCATCTCTATTCTGAATCTAAAATCCTTGGATTTAATTAATAAAAGCTAATGAGAAGAAATACATCAAATCTGTCAAAAGGACAAGGGGGAGAACTGAATTTGGAATTCATACTCTCGCACAATAGAGAAGCCATAGCAGCTTTGGCAGAAACAACAAAAGATTGCGTGTTGGAATGTCTGAAAACAAATCCAGATTTAGTTATCTAGGAATTATGGTTGAGATAATACCTTCCAATCTTTCTCAGTTTCAGGAAATGATTGATTAACCTTTCAGTTTTCTGATTTTCATGGTTCCAATTTTATATTTCTCCAAAACAAGATGATTTTTCCCAAAAGTCAGGGAAAAAAATTCCTTATTCTTTTTATTGCTTTGCTTAAAGAGGAGCACCACTGAATTGGTATGGCCCTCATCATATTTTAGGATAATCTCAGGAGAGCAATAAGCTACATCATAGCTTTAGTTGCTCAAAAGGGACTACATACCCCTATCATTCATATTCCACTTACAAAGCTGTAAGCTGCAGTGCCATTATTTCTATCTTTCTGGAGATAAATCAACATTCTTACATGATCCGTCTTCTCTTTCCTTAACTAGGAAGAGAAGCAATTGAAACTACAGAGTTGTGGGTATTTTTTGTCTAATGCTAAAAGCAAGGTCAGGGTTTGGATGTAACCACTATCAATAAGCACAAAAACTCCTCAGATACAACAGATGAAGTGGTCATCAAAAGGCCCTGTGAACAGTTGGAGCATGGGATTTCATTCCCTCAATACAAGCAACTACTGCCATTAGAGGTGCCAGAGGGCATTTCAGACATTTACATGGAGCTGGCAGGTATGTTTTAAGACCTATGAGAGATTTAGGCTGTGGGAGCGGTGGCAGGAGGTCTGCCAGAGGACTGCCTGCCTGTCTTGGGTGGCTGTTGGGGCCCTGAGTGTGCTGGCAGGCTCTGACCACCATGGGCAACCTGCAGCCCTCCATCTGGAGTGTTGCTTCCCTGCCTGTGTTTGACATCTGCTCTGATCCAGTGCAGCTGTGCAACAGGCACTGGACACAGCTCTTGTGGGAACCCCTGAGTTGTGAGCAAGGGCTGTGAAAAGCCTCATGTGAAGCCACCACTCAAGCACCTTCTGTCCACCAGCCCAGGAGTGCATTTGAACCCAGGCCCTTGCCTTGGTCCTTGCCCAAGCAACCCGGTGAGCTTGGCCCATCCTGGCCCTGCACGTTTGACCTCCTGATGTGACCCCAGACCTGTCTCCCACTAGAGGCTTGTCTGGCAGTCTGCAGGCTGTGACTGACCCTGCTACTGCCTCCGGAGCTGCTCGGCTCAGCTTGCCTGACTTGGGTGCTGCGGAAGGGACCCTGTGCTGGAGAGCTCTCTGCCCTGCTGTCCCCTCTTCTCCCTTCCCCTGCACCAGTCCCCTCCTGGTCCTGGCTTGCTGTCACCCCGTGGAACCACCAGCTGCCATTGCTCCTTAGCAGCAGCACTAGACACCTATGGTCAGGCAGTTCAGTCCTATCCAGAAACCTATCGGGGTGGCTTTGCCTGAACAGCAGCATATGCACGACAACAGTATTTTCTTGAAGTTCCCAAGAACTATTAAACAAAGCTGCAACATGTATCGCTTTTACAGAGCACAAAAAGGCAGAAGAAAGCCTGGAGAGCAAACTAAAGCAGGAGGATGCAAAGGTCAGCAATTCAAATACATGATTATGAATTATATAAAAGGCTGAATGTTCCTGCGTCCTTAGCTGCTAGGGTGTTTGACTTGCAATAGTGTTTTGGACACAAAAGAACTTTAATAATTTCTCTTTGTTTACAAAGACAAGTTTTTCTTCCTACTGTTCTTCCCAACAAATGCCGCATTGAAGACTTTCAAAACCCATGAAATAGTCCCACACATGTATTACTTTGTTTGGCAGTAAACCCAGAGAAGATAATCACAACTGAAAATATTTCCTGATGATTTAGGGGATTAGAATTACTCTAATAATTATTTTCCTAAAATTTTGTAGGGCAAAGTTGGTGGGGGGGAGAGAGAGAGAGTGAGAAAATGTGTTGGTGGCTTCTATTAATGATGACATTAATTCCACAGTACTACTAATCTGAGGACAAATATTGGATGTATTGGTATTCCTCAAAACATCTGCATGACTCTGGATCCTGAAGTTCTTTGTAGACAAAACTTATAATTATTTCAGTGAGCTGCTGAGTGAGAACTTTGATAAAATTGCAATCTTATGTTATTTAATGACAGTATTTTAAAAAAGTAAATTATTCTCTCCCTAGTTTTTTGCTCCCCAAATTTACAATATGTTTTTGTGCATGTGTATGTGATGTGATGATATGTGATAGATGTGTGTGCGCTCTCTGGCAATTTCAGCAAAAGTATTCATGATATGATTGATAAAGGAGAGGAGACTAATGAGTTATTTAAAGTTTTTATTGCCCAAAGCAGCATAGTAGTTGTAGCTTAATAATGTATGTTCTGGTTTTGGTGTTAAGAAAGAGCTAGTATTTTAATAACTCAGATGGAGTAAGGTTGGTTCTGCTAATTTTATTTTACAATACTTGCTATGTATAGCAAACAGTGCATAGAAAAATTCTTTGACTTACAAGTAATGATTTTGGATTGTAATGGCTAGTTTTTTAAAACAGACTTGGTATTTATTTTTTACACAGAAGATGCTATATTCGTGTCAAGTTAAATTTTGAACACTGCTACTCCATCTATGTTTAGATTTGCGATCTAAAATAATTTCAATGTTGCAAACTTTCTTCTTGCTGCTTTAGCTTAAAGCCATTTGCATGGGGCATTTTGAAAAATTAGTAACAAAATGTACTGGAAATATATGCTATGATCAACTTCTAAACTACATAAAATAGCATCTGTAATGGAAACATCAGCAATCTTTAACCACATTATCACAAATATCAAAGATATTAAAATGGAGTGGGTATATAAGCTTTTGCAGCTTTGAGCAACCTGGAGTAGTGGAGGGTGTCCCTGCCCATGGCAGGGGGGTTGGAACTAGATGATCTTTGAGGTCCCTTCCAACCCAAACTGTTCTGTGATTCTGTGTATCTAAAAAAGCAGAGTCACACCTTGTGTAAATGTGAATTATGATCAGCTGTGTTACAGTGAGCACAAGGTGAAGCCAAGTTTATACGTCATTACATATTCCTCTTGTGCGTATTTTTCAAAGCAGATAGATTTAAGAAACCAGGATAATACTCTACTATAGGAGACCGAAACACCAATGTCCAAAGTAAATGGTGTAGAATCTCTCAGGAGATGAACATTCAGAATTTATGTGAACATTAGTTACAACACAAAGGTAAAGGTAAAACATTTATATAGTTCCTACAAAACATACTAAATGTGAAGGATGTTTTTTCTTTGTTAAAGCGACAATGCTGGGAATCAGATCTTTCTGAATCCGCATCGACTTATTGTTTTGAAAGTGGATGAAATGCTTCAGATTGCTTTTGTTGAGCTAGCTCTAGAACGGGGATAAAACCACTGCCCTGTAGGTGTCTCAAAGCTCTTCAGAGTAAGAGTTGTTATTGCCAGTGAACAATGGAGAGGTTGATGCCAAGGAAAGTCAAATGATTTGCCTACGCTAACAAAAGAAGGGAACGAACACGAGTCCTGTGAATTCCAGTTCTGTTTACTAGATTGCACTGTTTATTAGATAAATGCAACAACAGAGTTGATTACTGTTTCCAGGGGAGTTTGGAGACTCTCAGCTATAAAAAGGCTTATAAACTATTAAGTTTAAAAAAAGGAATAGACAATCTTGTCCACTTAAGTGTCATATGTAATTGTGAAAGATGTTTAAATATTCTGACAATTGGAAATACTGGTGTCACGTATGTACCTCCTTCTAATATCACCAGTCAAAACTTTAGCAGCTTCATATTCATATATCAGGAACATAGTAAAGATTTCCTAACGTTTTTTTTATTCTTTCTGCTTTATCTTAGCATTTACAAATATTATCTGTTATTGTATATTTTTAACTATTACAGTAAAATTACAAAATGACACTCAACAGGTGGATTCTTATATAATTCCTTTCTGAGATATACTGGATGATAACATGCTCTCCTGTAAGTGGGGTTTCAATCTGTGTAATACTTTACTTTCCTACTCTTTTCACCAGAATATCAATAAGATGACTCAAACAGCTGGCATGTAGCACTCAGCAAAAATGAGAACTAATAAATTAATGTATCAAATAATTAAAACTATTAGCTGCTTCATGACCATTTTCATTAGTGATATTAATTGCTACAGACAGACTTGCTTTAGGTATCATTGTGCGTTTATCTTCATGACAGAGCAGCCATTTGATGGGAAAACAGCGATAATAGATGCTCACTTTCCCACACAATCTTCTTCAGGCACACTAGTTTTTCTGTGATGTGCTACGCAAGTGTAACCAATGTGACAGAATTAGCCAGTGTTTTAGCTGAAAACACTTTTTAAACTGACTTATAATATCACATCATTCAGCAAAAATGTCCAAAAGATGCTCACACCAAAACACAAAATAACTCTTTGTTTATCTAATTGTATTGCCTCTTAACACAATTTTAAAAGCTCTGATTATTTGTCTTTTCAAAAGTGATGGTTTGATAATAACACAGTTAGAATTTTTAAATTCCTTATTACACATTGACCTATAGAGATGAAGACTGCATACAGGCAACCTACATATTTTTCGCAATATTATTATGCAGACTGCTACTAATAAGTTATTGCAATATAACACCATTGCACTAATCTCATTTTATCAACTCTACAGTTTTGCTACAATGCAGAAAACATCTGAATAAAACCAGACCTGGCTTACACTTAGAGCATTCAACATGTGTTTGGGTGAATGTCTGAAAAGTTCTTTTTACATACATATGAACTAATAATATAATGCCTCTAAACATGGGTGTTGATATTGCTTGCTATGATAAAATGTTAAGATAATTTAGGATATTAAAAAGTCCAGAGTTAAAAGACTGTCATGAGTAAGAACTGTTTCCCTCTCTGCTTTATACGGTTCTTGCATTATTTTGACATGCTGATTAACATACTTATATTTCTGTTTATCAATCCTGATGCACAAAGGTGTTAAAATTTAATTATTAGCGAAGACTGAAATAACCTCAAATCCTCAAGGAATAGATAACTGTAAAATATGATTTCACTTCAAAGTACTTGCTTTATTTTATTTAAAATTATTTTCTCCAATTTTTAGATTGTCAAGTCATGCCAGAGTTGAAAAAAACCCAGAGATATCTCCATTAATCTAGACAAAATTAATTCCTCTATAATGAGCGTGTTTTATATTTCTAAAGACTTATTGTATCAATATCCTTAAACTTCATGATGAAAAGAAATAATTCTGTTACTCAAAATGTCTTCCACTCACACTTAAGACGGAAAAGCCAAGACCTTGGTCATTTTCTCATGCTCCTGAGAAGCTGTGCCTATAACAGCATTACAAACTCATATACTCACCTTTAATTTAGAGAAGGGTCACACAATAAATGCTCAAGTTTTATAAAAATATACTTCTAGAATGTTGTGTATTCTTTTAAATCACAATGTCTGAGTATATTTTAAAACCTAATGTCTACGTATATTTCTTTGTAGAAATCTCAGAGAAAATGGAAACAGATTTCTGCTGAAGACAATTTGGATGATGAAGCTGTATTTCCTGACAAGTTCATCTCTTTGGATCCAGTCCTGTCCTCTTCCCCCTGCCATTCCCCTTGCATAGCCATACCTTGCATAACCTGAACCCCCACAACTCCTATCGCATGCTTGTCCTTCTTTTTCAGCAGCCTTGGCAGCGATGGCGATGGAAATCTGACTTCTCTGATCACAGCTCCTCCAGAACTGTGTGTACTCCTTTACATTGCCTCCTATAGTGTGAGCCGGCGTTTGCTGCATGCCTGCATGGAGCGCCAGCTGACAGGTGCACCCGATACTGGAGGACACGAAAAGGCTGTAATTCCAGGTAGAGTGACTTTCTGTAGGACTGGTCTATGCCTGGACCCTTGTGAGGAGTCAAATACTGAGGCTAAATGCCAAGCCTCCTCCTGCTCCATGAAGCCACATAGCAAGCATGGCTAGCCAGCATGTAAGGCCAACCTCTGCAGGGAAGTGCCGTCTTGGGCAGCAGACATTCCAGCATGGCACCTGCTCAGGTTTGAAACAGAGGCCCAGTGCAGTGAGAGCGTGAGATGAGTGTGAAATGCAAGGGGTTTATGCTGCCTGTGTGAGACAGCATTTCTTAAGTGGTAACATGGCAGATCTGAGTGGGATGATGGTTTTCTGAAGACTGCAAAAAAGCTACAGAATGAGCTAAAAGAGAAGGATGAGTGCTAAAGGGAAGTGGTTGGAACTGGAACAGAGAGGGGTTTGGGCCAAAGCCAGGATGGGTGGGAGGGGGTGAGGGAGGTGCTCAACACATCTTAGGTGGCTCAATGTTTTGTATTTGCAAAACAGTTGAGGTCTTCTAATGGTGCAGAGCAGCGTAGGCTTGCAGCATCATCGCTAAGTTGTCATGTTGCCACTGAATAACAGAAGATATAACTGGAGAACACTTCTCTAGCATCTTTTCAGTTGTGTTTTAAATTGGTAATGGCTTTGCATGAACTAGCAAAGCTCGCGGGTCATTGCAGAAAAATTATAGCAGTATATGGCTTTATTTTGATAGGTGGTGTAAATCTTGACCCAAATTTTCAAACCTTTGCAGAAGTTATGCTGTGTACATGCAGCCTTTCATGTTTCTCCCCAGGTATGTACCAAATGACACGTGTGCATATGTATTTCGAGGCATTTTGAAACATCTGGCTCAATTTTTTAGACATTTGTGTTGTAATACTCTGTTATAATCTGTCTGTAAAGATATGCGGAATAGGATGCTTTTTCTGAGAACTGAAGCCTCCTTGCACAGAGCTGCGCTTTGCTGCATAATGTCAACATAATGGGGCTGATTTAAGGATGCTATGTTTGCCCGCGACATGAATTTCCTCACACTGACGACCCCAGTTTAAATCTCATTGTGGGATTCTCCTGTTCGGGAAATCAGTGGGAAGTAAGCCAGGTTTTTGAACCTTGTGAGAGTAACTTGTTCTCCTTGGATGCCAGTCAGTGCTTATTGCCTCACTATCAAAATGCAGCTTCAGCTCTTTAAAGAAACAGCTACATGCGGCGAAACTCTCTTTACTCTCATTGGAAATGAAATTCTAAACTCTTCAAAGTAAGAGTCTTATTTCAAGAATCTTCTGGCTTAAAAGGAAAGTTCATATCCCATTTAAAGTATGTGTAACATTCAGAGCTCAGTGATGCAGCACGTCATTAACAGAACACCCTGCTGAATTGTTTCCTATGGACAGCTATTTCTATACTGAGGATACTGGAGGCGTTTGTTCCTCCTGCACCTGTCAGCATATATGGGGACTGGTTTGTGTATGTAGGTAACAAAGCTGGTAGCTCTTTTGATTGTAGCTCTCGTGTGTCCCTGACCTATAGGTGCTCAGTCCTATTTCTTAAGGTTAACCTAAATAACTATTCAAGGGAGAATTGCTCCTCCAGAGACATTACGGCTGAGCTCCTTATAACCTAGCAGTTTTGAAGTGCAAGAATAGATTCTTGGGTCTGTCAGAAAAGCCTTCAAATTTAAGCAGGAAATAGAGGGCAGGGGCTCGCACGTAGGTGTCGCAGAAAGATAAAAGTGTCTGTCTTTAGCTGTTCAGAGATGCTCATTATACAGCTTGCCCACAGGCTCCTTAAGCTGGAGAAATATTTTGGTTTATTCACAGACAGATTTTGTTATGCTTTATTCTTTGTACATATGGAAAATATACAGGGTTTCATAAACGTCCGAAAAGTGTGAAAGATTTGGAAAGTTACTCCACTCGGTCTCTAGTAGATTTAGCCAGTGGCCCCACTGCAATTGTTATCACACAGTTTTTCACTTCCATCTGAACAAAAAGACAGTCACTGGAAAGAAAAAAAATGGCATATAAAGAAGTACTTGTCCAAGCTGTAGTTATAAAAATACAAAACAGTTTTGGGCACAGTGCTTTCATCATTGTGGACCCCAGCTGTATATTGAAATGAGTGATGTTAATGAACACAGTCTCTTTAATATAATTATTTCAAGTTGATTTCAGTTATAAGTAATCTTCTATAGACATTAATCACCAACAACTGAATTATGATCAAACTTTCCTCTTCTCTGTAGAAATCTTTAAACTTCCAGCACTGTCACATCTTCCTCTTCTCACCTGATGATTATAGGTAAAAGTTTTATTAACAATGTAATTATTCTCCTTAGAAGCCAAGATAATTTTAATGGGCCTGACTTGGCTTCATTAAAAGTCTCTTTTAATGATTTTGCCATTGACTGTAGTCTAACGTGAGAGAAGAACAGTTCATAATCAACAAAATCATATCTCAAAATTGTGCAGGGATGACAGAAATTGAAAGAACAATACCATTAATATTTCGGAGAACACAATGGTACTTTTGTATGGGCTATCAGTCCTCTCTAAATATATATTGGCTTAATCCTGTAAAGCTGTATTCATGTACATAGTTGTTATTCATATGAATAGCTTGTCTAAAATTTGTGTGGTAAAGGGTAGTAGTCAAAGATCTGACAAAAAGCTGGACTGGCATTTATGAGATCAAGCTGCTTTTTCCCAATTTTATCATATTCATGTTCCTTGTCAAAATATTTACTTGCATGCTTAACTTTAAGATGAACTTGTAGTTACTGGAAGATTTAGTATATGTCTCAGTGGTCTGGATGTAGAGGAAGAGGAGATGATTGTGTAGGCAATTATTAGAAAGAAATGCAAGGAGAAGCTAAAGGGGCAGAATGCTTGCAGGTGATTTGGTGAGCTGGCCATATTAAAAATGTGGAGTAAAGTGAGTATATAAAAAAAAGATGACTATTTAAAAGTATTTTTATAAAAATTGCATTGTTAGCAGAGTAAAACAAAACTTTACAAAGAAATACATTTACGAACAGTGAAGAAAAATGTTTAGATTATGATGAAATGAAGGAAAAAAAAAGAAGAGTACAGACTCCCACATTTTAGCTATAAGAACATGCTAAAAAAACAAGGAAGGCCAGAAGTGTTCGAGCAGTGTACTAAAGTAATAAAAAATAGTAATTGATTTTTTTCCTAAACACATCAGAAGCAGAAACTTTCTAGGAAGTCTCTAGGGCAAACAAATGATGTGTAAGGTAGGGAAGGGAAAAATCTAGGAAGTATTATTAAATACGAAGAGCTTTAGGAGGTTACCAGGCTACTGCCTATGTTGATGGAGGCAGGCTCTGGAGGTGTGTCTCAAAAGTTTATACAAATCATTCTCAAAAACCAGAAGATAGTCTGTTGCATCAGACCAGCAGAAGCAAATAATATTGATACAAGAATTTTGAAAAAACGTAGAAACAAATTTCTGTTACTTGTGATTTTACTATTTAATTGCCAAGATGGGCTTGTTTAGGTATGAGAAGGGACTATGGCAGATGTGATTTTTATAAAGAGCTCCAAGGAGATTGAGAGGAACTAAAGACTAGGAAGTAAAATTTCTGCAGCAAGCAAGTTGATAGAAATTGTAATGAAGAATGGAATTAGCAGAGAGATGAATGAGCGAGATGAGCACAGAAGAGCGAACTTTCTGTAGAGGGAGATAATGGTGTACAAACTTAATAGATGAGGGTTTTTTTAAAGAATGAGTAAGTGTATGGATGCAAATGATTAAGTTGATAATGTATCAACCTTCAAAAAGATCTCTCAGCAGTGTTTTTCAAAGAAACCAATAAGAGAGGTGGTTTTTTTTTTTTTTCATGGAATAATCATGGATTGAATAATAGGAAACAGAGTAAGGATAAATGCATTGAGACCAACTAAATATGAAGATACCAATAAACTCTTTGGCAAAGAAAATCCATAAGCTGTAGCTCCCTATGGTTTGGATGTCTGTGCTGAATGAAATACCACTGAAGCCCACTACTGTCAAATAGAGGACACTGGAGTAAATCGATCCCTGGTCTTAACTCAGCACAAGCTTACTAATTTTCTACTGTAAGATATTCTACTGTCTATAAGCATGGAAGCATGAAGACAAACATGCTACTCGGGACTGAAAGATTTTGAAGACAAGCTCTAAAACAGGCTAGGTAAGATGATCAGAAAACAATAGGGTGAAGTGGGAATCGGGAAATGTAAAAGGGCACTTCTGTTAGGTGTTTTAGTTAAGAGCTCAGCTCTTGAAAGGACTTCATTTTCAGAAATTCACTGCTGAGGTATTCAACCTATTGATACTAAATAATAACTCCTTTAGTTCAACTAAATTTCTTTAAAACCTTCAGTCTGATGAGATTCTTTTTTTCACCTCTGTAGATTACTCTTAACAAATACTGTCAATGAGTCAAGACATCTAATACTCAGCTCTGTAGAAATGCAAACCTGAAGTTGGAAATGCTGATTGCTTTAGGATTACATCATTTCAGCATGTTCAAATTCAGGGCAGAAAGACACCTTAACATCAGGTGTGCCCCTGTACCTAGAACAACTCTGAAATCCATTAGAGGTGGAAGCTAGTCTTTTAAAATTTAAATTTACAGGTAGACTGAATCTTGGTATACCTACTTCCATGGCATCCATTTATTAAGGCATAATATTAAAAGGCATTTTTTTACTTTCAATAACACTGGGGGAGTTTAGCTTCTGTTAGGGGAGGCAGTCAACACCTTGCAGGTTCAAACCTATCAGGTCCTTCTAAACTAAACTTTGATTTTCATATTACCATTGTGAACAGAAAGATCTCTTGGGAGAGATATCTTTGCACATGTGTAAATGAAGTTAGAACAACAACTACTGAAGTCTTAAATAGCATGTGCTAGTGTCAGTTGCATCAATATCAAGATAGGAAGTGTTGAGTAATTGCCTCAGATCAGTAGTTTTTATCTGCAGTTAAGCAGGATGGAGATCACTTTATTTACTCCTAAATGATCCTTCTAAGGCCCCTTCTCAAAAATGTCCTATCTGGGCGTGTCTGTGGTGCTACAGATCTCTTTATTTCTGTCCTCATAAAAAGGCAGTGAGCAGGCAAATTACATAGAAGTTATGGCCACTGAGCAGGCTTAAAAGGAAAAAACATTTAATAATTCATGGCAACTAACTGAGTTATAAGTTTCCCCTTCAATATGTTTCCAAAGGAGAATAGATTAAACGGTAATTGCTATCAAGCTTTATGTTCTATTTCATGTACCTAATAAAAGTTTATCTAGTGAAGCTTATTTTGTATCTTTTTGATCTATTCCTAACCAACTGCAATATACTATATTAAAATATTTATCATTGTGCTATCAAATATTAACAATTTTTAAATCATCTGACTCAAGAAAACAAATAATACTACTTGTTTAACTTTTCATGAATTTCCTAATATTTAGTTGTTCAGAACTCTCCCATGAAACAGCACCAAAAATACTGAAGACCCTAGAAATTGTAGTCACTCTTTTTAAATTGAGCTCATTTGAAATGCACTAAGCTCACGTCTGTCACCACTGTTCACTTTGACTCTGCATGCAGAATCCTTGTTTTGCCATCTGCGTAAAGTTATGATCCTGCTTTGGTACAAGAGAATCTCAGAGTTGTTTGGTTTTCTCTACGTTAGTGGGTTTTTAAACTATTTTAAACTATGCTCACCCATCTGAAATTATGAGGCTTTAGTGAAAATCCAAGCAACTTGCTAGACTATAATGTGAATCATCTAACGATGGAAAGAGGAGAATACTGATCCCACAGATGTGCTACAGTTGCATGGCAGCCTAGTCCAGCCTAACTGCTGGCTGCCAGGGTTACATCACTCCTCAGCTGAGTGAGTTATGCTCTCTCAGGGTGCTCCTGCTTGCTCAATCCATTACTGATTCATATCACAGAACTAACACAGCAGAAAACTATTCTTCATTTTTGGTTAGTGTCCTGCTGAGTTAGATCCAAAATGGTTCAATGAAAGGTCAAAGAAGAGCCTGGGAGATTGCTAGGAGTGTGGGACTAAATAGCTGGAATTGGGAGAAGAGAGATTGCAGCACTTGCAATTAGAGCAATTTAGACAGCCATGGAATAGCAGCTTTGAAGCTGACACCTGGCCAAGATCAAGAGGAGAACAACCTCTTTGCGCCAATCCAGTCCTTCACCTTGCTCTGGAAAAATTGTTCTCTTGAAAGTCGTGTATAAATATTGCTACTGAACCATTTCTTTTCACTTTGGAGAAAGCGAGTCTGATCACCAGGTTATCGGAGTAAATCTCCTGAAGTGCAGAGCTGCAGACTGTGAAGAGCTTAGTGCCTCTTAATAAGGTGTTAACTATGCCAACTAGCCCCCTTTCTATGCCTCATTTCTCTGCTTGATTTATGACCTGTTATTTTCTCCAGTTTCCCCACACACAAGTGTTACCTAATTCACAGTATCCATCTTTTTCACAGAAGCCTTCCTTTCAGCACAGAGACACTGGTATGTCCTTGAGCTCTCTCCAAAGCCCCTCTAGTCTACTCCTTCTGCAGGTTCTTCTATTTCCACGATATTCCACACGCTTTGTAGGTAGCAGTACTAACCATAGCTTGAGACTTGATCCTCAACCTAGACATGCCACGGGAGCTATATAGATCTGTATAATAACTATATAGAGAAAGTATCCTATGTTTTTGTCTTGTTCTGTGTGCTCTTCATAGAGGAAAGATGCTTCAGTTCATCATGTGATTAACATAGTGTTTGTGTTCTGATATGTTTATTCTGACTAAAATATCCTCTCCCCATAGAGATATCAACCTTCTTCTTCAAATCCAGTATCTCATTAAAAAATAATGCCATTCCATGATAGTCATACTTCAGTGAGCAATTTTCTATGTACCTCTGTATCTGTATGGTTATTCTGCAGGTCATGTATTTGGGAATGAATGCATTAATATGCACATTCGTGTTGTCTTTTCTCAGGTTTAAAAGACCCAGGATATCAGTATGGCATTACACATGTGAGTCGTCAGCATGCTTCCCCTGAGGTGAGTGGAATCAGTGTTTTGCGTCATCTGAGAATCAGGCCCAATAACATGGTAATTTCGTTTGTAATCTTGCCTTGTTTGTCTTACATCTGTAAGCCATACTTTGCTTTGAGTTGCAGCAGTGGGATTTTGGATTGATTTAAGGAGAGTCGTTCTGGATTTAAATTTGGAGCCATATGAAGCAGAATCTGTTCTTCTTACATCCAAACCTCTATACACAAAATTTCTTCACTTTGCATAACAATCATGTAAGACAGGTATTGTGAAATCAGTGTTTCATATATAAGGATCAGGGGCAGATTGTTCCCTGAAGACAGCAGTGTTGAGCCCCATCACAACTTTATCATTTTCAATAAATTATTTCTACATCTATCTTCTTTCAAGCTCCAAGCATAGCAGTGCACTTACTAGCACCCATCCTGGCATGAAACACATCGGAATGGAGAGTACATACAGCACCTGTGCTGAGGGGAAATTCCACTGTATCCTGACCAGCTAAAAGCACTAAAATTGATACTGGTAAAAAGATGTATAAAGATATAAAAAAGATATAGATGGATTGTCTGTGGGTCCTCACACAGGCAGTTGCAAAGGTGAACTAGAAGGCAGGGTATTCCAGCTTTGAACTTCTATTTCTTTTTACAGAGTATAGTTCCCCAGGCACAAGTTCAATGTGTAGTCATTGAAGGACTCACAGGATACACCTGTGTACAAACATGTATAAAAGATCACTAACCTTCAATGGGGGAAACAATTACATTTATGTATTTAATCTGCCTAGAAAGAAGTGCATGATGTATTTTTTTCAAGACTTTTTTTTTTTTACAGAAATGGATGATAACATATCTTTTCTTGCTGAATTGTAAACACAAACTTCCAAAACCAAATGTTAATACAAGTTCCAGGGATGCAATTTCAAGTTTGATTTTCTTTGGCAGTTCAATCCGCTTTTTGATCAAATGCCTCGGATTCTAACATTTGTAACACGATAAAATACACACAAAAAAAGCTTATATTTAAATAATCACATAATAAGTTGAATGCACACTGTGACACAATATGAATTATCTAACAGGTTGCAGAGTAATAAAAGTTGAATTTGGAAGACAGATACAAGTGCTGAGTGCAGTTTGAGAACTGAAGAGAAGAGTATAATGCTTTGCCTGCTTTAATAAAAACTATTTAAAATTAACAAAAAAAGGGTAAAATAAAACCAACCATTCAGAGGCTGACATAAGGCATCTGGCTGAAAACTCATCTGCTAATTGTTTAAGATTTACACCATTGAACCAAGATGATTTAAAACAGTGATTCTCAATAAATAACGCACTGGTACAAGCTGCCATTGGTAACTCTTGTACTCTGTCTAGGCCTTTGTGGGGCTGCAGGCTCAACGTCTGTTTTGCTCACTGACTATGAAGGGAGACAGTGAATAATATTAATCATTGGACCTTCCCTCACCTTTTGCCCTGTGGGGTGATCACGCTTAATGAAAATCTGAACTGTGCTGGTAAACCAAGATTGGCAAGAGGGTCACTTTTTCTTTGCCCAATCGGAAAAATATGCAGTGGGGTTTGGAATCAGTTTTTGTGTGCGTGAAATTAAAAGGTGTTATTTTTAAATACTGCTGTATGTATGCAACAGAATTTAGTCACCTGAAATGTCAGGGCCAAGAAATACAAAAGATGCAAGGCTATAAGCAGTACACTGTGAAAACCAAATTAATGCTCCTGCTTAATATTTTGCCTTATCTTTTTTTTTGTTTGTTTGTTTTAAAAACTCTGGCAGTTCTTCTATGTGTAAATCTTTCTACTTTTTGTTACAGGTTTCTCTTATCACAAAGCACTTTCTTTAGTTTAAGACTGACCCAAAACAGCTGTAGTTGCTGCTTAAATTTCTTGCCAAGCTTGGAGTTTTTACTTATGTTTTTTATGTTCATTTTTAAAGGAAGTCATTCAATTTCTTTAAAATAGAAAAATGAAATATAGCTATGTATTTTCTCATGTTTCTGTAATTCTAAAAGGGTTTCGGGACCAGACTGTTCTGTTTTTAATTCATTCCTTGTGCTTTGATCTATGTATGCAGGCTGGTGAGAAAACCATTGTCGGTGTCTGGGAGGGAGGCGGAGAGCTAAACCCCAGCAGCTTCCCCGCACGCACAACGCCTGCAGCATGAATGGTTCTGGGGGAGGGCTTAGAAGTAGCACAAGGAACAGAAACATCTATTGTGTCTATTTTTCTGAGGGCAGCAAACCTTCCTGTACCAACCAGACCCTGCTGACCACTATGTCTATGCAGCATAAACCCTGAATTCAATAAGATAACAGCTGTTATCACGGTGCTTTTTATCTGGGAGGCAAAGCCTAGAATTGCATCTGACCTCTGTACGCAGAGAGATGCAAGTGATGAGCGCTCTGCCCAGATCCTCAAAGGTTTGAGCTGAAATCAGTAAGACCGAGGTACCTGAATGAATGCTTGTGAGGATAATGGCTTCTGTGTCTTTTGCCCACGTGTGGTATCAGATAGACTACGAGCAGTAATTTATCAAATGATATATCGTGAGCCTTAGAAAACACCACAAGACTTTTTCCCAAAAGGATTAGTAATATATAAAACTAAGCCACTTCATTTACTAAAACAATCATATAAGTAATTAAACTAGCTATGGTATAGATTTAACTTATTTATTTATAGGTCAAGCTTCTGGTTGCCTGAGGTCAATGATTTTTAGCAACAAAGCTCCATAAGAATAGATTTTCTTAATAATGCCAATAGGCTATGTAAAACAAAAAGTAAACACATATTAGTCTGTTGAGAGTGTGTGTGTATATCCATCTTTGCATATATACATTTCTGTACAGCACAAGCTCAGGGAAATAGATCAAAACCACACTCTACATGTCCAGACAAATAATCTTTTTGAGTTTTGCTCAAATTGCCACACTACAAAATTAAATTACTTGGAATTCTATTCCTCCATGAAAAGACTTGAAATGAGATTTATATCAGTGTGTGCTTGGTAAAATGTGGCAATTCAATGTCTGTTCTATAAAACTGACAACCGCATCTAGTTGTTTTTTTTTTTTTTCTGAATTTGATTAGATAATTTAGTCAAACTTGGAGAATATCTAACAGTTACACAATCAGACTGAGATTTGCTCAGAAAATTACAACACAGTGAAGGAAACTTAATTAGTTTTGTCAGCAAATATAAAGGCACTAGTTTGCATTTCCAGAATCTGTTTAAAGCTTTTATGAATACTCTGATTCAGCTAAAATCAGGCTAATTATATGTTGGGCTCAAAAAATCCTCATTAAAAGAACATTATTGGGGTTATAATCTTCAAACTTGAAGAGATAGGAAATACTGCATTTAATAAGCAATTGGTTTGACAAGCTGGTATATATATTATTATATTCATTATATGACTGTAAAATTTGCTCTGCAGTCCTCCAGACTTGTTAAATATCTCAGCTACTTAATATCTTTTTTAGACCCACTGTGTGGACATGGTGTTTACTGCACTTTATTCAAATTCTAATGTACAGAATCATACCAATTTCTACTACCCCCCGCCCCGGCTTCCTACCACTATAGTATCTCAGTACTTCACAAGTTCTAATGCTTATTTTGCCAGAACATAGGGTAAGGTACAGGAGTGGTGACAATCTCCTCCTACATAAGGGGTGCAAGGCAGAGGGATAGCCTATGATTTCTGAGTGCTTTTTGGAGATACCTAGGATCTGATTTTTCAAAATATTAATAATAGAGAACTCCGAGATTTGAAACACTACTTCACCTGCTTTGTGCTGCAACTGTAAGTGCTCAATAATTTTGTGAATCAGAACTCAAGTGCAAACATCCAGGAAATTGGAATACCGTTAACTACTACATGTGAAAAGTATGTTTTTAAAGAACCTGCCAAATATAAACAGGAGTTTCTGGCAGAAGCTGAGAAGGTCCAGTTTTCTCAGGAAACATTTAACTGTGTTGCCCATGCAAACTTCCTTTCTCTTCACATACTAGCTTCAATGCTAATTGGTTAATTATCACAATCTTTCCTGAAATTCTTTATTTATTGGTTTTCTTTCTAGATATATTTGGTGAATTGTCACAAGCCCAGATTTTCTACTTCAGAGGTACTCATCATTTGGAGAGACAGTGGTAATCTCTAACTTTATTGTTTGTGTTGTGGGTTTTTTAGGGTTTTTTTGTATGTTTGTTTTTTCAATTTATGATAGAAGATATGCATTTGTGTTAGAGCATTTGTGTGGCTATATGACCAATTTTATAATATTTGGCTAATCACTGTCAGTAATTAGATTCTCTCTTGTGTTTCTTGCTCTTAAAAATCAAAAGCAAGCTCTTGTGGAAATCTCTTTAATGTGTGTGTGGAAGAATGCTGAGAGGCAGGGAGAAAAGGTGAAAGAAAAACATGACAGGACTTTCCAGAGCTTCTGGAAGTAGATGATCAAAAGAGTTATACAGTGTAAATCTTAAGAATTTACTACAAAAGAAATTTCCAATAAAAGTCTAATCCTGTACATACCGATGTGGTATTTCCACTCGCATGTGTACAAGACTGGTTAACCAGAAGAGAAGCTGAATATACAACTAAGCATTGAAACAACATCTGCTCTAGCAATATTTACGCAAAATTTCAGCTCTTATTTTTAAGGTTGTTAAGTATACCTCAGTATTTTTACCTTTTGGCTTTTGTCTAGTTTTCACTAATTATAACAGATAATGAGCCAGTGTTTTGCAGTTTTATTGTCCAGGGACATAGTTTTAAGGTATGTAAGCATAGCTAAGTTGCTTAGGAAGCTGAAGTTTAGTACAGAAAAAAGTGAACATGCAGAGAAATCATCTTTTGTCTTTTAGTAAGAATTTTAAATTTGAAGTTAATACGCTCATGTTTTAGTACACAAAACTTATTTTACAGTTGGTAAGATGTGCATATTTACGTATTTCAGTGGGAGCTCCTCCAGGCGTTAGCAAGAGAGAGAGAGAGCAATGAAAGCACATTGAAATAAATGGATGGCACAGTCAATTTACTGTCCTCATCTGGGAGCCTCGGAAAAGGTTCAGGCAGTATGGCATTCTTATAGCTCGTAGAGAGTTTTGCTCATTTTCTGCTCTTTAGTAGCTGCATGTGATAGCATACAGATGCAGAGGCAGCAAAGTTGCAGGACAGGGGCGACTCCCAGAGTTACTTACGTTGACAGCCCAAGCTGTGCCAGATATATCCCGGCAGACATTTATCACATTTAGGCCCTGATGTTCCCTCCTTACACTCACAAAATCCTCTGTCATTACAGCGATCATGGACTGAACCAAAAGGGTTACAATAACAGTCTGCAGAAACAAGACAACACATACACACCGGATTCAGATCTACATAACGGCGATAATTCATTCAATACCAACAAAGGGTGCATTTCCAGTGCCACAGGTAAAGGAAGACTGTCTATGAAGGATCTGTAGAGTAGTGAATATAATGCTATAGGTCCGTTTATTTGTTTGCGTATGTCATTTCAGGAAGAGACATTTTATGATGTAAAGAGAAAAAGTAAACAGAAAAGATATAAAGGCAGAAGATTCCATATTCTTTGAGGATAAGTGATTGTAACAAATTCTGTTTTGGTACGAATGTGTTTGACAATTTAATGAACATTAGAAAAACTTCGTATAGTATGGATATATCAGCGTGCCATCAGGGTGAAATATTTCCCATTATTAAAATAGGCTTATCTGTATTACTCAATATTTTCAGAAGTGCTGAATGTCTTTACAGGGCTATATAAATGCACTTTGCTTATTTCCAAGATAGTCTTCCTTTATAGTTTTGAGCAGAATAATAATTTATACGGATATCTGCCATTAAATTGATGAGATTGTGTTTATCAGTGATGTTAATAAACCTTTTACATACTGCACAATGAAAAGCTTGAGGTGAGCAATAATGTAATGCAAAATTTATCAGAACTGGCTTTACACTGCCATTTTCATTTCTCTCACCTCCCAATGGGCAGATGTTTCCATGCAATGAGGCTCATTCCCCACTGTATATTTTCCACGTGTGTTCACTTAATTAAAGAATGACTAGGGTAACTCATTTCCTCTCACAACACTCACTGTATTGTTCATTCACAGCCCTTGTCTTTAATGTGATTACAATATCTGTGTTCAGCTTTCAGCTAGCTGAACAAAGAAGACAAGACAGTAGCTAGCAGAGCTAATTTTTGGCACTCCTGTTCTTCAGTTAATTTATTTTTTTTTTTTTTTTTTTAAATGAAAGGCTGTATCTTATTTGTATGTAGACCCATGTAGACCCAGAGTAACTCCACTGTCAACTGAGACCACAGACACGTTTTGGCAGCATCTGATCTCTGCTGCTGTTGAACACAAAAGATATATGAATCGATTTCTGAATCTGGGCAACCTGCTGGGAGTTTGGCTTTGTATGCCTGTGAATCAGTGCTACTTCGATAACTATCTTTGGCAATTGTTCCTCAACATTAGGTTAAACCTCAGCGATATTGTAAATGACAAAATGGAGTTGAACTAGGAAGTAAAATAATAATTAAAAAAAACTAAAGGAAAAACTGTAACAGGAAAAAAGTTACCAGGAAGACATTTATCATCTTTTGTCTCAGTGTTTATTAACTATAAATTACAGATGGCACTTTGAACATTTGGCATGCTGAAGAATAGTTACCTTTGGCAAACAGAATACCACAATAATAATAGAGTCAATTAGCTACATTAATTAATGAAGTTGAAAACTGACACACCAAAAATACTGTGCAAGGCTGAGCAAAAATATAGCACAGTGAGTGCCATTTGAAAAGTTGGCAATTCGGATGTTAATCAGATGTATGAAATGTTTATGTAAACAGGCATAGAACATATTGAATGTTCTGCATACATATTGAATGCAGGAACTAAAATCTGCTTGAAGAGTGTTTGTAGGAAGCCTTGAAAGACAAAACGCTTGGAATTACATTAGAATCAGAGGGCCCAATTCTTGTACATTACAAATGGCTTAGTTGGACGTAATGGAGTCACTGTGATTTAAACAAGTGTTTGTGGAAGAAATCTATGTCCTATGATACTGAATGTTTATATATACATAATATTATGTTTTACAGAGAACAAGAACCTGACTCTGAATCAGTGAAAGCTTTCCTACTGAACTCTATTATATAAATATGTAAGAAGTACCAGGCCCGTATTGTGCTGTTTAAGGGAGAGTTGAGTGGAAACAAAACTTTAAGCTAGGCCTTTTTACAAAAGTAGTAGACCAAATCAGAACACCACACAGACCCAGAAATCTTTAGTAACTGGATCTATCCTCCATCCTTCCCAATACACAATTAATACTGTAGATATACAACCTACAGAGGACCACTGAACATCCAAGCTCATTGTCCAACACAGTATCACAGACACTTCCCAAGACCTGCCAAATACTTAGGACATTAAAAAGCTCAGAAGCCACAATTCTAGTGTGCCACAGGGACGCAGGCAGTATCTCTGATGCTCTTACAACAGGGCATTAAATAACATTCCTGGATCGTTCTAATAAGCAGACCACACACCAGGTTCCAGTGTGGGGAACAAAACCCCCCAAATCTGAACTGGGAAGGAATTTTCCTCCTAACCTCCATCTGTTGACTATTTGAAGGATGGGAAGATGACAGTAGAAGTCATCTATTCACTGAGATTCACTATATCAGTGTGATGCTGCCAACAAAACACAATGAAAATAAGTAAAAAAGAAGGTTGGGAAAATGGGCTGAAGCTTGCAGGCTTGCTGCTTATCAGTCTGGGTCGACAGTGATACAGGACAACCCTCAGGGTTCACTTAACCATTAATCATTAGGGTTTCTAAAGGTCTCATAGGTGTTAACTGAAGCTTTAAGCCTAAGTGACTGCGATGTTAACTTTCTTATAGGTGTGAAAATAATTACTGTTTCAGTATTTATGTTGTAAGGCAAAGGAAATGTTTTATTACTCTGGGTCTACTTGGTGATTTCCATGCTTGCCAGTGTGTGTATTCACTGAAATAAAAAGTCACTAGGACTTTATCAAGACCTTGTAAAAATAAAACGCTCCTCAAGATGTTAAATTCTTTTTCACCGTGTATGCATGTCAAGTGAATGGTTTTTAACTTTAAAATACCTTGATTTGTTTAGAAACTGCAGTTGCCCATATAAGATAATTTTGCAGTTAACTGACAAATCCACAAATTTTTGATATTTCGTTTTAGGAAATCAAATTGATTTTGCTTCTAAAGAAATTAAGGGCACAAGAAATTAGATTTAAGTCCACTGTATAATGCATTGGATTTGGTTCACTGGTAAAAACCTTCTCAGTATTTCAGTTCTTTGTAGCTTGTCAATTTTAAAAATGAAACATTTTACATTTTCTCCATTTAGTTAACATTGGCTAAGATTCACAGATTTGTTATCCATATACTTACCATATATATTTATGAAAACTATATAAGTAGTTTTGATAAATCAGAGTTAAAGCCCTGTTAGCTGCCATAAAACTAGCTTATCCAAACATTTTTTACTTTTCTACATATATGGCTGAAGAGGAAAGAATTAGCCTGGAAAAATGAACCTTTCATATGAGGATAAGACTTGCACATGTCACTGGAAATCTGCTTATTAAAATGTTCATGCCAACATTCCACTCATACTTAAAACCCCAAACACTGCTTTTAAACTCAGAGAAAAGAGAAATGAGCATTTCCAATAGAGCAAGACTCTTTGTGCTTGACCCAGAAGGATGGTGAATCATTCAGCTCTCTCAGAGGTGAAAATACCCTACACTTCGCAGGACTAGATCGTAGGAGCCCCAGTTCCTAAGCACTCTAAGCACAAACTTCTCTGTTTTCTGAAAAGTGCTTAGGTATCTGCTTCACTTCACTGACTTTAAACAAGTAGTAGTATGAAAGTCTTAAATTGGCAAATCAGCTAGGATACGTACATTTTGTATGCAGTATGATCACTACGATCCTGAGAATGGTCTTAGTCCTACAACAATCTTCTTTATTTAAAACAAATTACCTAGTATGTAGCAAACCGGGGTTTGATCCTATCTTCATCTCATATGGTGCAATTCTCATGGGAGCCCAAGAGAATTCTGCTTGCGTTAAGGCGGGAAGGTCAACAAATGCATCATATTGCCTTTTTTTATTATTTTTTTTTTTTTTTTAAAGACTCTTGTTAAATGTAAGGTTTTGTCATTTTATTTCTGCAGAGTCTGGGCAATTTCAAAGTGCACAGTTGTCTTACTAAGATTTCTAAATACATCACTTGCAAACTAATTTAAAATTTACTTACTTTTGACTCCTGGTTTAGTAACTTCCTTGTCTTGCATAGCTACAGCTGTTGTCTTAGCATTTCAGTGTACATGGGAAAACAGTTTACCGAATGAGCTGATGAAAAATCCCAAACAGGGTAATGTGGTGTCATATTCATTAGGCCTATTTAGGCAGCTGAAATCATACAGCCCTGATGTCATACTGATTATGTCTGTCATCTACATCAAACAAATACGAAGGACAGTGGGTTTTTTTCCAAGAACATTTGATTGGGTTAATCTCCTCAGCACAGTCATACAAAATCATGACTTGACTACTAAAGTTCTTATTATCTCAGACTAATTAATGTCAAAAAAGAGCATGCGTTTTCTGAATATGTTGCCAAGCAAAGTTAAAGGAAGGACACGTGAAATGCAGTGCGTGGATGGATCTGGGTGTTTATCACGAAATAAAATGTAAACCTGTCAAGCTGCAGACTGAAACAAATAGCAGCAACCTAAATAGTTTCTGGCTTGAATCTCAGCAATGGATTAAAAAGAATATTAAAATATAAGTTATACACCCATAATCTATTTTGGCACGGAAAAAAAAAATCATAACTACTCTTTCGTTTTCCTTCCTGGAAAACAGAAAAAAAAAAACCACAATGGAAATCTGGAACAGGTTCTACTGATGCTTATGTCTATAAGAAACATTATATAATAAATTTTCCAGCTCTGTTATTAGAACAGTGCCTTTTGTGGCTATCTCTAAACTACTGCCCATTGTATGAGGCTTCCTTTATTGACTACATTCCATCTTCACCTAAAGTGTCCTAACTTTTGCTATATACTCTCTGTGGTGACATGAGAACAATGCATATTCTTCTAGTGTGATGAAGATCTTGTATTTTCCCCTAATATGCTTTTTTAATTATGTTCTGACGTTTTCTTTAATTCTGCATTTTGGATGTTTATAGCAGGTGCTAGGTCTAAAGCACTATTTTCACCTAGAAATCTCTTTTCTAAATTGACATAATGTCAAACTGATTTGACAAATTCTGCTCTTAAACACATGGGCATAATCTGAGTTTCTCCTCTAAGGAGAAGAGGGGAGGTAACACTGCATTTACAGCCCTGTGTCTGGGAGCAGAGTTAGCTGCAACATGTTTTAATGGAATTTAAGTGAATAAAAGAGGTTCATAAACACCACTCCCCATGTCCTGTTGATGCAGCTGGCAACTTTTGTAGGTCTCCAGGCAAGTATTCAAGAGTCTGTACTAATAATTCCGAAAGTTAGACTGGGAACAGGTATTTATGGCTCAACCTTTCAGTTTTCACATGCACAACTCCAGTGCGGCTCCCTCCTGCAGAAGGACAGCACAGTCGGTTTCTCAGGGGCTTCCCAGGAAAGTCTTCCCAGGACCCTTAACCAGGGAGATTCATCATCATATATGGACTCAAAATACCTCCTTGGGGCTACAAGGGGCAATGGAAATGAGGTGAAAAGTCTACACAGATGTTCTTATCCATTGAAAAAGCTCATTCTGGCTCAACTGGCAAGTAAGCAGCAGTGGTCCCTAGCAGGTGCCAGTAGCTGAAAAAGCACAGAAGAAAAGCCACAGTTATCCCGGGACTGACCTATGCACACATTTTCATCGTCCAGCTCTGCAGAAGCATTTCTGAAGTAGCCCAGCCTGCATAACTCACAGTGCTGACCTCTAGTGTTGTGCTTACAGCTCACGCAAATGACTGTATTGAGCAGCTCGATGTAACTGCACCGGTTGGAGTGCCCGAAGCATTCACAGTCTTTCAAGGAAGAACAGAAATGTATACCAAATGTATACAGCAGCAGAGTAATAGCACATTACATGCTTAGTAAAAATGAACCATGAATAGAAGTATGAATGAATGGCACATACATGTTAATCAATGTAACATGGACAGCAGCAGATGTTTATCTGCAATGAGAGTGAAGTTGGTTTCAGGCAGGTTAGCGTGACCCGACGACCATGGCATGACGTCGAAGGTTGGCTGTTGTTGGCAGACCTGATGGAACTGAAGCATTTGCAGTTGTAAACCTTTCAGGGGTACTGGAGGCTGTTTCCGCTGACAGAAATGCACATCTTTTTGCACATTTGAGATGAGTATAAATCAAGACATGGGAAAAACTTCCTCATATTAAAAATATTAAATACAGTAGACAAAACTGTCAAACTTCATCATACTTAATTCCACAACTGTAAGCAAAATAAAAGCTTTGTTCTGACGTAAATGATGAGTATTCAAAAATACTACTGAACTCAGGGTACTGTAACTGGTAGACACCTTGGGAACCAGACTGTTTTATTTCAAGACCAAACAAATCTCTAGTTTGACAATTTTGGCCAGCACCTCCTAAAACAATTAACAGAGAAGAAAAGGAGAGAAGAGAGGTGTTATTTAAGAGCTACTTCTACTGTACTTCTGGGGTAAGCATTAACCCATTTTTACATGCCGAGATAAAAAACAAGTGGGCCAAAAAAAATAATGAAAATTCTGAAATGTGTACTGAACAGAAAGCGTGCTTATGGCAGCCATCTGCAATGCAACCAGCATGACGGCCACTTCTTAAAAACCCCTTCATTAAACACAGAACGCTAGTGCCTTTTAGTCTTTAATCACAAGCGATGCTTGATTTCCTACAGAAAGAAGTAGGAATTAGACACATATCGATATCATTATAGAAGGCACAACTATGCTTTGTGTAGAAAGCTCGTGTAAGTCTGATCACTCAACTCTGAGATTAATAGCTCAGAATGAATGCAGGAAAGGTTATTAGGATGAGCAAAGAAGTAGAAAGTCTATTTAAAAAGTGAAGACTAGGACAATTTGGCTTGTTTAGTCCAGGAAACTGAAGACGGGGGATATCACTGGGCTATAAATACATCAAGGAGATAGCCTTCTGCCATCCTAAGTGAATGTCTGCATTAATGGGCAACACTGGCACAAGAACAAATGGGTGTTAACTGGCCATTGAGAAATTTCAGCTGGAAATTAGGAGATGGTATCTAGCCATTAAGGGCACTGTGGTTCTTGAACATTTCCAATTTGTAGTAAAAACACTGATGCTTTAAAGATGTAGTTTATTCACTTGTGAAAGTTATGCTTCCCAGAGTAATGGAGTACTAGATGCAATGACTTGGAAGGGCTTCAAGGTCTTGAAGTTAACTTAGCCTGTCATTAGATAAAGCTATAGAATAGGGTCTAAAATGTTTCCATACCAGACAGGGGCCAAGTCCCCTATGCTGCCCTTCTTATGGTATGCTACTGATTATGGTAGGGCACCTAATGAGCCCACTGATTGTTGGCATAGGGCATCAGATAGAATATTTGTGCCTGCCTGTACTTTTATAAAGAAACAGCAATATTGGTACATGTTTACGAGTATGTTATGCGCATCTAATACGTATATGTTTCTTTGACTGTTGCCTGATGCAGTGGACTGTAAATAGATAGCATCTCTTCTTATGCCATACAACGCTTAGCACAACATATGTTTCAGTGTTGAGAACTGCTTTTCTGCTGCCTGGAAACATTAATTCAATTTACATATAGACATTTAGTTAACATAGATGTGTTCTTGTTCTCTTCGATGTTATAATGCTAAACTCATCTTTTGTGGTTTGTTCCAATCTGATAATTTTGATGCTTATAACTGCTGGAGTACAGTAAAACGTTTGGTGCATCAGTTTCAGTATGTCATCACTTGACATAATTGAGATGGGAGGAAAAAAGTGTTAATGTGTGTTGTCTTTTGCAGCTGGTCAGTATGATTCAGCATCTTAGCCAGCCACTCAGCAGCACTTCTCCCCTAGTACAACTATCTTTCTTGATTGCAAACTGCCTGTGTGGGGCAGAGGCAATAGAGGTAAAAGTGGAAACCAGCACTAGCAAACAGGTGTCACAGGGAAAATTGTTACAATTGTAAGCTTTTATGTGTTTGATTTTTTTAAATAAGAAAGACTGGCTAGTGATAAGCAAACTGATCCTTCTGAATCTGAGATTCAGAAGCAATGGTGTCTTAGTCTCTCTGTCTGACAAAGGAGCTGCCTTCTGCTACCGTTAGACAATTTGTTTTGGTGACATGATACTGAACTGGTATGTTTGTCAGACTTGTGGCTAAACATCACGCTGTAGGTGAATTTACAGGAAATAAATTTGCCTTGTTTTTTGAATCAGTAACAGGAAGCAGAATACATTTTTATGTTTCAAAAATATGCAAGTCTATAAAGAAGTGCCAGTAATTCAGACTATGCTACATCATCTTTTGTGTTTAAAGTAACAGAAAGAAATTGAGAATGTTCTGTGAATGAATGACTGTGTTGCTTCCACTGAAATTGTGGTATGACCTTAAATAATATTACTACTACACATAATTAGCCATTACAAAAGCACAGGAAACAAAGCTGCACGTAAAGTAATTCACTCTAACAAGGCTTGCTTAAAGTTATGATTTGGACTGAAGAAACGTAATAATTATGAAGGATCTAGTTTGATGTACACATATGCTCCTAAACACATGCAGAAGGACTACCCAAGTTCAGATGTGGCTCATCAACATTAAAGGTAAACAATAAGACCAATTCTTTATACTTGGTTGCGTTCCTATAGGTACTGCTCTTTGTAACAACTGTGCTGTGTGAAGGAAAGCCTTTGTCTCAGTTAACTATGATATTGGAAAGCTCTAGGAATCTTGATCATCAGACTGGTAAATGTTACATTGCATAGGAGAAAACAAATTAACTCAAAACCAGTCTAACATCTGATCAAAGATTAGCAGTGATGCAAAGGGGGAAAAAAAAAAAGGCATGACAAGTAACAAGTCAATCGATTTTTTGCTAATTTTTGCTTTCCCACTGTGATAGTTTGATGTGTGGGGGGGTGTTCTGGTGGCAGGGGAGGGGATTTGCTCCCTGTGCCACCAGATCTGAGTCCCATCCCCCCCGGGGGAGGTTGAGCCAAGGCGGCGCCTCTGCGAATTGCCCTATTTAAGTTGGGACAAAGGGGCGGGAAAGGCTTTTTGCTCAGGAGCGAGGAGAGAGCAGGAGGGCGCTGCCCTCGCTCCCGGCTCCCGGCCGAGCGGCCGCTCGGGCCCGGGCCGGCGCCATGTGCTCAAGATGGCGCCGGGGGAGCCGCATGGGGGACTCGGTAAGCGCCCCACTCCCGGGGTGCCCGCCGGGCCGAGCTTCCCCAGAGAGGATTAATATCTAAGAGAAAACAACCACAACGACCGGGTCAGCAAAGATGGAGCGGGAGGAGGTGTGCTGGAGCTGAGGCTTCCCTTGCAAATCGGTGTGAGATGGCAGGCGGCCCCCCTGCAGCCAGGGTGTACTCGGCGGAGCAGCGACCCACTCGTGGCCTGTGGAGAAACCCACGTCGGGAAGGAGATGCCTGAGCCCAGGAGAGGTCGTGGAGCAGGGGATGCGCGACCAGGTACTGTTGATAATGGGGCATGGAATGCACGACGAGGTCGTGGAGGCATCTGGAGACCGTGGGACGACCCACGCCGACGCGAGTGGCAGCAGCTCCCTAAGAGGCCGAGACTGGTAAAGCCCGAACTGGTGCGATCCATGGGGAGGATTGCAATCCTGCGGGCAGGACTTACTTTGGAAAAGTTTGGGGACTTTTTCTTTGTGAGTAGGGGATCCACCGAAGCAAGGGAAAAATGGTGTAAAGACTCCTCCTCCTTTAAGAAAGGAGCGGCAGTGAACAACATGGATGAACTGACCTGTACTCCCCCATTCCCTGTCTCCCTGCGCCGCTGGGGGGAAGACAGAGCCAGGAACGAAAGGAAAATAGGGGGTGGGGAGGTGTTGTTTTAAGATCGGGCCTTGTTTTCTCTTTCTCCTCTCAAGTAACCGGTTTCGTTCCCTTTTGTCTTTTGTTTAGTAACTGTTAATAAATTGTTTTGTTTTTTTATGAAGAAAGCCTGAGTCATGTTTTGCCCGAGACCATGGTTGGTGGGTGCTCCCTTTTTCGGTTCTTGTCTCGACCCTCAGTCCAAAAAAAAAAAAAACCACGACAATTTTGGCGCCCAACGTGGGGCTGAGGAATTCGAGATAGGAATAGTGATTGGGAGAGGTAACGGGCAAAACATGGACTCCAGAGTGGTGAAAACAGAGGGACCTTGGGAAACTTTGATTGTTGTGTTTGGTGAAGGGACTAGGGGTGGATTGTTTGTGAAATGTGTGTTCTTGTTCAATGTTTTAAGTGAAGTTGTGCCTAAATAGGGAATTCGCAGAGGCGAGGGGTGGAATGTGATAGTTTGATGTGTGGGGGGGTGTTCTGGTGGCAGGGGAGGGGATTTGCTCCCTGTGCCACCAGATCTGAGTCCCATCCCCCCCGGGGGAGGTTGAGCCAAGGCGGCGCCTCTGCGAATTGCCCTATTTAAGTTGGGACAAAGGGGCGGGAAAGGCTTTTTGCTCAGGAGCGAGGAGAGAGCAGGAGGGCGCTGCCCTCGCTCCCGGCTCCCGGCCGAGCGGCCGCTCGGGCCCGGGCCGGCGCCATGTGCTCAAGATGGCGCCGGGGGAGCCGCATGGGGGACTCGGTAAGCGCCCCACTCCCGGGGTGCCCGCCGGGCCGAGCTTCCCCAGAGAGGATTAATATCTAAGAGAAAACAACCACAACGACCGGGTCAGCAAAGATGGAGCGGGAGGAGGTGTGCTGGAGCTGAGGCTTCCCTTGCAAATCGGTGTGAGATGGCAGGCGGCCCCCCTGCAGCCAGGGTGTACTCGGCGGAGCAGCGACCCACTCGTGGCCTGTGGAGAAACCCACGTCGGGAAGGAGATGCCTGAGCCCAGGAGAGGTCGTGGAGCAGGGGATGCGCGACCAGGTACTGTTGATAATGGGGCATGGAATGCACGACGAGGTCGTGGAGGCATCTGGAGACCGTGGGACGACCCACGCCGACGCGAGTGGCAGCAGCTCCCTAAGAGGCCGAGACTGGTAAAGCCCGAACTGGTGCGATCCATGGGGAGGATTGCAATCCTGCGGGCAGGACTTACTTTGGAAAAGTTTGGGGACTTTTTCTTTGTGAGTAGGGGATCCACCGAAGCAAGGGAAAAATGGTGTAAAGACTCCTCCTCCTTTAAGAAAGGAGCGGCAGTGAACAACATGGATGAACTGACCTGTACTCCCCCATTCCCTGTCTCCCTGCGCCGCTGGGGGGAAGACAGAGCCAGGAACGAAAGGAAAATAGGGGGTGGGGAGGTGTTGTTTTAAGATCGGGCCTTGTTTTCTCTTTCTCCTCTCAAGTAACCGGTTTCGTTCCCTTTTGTCTTTTGTTTAGTAACTGTTAATAAATTGTTTTGTTTTTTTATGAAGAAAGCCTGAGTCATGTTTTGCCCGAGACCATGGTTGGTGGGTGCTCCCTTTTTCGGTTCTTGTCTCGACCCTCAGTCCAAAAAAAAAAAAACCACGACACCCACCCCCATTTTGCAAATGCAATAATATGAACTTATTTTGCTTCCTGCTGTTGGCCTGATCAGTGAATCATTTTTACATCTTCTCTATGCTTATAAAAAAAAGCTATGTAAAGGGTCCTTTTGTGATTGAAATGGAATTTTTGTCTCCGCTGGCTACATGAGGTGCTACCTTAAACCAGTCAAACGTAACATGTAGAATTGCATTCAGCATTGTGCCAGCTGGGAAGCTAATACCTGTCAATGCTGCGTGGACTTTCTAGCTTATGTGGTTCACCTCAACCAGCGCACCAAGACCAGAAAGTAGCCTGCTTATCAAACTTGTCAGGGGCACAGCTCAAGGTTTTTAGGCACATGTCTCTGACCAGCATCCAACCACTTTTGTGCAATCATTGAAAGAGATGGAGGAAAGTATCAAAATCAGGCTGCAAATGGTTTACCAACAATTAAATGACATGAGCTTATAGTGTTGGAAAATGCTGCTTTTGGTTCTGAGTACCACGTGTCAGAAAAGACATAGATAAACTGGAGACAGTTTAAAGCTGAGTAAGAATAAAGAGTAAATGGTTTGGAAAATAAAGCCTCAGAGGAGAGGTAAAGATAGTTAGATCGGTTTGATGTGAGGGAAAAATGGAGAAGAGATAGCCATGTTAGATTTGATAATTGTTTTATAGCCATGTTAGATTTGATAATTGTCTTTGGATGATTCAGGAATTGTCAAATCCCTTGCCAACTCACAGAAGGATTGGTTGTATGAGTCTTTAAAGACTATTTTCAATGCAATGATTCTACTGCAACAATCTTGATCCTGTTGTAGAAAGCATGATAAAGTTACTCGTTGAAGGAGGCTCGTAAAGAAATTGATCATTTAATTGTTTTGTTTCTATAAACTGAATACTTTTTCCCCCATTATAATGCTATGCATTCACATCTTTGAGATGACATACTACTGTGCTGTAGGGACAAGGTTAAAAAAAAACAAAACAAACAAACATGAAACGTCATCACATGAAACAATGGTAAACACACATGGAAGAGAAGCATAATTTTTAAACTAAAACAGGTAATGCATGAGACAGCTATCAGTGTCATTTTCTAATTAAAAGCCAAAGAATATTTCAAGAAAAGTGCATTCAGGAATCATTAAAATATTTTTTCTTTTTCATTTTCCAGTAACTCTGTGCTCCTCCTCTATACACTAACAAAAGGCAAAAAAAGGAGATTTCATTGTAACCTTAGAAATGACCTGCTTCATAACAAACAGTATGGCTCATTATCATGATCTCACCAAATGGGTCAGACTAAGTCCAAACATTTGTTAATATCTCTATTCCTTGTTAATGTGTATTTCATGAATAATGAGATATTCACAACAGCTACAGAGGACAGAACATCTTTATACATACTCTTTACAGATAAATTCATGAGGAAGAACAATGAGAAGATCTCAGGGTTCAGACTGTGAATGACAGATATGCAAATGCAACAAGTTGCCCGTAAGTGAGTGCAAATATTGGCATCCTTCGTTATGCCCATGTAATCCCATTATTTTGATAAAACACTGAAACATCAGTTCAAAATGTAATGCCTACACTCTGAATGTGCACAGTTAGGATAAAACGAAGATGCAAGGCACGCTTACAATGCATTAAAAGACATAACCATAACTATGCATTACACTCCATGGCATTTACAGATACTTCTTGAGGATATGGACAATGACATTTAATGTATTGTTTGCCCTCAACTAATCTGCTTATGTATCCTCTTTTACAGTTTACACATATCGGTGAGGAAAACAAGGCTCCAGCAAACATTTGCTTTCCAGGCAACAATCTTGAATGGTCATATTCATACATTTAACTCCCTTAAAAACAAATGCAATGTTTTTAAACACTATGCCAGCAGCGACTGTCTAAGAAGCATATTTATTATTTTCTTTGTATGGCTTATGTTTATGCAACTTAATGCTTCTGTTGTTGTCAATGAAGATGCCTCACCAGTAAGCTGACGGGTACACTTCACAGATATTCCAGATTCATACAGTGCAATGTTTTCACAACACAGAGCACTATGGAATCACTGTATGAATCCAAGAATTCCTACCTCTCTTGTGGTTTGCAACTTGAACAGAAGAAACAGTTGACATAGCTAATTTGGGAGCAACTGGATAGGTAATAAAATGAACAGTAAATTAGAAAAGGTTATCAGATAGGAACAAATCAAAAGATTAAAATAACCTTCTTTATTTTCCAACTTTTATATTAATAATGGTTATTGTTTTGTAAGGGAAGGGTGAAAGTTAGAGAAAATTAGTTATATACTATCAACTATTGAATCATTTGAGCTGTAATATCCAGGATAAAAAAAAGGAATGTAATTCACATCTACACATTTTGGCGGTTTTGTGTTAGAGGTTATTTAATGATTTCTCCCAGCCCGTGACCAATGACTAAATGGTAACCAGAGTCGTCTGCAAAGGGTTTTATTAAACTTACATGCATATTTATTCTGGCCTAATAGCATAAGCGAAGAAAAAGCAATGAAATAATATTAGGTACAGGCAGATTTCCGTAATTATTCTCTTCATACACTACCCTTGACTGAAGTATTTGATCTACAATAAATGTTAAACACTGTAACCATATGCTGCAAACACATAATCTGAATAGAAATGCTTTTAAGTTTTTGTGTTTCATGCTCCGTAACAAAACATCAAAACTAAATTTACTAAAACTCCTATTTTTGGGGAAGAAACACTGAATAATTTTGTGCTGTTCAAGACGTGTTTTGTTAGAGAGTTAAGTCTTAGATCACAAGCAGTATAATTAAGCTATGAAATCTATTAGAAATGCGAAGTGTCATTTCACTGAGAATGTTTTGATTTAAAATTCCTGTGAATAACGTAGGCTAATCCATGCACAGAGCAGAGAAGCTGAGATCAATCTATCTTTTTTTTTGTTTAAGGAACACATGCAAAAGCTTGGAAAATTTAACATGAGCTAAATGAAATCATTGGAATGCTAGATATCACTTCATCAGGGATATTTAATTTAAAATATATGTGAATAATGCAAACTGAAGTACATTACTAATCCTTATAGAGAGCACAGATCAATTTGTATTTTCTGTTTTGTTGGGCACATAGAAACTTGCACATACAACATGGTAGATTTTACACGTATGTGCGTATGTTTTGATTTGGTCATTGTGATCAATAGATTTAACTACAGCCCTTCCAATGTAATTCCCCAGCAGACTCCCAGTACAACTTGTTCAGTTTAGTAGCTATTTTCTAGATCACCTTTTCATTAATTTTATTCTCCCTCTGTATGTGTTATAGCAGAGAAACGACACTCTTTGAACAGTCAAAACAAGCCACAGGCCAGATTTCTGCAGGGATTTTTTTTTGGAGCAAAGGGCAGTAAATAAGGAGAACAAAAGGATGTTATTTTTTTATAACAAACATTCATTTTGAAACGTGAAGTATAGCTGAATACAGCTTCAAACAACACAGAATTGTTCTTTTATTAGTCATCTTAAAAATTTGTTCTGTCTCTTTCAATGCTAATCATCATGCCACAGTCTCTAAGTAATATTTTGTGTGGCACTCAAATTGCAGAAGACTATGAGTCTATCCTGCAGAGAACTTGCTTGTATTGTGGATGGCACGCAAGCTGAGAACGCCTCTCAACTCACTTGAGAAAACGAAGTGGAAACAAGACATTAAAAATGGATTTGATGTAGACAATGACAATCTTTCTCACTCAAGAATCTTGAAGCTTACTCAAATTAGGGACTGCTGTCTAAACAAGTCCAACAGTATCTAGGGCTTTCTGTGTATCAGTACTTATAACATGTGTGTCTACTTTTCCAGGCTTTTTGCAGTGATGGCGTGCATATTCTGAGTGCTGGAAGACTTTTCAGGTAAGGTTTGTTTTATGGTTATTTTCTCACAGAATAGTATTAGCACCAGAAGAAAAATGAATTGGATTATCATTGTTACTACTTTTGCCATGATGTGGGACTCCTTGAAAGCAATTTCAGTAATTTTAGACCACTAGGAATTTTACAGCATCCTACCTTGATTTGGTTTAGAAACCTCAAGGGAAGAAATATTCGGCCATATCCTATCAAACTTTGGAGGATCTGCATGCATCAGGAAAAATTAGGTTTTGTTATTTACATCTGTGATATTATTCTAAACAGGCAAGCATATGGACAAAGACATAGATTACAACATCCATTACTAGACTAGTCTAGGTTGCACTTGAACAGTACATGACTCCACAGTGAACAGGAAAACAAGCAATTGATGATTCCCAAAACACCAAATGGACATAAAATACTGTGTATAACAATTTAACTTCTGTGGTTTAAACTAGAAATTTTTCCTTGATGAGAAGATAGCCTAGACCAATACATGTGATTCTAACACCAGGAACAAAACAGGAACATATTCTGTTAAATCCACTCTGTAAAGATAAAAATGACGATATCAGACAAATATGGATTTCTTCCCAAAGATTCATATCTTAGTGTAACATCCTGTTTTAGGGCCTTCTGAGTGAATTATTTTTCTGTTATCAGAAGAAATATACTTATCAGTAGAGTGGGCCTCTTCTTTTGCTCTTGCGCTTTTGTGTGTTGTATCTGTTTGCTATCACCTCTACTGATATATTTCACAGCTTGATTTTTTTTGTACAAATATTAAATGTCTAAATTTCTTAAAGGCCCTACATAATGTGTTACTTACACGTAGAAGCGTTTTGTCCCCCAGCAAAAGAATTAGCTATGTCTCTTTAGAGCTTCATCTCCTTTGGTCAATGTGCTTTGGGGCTGAGGTAGTGGGGAGTTATAATCCTTAGCAGAATGGTGCTTGGTGTGGGAGCTGAGAGTAAGTAAAAAGAATGAGGTTGCGGGAGGAGGAAAGAAAGCTTTTCTTGGGTCCCTGATCTGGGAAACGGTATTTATACTCTTCTTATTTTTCTGTTATAATCTTTTCTCTGTTTTCATCTGCCTAAGTTTGAACATCAGATTTGGATCACGTTTTTATTATCTTCTGTGAGTAATGCAGTGGTTGTGTCCTTTCTGAGCTGAACAAAATTTTCCTTAATGGTCACATCAGCCTACATGGTGGTGATATTAGTGGGAAGAGAGCTATTTCTTCATTTCTACGTACAAGGAACTCAGTTGGGTAGTGAGTATATTGCAGTTGTCATAACATTAAGGGTCTAGGCTTACAGGTCTTTTGGAAGAAGGTGTGTTTCACTGCTACGTCCACCTTAGCGGAAGACCTGCAGGGATGCTATGACGAAAAGACTGGGACTTCAAATATCTGATGTGGAAGGAGGCCATGAATTATTTTCCATTGTATCTTCTGACCTGTTTGTCAAGGGTGAAGAGAAATCGGCTGAGTGGGGATGGCTGTCCCAAATGTCCTCTCGCATAGAGAACAATTCAAGGAAAGGATGATAACCTGCACTGTGCCATTTACTGTTAGGTAGTCTTCTCCAATTTAATCAGTTAAGTTGTGATATAATCACATCATTACATCATATTCTCGCATTTTTTGTGCTTTCTCCTTATCAATCAAGAACACAGAAGAAAGAAAAACTGAGTCAGTTTAGTAAATTCTTGAACAGTCTATGTATTGATCAAAAATAACCTGCCTCTACTGGTCAGATCCACCAATTCACACACATAGGAAGTGCAAACATAATAGTCAGTGTATGACACCAGGTATCTAAAAGCAATACTTAGTGAAGTGGCATGGTAACCCTAGCCCACTGAAAGACTGTAATTCCATGCACCTGAGACACCACCTTCCTCCTCCTCCTCCTCCTCAAACACTAATTCACTGGTTATGTTAAAGAAGTTTCAAGCACACACAGACAAATTACTTGCACAGTTAATTCACAATTAAAGTTTTGGTAGTTTTATGAACACTTAGGCTTGACCTAAAGATTTTAAAGGGACTGGACATTAGAGAATACATACAAAAATCAGGAGCTGAAAAGGAAAAGCAATCTTTATCGACTACATTGTCCTGCTGTCACCTGAGCCTTTTTCTCCTTTAGCCATTGTGCAACATTAGGGTTGTTGCAGAAAACCTGTAACGTTTCAGACCAGAGCTTCCAATATTCTGCTTCTGTTGCTGAATACTGTGTAGCACACCTACTCCAAAAATTCACATGCATAATGGTTTTAAATTGAAACGGCTTAGGTATTACCAGAAGTAGAAGTAATATTGTCAAAGCTTTGCAATGCCTTAGGACTAACTGTCTGGAACATCTGTCATTTAATAAACTATAAGTCCTATATGGGAAATCAGATATTTTATATAATCTGATTCGTAGAATCAATAATATTTCATATAATCTTATTCTGATGATGATTTCCCCAAGTAATCTCTTGTCCAATTAAAATCATTACTTGTATGACAGAAAAATCAGTGTTACATATTTCTTAGTAATCCTATAAATGCTATAGATCTATGCTTATTTTAGCAAACTTACTTAAAACGGACGTTGTGACTTACTGCAAAATAATTAAAAATTCCCTGACCTTTTAAATTAGATTACATGGAGCATATTTACAGTGCCTGAAGATTACTAATTAAGTATTATTAGTGATTATTACTCATTATTAGTGAGAATTATAAGCATCTTAGAAGGGACTTCTGGAGGTCATTTGTTCCACCCTTTGCTCACAGCAGGGTCAACTTCAAAGTTAGATGAAGTTGTTCAGGGTCGTATCCAGCTGAGACCAGCATCTCTGGGCTGCCTGGTAATGTGCTTAATGCTCCCGCAGACTTAGTGCTTCTATTATGTGCTCTTTTTTTTTTTTTTTTAAAATCTTTGGTAAAGATAATATTTTTTAATACCCTAATTCATGTTATGTATTATCACCAAGATTACAGGTTTCTTGATAAAGGCCTTTCTTATCTTTGAAATTTTCTGGGTTTGTTGGTGATGTGATGGTTTTTTTTTTTAATGGAGACAACTTTAAATGCTTTATCTAAAAAGGTATGTGAGACATCCAAGTCAAAGAATGTTGACTGTCATTCCCACAAGTATACTGGAGCAGATGAGTCATCCTTTGAACAGGGACTGGGAAGATTCATTTAGCAGTTAGTTATTCTTTTATAGCAACTTGTGAAAATATTTCTAGTCCTCGGTGATTACCACTAAGGGTTTTATTTATAGAGAAGTTGACTAGATACATCAAGCTTTTCCAGAACAACTCCATGTATGGACACTGTATTCTGTAATTAAAGTCATTATTTGCCAGAATAATTAATGAATTTGGTGTAGATATTCTAGAAGATATATAAATCTACTGTAATATATTCTATGACAGGTATTCTGGGCAAACAAGGCTACAGAAATGTGAAAAAGTTTCTAAAAGTATATTTAAGTGAAACTACTGTAGGTATCTTTAAGAGTAAAGTTATGTGAACTATATGACTAAGCAGAAAATCAGATATGACATTTTAAATTTGCATTGCAAATTCCTGCATTTTTAGTTACTATTGTTCCAAAGCCAATTACATGCAGAAAATAACTACTGGAAAAAAAACCAAAAATCTTACTTTCATGAAGTAAGGAGAAACTGATTAGGTGATATTTATTAGGTGTATAATAATTTTTTTTTTTTCTCTCAATCCTTTTTTTGGATATACAGCATAGGAATGACCTGTAATATTAAACAAAGAAAATCTGTTTCAAATATTCACTAGGACTGCAGTCTGCACCGTGGGCTACATCATGGTTTCAGATTGGGGAAACAGTAGAAATGAATGGGAAGCTTCAGCCTGATTCCAACTAGACAGCTGCACATGAAAAAGACCTGTCATGATGTTGGCAGAAATCAATCAGCACTTTGTTGGGTTTCTCACTCCAATGAAGTACTGAGCTGGCAGTAAAATTAAAATGTATTCCCGCTGCGAGGGACTATCCTTCCTCAGGGATGAAGAGCGCAGCTGATGGAGTGTGTGAGGACTATGTTGCTGCCCGGGCATCTGCGCTCTGTGGCAGAATAGCGTATTTTCATCTCCTAAGCTATTCCTGCTGACCCAGTCCACAAGCAATGCATTTGCTGAAAATTGCTAATAATATATCAGTAAATCTTAAATAATGCTTACTCTAGTGGTAGACAGGGAGCACTTGTGTTGACAACTATCATTACTTATTTAATTTATAATTACTGAGAGACTCCGATTGAGACATTTTTTAACATTCATTCAACTTCTATTTAAAACACAAAAAACCATTACAAATCTTGTTAATGTAAGCTTAATGATTCTAGCAGAAGTCCATATTCCTAGTCACAGAAAACTGGCCTTGCCACTGCCTGTTTTAAACCATAAGTAGCTGAAAGTAAGTATCGATTCTAAAAAATAAATGTCTGATAAGCACAGCGGAGTTACATGTGTGACAGTGAGTTTAGTTGTTAATAATAGACAAAAAATTAGAAAAGATAAAAAATAATGCTTACTGAAATCAATGGCAGATTTAGAAACTGCTGCAATACTTGGGCGTGTTTATATCAGACCATATTCCATCACTTATTGCAAAGATCACACTATCATTACGACAGCATTTCTATCTCCTTAGGTCTATCTGAAGTCATGATAATCTACCTCACACAAAATTTGCCTTTCAGCGCTTTCATAACACTGCAAAATCTAACTCATCAAAAGGGAAGAAATGCTGAAAAGGTGTTTTTTTTTTTAAAAAATCATCCCGTTATTTTATTAAGTTTTAAAAAAAAAAATTGGCCAATCTTAGGCAATCTTTTTTGGAGCAATGTAGGAAGTTTCATACCTGTTCCTTTGAAGAAAGGAGAATTCTGCATAAATGTGAAGATGTGGTTGTTTTATGGCAGCTCCTCAGCCATAACAGCTTTTATAACTGTTGGAAGAATTTAAATGCAATTAGTCCTTTACGTGTCCACCTGTTGTCTTAGAGTAAAAGAAAGTGATCTTTTTAGAGGCTTAAAAAAAATAATCCAATGATCCAGCTCTGGAAACTTTTAGATATCAGAAAAAAATCCACTGTTTTTAACAGATGTGTTGGCTAATCCTCAAACTAATGAGGTCTGAGGGAGTATTCTTCAATTGTAAGTATTTCCACTAAAATATTTGCAAAAGTACACAATGAATTCAAGTATTTTTGGAAGGAAATATTTAGGTGCTTTCTCATGACAAAAAAAGTAAATTATTCTGTTGACAGTTTTCAGGGGTTGTTCCTTTTTATTTTGATTGATTCTGCTTTTTCCTACAAAGGTGCTGAAATGGGCTGGTCGACTAGGATTATTGTACAGTAATTCACAACTGATGAACAGTAAATCAAGATTTTTTTTTTTTCAAAATCAGAATACTGATCTGGAAACCTCATTCTTCTTTTATACTCTATGAAATAAACTGATTACATGTCTAAAGGACAGAAAGAATAAGAGGAGAGGGTAAAATATAGAAGTGCGTTTTTTTCTAGCAGTTTCTCTGCAAGCTTTATAGATAATTAGATTTTTAAATATCTTCGTGGATCATGTCTGCTCTCTATAAACTGCCCTGAGTAACTGTAGCTAAACTTGCATATTGCAAGTGCAATGTGTTTTGCACAGGTATCATGGTATATACTGAAATGCTGATATCTTAATTTCTATAGTGTCCTATTGCTTGATTGTTTATTAATGGTTAAAACAAAGATAACTGTGAACTAAGTAATTTCTCTTATAATACAGCAAACAAAAAAAGCAATGAAAGACAATTTGACTGATGCATTGTTTTTAGCTAACCCAAGATAATGAAGGTAAACTGGGATGAAGAATGATAAACAATACTAAACTGTAAGTGGCCAGGTCTACTAGACTGGTGAGAATGGCTCTTCTTATCTGTTAAAATTGGTGGATCTGGCAAAACAAAAACTGAAACAAAGGCTCCCCCTAATCCCCTCCAACAACTCATCAGTGCTCCCTGGAGCCGCCTTGGTAGTTTCTGACCCTGCACTAGAAATCACTCTGCAGAGAGAAGGTTTCTGCTCAGTGCTGGGGCAGGCGCAGGCGCTCTGCTTACTGAGCTTCAAGGGTGAAATCCTAGTCATATAGAAGAAAATTGGCTTTGTTGGGAATCCTACCAGGTAAATAAATGACTCATAATGTGGTTTAAATTTCTTTCAGATCCAGTGTTCAAATGAGTGCATTACACCACACAGGCTATCAGCGTTTTCTTTCAACCCAGTAACGTTTTAATAAAATGGAAAATCTAATTGTTAAAGTGAAAAATTCTGAGTGATTCAAAGTATTAAAGGAGGGAAAACAAATACCGTTACTAGCCTGATACTAGATTAGTTAACCTAATCAGTTACTTAGATGATTGCCTTAGCCAGTTAATAGTATTATTTATTAAAGTCAAATTTGGATAAAATTGAATTGAAATGAGAACATTTTGCTAGTACGTCCAAAATAATACACATAGTCTGAAAACAATATTTAAATGTTCTAAGGAAAGAAACATCTTAATGGTCTCTCAACAGTACAGCGCGCTCTGTAAAACCTGACCTCAAATAATAATATAAAAGTAGTGTACAACCTAGTTATGCATGTTTATATTCTACTGACATTTGTAGGTGTTGTGTATATACTCTAGTCCAGAGCTTGGCATTGTAATAGCTTTGATCCCATGACTTTAAATTTAATGAGAGAACTTCTCAGTTACTGCAAGGGGGCAAAATTAGGTCCAAAATACTTTGTGTTGTTATAAAAAAGAAAAAAAAAGTCTGCTAGTATTTGCTCTGACTACCTTTTAACATACATATTTACCACATTAAAATTTCATAACAAATACATAAATCAAATAAAGCTACGCTCATCCTGACACTATTTCAGTTCCAGAAAAATACCTACTAGATCTTTCAAGGTTAAGAAAACAATAAAATAAGAGTACCCATTCAGTATTTTTTTTTTTACTTTTGTGTCTTGCATTCATTATCATTAAAAAAAAAAGTTATCTTAATTTGAAATTGGCTATAAAGAAGAACAAAACCATAGAGAACAAAGCAGAAAATACCATTTGATTATTGTGATTGCATCTTGCACTTGGGGTGCACGGTCTGTCTCTAAACTCTGACTCATCTGCCACCAGCAGGCTTTAAGGTGATAATCACCCACACAGAGCTATTTGCACATCATGTCTATCCTATCCTGTATCTAATTATACCCTTTATAACAAACTGTTTAGCATAATTAGTGGAGTTATGCTTTACAGGAATAAAGGTAGAAGCTATAGTTTAGAAGATTCAACTTTTTGAAGGCATACACATACAGATTAGTAACTTTGGTATTTGGTCACAATAACAAACATTTTGGTGTGTTGTTCTATGTAAAATTGTACAACCATTATTTTAGCAAGTAAAATAATGTAGTTTTCAGAATATTTACATACTGTATATAAGCATTGCTTAAAATTATGAAATCGTTTTGGGACTCATTAATTGCTAACACTTTCACCAGTATTTTTCCAGACATGGCTGAAAAATGCTGAAAGGACCAGCACTGGAATCAAGAATGCTGGAAATGACCAGAGAACCTATTATTCAACTGATGGACAACAGCAGGTACAAATGACCTTAATGGGAAAGCTCTGATTTTTTTTTTTTTTTCTTCTAGATGATCAGAAAGGATGTTTACTTCATGACCACTCTTTCTTTGTGTTCAAGCTTTAATGATGAGCTGCTTTCATACAGGATCCTTTTAGGTAAAAAAGGAATGGAGAATGATACATATATGTGCCCACACGAAAATATATTCTATTTTTCTTTGCTTGCTTTCATTGCAGTCTTAAAAGTGTGAAATGAAAATCGCTTGCAGTGGTATCTTCTTTGTATGCTGGCAGTTTAGTCTTCATAACCCCTCGTCCCAACCCCATCCTCCTTATATGCTAGGAAGAGCTTGAAGCACACAAAAGCCAACGCCCTCCCATTACTGTTTGCTGCCAGGCAGAATAAAACCCAAACTGTATCTCCTGAGAGAAACCTCCTGTTCCCAGCTGGGGAAAAACTCTGCTGATGTGAACACAAACGTTGTGTTTCATATCTGCTGACAGGAACACGAACATTGTATTAGCATAGACAAAAGAAGAATTCATGCAGAATCCGTTAAAGTGATACACTTCTACACCAGTGACACAGCCAGGAGCAGCCTGAGGAGTACCGAGGATCACAGAGCCCTGGGAGCAGCGGTAAGGGACTCTGGAGCGCAGGTAATTTTTTTCATCAATCCTCCCGGTCAAAGGCAAGGGGTTTGAAAAGGCCAGTCGAATCTGGTGAACCAACAAATGGTTACCGGAGTGGTGCCACAGCCAGGGATTAAGCTACCTAGACCATGAGACTCGCTTTGAGAAACCCAATCTACTGGGGACTGGTGGGGTCTATCTGTCAGAGAAGGGGAAGAGCATCTTTGGTCGTAGGCTTGCCAAACTGGTGAAGAGGGCTTTAAACTGAAGTTGCTGCAGGAGGGGAACCTCAATCCATCCCACTCCTACCAGTTTGATGCCAGTACCAGCAATAGATGCCTAGAGCCTGGAGAAGGATCACTGGTCAGCAGGAGAGCACTGGAAAAGCAGCAGTAATGAATTCCAGCCAGTAAGTCAGCTCCATCGGGTGCTCAACTTAAATGCCTCTGGCAAATGCACGTAGCATGGGGAATAAACAAGAGGAGTAAGAGATGTGCGCATGCCTGCAAGGCTGTGATCTTATTGGCATCACGGAGACGTGGTGGGATGGCTTCTATGACTGGAGTGTTGGAATGGAAGGATCAGGCTCTTTAGGAAGGACAGGTTGGGGAGACAAGGAGGAGGTGTTGCCCTCTGTGTCAATGACCAGCTGGAGTGCATGGAGCTCTGTCTGAGGAGGGATGAGGAGCTGACTGAGAGCTTATGGGTCACGATTAAAGGGAGTGCAGAGACAGGTGGCATTATAGTGGAGGTCTGCTACAGGCTACCTGATCAGGAAGACCAAGCAGATGAGGCCCTCTATAGACAGATAGGAGCAGCCTCATGTTCACAAGTCCTGGTACTCATGGAGGACTTCAATCACCCTGATACCTGTTGAAGGGACAACACAGCAGGGCATAAGCAATCCGGGAGGTTCCTGGAATGCCTTGATGATAACTTCCTTCTCCAAGTGATAGAGGAACCAATGAGAGGTGCTTTGCTGGATCTTGTTCTCACCAACAAGGAGGAGCTGGTGGGGAATTTGAAGCTCAAGGGCAGCCTTGGCTGCAGTGACCATGAAATGGTGAAGTTCAAGATCCTTAGGGCAGTGAGGACAGTGCGCAGCAAGCTCACTACTCTGGACTTCACGAGAGCAGACACTGGCCTCTTCAGGGATCTGCTTGGTAGAGTACCATGAGATAAAGCCCTGGAGGGAAGAAGGACACAACGATCACCTCCTACAATCTCAGGAGCGATGCATCCCAACAAAGAGGAAGTCGGATAAAAATGCCAGGAGGCCTGCATGGATGAACAAGGAGCTCCTGGACAAACTCAAACACAAAAAGGTAGCCTACAGAGATGGAAGCAAGGACAGGTAGTCTGGAAGAAATACAGAGAAATTGTCCGAGCAACCAGGGATCAGGTTAGGAAAGTTAAAGCCGTGACAGAATTAAGTCTGGCCAGGGACGTCAAGGGCAACAAGAGAAGCTTCTATAGGTATATTGATGGAGAACTAGGGAAAATGTGGGCCCTCTCCGGAAGGAAAGGGGAGACCTGGATACCCAGGATATGGAGAAGGCTGTGGTACTTAATGACTTTTTTGCCTCAGTCTTCACCAGCAAGTGCTCTGGCCACACTGCCCAAGTCACAGAAGACAAAGACAGGGACGGGAATAATGAAGAACCACCCACTGTAGGAAATGATCAGTTTCGAGATCATCTAAGGAACCTGAAGATGTGCAAGTCCATGGGACCTGATGAGATGCATCCGCGGGTCCTCAGAGAACTGGTAGATGAAGTTGCTAAACCATTATCCACCATATTTGAGAAGTTGTGACAGTCCAGTGAAGTTCCCACTGACTCGAAAAGGGGAAACATAGCCCCCATCTTTAAAAAGGGGAAAAAAAGGAAGACCCAGGGAACTACAGGCCAGTCAGTCTCACCTCTGTGCCTGGCAAGATCATGGAGCAGATCCTCCTGGCGACTATGCTAAGGCACATGGAAAAAAAAGGAGGTGATTGGTGACAGCTAATGTGGCTTCACTAAAGGCAAATCGTGCCTGACAAATTTGGTGGCCTTCTATGACAGAGTTACAGCATTGGTGGAAAAGGGAAGAGCAAGTGATGTCATCTACCTGGACTTGTGCAAAGCATTTGACACTGACCCATATGACATCCTTGTCTCTAAGTTGGAGAGACATGGTTTGATGGTTGGACCACTCAGTGGATAAGGAATTGGCTGGATGGTCACACTCAAAGAGTTGTAGTCAACAGCTTGATGTCCAAGTGGAGAACAGTGACAAGTGGCGTTCCTCAGGGGTTGGTATTGGGACCAGTGCTGTTTAACATCTTTGTCATTGACATGGATGATGGGATTGAGTGATTCCTCAGCAAGTTTGCTGATGACACCAAGCTGTGTGGTGTGGTTGACATGCTGGAGGGAAGGGATGCCATCCAAAGGGACCTTGGCAGGCTTGAGAGGTGGGCCTGTGAGAAGCTAATGAAGTTCAAGGCCAAGTTGCAAGGTCCTGCACATGGGTTGGAGCAATCTCAAGCACAAATACAGCCAGAGTGGAGAATGGATTGAGAGCAGCCCTGAGGAGAAGGACTTGGGGGTGTTGGTTGATGAGAAGCTCAACATGAGCCGGCAATGTGTGCTTGCAGCCCAGAAAGCCAACTGTTTCCTGGGCTGCATCAAAATAAGTGTGGCCAGCAGGTCGAGGGAGGTGATTCTGCTCCTCTACTCTGCTCTTGTGAGACCCCACCTGGAATACTGCATTCAGCTCTGAGGGCCCCAACACAAGAAGGACATGGAGCTGTTGGAGTGAGTCCAGAGGAGGGCCACAAAGATGATCCGAGGGCTGGAACAACTCTCCTATGAAGAAGTTGAGGTTGTTCAGCCTGGACAAGAGAAGGCTCCGGGCAGACCTTATAGCAGCCTTCCAGTACCTGAAGGGGGCCTACAAGAAAGCTGGAGAGGGACTTTTTACAAGGGTGTGTAGTGATAGAACAAGGGGTAATGGTTTTAAACTGAAAGAGGGGAGATTTAGATCAAATCTAAGGAAGAAATTCTTCACTGAGAGTGGTGAGGCACTGGAACAGGCTGCCTAGAGAAATTGTGGATGCTCCATCCCTGGAGGTGTTCAAGGCCAGGTGGGATGGGACTTTGAGCAACCTGATCTAGTGGAAGGTGTCTCTGCCCATGGCAGGGAGGTTAGAACTAGATTGTCTTTAAGGCCCCTTTCAACCCAAACCGTTCTGTGATTCTAAAGCAGCCACAACTAATAAATCTTTTTTGGTTTTATGTGTTACTTGTACTTCTGTTGAATTCTCTTAGAGACCAGGATAAATTTATGGGTTCTATCCTTGTTTAATGATAATTCCGCTATTTCTATTTTACAGAAAAGATTTTTCAAAGCATTGTGCAAATAGAACTGTTTTCCCTCTGAGCTATTTAAGAAAAAAATACATGAAAAACCCAAGCAGAATATCAGTATTTACTTGTGCTCATGAAGAGATGCTTATGCTTCATCCTTCCCAGGTAGGCAAAGAAATTAGTTGAATTCTACCACATATTATTCCAAGACATTTACAGCAGATTAAAGATAAAGCATAGAATTGCAGAAACTCTTTTATTTCCTATGGAACGTTAAACAGAATTTTTTCCATATGTGATAGATAAACTGTACTAACCACCCCAGTGTAAAATACAAAGAGGTCAACAATGCATCCTTTCAGGTCACCATTGTTTAAAAGGTATTTGAGTTTCCCTATTAAGTTTTCAAAGGCCAACATCTGCTGATGCTCAGAAATGGTAGATGTGGTGACGAAGGCTGTATGGAGTGTGAAGTGAAAACACAACCATATAGTCCATGCAACACAGTACTAAAAACTGTAGCACAACCAAACTCCAAAGAGCTATTTTCCCATTCATCCCATTTCTGTTATTAACGGCAGGAATATTCCTGAGAACAGTAACATAAACTTCTCTTTCATTTAATTCTTTTTTTTTGGTTATAAAATAGATGTACACACACAAGGTTTTGAAAATAGCACATCACTGTGCATTTGCAGTCATGCAGATACCAAAGGAGATACTACAGTGGGAAAAATACACGATGAAGATTGAAGGCTTTCATTTGCACGTTATTGTCACTGATGCTGTTTCACTATTTAAAGCTGCGAAACAGATGCCACGGCATTCAACTGTTAACATGGCTCTCGTTTGCAAGGAGGTTAGTTTTGATGGCATTTAACTTGCTGTCTAGAGCTTAACAAATCAGCGCCATTCATGAGCTTAAGTAAACTGAGCTGATCTTTAAATTGACAGACCTGACCCTGCATCATAAGAAGCGAGGCAGTTTTACCCAAATTACTAGAAGCTTTTCAGCTGGATATCAGGAATAGCAAATTGGATTTTACTACTGTGATATTTTATCATTGTGACAGTCCTGCATCACACACGTTGTGTCTAAAGCCTCTGCAAAGCTGAGGCTGTGGGGAATATTTTTTTAGTCAGCCGCAGCAGGATCCCATTTCTACCTGCCTGCTTTATTGTAATCAGCTAACATGTCGTGACTGCGTGCACTTCTCAGCTATGGAACTCAGCTAGACTCGCTGCTGAGCTACTGTGCACTTAGTCTCTTCAAGTGTTTTATTTAATTACCCATCTATTTCATTGATATACTAGTTCTTTATATAACAGTGTTACGGTTTTGTTATGATTTAAGTGTAATATTTTGGTGCTTCAATTGCATGCAGGAAAGCAGATTTTTGTGAAGGAACCCAATTCTCTTTGTTTTGTGGAGTAAAGCCCAGTTCAAAGGCCGCTGGACTTAATGCAAAAATTCCAGCAGATACACTGCATTTGCTAAGCTACTTCATAAAAATGAAAACTCTTCCGTCTGGTCTTTGAATTTACACACACATATACCCGCATGAAAATTAATGGTCCTCTACTTTTCTGTTATTTGCAAACACTGTGTTTTTTTTTTTAAAAGATGCTCAACAGATATCTTCTGTGGAACAGTATCATAATTCTCTGTAAAACATTGTTTTATAGCACTCAGTTTTGATCTGCTCATCAGAACTGATCAGAAAATCTGTGGTTGAAGGCAGATGTGTTGTCAGGAGTGACATTTTCTCTGACCACGTAATACAGTTACATGTTAATGCAACAGAGGAAGGCCAATACATAGCCCCTGCACTATAGAGCACGTTTTCAGAGAAACATTATCTACAACAGAAAGGGATGTTGGGAAATTAGATCCAAGAAGCTGAATGACAATGCAAAACAATACTGGTTTTATTACTTACTACCAATACTGGAAATACTGGGTATACCTGTAGAGAAAGAAAACACAGAAAAGTACAGTTAGCTGTTTGCTCTAGTTGGCTAATCTATTACATCTAAGATTCTGAAAATAATTTTCTCCTAATTTTCAGAATATTGCATCAATACATAGTTAAATCTAAGCAACTGCCAATATGTACCCAGCCCTTTGTAAACGCAGAGTCTTTAGATTTTTCAGTACGAGGCTGCAGGGGCCACTAAAATGTATTGACAGATGGGTATTTCTGGGACCTGCACCAGCTCTCTGAACTTCATGAATTTGTTCAGAACAGTTTTCTGTCTCAACTAACCAGCCATTAGGTTTAATGCTCTAGATGAAAATATCAGTCATGCATGTATTATGCAGATCTAGGAGAATAATTTAACCAAGGGATAGATGCATTGCTAACTGCTTTGGCCAGCTGCTTAAATCACTTGATACCTTCTGTTGCATTAACTGTATATAGCTATTTTTTAACTCTTTTACCTGATGGTTATTTAAATTAAGCTATGGAAAAGAAAGGTAATTGAGCGAAACAATCTAATGCATTAGGTTGGTCATATTGACTAAGCCTCTCATTGATTTTCTTTTTTCTTTTTTTTTTTTTTTTTTTCAATTCCTAAGCTGAATTAATGCAAGGAAACCATTCCAGAGGCAGATGAGATTTACCAGAAGAGTTTGGGCTGCTGAGGAGTAAAACTCCTCTGCTGGATTCGCAATGCGGGATCTCATATTGCATGATGCAATCCCAACATGTTGCTTGTCATCAAGTCTGCCCTGAAAGGTGTGTAGCACAAAAATATGGACATTAAATCTTTCCTGATATGCCATTTTCTTTAGATTAAATGGCATTCTTAATGGCACTATTGCTAGCCTCTTGCGTTAAAGTCACAAATTGCAGATTGGTATTTAAATCCTGGATATTTGCATCCTTTTAGTTAAATACAGTTTGCCTTTTGTAAGTTTTACTGACTTTTGATGGCATGCATTTTACTGCAGAAATCTGTCTGTTTCTCCATTAAACATCTGCTACGCTGCTTTCAACATCTATCTTGAAGTTCTGTCTTACTCTGAGATGGTATGGACCTCATTCTGCAATTATGCAAACTGGAGCAAAGGAATGTCTTGGGGATAAATGCTATTCACGGTAAGCAAGGTTTTGGAGTCAAGCTGGTAATGTTTCTAACTCGTGGCACAGCTAAGACAATGCTGAAGTAACTGCATTTGCAGAACGGCAACTATAAACAGATCTTTTGTGTTGCACCACACCAGTCCTGGGGCACATGTCAGAATTGCAACTCTCTGGTTTCACATCCTATGGAACCTGTGATCTGGCAGAACACTGGGCACCGCACTGGAGAGAGCACCTGCTGCTAATGGAGCCCCACACTCAGATGTTGTTTGCAAACTTAATTATTTCTACTTCTGCTGAGATTAACATGTATTTTCCAGAATTTTACAATCATGAAGGATTAAAAGCTAAATACAAATATCATCATAACAGAACAATGCTGTTACAGTGCTAAAACTAACAAAAAGTGCTTTTTTTCATTTGGGACAATGTAAGAGAACTTCTATCCCTTTGTCTTAAATGTCAAAAAAGCAGTCAATTTTCAAATAACTTTCCCCGAGGTTTCAATAGCAGCTTGTTTATGCTTTTGCAAGTCATTGTAGCTGTTTTAAATTAGCGGGATTTGTTTTCCTTTATACGCTGATGGAAACTGCACAAATATTAGAGAAACTACAGATACTGCGTTCTCGCGCTCACACTTCCACTGCGAAATGGTATTTGTATTTCCTGTGGGTATACTCCCCCGCCTTGATCCTCTTTCTCTCCTACACGCACATACAAATATTCTTTCTCTCCTGAACAGATTGTAGCAGAGGGAGAGGTTTTCCTGCAAGTCTGCTCTCCTCATTTTACTGTATTTCAAAATTTTCAATGAATTTATGGTGATAAATGCTTCCTGGGCAGAGAATAATGAAAACAAGGCACCTGCTAGCCTGAAGGGCTCTGTATTAACCTTGTGAAGTTCTCTTCGGGTTCTGTTTCAAAAGCTCTTTTTCTATTTCCATGCTGAGTTTCTGGATTGGTGTGATCTTCTGTAACCAGCTTTATTTTTGTAATACCAGGTATCCCTGAGAGTGGTGACTGGCCTTGATAGTGCACTACTTTACGCCCTTTATGCTAAAGTGTGAGAATGGCACATCTAAGTTTGTCTGGAAAAGAGCTGGTTATGCAGGGCCACGACGCAGGATCTATTAACACTCTGTGAAAACCGCACATATGACGGGAAAATTATTCTTAGTAAGAGTCTTTTTGTGAGATCTGGAGTGCAAGTCCTTAGGTAACGAGGCCCAGGAGGTGCGATTCTGCCTCTCCCTCCCTGTGGATGTGGAGGCATGTGGGGGCCCGAGACATGGCTTCTCCTGGGGCACCACCGCCGGGGACGCCAACACGCTGCGGGGAGTCATCCCACCGCTGCCGGCCCTTTGGATGGAAACTGGTATGTTACGTGACGTGCATCGTTTCCAGTCAGCCTTCTATTGAAATCTGTGAGTGCTTTGCAGCAGTGAAATGATGTGAACAGGTTAGAGAGAGAGATGAAGAATCAGGCCCATTACTTCCCTTGATGCGCAACTCTATTCAGCTAGACATAAAGAGTAAATAAAACCAAGTGACTGTATTTATGTATATTCAGTTGTTAAACCAAAACAATGTTCAGTCTAAATTATCTTCCAGTTGAAATCACTGGGATAATTATTACTGGTAATAGTTTTATAGTGAGGAAACAGCAAGTAAAGGTGCAAAGAAAGTTCAGGGGTACCTACTGCCTCTGAAATGGCAGACATTGCAGATGAAAGTCTACTTGACTTGAGAGTGGTGGTTTGGCATATTACATGTTCACTGTGAGTGCATCTAAATATACACTTGCATTACTTGAGAGAAAAAAATCTGGTGTTTTCCTTGCATACGATCTGCATCTGCCCTGTAATTTTCTCATTTCTCCTTTTTCCAGAAATTGGTCGTTTTAGCTATTAGCTACCATGGAGCTGACTATTGAGAATCAAGGAAAAAGCAAATCAGATGCTAGCAAAGAAAGCAAGTTTTTGATTTCTTCTATAGTTTCTGTCAGTGGGAAATCTGTAACACAAAGGAACAGCATCAAGCTTTTGGTGAGAAGGGCCACATTGCTGCTTCCAGTCTCAGGGTGGGTCACACACTGCAGTCCCTCTTATCACTTCCATCGTCAATGCCAGTGTGCGCTTCCCACCAGCAGCGCAATTAATGCAGTCGGGCTGCATCTCTTCCTGGGCAGGGAGTATGTGTGGGATGAAGGAATTATTCCGTCAATTCAGTCTTGGTTACCATCTTCCCCATGGGCTTCTCTGCCTCTTCTCCATCACAAGCTGAACATGCACCTGCCATAGGACAGGGAGCCAGGGCCAGGTTCCAGCTGCTATCAAAACACTACACCCAGCTTGCAGCTGGCTCACATGCAGGCAAAGAGTGTCACCAAGAGCTCAGTGAATTATCCAGGTGAGGTGAATACAGCCCAGAGACTGAGAATTAAGACTGCCTTCTATGAAGGCATGGCAGGATATGATAGTAAATAATCCAGTGCAATTTTGGATTCATATTAATTGCTGATCAAAGCTGTGTGAGAGCTTTTCTGACAAAAGAGACGTCCTTATAATTGCACTCTATACTGTACATTTTAACTCTTAAAAAGGAACAAAATATAGAGCTTTCCATAGCAAAGAGTCAGAGCAGGGCTGTTTACGCCACATCTGATCTTTTGCTAGAATATCTGTGCTGCAGCATGACAGCAGTCCCCGCAGTGAGTCTTTCTTCCCTTTGCAACTCCTCCACTCAGGCATGATTGCAATATCAGATCCTTAGCATCCATTTCAGAAGTTTGGAATTCTCTAGTAATTTAAAGCCCTGAGAAGCTGGAGGCACCTAGCATCTTGTAATCCCTCAAAGGGAGCGATCATTATGATCGTAGGGGTAAACTTTTCATGTATTGCCAAACCTCTACTCAGCCAAAAGACCACACATAGTGAAAGACACAATTCTTATGAAATTTCGCATGTGTTTAATTGCAAGAGCCCCAGAATCCCTGCTACTGTTAATTTTGCAGTTGCTTACTCTGTAAAAATTGAAAATTTTTCAATTCCCAGAAAAAGAATGAAAATGAAGAAAAAGAATTAGATGAAGTTTGTTATCTTCCACCTCTGCTTTCCCAAATAGTATCACCACAAATAAATGGGACAGAGAAAATATTTAGTTATTGATTTATTGGATAACACCTTTTAAAATCTGGACCCTTTCTCATGATGTTTTAGTGACTCCAAACCAGTTTTGAAAACTCTCTCTCTAGGAAACTCCCAGTGAGATCAAATTATTTTTTTCAAGTAATAATTTATTGATAGAATATTGGATATTAGAAACTTCAAAAAGTCTGAAAGACCATGTCTAGAACTTTGAGTGTCTTAAAACAGACACTTTGCCTTCCCATACTGCCGCTTAAGGACCAGAACCCTCTTTCATTTCTCCTCTTCACTGCATATGGCAAAATTAGAGTTGTTTGAAACCAGTGATGGATGGAAACAATTCATTTCCAGCAACAGATGCCACTATAACCAGCACAACCAACCGACTCAGCAGGGTCACGCACGAGGATAGAGTGCTGAAGAATAATTTTTCAAGCCCTGTTTTGAAAAATATAGCACATGGTATTTATAGTGCATTGGTTTTTAGGTATGTACCTGCAATGTTTTGCTGGCCATTGCACTTAAGATACCTTGTTGGAGGGAAGTTAGTTCATCATTTGCAAATTTTCTAGAAACTTCTGTCTTCCTGAATGCTCAATGCACTACAGTTTTGCCCCCACCACCAGGTTTCCCAGCCTGACACAGCTTTTGTTTGACATCTTCCTGTGGCTTTACATCTTCTGTAAGCTTCATGAGCCAAAATTAATATGTAGTATAAAATAGGAATAATAAGAAGCTTTGCTGTTTTGCAACTTATTATTGCATTCATATCTTCCTTTTTCTCTATGAAAGATGTTATCAAAATCACCAAGGAGCAACATTTTATCTCTTAAGCAGGAGTGCCCCATTCCTTCAAATTGAGATCACCTCCTCTACCTCAGTCAGGAAAACAGGCATTGGAAAGCTCCTTCCAGTTGTTTGGAAGAATGAGGCCCTTAGAAAATGGCACACTACCTACTTTATGAGTCTGCTTTGACACGACAGCAGGATGTGTGATCTTTTCAGTTACAAGGATACATGCTATTTACATTCCTGAATAGAAAGCCTGCCATCACACAAACTCTTGGCCAACTTCATTTATTCAAGTCCTTCAAGACGACTTAGTGTCAGCAAATATTCATGGGGAAAACTACAAACAGATGAGGGTAATCAGTGCAATACTTCAAGTGCCATATTTTTTCTGCCAGAAACTGTTTCTGTGGCAGCTGTGCTGTAGTGATGCCTCATCAGTCTTTTCCCATTTGGGGAGGATGAAGGCCATTCTGCTGAGACAGAGGTGGTACTATCAGAGGGGTACCCACTGCAGAAGAAATTCAGTAAACTGAGTGAGACAATCTGCCTAACTGTTGACTGAAAAGAACCACCAATGTTCCCTGTGTTCTGGTCAATCCTTTGTTTCACGTTGAACTGCAAATTAGGGAAGTCATCTAACAGCTGGGAGGCGGTTTTCACCGAGTGTCCAGCACTGCTGGTACAGGTTATTGGTTGTGGAGGGACTGACAAAAAGCGAGCAAGCTTTGATGGATGGCAGCCCAGCATAGTCTTAGACAGCTCTGTCTGACAGACCAAAGAACATAAGTGCCAAAGATGATCTAAACAACAGGAGGAAGAAAAGGACTAGTGCTGTCAGACACATATGACTGCTGAGGAGAAAAGCTATCTTGTAATACCAAGTATAGAGAAATTCAATAAGTTCACTTTGAGTGTCAAAACATATTGTAGAACAAACTATCCATAGAATGTGGCAGCACAAGGGAATAAATGTAATCACAAAATAGTCAATAAAATAGAGTGAAAATATAAAAGAAATGCTATGCGGGAGACAAACGGGGAAGTATTGTTAGCGCTAGTGAACAACAGGCTACTCTGTGTCTTTCAGAAGCAAAGCTGGGAGAACACGTTTTGCCTTCTCCTGAGAAACTCGTTGACTTAAAATAAGAAGGATACAGAAAACAGCTTTACACCAAGATTTAGGCTATGACTGGAGTATAAGCTAGAATGGTCTTGTATTTCATAAGCTGTAGCTTGAGAAGGTATAATAAAGTCTTTGGCCACAAAAAAATGGCAGAAGCAGAAGAGTGGAAACGAGAAGTTCCGGTTGGGAAAGATTTTGAAATGGACATTAGGCTTCTTGTTGAATCTGAGCAAATTTCCTGAATCCAGAGAATCTCAAGAAAAGTGATCTTTTTATTGTGTGTAAACATTTTCTGTTTCATTTATATAACTATTTTAGTTGTATCTTATTTAAACACACTCATAAAAAAACCTTCAAATCCCTTTAAAATTTCAAATATTTTGGTCTTAGATGGAAAAGATAGACTCTGAAAATTGGAGAAAGGAAGAGTATCAAAGGGATACTGTATTACTGGATTATGCAAAATGTCCTCACGGAATTGAAGTAATGCATCAAAGGAAATTTAGGGTCAAAACAGGTAAGTTAATTGTATCAACATGTTCCAGCAACTATTTACAGAATTTATGCCTGACTAGGGAGAGTATAATGCTAAGGCTGCACTGCTGACCACATGATGGAGACGGTGACATAAATGCAACAGGGTAAGTGAAATTACATTGGCTGTGCAGAAATTTTACACAATAATGCAAAATTTCATATGGTGCAACACATATGGCATTAAATGAGGAAGTGACAAAAGAAATGAAGCTTTTACATACCACAAATGATTGCTGTTTGTAGCAAGTAATCAGACAACCCACAAGATGAGAAGCTGATCTAGCTCTGAGTAGTACATAGCACCCGATTCAAGCAGTTTTCAGAGAACCACTTCTGGACTGAAAGTCAACATAGTTGTTGAGAAGGAAAGGACAAAAAACATCCACTGCAGTAATATTTAACTTTCAGAGTGCGAGCGGATAAAAATGAGGAAGTTAGTTAAAAGAAAAATGAAAAGAACAGCTAAAAAGATTTAATGCAAACAGCATGGAGGCAGGCTAGAGACAGAATAATCACATGTAACCTATCAATTTTTAAAAAAATTATAAAAATCAACTATCTTATAAACAAACAAAAAAACCCCAACACCTAACCCAAAACAGCAGAATGAAGGAGATTTTGGAAAGACATCCTTCAAAAGTGTAAGCAATCTCAATGGAGAAAGAGAGGGAAAAAAAGCATAAAACCTGTCAAGTTAAATATAAACCACAGTATTTTGAGAATCAACTTGCTACAGACATAAAAATTAGTATTTTTTTTTTGTTAAAATAACCACACTAGAAGCAGAAAGAAGTGCCCAGAGAGATGTTTGAGTAGATAGGTAATCAAGGCATAAAAAGTACTGAATATTGAATTAATTGTTTTCACGAATGTTCGCAACAAAGGAGGTCAGAGAGATTCTCACAGTTTGAGAAAGTTTATCAATCACCTGAAGGTGTTTTAGAAGACATAAATAATATCAAACAATAAGAATTGCCATAAGGTGATGTTCAACGAAAAAAGTATTTTAAAGGAACTCAAATATGACATTTCTGAACTAACTACTGTAACACATAAATTGTCACTTATGTCAGCCTTGGTGCCAGAAGAAATGTTGTAACTGTGGCACAGACTTTAAAAAGGACTCAAGGGCTGATGCCTGTAATAACAAAATACACAGCAGACATATTTTTATGCCACTGTAAAAGATCCATGTTGTTCTCATGTCTAGAATATCACGTGAGTTTTAGCCTTATTAAATAAAAAAATGACATCATAGATCTAGAAGAGAGCAAGAAAGCATGGATGACCAGAGATGTGGCAAAGTTTTATATTTGATAAGGTTAAACAGATTTAAGATTTCTCATTTAGAATATAGATTGGAGAAGTGGACACATCAAGTCTATATAATCATAAATAGTACAATGGATGTAAATAGGGCTGCATTATTCTCTGTTTTTCTTATCTAAGGAGGTACAGACCTAACCAAAGAAAAACATTTAAAGCAAACAAAAGGAAATATATTTCACTCATTTTGTCATTAAAACGTGAAATGTATTGCCATAGGATGTCACCAGGATCAAGCTTATGACAGCTGCATCTCTCTCTCCACTCAGCAGCTAGCAACCACTGGTGATATAATGGAGGGTCCAGCTCAGAAAGCTAGTTTATTGCTGGCAGCTGGGAAGGCAAAGAAGAAATCTTTGTACGTTCACCATACTTCTTCCCATTTGCCATAAATTTCTGCTGATGATCATTGCTGAAGTCAGGATTTGAGGGTAAGTGGAGCATTCGTCAGCTCAAACAAGGTTACGTTTTCATGATGCTATCGTAATAATAGTAATAACAATAATTAAAAAAATCAGAAAAGTGCCTATTACTTGCCAAAGGTTTTGATTTTTGATGGAACTGTATACGTGATGGAATGCAATAATGCTGAAAGTTGTTTTAACAAGCTTCAGGCATCCTTTCGGTGGGCGCTAATTCCACTGTTCCGTCTGGTGTGTGCTCAACTGATTGGAAATGATGTAACTGATATGGAAAGCTGCATTTAGAAAGATATCTGTTTTCGTGTTCATATGTATCTTATTCCTAGCTTAGATGATTGCTGGGGAAGCAACTGCATTTTATATATATATATAAAAATGTATATATGTGCATAAATACGTATGTATGAGTGTGTATATATATAAAAATATATAAAACCAACCTGGTAAATCTCACCATTTTTTCCAAACATAGCTTTAAAATATTAATTCTGTGAGCCACACTCACTTTTTGTAACATGCAAAAAAGTGAATACTCTTACAAAATGTTTTTCTCCTGCTTTTTGGAAGTTCATTTTTTTTCTGCTCAGTAAGAATTTTATCATAATTTCATGCTCCCACACTTCACGGTTTGTTACTTGGTCTATTACTCTCACATTTAACTTGATAAGGTCCTGCTTCCTATGATATTAATTTTTGAGTTTTGATTCTTCACAGCTGCTGCTTTGAAGTCTTAGATAACATTCTGAGCATTGCACATTGCTCCTGGTTTTAAACTTTTCATTCAGCTGCAGTACATAGCTCTGTTTCTCCCAAATAACTTTTCAGTAAATTGTTATATTCATGAATGTTTTGCTTTTAATCAGGGCAAAACTGTGGACTCTTTTCTTAAAAGAAGCTAGTAACTTCTGTCAAAAGGTTTGCTGATTTATCCTCATCTTCTTCAATCCTTTCTTCAAAGGAATTTAAGTCTGTTACTCAGTTCAGGAGGATTCTGAATCATTGTGTATTTCATACATGCATGAAAGGAAGAAGTGCAGCTCATGCTTGTCTTTGTGCCCTCTCTTTCAGCGCCATGTTCTTTTTGACCCAGTCCTGTCCAGGACCAGGAAATGCAGCGGTCAGTAACTTCCTTTGGACAATATGAAAAGTGTGCTGGAATATTGAGTATGTGTGTTGTTGAAAGGCTGTTAGCTGGAATCAATCAGATATAAAAACTCAGGTTTTGCCTTCACTTTCCCCCTTCAACACTTACAGTGATCTGAAGAGTGCATGTGAATCTGGACTGCAGATCAACATCAGGTAAAAACTTCCTTTACCAACCTTTAGATCTTTAGTTATTAATTGGAAAAATTTGGTCTGAGATTTTTAAACTTTCTTAAATGGACAAAAAATGAGCAAGGACCTCATCTCACATGTTGAGCTGAGGTTATTTTGAATATCGAGGCAGTAAGGATGTATGAACGGAAAGCTGAGGGTGCCATGGCTGGAGCAGTACTGCAGATATTCCCACTGGTTTCTTTCCTCTGCATGTGCTTTTTGTGTGAAGTGTGCTAATTTTTTCATTCCTTAGCCCTTTCTGTGCAGTGTCCAGAGATTTGTCTATGGATACAAACATGCAGTTCTCATGCAAGTCATCTACAACCATGTAAGAGCACAGATGATGTATACTTACAACTAACGCTTACAGTTTGACACCTTGTCAAATTATACGCACTGGGTCATAAAGAAATGACAAACTTTTGCCGATATTTATCTTCCTTCAGAGTCATGACAAGGGACAGAATTTTAATAATGAAATATTCTTATTATACAGAACTACTTACAGATATTAGCAGTGCCCTTAGGTATAGGCAGATAAGAACCAGGGCTCCACGGTCGGCCCTGGTAATTCTTCTTGCATTTTCCACAGTCTGGGCCAGTTGTGTTATGCTCACATTCACAAAGTAGTCTTTTGTTTTCTTCTTTACAGCCAGTAGCATGAAGGTTACACTTACACCTGTTTTTAAAAGGAAGAAAAAAAGTGGGATATTATTTAGAGATGAGTTTAAGTTCAGATTAAGTCTTAGTAAAGCATATCCTATGGCAACCACTCCATTTCTGTGTGTTGTGCCTGTATTGTTGTTTTAGCATGCTTTACAAGATATCATTCAAATACATCTTCAGCTCACACAGATCTAAAAGCAGTAATTTCACCAAGACTCCAAGATGATGAATCTTTTCTTGTTTTCACTAACGCAGCTCCGCTGAGATTAACTAAATTATTCATAATTTTCACTACACACAGGTCTGTAATCTTGAAAATATTCAAGAGTTACTCACTACTCCCAGGAACAAAACGAGTCCTCTGCTTATGTCCTTAGAGAACCTGGCCCAAATTAAAATCCAAATTAGACCCCGAGAGTCTGAGAAAACAGACTTCAATTAAATATCCTCTGTAATGCCACACTTCAGCAGAAGGGAAGCTCACTATAATGGTGTTTTGCCATTCTTGTTCAGCAAGTACTCTCTTGCTCAGAAAGGAAAATTTTTTTTGCCTGCTTTAATTTGATATAGTTCTAGTAGCTGAAGGTCAGAGGAAATATTTTGGTAAGCATGTTTAGTTTTACTTAGAAAAGAACACCTGATGGAAACTTGCTACAAAATCATTAGATACACCAGATTCTGCATCTGGTCTTGGAGCAATCATATTTTCCTTAAATTCCCCTCTTTCCCTGAAACTAGGACACTTACAGAATGGGAAGCTAGTTTCATAAACAGTAAGGTATTGTCACCTCTTTCTGTCCCTTTCAAATAGATGTCAAAACTGGCTAAAATCTGTTTCTGTTTGGGGCTGGAAAAAAACCTAGTATTTAATGACCCTGTCTGTCTGTTTTCCTAATGATTGTACATCTAGTGATTTAAAGGGTTCTCATGTGGGCATTTGTCACCTGTTCCATACAGTGACCAATAATTAGAGCAAAACAACACATGGAATGGCCAAGTGCAAATTAACAGCTGTCAAGCTGACTTCCATTTGGAAGGAATATGACCTGAAGCAACTGGCCACGTACACATATATCCCCAGGGTAAAACAAACTTGCAGTTGTCATAAGTGGCTGCTGGAGAAAATCCACAAGAATCTGTAATACAGTAGATGGTGGAGCATTCTCCTCAGTGCTAGAAATGAGGCAGGTGAAACTGCTGTTATTTGAGCAACGCTCATTCTAAAGAAAAACAGGTTCAGCACCTTTTAAATTGAAATTACCAATATGTATTGAATATGCTAGACAAAAGAAAGTGATTCATTTTTATATCATTTCCAAAACACTGACGCTTAAAGACTACATCAATTGTAAAGTAAATTTTCAATGACCAGCCACTGCCTGTCTGGGTGTCAGTGGACTAGATATGCCTATTCACGGAGAGACTGAAGATTTTGGTAAATGGCATTGTTATTAAGAAAAGTGATGGATGGTTTTACTGTCCACTGGAACATGAAAATGGAAGACTCCCCAAAAGGAGAGACACACAATAATGATAAGATTGAAACATAGAGTCAGAGGAGAAAGAAGCAGGAGAGACTGTGGAGTCACTAGAGTAAATGAGAGAGAGGAACTGATTGGATTTCTTTCAGGGGAGATTTCTCTCTTATTTGGAGGGACTCATCAGTGTCAGAGGCAGCAAACTGATCTAGGCAGGAAGAAAAAGCCAGCTGATTCTGAGGAAAAGCTGTAGTTTGTAGGGCTCTGAAAGGGTGCCGCAGAGTGGTGGGGGAAGATAAATGTAGGTACATCTGCTAACTAGTGTAAATGTGCACAGCTCTGTTAATAAGCACCTGAAAGTAAAGAATGGTTGTGTCAGAAAACCTTATGCAAAGTCTGCATTTGGTGAGATGCCATAGTTGTCATGTTCCTGAAGAGATGGACTGACCCTTCCTCAATTTTACTTGCATGATTAAGTCTTGGGTGGACTCTGGCCTTCTCCATCTCCCACTGCTTCTATCCAGTCCTGTCCCATGCCTCTTCATATGTATACAAAACACATGGATATATTTATATGTATGGGTGTATATATGCATACGCAAAAAATTCCCATAAATTCTTAGGCATATTAATTTCCTTTCATTTCCCACATTCTTTAACTCCACTGTGATCCACCTTTTCATAGGCTGCCTTCTGCTTTCCCTTATTTCCCAGGTAAGCGACCATGGACAGCACGGAATAGCTCTGCTCCCTGTTCTGGTGCCCAGTGTTTTAATTTCTTAGGGCAAGACTGCTGCAGAGGAAGAGCTTCTCAGCCCAGGGCTTTGCAACGTGCCACAGGAGCTGTTCAGTGGTCCACATGACAGGGCCCATGCAGAACAGCAATGGGCAGAGTTTCTGCAGAAGGCATCTTCTGCGATTTTAACCACCAAGCTCCAACAGACAAAGGAAAACTACGATTTTGGAGGTCTGTGTTTGTACCAAATACAGGCAGGTTTTTCAGAAAAACAGCAAAATGCATTTTCTTCTGGAACTAGTTGGGGATCTTCTGTCAAATTTTAAAACCCTGTTAACTGAGGCTTAAAACGATCAGCCCTCATATGGGCATTCAGAACAAATGCACACAAAACAGACAATGCAGGGACATCTTAGCTACTTAGCTTCCTAAATGGAGGAATTACTAACTGGCTCTTCCTGCCCTAAACCAGTAGAATAACCACAAATTCATTCAATCAATGCCTCTCTGCAAGTTAACTTATTTGATTTGTATATATTTTTCAAAGCCTTCCCAGCAGAACTCCCAGAATGCTGCATCCTGCCCATAAAAAAATTCCAAATAATAACACGTTTAAGAGAACAGAGAGCAAACTTTCTACTCACCCCAGTTAAAAAAAACTTCACACCTTCCAAACAAACACCACCACCACCAAAACCACAGCAACGTGGAGAGAAGTATAGCCTTCTGGGAGTATGATTGAAAGTGAATGAGAGAAAACAACAAATTTGATCACTGAAAAAAATAAAGGACTGATCTAAAACCTTTGTGGTCGGAGAATAGATAGTCAAAACCTAACATTAACAACTGAGCAGAAAAAGAGCCGACAATGCTGAATAATCCTAAAACCCCTCAGGATAACTCAAACTTAGCTGTGCTCAATTTCAAGAAGAAAGTAAGGAACAAATGTGGTCACTGTGGTTTTCTACAAGATTAGCTACAGATCAAAGATCAAAGTAAGAAAATACATTTATATTAAAAATGTCAAATGTAGAGTTAATGAGAGCTAAAGTAGGCACAAAAAGAAATGTTTAGAAAAAGAACCCCAAACCACGGAAGGTCAAGCAATGTGTTGCAAAAAACATTACCTTTGCCTTCTTAGTGTATAGGCAACATAAAAGTTGGGTTTGTTACATAAAAGTTAGTGTTATACAAGTGCAAAAAAATCTGTAGATTAATGAAGTCTGAAGAGAGTAAACTGGAGTTCTTGCTAGTGTCAATAACTATACATAGAGTAAACCAGCAGAAGCATAAGCAGAAAAAAGACAGAGGACTGAACCACTGAGGCTCTGATTCTTCTCTCACTTGCACTATTTTTTTGCTGATATCACTTCACAGATCTCAGAGACATTAATCATGATTTCCATAGCAAATCAAGGACGTAGCCGAATACTGAATGAGTGTAAAATGCAGGCAGCGCTGAAACTGAAAGAGAACAAAAAGCATCTGTGGAAAAAAACCTGAACATAAGTTTGGAGGGTACCATGTCTGGGGAAAACCAAGCCAATACCAAATTCTGTGCTGTTGTGGAGAGACATTTTTATGGAAACAAGGAAAAAGTGTTTTGTGTACTTCTATTTTTTCAGGAAGGCTGCACTAGGAATTGGATAATCTGTCCCAGGGACCTCATCAGAGTACATGTATGGACAATTTCAGAGACTTCTGTAAAGCAGAGAAATGCCTGATGTGCTTGAGGGACAGGCTTCTGTGGATGAAGGAAAGAGGTAAATGGGCATAGCGGGGCTGAGAGATGACTAGAACACAATAAAAAGCTACTTCTATTTGCAGGATAAGCACTAAGGAAAATTGAAATATTTAAGGTTATAGAAGGAAGACTATTTAAGTAAAAGTACTACTCAGATGGACCATGAGAGAATCACTCTTACGATGAGATATATTGGAGTGTGAGCAGTGTGAAAACAAAGCAGCAGAGCCTGGACCTTTAGGCATTTCAGATAACTATGAATCAGCTCAGCACCACTGATCTGGTAGCTGATTTGTGCTCCTATCAGATCACTGTCAGGATGTGAACATCAGCTTCCTCCGGAAGACTGCCCAAGTTCAGAGTCCTTCATCTGTCTTGTCTCTTTTTTACGGAAGATTACCTTTCTTTTCTGCTCTAGAGGTAAGGAAATATTTTGTTACCTGATGTGAATATCCGTGATGATAAATTATTACTGAAAATCCTAGGTCCCATTTGTAATTTCTTTAAACACTTGCTTTGAAAGGCTGTTCCTGGCTATTACTGTTTTAACTGAGATAGTAAGAAAAGGCTTAATTAGGTTTACATGCAAAGCACATTAAACACAAAATTTCATATGGCCCTTGTAGAAGCTTCCACTAGAATAATATGGTCAGTTTGGCTGCACATATAAGAATGGAGAAGTTCTGAAAAACCTAAAAAACTGCTTCCACATCCTATATACTGAGTTCCAGATGACAATATTTTATGCCTATATAGTTTTTTGAAATCCAAAGAAAAAAGTCACAAAGTGCTTCATGAGGTATTACGTACACATGCCCAGAAATGCAATTACTGGGTAGCAGTGGGTGGGTAGCAGCTGCTTGGCACGTCAGGTGGGTTTGCATGTGTACCGAGAAGGGATGATTGAGGGAGCTGTAATAAGGAGAGCAGGTAGGATAGCACAGGTTAAGGTATGGCAAATGTAAGAGGCTGTAGGCTGCAGCCTTTGCACTACACTGGCAAGCGGCCTAAGGGCAAAAAAACACCCATGTAAGGATAAACCAAACATCAAGGGCAAAGTGCAGTTCTGAGAGAGTATATTCTCATCATAAATGGTACTGCTGAGGTCTAATGCTTCTTTACAAAGAATATCTGAAGTCTGTCATCATAAATATCAACAACTCCACGAGCAATCAGATTACGTATGGGGAGGTGTGCACCTTGAAACAGCTTTGTACCCAAAGTGCACGTTTGTCTGCCTGGTACATCTGGTGTCAGTTTTTCCAGACTTTTTGTTGTCAATGGTTGTGGGAGCTGCTCTCAGTGCTGAGCTTGTGGAAGTGATACCACATCTCCACAATACTTGTCTGCGTTGGGAAACTTCCATCCCGATCCCAACGTTTCCACAGCTCAGCTGAAATCCATCCTTCCAGCTCAACCTGCGAGGACACTTCCTGCTAAGCAGCCCGGCTACAGCACATGCAAGAAGACATTTCCCTCCAACGTGCAAATTCAATTTTGAATCGCTGGATTGATATTGCTGTCCAACGCTATAAACTCTAATTGTGTGGGAGAACAAATTTGTTTTTCTGACCGCTCATCTTTGACAGACTCATTATTTTGTCATAAAGCAACTGAAGTGATATTTTTGGCAGTTACATAAGGCACGGGAAGCGCTCTGGCGCGTTGAGGAAGATGCAGTGCTGCTGCAGTGGGAGCGGAAGCCCCGGGCGCGCTGCGTTCCTCACAGACTCCATTTCCATACAGACACTGACATTAAAATGCAGTAAATACCACGCAGGTAATGGCTAATAGCGCGCTGATGCTCTTGCCTGTGAGCGGCAACCAACAGACTGGGGGTCACACGAGGGGATCGTTTATGTTGAAGAGATCATTCATGAGAAAGAAAGGCAAGAGAAGCTCTCTGATACATTTTTAACAACTAGCCATATGTTCCTCACTTAGATACATCTTTGGATTGTTCTAGGTCATCGGCAAAGTTTGGAAAATCAACTTAAAACCAGCTTGTACGCCCTCTGCTTGGGCTCTCCGTTTTTATCTGCCACGGGACAGCAGGTAAGCAAAGCCCGAGCTTGCAGAGGAGTCGGCATGTTTGCTCTTCACGTTTCTGCCCACACAATGTGGTGGTGCACATACAACGTAAAATACCATCCCGCACAGTTTTAATTAGGCATTTTAAAACACTGTTAACAACGTTAGGAGCCTTAGTCAGCTCCCCAGTGCTAGCGACTACTTCCAGCACCTTGTTATAGTTGTCCCAAAGGACGTGGCTGTGTTTAGCACGACATCAAACATGTTAAAGCTGTCATCTACATTATGCCTCTCAAGCTTACTAATGACCTTGAGGCAGCTGCACCAGTGAGATTTAGTTTTCTATTACAATGTAGACAAAGATGAAAATTCCATGTTGCGAACACATTTTAAGTGATACCTCAGCCACGAAAGAGGAAGAGATGTAGGTCAAGAAAGCAAAAGTTAGATATAAATGTTAAAATATAAATGTCTTTAAAATACACCATGAAATATTTGGGACAAAACCAGCTTTGCATCTGAATCATTAATTTTTGAGGGTGTGGGTTTTTTTTTTTTGATGCTTTGAGAGAAATTCATCACGATTTGAGAAACTGTCTGTACAAGTAAGTGACAAAACTCTTGTACTGTTGAGTGTACGAGGTAAACATCATGAAAATACTTCGATTAAATCTCTCTAACAGCATAATTCCCTTTCTCACAGGAGTGAGGACTTTCCAAGACTCACAGAGAGCATGTAGGGCATGGAATTGCCTGCTGTTTGCACTAAGCCAGCCCAACAATAAGAGTACACAAGCACAAAATTTTAATATTAACATGTTTGTAAGACTTCATGAAAATACTTAGATTAAATCTCTCTAACAAGTGGAACATCTTTTCATAGAAGATCACAGCCTCAGAAATGTCACATGAATATTATTATTCATTGTATTATAGGATTTTTCCATGTCATGTCAAGAAAACCAAAGTATGCTGGTCCTTATCTTAATTTTCCAAAGCTCAATAGATGTCTACACAGCTTTATTATTAAAGCAGATTTTGTGTGGATGAAAACAAGTATAAGGGACACTACTGTGAAGAAAGAAAGTGATCGCTGGCCAATTTATTTCTGCAAGGATGGAACAGACAGTAAGAACACATACCTAAAAGAGGTCACAAGATAATTATTGCCATTTAGGCTACCAGTGCTCACTGCAGGGACTACCTGTCTGAAGAAGTTCTGAGCTAAGAGGGTCAAAAAAATATAACGACAGTTGGCAATCAGAAAATGGCATGGGTTGCTGGCTGCAAGTAGGTCTGCTGAACAAATGTTCCAGCTCACGTGAAGCAGAAAAGTCAATTCTGTGTTTTATTCAATATTTTTTGAGCTGTATGAATATCTCAGGTTCACATTGCTGTATGGAATCCAAGTCCAAAAAAGGCATTACATCTTTTTCTGAAAGTTATGAAAAGACCCCTGTGGTCTGCTGGTAAAATGTAGTGAGATTAATGAAATGTGAGTCCTTTCTTTCATTTGTTTATTTCTGGAAACGCATTTGATCACCAGTCTTTTTCCCTGTCCCTTTCCCTGAATTTATCTAATACATCATAATCTCCCACTGAAAAAAAGATTCCTTTGTGGAATGGGGCTACATCAATAATAAAGGATAAAAAAATTCAATAATAACAAATATAACTTTGTATAGGTAGATATATTATTCTTTCATTTGCAAAGCAAGGACTAATGTTGGATCAGGTTTTTAAGCTTCTTAAATCTGTAAGTAGCTTTGTGGCTAGAAAAGAAGTTTAACCTGCTCTCAGTAATCCTGCTGCACCTTAGTACCTTAGAATCCAGAGATTTACAGAAGCTTCTTCAACTTTATTCTTTGCTGTTTAGTTTTCACTGCTAAATTTGGGAGGAAATTGAATTAGATTCCCACAGGCAGTATGGAAAATTGGGGAAAATAGCTTCTTATTCTCCCTCAGCTGAATATAATATATCTAGTGGGGAACAGCAAAACCCAGGCACAGAGAGCATGTTTGCTTTGCTTTCTCAGTGGCCTACTTCCAAGTAGTCTGGAAAGCTTGAAATTAAAAAAGAAAACAAAGTCCAAAAGGGCAGCATAATTCCCTTTCTCACAGGAGTGAGGACTTTCCAAGACTCACAGAGAGTGTGTAGGGCATGGAATTTCCTGCTGTTTGCACTAAGCCAGCCCAACAATAAGAGTACACAAGCACGAAATTTTAATATTAACATGTTCACATGCTAGCAAACACTTCTATATATTCTGATTATTTAAGTCAGTGTCAAGTTAAATGCTGATCAATACGAACCAGAACTACAGGATCACTACTGATCAATGTAGATCTCAACCTGCATCTGATTAGTATGTTGTCTGATAGATGCATATTCTCTTCTGTTTTAAGCCAAATGTTAGTGAGGCAGGTCCTTTCGGCTTCACTGCTCCTCTTCCTCTTTCAGACAAAGGGCCACAAGCAACTTTACCTTGCCAAATAAACTGTAAATGTTTCTGAAGTGCAGTGGTTTACTAGATGACATCCTTCCAAACAAACAGAGGCTAATGAAAATGTTTACAAGCTAGATCAGCAACACTCAGAACTCAAACATGGAAAGGAGGAGGCAGTAACATATTAAACTTCTTACAAACACCTCGGTATTTAAGCGTTTGAAACTGTTCTGATTTCTTGGCTAGATAAAACATGTTACAGACCAACAGATCTAAAAATTCTCAGACTTACTTCAGTCTCTCAAGTCCAAAGTCTAATAATCCAAATAAAATAATCCAAAGATGCTTATATCTAGTAGAAGAGAGCAGCTAATTCTGAGTTCGTGTTATTTCCGTTTACCAAATTAAGACACCTATCCTTAATATTAAATAGTTAGACACACCTAGCCAAATGGAATGGCCAAATGCTTTTTTTAATTTTCATTCCACATTCTCTAAGTGTTAAAGTTGAAATAAATCTTAAAATATAGCTGCTGTTAGCTATAGAGAACTAACTTCCATCCCCTTCCCAAATACTCATTTTTTCTTTTTCTTCAGAGATATTAGTTTTCATGGAAATGTGTCAATAAAGAGAGTAGCTATAAAATCTGTTAGAGTTTGCCAGCGGCATGTTCCACAAGTAATTTACCCATGAACACAGTTTGCCAGATTCTTAGCTGATGTAAATCCATCTGGCTCCACTAGAATCAATGAAATTATGTTAAGTTCCCAGTGTCTGAAATGTGGCCTAATTTGTTTCCAGCTTTCATCCATATTATCCGAGGCTCGGTGACTGTGTTTTTAGATAACGACAGATAATCTTTTTATCATTTTAAATGCCAGGTCTGCGATCTTGAACAAGTATGGGATGGAAACTGAGCATCGGTGGAGGACAAGGAGCTCAGGTGTGATATGCTTTTAGGGACACAACTGCTGAGAAGGTAGGATGCTGGTGTTTTACATTGTTCACGTGCATCTGTTTTGCTCTAACCTTTAACCCCAGAAATAGGAAGCTTTTATTGTCTATCTGAAGGATGCCAAAACTGGGGAATGTGGCAGGTCACCTCTCTCCTAGATAGGAAGCAAAATCTCGTGCTAAGGTGAAGATGAACAATGATGGTTTCTTCTAGTGCTACCAACTGATGATTTAACACTAGTGATTGCTTTGGTAGGATCCCAGACTACCACTGGGGAATGGAGAAAAGGCAGCAGACGTAAACTCTAAACACGTCAGTGTTACAATTAGTCCCTCTCTTCCCTTCTCTCTCATTACAAATTTTCCTTCTTTCCCACTGGAATCACTTGGTCTCACCTACTGAGTTGCTGTACTTCACATAACAATTCATCTCTTGCACACATTCATGAGATGGGAGAGAGGGAAGCACATGTATTGCAGAGGTACTACACAGTTTAGGTGTTCTGAGCTGTCATGATACATCACGTGTGTTCCAAGTACCAAGAAAAACTAGGTGAAGGTAAAAAATAGAACATCTCCTCAGCTGCTCATTCTGTTATACATCAGAAAAAGGAGGGCTACTGGGACAAGAATGCAGCCCTCCCTCCACCAGCTGGAATAACACAATCTGTTTGGTGGTACCTTGCCATTGTCTGCCTGATGGTGAAAAAAATTTAAGAAGCATGCTGGCTGAGATTTGGGTAGTGCTCATTGCATTCAGGATATTAAAGAAGCAAAGTTTGTGGTGGTGTGGTTTTTTTTTTTTTTTCTGCTGTCCAATGTCCTGCTTAGCCAGCCGTAGTTTGCCATCCATCCATTGGGCAGAAAGTCATTATCAGCAAGTCAATACACACCAACAGATACTCTAGACACACCTTCTATTTTAATCACTGTAATACCACCAGGCAGAATTTAACCACTATATTGCAGCAGTTCTAAGAGTCTGCACCACAGCCTGCTACATCGTTAAGAACCTGACATAAAAACCTCAGATGAAAGGTGCAGCAATATTTCACTGCAAAGTTTCATAGCTTACAAATTTAAAAGCAAAAGTAAAAAAGTCTTTAGGAGTCACTGTTTCTTCTCTTTTCTCTCGATACAAATCTCCACATTAGACTTGAAATTCCTGGCATTGCGTTAATGCACATCACCACTTTTAAGTTTATTGAGAGACCAATTTTTCTGGGTTTAATTTAATTAATAGCAGTCTTACATCTGCTCAGCAGCAATCCCAAGAAAGCTGCTCTAAGATGCTAGTGATTACCCCAAACTTCCTGTCTTTATTTGTAAGTAGCATTTCACAGAATCAGCTGCCAGCTGGTACCCTGAATTCTTTTTCCCAGCACAACACTGAAAAGGAACAATTTGTTGTGTGGGAGGTCTAAAATTGTGGTCATTAAATTACCATCCAAGTGGACAAGCTTACAATACTGTTCAAAAATGTTACTTAACTCTCTGCAATGGGAAAATTTTATTCTCACACGTGGTGATAGCCCAAGTGAGCTGTTACAAATTTGTGTCCATGATTAATGTTGGACAGACCTGGCCAAAGAAGAAATCTTTACTTCAAGCTTAGAGAAAGACTCAGGATGTAGCACCTATTGTGTCACAGTAGGAAATAAAGTGTTTTCATGAGCCATTGTCAGGTGAGCAGTGTTTCTGCTACATGAGAAATAAGCAAGGTTAATTTCATACTCATTTTGATAACTTTTTGAGGACTGTAATAGAGAAAAGCAGCATAAAAACGTCCATGGTGCATGCAGAATTCAACACCAAGGAAAAACAGTTGTGTGAAGCAGTACATCTGCTGCTCTTTTCAAAAGATTTTAAAGCATTTCTGCTTAAAAGACCTCCTATGGCCTCATGTAAAGGCTTGAACATGCCCCTGGTAGTTACTGCTGCAGGGACAGTATAAACGAAGAGCAGGGTATGGGCTGTAACGGGCTGCCTCCGAGGGAGAGAGCACATGCCTTGTCCTACTCTGAGCAATGCTGATGGGGGAGCAGTCAGTGTAAGCCCTAACTCAGCACAGGAGCACGCTGCTGCTGCTGTCCTCGCCAGGTGTCCCTTTGCGCTCAGCGAGGACTGGCCCCTGTGCCGCTGCAGCAGCCATTAGGGCAGGGTCCCTGCACGTGGGCGCAGAAGAGATGCACAATAGCCCACCCCACATACATATACTCTTGGACACCAGGCTTCAGTTGGAAAAGTGAGACCTCTTTGATAGCATTAATACAATGAGTAGCTCAGTCCTGTCCATACTGCAGTCAGTAACAGGAAAGGCCTTTCTGTGGGTCCTGGTGTGATGGATGCACTCGACCCCTTAACCAAAGTAGCAGTAGTTTGGTACAGGCTCCAAAGGAGGTAAAAGCCAGAGCCATAGCTGGGCCAAGGACTCCTCTAGTTCCCATCTGTTCTCTGAAAACCCACAAAGGAGCAGAGTGACATGGTGAGCCACGATGCATATGTGCTTGGAAGGGTGATCATGCGATTGACACGTGAATAGCAGGTCGCTTTTCCAAGACTCATTTATCAAGGAACAAAGAAAGTTGTGAGTACTAAGAGTTTCATGCATACCTTCTCCATTGCATTTAATTTAACTACGAGCCAACTACTTTATTCCACAAATATGAGAGCCTAAGTGAGCCTTTTTTGAGCTCTCCCTGCTAGGCAGCGTGGCTCCCCTTGAGCTGGGACACCTCTCAAGGTTGCTCCTTGAGGCAGAGACCTTCTACCAACAGCAGATCTTTGGTAAGTGATGGATACGGTGCATAACCTTGTAGTATGGTCAATTTGATTTTTTCTTGGTCACTTTGAATCATTGTTCAAATGATTGTGTCGTACAGTAATTGAGTGAACCTTGCCATTGAACTTTGTTGGGCTGCACTTTTACAACATTATATTGAAGCCATTTTTGCTAATAACTTTGTCGATGGTTCTTTGTGATCTGAATCACCTATTCACAACAAATTGGTGTAGTCCGCAGGATCCTAAATCAGGATTTGCAACACCTTGAATCAGGATTTAGTGAGGAACCTTCTTCCCTGCTCATTCTCTGACAGGTATCTGCTGTGACCAGCTCTGCTTTTAAGTCCTCTTAAGCTTATGTCCTGAGGTGAGAGGATTTTACATGTCAAATAAAGCCCTGAGGAGACTTCCACCCCGCTTCCAAACAAACACAGAGGCTGGGGAAAGATTTGTTTCCAAGAAGAAAATGAGTCATAACTCAAGACGAAAGCAAATGAGAAGCAGAATCATTTATGGAGGTTATCTAACCTTGTCAGAGTGGCTGGTTCAACCCAACTCATGGTGGCTCCTACAAAACACTCGGCTGGGCACGCTCCTGCAGCGGCTGGAGCCATGCAGGGCGTGCCAGGGAAGTGGAGTCGGAGCAAGGGGTAGGACACAGCAGGACGGTTTCGGGCAGTTGATCAGGAGACCCCATGTACCTCTCTTTGAAAGCTGCCAGAAAGAAGTCAGACTTTTCTCCAAAGAGAAAAGGAAAATCAAACGTATCCTCAGATACTGTTTTTTTGCTACATATTTTGGCCACCTTTTGCTCCAGGTGTACCACCGATATGCACAACCAGCAATAAAGCACACACAAAGAACAAAGGCTGAGTTCTTGTTCCTGTTAAGTTCTGTTAATAAATATAGTTACATGCAACTCACAGTCCCCGAAAAGCCCAGGCCCTAAGTGCTTTAAAAAGACATGTACTTCAAAATTAGATTTCCTTTCTTTTATCTGTCTTGCTTTATAGGAGATGTGTAAGGGAAAGCTAAAGAACTGTTGATAAAAGCACACTTTAATTTTTAGTATCACCATGAGATGTCTAGGCACTGACTGAACATTTCGGAAAACCACCAGGATAAGCAAGGGCATAGCAGAAATGTAATTCAAACTGTTCTCCTTTGAGAATCCTGAGGATCCAAGTGTGAAAACTTTTGGCGTGTGATTTAGTGGCCTGTCCTCTCAGTCGATATTTTAAAATGATAAATATGTAAAATATTTTTGAATAGTGAATACACAGCCTAGCCCAAAACTAACACTTGATTCTGAGAACTAGCTTAATATTCCTCTTTTCAGGCTTATACCTTGTTTCTCGTCTGCACAGAAGCCACCACCCAAGAATTATTGCTGCAACCATTCTGAAGGACACCTTTTTACACAGGTACACTGTGTCCTGCTGTTCCCCCCCAGTGTTTTGCTGTTCTGCTGGTTATTGCTGGTATTACTTCTAGGTGTTATCTGAGTTTAAGGACTTTGAATCATCTCTCTTCCCCGGCACCGCTGCCATCACTACATGCCATCAGGAAGAGAGAAGCCCCGGGCAGGGCACTGTGTTGCATGAGCCTCCCAGCCACCCTTCTCTGCTCAGTCTCCATGGCACCTCACTTCCCAGAAAGGTGAAGGAGAAGAATGTGCCTCCTACAAAGGCAGGTTAATTGATCTCTTTTTTGAAAAGTCATGTTGCTGAGCTTGAACTTCAGGTATAATTATAAGGCACGAGGCAGCTATATTCTTTTCTGGAGTGTGTTCCAAGATATTAATGAATAAACTATCAAAATTGACAATGCATAACGAACTCTTCAGAGCAAACGAAGCTGACTAAATATTTCAAAAGTGGTTTTGTTCTGGTGTTTTCTTGTGTTTTGCTAGGGTTGATTTTCAAAATGCTTAGGCCTCATGGCTCCATCTAAAATAATTGGGAATTGGCGGCTTCTCATTACCAAAACAGATATGCCAAATCCACTTTAAAATATACAGATTTTTTTTGTTTCTCTTTTTTCCTTTTTCTCTTTTAGTTTTTCATCTTGATTGGAGGTCATAATTTGAAAGAGAAAAGTAAGAAAACTGAACAGAACATTTCTCATTGTTTATCATGCTAGCCTTAATTTTTTAACTTTTAAATTCCATACAATATAAGCTCCCTGTCACAGAATAATTCCCTCTGGAATTATTATGATAAGAATTATTTGCCAGTAGAGCCGTGCAAATAATTGATTTTTCAGTTCACCGACTGAACTGAAAAAAACGAGGGGGAAAAAAAAATCATTGAGTCAAATGAAATGTGTAGTTTTATTTTCAGGTTTTAAATCTCATTTTAGAAATTATTTTAGACAACTTTTTGAACAAAAACATTTCCAAAGGAAAAATCATGCTTTTATTGAGTTTTCAGAAAATTAGTCAAATGTATTTATTAATGTGGGTTGAATTCTGAAGATACTTTTAGCCATCCCTGACAGTAGTCTCTTCTGTGAATAATTTATACTTCAAAAATACTAATCCTTCTTCCTGCTGAAGAAAACTAGATGAAAAGTGAGCAGTTTGTGTCTGCAGAGTGTTTGAAGAATGCCAAAAGCAACTCAGCATCCTATAGCTAACTTGGATACTGAAAAAGAGCTATTGAGTCATCTTATTTCTAGACCTGTTGGTGTAACAACACAACACAATGAAATTATTTGCTGGGATTAATTTGAAATGGTTCAGGAAATAAAGTTCTAACTGTATCTTTTCTTTTTCATTTAGGAAAACAATTTGACTAACCATCCGTATTTCGGATGCTGACTTTGAGTAGAGAAAGCTTGTTTTCTTTTTCAAAAATACCATATGATTAATGTTTAATTATAGATGCTACTTATTGTTATATTGTTATCTATGGCAATATTTGTCATGAAATTGGCTAGATTCTGCAAACATTTTAGTATGTAAGTCAGCAGAGTTATACCAAGATAAGAAAATCACGAATGCTCTTTAGTATTAAAAAGCTTGAGATAGATGATATCATGGGTCAAATTTACTGGCTTTTTACCAAAGAAAAATCTGAATGTAGTAAATTACGAGATGGTCTGTGGATATGACTCCTAATGGATGGCCTGGTCTTCTCAGAGATGGGTGGCCAGAGCTAAGCAATGCTATTTGCTTGGCAGATGCAGCTGGAAAGGAGCTCTTAGATCTCAGATGGGGAAAAGGAGAGCAGACCTGGCTTCTGGCATTAGCCTTGGAGCAGCAAACAAGAGACAGGTATAGACATAAACATATGCCTGCCCGCCACAGTACCACCATGGCTGACTGGTTTTCCCCCAGTGCCAAAACAGGTCTGCCACTGGGTTTAATACTCACCCCAGTCCCAAAGTCATGTGACAGGGGACAAGGGACTTTGTGTACGTCTCTCTCTGTGAAATGGGGTTGATGATACTGCTTTGATTTTATTCCATAAGTTTAAGTGAAAAAAGACCGGTAGTTTCAAAGCAAAGTCTTAAGATTCTGACCTAATATCAGACTAGAATAAAATAATGATTGTTTTTGGCCTTCAAGTGCACCAAAACATATATTATTCATGTTTGGTTTTAACAAATACTGGGTAAATCAAAGAATGTTTGGACAGAGGCTAGAGCTGAGCTGCACTGTCCACTGATGGGTCGGGAACATGTTTTTGTTGCCCATGAAAACAGGCATGCTGGGAGGTTGAATTTGATCCAGTGACTATATTCCACGTACCAGAAGAACTAAACAACTTCATTTATATTTCAAATGTTTCAAATCAATACTTCCCTTCAGATTCTGCGACCCCACCAGAAAACTCTTATAACTGAAAATTTAGGGAATAGATTGCAAGTTATGAATAATGTAAGGCTGTCATAGGGGAAGGTGAATTGTGAAGTACTGCTGATAAAAACAATCAGTGTATGTTTATACTGAAGAACAAACCTTTGCAATTCTATCTTGCATAACATAGCTTTAAAAATCCTATACAAACTTTTCAGTTTTCCCCGAAATGTCAAGCAGGCTTCCTCAGCCTCAAACTCCAATGGAAAATGTACATGCTGGTTTTGTTCTCAAAGAATATTTGAGCTAATGTGGAAGTAAAATGTATGGAGAGAGCTATATTTATAATAAATATAATACATAGCTCTATGAACAAAATCAGGGAACTAATAGATGAAGGTAAAGAACCTAGTTTTGAAAAAAAAAGCCATTCATACAGGGATGTCTAGCAGCATCTATTTTTCAAGCAGCAGCATATTACAAGGAATAGATCTAGAAAGATTGGAAAGAATCCTGTTTGGGGTATAGATAGTCAGATTGTAGACAACAGCTTCCTTGTGTTAAAGCATTCTTCAGGGCACAAACTTAAGGAGTCTGCTGTTCAAAATTAATTGTCTTTTATTTGCATGCTGACAGAGAGTTGCTATCCATTGAAAAGAAGAAGAGGGATTTGTCCTGAAGACCTGGCGAGTAGGAAGAGACAAGGTGCCCTGAGAGGATCTTAACAAGAACTCTTGCATGACACAGAGCTTTATCCGTAATGAACTCGGGCATAATTATCAGAAACCTCCTGAATTATGCAAATAAAACTAGAAGAAAAAGACAACGGCCACTTTATTAGGAAATATTTTTGTAAGCAGTATTTTTGGGGATGAAGGAGTTAGTTTTGTTTCTAATATGTTTTAGTGCTATGTTCTCTCCCTCAGACACTAAGAGTTGCAGAGAAGAAGGAAGGAGACAGCTCCTCTGCGATTTAGGATGGTGCCCACAGCAGTCATGACCTCCTGTCTCCACCATTACTGCTCATCGTATTGCTCATCGTATTTCTCATCTATTCTCATGCCTGCTCAGCATCTTCTCCTGCTGACCTACACAAGCCAGGAGAGGGGCATTACACAGGACTCAGAAGTGCACCCAGATCTTGTTAAAGCTGTTCTTTGCTTTCATGTTGGGCAGAAAACCTCAAGAGAGGAAAAGGGCAGAACTTTGTGGATTTTCTGCTATATACAGATTTATCATGATATACAGCAAATTGACTGAACCAAAGGACTTAGTGGCCACATAATCATATCACAAAGGGAACAAGCTTCTGGCAAATGTCCAAGCTTCTTGTAACAGAAGTTGAACGTAGCTTTCAGAATAGAACATTTTTATTCTCCCCCACCCCCCTCCATGCAAATCACTCCTGTGTTTTGTCTTAGTTTTACCCCTTCCTGATAATCTCTGGGTTTTCATATGCTGACCTACCTCTAAAGATAAAGAACTTGATAAAATAAGGAAAAGAAATCTTAGTCTGTAACAGGCTTCTCTTGAGATGCATGCACTGCAGACTGCGAAATCCAGTACCACCCGTGACAAAACAGACGCCCCCCTCTCAGCATTACTGGCACCCGCTCCTGCGGCTGCGAGGCAGGACAAGCGCCCTGGGCTGCTGCCTACAAGTCTCTTAGGATGAAGTCTCACCTACGCCTTGCAGCAATTCTTTCCCTTTCCTGTTTGCCTAATGTAGTTATAGCAGCTGAATTTCCAAACCTGGTTTCTTTTGAAATGTGCTAAGCTTATGAGGATACAAAAAAGAACATGTTTTACGTGTTAGGAACGTACACAGGGCAATGAGATTGGACTTCACGTTCTATAGACTGTTTGCATTGCAGCAATATTCGCACAACACTCAAAGGCCTCTCTCCTCTTACAGCATACATGCAGCCCATTCAAAACTGAAGAACCTTTTCTCTAGGGGTAAGCCCTTTTTTGCTGGTCCTAATACATGCAAGAGATTTTTCTAAAGGCCTGGTATAATAAAACAGTCAAAGTTTACAAAATCCCCATTTTTTTTCCGAGAGCCAGCACTAAACCACCTTTAAGTCATTTCATTTTAAGTGCAAAATGCCTCTGAAAAACTAACGTGATGCTCTTTGTATGAAGCCTTTAGACAGAGCATATGTCCTTCCTTTCCATAATTCTCAGGCAGGCTGAATGTCAGTCACGCACTAATTGTGCATTTTCAGTCAAAAAAAATGACCACACAGTGAGGAAACCAATGAACTATTTTACAAGTATATACATCACCTGCTTTTGGAATCAAGACACATAACCCTTTGTCATTCTGGTGGTCTTGCTCTCCTGCATCTCTCCTATTTAAAGCATTTATATTTTATGAAGCATTAACGGATGAATGTATAGACCACAAAATTCAAAGTCTGTGTTAGTCTCCAACAGTAGCCATTGGAATGAAGAGAGATTTCAGAATTTGATCTCTCAATACAGTGACTCTGTATCTGTAAGAAACAAAAGTCCAGATATATATTTTAAGACATCAAGAGTAAAACATGAGATATTTGTACATGTCAGAACTGAGGGTGCTGCCATCATCCACCTGAAAGGACAAATCTCTGAAAGAACCATCACGCTGAGGATTACTTTCGCAGCGACTAACTGACCTGCCTGCTGAGAGGGTGAAACAATGCAATCTGGTTGGGGTGTGTAAAGACTCTAGGGTGCTGAAATTTTCTTTTGAGGTATGTACAGTAGAGAAGAAATTAAAAGCTATTTTACTTTTCCCTATTCCCTTCATCCAACTGTTTCTCCAGTTCCCATTTACCATTCAGAAGAAATAACAAATGGAAAAGGGGGATGGAACCCATTTTTTTTCAGGTCCAGCTTGTGGATTGGGTTAAACATTTTCAGTAACAGAATGTTAGCAGTTAATGATACCCTGATTGTTTGATCTTTAGCTCATTAATAACTGTAACACACCATTCTGGAACCACAGCTTCCCATCTTTTAATTCTCTTCCTGTGTTGCAGAGGGGAAGAGCTGCCCTTGCTGGCAGACTGCAATTCCTATGGGACACAAGTGATTAAAAATGTAACTGGCTCCTTGCTGTTCTGCTGTCCTGCTGGAAGAATTATTTCAGGGGCATTCAAAGGAAGGGAGGCGTGGTTCCATAAGCACAGCATCTTTAATGAAGCTTGTTAAATGATAAGCAATTTTCTGCATTGACAAAGAATAATAGGTTTACTTTTTCATTGTAAGTTGAGATGTTCCTGCCGAAGGTTTCCACTCCTTCTCTGAGCCACATGGGCAGCAACTCCCCATGCGATACAGCTGAAGGAGTGATGATCACCATAAGAGAAGTGAAGACAGTGAGAAATGAGCAGCTGGAGGTATGCATGGTGTGGGAGGAGGGAAGGAGGATTTCCAAAGTGGGTCACTGACAAAACAGACGCCTTCTCCTATTATAGCTCTGTCCCCTGTCCCTACTGCCATCGCTGCACCCTGTTCCCACCGGCTCCACTCACTCAGTAGTGCAGAAGGTCATGGGACCTGCTGTGCTCTAAGTAGGGGGCCAGGAATGTTTTTTTGAAATGTTTTTCTTTTCCAAGTCAATTCCTGGTTGTGCTTACATGGCAAAATCAACATCTCTAGCTCTAAGTAAAGAAAAAAGTGGCTCAAAGTTCAATAAATGCAATGAGAAGATCTAGAGCCAATTAAAATGTGATGAGGCTATAAAAATACAGCCAAGGTAAGTAAGGTTAAAAAATCTCAAACCTCTCAAATGACCCTCCCTGTCTCCCCAGAACAACAGATAGGAAGCATCTGATGACCAGGACATTTGTGTCGCAGTGAATGCTACCAGGATATATCAAATAAAAACTAAAGGATCAGCTACTGAGGGAAGAAATTTCATGTTCCCTCTCCTGTACAAAAGGCTACCAGAGGTTCCTGGACTCCAGTTCACGTTCACGTGGCTTGGCCTGGCTTTTCTGAACAGGCCTAAACAAAAGCAGTAGAGAAGCATCACCAAATCAAAGAAGTTAAAATTAATATGTTTATGATGACTTCAGTAAACACCATCCCAAAGTCAAAAGATTCTTAATGCACGAGAGATTTAAATGGGAAAATGAGTAAAATCAGTTTTACCAAATAGAAAAGTCAGAAACAATAAACGGTCCTGCGACCATTCTGTCTCTGGTAACTTGCATTAAAATATATATAAAGTGTTCTGGGAACTGAAGCAATGCTTCAGTTCAATAAAACTAATGCAATTAAAGAGAAAGAATCCTGTTTTTCCCCTGCTTGCAATTTCAAATGAGAGCTTCCTAAAACTTGTGACCATTGCTGGAATCCAATTCAGGACCCCAGCTTATCAAATTCCCAGCTCTGGCACCATGCCTTTGAGGTATTATAAAGTGCTGCTCATCACACCAGCTCTGTCTATAAATGCTCCAGATAACTTTGAAGTGCAGACACCCCATTTTGAAACAGGCAAGTGTTCACTGTAAATCAAAATGGAGTCACCAAATGTGTGCAGCCTTCAGCCAGCGCTTCTTTTCTTGCAAGGCAACAAAGGAAAATGTGTTAGCACAAAAACGTCTCCCTGTAACATTTTTTTAAACTTGGAAAGCTTTGCAGGACAGCACACCTACAAAGCCACAGGTTTCTCAGACCCTGTAGAACAAGCATCTTGTTCTGTAACCCATCCTGGGGCTGAGGAACAGCTGGGCTAATGAGCTCTCCTGCAGCCTCTTCCCTTGCAGGTGCTTCCCTGAAAGCACAATCTTAAATCAGACACTGCCATGCCAGATATAACCCCCAAACAAACATCAGCCTCTACCACCTGATGTGGTTAAGAAAGCCACGGCAGCACTAGCATCTGACTTGGATGAAGTCACAAACTTCTTTTCCATTCAGACAGTGGGAGTTGAATTAATTCCTTGGCTTCTTTAATGCTGAGAGCCACATCTTGGGAATTCAGTATGGGAACACATTAATCTCTCTGACAGGCAATAATGCATTATATTACTGACGGGGGGAGCCAGCACATCGGCACTGTGATAGCGACCCTGATCAGCAGATGACTGAATAGGTAAGGAGAGAAGGAGGTGCTCTAGCTTGGAGGCACAGCCTCAACTTTGGCAGGCAGTCCTTCACTCTTGTCCCACTACTAATTTTCCAATGCATTAGTCACTTGGGCATCCAGAAATGCTCATTATGAAGGTATGTGACAGCACCTGATAATACATGTCTTTGGCAAAATAATTGATCCCTCTTTGCAGTGGTGATCTTTAATGCTTGTAGGGCATGGTAGGTTATTCGATGGAAGGCACCCTTTTGATGGTCTCTAGCGCAATACATTACCAGACAGCAATATGCCAACTACCTATCACTTACAAAATAATGTCATCCCTGGAAAAGAGCCTGGCAGCAGGAGCTAGGGGAGGAAGAGCATTTAATTATATTTGTGGATGAAAAGATGTCCTGAGAAGAGTGGGCAGCCTGATTATTTATTGGCTGTTCAAAAGCACTCAACACAATCTAAGAAAAAACATCAGGCTCTGGGATACAGTGGTTCACGTTGCTGTTACAGACTCTAGCCTTGAAGTCAAGTTCATGCTGAAGAACAAAATTACCTCTTACAATATGTGGTTTACTTCTGAAAATGAAAAGGGTAAGAGATGTATTAGTAATGTTGGCATTAGTGGAGGCAGCTGTTTTTAGATATTTGGTATTTCAAGGATGGGAGTTTAGCATCATTATTAGAACTACAGCTTACTACATTCCTCTGCTAACTTTCCAACAGTGAGCAGATGGTTACCCTATTACCAAACATTTGCATTTAACATATTGTAATGATTTATATACCACATGTCACCGAGCAAAGTGAAAACAGTTGATGGCAACTAATTAGTTGAGTGTGAAGATGCATATCTCAATGTATATATCCTTATTGTAACCAAATTTAATCTTTTTGGTTGTTAATACGTTTAATGTGCAGCGTAACAGAAATACTGATGGCAGTTAAATGTGACCCACCACATCCCTCTGTCATTGAGACAGCATCACTATCATTAACATTCGTACCAGTACTCCTGTTACATGCCTGTTTTATAAGTGGTGGCACAGGGAGGACAGATTATAACAATCCATTGTGCTTCTCTACCAATTTTTCTTAAGCATATTTCAAAGTACTTTATAAATCTTGATATATCAGATGCTGGCTTATATAACAGGCCAACACACATCTAGAGAGGGCAGAAAAGGGGATACTGCATGGCAGAGAGGAAAGACACTGCACAGCTCCCATAAAGACAGAAATGGATTTAAGGGTGAAAATGAAAAGAATCACGAGGTCTTCCAGGGAGTTTACAAGTAAGAAGCAGACAACTATTGACATCTGCACAAACATCAAAGTCAGACGATAGACTCAAGGGTTCAAAGAAAGAGCATAATTCTAGACAACTGCCCTCCAGCACTGGGATATGGGCATGTGTATGTATGTACCATATGTATAGCATTATCCATAGTTATGTCCCAAGGCCTGATTAGCATTAGCCCACAGTATGAAGCAATGGATTATCAGCCTCTTCCTGAAACATTTTTGTTTGTTTTCAGGCTTATTTTAAAGCAGTGGTCATCACCCGAGAAATGTCAAAATAATCGTCAGTGAGGTACAGCAATGTTACTCCAGAGCAGCATTTCCAGCATGAAAGTCATTCCTTCATATTAATTGCTACCTGCTACCTGGATGAACCATTGTGTGAGCAACCAGATGCTGTTCATGGACAGACTCTAAGGCTCCAAGGACTCAGAGTGCTGCAAAAATTAAAGGTGGTCTCATACAGCAATGGTATGTCAAGAAGTTCTCCAGTTCCTGTTCCCTCCTAATGTCATTAGGATGCCTCTTGCCATCCAGCATCCTTTCATTTCTACCACATCTCACAAATGTAACCAGGACATAGCCTGTTCTGCAAAGGGCTGCAGCTAATATCATACTTTCCTGAATGCGTCAGCAGCCAGAATTTCTCTTGGGAGTGCTACCTGCAGCATAACCCCTCGTCTCCTTTTCCCTGACAATATTGCTGCCTGCTAAATTCACAGCAATGCCATTTCTTTCTGTAGCTCTTTTCTTACTTGCCCATGAACCAAGTTATATTCTATGAAAACAGAATTACAGCAGTGTTGAAAACTCTCCCTGTTGCTGAGCCCAGTTAACAACATGTTTCACCTGTGTTTCACTGAGGATCTTCGGTGCAGACTCATTTGCACTACAGCCCTCTGCGATCAAGTAGGGGACCACGATGATTCCCTTTGTGCATGGGTCACTAGTACTGCTGAGGCCCATTAATCCCAGAGATGGACACAAGAGTGGAGAGGAACAGTCCTCACAGACCCCACGTAATGAGACTATTAGACATTGACCTTTACTAATTCACTTTCCAGTTTTCTGAACAGGTGTCCCCGTGTAATTGTAACACTTGACTTAGCAGAACTGTCCTGCTCTACATCAGCCTTATTATACAAAGATAAGAGAGGACGAAAAGACCAAGAAGTCTAGTTTTTTTTCTCATTTCTTTTAAACAGAAGCTCGGACGGCCTCCTTACTTCTGTCCTCCCTCCCTCCTTTCTTTCTTTCCTTCTGTCCTTCCTTCCTCTCCATCACTTGTTTTCCCTCCCTCCTCCTATGTGAATGCATTTGAAATTCATTGGTTTAACATGGCTAACTTCATTGAAATTACTCCTGATTTACTCTTGTTTCAAGACTTAACTTCTCATAGCATATAGGGAGCGATACACAGCATTCACTATGGCACTGTACAAGAGGGAAATAAGAGGAAAGGCGGCAAAGTTAACTCTCTTAGTTTCAAATACTTCCTTAAACCACAGCTGAACAGTGGCTTATTTATTACAACGAACCAGAAAGATTAACAGAGAGAAAACATCACCTGTGTCAAGAGAAAGCATGTTGATATTTGGGGTTGAACTACTACCTTATGAGACACTTCACATGCTGAGGAGTATCCAGGAAAATTGGCTCCTAAGCATGTGTAATTAGGTACTGAGATGGACAAAACTAATGGCAGGCAATCTTACCACACTGGTACTCGTGGAAGGAACCAGAATGTAAAATTAAAAAAAAAAAAAAAAGAAAAAACCGAAAAAAACCCTGCAAGTCGGTAGTTCCTGTTACTTGTGAAATAGTTGGCATTTTTTAAGCTTTTAATGTGGTAGTATGTTGTACCACTCCAGCTTTAACTTCAACCTGAAGGACATCCCTGTGCCAGGAATTATTTGTATATGTGATCCAGGAGATCCTTAAGCTTATTTCAGTGTTTGCATTAAATTGAACTCTTTTGAAATGAAAAGCTTAAAGGAAAGAAAGTTTCTGCAAGATATTGGAATCACTAAATTTATTCAGAAAGACTCTTTGGATAGCTTTTCAGCATACAAAGTAATACAGAAGGAAAAATTCTCATTTCTTTCATCAGGAGTTTCATCTCTACTTCTTTAATGTTCAATGGCAAAATGAATTATACTACAAAAAGGCTCGGTGCCTCTCCTCAAACACCCTGATCCTGCATGATACTGAGCTTCCTTGAAAGACAGCTGGGGGAGATCAGTATGGAAATACTTGACATCTTGCAAAAAGGGCCAAGAAAAGATGATCAAATGCTCATGAGCAAAGGCAGTGAGTGAAACTTGGTGATTTAAACCCCTTAGTTTCTAAAGTGTATTGCAGAATTAATGACCTAGTCAGCCATCCAAACTCTACTGCTCTGCCCCACTGAAAGACTGATACCACTCTGAGCCGATGGACAGGACTTGTGTCACAAGAATGGAGGGTGGAAATGAGTATTATTTGAGCATGGGCAGGAGTAAACCGTTGGGGACTGCTCATGTGTGAATAAACACAATGACCATTCCATTATTTTGATTCCTGATGATCCTAGATTTGTTTACAGAAAGTGAAGGACCATTTTCCTTAGTGACATATTACATTAGATACATTAAAAAAGCTAATTGCGCTTGGGAGTTAAAGATAAATTGACATGCTCTTAAATACATACATTTCTTTTTCTTTCCTGTTCTCTAATGAGTTCATAATTTAATTGGAGAAACTGGTAGATTCCCTCCAAATACAAGTGAAAATCTCAAAGGAGAACAAGCTGCTTAAGCAGCAAGTGTTCTCGTAAAACAAGGAGTATTCAAGTATGGCAAATGAATACTAGAAACAAGAACGGTATTCAGTTGTCTCCTTAAAAGCTTCAAGCCTACATATCTTCATATTGATGGTCTGGTTCCGAGCTGAACAGTAATGAAAACATTTTCTATTATAAATAAAACTAAAGCACCTCTATATATTACCGCTTCCCTAGGGCAAAGTTCTGCTTTTGGGTAAATTATAGAGGGATATTATTACAGTGTTGCCAAGTGTATGGCAGAGTAACATAGAGATTTAATCCAATTAATCCATCCGTAGAATGGATCTGTAGAACAAGCCAGAGGATGAAACCTGGTAGAACCCAGCCGTCACGGTGTGCCCGTCGCTGCAGGCTGCAGTGTGAGCTCCTGACTGCGGAGGGCAGCTCAGCTCTTTTGAAGGGGAAGGGCCCTCACCCACCCCAAATCCCCCCAGCAACACTGAGCGGCTCAGGGCCACAGCTGGCAGGAGGGGCAGGCTGACAAAAGGACAAAAACGCCCCAACCCCCTAAGCGGCAAGTATGCTTTCCTTCAGAGTAATTTATTCACATTCTGAGATGGATTTAAATTTAGAAGAGAGAATGTGGGAGCAGGAAACTATTAAAATTGAGGATACTTTTCATTTGCGTACTGCAAGTTTCTGTTGCTGTTGAAACTGCAACCGTAGCTGAGACAGGGTCAGAAAACCCTGCGGCTTAAATACAGAAGCTTCAAGTTGAGAAGGGTATAAAAATAAATTCCAAAGGGCCTAATAACGCTGCACAGAGGCTGGATATTCTGGTGTCAGAAGGAAACTGGTGGCTCTTAGATCAAAACCTAATCACCCAAAAGCAATAAAATCCTTTGTTTTAGCCAGCTAGTCTTTCTGTCACCCACTGGGGCAATGCTTTTTTACCAGCATCTCAAATTACAGTTAATTTACAGTGTATAAATGTACACGTCACTGACAATATAACAGTTAAAGCAAAAATACCTTGGCATGAATGCGGTTAAACCTTTAGCAGCCTGATCCAAGGTCTGCTAGGAACCTTTTGCTTGACTTCAAAGGAAATATTATCAGCATTTTAGCAAACTTCTTCTACAAAAAAAATGTTTAAAAAGGGAGCTGTGCCTCACAGCTTACTGCCAGGACTGTCCTTCACGTGGAACTGAAGACAAGCAGAGCTCACAGGCAGCCCAGGCCACCTCTGCAGGCAGCGAAGTGAGAGAAACCCTCTCGAGGTTACCGCACAGGACACCCTCTGGTTCTCTGCAGCAAGGCCAGACGAGGGGAAAAATGTCTGCTCTTTCTTAGCTTCCCATCCCAGAAGACTTTATTTATGCATTAGTCGACCTTTCTAACTGTTAGGACCATCTTGCTTTAGCAGTTAATTAACACAAGTGCCATAATTTAATACAGTTAATGCTACTTGATGCCCTTTAATGTACCTTCCATTAGTGATATTATTGTAGTATTACCCTGTAAATTAAAATGAGATCAAGACTAAGAGAGGCTCTCTTTAATTAAGGTACTGGCACACTACATCGTCCATTATTCACTAGAAAAAATCACCCTGATTTAGTGAAGCAGACCATCAGTAAGTCAGAATTAGTTCATGTGGATTATTAGGTTTCTTGAATAATGTGAGCACAATGGGGTTGCTGAAATTGCTAACAGCCACATTTCCTTTTTTCCATCATCTTAATAAATACACAATGGAAGTGGTAAATTGAAGACGAATAAACAGGTGGTAATAGAGGAGGTAAGGCGCTGATCGAGAGTACATCAGGCTTATTTCAAACCAAATGCAAAGCAATGACAAAACAAACCCTATACTAAGTGGGTAAATCTCCTATCTATAATTCCATGTGAATTATTAATCACTCCAGCATCTTGTATATTGAATATGGCAGCTTTAAGATAGATGCTTTTCACTGTCATCGATCCTTAAAACACAGTGTGAAACAGACACACATTTTATACTACCATTAGAAATACGCTACTACGAGTCTCTGTGATATTAACTATACTTAACCTATAGGTTACTTTTTCCAGTAAAAGGACGAGTTTTGAAATATGTCTGCTAGCATCACTCATCCACCACATGTCAAGCTCCTTGGTACCTTCCCCTTTGTCCCCTTTGTATTCCGTCCTGAATGAATGAAATAGCTGGTCTGGCTTTAGAAAATGTATATAAATATTCAGGTCTCAAAGTCCAGAATATGAAACACTGTATCTAAATAAATAAATAAATAAATAGTAACTCAATTTCCAGTTAACATCCTAAATTAACCCTGCAATGGCTGGAAAGCTCAGCTAAATCAGAAACGGCGGCACAAAACCCCTGGTAACCCGTGCTGCCCCGCATCGTGTTCCCGTGCTCAGGGCATGCCAGCACACAGGATCATAATGCTGATTTGGAGACTCTTCAGGGGGGCCCTATAAGGTTTCTGGTAAGAGACCAAAAATACCTAAACCCGAGTAAGAGTGGGCCTATTGCAAGTCACCCTTGGTGCAACTAAACAATGGGGGCTGAGTACTGCAGCCTCACAGCTCCTTAGCAGTGAGCAAGCCCATCAATTCTTTAACAAGGAGGGCTCACTACATATTGAAGGAAAGGCCACCAAATCCCTAAAGTGCTGTTCTTCTCATTAGCAGAAGAGTGATAAGAATTCACGTGAATCTAATCTAGTGAGATACTATTACACATCAGATATTTCTTTTGAAGCATGTGTCCAATTACCGCAGCATTTAGACAACAAGCATCAGCATCAGATAAGTTCTCTGTACAGTCACACTTCATTTCTATAGGTAATTTTTTGCAAGACTGCTGTGCCCTAGATGTGCTCGGAAGGTTTCTGTTTCTAATTTGCATGCAATGCACTCTGTTTTAATCCTTCAGATGCTTTCTTTGATAAAGTACTGATAGTTTAATTGAAGTCAGACTAAGCTCCAAATGGATTCTCAGATGGGGAGCAGCTCTTCCTTAAAGCGTAAGGACCTTCAAATCCTGAGCTTTGATATGATCCCTCTGTAGAGCTAACCTGTGTGGGGCCCAGTAGAGAAAGATTACACCTTAAATGGGACATATGTGTTATTTTTTACATGCTGAGGCTAATGCTACTAAACTATTTCAAACAGTATCTTAAGCTGTCCATGATCCACTTAGCCCTCTCAAGACACTTCTGAAAAATAATTTACAGTGTAACTAAACTAATAGGAGTAACAATAATAATTCTTAAACCAGCAACATTTCTTTTACTTTCACACGTTCAATTAGTGATTCTGTGCGTATGTTTGGTGTGGACACAGAAGATTGTAACTACATGCTAAATCTACGGTCTTCAGAAATGTATTTTGATGTCATATAAAAATATATTGGCACTGTAAAAGCGCTTAAGCATTCAAGCTTGCACGTGGCATCAATTCTTCCTTTATATATAGTGAGAGCAATATTTTTCAGTGGATTACATCACAGTAAATTGATTCTATTTTGATTTTACTATCGATTTTTGCAATATGGAAATGCTTATGAACATGAAAGGCTGGTATAAAAGAGGTAGAAAAAGGCAAACTCACAACAAGAGTAATAAAAATGTAGTCACCAGTGTTTTATAGAATCACTGTCTCTTTTTTTCCACTGAGTCCTGTGTCTGCAAAAATGCTCTGGCCTTCCAAGATACATTTGCTTTTTTGTTCATTTTGATATTTAGCTTCTCTTGGAGAAAAAAAAAAAGAGGTTTTTAAAAAGGAAGATTTGAACTCTCTATAGAAGAAACAGAGGAGAAGGAAAAGGTATATTAGAGAGGTGAGTGAATTGCTAATAGAGAAGGTCCCATTTATTTCTTCTGAACAAATTGGCATCCAAGACACATGTACAGGGTATCACCCTCCTGCTTGAGGTCATCAGTCAATTGCTAGTTAGAGTTGGGAAGAAAATTTCCTGATAGGAGGGTCATTGAACAGTTATTATTTTGGGGACTACGGCACCTGATACCAGCCACTGCTTGCCCCAGAGGGACTATTTGTCTTGAACCCAGCTGAATAATCATCTTTGTTATATTCAAATCAGTCTTTCCAAAACACTGTTGTTTTTTTTCATTTTACTTCAGCTTCACTGTGTTTCAGAAATAATTAAAGCACAAGGAATGGACTCTAATCTCTGCTGCCTTCCTTGTTCACAGGCAGCTCATAGCCAGACCTAGAGGGAAGAGTCCATGCAAGGGCTGCTGTATCAATCACAGCTTACATTAAAGGCCTGAAAAAGTCAAATGATAAAACAGAATCTCTCTTTTTAGTCAACTGCTATCAGATGAGGCTCCAACTGTAAAAACGCAGAAAATGTCCTAATGCCAGGGTGAATTTTTGAGCCAATATAAGAAACTTAATACTATCCTGCTTGTGAGACCTAGCGCTTAAGATCACACGCTAGTGACAGCGAACACCTGCTGTCACTTTGTGCCACCGAGTCAGAAACTTCTAGCATGACCAGAAACAGACTTTGACTGAGCCAGATCTCCAGTGAACATGTCTTGGCAGAAAACGTCATGTTTGGCAACATAAAGAGTTTTGAATAACCTCTAAAACCAAATATACGTGCCTGTTTCTAAAAGTATATATTCTCTTACCTTCCGTATACCCTTATGTCTGAAATTGCATAAAAGTAGCGTGCCAAGTGCTGCTCATCTACATATATTTCTCCAGTTGCTGGCCTAAGCAGTCTTATCCTCAGATCTGTGATGGTAAAGAAATCTCTTAACTTCTTGGTTGTGTCAAGCTGGCCATAAAGAGAAGCCATGTTATGAAGCCGAGGTCCAGCAAAAAAAGCAAATCTATCTTTGATTTCAAAGTGGATTATTTTACTATTTGTCATGTACCCAGTAGAGTATTCCTCTGTGCAAATGATTTCTAGGACTGTGTGCTGCGATAAATCCCTCACTGATTTTGGATCCATATGGAAAGCGTCTAAGCAGTCTGTGGCATAGTATTGGTAGGGCTGCCATGTTCGTCCATAGTCGAGCGATTTCTCCAGGATCATTTGGTCTGGACGGCCAGATTCAAAAGTGATAACTATGTTATCTGTCAGCTCAATAGTTTTGTTCCAGGAGAGTGTAATATTAACATGAAGAGGCTTTGGATAATCCTTCCAAGTCGTGGACTGCCAAAATGTGGAGGGATGTCTTCCTTCGAGATCGAACATCAGTTCTGGAGGATGAGCCAGTTCTTGGGTACTCGCGTCACATTCATTATTGCACATGTAGGGATTCCCCTGGAAAAGAGCAAAGCAGTGTTACAAGAGGCACGTTACAGGTGACTGTGACACATACAGATGTTTCTTGTCTGGCACATGACAACTGCTGCTTTTTCTCTGGGAGTGAAACCAAGAAAGAAAACACAAATGCTTGCAAGGAATACCTTTATCTTGACAAAATTTATCCTGGCTATTTTACCTGTTGAAGTAAACTCACAAACAGAAGCATATATAGCACCCTTGCTTCTGTAACAAACATTTTTGTTAGTAGGTTTTAGAGGAAGAAAAGAGTTTATTTACCCTGAATGATTCGGACCAGTGATGGAGTCACAAAAGACTAAGAACAGTACACGAGTCTCAAATAGCTCAGTAACTCCAACTCTTCCTAGAAGGATGCAGCAGCCAAAAAGAATTTCTTTTCAAAACAAGTACGTTCCTCAAGAGCTCCATTCACAAGTAATTTTTAGGGCAAGTGTTTTGAGGTCAGCAGTGCAGCCCATATGTACTCAGTACAAACCAGTATCCAGTACATCTTCAAGTTTCCTTTCATCCTGGTGTGAAATTTATCATGCTTAACTGTGCTCCCAGCTTAGCACCGGCTTGCCTTAAAACATTTACACTTGCCACCAAAAGCCATTAGAAAAACAGTGCTCTGCCAGCTCTGGGGCTTGATTTAGACATCTGCCATCTTATTACAGGGTAGCGAAGTACTTCAGGAAAGACTTTCATGAGGCACCGGCTTCAATTTGTCAGGACAAGATAATCCAGCACTTGATTAGGTGGGAGATGTCAGCAGCTCCAGCTGGAATGCTGCCGAGGTGGCTGGAGCGCTGAACTGGGGGTTGAGTTAAAAACAGCAACAAAAAAGGCTTGCCAATAGTGCACAGCTTTTACTGCTGCTTGTCCTCTGCAGCAAGGTGAAACGGAATTATTCTCTTCCTGGCCTTTTGATGCATTAACTTGCACGCTACAATCTTCTGCTCCTTCACAAAGGCTATTTTGTCTGCAGATCGGGGATATCTTGCAGTAGTTGCCAAGATATCAGAGCCCATAGGCTGCACTGAATCACATCTATCTAATTTCGGCTTTCAACAGTACATTAATGTTTGGCTACTTGTTCATTCTGCTTTTGTTCCAGAGAGCATCCGCTGCTCTGTATCCTTCCCTCCGCCTTATACATGGAGTGTGGAAGAAGCCATGGCTCTTTTCACTGATGGTCAGCACTGCTGGGGAAAAAGATGACCATGCCTATACCTAGCAGTGCTCCATAGTGTAGCTGTTATTGTCACTAATCAGAGTTCCCCTTGCCTACCCTGGGAACAGGACAAGCCCTGGTATGATCACCAACCTTCTCTTTTCTTATAATTACAGCTATGTTTCTCTCCACCTCAAAGCCTTGGGGCAATGAAGCTATTCAGTGTCATCAGGTGTGGGAAATGGGTTTCAAACATGAGTTTCCACCTTGGCCACTGCTCTGCTCCTTCACATACTCCCATGAAATACCAGTAAAAGGACTTCTGTACTCGCTTTGACCTCCCCACTGGCAACCTCCTCTTACCCAGGCAGGGAAATACTATTTTCTTTCTCTGTCTCTTTCCCATTAATACAGTGGAATGCTAAAACTGACAATGATTCACTGGGACTCAAAGTTAGGGAAAAAACCTACAAGACAACAAAAAGGGTTATTTGAAAAGCAGCACATTGCTTGTTACACTGACAGCTTCAAAGCATGCAGCTGTAACTGGAAGCACTCTGCAAAACGTGTCTATAATAAGTTCCTGTTACAGCTCTGATTTCAAGCTCACGGTTGCTATTTCTATGCCTTCCTTTTGAATAAAACAGTGAAAATCAAAAATAAGTTTCACGCAGAATAGAGAAAACACAGAATTTTTTATTATTTAAGCTCCATTTAATATATCAGACATGAATGCCAGAATTTGCTAACTTACTTAGGCCTTTTCTTTTCCTTAGGGAAAATACACATATTGTGAAATCTGTAAAGTTCCAGACCCTTTGACTATATGTAAATATAAATTTTGTAGAAAATGCTCAGAGTTGCATAAATCACACCTTTATGAGGTTTACTAGAAAAATCTGGTCACTTCTTTACCTGTCACCACGAAGCTGCCTGTGAACCTTTAACATGTATGTTTCTGTCATTGTTTTGGTAAAAGCAGCTTCACTGGGAGGTCATGGGTATCAAAACCCAGCAAATAAATGCTCCTGGGTATCCAGACAGGCGCATTAAGCAGTGCTGAGGGATGGCATTGGTTCCCTGCTCCACAAGCAGCCACTGAGTCTGTTGTGATTTTTCATGTTAAAAACTAAAGCTGCTCTGATCCGCTAGTCCCTGGATGCTGGAGGAGGCATGTTTTATGACTTCCAGCGGCTAACTCAGATTGTGTGGGACGTATTGTGTCTTTCTGCACAAGAGTTGATTTCTTTTGCTCTCTTTTTCTTTCACTTTTTCTTTTTTAGCAAAAGCTGAGGTGCAAATATAATCAGAGAACACTGGGAGATGGGGCTCTAACAAAACACAAGCTAGTGTGAATGCAATAAGATCATGAGAGCTGGTAGCAATAAGGTACCTAAAAGAATGGTGCAGTGAATGCTAAAAATCAGCCCTAGCTTGCTACTGAATGGTAATCGACATCTCTTTGGGCACAAAGCCTTTTTGGAAAGATGAAGCTATTCCAATTAATGGCAGATTATAGTGAGAAATGGCTCAGAATCACAGCGCTGTCCTGCACCTGAAACTCTTACCAGTGGTAATGTCAGTGGCAGAATTCATCACTGAAACCCTGGGGTAAGGACACCACTGCAAACGAGAATCCTAATAAAAAACTTCAGGCATATCCTCCCCAATAAACTGAATCATTCTTTTAATTTTATAGCATGCAATTCTCTTATAAGAGGCGAATGATTTGATGGCACCAAAATAACCTGTGTGGAGTTCAGTATTCTAGAGAGGAAATTAGGAGGAAAAAAAATCTAAGCCGACAAAACAAACATCCTGAATTCTAACACAGGGAGGGACAGAGAAATGATGAGTTTAGGTGAGTTTCCCTCTGCCTACTGACATGGCAGTCACTGATGTAATTTTGAAATATTTAACATGATTATTGCTTCAGAAGCTTGGAGTCAGATTTCCGTTTTCTCTACCAGCAACTTGGCTTTAAACTTCTTCTAACTCATCTTAAATGTAATTTGCCTGTTCAGTTATACTTACATTACCAAAATGGTGTAAAGAGGTCTTACCCTACAGGAATGTTCCTTAGTACATGTTAGTGTGAGAACAATTAATTTAAGTAGGATTAGTTACACATCTTAATGTCTTGATCTTTGTGATAATCCTCTTTAAGGCCTCTATCTCAGTAAAATGAATACAACAAAGAGAAACTTTCCCCAATTTGTGAAAACTAAGCCCATTCTGTGTTGGAGACATCTAAAGGACTGGAGCATTAGCAGCTGTAAGTAATTTTGTGACCAGCAGGCAGCCGTAAATAGATCTTCATTTAAGCCTTCCAAGCAGCAGCTCTTCAGCTGGACAAGGTGGAAAATATTTATAACTTTTCAAAACTATATTTAAGCCATTAGGAGATTTCTAAATAATTAAACACTAATAAATACTTCTAAGCACTTTACTGCCAATTAGCGTAACAGGTAGCTGAGGCTTTCCCAACACCACGACCATCTAAAAGAAACCCACTAGTTTCCTGTACAGTAACTGGAGATTGATATTAAATAGCTCCTTGCAGGCAGGCAAATTAAGTTGCTATTTATGTTGGTTTAGACCGCTCATGGAATTCAAAACTACTGACATAGTCTAAAAGTTTTGGCTTTAGGAAGAGGTACCCATTTTGCAGGCATGGCAAAGGCATGTGGCTGCGTCACACGGTTTGGTCACACTCAGCCTCGGCTGGAAAAGCAGAGTTGCCCGAGAAGCTGCTGCCTAGGGCTGACTGGTCCTGGTAGGGTTTCTCCTCAATTAGCTCCATTTAGTTTGGTTTAGCACACAGTGACGTCTGCTTGTGCCAACCAGCTTGAGCTTTTGCAGTGGTGTCTGAGGTGCTCTGCAAGGGCCCCTGCCGCTGGGCAGGAGCGTGTCTTAGCAAGTGCATCTTCAGGAACAACTCGGTGACTGATGGGACAGTGACCCTAGAGTAAGGATTTCGGTTAAAAACCAGAGGTCTAGCAGTAGTATAACCTTTGAACGTCAGCAGGGGAGCCGGTGGTGGTGCTGCAGATGCGGTTCGAGGGTTAAAGTCTGAGCGGTGCCGCTCAGGCGAAGCCGCAGGTCTCTCATCAGGACAGCTCCTCAGTGGCATGCACACAGGCTTAGGGCTTGATTGAAGATGTTGCTTCTTTCAATCTGCCTCCTGTCCACAGTAACACCTCATGGACTTTTTTACTCAGGAACAAAGACAGAGGGGCTTAACCTTTCTGCAGCGTGAATATTGGAGGCTCTATCACAGATTACATGCTGTAATAGACACCTGGCTAAATCCCTACAGAGGATTATGACTTGCATTTTCAAACTGGTGAAGGCTGCTGAGGTCAAGCAGGCCAAGATTTTAAGATGGAGCAAAATAAATTTTCAGGAAGCGAGTCACAGCCGCTGATTTTTATACTGCTGCCTCCAGGTAGTTAGCTCAGGTGCACAAGACAAGAAATAAACACAGCCTGACTCACGTTTGGAGCGAGGTTGTGCAGAAAATTACTGCATTCAAGTTACACTTTTGGAATAGAGTATTTCTGTTTTCCTTTCCAAGAGATCATTACATTAGTTCGCTCCATACCATGCAGTACATTGTAGATGACTAATTAGACAGTAATCACTAATAGCAGCAATTGCCCTAATGCTTACATTTAGCATGTGGTTTCTAACCAGGAATTACTTGTTTACCATGACAAAGCCAGATTATGAAACCATTAATTGGGAGGTACTACTCATCAGGTGTTGTAAGGCAACAATAAGGGCAAAGAGTCAGTGTGGTGGAGGACTGGAAAGGCATAGAATCTGCCACATGATAATTGATGTTATCAAACCCACTACATCCATTAGCTGGTCTGAGAGCATCTCGGTCAATGTCTGCAGAAATATTGTTGCGATGAAGACAGGGATGGCTGTAGACAAGAACATTTTACCATCAATATCCTTTCATCACTGCAGTGACAGCATTTTAAGTTAAAGTGATTTAAGTTAAGAAAGAAAAAGTGCTAAAATCTCAGTGGAAGATTTGATGCTCTTTCACAGAGCTCCCAAGTGAGAGGCATCTGGATGGCCAGACAAGCCCTTTGAACTCTGATCTGCAGGCTGAACGATATACATTCTTCAAAACCAGCAAAAAGAAAATAAAAGCATGTTTAAATCAATAACTTCTGGGGAGACTTAAAAAGATTAAACCAGGGAGGATCTGACTGGCCAAAAATAAATAATAATGCTTAACAACTTCATGCACTTTTAAGCTTGAAAGTACATTGCAGATTACGTCCCTGATGCTGCAACAAACTTGGTGCAAGCAGGCCTTTAAAATTCAGATTTAAAAAAGATATTTAAGCCTCTAAAGATCTGGCAGTTTGTCCTGTGGAACACAGACCTAGCTAATTAATCTTCATGACAACACCTCCATGAGGTATGGGATCCTATCCCAAGTTTACACATAGATGCAGAATTAGAGAGAAATGCTGTTGCATGATGAACTCTGTAATCCCTGATTATATTGTACTGTTTCTTCCAAACCCTTTTGGTAGGTCACGTGAAAGCATTCTTGGCAATCAGAGTAGCTCTCAGATTATTAGATCATGCCTTTCTCCAGTACTATGAACTGAAAAAGTATCATAGGAAAACATCTTAATATTTGCAGCACCAAATGCATTGATGCATTTGCCAAAGGCACTTAATTCCTAGCAGAACTTTCTCTCTTTTTAGTTACTTTAGTTACTTTTTGGAAATGCTTTTAAATTTACTTTATGAGGCAAATGGAGTTTCCTTTCCTCTGAAATATCTCTACCCACTTTTGGGGTTGAAAAGCCTACTTATTCCTAGTTGGTAATTTTATGCTTCCGAGGCTATCTTGGACTTGGTAACCTCGCTGATGTTATTTTGACTGCTTGATCATTCTGGCATTAACAGTACCTTAAGGCAGATCTACTGGTACTGACCAAAGAGTGATTTTGTTATTTCAGAAGCTCAATATTGGTGTTTTCCTCTTGTATCAGCAGGTATCTGGCAACATCATCACTTTCCTATTTATAGCTTTTGCAATGTCACGAGGTGCACAACGCTGGGACCCTATCATGCTGAGCTTTGGCTGAACAATACGGCAAATGTTAGAAGAAAACTTCAGTTTCTTTATACAGCAGTACATTTTTGCCCGAGCTGGTTTTCCAGCCATCCTGACACCCTGCAGGAGTTCTGGCAAGGAAGTCATATGGGAGATACAGGTGAGTGTCCTCAACTGGGAACAGATTCTACTGTCAGTAACAACCTTGGGCATCTCTACCCTACATTTTGTGGTCTGATACAGATCACATCTTCCTCACTTTCTGATTATTTTGGACTATCCGCGAATTTAGAAAGGGAGGCGTTGTGGGGGGTAGAAAAAAGATGTCTCAAACACTGCAGTTGAAAGATGTCATCCCTGGGTGAGGGAAAGCCGGCACAAAGGCAAGTTGGTCTGTTATCTTGGACAGACGGTCTCAGCTATTGTGGCGACCACAGAGGGAACGTGAGCATCAAAAAACTGAGAATCAAATCACCTCCGTGGCAATAGGAGGAATCAGGGTGCTGGGAACACACACACACACACAAAATCTTTTCCTTTTTCTTTGTAGTTATAAATTAGTGTTCAGAGTTTTGGTCCACAAAGGAAATCTGTGGATAGCAAAAAGTCTGAAAAGCATGTTGTGAGAGCAGGGAAGGCTCCAGCAGACTTTAACAATCCCAACCAGCCCCACCTGCACCCCTGGCCAAGCCCTATTTAAGTCCAGGCTGGTTCCTTCATCCAGCTCCCTCTCCTGGGTGGGCTCAGGGCTGTGCTGCAGCCTTGCCTCCCGATGCAGCTGCTGTGATGGCCCTGCTTTGTCCACTCACCGTGCCTGGGGCTGCTGAAGGACTGTGGGTGTCACCTGGCTGTGCTGGGGAAGTGCAGGATGGTGCCTGTCAATGAGGGTACAGCTGGTGCTGGGGTGGCCCTCTGCTGCTGCCTGTGCCCCTGCGTTGGGTGACTGCTCCTGCTGCTCCCTGGCACTTGCTGTGGGACATGCCATGAATGAGGAGATGAATCTAATGCAAATGCAAAGGTCTGCAGCTTGCCCTGGGCAACAGTGGAGCAGATTTATATTAGCTGAGTATGAAATCAGATTATGGGACATCAAATTATGGGAGTGTAGAGATTTGGTGTTGGGAAGGATTTCAGGAAGGCTGATGATGTGAGGAGAGTGGAATGTCACAGTCCGAGTGGGCTCCTGCATCACACTGCTCAGGGTGCCCACCACAGCCTGCCGTGCCAGGCAGGCTGATGGCTGTGAGCTGCGAGCTGCACCTGGCTGGCGCTTCCTCTCAGCGGGCAAGATGTGCACGTGTGGCAGGAGGGCCTCTTCTAGTAGATAACACAGCTGAAGAAATAAGTAAATGTAGCTAGTCTTATGTTTCTATTGCCCACAGACAAACTGAAGACGTGTACCTTACAACAGTGGTGGAGGCAGGTGAGACGTGATGGCTGTGGCTCCTGCACAAGGATGCTCACGGCTTTATCACTGGTTCCCAAGGAAGCTCCCTCTTCTGCCCCTGAGGTCCCTACTCCTGCAGTAAGGGTTTCCTTGTCCTCCTGGTGGACAGCTCTTGAGTAGTATCTGTGGAGGCTCATGTAAAGCATTGATGCTGTGAGTCCTGGCAATTGAGTACCTTCAGGTACAGGCCAAGAATTTCCACCTGGTTTCTGTGTAAATCAAGTGAAGTGAGCAGGCGAGAGAACTGATGTGGTGTTTAACTGATGAGCTAAATAGTGTTCAGGGCAACCCTATCCTGTGCTAATTTCAGTACATGCATCTTACTCGGACAGCTCTTTATGTAGACCATTCATCACAGCACTGAGAAACAGTCAGTCATGCACATACTCTTGTGCGATGTTAGAAATGAGCAGTGTTGAAACAATTAAAAATTCTAAAGCTATTGAAAATGAACATATGGTTTTCTAATGACTTAAATGAAAACTAGATGGGTCTGGATCTCTCCATTAAAGAACAGAATTGTCATGATTTTTGTGTTTGTAATTTAAAGGAAGTTACAGTGAAAACTGTTTTTCACCAAGCTGTTGCTGGTTAGTTATATCTTATGGTAAGATTTTGGATATAACAGGAAGGGCTTGCACTGCAGTTTAAGAATTTATTGTCCTTAAGACATGTGGACTAAAACTTCCATCATCAAATTGCCACTTAAATAGCTTAATGATAATGTTTCATGTGTCATTTACCTATTGGGAAAGATGTACAAAACTCCCCATTCTTTTTTTCTCTTAGCCATGGTATTTTTCAATCCAGAAGGTTTCTAAACCACTATGTACCTCATTAACATAGCTTCAAGAATTATCTGACTGTCCACCAAAGCAGACTGTCATAGCTTTTTAATAGCACACAGTTGTTCTACAGTGTTAAACTATTTAGAGTGGAACTGAAGACTGCTGTACTTGATTTAAACTTCAAAAGTATTTTACCTAAGCACATACAAAAACGTTTGGTGCAAAATAACAAACTACTCATGAACAATTAAAACTTTTTTGACTATTCCTACTGTATTTAAGTATAGAGTAATAAGAAAACTCCACAATAGTGCAGGTATGAGCAAATAATGTGAAGAAAAAACATTTTAAAGTGACATCCACTTAACCTCTATATTATTGACTTCTGTGCAGGTTCAAAATAGGTAGCTGAAGTCTGAAATGCTAATGTCCCACTAGGAGTATGTAAAAACAACTTCAGCACTTACTCAGGTGGTTCATACAATAGCTCAGGTTACTCGTTGTTCTTGGCTCACTGAACATGATAGGTAATAGGCTTTATAATTAGTGTTTGATAATTTGGCAATTTTCAGATTCTGTGACACTCAAATGGCAGTTACCGAGCGGTATCACATAGTCTCCAACAGGTGGTTTGAAGGCCATATTTGTAAGGGTGGGTGTAAGGCTGCACGTAAGCAGACATGCACAGAAGGTTCCTGTCCTGCTGGGGCCTCGCAGCCGCACCTATTCCTCATGGCACAGCAAAACAGACCAAGGGCTTCCAGTCACTAATGCTAATTTTACATTAATTAGAAGGCAGCTACTCTCTAAAATAGCACAAACTTAACTCCTCTGGGCTTGGAGGTGGGGGGGGGGCCTCGAAAAAATTTAAGAAATCCCATTTGCCACTTTCCAGTCCAGCAACTTCCAGTGGATCCACTGGAAAAATCTCTTTCCTTTAGAGCTGCACCTTTGCTGTGGGCTCAGCCCTGCCTCAAGCAAGCACCAGCCTGCAATCTAGCAGTGTGCAGCGTGCTCAGCCCTCTCGCCTCCCCCTGCACGCCTGCTGGCGAGCTGACAGCCTCCGAGCTGGCAGCTTCTTGCTAAGGACAGATTTCCTCCAAACTTGGGAGATCCCACCTTTGTGCCTAGCAATTATGCTGCTGAGGTGAGCTGGATGAGAGGGCTGATGTATCTGGAAAGCAAATACTTTTTCCCCAGTCTTAGTTTTCCATTGAATCAAGTCTCTGATCTGATGTCCTGCTTGGCCAGACGAGTGCTGATACTGCCAGAAGGGACGTGACAGCTGGGGACGGAAGTGAAGCGGTGCAGATAGATTGACTGGCTTAAGGGCAACATGAAAATGCACCCTAAATTGTGAACAAAGAGCTAAATTATGCCTGTGCTGTCATACTCATGCTTATCTGTTAAAAGGTCACTTACATATACAAATAGCTCCTTGTATGTGCAAGTGTTATTTATGCTGTAAAAGACAATTCTGGGGGTGTAAATGTGTACTGGACTTGAGCACAACCAGTTCTGTCCCAGCAAAATGACTTTCACTATGTATGCTACCCTAAGGCATCATTTTGATTTTCTTCTTCCAAAGGACAGAAGGATTTAGGACAACAAATTCAGATTACTTACTTTCCTACAGATGTAAACACAGCACCTGCAAATGCTATTGGGGTCTGCACTGAGGGTATTTTTGCAGCAATCTCTACAATCTAAATTCAGGTACGAAGAATTCTGTGTGGTTTTGTTTTGTTTTTGTTTTCCTACAGGTGGTACTTTTTTTTTCCTATATGTATAGTAATACATATAGAAATATATAGAAATTTCCTATATATACATGTAAGCATGCTTCAGATCTTTTTTTTGCTTCATCTGAAAATTTCTTTCTTAAAAGTGCAACTGTAGAATATGCTTCACCTGGGAGGTACAGCTGAGTTTGATGGAAGCTGCGTTATATTATCTCATTATGATTGCAGGTTTTACATTTTACTCTGAATACTGGCAAACTGTTATCATGAAGACTGAGATACCAAAATGCACTGTATCAAGCTATTCTGATTGATACAAAAATTTATACAAAACTATTTTCATGCACTGAAACACGTAACTCCTGTACTAGGAAGTTAAAAGGGAAAATAACAAAACAAAACCCCAAACCTAACTGGCTTTGTAAAAAAAAAAAAAAAAAAAGAAAGTCCTTGTTTAAGTATTCACCCTCAGGAAACAGATCTTACCATTTATTTCCCGCTTATCATTTCCATCACCTTAAAAGACACTATATGCTTGCCTAAATATGCAGCTACAACAGACAGTCATTCTGCATAATCTGTGGGATATTGAGGATGAATTATGGCAAGACAATGAGCAGAAGGATACCAAATCCTCCATGGTATTCATTAATGGTTGCCTGTGACAAACCACTGTCGGCTTTAATAGTTTTCCTGGGGTGATTTCTGCTTCCTCTGTGGGAGACTTTTAAGACTGCTAGAGAGGATTCCTGAGTAGTAGCGATAGTTAAATAACTTTTGTCAAATGTGATGCAAAACATAGTTAGGAAAAAAGTACCTCAAATTTTGCTTTATTTCTTCCGAAAGAAAGCCATCTTCTTAGAAAAGATGGTCTAACCAAATACCTGTACAGGCTACATCAAGTAATCTGTATATTCATGAGAACATTAGCAAAACAGTAAGTTGATGTTTTGCTAATCATCTCAGTGAGACAAATGCTGAGTGGAATTCAATAACAATTTACCAAATCTGAAAAATTTTTTACTTTGTTATCACTGAAAGCAGACAGCTTTGCTAAGGCAAGGCAGGTTGTCTTCCCCAACTATGACAGTCCCCTATTTCACATACTATCACACGAGTTTCAATAGGCTACTCATGTAATAGGATGAAGTAATGTAGTGTGCTTGCTATGAATAAGGATGGCAAAACTGTGTCACTTAAAGCTATAAGAAAACTTATTGATCTATGTTTATGTAGTGTTGCATGTTTATGTAATGTTTTGCATGTTACTTTAGTTGTAAATCTCCAAATGACTTACAAGGCAGTACGTTCAGCTGCCCACAAAGTTACAGCTGTGGGAGATCAGACCAAGAGAGGTGAAGTAATTAGTGCTCAGACAAGTAGTGGCTAAGCCAGGAACAGACCCTTATCCTTTGCCCCACAGGCCTCTTTTTCAAAGAGAAATTTTTTTTTGTCTTTGTACTAATTCTATGGCTAATGCCATAGAGAAAAGAGCCTGCAGAGCCAGACAACAAATAAAAGGACTAAAGAGACAGATGAAATTCTTTTCTTGTTGGGGATGTCTCAGCTGTGCTTCTGGGACTGTCTGCATCTGTAGGCACTGTTCATCCTGCTCCAGAGTGTTATTGATTCTGTGCCTGTGGATTTCATGCAAAATTGTATTTCTACAATAACCATAATTTTATTTCTGCTTCTTAATGTCAGTATTGTTTTTGACAATTTCTGACCTACTCCTGTATTACCAATGCATCTACTGCCATTTTTAATAAGCTTTAGAGCCTATGGATTAACACTGAATGTCAAATACCACAATTAGAATTGCTGATGTTATGCAGAAGCACTGCTTTTATTATATAAAAAATCTGTTTTACTATTGCCACAGAATCTCTACTCATTTCTGTTGTATTTGATCACTCTTTGTTACAGAATTCCCAGGCTCAGAGGACCCTTGTGTGTATGGGAACTACTTAAATGAAGAATGAAAAGGAACATAAACAAAAATGACAATTGTAAGTGAAATCCAATTTCACCTCATTTCTCCTAAAAGGTGGGCTACATTGTTTTCCCGTCATTTGTGTTTGTCAGGATGATAAAATAAATATTTTTAATGAATCACAGTGTGTACCTACATAATGTGGAATTGTTATAGAAACAAATTTACATGTTGAATTTTATTGTACAGTGAAGGGATATCTTATTAGTATTCACAATGAATTGTGTGATGTCTCTGCACATTCAGATTACAGTGCATAGTGCTTTGAAAGAGAACGAAGACACTCATCAAATCCACATTAGGATACTGCACCAATACAAGTAATTCAATCAAAAAAAACATACAGTATCTTTTCAGGAAGGGTTGCAAACTTTGTGATAAACTGGTAATTTGTTCAGTTCTGTGCTGGAGATTGTCATGTAATTTCCTTTATTACATATACATCCACAACAAAAATAACTGCACAGCTCTGAAAAACCTACAATCATTTCCTAAAATAATTTGTACTAAGACTGTTATCTGCAAATTTACAGTTCGGGTATGGTATGTTGTTGCACTGACTCCTAACAACCTGTTGTTTTCAAAACTTATTTTATCATAGAATGTTGAAATTTGGAGAATCCCAACTGGCTGGATGGCAGGGAAGGAGGAAGGAAAACAGCTGTTCCCCTGTCCCATGCAGAGGGCAGGGGGAAAAACGCCTACATGATCCCTGCTGCTGCCTCAGGTGGGAGACTCAGAGCAATGGGAATTAGGGATAAAACCAGTCCCTACAAATATTTCATGGCCTCATGATATTATTTATGTATTATTTATATTATTATGTATTACTTTCAGTTAATGCATCAGATGTGTAGCATGTATGCAACTCCTTTGAACTGAGCCAAACTTGCTTACTGAGTTGATTGTAAAGTAATTCAAATCTGGAGATAGAGAGGCTTCTTTCACCACAGAGCTGTAGTAAGACTGCAGGAGGTTCCTCTTTGAACCTCTCACGCCTTGGCTGTAACAAGGAGGAGTCACTGGCACATCAGTTGGGCTAGCTCAGGCAACCCCGTTAGTACGAACAGGGCAGCCTGGGCCGTGTAGCCATGCTTGGCATTTCGATGCTGTTTGCCTACATGGCTGTTGTGCTGCCAATTTCTTATCCGTGCTGTTAACCCTCCGCTGAGATTAAGCCTGGGTGCATACGCCAGGACGAGGCAATCGTAACTCATGAACACTGTACAATGAATACACCCTAAAAAATACTTGGCTTTTGGTAAGCACTAGATGGGGAAGTTTCTCACAAGGAGAGACTGAATGTAAATTTTTGTGTAGTGGAAAAACAGACTTTCTACAATTGCCTGCTGGGATGCCTGAAGGTAAAGTTTAAGGACAGGGATTCCTTTTATCCTAATACATTTCAATCTATTACAGAGTAAGTTGATAAGAGAAGCTCTAAGTATGTTCCTTTCCACTATACCATCCTGGGAAGTAATAAATAGCAGCATATTATGGTCCCTATCAGTTTTACCCATCACAGGCTTGTCTTACAGAAGATGTGATAAAGAGAAACACCTCAGATAAAGTAATGCAATTAACTGCTGCCATCTGAAATCTGAAAAATTACATTTCCTTATGCCAGCCTGTCTAGCTGTTCAACCATTTTTTGAGCAAAAATGCTGTTTAATGTCTTGCTGGGTAACTGTAGGACTACTTTCCAACAGACTCTGTTCCTTGCAGTGGTATAGGAAAGGTCAAAACCTTGCACCAGCCGCCAGCATCATGGCTGCGCAGCCCAGAGGTCAGGGATGCTCAGGGGCAGGCGTGTGCCAGGAGGACCTGGCTCCATCTCCAGCTGTCTCGATGAGGGCCATGACAGTGATATCAGCTCCCTAACACTTGGATATGCCTCTGATGTAAGAGGCTCTTGTGGCTGGGTAAGGCAGCACCTGAAGCCAAAAGGCACAAAGTTGCCTTGCCACAATGGTAGACGTTTCCATGTATTCCTACAGTTACTCTGTAATTTAAACAGCCTAGTGCCATTCAGCATTTATCTTTGAAGGGAGTTTTAGGTCTCAGTTTGTACTAACGGAGCTACATGAAGTGCACTTATTAGAATGAAAAACAGCTGTCTATAAAATGAGTCACTATTTGTAAAGGTGCAAAAATAAAAGACCTCAAAGGTGTGGTATTCTTTCCTCTGACACAGAATTTAGGGCTGTGCCCTAAACAAACAAAAGCCATATGCCCCTCTCTTTAAAAGTATGCAGCATGCACATTTTTTCATATAAAAAACACTTTGCATATACCATCTGAGTATTTCCAGGCCCTAATAAAGTGTTTTAAGGTTAAGAATTGTCATAGCTCTGTTTATAACAACGTCTTTAGACAGCATACAAAATCACCCTCTTCAACATGGCCATCTGTGATATATTAATGCAAAAATTAAAAAAAAAGAAGGCAATTTCAAAAGTTTTATGCCCTTAGATTTCTTAATTTTTATTTCTCCTAATTTTTGATTGGGCATTTACTGAAAGCACTGCAATGAAAACAATGGAAAAGAAATTTTAGCTGATAAGTCAACATGGGGCTCTAAATTTTAAATGGATTTGAGATTATTTTTGTGACTTTTTTTACATAGCATTTGAATACAGTAGTTAAATAATACTTTACGAGGGCACTTGCAAATTCAAAAAGTTGACCAACAATTAAAATGTACATAAGAAGAAGGCAAGCCTGTTATCTTTGATTTTAATAACTCCTAGTGACATACTAAGGTTATTTTAAATGATTTATTAGTGTAATTTATTTGACAAGCAAGCTGAGAAGTACTTTTCTTTGTCATAACAGCTATTTAAAAAAAAAAGATCTGCTGTTTATCTCTTGCCTCCTTGCAAACATTTGTGACTCTCACTATCTATATCTCTATACTTATCTGTATGTATTTTGGAACACTACTGACTAGCTTTAGATTATAAAATCAATTCCTCCATCTGACATTATGCCCAATAAAGTTCCTTTCTAAAGCTCTTATATTTCTTAGACTGCTTTTCTAGACTTTATTTTGTAAACATTATTTTGCAGATGTAAGAGTTGGAAACTTAAAATTACAACAATATATATATGTAAAAGTTTGCAAACAGCTTTAACTCTGACTTAGCATTTTCTTGTAGGGTTCTGTAGTCCCCCAAACTGGAGAAACTGCCTGTGTAAATGTGGATGACTGAAACTTGTCTCATGCCAAAATTTTGGATATGATGCTCAAAAATAAGAACTTCTGATTTTTTTTTATCTGCAAGCACATAAGAGGAAAACCATTTTAAACTGAGTATGTTGAATATATGAAGAGATATTTAAATATTTATTATGTTATAAAATAACCTTATGCCACAGAAAATACTTTATTAGAACTTTATGGTTTTATTTAAATTCTCTGAGGTTCCTTTCAACGAGGCAAATCCTACCCTGAGATTCAATTAATTTAATTCCTAGTCAAGAGTTCAGTGAAACCAACAGATGTTCTTACTGAATAAAACCTGAATAGCAATTGAATAAAAGCTCCTGGAGGTATCCCAGTTCTTATGAGGTCCCAGATCATCCTGCCACTTCCCAGCAGCTTTCAGCTCTGCATACCTGGCGCTTCTCTGAAGCCGGCCTGCTTTGCCATCAGCTGCTCTCCCCCAGCGTCAGTGGAGGAAGGTGACTTGCACTAGTTTTTGAGTGAGAAAAAACTAAAAGGCACTGCTCCGCTCCTGGAGCTTGGAAGTGAGGCAGGGCTGAGGGCAAGGTCTGTGCAGATCCCGTGGGACCAGGGAGCAGCGGCCACAGCCCCAGCTGAGGGCAGATAAAAAGCAGTCAAACAAATGCGTGACTCCAGTAAATCTGAAGAGTAGTTGTGTTTGTCTGAGTGTAAGGCAAGTGTGTTTCATAGCAGTGCTTGCCTTCTCAGGTATTACCTTTCATTAATTACAGAAATGCTTTATAATAGAATAGCTGTCATAGATGATATAATTGCTATCACTTTGATATCTTAATTAAATTACACTGCAGGCTGTAAGTCCTTCAGGGCACTTTCATTTAAGCTGCTTGATGTCTGTCAGTCACCATCATGAATGGGATTTTGTTTTGCATGGCTTTATTAGTTGAGTCTAGGCTAGCAGGACAAAGTCGGGCATGGGCTGATGTAACTATAAGAGATAAAAAAACTGAAAAGGCAGATTTGTGGAGGTTCTGACTAGCTTTTATACAATAACGAAGCTCATCATCCTGCAGGAAGAGTTTAGGATAAGCTATGTAGTAATGGTGCTCAAATTCTGATTTTGTACTGGATACCCACGTTTGCCATTAAAAAGCATATTATACGTCAAAGATAGATTCTAAATTCAGTGTTTCTTATCTTGCTATTCATTCCTATTCACAGCTGAGGGGACTGCCAGCCCAGTTTCAGCTTATCTTCTGGTCCAAGAGACACATCGTGTTGAATACCATGGGTCTGTAAAATGTTTACAATTCAGTTACATTTACAAGATGAATATAGAATCATAGAATGGTTTGGGTTGGAAGGGACCTCAAAGATCATCTAGTTCCAACCCCCCTGCCATGGGTTGCCATATAATGATCTGCTGGGCTGTTGAATGTATTAATTATTGCTATTTGTTTACACATTGGCATTGCAGTAGCCTGTCACTGAGTGCTCTGAGCCTGCTGAGGAGCATAGCCCAAACAGGGATGAAGACAAACTCTGCCTCGAGGCATTCCCCACTTTGACAGTGTTTTGATACATCCAATTGTCAGTTTTATTTTGTTGATGGTCAGCTGCTCTTTTTGACATGCTGTCAAGCACTGGTTTTAGCAAAGCTCAGATGTTTGCTTGTTGCTGTGTCTTGGAGAAGGAGATGCAAAACAGCCACATCCTACACTCCTGAGTAAATCAGGAGTAGGAAAACTTCAGGAAGCAGTGCAAAGAATAACAACAAGGTTAGGGCTTATCTGTGTTTGGTGCTGTTACTCTGATGTTTGGGATGGACAGGTCCATCACGTGTCCCTCTTAACACCCACTAAAGACTGTGGGAATCTTTGCATGGATTTAAATTGAAGCAGATTTTCTTGAAGACACTAAATTACATATAGAGCAGCAGGAGTTTATAAGACGAAATTGTCCCACAAGAAATAGTAGAAAAAAAAAACCCACGAAGTGACACACTGTGTTCAATGGGGGACACTGAGTAAAATCAATCTTTCTCTTTATGATGAATAACCGTAAAGGTTAAAAGAACGACATTATTGCGATAAGCGATGTACTCCTCCAGTCATCTCAGATGAGGACTTCTCTCCCACTGCGTTTTATTGTTTGGAATTATTTTATTCCTGGACTTCACTTCATGTAAAATTAATTATTCATTATTATATCTTCATTTTTTAAAAAAAACCCACCAATTATAAAGTATGACATTTAAAATAATTCACCAAGTGAGTTTAATTAATTACGAATAGACAGAATGTTCTGCAAATAGAACTGCTGCTTTGAGAGCAGACTGCAGCATGCTGCCTGCATGGTGTTAGCAGAACAGGCAGTAATGATGCATGCGTATGCTAGACTTTGGAAATGAAACTTTTCTGAACTGCTGAAATACCAAGAGTAATAGTTAACCGTGAGTGATCTTGCAAGGAAATACACCATTCATCCATAAAGTAACACCCCAGACTGCAGTCTCCTTAGTTGTTTTGTGCTTTGTATTTCTAAACCACTTCTTTAAAGGGCAGCTGCAGTATAAGTCAAGTTAATGGTGAGAAAACTGCATGAAGGATTTATTTTGGGTTTTGAATCTTTAGTAGGGCAGATGAGTAAGAAGGGCTGGGGAAGACTTACTTGATTTTTGTGTTTTCAGTTTTAGAGGTAACTCATGCTTTTTCCACTCTTACAGGTCATAATGCAGAAGAAGCTACACACAACGTAGATTCTGTGCTACAGCCCTGAACTACTCCAGAGCTTGAGTAGAAAACATACATTTACTCTTCAGTGCTGTGAAAATCTAGTTAAAATCTGGACTATATTGCTTACATTCTCATATTTAATTAAATGCTATGGGAAATCGGTGTAAGTCAGGACAAAGCGGTGTAACTTTTGTGACTTTGTTAAAGCTGCAGTAGACCAAAAAATTCATAAATTAGACTCTCAAACATGTATTAGGTTTTCCTGCAGTGCCTTTAATTAAAATCAATTTTCTCTTAAAAATGCATTAAGACTTCAGAAGTTGAAGATTTTGACACTCAAATATGTCTAAACTAAGCTACATTTTGGTTCCCTGATCAATCACAACTGATGCTGGTACCATTATTGTGATTTTTTTGCTTGTCAAAGTGCCACAGGACAGTTAACTGCTTCAGAAGTGGGAAGTTTCAGCGACAGAGGGGCAGCACTCGGGCAACACTTTTCACAGGAAACATTTACTGACACATGCTGTGGCGAACCTTCTGGCCAGAGAAGAAAATGTGAATTCTTTATTTACAGCTGAGAGCCTTTACTCCTCAAAGTAGCCTCCCTGAAGTCACTGCAATTATATCTGAGTGCTGATTGTGTGAACCGTATAAATGGGATCAGTGACCGGAGCATCGCGGGAACGCCTGCTTACAGGAATCCAGCTCTAAGGCACCACAGTCCTTACTCCTGCACTTCTACAGGTAGGCCTTGGGCTGTGTCCTTGGTCAAGAAAGTAGTCTCAAAAAAAAGCCACTGGGGTGGGGAGGGGGGAAGAGCACAACTAAATTTTGAAACAAGTTAGTGATAACTGTCAGCAACACCGGATAAAACTGAAATAGAGAGGTGATAATAGTATGAAACAGGAAAGAAGCAGTGTGAAGAACTGAGGTCATCAGAAAAAAAGGGCAAAAAACAACTGAAGTTTAAAAAAGATGACTTCTTTTTGTTATTGTTTTCCACCTCCTTAACCCTCAAGTATTTCAGATCATTTCTCTGAGTATAAAAGCCAGGAAGCCACAGCCAGGTCTTTCTTTCCTAAACGGCAAGGTGATACTGGGAGTCCTGCTGGTTCCTCTTGAAAATGGACAATGGACAAGGTATGCTTCTCATGCAGTCCTACTTATTTGCTACGAGTATGCAGAAAGTTCCCCTTACCAGGTGCTATGAGCAAACCACCCAAAGGCAGTTTACTTATTCACTGGGCCAAGTACCTCTCCATGCAAGGTTCTGGCTAAAAAGTACATTTTCCCCCTTTTTCCCTTTCATCCCTCTTCCTGCGTTTTCTCAGGTATTTGGCTACAGTTCTTTCCCTTTTCCTACAACAGGATATTATAGCAAAAAGTACTTGTACCAATCTCTCCTCATAACTCTGCTCCTGACCAATCAAGCCCATAGTCACTATTTTATTCATGGTCCCAATTTCTTTATTCCGGGAGCTAATGCCCTCAGAAGGGCAAGCATTATATTATGCAGAGCATTTCACCCATCCTTAGTCCTAGCACATTGTCATGGTTTGATGTGGAGGGGGGGGGTGGTTCTGGTGGCAGGAGAGGGATTTTGCTCCCTGCGACCTCCCCGGTTTTGGATCCGGGTTAGGCTTAGTTCTGGCCACCAGATCAGACTGCCATCCCCCTCGGGGTTGAGCCAATAGGGCGCCTCTGCGAATTGCCCTATTTAAGTCAGGACAAGGGAACCGGAAAAGGTGCTTCGCCCAGGATCGACCAGAGAAGGGAGGAGGGCACTGCCCCCGCTCCCTGGCTCCCGGCCGGGCGGCTGCCTGCGTCGGGCCGGTGCCGCCCACGGAGAATGGCGGCGGCGGAGCCAGCTGGGGAATTCGGGGGCACCCCACTCCCGGGGTGCCCACTGGGCTGAGTTCACCTGGAGAGGACTGAGATCTGAGAGAAACAGCTGCATCGACAGCAGGTCAGTGAGGATGGAGCGGGAGGAGGTGTGCCGGAGCCGAGTTTCCCCTGCGGCTGATGGTGAGATAGCAGGCTGCCCCCCTGCAACCAGGACGGCCTCGGTGGAGCAGCGACCCACTCGCAGCCCGTGGGGAGAAGATGCCTGAGCCCGAGGATGGTCGTGTTGGGGGCACGGCAAGGCAGAAAGGCATCTGGAGTCTTCGTGACGACCCACGCCGGAGCGAGTGGCTACAGCTCCCTAAGTACCCGAGACTGTGGTATAGCCCACACCGGAGCAATCTGTGGGGAAGGATTGTTTCCAGTGGGCTGGACTCACGTTGGAGAAAATTTGTGGATTTTTTTCCTCGTGGGTAGGGGATCCATTGGAGCAGGGGAAAAGGGTGTAAGGACTCCTTCTCCTTTAAGAAAGAAGCAGCAGTAACAGCACGGAATGAACTGACCTGCACTCCCCCAGTCCCTGCCCCCTGTGCTGCTGGGGGGAGGAGGTAGAGCCGGGAGGAAAAGGAAGGAGGGGGGGGGGAAGGTGTCGGTTTTAAGATCTGGTTTTGTTTCTTTCTGTCCTCTCAAGTAATCGGTTTTTATTTCCCTTTGTCCTTCTAAGTAATCATTAATAAACTGTTTTGCTTTGAGAAAAGCGCTGCCTGTTTTGCCCAGGACCATGGTTGGTGGGTGCTCCCTCTGTTCTTGCCTCAACCCTCAGTCCTTTTGTGTTTTTTTTTTTCCCTCTCCTCTCTACTTTATTGGAGAAGGAGAGACTGTGTGAGTTTTAGTTGCTGGATCAGCCTAAAACCACGACAGTCCTTTTTGGCGCCCAACGTGGGGCTCGAGGAATTTGAGATAAGAATAGTGACTGGGAGAGGTAACGGGCAAAACATGGACTTCACAGTGCTGAAAAACAGAAGGACCTTGGGAAACTTTGATTGTTGTGACTGGTGAAGGGACAAGGGGTGGATTGTTTGTAAAATGTGTGTTCTTCTTCTTCTTCGATGTTGTTGTTGATACTGTGTTCTTTTTCTGTAACTCTGTGTTCTCTTTCTGTAACTAAAGTTGTGCCTAAATATGGAATTCGCAGAGGCGAGGGGTGGAATGTCATGGTTTGATGTGGAGGGGGGGGGTGGTTCTGGTGGCAGGAGAGGGATTTTGCTCCCTGCGACCTCCCCGGTTTTGGATCCGGGTTAGGCTTAGTTCTGGCCACCAGATCAGACTGCCATCCCCCTCGGGGTTGAGCCAATAGGGCGCCTCTGCGAATTGCCCTATTTAAGTCAGGACAAGGGAACCGGAAAAGGTGCTTCGCCCAGGATCGACCAGAGAAGGGAGGAGGGCACTGCCCCCGCTCCCTGGCTCCCGGCCGGGCGGCTGCCTGCGTCGGGCCGGTGCCGCCCACGGAGAATGGCGGCGGCGGAGCCAGCTGGGGAATTCGGGGGCACCCCACTCCCGGGGTGCCCACTGGGCTGAGTTCACCTGGAGAGGACTGAGATCTGAGAGAAACAGCTGCATCGACAGCAGGTCAGTGAGGATGGAGCGGGAGGAGGTGTGCCGGAGCCGAGTTTCCCCTGCGGCTGATGGTGAGATAGCAGGCTGCCCCCCTGCAACCAGGACGGCCTCGGTGGAGCAGCGACCCACTCGCAGCCCGTGGGGAGAAGATGCCTGAGCCCGAGGATGGTCGTGTTGGGGGCACGGCAAGGCAGAAAGGCATCTGGAGTCTTCGTGACGACCCACGCCGGAGCGAGTGGCTACAGCTCCCTAAGTACCCGAGACTGTGGTATAGCCCACACCGGAGCAATCTGTGGGGAAGGATTGTTTCCAGTGGGCTGGACTCACGTTGGAGAAAATTTGTGGATTTTTTTCCTCGTGGGTAGGGGATCCATTGGAGCAGGGGAAAAGGGTGTAAGGACTCCTTCTCCTTTAAGAAAGAAGCAGCAGTAACAGCACGGAATGAACTGACCTGCACTCCCCCAGTCCCTGCCCCCTGTGCTGCTGGGGGGAGGAGGTAGAGCCGGGAGGAAAAGGAAGGAGGGGGGGGGGAAGGTGTCGGTTTTAAGATCTGGTTTTGTTTCTTTCTGTCCTCTCAAGTAATCGGTTTTTATTTCCCTTTGTCCTTCTAAGTAATCATTAATAAACTGTTTTGCTTTGAGAAAAGCGCTGCCTGTTTTGCCCAGGACCATGGTTGGTGGGTGCTCCCTCTGTTCTTGCCTCAACCCTCAGTCCTTTTGTGTTTTTTTTTTTCCCTCTCCTCTCTACTTTATTGGAGAAGGAGAGACTGTGTGAGTTTTAGTTGCTGGATCAGCCTAAAACCACGACACACATGGATATACTCACATGGAAATATCAGGGAACAACGGCAACACAAAAATGCCCATCTATGCCAGTGAGATGCTATCCTGTGTTGGCAACATTAGCACTGAAAGTGCAGGGTAATAGGATCATACATTACTTGGAGTTCCCAAGGGTCTTGGCTCCTCATTCCTACCTTTTTTTAATATGTGCTAACACAATCCGAATAGCATAACTACATTCATGCACATAAAATCAAGCCTTCATTTTGCTGTGCATGAGGCAAGGAATTGAGTGTCTGGTCTGAAGGCAGTAGCATACCTACAATGAGAAATTTTGCACACAAGAAGAAAAGCATAAGAAAATAAAAGGTCACTGTCTTAAGATGGGTAAAGAAAATGGGATGGAAAAGTGCTAGATTACAAAAAAAGTGAATCACCATTAAGTAATTTTCTCTACTGCCTAATTTCCTCTCATTCCTCCATCTCAGTGGACATTATGCTAAACGACAAAACAAGTGGTGAAGACCAGGACAAGAACTTCTCATGCAGAACAGCCAGAAGTGCAACTTTGTAAGTCCTCTTTTTCCTCTCCTCTTTTCCCCAAAAGTCTACAGATGCTTTTATAAAGAGTACATGTTTGTGAACCAGAAGCAGGCTCTAAATAGAATTTGACCATAATTTACTTTTACGGCTTGCAATCTTAAGTAATTTCACTTAACATGCCATTTTTAAAATTAAATGCGTGAGAATATGGAAAAGTATGAGATACAGCAAATGCACTAAGGAAGATTTATACGACTATGCTAAGGCACATAGAAAATAAGGAGGTGATTGGCAACAGCCAACATGGCTTCACTAAGGGCAAATCCTGCCTGACTAATTTGGTGGCCTTCTATGATGAGGTTACAGCATTGATGGATAAGGGAAGAGCAACTGACATCGTCTACCTGGACTTATCCAAGGCATTTGATACTGTCCCACACGACATTCTTGTCTCTAAACTGGAAAGACATGGTTTTGATGGATGGACCACTTGGTGGATAAGGAATTGGCTGGATGGTCACACTCAAAGAGTTGTGGTCAATGGTTCAATGTCCACGTGGAGGCCTGTGACGAGTGGTGTTCCTCAGAGGTCAGTACTGGGGTCAGTGCTATTTAACATCTTCGTTGGTGACATGGACAGTGGGATTGAGTGCACCCTCAGCAAGTTTGCAGATGACACCAAGTTGTGTGGTGTTGTGGACACGCTGGAGGGAAGGGATGCCATCCAGAGGGACCTTGACAGGCTGGAGAGGTGGGCCTGTGTGAACCTCATGAAGTTCAACAAGGCCAAGTGCCAAGGTCCTGCATGTGGGTTAGGGCAATCCCAAGCACAAGTACAGGCTGGGGGGAGAATGGATTAAGAACAGCCCTGAGGAAAAGGACTTGGGAGTGCTGGTGGATGAGAAACTCAACATGAGCTGGCAATGTGCGCTGGCAGCCCAGAAAGCCACCCGTATCCTGGGCTGCATCCAAAGCAGCGTGGCCAGCAGGTCGAGGGTGGTGATTCTGCCCCTCTACTCTGCTATTGTGAGAACCCCCGTGGAATACTGCCTTCAGCACTGGAGTCCTCAACACAAGAAGGGCATGGAGCTGCTGGAGCGGGTCCAGAGGAGGGCCACAAAGATGATCCGAGGGCTGGAGCACCTCTGCTATGAAGACAGGCTGAGAGAGTTGGGGCTGTTCAGCCTGGAGAAGAGAAGGCTCCAGGGAGACCTTCGAGCAGCCTTTCAGTACTTAAAGAGGGCCTACAGGAAAGCTGGAGAGGGACTTTTTACAAGGGTGTGTAGTGATAGGACAAGGAGCAATGGCTTTAAACTGAAAGAGGGCAGATTTAGATTAGATATAAGGAAGAAATTTTTTACATTGAGGGTGGTGAGGCACTGGAACAGGCTGCCCAGAGAAGTTGTAGATGCCCCGTCCCTGGAAGTGTTCAAGGCCAGGTTGGATGAGGCTTTGGGCAACCTGGTGTAGTGGAGGGTTTCCCTGCTCATGGCAGTGGGGTTGGAACTAGATGATTTTTGAGGTCCCTTCCAACCCTAACCATTCTATGATTCTATGATTCTATACATTTCCACTGAAAAATAAACTGGTGGTCTGGTTCACTGATACTGTATTTCTCCAGCATTAGGCAACTCTAGCAAGTAAGTCTCCTACAGGGTTTGACAAATAAGTCTGCCTGGTGTCTCTAAAATATTTTTTTCCTAATGAGGGAAAGATCTCACCGTTTAATATCAATTTACTTAATGGATGGACCTGCGTGTGGGCATGCAGTGATCACTGCATTAAGATAGGTATCACTGCCCAGAATTTGGTTTGCTGGATGCAAAGATTTAGTGGCAGGTCAAACAAATTTATGTTAACTACGTGTTTGGAGCTACTGTGTCATATCCATCATCATCACATCTAGCACCCTCTACTTGACAGCTTATCTCAGTCTAACTGCTAAAAAGAAAAGTCCTCAAACACTCAAGACCTCTAAACCCTTTCCGACTGGAGCTGCTACTGGCTCCGCTAGAAAAACTTGTAGGAAAAAAAGCTCCTACTGGCAAGAATACCATCTTGAATGCTTGCTAAGATCTTCTATCAGGCTTTAGCGATTATTTTCAATTTTAAAGTAAACATTTCTTTTTTTTCCTGCTTTATTAACCCCCCCAATAGAAGTAAAGAAAGAAAAGTGAATTATGCAAATGAACAAAGATTAACCTCATGTCTATTGCAGAGTTATACATAGTCTTATACCTTACTCCTATTATTATCTAAGCACTATACAGTAAGGCAATCTTTAAAAAATATTTAGAGCAACTATGATTGTGATGATTTATTTGGTTTACTTTTTTTTTGTCTTCTTTTCAGTACCTAGTACTTTTGGTGTTGTAAACAGATGTTTATGACCATGTGTTTGTTGTTTGGACAAAAGAGATGAAGAGCAGGTTAGGAAATATGGACTGAGAGTCCATCTGGTTAATTAACATATCTCAAGAGTGCTACGGGAGATAAAAGAAAATCTAATGGTTCACATTTGCCTTTATCCTTCACCAGAATCCCAGGATGTCCCCTAATCTGACTTATACTTGAATTTATTATCGAATTCCTTTAAAGCTAATATGCCTAAAACCAACTGTAAAATCTTCCAGATACTAACTAGAACATGGTGCTTTTTCCCACAGGAAGCCTCATATTCCCACTTCTGCCTCAAACCAGCCTATTTCTAGGAGAAACATCAAGGAATTCACTGCGTTTGCCTACAAAGCCTGGGTCGCTGTTGTCAAATGACGAGATTGAAGGCATGGAAACTTGGTTGTTTGCAATTTGCATGAAGAGGATAGCAAGGATTCAGGTGGGCTCTTTTGTAAATCATTTGCCTCATCTACACAAATCTGCGAACTGGCATTTCTCTGTATGCTTTTTAATTTCTTTTCCCTTACTGTAATTACGAGAGGTACACTGGTGCCTAAGGCTACGTTACTATCTCTAGACTCAGGCACTTTAAAATAAATGTCTGTTTGATGCCTCTTCTATTTTCTAGCTTGGTATTAACGTAGACGTATGTCGTGGCTTCTCAACGTGGCAGGTGTAGGTATCCTCACTTCTCAGTGGCCCTGCCTGGCCTCAGTATGTTTGCAAATGTTGAAGCCTAAAAGATGTTTTCCCCACAGAAACCACAAGGTAAATGTAACAAGTAATCAATCTTCTGAACAGCAATCAGGAAACCTCTTAACGAACATCCCACACAAACACAATAATTAATCTAAGCTATGACCTGAATAGCAATTAATATAATCAGCTTCAAACGGGATGCCTACTGTACTCATTTTTTGGCTGTCACAGTTAGGATATTATATGCAACATCAACATATTGGTTTGTTTTGAAGAATACTAAGATGACACAAATATTTTATGCAGATCAGGTTGTTCCTATGTGTTCAGACTAAAGCAAAACACAGTATCAATGTCAAGGCAGAACAAAAAGGATATATACATTCAGAAACCAAAAAAAAAACCCCAAGCCACCAAACCTAACACAAGCATCCAGCAAATCCAGTCCTCTAACCACAAAGCCTCAGACAAGCCATTGTGGTCTGTGAACGTTAAGTGGTAGAGAGAGAGATGTGTTTGGGCACAGGTTCAATTTAGGCTGTGTAAACCTAGCTCTCCTTTATTAATTAGGAGGACATGTCATTTTGAAAACCACAGACTGATCCTCGGCCAGTATTAGTCAGCCTAATGGCATTTTACTCAGTCCAGTTGAAGATAAGTAATGCAATTTTTTGAAACAATACATTTCCTGCTCTGAATTAGTAAGAAACACTTAAAAATTCTACAAAGTGAGTAAATTTCAAAAGTCCCATTTACTCCACATTCATGTAGGGCAATAAAAGCAGGCAGGAAAGTATTTCTCCCAGCAGACAGGCTGGAGGCAGCTGTGCACAGTAATGTCTATCTGGCAGCAGTGCAGAGGTGTTTTTAAATAGGAGTAAAAGTGTTTTCCCTAAGGATTAAAATCACGCACCTACCTTCCAGACACACTTTTAACAATCTTGTTTTTTAAACAGCTTTTCTTTTTGCAAATCTTAAGTACTAAAATTAATGTCGGAAATGCCTAAAGAAATGTGGCTGAAAATAAGCTCCTCCTTGGACAAATACAGGCAACCCTTACTGACTTTCAGTATCAGATATATTTAAGGATGGGATTTACTTCACACTTTGTTTATTTAGCTTGGTTGTCATTTCAAAATGAAGGGGAAAAAAAATGGAATTCCTTGTTTTTTCCCTGGTGGTAGCTCAAACTAGTTGAGATTGGGTGGATGTTCCCTAGGGACTCTCAAGAAACGCTCATCATGATATTTTTCTCAAACAGCACTGAAATTGTCTTGTGAGTCATTAGATCCATCACCTTAAATTTAACTACACGTTATGCACATTATATCTGGTACGTGAAAAAGTAGGGCTGGCCAAAAGACAGAAAAGTCTGACAGGTAACTGTTGAACAGTTACAGGCCAGGAAGAAAATCCATTGTTAATAATAACCTCGCTTACTCACAAAGAAAGAGGATGAGGAGCAATGGAAAAAGAAGGGAAAAAACTGTAAAATGAATAGGGCTAGAGGGAGGAGTGGAATATAAGAATAAGAACGTGCTTACGGTGGTTCAAGAAACACTCTGGCACAACTAATAAAACATAACATACATTTTATTGAAGATTTTTCCTCTTCAATAATTATTTTCCCCTCTTCTCTGCAGTGTCTCCACAGACAGCTCTTGTTTTCACTTTCTCTACTGTGCTTAAAAACACATCTGTTTTTCTTCTCCATACAGTGTGAAATAAAAAACCCCTATTTGCCTAATTTCTCAACTGTTGAAAGAGTACCTGTTGCCATTTTCACAGTGGCCTACACTTTCTTTCCCTTTGCCAAAGAAGGAATTGGCAACTCCCAAATCAGATAATTTTTTTTGGCCTCCATTCTGCAGAAAATGCAATATCTAGAAAGCAAGCCTCCTCCTTCCCTCTGTCCTCCCTGTCTCACATCGCCTGACCATTTCCTCTGGATTTCTTTGTGTTTGCTCTTATCTGTTAGTACCAGCAAGAGCTCCTTTTGCCTTCTGACTCCCGTGGGCACAGTTCACATCCAGGTCCTGCTGCCCCAGGGGGCCCGGCAGCCGCATTGTCCTCTGACAGCCTCCGGGATCTTCTCCTCCGCACTCCGAGGCATAAGGCAGGCAGATGGGCTCTCAGATGGTGACGGGGACAGCGAGGCACAGGATGTGCAGAAGCAGCGTCCCTTATAGAGAGTGAATGGGAACAGGCTGTGAAAGGGAGGTCAGGCAGTTTCCCGTTTCCAGTGGTGCTTTGAAGAGGACAGAAATTGTAGCTCGTGAAGGAGTTTGAGATTTTGAAGTCTGGGCTCTGGGTTGGACATCAAACTGAAAATTTTAAAATTTTACTTGAAAGAAAATTTCCACTAATTGTAATTTCTGTATCTAGCATATAAGTTGTTAAAGATGTTGACACAGAACACTGTAAAATTTTTTTTTTGGGAGGAAGATTAAAAAAAACCACCACAATGTGGGAGACACAGAAGCAAGGAATGGCAGCACTAGACAGACGACGACTTTAATTTCTCTGAGATTTCCATAGCTGTAGCAAATTCAACCTGACTTTTTATTTCAATAGATAACATCTTCTATTAAAATAAAAAACAAAACAAACACCACACCAGAAAAACAAATCTACAGACTATTTCTAACCAGTTCAGTTGCTGTGGTATAAAGGAGCAGATTAAGTATGTTAAGGGTATCCCTGCTGAAATGCAAAATGCAAGCGCCAAGGAGCTAGCCAAGCCATACAAAAGCATACCAGCTGGGCTGGGACAGGAAAGGAGGAAGGTCAGGAACTCTGAAAAGAAAGAGGATCAATACAAAAGTCTTGAGAGAAATAAATTTGCGTTCTATGGAGAAACAGAAAACTACCTTAGGTGAACCATCAGAAGCAGCTGCCTGTTCTAAAAATAATAGTGCTTGCTCTTTTGCTCAAGTTTCTTTCTTTCTCTTTTTTTTACTTCTCATTTCTTTTCCTTCTCTGCTTTCCCTTGATTGATAACAGAAAAAATTGGTATTTTCTTTTTTTTTAGTCTCTATATGCTATTGCAAACCTGCTGAAATCTGGCAAGAGCCAAAAGGCTAGAAAAATAAATGATAAAAAATGTTAAAGCATATTCAGCAGTCAGGAAGCTGACCCAAAACTTCAGGTAACAAGTTCATGCAGATGTCAACTTAAAGTTCAGATGGATCAACATTTCAAGAGAATTTTCTGCAGGGTTTTTAGAGAGAAAGGTAAGAAAGAAGGCAACAAAACTAGAAGAAAGCTTTCAAGCTTCTTTTGGGCACGCAGTCCGCTCTGCAGCTCACTTTAGCTGGAAGAGCCATTAAAATAGTCTAGATTTTTTCTTTCTGCAACTTTCTCAATTAGAAATAGTTTATTAATTAAGGGAAATCAGTAAGAAACCCCATTAACTAAGTCTTTCCCTCTGAAGAATGGCTTGCTTTCCCTATGCTTAGCATCAAGGGAGAGCTCCAGTACCAGTCCCAGGTTAGGTGCAAGGTGCAGTCATCCCCTGCTCTCTCATCTCTCTGCTCTTCTTGAGGCTCAAATTTTGTCTAAATGCTTTGATAACCCTTACCATGGTGGAGCCCGGATCACTGGGACCATGAGCAGTTTCTGAAAAATACTAATGTTGATAGAGAAAATGAGAGCAAACCTGTACAAATTCTGCTAAAGCCACTGATGCTATCCTGCATTTAACTTGTGCAAATCAGAGCAGAGTGTGGATCTGAGCAGCTGGAGAATAGTAAATACTGTACAACAGGCAGCCTTGTGTAAAACTAAGATCTAGAAAGTCTCTTCATTCAAATCGTTAGCTCTAAGGAATCTTTAGATTTTAAACTTCATTACAGCTATGATGTGCAATGAGATATGATGCATGCCAAAGACCTCAGCTATCAATTAGTAATAGGCACGAATGAAAGATGAATGTCTAATATATGACTGATACGGTCTCCAGTGAGAACGGCTGGGTATTTTAAGCGCATGCCTGCATTTCTGGGGAAGACACAGTGAGCTGCTTGATGCCCACAGCAGTTGGCATTGAACAGCTGGCAGCTTCTTCATCTCCCTCTCAGGAGAGCGCCTGCTTTACACCAGGGTTTGGTTTCATGTTTAAATCTCGTACAGAACCTGCCATGGAGAGTGACGCTGATGGTTGGGGAAGAGATGATCAGCAAAGGCACCCATGTCAGATGCGATGAGAAAGAAACGTTGCCTGTGCGGTTTAAGCGACTGCTCAGAAATAGGTTAAAACTCCTGTGGGATGGTCACGTGTGGGTTTGGTGGGGCTTGGGGGCTGTACGTACACTTGCAGAGGCGCGAGCTCCTGGTCTGCCACAGGGCAGGAGGAGCCCGTCCCCACAGCCGGTCCCCAGCCCTGGTGTAGGGGCACAAGGCGGCAGGGGCACAGCAAGCAGGGCCGCTCTCTGCCCCCACCTTTCTTACCAAGCACCCCTGTTTGTACATAAAGTTATATCTAAGGGAGCTTAACGCCCTGAACATGTGAATGCAAAGGTATCATAGACCTCTTGATAATCTAAACCCTCAGGTATGTAGAGATATCCTTCTAAATGAATAGCTCACATAATGTTTAGACACCTGAAAGAGAGACCAATGACTCTTTTCTATTAGGGAAGTTTCTTTTTGCTAAACACTTCATTACAAAACGCCGGCAAGATTGCATTACTTACATGTGTAACAGCAGCTAACACATGCAGTACAAATATATCCATTATTTACCAGCCACCTAAAGCTCTGTCAGCACCGGCGGCGAACCAAACTGAATCTTATCAGCAAAACTGCTTTGACACCAAGCTCCTTTTCTCACAGATAAAGTTTTCCTGGATTCTGCCAGGCTCTGCAATGAGAACTGGAGAAACGTGCGGGACGGCATACAAGCTCTCCACAAACAAGCACACAGAAGCAGCCTGTGCTAATCATCGGAGCTGCTGACACACTCTTAACCTTCTCATCAACAGCTGTGAAAGTATTCTTTTTTCAGATCTGAAAAAAAAAGAACCACAGTTTTATTTTTTCCTCAAAAAGCTCCAGAAACAGTAAAATGACCTTTTGGGGAATGGTACAGAAAATGGAAGAGATAATGGGTCCTTTGAAACAATGAATCTATGGGGGAAACAGAAACAGAATGTGTCAGTGAAAAATTCTCTTATGTAATCCAGCAGCCTGATCAAATTTGTCGTGGTTGTGTTAGGGAATAAACTGGCGATCATTCTGTGGTAGGGGAGCGGCAGTAGTGCGTACTGCAATCTTTAATGGGGATGCACAACTTGGGATATTTTGAGCTTGGCAATTTACATAAGCGAAGAGACTAATCCTGTTCATGTGGGGCTCTGGAGCAATGGAGAAAGCAGGGAAGAAAAAGAAGGAATCACCTAACTTCCATGCGTTCCCGTGGCTCCTGGGTGGAAAAGAAATGAATGGAAGATAAACTGGCTGTGCATGCCACTGGCCAGGTGGCTGGCACAGCGGGCTTGCCAGGGCATTGACACTCAGTTTTCCTGGTTGGTAGTCAAGTTAAAGACTCTGATGGCCGTGAAGAAGAAACCTGTGCTTGTTCCTCTCTGACAGTCTAACATACCTTTTGAGAGATGATTTGGAAACTGTATAGGTTGAGGGTTTTTCAGTAGGGTTTGTGGAATTTTGTGGCAGTCAACAGAAACACCAAGGTAACCAGAGCTGGACTAGAGTAGACACATAGAGTGTCTCGGACTGCAGATATTAGTCATGCAAGTGTACCAAACCCCTAAGCGTTAAAGCTTGTAAAATACCTAAATATTACAGGTCCAGAGCATCAACAGCAAAAGTAAAAGCATTATTGGAGTGGTGGAACTGACAGCCTCAACAACAGGGATGTAGCAAACACATCTTGATGGCGCATCAACTCCAAAACCATTGCTCTGCCTTTCCCTCCTGAGCAACTCAAGCTCAGGACAAAACACCACCAGAGCCAGTCTTCACCCAGCAAAGCAGCTGCAACCCCACCACCAGGTTTGATGTCCCTATTACCCTTGAGGCATAAAGGGGCTATTCTTATCACCCTTTTGGTGCTGAAATTGCGTGGGAAAGAAGTTCTAGTAGAGATGCAGATGCATCACATATCAAAGGATTCAGGTAAAGCCCTTTGTCCTACACCTAGTGTGACTTATTCTCTTAATCTACAGATGAACACGGTTGAGAGTATCCTACTTAATGTCCCACGTACACGAAAAGAGATCCCCAGTCCCTGGGAACCTTGCCTTCCATTCCAGTGTAGCTCAGATCACAGTTTTTCTCTTGAATGGATGCAGTTTCCATACAGATAATCATGGTTACTCTTATTCACAATTTCTGGGTTTCTGCTGCGAAGTCTCACTTGAGAGTGAAGCGTTAGTATGTCAGACATTGTATTGATCCATTTAGCACTACAGAGCTGGAGCCAAAAAACAACCCTGAGAAACCCACCAGAGGCACTCGTAACAGGGAGATGGGGAAATACTGTGCAGTTTGCAGAAAGCAGTTTGCAATCTAGCAAGAACTGGAAAAAAGAGAAATGTCCAGACACACAATGATGCTGCAATTCGGTCGTAAGATTGAAATCAGAAGTCTCAGGAAATCTTAACTTTAATTAATGAAAAGTAAGATATTACCTGAACCTATCATCTTGTAAATTGCTAACTTCTCTGTAAGGATTATGTTCTACTTGGTGACGTTTCTGGGTTTTGTTTGTTTGTTTTGTCACAGCCATTCAATCACTCATCATAAATAAAACATTAATTAGAAAATTCATATTCATTAGAAAAAAGCCAGAAAGTATGTTTCTGTTTTTGAAATGCATATATGTATTTTTTCTTTTGATTTCTCTAAGCAACTGCAGTGTGATATTACTGTAATATCTGGTAGATAAGTAAGTCTAAATGGAAAGCTCACGAAGAAGAACCAATAAGTAAATACGGGGAAAAGTATTTGATTTTGGAAAAGGGCTATTAAGGTTTCAAATCTTTCCATATCATGCCTATATGTCTGCATCTATCAAAGACAATGTGAGCATTTAATTATTTTAAATAAGATGGTGAGCATAGTGAATTAAATAAAGAATTAATATTCTTTGCCAATCTCAAGATAAAAAGATGCATCTGCTAAAAATTACTAAAGCCCACATTAATATAAACTTTTCTGTACAGTCTTATATCTGTCATCTTGCAGCAAAGCCAGAGCCCTTTGGGAATCAGAAATACTTCATGCTTTTAAAATCTTTATGAATCCACTACAAAAAGAAATCATAGCATAGCAATACGCTCAGAAAAAAATCTCAAAACTAGTATTCTTTTTAAATGCTGACAAAAGTTATAATTCATGGTAATAAAACTCAAATTCAGTGCACTTTTTTTTCACTCTCACAATGACATTATTAAACAAATACGTAAAACACCTTTCGAATTTATCTGTGCTTGGTTATTTGAGTGAGTTTTAGCCAATTACTGCTAAAGATAAAAACCTCAAACTACTACCTGTATAAAATAAAAAGATCAGAGGATTTTCTTCCTCTGTTTTCTCCCCCCTTCATCATCTATACATAGGACAGTACTTCGGATATAGCCTTTTTCACTGCTGCCAGCACAGGTCTGCCTGCCGGTTAGTCAGGCTGCTTCTCCCATGCAGGGTGTCAGAAATCAACATGAGAGAAATGAACACGGATAAAAAACCACATTACAGTTAGAGTCATGGAAATTGCTGGGAGGATTAGACAGGCACCATAGCTGAAACCATTTTTGCCTTTTTAAAAAGATAATTATGTTTCAATTTGATTCTGTCACTTCAAAATAAACAAAGCGAGCTAACATTTCCTTGAAGAAAACAATAATTTCTTAAAAGACTAGTCTTAAAGTTTATTTAGCTGTTGCTTATTCAGAACTGGATAACTCACAGCAGAGAGATAACATGTTGAAAGGTGCATGGTTTGTTAACAGTAAACAGTGGTAAATAGAATCCCGTTCTCCCGGCTCTGCCATCTATATAGTGGAGCTGGCTGGGCTGCCAGCTCTTCTGTCCAACACTACATTAGCAATTCATCAAAAGAGCAAATGTCATTATATACGGGAAGCCCAGGGAATTATTTTGCATTTGATTTCCAGCTCTGATAGCATTACTATTGATTTAAATATTCTCCAGCATAACATGCGCTAGACACAAAAGATCATTGTATTTTTGAACTGCCAATCACAGTAATCCTGAGTTGCCCAAACACCAATGGCTTTAATAAAATCGAATATACAAACCCCTTAGGTCAGATTTCTAGCCTGTTAACTAATGAACTTCATCAGAAGCTCACAGACTAAAGCATAATTTCTGAAATATCTAAGAATGCAATCCTAAAATAGCTGTATTGGTATACTATACACAAAAAAAGCCAGGAATCCTTTACTGCAAAAATCCGTTTCAGGTGAAAGTCTTCTAGCTGCTAAAAAGAAAAACTAACTCTATCCCAGTGAAAACCAGGATAGTAGTGAAAAAGAGGAAGGAAACATTGCCTTGTGTTGCCTGTCTCAAGCAAACAACAGCAGCGTGAGGTCAGCAGAGAGGGCACGCACGACCACAGCTCATCCTCCCCGGGCAGTGAGACCGGCCTCCCTGGGAGCACAGACCGCTCCTGCCTCCATTAAAAACTTCCACTTTAAAAGGAAAAACAGGAGAAGACGGAACAGGTAGAGAAGCCTTAAAGTGAAAAGGCTCTTTACTGTATTTCTTAAAAACTTGAGTTTTTGCTTTATTTATAGCACAAAACTATCTGGCTGCAGCGCTGGGTGTACAACTGGAAGTTAGCCAGGCACTGGGGCTCCTGGGCCACAACAAAGGGGTTCCTCTGAATGTGTCCTACAGACATTGTGCGTCTCAGACCCCACCTGACATGACCTGTGATGGAGGGTGCCTGCGGTACACGGGGACTTCTTCAGGGACTGCCCGCTGCAGGTTCAGTAGTCGGGATGCACAAAAGTGACTGCTGATACAAACGGTCCAGAAGAAGGAGTGAGTTGCAAGTGCACCAAACAGGAATCCCAAGCTGCCTCAGGAAGCTTATGGTGTTGCAGAAAACAAGGACTCGTGGGTAGCCTTTGGTCCTCTCGAAGAATAAACAACATACGTCATTGCTTGAATGTGAAAGACTTGGCAGGAGACTGGGCCACAAAACAATTTTGACAGTGGTTAGCAAGATGTCCAGAAGAAAGATGGGGAGTTGTTTCTGCAGCTAGTGAGACACTATATTCTACCATGGGTGGGACAGGCAGGGCTACGGCTTGCGGCAATTTAAGTCTGTGTGTGGATTTAAATCAACACAGCTGCTGAAGGAACTAGGGAAAGGAAACAAAAAGATCCCGTGGCTCCACATGGGCATTTCCGTGAGGACCAGCTCGGATGTTCCCCCAAGGCTGAGATAAAACAACGAGTGAGGGTGAGATCTTGGTACGAGAAAGCACAAGTTTACTATTCCATGTTAGTCTGTTTATAACTAGTACTGGATACAGAGGAGAACTGATGCTGAAGGAATTTGATCCCTCTGACTGTAAATGCCAAAACAAGAAGCAAACAAACAAACAAAAAAAGAACAGAGAAGGAGCTTTGTTTAGATAAATGCACCCATCCAAAACCAACAGACATGAAGCACTGCTGGAGCCAGACACGATGACACTTCCAGCTCACGCAGGGCTTTGACATCTACTCCCCAGCGGCTCTGGCTGGAGGGATGTAAGTCAGGGCCCCTCCCCGGAGGTCAGAGACCCAGAGCAGAGCTGGCAGACCAGACTGACTGCTCACTTCAGTGCCAAATCATTGGCTCAGCTGACCACCCCGGCGGCTGCAGTTTAAGCTGAACCAGGAGACCTCAGGCCGAGGCAGTGGGGGAGTCACCTCTGTGGCCTCTGCTGAGGGGATATGGGCAAATACCACAGCGAGGATGGAGAGGAGGAGGCAGCAGCAATGGACATGCTATCTTGAACCATGTGATGAACACGTCGATGTTTTAAAGACACTTGAAACATCAGGTTCTGGGGTACCAGAAAACTTCCAGAGGTGGTGGCCAGTAGAGAGGACAACAGCAACAAATAGTCTAAGACTACCACCTCTCTTCCAGATGCTTTATCAGATCAACTTTCACTTTATTGAAACGTGTGTCTAGCTGCAGCCTCCGTTCCTGGAAGTGACGGAGTCTGTCTTGCCTTTATCAGCAATGAAGGAGGACTGTGGATCCAAGAGAAGAAAAGAGAGGACATCTACAGAAATGCAGACTGCTGCTGTTTTCCAGTCTCTGCTGGCATAGCTCAGCTTTGTCACATTTAGCCACAGAGAAGTTACAATTATTTTCTGTTTTCTTTTATTCCCACTTAGCGCATTACAGCGGAAAAGTTTCGTTAACCAGAACTAACTTGTTTCTGCCACACTGGTAATTACGTACATAACTGCCTACACGCTATATAAAAATTCAGTGATCCCATAGCTAGAAAAACACATGGATGTGGGCTAGGGAAAGAGTGGGCTGAGGACAGGTACAAATAACATGATTTAGTTAGTTTGTCTGAGTGTTAAGCTTCAGTGTGTTATTCTAAGATATCTATTTATTTATGGGCTTGGATTCTTAACACATAAAATATGTATTTTTTTTATAAAATTAAAGTATCCTCTACTGAGAAAGCATGAAAAATCCCACTCCAGATATCCAAGGATGTCAGTGGATTTGCTCTGCTTGATTTATTTCTTGAAGTTTTATCCACCTACACCTTTGTCGGGTGCTACCATTCTGCTTCTAGTTTCACATATTAAAGACAGTGTTATCCTTTTAAAAAGAGGCATTCTTCAAATCCTGTATAATCTCAACACTAGACTGGTACTTCTAAAAACATAAGTCTAAAAATGCAGTGCACAAATATATTGTTCATCATATAAAAACACAATATTGATGGAATGCTCCATTTCTGAATAACTAAAGTGTGAGTATCGTAACATGTATTTATTTTTTTCAACTCAAAGTTTTAGGCTCACTTTTTCTGAGCACCATAGTGAAAGCTTCTCCTCACTAGGGACCCAGCTTTCAGGAATGAGGTGATAATTAGGTGTGGATGATTCTTCTGTTTGAGACTCTCCACAAATTTACCCAATTAAGGTCAGTGATGGTGATTGTCTGTTAACCAAGAGCTTAAGTGAGCATGTCAAGGCCAGTCTGTAGGTGTTGCTAAAGGTCTGGAAGGCTGTTATGGCTTCTGTGCAAGGTAAGTTTTAAATGTCTTGAATATGATCTGGGTGTTTTTTTCACTCTCCTGGAATTTTGTGGATGTTAATTAATAGAGAGCATTTTATGGGTGGCTAGTTTGTTTACGCCTAACCTTGTGGCCACCTGTAGAAATTGTTGTATGCTTGCCTCTGTTGTGTGTGTTGGTGCGTGTGTTCCTGCTGGAAGTGCTTTCAGCAAGTGGTGATGTGGGAGGCCAGAGGACAAAGTTGGCAGGATGTTTGGGATGCCCTTGGTGGAAGTGCATTGATTCAGTTACGCGGTAATGTTGGTTATTGAGCTCTCAAAGCTGAAGGATTGTGAGGTTGTGTGCTGTGCTCACCAGGGAAGGCTGCAGCGTGAGACACCAAGTCAAAGAGGGATCCTGATGCGTGGGTGTCCTAGTTTTAGCTGGGACAGAGTTAGCTCTTCTTTTTAGCAGCTAGAAGCGCTCCGTGTTTTGGTTTTACTCAGAGGCTCGCTCTGAGAAGAATGCTGATAGCAAGCTGATGTTTGTGGTTGGACGTGAAACTCCAAGGACTTTTCAGTGTGCCAGAGTGCAGAAGCACGGCGGGATAAGGGGGGAGCATAGTTGGGACAAGGGGGACACGATTCCCCTTGTGATTTGTGGTGGAACTTAAGACTGAGTTCCCACGACAGCGGGGCAGGTGCAGCAGCAGTGTGACCCAAGTGCTAGAGTATTCACAACAAGAATTCCTCTTTTTCTCATCTAAAATTTGATGTGTACTGTGGAACAAAAAGAATGTTTAGTAATATGTGTTTTAATCATTTGCTAATGAGACACTTAAAATGAAGTTTAAGTAGTGAAGGACAGTGCATTAATTAAAAGTCACCCTGCTCCATAAAGGAATAGTAAGAGACTGCACTTGGCATCAGATGCTCTAAAAGCACCTGGCTGCCATACCAACTATTTTCCAAGATGTTACAAGCACGTCTCTTCCAGTGAGTGATGTAAAACATCAATTGTTAAAACGTTCTCAGAAAAGCTTCTTCCTAGATAAATTTGAGAATGTCCATGTTTTATTTCACTTAAAACTAATTTCTAAGTTTAGAAAGCTTAAACTTTGAGGAGTTCAGTGCCTACTAAACCATTTTTGAAATATTTTATGTGGTAAATCAAAGCCCTTTCAAGTTAATAAAAGAATCACAGAGGCAGCACAATGCATATGGAGCAGAAACTTTCATAGAGGGGAAGAAATACAATATTAGGATGCAAAAAGAATAGGATAAAAACACTGGAAATATTGAGGTGTCGCTCCATAAATCATTGTTTTACCTTCTCTTAAAATATACTTTTGCTTACTTCACCTGCCATAGGACATAGCAGAAATAGAAAAGACTCAAAATCAGGTGATGGAAATGATTAGATGTCTGGGTGACTTCTACAGGAGGATAGGGAGAAATACAACAGCATAGCGTGACTTGCACAGAAGTAGTCAATGATATGTTCTGTTTGTTATTTTACATAATGAAACGAGACAAATCAGTGAAACAGAAAGGTAATTTATTTAAAATGTATTACTGATGGAACTTACTCCTATGATGCTTAACTGAAAGCCTGGGAGTTTTAAAGAAGATGACAAACATCGAAAGTAGAAATGGAAAGGAGCACCATTTAGGTCAAGCAGATCCTGGATTTATGTTGTTTATTGCAGAAGGCAATAATTTCAGAATTTAGTACTGAAAGAGTATAAAATGGCTATTTAAAACTTGAAAAGAAAAAAAGAAGTAAACTCTATTTCAAAAACTGTTTTCAACTCTCAAAAGGTCAAATTCAGCCCCAGAACAGCAGGTACAAAGTACACACAAGCTGAATTTGGTTCTAGAAGTGTATGACTTTATCTTTCATCTTCAAGGTTTTACTGATATTATTTTTTATTTTTTTGTTAAAGCTTGGACTGACTTGTTATTCTCAGCACAGTCCCGTATGCTTTAATGTGACTATCATACTTTATTTGTGCGTTTTAGTCAAACGCATTAGTCATGTATCAGAGATGACCTTGTAAGGGGTAACTTTAAAAGAAGAATATTACGATATTATGAAAGGAAATCTAATTAAAATGATATAAAGTTAATAAAGACAGAGCATTAAGTGAAAACCAGGAAAAAGAGATGCTCAGGGAGTGCACTAACTCTCAATGGAAGTATGCAGTGAAGATTGTCATTCTGAATTATTTTTGCTCTAAGTATGCCCATTGCTATGGGCATTTGCAACCGAATACAGTTAGCATGTTCCACTCTGTCAAATACAGAGCAATCCACTTTACTGACTCCTTTTATTGTAATATTAAAAAAAATAATAAATTGCCCACTAGGAAATACTTAATCAATAGTGATTGCAAAATACTAACCAACTGAAACAGGAAATAAAATAAGAAACAACTACTTTTCCTAACCAAGAAGCATGGTGGACTTGATTATCCATTTACATCGGTGCTACTGCAAGAGATACGTAAAACACTAAAATTCAGAAAAGACACAACTGGCTATACAAATGGAGGCTCTAGCCCATTCTCCTACATGTGGGATGGAAAACACCTTTAACGTGATGGTGATGCTATTGGAGGTGCAGAGCAGCTGTGGTTAGTAGCAGCGCTGTGGGGAGCACAGGGTTAGCGTGGCTCTTCCACAGACCCTGCGTGGGGGGCAACGTCACCACTGCCGTGTCCCAGGAGCACAACAGGCTCACCATCTCCTCCGTACAAGCTGATATCACCAGGCAGGCCCTGCCTGTGGTACCAAATATGTGTGCTGCCACGTTGGAGCCCAGAAAACCCCGTGGGTGCTATGACCACCTGTTCCTCCTGTAGCCACAGGGTTGTATACGAATCATACCCAGATATACGGAGATTGTGCTTGTGGTACTGAAAGCCCAAAGAGAAGAGACGTATTTACATCCACTGCCAATGCACAGAAGCAAAAGGTGCCAAATTCTGGCTCCTAACTTGCACTGAAAACTCAGAAAATGCCATCATTATAGCCTTATGTACAACATTGCCTGGGGATGCGACCATGGTAATTTGCACATCCTCAGGAAAAACAGTGATTATTTCAACATGGCCAGAAGACAAACTCCTGACAAAATGTAAACAGAATAGAGAAAAAAAAAAAAACCCAAACACAAAACTTGTAACATAAACACCACCAATGATATGAATCTGATTAAATGCTGCCCTTGCTGAGGAGAACTGAGCCTTACATACAGAAGCTGTGCCATGCCTCAAATAAACACCCAAGCTACTTAACCCATATATGGTTACGCTGAAAATTGCGTTATGTCCTTTTTAGCCTAAATTATGGGCAGACCTTGGCATACGAAGCTGGGCTTTGGAGACGTGCCGACCACATGTCACTGCCTCTTTGCAGCGATGATGTGATTTCGATGAGTGCATGGCGGTGCGAGGGGAATGCTGATTGTGAAGAGCAATCCCATCACCTGACAATAGCTCTGTGATGAAATCTCTTACACAGATTAAAGAGGGAAGGGCAATAACTCATCAGAAAAAGCAGAACTGTCTGCTTAATTACTTCAAAAATGTCTCAGCCACTACCTTTTATGACACCTGGCGGGTATAAACATGTCCACAGTTTTAATTAATTTTACCTCTTCTTTCATTGCACCTGTATAGCCTGGAGAAATGGAATTCTAATGAAATTACAATTGAGCATTTCTACTGGAGTTTGAAACACACATTGGCAATAACCAGAAAATGAGGCATTTCCATGGATTTAATTAGGGGGAGAGACAGTGGTTGAACTCTGGTTGGAAAAACACTTCCCCACAATTATAATTGTTCCAAATCAAGCCACAGTGTAAACTTCTTTCTCTGAATTCATATATCTTTGCTTTTTAGTGTCCACATTGATTTAAAAAGGTAATGGCGCAGGCTTTTCCCTGGGGCAAAGTGGAGTTATGGTGAAAATCCCTCTCTTGGCATTTTCAAAGCAGCAACAGCGTAAGTCCATACCTTTGACCTTGCAGTCCTGCAACTCTCATTTAAAATTGATGAGTGAGACCCTTGAATTTATTCTGCTGAAAACAACACTTTTTATAATGACGCTTATAAACATATCACTAGTTGTCCAGCCTCCTAAAGTGTCAGCTCTGCAGAAAAAGGAAAAGAGTAGAAGTCTTTCTCACCTCCTGTGTTTTGGGAGTGGGGAGGGAAACAGGTTTGTGTTCTTTGGGGACGCTAGGTAGGAGCTGTTGTCTTGTCAAACACAGCCTGAGTTTGTGCTGAATCTTAAGAAAAAGGTACCTTGTGATGTGGTGAAATGTGATGAAATTTCATCACATTTTTCATTCAAATTTCTTTCATTCATTCATCACAAATTTCACTCAAATTTCATCACCTCTTCCACATTGCTCTGGAGAGGAGTCACACTCGTGCTAGTCTAAAGCAGATAAAAATGGAGATAAACCCCTAAATATAAATTTTAGATATAAATCTAATGTTCTCTAATGCTAGCAACAGTCAATTGCTACATGTAACCCTTCTGCAGCTGAAGTCTCTTTAATTCCTTTCTTATGATAGTCTGTGAAGTTGTGTGTCTTGTAAAGAAAGCAAGTGCTTTAGGGGTTGAAATCCATGTGGATGAAATTAGGAGCACTGAAGGAAGCAGGATAAATACTGGGGGAAATACAATCCAAAACGTGCATTTATAGTGCAGTGACAGTAATGTAGTATCGACATTTCTATCAAAAAACCCTCAAGCTCCATAGCTTGAGATTTTGGGTTGGCGTAGGACCAGCACCCAGGCACCTGCCAGTATTTTCAGTCTTCCACAGCACTATTGATGAACACAGCACAGACTTCTGGCTTGGCTAATGCTGACCAGAATGTTTTCCACAGGCCCCAGCTGTAAAAACACGAACCTTCTGAGCTGGTGAGGAATGGTTTGAAGTTAGCTACTACATTTTACTTTGAGTCATTAAATCTCTCATTCTGTGGACAGATACTGCGCAGTAAATGTAGCTCTAATTTCTTGTAAACTCATTGACTGTTAACGTTTAGCAAGTTTATACAGGCATTTAGATTGGTTTTTTTTATGCAATCAGGCATGTTACACTTGTTTTAATTTTTTGCTTCAAAGGCTTAACATCTGGAAGTTACAGAATTAACAACTCGCTGAAAATGTCATTCCAAGTATATAAAATATTTTAAAAGGTAACATTGTAACCTAGCCATTCAGAAAAAAACAAAAATAACCAATATAACGATAGTAGTCAGATGCAAAGTACCACAGCAAGAATTTGCAAGGTTTTTGTCACTGGTTTTAGGAGCATTTTGGATTTCATGTTTTTCCCTACCCAGATTCCCTGTGTTTATCAATTAGCATAACTGGAAAGCTCTTAAACATTCTCATGCATATAAAATTATTTATTGTAAATACATTGAATGGTTTGGGCCTATGATGGAAAGCAAGGAACCTGCACCAGTGCAGCCTGGGATGACCAAACGACTCCAAGACAGGTGTGTCTTGGAATGACTAGCACATGCTTTGGAAAGTAGGTATCTGAAACCCTCATATGTTTAATTGCCCTGAAGAAAGCCATGGAAAACTCGCCATGCTGAAGCAAGAGAAATCACAGTATGCTGCTCCTCAGAAATATAGCAAAACAATGGATCCAAAAGTTACGTCTATTCCTTTGAGTATGTCACTCCTCTCTGCACGTGTCATCGCTGACCAGCCTTTTTTTTTATCATGGCAAAATACTCTTCCCCAGTGAGATGGAAGACAAAGTAGAACTTGACCCTCAGCTTTAAAGATGAGGTACTGGCAGAGGAAAAAACGTAGCTGTAGGGCAGCTGATCAGCAATAGGAGAGAGGCTGTAAGTGACAGAAACTGAAAACTGTGAGTCAAAAGCCAGGACTTCAAGCAAAGAAGGAAAACCAGAATTGCAGGAAACATTCTGCAAAGAGTGACTTAAAGCGAGCAGGATCTGCTGTACCTCCTGCCTGTCAGGTGGATTAATTTGGGAAGTCACACTTAGGCTAAATATGTTTAGACTGTATTCAGTTGCACAGAGCAGAGATCTGAGCTAGCTATAAATCTGTTGTTCAGATGTTCCTGTGATATTACAGACCCGATAGCTTGGGTAGCAGCAGCCTAGTTTGGCAGCGCAGTGCTCATCATGGGCTAATTGACCTTGCTGAGAGTGTGCTGGCTCCGCCAGATGATTTATGGCTTCCACGCTACATCACCATCATATCTTTACGATACGGTCTTTCCTATCCATCTTCCAGTTAAACTCTCATTCAGGCTCTCGCCATACCGTGTCTTGATTACAGCAACAACCTTTTCTCTGGCCTTGACAAATGCAATCTTGTCCTGTTGATAACCATCCAGAACGCTGCTGCAAAGATCATTTTTCTAGCTCATTGCTTCGGCCACCGTGTGCTCCCGTTGTGCTCCAGCCCCAGCTCCCCGTTCTCCATCTCATCAACCATCGTCTGTTTGCCCTCGCTTTCAAAACCCTTCACAGCCTATTCCAGCCCAACTCATCATCTCCAGTTCGATGTCAGGAAGCCAACTCTTCCCTGTATCACTGTCTGGTGATAAAAGCCTTCCCCCCTCACCTGTTCCGTTTTTATTTGCTTACTTATTACACAGGTACCCTCGTACTTTCTCCCATGCTGCTTTTCAGATTTCGGAGGAGTTCTCCATAAACGTTAGTGAAATGAGATCATGAATCTCCTTAAGCTGATCTCCTTAAAAGCCTCTCTTTTGCAGTGATGACTAGTGGAAACACGATGCTAAATATTAATCATGTGCTGTATTATGACTACTGTCTGTCATGCTGACTCGCGTTAACCCCTTACTTCTTTGTGCTCCACAACTTGTCCATGCCTGTTGTCTCCTTACAATGAGAGCTTGTGTTTGGGGTAAAGGATCATCCTGATGTTTGGACAACACCTAGCTAGCACAAGAAGGGCTCATAAATACAAATGCTCTGAAATAATATGGTTGTATAAGTAATTTTTATAGCAGCACTATAGAAACTGCTTACTCAGGAATCAACCAGTTAAACCCCTGCCTTCACAAAGTTTATGGAAGTGATGTATCATTAGGTGCTGACGCAGAGTGTGATATTACCCTCCGCCTGACATCCCCTGCAGACTCCTACAACTTTTTAGATGTTGTTACTGCTGGTTATTCTCACAGTATTTTGATGTTCAGAGAACTCTGATTCCCTTGTGACAAAAAAAGGATGAGAGGCATGGAAAGATTTTTAGACAAAGAGAATCTGAAAAGGGTGGACTGCTTAGCTGAACAAGGAGACGTGTGAGAAATGATAAAAACCACAAAGACATGCAGGAAGTATATTAAGTTGTTATAACAGCATCATCAACTTTTTTTTTTAAACTTATTGGAATGCGTGAGTTGTAACAGTAACATTTTAAATTTAGCTGGCATGGCAAACACAAGAGCTATTCCTTGAAAGCTACCACGGTGACTGACTTTCAAGAATTCTGTACAAAAGCAGGAACTTGCATGCTCTGAGATATGAAGTGTAGCCTCTAAAGCTCTTAAAAATACACATAATTCATTTGAGGGTATCTGAAGTGAACGGTGAGACAGTAAAGGAAATATGAATTATGGTTTCCTATAATTTTCTTAAATTAATTTTCTTCTAGGAGAATCCTTAATTGCAGTGTTCATTAGGAGCCTGCACACCAAAGCGTTTAGAAGCAATGTGGTACCGTGGGAAATTGCCAGCTCATCTGTGGAACTAGTGTGAGGGAGGGGCAGGCGTTCGCACCCGTTCATCGCACATTCCTGAAACTACAAGGGTTGTCACAGGCACTTTAGATTAACTGAAAGGTCACAGCACTAATCACATTATTTGAGTCGGAGGTCTTCAAGTTTTAGAGAGTACCCCCATCATGTGTTTATACCATTACACAAATATTAAGTGCAATAAAAGTCATTGGAGACTACCCATCTGCATTTCTCAAGAGCAGTCTTCCAACTTTGCTCTATGCTTCAGCTGGTAGTAAGAAACTGTAGTGAGATCAGCTACCACTGTACGTCTTCATTTCTGGCCCTTGTAATTTAGATTAGTTCATGCATCTATAGGATTTCTGTCAGCCACCCCAGTTAAAAGTGAGTCATTGCTCTGGAGAAGGGGCTGACTCTGTGCACTCACAGTTCTCCACATTTATCACAGCAAAACACCTACAAATGCTTTGGTCCGCTCTGAAGGGCAAGCAAGCAGCGCTGATTTACATGCTACAAACTGAAAAGGAACATCAGAAGGGAGTATTTTAAACTTAAGATAATGCTATTCATAGCTGGCAGGGCTTGTGGTTTTGATCCTTCTCAGATATGTAGCCAACAGTGAGCTATCTGGCTACACGAAACCCCCCCGCTTTTCTTCTCTCGACTAAATCTGCGATTCAAATGCACGCTCCAGTACTCAAGAACATTATGTGGATTTGCAAAACTTTCTGAAAGACTTCCTGTCCATTAGCCATTGGCTGCTTTACAAAAAGGCATAAAGATAGCATTTTCCTCTTGTAACAGATGTAATCTCCTTGCAGTGTTGTTCGTACTGTTTGAAGGAAAGCAATATTCCTTTTCTCTTGGATTCACTGAAACAGTGGCATCTCTCAACATAAACTGAAAATATATTTGGAACTTAATTTAATTCAGCTTTCAGAATTTCACACATGAGGGATGAACACATGAGGATCAGCTTTCTGTAATTAGTGAGGCGTGTTAGAAGGACTGGATCCTGTACGGTCATCTGTGCAGCAAACGACTGTGTTTTTGTAGCGCCAAGAAGCACCTAAGATCTGCTCTTGGCATGACCCACTAGACTGACAGTTTTATTTCAGTTGTCATTCTTGAAGCTTATATGAAACAGCTTCATGTTTTTAATTTATGAATATATTGTATAAATTGTTACTCACAGCGTGGAGCAAATTCACATATTTTGGTTTCCAGTTTATGTTCATCACAAATGAAGAGCGAGAAAAGTAGTTCTAAAAAACATTTCATCCTGATTAAGACTTGGAACAACTCTAGGCTTAATTAAGAGCATCCATCCTAGAGGCTGCTCCAGCTCATGTTGGTTACACAGGCCCCAGTGTACTGGCTGCACTGACTGTCTGGAATGGTTTTTCTCAGGTCCACTCCACGTCCTCGAGCTGCTGGCACAGGAAGTCTCCTGAATGTGCTTCTGAAATAGGGGGAAGATCAAAGAGCAGATGGCACTGAGCTGGCTTTGCCAATCCTCTGCCACTGGAGGTATTTTTCTGTGCCAGTAAAAATTCTCTGCTCCATCCTCAAGCCTGCTTTTTGGCTACTTTGCATCGCCAAGGCAGCACGGAGCATCCAAACCAGGGTCTAGCCACTTCTGCAGTGACTTCAGTGGACTTGCTCCAAACTTGCCCAAACATGCGGCTGAGGGTGCAGAGAAGCCCATGGCAGACAAAATAGGTGATTTGTAATGAATGAGGGAGAGCTGTGCAGTAAATTCATCAGGGATACTGTGGCAAGCCCCAGAAGAGGGAAAGGTCTAATATCCATTGAAGAGTGAAGATAAAAATAAACGTTGAACAGCTGCTCTTCTCACTTTGCACTAGACAAGGACTTTTTAAGGGTAAATATTGTTTAGAATAATCCATTGTGCAGCAGCTTTTGGATTACCCACCGCTTCCCTAACATGCTTCAGAATAGCTACACTGAATTGTATCAAAGGACTAACCCCAACCCTTTTCCCAAGAAAATCATTAGGAAACCCACTCTAAAGTTCAAAATCTGAACAAAGTACTTCAACAAACTTCACAGCAGAGCGGGAGCAAGCTGCTGGGTGAGTGGTGACAAGGTGTTTCATAACCGAGGATCTGCAAACCCTTGCTGACAGCCAGATCAGCACAGCGGGACCGGTGTTCAAGGAAAGATATTTTAAGTCTGGCAGAAATTTTACGGCTCTTCTACAACCCGAATCATCACAGAATCAGTTAAGGCAAATTTTTATTTCTGAAGGGCAGCATCTGGCCTACTTGGCACACTTCAAAATTTCAAATGTGTATTTTTCAAAGCAAAAAGCATAACAAAAGTATATCAACTCAAACTGGCAGAACGCTGTACTTCAATGCTTTGTAGTTAATAACAATTTAACGTAGCATAAACTCCACCTCTGCTGTGCTTCAGCCTGATGCAACCTGGAAAAGCATCACACAGAGTTTAGAATAGAAACGCTAAGAGCTTTTAAAAGCAGTGGTACTACCAGGCTCTGCTGCTCTTAAAGGAGCAGTAGTTTCTGCGATGTTATTAGTGACTGGTTTTTGCATCTGATGTTTATTGTAAACGGATGGGATTCCAAAACTGTAAGGGAATGTGAGGGGTAATATCTTGGTCATAGAACTGCAAAATTTGTACTATAGTTTTGACTGTTCCCAGAATAAGAAAGTAAAGGCTGTACAAACTTTAGAAGACTTGTATCAAATTCCCTGCAATCAGTGGTAGTTTGACTGGTGTCCTCAGGCACATGAAAAGCCTTCCCTGGGGCTGAACCCCACCCTGCCTTGTGCAGGACTGGCTCCTCATTCATTCATCTATCTTTTATGCTCTCCCCTTGCCCCCTGGTATGCATTTGGTGTCACTTATATTTTCTTGTCTTTTCACAAACTGCCCAAACGTAATCTGGGCACGCCTCGGAGAGCTAAGCTGTGCCTGAGCAATGCAACTGAGAGCCAGCTGTCTTTGTTTGTCCTCAAGAACCATGATACTCCTCCACTTGTTACGTTCTGGAAAAATCTGGGTAGCCCCCCGACCACGCCTGGGACTGGCCAGACCCCGGGATGCGTATGCACACCGTGGGCTGGAGGAAAGCCAGACCGGCTAATTCCTCATTTGTGTCGACGTATTTAAGCTTCTTCCTAACAGTATTTTGACCTGGGTAGAGAAGAGGAGCCATATGGCATCTTCCAGCCCTGACAACCATTGCTGTTAGTGCAATCAGTGCATTACCTAGGTGATTTGTCTAGATTCAGCTGTGTCACTAACTTGTGGCAAACTCAGTTATAATTCAGTTGCATATTAGGTGGGGTTCTAGTATAAGTTGGTCCCATTTTCATATGGCGTTTGCATTGTATTTTCTGCCATGATGCTTCTCATAGATGAAGTGTCCTGACTGACTGCTGCTCAGGGCCTTTCCCACCTTCTAATCTGAGCTCAATGTGAATCTGTCTGGCGTGGCACCCCCAAGAAATCGGATGGCTATAGCATCAGCCATAGAGCCATGCCATAATTACAATAAAAAATGGAAATAACACACAATCATCAGCCTTAGCACCTCATCTTGCTATCGTCAACCTTCAGTTTCCCACTTTTTTTCTGCTGCTTACATTTGTGTTTCAATTATACTGTAAGCTATTTAAAATGGGGACAATGCCTTCCTTTATTTTTGTACAATATCCAGCCCAGAGAAGCACCAAGCTTAAGTGAGGGCTTTGAGAGTCAGAATAAGCCTCTGTTTGTTTTAGCTATTTGCTGTCCTAGGCGGTAAATGACGGGTCAGGCAATGGCTCTGAGTTTCAGCGGTGTTTTCTAAGGTATTTATCACATAGATTTTTCTCAAAAAATTTACATGAAATAAGGATACCTCTTTGTCTTCTAGAATTCCTAATTTCCCCAGACAGTTTGCTGTGTTTAATAACAGGATGAAAGAACTCAATAGTGCCAACCCCCCTGCCCCACCGTGAAAATTAAGTATCCCCCTCAACGCACTGCAGACAGAACAGTGATATCCCCTCCTTACAGTATAGATTTCTGAATCAAATATTAGCACCAAGCATAATGTAAATTGGTTCATAAAGCTTAGAAAAGAACAAAACAGTGTTGAAAGTTATCTAGGGCTATTCTATTTCTCAACTTTACTGTGTTAACATGTTACTTAACAGAAGGTGTACAGTTCTGAAAAGCTTACTGCTAAAGAATACTGAATGGCAAAAAAAAAATTGGTAGATACTGTAAGATCACACATAATCATTGCAGCTGCTTCACAAGCTTTGTCTTTTGAACCATAACCTCAGAATGACAGGGAAAAAGATCATAATAATCTAATTAAAATAATGACCAAGTATAGAATTATGGCTTTGATAAAAAATACTTTTAAAATTGCAATGATAAACAAATTAGCACCCTTTTACTATGCAGTAAATAGCTACAGTTCATTATAAAAAGAACAAAAGAATGTCATTTCTGTAGGTATTTAAGATAAGTGTGGGACAAAATACGGGGCAGCAGACAATGGAGACTTAATCCCAAATGAACACTATTAACACCATAAAAATTCAGCAATTCTGCGAATTCTCTACATCCTCTGCCTAGAAATGGAGACGACCAAAATGAGATGCAAATCAGTGCCTTTATCTAATGAATAATGCAAATGAGTGCTTCTCTTATGGCGCAGCAGTCTGCAGGAATCCTCTCTGCCTCACCTCACATTTCTTGTGGATTTAAGCACCATGTGTCAGAAGAAATTAGAGAATGGAATTGCCAAGAAATGACAAAGCCTTGGAGCCCCAAGTCAGTGCAGACAGCAAGGTACATTAAGATGCACGGTACAGAGGAGGAGAGAGCAGACATCTCATTAAAATGAAAATGTTGCTATTTTTCCTTCACCTAGTTAATGGAGTTGTACAACGTTGTAATCTGCAATTATTTGTGTGGCTACTAGTTAGAAACATCCTCTAAAATGATAGCAAGGTGGGATCTCAAAAACTTTATAAAATCTCTTAATTTGTTGGTTTTTTTAATGCCGGTGCTATTTTATCTCTCTGATATCAGTTAACTGCATCAGCATTTTTCTCGTAGCATCACAGAGCATATCGCATCTTATCCATTAGTCACAAGCCTTGCAGTAACTTTCCCTTAGCATCTAATGTTACCCTCCAAAAATACTCTCAAGCAAACAAATCTGAAGGCATGCAAGCCCTGAAAATTAACACTCTTTTTTCCCAATTGCTATTTTGCCTGAATGCATTTGTGTCAGAATCCAGGACAGATTTCACCTGCTCTGTTAAAACCTCCTAGCATGCAGACCAGCCGCGCTGCCACAGCCGTCATCAAGTCCCTGCTCTTTGTCATTGCATCAGGTCCCCAACTCGGAGATTTGTGAAATGTAATGCTTTTCTGACAGGTACTCTCTAACAATACAGAGCAGGTAGACCCAATCTAACAAAGCCATTTGCTCCTCAGACAACTTCTTAGTTATCAGATATAGAGAAGTGAAGGAGCATCCCAATTGTGAAAGGGATCTCCCAAGGACTCAGGATGTTGGGAGGGGATCCCTCATCATTGAGGTGCACAGGGGATATGCAGGGACTAGAGGTCTGAGCATGCAATTTGACCAGACTGTGGTTCAGGCGAGTACGTTTTGGGGTGGGGGGAAATTGCCTCTCACTTGAAAAGGGAAGGTCATCTCAAAGTCCTGAACTGTAAAGCTAAGAATGCAATTGCTCAAATTCAGGGTGTCAGTCATACACCACGCAACCTCAGGGCCGTGTTCCCGTTGTTCAGTGAGCTATGCTGTGAACCAGCAGGCAACAAATCAGTGTTTTGATTCAGTAACCCATCAAACAGATAAATCTATGTACTAAGGAAAAGAAGAGATTAGAGATGACTTACTGTATGTCCTTTCAGGAAACGTGGAAAAAAAACTCAACCCCTTTTTCTCACAAGCTGACAAAGACATCATTGCTATTTATAGTTGCGCTTCAGTTCATCAGTTGGAGGCACACTGCAGAAGATGCTAAAGCACTAGCGACTTTGCTACTAAATTAAGAGCTTACAGTTTCTTGTTAACAGTTGAAAGCAAAGCCATTTCTCTATTGGGCAGCTTGCCGCAAACTTCATACCAGTGCGGGGGGGAAAAAAAAAGTATATTATTTTGGATGGATTTTCTCTCAGCTCTATCCTAGTGAATCAAGGGAGAATTGCCTGGGATGCAGGTCTATAAGGAATTTGGTGTGAACTCCATAAAAATGCAACTTGCAATCAATATAGCATTTTCACTATCTTAAATTAGAGGGACATGGATAGGTTCTCTGCTCCTGTTTCTGTTAGCAGTTACCATGCCAGGAATACACAGCGAGTTTAGGTTTCTTATAGCAAGGGCAACGATAACTACAGAGAAAAAAAAACTACTGTTAAAGCAAACTAAGCAGTTGATTTGAAGCAGGGAGACAATTAAAGCACAGCATTTCTGAAAGAGTAATAAAAATGTCACTGCAAATGACGAATTGTTACAAGTCCTTGGCTTCTTCCTAGCACTGCAATAGAATATGGTGTTAAATCAGTTCCAAGAGATTATTAGTGGTATATGTTATTTTCACAAACTCAAGGAATTGAGTATCATTTCATAAATCAACTGCAGGTTAAAATTAGATTTTTTTTTTTACAACTTTAGTTCTGTGACCTTTACACATACAATTAACAAAGAAAATTATAAAAAGCAGTGGGAACCTGACTCAAACTGAGAAAAGCTAAAAACATTCCACTAAAAACCCAAACCAAATTGAAAAATAGCTCTTGTTGATAGCTGCAGATCTTCTCAATGCCTGTGAGGTTCGCTGATTGCAGAGTAAGACGTTGAGCCCCAGACACCATAGAAAAGGACTCTCATTTCTCATTAGCTTAGGGCTCTGGAAATTACCTGTAAAGCGTGCCCGTATTTTGTGTTACTTGTTTACTTTCTGTATTGCTTTTCTGCATAAAGCGTCAAGAAACCTAGGTCAGAAAACTATAAATGATCAAAACCAACAATAACCAAACCCAACTGCTTGGCATACGGAGATCTACAAAGCGCAAGGCTGAAGTAGGTGTATGGATTGTCAGACATAGCAGCACTGTAGGATCAATTATAAGTTTCTCTGCTTCGTGTGTTTATGGGCCAGACAATGTCTTCTAACAAAGTCTGTGTGACAATATTGGTGGAATCTCATAGGCATTTCTTACATGGAGAAAAGCTGATTTCTACTGCAAACAAATTATCCAAAAATCCTCCAAGATCCGCACAGAGATAGGAGGGATCTGTGTTGTCGTCTTCTGAGATACAACGTTGCTACGAGCTTCTCTCCATGTGCATGGGCTGCTTAGGGGCTGCAACACCTCCTGGGGTGCTCTGGGCATGTGTAGGATCACAGGGCAGGGCCTGCCACCAAGACCAGCGTTACCTTCATAAACTGCTATTACCAGCTCAAGTGAGGAGGTATATCGTGCTGTTCTTCAGCAGCAGCCCTACACTATAGCTGCGCTGCTGATGTTCTCACGTATTCCCCAGCAAAATGCTGTGGATCTGATCCCTGGCTAAGAGGGATATTTTTGAATTCCAGAGGTGTTTCTGATTTATGATTTATTTCATCATCATAAAAGTAAACATGTTCTGCTCTTCCTGCAAGACTTTATACAGCTCGTAATTATAAACGAACCAATTCCTAATCCAGAGTAAAGGCAGTGACAGCAAACGCTTGCTCAGCATCACCCTTACATCTACTTTCTGAGGCCTTGGACATCAGCTAGGACGACAGCCAAAAAACCCAACTGTGACTGGCTTATGTGACAGGAGTTTAGAGAAGCTCATGTAAGGTGGTGTCATTGGAAAAAAAATGTGTTAAAACAGGTCATCACAGGTGCCATTCATCTCTGTAATTAATTTGTGGAAAGCATTATTTTTTCTTGGTCAGCTCCTGTAAATCTTCTTTTGGGGTACCAGAAGGAACTCGCCTGGCAGGAGGAGGATGCTGACGGTTGCATTATCATAGGTGAAATGACCTTGAGGACGGGAACTGAAAATAATTTGAGGCTACAGTTAAATTCAGCGGGGCCTTGCTGCTGGCTGATTTTTGTTTCTGATCTTACATACAATTTTATCATTCCAAACCTGTCACTTAACAGTACGAGGCCCTTGATGAGATACAATCACCAGAATGACATTTACTCTAAATTCTTAAGTCAGATTATTATTGATCAGGAGGGTTTGAACACTGCCTGTGGAAAGGCTGTGCCTGCTGTCTCCGCACTCCTGCCATGTATTTGCTCTCTTGGCGAGGAAAAGCAGCACGATGAGGGGGTCCTCATAAACCAACCTGTGTTTCACTGCACGCTTCTCCCATCTCACTGCTGAACTCCTTAACCTTAAGACTTCAAAAGGATTTCAAAAACATTTCACTATGCTGAAAACCCCATCTCTTCTGATTAACAAAAAAAGGGAACTGTTGAACTCTTGTTCAGAGACTTGCTTTTAAACCTATAAAACCTGAAGTTCATAAATGATGATGCTCAGCTAATGTTGAGTGCTGCAACAACCGATGATGGTGCAATTATGGAGAACTATGGGAAGATTATTCAATAATAGTCTTCTGTCCTTTTTAATTATTTACAAACAAGCCATGAGATGCATAAAGCTAAAGTAACATATTTTAATATGCAAACCCTGCTATGTAGTCTATGTATGTACTCTAGCTGGCACTTTCTAGCTAGAAGGTCTAAAACATGCTTTCAGTGCATTCTTGCATGCCTCAAAATTGCAAAAACTGTACCCAAGGAAAAAAATGTATCCCATGAACCAAATCCTATCCTGTCACTAGAGACGATCAGCCTTGCACTGAAGCTCACAGGAGTGAAGTAATCCAAAACCAAGCACCAGTAAAATGAGTAAAGAAGATTTTATAATTGAAAAAGGTTGGAAATAAATGAACTTTGGTGAAATTGCTTCTGAGAAGAAAAAGATGAAAAGATAAAGGCGTACTGTTAATTTTGCTTTTACTTAAGATGGTTTTAAAGTTTCCAGTCTAGAGTTTCAAACTGGTACAGCACAGAGGATAATATGCGCTCCCAAGGAAGCAGTATCTGGGCACAATCCACTGCTGTCAGTAGAAGTCCTGTTGACTTACACAGAGTACGTTAATTTCAATGGAAAATCATATTTTAAGTCCTGTTTATGGAAAGTCAGACACTGATGCTTAAGCATGAAATATACATCATGATTCACCTCTACCTGCTTTTTAGTTATCGAAGGATACCTTTTTTTAAAAATCAAATCCAGCACTTCAGATAACTAAAAGCTTGTGTGTTCTTAACCTTTTATATTCAAAGGCTTCTCTCACTTACATTTCAGGAAAAAGGGGACTCCAGGTGCAAACTGCTGGCACAAATTTACCCCAAAATTTCAGTGAGGAAAGCTACAATGCTTGAACCTCTTAAACCCACTACTTGAAATTTCTGGAAGTCTGAGCCAACTCTTGCAAAGCAAGACACCTTGCTAGGATATTTCTGCAGGCTATCCCTACAGTATTCATACGGCTTGGCAGATCCATATGGTCAAGGAAGCCAAGAGGCATGTCAGAGTCTGGAACGCTGTGATAAAAATAGATGGGGAAAATAGCACATGTAGAAAGAGTTGGTTTAGCAGTTAGAAAATTGCATTCTGTACTTTTTTTCTATAGCTGTGCATGTTGTTTTTAAAAGATGAGGGCTTTTGTGTAGTTGTTTGCTATTCTTTTTTTTTTTACCTTTTTTTCCTCAGTAATTTGTAGATGTTACCCAGAAGCAGCTCTGTTTCTAGTTTTCACTGGAGGAAAGCGCCTTATGAGAAGGTGTAGATGGTAAAAATCAAATGGATGAGTTAAAATGATGGCTCCTGACAGTTTTACAGATAAAAATCTAAAATGCACCAGGATCCTGGAAAGACACAGTATGTACATGTAAGAAAATGCTCTTCTCATCATAATGAGTCCTCTTTTAAAGGTTTTACAACTACTTAGCTATAAAAATTCTCTCTGGGCTGAAGCCTGACATAAAGTATCTCTGATATAGTACAATTCCTTGCTTGTAATAAATACAATTAAAATTAATTTGCACTCTTTTCTTTCCTCTCCTTTTCTATTCCTAAATTCCACATAAACAATCTGCCTAAAGAAACAGAAGATAAGAAATAAAACCATTTTACAGAAAATATGATACAACAAACATTAAAGCTGCATGAAATCACTTATGCATGTTACAAAGCCAGCTCAATGCCAAGGATTCTCATGTCCCTAGCTATATCTGTACTTGTAGATCAACATGGTGTCACAGCAAGTAACCTGTGAAAACATAAACTTCCATACCTAAAATGTAGAAACAAGGGCTGTTGATACAAAAGTAAACAGGGTACAAAACAACTACTTCTTCTTCAGCTAGTGAGATTAGCATCCCAGTGTACACAGGGGCCTGTGTGTCATCAGTCGATGACCTTAATAGTATCTGGGATTATTTTTGACTTTTTGATCCAGCTAGTACTTATAAGCCTTGAAAAAAGTCAAGAATTTAACAGATCTTTTACTTGATTTTAGCTACCCTTAAATAGGTATGTGGTTTTTTTTACATATCAGAAATTGCAGCTTTGGCAAAACAGTATCAGTACTGTTTAAAACAAACAAACAAAAAATCAGCAGTGGTACTCATACTAAAATTCAGCAGATCCAACAAATCCAGTCCTTTCTAAGCTTTGTGGATAAAAGCAAATGACAGGTTTTCATCCTTGAGTAAGGAGATGGGTAATTTCCATACTTTGTCAACAGGGACTGCTAATGCTTGTCTGGATTTCTTCCCCTCTGCTCCACAGCATAGAGCAGAAGGGATGAAAGCCTGATTATTGTCTCAGTCTGTACACTTGTTTTTTTCTTGAATGCTCTGGCAGAATACTGTGGGCTTAAATGTTTGCATGGGGTGACTTGGGCTGTATATAGGACTAGCAGCTTTATAAGTAACATAAATGCCTAAGTGTTAAAATCATTGTTTGGGAGTCAACTTATTGACTTCTGCCTTCTCAAAGGGCTCCAGGGGAGCCCACTAACCAGGACAGCTGTCCTGACATACACAGGGTTTGCAGAACTCTCATCCGAGTTCACTTGGCTTTGTTTCAACTAAGATACCTACAAATTGAAATTTTAATATATGGAAGTGCCTCAGGAACCTGCATTTGGTTTCCAGTGATTCTTAGCTGTTACAAAGCTTTTACAAAGCTAAGAAAGAAACATGAAACTCTGGGGTTTAGAGACACACAGGTACTAAATGAAAAAGGAAAAATATGTTTGTCCAGATAATTTGGACAAACCTGAGCAGCATAAAAGTAGCTCTGCTCAGTTCTGCCAAGTAAATCCAAAATTTGTGCTCTGAGACTTGTCCATCACAGCGGGAGGAAATATAATATCACACTCCTTGTACACTGTCCTCAAAATGAGACAGCAGCCTGGAAAGCTTAATGCTGCACAACTCACTTGGGACCACAGGGCATCATGCCCCTGACCGAAACGTGGGAAAGCAGAGCGGCTGCTCCCAGTGAGGGGTTGATCCTGCACCACTGCTCCTCCAGGCTGGTGCGTGACACCAGCGGCTGAGACAGCAAAGGTCACTCCGCTGAAAGGCGGATTTACCCACTCTGGAAAAAACAAAAAATCTCAGTTCAGGGTTTCCAGCAGAGAAGGAGCAGGGTCACCCTTTGCCGCCTCCCCTCATCCCGGGAGGGTGGGGAGGGATGTGCTGTCCTGCCCTGGACCAGGAGGGCTGGTCAGGATGCGGCTTCATAGCGTTGTCTCTCTGCACACCAGCAGATCTTGTGAGGAGAGTCTCCCTGCCGCCAGCCACAGGCTTGAGACCACCTCTGCCTCACCAGAAGAGGTTCAAATCACAACACAATGCTGGTAAAGATTTTATTGATAAAGTAGTACTGTTTCATTGCAGAAGACAGCAGTGAAGGTGCTGCTGAGGGGAAGTTTCTGGCCCAGCCAGACTGACAGCAAGCCTTTCAGATTCCTCTGTGGACATTGGAGTATCCGTTCTACAATAAAAGCTGTCTAGTTCTTTGTAAAATTGCTATTTCCACCCCCAAACAAGCCCAAAAGCCCGAGCTCCCGCGGAGTCCTTGGGCAGCTCCCCCCAGACACCCCGTTTTGCACTGGGTGGCCCGGGGAGCTGAGGGCAGCAGGGGGGGCACCAGCTCAGGTATCTGTGAGAACCTCATCCACAGAGCCACAATCGCCCACAGCGACCCCTTGCTTTCGGAGATCAATTATTATTACAATAAATTGATCGTTGCATTAGCTACAAACGTCTAATATTTCCAGCTAACTTCAGGGGAAAAAACAAAATAGGAGAGCAAGTACCAAATGGAATAAAGGCAGTGTTAAAAGCAGCAGTTGAGCAGTTTCTACAAAGTGTATTTATAACATATACATCTTTTAGAAGAATGCGCTTTTACCCATAGTAGTGATATATTTCTTAAAGCTCTGCAACAGAGAATAAGTAGAAGCCCTTGGCTTTGTTTAGGAGCCCTGTTTTACCCCCAAATATTTTTAGCAATTTAAGTAAGCTGTGGGCGTGCTTTTGCTTTGTTTAAGGTTTGAAAACATTCCAGTACCCGAAGTGTAACTGAGGAGAGAGGGAAAAAAAAAAGGCAACTGGATAGCGTTTTGTTAATGACTTACTGGGGAATTTTGATGCGTGATAATGAACAAAATGCAAATCTGTTTTACTGGCAATCCTCAGTTTTGATTTATGAGAAATTATTAATTTTTAGATTGCTTCCAGTTGGAAGAAAACAGAGATTCCACCAAACATTTTTTTTCGTTCCTGCTGTCATTAACTATGTCCACTTTTTTCTCTTTTATGAAACCAAGAACTCCTTTCCCAAGAGGTCCGAGGAACAAGGTGTCTTTGAAGTGTCTGTGGGAGGCTGCCACCAAAGGCACAGATAGGCTGTCACCTCCGCCCTGACCCATGCGCGGCAGGGAGCTGGCAGGGCATGGTAGGAGCCAAGGGCATGCACGGGCTGTGCTTCGTCCTGCGAGCTGCTCTGGTCTCAGGCTGGCACGTAAGGACCAAGGGGTGCTTTGATGGGAACAGCCCTACGGGTGGGGTGGCGGAGGTGTCCTGCCCTAAGCAAGGGAGAGGAGAAGGGGCGGGGGGGCTGTAGCTCACTGTATATGTCTTGCGGTACTAGAAATGAAATGAAATATCCAGTAACTTACACCAAAATACAAACTCCACTCCGTGAAGGATAAGGTGGTTTCCAACAATGACAAAGCAACACTTGTATTCATTAAATGTGCTCAAAGGAGTTTGAAATAGACAAATGCAGGTATTGTAAATAAAGCCTGCCATAACTTTGAGCTGTATGTAAAGTATACAACTATAAAAACTCACATTAAACAAGACAGTAATGATAGCTTCATCTTTAACAACCTGTTCCCATTCTACTCCAGGCTACCCAATAAGATTGCATAGATGGAACTAAAATGAAGGACTGTATGTCCTTATTCAGCCCATAAAAGAAAAAAGCTTTTTCCTTACCAGCCATCTCTTAACAGCATTGTTCAACACTGTTTTAAAATGTCTTACCCAAGAAGGCATGTATGCATGCCAAAATGCTTCCAAAAAAAAATTTTTATTTCACATTTTGATTTATATGTTACTCAGAAGAATAATATCTGTTCATTTAATTATTTCAGTAAACATAATAATGGTATCACTAACTACACTATGGAGTTTTTTCCCCTTTTTTAAGGAATATGAGCGTACTTGTAATTAAAGGAATGCTACATTAATGATACTGAAAGTCTCAGAGGGAAAAATTTAATGTCCACCTCATAATATTATGCTAGAATTACATGCACAGAAGACTTTTTAATAATCTGTGTTTCTTAATTTAGTTTTGATTGGCTATGAAATACAGAGTAGCACTCAAGGGTTTAAATTCCTACTGTCATCAGCATTTCTGCTCTATAAATTGTATAAATGCACAGGATTGCCATCCATAGGCTTCTTTTTAAGCTTCTGTTTAACCTATGAAGTAAATTAGGTACAGGCAACGATAATTGCCAATAATTTCATCATTTTTTAGCCACTGGGATGCAGGATGGTGTTATAATAGCCAGGTCTAAAAATAAGCAGAAAATTGTATTTTTATGTCACCATTTCAGCCACAAACACAGGTTGATATCATAGGCTTGTCTCTGGTTTGCAAATTAGAGCTGTTGCCACCAGTTGCCACCAGAAGCGTGATCAATTTCCATGCTGACCCTGGCTAAGGTTTGAATGCAAAGCCCACGCTGAAGGCAGGATTTCGGCACAGGGGCTGGCCCATGTGAGGGGCAAGTGCGACTCTGGGGCAATGGGACCCCCAAGCCGTGAGCGGCATCACGGGGCTCCTGATGCTCATACGGGGGGCACAGCCCACAAGCGTTTTAGAAATAAAGACGTCAGAAGCCACCTATGCACTGTTCTTGTAGGGCAAAAGATGGTGATGGTCATGAAAAGTCAGATTTGTTTCTGTAAATGGACAGAGTTTTGTGAAATTGTAACAAGCAATTTTGTGAAATTGCAACAACAAAGAGGGATGTAGAAGATTTCACCATTAGTTACTCCTGGGAATTTAAAGTAGATTCGTTTTGTAAACTGAAATGCTGCAGGCCACAAGAACTAGCACCTTCAGGTACTTAAAAATTTGCTTACAGTATCTTTGCAAAATGAATCTTGTAGTTCTGAAAATGTGAAGCAGCTTCTTTCTCTTCTGTCTTCTCCTTCCCCTTCCCTTTCCTCCCAGGACAACTAAGAGTAAGCATATGGTGCCAGATACACTCTTACCAATGCCAAATGCTCAAAGTTCATGAATTATGGACCCACAGGAATGGTCACGCTGGCTCAAACGCTGTGACTGTCCAGCCCAACTCTGTGACTGACAAAGGACAGCCAAATTTCCTCGAAGGAATGCCACAGAAAGCAGATGTGCATCATCTCCCAGCACACATGCCTCACTCTAGGCAGCTAGAGATTGCTTTAAAATGTACAGGGAAGCCAGAGGTGACCAGTGAACCCCCTGTGCAGGGGCTGGTTATATCTCAGGAAGGAGGAGTACTACCTGTTGGAAAAGGAGGCTGTCACATCCTCTTTACAGACACAAGCAACTCCACAGCCAGAAACTGTGAGTGTTCGCTGCCCTAAGCCATTAATTTGTTTATATATTTCTTTCATGCATCTCTCCTCTTGATCAAAATCCTTTCCCAAACCCTAAAAATCCTGAGCGGCTTTAAAAATGATGAGGTTTTAACAATAATTTTGAGGGCTATTTGGCTTCTGCTTTTTAAGCATCTCAGTTTCACTTCCAAACTTCTATCTGCAACCAGAAGGACGAAGAAAATGAAGATGATGTTTTAAAGGAAAGCTGAGAATCTCACATAATCATAGGACTACAGGGGTTTGAGGTTTCAGAATAATCTCACGAGTTGTCAATACCAAATGTCACCAGAAACTACAACGTGGTGAGCTGCCACGTGCTGGGTTTAGCTACACTAGAGAACTGTGGCGTTTTGCAACAAATCTGCATGTGTAAAACCTCGTTATTTGGTCTGTCAGCTAAACAAGCTCACTGAGTAAAAATTCATAATGGACTCATAAGAACATTTAATTCCATGGGGAATATGCAGAAATAAGTAGGAAGCAAATTCTACCATTAACTGCCCATTCCTCTGTACTGTGTGTTCGCGTGCATTGCGATGCATGACTGCATTGCGTGTTATTGCAGACTATTATCATCTCCCTCTCACAGACTGCTTTAGATTTTACCATAACCTCCCAGCAGGACTTGGGTGAATCCCTCCGTCTGGTTGTGTTTCAGGGATATAATCTATACAACACAGCCGACACAGGCTCAACAGCTGGTACCTTAGGCCATATAGTCTGTGGTGAACAGAAAATTACTAAGCCTGATTGGAGAACTGATATGGAAACAAAACAGGAGTCTGCTTCAACCTCCTCCTCTTCCTGCAGAAGCAGGCTCAGCTGTTTGGTATCCTTGCTCATTGCTAGGATATCTGAAAGGACCCTGACCTCCTCCAAGACAGCGTTAACCTGATTTCATGTAACAAAACACTGGTAGGCAGGTTTAGCACTCAAATACCCAATACTCAAAACAATAAACCCAAGCATTTGTATAAGTCAGTTTGGCACTTCACCATGCTGAAAAGAAACCTTTGGATCTCTGCTGTTTCAAATTTGAGATTTTTTTAGTGCAAGAACATGCCTAACAGGAACGCACTCTTTTCCACTGCCCACCTTCTCCAAGTATGTCAGTGCTATCTTATCTCATTTTCTAAAACTAAAAGTGAACACAAAAATAAAAACTCCTCATTGGGAAATGCTAAAGGCTCAGCCCTACAAATATGTAAAACCTCATTTTGAAGGAAATGTATAATTTCTACATGTAGCTATAGCACAGATAGACACGAAGCATTTTTAGGGACGAGAGTGCTGTGCAGTACCTCAGGAACCTTAAATATTTCTGTTATTTTCCTAACGTTTCAAGTAAGTCAAGCCATTACCAATGCATATCTGAATACAGTGCATATGTACAATATACATCTACACTGAAAGCAAATACAACAGTTTATCACGTAGGAGTCAGTCACTCTACACTCACATGACTAAATGCACACTCTCATTTGTGCATGCTCTCTCTCCCTCTTCCCAGTTCTTCCTCTTTCTCTACTTCTCATTTCAGGATGCTGGTAGACTTCCGCGTCTCAAGGACTTAAGCAGTAAGCGAGCTACAGCTGTAACTTCAGGTCATTCCCACGAAAACTTTCATCCCTTATCATAGCATTAAGGACCTTGCTAGGTCAAACGTTTTCAGGGGGAGTTCTGGCACATTTTTTAATACTTAGATTTAATCAAAATGTCTTTTTTGTTTGAAATCATTATCCTAACTAGAGAGTGGACTGATAACTGAGGCACTCAGAAGCTTAAACTACTTAAGACAGAAATTGCCACAAAGTTTATCTGCACCAAAAGGAAGAAACAAGTTTTGCTGGGCAGTTTCCTTTGCATTAAAAGAACAACTTTTCTTTTTCACTACATGATGAGTTACTAAATGTCACTGATTTGAGGCCTAAATCACAGCTATTACTAATCTGAGGTAGAAAATACATTTCACGATAAAGGAAAAAGACCATATTCTGCAGGGTGTGTTGCTTTTATTTGTTTTTTTTAAACAGTGGCTGCTTGAAGCAGCTTGGAGGTTTAGAGTGTCAAAGTCATGTCAGCAGAGATGGATTAGTGGGCAGAGAGCAAGTGGTGCAGTCAAAGGTTCACAGTGAATGTAATTTATTCATGTAGCTCCGCAATTTATCACGTGGCTATTACCATAATGTACGTGGGAAGCAGCTGCATGCGTGCACATAACGCCCTAAATGTATGTGTGGTTGGACCTGAACTCCTTACAAACGGTAGTGGTTGCAAATGATACTATAAGACATTTAAAAGCCAATTTCCTTCTTGTGGGGATGCTGTCACACAGCAATGATGATTTGCACCCTGGCAAATAAATATCTTGCAGACTTTTCTCAGTTACGATAACCTCGCTTACCAGAACTCACTGGTTTTTCAAATCTAAATTATGTAGGTTATGTCAAGTATGTTTCCAGTGCTTTATTAATAGAAGTACATATGTTTTGCATCTCAAACTCACATTTTCTAGTCAAGGAATACTGTATCTGCCACTCAATATTTAACAGAAATATCTAGTGGCAAAGAAAATGAATTCTGCATGTTTGCGAGGAAAAACAAGTCACCTACAAGTTGGAGATTTCCTTTAACTCGAATGACCTCTTACAGCACGATCTATCAAACACTTGGGAGCAGCAGAGCTGTAAAAGGTTGAGATATATATATATATATACACATATATATATATAGTGTCTGTTTGTTTTTTCATACCTGTACAATTATTTACCAAGCCCAACATTTCCAAAACTAGTCTCTAATCTTAGAAGCATCTAAATTAAGGAGCTTGACTTTGATCTCTCTTCATTGGCTTAAATGCCTAAAGTTTCAGCTAAAGAAGCAAGTTGTCTACCAAAGTAGTTGGTAGAGCTGCCCCCCATCTGAAGTTGTTTCTTGCTGCACTGTCCCTATGTGCAGGTATGGACCTGCTGGTATGCATCTGCTCTGGGCAGTAGCAAGGCTCCAGCGATGCTGCCCGTGGCTGTGTGGGCTTGCCGTAAAAACTCCACCAGCCCAGCTCCCACCACCACCTTGTAAGCTTCTGCTGCAGTTTGAGTTTCTAACAACAGTCTTACGCTTGGAAATGATGTTGAATTACACCATACTAAGATGCTTTCAGGCAATTGTATTGGAACTCAGGTTTTTCGTGATGCAGGCAAACGCACCCTAGTTATGGGTTAGCGCAGCAGGAGTTTTATGCTGCTTTCTTTTAAGTCATTAAAAGTTGACCTAGAGAGACACTGAATTCTGCAAAGTCAAGCTAGGTCTCCATAAGGAGAACATCTCATTGCCGAGCTTAATGTACTGCTCAGCATTTTGTTCATCATCTTCACATTCGGAACATGATGCAGATTTTCTTGGATAATTACATGTGTGCTCTAGGGCTTCCATTTTGAAGCCATCTATCACAAATATATACACACTAATTATGCAAAATTAAAATCTTGCCTTACCATTGCACAGAAAGTCTCAGGAGGATCTCCACACGTTATGTCTGGGGGATCCAGAGTCACTCTTACGTATTTGATCATGTCTCTGGCTTCCGGCTGGCAGGCCATGTAATCCCATACTTTTCCTTCTTCTGTGTAAATCTGAGTCTTACACACGTCATAGTGTCCCCACACAGAAGGATAGTGCTGCATCACAGAGGATACGGTAACCCAGAGGGCGTGAAGTGACAGGAATCTTGACAAATACATTTCTAAATCCTTTTGTCACCTTCGTAAGGATGCTCAGTACTGGCGTACGTGCAGTCTATAGATTATACATATACGTACATGTATATATTTTATAAAATAGGTTCCAAATCAAACATGAAGCATTAGGATAGAGTGTTTGTTTCACTAAGTTGAAGACTTTGGTAGAAGCCACCCAGACTCCGATGACAGCGTTCCACAGCAATGCAGCACTTGTCCTTTGTCTTATAACTTATCTGTCAGAGCTTCTTGTAAAAGATGTCCAATAGCGGATAATAATTTGTGAAGTTGCAGGTCTTCAGCTACACTGTCGATAACCCTGAGTGATCCTCTGTGTTCAGGGCTCGCAGGGGATGCCCAGATGCGCTGACAAATCAGTATCCGAAGCAAAAGGATGAGCGTCTACAGGCTGGTGTCTGTTTCCCATCAATCATTCTTTTCTTCTGGCACCAGCACCCTTTTAGAAACAATAAGAGTTAGAGTTATTGTCCAAGAATCAATGCTTCGCGAAATATATGATATGTTGACATTTTGGAGGTTTGATGCAATATAAAGCAAATTGGTATAATATGGATAACCTTTACCACGGGTGCTGTGCTAGAATGAACGAACTACCAAAATCATTCAGAGAGGAAAGTATTTTGACATGAAGAATTTAACTCTCTTCTAACAAAGAGATCTATAACGTTCCAGGTGGGTTACAGGTTTCTGCTTCCAAAATTGTCTTTTCACCGTAGCAAAACCAGAGAGCAAACCACTGAACTCAACCACCGCCCAGTCCATGCAGGCAGGCAGGGGAGCAGGCAGCCCAGCGCTGCAGGGCAGCAGCAGGAAGGCTCTTTTATTAAAGTGACAGAGATGGGTATCAGAGCTACCAGGTGCTGATAGTCTCTTGGCAAGGGGACCTCAGTGAGCTCCAAAAGCCTTATGCATGTCTTAGATTTTTTTTTTTTTTTTTTGGAAGAGTAACAAAGATATTACAAGCACACTTCTGCTTCCTTGAAATTTCTCATTAGCATTGGAAGAGCTTTGCTCCTTTTTTTTTTTTTCCTTTGAACTGTGATTTACTGATCACACTGATGATGAATTACTGATAAAGATAACGGTTCATTTGTAGCTTACTATAAGGATGCTTTCCCCCTCAGTTATGGCAGTCTTATTTTCCTAGGTTTGGGGGTGGGTGTACGTGTGTACTCAGCATTTATTTCATAGCAGATATATCCTCCTTTTTCTCTTTGAAAAGCAACTAGAAATTCCCTCGGTTTGTATCACCTCAATCATATTATTACAGGTATAAAATCCCAGGATGTTATTACAATGACTTAAAATACACATTTGCTAAAAAACACAGGTAAAAATACAAATTATGTCTGAGGGAAACTGCAAAAACGGAGTTAAGTTCTCTAAACACAGACAAGGAAAACAAGAGCTGGGAACTCCAACTCATTTCTCTCAGCCTGAGCCTGGTGTCAGCCGGTACTAGTCAGGGCCAAGGAGCCTGGGACCTGAGCTTTCTGCGGGAGGAGGGTTTCAGCCAGCTGCCACAGCATCTCTGCGCTCTTTTTGTCTGGATGCTAAAATCTAAGCAAACCCGTCAGACAGATGTTAAGAAACAACCGTAAGTCACCACTTTCTGCAGCCCGCTTTGCTTGTTCCCAGTTTTAAATCACGCCCAGTGTCATGAACCCTCCTACACCCTAAAACCATGGAAAGGGGTATGTGACCTGGTGAGCTCCTTAGCATGTCACTTTGATAATACACATTTTCCAAACTTATCTTCAAAGCTATTCGCAAACGGCCTCCCTAGATTTAAATAATGCTTCATCTTAAACTGAGCTAAACTGCAGACACTATGAAATGCCAACAGATGGTTGAATTGTGTTTCCATAGCAAAGTAATTTACAATAATTGCCGTATGGACGTAAATGCAATTTTCCATTATATTCATTTTATCAAGTGTTACCATACAACTCTCATATATTTTATCAGAATATACAGAGAATATCTGAATTTTCATGCAATAACAATTCTCAATTAGTTCAAATATATTTAAGCTTCAAATCTGAATTTGACACAAAAGCAGAAATATAAAAGACCAAATTAAAATTAAATCTTTTTAAAAAGCACACTGTGTAGTACCACTGTTTTGTAGCGACCTTACATTCTTTTTTGTTTTCAGTGGGAATGTTTACTTATTATCTTGGAATTCAGTAATTCAGAGAACACTTCTCATGTCATTCTAAAGACACCTCATACTATTTCCTCTAATTCTTTTCAATGTATTTTACTATTTTGCAGGGGAAAAAAAACACCCCCAAACCCCCATAGCTTATAACAGCCATCATACAAAAGGGAAACAACTACTCTGCTAAAAAAGGAGCCAAATTATTTTAAATTTGTGACAAATCACAACCCACTCTGTATCGGAGAAGGCTTGGTCATAGCCGGAATAAACAGTAGGTGAATATCATGTTTCTGTGTAGATATAAAAAGTTACTGGGTTTAATTATCCTTAGACTACAAGACTGTATATTCAGGCAAAAATAGATTTGTTTTCTTTAATATTTTCCTTGCTAGCTCTTCAGTTACCCGTAACCTTTTATAACTGCTGAGACTCATATCCACTAATAAACAGGCCTGGATAGGACTAAATGTGAAGCAAGCCACTGCCTTAACACACTGTGCTAAAATACTTCCCATATAACGAATTCTCATTAAAGTAAGCCAGAGTCATAATGATGGTCGTTACACAGAATTATAGACTATAACATCGATCGGATTTAGTGCACTGACAAGGAAAAAGTGCAGAGGAGTACAAGACATCCGAGCATTAGGCAGCTGTAGCAGTGTACGACAGACATTCCTGACAAGAAGCAGCCAATTATAGCTTAAATTTCTGGCATATAACCAGTTCTGATTAATAGTTTTCCATTACATTACAGACATATTATTAATGTATTAAAAATGTCAAGCTTTGGCAAGAACTAATACAGCACGGCTCAGTTAGTCTGCAATATCTTCGTTTAATGAGCTTCCATTGATACAGAGAAAGATATTGACCAAAGCACATTAAGGATCATGTGCTGAGCGCTGCTGGGGTTTTTCTGACAAAGCTATACGATTTGTCTTGCTTATATTTATTCCTGCAGCATCACTCACGATATGCATTCTACATTTCAGTGGTCTATTGCTAAGGACATATCTGTTTGTGTTATTCTGAAAAAAACCCAAACATTTAGAGTAATATTTCTAAAGTTTACAGCTGTACCAGTTGCGTAGCACTAAGCCTCTAGCTCTGGGCAACACAAAGCGATGTTTTTTTGTCCCCGGGAATGCCTGTGTGTTTGACCTTTCAAAAAAGCAACCAAACACATCAAGAATAACTAACGCCTGGTGCCACCATCCCCTGCGCCCTGCGATGCCCTGCCAGCCGCACACCCTGGATTTTGGGGGCCCACAAGGGCGGCAAAGAGGGAGCGACATCCTTACTGACTGAGGGCGAGGGAACGGCGAACTGCTTGGAAGGGCGTTAGCTAATGTATGCAAAGCCTGCGGAGCACGCCGCTCCTCCACATCTCCTTTGTGGGGCAACGGCAGTATCAACTGTGGGATGTTTCGGGCCTTGAACATTCCCGTGTGCCACAGCCTCTGCAATATGGAAAACACCGGGAGGCGACAGTGCTGAAGGCCACTTCTGCTGTCTGTCTTTCCCAGAACACTGCTCCATCTGCAAAGGGCTGGACGTTCTGGCCACAGTGAGTATGTTAAAGCTGTTTGAGAAGAATGGCACGCAGCTGACCCCAGACTAAAATCAACTGTAAAGGTGGCTCTGAGCACACGCACCCCTTTCCAGGTGAGTAAGTCACACCTCACACAGCATCTTAATTCTGCAGCCTGAGCAGACACCCCGTTCACAAACCAGCTAAAACGCATCTCAGTGGAATCAGTGCCAGTAAAGAACTTCAGATCTCGTCAGGGTCAGGAGTTGTCAGCAAACACTTCTCCTCTGCCTCCTTCCACTACTGTGAAAATCCACCCCCTTCCCCTAATAACTCCCTCAGCTCGAGCCACGTCGCCTGGACGCCCCGGAGGAGCTCCCTGCCGGGAAGCCACTGTGCAGCCCTCACGGGTGGGCTCCCGGCCTCCCTCTTTGGCAAACAGCAGGTACGCGAAGGAGGTAACAAAATAACACACAGACCCTGCGTCTGATGAAGCGCACTAGTAGGAACGAGAGCCAAACCCGGTTATTGTAACGCACGGCAGCCCGAGGAGAACCAGCTGCAATCAATAAGCGAGGCAAGGAGGGCTGGCTGTCACCTCCCAACACCCGCAGCTGCAGAACAGGTTTTTTTTTTTCCAAAGGAAACATGGTTTAAGTTTGTATCCCCAACAGCTTCACTAGATGACTGTATCTACTCAAGCCCAGGTAAAAGCATCCTTTGTGTCCACGCCAGTTATTAATTATTTAAAGACAGTTTAGAATGTATGAAATAATGTGTATTACAAAGCAGAACTAGCCCTCATACCTGCAAGTTACAACATTTAATAAAACCAAGTGGTTTATACCTTGCTACACCTAGGCAACTCGAGAACCTGGTACACATAAAGCTCTGATATTTATAAAAGACACCAACCCAGTCTCTTATTTATAATGCAAAATTATTCATCTATGCAAACAAGAAGGGACCCTGTATTTAATGATTTAATACACATTTTCCATCATACTTGCATGAAATCCAGTATGTTCCAAACAACTGGTGTGGTGCCTTTGGACTCAAATGCTGCTCCAAACAAAGTTTAGGTTCTATTTTTATCCAGCTTATTTAACTATTTAGCAGAAAAAGATTTCTTTGCCTCAAGAGGAAATGAAAATGTCAATACCTGTTGGCTGAAGAAAATAAAATACAGCGTTCTGCTACAAAAAAGCTGAGATTCGGCACGATACTTAAAATATTTCTGGTTTTCCCACATCATTCTTTGCTGAATGACACCTCACACTACCGCTGCCATTACTTGCCGGGTATCATCAGCTGTCAGCACATGGAGTGAAAGCACTTCATCTATTTATATTTTAGAGCCTTCATACATAGCTGCTTTAAGTTTTTTCTCTAGAATCTCTATAATTGTGGCTTATTACCTCAAATATCTCTGTACCTAGCATCAATTTGTTCTGCAAGTTTTTCCTCTCAGAATTTAAGTTAGCGTTTGGGGCGGCTGCAGATTTTTGGGTCGTTATTTTTCACCCTCGCTAAGGTAACGCGTGCTCCTCAGGCAGCGTACCTGGGGTGCAGGGCTCAAGCTTTCCAGCTGTGGTGTGAGCTGACGACTTTCTAACTGTAAGTTCTCAGCCTCGAAACTGAATGAAAGTGAAAGCCTGATGGACCCTGAGTTTGTTCTGTGCTATTTTCAGAGTTTACATACGTAGCTAGAAAGTTGGTGCCGCCACTTATCGGTGTCACAGGGCTGAAGGTTGATGGCAAAGTCCACGACTCCATGAGAATATCGCCACTAACTGCTGGAAATGCTCAGGTAAACATCCTTTAAAGCTCCAAAAATACGCCAGAAATCAACCTTTATTTTGTTTCCAAACAAAAAAACAAACCAAAACAAGAACCCCGCACACCAAAACAAAAACAGCCGGGGAAAGTTCTATTGTGGCTTTCTTCCCTTCGACCGGCTGCCCAGGCCACAGCTTCTCATCCTCAACCGCATTGTCCTTAGGCGAGACAGTGATTTATTTCCTCTTTAAAAGCATCTCCACCGTTTGTTTCACTCACTGTCTCTGCTCACATCTCCGCAGAAGTGAGGCTGGCTCCGAGCGCATCGGGTCCGGAATATCGAGAAGTTGATTGCAGAACAACGAAAGTATATTCAGCAGAGGCCGAAAATGCACACGCACCAACTTTGAGAGCACAAAAGCATCTGTTTTACCGGGTTTAGCCCATCTGCGCCGCTCACCGCCATGCGGGGGTTCTTTAGGGGTTGTGTGCGTGTGTGCACGGTGGGAAAAGCCGCCCGCAATTTCCGATGCAAGGGAGGGAACTGTTTCCAGGTTGAGTACCAGCGACCTGGCCGCTGCTCCGGGCCAGCGGGGCTATTCCCTCCGCCGCCGCCCTCTGTCAGACGAGACTTTCCATCTTCCTCGCGCCCCGCGCGGGAACATCCGCGCTGGGGGGAGGGAGCCGGCGCGAGGCACGGGCCCCTCCCTCGGGGCTCTCCCACCGCCCGCGCGCCGCGGCCGCGCCCCTTCAAAGCCCGGCGCGGCGCCCGCCGCGGCCCGGCACGAGCTCCGCGGAGGAAGCAGCGCGCTCAGGTACCGCCCGGCCCGGCCCGGCCCGGCCCGGCCCCCGCCGCGCTCCGCGCGGGCGGCAGGGGGCGCGCGGCCCGCGCCGATCCGCCCTCGGTCCGCGGCTCGAGCTTCCGCGGGGCGGGCACGGCGGGGGGACACCGCGCGCGCACATCGCGCGCACACCGGCACAGCACAGACCCCCCCCTCCCTCCCCCCCCCGCCTCCGCGACGCGCGGTCCCCTCGTCCCACCCCGCCCCGGGGTGCGCGGGGTTGCGGGCGGGCGGTACTCACCGCTAGGGCTCGCGCTCACCGCGGGGCGGCGCGGAGCCGCCGCAGCGCCGGGACGCGCTGGGGCTCCCTCGGCGGCGGCATAAGGGGCCGCGGGGCGGGCGCGGGGTGCTTCCCCCCGCCTCGGGAAAGTTGCCGGCGGGGCGCGGGGGCTCGGCGGGGCGCGGGCGGGGGCCGCCGCCGGCCCTAGGCACTTGTCGGCGTCAAAGTTTGGCGGTGCGCGGCGGCGTGGCGGGCGAGCGGCTGGGCGGGCGGGCTGCCGCTCTCCTCCGGCACGCGGCGGGGCGGCGGGCGGAGCGCGGGCGCGCAGATCATCGCCGCGGGCGCCGAGCAGGTGCTGCCCGCCGGGACTCCCCGCCCGCCACTGCCGCTCAAGGCGGGGGCGTCCCTGCTCGGGGCGCTGGCGGCCGCGGCATGAGGCGCGGGGCGAGCGGCGGGCGGAGCGCGGCCCTGGCCGGGGCCGGGGCTGCGGCGCGGAGGTCTCCGGTGGCGCGGCTAAACTTCGCGCGGCGGCGGCGCCTCCTCACTTCGGAGCGACCTCCCCGCGACTGCCGGCGAGCGGGGCGGCGGCAGCTACCCCACCTCCGGGCCCGCGCGACGCGCGGCCCTAGCGCCGCCGCCACGCCCGCCCCCCCGCTGCCGCGCTCGCCCCGCTGCCGCCGCGCTCCCCGCCCCGCCGCCCCCGCCGAGCGGACCGCCGCTGGGGGGGGTGGGTGGGGTGTGCACCGCCGGCTCTGCCTGCGCCGTGGAATGGGGGGCCTGCTGCTCTCCTGCCCGCGGCCCCGGCGCGGGCAGGAGCCGCCCTGCTCGGCAGCGCCGGGTCCGGCGGGGCTGCGGCTGCTCCCTTCCCGCTGGAGCAGCCTTATTTCTCCTTTTTTATTTCGGTTTCTGCCTGGTAACGCACACACGGAGGTCGCCGTGAGTGCTTTTGCCGTCCGAGCCCGGAGTCCGGGCGGGCTGACCCGAGCGCCCCGCCGCAGCGGCGCTCGGGCGCGGGGACAGGGCAGCGCCCTGCCCGCCTCGCCGGAGGGTCCCGCCGCAGGGCTGGACGTGCCTGGAAAGCGCTGGTCCTTTCTCTGCCCACAGCACCAGAGTGCCACCGAAGCAGAGAGAAACCGTTATTGGTGCTGTCGCGGTGCTGCTGTGACCGCCCTCCTCGTACCGGTCCTTCTGGGCTCCAGAAAGATGCGAAAACTCCGGCGCCGCGTCCTGCACTGCCTGCCCCGTTACCTCCTGCAGCTGCTCCACTTCTGTCGTTTAAATGAGAGACGTACACAGTTCTCCCCTCAGACTTCTCCAGGCTGTAAAACAGTATCCCAAACTAGTAACGATTAGTGAGTCCCGTATAGGAATTGTGCTTACTCCTGGCAACTACCTGGTTACTGAATTTGACGGACTCCAGGTGCCAGCTCTGGGCGGTCGGACACTGGTGTGTTGTGAACGCTTGGGAGCTATGTTTTTCTTTTGTTTGCGTGTTTTGCATGCTAAGAGGTGTTAAATGCGTTTGTGTAGGCAAGAGTGCCGTTGTATTCAGTTGACAAGGTTTGGCATTTTGCACTGACAGGACGTAACCAGATGAAATGAGGCAGTGGATTTCTGGTAGAGGAAGAGATTTGTTCTTCGTTTAGGCTGTGGAATTTGGTAGGTTGTATGAATAACTGGCAGAAGCCATTGGGAATGACGTTTTACTTCTTTCCCTTATGAAACCAGCAAAGTGAAAAAAAGATGCCTTCTAGTTCCTCCCAGCTTTTGTTTCCCTGTGTGGGCAGTGGTGTTGCTTTGCTCTTTCCATTTGTTCTCTGGTATGTCTGTGGCTGTGTTAGTGCAGGTACCACATACATGGTGAAATCATTTGTGTGGGAAAGCCGGGAATGATCAAAGGGGTTGGAAAACTCGGCTTCGAGGTTTTTCAGCCCCCAAAGCAGTTCTTGCTCTGTTTGCAGCTCCTGGTGCAGGGAAATTGTTCCTGAGCTGGTACACAGGATGGAAGATGAACAGCAGTAATTTTCTCTTTCCACTTGAACTGGAAGTGTGTTAGGCATCAAGGCTCCATAAAACCTTTTGTAAAGGAGAGGGGCAGTTTCACTGCAGTTGGAAGAAATAGGTTGTTTCGCTAATTACAAGATGGATGACTGGACAGCAAAGTGCAAGACACTGAACTCACTGAACCAAGTTCCTGCAGTGGCATGCACAAGGGGGCCAGCCCTGCTGCCTGTGACAGCTATTGGGGACCTCTGCGTTGGAGATGCTTCAGGCATGGTGGCTTTGGCTGGCTGTGGGCAGGTCTGGGTCAGCTGTTTGCAGATGCTTCAAGGTGAATGGTTTGGGAGTGCTCAAAGAGGGCTTTAGACTTGAACCTGGCGAGGAGGCCTCCTTTCCATGAGCGGAGGGCACAGCTCTTCACGTGATGATAATGCCAGTGCAGTGGTGTGGTTGGTGGAGAGCAGAGCTGAGTGTGCCATACGCACCTGCTCTGCACCTTGTGCTGCTCAGGCAGTGTTCCCTGAACCTCACCTATGGGGCTGTGTTGGAAGTCTTCCATCCTCCACATTAAGTCTTTGGCCTGTCTGCTGAGACCATCGCTTGGCTGGTGGGACTGGCTGGCCACAAAGATTAAAGGCAGGACCAATCATTTGATATGTCAAATGTCATTAAGTTCTTCTGCTAGTGATATTAGCCTCTTCCGTATCAAAGCGGGAGCAGCTGGTTCGAGCACAGTGTCACCGAGTCTGAGATTAGATGTGCTGCACTGGTAAGAATGATGGCCGAAAGTCAAATCCAGTCTGAGAATGTGGCCAAACTTCACAGCCAAATTTTAAGCTTATCAGAAAAAAAAGGATCTGATTTAAATTCTTTGTCAAAGGCTGTTGCAAGGATGGAAAAGCAGATGGAATTCAGCAGCTAAAGGAGACTTGCCTGTGTTGTTTTTGTTCTTGTTAGAGTCATAAAGTGGAATAAAATGGGGAAAGGATGATGCCTTTATAATCAAACTGAAAATAATGCGCGAATGCCTGTATCGAATTTCTGACAGCCCCTTTAGTAGTGAGTAACGATTGTTCATGTGTAAATGCACTGGGGATCTCCCTGCCACAGCACCTTGAGACTGGGCTTGACTTTAGCAGGATTCCTAAAGCAGACTTGATATTTAGACAGAAAATAACATTAACCAAAGGTTGAATGAAATATTTTAAAACATAGTCTACTCCAGGTCCCACTACTTGCCTTACTGGGTTGGAAATTGGCTAAAATGAAGATTTAGCCAGTCGTTAAATACCAAAGGATGGAAAGTCACAACACTGAGAGTGTGTTATCTTGAAAGTGCTTCCAGCAGTATTTCTTATGTCTTCTCAGTAATAGCTGATATTGGCCCCTAACGGAATTGGGGAAAGGGATTAATTTTTGATTACTGGCCTGAACATGGGAGCACCTATGCCTGTTAGGATACTCCTTGCTACAAGGCATAATTTCTGCTGGAAGCAGTGTAAATTGCTGGTACAGAAGTGGTATTGCTGATTGCAAACTTTTCTGTTAAACACCAGCTGAACTGCGAGTTTTTAACCGAGTCCTAAACTTAATCAAGCTTTGCATGACTTCAAGTTGCTGTTTGGATATTTAGTGCATCCCCTCATGTGCCATTATGAATCTTTTATTACCTACTCTAGTCCGAGTTGACCTCTAATGATACAGCAGAATTATGTTATTAATGCCTTTCCCCATAGCAGAGAACCGCCGCACTGGGCAGTAGTAGAATCCCTGGCTTTGCCCGAGGTAGTGAGTGTCCCTGGAAACATGTCTGGGAGACGTGGGGAGTTTCCCAGCCTGAAACTCAGCGTTTCAGCATACTGGTATCTGAGGCCCGAAGTAAAATATGCTTATGTGATGTGATGCAGTGGCTGAGACCTGACCTCAAAGCACAGAGGCTGGTCAGGCTGGTTGCTGCTCCGCGGGGAGGCCGGTGCCCTGGCCGGGCAGCGGGGAGCCAGCGGCAGGTGCAGCCGCTCAGGGTTGAGTGGCAGTGGGGAAGGTCCTGCTGCGCAGTGCTGCTGTGCATCTCTGTGCCGTGGAGCCACTGCCTGCTCCACGTGCTGCTCTGCTGCTCTGGCACGCTGCCTACGTGTTTCTGACTTCTTTTTCCACCAGCTGAAGGAGGTTTTGTGAAGCAGCAGGCACAAAGTGCGGGAGGCAAGCACAGGAGGAGTGGTAATTTGCCCCTGACTCCTCCTGCTGAGCTGAGACCAGGGTAGAAATCGTGAAGAAATAGTGAACTTTCCCAGAGGCAGAGCTAGTCTGTCCACTTCGCTGCTTTGCCCACAGTAGTTTAACCTCCTGTAAAGCCAATTGGTTGGCGAGGATCTGCATGTTGGTCTGGGCTTGCACCTTTAGTGCCTCCAGCAGCATAGTTTCCGGCAGAATGATTGGAAAACTGTATTGAGATAAACGACAAAATCAAAAGGTTTCTGCATTTGTGCAGGGAGGGGGACAAATCCTGACTCTGTTCAGTGAAGCATCAAAACCATAGACACCCACAAGCAGCTTCAATGCAGCTTGAGGGCAGGGGACAGGGAGGCTACTGAAAAAAATGTCACCCTCTACCACAGTACAGTCTGCAAGAGTTTTTCTCTGAGCAGGATGGATGGCAGAACAGAAAAAAGCTGGCAGCTACAAGTGCCTTATCTAGATCAGGGCTTCCATCATAGCGCTCCACCCAGAGCGGGCCCAGCTAGCAGCGCTGGGAAGGTTTAATGGAAAAGGCCAGTGGAGGCACGCAGCACTCTCAAAAGCCCTCCATCCCCCAAGTAAGGTAATCTGGGTGGCCAGCTGGGAGTATGATGTTGCACTGATGTGCGCTACGTAAAGAGATATGCGAGTCTGACATCCTACTCCTGCCTCTGTTTCCATGGGGCTTGATAATGACTTTTTCTCCTTAGAGGGTAAGGAGATCTTTCCCAGTCGTGTTTCAGGGCTGATAGTTTCTCTGAACAGGACATCTTGGTCTGAAATCTTGAAATTGGGTATGTATGAAATCTGGGAGAGAGACTACCTCATCAGCAGGGTTTTTCCTTTGGCTGGGATTGTTTCCCACTGGCAGGGCACGGAACCCCGTTACTCATTCCTCGGGTCTAGGCTAGAAAGCAAACTGTTTCAGGACTCCTGGGAAAAACATTTTTGTAATTCCCATGCAGTTTCCCAGGGAACGTGGGCAAAGGAGTTCCATGAGGTATGCCCTCATGGAGAGTGAGAAGGTAATGTCAGTTATTTGATAGACAAAGGGTTATTCTTAAGGATTGGACTTGTTGGTTCAGAGATGCACGTAAATTACAGCCTGGATTTTTTGCTTGCAGGATGAAAAATGTTTTGTTCTAATAATAAATACTGAATCTCTGCTGTTTCCATTTACATAACACACATGACACAATGTGTAAATCCTTGACAATATTTTTTCAGAATTTAGCAGCTTGTTTTTCTGCAAACATAAACATTTATTTTTGGTGTTAATAATTAATAATATGCCACATGCCTATAATAAATGCAAAATCTAATCTTGTATAGACATAAATGTGTCTGCCAAAGTGGTCTTTCTGTGCTGTAAATGACTTTCACAAAGTGTTAGCATACATTCTATTTCCAGTCACTGGTGATTTGTTTTGTGAACAGATATGTCATTAAACTAAATGTTTTCCTTTGAAAATAACAAATACTTCACATGTTTTTTTCAAAGGAAAAGTAGTCGGTAACTATTAAAAAGAGGAAGTGGCTAATACCAAAATCTTTGTAGCTGTAGTCAAAGCAAAATATAGATAGGAATATGGAAAATACCAGCAACAGAGAGAGGGGGACATGAGAGCATCAGTCTTCATCTCTGCAGTGGAAAGGAGGAAACGACCTCATTGGGGTCAAAGTCACTCCTGCAGCTGGACAGAGAATGACTACGCAGTGCAGAACAAGATACTGGAGTGGTGCAGGGTAGCAGCTCTAGCTACATCCTTCCCTCACCTTATTGATTCCTCCCTTCAGAGCCCAGTATTTTTAGGTTTCACCATTTCCTAGAAACCAGCAGTAGCTGAGAAACCTCCTGACAAAGCCTTTGGGTTGCACTGCTCTTAATGGCCGTCCCACCTGGCCACCGGCAGCACGGCTGCTCTGCTGTGGCATGACTCCGGTGCGACTGCACTTCCTTACTGCGTTAGCACGGCCGGCGGCAGCCGCTGGGCTGAGAGCTGTAGCCGTGCTCATGAACCCCGCTTAACAAACTGGATTGTATTTTAACACTGATTTCTGGTACGAGATAGAATGTAGTTTGTCTTGTCTTCGATGAAGCCACGTGTAACTGTGGCTCACTAAACTGCACTAGAGATAGTCGTCTTTCCAGAGGAGGCTGAGCTGACTTTTGGGGAAAGGTAGTGATACGCTAACACCAGAGGAGCAACAAAACATGAGATGTGTTATTAGTCTGTTTTGTAAAGACTTCATAGTTTGTATATTTTTGCTGCTTTTATTTGTACTATTCCAACCAACTGACGAAAAATTTAGTAACTCTCATCTTTGCTGAAGGTTGAACTGTTCAGTTTGTTGGTTGTGGTTAGCAGTATGAGTGACGTGAAAGTCTTCAGAAATCAGTCAAACCTTCCGGAAAAGGTAAACCTTAATATTCCAGCATGAAATAAGAGAGGAGATGAAAGAGATTTATCTGAAGGATTTTCAGGCTACCATTACGCATTCTGTAGAAGCCAAAGATTATGAAAGTCCAGTTGTCATTCATGGGCCAAGACTTATTAATCAATGCAAACAGGGTGCCCCAGTAAGGATGGGTTCAGAGTAACTGGGCTGAGTCAGCCATTTTTATAGTGACATTTTACAGTGACAAACTCCCTGAATGGTATTGTCTAAGGAGCTTTCAGAATTCCCCAGAAAGCATGAATTTCTTTCTGCTCTATTCACCTTCTGCTTGGGTGCTTTTTCTGCTGGAAACCCATAGACATGTAGAGCTTCACGGAGGTTCGTGTCACTGTAACTGAGCCAAGCCCTGAGGGAGCCTGCTCACCTGTATGGGTGACCACAAGGTAGAGCGCTCAGTCTAACCGGTCAAAAATGTGCACAGCAAAAGTTGTTTTTTTTGCATTTGCAAAAAGGCTTTTAAGAATGAAATGTTCTATTGAAATGGTCACCACCAATGCAAGGTTTAGCCGTCTTCCAAACATAAGAGTAAGCATAACATTTTATAAAAAGGAATAGATTATTTGCCCAAAACCTTTGAACCTGTTTTTGAAATGGAGGTTCCATCTTTTAATTCTGTATTTTGAAAATATGTCACGTGCTTGGCTTTTTTAGCAGTTAGACTTGTCAAGTCTTGGAGTCGGGGACTGCTTTTTACGTTTGCGTACAGCACCCAACACTGTTCTCAGTTATGCATCTAAGCTTGGACTTACTACATGTAATACATACAGTAAATAACAGTTCATCATCTGTCATCAGATGTCTTCCAGCTGTTAATACTATCCTAAACATCTTTCCTTTTCAAAAATAACTTTTTAAAGACGTGTGGCTCATAGTGTGTATGCGATAGCTAGCTGAAACAACCAGCCTCTCTGAATTTGGTTTCTAAATGAAGCTTAATGTTTGGGCACAATGACAATTACATTTGCTGTGTTAAGGAAGGAGTTATATTGTTTCCTCAGCAGGGCAAACGGCACATATTGAGAACTATCGGTTATTTACCCAATCCCCGTTATGTGTTCCTACGCAAATACAGACGTTACTTAGTACCAATTTTAATCAGCCCAATATTTTAATATTGAATAGAAGTACTCCAGGGATGGTTTTCATTGTTCTATTGTTGATGAACTTCTTTCATGGAGGAAAAGCATAATTTAACATTCAAGAGTGAATTACAGCAGCGCAGTGACATGAGATAAAAACATGAGAACAATGGGCAGAAGATAGTATTTGAAATTACCTTATCCCTCCCAATGAAAAGGAGAAATAAGTATATAAAAGCATTTATTACTTGAAAACCTAGATTATGAAGAGCCATTTTTGGATGTTCATTTGCTAGGAGCGTAGAACTCCTGGAGAGACAAGTAGGGAAAACTCGGTCAGTTTTCATATGGCTGAACCACACTTTGTCAGGTAACCGTTGGTTTTGATTTGTGGTATACCATTGTGAGCCAGTGAAGGGCAGCACTAACCAACTGTTTTAGGTAACTAGAAAGATCACTAATTATGTTTCCAAGTTTAAAACGATGTAAACATTAATTGTTTGACTGGATTTGCCATGAAATTTGTTGCATTGCAGTATTACTGCAAAACAGTAACTTCAAGAGCATTCTGTAATTGTCAGAGCAGAATTCTGCAGCTACAAATTAAGAGCTTGCGATGGATTTTAGGAAAGGGCATTTCATTTATTGAAAAGCTGAATCTCTTGCTAAGAGTATGGTCAGTTCAATTGCTTTATTAGGTTATAGCGTAGGTTCTACACATGGAAACAGATTTTAGTGGATTAAATTATGATTTGTATCAGAAATATGTAAACAATAATATAGATATTTTTGTAGTTCAAAACACTGGAGGTATGCTTTTCTACACAAATTGGTAGATGAGATTAGTCCATTTATTTCTGAAGTTTCCTTCAGCTTTTTTAATAGGGAATAATGATTTGTATGTCTGAAACTCATATTTATACTCGATATAACAGGATATTGGGAAGAAGTTTCATTGGCAATCTAACTTTTTTCCTCGTGTCTGAAAACTTAGCTGTAAACTTGTACAAACACTTTCAATATACCATCTTATTTACTATGGCATTTGGGAGGGAATAAATTAAAAGGTACTCTACTATTCAGTCTCATTTTAAATGTCCTATGCCTATGTGCACATTTAAAACCTTTACAACACTTGAACAACCTCTCTTTTCCCCCAAAAAAAAAGAATATCTTGACTTTCCATAGGAAGCTTTGGTACTGTAAGTTCATGCAAACAGTAGTTCATCTATTTACTTGTAAAAACAGATATACATCATTCTGAATTGGAAGGATTTGTCATGATTCTGACAAATAGATGAATCAGTCCTGTTAGATGATTAACTGAATACCTTGTAAATAAAGATCTTCATTTTGATTTTATAGTAGAGAAAGGTCTCTCCATATATATTCAAATAGCTACCAACGATATTAATTTACAGCATTGTTCCTTTTTATAGAGAAAATCATTATTCTAATACTAGGAATATTTCAGTGCTAAAGAGAACATGTCTTGACTCAGCTCACAAATGCAAGCGTGCGCACGTTCAACCTTACTGTCTCCTTCACATCCATGCCGCCTGCTGTAGCCTCTGGCCGTCTGACCAGTCTGCAGTGGGGTTGTGCAGACCCAGGGCGATCCTCAGGGCTGAAGAGAGATGGAGAAACGTGTCTGGGGTCTCCAGGAGCAGTTCTGAGTGGAGTGGCTCCTGCTGACCCTTTGGGCAGTATGCTGCTGATTAGCTTTTTAGGCACATGACAAAGATTAGCATAAAGCCCAGCCGTCAGGCAAGCCCTTGCCTATTAATCCAAGAGTTTTAGCTGTAGAAGTTTTGGCGTGTGATGTATGTACAAGTAATTGTTGTGTATCCCTCCACTGTGAGCAAAAAGCGAGTTTGTGAGAAAAGTTTTCAACAGTTGCTAGAGTTAATAGAACTCCTTGCTTTATCTGGAATTATTTTTGTTGTTTTATCCACTCTGAACATTTGAAGTGTTAATGTGAACTCAGATTGTGCCACTTACTGTGTACTTGCAATGTTTTGCATGACGCGAATGCTTTAGTTTTTTTAAAAGATGTCTTTAAAGAACATCTTTCTGCCATACAGCTGGCCTTCCTGCTAAAAAAAGGTCCAAGTGGTGGACAGCTGAGTAGGAGTGGCATCCGTGGCACTTCAGACACGGAAAAGTAGGCATTTGGTCTAAGTGGGTTACCATGGCTCCCTGTTACAAGGGATGAGGTAGGCAAGGACTCATCTTGTGTAAGAGAGGTGAATTACGAAGGATTAGTTACAGAGAAGATGCAACTGGGAGCCTTAAGGCTTAGGAGTGGTGCTCAGGGGATTGCTCACCTGGAGCCTAACTCTGCAGCCCAGGGACGACTGCTGAAACGCCTTTGAGAGAGCTGCTGGTTTTATTTTGTCACCCTCTCTGTCACACAGATGTGCGATTCCTTCAGCCTTGCGGTAACGGAGGGAGGTTGTCAGGGCCAAGATGACTCTAGTTGTTTTGTCTCTAGCAGAGTTGGGTACTCACTGAACATAAATATCAGGATTTTCACATTCCTATAGTCAACAACATTTATTTATATTTTAAATTTCACCTGCTTTGCAAGACATTTATTACTATATTTAATGTGCAAGACTGTCCAATTAATTCATGAAAAATTCCCCTTCTCCTTTTAAGGGATTAAAATAATATTTTATGGGATGCGTCTGGGACACTGGTTACAAATTAAAATGGCGACATTTGCTGCAATAATGGTTTTTATGTTGGAGAACCAGACCAATAGATCAGATTATAGAAAAGATAAATGAATCAACAAATTAATTAAGTGATTAAAAGCTTAAGCTGGCACTGAAGCTTATATGTTTACTCTGATGTGTAAAACATCTATTGATCTGAAGTTTGATCAGTGATATTTACAAATTTGTTCTGATATACAGCATTGTTATTTTATTCTCTTGTATTAGAGGTATGCTAGGTTACTCAGGTAGGCCCCTGGCACTTCACCCTAACACTGCTTACCTGAGCTGCTGCAGTCGCTCAGAAACTGATACCTGAAAAGTCAGTGCAATTGAACTTTCCAAGACTTGTTTTGGAGTTTCAGAAAGCAGGTATTCTTTATTGCGGCACTGGGCAGCACTGGGGATCGCTCCAGCATAAGCATGCACTGACTGGGCAGGGTTACAGAGCATGTATGTTGTTAAATCATACATATTCAATCACTTCTTCGAGGATAGTTTACATATTCATGAGATTTCCTGGGATTCAATAGCATATTTACATATTTGCCTCGCGTGCGTAGTTGTTCGTTTCGGTGGTCGAGGGAGGAAGTAAATACTCTTCCTTGCCATGTTTGTTCGTGGAACTTTGTTCTGTCGCATGCGCAGTCAGGAGCTGCTGTCACAGCTTTTTCGGTTCTCCTAACTTTGGTTCTGCAAGTTTATCTATTTCATCAGTTTTCTTTATGCAATGGTTAGCTCACGACTTATATAATTAGTAATGGTTTGCAATGAATATCCTGTTCTTATTATAATCTACATTTCACAGGACTTTGGCCTGATTCTATGTATATGAATTTCCTATTCAACACCTGGAGGAGCTCTGCTTTCCATGCGTTGGTGGGGCTTCCATCTAAAAACAGACAAGCAGGAGGGAAAACATTTTCCCCGGGTGGAACGATAGCGTGTTGTGCGTGGCAGCAGGCGAGGAGCGCCAGCGGGGCCGACCCCAGGCGCGGGTGGTGCAGCCACGGCTGGAGAGGGAGGGAGAGTGGCGCAGGGCTCTCAGCAGTGCCTTTTCCCTCCGGACGGGGTTGACTTTCTGAGTCAGAACAGTGGAGCCGAGAAGGCCAAGGAGCAAAGGCTTCATGAGTCTGGCCATTGGCATGCGTAAGAGCTGGAAGAGAGGGAAGGCAGGGGGTCAGACCCATCTGAAGTGTGGACCTGTGTCAGGCTTGCGAGCTCGCACCGCAGGGCAGTGCCTCTCTGGAGATTTCTTTTGTTTGTTTCCAGAGACCTCTGTTTCTCCAGGGCTTTTAAGAGTAAAGTTTCTGTGGGTAAGCATTTCTTTTCCTAATCCCTTGTTCCTTATTTTCTTAACGCATCCTCTGAAAAGGCATTATATTGGACATCACGCACAGTTGTGACCTTGATGCCGCTGGGGAAGGGCGCATGTGTGCCCTCCCCTCCTCTGAGTTTGGACCTTTTGAGGAGTCCAAGGACTGATTTCAGGACCTGAGAGGATGAGTACTCGCTGTACCATGCTCCCAAAAGGCACATACAGAGAACAAAAGACGTGAACCTGGAGGTTTCTCTTACAAAATAGAGCTTGAAAGAGACTGCTTATAATAGACAAGTAATTCCAGAAAACCAAAACTGGATCAAGCTAAACCTGAGGTTTATTAAGAGCAGAAAGCTGGGCAGGGATGCGGTCTGCTGGTAAAAGAGGAAGTGCAAAGGATCTCCAAAGGCAAATAGTTTAACAGAATTACTTTTTTTCAGACCTATGCACAAACACAGAAAAGGATTAGAAAGAAAAGGTTCTGAAATCAGAAGTTAGATGCCTAGGGGATGCATCTAGCATCCTCCTGTAGTTGATGCTAAAGCTGTAACTGCTTTCAACAGGTGCAGGGTGCAGATTTGGCTCTTTTGAAGACATCTGCAATGAGTCCTTCGGGCCTTCTAACCTCTTTGGCTTTTTGATTTCAGCAACTTTGCAGATCTGGGACTGGGCTCACAGAGACCGAGAACTGGGAGAGCATGTTTTTGACATTAGCATCTGCCACACTGGGGAATATGGCCACTGGCTTCCAGTCCTACCCAGCATTTCACACAAATGAGAATCGACATCAGCTAAAACTGTAATTTAAGTACTGGCCCTGTGTATCCTTCTGACTGTCCGGTTTGCAGTGCTCCTCTAGATTACTCCCTAAACAGAAAAATGGCGATTAAAATTATATGAGGAACATACAATTGGATATTGAAGCAGCAGAGCACAAAGAGCATGGTCAACATATGTGAGAACATAAACTAAAATACTTGTTCTCATTTTTTCGTGTTCTTCACTGGATGGCTGAAATCACAGATTACATCTAAAATGAGAAACATTGTGCACTTGGTAATATATATTGCAACATTTAAAAAAATATATTATTTATAGAGAGTCATAAATATATTACATTTGTAGATACTTAGCGGCATGGATCTAAATGATATTTTTACAGGAAATAAAAACATGCTGGTGTGATTGGAATCTGAAGTGACCCTGCTGGAACAACCCATAACAGGTACCACCAGCAGGCAAAACGGGGCTCGGAAGCCTCTGAGAAGATGCTAAATACTCCCGTGAGAGTCAAGGCAGTACAGCTTATAACTGCAGACGCTGAAGCTTGTAGGTAACTCTACTTAGGGGAATAATTTCATATTAGTTCTTACGGGTTGTTTTGTGTTTGTAATTGCATTCTGTTGTAAATAAATATGCAGGTTATCTTACCAAACAGAAAACACAAAGTGTTTTACAATAGAGAATTGCAATATTTAGAGTCGTGTCATGTCACAAGTTGTTGCCTGAACACCTGTTTACTTACGAGAAACTTGGTCCAGCTGCCCTGAAATAACTGCTTACTCCATTCAGATTCTTATTAAAAAAAAAAAAAAATCTATTAAAATTGGGATATGAACTAGTTTTTGGTTTTTATTAAAGGCCCTGTTTTGCTCAGCCCAGCAATCTGAGTTCAAAAGATAAGCATTTCTCAACATAAACAGCCTGAAATGTATTTTAAAAGAAAGCCATTAGAAACATTGTTTTCGAATGCATTTCACAGTTTATTGATGCTGAGCAGCACAAAAAAAAAATGAAGAAATACATCTAGAGTAATTTTGTCCCTGGACCATCATAGAAAGTGTGATTAGTCTCGTAATGAATAATAAACAATCTGCAGATGGAACTTCAGGGAGGAGGCACATGCATGACTGCAATAGCTGTCTCTGGCTAATTGTGGGTGTTATGGTCCTCTCCCCTCCCACAAATGCAGAAATGAGCATCTAGTGGCGCAAACAATTGCTGTTCCGTCATCTTACATACATATGGGAAGAGAATTGAGATGTGTGTCAAAAATGACATTAACATGGAAAGTCTATTCCCTTACCACGGTGTTCCGTAGGATAACTTGTGCGTGGTCATCTCACTGCAGCTGTGGTCTTACCATTGTCACTATCAGATGCATCCACTTGCCTATTTCTGCATTCTTTTGTTCACAGCAAATGAAAACCAGAAGGTCCATTTCAGCTGTATGCGCGTTCTCCAGTCGATCTAATAACTTCATCTGTTTTCTCCTGCAGATAGGCTTCTTCACTCTCATCTGCCTTGTAGATCTCTAAAGTGTTGTGGGAATTGCTTAAGCAACGTTAGCCTATCAGATGAGAGAGGTATTTTCTATGGAACAGATAAAGAACTTTCTTCCTTTTTAAGAGCTTTGAATCAATTAGTTAATAGATGGTTAGTGGTTCGTGTAGCTTGATTGTTCCTTGACAGCATCCTGAGAGGGCAGGAATCCTTGGATGGTGTTATTGCATCTGCTGATATAATATATGTGACATCATCCTCTGCCACAGTAGTTGTTAGCAGGAGGATGGAACTAATCCAGCAGCCTGGGGATTTTTGGAGAAGCTGTTCTTGTTTTGTCCTGGCAGATACTGAAAAGAATAAGGGTACCAGTAGGATGAAGTTCTTGTTAATGCCATCTATGCTCCATCCTGCATGGTGTACTAACCATACCTCAGTCATCCAGCTATATCTGCACCTCTCAATCCTATTACCGATTACTGGAACCAGCCACTCTCTGTCTGTATTTTAGAAATTAGTCTCTGATTATTAAATCATGACTGCATGTTAACACCCATTATTTTTATAAACCCACTGCAGACTCCCATGCATTATAAATAAATTGTATTAACTCCAGTTCATATGAAATATTTATAAATATTATGGAAAGGACTCACTTTCTGTGCATAGTTATTAGACACTTTAGATTATAGAAGATTGCAAATGGTCAATTATGTAAAATTATGAGAATACAGACTTAAAACTAGGCTCGTAATCCTACGACAAGAGAGACGCACAAAACCAAGATTCCAACTGGGTTCAAGGAGAGTGACGTGCTTTATGTTTCTTAATTATCTTTATTTCCCAGTAGTATTGCTATTGCCAGAGCTCAGTTTAGGATGTGCCAATGACAGAGTAATAAGTTGCAGAGACACTCCTATATCAGATGAGAGAGTTTCACTCTCCTCTGTTGTCAGAACATAAACCCATAGAGGACAGATGATTTTAGCTATATTGTGTTTGACTTGGAGCAATTTTGGAGTTTGGGCAAAATTCAGTTGTGAAGTAAATGGTTCTTACCAAAAACCCTGCTGGAGACGGGCAATGAGCCTGTTGATGTCACTGAATGTTCAGCAGCTAGTAGAAATTACAAATCTAAATGTTTTTTTGCAAATCTGTATCGTAACTCCTACCTGAGTCTTTGAAAATATCTGCTAGTTTGGTAATAAAAACCAGAAGCTAGAGCAGGAGTACTGAGACTGCTGGTTCGCAGGGCTCTAGTTTACCGAGTAGGGAAGGACATGGCTGAGTGACAGGACAAGTTTTTATAAATATTCATCCAAGTTCCACTGAATCCAATGGAAAGCATCTTTGCTTCTCTGGGAGATCTTGGGAAGGTCAGTGGCAAATACCTCTGAAGCCTTCAGCCCAGCAGTCGAAGCTGGGCTGTCGTATAGCTGCCTGTTAGTTTGCCCGCCAGGGATTAGCTTTTGAGAAGTTTCACCTTTTTGTTTTGGTAAGGAAACTCTTCTAAGAGAACTTGGTATGGTCTTTTACATAAACATGATAAACCTGTTTACCCAACCTCCTCTCATCTACAGCTAGCTTCTAACTAAATCTAGGTTATGTCCCTAGTTAGAAAATTTAATTAATAAATAAGTTAAATGTTTGTACAGCACCTTGAAGCTGTAAAGTGCTGTCTAAATCCCTAGTACTAGCAAGTCTCTCAATTATGATACAGCATGTTTATACAAATATGTTTGATGTCCTCAGAACATTTGGACTAAGTGGAGCATATTTCCTGTTGAGAATAGATTTTGCTGGTTGGAAGCCATGCCTTATGAAATGCAGACTGCTGTCACAACATCCAGTTCAGGAAAATAGCAACATAAAGAAACATAATTTGCAGCATTAAAACTGCATTTTCTAAATGTTTGGATGCAGGAGTAAAAAAATTTCAAAGAATGCCCTCTTATTTAATCTGAATCTTGTTGCTTTGCTGATTATAGGAGCACCTGCAAGTTTTATGACAGCGGTATTACATTTGACTCTACTTAATGATCTGACTATTTTCATTATGTACTTTTATGAGTTTATCATTTGGACATTTTAAAATGGAAACATAATGAAAATCATAATAGAATTAGGAAGCTTTTCTCTAGAAGAACAATTTTATCCATAGCCTGCTCCTACCAACACCATTTTTCTCATTCTAGTTAAGCCAAGGAGGGTGCCGGCTTTGGGAATACTGGGACTTGCTGTGAACTCCAGGACTGCAGTCAGGGAGAAGGCTTGTTCTAAGTTGGTCTTGCTGTCACTGTAGTCACAGGAGAGATGTAATAAGATGCATGATAAGACTAAGAGAAAATGTAGTTTAAGTCAGAGCCCTCTTCTATTTTCACACTTAAGACAATGACTTTTCACTGTATATAACAGGCTGTACTTTATTACCATAAGCTTTCTTTGACTTAAAATACCTTTAGTCTTCTGATTTTTGAGTGTTGAAGCTGTCAGGCAGTGCCTTGGCAAGCAGAATCTTATTTTTTCCAGGGAAATATTTCACATCATTACAGTGCTTTTCAGCTCCAACTAAGGATAGTTTATGAACTACAGTGTCACTGCTAATGCCAGTAAAGAGGTCACATATTGCTGTGACAGAGAAGAAAAATTGTGCCTAAGGACACCAGAGAATGCATGTGCATTTTGCGTAAAGAGCTGTTAGACTTCTAAGAGCCATGTGAGAATTCATATGCTTGTAATTGAAAACTGGTACTGGATAATTAAGCCATGCCAACAGATAGCCTCAAAGATATGCTACCAAGGATACTGCATGCTATTCATGGCATTAAAAAAGCTTTAAGGTAGAAAACTCTGAATTGCTCACCATTAAGCTGGCTCTGCTGCCACTGAAGTCAAAAGCAGAACTTCTGTCAGCCTCCATAGGAACCGCGCTGCACTACTGACATGTGCGTCAGATAATTTCATCATTAATTGCATGACCAAATATCTTAATTGTAAATCTGACTCAGCCTTACTCATCAGTAACATATTAAAAGTATAGATGGGCAAAGAGCAACTGTTCTTGCAATGACTATAAACCTTCAGCATTATGGGGTTTTTTGCTGGATGAAATAAAAGTTGAGAGGAGATAGAGAAAGCCCCGTTCAGAATAGTGGTCTGATAAGGAATAGCTGTTTACGTGGTGATTAGGAAGTCACCTAAGTGCTGGTTAAGAGAATAATTCCACGAACTTGAGCACTAGCCTGCTTATGTGTTGCTTTCTCTCCACTTCCTGGGAGCCACTGGGCTCTAGCAGAAGTCATGAGTGATGGCACGTAGGGCTGCAGAAAGCTGACCGGTCTGCAGCCTGTGGGTGCCCGGGGTGCCCCGTGCCCCCCACGCATCCCCAGCCGCCCAGCTGGGGACAGCAGCACCCATGCTGCACAGCTGCTTTCACTGGCAAAAACTAGCCAGCCTAAAACTCTCCTTTTGCAGCTTCACGATCCTTTGTCGTGCTGCTTTCTGAGACTGTGATTAATCCCTGTCTTTTACGTCAGCTGTTATCCTGAAAGTCATTTCTGAGTGGTGCTCAGGTCCTTGGGAGCTTCTCCCTTCCAGGCTATGGCTGTTCGCCTCCTGCAGTTGCTCTTCGCAAGCCAAAGGCATTTTTTTCTGCTGTTCTGGCTTGTAGCTCTATTTTTTCTGATATTTTCTATCCTATGGAAATCAGATGACAGGCAGAACTACAGATGGAATTAAACTGAGTAATTCTCAAATTCATTATTCCAGACTTCTACCTATGTTTTGCGTATCTGAAAGCTGGTAATGATTTTCCTGTGGATAATTTATCATTAGTGCAACTTTTTCTTGTCTCACCTTTTCCCCTATCTTATCAACTGAGACCACTCCTGTAGAATAGAGACATCCTCCACTTCTTTGCCTAACGCTGTACTGAGACCTGCTGGTTTCTCTACCTGTGATCCCACACCTGCAGCACCACTCTGCATTGTTGAACTTTCCTTAACTATCTCATGGGTTTTGTATTAAATACGTGAGACGATATCGCAGACAAGTTGAGCTGTCTTCAGTATGTGCTTTTTGCTCTGACAACACGGTGGCCATGTGAATGAGCTGCTCTGCTTTAGCCTACTCCTGCTAATCTGGACACCCAGTACTCTGCCACAGCTTCACCTATGCACAGGACTTCTGCTTAGCTTAACCCATGTTCATCTCATACCTGCTTAATTGCCTAAATCTCTGACTTTCTGTTTACTTGAAATCTTGTTTTGCAGATTAATTTTTTTGATGTGTTATTTGAGTGTAGAATCTTCTCCTCTTTTCCTGTGGGTGTCTTTCAGCTGAGGTATCCCAGCAGTGCAGGCTCCCTGGTCCTGTGTGACCTCAAAGGACTTCTTGTCCACAGGAACTCCAAATCACTATTTAAGCTGATTAGTAAAGAGCATTTACTATAGATATTAAAATCCCAAACACTGCATAAGCTATTATGCAGCATCTACACTGTTTGACTTTTTTTTTTTTTTTTTTTCTGAGATAGCCATATAAGTTTTCTAGTTTCAATTCTCACCATGAGCAATTTCCAATGTTGGTCAAATGTTTTCTGGTGATTCCTGAAGCTTCCTGCCTGTCACCTGGCGTAGTGACCCAACTGCATTTTTTTGTATTCAATTTCCTTCTTGAGAATGATCAGGAATCCTAATACAGAGCTGGGAGATTGCTGTGTTTTGCTCCCAAGTACTGAGCTTCTGCACCCACCACGTTGTCCAGCTGAGCAAAGCTGCAGCTAGTATCTAGAGCATCTGTTTTGTTTGATGGAGAAGTGATGGTTGATCACAGTATGGATCCTTTCCTTGTTTCTTCAGTAAATATTAAGACTTTTTCAGGCTTCACTGGGTGAAATCCTATGCTCGTTTACATGAATGTAGTAGTACTAATGTCCATTGGATTATATTGTTAAAACCGAGTAGAATTTAATTTATTACATTTTGTTTAGTTAAATGCTATTTCTAATTAAAAAGTAGAAGTTCCTATGATACTCTTTGTGTTCTTTGTAGCACGTGTGCATTTTAAAGAAATGTACAGTATATATTGAGATCATACTAACTGGCATGAGGGCTTCCAGAGCAATTGCTTTAACTGAAATCTACAGTAAACAGAAGAATAAAACCCAAGGTAAATATCGGTAGCTTTATAGCTCCCCATAGCACAACAGGGAGTGCTACAGGAAAGCAGTCCATTTCTATACAGGCTTTATTTTTCAGTGCTGGTTCTCCAGCGGATACAGCAATCTGGAACTGAAAAGGCACAAAAATAGTTGCTTTCACATAAGCAAAATGCTTTCCCCAGCACTCTTGTCCAAGTTCCTAATCAAGAAATGTCCAGTGAGACATGTAAGAGATCCCTGGGGTAGAGCTCTATTAGCCCGGCTGAGATGAGGTCCCCTTGGCACGTTGGTGTGACACTGTGCGGTGTGAGACCCTCTGCCTGTCCCAGCCAAGGTGGTGTGTCCACAGCGAGAGGTGGGATGGAGCCCCGTGGGACACAGAGAGGGCTGAGGAATGCATCTCAACCTCTTCTAGAGGTGAACACAGCCTCTATTCTTGCCTCTTTGAGTTTTCCAATCTAATGAATCTTTAAAACCTTCCTTCGTCTGTTTCCAGTTCTACCTCTCCAGCTTTATTCTTCTGTCACTGTGAAACACATACCTGGATACTGACTATTCCCCAACAAAGCATATGAAGAGAATTGTACTTCTCAGTACTTATTAACATGTTATCTGGATATGACTTCATTAGGAGTTATAGTACAAATGTGCGTTGAAATACATGAATGATTTAGCTGTTGAAATATTCTTAATTAGCAAAATTAACAGTATCCCTTTTACTAACCAGTGGAAGAAAGGCATGAAACATGGGAGAGTGAAGCGGTTTTATTTTGATGAGAAATATGAATTGCACTTTCTTAAACCAGGATGCTTCACAGTTCCCCACCCCACTCTGAACTTCGGAATGCAGGGGCAGAAGGAGCTTGAGATCAGCCAGTCAAATCTTCTGTCTGTTAGACCATTCAGTTTCTTCCTGTGTGCTATCAGGCTTGATATCTCACTGAATTCATAAATAAAAATATATTCTTAGTTTTTAGTTTGAATTAATCTCCCTTCAGCTTTCAGCCCTTGCTTCCTGTTACGCTTTTTCCTGCTAGATTAAAGATTCCTTTGGTGCTTAGTATTTTCTCCCCACGAGGTGCTTATCTGTTGTAATCAACTTGCCACTCAATCTTCTTCTTGATAAGATAAACAGATTGAGCTGTTCAGGTCTCTCACTATAAGGTATTTCCTCCAGCCTAAAATAATGTATGTGAGCCTCTTCTGCACATTCTTCCTTTTTTTTTTTTTTAGCATCCTCTGCCTTACACAGCTTCTGATATCTAAAAGGAGCAATCTACCACAAAAATTGCTTTTTTTTTTTCTCTAAGGAGCAATCATCATACAATGACCCTATGCAAGCCTCAAAATAACAAGAACTGGATTTCTTTTGACAGCATTCATTTATTAGGCAGTAAGGCCAGCTGAACATTATCTGAATCTTACTGCTTCACTTTTGCGTGAACCAGATTGCACTGAAACTATCTGATTCATCGGAGGGGAAGGTAGCACGTGTTCCCAGGAGGGGCCACCCAGCCCAGCTGCTGTGTTAGACTTAAACCTGTGAGCTTTGTGGAGGGGCTAGGGATTGTGTCTAGCACTGGGACAAAGCTAGCGATCACGCCGTGGCCAGCCCTGCTATGCCAAACCTGGGAGAGTGCTAATACCATAGCGGTTTGGTGATTTTAAACATACACACATCCAATATCAAGCAGTAGCAAACATACTGTGGGTGCAGAGTGCTCCAAGGAGAAAGACAAGTCAGATGAGTATGGCTGATACTGCACCCTTTGGGTTTATCCCAGCTGTGCAGGGGAGGGCTGAGAGCAGAGTGAAACTGCTTTCCCACATGCAGATGTCACACAGACTCCTTGTTTACTACTCTTGTGATATTCACTGGTATTGTTGGTAGTGATGTGGTCTGAGAACCAAATGGTATCAGCTGTCCTAAGTTTAAAAATGTAGTGATTTGCCCAAATTTGATAATTGCTTCACTTCAAAATACAGAGTAAGTTGTACATAATTGAAAAGGCAGTTTTAGGGCTAGTAAAAGGAGTAGAAGAATAAAAGACATACTAATAAAGTTTCTCTCTAATCTGTATACCTGATGGAATCGGACTGCTTTTGGAAGTCAAAGCAAATTACAGGCAAGTTCCTCCTGATGCTGTCATACAGAACATGGCTATTCTGCTGTCCGTACCTGCAAATCTCCACGTGAGTGCAGGGAATCTGCTCAGAAAGACTTGACTGCGTGGTCAGGACCTAAATAACAAAAATGCCTGCATTCATACAATAATGCTCTATATGGGGAAACACGTGGCGTTCCTGCCTTCAGCTGCTGAAAGACCAAGGAGATGATGTGTTGGGATTTCAATAGTCATCTATGACCAAACAGTCGTGGTTCAATAGTTTTTCCATGCTGTTTAAAAAAAGCTATTTAAGAAATTGCTAATACCTCATTTCAAACCTTGATCCTTTCGATGTGATGACAGGGGGTCGAGCTTGGAGGCGGTGTCACAAACAGAAAATATAAATTTCAGCATATAGAAGTATTCATTACTGACTCATAAGCAAGTACGCCTGGCTACTAATTGGACATTTTTGTGCAGAAGCATTGTATTTATGGGCTCCATACAATCTAACTTATTCTCATTCTGCTGCTTGCAAGGCTATCTTTTTGGCAGGAAGAACTCATTAATCAAAATCCCTCCTTTTGTAAATGACAGGGTATTGGGAGGGTGGAGAGAGAGGAGGGCAGGTAGAACATGCATCTGAAATGCCAGAGAGATGCTGTGCTGTTACAGCTCATACCACCAAATAGTAAAAGGGATGTCAGAAAGGAGGAAAGCCTCTGTTCTAGTGCTCCTTATGTCAGTGCGTTGTTGATGAAACCCAGCTCTACTTCTGTGTGTGAAATCCAAAGTTACACTTTTATGATCCTTTTATATCTGTTAATTTGTTTAAAGCAATGCAGCTAAAATTCAGTCTGCTTACCGTCAAAGTATTTGAGTTAACATTTTGCGTTCTTGGCTGTTGCAATTTTCTTGTTGTCTCAGGGTTCTTGTTGGAGTCAGGGTTTGTCAGGGAGCTATGGGGTTTGGGCAGGGAGCCTGATCCTTCCCCCCCTTTCTGCTCCATACACAGTGGTTGCTCTCCAGCTACCAGAGGGAGTGCAGCCTGGAGTACTGGCTATGCAGAGCAGTGGCGGAGTGTGTGGGGTTCCTAGAAACAGAGAACGGCTACGTATGTGCTTAACAATATACAAGGGATGACTGCAAACATTTCCTTGGCTTGCTTCCCCTCAAGCTAAGGCCTCTGCTGTTTTCAAATTTTATTGTTCTTGAGCAGGAAACAGATATAATTTCAACAGATAAAAAAAAAAAGATATCTCCACCCTTTTTAGGACTGAATTAGATGTTTTCTGAAAAAGGCACAGAAAACTTGGTATTTAAGCTCTTTTTGCTTACTCTATATCATAGGTTAACAAATAAGGATTTCACATGTTTCTGCCTGGCAGAACCACCTTTTATCCTGTTCCAGCAAGGCTGGATTGATCTATTTTTTAGGATAAGTAGTACATCATTGACCTTGCCTGCTGCATACTTTACAAATTCGTTAACACTTTCCTATGTTGTATTATTTGCTGTCCTATTTGCTATTCTAACTCAAAGATGATCCAGGGGCTGGAGCACCTCTGCTACGAGGACAGGTTGTGGGAGTTGGGATTGTTCAGTCTTGAAAAGAGAAGACTTCGGGGGGACCTAATAGCTGCCTTCCAATACCTGAAGGGAGCCTACAGGAAGGCTGGGGAGGGACTTTTCACAAGAGCATCCACTGATAGGACAAGGGGAAATGGATTTAAGTTGAAGGAGAACAGATTTAGATTAGATCTTGGGAAGAAATTCTTCAGTACGAGGGTGGTAAGACTTCGGAATAAATTGCCCAGAGAAGTTGTGGATGCCCCCTCCCTGGAGGTGTTCAAGGCCAAGTTGAACAGAGCCTTGAGTAGCCTGATCTGGTTGAGAGGCGTCCCTGCCCATGACAGGGAGGTTGGATTAGATGATCTCTGAGGTTTCTTCCAGCCTATGCCATTCTGTGATTCTGTACAGCGATGCAAAAAGAGCTCCAGCTGTTGTACTGCATATCGCTGATACACAGACTGAAAGCAGTTGCTGTAGATGAGGTAGCTCACCTACCACTCGCACGTCAGAAACGTTATTAGAAGCGGTATGATGTGCACAGCTTTGGTGGAGGTTGAATTTGTGTGTGTAATTAAAGGAGGAAAATTGGACAGGATGGTTGGCAACACACCTGAGTGGACCGTCTGCGATGCTAGCACTTTGTGAAGAACATCAGAGAAATTAACTCGGATGTCCTTCTGATTAACCAGCTTTTCAAAATCTAGCATAAACTCTTTACACTTTGGAAGGAAATGCTTCCAAGGAGGATAGAGAATTGTTTTTAATGGAGGTAATCTTCTAATAAATTACTTCTGACCAAGGGGAGACTTGAGGGGGCAAGGTAATCCCACAGTAAAGTTGATTTAACTTCTCCATTATCCTCAGGAAGGCTCTGGGATTGGAGCTTTGAAAAGCTGTATGTGACGTTTTTAAAAGGTTTCAGCAGAGGCTTAAACTCCTATAATGTTAACTATGTTTTCTGAAGCAATGAGTTTCTCAAACTAGGGGCAAGACTTGAGCAACATTTTTGTGTGTGCACTAAAGCAGACAATGTTGGCTTTTTGGCAAAGTTACAAGATACAAAAATACGTTGTGTTTTTTTTACTTCTGAGTACAGTCTTATTACTTTCTTGAATAGCAACAAGCAGGCGTTTTACATTTTTCTCTGGAATCCAGCAGTGCATACGTAGGGACCTTGTGCTTTCGGTTTGGTTCCTGGTGAACACAACTGTACGTCAAAGCTGCGCCTGATGCCACCTCTGCCCGTGCACAGAGGTCTGGTGTGAAGCACATTGGCAGGGGACGTTGGCGAGGCTCGTGGTGTCACTCGCTGCCCTTGCTGAACTGTGCATAAAGAGAGTATGACTCTGCAAGTCTCGAGAAGCGGCGCCTTTTTCATTCGGGTACAGGAAGGAAACCTGAAATTGTCATTTTTCAACATGACTTACTGATTTGCATGACAAGGCTGGGAAGAAAACATGCATTTCATCCGCTTTGACAGTTGGCCTTCTGAATTACGCTTATCAGCCATATTAGCCCAGCGGCCTTTGGCAGAAGAGGAGCAGGGGTTGGTAGCGTTGCTCTTGCCCATCAGGGACAATGCATGGCTCTGGATTTCTGCATTCTCTTCAGCACTTCGGTGGCATTTATAAATGTGACAGCTGTGAATTAGCCCAGCTATTTACAGGCTGGATTGGATGTGGCTCGCTGACAGGGAAGGTGCAATAGATTTTTTTTTTTTTTTTTTTTCCCTTTCACTTAGTATTTGATATCCACCAGGAAAGCTGCGGCAGCCAAATATAATAGCGGTCACAAGCCTCGATAAGACTCTGCTGATCTATTTGCCTTGCTAATTTCTGTAGACAGTTATGTTTGCATCTGTGGTCGGTCTCGGCAGGAGGATCTTCCTTTTACAACTCTATGTGGTCGTGTTATGGGATAATGAAGATGAAGGAGGCTGCGCACCTGAATCCCTGCCCTCGCAGAGGACTGAGCCTCGCCCTCGTTAGTCGTTGTTCGGGTGCTAATGGTGCTTCTGCCTTTCATGTGGCCTCTTTGATTGGTGTTCCCTGCTGGAAGGGGTTCCATAATGAACAGTAATGCATGGTGCCAAGTTCACATAGCCCCTGCGCCACTACTTTGTCTTCCTTAGTAGGAATAAGGGAAAAAAAACCACACGACCACCTGGCTTTTATTTTCAGAAATTTCTCTCTCTATTCTACATAGCTTGAAAGTTTAATTTTTTTGCTGAATTTTTCTGCTGTAGTAAAGAGAAGGAAGCTTTTCCTTAGACTGCACTGGCACGTCTGTATGTGAGGGCGTGCAGAAAGCGCACATCCCGGTGGGGTGGTAGGAGAGGGGAGGGGAGCTCAGCTGGACAAGCAGGGGGGCAGAGAGCAGCTGCAGCCTCAAACCCCCCTGGGATGAGGAGGAGAGAAGGCTCCTAAAGCCCTGTTTAGCCTTGCAGCAGGCTGTGCTGGGGGGTTGAGGCTGGATATTCATCCCCACTGGTGCACTCTATGAGTGGCCAGCAGGCCCTTGCCCGTGTCCGCTTCCCTTGGTGAGAGCTCCTGCAAGCCACCGAGGGGTTAAGCAGGGGAGACACGTTCCTTCCTCCAGACACTAAAAAAATCTCACTGCTGCCTTCTATATCAGCCATGAAAATCTCCATGCCCTGATCGATGCTGGTGAGGTTCCCCCATGCATCACAAACAGCATCTGAGGGTCTTAAAACAGGGAGATGCTTTCCGCCCTCAGCCCCGGGAAAACCTGGGCTTCCCTTGTCAGACCTCGCTGCAGCGGCACCTCGGCAGCGCCTGCTTGTGTGGGCTTTATCGTACGGCTCTCACGTTATATACTGTGGGTTTTGTGGCACAAAGTGGAGTATTGGTGTGGAAAACTGTTTTCTGTCTTATAAGAGTTATTTCTGTGATAAATGCATGTTTACACATGCATACCCCTTCAGACTGTTGGAGAGTGATCTCTTTTAATCTCTGCAATACCTCCCATACGGTTATGCCCAGTCACCACCAATATCAGTTATCGTGGAAAATCCTTCCCCTTCTGCCCCCTCAGATTGTTAAAATCCAATTTTAGCCTGGGAAAAAAATGATTTAAAGGATTCATATGGGCAGGGCAAATTTTGTGACAGACTGGTTCAGAGCTCCATCCTGGAAACAGTCCTGCCTGTCAGCTGAGCCACTGCAGTATTTGTAATTTTTATGTATTAGTGCTCTGGCACCTTTCTCTGGCATCTTATGCTGTACAAAATTAGCCCAGCATATGGGTAGTGTAAATTGGAGGACACAGGCTGGAGTAATGAAAAAACAGTGACTATGCTAATCAGCTTCATGGGCATGGAGTTCGGTGTCTGCAGAGTAAGAATCACCTCAGCTGTTTTAAAATAAATAAATAATAAAAATGAGAGTCCCTGATTTGGGGATTTTTTTGTTGTTTTGGCAATAGCAAATGTTTCCAGCCTCTTACTTATTGTGATTAAAGTTTGTGTGCAGCCCAATTCTCTGCATGTAGTAATGAACAGCTCTTACAAACAGGTGAGCCAACATCTTTTTCCTTTGAGTTTTTAATGTAGCTGTGGTTGATAATAAAGATCGACGCATCCGAAGGTGTTCATCAAGTTCTAACATCAAAACAGTAAGGAAAGCAGGAATCGCTGTGCTCGAAAGAGCTGTAAATATCTCATAAGACTGAATATCAATTTTCAAAAAATAAAGCTTGCTATAAAAAGAAAGCCCCAGGAAGATATATTTTACAATAAGATTTATTTTACAAATTTTTACTGACTACAGCGGTTTCTAAGCTTGCCAGGGTGATTTTTTTTTTTTATTTTTTCTAGCTGCAAGTGTTTTAACGACCCTCATTCTTCCTCTGTCGGATCCTAATTCTGCAGCCCATGGTCACTGCTGGCTTCTGTGCCGGAGTGACCTACTGCGCCGGCAAACGCTGAGTCAGCAGCAGCGCCGACTCCCTCGCCCAGCCCTGTTCCTAAATCCCGGCTGGCAGAAGCACCTGATCGCTGCGGAGCTGAGCGTGTTCTTTGTCCTTCCAAAAGTCGTGGGCCCTGCTGGGTGGGGAAAGCGGATCCGGCATGGAGTGGGGGGCTGGGAGGTGTTTGGGAAGTCCTTCGCTGCGGTTGAGGTCCCTGTTCTCAGTGCAGTTCTTGCAAACACTAGCGCTGGGATTGAGTGCTTTTACTCTTCGTTACTTTAATGCAGGCTGGACCTGTGCGAAGTGAGCGCAAGCAATTCCAGTTATCCTCTCACTATTGGAAAAAAAGTCTGGGGGAGAGGAAAAAGGAGAGAAAAGGATGACTGCTTTGCCGAAGCTAGTTCTCTGTGAGCAGGTATGCATTTTCCTCAATGCCATACAAACACACCTTGGTCCTCACATTAAATTTTACCACCTGTGTTTTGGGGAACATAGGAAGCGATCTTCCAGATGAGGCATTTTGGCTTTTGGCTGTGGCTTTCTGGGGTTATGGAGGTTCTCAGAAATTGAGAAGTGGGATGTAAGTGCAGTTTATGGAGGACTTCTTAAGCTGCCTTCATTCCTTGGGCTGTTTTTGAACACCAAGTAGCTGCATTTTAGGTGCTGTTCCTATAGTTTTAACTGCAAATAAATGAAGGAATCTGATAGCTATATCTGTCCTGGGTGAGAGGCAGCTGCTAGAGCTCTAACTTAAACATTTTCCCTAGCTGGTCATAAATCGTAATTCATAAGGATTGATAAGATAGAAAAAGGGCCTACAAGAAAGCTGCAGAGGGGCTTTTTACAAGGGCATGTAGCAATAGGACAAGGGGCAATGGCTTTAAACTGAAAGAGGGCAGTTTTAGGTTAGATATAAGGAAGAAACTCTTCACTCTGAGCGTGGTGAGGCATTGGAACAGGTTGCCCAGAGAAGTTGTGGATGCCCCATCCCTGGAAGTGTTCAAGGCCAGGTTGGATGAAGCTTTGGGCAACCTGATCTAGTGGAAGGTGTTCCTGCCAATGGCAGCGGGGTTGGAACTAGATGATCTTTGAGGTCCTTTCTAACCCAAACTGTTCTATGATTCTGTGATCATTATTCATGGTAAATAAGCTAGAGAAATTTTCCTTTCTGTTGTGCTCCTCCTTGATAACGTGATGATCATTACTATGCTAAAAACATGAAGAGCTATCGCAAACAATCTTATCAATACAGGCCTTTATAATGGAGATGTATCTGTATGCGTATATATATAGTTAGGAGCCTAATAGTATTGTTACTGTAGTGCTGATGTTCTAAGGATTCAAATGGGCGAAGTTTTTAGAAGGATCATGTCTTTTATTAGATTGACAGTTTTAGTTTGAAAACACTGGGAAATTTTTGTCTCAGTTCTCTATCAGCCTTGCAACAATACTGCCTCTTGGTGCAATGCTCACGCTCTTTTTGCCTGTTGTTATTTACGCTGCTGCTTAAATACAGCACATGAACAATTAAAATGTGCTAATTATGAACAATTAAAAGCACATTTTTGTTGCTTCAGATTGCACCTCTGTGTAATTGTCTGTTGGAGTAAAATCCTGACCCCTCTAGCCAGATAAATGCTCATAGAATATGTTGCTTAGAGATTTCCTATTTATGGCTGTCCACAATTATCCTCAGTTATTTTTCAGGCATACTGCTCTTTTCTTAAAATCAGATTGCAGAGTACTCCTCAACTCACAACTCATGCAACAGGACCAGGACAGCAGCAAATGCTGTAACTCCTAGCCAGTGTTTTACATCACCAGCTGATCCAGTCTTTGTTAGAGGAGTGAGTCTGTTACTGTCTATGTACCTCCATTGGTGAGCAATGACTTCATCTGCCGGGAATGCAAGTAACCTGATTTTCAGTAATTTTTAGAAGAGTCATGGCTACAATCTCTTGTTGGCTTTGATATCTGCAAGATTTTGTGAAGTAAAGGAGCTAGGACTGATCTCCCTCCCGTATGGTAACTTCTATCTTGATAACAATCTGAGGATTATGAGAAGAATCAGATGGGTGGTGCCATGGTAATGGAAAGTTTATCTAAATATAAGTGCAGACTTTGAAAGCAGAAAATCATGATCTACCCTTGTTATTTTGGTTCTCGTAGTTTTCATGAATTTTTATATACAGCACACGCAACAATAGTGTGTTCACGATACTCTGATAGATGACTCTGAGAACAGCCGCTCGTTCTGAAACGTGAGCATCAAATACTTTCACCCTTTCTAGTACATAACTTTTAATTCTTTCGAAACAAAGCAGAGCAATTCAGGCAGTGCAAAGCTTGGCAAGTATCATGATGATGAAGATTGAACAACTTAATCGTGTTCTAGATAGAAAGTGCCAAAAGGAATCAATGATACAGGAGCCAATAAGAAGCACAACTTGGGCAGTCACACTCTCTCTCACTTTCCGTCAGAGAATAGGGTGGTTTGTAATTTACTATTCCTGCACTAAATATTTTTTCTTTTTCTTCCATAGAGATGTTAATAGAAGACATTCACAAACCTTTACAAATACTTAAATTAATTTTCAGTTTCCCTTTATTATTATTCCATTTGTGTGAGGATATCAAGTGAAGCACCGTTTTTTTTAGGTGATCCAATTGATTGGACCAACAGATTTGTCCAATGCATAAAATATATCTGAAATGCCTGATTCAATTTAATAGCTGCCCATACATCCTAAAAGAAAATCACACGTAAACCAAACTAACTGTATTTTGCAGGTCACAAGCAGAAGCTTGGCAAAGAGCATTTTTGAATTCTAATATTTGTACCTGCTTTGTTTTGCACAGAGAAGTTAAGCACACACATGATTAAGTGTGTTTATAACATAATATCTAGCAATTTCATGTGGACAGTAAGGAAGTAGCTTATCATCTTTTAAAATAAATAGAAGCATACCCTTTAGGTTGTCTGCTCGATGTGATCCAATGAATAAGAAGGGTTACAGTGGCAAATCTACAAGAAAAGAAACAATAACGAAGACAAAAATTCTTCAACAAGAAAGATCACAAGTTTCCAGTTGGAGAATAACCTCTGTTTGGCTCCTTTTAGAATATAATGGATTTACTCATCCCAGAGCTGAGCTGACGGTCACCTCCACACAAGTACTGTTAGAAATAATCGAGTATACCATAACGGCACTTCAGTCTTACGCATTATTGCTTTAATTGTGTACAAAATAGAGTGAATAGGTATTATATCACTACTTCTAGATTTCAATTTTAGTGGCTCTGAGTTTAAAAAAAAAAAGAGACAGAGAATGAAAAGATGCTTTTCATCCCGAGGCAGAAATCATTTCACCTACTTCTGGCCTTGGCCACAGTAGCTCAGAAATACCACAGAACAATTTGGCAGAGAAAGGAAAAATAATTCTGCGTCTGACTGTAAATCCAGCAGTAATTTAGTTTATCCAAATTGAAATTTCTCCCAGATACTGTTATGTTTAACACTCCCACATTTGCAGAAAATGCTGTGGGCTCTTTAGCAATCATGCTCCCTGGGACCTTGGCTTTATGTTTCCCCCCAAAGCCAGGCTGCCTGGTGGCATAGCCATCCTCTGTCCCTCCGCAGGCACCGACATCGCCCTGGAAAGATTGTGTTGGATCTCTGACTCTTCCTCTTGCAGACTTTTTGTTTGGGGGATAGTAGCAGGAGTGTCTCTGCCAGATTTGAAACGTGTTGACGTGGCTTTTGTTCGTGGTGTGTCCGTTCTCAGATGTGCCAGCCAGGGTCCCTGCCCAGCAGTGGGGCAGGAGCTGGGGCCGAGGGGCCGGGGCAGCTGCCCTCCCAGCACGGATGCCCATGGAGGCTCCTGGGCATCGCTGCCCTGTTGGCACCTCTGCTTTCTGGGCAGGTGATATACCTATGAGTAAGCCCTTGGAGTGCCCCATTTGACCAGTACCACCTTCCTCTTCCCTAATGAGAAGGTTGGAGTGGTGGAGGCAGCTAGCTGCCTGCCCCTTCCTGCCTCCCCAGGGCTCTAGCTGTGTTCCCGATGAGATAGTAATGCTGTGGCTGGGCTCCAGGCTTACCTTATGCCTTCAGATCCTGTTCCTGGAAGAAGCTGCCTTTCCTGGTGGCTCAGTGGCACAGATTTCAGGAGCTGTTTACACGGTCTCCCCTCTGCCTTGCGAATCAGTGAACCGCAGCAGGTTCCAAGCGTGGTTTGCCAGCTCTTGTGCTGCTGGCAATGCTGCCCTGCCTCCCTGTCGGATGTGCCTTGAGCGTGATGGGGTGCGTAGCCAGGCTGGGCAAGCGGCTTCTCGCAGGCGTTGTAGGGCACTGCTGACTCTTCTGCTTTATTTCCCTGAACTAATTAGATGCAAAATGGAAACCCATGCCTTTAAATGCCGAGTATAAAACCTGCATTAGTCTGGAACTGGAATAAACTTTGTACATAATTCTCGTTAAAAAAGGCAGTCTGATCAGGTAGAACGTGCAGGTAAGTATACATGGCAGTGAAAAGCAAAAAATCAGAAAAGCAGAGCGGTTCCTGTGTTCATTCATGGCAGCAATTTACTATTTCCTTCCTGCTCCCACCCCATGTCTGAAACCGAATCGTCCTTTCATGGGAGCATAGTTATAATTTGGTACTACCTCAGGTTCAAATTAGAATGAAAGTTGGTATTTTCAACAGTTCCACATGATGAAAAACTTCCAGAAGTTGTAGATCAGAAATGCTAAAGCAGGAGGCGCTGACTGCTCCATCAGTCAGAAGCAATTTCACATGTTAAAATCAAATTTCCCTTTTAGAATCAGCAAGCAAAACCAAAAATCATCGTTTCAAATTTTTATTTAAAATAAGAACTATTTTGAAATGTTACTTTGAAGTAATCGTTCTTCAATTGTCCTGGCTGGAAGACCTTTAAACAAAATTGAGTTATTTCTGCAGAGGAATAATATATTGACAAGGCTGTATTTTCCGAAGGAAGACTCTTTCAGCCAAAAAGATGTGAAATTGGACCAAGAACCGAAGTTGCATTGTTAGACCATGTTAAAACACATTTGAAAGCACTGATGTACAAAACCTGGAGCTGCAGTCTGCCTGCTCTGTCTGAAAACGTACAGTAGCAGTGGCGGACCACAGCGGCGTGAGCTCCGGGGTGGGCAGAGGTTTGGCGTGGTGCAGGGGCAAGGTGCGACAGGGTTTGTCCGAGGGACCTTGGCCCCAGCTAGTTAGCAGCTGCCCTGTCTCTGCTAGTGTCACCTGTCCTGGTGTTCCCCTGAGACTGGAACAGCACCTCCAGTTTGCCCAGCCCCAGCCTCTTTCGCAGACGGCGCGGGAGGGACAGGTTTAAATGGCTCTGTCCTCAGGGGTGAGCCTGCTGCCCAGTGTGCTCTGCCCAGATTTGTGTGTATTGAAGTATCAGTAGGACCTGGGAAACGTTGGGTTTCTTTAATTACCAGAATATGTTGACTGATATGTTTTATATGTTTCCTGCTAATTTACCAACAAATGATGGTGGGGAAAACCTCTTGCAAAGCTGCAGAGTGCACTGACTGACATTCGTGTGCTTTGGCTTACTAGAAGCAGCACTGACTTGCTTGCTTACGACAAAAAATCGGAGTTAGGTTTTAGCAAGTGGTAGGGCTCCCTTGGGCAAAAGTCTTACTTGAGGAGTGTAAAGGGACAGGGAGATGGCTGCTCCCCTGGGTAATCATACAAGGAGCTAAATTCGAAACAGGTGTAATTTAGCAAAAAAAAAAATAAATTCATCGTGACAGTTTATTGTTTGGAGTTTGCAAAATGGGGAGAGGAGGAGGCCAAGAGAACAGGTAGGGGAAGGACAAGAGCAGCTTTTATAGTACGTACACATAAATTATTTCCCTGGTATACACATATGCTGTGATTGTAATTTCGTCTTTGAGTTTTAGTAACATAAACCAAAGCCTTGAGAATCACTGCCGGGGTTGCTGCTCTCACCAGAATCCTGAGCAGGAATTAGAAACTTGTGCAGGGATGAGCACATATTCCTCCTTGTGTCCTCTCAACTCTTTTAAAGGAGTCTGGATTAAACGCAAATTTAACATTTCCATATACTAATGGAATGCATAAAAATAGAATTTATGTTGCTGCCTATGTTGTTTGCACTGCACTGTTCCAGTAAAGGTGTTGGTATTAGGAATATACATAACTGGAATCACTTTCCTGATGTGGTGGTTATTAGAATAGGTATAGGCCCATGCAGGCTGAGAGGGGAAGTGTTTCTTCAAAATATAGTGACTGATCCTACATTTTAATGCCTCATATATACACTTGTTCTTATTACAGCATAAAGTATTTTTCCATGGTACAGTAAATAGAAATACAGCACATGCATGTGTATTTATCACATTTGTGGCTGATATACTTCTCGTGAAAATTAGGACTAGAAATAGGACTATGAATACTAGGTCAATGTGACAAGTAAATATAGAACAAGATAGCAAGCTGCTATCTGGGACCAAAATTTGTACAATAATTTTCTTCATGAGGATATAAGGATAAATCTGAAACAACTCCACAGAATTTGTTAAGGTGAAAAATAAATATAAAACAAATATAAAATTGAGGCAAATAAAGCACTAACTCCGAGTCCTCTGCAGTTTGGGGGAGAATTTTGGAGACCGCAATTCAGGCCTAATTCTCATCAGAATGAGTGTTCAGATATAACTGCTTATAGCTGAAGTCCAAGCCCAGGAATAATAACAATGTGTGGCCTGATTTTATATGAATTCATCAATTATATCTGTAATTAAAAAAAAATTGGAAATAGTCTAAATTTTGAGGAAAACAACCGTTCTGCAAATCCCACTTTAATGGTGTCCTTGCCAATTTGCCTTCCATAACAGATGTTAGTTCTCTTGACAATTTATTGTGGCCAAACTATTTATTTCTAGCCAGAAAATTGAATGAATAATAAAAGCCAAAAGGGAGGAAGATGCATGTTTTTGTCAGTGCAAAATCTTACTTTTCCCCCGAGATGATGTTGGTTGCACAGGAAGGGTGAGTGTCTACTCAGGTGCACATGCGGACGCACACACACTGCCTTCTTCCCTTGTGTTCATTAACTTAGGACTCTTAGATATTTGCTCTTCTAGCTTATTTCTTTTTTTTTTTTTTGTCTCCTCAAAAGTCTGTTTTCTCTCTGTCCTTTCTGTTCTGCTCCAGGAGAATCCTCTTGGCCAGAACATTTTGTCTGTGTTTGATCTGATGGCCTCTTCTATCCTCCTGCATACACGGGCACTTTTACATCTCAGTTCTCAGCCCTTCTATATGCTCTCTGACTTCTTTCCTAGGCTGAAGGGTGCTTCGAGACGTGGAGTCCTGCTTTTGGAAGATAATGATCAGACTCTTCCACTCAACTACAAAATACCTTTGATAAGAACTTGCTACTAAACTAGCGTTGTAGCCTGCTGAAGGTACCATTGTTGGGAACAGGTGGAACATTATAATTGCATAATGATTTACTAATTTATATTTTCCCCTCTCAAAGATTCTAAGCAGATAATTACACTTCTTCATTTGTGACTGCAGCAAGAATTTTAGCATGGTGTAATATTTTGTGGAAGTAAGCAAAATTGTTTTAGTATATTGCATTTTATTAGGGCATATGGTTATCATAGCCAACCACAGAGATACACTGGTACTGTGGTGGACAATAGTTGCATAAAACAGAAGTGACAAAGCCTAAAGGAATGTTCCTGAGGGAGTTCTACAGCCACACTAGTGTGCCCAAATTTCCCTCTGCTGTTGAAAGAACAACCGATCTGGATGTGTTTCACTCTTAAATCTGAAAAAGGATCCACGACCTTTGAGTACAAACTGTCCTCAGAAAGCTTGCCTTCCCTGAGCCAGTTGTCTGTCTGTCTAGCAGTCTTTTCCAGTGCCATTTTCACAGGTTTAGCAGCCGCACAAGTACAAGAAGCTGCAGAGGTTGAAAGCGTCTTGGCCACAGTTCCACAGAAGGACCTACTATTTCAGCAGAAATGCCAAGAACTTGAGATGTTTTTCCAGAAACCACTGGGAGATGGGTATGATGAGAGGCGAAGCATTTTGCAGTGGTAAAGGTAAAAACAAATTTCAGATATCGGATTCACAGCGAGGCTGTGACTTTCACCATGATGATTTCCTCATCCATGCCAAGCTGCCAGGATCCTTCTGCCGGGGGTCTGCACGTGCAGCCGCGGCTGAGAGTGCCTGCGAGCAGGGTGCTGCCGAGGATCGTGGAAGTGATGGGAACCCTTCTGGACAAAGTCATCTGCGTAAAAGTAAGACATTATTCTTACTGGTGATACTTTTCCTATTCCCTTTGTTACAATCACTTTCACAACATGACTGAAGAGACATGCTGCTAAGAATAAACTTGATACTTGCACTGCTTTGTAATAAAATTGAAGATAATTTGCCATAGAAAGAGAGAGTAAAAAGAAACATTTCTTTCTTTACCAATGGCATAGCAAACTACCAGCTGTTCAGCCTGCCACCAGCTCTACACTGCTGCGTTACATGGGAAGGAGGCAAAGGTTTCATGCACTTTGAAACCTTTAATTTCTCTGACTAAGAAGCCCATTTTGCCTTATTTGTAATTTCACACATTTCATGGCTTGTCACAACCTTAGCTGCATTTGAATGCAGTTTCTGTGTGTGTTAACTATAGCCTTTTAAAATAAGTGACATTTCCCATATTTTACGCAGTGACAAATTGCAATTGTCAAAGTAAGCATCTTAAAAATATTAAATGACTTGTGTGGTAGGCCAGTGAAAACAGGTATCTTGGTGTTTCAGCTCTTCTAAGGTGTTCAAGCAGTATGTAGTCCATATGCAAGGTGTCAACAGAGACACCACAGAATGTCACATAATGGATGTCGTTGTGTTATTCCTCTTTGTGCCAGTTCCTAAAAGTTGGAGTCATGACTTGAGCTCAGTGTGTCTTGGCTACTGTATGAAAAGACAGTCTTTGGCCCCAAGAGTTTGTCAGCAAAGCCAATCTTACTCTGATTTTTAGTTGTATTTTGTTCTGGAATATTATAGATAAGAACAAATTCTACTGCCAATGGTGCAAATAGTTTCTCTTAATGTCACTGGATGAGCACTGAACATAAAAAGTGAACTATTTTTTGTCAGGTTTCGGAAGCGTTTAACCCTAAATTGTTTTATTCTATCCTACAACTATGCATACAAGGAACCTCCAAGAACTGCAGCATCCCTACAATATTATAATTTAGGAACTGCTGAAGTGAATTTTCCCCTCAGTACGCCCAAGCAACAGATTTCACTTTCTCTGGCATGGTAAAGATAAAGGGAAAATTTTATTCAAAATTTTTTAGTGAAAAATCACTGACCGTCACTAACATCATAAATAGGTGTGGACCTGCATTAAATGAGGAAAAAAACCACCAGACTTGCACACAATTAAGCTCAAAGATGATTCTAAGTAGTATAGCATGTCTCTATTGCATATTGCCTTATCTTGTTAATGTCAGCCTGAAAGTGTTCCAGGCAAATCTGTTCAGAAAAAGAGCACAGCATGTACGAATCTCTCTAATCTAAACAAGATAGGATGCTGCTTACAGGTATACAGTTTACAAGGCATGGAACATATGCTGAATGAAGAAAACAAAAGAAATCGTGATCGTATAGCAATCAACCATCTGAATAAACAAGGATGCTGTGAACAAAAGTCCTTCATCACTTAAATGATCACAAAAAGTGCAAATTAAGCCTGCACTTTCAAAAGGCTTTAATGTGTTTTGGTGACTTTTTTACCTCTAATGCCATTGTTTTATATTCAATAGAAGTACTATTTAGAGGGAGACACAAGACACTCAGTGGAGTTCATGCAGACGACAACCGAAAGTCTTAATAAGTTAATAAAAAGTCTTAATAGAGTATGGTTATAACAAAGTATCTTGATTAAAAAAAAAACAACAATACCTCTAACCCCCCAAATCCAACCTGATTGTAACAGTACATTTGCCAAATGTTCACATGGGAATGGGCCAGGATTTGTCATTTAAAGTAATACCTAATTAATGCTGTTTTGCAACAGATGTCAAGCTTTTTTCTAGTCTTGTGTGCGTATAACTTTTATCCTGTATTAAATGCATCCCGAATCCCATTTTTGACCTCTCTTTTGGTGCAGCCCAACCAGAACTTGCCATAAAGGAATAGCTGAGGACCACCCTGATGTTCAGATGTGCAAAAGTCAGAGCAGACAGTGGCATACCGGGGACCAGAGCTGAGCCCTGGGGCTGCCACGGGGTATGTAATACACGATCCAGGTCACAGCAGGTCACTTGCTTCTGCTGCACTAATTTAGCTCCATGGCCTCCTGGGGTCTTAGGACAGCAGGAGGTCAAGGGCATGACCGTGATGATTGTTTTTCCTCAGTTTTTGCCTGTTTATGGGCCAGTCAGTTCTGCCTGCATACTCCTATGCTTTTTCTGCCAGTGGTGTTCCTGACTGGTGCCTGCAGAGAGGCTGTTTGGGACAAGCCCGTGTTTTAGCTGGGCGAAGCAAAGCAAGTCAGCTGTAGCCTGCACAGCAGCGCTGAGCTGTGTCTCAGCAGGGCTAGCCACATGTCCCAGGCCTCCCCATGCAGGTAGTTTTTTTCTGCTCTTGAGAGAATTTGCTACCATTCACTTGCTCCCTAGGAATTTCCCTCGTCTGCCCGGTTTCCTGCACGGGCGGTCCGGGATTGGCACTGCCGGGGCTGCTCACGAGCAGCTTCAGGGGACTCGTTTGCACTGTGCGTGCCAGGGACCATTACACTGCTGTCACAGGCATGTCATCCTGCACCTTTCTACCAGATCTACATTTATACCATGTGCGTGGGGAATTAATCATATGGGTGCCTGAGGAATTTTACAGAGAGGCTCCATTTTACAGACTTGGACAAAAAAAATCTCAAAACACAACCATAAGAAAAAATGATAAGGAACATGAGGGAGGTGGAAACTGGAGAGACAGCAAGGAGTGCAATGATAGGGGAGGCAGCTCTGAAATGCTGCATGGTTTTGTTTTCTCTCTCATCTCATCTGCTGCCTAACCTACAGTGCTTCCAAAAAGAAATAACGCACAGTTTAGGTTGTGGAATTAAGGAAAGCAAGTTTTGAGGTGGATATGGCCCTACACATCTTACTTTGCATAGAGCCCTCAAAATCTAGGGATAACTGTGTAAGCCACAGGGATGACAGAGTGGAATGATACACAGACAGGCAAAAAGGGATGCTCAGCAGGGCAGGCTTGATTTATTTAAAACAAAGTACGGTAGCAAAAGGCATGCATGTGTGTACCTGCATGCACATACCTGAACCTATCCAAAATAAAATTCCAAGCAAAATTTTGCCAGTGTGACCATAGACTTAATAGCTCTAGGAAAGACTCATATTTTCCTTCTCCAAACCTTATTCTGCTTGTGTTTTCACCTGTGAAAGGAAGGTAAAACAAAAGTGGAGTCAACCCATCTTGTAGCAGGAGCAAGATGATGCTTCTAAAGCCTGACAGAATGAACTGTCTTTGTTTTCTTTTTTTTTTTTTTTTTTTTTTTTTACTGCTGCTTTTAAATATCTTAAGGGCATAGACTAAAGTATTTGAAACTGGCAGATGACAAGGAGAAAACAAACTTTGGGATATACAATCTATATTGATATTTTAAAAGCCTAATTTCTGGACTCTAAAGTCTTTCCAATTCAGATGTTAAAAAAAAAAATACTTTGGCCAAGAAAGAGTATTGGTTTTTATTTTGAGCTTTTGTTGGCTTATAACGTGCACAAGTGTAATAAAAAACTGTTTGACATGTACTAAACCTCTTTAAAATTTGCCATAAAAATACAAAATATTTACCTTCTTTAAAGAACTTTTTGATTTTAAGACATCTCCCTTCCCTCCCTACCCCCAATTTATATGAATGCATGGGGAAAATTTTAACAATGAAAACTTTATAATGATGGGATGGCTTGCTTGACATTTCTCAACAAAAACTGAGCTCTTGGTTTCAGGCTATTTTTCTAGCTTGAATGAATTTTTATGGTTACACCATAAACCCTTGAAAATCATAGTTTATAGGGAAAAGGGTGGCACAACCTTAGTTATGATATATCATGAGCTGTCATTCTAAAAAAAATAAATTGTTAACTCCTTCTGGGAACCTGAGAATATATTGTGATGTTCATGCACCATCTGTTTGACTATATTCCAAAAAACGTGATGGTAAAACATGTATAGTCTAAGTGTCAGTCTAGATTAACTTATCAGCTCCATAAAGTACAAGCGTAGACACCTACCTATGCAGCTAACTGAGCTATACTTCATGTGTCAGTATGATGTATTTCATTTGGAGGGTAGAGGACAAGTGCATATGTTTAGGGTAGTTACCTTTGGAATGAGACAGCTCTTCCTGGGCTGTATGTTTTCCCTGGGCTATAATTCTGCTTTGGTGACAAAATTGGGAATTCGTTAGTCAAGCTCTCAGGAATCCTGATGTTGGCTTAGAAATCACACCTTTCAAAATGTAAAGGCTTGGAAAACTTTTTAATTAGTCCTTAGACTTTGAGGCTTTAGGATTTGGGTCTCAAAATCAAAATAAAGCAAAATGAAACACAGGTATGATTTTCACAATTTAGTAGACACCCAGGGGCTGCGACTTTGAACAAGTTCTAACAATTAGCCGTTATTTTGACAAATGAACATTTTCAGTGGTTAGACGATGAGGCTCCGTGTGCCCTCCGACATCACTCGTGTGTACGAGATACCCCCTGGAACCGCGGTGTTGAACTGTGAGCCGTTCTTCGCTTCCGCTGCGCACACGCGGAGTACTTGCGGGTCGCAAAGCTGAGAAGGCTGCAGCTACAGGGAAATTTTATTGGTTTAGTATAGCTATCAAAAGTTATTGACCAAAGAAATCTCAGCAGCCAAGGATGGATCTGTTAGTAGAACTGCTGGCTGTAAGAAGCAAAAAGGATCTCCCTCCCCCAGTTCTGCAGACGAGGAATGAGTGAAGCATAGGAATGTCAGTTAAAGTTAATGCCGTGTTGGCTGACGCACAGGCAGCTTCAATTCTCTTTAATTAGTTCAGAGTTAAGTGACAAAGTATTTAATCAGCGAGCTAACAAGTGCAGTAGCTGATTGCTCTGTGCGTGCTGCGCTTGTGTGGGGGCGTGACTGAAAAAAGTAAATAAAATTACTTTCCTTGCTTTAAATGAAATGGGATCCCTAATTTTATTACAGCTGCAATCAGTTTAGAGGCATGATAGAGCAATAAAAATTGATTCTATCCTGTTATTCCTTTAAGAAAGTATTTCATTTGAGAAGATAATACTGTAATTTAACTGTTTGGCTTCTCGAGGTATGAATTTAGGCCTTGTTTCCACAGCGTCTCTGTAAGGCAATGACCCAGCAGGCTTATCGTGATGTTGCGCTGTTGTGTCTAAAGCACACCTATTTCTGTTCGCCACTGATCGGGTTGAAGGTTGAGCCCCTTTTCTTAGAAAGGTCTAGAAATCACGATCCACGTACATAAGCTTATTAACTTGCAGTATTGCAATTCATTACATCGAGGTCTTAAGATAAATACTGTGAAAACCCTCTAACTGCTGCAAGCCACTTACCAGCTTAGTAATGCAGATTACCATCAACACATCACCTTGCGCTCCGCTGTCTGCCTGGGTTCCCGTTGAGTAAGGTCTGGTTCATCATTTCTGCCTCAGGTCCAAAGTCCTCTGCGTAGAGCCTGCACTTGCCTGCGAGATTATCGCTCCAACACACGGAACCGAGAACACGGCGACCGGCCGAGGATGGCATACACGGTCCTTTATTGGCACTGGGCTCGTGGATTTCGCACACGTGAGCTGGGAATGGCCTGTGGATCTGTTCACTTTCAGGGTTATTAGTTCCAAGCTGAATTATTGCTGTGCCTGGAGCTCCCAGCACAGAGGGGACCGTGTGTGTTAGGTACATGCAGGGCAGAAAGGCAAACCTTGTCCTAAGCAATTTCTGAAACTAAATCATATGGGAGGCAGTGGAGTCAGTTAGGTGGAGGAGCTCAGAGAAATACTGAGGCTGTATCAAGTAGTATGAGCCGCAGTCTGGGAACAATAGGAACTCAAATGGGCTTTGAAATAAATGAACCTACTACTTTAGTAGTAGCTAACTACCTAATCAAGACCTTCCTTTACAAGTCTCTACAGAAGGAGAAAAGAGACTTTTCAATTAATTGGTAAAAAAATATGACTCACAAACATGAAGTGACCATTCCTAGCTGAGTGGCAAAAATCATGACAAATCGCTGAGATTTTTGTCATTGCTTTTGAAGAGACCACAATTTCAGCCATAATCGATAATTTGTAGTAGGGGCCATCCCAGAAACACAGTTTGGGATCAGCAGTGGGAGCTGCAACAACTCAGATGCCAGGGCTGATACAGCTCAGATGTGAGCAGCTGGTTGATGGGGGGAGTGGTGCGGAGCGCTCCACCGCACGGCCCCAGGAGCGGCAGGGAGGGACACGGCCCCGCAGCTCTGCCTAACTGCCCACGTCAGTCTGCACCTGAGATAGTGGAAGTCATCAAAAATCTGTAGTGTTGTCTCTGCTCTTGAGCAACAGCCACGCTCCCGGGAACTTCATTTTTTGATTTACAGTAAGAGTGCTTGGAGAGGTTAGCTTGGGAAGACAGACATGGAAAACAGACCCTTGAATATGAAGCTGACAGGTTTTATTTAGAAAGCCGGCATATGCACTGGCTGCATTCGTATCTGCAGTGTTCCCCAGCTTGACAGGCAACCTAGAGTGTGGTGTATGTTAAAGAGAAGTATTTTGGATTCAGATTTTGGTTCCCTTCATACAATTCCTGTAACACTGAACAATTTTAGACAAGTACTGGTTTTGTTTTTCAATAAAGACTACAGACTCAGTTTCTCTCATGGCTTTTTATTTAACAGCTCACTGAAAAAAATTGTGTTTTATCGTGTCTGGCTGCGTAGTTAGGCAAGTTTACTTGCATTTTTTCTGGGGAAGTAAAACACCATCAGAGCTGATCATAAAGCCCTACTGAAGAGACTATAGGAATGCATGGCAAAGTTTTTTATGGTTTTAGTTTAATCTTGGAAATAATATCCAGCAGGTAGAATGCTCTACATAGCTATGTGAACAACATTCTCATATTCAGAATTCCTCTGAATTTTCCTGTGGCCTTAGGAAGATGAGTTGGTACTGCAAGTTTTCTCAAGCTAATGCCACTCCTCTGAGATGGCAAACAGCCTGTACATGGGAGCTGGTGTTGAGTTATGTCATCTCAGTCACAAAGAAATGTATGTATGAGAAATATATGATTGAAAACCATATGCTATGGACCTCAGTTCAAGTCCCAACTCCAGGAAGTATCCCTAGGAATGCATATGTCTACATGCTTCCCTGAAGTCTCTTTCTTGAACTAAGATCAAAGTAAACATATGTAGTGCTGTTTGTGAATCTTCTTAGAACTGGAAAAATTAGACAACCTAAAAAAAGAGCCAGACATGTTGCAGCACAGTGGTCCAGAGTCAAGGTGTTGCTGGAGCTGTATAATAAATGCTACCAGCTAAGGAGTAAGGCCACAAAGAGGAGAGCTGATTCAACTTGTCTTGAATCAGTATTCTGTGAAAGGTACAGATAAAGCTGCTTACAGAATCCTTCTCTAAAGATAAGAATAGCTCTAAATGTTGCACTTCAAAAAATTTCTCTCAGTTATTAAAGAGGTGGTTCCCACACAAGTCTCTTTGTGCAGAAGTGTTACCAAAGACCTCTACCAGATAATTTTTTAACCTGATGCGTAAACAGACATGCAAAATCTGATTGCATACAGAGCATGCCGGCACCAACATGTTGCTCCTTCGTGATCCTGGTGACCAGCTACTTCTGCACTTTTCTGCCTCTGCTACACATGGAGATAACACACGTGAGCTACCCTTGCACAGGGAGCTGGCACAGATGCTGGGAAAGAAATACGTAGGTCCTGGGAACGCAGCTGAGCTCATCTGTAGATTCATTTAAATTGGTCCCAATTGTTAAATGTTAAAATAGTTAACTATTTAGAGTTAACATAAGATGACTTTTGTAAAGTAGCAAAAAGAAAAGCCTCCCTCAACTTTATCCTTAAACCAAACTCAGAGATAGCTAAAACCAAAGTAAAAATAAATGGAAGCTTACATTTTATTATGCAAATTACATCAATTTAGGATTCCTCTGAAGACTCTATTGTGTTTTCTTTCTTTGACTTATACAGACTTATCAATATATCCCATGATTTTTACAGTTCTCTTACAGATCTTCATGATATTGATTCAGTGAGGTCAAGTGTGAAAAGAACAGAAAATAAAAACATACCAAAATGAACTGTTAGGATTTCCCTCAAAGCAGGGGATTAATGTATGTGATATGGAAACACTCCCAGGTGGTAAAGGCTCCTTAGCCTATGAGATGACAGAACAGAGACCCAAAGTCTGACAGCTGATTGACTCACCTGATACTTATCAATCTGCAGATGGGGATGATTTTGCTGTGGCCAATCAGGCTGTTTCCTGAGTGGTATCAGGGATCTCCTCAAGGCAGTTGTTGCCAAGTAAGAGATTTTAACAGGCTTTAGTAAATAAGGTATTTAAAATAGTAGTGGGGTTATGTATTTCCTGGGAGTGTAGCCTGTTTTAACTTCTGGATGTAGTTATGAAGCCTGAACAGCTGGAGGTGTTACAGAAAGCTGATTGTTTACTGACTGGTAAGTGAAATGAGCTTGTGGTTTTAGTTTGAACTCCACAAGTGCACATTCAGATAATAAATACTGTAGCTAGTACTGCTTGTGTTTTGGTAATCTTAAAAGAAAGTTTCCTGGGATTGTAGTTTAGGCTGAGGTTGGAATACAGAAAATAAGAGGCAATGGTCACACTGTTAGGGTCCTCACTTTCATTTGTCCTGTAGGTGCTATTTCTGTTTTTACCTAAAAATTACTCATTGTAACATGGAAGGGTTGACTTTTTGTGGAGGAGCATGCTACTGCATGGTCTGAAAGATCCTCTTTACAAGAGCATCTCGGCACGTAAAGAATTATTCCTTGGCAGGAGATTAGAGCTTCTGGAGAACCTTGGACTAGGAGAGGATGTGTTAGCAGAGCTTTACCTTCCTACAATATCAATACTGTATGTGTTTTCTGTACTGTATGTGTATATATAAATACTATATGTGGGCTGACTGATTTCTGGCTGGACTAGCCATGTGGATGTATGGCTTCTCAGTGATTTCATGACACTGCCTGCTGTGCAAATCCTGGAGCTGGCTTCCGTTGAAAGCTCAGTACAGCAACACAGTGAACATAGATGCAAATAGATGTCAGAAGTACAAATAGAAATGGTAACTTTGGAGTGATCGTTCCCTAGATTTTTAAGACTCTTGCTGTACTGCATTGGAATACCACTGGTACATAGGAAATATTTTTGTTATGTACTTGTTTTCCCTTGGTTAAAATGAAATATTTAGCCTAGCATGTTAATCTGTGTATGTGGACAGAAAAGGGACAAGGACAGGGAAAGGGGAGGAAAGACAATCTCCAAGCAAGCTGAGGAGCTTTCCAAAGACAAATAGTATCATCTACTTTGTGGCTAAACTGATTAGCTCTCCTATAATCACATCTCAGCTGATGAACTTTGTGATCTTCCTCTGTAAGAGCCCTCTATAGCTGTTCTATTTCATTCTTTAAGAAGATTAAGTGGGTAATCCTGAAGCTCTACAAAACCACCTGTTGTTTGGGCCCCTGTGTAATATGGCTTTTGAGGCAATCCTTTAACAGTTCAGTGGTAGGATTGTGAATAAGATCACTTATTTGTGTACCTGCTGATTTCCAGTCTGCATGCTCTGCGTGGCACAGTGTGCTAGATTTCTAGCAGCATAAGTAGCTGACCCTTAGGAAAACGGCCAAACTAGCCTATCTCTCTCCCGCTTTTCCCTCTCAAGGGGGATGGTTTCTTTTTGTAGGGACACTGCTTTTGTTGCTATAATGGTGTTTGCAAAGAGATGGTCTCTTCACTGTGTGGCTGTTCCAGGGTTTAAAATGCACCAGGTGCTGGTGACTGCATCCATGTCATCAGGAGGGGTCCTTTGCAGCATGTCTAGAATAGGAAATTCTATTAAAAAAAAAATGCATTGGAAAGGGAAGGAGAAAGAGGTAAAAACAGAAGGCCTGGTCAGCTGCAGGTTGAGGTTTAAACAATAGTCATGCCAGAACTGGGTCAAAATCCTGTTCTACATAACCTGCTGAAACACGACAGCAGCCGTTCAGGCTGGAACGTATTCCTGTAAACCACACTGTCTGACCATCCTACTCAAATGTCACTCACTGCAAGTGAAATTGCTAAGTTTAAACCCACAACCTTCACTCCAGAGGAATGTAGGAACTCCTTTTTCTCCAAACAGTTCAGAATCCCACAGCGATACAACATATTTGTAAGATATGAGTTAAATATTCTGTGTTTCCTGCTTTTCTGCTCTGCCAATGTTAAGGCCATGGTCCAAAAATATGTTAAGCCTGTGCTTAATTCTAAGCATCTTAATGATTTGATGGTAGTAGCCAGTACTGTGGCTGTTTGTCCGCTTTGATTTAAAGACTTCCTTAAATGCATTGCTGACTCTGGCCTTCTCTACCACAGGTTAATACATTATGATTAAAAATGAATAAGTTCAGTTCTATTGTCATCCACAAAACTGTCTCTGTCAATCCATTAATATAAGGTTCTTCTCATCAGTACTTTTATTCTGCCCCATCTCCCCCTTAATGAAGCGTATAAGGGGGAAAATAATTTCCAAGTTACAAATATTATTATAAATGGTAGAGGTATTTCAGTCAAAGGTCTTATATTAACAAGTTCTTACACTTAGTGACTTCTTACATGAAAACATAGGCCAGATGTTGCTGTTCTTGAAGTACTTCTCTGATGTCTTGCTTACGTATCTGCTGTTCTGTCCCACTCAGAGTCTAGCAACTCTAAACCAGTGTGATTCAGTCGGAAGATTTTTTTGCCACCGGGGAAATATGTCCTAGGAGTAATCGTTGCACACTGCTTGTGTCCTCCTTTTGAGCTGTGGTGACAGGTAGAGCTACAGCTATGTGCTGCAGTTTGATTACAAACACAAGATTTCATAAGCCGTGGGTGCCAAGAAAATCGCAGATCAACTTGTCAGTGCTTTTCTGACTGTGGAAGTCTGATTGCTTACCAAAAAAAAAAAAATAATTCTAAACATATGTCCATTGTGTTTGATTAATCTGTTCCTTCACGTTCCCTGGCAAGGAATGAAGGGGTCACCAGGCTTGAGCACAGATAAGTCACTTCTGGCTGCCCTTCAATTTGATCTCTAGTAATCACCATTAGTGTTGCGTGCAGCTTAATTGAATATTTTGTGTTGCACAATGCATCAGTATGATTAGCACTTATCATGCTAGAAATGACTTGGTAGAAAAAGAATAATCTGAAAAACGTTTTTGTCAGGGTGTCTTAAGTGGCATAGTGAGGGACTAAAACAAGAGACAACTGTTGTGAGAATCAGGTTTCGTCAGTGGTGCTAAGAGTAGGTGTAAAATGGATTAATCATCCCATTGCTGGGATGCAGATAGGGTTAATAACAGTATCCTTTCACAGTGCTCTTCTGGCTGAGGTAACCAAATGTAGGGATGTGCTTTGATTGACAGTTTGTTCATCAAGGCATTGATTGTTTCCTACCGTTCAGCTTGAAGATAGGTTGTTGAGTAAAGGAGAAGTATCTAATTAAAATTCCTTTGTGGTGTGATTCCCATAGAAAGGCATGCAACCAACAGTCGAGATAGCAGAAGAGTTTAAAAATTCTGTTTTCTGGGATTTCAAAGAACCTGTTTTATATGATCAATTTAGAACCTAATTCTACGGGTTTGTCCTTCAATGTAGTTACCTTGGCGTAACTGGCCTGTGAAGTTTCGAGGCAGATACATGCCACTGCTTGCTTTTTGGCCTTTGGCTAATGGCCTTGTATTTTCTAATGACAGCGTGCCAGGGGAGAGCAGTGATAAACCTGACCTCTCAAGACAGAGTAAACAAACTGGGGAATTTACTCTGGTTTTGGTTAAGAATGTGAATTTGAGTTGTTGATGGCTCCTTTTCTTCTGCAGAAATTCACCTATAAACTCGAGAGTGGAAGGGAGCGTAACTGTCAGATCTCATAGCTGTTAACAGCAGCATTTGTGAAATGTTAATAAACACTAAAAACTCTCCAGCTCCAAGAAGTCAGCATGCTATAGGTCAGCCTTGTTGTGGCTGCTCTCATTTGCACGCTAAATTGCTAACAATCCAGTGCAGGTATTCTCCGTAAGCCTAATATTCACTATATGTTGTTTCTTCTCGTGTTTCTCAAAAAAGAATTACAGGAACAGTTTCCCAGCCTTCCTATCTCCCAAAGTAAGTGTACTAGCTAGGCTGTCACAGGGGTAGTAAAATCCCAACTGTTTTGTATGAAGAGAGCTCTTAAAGCATAAATTAATGTTGAGCAAGCACAATTATTTATGCTTTATTAGTCTGTGTTGCTCATCTTGTAATCTCCTGTAAGTCAGTAAATAAAACCTCTTTCTAGTAAGAGCTCTAAATTGTATTTTGAAGAATTGCACGACAGTTGATTGGCATTCTATTCCAAAGTACTGAGATACAGCTATGACACCCTCACAGGAGAAAGAAAGAGCTGTTGCATACATAAAGAGCACTAAAGAAAAGTTGACTTTTTTTCCCCGTGAGTTACGAGTTCCTATTCTTTAGCTGGCAATGGCTGTATTTTTCATTGCAATGAAATATAAGGCTACAGACCCATGAGAGCAAAAGTCATTGTATTTAATAAAGGTATTTGCATATTCCAGATGATAAAAGGATCAAATGAGACTTCTTTTAGATCAGCATGAAAGGATTTTTCAATATTGTGGTCATTATTTCTGGATTTTATATAAAATACTCAGAAGTCAAGCAATTGCTCTTCATGTCTAGGTATTTCTAGAAGTTGGCTGCAGCTTTGTTGAAGTGTGTATTGGAAGTGAGGGGGAAATAAGAGCTGTATGAGCTTGAGACAATGAGGAAAGTCTAAAAGTATCCTCTTGCAAAAACAGAGCAATGGAGAAAATAAGTTACTAGTTACTTTATTTCTCATTGAAGTATTTGGCTGTGGAGAATCTGTACTCTTTAGCAGGATCGTTTTTGAATTGTAATACTTTCATGAGGATAAAGTTGACCACAAACAGCAATCCCTCTAGCTGTACAGGGGCCATGGTACAAAGCAGCAAGTTACGGCCACGTTCAGTGAGCAATGCTGCACACATACCTGCTGCTAAATTGTTTTCTACCTAAAGATGTAGAAATCCTCCCTTGGAGGGTAAGCCAGATAGAGCAGAACAAGTCATAGAAAGATTTGGAGCTGTCAGCTGGGTAGTGTCTAGAAGTAATTTCTTTTAATTTACTATTTTATTAATGGAAGATGGACTTTTGTCACAAATGCAGCAAACCATTTCACTACATTTGGGAACAGTGTGAATAATTCTGTGGTGTGATTTATTATGTGCCATTGAAAGCAATTTTGGTTTAATCAGAAATCACAGTAAATATGTAATTAAAAAGTTCTCAAAATGTATGGGTTAAAAATGTCAAGTAGTATTGGTTGTTAACAGCTTCATTCATCTGCTTCTGTACTTGGAGTTGTATGGCAGGGCACAATCACATGTACAGCTCAGTGATTTATAGAACTGAGAGCAGACACTAATGAGAAAAAGCTTTTAAAATAAAGACTTCTATTATATCATTTATGTAGCTATGCCCATAAAGGTCAAAAAGAAATGACTGAACAGATAGCTTCTAGACCTGAACTTGAAAGTGTCCAAGTTTATACCCTTACAGACATAAGAATTACAACAGGAAAGAGTCGACAATAAATTTGGAGGGAAAGCTATATCTGGCTAAGTGGCACTTCAAAATTGATATTAATTCTAAAAACTAATGTCAAACTTGCCTTCCTCTCCCCACCCCCTTCCTTTAACTAATGAGGAGTTTGATCTTCAGCTAGTGTTTGGTTTCTTTTGTGTTTTAGGTAAATGAATACACTTGCATACACTATAGAGGCATTGGTCAGGGAGAAGTGTATGTTATTTAAAACAATACAGACAACAAAGTTGTTAATAATTTATCTGAAGTATTGTTGTGGTAGTCAAGGCAGTGCCCAGCTCTCACTGGTACGAAGTGATGGAGCGATGTTGATACTGAGAGAAGGGGACTGACTTGCATCTACTGTGGAGGTAATGCAGCCTGTCATCCGACTTGGAGCGTCGGCTCTCGCTCCTGTCTAGCAGTTGGACGGAATAGCGGTGTAGTAACATGGGCACTGGCAACCTGGTATCTAGCTCTGCATGCAAGTGGGAAACAACTGCAGAGGGAATACTGCTGCCTGCTTGTGCCAAGTTATGTGGACCTTCTGCCACACCTGTCAGCTGGGAGTGAGCTGAGTATGAACCATACCAGACGTCTGGTCTCTATCAAAAAATCCTGCTCATTCTTTTGAGCTGGAAATGTGTTTGCTAATGATAAAAGGAAAAGTGGAGAAGAGAAAAAACACCACTAACAAACAAAACAAAAAAACAACTTCAAACTTCTAGTAGATGACACCTGCGGCAAACAGAATCTTACAGGAGCATCAAGTGATCTTCTGTCTAGGTACCTTCATGTATAAATAGATAACAAATTCTCCAATCTCAATTTGCCAGGGCATGTAATGCTATCTATGTTTTTCTGCTGACTGACATCTAGTAACTGACTCGGTAATACTGTGCTGTTACCAGACAACTGTTCCTAAGTGTGTTGTAGGGCATGCTATATATTTTATATGGTTTCCATAAATAATGCTGCAAACACTGCATTGCTCTTCCAATTGCCAGCTCAAAGCAGGGCCAACTTGGGGTTCCTATCTAAGAGGGTCTTGAATAATAGTAGGTAGATATCTATGTATTACAGAAACGAAACAAGCTTCTACCATACTTTCTACCAAATCTGAGATTCTACAAAACAAACCAAAAAAGAGCAGCTGTGTTCAAGGACTGGTGGACTCTAGAAGATGCATTTTAATTGGGAAGGAGTAAGAGAGGGGTTTTTTGCTTTTAGCAGTAATATGGGGTAGGAAGCTATCTGAGAAGCTGTAGTAAACTTCTTCCTAAACCAGGAATATGATAGACTTAAACCTGGCTCCTACTTGTGGCTTTATGGTAGACACGAAAGGAATTGCTGGAGAGCCTCTAGGTGATGACTCTCCATTTGGTTTAATGCTTCCTTTCACTAGAAACTCTGTAGTAGGAAGTCGTCTCTTGGCCCAGTTATATATCCCAATGAGTAGTGCCTCACCACCTGGGAAAGACCTTGCCTGTCTCCCCAGGTAAATTCCCTGGGGAGCTTCCAGCTGAGGAAAGAAACAGCCAAGTCTTTTGCCTGGCCCAGGAGGCTGAGCCAGGCTGGGGTTTGGCACTGACTGCTGAGCTATGCAGCACGCTGAATGGATGCCTGACAGCTGGTAAAACCATTGCCTTCTTCAGATATCCAAAGATACACTAAGTTTTATTTTGGCACTGTATTCCTGAGGCAAGTAGTCAAGAAAGATGGTCAGAAACAGCCTTTCAAAGCTGTGGTGTGAGGAGGAGCTATTGCCTTGCCAAGTATAACCTCTACATTTTCTGAACCTCAGGAACTACTTCAGCCATAGGGACTATTTTGTGTGGCATAAAGCCTAGTGTGATTTATTTGTGTTATGTACAATGGGTGGGCTTTTACAAGGAGAAACAGTGATATTAATATACCTGTTAGTTCACATACATGATGAATTACAAGTTACGCTAATTATAAAGCAATTTATCTTTCTTATTCAGAAATCCTCATTCCTGGGCAATAGTGAGTCCTAGAGCAAGCTACCAGGAGACTTCTTGCTTTTCAGCTAATTAAGGAAAAATGCAGTATTTCCAGAATGTATGTTCTTTGCTTGGCTTTTCTTAGATTAATAACTTAGCAAATATAGTTGAGTGTGTTTAATGCAATTTTCTCCTCTTTCACTTTAATATGTTGTTCTGGTACGTAAAGGAAAAATAACTTTTATTCATGTTTTCATGAAATGAGTTTTCCCCCAATTCAGGATGATCTCATGCTGCAGCAACATGGGGTGGGGAGGAGTCTTGAGCAGCCAGGTTATTGAAGCATAGCTGCCAAATTTGAATGGCCAATGCAAATTTTGCAATTTGCAAATCCTGTTCATAGCTTACATCTTTATAAGTACTTTGCATATGACTGTAAACCTTAACTGAAGAAAACTTGGTGACAGTGCCATGTAAAAACAGGCAGTAGGTATTTCTAGATGGTCTCGCTCTTGCTCTGGAAGTAGTGGTGAGACATGAGGACAGTATGGAAAGCTTAGCCTGCTCCGCCTTTGCCCATTCCCACACAGACACAGCAGGACTACAGCGTTCCACAGGCTGAGATTTACTCCTTTGCTGTTGTGTGTGCAGCATGGCAGCAGGATTCTTCTAGCTATTAGTGCACTGACAGCTGGAGGTGTCTGTGGCTCTTACTGGATTCTCCTGGCCTGCTGCCCTTGCCCTCTTCCCAAACACTGCTCCTTCGCTGTGTGCTGGTACTATGAGCTGCATAGAAGAGAGGGAGTCCATAGCTGCTCCAGTCACTGCCACAGGGGCTGTGAAGGGCTGGTATGTGCAGTTCTGGCTGTCAGCAGGTGACCCTCCCTCATGTGCCTGAGGGGCTCCAGAGCAGATTATGTCACTGAAAAGATAAGGAAGTAAGGATATTGCAGTCCACCCACCAGCAGCTGGGCTGAATTAAACGTTATGTGCGATGGGTCTACTGATTTCTGCTGGAAATAGAAACAAACAGTAAGCAAGGGAATAACTCAGTGGTTACTTTGAGCATTAGCAGCAGTTGTAGCAGAGGATACCTTTTCCTTTTCCCTAGTGACTGTCCAGCACAGGATCTGCTACCGTGAGCTCTATGCTCAGCAGCCAAAAATTGTCACTTGGGGAATGAGTATTAAGTATTTTTCCCTAACTCTTCGGAAGTCCTATTGGAAACTAGACCAGGAATTACACTGCCTGGTATGTAAATTATATGCCAAGTAGTTCAATTGTTCAGTTAAAAAAAATCCTCACCCTTTCACAGCTGGAATACAGAGCAGAATATTCAGGTAAAAATAATTTATGATAGTAATTATGGTATAAACCAACTTGTCAGCAGCTAGTTGTTTAAATTCCTTCTTCCCCACTCCAGGCTTCTCAAACCTGTAGGGAAATCACTGTAAGAAATACCCCTTCTGCCTGCTATATTAATCAGAAATAGGATATTGCATGTGAACACTTAACTGTGTAATGAAAAAAAGGATCTTATTTGCAATGACCTGGAGTTTCAGGAGGTCAACCAGTGTTCTGATAACTAAGCTTAATCTTTACTGGGAACATCTAATATTAATTACTAACACTCACACCTTTCACCATTAAAATCAGAACATTTATGCACATAATTATGAGTCATCTAATGGCTCAACAGCTTTAATTTTTTTCACTGGGTGCATTTTGTTTTGTATAACCATGGGAGAACTGGACCTCTCTTTATTACAGGCAAAGATGATTCAGAATAAGTCCTGACAGTTTGAGTTACTCCTGAGCTTTTGCATTTAATGGGAACACAGCGTGAAAGCCCTTTCTGTGCTCCCTGTGTGGGAAGGGGGATCTGACAGCAGGAGAGCTGGTATTGCCACTACTGGGAGCAACAGCATGGTGGGGTGGGATGGGCAAGTGCCGCTGAGCTCTTTGTATCAGGAACCCGTCACCAGCAGGGAAATACTAACACCCTCAGAGCACATCTTTATTTTAAATATATCTCTGACCTGGCTACCTTGCCACAGATAAATGAAGAGCAGCTCCAATGGGTAAGATTAGCTGTACTGATAAGTGAGCAAGATTGCTGGTTTTACTGGCTTTACTTGTCTGTCTTTCTGCAAAGAAGACATAGTCAATAGATAATTAGTTGATCAAGCATCGCTTCCTCCACCCATCTCTTGATATCTCCAGGCAAACTGAAGTCTGTATGTTAAATGCAGGTGCTACATTCAGAAAACAAGTACAATTTGGTTCAGCTTTTCCTGATTGCCACAACAACCTCACAGAACAACCCCTGAGGTCTGGTGCTTGCTGGACTTGAGATGAAATGCTCAGTCTGGTGGGACAAGCACAAATGCCAACTGACATGATGGATTTATTGCTGTAAAACTGGAAAGTGGTCACCAACTCATTTTACATAGTCTACTGGGTAGACACCAACTAAATGGAATGGCATGAAGTTGGCTTGGGATTTAAGAAAACAAAAAAAAATTCAGCTTGTAGCCCCTGAGAAACAAAGCAAAAATGAAATGCTGGCCACTGAAGGAGGTTAGTGGAGATGGTGCAAGGCCCCAAGGAAATTCCTTATAGGAGAAAAGTTATTGCAGCAGTTCTCGAAGGTGGTAGGGAGAGAGTGGGAAGTATAGATGAATGGTCCTTGATACAGTTGTGACTATTAAATAGCAACTACTGCCATTGCTTGCTTGTATGCCTTGTTTTTTCACTTTGACACAGCATGAATAGTAGCTTAATAACTACTTGCATATAGGTAGTCCCCTGAAGCTGGAGTACTATCAGACTAGAGAAGTTGTGAGAAAATCTGGACTCTTGAATGCAGAGATGGCTCTAACCTCAGGTGATTAAGCTTGGTCCCTGTCCCCCTGTAGCTACTCCTGCTCTGAATGCCAAGGGGAAGGTGTTCTAGTTCTCTGACACTTTTCAATCTTTAAGATAGTTTTATAAAACATGTATGTTATAAGAGAGTCATATCTCAGCTGTCTGGAGCTCAGGCTCTTGGGTGAGGAGACTGCTTGACAGGAGGAAAAATTCTGTGTAGTCCTTACCCCTGCAATAGCTTAAGCTAGTGAGCAGGAAATGGTTTGATAGTTAAAGCAGATGGTTTCTCAGTAAAAGCCTTCTGTGGCTTGTATTCTCTGTAATTTTTTTAGTAAGACAAACCAGCTTTCCTGATATGACAGCTTCATTGCTGTGCCTTGTGGAAACATGCTGCCACTTATACTAATTTTACCTTGTAAGAGCATAAGTATGCGAGCACACTGGTAAAGCAAAAAAAGTCAACATTGCTATGGCTTGAGAGATGCTTTTTTTTTTGGACATAAATGGTTGCCAGTAGAAGGAAGTAATTTATAAAATCTATGCAGAGAATAACAACAACATTAAAATAAAGATAGACATGTTCCTGCTTCTCTTGATTTTTTACATATGCCCACCAGGAGCCAATGCAGTTGCTAAAAGAGTACTCCCCAAAAGGGCTGTTCTACATCTACATGGTTTGTAAATGAGAACAGTGAAGGGAAAAATAATAAAGACAAACTTATTCCAGAAGACTGCACTAACAGGGTTTAGAGTCTGAAAACAGGGTGCGTGGAAATGGATGCAGAGCACTAGTGTTAGTAAAGACCAGAGACTGCCGCTAGCAGAGCGCTGTGGAGCTGAGAGCTGTAAGAGCTGGGTGGTCATACTGGGGGGTGGACAAGGAGGTGGTGATGCATCTGACCTTGGTCTGTTCAGACCAAGGGGAAAAAGGGATGCTTCTGACTTTGATGCTTCTCTCTGAGGGTGGTATAAGGCAGGACCACACTGATTCATACTGTCTTTCCCTCTAACTAGTGTGTCACAACTCTGTAAACCAGAGATGAAAATAAGATAACTTGGTTTCTTTTAGGCTATGCTGACTTCCATGGAATGTATCCAAAGGTTTCAGATTAGAGCCTGAGTGGACATTGAGGTCTGTCTTCCTACAGTGCCATCAATAATCTTACTCTACAATGCCAAACAGTGCCTGTTTTTGCTGGGAAAGTTTCACAATGGTACCTGATTATATTCATGTTTTGTCCTTAGAATTCTTCTTTTGGAGTTATTTGAGGTTCCTGAAGGTCAAAGTATGGGAACTAGCACTAGTATTTATAATCATCCATGATCACTCAGAAACAATCTTTGGAAATGGATTTGTTAATTATCTACCTTCACCATATTAATTTTTGGGATAGAATGAGAATTCTGAAATGATTGTGCATCGGTCGTTCACATTTAAACTCTACATGACTGAACTCATTCATTTTAATTGCATATGTTTACATGGTCTCTTATTTTGGGCAGGAGTTTAAGGTGAAATCTAATCTGCTCTGTTGGGGATATATAGAATCCAAAGATAATGCAGTTAATGGGGTCAACTCTTTTTCCCTTTTGAGATTGCATATTTGAAATCAGTTCAAGAATTTCAATGATGGCAAACAAAAATTCAATTAGAGCTGTGTGATTCTTTTCTCCACAATGTCAGTTAACCGTGTACACGAGAAGCGCTGAGTATAACTGGGTCTAGAAGCTGAGTGTTGGCTTCTCTGCAGAGAACTGACTGAGAAGGGACTGAATTGCAATTTGCATAGTTTCAGACTGTTTAAAATTTTTTCAATGCCACAACACTGACAATAAAGACAAGTAATTTGATCCAGTGCCTTAATCAGTTTCTGTTAGAGATACATAGTAAGAAAGAACAACTGCATGAAATGCTCTAGGTCACCTCCAAGCTAAACATGATCTTGTAGTCTTACCTACTTGTAAAAGAAGCCATGGGGTTTAATCATTAGAGGCTAGGATAAAAGCTGTGGGCACCCATATTCTAATGAGAAAGCTTGTCAGGTATACTTTATGACCCTCTAAGAAGGAGAAATAATGGTGTCAAGCTGTTTGTATCTCAGAGCTGTTTATATATAATCGGATAACATCTGGAAGGCAAAAGACAACCTGCATATAGCAATGATCAATGAAGTATTATTTTGAGCATTATGACTGGGAAGGAAAGCAAAATATTCTTGCCTCAAAGATCAATGCATGATTTTTATAGGACTATGCTAATAGCCGTACTGTGTCAATTACCTTAAGCAATTTTTTTATCTTAAATATATTCCAATACTTTACAGTAAGCACCTCTTCTGGAGCAGAAAGTATTTTGGAAGGGTTCTTTAGCCTGATTTTGTTTCATATTCCCTCTATCAGCCCACTATCTCATTATTGGCCTTCCCATATTGTTAGCTACACTTTTTTTTTTTTTTCCCATCACTCACATCTCACATGGAAGTACCTTGGCCTGGAGCAAGCCCTGACCCTTCTGAGGAGGATCAATTGTCTCCCTTGCACTTGAGGCCTTCCTTGCACAGCAGTAAGGAGAAGGGCACATCCTCCCCTCTGCCTGCTTGCACCAAGGTTTTTTAGGCAAAACAGTATTTGCGCATGCTATTGGCATGAAAATAAACTAGATGATGTCCATCACAGAGGGACAGAGCTTTTTAGAAGGAAAACCCCCTGATGAGTAGTGAATGCAAATATTTCCTCAAACTTTTTCAGAATTAAAAGCCTGTAAGAACATTTGTAATCGCACTTGACAACTCTGAATAAAGTGGTAGGAAAAAGTGAACTGGTCCTGATTTAAAGGTAAACAGTGTTTTCAAGAACATTAATGCAGAGAGACTGAAAATGGGCATTTGAAATATGTCTCTATAGCATCCACATAAAAGCATATACCTCTGAGGAATTATTTGTACCTTTCCTCACATTTTTTTTATACACCGTTTAAACAAAATAAACCTCCCCTAAAATTCTCAAAGCTATATCTTTTATCAAGGCACAGTGCAGTTCAGTTTCTTAAGACACAATATGTAGTTACTTGACCCTGCAGTAGGGCTCTAAATGACAAATTGATGACATAATAATAATTTTTCTTATATAATAAATGATGAAGCCGTTAACACAGAACTATATGACTTAACTGCAGACCAAAAAGAACGAACAGCTGGCTTCTCAAAGAAAAAAGCTCTTATTCAAACACATATATCTTCAATAATAGCGGGGGAAATACAGAAAATTACTGTCAAAGTAAATTGCATTTTGTATGAATGCCATCTCCTTTCAAGTTTGCCCCAGCATGATAATCTTTCTTTATTTAGTGGTGTTGCCCTTTTCTCTTTAGAGACCTTTAGTGAAGTCGTCTTCTTTTATATTTCATGTATCATTAAAGTGACTTAAATGATCAGGGATGTGGTAGGCCTGACATTTATTTTTAATTATTAACATAAATAAAGAGGCATTTATATTCCACACCTGCTGCAATTACAAAAATGTATTTTCTTCATTTATAAAACAAATTATGTGCTTCAGGGAGTCAACCAGAGAGATGAGAGGCAGTTCTTTTGGTAATCTCCATATATTCTCAACATTTATTAGATCTGACCTCAAAGGACCAACGACGTGGTTTTGATGCCACTCAATTCATGGCTTCTGGGAAGGATATCTGCATAGTATTGAAAACAGAATTGTGGAAGAAAAATACTCCAGAAGTGTGTTATCACAGCTTTGTATCTACACTGCTGGGCAGTGCAGCCTCAGACATTGTGTCTGTTCTGAAACGAACTGTTTGGTGAGAAATGCTATATTGGTCACCAAAAAGTTAAGCTAGAACAAACAGAAAGAAGCCCCTTCTGTCATTTAGACGCTATCTAGAAAAACACTTCAATTTAAATTTTCCATCACTTTAAAGGTGGAAAGTTTCATATGAATTCTAAAAGCTGAGCTGCAATTTGCTGAGCGTTGCTTTCCATTTTTCATTCCATTTGTATGTGTAAGTCAGCATTACTTATAAAGTGTAACATAATTATAGTTTTAAAAATACAATAATTGCAATTAATCTAATCTGAAACTCCATTTGTCAAAGTACTTTGCTTTAGTGGTTTATTCTCCTTTCTCATGTGTGCTGTCCTGGTTCTTTTTTTTTTTTTTCTTATCAAAAATATCTATCTTGCAATAGTAATGTTATTTTAACATTTAGCAAGATTGGCCACAGCACTGCAATCAACTGGTTACAACTATATCATTTCTCTTTTAAACTATAGTGCAGTAGGGTAGACCGTCTCACCTAATAAAGTTGAGAGAAGCTTTTTGTCTTTGGCAGCAGACAAAAACTATCGAGTGTAATATATATGTGAACATACAGCAATGCTGGGGAAGATGACTTTCTTTTGGATGTTTATCTGGAGGTTTCTTGCGATCCCCTTAGAAGTAAGGGAGCTAAACTCTAAGTCTGCTGAGGTCCGTGTGGCTCTTGGTCTCTGCTGAGGCTTCTCCATCTTACAGCATGTCACAGCTGGCCGGACTGACAAAGGCTTTTATGGTATTAGCTGTCTAATTTGACATATTGGCCTCTCATGACACACCTAGATTGTCTCTAGCATTCAGCAGAATGCAAGATATCAGCTGAATACCTATGAATAAAATAAGAAATGATGGTAACTTTATATTTAGTGTAAATTCATAAAATTATTGTTTAAAAGCTTAAGTAATTAGTTAAAAGCTTTTTGATTAATGGTAGCTAGCAGCTTGTATGTATGAATGTTATAGTGCTGAGTGGCTGAATTCCAGGTGAAGTGATTGATTGTGTTCTGGGGTTGCACATATGTTCCTGAGTGCATATGAATTATTATTAGTCATGCAGTCTCAGTAATAGGATTATTTTCAGTGATATCTGTTCCATTTTAATGTCTTTGCTTTTCAGTCTGATTCTAGACATCCAAGACTGCCCTGTCTTGCATCACTCCCTTTGTAGTTATTCCCTTGTTCTCTTTCATGTACCTGTCATACCTTAGAGACGATGACAACAAGAAAAATGAAAAGAAAATGTATTTTGATGTCTTGATGAAAATAGCAATTTTGAAAAAAAGAAAAATTAACTAAAAAAAACAAAAACCCAACACCTTTACATTTTAAACAAGTAAAAGGCTTACTTTGACTTTGTTGTGACAAGGCAATTTGCCTTTTAGGATGATGTTTTCACAAATGCTCAACAGCCACACAGGTAAAGCTGTTTAGACGTCTGTCTTCCATGTGCGTCAATTGGAGATGGGAGCTCAGACTATATGGTGAAAGAAAGTGCTCTCTAAACTGGTCACACAATTTGTTCCTCAGGATATAGACCTCTGTATCACTTGACATTCAGTGAAACTTGTGTTATTTCACTACAAAAATGTTTCTTGAAATTTTGTTTGATGGCAACAAACATAACTGCATGGGCTTAGTTCACCAAGTGTGGTGCAGCTGCTCTGGCTGTTTTGCTAGCACAGACAGCCCACCTGGCATCTCTGGCTCATACAAAGCGCTCTGTGTGAACACTAAGCTTCTAGGATGTGGCCAGACCCAGAGAGTTTAACTGAGGCTTTGCTGCGTGACATCACCTTGACTCACTGAGGGTTTTGACATTTAATGTAAAGTAGAACGGACTGTGAAGGGAGCAATTTCATACCAAGCCAGCATAGGGCAGAAGGAATGCAAAGGTGGCATCGGTTCAGTTTTGGCCCCAACCTCTGACTTAGACAAGAGCTCATTGGCTGCAACCCACATATAAAGAGCTATAGAACCTGTTGTCCTGAAAACGAAAGCAAATGTGCCAGGCTGATAGCAATTGCTGTGGAGTGTTCAATTGTCTCAGTTCTGCAGCCAAAAAGGCAGCAACCAGGCGTGCCTTCCACCATTCCCCATGCCCGTGAACCTCACCTGGGACTTGCCAAAGACATTTTTAGAGATAAGTGTCCTGTCTGGATTTAGCCTCCATGCTCCGCCTGTTGCCTGGAATTCTGTGGGAAGGACGCCTGTTTCCCACAGCCCAGACTGAGATCATCCACTCATTTCACACAGGGTGCAGAGCAGCTGTCAGATAGTAACTGCTTTCATTCACCAACCCTCTCCCTCTGTTATTTGCACATTACTGTCATTTCTGCCTCTCTTCTCATGTGCAGCGTAACAGCTTCTAGGTGTTCAGAGTGGTTTCTGCATGCAGATCTGGAGTAGGTTTGCTATCAGAAATCAATATTTTAAATGGTGTTTTCCCCAGAAGATTATTATCATTGTAAAATCAAAATATTTTGCAATTCTTGAAAGCTCAAAGAATATTCTGTGTATGAGCTGACAGGAAACCATAATCAAATTGTCAAGCAATTGCTCCTACTGTGGCAAAGTGAGAATGTTAGATTACATGTGTCAGCATGGGAAGATAAAGACTGCATAGTGAACAGCACACTGAAGGCTTGATAGATGGAAAGTTTATCACTGTACACTGTAACCTATTGTAGACAGTTCTGCTACCTCAGCAGTCCTCAGTTTGCATTAAAAACCCTTATGATCAATAAAATGCCTCAGTTTTGTCATTTGGAAGACATTTTAGATTTTCTACCAACTTTATTTGGTCAATTAAACTGAAGACTAATTGCTATTCCAAAGGGTTAAGTAATAAAAGATGCAGAATACTAATATACCTACACTAGTTGTTTACTGACTCTAATATTATCACTTCTCTAATCTCTTCAAACAGGCACCCAAATGCATGCTGCTGTGATTATTTGAGTAAGAAAAATGGCTCATTTATTCAACATACGTATTGGCTGCTAGTCTGGGTTTTTAGATGTTTAAAGATTTATGTTCAAATTATTTTTCTCCAGTTTTCCTGTCCTTTTACCTATTCTTCTGTAAACTCTTCAATCTTCCTGTTTTGTATGGCTGCTCTGCAGAGTGGATCTTCACTGAAAACATCTCACCAGTGTTTGGTTCTGAGCTTGGGGCTTGTAACTCAAAACCTGCTGAGAACTTGAACTCTCATTAAATTCAGTCAGAATTAATGACTCATCACCTTGCAAGATCAGGCTTGTGGGGCATGGTCTCAAGCAGCCCAATCATTCTTGTAGCTCCCTCTCTTTTAGAGGTAGGATCAGAAAAGAGACTTGCAGGAGTGAAATTTAAAAGGTTTTTAACTCTGGCAACCAGGTTGTCTCTCAGACTGGTTATTTAACTGCAGCACAGAACAGGCACTTAATGTCAGTAAAATAAATCGAATCATTTTAGAAAAGTACAATATTTAGCCACTTAACTAGTACGGCCTTCTTTGTCTGACCCTGAAATAGCATGCAATTACCTAACAAGTTTTGAAAGGCAAAAAAATAGTGATACGTGACGGGAGGAGGAAAATATACAGTATACAATCAGAATTAGGTCACCAATGATTAGATTAAACTGGTATTGTACATTGATAAGATGACTGACAAAGGGAATGCACTATATTTGGTCATTTTTGTGAGCAGGAAAAGATTTGGAAGGGTATTCTTTAAAACTATATGGAGGGAAATAGAATGCAGAATCATGAATACAAGGGAACTAGAAATGTGTATGTGTAACTTACTGTCAGAAAAAGAAAGGATAAATTGTGAATGTGTAGTCTGATTTAGGTTTCTAATATTCCTGGATTAAGGGCCTGGAGCATCCTTCCAGCAAGACTCGTAAGTGGGAAATCGAGCCATATGGCTGCAGGTGAAAGCAGAGAGGGGCTGAATATGGAGGCAAGGCAAGATCTCTCCTCTGGCTGCTACTAGAAAGGGCAAAGCAGTCAGGCTTGTCTCTGCCTCCACTTTCCTGTTAGCGGGTGCAGCATGTGGACCGTCACCTTCGTATGAAAAAAGAATTATTTTCAAACTGGAAATTAGTCAGCTAGTGAGACAATCGTGTAACGTGAGGCTGGGACTAGGATGTCCAGTGAGTCTGTTCCAGTTCTTTAATCTTACATACTTTATCCTAAAGAACACGTTATTTCTCAGAACTTTTATATGTCCAGTGAGAGCCTTTAGTCACACTTTGAAGAGCAAAGTCTGCTTCTGTAATCAGTATAGCTCCTCTCCTGCATTATGGTGTCATTTATAGAACGTGTGCTGTGGAGCAACTGGGTCTAGGCTTGTAGATCTGTTTAGTACCTGCTAGGTGAACTGTCTAACTCTCTAAGTTTGACTTCCTTTGCTGCTTATGGGAGTCATATGCATTTATAGCTGAGTCCTAGCCCCGTTAAAACAACAGGAAGGCTGCAGATGGGTGATAGTTAGTAAACTCTTGATCTGGAGAAAATATTCTCTTTCAGGGTCTTGAAGGCTTATCAAATGCTGAAGACTGAGACTCAGAGGAACAGAAATACTGAAGCTGTGACTTCTGAGACATGAGTGCAAAAATCACTTCCACTCCAAGCTAGTGGTTCTTGTAACTGAGCGCTTTGGTGTCTCCTCCCTCTCCACGAAAATACTTTTTTCCTACAGTCAGCAGCAAGGTGTATCTCCTCAATATAAGTGGTTTGAGAATGTTGTTGAAAAGATATGATTTCAACATGTAGAGAAATGATCATATATGCACAGTATTCTGGAAGAAAATTGGAGTTTTAAGTACAAAATGAAAGTTAAGAAAACCTTGTGGGCTGAAAGCCCACTTGTTGATTCAAGTCCAGTACATACTAGTGTTAGTGGTCTGAAACTTTTGTTTACTAGCAATATGCAGGTTTTTCTTTTCATTACTCAATTAGTATTCATTGTCAATCACTGTCTTCTCATCCCGATGGCTTATCAACTCTATTCCACTAAGCAAATGCATCCCTTCAGTGAAAATTTGTTGATCATCTTAGCTGACAACTAAGCAGATGATCACTTTTATGTGTCACCTGTACCTAAGCAATGAATCCCCACTGGCTACTTCCTTTGTGCTGCCACTACAGGAGCTGCAAATGAATAAAAATTGAGTAATAATTACTGTTGCTTTAACTCTTGGGTTGAAACTGCTTACTTGTGGTTTATTTTTGCACAGCTCTACAAACTGCTTAGCTAAAAATGCATTTAAAATGTTTGTTGTATTGCTGGGAAGGATAGCCTGCCAAGGGCTATTATGATGATAAAATGAATGACAGTGACTGTACTTTGCCAACGGAATATTGGACCATAACCTTTTCCTTCAGCAGTTTCCACAGTCACTATCTGAATGGAAGATGGGGATAGCGTTAGAGTGAAATGCCTTAGATTAAGCATTCTCCCTTGGCTGCCTCTCCTCTTTCCTTGGAGGACCTTAAGCACACATCTTCCTGAAATGAATCTTACACAGGACCTTCCTTCATCTTCCTGCCTCCTTCAATTTCTTTGGTAACGAGCAGCACTTTAGCAGTAGCAGAATGTCTTTGTAATATCATTCAAGGAGGAGTCTTTGTTGTCATACGTCTTAATAATTTATCATGCTCTTGATAAGAATTCTAAAAGATCAGTAGATAAGAGTAAACAGGCTCAGGGAGACAGCCCTTTGATCCCGACATTGTTAATTTTGCAACAACTGAATTGGTCTTCTGTTGTTACAACTTAAGACACATAACTGCAAGATCATCATTTTGGGGGAGTTACTACTGCCAAATATTTTACAAAATGACTATGTATTAATTAAGCGGTTTAAAACAGAAACTGTGCCTTTCCTTACTAACGCGGAAGGGAGGAAAAACCTGTAGTGTGGAGACCTTAAAACATTTATAAATGAGGAGAAGAGTGAGTTGCAATCTCTTTTCTAAAATTAGAATGAGAGTTTTTTTGGAATATAACCAAGCTATTAGATATGGGCAGACTAGTTCAGATAAAAATAGAATTAAATTGAACCTATAGTTAGTATTCAAATATACTGAAGGCTTGAGAAACTGATAATCATTTTTGCATATCGCAGTATCTCCTGGGGTTAGTAGGGACAAGAAAGCATGGAAATATGCCTTAAGGTAATTCTGGAAAGGGAAATGGTTTAGTGATATAAGCTTAGGGAAGGACACTTGGGAGTCTCTATGACATTATTATTTTTTTGTCTTAGGTGCTTTTTGTCTCTCTTTGCTTCTGTGTGGGTATTTTGGATACTCAGGGATGTGTGTGTGTCTGGTGTGGTGTGGGGGGTTGTTGTTGTTGTTTATTATCCCCCCATGACTGTTTGCAGAGAGCTTTCTGTATGCAGTGTGTTTTATCATGGTCTTGTCTGCTATAGTGTTTACAAACATATATGGTAGGTAACTGTATGGAACAACAGCATCCCAGCATCAGCTGCTGGAGAAAGAAATGCCTGAAGTTGCTTGTGAACCCCTCCACCTTTGAAAATGATGTGCTTTGTAATGCCCTCTGTCAGTGGTAAAGAGAAGGTGGTGGTTCTTAATTTCCTCTGATAACACTCCTTACCAGAAGTGATAGCAGAACTCAGTGATCCATGAAAATGGGGGGTACAAAATCTGTGCTGAGTTTGTGCTTAAGTGCAATGAGAACAGCAAAAATGGAGGTTGGATATTAAACTGGTGTCTGTTTCTACCATATTACATACTCCTCTTAGTTACTAGAGATTTCTTGCTTCTGGCTAAAAATCCATTTAAGAGAGAGCAGACAATTGTAGCTGGAGAGATAAAACTATAGCACTATAGAATAGTTCAAGGAATTTGAGGAAATGAAACCAAAATCCCTGGGATCAACCCTTTCAGAAGTTTAACACTTTTGGAGCATAATGGAAGGGAGATAGGAATAAATAGATGGGCTCTCCTTTGCACTATTAGAGACAGCTAGAGGTTAGGTTCTGGTGTAAGATACAGTGGTAGAAACTAGGAATCACTGTATAAAAATGAATGGCGTTACAGACAAAATTTAACCTTATGGCTGTGGTGACTTGAGTTCTGCTTGTGAGGTTATGTTTACTCTTAAAACAATGCATGTCCAAGTATTTGCCTCATTATTTCTCTGAACCAGCTCTGCTTCTACCTGTAGGTAGATATTTAGGTACAGCCAGGTGTTTCTGTTATCAGTTTTGACTAGACCCCCCTAGTCAGACCAGTTTACTGCACAAAGGCAGGGGAAGCCTGGCCCATAAATCTGCTCCTCTGTGCCTTTGTAATCCAAGTCCCTGTTCCAAGAGCCCTGATTGCCTGCTGCTGTTTCTGGTATGAGGACAGCAGTAAAGACAGCTATTACAGAGGAAATGGAACCAAGCACAGCTAAGAAAAAAGCTAATTAAAAATGAAGGGGATGAGGAGCCTGAAAGATCTAATGGTCCTGGAAAATCTTTTGGTCCTATAACAAAGGGTATCTTCTGAAATGTTTTCTTAAAAGCGTTGTCAACATAAGTTCCTTCTGTTCTGTAGACATCTCTTTCTGTTTTGGGTATCTCACAAAACTGCTGGTCACTGTGTAATTGCTGCCGGCTCATCTTGTCCATCTGGATGTTTTCTCTTCTTCAAAGTAATTTTGTTTTGGTAACATAGCTGTTCTATGTACCTCCTCTGTTGCATTCTCTAAGAACTCCTTCCCAGTGCTGAATGAGTGTTGAAGCTATCCTTTATGAACTAAACACAGCGTAGTTTCATAAACGGCGTTAGTGAAGAGGCACTTTGCATGATTTTAAAGACCCACTTTACTAACATGTGGCTATTCTCACTAGTAAGAGAGGCTTCATTTGATTCTCGATACCACAGTAAAGAATTCAAGGGCCCAGAGTCTAGACTCAGTTGAGCTAGGATGAATATAGAGGAGCACCACAGAAGTCAGTTGTTATGGCTTTGTATGTGGGAACTGAGATGAGAATGGTTTTCTCTGTATCACAAATAGGACTCTCCCAGGCCTGATACATAGATTATGTTTATTAAGTACTTACTTTACCATCAAATAGGAGAAATAAGTATTTAACATCTTTACAGAAATGAAAGTGAGCTTTAGTAATTTTTTTTTTAAATGATACTGACCTTTTTTTGGTCAATTTCCAGTGTTTGTCTTTTTTTTTTTTTTTTGTAATGCTATTGCTTGTAGCTTCCTATTTTATTTGGGGTGGAAAAAAAAAATGAAAAAGAGGAGTAATTTCTTCTAGTATTTTTGTAGTAACAGTTATGGTAATTTTAGAAAATTTCCATGCCAGTCAGTGTGTTAAGATAATTTGAAAACATTACAACAAGATTTAAAAAAAAATAAATCTTTTTTTCTGATCATGGCTGATTTACCAGCAACGGAAGCCTGGGTTTTCATTACTGTTAGTGTAACAGGTCTGTTGTTACACCTGCCTCACTACTTCCCAAACAAAACATGACAGGCTCTTTGAAAGGACATTGAGAAACTTAAAACAGAAATATAGCTCAGTGTAACTCTTTGGTTTGGGACACTCCTGACTGAGCCCCCATGGCTGAGACCAGAGTCTGACCTGTCTTGAGCTGCACGGCGATGCACTATTTTATTGAAGAGGTCTGAAGACAAAGAGATTAAGGATAGTTTGTCAAAAATCATGCAGGAGTCTGTGCCAGAGTCTGAAATGTGGGGTTTTTTTTGTCCTTTGAGAGCCTGGGGTGTCTTATGGTGGTGGTGAGATGAGGTTCTGGCATGCACCTTGGGTGAGGCATGTGTCCTGCTGTGATGTACCTTGCTCCTCCTGCCTCTCCAGGGCAGGAAGATGTGGTTCTCTTGAGATGAAAAGAAGAAAAATGTCTTTTTTACTTCCAGCGTTTTAGTGACTTTAACGAGCCTAGCAGGTAGGAGAAGGGCTGGAGCTGGCTGACGGGCAGTGCTTGTTGTGGGGTGCTGAGGTAGTAGTGCATGGGGCCATGCCCTCAGCTAGGAGCTTTGCTAAGGAAGAACAAGGCTCCCCTTCATCCCAGCCCGGGACACAAGGAGCCCTCCTAAGCACGGAAGGTGCTGAGCGAGGCGGGCCGGCTCTGGCTGTGCCACCCGCGGAGGAGGTGGCCCTGGCTGCCTCCAGAGTGGGAGGGAATACTGTTTAATCTCTGGGTTTTACCACTCTCTCAGGAGAGATGAGTCAAGGAGTGAGGAAAGTATATCATGACACGTCCCGTAACATGGCAGAGAAATGTACACTTTTTTTTTTACTGCCACATTGCCGAGGAGGACCAGTTATTGACTCGCACTCGACTGTAGCCAGGTACTGTCCAAACACAGCAAACCCCCTGCAAACTCCTTGGGATGGCAGCCGTCAGCGTGAGCCGAGGAGCACAGACCCCTTCTTTTGTGCTCTGACAAGCTGGCTGTCCCGCAAGTCAAACATGTCCATCAAAATCTGAAGCAAGTGCCCATTTCAAATGTTTTGCGAGTAGTACCTGGCTTGCCCTGTCCTTTCTAAATGTGTATGCCCAGGGAGCTCGGTATCTCTTTCCACAGTGATTTACTCATTGGGCTTATGTGAGGATTTTGTGGATTTACAGCAAATAACTGAGAAAGCAGCATTCTCTGAGAATTGGGGAGATTTTTATAACTTGTTATGGATCCTCAGATTTATCCATAGTTATTAAAAAATGGTAAAGGATCTTGGTGTACAAAACATTAATATACACTGTTTGTTGTCATAATACAGGGATAGCAATTAATTGCTGTCTTTCCCATAGCTTCTGGTACAAAGAAGAGATGAATGTAGAGTTCATTTCAGCTAATCTTTGCTCTGAATGACATTTTAGATGTGTCTACTCCACCCTACAGAATAGCACTGTACAATTCCCTCTGCCTTTTGAAATGTAAAGAGCCATCCACACTGGGCAGGGCATTGTCATGTAGAAAAGGTTCTTTATGTCTCAAAAGCAAGGTGTTCCCCTTAGTACTGTGCAGCTGTTAGCTTCCAGTTTTGGTAATGGTGTAATTGTTGCCTGAGTTGTTCCCTGCTGCATAGTGTTGATTTGTTCAGAGGGCCTTCCATGAATGACTTTCTTTAGGGATTTTGTGAAGATCCAACAGAGGTGTTTGAGTTGGTGTGGATAGTGCTTATGAGCTTAAACAGCAGAACAACAAAACTGTGTTAGTGCTTATAGTACTTGTTTCCTAGTGCAGTTTGGTAACTGTAACCACTTTCACAGCCCAATTCCTATACGTGACGGCTTTGGTGGGTACCATTTTACAGCACCTATTAGGTACCATTTTGTCAGCACCTGATAAAATATGAGCTCTTGAAAGATCCTTATATTCAGCTGCTGGAAATACCTACTTGATAAGGTGCTTATTGTTTTATTGGCTAATCAGGAATTTTACTGTCTTCTAGTATTATTTTTTTTTTTGCATCTCCAAGGAGAAAACATAGCTATGTGTAGTCGAAAACATCATGTTTTTTACAATCTGGAAACTGCTGAGTGTGTATGCTCATCCTGACGCTGAAGGATAAAAGTGTGTGAATTACATTACCTTGAAATGTAGATATACCAATACCTCTCAAAGTCTCTTTTAGGCCTTGAAACTTTTCAGGGGAACGTGTACAAAGCAAAAAAGCATTACAGCCCATTCTTTCTCCTGTGTTGTATGTAGAATTTTCCTTAGCATCAGTGCAGATGTGTCTATGCTTGCTCCCTTCCAGCTTCTGCTCATTTTAGAGTGCAGGCAGAGCCAAGTACATTGTGAGAGTGTGGAAAATGTTTGTATAGAGTCACTGCTATATAAGTGACACAGATCTGGATTGACCTAGAAGACACAAGAAAATGCTCTCTCTTGGCTGGGATGCTCAGCTGAGATAATGTTACTTTGGTTCCCTTTCCCTTGCTTGAACAGTGGTGAAACTTTGGGCAAGATGTTGTACCTTCCTAGTTCCATCTAACCCTTTCAGGGCCTTTTCATAACAAGAGCCTTCTCTCTTTCAAGGAACAACCTGCCTCTTGGTGACTGAATGGTGACTATGCCATGCTGTGCCTTACGTGCCTTAGCCCTTGTCCTGCCGCAGCCCCTGCTGCGCCGCTGCAGCCTGCCTTGCCTCTGCAGCTCCGCCACCTCTCCTGGAGCGGCTGCAGCAGTGTTTGCCCCTTACTCTCATGCTGCCTTTCTCCTGGTTGTGCACCTGCAAACCCCATACTGGGGGCTGACGGTTATAATGGGAAGTGATCACTACCAGCAAGAGACTTTTCTCTCGCTGCCCACCCCCTTTTTCCTGACACTTGGATGAAGCTCTTGGCTTACAGCAGGAGACCCAATGATACGTGTGTGTAAAGATTACAAGCTAGCTGGTGTGCAGCACCTGCCCCTGATTAATGTGTGCTCCAGTCAGTGCAAACGGCATCATGAGCAGGAGCAACCTGTTGGGAGTTTGATCAGGTCCTAATGAAAACAAGATTGTTACTGTGGGAGATGTACTGGGAGTAGGCAACCAGCTGCACTGGCAAGGATGCCCAGGGTAGGATACTCATCTCCCCTCAGCCAGCCACTGGAAAGAGATTCCATTTCCCTTTTCTCTTTGTCCTTTTGTTGCACTTTTTTTTTTTTACCAAAGTAACTTTAACTGTTGGAGCCATGTATGCCATTAGCTACGAACCCTACTACTAAATCTTTGTGCATGTGAGCCTGTCTCAACATCCTTTGTGCTACAATTAGCATGTTAGGACCCACCATCAGTTGGATTCTTTGGTTGTGGTAGCGATGCAGTAACGCCATATAACAGAGCTTGTTTGTAAAGGCTGTCAGGTGTTACTGTAGTGGCACATAACCTTTTCTGGATGGATGGGAGACCTGAGAATTTTACAAATGAACTGAAGAGGAAAAACTACAACTGGTACTCATTTATAGTTGGGATGCTTTGCCAGTACACTCTTCAGACAGAGCAATAAGCTTTCAGCTTCCATGTAACTATGCACAGCAGGTCACTTGGTTGGTCTGTCTGGATTTAGATGAGAAAGGAGATTCTTGTCAGTAATCCAAAGAATGCTCTATGGACCAGATTTTTAAAAGAAAAGTCGTTATCTGCAATATGAGCCAGACTTCCTTCAAAAGCTCATCCCCACTTTAGGCACCAAAACAAAGTGACTATATTCAACCAAAGAGCTCAGTGAGGAGGGTGGGAGGGTGTGTGCGCATGCAGAGTCCTGGTCTCTGTGGCACTGTCTGGGCAACAGGGCTGGAGCTGTTTCTGTGGATCTAGCAATCATGAAAGTGTTGAAATATGACCTTGGCATACTGAAAATCTGTCCACAACTGAGGGTGCTGAGCCCTTGAAAATAACCCCCTGGGCTCTTATGAAAGCCTGGCCCTACATCTGTTTAATCTGGAAGTGCTGGGAGTGAGCTCTTGCTATGCAGATTTGCATTCCTGGTTGAATTCATTTAGAATTGGTTATCACACTTTGTAATTATGATGAGTATGTTGGTATAAGCATAAATACATTTGAGGTAGTAAGAAAATTGTTATTAATCTGTTAACACACTGTTACAAATCTTTTTAGTGTATTTTGTATCATTCTCTGTTTTGTTTTTGTTAAGGCAGTGGTTGTTCTACGCTTTTTACGTTGTTTAACTTCAGAGAAGTAAGTTTGAGAAATAATTAGTTAAAAGTAGATTGCATCTGAGACCACTTACAATATTTTTTCCCCCTTCTTACCCTTCCAGTCCTTGGCTTTACTTCCTGGTGATGCTGTTAAGAGAGCTCTGCTCAAAACTCCCTTTCGGCTTCAACAGGTCAGGACGTCATCGCAGGGCCCAAGGGTTCTCTGTGGCAGACCGTGGTCTGCCTTTAGCTGAAGTATTACATTTAACTTAGTTTGTTACTTCCTTTGTAACAACACAAAAATTCTGGGATGTCATGAGGAGCTCCTAAAAGCACAAGCTGGTGCTGGGGAGGATGCAAGTGAGCTAATAGCTTAGCTGATGTCATGCACAAAAGTCATTGGTACAATGGAGAACAAAAATGAGCCTTGCAATCAATTATTTCTTCAACGTTTTGCAGAATGAAAGCCCACTTACGCAGACAGTGGGTTTGTGCCATGAATACAGGCAGTAAAACACTCAGTGATCCTCTAGCTGAAAGAGTTCAATCCATGTATGGAACTGTGGTTATTATTAATGATACACTTTACTCATTGTTATAAATAATTTGTGGTTTTGCTAAAACAGTTCTTTGACTCGTTGTAAGCCGTAATGCACTTTTGATACATACTTTCAAGACTTCAGCTGTAATGTTTAAAAACTTTAAATTTCATTTTGTAGATTTCTATGTTGATAACTTAGATGTAAACTGTCAGATACAGCTTATGGTATGCATTACTTCTCAGTTTCTATTGCATTGTTGAACAATTTGCCTGAATATAGCCAGTTCAGTAATTGAGCAGAACTTTCTGCTACGCTGTCTCGGATTTGCAGTAAGATAAACAGTGGGAGTCAGATTCTCTTCTGGCACAGCTTTGACCTCACTGGATTTATCCTAATGGAGAATATCATCCTCTCTATGCAGAAGTAAATTAAAATGATCACATTTTTTTATCTGTGGATATTCATTAACCTAAGGGAATATCCTGAACTCGTCGTCTTGTGAATCTTTTAATACCTGGAGAAACAGAAGCAGTATTGAGAGAGTGACATCTGTCTGATAAATAATTACTCATTCCTCTGATGTCAGGGGTTCAAAGATTAGGTCACCTAGCTTATCTAGTCATAACCTGCCATCCATTAAATCAAAAGGCTTTTTCTTTCTGAGACTTCTTTCATTTATAACCAGTATCTTTGTACAATAGACACTGCTCATTTCTAACTTCTGTACATCCCATGTTGTTCTGTACAGCCTATGTTGTCTCAATGTTACATATAGTCTTTCCTCTTTCACGAATTGTTTTTGTTGTAGAGAATAGAAATAAGGTTGTTCCCCATTTCTGTAGCTTCTTATTGAAGAGGGAAGACTGTCAGTGGAAAAACTGTATGGTCCCATCTCTCTCCTTAAATAAGAATGTGCAGTAAAAAGTGGGTGACTTGATTACTTAGCAGCATACCCGAATGCTGCTGGCTCTTGGAGACAGCTTTTTCTCTCAAAATCTCAGACCCTTTACAAACACTGGTCAATGTCATTACCTATCTTATGTGCAGGAATAAGAGAGAGAGGGGTTAGTTATGACCTTTTTAAAAAGTAACTTCTGATGTTTGGATGCCTCAGTTTGCTGTAAGTGATTGAAAAATGACCTCTTCCAGGAAATCCCACGGAGTTTTATGCTCTTGCCTACATCTGCATTTCTAGGTCTCGGACTAATGTTTTTAAGTAGATCACTATTTGAAAGAGGTGTTGGGTTTTTTTGTAGGCTATTATTACTGGTTAGTACTTGCAAAAATCCCATTCTTGTGGTTTTCGTAGAAGGATAGGGAGAGACTTAATCTTAGTTTTCAGGCAGAAAAATGCGAAGAACAAAAAATGAAAATAATAGTTTTGATTTGGGGTGTCGCAAAGATAAGAGATTCATATCATATTGTGGGTTTAATGTTGACATAACCCAGGGGCACTTGCAGAAGGCAGTGAAACTTGTGGAGTGCAGTGTGGATTCAGGCTTTTGCTGACCTAGCACAGAGTAAGTATTAAGTCCATCTGGTGTCATTCCAAAAAGAGAAAACAAGAAGTGAAGGAAACCAAACTACCAATCAAAACAGAAGCAAAAGTATTTCTGACAGGCAAGAAACAAACCCATGATTTCATTCATAATCAGCCTTGGGAATGAAAGGATCTAATCCCAAGTCCTGCTTTGCTTGTTGTGGTTTTTGATTTCAAATACACAACCTGAGTTTTCTCTGCCACTACCTTTACATAAGATTTTGACATCTGCTGTCAAAATGTTTCTATAGTACTTTAGCATTCTTTATGCAGTAATTCTGAGTATCCTTTTAAAGGATACCACCATGGGAACTTCTTTTTTTACTTTTGCATTTCATAGTATACCTAAAATACTGGAAAAATATCTGCTATGACTTTTACAGCATGTTTTATTTGACTTAAAACATTATCTTAATATTGTTTTAGCTAGTTAAAAATAAAATAGCCATTGCTGCTACTACATAAAAATCTTGCAACAAATTAAGTCTCAACTTATATTTGTCAGTGTTACCTGAAATTTTGAGGCAAGTGTCTCCTGATTTGCTTTCACTGCTGGCAAAAAAGGAGAGGAGAAAAAATTGCTATCTACAGTTATTCCCTTCCTGGAGAGCAGGCTTGAGGAATGAGGAGTTCTGTGAACACCTGCAGCAATGCTTGGTGTGTCTTGTATACTCAAAGTTAGCAGCCACACAAAGTGCTTTTGCATAGGAGACAAATCCTCCAATGATCTAGACAAGAGCTCTAGATATATCCTCCAATAATGATAGATAAGACGTATCTCTAAGTGACTTACTGTGCGACATGCGTTGTTTATAGGTACGAATCCTTGTCACATCTACACGTGTGGTTCTGTGCAGCATGTTAATAACTACAGAGTGGCTTGTGAAGTGGTCTCTCTGACTGGTTCCTCAAGCGCTCCAGCATCATAAAGGCCCACAAACTTCTGTCTTTCATTTAGGCACTTCCACATTGGAGACATGTGACTGTATGGATATAACAACTCATTTGCAGAGAATGTTTATCAGTGGATACTCACTATTTCCCTACAGTTATTTCAGGAATCTGGACTGACTAGTTCACCTGTAATCTATTAAGTAAAGAAAGCATTATTTTTTTAAAATAGTCAAGGTATAGATTTAGAAGCTTTATGGCGCCACTTTAAAATAGGCAAAATAGATCCTATGGGTGCATTTATAGTGTTAAACAGCATTTAACAAGGCATCTGCTATTAAAATTGTAGGTTGCTGTCTGGAAGAAAAAAAAGAGCAGCAAGAGTGTAATGGAAAACAAAATAAATCAAACAAACGCAAACTGAATCTTAGCTATGAATCTGGCCTTAGGCAATTTGGCACCAGTTTACACCCTTGGAGAGCAGCTGCATTGCAGAGGGTGGCTTTTACAAGCCTGTTCAAGGCTTTGCTGCAGCACTCTGCCAAATGAATTTCTTCTGCCCAGGGACAGGTGCTGAATCATGTCTCCCTTGGTCAAACGGGAACCATCTGCTTCTGTACCAGCACTGTCCTTTCCTGGTGGTGATGTTGGTCTCTCCTCTGTGATGGAGAGGCTGCAGGATAATTGTGATTCTGGAGCTAAGAAGGATCAATGACTGGGTGGTGTATCTAATCCTGTATTCTAAGTAAAGGAACTAATATTTTTTTTGTTAGCACAGTGAAGTTGTTACTCTTTTCACTAACTAGCTCAAATGAGAAGATGATTCTGGAGCCATGGGCATGATATCTAAACCTTTTGTGAAACAATGTATTTTTAACCAGCGTCCCTGAGATTGCATAAACTCATGAGTTTGAGCAATAAGCAGTGGGATGGGAGCAACAGTTAAACAGGATGATAGAGTCAGGCTTATAAGAAAGGAGAAGAAATCCTACCCACCTGGGAGTCTTGATTGTTCCTACAGCTCCCAAAAAAGAGTGAAGTAGCTCATTCTCAATTCTCGGTGGTAGTGAAGTGCAGTAAGCCAGCAAAACATAGATCCTGTGTAGCTTCATGTTTAGTGGTATTATTTGAAGCTGTCCTGCTTTAATTGGTTCTTAAAGATGTGAACATGACTTGTAGTTGGATGAGGTTTTAAACCGATGCTGTAATTCTGCAGAAAGAGTGTTTTTGGAGAAGGTGGTTGACTGTGGACTAAAATAAATGACTGGTCTCAGATTCCCCAGAGCAGCTTGCTTTCCTTGGACAGCACAGGACAGCGGCACACTAAGTTTCAAATACTGACAAATGTTTTTTTAAGTGCTACTAGCTATATGAAAACTGCAAATGCTTACAGTAGCCCCATTTTAGCCACTTACCCATAGTTTTCCTGTAGTCATTATTTGTTTCCATTATTTTCCTGTAGCTCAGCAATTCTCTGCCATGAAAATGGTACACAGAAATAATATTGACAAAATAGGGGAGAATAGATTGAAAATAAATATAGATGTAAACATTTATGCATCCCATTTTAGCTATTACCATCGAACGTGTCAATTAAAGTAGTCTGCATTGATAACTGCTATACAATTACTTGAAAATATTGCAAAAGAGTGACTCAATCTGTAAAGAGCACTGAAGAACTAATGCAGAAATACATTCTGGTACAGGAAAGTATATGTTTAGTTTTAAGCATGTTTAAGCATTCTAACTTGCAATTCAATAAAGCAAGTTCTAAGATATTCAACCTAAATCTCTCCAGCTACTTGGAGATAAAAGCAAAAATAAGAAGTGTTTTTAATAAGAAAAATATTTTAAAAGAATCAAAACAACAATAAAATGTTGATGCTGGGTATGTTCCTTGGATTCGTGAAAGGTCAATTGCCTTGCCTATCCAGTCATTAATCCAGCAGGAATTCCATGAACTTTGATTGTCACTCACCTCTTCCAGATAAAGAGTAAACCTGTGCTTTTAATGGCATGTGGAGTTGTTAGATGCCTTCCTCTACCTTTAAGTACAGCGGTGTTCTTCCACTCTGGGAAACAACAGGTGAGATCCTTAGCTATTTAAGACTAGCCTAAATTTTGCCAGCCTGATATCTGTCCTGGGCTGTTAGTAATAAATAATTCTTTTATTTCTTAAAAAGGTGCTAGTCTTATTTATTGGAAAACATTTTACTACATTTTAAACATAAATGAAACTTATCTTTGAAAAGCTATGAATTCTTACTGAATTCATAGAGAATGAAAAAGTAGAGAAAGAAAAAGTAAGAAGTTCTTAACTCACTTCTATGCTATGAAAATGTTTTGTAAAAGTTTTTTAAAATACAGGAATACTAACATTCCATAAATATTTTTTCCCTGTGAAACATTCAATAGCAGGAAAATTCTGGCTGAAATCAGCACACACACAAAAAAATTAGATTGTTGTCAACCAGAGCAGAGTGCCTGCCAGAAATATTTAAAGCAGATATTGATTGAGATACCATCTTACAGTCTTGACAGCTAGATGACTTTTACACTGAACAGGGGAAGCCAAAAGGCTAAATCCTCCAAAGAGGAGGGTGTTCAAAAACCTGCCCAGGCTCATGACCTGAGAGCAGTCTCTTTAGGGTACTTCTGAGTGAAATAGTCTATTATTGATTCAACAGGCTTTCTTGCTTTCCTTGTCTTTAGCTTCCTCTGTTGTCCTTCAGTTCAGTCATTTGGGGCTTTTCAGGAAATCTCAAAGAGGAAGTATCTGATCTCTTGCTTTACAATTTCTATTATTCCCAGCCAGAATACCTTGATAAAGTGCTAAGATGTTTGAGAACACAGGAGTAATTTAAGGATGAAGAGCGTCAAAAGAATATTGTATCTATAATTTAATATATTCTGTATATATTGTGTATATATAATGTGTGATTTTTGTGTGAGTGGGTTTATATATATATAAACCTGCAATATTCTCACAAAGTTGAAAATGCTGTCAAATACACTATCAAGGCTGAATGTCAATGAAATGAGAGAATTCTGAATGATGGAGGTGCATGGTTAAGGTCACTCCAGCCAGTTTCTGTGCTGTTCTTGTTGATAAGACTACAAACAGCCTCTTGCATGGTTTAGGGGATTAAGCTGAGGAGGAGCACTGGTAATGTAATGTGCAAAAATACTGTCGTCTTATAAGGACTTCATAGCAAGTTTGCCTAAAGCATAAAGCTGGGTTTTCAGCTAAGACAAATTGGTCTCTCTCCTTTAGCATGGCAATGGGTTATGTCACTTGTGTTAGCTGAATAATCCAAGTCAATTTTTATGAGGAAATACCAGATTAATATGGCGGCTGCTGCTGCCTGATGGCCAATGGAGTCCTAGTTGGGGTGGTTTCTTGATATTCCCTCCCCCCCCCCGCCATTGGCTGGGAGGGGGTAATTGTGAGTCTTTTTGGTTGTTTCCAGTGCTATGTTTTGTTTTTTGGTATGTATGTGGGGTTTTTTTTGTTTTGTGGTTTTTTTTTTTGAAAACAGGTCTGTTCATTGAGGATTTTATTCATTGAGGTCACTCAGAGCTGTAGCTTTTGCTAAGCTTTTTAGAAGCATGTCATTTGATGGGTACAAACACCTCTTTTGGAATTGAGAACAATGAGGCAAATCAAACACAAAAAGACTTTTTTCTAAACCACATGATCAATACTTACTTTTTATGAAGGACTGAGTTACAAAAGAGCAAGCACAGAATACAGATGGAAAAAGTGAAATGGAGCGGAGTGTTGGAGAAGATTGGAAGAGAGGGGTGGGAAAGGAATGCAGTCAAGTCTTCCTGGCTATGTTGAGTTTTGTTGCCAGTTCAGGTACTTAAGAGTATACAGTTTTTATTTGCTTAGTGTTGGGTTCATGAGAGAAGATAGAGAATTTTATTTGGTATTCTAGAACTGTTCATTTAGTTTTCAGCTTCGTTCTGTTTCTATTGGAAGACTTCTATATTAATACAGTTTTCTGGAGCAGAAATACATAACCTTTTGAATTGACCCTACAAGAACAAAGAGCTTGAAGACTTGCATTAAAACTGGTTGGGTACATCTAAGCTTCCACCTGCAACAGCACATCAGCACATCTTTGCTCAGTGCAGGTTACTCTGAGCGGCTGAGGCTTTATAAGGCATAAACAGTTTTATGAGGGCCTGGCTTAGAGCAACTCAGCCTAGGGCTTTTTCAAGTTGCCGTTCTCTTTAGATCTTGGTACTTTTTAGTCCCACCTCTCTTTATAGGACTGCTTTTCACAACAAGTATGAAATGTTATAGTATTTTAGACACTTCTGGCTGTTTATTAAAGGCTGATGTGAAGTGGGTACACAGGACAGAATAGGAGCCTCTCTAGCCAACAGTTAACACTATGTCCCTTAGGTTGTTAAGCTTCTGACCCAGTGGGTGGCAAAAAAGCCATATTGTCTAAATGCTGTGATTTTGTGGGGATAGGCTAGCTGATGAACTTTTTCTTACCGTTTAAGTACAAAGCTCTATACTGGGGTATAATTTATAGGATTATAAATCCATTTAATTCGTAATAGTCTTTTCAATAGCTGACCTTATCTACTTGACTCTAACATTCTTAATGATATGGTCCATGCACCAAAGATTTAAAACGTAAGACAAATAATGTGTTTGGGCTCAATCCTTAAAGACAAGATTTAATACAGCTGATCTTCCTTAAATTTCTTTCACTTACAAAATTCCTTTAGAATTGAGACTTTGCATGCTGTATAGGAAACTCTTTAAAATGATTTCCTGAATGTAATGCAGCAAGTCAATTATATAAATTAATTTATTTTTTGGTGATTTGCTACTGGCTGCTTATTGATCTCTGATGAAAAAGTATTATGAAAAGAAATTTATGTGCCCATAAACTCGATGGCAATAGTTATAAACAGGATTTGCATGCAGGTATATAGCTACTGCTTCCATTTCCAGCAGAAAGACTAAATTGCTTCGCTCCAGATGATTGGAAGTGACTTTTAGATTCATGTATTTGGTGTGTGTGTGTGTCTGTACATGTGTGCATGAGTGGAATATACTAATCATATGGCCTATTAGAGACGTTTAGCTCTTTCATTCACTTTCAGTGACTGTACTGCATATCTTGGGTAGATCAGGGCTGGCAGTTCAGATTCACGCTACTGAAACACTTTCTATACAGAAAGTGCCCCTGTGTCTTTCAGATTTCTCATATCTGTTCTGCTGAGGCAAGGTCTCCAGTGGGCTGCATCCTGTCTCAGTTTCAAAGGTGGACAGCTGGTTCGTACCTGTATAGTTTATTCTGGGGTTGGAGGTACCGTAACTTGAGTTTTGATTGAGGCTATTAGCTATGAGTATTTGGATTGGTACTGCTGGCAAATAGGGATTAGTTGTTGAATATGAATGCAGGATTCATGGTACTTTGAGAGCTCCCCACAAGCATGGAGGAGAGGAGATAGCCTCTGCAGAAACCTCTGGTGCAAGGGCTACAGGGCTTAGCCAAATACAACATGGTATCAGCAGGGGCTACCACTTGTCGAGTTTCATGGTTTAACGTAGAAGACACATAAAAATTGGTGACTTACAATAACCTTGTGATCCATGCTCAAGGTGTTAATCATCCTCCCAGTACATTATACAGTCAATTTTATCTGTGCATTAATCTCCCACAAAATGATGGGGAAAACAACATCATAGTAAGACAGCCCCACATAATAATTAATACGCAGTATTAAATCTATCAGAAGCCACCAGTAAGGAAAAGAAAGCTCAATCATTACATTGGATTTAATTTGCTGAGGGAAACAGCCTTCACACCTGAGCCACAGTCACAGCTTGGTTTTCTCTCAATTAAATCCATGCTTGTCTAAAGCAATGAGGGTTTGGAGGACAAGATCAGGACACATGCTAATGAAATTCCCTGCAGTACAAGGGCATTACACTGAAACTATTACAAGACAGAGACCACATAATCTGTATTGAAAATTCTCTCTAAACCAATGAATGTAAGAGTTTGGTGAACATTAGATGTAGACTGTGCTATTAATAATCAGAGGTTTTTTGCCAAAGTAAAAATTCTAAAAGCATAAATGTACATTTGTGACATGTTTAAGGACTGAAAAATTAGGAATGTTTATATTTTAAAATATTTACTCATAAAGTATGGTTATTTTCAACTTACAGCATTAAAATATAGATGTTTCTATATGGTATTGCCACTCAAGAATACTTATCACGAGATACATATCTTTACACCTACTCTTTTGAAATCTAATGTAATAACAAAAAGTTGCTGCTCACTCCTACTCAGATCCGTTTTGAATTCTTCTCTGCATACGCTATGTTGTTGGCCAAATCAAGCTATAACACTATGAACTACTGCAATAGTGCTCTACTAATTAGGTTTTCTTGCCAGACTGTTAGAATTTCTGGCACTATCACATAACTCCAAGAGAATCTCTAAGTTGGGGCTTCCAGAAAGTTGCTGGTAGTTACTATTTCTGATTGCTTATCTTTTACTGAAAACCATGCCTTGGAAGGATGATGAGTAATTGCATTCAGAAAGACTTCAAGGTATGCCTATGCAATCGCAGAGAGTTCTTCAATTTTTTTCTCAACTGTTGCAAAAAAGTTTCAGAAACTTTTTCAAGTTCTTCATCTGTATGCACTTATAAGCATAAGTTATACTGGCGTGTATCAAGAATAGTGTAACCAGCAGGAGCAGGGAAGTGATCCTGCCCCTGTACTCGGCACTGGTGAGGCCGCACCTGGAATATTGTGTCCAGTTTTGGGCCCCTCACTTTAAGAGAGATATTGAGCTCCTGGAGCGAGTCCAAAGAAGGGCAACCAAACTGGTCAAGGGGCTGGAAAATAAAACTTATGAGGAGCGGCTGAGGGAGTTGGGGCTGTTTAGCCTGGAGAAGAGGAGGCTGAGGGGAGACCTGATTACGGCCTATAAATACTTGAGAAAAGATGGTGGGGAGGGGGAGGTAGGGGAAGGGCTCTTTACATTAGTGATGGGTGATAGAACAAGAGGAAATGGGCATAAGCTTAGTCAGGGGAGATTCAGGTTGGATGTTAGGAAGTATTTCTTCTCTGAAAGGGTTGTCAGCCACTGGAATAGGCTGCCCAGGGAGGTGGTTGAGTCCCCATCCCTGGATGTGTTTAAGAATAGGGTGGATGATCTACTTGAGGATATGGTTTAATGGGGATTAGGGATGGTTGGACTCGATGATCTCTGAGGTCTTTTCCAACCTAGAAATCTATGAATCTATGAATCTATTAATTCCGAATTTTTTCAAAATTTTTTTTTGAGACAAAGTAATGAATCTTGAAACTTGACATGAGGGGAGAAATGCAACATTACAAATTCACAACTGTAGGAATCCCATAGAGATTCTGACTGGCTTTACATTGGTTTCACTCCAAATAGTTCACCTAAATAGAAATACAGTACAGTCAAATAACTGTATCTGATTGGAAACAAGACAGCCATTTTCAGAATTTGTTTCTGTGGAAAATACTGAATTAAAAAATATTAGAGATGAAAAGGGAGGGTGTAAGAAGTCAATCAGTTTCTCTTCCCGTCCCTGCTATCTCTAGGTTTCACTTGAGTCTGTCTAGTTTTATGCTGGGGGTCTAGATGACCTATTTCCCACTATCTCAGGACATTTTGCCAGGCATTCAGCTATTTTTATCATATTCTTAATTTGATCCAACTTGTACTTGTGTCATATGTCACATTTATGTCATTGCAATTTTCTCTCTAGTCTTGGTGTTTAGACATACAACAAAAAACTTCCTAGCTCAGCCTAGTCATTAGGCTCCTATCTGCAAATTTAATCTCAAAATAATGAGCTGGGTTTGAAATAGGAAAGGAGTAAAGGAAACAGGAAAGCTGGGTTTGAAACCCATAAAGGAGTAAAAAAAAAACCCAAACACCCTCCCTCCCCCCTGCCCCCAACCAACACAAAAACCCCTAAACAACAAAAAAACAACAAAACCACCACCACCATATGTTGATAGCCAGTTAGGATTACATCTTTTGAACTTGCTGAGGTACTTCTGCCATAAACAATGCTTAACTAGGCTATTTAGAGATTTTCTATTTAATTACTTAAGAAAATCTCCCAACTAGTAATTTACACTTTGGTGTGGTTTTGAAATTTGTGGTTCGTTGTTTTAAGGTTTTTTGAACACTTTCTGGGTTGATGTTTTTTGGTTGTTTGTCCTTTTTTTTTTTCCTTTTGCTTTTTGGCCTTGTCTAGTTTGTGTCGTCTGACTAGTTGTCAAGAGATAGGCTATCAACTCTGTGCTTATAGTACTTTATTTGCATATAAAGCCCAAAGTAGCAGTGGTCTCTTCAGAAAATCATAAAATATCCTGAGTTGTAAAGGACCCATGAGGATCCTTGAGTCCAACTCCACACAGGGCAACATGTTAAACCAGATATCTAAGAGCACTGTCTAAATGCTTGAGCACCGATAGGCTTGGGGCCATGACCACTTCCCAGAGGAGCTTGTTCCAGTGCTCAGCCATCTTTAGTGAAGAACTTTTTCCTAATATCTAATCTGAACTTCCCCTCATGCAGCTTCAACCTATTCCCTTGTATCTTATCACTGGATGTCAGAGAGAAGAGATCAGCACCTCTCTCTCCATCCCCCCTCATGAGGAAGTCGTACACAGCAGTAAGGTCAACCCACAGTCTCCTCATCTTTAAGCTGGACAAACTTAGTGTCCTCAACCACTTTTTATAAGTCATGCCCTCTAGTCCTTTCATCTTTATTGCCCTCCTTTAAGCGTATTCTAATATTTTTATATCCTTTTATTGTGAAGCCCAAAACTTCATCCAGTATATACCATATGCCATCAAAGACCATAGACCTACTACTTTTTCCCTGTTTTTCACCCATATGACTCTTCGACACTATACTTCTCACACTTCTTTTGCATTGTCTGTTTTGTATGTTTTGGATCCTTCCAAAAGTAAATGCTCCACTGTTTTTTTCTTTTTTCAAAGGCCTTATCATAACCTAATGATTGAAAAGTCATGCTGGCAGAAGACAATGAAGAATTTATAGCTTTTCAGACTGTGAAATGTGTACATCAGTCTCAGAATACTTACATAGCCAACTCCATCTTTGGGATACCCATGTTTATGCCGCTTTCATGGAATTGTCTTGAATTTCCTAACACTATTGATAATAATTCTCAGTAAGACCTGGAAACAAACTTATGTGGAGTAAATAACTAATGCTCTCAGGGCTCTGGGAATTCTGAGATTGATGGGTATGGCAATAGCCAATACATGACTCTGCAGATTTAAATATGCAAAGATAAACAGAGTAAGAGATGTGAGAAAATGGGCAAAAAATAAAGATTTTTTTTTTTTAAAACTCTCAAATGATGAAACACTTGTAATGTAAATGGATTAATGATTGCATATAAAAAGCAAGAAATGAATTAAGTCCTTTCCACTCCAAACTACAAAATAAGACTCAGAACTACAGGCTAAGTCAGAAGATGAAAAACTAGAAAGAGACAGCTCTGTAAAGGATCTCACTGTTGTGTATAAATCCAAAAAAAAAGAAACAAACCCCCCACATCAAGCACTAAATTATCTTAGAAATAGAAGGATAGTGATTATGTGATACTAAGGCAAACTAGCAGTGTGACTGGAACTCTAACCGGTGTTAGTGGTCACTACAAAAGAATCAAAAAAATGCAAAGTAACTGATCAGTGCAAAACGTTTCTGCATTTAGAATTTGACATGAAATAGTTGGCATGTTTGTTTTTGTATTCTGGTTTTGCTTTCTGATGCATAAATGTTGTGTTAATACAAATCATTATTTATTAATTCACTCTGATCAGAATTAGCCCTAAGGGGATCTAAGAGAAGGAAGTAGTGCCTCATACTCACTCAGATTCAGGTTTCATTACCAGCACCTAACCATGACTGCCTAGTTAATAGAAGAAAGCAGATGTCATGTTTTGTTTTTTTTTTATTATTTCCTAAAATTTAAATCATGACTGACTAATTTTTTTTTTTTAAGCTAATGAAGTAAATAAAATACATGGCATGTTTGAAGGTGTTCTTTCGTGTTATGTCAAATACAGGTAATCCTTTGGGGAGGGGAAAAAACCACAAACTAATAAGTTAAGTGTAACTAAACTTTAGTTTCCAAAAAGTGAATCAAGAGATTGTTTTCTTTTTGTTCCTCATGGGATTGCAAGGACAACTGTCCTACAACCTTTCTCCGTCTGTAAAAGAAATCCAAGAATAGGCTATGTAAGCCTGTAATTAAGCCTGCTTCACACTGTGTGGTTCAAAATGCAAAGCTAAAGCAAAACAGAGACAGAAGATCCCCGTCCTGCACCTATTGAGCTGCAGAGAATTAAATTCTTTTTGAGCATCCTGTTATCTCAAAGGAAGGACTGCTTTTTCTGCTCACAAAAAAACCTGAATAAAATCCCAATAATTACGAATACTTAGTGGTTTATAAACAAGTTCTTATAGTACGACTAGGGCGTGCTTAAAAAAATTTTGGTTTAGGGATGGAAAGTAGTGTTTGTGCTCACTGCCATGATAAAAACCAACATTTGTGACAGGCACTTAAAAAGGGAGAGTTCAAGGTGAATTCACTCAGCTGTGACTGGTCATGTTTTCCTATTACCATCATAAAATGAAACATTTAAGTTTTAAATGCAGTGTCGAAGAATATGATCCTGAAAAGTAAAAACTGAATATAAGCCCCTCCAACACAAACAACCAAACCCCAAACAACCTTCTCTCCAAAATAAAATCCCCCAAACAGATACCAAAGCTTCCATATGTGAGTAATGTTTACCGGTACTCTTTCATGGCTTCCTCAGTGAGGAGCCAGAATGAAGAGGATATAAAGCCATCCCATCTGTGAAGAAATACTGAGCAATTTTTTTTTTTGTCTAACCAAGATACTGCTGCTGTCAGTGTTGTTTCTGACAGAAACATTGGCTCTGAAACCAGCTGTAGAAAGTTATAAAGAGATAATAAACTTGTTGCATAGGTTACAGTGGGAAACTGGTGATGTCATCTTAATAGTAAGCTTGCAAAATAAGAAGCTTATAAGGAGTGGCTTAGGCAGGTAAATGATCATTTTGGAGGCCCAAAGTGTTACTGGAAATGCCATAAGTTGTTTCTACAGCTCATAGGTTAGCTATGCAATGTGACTGCTTGTAACGACTTTCATTTTGCACTAAGGTAAGTCACGGGGAGAAGTGTATAAGAGCAATAGAAGGCAATTATCAAACTTTCATGCAGGGAGGAGTATGAAGGCCCCCAGCAGCTCCTTGCTTCCTGTGTGCAGTGGGGACCTGTGTCAGTCCTTTCTTATGCAAAGGGAGCCAGGGGCATGGCTCTGATGACCTGGGATGCCTAATAGGGTGCTTGATATGGAAAAGTCTTCACAAAGAGGAAGAAATGAATTTTAGACTAAAAAAAAATACATGAAGGCAAATGTCCAGTAGTACTTGGAAAGTTTTAGCATAGTCTTCAAATGCTATATCACCATTGCAAGCTGGTAACTGACCATTTCAGAAGTAAAGCTGTTGTACTCTGATAGGTAGGGCTGAGGAACAAGGATTACAGGGTTTTATCTGTATGATGGAAACTTTGAGGGAGGAATGGAAGGAGGTAGCTGAGCATACATTAATCAAGATACACTATCACATGCACCAAGGCTCAGTTGGACTAATAGACATGTCCAGGACTGAATATTTGTGGTCTCACCGCCTGTCTGCATGAACAAGGTATTGCACAATGAGCATAGGTGGGTGTGAGGATGTTCAAATACATGACAACATACAAACAATCTGATTACACAGACAGAAACTGAAAATTTGAATGTATTATAACTTGTGGATAATATGATTATTATTAAGAAAGATCTGATCAACATACAAGACAACCAACAGAAAAGCATACTGTATATATTACAGTATATACAAAGATGAGCTTTATGTCACGGGTACTGGTGCTGGGCTGTTGGATGGACAGACTCTACTACAAAAGCTGTGCTTCCTTGTTTTAGCTACTGATTGCCCTGTTGCTGAATAGCCTTGGGCCCCTATCAAAGGACAATTTAAAAATTATACATTATGAAGGGAGTCAAGCCTTTAAACTCTTTCTGCAGGATATTGTAGGTGCTAAATGTGATGGAGCAAATCCATGTCATTAAAAAATCTCCTAGAGACTATTAAATCTGGAGATATCCTGTAGAGTCCAGGAAGGTGAGATTAGCTAGGGGGTGACAAGCCAATCCTGATAAGGGTGATCTAGATCCTGTTGTCAAAGAAACAGAGCCCCAAAAGAAGAAACACCCAACTGTTATGTCTGGGATGACGGGGGAGGGGTAGAAGGGAAGAACCATGCTTTTGTGGGATTAGGTACTTGCTAGTTAGATCTTGCTGTGTTCTATACATTATATAACTATATCACATTATATGGCACTTACCTAATAGAGCTCAGGCACTACATGAATTATATAGCCTTGCTAGTTATGTTGTTTTCAACTAAATTTCTAAATAGAGAAATAGTTGTTACTGTGCAAAGAGCAATGAGTATAGTGCCCAACACAGAATAACTTTCACAGGAGAGTTCTGCCTGGGTGGAAGTAGGGTACAAACCCAAAGAAAAGGGTGTCAGAGTAATTGAGAGGACCAAAGTCTGTCCAAAACTGATTGGAGAATGATTGGAGGATGGCTCTGAACTAAAGTATAGTGAGTCCCACCAGAGCTTTATTAATACTTCAATATTTTTTTATATTCTGTCTTAATAGGGCTGTGCAGTGGTGGCATTACAAAATAGAGGTTTGAGAGAACAAAGAGAAATCTCTGCCATGTGTCATGTTGCAATATGTTGTAACTTGTTATAATATGGGAACCTAATTTCCGTAGAGTTTTTGTTGTCATTTTCCTAATGATCATGCATTTCAGCATTATCTGTTGTTGTTGTCCTGCTCAGTGTGAATCTCCCACAGGAGCTTCATCTGGCAGCTAGAACTTGTTATGATTTTAGTGATTAAGATTTTTATCTTGCCCTTTTTACTAGAGACCCCTTATATCCATTGCTTTGGATTGTCAGTATCAGACAATAACCAAACCAGCACGTGTCATCAAACCAGCAGGAATAAGGGCTGAAGACAAGAGCAGCCTTGTGGAACCACCACAGAAATTTGGAGACAAATAGAGATAAGGCTGTGAGAGAGTAAATGGAGAGAGGAGAGAATCCAGAGAGACACGAGTAAGGCGAACTGTGTTATGACAGTCTTTTGGATTTAGATTTGTTGAGTAGCATGTATTAAAGAAAATGAGACTAGAGTAAGATCTGGGATGGGGATGATCTTTAGAGACTTTTATCTTGGAAGAACAGATTTTAAAGAAAAATGGACAAATAAAAATAATTTCATGTTTTCATGTGTCGATATCTGAATTTCAAGATGTGTCTGTTTTCAATGTAAAAATTGTGTATTGGTTTGCTGGGATGTAAGGAAAAAACATAAAAATTTTAATGTTTTTTTTTTTCTTTCAGATAAACCACCAGTCTGATATTAGGAACTCTTATACTAGTAAAGGTGTTGTTTCCAGGTGTTTGGGGCAGAAATCAGGCAGGCCTCAGATACTTCACATCCAAAACTTTTTCAAGATTTGTCCTTCATAAATTCTAGACAGGAGTAAATACCAGATTGATTGTCACGTATATGTTAGTTACTGAATAGGGATGAAGCAGTACAATATCTAGTCATTTGGCCCAAATCCAGCAAAATCTTATTTTATCTAGATTTTTACTATACACTTGCTAAATTAATCTCTGTGAAAGCCACCAACTGGAAGGAGCAGTAGAAGCAGTACATGGGGGAGGTATGCTACAGCATATGCTCTGGTTCTGCCCTTGAATAGGACAGTTCTGAAAACAAATTATATAATGTGTTGACAGAAAACTATAATCCCTGAGGTAAATTTGTCTTCAGAAAATATTCTCTAAGAATCATTTGACAGGTCCTTTGAGAACAAGGATATGGTAAGAATGGTATCTGATACACTGTTAGCAGATTTGAATGTATCAAATCTTTTTTAAAAAAACTGAAGTATCCAGGATTTACAGTGGATATAGGGCAGATACTGTAATATTTGCTTAATTTGGATGGGAACGAGAGAAAGCTTTTCAACATACAGGGTGATGTTCCAACACGTTTGTTCTTGATCCTACATCTAGCAAAAAGGGTCCAATTCTGCTAAGTGCCCTGCTGAGAATTTGGTTAAATTTAGCTCTTGGCTGAACTGCTAGAAATCCAGAATAACTGCTCCAGTCAATGAAGTCCATGCGGACTTGCACAAAAATTACCGACAGAACCTGACTCAGCCGAGTATTAACAAGTGGTGTCTATTTTATAAATGACTGGTACCAAACTTTCAGTTTCCTCATTGATGTAAGCTGGAAAGATAATAGAAGTGAAGGAGAGCATGTGGTGCTGGGGCATGGCTCATGCTTCAGTGGATCGTTTTCAGACGTTCTTGTGTGAGACTGTTTTAAAGAGTGCAGTTCCAACAAGGAAGGCTTAATGTTGTTATTTTGGTACTAGCTAGATTCCAGTGCAATGAAAACTGTATAATCCTTCTTATGTTTTAAACCCCTTGTTAGTCATAGGAAGAGTACTATATACTACTATATTTACAATGAACACCATTTAACTGCTATTTTGTATGTGAGCCCGGGACTGGGACGCTCGTTTGTTTGAGACCATTATCACCACAAAGTCACTGGCATGGCTGACTGATTCAGGACTGATCAGTCATGTCAGGACTGATCACACATGCATGTGTTCTATAGCTGATTAATTATGATTGTCACTTTAAATTTCACATGAAAAACAGGAATCGATATAACAGGCAGTTTTGAGTATTTCCTTTGCATGAAGAGGCATTAAACCTCCCAATGAGTTACTAAACTCTTAAGGGTAAACTAAAGGGTTTAGTGGAATTTGGGAACAGTCATTAACAGTGTGCAGAGAAGGTGAGACAGTTCTGGACAAGCCCAGAGGGCAGGTGGCGAGCCATAACATGGTAAAGGAAAGGCCAGTCCCCTTTCTGCAGGTGTTAACCCATGTGGAGGGAACTGAATGTGAATAACCAAAGGCCAGTGGTGCTGAAAAGTGGGAAGCGTACTCGGATATAAGAGTGTTTGGAGAGATAAAGTTCAGCGCAAATTGCTTGTTTAAAAACTGTAGCCTGAATTTCCACATTTGTTAGTCGCCTCCGTTTTCTTATTAGGCCATGTCGCATCATAAAACAAAAAGACTTTTTCATGGCTATCTCTAATCTTGGTCTGGAAATGGAAAGTCTAAGGAAATACTTTCTGGGTCCCACATAATTACAAGTAGTCTTGATTGTTGTTGATTTGCTTCAGTTAGATACAGATTAAATTGCTATTATGTGAGTTGAATCTAAGCTTTAAGCATGTGAATTTTAGTGTGCAGACAAGTTCTGCTTTGGCAAAACATGCCGACACATGCTTAACTTGTGGAATTTAGCAGCTACGCTTAGGCTTGCTTATAGAAACATATGCGTGCTTTGCTGAAAATGAGCTTGAAGTTTTTAATGCTACTTTGGTTTTGTGCCTTGAAACACGGGCAGTATATACATAAAGGTCAAAAGTTGTATTTCACTGGTGGAAGCCATTCGAAAATGAAAAGGCTCTTCAAAAGCTTTGTAGAAAAAATTGGTACTTTACAGCAGATGGGTTTTTGCTATTTTATTGCATGTGTTCCTCTTATTTTTTCGTATTTGACTGCATGATAGCACTATTCAGTCTCTGATCATGCCAGTGGATTAGATAGCAATTGAATATCACTGAGAAGCCTTTCTTTTAGGTAAAAGAGTGAAATACCATGGCTCACACTCAAATTCTTGCATGCTTGAAGTACAGGAAGATCTTAGAATCATAGAATCATAGAATGGTTAGGGCTGGAAGGGACCTTCAAAGGTCATCTAGTCCAACCCCCCTGCAAGGAACAGGGATATCTCCAACTAGATCAGGTTGCTCAGGGCCTCATCCAACCGGGCCTTGAACGTCTCCAGGGATGGAGCATCCACCACCTCTCTGGGCAACCTGTTCCAGTGTTCTACAACTCTCATGGTAAAAAATTTTTTCCTAATATCCAACCTGAATCTACCTCCCTCTATTTTAAAACCATTACCCCTTGTCCTATCACAACTGGCCCTCCTGAACAGCCTCTCCCCATCTTTCCTGTAGGCCCCCTTGAGGTACTGGAAGACCGCTATAAGGTCACCCCGGAGCCTCCTCTTCTCCAGGCTGAACAGCCCCAACTCTTTCAGCCTGTCCTCATAGGAAAGGTGCTCCAGCCCTCTTGGGGGGCTCTTGCTCTTGCTCTTGCCACTCTTTGGGTCCACATTTTAGTTTATTCATACTTACAAACTCTGTATTTGATGTATTGTGGAGAATTTGATTTATTTATTGAGTAGCTGAAACTTTATTCTGTTGTTAGACATTTATTTAGCTCACTGGAACCAGCTATGACACCTCAAACATAGCCCAGCTTCGAAAGGAGTGCAAAACGACAAAGATCCTTTTTCAAACCTCACATATATCGTATCAGAAATATTAAAGCGTCAAGGAAACCTGTTCCTTCTTGCATAGTCCATCAGGAGAGATATTACTATTATTTCTATTTCAAGTATTATTTCACTAAAATATATCTTTTAAAGAAAGCGGGAGCAAAACATTGCGCAGTAAAATTATGCTGACTGTAGCCTATTTTACAGAATAAACATTCTTTTATTAACTTTGTTCCATGTGAAATACTAAAAGGATTAAATTGATCCTTCCTGCTAGTTTTAACAGCAAACTATTATTACTGGTGATGGTTCATATTTGCAAAGCTGGCTCTTACTGCCTGTACATTCTCTCATGGCTATCGACTTTGACAGCCTGGCACCTCAAAAAGTAGTAGGAGGTCTTCTTTTATTTTTTTCTGTATCATTCTTGCTTGATGTAAATATTTTTATCTTTTTATGTTTCTTTTTTGTGCTCTTCTAGTTTTATTCCAGTAATAACAGCTGTTGCCCCAGTGGTACTCTACCCTCCTCCAGCAAAGAGAGCCGAAGTTCTTGCTCTTGGTCTGCACGCAGATTTGGCATCAGGAAGTATGTTAGCAGCTGTGAAATTGTCACGCTTCCTCCATCATAACCAAGTATATGTGACCCTATCCCAGATATGACAACTCTTTATTCTCCCAGGGTGCGGAAGGCTTGAGGTGGTACTTTTGTCCTGGTATTGTGACTACGTCCAGCTGCCCTATTGAGGCAGCAAGATTGTCACAGCATGAAAATCTTTTTTTACTTTGAGAAATGTATTCTGTCTTTTTGTGTTAAGTACTGGAACTTTTTCGGAAAGTACTTTTACTTTCTTTCAGTGCTCTGTTCTTGCCTACAAAAATGTTTCCACTCTGCATTTGTGAGGTCTTTTATGACATTCATTTGGTCCTTGCAGGGGAATCTTTTACCTGAACAAACTCAAAGCATGTCAAAGGCCACCTTGAGGAGACCATGGTGGATGAAGTTGAGGTATAACAGTTTCATGCTCAGAATAATGATCCCTCTTCGAGTTTCAATAAAAATCAGAGGTACCCCTCTGCAATGCAGAATTTTCATTCTGCTCACATTCTTTATTGATTTCCAGTGCTTGAATCCTGTTTTATTGAAGTATCCTCCTCACCAACCATAAAATGTCAACACAGTTTACAAAATATTTCATCTTTCCTATCACCAAATTCTACTCAATTAACTGCATAGCATCAGCAAACGTTAAAGCTCCAGAGCTTTCCAGAGGAAATGCAGTATAGTTTGTTGTGGTGGGGTTTTTTTTTTTTGGTGTTTTGTTTCTTCACTGTCCATGGTCTTCATTTAAATGAGGAAGAGTAAGACAACTGTCATTGACAGCTTTTTCAGCAGCTGAAAATAACTGTGGAGCTGCTGAGTATCATTCATAGTTTAGACCAAGTCACTCTTAAATAATTATTTAGCCAAATTATGTGACCTGACAATTTATGTGACTTCCAAGGTGCAGAGTAGCTGTGAATGGGATAGTACTTAACCACTGTCTATGCTGATTTTTGATCTGGTGTTTTTTGAAAGTAGCTACTAAGAACTAAGAGCTAAATTCTGTTGATCTAACGATATTAAAGAGTACAGATAACATGGATCCAACAGTGTTTGCTTAAAGAATAAGTCATTACTTAGTGTGAAAAAAGATGGTAGAGTCATGCTATAGAATATGACTCAGTGTCATCTGCATATTAGGGAAAATCAGGATGTCATTAAAAAGAAAAAAAAAAACATATTTAATTTTCTTTTGTGTTGGGAATATTCAGCAAGGAGCCAACCGATCCTTGGAAATGTATTCAAAAACCCAAGTAAGCTGCAAAATTATGTTAAGATGACTGGACAGTGCCAAACTCACACTGTTCAGGTGTCTTACTTCAAAAGCACATGGTGCCTGGGGCAAGGGTTTTTGTGGTTTTTGGCACATAGTGAAACTCTGGTTGCTCCAGCTCAGTGGGTATGAAATGAGAGATTGCTCTGCTGAACCCCACTCCTCAGATGTCATTTTTTTTTTTTTTTTTCTTTAAGGACCATTTGTATTTGAGCCTCACCTCTGAAATCGTTCCTCCTCTCCGCCTTAGTGGACAGACAAGTTCAAGTCATGCAACAATAAATCAGGTACCTAGAAGAGAATAAACAGAGAAGCTGAGTCAGAGCTCTTCTCTTGCAGCAGATAGAGTACAGCTCAGGAGCAGATTTTGGTAGCTGTGGGCAAACCTCATCAGACCCACATGCATTCCCTTCTGAGCACACCAAAGAAAGGATGCCCCTTTTTGCCCCAGAAGAAGTCTCCCTGGTGAAGGTGAGAATATAAACACAACCTGCAGAGTTAGAGCCCCAGTTTCTAGCATTCTGTACCACCTTCAGTGAAGCTGGCCCTGTAATATAGATTCGAAAGGACTGCATAGGCAGTGACTCAGACTTGTAATTTAGGGTCAGGCTGGGTCAGCCCACAAGAACTTGAGTGCAACAGATACACTTTATCTGACCCACTTGAAAAGATCAGATTTAAAAGGAAGATGACTGAAATACAGCAAATGGGGGGGTGTGTGTCTGTGAAGCTAAGAGTCTGACCTATACTAAATTTTCAGTGCTTTTCCACTTAAATCAGTTCACTTTACACAATAGGTCAAAGAAGCTATATAATCTTTCTAAGAAAAGCTTGAATTTTAACCTTTTTCTCCTAACCTGACACAAGCCATGAGCTTTCCTTTGTACCTTGCTGGCTTAATTCTAATGCCAAAGAGGACATCCATTTTTTGCTTAATTACTCCATATCTGGGGCCTAATCCCCTCAGTCAGATTTTACGACCAACTTAGACAAACAACACATAGTAATTTTATTTTATTATCTCTGTGATCAGTTTTTTTATTACTCTGGACTTGATAATGATGATGAAAACGAGGGCATGTGAATAAATGTTAAAGGGTTTCAGTCACTCATAGAAGTGATGCCTTTCCAAGTGACCGCAGGACTCTCTCTTCCTTGACTTTGAAGAGAGGATCACCCCATTTGAACTACCAGCTTCAGGCAAAAAATAGGGCTCATAATTTTTTTTTTTAATATGATCTCTTTAGAGCCTTCAAAATGATGAGAACCTGTGTGAACAGTCTAGACAACCAACTATTAATTATGTCAGGTTAGGTGGGAGGAATCCCAGTTTGTATGTTTTGCAGGCTTTGTTTTCCTGATACATCTGGAAATAGCATTTGCAGTGTTATTGACTCCCCTTCGGTTTATGAACTTGCAGCAGCTCCCAGACTCTTCCCTGCATTATGGTCCCCTGGGCAGGTGCTTCAATTCTCGCAGCTCATCTTTCTTGCCCACATGCAGCAACTTGTATTTGTCACTTTGGAATTTTGTCGTCTTTTTAAGATGATTTCCTCTGTCAAGATTATTTCAAACTCTAATCCTACTTGTCAATGTTACCTTCAGCCCTCTCGACTCCATGTCAGTTATCTACTTAATTTTGCATCCATCCAGTAGTAATTTCACTTGCATTATATTTCTAAAGCTTCCCTATGAGAATGCCGTGCAAAACTGTGTCAAAAGCTTTACTAGAAACAAGGTGTATGACAGCTACTCCTTCTTTCCTGTTCCTGCAGTCTGTCTCGGAAGGAAACTAGACTGATTTGATATTTGTTCTTGGCAAACACACTGGCTGCTGTAAACCTCCTTGTCACTGTCCAAGTGCTTACAAATACTTTTTAGTAAAAGTTCCAGATTTTCTTCTGTACATTGACATTAAGCCAATTCATCTAAAATTGTCCAATTCCTCCATTTTTGTCTTTGAACCCGCAAAGAAAGATTGTCACTATATACATGTATGATTTATGGCATACTAGACCAGAAGTTTGGAGTAGTGATGGCTTTTTGTCTTGGTAAAATTCTGTTAACCAGAGCTCAGATTTGGGAGAAGAGAAAACTGCTCAGAGGCAGACTTTTGTTTTAGTCAAATCCCTTTGATTTTGGTGAAAGAAATGACTAAATAATCTTAATCTGAGAGCATTCCTACAAACTTTTTTTTTTCAGTTGTACTGTCTTTTGTAAGAGTCTGGTTAAGAAGAAAGGATAATTTCCTTTAGAAAGAGCTGTGTGATTTAGCACTAGTGGAACTAGGATGTAGGACTGTTATTAACAAACAGTTTTGGCAGTTTACGAATCTGAATAGATTATTACCTGATGCAAGGCCAAACTTTAATGTTTGCAACAAATAATACCTAATTTTAGTGGATAATCTTTATCAGTGGATATGCTTAGGCCTTTTAAATGTTGCCAACAGAGAGTGAGTCCTGTAGATTTTATTTTCTTCTGGTGCTTTGTTTTTCATTGGAAAATACTGACTCAGAAATGCCAACTATTTGCAGGTTTTTGCAGGAACATACCTAACTAATCAAAATTTTCATGGACATCACAGTTATACTTGACCTTGTATCAAGTTTCAGGGCATAAATGGGATGACTTCTTAAGGTTCCTTTTAGCTCTTTATTTTTTTTTTTTTGTAATAATATCAAAGTATTCACATCTAAAGTAAATGTTTTGAAAAAGGCAAAATAACATAGATCTGATATCTTCCTACATCAGTTGATTACGCACCCATACCTGAGAATGCACTATGGAAGTCTGATTTTTTGACTAAGCCCGGTTAGGATGTGGATAAAATTTCAGCTAAGGTTGTATCTACTTGTGACAGAATTTATAAAGTTTCATCAGTAAAATATACCCATTTTCAAAAAAGCTAAGTTTAGATCACATGTGACTCTACTCTTGTTCTGATCTTTCTTACTGCAGCTCTATAGCAGCATGGCTGAACTCCTCTGAATCAGAGTTCCTGCTAATTTTGACTCTGTGAAGTGTTTTGGTCTGGTTTCTAGTTTCCTTTTTCTTATCCTCTCTTCTGCTGTTACTGAAACCTCATGTATCATTGCAAGACCTTATCAGATTATGAAAGAAAACTGTGTGTAAACTCCATCCATTGTGTAGATAATGAGTTACACTCCAACGTGTGTCATTCCTCTGACTGAAGGAAGAACAGCTATTGACAGGTACTGGGAAAGGAAATTTCAAACATGCAAACCAACATGAATATAGGAGTATAATATGTAATAATGTAAAATGACCTTCAGATTATCAAACGAATTAATGGGTTTTTTTTTACATTAGCCTATGCAATCAGTATCGCTTTGTCTCTGTCTATTATTTAACACCATAGTTTAGGCTCCTGAAAGCTGTGATTAAAAGCATTCTTCCCACAAATATATCTCAAACTAATTGGCTTTCTCTGATAGAATTTACCTGACCAAAACTGCGTGATTTCATCTGTTCAGGGACACATAATTGCATCTGAGATGAGGGGGAAGAATCATGCCTTCTACCAAAGAAAATGAATATGATGCATTATTATCTCTTATTTGTATGGCACCAAGAATGACCCGGGAGCTGTTGAGGTAGGTAATAAAGCAAAAGGGAATGAGCTCCAAACATGAATGATCCTGTTCTACACAAAAGTGGATCCAGGCATAAGACGGGAATGAGCTGAAAGAAAAGTGATAAGTGATTTTTAGCCTGAAGACTCAGGAATTATGTGGAACCCATTAGTGCTGTGATGTACCAGAGTGCAGGATGACGTTATAGGGCTGACCCTCTGAATCATTACAGAGGTGACGACATTTCTGCAAAACTGAGCAAGTCTCTTCTGGTAGCAGTAGTTATTCTACCCGAAGGTGGACCAACCAACACCCTTCTCCCCAAATGTACCAAAGGAGAGAATTTGCAGAATCATGCACTCACCACACATATGAATAGACTTGTTTTGAATACAACTATCATGACTTTAACAGTCAGTGATTACAAAGAGATTATGAAACCTGAACCCATGCTTTGACTGCCAAAACAGCATACGGTCAATATAAAATGTTAGGAATAAAAATGCAAAATTATTGGCAACTGTGATTTCAGAAACGCCGCAATTGACAGTGATCACTTAAAGAAAGAAAATGTGCATCTTCATTAATGAACTCTGTTGTGAAAATTCATCTGCATATAAACTGTAATTTTGAGAAGAATTAACATTTCTCATATAAAGAGAGGAATCCAGTGGCTTTAACAAGCAGTATCATTGGTTTATCCTTGTACCGTGGGGTGCAGTCCTTCAGGAACAGACTGCTTTGGTGTGGGTCACCTGTGGGGTCACAAGTCCTGACAGCAAACCTGCTCAGTGTGGGCTCCTCTCTTAAAGGGTCCACAGGTCCTGCCAGGAGCCTGCTCCAGTGTGGGTCCCCATGAGGTCACAGCCTCCTTTGGGCATCCATCTGATCCAGTATGGGGTCCTCCATAGGCTGCAGGTGGATATCTGCTCCACCATTAACCTTGATGGGCTGCAGGAGGACAGCCTGCTTCACCATGGGCTGCAGGGGAATCTCTGCTCCGGTGCCTGGAGCACCTCCTCCCCCTCCTTCACTGACCTTGGTGTCTGCAGGGTTGTTTCACATACAAAAAAAGCGCAGCAGCTTTTTTTTACCCCTTCTTAACTGTGTTATCACAGAGGCACTACCACCATCACTGATGGGCTCGGCCCTAGACAGCAGTGAGTCTGTCTCAGAACCAGCTGGTATTGTCTCTGTGGAACATAGGAGAAGCTTCTAGCAGCTTCTCACACAAGCCATCCTGTAACCCCCTTGCTACCAAAACCTTGCTACACAAACCAAATACATCCTGTAAACTAAAAGCTGACCTTCTTTCAAAATCACTAGATTCTAGCATTTAAAACTGCTCAGAGGTATGAAATACTGAATGTTGTGAAACTGAGAGACTGGACAATGTTAACTGGAAATCCATAGCAATTAAAGGCAAATGAGCTCAAAGTAGAAAGAGGGAACTGAAGTAAGGGGAAAAGAAAGTGACAAATTCTGAGATGAAAGGTGTAGTTTTCCCCATCAAATAGTTTACCTCAGGTATGCTGTTGCCACAAGGAATAGATATCTCATATCTAAGAAGGGGCACAAAATTATTCCTGAATGTAACCTCTTGTTTAAGCACTGCTTCAATTTATTTTCCCAGGTTCCTCCATTTAGTGATTTGCAGAGCTTTCAGGTGTTTCTTTTCTCAGCTGCAGTGTGACTCTGCATGTGGGCTCTTCAGTTCTCCCTGTCTTTGAGAAGAGCCCTCACCTCCTTCCTTTGCAGTGTCCTTTTCTTGCAAATCTCGGGGCTTGCGCCAGAGTGCATCGTGTACCGAAAGATGACTGGCTCTGTGTTGGGGACACCAGAGCTCCTGTTGGAAGCATTGGGAACATGCTGTGTTTTTAAGCTAGAAGAGGTGAAATAGTGGAACTGGCTGGTGACAGGAAGACAAGTCACCCTGCTGTGTTGTTGTAGTTAGAAATCAAGGAAGTAGGTTGCCTGTGAAACTTCAAAGACTGACAGCTTCTCAGTTTTCTTCTATTCTTCTTCTAGATGCTGCTGTGTGGCTCTAAGCTGGAGAAATCCACTACTTGTGAAATACTAATATTTCTTGTAAAGATCATTCTGACTTGGTTTCAGGATATGGCCTTGTGATAGGGTCAGATAAAGCCACCAGGCCCTTGTGACCTACCCAGGTAAAGGGAATGATGAGTGATTAAAAAGCAAAACTACTGACACAATCACCTGACTTGGAAAACATCAAATGCAGATCACTGCGAAGTGCTGCATAAAGTGCTTCAAACGAAGACATTGTAGTGATCCTATGCTCCTGCAGGTTTCTGGTTTGATGGGCAGTAATTGTAATTTTGAAGAAGTAATAGAGCAAGTCACTGCAGGCTGTGGTATTCCTAAACTGCCATGTTCTCCAGATCACTGAAATACAAAATGTTTTGTGTTTTATAGAAACTTATTTTAGTACATAATCTTATTTTGTTTTATAATGGCATGCTGGGAAACAACTCTACCCTGCGAGGGGTGTGGTTAAAGTAGCACAGTGCCAGCTGTGATGGTGCTAAAAACTTATCTCTGTACGTGTGATTCACATAATGCCTTTCATGGGCAGAACAAGATGAAAAGAAATTAATCGTTTTACCAGATAATTTTTTTTTTTTTTACTCAGGAGGACTACCTGTCTAAATGGGCTTTTAAGCAGGTAGGGAAACAGTGATCATACTTTTCATTGTTAGTGATGGTATCAGGATAATATAAAAAAATACAATTATTTCATAAAACAGCCAGAGGTCATGAAATACAGACAAAGTGTGTGATAAATATGTGGATATAAATGAGTTGCTACTTTGATAATTTAAAGGAATAAAAATTATTGAGGCTATATCCTCAGTTGGTGAAAATTAGATTGGCTTAATTGGCTTAAGTAAGCAGTGTTGGCTTATTCTGATTTTTATCATAAGGTTAGTGGGTGTAGATTTTAATCAAAGCAGGGCAAGAAGCAGGAAACTAATGTGGACTCTGTTCTCTGTGGCTGCGGAACAGTCACTATAATAAGGGTTGTTTTGTTTGTTTGTTAAATAACCTGTTTGCTTGGTTTTAGTATGATTACCTAAAACATTCACGTAAAAAGATGATGGTGGTCTTGTTCTCTCCTGGTTGTCAAGCAAGTATAATTCCATCAGAAAGAGAATTTTAAAAACTTCTCAAATTGATTTTGCACAGCACAGAGACCCTGATGTGAGGATGAGGGCTCTGAGCTGTGGCTGGGCTTTTCGGGGCCCCGGGAGGCATCGCTGCCAGCCCACTTTAGTAGTCGGGGCCAGCAAGGGCCTGTCCAGGGGGCTTCATGGCAGGGCTGGTGCTTTCACTTTTCAACCTCATGCATAAGTAATGTCTCTATCAGCCCCAGGCTAGTTTTTCTGTGTGAAGAAAAAGCAATATGTAAGGTAATGCTGATCCTATAAAAAAAGGCTCTTGACTTGAATGGAAATAGAAGTACAGAGAAAGTTTTGCCTGCTTTTCCATTTGCCCTGCCTGTGTGCAGACTTTCAGGGTTATTTTACTACAAAATTATTGTTCTTTTTTGCATCTGTACTTTCATTTTAAATGCTGTTTGTTTTGCTCTGTTTTTACATATACTGTGTATTCTCTCCTACGACATTAATGGATGTAGAAATACAGTAGAGAATTGTGTGGCAGAAACTAAATTAAATAAGCTGTGGCTCTTCGAAATTTCTTTGATTCGAGTCAATGAAAGACAAGAGTTTTACTTCCAAGTTTTTCTGTTGCAAGATTTGAAGGCTGACGCATAAGCTTATTTTGATGCTTTTGAGATGTGGAAATATGTGTGGGGGTGGTACTCCCTGTCTTGAACGTCACAGTTTCTGAAAAGAAGAGGAGTTTTTGCTTGCAATCTTTTAAATGGGGTTTTCTGTCCATGAGTTTCTATTAAAAGTCTGACTTCAGTCTTGGCTCCATCTGTGGAGTCTCTGAACTAGGCAAAAGTGTTGTTTCACCAATAACATAATTATGCCATTATGATCTTTCCTTAAAAAAAACAACAAAAGTAATGGGAGAAGAAAGTGGGCACAGAACTTATCACATACACCTTCACAGGCATCGTGGAAGTATAATGTAGTAGGAGGTTAAACTTGCTTGCAGTGTACAGAATCAATATTTTTGTCCTAAATACTTAATCTCAATAAGTCTTTTCATATACTTTATGTATGAACACCTCACTTTTTGTCAATAAACCAATATCTAGTAAATATCTATACAATCAATTGCAAAATATTTCTTAAATATGAAATTTCTTTTTCTTGTTTTTAGCAAGAAAGGGATTTCATGTATTTGAAAATGGATACTATAAACCTCTCATTCCTCCAGTGATGAAATAAATAAGGAAGTGATGCAAATATCATGCTGGTGTAACTTTTAATAGAATCCTATAACATATGTGAGACTAGGGGGTTGTGACCACTGAGTTCCTTCTAATTTTCTGTCATTTCTCTGTATTACTGCATTTTTCTTCTGTTTAGCTGTGATAACGCGAAGGAAGTAGCAGATGGCAAACAACCAGGTAAAGTGATAGTGCTTCATCTTAAATCCTTATTTTTGTTTGCTCCTCTGCTAGAGCACCATCCCTTGGTTCAGCTTGGAAATTACACAATGTTCATGGGGTTTCCTCACTCAGTGTGGGGCTTTAACTAGGATCTATGGGGAAGAATGTAAGAATCTGCAAGTAAATGAGATTGCCCTTGGTCCGCACTAAAATTAGAAGTTTTATATTTTTATGACAAGTTCAAAGAAGAGACAGAGAATGGTAGTGAGGTCAGTCTTCAGATCACCTTTGATATATTTGTTAGACCTACAAAAAGTAGAGAATATTTGGTTTTATGGAGTAATTTGTGACAGCATACTAATACATGAGGAAATTGTTCAACAAGAGAAACCTTGAAGAAGGAAATAAAAAAAAAAAAAAGAGGCAGGTCTGCAAGTAAAGAGGTATCTCTCTGTGTATCAAATATGCGTATGTCTGTTCTAAGGTAGAGATCAAGGAGGACAGGAGACCTGTGAAAGTGATCTTTAGGTGACAGCTGAAGAGCAGAGCACTGTTTGACGGTGGGGTTACACTATGAACTGCCAAACTGGAAAGATCAGGTTGAAGCTCTTGGGCTAGGAGCAGTGGGCAGAGTAACCCAAGGCGCAGCATGGTGTGATAATGGAGAGGTTTAACTGAGCTGCGAAAGGAGCATAGTAGGGTACAAATATTCAGGTTCTTGAAGTCAGGTGCTGCTTCTCTTTTTTACCTTCATAAGAGAGAAGAAAGATTTAAGGAGAGATACTGTTGTAGACTTGATTGTAGCTGCTAGATAAGTTCTGGCTAATCAATATTAGAGTTGGAGGTAGTTTGAATGAGACAGCCAAGAAATGATAGCTGTGATCTCTGGAAATGGTTTTACCTTTCAGAGCAGAAAACAACCTAGCCCTCTCAAGCAAACAAAAAGCTCCAAGATGTGCACGAAAGCAACCAAGATATTTACGCAAAGGTAGTTTTCAGCTGCCACAGAGAACACCTAAATGACTTTTTCTGAAGAGGCTGGTCCAATTGAAAAAGCAATTACAATGACGTAGCACATCTTTTAAGGATAATCTAGGAAAGCACAATATAGATGATGTTTATTATACAGGTGCAAAACTGGTTGGAAATCCACATCCAGAAAGTCACTTGTGGTCTGGAGTCAAACGGAAGGCAACGCTGAGCAGGACTGTTGAGTTATTTGTCTTGGGTTTGTTCTTTTCTGTGTGCGTTTGTTTAATTTTTAATGGAATGAACTAGAAGACAGAATGGTGTACCAGTTTTGTTAAATCTGCAACACATCTGGGAGAAAATTTGGATGTGTTGGAGGATGGAAATAGATCCAAAAATTATCTTGAAAAATTGGAGAAATACTGTGAAGAAGATGGATTGAGTCTGAGGGTTGTGCTCTGTGGTAGTGAAAGCAGGAGCTGGAACAGTTTGCTGCCAAGAACTTCTGCAGGAAGTGATCTAGGCTTCCAGTGGATCATGAGCTGAACATGGCTCTAGTTTGTCTAAAAGGCAAACCTTGCTATTTTTGCTGTGGCTGGAAAGGATTGTCATAAGCAGGTCTAGGGAAACACAATCCAGATAAGGCTGTGAAACTAGTATAAGCAGAAACGCACCCTGCCAGGTGTACGAGGTAATCAGTCTGAGTTCCTAAGCAAGCCTCAGCTCCAGTGCAGTTGTTTCCACACTTTTCAAGATCAACTCAAGATGGATACAGATAAAAGGGAGATACTGTGGAAGAGAAGACGGAAGTATTTGGTATGTAGAAATACAGCTTCACAAAGAAAATGGAATGGATTGGGGAAGAGAAGACTGAAGAGGGACACACCTTCAAAGATAAAAAATGCTGCTGCAAAGTGGAAGGGAATGGTCCATTCTGCATATCACAGTGAATAGGACAGGAAATAATCAACTGATGTTGTAACAAGACTGACATTAGGCATGGGGAATGAATCTGTTAGTGTCAAAACTGGACAGTTTTGACGGGGGAAATGATTGCCTTTGTAGGTTGTGGAATTTTAGTGATGGAGGCTTTCAGAACAGAAACCTGTCAGGACTGATAGTGGCATCCAGCAGTACAGTAGATGACTACTTGAGATGTCTTCCAGGCATTTTTTAAAGTGTTCCTTTATGTTTTTCATGATTCTATAAAAGAAAGCACAAAATGAAGAGGTTTTGCAAGGCCCAAGCTATCCTGTTTAATTGCTTCTCAGTGTTCCAGTCTGTTAGGTGCTAAGTTACCTGGTAGTCTGATTTTTTTTACTGAGTTGGTGCTGTAGCTGTTTGTACTGGAAGAGGAATCCCATGATTCTTTTTCATTCACATCTGACCTAAGAGTCAGTTTCCCTAGAATAACTACTTTTCTTTACACAAAGAGTCTTGGAATCAGAAACTTTGAATTTACTTTACAGTGTTTCTATACCTTCTTCATTTCTAGATTCAGGAATAGGATAAGCAGAACTTGCCACATCCGCTTTAGGATATTAACTGCTGTGCATTTTAAGTGTCTGGGATTTATAGATCATAGAATCATAGAGTCATAGAATGGCATAGGCTGGAAGGGACCTCAGAGATCATCTAATCCAACCTCCCTGTCGTGGGCAGGGACGCCTCTCAACTAGATCAGGCTACTCAAGGCTCCGTCCAACCTGGCCTTGAACACCTCCAGGGAGGGGGCATCCACAACTTCTCTGGGCAATTTATTCCAAAGTCTTACCACCCTCATACTGAAGAATTTCTTCCCAAGATCTAATCTAAATCTGTTCTCCTTCAACTTAAACCTATTTCCCCTTGTCCTATCAGTGGACACTCTTGTAAAAAGTCCCTCCCCAGACTTCCTGTAGGTTCCCTTCTTGTTTAGGTTTTTTAAGATTTGGGAGTTTCTAAAAGTCACTTGTATTCTCCCATCTCTGGTCCAGTTCTAGCTCAGCAAGTTTTTTTTTGTTGAATGTTATGATAGAAGAATAATGGAAAAGACTGATCGTTTGAGCTGATTAAATGATTATATGAATCTGATTTATTTGCTAATCATTTTCAGTTGAAGAATACATCATTGGGACAATAAGTCGTCAAATGAATTCAAAAGCTTGACAAAATCTTTTTATACAAACAAGTGATATTAACATGAGCAGCTGTTATCTGTTATAGAGACACTGATGAAATCTAGGTCTTGCAGAACAGTAAATCAATGTTTTTATGGAAGGATTATTCCATAAAAGCAGCGGGTCTTGATCTTTATGACGTTTTATTCCCCCATGCTTTTCAAATCAACATTTAATTTGAATTTTGCTAAATATTGTTTAGTATTTTATCATTTACAACAGGCATGCTTCTATGTTCTTTGGAGCAGAAATGTATTCATCAATAATGATACAGAGTTTGAGCTATTTTAACAGAAATACCACAGTATACACTCATTTAAATAAAATTTGCAAACATTGTTTTGCAACTGAAATGAAATGCAAATGCTGAATATAGGACACAATATTTCAAATATGACAGATTACACTTTCATTTGTAGTTGCTAACATATTGTTATGAGTTGCACGTGTGGCTGAGCTCTCAGTAATTCTCAGTCCTTGTCATGGAGCACCCAGTCTCTGCATTGTGCTTCTGCCTTTAGAGGAGTTGAGTAACGGAATTAAGAGTCGATTTCTCGATTCCTTTTATGTTCTCTAAATATGCAAAGTGATCAGAAGTCGATTAAATTTAAGGTTCTCTCTATGCAGTAGGTCTGGAGCAAGGTGACCTGTAAAATTAGGAGGAGGGAGTACATGTTCAGAGAGACAGAGTTTAAAAGACAGAAAAACTTCAGTTTCTGTGGAAAACATTTGGAGAAGGAGGAAGGGGAGGGGTTTTCCCCAATAATCCTGAGTCTAGTTTGCTGCTGGAGGCTTATCCACACCCTGATATCTCAGATATTCATCACCAGCAATTAGGATGGTTTCACTTCATTTCCTAAAGCAGGAAAGGACAATTTGGAATAAAGCTGGGACTTACTTCGCTGGAGCCAGTCACAGTTTTAGTTCATAGAGTCCAAACTCTGGTTTACTCTGTTTGCCTTTTAAGACCAGCTGAGTGCAGCTTTACCAGTTGCTGACCACAGACAGTGCTTTAAAAATCGAAGTACTGATAACCGAATTTAGATCAGAGCAACTATTACAAAAACATTTCTTGGTTTGCAGAGGCATTTCTGGCAGTCTCAACACAATGCAATACTACTTTGCTTTTATGCACATGAGGTTTTTTGGTGGGTCTTTTGGGGTTATTTTTTTTTCTCATATTTTTTTCCCATGTTACTGATCAGACGGTAAGTTTGACTGAGTCAGGCTTTCATCTGGTATAATCTACCTGCATTCAACAAAACTGCTCCTAGTTTCCATTGTTATAAGTAGAGAGACAATCAAATCTAGTTTGTTTATATTTATTTATTCTTTATAGTGAATTTATATTTTAAAGGAATTGCACAGTTGGGATTAATTTAAATGACCAGACGTTGCTGTTGTCTCTGCCAAAGACAGGAGCAGGCATATTTCTTCAACTGTTTAAATAAAGGCAACTCTAGATCCCGAAGTTCTTAATAGGGCAGTTTTGGAAGCTTGCCTCGCATTTCTATTCCCCAAAAGTTTTATTTTGATTTTAGTATCCATAAGCAGTCATTGATTTTTCTAAAGTAATTTCCTCCCTGATGTATTTAATATCAAGCTAACTCTGCCATCCATCTACAAATCACAATGACTTTAGTCAGGGAATTAGAAGCAGGCTTAATTTTTTTGGAAAGCAAAAGATTCTTGAACTACTTACTTCAGCCTTCTCTCATGACTCAACTTGTGATTCTGTTTCTTGCAGTTCCTGGCTCATGGACTTTATCAAGGTATAACATACAGCATATTGCAGCTGACTCAAATTCTGGCAGTCAGAATGATTGTGTGCATTTTTTCCTTTTAAAGAAAAGAATCTTAATTTATTTTTTTAAAATAAAATTCTAGAAATATGCATTTTAATGACAAGACAAAGAAAATTACAATCTATTGCATTAGAAGGAGGAAGCACGCAGTATAATAACAGTATCTCTTTACCAAAGAATCTTAAACTATTTAAAATTAATTACTGTGATTATGTCCTGAATTTCTTTGATATGATAAACTCCATCATCAAAACCTGTTTTTGTAAAAGTCATTTTCAGAATATATTTCCAGAAGTAAAATTGAAGTCTTAATAAGAATGAAAATATTAAAATTCAATCATCGTAATTTCTGCCAGATTTTAGAAATGTTTCAAAATGATTTAGAAATGATTGTTCCTGTTAAGCTTATGCCAAAGGCATGGCTCCCTGTGTGTTTTAGCCATAGAAGGATGGCTCCTGACCTTTGTCTTTGGCTGCTACTGTGAGCAGAAATTTATAGAATTCACCATTTGGGGAATTTACATGGTCTCATTGTGGCAGAGAATTCAATAACAATGTCTGTATTTCAAATACTGTGTTAATTTTGATCAATATTTAAGATCAGCACATTAGAATTATGTTACTTTTATTATATATTAAATATATAATATTACACATTGAATATATGATTATAATAACTATTCTATCTCATGTACTCATACTTCAGTTTCCTATGACATCATCATTTTGTGCTACTTTGAGGGTTATAAGACCAGAGAACTCTTTTTAGAAGAGGTAAGTATGCATCCATTTGAATTTTCTAAAGCGTCTGAAAAAGAACAAAGTCTAACCTTTGCCATGTGCTAAATTTTCTTGATTTTGGACCTTTTGTAGGAGATATCTTCATATGTTTTAAATCACATAGGATGATATGTTCTAAGAGACAGATTCTGTTTATAGTGTTATTGCTGAAGGGGCACTTTCCTCTACAATTAGCCCACCTGTACCTTACTCAGTATGGTGTCCTGCAGTGTTCACCCACTGAATTCAACAGGTGTAACTCCCAAGAGCTTCACAGAGCTACAGGTTGTCAGAAAAGAATTGGAACTCTGCACAAAGATGAAAGCATAGTAGACTGATCTATAGACTTTTTAGCTTATTATCAAAAAAGCCTCTAAATAAGAAGTCATGAAAGTCTCCTAGTCTGAAAAACTGGCTCTGTCTGAGATATTAAGGGTCAAGAAAGATGCCACTTGAAAAGAGCTAAGACTTACTGAGCAAACACCAGATCTATGCACCTGGAGTACATGAGCATCCATAGTAAGCACCATATAGTAATGTTTTTCTGTGGTGCAATCAGCCATAGCAGGCGGCTTTTCTCTTTGTGCTGTTGTCCTCCCAGTGTTTTTCCTGAATGACCAAATATTCTTGCTACTTATTTTATGAAATCATTGCATGTATTCAAGAAGATAATTTCTTGCTTGTACATAGAACTTGTAAATTCCTTATAAACTAATTTAAATATGTCCTCTGGAGATATTCACAAAGGTGACTCAGTTTAGTTGTATTTTTGACAGATTTCCTCTATAATTTATAGATAAAGAAGAATTCATCTGATAGAAAAAGAAACCTGATGCTTTACAAAGTGAGCTTTGCTGCCAAAAACTTCATGCATATGGACTGGCTCTGTGTTTTGACAATGTGTGAGGGGAATACTAGATGTGAACTAATGAATGTGTGCAGAGGCTCAGAGAACACATATTTACCAATAAGAAGTTACCATTTTTTTTTTTCCCTGTGAGCTGCCGGAATGATCTATTCAAAAGCTACTTTTGTTTGGTTATGACTGGGGCTATATCTTGAACTGAAAGGGAAAAGATACTACTGGAGAGAGAGGTCTTGTCCCATCATCAAGAAGACTTGATGGGAACAGAAAGTCTCGAGGAATTTGATAAAGATGTCGAAAATGCATCAGGTGAAGGTTTAAAATGTTATTATAAATCAATACATAAAATTCAGTCATGTACAACACCTCAGGATTTATAGATCAGAAGCAGCAATTTTAAGCAAGTTAAAACTTTGCTATATAAGTAACAGAACGGTGGACTTCAAATCATTTGGCTCTATACAGAAAAGGTTGAAGATTTTAAATATTTAGCAAGATGTACCTTTTAACCTTCACTACCCCTGGGAAGCAGTCTAAACTCTACCCAAATCATTAAATTAATCCTTAGTGGCCTCTGTAAAATCAAAATTTCATTTCTTTAGCATGCAAATGATACTATTAACGTTTGAAATATACAGCACAAAAAAGAATCATCCACCTGTCTGGTCTGGTCTGAAACCTTCAATATAGTAACATTATAGACACATAATATAAAAAGTAATTTAAAATTTATTATTACAATTAGAGGGCAGTGACTAGTTTTATTTGAAAAATAAAGATTATTCTTTTTCTGGAAAGCATATGCGGATGCACTGTAAACTGAAAAATATAAGGGAAAATAGTATATTCCTGTGAAAGATTTCAATATCACTTTGATTGTGCAGTAAATTTTGAGACTGCCTCTTTTAATTCAGTTCAGGTGAGTCAGCTTTAGATCAGTGCTGCTGAATGCCACCCTCTCTTAGAGGACTCGATGCCAAGGGAGACCAAGGGAGATGCCAAGGATCACTCTGGCTCCAGCTCAGATACCCTGGTTCATGTCCTCAGCTTCTACCTTGGATTTTCAGTGGTAGCAGCTAAGTGAGAGAGACCCAGAAGCTTCCCCCACACACTGTAGGAGGCAAGCACTATGTACCTGTTAAAGGCTGTGTTAAAACACTTTTTTTTTTTTTTTTTTTTAAGCGTCTGCGAGTGCATCTCAGTGAGGTGCCTCATGCCAGTGGACATGCACAGGGAGTCCACTTAGCTGGTGCTGCAGCACCCTGTTGTCCCAGTGTATCCCATGGCCTGGATGCTCCTGATGCCTTTCTCATGCTCTCCACCTATCCTGCAGCACTGGGGCTCTCCTGCACACCTTGCAGAGCTAGTGACCGAAAGGGTATGGGACTTTGTGGAGGGTGGCACTGAGATGTCCACCACCTTCCTGTCCAAGCCTGAGTGGCCACCTGTGGCTGAGCCTGGAGCACTACGAAATTCAGCAGCCATAAACACATAGACCTGGGCCGGTGGCACGGCGTGGGAAGGGGAGCCGAGCAGTCCTTGCAGCTGTTGCTTCTCTTCTGGGCGCCAAAGCAACAGGCAAATGCACATCACTGTGCTATGTGTTTTCCTCCTTGCTGGTGCCTTTGTTTCAGGAAACATGGGAGGCTGAGGGATGGCCTTGGCTAAGGGAAGCTGTCAGCCCACAGTTATCAGCAGGGAGGTAGCAGCAAGGAGCTGGGAACCTGCAGCTTCTGTGAGGAGTCCCTGAGAGTCGGTGCAGCCGACTGTAATGGGGACAGCGCCTGGAACTAGCGCAGAGCCGTGGAACTGGTGGACAGAGCTGCTCACAGCCCTCTTCTGCTTCTATTCTGCTTGGTACCTGGTCACCTTGGCCTTTCTCTATCAGTCCAGTCCAGCCACTTTCGCTTTTCTCTATCTAAAAATATATTTTAAAATTTTCAATTTAGAAGCTTCTTTGTTTACCTACTGTAAAGTCAGAAAGTCCAGGCGGGGTCTAATTGATACCTTGGGCCAAGCTGGGGTCCTGTCGCAAACTGTCAGGTCCTTAAACTTTCACATGGTTAAAATGAGCAAAAATGCTGACGGGAGCAATTGACGGATGTGTAGGGGAGGCTAGTGCTAAGTAACATGCATGACATCACTGATTAAATGAGTTTATGTTCTGGTTTTGAAACAGCCCTCATATTTTGGGAAACTTTGGTTCAAATCTAGAGAGCCCGTGATTAGTGTTTTGCTACTTAATGAACCAGAAAAAGGCCTAATAGAGTTACTGTTAAACTAAATCAAGAGACTGTAATTGCTTCAAAAGGAGTTTTAGTTTAAATACTTCAATACTGTATGATTTTAGGGAAGTACTATTTGGTTTAGAATCAGACATATTTGTGTTTTTGCATGCTAACTTTCCTTCAAATATTTGAAATGTTTTTAAGATAAGGCGAACAAGAATATTGTCAAAAAATAAACAAGAAAGTCCAAAGGACAAATGCTTGTTTACAGTTGATTTCAGTCTTTATTCCATTTTATATGAGCAATATTTTACCTTGTAAAATACTAATACTTCAAAATACTTAGTAATCAATTTGCTAGTATTCATTTATAGATACTGACAGCAATATTTTTTCTTCTTTCATATCACAAAAGTACTATCAAATCCTACAGTAGCCTAGAGTACAGTGAGCTGGAGACGAGCAGAGAAGGGACCACTGAACAAGAAAGTGTTTTGGTGTCCCCAGCCTATATCCAGCTTCTTACAGACCACAACTATGACGTCCCAGTTGATGTAATTGAAAATGTGTTTCTGATGGCTCTCCCATTTTCTATGCTGAGATGATCTCAACACTGAGGAGAATTTTTTACTAAGGAGTTACTTGCATAATAATGTTTTTAGAGTCATATTGGCAGCTGGGTGGAGATGATTTGACTCTTATTTTACCACATAAATCCTTTGTAAAGACCTGGGAAAAATGTTCTTTGTGATGTTCCCAGCGAAGTATTCTGAAATGAAAGATAGTTATAATGGCTTTGATCTCAAATGCACAGGTAAGCTCAATATTGCTTTGCTAAGCATATCTGTGAATTAATATACAGGCCTGAAAATTATGTAGTTGCCAGAGCTGAGCAACCTGAGTTGTAAAAAGTACTTTCCCGTTGGAACGTACGCATTTCTTGTTAATGAAAATTATTGGAATTACATTTCTGATTTGCTGACAAATTAAGAAAAGCAAACATATATTCTGTCACCCTTTCCTTGAAAAATACCTTTCTTTTATTTGTACCCATGGAACAATAAAAGCTACAGAAAACCTTACAACTTTTGTACTTGGAGCAGAGAGGTGTTTCAAGCTCATCCTTTCCAGAAAGAAAGCAAGCAACGTTTTTCTTACATTTTTTTATGGCTATGAAATAATCTTTAAATATGATAGGTGGTAGCATGCCAGCAAGTATTATGTGTTAATAAAAGACTTTGAAACTTTATAATATTTGAATGTGAGGAGAAAAGACTAATTATTTTAAAGATTTACACAAAGCAATCCTCTTGTTATGTCTGATCCCAGATTTAACTGTGTTATTGAAATACCATTTAAAATCTATGCTTGTCTAAATCCCCATATCCTCAGGATAAAAGAAGAGAGGTGCACTCTTATGACAAAAATCTGGGAACTATGATTTTTGCTCTGTAATATTGCATTGACTGCTTACTTAACGTTTTCTAATGATGTAATGCTATTTGACAAATTTCAAACTTTTTGAAAAATCACAACAAACTCTTTAGGGCTTTTTTCTTTTTTCCACTCTGACTGATTAGTGACTGCAGACAGTTGAGCAACTGCTGAGAGAAGATACAAAGATAGTTGCCCTTTAGTTGCCCTAAAGAATATCTACATCTCTGGCCTTATGCTAACATTTATTTACATTTTGACTGACTTTCAAGATAATTATATGGGAGGGGGGAGGGGAACCAACAAAACCCTGCAGTAACTTTGGAAAATATTCATTGATTTAACATTTAATAAATCAGCATTTGTAAGAGGCAATTAAGTTTTCCTTATGGTAATCAGAACTGCTTAATTCAAGAAAACTTCCATCAGACATGGCTAGGCCAACAGCAGCGCCAGGTCTCTGTGAGAATAAAAATCCACTTTGAGATAGGTAGAATGCTATCTATGAGATAGATACCAAACAGAATAGGCAGTACATAGTTTGCATATAAATAACGGAGTAGGTGGAAAGATCAGTGAACTTAGAGGTTCCAGGCAGAGCTTTGAACTTCTTGTTTATGATTTTCCCCTGTTTTCCTCTTGGGGCAAATCTTTCCATAGGAAGAAGTGATTTAAGAAGATTCAAGGAAAGCTAAGGAAATTCATTATCTGTGCTATCATGTGATTCCCACCAAATAATTTTCCTTGAAGTTACAATTGTTCATTGAGAAGAACTAGTTTTGGGAATCCTAAAGCTATAATCAGGGGAGCAGATAAAAAGAGGAATTTCTCTTAGTTTTTATATAGCTAGTATGGAATTAGAGCATATAATTTCACCATTAAATTTAAAGCATTGAATTGGTTTAATTACAAAGCCAGTTCATAAATTTCTACAATATTTCCATAGTTGAGAAGTAAATAGGAAATTCAAGTTAATTTTAAAAGAATGTCAGCATTCTGTTGTGGAAATAAATGAAAACAAGCTTCTCTTTTTATGTTAATTTCAGTTTTCTATGTCTGCAGAAGCATTTTTAAAATTTCTATAAAAGAGACAAGATGTTAATTTATAATGAAAAAAAATTGAATGGAGAAAAATTTTGTTACGAGAATTTTGAACATGAAGGAGAAATCTTCACGTTCAAGGTCTCATTCTATGAAGTGTTGACTTTGCCATGCTTTAGTGAAGCATGGGGCAACATATGTCCCTGAATTTCATGCCTTTTATGTATCTAGAGCAATCATCCTCCCACCTACTGCCTAACAGTTTGCCATAGTTACTATGCTTTATATGAATATATAGTAACATACCTTGCTGTGCAATAGTATGTGGAGAGGGTCAGAATCTTATTTTCTAGCCTTGATAAATAGCTCCTATTTAAACTAATAATCCTACTAAAGACATTGTGGTTGCAGTTGCTATTCATATGAATAACTTCTGTGTAACTGGTCTTTTTATAACGGTTTTACAGTTAACATGGAATATGTCAGAGTACCAGGAGATCGTATTAGTATTTTTGAAAGACATCACTGTGAATATTAATTCATATTGTCCAATGACTCCATTGTGTGTGTTTCTATAATGCCTCTTGAAGGAATAACTGAAAACTTGAAGAGACTTCGCGAAGATCAAGTAGGTGAAGCCTATACAACCCTGGTCTGTGGTACCTAGTGTTATTGTTTGTGCTTTATAGGTAGGGGAACATCTGGAGATATGTGGAGAAGTTATATTCTGCCAGCAAGCAGGAATGAGCGTGATGTAACTTGCCCAAAGTCACATAGGAATCTCTGGCAGAGTTGGAAAGAGAACCTAAATCTCTTGGTGCCTTCTAGTAACCTGGAGATAGAATGGCTGCAGCAATGCCTCACAGTCTACACCTGCTTTGTTGGATGTGTGAAGGCTGGTTGAACTCAATGATCTTAAAGGTCTTTTCCAACCTAAATGATTCTATGATTCTATACTCTCTTGATGGGTGCAGATGGATGGGAAATCGTTGAGGACATTTTGATTTCATAGAATCATAGAATGGTTAGGGCTGGAAGGGACCTTCAAAGGTCATCTAGTCCAACGCCCCTGCAAGGAACAGGGATATCTCCAACTAGATCAGGTTGCTCAGGGCCTCGTCCAACCGGGCCTTGAACGTCTCCAGGGATGGAGCATCCACCACCTCTCTGGGCAACATGTTCCAGTGTTCTACAACTCTCATGGTAAAAAATTTTTTCCTAATATCCAATCTGAATCTACCTCCCTCTATTTTAAAACCATTACCCCTTGTCCTATCACAACTGGCCCTCCTGAACAGCCTCTCCCCATCTTTCCTGTAGGCCCCCTTGAGGTACTGGAAGACCGCTATAAGGTCACCCCGGAGCCTCCTCTTCTCCAGGCTGAACAGCCCCAACTCTTTCAGCCTCACATGGCAGAGATAAACGACTTTTATTTTTGGGTCCTGCCTCTGCCACAGATTTTTGTTTTTTAAGGTTATTTTCCAAGGAAACAAAATGGACTTTTTGCACTGAATTTCATCATTGATGTAATTGCATATATATCTGAATCTAAAAGTTTTAGCACTGTAGTCTATCAGTGATTGTATGTGAATTACAGAAATATAGGAATACTAGGTAATTACAAATGTAATAAGAGACTATAGCATGGGTAGGTGTTGGTACAACAGCAAGATAGTCTTATGAGTTAAGATTTCAATTTCAAGGTATTTAGAAATTACAAAGATTTTTTTTTTCCCCTGACAATAATTGTCATAGGTAGCGCAATAAATATTTTCATCAGAATAATATTAATTACTTAAAAGAGCCTGGTTACTTACCAAACCCTTCGATCATTCTTTCTAGTTTACAAAGTCTATTGCTCTGGAGGGTGAAATCCAGAAATCCTAACTCAATATTTATGCAGTCTCAATTGAAATAAAATTCCCAGCAGCTTTAGTAGGACTTTTACCTAAACCAATTTCTGAATAAGCACTTCAGAATCTGGACCCTAGTGGAAATATGTAATCTGAATTTAAAAAGAATTGCTCTGAGTACACAGAAAGCTATAACACTCAGCAGCTGAAGAAGAGAATTCACAGCATCCTAGGTTTTAAATTATTAATTCGTATGAATTTGTTATCCTCTACTTTCCTTCAGAACTTTTCACTATGAAAGAAATTGTCCTTGTTGGTATGGGGTTGCTGTCAGTCAGACTTGCAGTGCTCTTCGCTCTTCCTCCAGCTAAGGAAGTAGTGTGGTCTGGTTTCTCTTTGCTAACCGGTCCCTTTCTTATGCTATACAAACCCCAGGTCAGCTATAACTTATTGCAGTAGATGAAGCAATCATCCAGGAATAAGACTTCATTCTTGTGAATTAACACAGAGGCAGGCCTTTCATGCTCACCTCAGATGAAGATTGTGTTTTGTCTACATCCAAACTTTAAATGAACTACTTGAGCGTTAAAATAATGATAAATGTTATTGAGTCATATGATAATGCTTATGTATTTGTTGTCACTTGCAATGTTTCATGTTTATTTAAAGGCAGTATTCAATATTTGATCTTAAATAAGACTAAGCAAGCAGAGAATTGCGTAGTAAACATATATGCACACTTTGTCACCATTCTTTGACCTTCTGTGTCTTCCCTGTTTTCAAGAAGCACTGATTTGAATTTGACTAGAAGAATGTTCTTTTGTGTGATTTTTTTTTCACAGTAGTGTAAATTAAGACTAGATTAATGTGGAATTTCCTTACTTTTTTTTTGTTTGTTTCTTTGACTGTGACAACATTCACTATGGGCAGTACAACTCTGGGTCAACTAGGTGACAGACCTGGACACTTATATAGAGCCCTATCTGGGTCACTAAATTATAGATTTGATCAAATGATGATGTCCAAAAGATATTTACCCTTTCCCTACTGCCTTATTGAAACATGTTCTGTTTTAGGGCAATTGCTTCATGAAGGTCCAGCCTTTCTCCAAACTTGGGGAAAAGAGATGTTATTAAGACAAATTGAGTCTTCAAACATCACTGTTTGATTCATGTAGTATGTTGTTTTTACTCTCTGAAAGTTTCTAGGTATTTCAGTGTTGGAACAAGGGAGTAATTCAAAGTATATTAAGTGATTAAAAAATCAAAATGATCACAGAAAATTTCATTTCATCAAACATCCTGCAAGAAAAACAACTGAACATCATAAGGCTCTCATCTTCCATTGTATATCCTTTGTTCAGATTGTACAATACTTTGAGTACTGGATTTTATACTAACATGGGATTGAATAGGTGATAAAAATAAAGTGTAGTAGTGAATATTATCAGTATTTGGCATTTAGAAATCAAAACATGACTATTTTGATTAAGCATAGAGGTCACTTGATATATTCCTGTTTCCCGCTTTTATGAGCGTAACTCAACATATTCTTTTTCCGTCAAAACTCATTCTCACAAATTCAGAATCTTAAGTCATAAAAACTTGGGATTTAGTTGGTTCAGATTTTTGTCTAGAGAAATAAGTCTTGCAAAGACTTGTGTTACAAAGAACCTAGTGGAAGAATAAGAGAAAATGGACACAGTGGTAGCATGAGCACAGCCCTCACATATTTCTTTAAGAATTTGGGTCTAAACGTGTTGCTGAAAATAACAAACTTTAAAGTGAATGTGCTGTATTATTCAGGGAACCATATGGTGCTAACACCTTTACTGCTTGGATCAGTCTACCACTCAGATTGACTTAACAGGTAAGGAAATGGAGCTTGGTCATTTGAAGTCAGTGAGAGGTCCGCCACTGAGTTCGATCAGAAAAAATAGGACCTTTGCTCCCTGCCTGATACTTCCCACAAAACTTCTGTATTTTGAAAGGTGCCTTGCTGAGACTCGACATCTTTGAAAATTTATATCTACTTCTCTAAGTAAAAAATTATAAACATATGAGAGAATGAAAAGAAAAAACCCACAAAACTAGAATAAGGGCATGAGGGAAAATGCCTGCCTTTATAGCCAATGATTATGGTTTATCTTTTGGTGATCTTAGTAGTTCTTCAATCTCCTTGGTCTTAAGTGGTATCAATAGTACAATATATTATCTTCCGATACATGTTAGGAAGCTGTAAAAAATAACTGCTTTTTCTATACTTTTTCTAATAAACTAAATTAAGTGTTCTTCATTCTTAAGTACAAATAAAATAGGAGAAATATGTTTTTAAAAGAAAGTAATTTTTCAAAATTGTTGTTAAATTGAATTTCCTCTTTCCTATTGCTAGCTGAAAAAAACAGATTAGTCTACATATATTTCTCTTTTGGCAGCACAGGGAATCCTCCAATAATGACCTAAGCAGTTAATGAGCAGTCACAGTTTCTAGTGACATGAAGTCATTCCTTCATAAGACTCATCTTGTCCTATACTGAAACTAATCAAGAAAACCTTTAAAGAATAAAAGTGAAGCACAAGTCTTGAAACACAGCTGGTCATTTTTTCGTTAAGTACTTCTCTGCAGTATGGAACAACACCATGTAATGACCAAAAACTGCCTAAAGCCTCTCATGCAGGCAGTGTAGATGTTATAGATTCAAATAAGTTAGTATACTAAGGGAGAATTTGATCCAAAGATGATATAGGATGAATTCTTACAATCATACTTTTCTGTTGTTTTCCATAGATGGCCTAGGGATGTTTTCAAATTCCTCCTGACAACCTGCCAAATCGCAGAATGGGGCTACTCAGCATCTCCATTCCATGAAATGTTTTGCCGCATGCAAACTTTCATCTTACCTCTCAGTGCGCTTTTGTGTTCCAATATGCTTATTTTCAAAGGTGTAGGCATTTTGCGAACATTAAACTACAACAAAACTTAATCATGTAAACGACAAAGTTCAGAGTCACAGGTAATCCTCTGCCTAATGGCACACTTCTTACCAGTGCATGGTTTGATGATGATAGGAATCGTTTTTTGTCGCATTATACCCTACAAATTCAGAGCAGTGAAATCTGACTTGTATCAGTTGTACTTAGAATGGATTTATTTTCCTCATTGTGTATGGCTTAGAGCCAGATTGAATTATAATGTCTCTCTGATTTATTTTCTGTGCATTAGAAATGGAAGAAGGTCAAATGTATCCAATAATGTTCTCTCTGTGGAAAAAAGGTACCACAGAGTGAATTCAAGATGCAAGTGAGTGACACCGAAAGCCTTTTTGTCCTGACTCGTAGCTCTAGTGTTAATAGCTGTTATCCCTGGACTGGTAGTTTCCAGTTACTGTCAAAATGACCTGACATGTTGGTGGCAGTATGAAATGCGATCATCGGATAATGAAGATTACTGCTTGTCTACAAGGTTTCTTGCTCTAACTATATTAATAATTCCTTTGAATGAAAGTGATTTTTTTTTTTTCAGAGGCAAAACCAGTTTCAGTATAGATGTTTAATGGGACGTAGAAGATGTGGCCATTCCAGCGCGCTAGAGTACCAATTTCAGAACTTTCTTGATTAATTTCCTTACTTTGAAATCCTAGCTAATCAAATTAATTCCAAACTCATTGTAATTTTGGGGAGTATTTCTGCTGATTTCAATAATCTCACCAAGAAGTATAAAAAAACCCCCACCAAACCTGCACAAAGAAGAGAATATATTATTTTAAAAGACTTAAAAGGAAATCTGGATATTTATTTTAAAAAGTTATGGTTAAGGTATTTAATGTTTATTATTTTTTTGGTTCAATATTTATTTCATAACTTTTCTACTGAAAGACTCGAACTTAGAATTTCCTTACCATTTAATGCCTGGCTAAATATTACTTAATGTCAATCATATTTTTATTTTATTTAGATTTAATTTTTATATGCTATCAGATAAATGTAAAATATTGCCACTTGCTTTCATTAGGCTAAAATATTTCCTAGGAGATATCCCAGTTCAAGTTGGATTGGTGTATTTCAGTTCAGCTTCAAGAGTATTACAGTAACCCTCCCCTGTACACTACAAGCTTCTCAAACTAAACTTCTCTAACCTTGGCAAAAACACAGGATTTTTAAATAGCATTTAAATGAATTATGAAAAATATTATATATGACTTCAGATTTTTCCCTATTAGTTTGCTTTAGATAAATAAAAGAGGCTCTGTATCTTGTATCAAGCCAAACCTATCTTTATGATTCCTATACTTTCATCTGAGCTCACAGCAAAGGAAAATGGCACATGCTGAGCAACTTTTTATGCTCATGGTAATCTCACTGTGGCAGATTTACTTTAATCTGTCAATGATTCATGTTTGACATAGACTTGAATTAATGTTAAGAGAATAAAAAGAATAGGCAAACCTTTTCTCTTTAAACTCAGGATGCAAAACAGGGTGATGAATACCTCTAGCCAAGGCAATTAATATATCAAAGAATGTTCCTTAGGCTAGACCCAAAGATCAGGTGCTCTTGCCATGAGGGAGAGGAATTTATTTGGAAAAAAAAAAAAAAAAAAACCAGGAAAACTAAACTAAAAATGATAGTTTCCACTTTCCCTCAAGTAGGGGAACTGCAGTAAAAGTTGACTAGGTTTACACAAAATGGAGACATAATGGACAAATGCATAGCCAGTTTCTGTAGCAATAATTAACATGAAATAAGCCAGTCAAACACAACAAAGGTGTGACCAGATGAAGAGAGAGGGTGCTTTAAGTCTAGGATTTTGACTTCCACTCAGTGTATTTCTATGCAATTGATCCAGTGTCTATTGAAGTTAGTGGAGAAACTCCCATTGATGTGAATGCTGCCAATGCAGTAACAGTCTGGCCAAATTTGTGACATCCCCCTCTTTAAGGGGTAATGCTGGAAGCTTTGTTGTTTCAGATCTACTCCATCTGAAATCAGTTAGATGCCGTAAGCATGCGTGTTGTATACCACTGATGTTTAGGCGGTTACTCTTGCTTCCCGATCCAGGAGACTGAAACTGTGCAGCATTCATAGGAGAGAGGAGGATTTACGTATGTGCCTCCCAGCCAGAGAACTCACTTCCAGATTAGTACTATAGTAATTTTTCCTTTTAACTAGGTAGAACGAAGAACATGATAATACTACTATCAGCATGGTTATAAATGTTGTGCTCCATAAAGCTGGCACACAAAACTGGTCTGCCTGATCATTGGGAAGCTCTTGCATGGGTCAATGTTGACTGAGCTAAATCCTAAAGAATGCTTGTTGAGTTGTTCTTAGACAAATCTCCAAATTAAGCTAGGGCATATTTCCCTTGAATAATCACGTTTGAATTTACTCTTTTACTTTGGAGAAATACTGATTTGGCAATATTTATACAAGGGCTATTTTGAGGTTTCATTAAAAATTAAGAAAAAAGCAATGCCTGTCCCCCATGTTTTTACTAGTAAAAAATGCTATCGTTTCTAGAAGCAAATTACCATGTTAACTCTTGTTTACCTGTATTCATGTCAAGGTTAAAAGAATAGAGCATAGTGGAGAGTTAGGAAACCTCAGTGTCGGCATGAGGTAAAGTACACCAGCATTACAGTTCTGCACCGATCGCAACTAATAAGTTCAAAACCTCATCAGCTAAGGTTTTTGTACCCTTGACTTGAAATGTAAAGGTTAATGCAGAAACAATCACTTAGCACTGTTAAACCTCTTCCTTGTCAAATCGCATATCACTAATGAGTTTTTGACTGCAAGTTTGGCTGTGTAAATTGTCAGATTCTTCTGCATTTATACAGTATGAACAAACACTGGGGTAAAAACGCCAGTGTCATGGTAACTTCTGCACTTTAGGTTAAATAAACATAATTTTCCTTTTTACTAAAAAATAACTGCTAGTAAATAAAAAAAGAAAACACAAGCAAACAGCAGATGGAATATTTGAACTAGTACATACAAAATAATTATTCAGCACTGCAGACTAGTCTTTTGCAAAGCCTTAAATAATATATGGAGAGAGACTAGAAATCCCTGGCAGGGAAGTTTTGAATTTTGTCTTATATGCCCCTCCCCAATATTTTCTTTGAAGCTTTCTCAAATTTATAGCATAGTATATCTTTTAGTCTAATTCAAACATTTTTTTTGCATCAAAAACTGTAGCCAGGCCAATACTTTTCTTTAAACTTGTTGTTCAAAGGGGCAAAAATGCTAAAATTTGTTGTTTAAAAACACACGGCTTCACATTAGTCAAGGTGCGAGACTTTTTTTTCCTTTTTCTTTTTTAAAGAAAACCAACCCAGAATGTTTACACAGAGAAATTTCAAATGATCCTTTCATGAAGTAGTTTTGGAAATAAACATTTGTCCTCATAATGTATTTTTTAAAAAGATAACATTATCTCTGTATTTTTTTTATTGTACATTCAGTGAAACCATTTTTTGCTCAAAATAGTGATAAAACAGATAGATGTTTTTGTTTAGAAAATGGATGGCAATCAACTAGTTAAAAATCCAGCAATTCTTAATTGGAAAGTAACTAGTAAACGGCACAGACTTTTTATGTTACAAAATTCTTTAGCTGAATTACAAAATATGTGAAGGAAAGTACAGAATGATTTGAGTTAGAAAGAAAACTAGAAAACAAAGGTATAAAGACATACTATATTAAGCCCTGAGGCAGTGCACCTTATTTATACAACAGAGAATGTCTACAGAATAAGCAACCAGCACAACAGAGGTATGACTAATAGATAGGTATGAATCAGTAGATTTGTATTCTTCTCACATATCCCTCTTCCCAAAAGCAGAGAAAATGAAAGAAACCCCCTCCTGAGCTCTCTCACCCATTCATCCTTTTCAAATCTGATGCTCACAGTTATGATAGTTAAATTTTAGCTTTGGGCAACCCAGGGTACAAATCTTACATGACCTCTTCCAAACTAAATCATGCCCTTATGACTCATTTAGTTTTCCTCTCTTTTTTTTTTTTTCCTCCCTTCATGGAGGAGACTGTATCCAGGATTTCTCTGTATAAAAATAATAATAATAATAATTTTTAAAACCCACAAAAAAAACCAAAACAAAATAAAGATCTAGAACTCTGATCTAGTTGCTATCTAAACCTAAAGAGTTAAAGCTTAGGTTTCCATGTCATGAGATCTGGATTATTTCTAGCTCACGGTCTTCCTGCTTCAATTTAGTTGCATGGAAGGGACACGTTCTAAATATCAGGTTTGTTAACTACCCTGGAGTGCCAATAAATCAATATCTAATTGCAGTGCTGTTAAAATCAATTGACTAATTTGTCTTTAAGGTTTTCATAGGGAGGCAACTACAAAGAATGGAAAGCACCATTTCTGCCATGATAAAACAGCCCTAATAAAACAGGTTCAAGATGGCAGAGAAATCAACGTTTCAGCAAGTGGCTTTGTCTCTAAAAACATCTCAGATGTTTTATCATTAACATTCAATGTAAGGTCAGATCTTCCAGCTTTTTCACAAATGTCGTACTTGTGGATTACTTAGAGGTATCAAATAATTATATTTCTTGTGCTAAAGATATTGTCATAACCAGTTTGTGCATCTATTACCTTAAGTGTTCTTTCTACGCAGCTGGGGTGTTGAGAAGTACTCCAGTGATTCATAGGCCTTGTCCTGGATCTGTACAAGAGCATATTAACCTTGGTGGAATACGTAAAAGAACAGGGTCTTGACCTTGCAAAAGTTACTGCATGTGCAAGCTTCCTCTGTGGGACTCCATGCATTTCCCTTGGATACTATCTGAAACCCATATATGGGAGTATTGGTTTGCAGAAGGGGAATGATGTGAGCTTACAAATAATATTCTCCTAATTATTTTGCCTTTCAATGTAATATAAAAGCACTGCAATCTGCTTTCAGCTGTGAGTTGAGCTAGAGATGAGTACAGTGGACTTGTATAAAGTATTATTGCTCTTACCCCAACCTCCTTCTGTTTAAATATTCTTATTTTGCCTCTGTAATTAATAACAATGTGTTTTCCTCATGTTCATATCTACAGTTGGGCAATGACAGAAACAAATGCATATGTGATGAACCTGAAGTGAAAGTAGGTGGGAGCAAATTTGCCAAGAGTCTTATTTCCAGTTGACAGGTCCTGCCTCTTGTGACATTAATAATGCTTCAAGAGTGTTGATATAAATCAAGACATAGCCAGAAGCAGCAACATAGACAGGATGGGGAAGCATCAGCTCTGTTGGTTTTAGTATCCCCAGAGCTGATAGTAAGACTGCAGCTCTCAGCTGTGAGTACCTTCTTCCTTATCCCAGAAACTTGTACAACAAGCATGTTCCACGTCTGCCTGTACTATAATGAATTACATTAGGCATTCCCAGGGCTAAGTCAGAAAACTTAGTTTAAAATTTGATCCAAAATCCTGTGGTTTTAAAAAAAGTCTTTTAACTGACTTGGTGGGCTCATTCTCAGCGTGTCACTGGCACTACTTCTCTGGCTACTTTTATGCCTTGGGAGGTCCGTGTTTCTGGAGACTTTGAAATTAAAATACCAGCTTGATCCTCAGCCCTGATATAAGAAATCACATGTTAAGCTTCAACAAATAAGAGTGTAGCTGAGAATCTTGCAGAGTTTATGTGCAACTCAGTTGGTTATATGCCTTACACTGCTTCGCAAGCAAGGGTGAATATGAGCTCCTCTGGGTACTGCAGAGCCCCTCTCATCTTTTGTCCGTGATATGTTATGTGTAAGAGATTAATAAAGAACAGGACAATCTACAAGCTGCAGAGTGGAAAGGAATGAGACTGGGGCCAAAGTAAGTGCTTGTAGTACTGTGCTAGAGTCCCTGCCTAATGATGAGGTGCCTTTTGGAAGTGAAGGGCGTTTCCTTTCCTGTATGTAGCATTCTGTTCCTAAAATATGTATTTAACACCTGCAGCTGCTGATTCTGCTTTTCTGGTGTCCCATGGTTAAGATAGCAAACACCAGAGGATAATATTCTGGCAGAAACTACTTTGCCTGCACTTTTTCCTCCATGAAAGATGCACGAAGGTCAAAAGACGTCAAGGGAGATTTTGTGGACAAGAGAGCTCCTACATTTCTGTAGTGGAAGGTGAATGCCACAGTAGCATATGAGAAATTGGCATTAGTTCCTTTATTTGCGCATGTCCTTGCAGAGACCTCATCTCCACTAGCGTGTGGGGGTTTCTCTCCTGGCTGACAAAGTTTTGTAACTCTAAAGCCATTTTTCCCTCTGAACCAGCAGTGATCTCTGGTTTCTTAACCTGCCCAGCCCCTCCCTCTGCACTGCTTTTCTTTCTTGCTCACTGATCTCAGTCCCTTTCCTCACTTAAGCGCCCTTGTAAGGGATTCTTCCTTCCTCTTCTCTCTCTCCTGACAGCTTTTACTCTGGAAGCTATGTCCAATCTGTTTCCTGACACCTGCATCAGTCCTTTCTTTGCCTTGCTACATGTATAGCCTCCATTACAGCGGTATATAGTCTCTAAGCAAAGGCATAATCTTTTCAATTAACAGTGAAATTTGCTATAAATTCTAGAGGAGTAATTCCCTCTTTGATGTACTTGATGTCAGCATCAGTTAGATCTGTGTACCAAAGAGGAACGTTGCTTCAAATCTGAACACCAAGGATACTAAACGGATGGAAAGAATGCCCTCTAGACCTTGAACTTCCCAGGAAACTCTCGTTTGCTTCCATCAGGGTATTGAGAAAAGGAAATTAAATGGCTTAACATCTGCACTCTCTTTACTGAACTGCAGTTGCTGAGTTTAATGCAACATTTATGCCTAACAGAATAAATCGGCTGTGCAGCATGTGAGCTTCTGATTATAATAAGATAGGACAATAACCAATAAGACATGAAGCCACATCTCCAACAATGTGATAAGACTGAGAGAGAAAAAAAGATTTTAAAAATACATTTCCTCTATCTTTGAGGAAAATTGACCTTGTGGCGACCTTGAAAATCCATATGACCATTCTACAGCAACGCAATAGTAGCAACTCTTACTATATCTTTCTGGACAAGATTTCTGATCGCAACTATCACAGAATCCTGAAACTCCATGGCTGGGAAACTTCTCTCCACATCTATGTCTGCTTTGATGGTAAACATTTGAAATATTGCCCTCACAACACTTCCTTGGGTTGTACACTTTAGTACATTTTCTGACGTTAATAGTCTTAAACTTTCTGGTTTCAGATGTGAGCAAGTTTCTTTACGTTCCTGGTTTCCAGGTTTAAGTTCCCTTCAATCTTGGTTTACCTTCAGCAGGCTTTTATGTTTCTAGGGAACAAACTATGCCAGTTTTAAGAGTTTAGCCTCATCTAAAGTTCTCTATCAAACTGTGTCTTAGTTCCCTAACAGTTTGCTTTCCCCCTCACTTCAAATGAAAGAAGAATTTGTGACTAGAATTTGTGGCTACTTATTACACGTTATACTGTTAAATTGTCTTTTTCATACAGACTATCTTTAAAAATTTTACATTTTATATTATAATTTCTTTTTTTCCTTTTAAAATGTAAATAAATCCCCCACAAACAATATCTGATGATGGATTCTTTTCATTTATATAACCTTGCCTTTACCAGGTGCATTTATCCCAGAAAGACCTGGCAAGCCCCAGGGTTCTCATTTTTCTTGTAATCTCCTTTCATTGGCATCTAAAGTGGCATTAAGCACACAGACATTTTGACCTTGAAGTCTTCTTGATAGAACAGAAAAGCAAGACCCCTTAAATAATAAAAGAGGCAGTCCATAGTTTTATGGTTATAAAATAAGATCCCATTTCTTTTCAAATGCTGTGGTTATTTTTCAGTGTCTACATTGCTGCCTCTTTGGAGAGTTACAAGTTTGTTTCTTTCATCTCCTGAAAACACAACTAAAGTCTTGAAGGCATCTTCTCTTTTAAAAAATACACCCTGTTTTAATTTCTGGAAATGCTAGTTGTCTTTCCCCATCTTTACCTTTCCCTTCTTCCAATATTAAACACTACTCTTTTTCTGTTACCTTTTTTTTTTTTTGTCTTTTCTTGACAAAATGCTTTGTTTTATACTGTCTTGCTCCTTTTTGACTAAAGATCCTGTAGCTTTTTGGATATTCAGTATTAGTCCTTAAGTGCTCAGTGCACAGACTTTATAAATACTATATTAGCTTTCTCTTTAACAAAAAGAACCAAAATGTCCTATTCTTATTAGAATACCGCGATGAAAACTCATGTAATTTACTTCTGGTACAGTCTCTCATTAGAGAAATGGAAAGGTGATTTTATAGTCTGAATCTGTACCTTGATAATGTAATAGCATATGTCTCATTGACAGAACACAATAAAATAGGTTTCATTGATACACACCCCAGTTTCATTTTAATAAGTAAAGAGTTCACAGTATTCCAGACAATTCGTTCTGTGATCAAGTGTTGGCAGAGGCTTTTAAAAAACCTTGCCTGCTGGACATATTCTCCTACATTTCCCTGTGGCACATAAAGCATTTAGGACTAATTACCACCATCACCTTTAGAAACCATGGCTTGGAAAACTAGGGAAGAGAACAATTGGATGCCGCTGTTGCAGTTACGTGGCAATGACCTCTCTAGGCCCAGGGAGCAGCCATGTGTCTGAGCTCTTCAGAACAGCTCCACATCTTCAAGGAGAATGAACCCAGCACAGCATGAACAGAAACCTCGCCATGAGTTCGTGAGCCTCAGCTCACAAAGCAGCAAGCTGAGCGTCTTGGGTACCTCTTCTGGGGAGGGCTGCAAATCAGAGTGAACAGGTTGCTTTTAAAAGGGACTGAAATCTCTGTTTTTTTCATGCATACTGGGTACAGTAGGATGGAGTGGGGAGGCTTACAGAACCTGAAAAATTGTATTTTAGATATTAGTTACAGCTTGTGAACTATTTCGATGTAGTAAACTTCTCTTGAGTGAACCTTCTCTTGAAGCAAGTGCTATGCCAGGTCGTCTCTGTGTAGTATACCAACTCTCAAAAAGCGATGAGGGCACAGCTTGGTGTAAGCTTCTTGTCCCTTAAATGCTAACGTATAAGAATTTTTTATTCTCCCTCTGTGCTTCTCTTTTTGCACTCAGTTGTTCATTCTTCACATTCTCAGCTCCCGTTTTGTCCTATTTCTCACTGGAGTTTCTCCTCCCTCACTGATCCTTCATTGTAGTCTCTCCTAAGCAGAATAACAATCAGGTGACATTCAGTTTCATATCAACCTTTTCAAAACAGAGCGTTCCAGCTGATCTAAAATAAGCAGCTTGAATATACTATTTACAAATTTATACACAGATGTATTACATATAAATCAAAATTAAAACACTTGAGGAATTGTTTTCGAAATTTCAGCATACATATAAATTTACAAGGCTAGCCCTTAGCCTTGGAAAAAACTTCACTGGAATTAAAGTGTGTGCAGTTGACTATCCCATTACTAGATACCCTGCAGACACTAATTTTTAATGTTGCAGAATATGGACCTTATTATGATACCTAGGACAAAATTGCTGAGATTAGATGTTTATCCTGTGTTGTAAAATTACGTACGATCATATTGTTGTCTGTGGTTTTGTATGTCTGTGAATTGCATATATGTAAAGATTAAATAGATAACATTTAAATAGGAAATTTGTGTGCACATAGAATCTAGTTCCATAATACCGCTACAGACAATATCACTGTCTCCAAAGTGTCTGTCCATCCTTCTTCAGCAAATCACTTAACATGTGTTAGGTCCTTTATTTTTATTAAATGCACACTTCTAAGCCCATACGTATGTACTCTAATAAAGATAAAAGTGAGTTTATAGTCTGAATTAAGATATATTGGCATGATCCTGTACCACTGAAGTCACTGGAAGTTTAATTATTGACTTTATCAGTCACATGAGTATTAATGGCTGAAAGCTGGGACCTCATCTATACCTGCAAACTTAGACAGCCTTTCCCAGTAAAAAGTTTTAGATGTATAAAACTCTGTCTGCAATTCTAAAATTTGGCCATGTCAAATCAACTCCTGAAGTTTTATACAAAGTCAGATACTTCATCTAGTATGTATGATAGTTTGAATATCATAGAATGGTTTGGGTTGGAAGGGACCTCAAAGATCAACTAGTTCCAACCCCCCTGCCATGGAAGAGACACCCTCCTCTACACAGGTTGCTCAAAGCCTCATCCAGCCTGGCCTTGACACTTCCAGGGATGGGCATCTACAACTTCTTTGGGCAACTTGTTCCAGTGCCTCACCACCCTCAATGTAAAAGCTGCTTCTTTATATCTAATCAAAATCTCCCCTCTTTCAGTTTAATCTATTGCCCCTTGTCTTATCAATATATACCCTTGTAAAAAGTCCCTCTCCAGCCTTCCTGTAGGCCCCCTTCAGGTACTGGAAGACATACACATACCATATGTGTATGTATTGTGAATTACAGGTACATAATTCTGGCTTGTTTCACCTGTATAAAGCTACATATGTACGCTAAAGACCTGAATTTTGTGGTGGATTGTAACCAGACCAGGGTAAATACTGAGAAATGCTTTTTCCATAGTTGTGTTCTCTAGCTGATTCTTTTATATTAAAACTACTTTCACAGTAATGTCTTTAGAAAAAAGTCTTCAAACAACCATTCAGATTATCACATGAAACAACTCATGCAATTTTACCTTCTCACAGAAGACTTAAATCTCTCTTGAAAGACATAGTTAATTTTAATGATTTTTCTCCAGAACTATCTTAACTTTTAGGACTAAAGATGATATTAGCCATGACAAATGACATCAATTGAAATGTACTTTTTTCTTCAAGGTGATGATGTAATTTTGTATTAAAGTGACCTTTTTAGAAATGTTTTCACTATAATGATTCCTGTCCTTTTTGCTCAGCAATCAGAACAGCAGAACTGGCATAAGCTTGTTTCAACTGCTTGATGTTAATGCTTGAAGGGAAGTGAGCTGCACAATATACGTGTCTGTAGGATGGTGACAGTGAATACAGGTGAGTGCCAGCACCAATGAGCTATGCAAATTTAGAATCCTAACCCGAGAGGTTAGTAAGAAAGAGGACCTGGGCCTCACATGACTGAAAATACAGTCAAATTGCTATCTTGAATTTAATTAAATACGTTAAATTTATTAGGAAGAAGTTTGTTGTCAAGTGAATTGGATTTCTGCCATGTGTATGGGCTGATTCATGTTTTTATATAGGCAGACCGATCTTGAGTGTATTGGAAGCGTGGCACCTAGAAAAACTGCGATTTATGCTTGTAAATGATACCCATTATATAGTTATAAAAACATACCTATATCTCTAAGAAACTGACTGATAGCTCCTTATGCGAAGCCATCTTATTATGAGTTTTCCTAATAGAAGTAATAAGGATGGCAGTGATCTTTTGGAGTCTCTGGATGAATGTTGCATTAAAGATATTTCTATTTAAAAGGGAGAAGCATGGCTAAATTTTACTGAGCAGAAATTTATTCTAAAAAACGTAAGTCAAAACCTTATACCATTCAGATGAACACAGTTACAAAAAAAAAAAAAAAAAGGTCCATTCCCACTTTGAAAAAGAATTTGGAGAAGTCGTAACACTAAGGTGAGACAGGTGCTTGGATTAGATGCCCCATATGACCTGTCTGGCTTTAGAATGTATAGGCAGTGCTGCAGGCTTATTTTCATTTGAACACTGTTAAATATCGTATCCATGAAGGCAACATACTCAGCAAAACAAACTCATTATGGCAGGTTTTGTTTTTTTTTTCTTTTCCCCTTAGTTTTGTTTCCTTAGTTTTCATTGTAGAGAAGAAAATAATCTTTAACATGTAAAGCCGTGTTTATTATCTCCTGTTTGTAGGAGGAGAGGTAGCAAAATTATTTCTGTGATATTCTTTCAACTGTGAAGTGTGCTTTTTCATAACAACTCTGTGATCTTAATGTTTTAGGAAATAAATCAGAAATAGAGAATATAACAGAATTAATAGAATCTGTTTAAAATTAAGGTTGTAATTACAAGCTATCCTACTACCAGGATTTATTTCATAGAGCATATGGTTTCTCTAATTAAGAATACCACTTTATTTTTTATCATTTAAGCCGCATATAATACTTAAGTTCTATTTGGTGTTACCAAACTTATCAAATGTGCCTGGTTTTGCACCTGAATTTTTGTTTTTGTTCAATTCCCTCTTCTTAAAGCTGAAATTTAAAAAAAAAAAAAAAAAAAAGCAACCAAGATATAGAATAATATTTATCTTTGAAGCTAATGCTGGACTTTCTTTTAGAATCCGTCTCTTATTCTCTTTTCAGTTTATAATCCAGAAGTTTAGTGCTTCCATCTGTTTGAAAGTGTTCATCTGATGTTTTTCTTTATTTACAGCTGTTGTCTCTCATTTCTTCAGTCTACAAGATGATGCATTTATTACACAATTATTGCTGTGTCAGGTATCCTGAATGTAATTTGAATAATAACGTTAAGAATAGCTGTGGTTGTTGCGATAAAGCATAGGACATAGTTTGCTCCTTTAGAAAGCAACGTTCTATGTTTTGCTCTATTGTCTACATAGTGAGAAAAACTCAAAGAGTTTAAGTAGACTAACAATCTAGGAGCTATATTTTATGAGAAAATAAGCTAGGGTTTACTCCAGAATTTTAGTCTTCCTTGCTTTGCTATGTATATCTACTAGAAGGCCCAAATCTTGTCTGCTGTTTATCAGCTTGAATATTGGTAGACAGATTATGTTTTGGTTTATTGCATATGCAGGATGGAAAAGGATTAAAAGAGCATTTTTGCCAACTATATCCAATTCTGGAGATCAATAAGATTCTGGTGCTGAATCCAGGTTTGGCTGGGTCATGGTGCAGAAAGCGTATACGATATTATACTAAGCTAAGAAAAGAAATCAGTGTCATCCTGCACACGAGGGTTTAGGAAAAAATGTCTTTCCTTGATGCACCATTCTATGTTTACTCCCCTTCACTGCAGTATGTCTCTTGTGTGTTTTACACTGACCAGCAACCCAGCTACAGGGCAGGTCCAAAGACAACATAGCTACAGACATAGCCCTGAAAGAAAAAGGCCTCAACAAGGTCTCAGCTAGAAGACCTGCAGCATAAGTTTTGATATGTATTTCTTAAAACTGATCCTATGATATCTTGAGCAGCTGATGACTATCCTGTGTAGCTATTGACCATTCATGTAACTTTTGGAGCATTTAGCCTTTTACAGTTGGAAATTTTTGTTACTTCTGGGAAGTGAAGTTAGATGCTACCCAGCAGTTCCCCCTTGCCCTTGCTCAGGAAGCAATTGGTTTATCAAAATAGTAAGTCTTGCTTAGTCTGTCTCCAGCCTATTGCCCTTCCATTAAATAGCACTTAGTGCACAAGTTGTCTTTCTATTTTCAGTGGGATTACTCATGTGAATACCAGTTTATACAAGAAACATGGCAGAATCAGCATCTAAATTGTCCACAGTCTGGTTGTTATGACATTAAAGTTTGTCTTGGATTTACCCGCAACTGTATGTTCTAAAATTGGGACATAATTCAGGCTCAATAGACAGAGTTAAACAAACAAAAAAATTTGCTCTTGTTTGAATTCCAGCATCCTTCCAGTTACAAAAAAACCCCAAACCAAACCAAAATCCCAAGCAAATGAAATCCCAAAAGAAAGAAGTAGAAAAGTCGTGGAAATTTCAGATCATTGATATCTTTCTCTTATTATGTGGGACTTTTTGCAAAGCAAACCTACCCATAGTCCTCTTGTATTTTTAATTCATATGCTAGGCATTCTTTTAATCAATATTTTTGGTAACAAGAAGTCCAGCCTGTCCTCTTTGTACTTATTCTGTACATTGGCTTATCAATAATCATTCAAACGATTTTAGTCATCTACTGCAAAATGGAGAAGCTATTCTTTGTCTCCACTGTCAAAAGCGCTTCTAAAGTTGTCTGTTCACAGGTACATGAATATTTATCCAGATGACTTTTCAAGGCTTCTTTGGCCCTAGATTCTTAATGGAGAATAATATTCCAGTTTAAATGAGTTAAAATTGTTTTCTTTTAATTTAGTAGGAAACATTATCACTATGTATAAACTAATGCTTACACAGAATGATAAAATTGAGGATGCTTATTTTAGCTGAAGGTGCTGCGAATTGCTGATTTGTTTGGGTTTTTTTTAACCTGGAAATGTAATCATATGGCAAAATGCAAAAATTGTAAGCAAGGTATAAACATTAGTGAATTGTAAATGAAAGTCAATTAGTAACGTGCTCTTAACTGCTATTTGCCTTCTTAAATTGAAATATGAAGATTCATACAAGACATCTTTAAGCAAAGTCACGTAAGATATAAATTTTGTGAAGATATTCTTTAATGATGTCAGTAAGAAGAAGGAGACATTGAGCTATATTCTTTACACCACTGGAGCTGCCAATGTCTACAGCTGAAGATTTACCCTATTATCGCATTGTACGTGGAACAAGATAGCATACAGTCTGCATTCAGGTCCTGGATCTGACCATGTCCCTTCTGTATCACCTCAGGTTCTCATTGGGAAAAGAGCTGTAACAAACAGAGTGTACTGAGATCTGTCGAAATGTGTCACACTCGGTCAGGTATCTGTAAAACGTACAGAGATCTACACACGAACAGCACTTAGGAGGTACGACGTGTTCACAAATAAGCAATTTTCTAAAGGAAACCTTTAACAAGGGTGGTCCTTGTATGTTATCCATTCTCTGCAGCATCTTAAAACTCTGTGCTCAGGGTCATCTTCAAAAGCTGAATTTGTGAGTAAGCATGAAACGGATTTGTCAAGCTGCTGTCCACAAAGTATTTAACAATCTATGTGGTGAAAGGTGAAGGAACAAAACAGATGGTTATAGCTTGAACATTTATTAGATTTCAGCTACCAATTTGTTTAAAACAGGATTATGTTGTTTAAATAAAGTAACGTATAATTCATATGAGACTTAGGAACTGTCTCATTTGATCATACAGGAATCTTACAGAGACAATATTTGTTATATATATATGTGTGTGTTTGTGTATATATATATATATATCAGGAAAATGCAAATAATTCAGTGACTGAAATGGATGGCTCTCACTAGCATCTCAGGGCCTGTTGTGTGAACTCCGTAAAAAGGAGCCTTTGTTTCCATAGGCAACAGAGCTGCTGTGGCACTATGGATCAAACACATCCGGATTTACTTTTATGCCTCTGAGGTAAACAGTTGCCGGCTGCACTACATAAATACTGAAAGGAAAACTCTCTTGGTAAAAGACCTGACCAGCATGAGCTGAGGGTAACTGCAGGCTGCTGAGAAGAGCCTGGCTCAGGCAGCTCCATGATTAAGTACCCTGGGAGAGTGCTACATACACTGCCATTTTTTGCCTTTTCTGTCGTTTAGTGCTCTTACTTTTTTGTTGTGTATTTCACAGCTTCAAGACTCGTTAAAACAATATTTAATGTGACCATTTTTCCCTCACTTCTGGGGGAATATGTTTAGGTTGTCTTTTCATAGTGAGGTTGGGGAAAGAATTATGAAATGTTTCTGCTTTTCACTATTTGAATTGCAGAATTAACTGCAGCCTTGGATCTCAGCCATCCCAAACTGTTGTGGACATAGCTAAATAGAGAGTTTTAGAAGACAAAGTTCAAATCTTGCTGGTCTTTTGAAAGCGTACCCTTCCATTTTAACCAGAGTGAAATAAATTCAAACAGCATATGAATGAAGGCACATGAATAATGACCTTTAAATAAAAAAATGAGATGTCTTATGATTGTTGTTGTACAAGAAAAATGAAGCGTGAAGATCACGGAGAAATGCTAGCTACTGACAAGTTATGTTTGAATTTGCTGAGTTTGCTTATTCATCTGATTAAAATTGTGCCATTCTATGCAATCCATGTTTATTTTATTTTGCATTCCCTATTTATCTTGCTAATGTTTTTGTTCTTTGGAAGGCAGATTTTCAGTGGTAGGAGCCATGGAAGCACTGTATGCTCCAGTGATTCAACACAAGCCTAATCCTGAGTTAAGTACATAACATTTTACAGATGTTGCAGGAAGAATTTCATTGACTGATTTTTAAGGGCACTCACTGTCACAGCACTGAAACCACTTTTAACCCACAAAATAATAGAAATCATCGGGTTTCTGCCTCTGTGATATTAGAGACTTATAAAATATATTAATTTGGCTGTTAAAAGTGCTCTAGTGCTTACTTAAGCAGCTTAACAAAAAGTGAGACCTTGACCTGTACCCAGAAGTTTATGAAAAGTGAACTGTAAGAGTTTTGAGAAGCATGGAAACTCTCCTGTCAGAAGGCTGCTTCCCTCTTGCAGGTGCTGGTCTCTCAAACCACTGACTCCTGTACCACATAGATGTGGCACTGTGCATCACAGGTGTCCCGTGCTGAAAAAGCTCTCTCCTGCCTCTCGTGATGGGAGTCTCAACCTGTCCCTTCATGACCGTTCCACTGGGCTTCCTTTTCCAGTGTGTTTCTGCTGGCTTAACTTCTCTTCAAAAATGGATGCTGGAAGGTGCCCTCCTCTCTTTGACTTTCTCTGTCATAAGAAGTCAGGTAGTGTGATATTTTTATCTCAGCTGCTCTTGTCACAGAAGGACTCCTGGAATTCATATAAATGTTCTGTTTATTTGTTCTGATGATGATTATTACATCACAAAGTGATGAACACAGTCTGAATGGCAATGCATTTTTTTGAGTTCTGTGTCCTAGGTCTTGTACCACCTTTCTTGGTTAATATGAAAGCTTTTCAAGGTCAGCAGTGCCATACAGGTAATGATGAGCCTGAGGTAGGCTTATGTTAAATGTGTCCTCAGTGTTCAGGTTAATCTTTTCTTTGTGATTTTTTTTTTTTTCATAAATGAATACATAGAAAGGCATTGCCTGCATTACAAAAGTAATCTTTGTCTTAAATAGCATGGTAGTTTCTTTTTCTAATAAAAGACTAACCTATGCATTAAAAACCATAACATTCATTACAAAAATCATACTTAAAGTTCTTTATTTAGCAAAATGTAAATTTTGGGTGCTTTCAGGTTGTTTAGATGTAAAAAGTGTAGAGAGATAAATAAATATAGAGCAGCTTCTCTGCACTTTTCTGTTTAATCCAAAATTACACATTATTCTATGTGACCTAAATATGTGGAAAAAAATAAGTTAGTGAATTGTACAGATTACCAGTGTCTTGAAAGTGGAGATCAGTATACACAATGCTGGGCAGAATCCTGTAGTCCTTATTTGATCTTGTGAGCTCAGCCTGTTACCTTCACTTCCCATTTATTTTAGTGAGAAGCTGATTTTCATTAGCATGAGTAGCATTTGGTGTTATTTTGTAGAGATTTGCAAGGGTCAGTGTTTGCCAGAACAATTTCAGCTGCTAGGAAATCTTCTATCGTTATTTTTTGCTCTGAAATTTTTTAGTCTTCAACCACAATCTGACTTGTTCCTTAGGACTTGCTTATTATAAGGATCCAGGTGTCACATGTTTCCCTGAGCTTGAAACTGAACATAAAAACATAAAAGATTATTGTAAAAAAATACTGTTTATCTGTTTTTTAACAGAAATAATATTTTTGCATTTGTTTGGTCTGTGTGTGACTGTCTAAATGTCTTGTCTAATAACTTTTGAACCCACTAGCTGGTGTCAACCAAATTTGACAGAAGGGCAGAAGTATCAGAGATAATTGAGTTCTCTGTAGCATTGTAAAAATAAGACCCCATAAGCATTGGCTGAGGGAAAGACAGCAGAGAGAGCTCATGTGTTGTGAGAGAGGTTATAAATTCCCATTCCAGAGTAAAAGCTCGAATCAGAGCTTAAATCATGAGATACAAATCCACAGGAAACCAAGCCGCATTTATTTCAGGCTTCATTGTTTCACTTTTGTTTCTAATAACATCTTATGGGATTTAGAGATCAAAAAAATTTTAATCTTGTGTATTTGTCATTATTTGCACTGTTTATTTAGTTTTCACTGTCCAAACTCATTGACTAGAGGTTCTTTTTTCTTTTCATTTTTTGTCACCATCTAATCAAGCATCAATTTATGGGAGGTGCAAATGGTTGCATTTGCTCTGTAATTAGTAATTTCAATTCTGCTATCGCATGCTCTGAAAACATTCCTCCACTATTTCTTTTTTTTTTTTTTTAAACACAAAGCCTGGGGAGATTCTATGATTCTGTGTCACAATCTTTCTTTGAAAATTGATTTGAAAACTCTGCAATCAGTGAGCTGTGGAAGGTGCTCCCCTCACTGACTCTGGATTTTTGCATTAGAGCTGGAGAAATCATTCTGAACTCTCCTTTGTCTACGATAGGCATCTCACTTGCTTGAAACATAGGAAGGGGTTTCAAATCTGTGCTGATTTCTCTCTACTGACACTGTGTTTAAACTCCTGGACTTGAGCAGGTACTTGAACACACCAAACAAAGCCTTCACCTTTTCCAGTTGAATTCTTCCCCTGCCAAAGGCCATCTTCGTGCCCTCTTCCCTTCAGGAAAGAGATCTTCCCATTCTGTGACACCTTTCCTATGCTGGGAAGAAGACAGCTGTGAGAAGACATGGGAGCATGTGGTAATGTGCATTCTCAGTGACTGCTGACTTTGGTGGGAAATTACCAGTCTATGCTCTTTTTTTCTGAAATCTCCTCTGCATGTTAGATCCTGTCATGGATAAGGGGGACCGCAAACTCCTGCTTTCTCCTGTATTTATTGCGGAAGGATGAGCTGTGCGAGAGTGTGTACTCTGCCCTCTAAGTAGTGATCTCTGAGTCTTCTGACAGTGTCGTTGTAGATGGAGATTGTGTTCTCTTGATAGTCCTTAATTGTGCTAAAAAATTAAGTCAGATAAATTATCCTGAAAGGTTATTGTGTAATCGTGTATTCCAAGTAGTGTTTTAAAAACGTTTTATGTTTGGCACAAGCATTTGTTCAAAGTGAGGAGGAGCTGAGAGCAAGCAAGCAAAGACTGCAGATTTTTGGAGTTAACTTGCATGCGTATTGCTGAAGTGACTGTCATGTCACATATCTTCTTTGTGGGGTGTTGCTGCCATTTTATAACATGCTACAACCTAAGCAGCATGGTGAGTGACAGCATGTCAGCCTGACAGCGTAACTCACTGTCATGCACAGAGTATGTCCTGTAGTACTGAAACTTTCTCAGGCACTGGATAAACCATTTAAATTTGCTCCATGTTTGCACACTGAATGGTGAAAGAGTAGAGAGAAAGCTGTATTACAGGAAACAGAGAAGAGACTCCCACTTATAGGTTGCTTTCTGTTACCAGTTAATTCTAGTCCGGTAAGCATACATTTTGCACTTGTTTAGTATGATATTCCACCCCTTGTCCTTTGAAGAGAAGCCATGCATATTGGAGGTACTCACCAGCTGCACCTTTTATAAACGCAAGTCAGGGCTCTGACAGATCAGCTTTGGCAGATTTAGATGCAGTGATAGAATGCTAACCCTTTACACCTTGCTTCTCAGCTGGAAGTAACTACCTGAAGAGCAGAGGCAACAGACTGGATGCATCATGTAGCTCATAGTCCAGTGGCACAGCTTAAACTGCTGATGAAGGTAGAACTCCAAGCCGTGAACGTGCATCCCATCTTATGGTGGGATAGAGCTGGGTGTATGGAACATTTTAAATCGCAACAGCTAAATACTTGAGGCAAATGTGGACTTGCTGCCGAATGGCAGGGGATCTGCTGAAGGATGTGGTAAAGGCCAAGAAACTCAATGTCTTTTTGGCCTCAGTCTTTACTGGTAAGATGTGCCTTCAGGAATACTCAGTCCACTGCTGCTTAACATCTTCCTTAACAATGTGGACAATGAGGGACAGTGCTTCCTGTAAAACTTTGCAGTTGATACAAGACTGGGAAGACATTGTGCTGTCATGCAGAGGGACCTTGAGAGAAATGGGCTGACAGAAGTCTCATGAAATTCAACAAAGGCAAAAGCAAAGTGCTACAGCCGGGGAGGAATAATGCTATGTGGCAGTACATGCTGGAGGCCAACCAGCTGGAGAGCAGCTTGGCAGTGGATGACCTTGGAGTCCTGATGCACAAGGATATTCTCAGCAGGTCTGGGGACATGATCTTCCCCCTCAACTCAGCACTGGTGAAACACATCTAGTTGCTGTGTCCAATTCTGGGCTCTCCAGGACAAGAGACACATGGACTGACTGCAGTGAGTCCAGTGAAGGGTCATCAAGATCAAGACACATGAGTGTCTGTCATACGAGGAGAGGCTGAGACAGCTGGGATTGTTTACCCTGGAGAAGAGAAGGCTCAGGGGACATCTTATCAGTGTGTATAAACACTGAAGGGAGGGACTAAAGAAGATGGATCCAGGCTCTTTTCAGTGGTGCCCAGTGACATGACAAGAGGCAATGGGCACAACTGAAATACAGGAAATTCCATTTAAATGCAGGGAAAGATTTTTTTTTACTGTAAGGACAATGAAACACAGGAATAGGTTGCCCAGAGAGGTTGTGAAGTCTCTGTCCTTAGAGGTATTCAAAACCTGACTGGACATGGCTCTGCTCTGACCACAGGGTTGGACTAGACAGTCTCCAGAGGTGCTTTCTCACCTCAGCCAGTCTGTGATTCCAAAGCTCACCCATCTGATTCCTGAGTCACTGGACCTGAAGACAGTTGTGCTTTCAAGTTTGTTTGCTGAGTTTTTTTACTTTGATTGTCAAGAGAGTAAGACATGCAAAACACACTAATGGGCAAGTGTTTGCTAAAGACTTATACAACCTTGGGCTAATAAAGGGGTAAGAAAAACAGTTCTTTGTGCAGGTCACAAGCTGACAATTTTGCAAGATGTTTACTGGAGAGAAATTCCTCATAGGTATGTCCTGAACCGCTTCTTATGATTCTGCAAGAAAAGTTTGCTCTCTACTTACACCTTCAGACAGACATGCAAACTGCTTCTAAACCCACCATACTGGAGTTAGGAGTTTCTTCAAGCCATTACAGGCTTGATACTTTTTTTTAGTGTTTCTCATCTTAGAGACCCCTTTGAGAGATTTAACTTTCCAGCCTTTGCCCTCTTGAATGTGGTTGTCTTTTCAGCAGCAATTTGTAACTCCCAGCATTCCTTTTCTACTGCAAATATGAATGTAAGACCCTACGTTATTTATTCTTTCTAAAGTGACGAGGGAGAGTTGTAAACCGCTGAATTACAGCATGCAGTTGCCAAGAGGCAGGAACAACTTAAAGAGCAATTTAATTGTAGATGTTTTCCTCCTTTCTCCTTTAACTCTTTCCTCAGGGAAGGATATACACAACAACAGGCAGTTGAACAGTAAAGGAGCAGTTCTGGAGATAGAGAAAACAGGAATAGAGAAGGTCAGAAGGAACTTTGCAGCTAGGAGGAGAAGACAGCCATAGTATAAGACCATCTTTAGAAAAGCAGGTATTTGGAATTGGTATATTGAGTTACACTGTTCAAGCTTGCTAATGGGATGGAATCTACTCTCAAAAAGTGAAATTTTGGTTTGCTATTGGGAAGGAGTTAAAACTGTTGTATCCTTGTTAGTAGATGAGCACAAGACTCCAACAGTGCCCTACACTAGCCCAGCCAGCTCAAGCCAGAGAATTTTGTGGAGGAAGCAGATCTGAGGTAAAGGAAAAGTGAAGGTAACAGGGAAAGCCTCTAGGGAGTCATTATATCTGTTCAAAGTATGTAGTCTCAGGCCAGCCTGTGATGCCATGGTTACACTCCTACTGATATGTATGTTTGTTTGAGAAGGTCATTGTGAAAAGCCAGTCCTTCTCTGGAAGCAGTACAGATGTGGAGACAGGTACTTTGACTTGTTTCAAACATCAATGAAATCACTAATATGTTTAGAATGAGTGAAAGACTTAGAGTTCTGAATTGGCATAAAAAAACCTCACCTCCTTTGTGCTTTTCTACCCATTCCATTGTTTGTTTATGACCATAGGAACTTCTCCTTGTAGAGTCCGTCACCATTGTTCCTTCAGTAATATGGATGTAACCTGCCTCTTAACAGTGAATCTCTTCTAGGTGTTTCTGACAATTGTGTCATCTAGAGAACACTACACGTTATATCCACAGTAAATAACAACCCTGTAATCCTGAACTATACATGCTGTAAACTATAGTGCCTGACAGTTGCGTGAGCCATTCCTGTTGACTGAAAATATTCTGCTTTTTTAGAATAAGGAATGGCTGAAAGGGGCTTAGACAAGCACTTATTTTGCCATCTTCCCTAAGCTTCGTGTGAAGAGCAATACAAGACTTCAACCTCTTTACCTGGGTACCCACACCTAGAGAGGGGCATCCCTTGAAGCCAAGAGCTTTTGAAAAAGGCATGGATAATGTTAGTGCTATTACCATGGTTGAAAGAGAAGTGGGCATATTATTCTGTTGTTAGCTCTTGTGAGAATGTCTTATATTCTATGAACAGCATGAGCAATATGTATTGTCAGCTAAGGATGACCTTTTTTTTTGTACATGCGTTACACACCATATCTCTGAAGTGCACAGGCATTTTTGCATGAAACTGCATGCTATCTTTTTGCAATTCCTGAATATAGCTGAAAGGAGGAAGTTTACAAAGATGTAGCGTATGCATTTGCTAAAAGATTCTTCTTAGGTTCTCTGCCTGAAATGGAAGTTCTGCAAATCTGCCAGACCATTAATTCACTTTATGATGTGTCTGCCTTTTTTTTTTTAATAATTCAATTATATCTCTGGTGATCAGAATCTGTTAACAAAAATCAGAATGTGTACAAAAAGTAATTGAAAAAAATTATCTTGCTCTTCATTCTTCTGTTTTTCCTTTTGTCTCATTTAACTGGCTTTCTCATGTATGATTCTGTGAACTAAAGAAAGCAGGAAGACAGAAAACTAGTTGGACTTTTTGGGGAAAAAAAATCCCTCTCATTTTGATGACAAGTCAAATACGAGGTCATTTGTTTTGTCTGAAGTACAAGGCACTCTTAGCCTTGAGCGTGTTCCCTCTAGAGAAAAGAGATTACATTATAGCTCTAAATGGTGTTAGTCTGAACAAATAAATAAACCTAGTTCATTCCTTGAAGGAAGGTGGAGGTGAATATATAAGAATAGCAGATTAGGGAGGCTTTTCTCTAAGTGGTTGAAATATACATATGGAGCCACATTCAGACACACTGTTGGGGTGACTTCAGCTCTCTCTTTCCTCCTGTAGAAAATCCTGAGAAAACCTGGAAGTTTACAGCCTTGATTTCAATTTGACCAAAAGCTGGAATTGTGAGTATGCTCTACTATAATCAGCTCTGCAATGCTCAAGGACATAAGTCCTTGTGGCCTTTGTAAGACAAACAAATTCTTTAGGGAGGCTTGTCCTTAACCCTCCGAGTCTGACGTGATTTTTCATCACCTTTCTCCTATCTTTATGTGACTTTCCCACCCTTCCTTCCCACCCCATTGTCATGTAGTTCCACTTGCATCAGTGCGGCTTACATAAAAACCTCTGGAGATCTTATAGACAGACTATTAAATCAAGGCCTTGTAAGAATTAGAAATGAAAAATACTGTCATTAACCAATTTAAATAATAAAATCCTGTAGTGTTCCACTGCCGTTTACTGAAGACAGTCCCCACACATAAAGAATTGCGTACCTTCCAATCCTATTACTGTGGAAATGTCATATTACTTTAAGAGACTGTTCAGGAAGAAGAAATATTTTTCTTTTGAATCAAAATCTTCATTCTCCAGTATCCTCAAACATAAAAATACTTCAGTCTCTTTGTACTCCTATACCTTCTTTGAATTTTTTCTGCTGGCCCTGGAATATTCTTTTTTTTTTTTTGCCAGATCCTCACCCCTTCTGACAGGATGTTTCTTGACACAGTACAGAATTAATAAAAAGTGCATTATGTGCTTAAGCTCTTTCTTCTGAGTTTTTCTGTATCATTTAGGTTCTCCTTCTGGTTCAAGTGTTTTCTTAGTGTGTGCGCAGGGACCCTATGTGAGCACGTCGTTGCTTACACAAGTCAGATTGTAGCTGGGACATGCTGCAGCAACAAGTCTATTGTTGGTGCTAAACAAATTGTCTACGAAACCCACGTGAGTTTCGAAAAATTCTGTCTTTACTTGATTTAACACACATTGATTGAGTGGACTGGTTTATTTAAGGACAGGCTGTATTTTAAAATAGGCACAATCTTAATTTGAAATAATAATACATATAGATTCTCTTCATAATAGAAACACATCAAATTTTTCTGTTCCCTGCTGTGCATGCATAGCTTTCATACTGAGATATAAATAAACGTACTATGAAGGAAGAGCTCTTTCTATTGATGGCCAAGAGTATATGCCATTGCTTGGGAAAAAATATTATTGCCTTAATTTTTTTCCCCAAATGATATTATACTTCACCTCACTTCCCCTTGTACTTGGTTTATTTATCTTCGCCAGCAATTCTCCCTATCCTGAGGGATTATGGCAGCCTAAAGTGACTTTCTTTTCATTTCTTTTAATGTCAGTGTTTCATGTCTGTATAAGGAGGAAGGAAGCTCTCGAAGACTTTTGCTAGATTAACGGCTTTTTAAATACTCAAAATAACTTTTTAAAAACAAGACTTTTTTTTTATTAACGAAAATTTGAAACACAAATAGACACTTTTTTCCCATTTTATTTTCCAAACCCAAAACGTACCAGTTCTATAGAGCTAGTGTGATATTTCATGCATATAATGTCATTTTCAGCTTCCAGTAAGTTTACAAAAAAGGGTCTCAGAAGCAAGATAAACATCAAATTCATATAGAAGTTGGAATACGAGACACAGAGCTACTGGGCATGGTACTGTGGCACTGAAAGCGCTCCTAAATGTAAGAAAAAGAGGTCTAATAAACAGTAAGTAATTCCTAAAAAGTAGAAATTTCAGCTTACTTATGGCTTGCTTGGAAAAGTACTTTTTTTTTTTTGCTGACCAGTAATTTTGTGTTAATGAATAAAACCAGACCACTTTCCTAAAACATTGTTGATGATTTAAAAATATTACACTGTTAAGTTTTGGATAAAATCTTCATAAATATTTTAAATATTTTAGCTCTTACAGCTGCTGTCTGTGTTTGGTCTGAATATTACAGGTAAGAGTTAATTCCCACACAATTATACAAATAACTTATCCATTGCATTTTACTAACATTATTCTGTTGCATTAGCTTTCACAAACTGTCTATTTAGAATAGTTATCTCTTCATAAAACAGAATAATCATTCAAATATCGTTCAAAGAGAATATCTTTTAAAAATAAATAAGTGGTTTTATTACCTCTTTTGGCAAATGAGGAAACTGAGGCACAGAGGAAGGCAAGAATGTTAGTTTCTAAGGCTGCTAAACACTGGGAAAAAATTGTTTGCTGCCTCTGGAAAAAAAAAAAAAGCCAAATGATTGACTTATGCACGAGTTTGTAACAGGGGGTGTAGTGAAAAAGGAATCCACTGTGATTTTGTCTTTCTTGTCTCTATGTCGTTCCCTGCATATAAATGTTATCAATAAGGACTGTGGAAGGAGGGAGAGGAGGAGTGGATCTGTTTGAGTTTGGTGCTATATTCATCTGGGGAGAAAGTTCTTTGTCATTTACTTGTAATTAGTCTTTCTCAAAAGCTAAGTTTAAGACAAAAATTGTTTCGAGGAGGTGAGCTGTTTGGTTATAACATACTGGTTTATGGAACAATTAATGAAGAAATGCATGTGTTTAAACTCAAATTGCCTTCTTTTTGATTCATGATGTGATGGAATATAGCTCAAAGTCCTTCTAGAATAATACTGGCACTATGAGTAGGAAAGTGACCTTTACCCATAATGTGTACACCCAGTTTGAATCAGGGTTGTTTGGGTTGATGAGAAAGCAAGTAGGAAGAGCCACAGCTGGCTTTCAAATTTTGATGGATATTTTGGGACTGGATAAAGCTCAAATTCTACTCATAGATATTTTAGTGGAAATCACTAAAATCAGTGGGGTTAGATGAATAGTAACACGTGTAAGTTTGTGCTCAACTGTAACAACTTTGATATTAACATTTCTAAGTGATAACCAACATTCAACAATACACGTTTTACAATTCCTTTCTCATCTGACCACTCTTAAGCTATTAAAATTTGCTTAACTTCCAAATTCTTAAGTAAACACAACTTCTCAGATTGTTTATTTAATCTCTATATTTGGATAATATTGTTCTGCAATCTTTCATTTCAGCTAGACACACCAGGCAGATATTTGTGATGAATTTGTAGCACGTATACTAACAAAATTAAGAACACAAGATGAAAAAAAAAAACCTTCTCTGACTTTGCCTCTGAAAAGAAAAGATTAGAATTAACTGCTTACAAGCAGTCTCTTTATAAGAGTTCTCAGTAATGCTAAATTTTGAAGGCAAAATTCTGAGTAAGGTCACCAAAATAGTTCAAAGGGAGGGCTTTTGAGTAAGAGCTGCATCTCAAACCTGCAGGGGACTAAATATATGGAACTATTCACTTACCAGATACTTTAAGATAAGTATGTGCAGAAACGTAAAGGACATGGACTCCTAAAATAAATATAGATCTTTTATTTTGATTTATTTCCTATAGCAACCAGAACCTGATCTTAAAATGAAGAAATACGGCAGGAAATAATTCCCTTCTCTTAACTTCTGTTTTTCTTGGTAAAACATTGTTATTTGTGGTGTTTATATAATTATATTCCAGTGTAATTCAAGTATGTAATGACATTTCTCCAATGAAAGCATTTAAATAACTCAGGAAATTGCTTTACTGTTCTGTTTCCTGACTTAAAACCCATTTTGTCATGTTCATTTTATTGTTCAATCTGTCTGAGCTCATCTAGATATATTCTACCCTGTGCAGAGCAAAATAAAATATTTACTAGCTGATCATCTCATATATGTATATATACAAATACACATTATATTAAAAACAGTCTTATAGATATAATATTTATTATTTTCATCCTTTACTCAATTTGAATTTATATTAAAAACAGAAAGCTCACTCACATAACACCAGAGAGTGACTAGAAAAAGAAATAGAGGAATCTCATTAAAAAAGGAGTATAGACTAATAATTCTATCAGTTATAGAACAAAAATTAAGCAGAAAAGATAGCATTTTATTTTTTCTTGTAATATCAATCAAACATAAGAAATATCGTGGTTTTTCTTTCATTTGGGTACATAGTAAAACTAGGTTTTTTGCATGTGCAACTCAAAAGGGCTGTTTTGTTCTGTTCAGTGAAATGGATTAGTTTCGTACAGAGGTGATACTTTCCAGCAAAGGGGAAAATTTACCAGACTTGCAGTAGAACTGAATCTTCTTCTTACCATAAAGACCCTTCTATGAGACAAGTGATAGGTTAATCTGTCTCATTTTTATCCAGACCCTTTTTTAATTTAGTGGATAAGATTAAAGTGCAAGCTGAATACCGCAGGTGTAGCTTTGGTTTTTAATCTGCTTGACTCGAGTTATTCTAGTTCCTGAAAGGGGCTGCTAATAATATAGTTCCCAAAATAAAATAGGAAATGTAAGTACTGCAATGCTTCTTTTCAGCTTTGAATAAATCAGTAGAGCATAGAATATACTGAAACAGATTAAATTTCATTCCTGGCGGAATCAAAGTTTAAGAAGTTATAGTAGAGACGGAGAGAAACTCAACCGAGGAGATCAAACGCTGCACAGGGGAGAGTCTCTGCTAGGTGAGACTGTGCCCAGAGGAACAACCTCAGGGGGGGCTGCCACAGACCCCTGGGGATTTGACCTGAATAAACAGCTTAGTGACAGCTATGCTGCTGGTTTTCATGCAAAAAATAGAGACCAGTGAGATTACGGTGCTTATTTCCATGTTATCCTGCACTGGAAAATATGTCTCCACGCTCCAGGGCAAAAATGAAAGAAGAAGCAGACAAATACCCTGAAATAATTGCTAGTATATAAGAAGCCTCTATTTGGGCACTACAGCATAAATTCATAAATGTCTTTTTTCTTCATAAGGCACTTTCGGTTTTATATATTCCAAGCCAAATTCTTTAGCCCTTAGGTGAGCAAAACTCCTGCTGCTCACACTGAGAGGTCTGCTCAGTTAAAGAGCACAAAAGCTTCACCCTGTGTTACACTGATAGCTTTGATATTTCTGCAGTTTTTCAGATTTTCTCCAGGTTGAGGAGTCACAAACCCCTGTCTGTCTCACCAGGCTCCTGGGATGGCACTCAAAAGGCAGCAGAGTGAACCTTGCCCCACGGCAGCCCCTGCCAGGGGCACAGGCTCCAGCTGCACCCCACCCGTGGGCTGGAGACAGCTGCTCCCAACAACCCAGTGGGGACTGGAGCAAGAGCTGGAAGGTGATGAGAGAGAGAAAAGCATCATGTTGATATTCATATTTGCAGAAGGTAATAGAGTGGAGCAGTGGGTATTGTAAAAGCCTCTCCTTGCCAGAAAGGAACATTGGAGTGTTTGTTTCCTCCCTGGCCCTGGTTTGGCCTGGGAAGCAGCAGGGCTACAAGCATGGTCTGGAAAGGGCTCTGGGCATCCCTGAACTTGTGGAAGGAGAGCCAACCCATGCATTGCACAGCGACTGTGGTAGAAGGATGGATGTATAAACCCTGGCCACATAGGTACTGCTGTCTACCCCGAAAGCTAAGTGTATCCTGAAGTGCTGCTTCTGTGAGTGCTTGTAAGTTTTTACTACATCTTAAAGTTCAGAAAGAAATGTCAATCTAACTAATTTTGTTGGGAAATCTGTTTTCCTTGATGAGAATAAACACTGTATTTCTTAGCTGTTGGCTTGTATTTGGTGAAATAAAGCCATTGGATACAATCATAACTGTTCTGGTTCACCTTCATTATATGTACTAACGTTAGCCTAGTCAGAGTAGACTGAGTAACTTCAGTTTTTAATATCTAACTCAGCAGTCGATGTATGTTTGGATGTTTTAGGGAATACTTATTAGTATATACCTAAATACAGTCTTTTTGTCAGTCTTCAAGTCCAGAAACTAGTATCTTCTTTTAATCTCAACTATCTCAATTACAGAACTTTTCAAGAAAATTCCATGATCCGAACAACTGCTTTGACCTGCTGTAGCGTTGATGAGCTAAGGCACTAATAGAAACTTGAGGGCTTTTCCAATTTGGTCTAAGAAGATTATCGTAAGTATTTGAGAAATAATCAATTTAAAATACATGTTTAAATAAAAGTTCATGCATAAGCATGTCATGGAAGTCCTAGCTTCACTGAGAACTTGTTTTGTAATTATTTACTGTTAAAAAGGTAGTGGATATATTAATCACTTTGTGTGCTGTGGCTGAACCATCTTGCTTATTTGATGTTTAAAAAATAATTCTCATTAAATAAGAAAGCATGCTGGTACCCTGCTTAGCAGGATAAAAGTACAAGATGTGAAAAAGTTTTTGATTTTCTATATCTTAATCCTATTCTTCATATTTAAGAAATATGTATTCTACCAGTACTATACACTTGGCAGGTATTTATTACAACAATCTTTAAAACTCATTTCCATATAGATGTGTTCACACAGATTGCATTACTTAAAAAAAAAAAAAAAGGAAAAGTTGCAAAGGAAAATCTGTAGATTAAGATTAGATCTTGTACAGATGAAACTGCATAAAAAACTCCTAATGAAGTAATGTTATCTATTCAAGGCTAACCCCCCACTCCTTAACTGGTACAAAATATGTTTGTAGATGTTGATTTTTTGCGATCTCTGTTCCTGTGGGGAGTTCAAGCTTAAAAAGTGTGAGAAGATACTGAAAAGTCTTGCATTTTTTAGTTCAGGAAACATCTATCTGTTTAAGAAAAATCATGTATGATGGTCTGTAGTCCTCCTCTCAGATGAAACAGTTGGGACTGAAGGGGCTCAGATGGTTCCCCTGTGTGATCAGTTATGAAGTATTATGTTTGTCTTAATAATTCCTAATTTAAATCCTTATTTTCAGTGTGGGTGCTGGATTTCTCCCTCCATTCCCTGGTGAAATGTTTCTTAATAGAACTTATGCCACATCTTTTTTATTTTGAAGTGGCAAATGCACATTCATACAAGTGCTATGAAAAATCTATAGCAGAATTAAACACTCTTAACTTCCTTGAATTCTGGATTATAAACTGGCTCATTTCTGGTTAAAAGCACCTCACTGAAATTAAGAATTATTTTAATTGCTAAAAAAGCCATAGAAATCCCACTCAAGTATCTTAGTAGTTCCTTCTCAGAGAATAAAATCTCTTCAAGAAACGATAGATCCTACTAGAATTACTCATGCCTGAAAAATGGTGCAGCCTGATGATTAGAAAGGCATAACGGTAAAAATGGTGTCTCCATCTTAGCACCTCTGGGGAGGGGTTATAGGATGTCTCATGCTGTCTCTTCATTAAAAGATAAATTGTGCAGGATTCAATATCTACTAGTCGTGAGGGAGTCAATGAGTGAACCTCATGAGTTTATGCTAAACGTTCTCTTTTTCAACCTTACACAAGAGTGGATGGTTAGGCAATACCTAAGTGTCTGACAATAGCAGATGTGATGCAAGCTTCACTGTGCAAGGAAGCAGAGTTGAAACTCCTTTTGTGTCTACAAATATAGAGTTTTTGTCAATAGAGGTTGAGCCTCATCCATGAGGTGTGATGGAGGAAGGGGAAGCATGTAAAAGGCACAACTGGGAATAATTGTTTTCACACAATGAATTCTAAGAATGTTCTCAGATCTTTAGTAAATGCAATCCATAGCTCATCAGAGAAACCATGATACATTTGAGACAAACAGGTGAGGCATATAGCTGTCAGTGAGTAAAGTAACTTTCTTCTGCTAATAGCAAGTTCCATCTGTCTGCAGTTACTTAACTACTTTACAAAACTTTTTTACTTACTCAACCTACCTTCTAGCTCATGCAGCTGTGCAGTTGTCATTACAAACTTGAAAGCTGTATTCAAAGTCCATCAGTGCTTTAGAGGACTACTCTGCCAAGATAAGCAATCTATAAAAGTTATTGTTCTGACCACAAGGGCTTATGGCCAGCTAGATACTACCTACAATATATTTTTCCTTTTTGCTCTAAGTATTTTGGACAGAAAATGTAAAATGAAGCTAATGCAATAAGCACTTCTCAAGTGAGATCAGGTGCAATGGTTAGAGCTGAATGGTGGATGGTCAGTTTAAATTGGACTCAGCTGAACCTGAATTAGCTTTTGCTTTCTGTCTCCTGCCACCACCCATTTCCTCTCTCATCCTCCATGAATTCAGTGTCTTACTAGGCTGTCTAGTGTTTTCCTTCTACCTACAAGGGTCAATCAGTCCTAAATGTGGCAGGCATGTGCTAGTATCTTCAGAAAAAAAAATTTCAATATTGGATGTTTAATTTGGTCATAGAAGTATCAAGATTGAAGAAGATGTGGTAAGTCTTCTCATTTCTGTTTCCTCTGGATCTGCCTGAAACTGTTTAGCATGTGTTCTGTGGTTGCCTCTAGCAAGGTGAAAAATTCTGGCTGTATTGTTTTTCTGGCTGTTATTTGCTGTGTCATATTACAGAGTTAGTGTTATTCGGATACTTATTAGACAGAAGCCTACAACAAAAAAATTTGGAATGTATGATAAAGTTTTCGTACTGCTCTGTGCTACGCAGAAAAGTTATATTTCATGTTGTGCATCTGCATCTCTCATGAAAGATGGTACTGGTCATTTTGGATAGTGAAGTATCTACACATGAGGGCAAATTGTTTCTCAGCATGGATTCTGTAAGACAACTAAATGTTAACTGCTTCCTCTGGAGCGACTGTGAACAAATATGAGTTTAACTTTAGTCCTCCAATGCAAAAGACTTGGTCACTAGCATCCTTGCACCAAATTATCTGATTCTACGTTATCTACTGTGGTATTAAAATAAAACAGAAATCCCTTAAAGTTGTTTTTTCATGTACCTCTTTCTTACAAACGAGCATTATTTCTAATGCAGATGCCCCAAATGACTTTATTACTGTGTATGTAAAAAAAGTAGGAATTCTCAATTCGAATAGAAAAATATGTATTATGGAGGTATGATTTTCATTTTTAAGATGATTTTCACACTGGTCTTTTTAAATTCAAAGATATAATGTTTACTGAAGAGATGAATTTTTATTGAAAAAGGTACTATTTATATACATATCTAACAGTATTGAACCAAAGAAAGGATGTTCTTCTAGAAGCTCCTTTTCATAAATGCTTTCAAAGATACTCTGTTGACTTAAATGTTTATTAAATATTTAGAGTTTAAATGTAGGACACCAAACAGAATAATGCATGGAAATAATAAATAGATAAATAGTGGAACTTTAAAAATAAAGATCAGCTGATTATTTAAATAAAAAAAAAGAAAATATTTTCTTAAGTTGAGGGACTGGCTACTTGACTTGCAGTAGGATGTTGTCAGTGGTGGTGCAAATACTAAGCAAAATACTGAAGCAAAGAATATCTACGTCTTATTCTCACGAGGGTGTGGTAATGAACACATTTGTAGATGTAATGTTAACTGGAGGCATAGGAAAACTAAGCTGTTTTCTTGCTAAGTGGCAAAGGTATTACAGACAGCTGCGATGATCTCCCTGTTGCTCTAGCAGAGTCATCTGTGAACTCTTACATTCCATTTTATATGTCCTTTATGAAAGTTGTGGACACTTTTTTTCAGCAAAACTCTGTGTTCCTTCTGGCCCTGCAACCTAGTACAGTCAGCTGCTTCCCTGATGTTAGAAGATTACAGTAGCTCTGACATTGAAACCAGAGTTGAAATGTAAATACTACCATGATCCCTTGTACATAAAAACATTTAAATATATATATGTGTGTATGTACGTAAGATTATATGGACCATGAGCACAGACAAAGTCTATGTAATAAAACAATTGCTGGATAGGTCTTGGCAGCTAATGTTTCTCTAATGACAAATTACCAGTGCTTTCATTGGAAGGTACTGGAAGGGAGAAACTCAACTTTGTAAACTACAGAAATAGCCATGCATGTAGGTGTATCGTTACAGGACAAATACGAAATGTAATTTTAGTGGTATAACCACACCTTCCACATGCTTTTTGAAACTTCAAATTGAGCTGACCTATAGTAACTACTTGGAATTTTGAGATCCTCTAGAAGCATAGGCAATGTCCAGCATTTAATTGCTTGATCTTTGTTTTTTAGTGACTGGATTTTACTTTATTCAAGGTAGTTTCAGACCTCAAAATTTAAAGATACTAAATCAGCAGCTCTGGATACTCATGTAAATATGTGAGTTAAAATGCTGCTTCTACTCTAGACTGGAAATAGTGCAGGATCAGTACTTGGAATATTGATTCCTTAGTTACCTCTGTAACTTACGAGCGTCTGGTTTCTTTACCATTTTCAAACTGTTTTGAGTGATGTGTGAATAGTTAACAGTTAATTTATAAAAACTGTAATCACTGTCACTTTCAAAAAGAACAAGATTATTTCCTTTCAATTTACTTGCTCTCATTTTGCATTATTTTTGGTATTGTATTCTGAACATCTGAATCCTATTTTCTGAATAATGATCATCTTGCAAGAAAATCTAATATAAGAGAACAACATCAAACTGACAGGAAGATTGAATGGGTAATATATGCCCTCTTTTCTTTAATGTGTAGTATCTTTATGATATCATGGCCTGCCTGTGGTTGACAACTTTGACCCACATCTTCCTTTTTAGTTAACCTCCATCAACTATTTAATATAGCTTCACATGTTTGTCATATGAATTAGTAATTAATGCCATTCTATTCCTCATGTTAATATGTTCATTGAAAATGACATAGAAAGAAAGGCACTTAGATCTACAGAGAATTAATTAGCATGTAATTTTCTGTATATCATCTAGTGTTAATTAGCGGTTAAACCATTTTCTGATGCATGACCTGCTGATTTAAATACAGCATCCCATTACAGTGGCCCTGGGGGAAAATGTCTTGAAGGGGTATTCTCTTGAAAACGGAAGTTTGTCGCTTTCTGTTTCATTGTACCTTAGCATCAGATCTTTCTCAGCCCTTTTTACAACACAAAAGCCCCTTTCCTAAAGTGATAACCAAGCAGCGATTTTGATAATAATCAGAATAGATAATGATAGATTCAAGCATGTCAAAGTGACGTGCTGCCTGATGGAGGTGGGGTAACTCCGTTGCTACAGAAGGGTCACATCCTCCCTGATGGATCTCTGTAGCTGCAGTGACTTCAGTGAGGCTTTATTACTTTTTTTTTTTTTAAAAAAATACATAAAATTCTAGCTCGAGGAACTGTAATATTGGCTAGCTGAGCCATTCAGGAAGTGGTCTTCTGGAGTTTCTCGTTAGATAGTTGTAGCGTATATGCTTATATTTCTTGTGAAAATAAATGAAACAAGTATTGTTTTATATTTTAACTACTTAGCTTAATAGGTCTGATGGTTTTACTATTCCTCCTTTTTTAAGTTGTGAGTGATCCTTTAAATTTTTGATTTCATCAGTTTAAAAGTATCTAAATCTCTATTTTATTGAGCACTTCCATCATCTTGAATACCTTTATTATACTGCTTTTGAGGTCTTATTTTTCTATGCAATTCAATTCCCTTGACCTCAGAAGAGCATTCATTCCTGGTATCCTCTGCTTTATATTATACAGACTTTACCCTCGTGTGTCATCAAAACTGTTACTGTGAAGTGGTGAGTTTTAGTACTATGAAATTGAACCCTTCCACAGTGATAGAAAACAACTGACCCTAGCTCTTCAACTAGTGGGTGATTGATTGGGAGACAAAACCAAGTGAGAAATAAGCTGCTTGTGCTGCTGGGGTTTGTGGTGGGTTTTTTTTTTTTTGGTAAATAATGCCAAAGTAAAGTCTAAGATGCTATTAGACTGAAAAGAAAATAGTCTCTTAAACACAAGAGAGAACTTATCCAGAAAATATCCAATTTACGAGTTTCTGAAATGAAAACTTTCTTAATAACCAAAAGAGCAATCACCCTCAGTTGTCACCAGAATCGTGCAGATTCTTTTAGTAGAAGTTCTCAGATTGTGCAATGCATGACTGACACATTGTATGCATGTTTTAAGAGACTGTCTCAAGACACTTGCAATGAAATTTCTACCTAAACCAAGGATGGGCTATAAATCTGTTCATTGCCATTATGGTGTGTTTTTGCAGGCCAATTATAAATGACTATAGCCTCCGATTAGGTGGTTAGAATCTTAGTGAACTCTTCAGATCAAAATTTCTCAGAATATTTCTGCATTGTCCAAGAGCTGACTTCAACACATCCGATATATCCATTATCCAGTTTTCCTAAAAGACTGTCACTATGGATTCATCAAGAATTTAGTGCTGATAGCTAAACATCAACTGTATTTGCTCTTCGTGGAAAGTGTTGAAACTGCATTTGTTAGAATTCATTTCTGACTAAAGGTAAATTGGACCCAAACTCCTACTTCTATGTTATAAAATCACTGCATAATCAAACAGACTGGTCTAAGGTATTAGCAATAAGTTGAAGTACTGATGCTTCTCTAAACTGTGACGTTTTCAAACACTTTCCCCTCCCCCGCCCCCCCACCCCCCCCCCCCCCCCCGTCATCCTAAATTCCATTCAAAGTAGAACTGGCCTTTGAAATTAAGCTCAGAATGTGGAACATACTTGCAAATAACTCCATGTGGTTTGGTTCTGAAACTGTTTCACATGTTGCATTTCTGGACTGACTGCTGCTCAAGTCCCTTTAGCTGATATTGGTTGGGCAGGGAAGAGGCAACAAAAGGTGACGATCTCTGTGTTACCTCCCTGCGGTGCTGTGAGTGCTGTTTAAGGTAAATTAGTGGGACAGTGGTGTTATGGAGTTTTTTGTTTGTTTGTTTTTTTTTCCCTCTGGTAGAATTCGGAATATCTGTGTTTTCAGGCATGGCAAAGGAACTGATTAGCTTCATTTTAGTAGTGATTATTAAATTTATCAGGCTTTGGACATTTCTGAGTTCTGTATTCTAATTTCTTTTCTGATGACTGGGAAAAAGTCTCAGTCCTACTCATTTAAAAAAAATTAAAAACATTTTAAAGGATGTATATTTAAAGTTGTCTGTGTTCAAGACAAGAGGATGAAGAATAAGGTGCGTTCAAAATTGAGACAGATCATTCTTACCTTAGTTAGTCTCTAAAAATCAAAAGCAGGGATTACCTGTTTGTATATCAGTAAATGTAAATACTAAGTGATTGAGCCCAGCTATATTTTATTTACAGTAAAGAAAAAACAATGTTAAAAATGTTAAAGTACATTCAAATAACCTGTGCTGCGTCTTCCTTAACATAGAATAAGCTCTTGTTACCAGACCCTAATGGATTTGTTGAAATATTTTCTGATTATGAACCCATCTAAAAAACCTTGGCCCGAAGCTTAGTAAAATGGTTCTTCCATTGCGTTTCCAACTTTTCTTCTCTGCAAAAATATCTTGTAACCACTTCTATCCTACAAAATAACCAGTCGCTCTTTGCCTTGGTGTTCAGAACCTATTACAAACCTTCTGATTGCAAAATCTTGAATTCCCACTGTCAGCAACTGTTTCATTTCTCAGTTTCTAGGTCACATTAAAATACTATGATGGTAGCTTCTATTCATTTTTCCCTGTTTAACTGTCTCATTTTATGGGTTCCTGGCATAGGCATTCACACTGAAAAGTGTTAACGCTTGTGTGAGTAAGCGGCACAAATACAGACTTTGCAGAAGCCTGAAAGCATGTAAGCCATAATTTGCTGAATGATGAAAAGGGGACATAGAGTAAGGTTGGTCCAATATGCTCTGTTTGCCACCAAAGGCTGAAGTGTTGAGAGCTGGAAAAGAGGAATTCTGCAAAGAAATCTTTGATGACTGCCTAATGATACAGAAATGTACTGCTCACTGAGGTTGAAGATGCTGGTTTATAACAGTTTGGTGTCCACAGTGTCAACAAAGGGCACGATGAATACTCTCAGTCTAAATAGGAATGCATTAAGTTATTTGATCACGTTTTTCTGTAGTAATCTACTTACAGTGAAGTGTTTCTGTTTAATCCCTAACTCGATGCCTATAACCAAACTACAGCTTTCAGAAAGAACTGGAATTTGTGTATTGCATATGGGCTTACGAAAAATCAAAAATTTGCAGCAAATTGTCATGTAATGCTCCTGTGAAAATAAAGCTGCAAAGTTTGGACCACCTTCTAGTCCAACAGAAATCTTAAAATATGATTAATTACTTAGTGGATATGATTCCTATCTTTATTTGTGGTGCTATGAAAGTAATTTATGATACTATACAAAGATGAGGAAAACTCTAGAGAATATATGCAAATAAAAAGTGGTTTTTATTGTTGTGTAATAAAAAAGGTCATCATTACCTTAACTGGACAATAAAATCTAGGCTTTTTGAAAACATGTTTACATATTTTCTTACTCCAGTAGGAAAAAACACTCCCTGAGTCAGAAGGCGGTGCTGCAAATCTTCAGGCAGTTTGGAAGAATACAGGAGTGGAGCAGTGTCTCCACTCCAAAAGTAAATAAAGGTAGCTAGGGTAAGCTGTGCCAAAGAGTTTGCAGGGTAGGACTGTGACAATCCCACCGGGACTTGCGATTTAGATGGTCCTTATCATCCAAACGCTGCCATTCAAACCCAGGCAAGCCTTGCCACAGTGAGTTTGCTTCCAAAGCCAGGTTTGTTACTGCCATTCCGGAGAGCATGTTTGAACAGTCGCCCTTCTCAAAAATGCTTATGTGTTTCCTTTCCTTTTGTAATAGAGAACATTAACTCAGCATCTGTTTGACAAGCGTAAAACTACTAATCTTGACCTGAAGTCTACACCTTTTACATTTGTTTGTGGTATTTCTGGTTTAAATTAGGATCAGTGTGAGAAACTGCATCTACAATGAAGAAGACATTTCTGGTCTGTTTCCCAAAGACAGCCTGAAAGACTTCTGCTTTGATGAAAACAGGTCACATTTCATCCCAAAGCAACTGAAATGACAGTTACAAACTCTATGAAAAGTTTGTAACAACTTGTCTGACAGATACTCAAATAACAAGTACTGGAGGCCAGCAGTAGAATATTCATTAGAAGAGGGAGATCCGTTATGACCATCATTGTACAAATCTTGATCAGGTACAAATTCTAGTGAACTCCCTCACTGATGCTAGTAAGTGCTTTTAATAACAAGTAGTCCAAGTGCAGTCCAGAGTAAGACATTACAATAAGGAGGAGTAAAAGTAAGGCCTCTCTCTGCCTGTTACAAAATTCTCAGATGTTCTTATACCAGTAATATATTTCAGGAACGCCATGTATTCAATTATATGACACAGTCCTTTTTTTTTCTTTAACTACTCTCATACTTACAGATTATTCTTCAAATCTTGATTTACTGCAAATGGATTTTAGATGTCCTCTGATGTCTGGGGCTGGGCACTGGGACCAAAAAAGAGAAATTAGATTGGAGCAAGATAGGACAATTGCCCACACTGGAGGCAATGTCATTATTAAGGAGCCAATGAGAAAGTGGACACTGCTTTTCACTCCCTGGCAAATTTCTGGCTGAGAACAGGAACTGCTGACCTGGTTATGAGGCCCTCCAAAAACTCTGTACACTGGCCTAAAGGTGTCCAATATGATCTCATCATAGTTCAGAGGATTTCTGAGTTGAAAGCCTTTAACGAAGAGCGATGCGCTTAGCTGTTGTAGGGGGAGCAGAAACACTTTGTGATTTAGCTTGTGAGGAAGAAAATGACCTACTTATACTTTGTTCTCTGTTCAAGTGCCTTGGATTCTTAATAACTTGATGTGTGTTTTTAGTCTGTTTTTCTCAGAGTAGTAAAAACTATTACGAACTCCACTTTGGTACATGTGTACTTGAAGTCAACTCATGCTGAAGATGACCAAAACTACATGTAAGTTTGTAGGGGCAAAATTGGACATTCACAGTTTAGATGGTGATACTACAGTGGCTGAACACAGTAAAGAGGGAAAAGCTCTTTTTCCAGAAAACCTGAATATCAAGTTAGTAACACTTAAATAATATCATGGTGAAAGCTCATTCTCTTTTAGTAAGTCCCAGAGTCTTAGGAGACTGGTAATTTGACAGTATTAATCTCTGATTGTCTAAAATAAGACGGGCCAGCTGTGGTTCGTGGATCACCGGTAGTCCATGGTGGTCTATCTGTAATAAAAGAGAATTAGGGAAGGACCCATTAATCGTCAGGCAACTATGCTTTGCTAGTTTTTTAGAGACTTGCAGAACCTTCAGAAATGATTCTTTTTCATCTTGCCAATTAAAATAGAGATATCAAGCACTTGACTGTCCTACATTGTAATGTCTTTCTTTTCTGGTACTTTTTTGAAAGAGAGAGAGTGAGACTGCAGAGGCTAGCCTCAAATTTCAGAATCACCTGGGAAGTTTGAAGTCGCCTCTAAGAAAGAGGGAGATATGGGACTCGTAAGCTTCTGTAGTCAGGGAGAAGTAAATATTACAATTTCATAGACATAACCGTGTCTATGTAACATAGTAGAATTCATTACATCTTTTCTCCTTAGAACTGTCCTACTTTGATGCATAACGCAGTGGATGGTCGCAGGAGGGAATGTGCTGCTTATGGCTGAGAGTTTCAGAGCACTGCTGGCCAGGAAAGTAGGTCTGCTCTAAGAAGTGGCCTGAATATGAAGGAAGTAGTCTAAGATCTTGTTTTAAACACGGTAATCTCCCTGGGGCATTAACAGTGATTAGCAAAGAAGTCTGTAAATTATTACAGTTTCCAGTTATGTTAAGCATGTAACCCAAACAGGAGAGATGTTGCCTGCTTCTCCTTACTCAACGTTGAAATTAAAGTCCAGATCTTTGCTCTTAACTTTGCTGGTTGGGACTACAGATATTTCTCCCATGACTTTAATAATGCTTTCTTCAGTCTTGAGGAGTCTTAAATAAAAGAATAGAGAATTTAATATTTTTCTAAGCTCTTGCAGTTCTAACAAACTGGTATTGCAAAAATCTGTTAAAATTTAAATGTTAGGAAAGAAAAATGAAGCAGGAGACAATAAGGGAAAAGGGCAATGGAGGTCAAATCAAAAGGAGATAATATTCTATAAGCATTTTGTGGCAAGGAAGGATTCCTGGTGCACATTTGTGCAGAACAGCGCACTAGTCGGCTTAATTAATGCTTGTTATTTGCCACTTAGTACTAAAGACTTGTACTAAAACTGTTAGTAAGAAACAAAGAGACAATGAGAGGGAAGAATGCAAAGACGGAAGGGAAGTGCAGGAAAAGCAACACACATCTCCCCAGTGACAGTCTTAAGTCCTGCTTAAGACTGTAGGAACTTCTTGGAAGCAAAGATTGTAAATGCAAGCTACGGCTGCATGATGACAGTGGTCGTAAATTGGGGTACAGCAGTGCTGGGTGGGGAAAGGCAGAATATTTTTGCATTATCTTGCAAGATTTGTCCCGTGGTAGTCTCATCACGCATTGATTACAAGCTGATTTAAGTTTTGGGAGCTGGTAATAGTCTTCAAGAGATCACACCAATGTCTGGGTTTCACTGAGGCCAAGGAGGAAAGTAGAGTGGAGCCTGTTTTTTCTGGCTATGTGAAAATCAGGACTGAAATAGAATAGGAAGTACTTGAAATTGAGCAGCTGTTCACTGTTGAGCTAAGCATTGTTTTTTATGCTTTGGGAACTGCAGTAGGGATGAGTAGTAAGGCACTACCACCTTGGGATCTGGTTATGTTTCACATGCTAAGATGGAGCATGCCTTAACTTTTTTGCCTACAAGTAACCCATAATTTACAGAAGTTAAGATACCTCTGATCTTCTGTCAGCCTCATTCACGTGAAAGACCTGTAATTTTGCTCCATATGATTCAAATGCAATGTGTACTAATGGCATTAGGGATTTTCTTTTATTTTTCCTTTGTATTGACAAGACCTAGGGGTAAAAGTATGTGAGAATTTGTTATGCTCCATACTACACATATGAAGATTGAGCCAGTAATATTCTAGTTAGCAGTTTTACATAATCCCATTGACTTCAGTGGCTTTATCCTTTTCTTGCACTATAAATGAAAAAGACTCAGTCCATTAACATTTAAATTGGAGATACAGTTTCCTGATGTAAATTATTTGCAATGACATTAATAGTGGGTACAGCCCATTAGCGTGAGCTCATATTAGCAACATCTTAATAATCATGACAGAGCTTTTTTTAAAGTTATGGGAATTTCACTGTAGCATATAATTAAATGTGTATGGAATTTTTATTGGTTATAATTAAGATGCATGATCTTTGTTTATTATAGCATTAGAAAGTACTATAATAGCTCTGAAAAGCACTGCTTGTCGTGTAGTATTGCTTAATTATGGAAAAACACTATAACACTTCAGGTTGGGCTGATTAAAGCAATTAGCACGAAATTATAATCGGATGCTATTAAAGGATATAAAAATATTTACAAGCCTCCTCATGACTATGGGAATTGGGCATTAGATGTTGCTGTTCTTAAGGAGATGATGCAATTTATATTTTTGCTGTTACTATATAGGAAAAGAAAATATGAATCTATTAACTACTTATTGAGCAATGATACCAGGAGCTTATGTGTGCACATGTACTTAAAAATATTTTCATGTCCTTTAGTATCTGAAGTTATGTGTGTCAGTCTTATCCACAAAACCTTTCCCGTTTGTATTTCTCTGAAGAATACTATACGATGTAGAAATGTGTTTCTTCTATTGTTATCAGATTCAAACCTCACGTTCATGTATCCAGACTACAACAAGATTCCTTTCTCCTGCTCCTTCATCTCTACTTGGGAAACACTGTCGCTGAAATTCAGTCTTTGGCACAATAACTCTGCCAATGTTAATGTTTTTCCCTTGCTTATTATATGGGTAAATACCAGATGTCTGTTGACCTCTTGTTATGATGGTTTGGATTCTGTGTGGAACCTAGAGGTATTTAGCATTTTAGGGTAGCTGGAACCAGCAACATCAGAACTAAAACATGCAAATCAGTAGGGTAGAGGGAATAAGGCCTTCAGTATTTTTAGTTATGATTATCATCTTCTGGGTTTTGAATCTTTGGAGTGCACTTAAGTAAAGCTTCTCTCTACAGCCGCACACCATAAGAACTCAAATATTTAAAAATAACAAATAAAATAAAAGAATGTGTTACTGGCAGTACAGGGACAGCCATTTCTCTCTCAGCTATTGCATCTTGGAAATAGTTTCTTCCTGTTTGCACAGCAATCTCTTCAATTCCTTCTTGAATCTGCTACTCCAGGGAAACAGGGAGACCTGATGATGAGAACAGAGCTCTACAAGGAGCAAGTACTGAGCAGGGAGGTGTCACCAGTTGTAATAAAAAGATATTGTCCCATTTGTTATGGTAAGAGATTAAGTATGTTTGTCAGTGTTTTTATTTCGTTACTCTCACCAACCTTGGCTATTTATGTAACTGAGAGATGGCAATCCTGTGGCAAATTGTGAGATGTGATATTTCCCTCAGCAGGAGATGTGTTCCCTGAAACTGTATTATACTATGCTGTGCCTTTCTTTAACACTCCATGTCAGTGCCTTGCTTACCACTAAATCTGTAACTTTTTCTACTGATTTTCTGTTCTTCTCTCCCCAAAGCTGACAGTCTGAGCTTCCAAGACAAACATGCCAACTGCTACACAAACAATATCATCCGTATGCAGGTCAGTGGTTCTGGTGAGTTGTTGCAGATGTTTTGTTTTTAAAAAATAAAAAAAATCCAAGTTATGAGACTCTAAACCAAAATTCTTTCTGTATCTGCACATTGTACAGGAACTTAGGGGGTACTTTGATAACATCAACTAAATTGTCTGGTGCAAAGCTTATGAATGACGAGTAACACATGGGTGGTCCCAACACTTCAGTTTGTACTGTTAGAATGCTGGCAGTAAATATTTCCTTTTCCTGCTTAAAGATCTTACTTAACTCACAATATAAACTCTTTCACATGGCATCCTGTATTATCTCTGCATTTTTGTTATATTAGGATTCTCTTTAGCCATACCCGATTGTGTTGACTCTAAGCTATGCACAGTAGTTCTTTAAAAGTAATGTTACTATTCATCTTGAGCCATACCCCTCTCAAAGCAACAGCCATGATGAGGACCTTCACTTACATTTCTCTTTGTATGCAAGGAGACAGACTCGGCTGAGGCATGATGCTGAGCCAAGGATAGCAAGTGAGAGAATGGAAAGACCATTTGATGAGGTATTTATCTGTTGGTGAAATAATATACTTTTGAATCTTGAGCACTGAATTCTACAAACCCCACCAGCATGACAAAATTTGAGGTAGCTAGAAAGGTGGACCAGTTCTGTTGTTAGAGTTTTTTTCTTCTTTTTAAAAAAAAATATTTTTTTGCAACCTCAGTTGGGGTTTTTTTAGTGTCAGTTGTGTAGCTATGTTGAGAGTAGCTCAGAGGAACCACCACACTGAAATAGCCTTCTCACTGGTCTACCAGCTTCTATCCTACTCAGTGACAACTCACCCGAACTCCTGCAGCTTTATTTCATCTCTTGGACCACACTCTTCTCTGAAGTGGCATCTTTCAGCAGTTCCTCTTTCAGTCTTGGCATGCTCACCCTGGCATCTGAGGCCTTTCACAAAACAACAGTTTTCTACTGTGTACTTCCAAATCTGGTTATACGTCTACTCTGAACTTGTGCTGTCTTTGATTTTTCAGAGCCAATAAGTGATGAAAATGTAAATTCTAAAACTAAATCAGACAGTTGCTTTCTTTTGTAGTACAGTTTTTTGACTATTTAGATAAAGGTTGTTGAAATGATTTAGATTACCCATCTCCTTTGCTCAGTGCTATCTTGTTGCTCTCACATGTTCTCTAATTTCTAACTTGCTATGTTTCTTATAGAACAAGTATTGCTATAAGACCAATGAAACTAGAATGTGAGGGCAGATGTCCACTAGAAAATCAAGCTTTGATGCCAGCGTCTAGCTAACCAGGGGTAAGAGCAGCCCTGAAAATAAGCAGCAGCCAGAACTCTGCAGAAATTGCTCCATCCATGTTTGCACTTTGGTATATAAATTTCAACTTTTCTCCAGATGCTGACTCAATTTTTTTTTTAATTTTAACAGAATTCTAGACTCATATGTTTTATTAAATAAATAAATAAAAAATCGCAGCTATTGTTACAGGTGCTAATGAAATAGAGATTCTTTGTGCGCCAAGCATGTGCTATAATGAAATTTTGCTTTGTGACCACAGCAGTAATAGTCCAGGGACCATGCTTTTGTCACTAGGCACTCCTCTGCCTTAACTCATAGGTGAGTTGTTTAAATTAATGTACAATAAGCACTTATCAGATTTTAGGACGAAGTACAAAACAGCTGATACAAATAATGTTCAGGTAGCTAATTGCCGAGATTAACTTTTTGATTCCTACATTCAATGGCAAATCTGTTGTCACCAAAGATGCAAAAACTCATCCCCTTCTGCCTCAGATGTTCAGGTTTTGGTTACGAATATAATAACTAGAAACATCACAATGAGAACAGAAATCAGTGACCTCTGTTTTTTCATGGTTTCAGCAGCTCTGTCTCGCTGAGAGTGCTTTGAATTTTTCAGTCAACTTAGCAACATACGCTTTGATACACTCTTCATTATTAAGCTAATAGGGAGGCACATGGAGGACTTTAAAATGGATTCAAGTGTGAAACCGGTAGGTAATATACATAATGAGGCCGTTGCTACAGCTGTGCTGCTTGGTGGAGTTAAACTACAAAGGAACTTGAAATTGGCTTTGGCTTGAGTGAGACCTGCACCTGCGAACAGTGGAGACATTGAGAATATCAGGCAAACAGTCTAAGATTTCTTAATTGACTAAAGTTATTTATGTATAAGGGATCTTGCAAAAGCTGATTTGTGGGAAGGGAGATTGACTCTTTTTTTGTGTGTTTTTTTTTTTAACCCCTACATGGAAAACAGCAACAAAACCCTTTATATATACATTTCCCCCCTGACTTTTTCTTTGAGGTTCTAACTACTAATGCAGTTTCTTCTTTCCTTCACCTGTCTGTGGATTTTGGTTTTCCTTTCATATCTAAATTATCACAACGCTTCTTGCAGCAATATAATGCTATAGTATGGATCCGTCTAATTATACTAACTGGGTCTCATTTTGCAAATACCTGAGTGTTTTCAGATCTTGCTGTGGTTGTCAAACACATGCTGGTATAACAAGGCTATTCAAAATTAATTTTTCAACTTCTCCAAGTCTATCTATGCGTCTGGAATTGGGAAGTCATAAAACGATGCCCAGCTTTGTTGTTTTGAAAAGATGGATGTTCTTGCTGCTAAAACTGGTGGGGGAAGAGCACAGGGAGGGAATACAGACTTGGTTCTTATCTCTGCCAAATACTTTTTGTGCCTTATAGCGTGTCACTTAGTCCCTGTGTATCTCTGTAGGGATCTTGTAACTACTTGTACCTGTAGGGATAATAGCCCATCTTCTCTCCTCTTATCCATCCCATTGTTTTGGTTTGTGAACTCTTACTAGTAAAAGACTGTTTTTTAGTGTGTGTGTGTAATGAGATGATATCTATATTGTTTCCTTCAAGCTGTGCCATAAATATTTTTGAGAATCATCTGTCAAGATATTTTAAAGTAAAAAAAAATAGATCACATTTTTAGGGGGGAAAAAAAAGTTTCCATCCTTCTGGGTTTTCATTTTTTTTCTTGTAGTTCAGAAAGACAGCACAGCCCATGTTTCCTGAAATAGTCTCTGGTTTTCCTCTCCTGCACGAATTGCTGCACTGTATTTTGGAGTTGTGATCTATCATGAGAGTGATATAAACTAGGAATCTACAGGAGCTGATGAAGAAAGAGCTCAAGACTAAGAACAGCAATTCAGGTGACTGTACCTCAATTATCTTCTGACTAGGAATTAAATGTTTCTAACCCTGGCCTCTTGAAATGTTTTCTTTTGTTATGTTTTGTTTATTATAAATCCACAGGAACTTTATAATCTGTGAAAGAGGAAAATACTGGTATTGAATTTATATATTGAACTTAAAAAAGTGGTGGTGGAGAAATTTCAAGGGGAACAAAAATTCTGATTTGAGGCATGAGTGTTTTGTTTTAGGAGGTTTTTTTTAGTAAATTCTGTTTGGTGTATTTAATGCGGTAAACATGGACAGCGTGATATTGTAAGTACATAGCTGTTCCAGGTTATATTTATAGACTTGCAGGACTAACACACAAATAATAATAAAGGGAATATGTGCCTGAGGAAATGCAAGCAATTATGCACTTGTGAAAACAAGAATGAGTCTGAATTTCCTTCTTGCTTCTCACAAGCAACCTGGGAGACCCAGTAGTAGTTTGGGAGACCTGGGTAAGATGCTGCTGCCTGAGCTCATGCAAGATGTTTTTTGTGATTGCGTATTTGTGGATAATGAAGGCTTATCTCAGGGAAATGAAAGTAGCATGGCCTTTAAACGAAGGGAGGAAGACATTCTTAAGCAATGAAATACTGAAGGATGTAGATAGAATGGAAGAGGGAGACTCAAAATTCTTCATATACTCAAATTTCTTTATATAGCTTTTTTGGATTTGGGGCATCTTAGTGAAATATCAAGTGAAGCCTTAAGACTTTAGTGGCTTTAATCAGGCTTTTCTTGAACCAGTGAGCTTTTGGCTTGTAATTGTTACTCTGGCAAAAAAAAGTACATCCTTGCTTCTGATGGAACTAGATAAATTCTGGAAATTCTAATTCTGTGGGAAAAACAGCTGTTAACAAAATACAGGAAAAGTATATCCTTGAGACTTTGATAACTAGAAGTGATTGAAGAAATCTGAAGCCAGGGCTACCCCTTATATAGCATAAATTTTGACAATTGGCCACACAGACTTTTAGTGTCTATTTTTTTTTAAAGGCTCCAAAATGTTTAATGACCTTTATTTCAGTTTTAAGGATAGAAGCATATCCCATGACTAGCTGCAATATTAAAAATCTCCTAAGGAAGTCTATTCCTGCCATGAGATCCTGGGCAGGGTGACTTGAATAAAATTGTGAATGCTTCAGGGTTCATCCAAATTGAGCGAACTCTGAACCTTTAGGGATTCACACATCAGTAGTTTCTTTGATGTGAAACACTTTCTGAGGCAAATCCAGGAAAAATTATTATCTATTGAAGCCTTTTGCCACTGCTCAGCTGTGGGATGGTGCTTGGCAGCGGTGCAGGCAGCAGAGCAAGGCATGGGGCAAATTCTTTCTGCTCTGATGTAGGGCACAGCGGCTGCTGTGGAGGTGGCACTGTGCCCCAGCACCATGGGGATGGTGCTTAAGCCTCTGGAGCAGGATGTGGTGTAGCCGTGTAGCTTCTCACCCCATCCTGTTTTTTTCTTAGACTTTCACCTGAATATAGGAAGTTGTAGAGTTTCAGGGCCCTGCTCATGTCTGTGTACATTGATGCAACTGATCTAAAGTCAGCAGAGTTGAAACTGGTTAAAAGTGTGCGAAAAATTGTCAGTTGGATGAGCAAAAGGAATGAAATTGGACCAGAAGTCATGAGAGTTCAAAGTACTACAGGATTTGAGCTGATTTCTCATTCTTTTTGCTCTTTTATTGTTGGAGAGAGGGAGCCAGGGCAGGCAGGTGATTTCTTTTGGTTGTTGTTTCTGTACCACAGTTCAAAAAAAAAAAAAATTTGGCTGATTTTGTTTGTGTATTTTGCCTTAACTGTTACAAGACCATCTTTGACTCCAGTTAATTAGTGTTGTGTTTCCTAGTCCTCGCAGCTGCCCCAGGCCCACCAGCCATCCTCCTGCATGGAGGCAGCAAGTTGCCTTAGTGATTTCCCACCCTTACTGCAAGCCTTCCCATTGCCCAGGAGCTCCAAAAGAGCAGCAACATGTAGTTTTAACCCATTGTCCTTCTGCTAGGTGTACGTTGTTAGAGATGAGGTACAGAGGAAGGAGAAGATAGAAAAACTGCTATCTTTTCTTCAAAAGACTGGACTAAAAAGCAAGCAGCTGTGCAGATGCTGATTTAACAGGACAGTTATTCCCGGATACCCATGTACCCAGAGCTAGGCTGATGAACTTAACAATGTTTGTTCAAGTGAAATAGAAACACGTATCTCCAAATACACTAGAAAGCAAAAACTCTGATTTTTCAAATTTCACTGACTTTTTTTCTTTTTTCAGTTCAACTTCAGGTTCTCTGTCATGTGATAGTCATATATAATGCTTTCTTTTCTGATGGTCAGGCACCACATAGTCACTCCTGAGGTAGTAAAGTATCTTTTAATAGGAAAACTGAGGAAATAGCCTCTAATGATTCTTTGCAAGATGTTATTTCTAACTCTGCAATGGCTGATTTAAGTCTCAGTGGTGGCCAACAGCCAGGAAAAGAGCAAGACAGTGCTTTCTAATAGAAAACGTGAATCTTCCTTACAATGTTAAAATAAGGAGTATTGGATAATTTCCTTAGGAGGCAGATAAGACTAGTTTCTGCCTGGGAGTGCTGCTGTCTCTGTGATCCCTCACCCAGGATTATGATGAGTTGATGTTCTATTTAGTTAATGTAGGCAAATCCACATTCTCCTGTGTTTTTTGTTTCATTTTAACTCTTATGTGACTGCTGTGCTGTGTCAGCTGTTGGGGCAAGAGCTATGCTGTGACCTTACATGCAACATACATGCTGCTTTTCTCCCTTCATGGAGAAAGGTTTATGAGTGAGCTCTAAGCATGATCCCTAATTCTATCAGAAACAGATCCTACCTGCTTCTGCAGTAAATGACGCTTTCAGCAGGATCAAATGCTACATCGTGGTGTGGGCCAGACTGCTGATGTTTCGCTTCCCTGCTGTGCACTTCCTCCCCTCTCCCCTCCAATTAAAAGTCAATTGAAAAGAAAACATTTCCTTGAAGCTTCTGAAGTTAAAATTTTGCTTCGTTTCGCCTGATCTTCTGCTTTGCTTTCTTCTTCTGTACATCTCATCCTGCTTTTATTGTATGAGCCTGTTTGTACGTGGAACAAAGCTGAAAGAGAAATCTCTGGATTTGCTTTTCCTTTTGGACTGTTTTTAAGACTTAAAAATCATAGTAGTCTGTCTTTTCAATGCAATAATTTGGAAATAAAAAATATAATTGACAGGGATCAAGTGGTAATAAAAAGTTCTTGTTCTTCCTTTCTGTTTTGATTGAAACCACTGAATTGAAGCTACTGACTTATTCAGTGGGAAGACTTGAAAGCCTTATACTTCAGGACGTTGTGACTGCAACTGCATTAAACTTAAACTAAATTAATATACTATACAATAAAGCCTTCTATATGTAATTATTCTACATATATATACATTTTTTAATGAAGAATTATAAGGGCATGTCCTGGTTTCGATTGGGATAGAGCTAGTTTTGTCCTTAGTTCTACGCTGTAGCTAGTTTGCTATAGTTCTATGTTTTCAGATTTAATGTGAGAACAATGCTGATACTGCACTGATGTTTTTAGTTGCTGATAAGCAGTACTGCTAATTTTCTTCTTAGTAGCTGGTATAGTGCTATGTTTTTGGATTTATTATGAGAGCAATACTGATATTACACTGATGTTTTTAGTTGTTGCTAAGCAGTCAAGGACTTTCTGCTTCCTGTGCTCTACCAGGACAGCTGGCCCAGACTGGCTGAAGGGATATTCTGTACCATGTAATGTCATGCTCAGTATATAAACTGGGGGAGTTGACTGGGGGCAGGCGATTGCTGCTTGGGAACAGGCTGGGCATTAGTCAGCAGGTGGTGAGTAACTGTATATTCTTTTGTTATTGTTGTCCTTTTTTTTTTTTTCCTCCTGTCCTATTAAACTATTTTTATCTCAACCTATGAGGTCTTTTCCCCAATTCTCCTCCCTATCCCATGGCGGGAAAGGAGTGAGCAAGTGGATGGGTGGTGCTTAGTTTCACTCAGAGTTAAACTACAACAGTCCTTAATATAAATATTGGAAATAATGAGAATTTTTCAAAATTTATTTCCTAAAATTAAAACAACTTAAGAATACTGTACACTAAGAAATGGTATCATAATACTAATGACTACTACTGTACATGAGGGATATTAAGTTTAGAATACCACTTTTACTATAAAGGTAGTGGGAATGTATGTGTGTTATTGCATTTGATAGTCTGACTTGATTAGTTGTAGGAGTTAGAAAATAAGTGAATTAAAACAGGACTGAATGTTAAACCAGGGAAATTTCATCTGTTCCTATATTCCTGCTTTATGCATTATACCAGCAGCAGTTCAAATCTGTGTAATGGATGTTGAGACATTAAGCAGGGATGCCTTAGTAACACGCTTAGGAACGCAGGGCTTCTAGCTGCATGTGCGACTCCTTTATCTACTGATTACTCAGAAGTCAAAGTTTTTTTGGCCTTACTTAAACCATGCACATACCTGGCTAAGGGGTTTGTACTAGTGGCAAATGGACTTCATGGAAGATTAAATATAACTTTCTCTGAACTGCAATTAATACAAATCATGTTGTTTTCTTTTTATATGCTATCCAGGTAATTTAAAAATGCAAATCTGAAATCTATATTCTTGTCAATGAAATCCCCTAGGCCTGTTGTCCTGGATTTCTGAGTTGCTATTGTGGACGAACCGGATTTTTCTAGGCTTTGAATTAGGAATGTATTGTATGTTGCTGCCTCTGAGACAGGCCAGGTGCTAGTGTACTGAATTAGACCTTGTACCTGCTGCCACGTACTGGTCTGGCAAGGAGAACCTCTTTCCTGTGCTGGCAGTCTTATCCTTTGGATTGTTCTGAGCTGAGCACTACGCTTTATGTTATTTCTTTTACCTGAGCCTCATAATTATTTTTAAACTCAGTAGCTGGGCTTCTAACAAAACACACCATTTTCCTGAAGAATTGCCTATCATGTAAATGCAAAGTATAAATATTTTGTCAGCTTTCCTATTTCATATCTATATTTGTGTGTGTGTGTAGAGAGAGAGATAGATCGCCACAGTTCAACTGAAGAATGTATGCTTCATATGTTGGTCTTAGGGTAAGTACAAGGAGGAAATCATAATGCTCTTAACTTTGTCGTTCATAAGCATTCTGGAAAATTTGGCTTTGTCAGTAATGGAGCTGGCCATATTAATTACAGCATATTTGAAGATTGTATGTTTTGTTTTTATCTGCAGATCTGTGAAAGCTGGTTTGCCAAGTGTTTTTACACACGAGGTTTTGAGGAGATTTTGTCCAAATCTAACAGAGGTTGCAGTTCTAACACTTACCATGTGAATTCAATGCGACATTTTTGCCTTAGGCAAAATAAGAAATTTTGAGCAAATTTATCCCAGTGAGAATTTAATACTATTTTCACTAAGAAATATCCCTGTTTTCAGTGTGAATCATGGTTGGTTTATTATCTTGTGAAATAGCAGTTCTCAATCTTCACAAATATTTTACTTTTGTAAGCAAACTAGTGAAAATTCAATGTAAAAAGTTTTGGTTTTCTCTGGAAGTTTCTTACTGTTTCTAAGCAGAGTGATTTATCTTTTTTTTTCTTTTTTTTGTGTGTCAATAAGTTACTCTTAAGTGATGCCACAGGAATTTTTGTTAAGTTCATCCTATCACTTGTTGATAGGGCTCACTGCATGTGTAAGGTCAGGGTCAGGTCATAATCTAAGATCTGAACTGCAAACAGTGTAGGCGGGAGTAAACAGATTTAACTAACTTGGACCTGCCAGGGATTTGACCCAATTATTTTGACTATGAGAAAGAAAAGTAATGTTGGTTCTAAATTAGTTAAATGTGAAATAATTTGCATTTATCTTGGTGATAATTCACAGTTAGTTGTATTTTATAATATCAAGCTTATATGGAATAAAAAATATTTTGAATCCTATCATCCTATAGTAACATAATGAGATGTCTACTAATTATTCTGAAGCATCTTATTTAAAGATAAATAACCTTTTCACTGGAAATAAAATTCAAAATTATTTAATTGTAAGCTGACATGCTAAAAGCAGTACTTGTGTATAAATGGCTTTAACATCAGTTTTGCTAGGAGGCCTGCAACGAATATTATTAGCAGGGACTCTGAAATAAAAGATGTGCTCCCCATGAATAATGTAAAGTAGCAAAACAAGATGGTGCATCCTAACAAAACAAACATATTTTAATCTTGAATTTAATTTGTGAGTGGTGTGCATCTGTCATTTCCAATCACACAATAAGAATTCTCAAAGACTATCATCTGCCCCATTTTTCCTCTGGCTCTTGTTCACAATTTCCAGAGTTTCTAGCTCCTTTTGCAATCCTCTTGAAAGCCTTCTCATCTCTTATAGTGCATTTGCCTCCCACTTCTTCCCTGCAAGGTGTTAATCTTTCCCTGTGCTTCTACTTCACATAAGACGTTTACATGCTAATTTTCACTTTCCTTGATTTCTTAAAATGCTTTTAAAAAATCCATATTTTTATGTAACAACGGTATTCTGAAACTGTTAATATGTTTTTTGTCAAAATGCCTTATAGGAAGCAAAAAAGGCAATAAAACTCTTTAAGTGGCCATGGTTATGGAAATAATGTGAACCACTCTTCTATACTGAGCCTGAATGTATAAGCAACTGCTGCAGATTTCTGAGTACCTTGGTCAAATCCTCATCCTCCACAAACAATATATTAATTCTTGTAAGAAACATTCAAGATGATTCAAATTTATAGAGTGCAGAAAAAAATGACTTTTAGTGAGATTTTACTAAAGGGGGAAAGGAGTCTTCTCAATCTGCTTGCTTTCTATCAGACTGATTCTTACTGCATCGTGAATTCAGAGTAATGTCCTTGAAACCAGTACCTGTAATCTGGATTTTCTTGCTCTAGTGTACCTCATCTGGTCCAAAACAATAGTTAGCAATAGTTGCAGAATACAAGACCCAGTTCCTACAACTCTTGAATGCAGCCAGATTTGCATCACATTTCCATCAGATGCAGTTACAGTTCTTGCAAATGAGTTCTGGAACACAGGGAGGTGTTGATTCACTGAAGACTGGTAGCTGAATGTCAAGGCTCAAGAGTCTGAGCGCAACTCCTCTGAGCAGCTGGAATAGCTGGAGATCAGGGTGGGTGCACAGAGGTAGGGAGAGAAAAGAGAATGTTGAAGGAATGGGAATGAGGAACTGAGCCTGTTATTCCAAATCTTCAAAGCAGCTGCTCCCAAACTTTTCTGCCATGGTCTACTGTTCTTGCATATCCTTATGGTTACCTACCAAAATAAGGTTGTTCAATTTTGAATCTCAGCTAAGAACACGTTATCTGATAACATGCTCTTTGCTTTGCTTGCTGTCCTCTGCTTTCAAAAAACAAATGCTGTATTGTGGTGTATGTTGGTTTTGTACGAGGGAAAATACTCTGTTACGAAGTTTGTGTTTGCCTTTCATGCTGAGGAAGGAAGAGCCAGGCCAGGTGGGGTGTTGACACTGATGGCAGTGACAGACCTGCTGCACTCTGTTCTGGAGCTGCCATCTTTGGTGTGGGGCTTTGCAGTTTCGCAGAAGCCGGCCGCTCCTCGGCAGGCTGTGCCTGGTGGGCACCTGCTGCCCAGGTGCTGCTCTGCCGGGCGGGGGGCAGCCGGATCAGTGTGCGGACCCCAGCCCTGCCTCCACGGCTCCCGGAGCCCCCGCGCTCCTGAGGGACAGGACCGCTCTGCTGACCAAAAGGTGGTTGTTCTTCCTCACTGGTTGTGTTTGGCACCCGGCTAGACAGTGTTTGTTTATACCTGGCTGTGTTTCTGGTTGTATTTCTCTACAGCCAGTTGCCTGCTTAGAAAACGTAAATATTTTACATACGAGGCTTTAGAATGTTTTATTGCTCACCAAAAGGTACGCACTGTATTTTCCCAACGCTGTTGCTAAATGCATATATAACTTTTTTTTCCTATAAAGCAGAATATTTTCCCTAAGGAGTTAACTATTATCTCTGAAGTGTTCTGAGGTTAAGATTTGAGAAGTCTTCAATATATATCCCTGATTTTCTGACTCGGTTGCTTATTTGCTTAGTCTGATGGGAATAGACTTTGTCTACTGCACTTGAAGAAGAAAAGAAGATTCTTTTCGTGCTCCTGGGAGGTGAAGGCAGTTTTCATTGGCATTTTAGTGAAATATTAAAGGCAAAGCAGATTTGGAGGAACACACTGCAAAGGCTGTCACAGTGATCAGAGAAGCACTGGAGTGAGGAAAGGGACAGCTAAATGTGCAGGTGGGGAGTCGGTCCATTTGTGTGAAGGTATGAGTAACGGAGGTTATGAATTGGTTGCAGATGGGAGCTGGCAAGCAAGAAAAGTGGAACAAAATTATATTGACATCCCTGTGTTGTCTAAAGACCACTACAAGACCATTAGTATTGCTGCGTAGCCAGCAGGGAGGCCCTGTCAGAGTGAGATTTTACTTAGGCAACTGGTATTGATTTTTGGTCTGCTGCCAGGATGTAGGAAGGAAAAGATTTTTTTTTTCCTTTTTTTTTTTTTTTTTCCCTTGAGTCCATCTTCATGGCCACAAAGCAGCATGCCTGGAGCTGGCATGTAGGGTTGAGAGTAGCTGTGTGCTGTCATGACTTTGACTTTATTGGGGGAACAAAACGAATCTTTCGAATTGCCCTTCAGACTTCTTTCCTTGTCTTTGCTCATCTCCCCTTGCATGTATCCTGTAAGGCCATTCTAAAGGGTAAAATTAAGGATCCAGAACATGTGGTGATAGCTTGAAATATCATGCATGACAAACTTTTTTTTTTTCCCTCTCAATTCATTTTCAGTGACTTGTTAGTGTCTCTGCCCAACTGACAGCCCCGTGCTTGCCCCTAGAGCAGTAGTAGCAGCCACAGCCATGAGGGCTGCAGCTCTCCCCTGGGGTCACCCTGGGTGCTGTGGGGCTCTTGACAGGAGCCAGGGACAAATCACATGGCAGTGCAAGGAGAAACTAAGGATTTGAGTGTCTTTCAATTTCTGGCTAAGGTCTGATCCATATGCTGCTGCTGAAAGCTGTTAGTAGTGCTTCTATGCTTTCTGTTCTAGTGAAAACTGATTAGGGGCTAAAAATGGGCCATGAAGCAGCTATCAGGCTGGGTAGTAGCTTTTGTTCTTGGGTCTCACTTGAAGTGGCAACCTAGAAGGGGAATAGCTTAGTGACTGCTTCTCCTCTTCCTCCTCCTGCAGCAGAGGTGTGCCAGTACTCGTTTCTCTTATGTATATACGAGTGCCCAATTTAACATGTTTGCAGTAGGTTTATTCCCCTACTTCCTCAGAGGAAGCTTGGCAAAGAGAAATTTCTGGCAAGAGAAAAACTTACGTCAAAAATAGTGATCTATGGTCTGCTTGTAATAGGCGTAGAGAGACTGACCTGGTCTTAAATCACATTAGGATCCTTCCTCTAGACTTAAGCTAGCTCCTAGTATATTAATACACTCCTTTAGCAGAGAAAATAAATCTGATAGAAATATGTTTTTCTTCATTCTATTGTGCATATAATAAACACTTAGCTAAGAGTGCCTTTTCTTTAAAATTTAAATACCCACACACAGAAAATCAAGACTGCTGAATTGTTGGAGAATCATGAGCTAAAATAGGACAGTGCAGTATAACTGTAATAGATTAGCTAAATATCTCATGCTGTTTCATCCCTGTTCATCTATGTTCTCACCTTTTTTCATGTTGTGAAGCCTACTTAAATGTCATTCTGCTATTTATTTGACAGGAGATTATTACTATGGAGGGTAGATCTGAATACTGTTGGTTTCCAAGGGGATAAAATGAAAACATTCTTTTGGGAATTTGGCCCTTTGACTATGGGTAATTTTTAAACAAATTGGTTTTGATCATCGAAACACCAGATTAAATCGCTGCATTGATTGCATTTGGTTCTGTTAACACTCCAAATTTTGTGCTGTCTTTGGTATAGGCAGCTGTTTCTGTTCTGAGAATTTTTTTGCTGCAGCTTTATTTATATTCTTTCTTACTTTGGTTTTGGTCACATATCTGATTGGGAAAGCAATTATAATCAAGAAAACAAAAGCCCAATCTAGAATAATACGATTTTTTAATGCCTTATTAGTAGTGATTAATTAGAACTTTTGTGCAGACTCCCTATGTATTTAAGAGCAAAATGGTGATTAAAGAGTAAAAAGCCAGTTATTAACAAATTCTGTGTAAGTGCTGTGTTTTCCCACCTGTTCTAAAGCACAGCAGAAGTCAAGCCTTTACCTTATTCTTTTTCCTTGGCACTGCCTCCAGGACCTACTCAAGTTCTCTCTGGTTTGACTTTAACCCTGAAATGGAAAATTATGATACTGTATTGGGTTGAGTCACCAAGAAACATCCTTACTTGTCTATGGAGAGTGTTAGCCCCTTAGAACAGAGTGCCGAGAAATTTCAAATTACAGTTTATTAGCCGAAGTCTGGTGAGATCTGGAGTATATAGCATTGTGTATTTGATTTTACTGTCCAACGCTTTAATTTGCACCCACCTGTTTCTCCCATGACAATCCAACCTTTATCTGAGCTCTGGCATTAGGCTGCAAAGTAATCAGAAAAAGGCTACTGGTTTTTATTTGCTGCGGAAAAGCTGATGCAATATACATAAGGATTTGTAACTGTGCGTGTAACAATAGTTTTGTAAGCATAAGGTCTATTGTTGTTAGAAATGGAGGTGCTTTATGAAGCCCTATTAGTGTAATAGGAAACATTTTCATCTATGCATTTTGCAAGAAAATGCTAGTGGAGGCTTGGATGTCATTTAGATGTTATGTTATTTGTGAGCATGGCTGCTTTTTTAATCATGCTTTTGAAAAACAACTGGTGCAATGGCACCATTTATTTCTTCTAGTAATTTTTTCATATAAATAAATAACTTGCAAATTATTTTTTTAGCGTAGCATTCATTTTTAAGTTTGCTGAAACAATTCTGCACACCAAAGATCTTTCCTTTTGTCCTTAACGCACACATGCATGTAATCTAGTTGCCCTTCTAAAACCTTGTGCTTTGATTTTGTGCTGAAGACCATAAATTTCTTAAACTGAGCACAGTCTCTTGCCTTTATGCAGACACATTTGCTAAATTTAGAAATATATACAACAGTTCCAGGAAATGCTATGCAGAATCCTTACTTTACAACATTAGCTGAAAAGTAAGTACTCGCTTGCAAGCTGGTAAGATGGGTGGTGTTTTCCTCTCTGCTGTTTGATAGCAAATGATTACAGAGAAGCTGTAGGGATATCCATTTATTCACAAAGACTTTGTCTTGCAGCTGGAAGAAATGTTGCCAATTCAGAAAGCTCTCTATATATGGCAATCAATTTTAACTCTCTCTCTTTCTCTCTCTGCTGGTAATGGAAGCTTCTGTCTCATCCCCAGTCTGGCTCGTGCGAGCTGCCTCTTCAACACGTTCTCAGCTTGACATGGTTGTATAAGTCACTTTATGGTAACAGAAGATATCGTTAGACTGGTGAATAGAAAGGAATAAATACAGAAGTGTCAAGCTGCTTTCAGTTATATCTATTTATTATCCCATATGAATGTGAAATACTGTGAATACAAGTGAATACACACAGTATTTCATAAAACTTCAAGATTTTAATGAAGTTACATGTGTTAGGCGAGAGAGAAGCCGTTGTAGGGGCCATGTTAACTAAACCTCACACACAGTAGAGTGCAGAACACAAATTAAGGAGACCTTTGCTCTAAAACTGCCGTCATTTGCCACATGAGCCAGGTGAGTGTTTTATAAAAAGGCTTATACATCTCTAGGACTTTGTATGCCAGCTAATACAGGATGGCATAAACACAGGCAAGTGTATCCACTAGAGGGTATTGGCACACTGTATATGGTAGTGCATTATAGGTAATATCTAACAAGTCTTATTTATTATGCCTTTATATGAGATCTTTAAAAGTCTTTCCTCTTGGAAAGTCCATATTGCCCAGAACCACTTCCATTTTCTGGTAGCAAATGCGCTCCTAATACCAGTTCAATTGCCATTAGGAGAACAAATGATGAGGGCTAAGTTGCTCACTGCCAAATTATCAAATGGCTCATGCCCAGCTGGTGATTGAAATATTGATGTAGTCAGAAGACTTCTAGAGAGACTGAATATCAGTCAATCAACATGAGGACTTGCCCCTTCCTCATGCAAGATCTTTCAGGAGAGGGTTAATAGTGTTCAAAATCTGCTGTCTGAGCATTTCCAAAAAGCATCTGTCATGGAGGCAAGAGGGAAGGAAACACAACAAAGGAGCTCCTATTTTAATAACATCCATAAGCCCATTGCTATGAAAACTTTTAAAACAAATCTAGGATGGGACTGTTTAATTCATAGTATAAGGCTGGTTTAGTTCAGAGAAAGAACTTGCATTTGTTGTTCAGAGAAATGCCATGTCATATAGTCCTAAGAGTATTGGTTTTGGATTTAAAATGTTTATTATTTTGGTTATGTTTGCTACATGAATTGTTTGTGTTTTTACTAACATAAATGACTATTAAAAGGAAGAAAGAAAGCAAGCATGTAGTGTGGTAGAGTGTATATAAGGTGAAAGTATCAATTATGGGCCTGATTCAAAGTGCGCTGGAGTCAACAGAAAACTCTGGGTGGCTTCCATTAAAAAAAACAAATCTTATTTTGTGGAAAACACTGAGAAAAGTGAAATATCAGCTGCAGTCAGCTGAAATTACTTTCAGTGTTTCAAGTCATTCTGATTACAAAAAAAAAAGCTAATGCTTCCTGAATATCTTGTTGTTGTTGTTGTTGTTCTTGTCTTAAAAATTTTAAGGTCTTGTGGAGAAGAACTCTGTTATGCATAATAAATGTGATTCAACTATGTAAATTTTGCATTAAGATGTATAGATACATAATATTAATGCCTGCAAATTCCTGTGAGAGGCTGGGCCATACCAGTCACAAAGAGAATTTTCTGACCAGTATGAAAAAAAGCCAAGACTGGAGATACACCTGCCCTACTGGTAACAAACCTAATTGTGGCTGTGAACAAGGCTCACCAAAATGCACTGATCTGAAACAGCAGTGCTGTTCATCTCTGATAATGAAAATGGATAAAATGAGCTATGAAAGTGAAAACAACAACAAATACTACCTTGTTCATGTTACGAAAACCATTGTCTTTCTTTCCCATGATAACCTACCTGGGAATTGATGAGCAGGTCAGAAAATAATTTTAGTGAGAAAGCCCTTTATTCTATTTTCATTCAAATTGGACATTGAGAGATCAAGTAACGGGCTGGGATGTTCAAGGATTAATCTCCAAGAAATTGGTTTATTGTTATAGTAATTAATAAAAATGTTCTCCTTAATTATTCAAACATATACAGCAGTATTAAAAATCAATCTATATACCGTGTATCAATACTTGCTATTTTTTTTGTAGAAGGTAAATTTAAAAAACCTGATTACGTAAAGGGAAGTACTTGTTTAGATAGCTGTGTGGTTTTTTTTTTTTGTAGCATTGTTTCAATAATTTATTTAAAATTTAGAGAGGGATAAAGACTGCTTAAGTTTTCTGATTCTTCTCCTTCCAAATAGGGTTTTACACTAATGTGCAGATTCTAATGTTCTGCCTAATCTAATTTAAAATTATCTAAGTTATGAAATTCCTACCAATTTGAAAGATTGAGTAGGTTAACAGATCTAGCTAATAGCTTGTCATTCTTAATGCTTGTCATTCCTAATGCTTTTTTTTTTTTCTGCAGAAATAATGGAAATATATTTTGCAGAATGATCTTTAAGAATGCAAGTATTTCCTCTCTTTTTGGATATTTTCGGATATGTAGGCTTCAATGATCTATTTTCAGACATGTATACTTGAACATGATTTTAAAAAATCAAACACGATTTTATATAGGCCTTTGTTAGTGTCCTGTTTCATTGTGAATACGTCCGATGTTTATCTGTTATTCCTTCTAAATGTCTTTCAGTACAATTACCTATATGATTGCCTTCACATTAGATACCTGGTTCTCCATTAAATGTTCTAGCTCATGTTTTTCCTCATTGAATACCACTTGTTATGGTCTGTCCACATTTCTGATTTCTCAATTTCTATTTTATTTCTTATTTCTGTCATCGTGGACAGAAATCAGTTATCACTACACATCATTATTTCTGTAATCACTTTTTAATACAAAAATATTTGCAAATTTAATTAACCGATTTTTTACAATTGTTTTGTTCCAAAATAATTAAGAATTTAGAACAAGGCCTATAGCCTTCAGGTTCATTGAATATATTATGTAATCCCTTTTATGAGTAATTCTGAGGTGCATCTAAGCTAGACTGATGGAATGCTGATATCTAATGCTATTTTGGGGGAAAGCTTTTTAGCTCTGGATATTTTTACATCGCTTTCCTGCCTCTCAGACCAAATTGTATTGTTGCACACTGAAAAAAGTCTTACTTTTTTTTGCTAATAAAAATGCAGCAAGTTCACTGATGAATTAACCCTCGTTCCTACTATAAAGTAGGATGAATAATCAAATAATAGAAACCAAGCTGTATCTTCCAGCAAGCATTCTGAGAGAGCAGGGTCCTTACATTTGCATTTCTTTATCCAGAGGTTGGTATCATCAGCATTTTAGCATTTCCATTCTGCATTACAATATCTTGCCACTAAAAAACTTCCTGAATACCACATTAATGGATTGAGAAAGACAATTGTAGCTGGTGAAATATTTTTTAGCTTAAATTTAATATTATTGCTTTAGCATCACTTTAATTATTTTTCTGCCTTATGACTTGACTTCCATGTTGTTTGTGGTATGATGTGGTGGTGTTTTTACAGGGCTTTAAGTAAATTATGAGATTAATGATGTTCCTATTGAAAAATTCATGTTTTTTTTTTTTTGTTAAACTTTGAATTGCTCAACAGTTGCCTCAACATGGATATTCAGATACAGCACATCTGTTTTGCAAGCCAATGTTTAGGTTTATGAATGAGCAACAATATAAAAATGTATCCTGATTTAGAAATTAATAGCCCTTCAATAGCCATTTCCAGCATTTTCCTTAGTAAAACAACTGAAAAAAAACATAGAAGTTGAGAAGTATTCTTATTTTCACTCAGCATCAGAGCGATTAATTTGCTCTGGAAAAAAGAAATAATTCTGATTTCTAGGAATTCTAGATTTTTGGTTAATTGATTTGGCATCATCAGCCATATAATGATGTTGCTATACTGTCAGCTGCTGTGATTCTGGCAAAGTGACGATACAAACTGAGCTGGGTGTGCATGTATTTCTGTGGGTCTGTCTCACTATACAAATATGTAAATAAAGTCTTCCAGAGAACAAGTACAGTAGAATGCAGGAATTCATACTGTACACGTGATTCTTTATGATACTAACACGTTATTAAGGGATGAAAACAACTTTTGTAATCCAAGTTTCCAATTACAAAAACTACGTGTAATTTTAGCACACAACCATCTATGGTATGAACCTCTTCTTCAGTTTCAAAGAGCCTTTCCTCATTTTCCTTCCATGTTATGTGATTATGGTATTATATTTTCCCATGCAGTTCTTTTTCTTCATCTCATTGGTGATAGAATATATTTTGTGTGATATTTGTAAAAGATTTTGGGCTATATACTGTCATACATGACAGGAAAATTTGACAGATAAGTAAGCAAGTTATTTCCCTACCTCCAATTGTACTAGTGCATAGCATGTGAAACGCTGCTGCACAAGTTAAGCTATACTAGATATATGGGAAAGAAAAACAAACACACACAAAACCTCCAAAACCCCAAATCAAATTAGTTTCCTCAAATGAAGCTATTGGTATTTCTGACATAGGCTAAAATAAAATGCAAGCCTTATATGTAAATACCTACAACAGAAAATAATGTATATATTCAACATATTGGTGATACCTCCTTTTTAAAAAGCTTCCAAAATGTTGTATCAGTTGAAAAATATATTGCTTTAAGCTCTGTATTTTCAGAGACGCTTGAGACGTTTTTTGTTGCGGGTTAGGTTCTTTTTTTCCGTTTTCCAACTCAAGTTCCAATGCCCACGTTTTGCGTAGTCAAGGGTACTTTTATGTGTAAGTGTTTTTGGCATACAGGCCCATGAAGCTTCTTTAGAAGGTCAAAGTGGAAAACTTTTTGCTCATACTTAAAGAAGCTACTCAAGTATGCATTTAAGTCAAAGCAAGACAGATGTTGGTGAATACATATTTTAGATGTTCTTTTTTGGGATATTCTGTGGCAAGAGCACCTGTCCTGACAAATGAAAGCATCACACAGGAATGAAGTGGCACTTGTGCTGGTTCAAGCATTTTAAAGCAGTTACACAACTATCGCTTAACAAAGCAACATCTGTGGCACAGGGCAAGTTTGAGATCATGCTGCTTATTGGGCTTGCTTGATCACGTTCATGTCTGCTATTCCAGCTTGTCCACCTTGCACCACGCGAAGATGTTCCAGTAACTTTGGGCAATGAGATGTAAACTACAGTTTTGCTTACAGAGCTGAGAATACAGGGATCACAGCGGCAAAGGCTTTTCTGTGTGTTTTATCTACAGAGGTGAAGATGCGTTTGCGTTCCTCTCTCTGTATGCTTGACTTGGAATTCATAGGAATTACTCCAGTAGCTCCGTCATATTGCATTTGCTGATCTGTAGGACTGGAAGATGAGTGTTTCCAGGTTAAGGAATTATATTTTATTAATAGGAAAGTTCACTTGCTTAGGGCACAGGATTCTTCCAGTTGTTGTGGACTGTTACACAGCAAGTTAAAACTTTCTTATTAACATACTTTTTACCTTCTGTGAGTGTCTTTGAGCAGGAACAATACAGTAGATAAAACAAATATGCTCCTTGGTTCTTAAATACCATTCTGTTGTCCTTTTACCCAAAGTGCATGAGCAAAAGTAGATATCCCATAACATTGTTTTCCTTTCATCTAACAAATGTTTTTGTATATGTGATACATTTCTGTAGAGGATAACTACTCTTCTGAAATCAACCATTCTAATTTAGCTGCATGGTGTGTAATTCAACTCTAATTTAAAATCAATTTCCAGTTGTATTTTGGTGAACTGTAGGTTGGTGTGGGTTTTTTCTCTCTCTGAAATTATTCACGTTATAAGTACTTTGTATAAACGATCTTAACTGTAAGAGATTGATTTTGGTTTTCACTTAAGGTAGATTGTTTCCAAAATGATAGTGGAGTGTTTAGTGGCACATGGAAAATGAGGAGGTGATTGGGTGACAGCCAACATGGATTCACTAAAGGCAAATTGTTCCTGACAAATTCGATGACCTTCTATGATGGAGTTACAGCATTGGTGGATAAGGGAAGAGCAAATGACATAATCTACTTGGACTTGTGCAAAGCGTTTGACACTGTCCCACACAACATCCTTGTCTCTAAATTGGAGAGACATGGTTTTGATGGACAGACGACTCAGTGGATAAGGAATTGGCTGGATGGTCACACTCAAAGAATTGCAGTCAATGGCTCGATGTCCAAGTGGTGATGAGTGGTGTTTCTCAGGGGTCAGTATTGGGTCTGGCACTGTTTAACATCTCTGTTAGTGACATGGACAGTGGGATTGAGTGCACCTTCAGCAAGTTTGTTGATGACACCAAGCTGTGTGGTGTGGCCAACATGCTGAAGGGGAAGAAATGTCATCCAGAGGAACCTTGACAGGTTGGAGAGGTGGGCCTATGCAAACCTCGTGAAGGTTCATCAAGGCCAAGCGCAAGGTCCTGTGCATCAGTCGGGCAATCTCAAGCACAAATACAGGCTTGATGAAGAATGAATTGAAAGCAGCCCGGAGGAGAAGGACTTAGGGAGGTTGGTTGATGAGAAGCAAAACATGAGCTGGCAAGATGTGCTGACAGCCCAGAAGCCAACCGTATCCTGGGCTGCATCCAGAGAATTGTGGCCAGCAGGTCCAGGGAGGTGATTCTGCCCCTCTACTCTGCTCTCCTGAGACTCCACGTGGAGGACTGCGTTCAGCTCCGGGGTCCCCAACATAAGGACATGGAGCTGTTGGGAGTGAGTCCAGAGGAAGGCCACAAAAATGATCTGAGGGCTGGAGCACCTCTCCTATGAAGACAGGCTGAGAGAGTCGGGGTTTTTCCGCCTGGAAAAGAGAAGGCTCCAGAGAGACCTTCTAGGAGCCTTCCAGTACTTAAAGGGGGTCTATAAGAAAGCTGGGAAAGGACATTTTACAAGGAGGTGTAGTGACAGAACAAGGTGTAATGGCTTTAAACTGGAAGAGGGTAGGTTTTGTTTAGATCTAAGGAAGAAATTCTTCCCTCTGAGAGTGGTGAAGCACTGGGAACAGGTTGCCCAGAGAAGCTGTGGATGTCCCATCCATGGAAGTATTCAAGGCCAGATTGGATGAGGCTTTGAGCATCCTGATCTAGTGGAAGGTGTCCCTGCCCATGGCATGGGGCTTGGAACTAGATGATCTTCAAAGGTCCCTTCCATCCCAAACCATTCTATGATTGTATGTTTACTTTTATCAGTGGTGGTGTTATCCACTGACTTCTAGATTATCTAGACTATTTATTTATTTATATATTGGTAGTGCATAGCTAAAGGTGTAAATGTTATCATCAAAGGATGAAGCTCTTGGCTTTGAAGTCCTAGTAAGGACCAAAAGTACGGTGAGATGTACTTTGTTGTTGACTCAGAGGAAGTCTGAAGTTAATTTCTTTACTAGAAGCACAGGCTGGGATTTGCTTTATTCAGTACTATAAATATGAATGAATCTTAAATGTATTCTTAATACCCTAAGCTTTGCAGGAGAGAAATACCAGTAAGACTAATGGTAGTGCACTGCTAAGATGCCAGTCTTGAAGTTCTGTTGTACCTTGAAAGTAAGTAGCCTCGAATCATATAAAGATTAGGAGTACCTAATCCTGCTGAAAACTTCCTTTTGCCGCCTTCGGAGTTGAGCAACTGACCAACAGAAACAGCCATGTGCAAATTAAGTATTAAAAATGGAGGAAAAACTGACCCCTTCTTGGTTACCTCTATCGTTACATGTAACAGCTTGATAGCCAGGGTGCTATAGTGATATTTAGTTCTTGAGAGGCTTCCACAGTATTTTTTGTGGAAAAGTTTTAGTTTTAAAAAAGTTGCTTCCACCATGACCCTTTAATAAAGGAAGTCAGTACTGAAATTAACAAGACAAATACCAATGTTTCACTTTGTGTTATTTTATTTTTTTTAATGATTCAGAGTTTTATTTTAATACATAATTATTCTTTACTAGTGACAAAGTGAGCACTACAATATTGAGAACCTGAAAATAAACAGTGGAATTAATTTTATTAATTTCCATTGTCTAGCTTAAGAAATATTCAGAAGTGGAAGATCATAAATAGAAGGGAAAAGTTTGTTTTCTTTCTTTCACTTTAATTTATTGGAAGAAAACTTACACCAACTAATATGTTACAAGAGAGTTTTGGTGTAATAAATAAAAAGATTATAATTCTGGAACAGCAATTTCCTTATTTAATACTGCTAATGGGAAAAGTTAGAGATATTAATTTGTCAGTTGCATTTGAAACGCATTAACTAGACACAAATAGCTCAGTCAGAATAGACACTGAATAGCTCATTACCCTTGCAAATAGTACAGTACAACCCTAACCGGTAAACACATGTTCTCAGTAAAAAGCAAGAAGCAGTTTAAAATTTACACAGAAAACTATAACACCTCATAAGCATTCTTAGGTTAATTACAGATACATTCTTTTTCGTTTGTTTGTTTTTTTTTTTTTCTTTTTCTGTCACGAAGTAGGTTAAATGAATAAATCCATCTGAAACACTGTGAGATGTATCTAACTGCCCTTATGTAATTGGTTTTTAGAAATGCTGCTATCAAGACAAAAACTCTAAAATATCAAATAATCATTTCAGGAAACTGCGATATTAGAGATAATGGTTTTCAGCATAGATTTTCTCTCTAAACACTATCATTTGCAGTTGTTATTGCCCAAGAGGTCTTTTACAAGTGCACCCACCTTTCTGGCTTTTTTCCCCATGTAATATGAATCATAATTTAAAATATTCAGTACAAAATAATGAAGTGGCATCTTTTTTTTTTTTTTAATAAAAACATAAATGCCTCTTTGAAGTGGCTCATAAAAGTACTTTGGTGACTTTGAATTTTTAAATGTTTGTACACTCTTGCATATATGAAAATTTTAGGAAAAAAAGAAGGACTCATATATTCTGTTTTTTCTAAGGTGTAGTCTGAAGAATAATCTAAGAACAATGTGTGGTTAAATATCTAGAACAGAAAAAATCTATCTGAACATGAGTTCATCCACTTGAACTGTTATACAAACATTTAATATGTCTGTTGCGTGATGGGTATATCCTTGAAGAAAATGAGCACCGCATTCAAATATTGATTTATATCAAGAAGCTGTATGGAAAGATTGTGTCTGAGAGTGAGCATGCCTGTGTGGATCCCGCCAAAGCATAGTTTTGTGGCAATGAGCTGGATTGGGAATGCGGGACCAACTTCTGCAGGGCTGCTCGGAGGGGCTGTGTAGGAAGAGAGGGAGCATGTAGCTCTAACCCAGCGAGTACGTTGTTGCATGGGGTTGTAGCAACAGGCCCCAGGCTTTGTACTGAGTTTGCAAGGCCTCTGGGCTGAGGCTTGTTGCACTTATTTCAAATCAGTTTGTCATGACCTGTCCTGAGCCTTTTCTATGCTTGGATTTACTGTAACAGCAATTTTTCTAATAGCCTAAATTTATTTTTGCTACTGTCTGTTTCGTACAAGAGTTTTTTCACAAAGATAGTAGTGACATGTAGCAATGATTTAAAAATTTTAATGGTGTAGTGTAGAGAAACAGCCTGGTGGGACAGCACAGGCCTTGAAGGTGTGGACACAGGATGTCTTGTAAAGGAATGCATGCATGGGATGATCAGAGGTGGCACACGAGTGGGCACCAGAGACCTCATGGCTTTAAATATCTCACCAGTGGTCAGTTAAAGAAATGCAGACTTACAAGTTGGGTGGAAACAGCACTGGGCAGCAAAGGGAGTAAAAAACGTGTAGCTTGTATATAGTGGATTTTTCATACAGTAAATCTGAACCACTCAAAGAAAGAGCAAGGTTTAAAAGGATATTAGAAGACACGTAAAAATGAACTTAAGTACGTCCTAGAGAGATCGTTGTTGACATTATGCTTCTTGCAGTGAAGGAATTGAATTACAAGTGGCTTTGGCTGCATTCCCCGTGGCAGATGGGAGCTGTTAGTGTTGAGCCCAAGGGGCAGTAGAAAGGTAAGCATAATGTCCGAGAAAGGGGCGGATACTACGGAGTGTACCTATAACAGTTTTAGTAGTATAATATATTGTATTATACAATAATACATTATTGTATAACATCTTTTTCTGCAACAACTATGCTGGACCGAGCTCTTTGAGTAGGCTGTGAAGAATCCAATTGTTCTAAAAGAAATTTCTTGGCTTTACACTGGAGCTATGCGTTCCTCTTTGCCCGTAACAAGACTTAGAGCCTTGGGTATTCTTTGCTGCGCTGGGTTAATATGCAGGCAAAGCTACTGGGCTCCCTGAGCATCCTCTGGCCAGACGCGGCAGTGGGCGTTACTGCATCAGAGGCAATGGTTGGTTCCCCTACAGCTCAATAGCAGGACAAGGGTTGCTCCTGGTCGCTTTTGCCGGGGCTGTGAACTACAGTTCTCTGTTGGTATTGGGAGTGCTGGTGAGAAACAGGTGAGAAGTGGTGTTCTGACCTTTTCACTGTCGAAACAAGTTTGATTTAAAAACTGTACATGACAACTTAGTGTGAACAGTTGCAACTCTTTGTCGTGTTTTCCTATTGCAGTCTCAGCCCTAGCTGGCTGCATGTCAAGGCTCTGGGGAGCCCTGGTTACATTGGTCTATAGCCTGGAATGAGCACCATTTTATTGTATGTCTCGGTGTCATCAATAAAATCTCTGATGCTAAATATGTCCTTGAAAAGAAACTTAAAATGCACAGCTCCTTTTGTCTAGTTCAAGTACTATTTCACTGTGCGACTGCTCACTACATCTATGCAGTATTTACCGGTATCCATCAAGTGGAAATAACATAAGTTAATCCTGTGGTAAAGATGTAAACCTTCATTCCTCACAGGACTCAGGCACCTGTCAGCCACTTTAAGTATCTAAATCTAAAACTGGATTCTTTTGCCTTAGCTTGGTTTATACCCAGACCAGGATATTTCTCAGTTTCCAAAACCAACATTCTTTTGAAGTCTGATTTTCTGCTTTCCTAAGCTCTGAGTGGTGTCTGTGCTGGTTTAACCAGGGCACCTGAGAGCTGACTGACTAAGCGTGATCCTTCTGCTGCTGCTTGCTGTGGGACTGGTTCCTACATAATCATAGAAAGAGCATGTGAGGCTCTTCAAGGATCCCTTCCTATAAATACTTCAGTGATTGCACATTCACCTCTGAGGTTAGACACTGTCATTCAGTTCCCACAAACACCTTAGCCCAGTGATTCTTTCAACTGTCAGGCAAACTAGGCAGCATGATGGTTAGAAAGGAAGGTGCCAACCGAGAGATATTAGGTGTAGGAGAGACTTAAGGAAGGTCTCTCTCAATGCCAGTATTCCAACAGTAGTATTGAGGCACAAGCTATTCTTTTCTTTTTCAAACTTAAGATTCATGGCCTTTTTGATGTCTTTAGGAATTAAACCCACCAACTGAAGACCAAGTCCCACAGAATAGAATTGGAAACATGCATGTGCCTTCTTGGTATTGCTAAGGGCTTTTTTTTCTTTGCATTTTGAATAAAAATTATGATGACTTCATTGAGTCAGTAAATCATACTAATTTGGACATGTTACTTATTTCCAGTGTGAGTCTGCTTGCTGTTGAGAAAAATAAGGCTCTTGTAAATCTTTTTACAATTATAATTATACACAACAGAGAAGTAGGCAATCTTAACTGGTGTATACATGTTCTCTATATTGAGGTTCGTGCAAAAGAGATAATGGAAATAATCGAATTAGCAGGAAGTCATAGGAACCCTGAAAGGGATTCTGATCAAAAAGATCTCAGCTAGTTTCAAATGGAAGCTCGTGAACATGATCATCTCCAATCTTCTTTTAAACACATTGATCTCTGAGGGGGGGGGGGGGTGCAGAAAGAGGAGAATAGATCTGGGTAAAAAAGTGGAAACCTGCAGTTTAAAACCAAAGTTATGCATTGCTTGTTGTTCAGATTTAATTTCTCCAGTGTTCTGCTTTGATATTGGTCAATGAGAAAATTTGCAGATTTTATGTAAGCTGCTGAAGAAAAATATATTAAAAGAAAATCTTTACCAGTGATTTTGTAGTCTTCAGTTAATTGCAGCAAATGTTTACTCATGTATATTTCTGTTTGGAGTACCTACATTTAAATTTCAGCCAGGAATCCTCTCCATCAAGAAAGTGATGCTGTTTAATTATTAAGATACCTTGCAATGTGACATGTTTAATAATATAATACGAACTCCTTTAGTCTTTCCCTACCAGCATTCATGTGATAATTTAGATAAAGCTTGATCCATGTGAAATTTTTACTTCAAAACCAGTAAGCAAGCAAAATTCAGCAAGTTTGCTGCATTGCCACAACTGTGATATTGACTCTCTCTTCGAAAAACAGAGGTGTATGCAAGAAATCACACAAATCTTCCTGGGAAACTAAGACAAGCTTCCTTTAACCCTTCATTGTTTCATCTAGTTTTGAGAGAGAAAGAAGGAACTTAAGCTGTTTTTCTTTGAAAGCTGATTTCATTTTAACCCTCAGCTCAAATCGAAATCTGAATGAAAGCTTGTAGCTACATGTTACAAGAGATTTTTCTCACAAATTTCCAAGTTAAAACTTCCATCCATCAGAGAATATGGAAATTGTCATAAATATATATATACACACACATATATATTTTGGTTTTCTGAAACTGTGTCATTAAATAATACCTTCCCTTTACTGCTGTGCTTCAGTGCATATATACACTTTGCTTGAACCTGTATCACTGTAGTCTTGTCACTGTGTTACGGAAAGGGGTTAGGCATGCCATGAACTCTTTTATTATTATTTTTAGTGTTTACTTATACACTACTTCTAGGGATTGACATCAAAGAGCAATATGGGTGCACATAATACAGAACAACTTTAAAGAAAGCAAGCTTTTCTTGATTGTCTTCTGAAATGATGATATGTCTCAGAACAAATCCTAGTTTGTCTCCTGCTCTATGCATGCATGTCTCTTTTTTTCTGACGTTCGAAGGAACATCTCTGAAAGAAAAAAAAAGTGCTGGCATCAATGTTCATTTGGTAGAAAGAGACAAAAATGCAAGTGTTGTTAATAGATGTCAATCCTTCAGAGAAGGCAGGTGTTTTACTTTCTTACCTTCTCCAGAGTCTTCTGGAAGTCCTTCTGCATCAGTGATTTCTGATCATGGCCTGCAGGGAAACACCCTTTTTGCAATTTGTACAATGGTACTGTGAAGTGGTGCAGTTAGAAGCAGACAGTTTCATCCCTCAACAAAATGAGATGTTCCAGACAATATCTGATTTGTTCCCAGGGCATTTTTGGGGCAATTTGACAGCCTTTCAGATACCAGCAGTTTCTGAGCTGTGGCTAATGGAGCTTGCACCTGGAAAAGCGACGTTGGTGTCTGAGCTTTCTGTGTTATAGCTAAATTGTAAGTTCGGTATTTTAAGTAGGAAGATAGTTCTTGTTTTTTCTTGTGGTTTTGTGAGATTTTTTTGGTTTTATTTATTTATTGATAGTTTGACATTACATGCAGTAGAAATAAGCCTTTTGGAATTTGGGACGTCTTGTGTTGATACACTGATAGCCCTTTAGAGTTGTAGTCTGACTAGTATGTTTCCTGAAACAAGTTCTTTGTTCTGAAAGGCTAGAGTGTAGTGCCAGTTCTTAATTTCTTGTATGTGTCTGCATGATGTCCCTGCTCTGCTCCCCTTCCACCTGCCCACAAAGGTTAGCATCCACTGAGCCCGTAAAAGGAGGTCAGGTTCTTCACCCTCCACATTTAGAGCAGTGGTGAAATCCAGTTGAGATACATAAACCTATTGGTTTGTCAGGTTTATCAGATTCTGAATTTATTGACAAAAAGGCTCCCAGAAGCCCTGTGTATTTCAAGGGAAGGAGGGAGAACTATGATCCTTCGGCACAAGTAGCACACATGTGCCATGCATTCTGTCATTAGGCATGCTCTGATCTGCAGAAATTGGTTTAGTGATAGTGTGTTAGGTTATGGAGCGCTATGGAACAGTTCTCGCAAAATGCTTGTTCTGGCACTTTTAGAAATAAATGTTTAAATTAATAACAATTTCGCAAGATCACACAAATGTAAAATGGTTAAACATAGTGTGACTTTATACAGTACTTCAGTATAAATTACCTAGAAAAAAAAAATTCCTAGAAAGGTAAATACATTCTCAGATTAATCTTCCTTGCCATCTTAATGCAGAAATTTTCATACATGAATAAAAAGCTGTATAAAAAGAGGAACTTGTGATTAATAAAATGAGCTCGTGATAAGGAAGACGTGAACTGGGGAGACTTTTACAGGTTTGATACGTAGCACCTCCTTTTTATCTTCTTGGAGCTGCAGAATGTCAGCAATGACTTCTTTCACTCTAGAGCGCACAAACTTGATAAACCAAACTTGGAAATTATGATCCTCTCTGCCCAAAATAGAGGATACAGTATTAATGGAATACTTCTTTATATGCAGGAAAACAATATCAAATGATAATCAAACAATTAACTATAGGACAACTGCAGTTTTATCCTATGAATTGAGTGTATCTTATGAACTATCTGTTTATGTTTGGTAGCGTTAGTTGTTTGCAGTCCTCCAGCAAGTCATCTTTGGTTTTGTTTCCTTTTCTCTAGATGGAAAGTTTACTTTGTAAAAACAGGTGTCAGTCTGTAATATAATTGAATAAAGGAGATTTTGTCTTTAACACTTGAAATCACATATGCTGGCACTTCCAGTGAAGCTGAACTCGTCCTGTTTTGCAGTGACCTGTTGCAATGCTGAGACAGCAATCACCAGTCCAACTCTGCAATCCCTCACCTTCTCTTTAAGCTAATTGCACGAAAGTCTTTGTCCTGCTTCCACAACAGGAGGGGCTCTAGACCAGTAATAAGCAGGGTGTGGCTGCATATTTTAAATATCACTCTGAGGGGTGTAAAGCCATGGGGGATGAAGAGTCTTCACATGCAGGTAGTGTGCTTGTGCAGGGACTTAAGAGCAGTGGTGCCTGGCGTGTGCTGCTGTGAGCATCATGTGTGCTCAGGCAGGCTCGCGGCAGCATGGGGAAGGGGTCAACTAGATTTGCAGCTGCAGATCACTCTTCTGTGCATATACTTGCTTGTAAATATTGAATCGTTTAGTCTAATTCTGTGTTAATGAACAAAGACTAGCTAACTGACGTAACGCTGCAGTTTGGCCCTCAAAGTCAATACAAGGGAAACAGCTAGAGATTTTCAATTAAAGTAATGATATTTTATAAATTGATTATTGATTAAGTTGGCGTGATAGGGGGATAGTTATGGCCTTGTGATAAATGTCTGCAATTATGTGTGCCTTTGAAGGCATGATCTGAAATTTAATAATAGAGTTCCAGTAGGTTTACATAAACTTGCAACTTGATTTAAATTATCAGGCTGATCACAAACAGGTCCATAACATATCGGTTCCTAGACTAATGAACCATACATCCTTGTCAACTTTAGTAATGTTTTGACAGTTTTTGCCTCAGTGCTTTTGAATTACAAGTGTGTAGAGATGTATTGCTTACTGCTACAATAGGTCTCTCCCTTAGGATATGATAGGTCACGTTTGCTGAATCTGAACTGGTGATCTAAACAATGACAACTCCTATCATCCTTTAAAAGAAGGTTACAATCAGTTTTTATAGTTGTAATTACAGTTTTTTTTTCACAAGGAGAAAGATATTAAAAGAATGACATTTTTAAATTTCATATGTTATTTAACTTTTCTCAAATAACACTTTCAGAATTCTTAAAATATAGAGGATTTATATAGCAGTGTGATTAATTCTAAGATGGTAGAAAACTGCTGTTGATCCTCCCCTCACAAACAGAAATGCAAAATAATTCAGATTTTAAAATCGGGCTGTCTTTGCCTTCTCAGTAATAAATATATTACGTGAATAAAACACATGCAGCAACTGTCTTATATAATTTACTTGTTTGAGTTTGTTCTATCAGCTAACCTTGTTTAGTGTGGGTATTTTTCATGAATAAGACTTTTTTTTCCTCCGCTATATCTTTCCTATGGCTGGTTTTCTAAAGTTAAAAAAAACCCTGTATTTCTGTATGTTCGATCTGTTCTATGAATTTCCTATTGTTTTCTTGAGTTCATAGGAAGCAAACCAGGCAAACAAAGGTATTATCAATGAATGACAAATGATATTAATATGAAATGCCTAGATCTTATTATACTTGTCTATTTTTCCCCTTTTTGGAATGAAATAGAGAGGGGCTTAAATGAATCTTAAAAGTTAAACATTGAGGTCAGTTTTCCAACGAGGGTGGAATGTTATTTCATGTGTTTGAAACATTGCATTGTTTTATCACTATATTATGGAGGGAAAGGCAAGGCTAGCTTTATTAAACATTGTGACCTCCTGAAATGGAGACTGCAAATTTACCCGCAGTGTTTCCAAGTATAGAAGTCCATGAGGAACATGTCTTTTGTGGAAACTTGTGAATCTTTATGATTCCCAGGATGTTTTCTCAAAGTAGAGTTATATTTGAGGGAAGCATGTTGCATGATGCATCATTTAGTTACTCATGGGAAAATTTGTGAGTAACGATCTCAGGTACTGCTGTCTTTCATTTGTATCTACTCACATTTATGACTTCTGGAAGGTCTGTTGTGGGTGCTGGAAAAATGAGGACTGCTGCGAGGGTGGTGATGGTGTCACATGCCTCTACTGTGTTATCTTGCTTCCTTGTGAAAGCTGAATGTAGCATGGGATCAGTTGTATTCTTTGTTAAAATCAGTTATATAAATTTTGGAATAGGCATAATAGTCCATAACATAGACCATAATCCCCAATGCTGCCCATTATGAATGTGTAATTATCTGCTCAGTAGCCCATTATTGTACCTTTGGATTCATTATCATATAATACATTAAGGTCTTAAAGTTTTAGTTCATGGATCATCACCCTTCAAAGCTCTCTGTCAGTCTATTAAGTAAATGCAGATAATTCAGTCTTTAAAAATAAGATTTTTTTTTTTTTTTTTCAAAATGACAGTGTTCTAGATGGAGCATCTTTGATAACTCTTCAACCTCACTGCAGTCAGGAAAGATGTATGTGGAGTTAAAGCGAGTCCTATAATATCCCATGAACAATTACGAATTTTCAAGGAGGAGGAAGATCCAGGCTGACTCTTACTTGTTGTCCTGGTTTTAGCTGGGACAGAGTTAGCGGTTGGAAGTGAAACTCCAAGGACTTTTCAGTGTGCCATGTTCTGGCCGGAGTGCAGAAGCACGGCGGGATAAGCGGGGAGCATAGCCGGGACAAGGGGGCCACGATTCCGCTTGTGATTTGTGGTGGAACTTAAGATTGAGGGCCAAACTGGCCAATTAGTATTCCATATCATGCAGCGTCATGCCCAGTATAAAAGTGAGGGACAGCCGGAAAGCAGGGCTTTTGCGCTTTGGCCCTTTCACCGCTTCTGCGCTTTTGCTCTATTGCCTTTTTTCCCCCCCTCTCTCTCTCAGTACTCCCACTCTCGGAGTACTGTCTCTCTCTCTCCCCCTCTCTATTTCGGGGCCTCACGTTTGTCTGGGATTGCAGCTTCGGGACGAGAAGGCTTCACATAAGAGGGGGTGGTGAGCATCTACACTGTATTAAATCATCTGTATTAAATTGTTCTTATCTCAGCCCACAGGTTTCCCATTTATCCTTCAATTCTCTCCCTCATCCCTGGGGCTGGGGGAGGGTGAGTGAACGACTGTATGGGGTTTGGTTGCCTGAGCAGCCTAACCCACAACACTTGCTCACACAACAGAGGATGATAGAGAAGAGTGTTTTCTACATGTTAGTTTAAAATTATTGAGTTGTATTTAGAGTCATGTAAGTGTAAGTCCTGCTGAAGTCATGCAGGACCTCTTACAACCCCCAGCTTTTTCTGTGTTTCTCCATTGCACTGTATGCAATGGTCAGCGTCTAAAGGATACAGAAGAAAAATAAATAATGTAGTTCTCTATCTCTTTTATGTGCTTCTCCCACTCATCTTTTCACCATTTCTTTTTATGGCACAGAGAACTTGTGAAATATATGGCACAGAGAGCTTATAAGGAAAAACCTGTTGGGCTGCAGTCTTGTTCTTTGTTTCTCAGCCCATGGAGATTTCCCACTCAAGGGCATTTGCAGTTAGATTTAAGACTCCCTACAAGGGAATGGTAAACTACACAGGTTAATTGATTACAGAGGCGATGCAATGTTAGCCTTGTCCCTGTGAAAAGGGATTTTTGATGTTGCTTAGTCTGTTAGAGATTCAGGATACCGGCTGAGACATTGTTCGGTTATGACAAATAATTGACAACTTATTAAACTAAAGTGAGGCTGCAGATGAATTCTAACACAGATGAATGAGCAGCACGCAGGCTGCTGCACTTGACAACCGGTGCATGGATGATTGATTTTTTTTTTTAATTTTATTTTTTTTACACCCCCCCACCCCCAGCTTCCTAAAGCTTTTTTGCCTGTCTTACGATCTGTGTACTCGTCATAATTTAAATAAGGATGAATGATTCTTAATTAGAGGCTTAGTTCTTCGAATAGAACCTTTATCTTTTCTGCGCTCAGTGGAAATAGGACCTGAGAGGAATCATTTATGGCCTTTTCACAACCTTCAGATGATTACAGTCATGCCGTTGACAAAAAGCATATGCTCTCACTTTCAGAAGTGGCTTTTTACTATGTAGAATATAGCTTGTCTTGTTCTGCTATCCCTTTGACTTCACTTTCATGAGAAAGAAAGGCAAAGTAGACAGCTGAGCTAGTTTTTACAAAGATGGATTTCTTTATAGCAAACATTAAATCTCAGGCTTCTTTAAATACCTTTTGTGCTATAGGAATCGTAGATGTGACCTCTATCACTAGAATTTGTAGTTTGGGAAATCTCATTTTTATGGCTTATAACATTTATTAATTAATTCTGGCACAACTTGGTCTGTATTGTCATTGCATTATGCTACTAATAGCTTGGCAGCTAACGTAATGGCTGAGCGCTGGATCTAACCACGCAGGTGGTCCATGCCAGGTGCGCATCCTCTATTGCGAAGCTCTTGATGGTACTGCGGTTGTCTTGTGTGCCCAGGGCCTCTCCCTGGTCCTGTTGTGCTACTTGGTTGTGGGAGAGTATATTCCTCTTAGAAGAAATTACAGAAAACCACTTAAAAAAAAAAAAAATCATCACTCTCACGGCTTTGTCTGTGTTCTTGCTGGAACACAGAAAGGATGCCAAGAGGGCTGCAGGAATGACCAAGCTTCATATGGGAGTGGGCTAAAACACACAGAGATGCTGAACTGTGGCTGTGGAGTGGATGCCCTCAGCTCTGTAAGAGCACAGATTCCTGTTTCAGGCATTTCTATGTATTTGGCACTCTTTCATCATCATGCTGGTATTATATAAAATAGTTAAGCGTCAAAGTAGGAAAAGATAAATCAGAAACCTCAAACAAAGAAAAGAAAAAACTTTTGTTACCACAGTTTTCCTGTCTTTAAGGGAAAGTGACGCTGCCTGATTCAGCATTAACCTTCAGATTTTTTACTTTGATTTTCATCCCCCTCACTTCTCCAACCCACTATTTTTAAACTGCAGGCTATTTTAAGCTTATTGCTTTTAAATTGCAGTGCATTTAAGACTTTGCAGGCATGTAGAATTAGCTTGGACAGTATTGAAGGTCACACTACAAAGAACTAACTTATAATGACAGTTGGATAGTCTGCATGATAGTCTCTTTATCTAGCTAATGTATCTGATTCTGATTTTATTAACCAGTGTTTATTCCTCCCTACGCTGGCAATTACTCTCCAATACTTCAGCACTGATGTTTTAAACCTGTATTTTTTGTAAAAATTTTTGTCTGAGCAAACATCAGATTTATTTGGTTACTCTCATCTAATCGAGTTTGAATATGTTTCACTCACCATAAATCTTCCTTGAAATTAAACTTTTCTGTTGTTTGTTTTGTAACACTGTTATAATCATCGACGTGGTGATAGATGAACGAAACCACTGGAGGCGTAGTCTTCATTTATCACATGAAATTTGGGAGAAGATGGATCTGGACAAAGGGATGTAACTCATCTTAGTTTTGCAATTTTTTCAGTTAATAGTAGCATTAAAGACTTCTGATATTGTAGTGTCACCTTAAAACAAAGTTGTGCCATATTGCTATTCCTTGTAGGTTGGGAGCACACAGGTTGGCAGTGGCTCCCTTTGGGTTTCCTGGTTTTTTGGTGAGCATCAATGGTGTCATGTTCTTGTGGAAAAAAAAACCCAATCTCCTCCAGCTGTGTATAAATGGAAGTACAGGTGATAAGAAACATGAAAGCAATCACTCTTCTCCACTTATTGCTGATAGGGTCTCAGCTAGAGTTGTGTCTGCTATCGTGTAGTGACCCAAGCCATGGCTCCAGGCACCGAATGCTTTCCTGTTTGGAGAGGGCTTATGATATTTTAAATCACAAAGTTCCTTGAGCATCTTTTGATTTGTTAGTAATTAGTAATTATTTAATAAGCTGTTTTCAAAATCTAATTCACATCAAAATTTTACAATTGGATATATGTCTGTAAGTAAAATATGCCATTGTTCAAAAATTATTTGAGTACCAAGGCAGTTGGTATTCAAAACAATTCTTTTGTGAAGGCTGAAATCTCTATCTATTGAGAAAATCTGTAAAGAACAAACTGCAGATAGGCTCCCTGCTGCTTCTCTTATGAAAAATCTAAAACAAAACAGAAAATGACAGCACATAATTATAATGAAATAGATCTATTTGTTAACAGTTCTACGGTGAAATTTTGTTATGGGGAGTAATAACGATATAAACATTTGCGTTCAGCTGAGGGCATGCAGTGATATTCACAATTGTGTCAAAAATGTCCCTGTAGAGTTCTCAATGAAAGGAGAATTGCTTTAAAAAAACCCTGTCAGGCTATTGAAGAATTTTATGTTGTTATTGTGTAGTTTATTCTCTTTTTTTTTCTTTCATTCTTTTTCTTAAGACCTATTTCTCTCTAATCTAAAATGCTTTCCAGTATCAAAAGCTCCTTATGAACTGACAACGATCTTCCAAACGTATTTTCTAATCTGTATTTCTAAACTGTTTTTATAAGTATATAAATGCACATGCTACAAGTTGATTACTAATTATTCCTAAAACTTTGGATAGAATCTTTGAGCTGAAGTGGAATAAATTCACTAAAGCGTCTGCAAAATGAAAAGAGTGTTTAGTGGATGACTGGCTTCTAATGTACCTCAGGAAAAACAGACAGGAATTAAATAAGGTATAGATACAAAAAAGGAGATGCAAGCACCATGAGTAGAATTCTGTAGCTTGATAAATCTGGTTTGAAATATGAAACAACAACAAAAACCAACAACATAAAAAACCCCAACAATAAAACAAAAAACTGTCAAGCAGAACTGCAGCTGGGCTCTGAGGCTCTGGGGTGGTACATGAGCCAGGGTTTTCCCATAGCAATTCCATCACCCAGCCCTTGAGAAAGAGCTAATGTGAAGAACTGGGAGATGTTACATTCTGACCTCAGAAGGTGTTGGGCGTGTCAAAGAAAACCACATCCATTGTGCTGTAAATGCCAAGTACTGATAACTCTATATGTACACCTATTCTGTATCACATGGGATTCCTCTTATTGATGGTCTTATAGCACTGAAAATATTGCGCAGGCTTTGCAGTAGAAGCTGGCATATGTCAGAAATTCAGCTGAAAGCTTTTTGGATTTATGTGTGTCTGAGCACCACGGAGATTGATGTAACCATCACATTTGTACAACTGCCTCAAGTGGTAATTTTGTAATCAGATGAAGCAGAAGAACAATAATTTCTCATTGTATACTTTTAAGTTACTGCATTTAACTCCATTTCACTAGCCTGCAATTATCTCTTTATTCTATAGATCACATGATACTTTCCAAAGCTGTTTGTGTCTGAAAATAAAGTGAAGTTGTGACATACTTGGCCTTTCTTCAGTGATCTAAGCTTTCTCTAGTAAATATTCACAAGAATAAAAAACTATCTATCTATGCAGTGATCAGTCATCACAAGTTATCCAAAACAGCTCAGTGACGAGAAGGGACTGCGCTGTAGGCCTGACAAGAGTCAATGGCTGTGAATCTTTCTCTTCATTCTAATGGTGAAACTTATAGGATATCTTCTCTCTATACAGTGGTTGCATTTGTGATTGTTGTACCCGTTATAGAAAGCCGAAGATGTAGTTGTGTTCTAGGTCTGTTGATTTCAATTATCTTTAAGAAGGAGATAGGAAAATGCTAACATTTTAATGTCACAATAGCATTTGTTCATTTGAAGGAGACTGAATAAACACAGAGACACCTAGCAAAGTAAACAGTAGTAGGAACCAGAAGAGCAGATAGAATTTTCCAAAAACTAAGAAAACTTTAGTGGAGTCTGAGATTAAATCAGACTTTAGTGGAGTCTGGAGTTTAAATTCTGGAAAACCTCTATGTTGTTCTTAAAAGATAGTGCTTAATAAAAGGATTAGATATTATAAACAGATATACATACAGGATTGTTGTGTGGTAAATAGTGCTCATCAGTGCCAGTAAAAAGTCTTAAAATCATTTAGACCTACTGTGCCTGTAAGCTATCTGTTAAACAGTCCACCGATTTGCTTTTTAGTAAACCAGCTATTAAGAAACCATTATTCTTTTAATAACTGCTTGTGGCATTAATGTAAAACATGTCTGAGTCTCCTCATGCTGATGTTAAATAAGATTTATGGTAGTTTTTTGGAGATTTTATCCTTTCCTCCTCCCAAATGTTGAGAAGGATACTGTAACAGAGAAGATTGAAATCGAAAGCTGTTAAGTCTTGCACGTTTGGCTCTTTTTGTGGTCCTTATTATAAGTAGGTTTAATACTTTCTATGATCCTTCAGTTGTGTTACTATAGTACTAAGAAAACGTATTTCTTGTTTGGGGAAAAAAAAAAAACAAAACAAACAAGGAAAAAGAGAAGATAAATCAGTTTAGGGTTATGTAAGTTGAAAACAGTTCACAGCCAAAGGGCTGTAACTCAACCAGAAATGGATATTGTAGCACTAAGAGAGCATTCACTTTGGCAGTTTTTTCTCTTAGGAAAGGGATTAAAATATTTCCAAAATACAGACAGTTACCAATACAGATGTTCTAACCAGTTTGCATTTTCACAGCCTACTTCATTGCAAATCAAACCAAAGTTAAAAGAACTCAACTCTTTTAAGATATATGCATGTCAATATTCCTTTTCCTTTCAAAAAAAATATTTCTACTGTCTGGAGTCTCTGTTTCTTTAATTGTTTGCTACTCAGCTTCTGTAGACTCCAATGTGGTGGTATGTCAATAAGAAGGTATCAAGCCTGGGGAAATGTGGTTGGAAATTCAGTAAAACTGAAATGTGAAATGTGGTGGGGGGGCGGGCAGGGAAAGCTGTTTTTCTCAATAAGTAGTAACTACTGAAGAGGCTTAAAGTGCTCTCTACTGGAAGTGTGATACTTCTATACTCTGCAAACTGTGCAAGAGGGTTACGTTGTCTTCAATAGAAAATGACCAAACTTGTAAGGGAATCAGAAAAGCTCAAATATGTGCTGAACTGCTGGACTTTGGGTCTGTTTTTACTATTGATTGACCAGTGGAGTAGTCTAGTGTAGAGAAATATGACAGTGAGATGACATGAGATGGATTTTTTTTTTTTTTCAGTCAGGAATGACCTTGTAATTCATGAATAACAGTATGAAGTGGGACTCCAAATGAATTATGTTGGGACATCCTAATGACTAGGAGTTGTTTTTGACCAGGTTCTGCCCACTACAGGATTTCTAGGCTTAGAAGTAATGTATTAAAAGAAACATATTTCGTATTGTAATTCACCATACAAAGACAAAAACCGAAGAAGCTTGTGTAGGTGGAGCTACAGGCTGCTTGACTCGTTTATCCATGAGATAGTTGTGATGTTTGGCAAATTGGATTGAATACCGGTATGGCATTTAAATGTTCAGGTAATGCTCATGACCATTCTCACTTTGACCTTGCTATAACTTTCGATCATAAACTGCTATAAAACATATGTTCATTTCTTGCAGATAAGGCTTGGATTCTTTAATACATTTATATTTAATTCTGTTGGGTTTTTTTAAAAATATATTTTCACAGACCTGATTAAGACAATAGGACTAGTACCTGAATCGTTAAGAAATATGTAAGATTTTTAGCTAAATCATTGCGTAGCTGAGGTTTAGCTTCTGAAAGAGACCTTTAAAGACTGTTTATATACAAGCCACGTGACTCGTGGACATAAAATATAAAAAATTATTAGCAAGCGAGAACTTTTCTCAGATGATCTGCAGTGTTTTATCTTCTCGGGAAGGCTCTGTAGAAAAAAAAAGAGTACAGTGCTTTTTGCAGTTCTGTCAGGTCTCTGCAACATGGTTCTCACATGTAAGAAGTAATTAAGTACCTTGAAACTGCTTATGTAAAAAGAAGTAATTTCATCAAATCTGACCTTTATTACTGTTTTTTTTCTCATGAGTGACATAAGGAGGTTTTGTTATCTGTGGCTTTTATTAAGTCATACAACCAATCAGTTTGATGCTCAAAATTTCTCCTTCAAAAAGCTGTAGGAAAGCAAAGGCTAAATATGAATTTGTCACTTTATAGCAAAATAATTCTGCTGTGGAAAGGAAATATAAGTTAAGTAAAACTAGCTTAATTTGAAGTTTGTAGTGGGCTGTGACATGACTACTTCTAGAAGTCCCTCCACGTAGACCGGAAGAAGAACTAAAGTATTTTCACAGCAGATTTTTCTTTTTATCAGACATGTACACAGTAATGCAGTGCAAAGGAAAACTCTTATATAAATGCAGCTTTCCCTCCTGACAAGGACAATGAAAACTTGAAATTTAGTCTAGAAATATGCAGTGTTTTATTTGAAGATATTTGCTTTCTAGGATAACTTCATGATGCACATACTTCTTTCATGAAAACCTCAAGGTAGCTAGTCAGATAAACACCAGCAATATTTATTAAGATAAGAGATAAAATAGCTCCCTGATCAAGCAGTGCCAATGCCATGGATGGCTGAAGACACTGGGAAAAGAATGTCAAATGTTATATAACTCTTTACACTGTCGTATTGGTTTTAGGATCATCACAAAAAGGTAACTGAGTAAAAGGATCGTTACTAGGGCCTGAAGATAAGTGTAGTGTATGATCCTCCTGTTGAATATTCCACGCCTCGTTGGTCACTTTTGGTTATTTGGGAGATGTTGATACAGATACTGTTCCTCAGTCCAGGTTCTTCCAGGACGGAAATATATCTAGTAACTTTTTTGGTTGATCAGGTTTTGATGTCATGTTGCTTTTCATGATTACTTTAGCCAAAGAAACTCTAGAACTAGTATGTTCAATCAAGTTATTTGTATCTGACACCTGAAATAAATATCAATAGGTTAGTGAAAGGTTATAGACACTTTGCTAGTAGTGGACAATCAGGGTCTTTACCACTTTCAGACTTGGCAATTTAAAACAAGTCAAGAGGTCGCAATCTGAATAAAGTCATACAAAGGGGATGTGAGATTCACTGGGTAATGCAAACCAGGAATGCTTTGCTAGAACTCACAAACATGGTTAATATTGTAAGTAATACCACAAAAATTGAGAAGAGGTCTGAATATGAATTTCAATCTTTTTAAGCCCATTTCATGTTTATTCAGAACATGTTTTCTTAAGTGTTAAACAGCTCTGAAGATGCCTACCTAGCTGAGTTGGCCCTGGGGACATAGGGACGTGTTGCTGGTGGCCCTCAGCCCTCGTGGGGATCCTTCACTGCCAGAAATATTGTGCTACGGTCATGCAGGCTCCTGCCACTGGCTGCAGCAGAGCAGAAAGTGGCATCTCAAAGTGAGAAGAGATGCCATGTTGCTCTGTGTGCCTGGGCTACAGAAATGATCAGATACAACCATTCTAACGACTGGAAGTGTGACCCTGACTGTCACTGCTTGGGAATGTGTCTTAGATTGTCCTTTCATGGCCCTGAATAATGTTTCGTTTTACTACCTGAAGCTGATAACTAGGATATACTGACATTTATATGTCATATTTGATCTAGATAACTGCTAAGGGGAAAAATGTACCTGTATATGTGTGGAGAGATGTGCTTTGAATTAGTGACATAAATTTGCATTCTTCAAAGGGATGAGATTACCTCTGTGTAATTATGTAGTTCATCAACTGGTCACTGCTTGTGGGGCTTACCTCGCCCATTGCTGAATTTGGAGACCCATGAATTAATTTTAACTCTGATGACAATTGGCTGTAACGTTCCCTGTTGTCACTGCAGCCGTGGAGGTCAAGCCTAATGATATGCCAAGAACTCTGTGACAGTTTGCATACAGACGCGGTTTACTCAGGTCTCAGCACTGCCATTCTCAGAAGATGAGGAGGTATTGAACTGTCAAACTGAGACTGAGCAGGTGACAGCTGATGCATTTTAGATCAGCTGCCTTCATGACTGATTTAGTAAACCTAACTGAGAGCAAGCAGGCTTTTTTCTCCTTCAAGATTATACTCTTCTTAAAAAAAAGAAAATAAAGCTGTGAAAATGTGTATTTTTATTTTTAAACACTATCCTTTACACCTTCTTTTCACTTTGAAACCTTTAAGTGTAAAAATGATCCAGGATGCAAGATCCAAGAGGATTTTGCCTACGGAATGAATTGAGGTGGAGAAATATTTTTATCCTTTGCAGAGCTTTGTGGCAATTTAACATCTGACACTTTCAGTCACTCTACCTGCTGTCTTCTATGTATCATACAAATTCTTTAAATAGATAACATTCAAAATAACACAGACAAGCAACAACATAGAGAAACATATGTAACAAATGTAACAATGTGTTTCCTTCTCTTTCCTGAGTTGTTATTTCCTAATTTCGATAACGTCAATTAAAAAATAAAGGTATTTTGTAGCATGTGTATTTTGTAGTATCATCAGAATTAGTCTAGGCTTTTGAACCATTTCATAAAACACACCAAGCTTCTAACAGACAGGAAATACAATGACGTGGCAGAACAAGTGTCATTGTCTTTGCAGATTGGTGCTCATAGAGCTGATTGCTGTACCATAGAAGAATTAAATTGTCTCGTGTGTGCAGAGAGATGTTTCCAGTCTTTTCTGATTGATAACATTAACCTTTGAAAGGCCCAACGGGGCTTTTAAGTAGCAAATTCATTCCTGTCCATCACTGGTTTTATAGGATCTCCTTTTGGTAGGATAACTGCATAGTCACAGAAGAGGGAGAGAAATTTTGTAAATGTCATTTGGGTGGCAGCATCCAGTTGCTCAGAGCATTTTTTGTCTCTTGTGTCTACTGATATGCCAAGGGACAGGATGCGGGAAGAGATCTCTTATCCGCATCTCTTCTCTCTTTTTGACTGAAATATTCCCCTGAGAAAAGCTCTGCCATTACTTCCTGTGGTCATGGGGATGATCCTTTGTCTGGTTTGGCTACCAGGGAATACAGTGGATAACGTATACCCTTGGATTCAGGAGAAAAAAGATTTTTATGTCGAGAATTTCTTGCAGTTTTTCTTGAACACTTAAAAATGTAAAGATGAGATACTGATATGTGGAGTGTGAAGTATGTTTTTCTAAGTGACTTAATACATTGCACATGTTTCTTTTCTATATGTTGTATTGTTTTTGAGAAATCATGTTTGTGTTTTTTTCAGTCCATTAAATACTGATAAATTGGGTCACTGAAGCAACGAGTAAACTTGCTGAATATAATGGTCAGAGATGTCCAAACCCTTCAGTATTTCTGTTATTCCCCCCAGAAAAATGCAAACTGAAAATAAATGTATTTATGCAGAAGGCACGTAAACGATACTCTTCCTTCCTTGCCAATGCAACTGGGACTGCAATATTTCTAGTGATGACTGACGTTTTCTCTCACCTCTTTGTCCTCTCCTCATGAAAATGCTTAGCCGCTCCCGAGGAGCACAAGTGTTGGACAAAGCACAGAGTCCTAGGGTTTGCTTTTGGGAGGTCCAAGGGAGGGAAGTGGCCATTGAGAAGATGAGCAAGAGCTGTGTCAGATCAGATATGCCAGTCACTAGAAGAAAGGTGCTGAGCCAGGCAGGTGACGGTGCCAGATCGCCATGCGGCTCAACCCATATAGCACAATTCTCTAGTGGCTGTTGTTATTGTTTCCTTGGTGTATTAAAAGGGAGACCAGGGGGAGTGGTTGCAAAATGCTTTAGAAAGCATATAATATATATATATATTTATACATGCACACACATATGGATTTAGCACTAAAAACAGCCTTAAAAAGGTAATAAAAACAAAATACTTCACTATTTCCAGGTAAGTGTGTGCAGAAGTGGAAGAGAAACACCTTTTAAATCTCTGTTATATCTTCATATTAGAGAAATGCCTTACAGTTCTTGATGCAAGCTCACTTCCCTATATGCTGAAAACTCACTTCAATATTTATTGCACTTTGAGGTTCTATTATTGAATATAGTGACGCAAAACATCAATCCAGCAGAATGTTTTCTCCACAGACTGTGCTACACAGTCCCGTATCATCAAAAAAAAAGCGCCATTTGGATTATAGAGAACAATAATGTTATCAGAAAGATATCTGTGAATTGTTTTCTATAAACGTCTGTAATTTTTATTTCGAACACGTATGTAATTTTTCGATTCTGATTCTTCATAGGCTTCTTGTGTTTTCTTTAAATTTTTCAAAAATCTTCCATTTTCTGTCAGTGGGGAAGGTTTCTGTTTCTACCTCTAATGTGCTTACTGAAGTCCATACCTGATGCTGCAATCCCTATAGCTGCACACTGGTCCCCAAACGTTGCGTGGCAATCAGCACCGTTCATGTCTTAAACATGGGGCCAGATACTAGGACCTGTCACCTGAATCAAGATGACGGCCTGGGACTGAGCTTGAGCCCTGATGGCTCATCATGATTCAGCATCCCTGCCATCAGCGGAAGGAGATAAATGCAGCAGTGAAATGGGCAGAGGGTGCCTTATTGGGGATTGTTAATGAGAAGAAGGTAGTTTTCATTTTAATGGTGCAATAGAATTTTTTCTCCGATTCGCTTTTTTCCCCTACTCCCGTGCATGGTTTAATACACAGAAATACACACTTGAGATCTAGTTATTTGGAGAGAAATAGTGCACGCTTGGGCTATAAGTATTTTGTTTCCTAGAACAGACAGAGTTAGAGGATTGTTGGGGGGTGCAGGGCTTGTAGGGGCATGAACGGGTGAGGTGAGCTTCCTCTCTTGATATATTAATTAACTGAGCAGTTGGAGAGAATGGTGTGCTGAGACTGTGCTTCTGGCTTCAAGAGTTCATCCTGAAAGAGAGAAAATAGTGGATTTCAGCTTCTCTCATGTTATTTTTTTTTCTAGACAAAAGCAACAAGACAGTGTGAAAACAAAGGCGTGCGGATGGGTTGGGTAACCCCATCAGGACAACGAGTCTGAATGATGGCACTGCCTGGCCCAGGCCGTTATAGATGTTAGTTGTATACGAACTGCAGCCATTCCTTTGCTGCAGGGTAGCTGTTTGTGTAGCTCATATAGCTCAACAAGGGAAAATGAGACAGAGGCTCATTGTGTTTGCAGCTAGAAAGACATATTTAGATCTGGGTCTAAAATTATCAGGTCACTTCAACCTTCTTGTATTTTACTCTCTAGGCTTGTAGTTTTCAACCTTTTTTTATCTGTGAACCTCCTGACCTTTTCCATTGAAGATACAGATCTCTGTATAGTGAGCTAAAGCCCCACTGACAATCAGCTTGAATTTTTAATGTTTTCTTTTCAAGTTATCCTTAGAGATATCTGCAAACCTTGAGTGCTTTGTGGGCTACATCGTGAAAACCGTTGCTCTGAGGTACTAGTCAGGTTGAGTTGAGCCTAAAGCTGCTAAAAAGTTGAAGGTTTTGACTGGGGAAAAAAAAAAACAACATTCAGTTGTGGGAAGAGAAAAATAGCAGTTGTGAAGTAAAGGGTTAATGCTATTATCTTTGAAAGTATTTACAGTTTTCCTTGGCAAATTTTAAGCAGGCTGAGCCTTGGACTCAGTGCCCAGCAGCACTGATGAGGAGTGAGGACAGAGGTAGCTGTGGAGGCGGGGTGTGAATGATGCTTGCTTCTACAATGTAGGAGCAGGTCACAGACCCTGGAACTCCAGAAATTCAGGTTTTAGTACAAGATCTTTCGGGAAATCAAGCAAGTTTTCCATAAGGACTTAGAAGTTTGTTAAAAGAAATGTGTTTCAGGAACTGGTTTATTTCAGTGTTTCCTGATGGAACACTCTTTTTTTCCTTTTTTTTTTTTAAACAACTGTTCACTCCCTAGCTGAGGTCCAAGCTCAGACATCCCAGGTGTTTTATCATTGAGCCTGAAGTTACTGGTTGAAGGCCATCTTGAGAAGCAATATGGGAAGAGTAGCTGCCAAAGGGAAAATAATATAGAGCAAATAGAATTATTTGCTCCTAGTGATGAGCAAATAATTCTAATTATTCAACTAACTGAATTTTAAAATTACTATAGAATTGTGCTAGATATAAGGGTCAAATAAAGTCAGCACAGGAATCAGCCAGCTCGGTGAGCATCAGGCTCTTATTTTCTTGGTTTCTTTTTCTTTGGAGACCTGCTTCCTAGAAGAAATTATCAATTAAGACAGTAACTATTTCTTTTTGTACACAGCCAAAGAATAATTTTTTGTTTGTGCTTATGTCTGGATTTCCCTTCTGGCCGTGAGCCTTCCTTTGACTGTATAGGTAGGGACAAGTTGGAATTACATAGTGCAGAGCAGCTACTTGCTCCAAGATGCTAAACTGCTGCTTAATAGAACACTTGATGTCTTACTTGTGTAGTTCTCAATATGAATCTACTCTCTTCTATTTCTTTGACTCCTGGCTGCGTGTGATGTCTTCTGTAATAAGGAGAAATGGCTAAAAATCAATGGAAAGCTGTTTTAAAACTTTCACGCATGAATTGGTATGTGTGCTTGGCATAGGTTCTCAGATGCAGTCAAAGGAAGTTAATGGCAAGAAAAGGATGCTGACAAGGAGGAGGTGCGTCAAAGAAGTTTGGATTAGATGATGTTGGGTAAAGCCTTTTTACACAGCATAGGAAGCCACTAGCATTTTTTGTTTGCTTATTTGTTTGTTTTAAAGGAGTCTTTGTTTTCTGTCTGTACTTGAACAAATCCTGGGAAAATGGAGTAGTGCCAAACATGTTTAGACTTTTGGGATCTTGAGGAGGAAGCTGGCAGCCAACCACATGCGTTTTATCAGCCAGCTTGTTCCTAAACTCTGGGGTCTACATAGGAAAGCAGATTTGCTTTTTAGATTTTTGGCAGACAAAGATGGATTGCATCCTTTACATGGCCAAAGGGAGAAGAGACATTCTGTTTAAAGGGACAATTTATTTGATTGTCTATCTTTGACTGGAGCATTGCTTTTAAGAGGAGGAACAAGCTATGCCAGCTGACACAGGCTTCTTGGAAAAACGTTATTACTTCAAATGATGTGGAGCCTGACAAGTTGTGACGAGAGGAATGAGACTGAAATATGCAGTGTTGTATTCCTGATTCCACGCCTGGGAAACTTGAAAGATAAAGTGGCTAGCAAGTGTTGTTAGACAACAGCTTTTGGAGGTCTGCGTACTGATAAAACCTCCGTTTTGGTAACGTCAAATTAAAAGTTCCTCTTGCCTCAGAGGTGCTACTAACATTAATAAAGTTCCTGATATGCGTAAAATGTTTACAGAATTAAGCACTAAGGGTATCCACATTTTCAGGTTTTTTGAGGAATAGAATCTTATCTCAGTTAAGCAAGCAAATTCATGGAATCACTGGACATTCCAACAGTAATTATTACAGTAATTAACTGTAAGATATGTGCTTGGTGGCATATTTGAAGAGAATCCTACATTTGGTTTGGGTGGAGAAATGTGGTAGTCCAGCATGTACTCATTTGGTTAATCACGTTAATTGAGAACCACTTTAATTCTGCATTCACCAATGTAGTAAACAGTCTTCATTTTATAGAAATGTTATTTCATTTAAAAAATATTCTCAAGATTTTTCACTTTGCTTAGGTAAATATGTGGTGTAGATTTGTCATAAATTGTATTTATGCTTCTTAAAGGGAGACTTTTGCACTCCTTTTTCTTCCCTTGCTGCATTGCTGCCTAAGTTTATAATTGTTTTTAATGTATTTTATAGTCTCATACATTATTCTCAGGTTTCTTTCAGTTTTGAATTGTTCCTATGATAGTGCAGAAAAAAAAATATTTGGCAAATTACTAACTGCATTTTGAATGATTACATACTCACCTACGTATACACAGAAAGTGAATGTCTAGTTCATGTGAATCTTTGTAGAAATGATGTTTTGCACTCATAGTCAAACCTTCTTAATAGAAAGGACTGCAATATGCTATCTTGGAATTTCATCTGTGGGTTTGGTGAGGTAGTTTTAGCAAAGAATGAAGTGAATGGGAAACAAAAGAAGAGAAAAGGTAAAAGAAAAGAGCAAGGAGGGAGGAGAAGCAGATAAACAGTTAGGACCACTCTTTACCTGACGAAAGAGTTTAGGGCTCTCAACAGGCTTATTGGCATTTTACAGGGATTAGTGTGTTCTATATATTGCACAAAGAAAGGAGTTTCAGTATGTAGCAAGAAGCTTTTGAAAATGAGCTAATATTGGTATGGTACTTGGCCTGTTTTCTGCAGAAACGAACTGGCCACTGGTTCACTTGTGCAGCAGCTCCCTGCATGAGCCAGGACAGACCTCGGAACATGCTTGGTAGGTATGGCTTCATGCTTGTCAGCAGTGGGAGAAAACTAGCTGCAAGTCACCACGTGGGTGCTGGCAGCTCTCCGTTCTTTAGGGGTTTCTCTGATATGTTATAGGTAGAGGAAAATCTTGGCCAAATCAGGTATGTCTTGTGAGGGCGAGAGAGATTATGACTGTCTTGGTCAGCTGAGGTTGATCTTGCGTCCTCTGGCTAATTTCCGCTCTCTGTCCCTAGATACCAAAGTGACCTGGCAATTCAGTAACTGTTGCTGCACTTCAAAATTGCTAGTTAATGTAAAACTTAATATTTGCTAAAATTTTTAAAGACAAGTGGAGCAGTGTCCTGGTTTAACTCCAGCTGATATCTAAACACCACGCAGCTGCTCTGTCACCCTCACCTGCCCCTGGGGGATGGGAAAGAGAATAAAAAAGGAAAAAGTAAGGAGATTTGCGGATTGAGATAAGAACAATTCAATAATTTAAATAAAGTAAAATTAAAAGTAATGATAAAAATAATAATAAAAATAATAATAGAACATACAAACGTGTGATGCACAGTGATATTGCTCACCACTTGCTGACCAATGCCCATCTCGTCCCCAACTAACGACCCCAAAGAAGAGAAATCCCAAAACCACAATCCCGGAAGAGAAAGAGGAGAGCTTCCTGGCCAACTCTCATCTATACACTGAGCATTACGTTGTATGATATGGAATATTCCATTAGCCAATTCAGGCCCAAGCCCACATCCTAAGCCATGGATTGTGGGACCATTGCTCCATCTAGGCTCCCTCCCAGCTTGTTGTGCACCTGCACGCTGGCAAAACATGAGAAGTTGAAAAGTCCTTGATTTCTCAGCAACAACTAAAACCATCAGTATATTATAAACATTTTTCTCATACCAAATCCCATATAAATCCAAATCACAGCAATATTCTAACTACTAAGAAGAAAATAAACTCTATCCCAGACAAAACAATGACAAGAAGGAAAATATGGTTTAGGGTAGAAAAATATGTTTGTGTAGACATCTAGCTTCATGGTTTTTGCTGTGCTGCTGATTTGATACATGATGACCTTATTTGATTTGATGACCTTTTTCTTAAAACAAGGAGATTTCAGTTTTAGAGAGAAATTGTTAAGAAAAAAAAATAATCCATCCTGGATCCTTTTATTGCAGGCCTTGTATCAAGTTGTGGACAGTCTATGCAATCTTTCCTTTCAGGGAAGTGGAAATGCCACAGGAATAGATGAAATGGAGATTCTCTCATCTACTAGAAGTTGGAGGAGGGCAGTCCCATCACCACAATCCCTCCCCACCCGTGTGTGTGCGCCCACTAGATCTCCAAACAAAGCATAGCTGAGAGACGGCCTAGCTCAGTGTATGTAGAATGATGGGCATGTTTGATAGGATGGCCAGCACAGCTGGCCTGTGACAGAGAGCTCTTTCCAGTTACAGTATGCAAAGTAAGCTAATGAAGTAGCCTGGTGTGTTGTTGTGAGCTTGCAGAAGCAGTAGACTGGGATGACAAATTGAGCTATTTTGGCCAGGTCTTTCCTTTGCCTCTCCATGTGAATGATCTGTAAGCACGCATGGGGCTGGTGTTTATTTTCCTCTCCCTCCTCATGGCTACCTAGTCCTTGCTGCAAGCTCTGGTTTCTAAGTGCAACCATAAGACAAAAAAGAATAGGCAGACTTGTGATGTAAGACCGAAGACTCATTAGTTTGAGAATCTTTTCCAAGCAGGACTTGCCAGGGCGTGTACAAAAGTACTGTTAATTCAGAGTATTTTGGGAAAAGGCATCGGCTGGAGAGGAGTACTGTCAGTAAATGGATTTTTAACTTGCAGTCTTAGTACTTTATTTTTAAGCTCTAATATGGGCTTTTCCCCAAATGCCTAGTTACACAGTCCACAGAGATGAAGCTATTGGATTATTGTCTCTTTCCTGTCAAGGAGCCTGCAAAACTGCTCCTAGAGCCCACATACAGAGATTTGCAGCATACGTGTACAGTTCATGTGAATGCAATTAGTGGAAGCTAAATTTAAGACAGAAGGTCTTACCATGGGTAGAAAAATAACTTAGATTGTAGGCAACACTTTATTCAATTGAGTTTCCTGAGAAGATTTTTTTTCACATCTCTTCATCCCAACCATCTAACTGTTCTTAACTTTACAAAAAAGTCCTCTACTCAGCTACTAAGTGAATTGCTCTACTATCTTTTCCATCAGTTTCTTATGCAGTCAAGGAAATGGAAACAAAACAAATATTTGTGTGTTAGTGTCATTGATCAGCACTCCTTTGAACTAGTCACCGTAACAACGTATGGCAAGAAGGCAGTCCTATTTTGAAATACTTATAATCTCTCCGTGAATTTAACAAATACATCAACAAATAATGCACATACTTTATAAGGAATCCACTGTTTCAGTTTGTTTTGCTTTCAAAAACCAAACATATTCCCACAGTCTGTCTACAAGAGAATGAAGAGTGTCAGGCAGCATTTACAATGAGCAGTACATCCACACCAAATCTGCAGGTTTCTTTACATCTAATGAGCCTCCTTTTTGTTGTTTTTTGTTTGTTTGTTTGTTTTGTTTGTTTGTTTGTTTTCCTAAATCCAGTAACCCTTAACTGGGCAAATTGCCTTATAAATTTTAGTGGTTTATGTAAGAGAAGATTTGATACCAATCAAATGTAAAGGTGAGACTTGTAAAATGTTTTATTTCAAGAATCCATGGAGACCACTTATATTGCTACCAGCATCAACTAATTGTAAGTTTTGAGTGAGGCTTGAAGGAAGGTTCTGAGGCTAGTACTAAATCAGTCATACTGGCAAAAATGCTTCCAGCTACACAGGCTATTAAAGGAAATTATTAAATCCAGAGCCATGGAACAGGAGCTGCTTAGAGCTTTGATATGCCACTTTACAAGCAAGTTCCTGGATTTACTAGGCTTCTAAACTTGCAGTGAGTTTAATTAGAGATGTTAGGTTGCAAAGGAAATCGGAAAGTGCAGCAGTAATAAAATAGGGGTTTTTTTTTCTCATCTGCTGTACAGTTTCTTTTTAATTTCTTCTTCTTCCCAAGTTGCATTACAAGAACACCCTTGTAGGTACCATTTTCCATCAAGAGATCAGACTCTATATTAGCTCCAGAAAAAATTTATCATTACTGTTATTGCTGAAATGTGGCCCAAAGAAATGCGAAACATTGAATTTTTGTCTCATGTTGACTTGTCTTCCATGACAACATATAAAGAAGATGGGAACAGTTTTGTTAGTTCTTTTTAATATGAAATATCTCCCTTTGAGAACACAGGAAAAAAGATTGGCTAAGTCCCCAGACTTTAAATGAAAAACAAGGATGATTAATCTTTTTTCTAAAAAGATTTTTTTCTTTGAATAACATGTTTGATTTTCAGTTAAAGAACTGTTGAATAAAAGTCTACGCACTTTCAACAATTTCAACACAGTTTTGAAATTCTAACTAATGTCATGTTATGCTGGATGTTATAATTTGACTACCTCTCTTGAGTTTTCTTGGGAAAAGCAGAATAGAGAAGAATAATTTTTTCGGTATAATAAAAGATACAGCTTCCCTATCGCATATCTTCATCCACTTTTATCTGCTGGAATAACTGTAAAAGCAAAAACTACTATAAAAGGAAAAGCATTTTATATGCTTTTGTACTTCTCCCAGGTTTTTCTTTGAGATGGATACACATCTTCAGTAAATTCCTCATCCCATGTGTTGGATAACCATCTGCTTATCTGATAAACTGTAATGATACTGGAATAATGCCACTTATTTTGCTGGAATTGCAATTCAAATTGTAAAGCAATCTTTGAGGTCAGAATCACACTTGACTTCTTGACTTCTATATATGCATGTTTGGGACTTTTCTGATGGTCTCTAAACTGACTGCGTTTACTGGGTATGTGTGTATGACATTTTTGTTCATGTTAGAATATTATGTATTCTAGCGTTATTTTGCAAACTGCCCTGTCCTGTGTTGTAAAGGCAAGTGTTAAAGCTCGGAAAAATCAGTATTTGATGGAGTCACAAAGATCAGTCAGGTAGTAACAATCCCACTGGTGCCCTGAGAATAAGAGAACAGCTGTGTATGGAGAAATGGTAACACTGGACGTTGCAGCTTTGAGATCTTTGCTGACATTCAGTGAACTTTCAGTTTAGGACAATCTTTTTCCCATCAATGAGGTAGCAGATAGACTGTAATGTATGTGGAGGCTTGATTTGTTCTGAAGTGATGCCGGTACAAAGTTTTTGTGTGTAAATGTTTTATTTTCTATTGCTATATAGAAAATATTTTACCAATATGGTTCTGAGTACAGATGCAATTGAACCAGTCCATGAATGCTTTTAGCCGCATATTTTGCTTCCTGGGTGAATGGGACTATTAAGCTTTATGAAAACATGGCTATATCTGCTTTCAAACTAAGAAGGGTTGTGTGGCTTTAACAACCTCTTGGAATTAGCGTGAACTCCAGTTAACTGCTTCTATTGTTACCCAGGCTATTAGTTTAGTGGCTTTTATGGTTGCACTCAGAATTTTGGCTTCTGTCTTACTTCAGTAAGTCAATGAACTATAGGTGTATTGCAAGTAGAGAGCAAGGGTGAGAGGAAGAGCTGGGAAGAAAACAGAGGAGGGGTAATGAGGTCTCTGGCATTTCCTTTGTCTGAGCATCCATCCCTGTCCACATGGCGTAGCAGAACATTTTTAACTTTATTCTTGATGCAAGCAACATCGCTCTTGCATGTTGGTCCTTTTTAGACACTCCTCTGAGCCTAAACCTGAGGACTTGTTTACATGAAAGATGTAGGTAAATATGCCACTGTTGGCTTCAGAATTAGCTTTTCTACTTATTTTTCCATACCTGAAAAGAATGAAAATATGAATCATTGCCTGAATTCACAAAACGGCAATTTATATATGCCTGACTTTGTAGCAGGTGCACTCCAAGAATGTTATTAAGTGGTGTGTCTTGGAGAGACAGGCAAAGCAATACCAAAAAACCTAATCCAAACAAGGATTAGATAATGCAAAACATCTAGAGAATTTGAAGGTCACACCAACATGTCTATATCATGTCTCTTTAGATTCAGGCAGAAATTGATGATTTTTTAAATTGTATTTTTAGGTTGGAAGTGCCTAATCAATACGTCTACTTTGGACACTTGTCTCTTTATCTTCCCCCCCCCGCAAATCTGACATAATACACACAATGAAAAAAGTGTCCTCACTTTTTTAAGTGACCTTAAAAAATCTATCAGTTGGACAAGAAAAAACAGATGGCAACAGGCAGGTGGCACAGTAAAAACAAAGCGTGGAAGAATATTTTCGTTGAAGTAGGGCATCCTAGGACAAGGCATTCTTGTGTCTGATATTTTTGTTTTGCTTTGTTTATGTAAACTTTCGTAGTTCTGTGTTCTCTTTTCAGAAAAGTTTAAAACTTTATGCAATTATTTTACAGATGCTGTCTTATTTTATTTCTAGGATTTTCTTTCTCCAGAAAGGTTTGTGATGGAAAGCACTGCGGTACTCGTTTTGAAATCCTGCCTCTGCTTCCTCAGACTTGCTTTCCTCTCCCTATCTTGATGGAAGTATTAATGTATCTCACTGAATGTTACTTAAATAGTAATTGACCTTTATACCTCTGAGTCCCCTTTCTGATAGCGACCACATTTAGGGCCATTGTGAAACCTTTCTGACCTGATTATGTGATTCCAGCCAGCTGTGCGCCGAGCTGCCCAGAGTGACAGCTGATGGAGAAGCTGTGGTTTAGAGCTCAATTCTCTTGTCACTGACAGCAGCTCCACACAGGCAGGCAGAGGTGGGTTTGGCTCTTCATGATGAATTTGGGTTATTTCTTATTTTTTTCTTTCAACTTCCATCTTTCTGTTTGAGACGGTACATGTTCCCAAATGCTTTTTATATTCAGGACAAGTTCTTGCTGCGATCATCTTGCTCTGAATGAGACTTCAGTAGCAGCTATGGCTTTTTATACTTTAAATGTGAATTTCAGCCTTGGTTAAGTGAGAAATTAATTCTGACCTGCCTTCTGTACTAAACCTGCCAAATGAATGGCAATTAACTCTGGACTATTAAACCCAAAAAAGCTTTTCTGCTACTTCTGGGAGCTGACCTGGAACTTCCTTTACAAAACGCAATGAAAGACAAATCAGAAGCTGCAGAGGATCTTTGTGGCATTTTTTTGGAGGGGTGGAGGGGAATGGAGAATACGAATGTTATAATATCCTGTCTTCTGGTTTGCTTTGAACTTCCTCAGGTTTCTGGCAGAAGGAATTGCCCCTGTCTCTAGGCCCAAGACAGCCCACGATATTTGTTGCTGGCTCTCTTTGGCAGTCCCGTTACTGATAGGTTTTTCAAGTTCTCCCTAAAGTCAGAGGTTAGATGAAGTGACAGATTGCTAGTTGTGAGCAGCTCTCCCCACAGGCTTGTGTTTAACACCAGCAAAATTCTGTTTTCAGGATACTTTTTTTCCCCCATGTTCATGTCTGTAACTGGAATAATTTTCCATGTTTATTTTACACTTTTAAATATTGGATGTGTATTCAAAAAAGAAAACAAGCAAACCCTCTTCCGAAGACAGATAAGTAGCTGTTACACAGACCCGAGACCTGCAGGTGAACATTCTCGCTTGCTAGGCTCAGCATGCTCACGTGCATGTGCACCTTCTCCTCTTCTAACCGGCATTTTGGCTGTGTCTGCCCAGCACCAACTCCTTGGCTATTGTTAAGTGATGATCTGGCCTTCAGGTTCTTTCCTTCTACCTGTTTGATTCTACAGTATTGAAAGAATTGCTATGGTATTCTGACTGCAACTGGAAATAATATTTTTTGTGTAGACAGATTGACGTAGATCTAAGGTAGGTACACCCTCTACAATCACACTAATAAAACAGTGATATTTAGCAGATACCAACATAATTAACTGAAACTATGAATTACAGACACAAATGGGTAGAGAAGAATAAAACACACACTTCAAAACTGTCAGACGTTTAACACTAAGGTTACTCAGCAAAGCAGAGGGGAGATTGTTTTGAGGTTTTTCAGCAGTGACAATCTGTATTATCTAGTGAAATTTGCTAAGCCTTTTACACGTAGATAGTCACTTTGCTCTGTATATATGGAGCACCTGGTTATCCCTACCTAACCCTCGTACACTGCAAAACCTTCTGTACCTAAGGTGAGATGGGCACACTGATTGAAGCCCCAATGATTGACTGAGCTGTAGCATTCTCAGGGCTTCAAGAAAGGTTTTTGCTTGACACTCTTTCTCGCAGGAGTTCACATTTGCTGTTTTATCTCTGGGAGTGAGCTTAGTGACAGACACACACTGAGAGTCGGGGAGAAATGCCATGGGAGCTGCTTAACAGCATTCAGATGCAGAGATGGCATTTGATTCCCAGGCTGCTTTGCTGCAGCCTCTTTATAAGAAATCTAAATCAGGAAACTCCACAGGGTATCAGGAAAGCAGACCTCTGATCTGCGTGCTCTTGCCATTAAAAACTGAGCCCTGATTCTGAAACAATAAACAAATCTAAAGGTTGCTGAATAGCTCCTGTTCATTTTGGTGGAATCTGTGAAGTGGCAGAATAGCAGGTGCGTGGACGTACAACCACGTGCGATAGGACCGCAAGAGCTCTCTGACAAGGTGTTAACAGGTTGCCTGACATGCTCATTGTAGCTGCTTTCATTTAATGTAGAAATTGTGTTAGTCTAATTCCTACATGTTGTTCAGGCAAAATGTTCTAGATGTGTTTTAAAGTGAGCGGCAGCCTTCGAAACTGTTCCCAGTACCTGCGTTAGAGATTGAAATACCGTCAGAGATACCCGAGCTTGAAATGTTTCTTTTGCGTTTTGTTTTTTATACTTTCATGTTAGTTTATATTTACAAATTTCTGGAGGTGGGTAATGGAAGCTCTGCAGCAATCCTTTTTCTTCCTCTTTAGATATATAGAACCCCCAAAATCTAAAATACCTTAGGAGCAGACATGCTAAAATTTTGTTGATACTTTGCCTTTCATCCAATGGAAAAGTAATTTTTTTGTGATTCATTTGATGCTGTGGAAATTAAGAAAATCACTGGAAATTAATGCAAAAGCAAATTACTAGATGGGAAAAGTGATAAAAATGAAAGCACTGTAGCTGTAAGATAAGGTATTCTGTGATGTCAGAACTGTGAATTGTTGATGAAGTTTGAAGTAATTCCATTTTGCCGTGATATTTTTAAATTCTCATATAAAACAATTGATTTAAATGTAGAAGCTTTGAAATACAAAGAATTAACCTCACCTTCCAGAAAAGATGCTTAAGGTTAAAAATAATAGAAACATAAATCTTGTGTAAGTCTTATTAAAAAAAATAAATATCTGCGCTATCTGAGTTAGATTTCTTTCAACCAAAACTTCTATTCTGAAATGCTACCTTTCTGACAGTGTGACAAATTGCTGGAACAAATGCTAAATAGTTAAATGGACAAGTGATGGATGGCCTCATAAGCCTTGCAGGGCAGCCTGTGTAAGATACTAATTGGTTCTGTGGAACTGGTTTTAGTCAATAAATTCACTTGAGAGATTTCGTGTGTGTGTGTGTGTGTGTGTTAGTTATCTTTAAAGAATGCAGTGCTGTAGGTGACAAACCACTTGCAATGTATTAGGCAACCAACAACTTTATTTTGTCCGCTATACCATCTACCTTCTTTCAAGGATATAACCTACTAAAAATCTATTATTGATGCATTGCTGTCTCTCAAATGCTTCTGAATTATGAGTTTATTTGGAAGCCTGCAGAATTTTCTGATGCTAAAAAATGCCCGTCTTAAGTTTTCCACAGTGTTTGAAATTGGTCTCTCTTTCTTTTGCTTTCTTTCTTTTTTTTTTTGTCTTCCCCTGAAATAGATTCTGCCACAATTGTTCACTTTGAGCAATGCTTTCCACTGCGGATAGTCTAAATATTAGTGATCTCCCCTTGTGAAAAAGATTGTCAAGGTGAGTAAAGGTGATTAGACTCTGGCCCTTGCGACTGATGATGGGAAAGATCTGAGCAGCCACTTCTGGGACTGAACTTGGAGTTGAGGGAGTAACAGTAAAGGGGTTTTCAGGACTCTAAGTTTGAATTTTGGCTCTAGTTGCTCCCTGTTCTGAAATCCCTAGACTTCACTGAGCAATCCCGGTTGACCTGTGACGTTCCCAAGGGTATTCAGCAGCTGTGTGTCTGTGCATACCCCAGAACATCCCTGCCCTGGGCAGAGGTTGCAGCTTGTGCTACAGGCTGCATCTGAGCTCGAGGGGACAGAAGCCCCTGGAGGCTGCTTTGCATACCGTGTTGGCTGATTCCCAGACCAAGGATGCAGGTACCACAGCACTTCTCTTGGTCCTTGCTCAGCCCAAGCCAGGCAACGGCAGGGCTGGGGTGCAGGGTGCCAACTGGGTAGAGGAACACGGGCAATCAGACCCGGATCTTTGCAGGCAAGGCCTCTGCTCTTACATTGCTCCGAAGCGTGGGAGGAGAAGCTGACTGTATGTGTTGTGGTCCTGGGCAGACCAGCTGAAGGGTTGCAAGCACTACCCCATTGTTTCCCAATGATTAGCGATAGGTTTTTGGTAGCTTCGCGCTCAGCCTTGGCTGCTGCAAGCCCTGTGCAAGGCACCTGCTCTGCACGGGGTATCACGGCCCATAATGTGACCTACTGCCTTTCACATCACCATCAGATATTGAAAAGAAAAACTCTGAAGCACTTACCTTAGAAGTCCTGAAGTCCTTTGTTGAATCTGGCCCAAAGTGATTTTTTTTGTTTCTTGGGTGTTTTTTTTTTTTCTTCACTTTCATCAGTGCTAAGAAGAAATCTTTTTTCATAGATGCTCAAAAAACCCAATCGAAACCAAAAAACCCCTCAATAGGTGAGCCAGGGGAAGGGAGAAGGGTTGAGATGGTTTCACAGTTTTTCCAGATAGCAATTTCCTGTTTAGTAAAGTGGAATTGATTAATTCTGAAAACATCAGGATTTAGAAGGCTAATCTTTATGAGATAAAGGAAAAATATGAAATTAATTTAGAATTTAAATAATGCCAAATTTAAGGGATAATTAAGCTCCAACTCTCAACTCCATTCCAATCCTAACTTCACTGCGAAATAAAACTTTGCTTTGGGGAATTGACTAAAGTTAGTGAGTTATGTCTTTCAGGTTGCTTTGCATTCTCTCCCATGCTTGCATATATAAGATGTTTCATAATTAAAGACTATACTTCAACTGCTGTATATTCAAACCAAATTTGACTGATAATGCAAGTAGCTACCTTAGCAGCAGTGTTGAAATAATTAGATAGAGCAAACAAGGTATTTCTAGAATGATCTGTACCAAAAAGCATTAAGATAAGGGCTGTGCTTCTGTCTATTCGTATCTAGGTTGTCTAATATACACAAACTTCAAGAAAACTTATCGGGAACAAAAATTTATGCAGCTGCCTTGATATATTTTCAGTGCGATACAATATAGTCAAGCCTGGTAGAATACAGATTGAACTGGAAGGAAAATGTGGTACTTTGGGAGACTCTGAACACAAAGATACATAGGCTCCTTGTAAAGCTTTTGGGAGAAGGTAGATGTCTCAAGGAGAACTTGCTGTGTGTGACATACAACCCATCCCTGGTTCCCCAGTATGAGAAAAAAAAAGATTTGTCACTATGGAAAAGTAAATTCAAGTAGTTATGCGACAACAAAGCTAATAGATTTATTTTTTCCCTTAAATCCTAACACATAATTAGATTTTTATGACCAAAAAATCCCCAAGCCCAGTGAAAGCTCGTATTGTATAACTCGTCTGTATGTAGATGATAGCTTTCTTGTGCAGGTTAGCTGACTGAGATATGTAACAAGTTGAACAGATCTGTTGTTGATCCAAACGAGCAAGGGCTGAATTATAGTTCAGTTATCCTGTTAGGGGAAACCTGCTCAGTTGTAGTCATTTGAGAATCAAGAGATAAATACAATATACTTTCTTACATTTAATCAGACTCTGTGGCTCCACAGTAAAGGCCCATGAGTCCCTCTGGAGCAAATTTATAATGAATATTTTAGTTTATTAATACAAAGGACTGTGACTATACACAAAACAGAACAAACAAATGTTATGTGATCTCCAATACACTGATCTCTATTTATGCTTGTGTAAAAGTCCGAGGTAGGCTCGTTTAGGATATTGAGCCACAAAATTTAACTACTGAATTAACCAAAGATGGTAGACTAGAATTTTTCTATGTAACCAAGATAACTTTTCTAAAAGCATTTTACCTTTTTTTGTTCAAAGTTGATTTTGAGCTTAACGCTTTTTGTAAATTTTTGTTATGTAATATCTATAATGTGGCCCTTAAAATTCTGTTAATCTAGCAATCTGCAAGTGATGCTGTGCCAAGGGAATAAACCTTATAGCACAGAGCACTCCTTCCATTGGTCATCAGGCCACAGCCTAATTGTTGTGATGCAGATTTTCAGGTTTGAGTACCAACATCCTTTTGCTTGTAAATCAACTGGAGATGAGGGTCTTGTGCCCGTGTGGACTTTGGAAATCTCCCTTTTGAATTCAGCTGATAAGACTTGGATGTTGCAAGTGTAAAGTACATAATTTGGTGTAAAGAACTTGTATTTATTATGTATGTATAAAAATCATGATACAAAGCTCAAAAGGCTTTGAGTTCCTGTAGAAACCCATTAGTCACCTCAGAAGGCAAGAGTAAGATGTACCTTGGGTACAGTTGGTAAAGAAAATAGCTCTAAAAGCTGCTCTTGTTTTCAAAGATCCCAGCTAGACTTGAACTTTAAAACTTGAACTAGTTTTAAATTAAGAGTTTACTTTCAAAGAGCTTATGAAACACATAGGTGATGAGCTGATATGTTTGTCACCCTGGTATATTTAGAAAGCCATGTGTTTATCAAGTGTTGTATCACATCTGTGGGAGACACTGCAGCTGCTCATAACTTTGACTATAAGAAATCTGCTGACCTGCTGGATTCATTAACAGTTTAGAGTTATTGCTTAACCTTTTTAAAAATTTTTTTTAAGAGTTTATAAATGTATCTCTCTTCAGAGAACCTGAATGTGTGACATTAGAGGAGAAAATCAAGAAACTGAAAGAATAAAACTGCCAAATGTCAAACTTGCAAGGACCTACTGAAATTCAGGACAAAATCCAAATTCAGGTAAATTCTTAAGTTACCATCTGTTCTGTTCACAAATATCTTTTATATACTATAAATATACCATACAGTAACAGCTTCCCAGCTGTGAAGAACCCATTTGCCTGACTGTTCTTTTAATTCCTCTATAAAAGTTTGGTTTTGAAGTTGGCCATCTGCCTAGATGCCAGTGTGATAGGCAGTAATAAAATATAATATAAAGAATAAATTAAAACATCTGCTAAAATTAATAGGAAAAAAGTTCTGTTCGGCTTAGCAGGAAATACAATAGCATGGAGAAACTGAGCAGTCTGAATTGGTAGTCATAATTTTGAGATATGAAGATAATAACAGAGGCACTTGAGATCTGGTCCAGCAAGTCTTTGTGTTCGACTATAAGCATGTGAGTAACCCTGCTCTTGGCTTACTTGCACGTAAACCTAACACTAAGCATATTATTTGAAAGAAACAGTTTTTACATTCTGGTACAGCTATATAGTTATTGAAGATTAATTTTACTGTTCAGTATAAGTTTTATCGGGAAAGTAAGAGGACTGCATTTCCCTCTTTGTCAGCACGGTGCTTTGTGTATATGCTGGGCTACAGCTTAGAACTGTAACCACGCAGTCTCCTACAGCTTGGTCTGGGCTGTGTCTGACTCCTCCTGACAGAGAAGCCAAAGGGCAGGCTGCCTGTCAGGATTTCCCCGTGAAGTGTTTTACAAGCGCATATGTGCATCTTTTGCCCTTGTATCAAGTCAGCTGAACCGGAGCTGTGCCTGGAGCGGCGCAGGGGTGCCAGCCTGCTGCCGTACCGGACGGGTGTATTTCCTACAGACTGAGGGTTCGCAGAACATGAGCGTACCATACTTTTAATACAGGCAGCATATAGAATAGACTCATTGCTCATGCCTCTCCAGCAACAAGAGCTTGGCTTGGGCTAAGTGTGCAGAGAGTTGGAGAGGTGATGATGAAGGCAAGTTAATCTTACTGGTTACAGGTGGCAAAACAAGGGACAATGGACACAAGGAACAGCCTGGGAGATTCAAGTTGGACGTTAGGAAAAGCTTCCTTGCAAGGAGAATAGTACAGCACTAGGAGAGGTTGTTCAGGGATATTATGGGATATTTCTTCATCCCTGGAATTTTTTGGGACTTGTTTAGACAACACTATGGTTGGCCACATCCGGTGCTTGTGGTCTTCCTCTAAGTGAGAGGTTAGGCTACAAGACCTCCGGAGGCATCTTCCAACTGACTTATTTGAGTCTGCGCTTGCTTAGATTGAAGCGCTCTCTCTAGAAGACATTAGGGCAAGCACTTAGGAAAAAACGAAAGACAAGACATACGTATTTGCCCTCAATATTCTCCTATCATTTGGCAACAAAGGGTCAGACATTTCCTAAATGAAAGGTGTTGTCTTTGTGTTTATTTAATAAGCATGAAAAAGTTTGTTGAGAGGTTTTAATTTTTTTATCCAGTAATTATTTCAACTGAGATATATCAGACAGAGATGATCTTGTTTTAGAAAGAGTTTTGAGTTTGTTATTTAATGAAAGAGTATTTTTATGAGAAAAATATTGTAAATTAAGTTACGTTTTCCTGGTGCGTTCTGTCAGCTTTACCTTACTGCTGCTTTGTGGGTAGACAGGAAAAGATGTTCAAATTCCTGTTTATTAGTCAATCGTTTGAATTCCACTGTCCCTTGGACCTCTGTGCTTAGTCTCTTAAATCGACTGGATTGGGAAAAATGGTCTTTCATTTTCTTGATCAGCTACATAGTCCATGCCTCAGTAACTGAATTAAAACCTAATGGTTGTTACATAATTTCTAGCGTTAAAAATGAGCAGCTCTGATTCAGTCTATTCTGAGGCTTAGCTGGGATTTTAAGGTTTGCAGCATTTTCCCCAATTGCCAAGCACTGTATTATTTGTGTGTCTCCTCCTGTTCCATGTATTTTTTTTAAATGGGGCACTGGTCCTAGGTTTGTCTCCAGCATGCCTCAATACCTGAGTCTGTTTCATTACATTATTTTAGAAATCTGCTGTGATTACTGCCTAATCCCTTTGTGCACATCTCTCGGCCTTCTCCTGGAAACAGAGATTAACCTCTGTGACACTTTTGATCTACCTAGCCATGGAATATGAATCAGTTCTACTGCTGGTAAAAGGCTTTGCTGAACTGTGGGAAGTCTACCTTCAGAGCTGCAAGGCACCTCCTTTCCCCCTCCTGTTGCACAGCCCAATCTGTGCCGTGCCCTGGAAGACACCTCCATCTCTGTGTTGCTGTCTCTAGCAGTCATTTTCTTGGGCATAACACTTTTTGTACCATGTAGCATGGAAGGCTCAGTAACACACACTGTCATCACGTGGATGCGCTCAGCAGTGGCTTGTTGTGCCGCTTGCTAGCGGTTTCTGATCAGGCTGCACGTCCACCTTGCTGGCAGAGAGCTGCTGGGTCTGCTCGGGCAGCGCGCAGCAGCTGCCTCTGCCGCACTCCACCAGCAAGCAGCTTCGTGTGGGTGCTGCTCCCAGGCCACCTCCTGAAGCGTCACACCCAAGCATGGTGTTGTGATACTGAAGGAGAGTGCCCTCTTTATTGTTTTCTTTACTCATTGCGTATTCGTTCTCAGACCTCTGGCTATTCCCGTTATGCAGAAGTACATGAAAAGTATCTCAAGGGTTTCTGTGCGTGTTTCAAACCTAAAACAAATACGTCATGCCTGTAATGACCATCTGAAGGTCTCTTTTTCCATTTGCTTTTATCTGGGTATTTTCTTACTGGCTCTTTATCCCTTGAAAACAGACAAGGCCCCTTTGAAATGAACAGAATATTTCATGTAGGAAACATCAGTTGTGTATAGGCAGTTCTGTACTCTGTCAGTTTCTTACAAAGGCTTACGAGAACTCGGTGGATGCTCTGCTCACGCACATGCAATTAGAAGCATACATTAGGAACTGTCACACGTGTGTACATATGTACACACACACTCTCTACTTGCTTTTTTTTTAATCCTTCCCTTTTTAGCAGCCTGCTTATGTATTTGATTTTGAAGGATGAAGGTTTGTAGAGAAGCCCTGTTGAAGGCCAGAGATGGAGACACATAAGAGGAAAACCAAAACAAAACCACGAAAAAACTCATCCAGAAAGCCAAATACTCATATGTAAATAGGAAAGAACTCTGTGAAAAGCAGTTATTTTCTATCTTCTATTTTCTTATGTTACGGATAACTTTTAGAGTTATTGTGGGAGATGAGTCTTTTACTTCCAGTAACATAACTTTTACTATCAGCGTATGTTGCAGTGGCACTCAGTACCACTGCATTAGTTAAGGGTCTGAGAGGAGTATTTCTGTTATAAATCTGGAAGATTATATCTCTGTCTTCTCATATTGCATCGTCCTGAAACTTGACAAGTTGTCAGTGGAGAGGCAATTATTTCTACCAAAACATTAAGATCATAACTTACATTTCTAAGGTATGTAGTGCCATGAGTATATATGGATTGAGGAGAAACTGATGAAGTTGTTGGGATCCTTTGCCTTATTTTGCCCGAATTGTAACTACAAAAACGAAATTTTGCTTGCAGTTAGTTGAAAATGAGGTTTGTGTTTGTAATTTTCAAGGGTAAGGGAGAGGGAATGACACAGTTGAAACCCTAAGAAAGCTGGAAAAAAACAGTGGGGCTAGCCAGAAAATGAAAATACTGTTCCATCCTATGAAAGAAAGATGATATTATTTCCAGTTTGCAGATTGTTGTTGATTTCGAGAGCAGCCGGTGCTAGAGGAAGAGCATGCGCTTCCCAGTGATGACTCACTGGATCTCACGAGCAGCAGCGAGAGCGGGTGCGAGGGGAGCCAGGAGCAGTTGTCAGGAGCTGGGCAGCCAAGACTATTAAGCAGACTGTAGCTTGTTATTTTTACTTTGCAAACTCACAAGAAGAGTGGATATTTTGGGAGAGTGAGACAAAGACCAGGGAGCCAGGGGAACCGAGAGTGTGTTTGGAGGGGCAAAAGGAGCCTGGGGAAGAGGGGTGAAGGTGCTGGTCAAGTCATCTGATAACGTACCAGCTCAAAGGAGGATTTGAATTGTCAGTGAAATATATTGAACAGTACAGTTCAGTATACTGTTGAACTATACAACATATATATTATATATAACAGTATAGTCTGAACGGTTTAACTAATTGAGAGTAAATGAACTGTAAATAACAAAATTAAGATCACCCTTTATTTCAGGATAGTTGTTTATGTGAAGAAAGCTAAGTGGCCTTGGCAAAGTCGGTGATTTTTAGATCCTTGTCACGAATTAGCTTTAGGAACGCTGACTGTTTTAAATTGATGATAATGGTTTTCTTATTTAAAATTTTCAAGGTATAAACACTTTTTCTTATGTACTTGCAGTGAAATTGAATTTGAACGTTTCCTCCCTCCCTCCATAAAAATGGAGAAAATGAATCTGAATTATTTCCCAGCAAGGTACTTATTGGGAAAGATGCGGGAATTTAAGATCCACATTGCTAAAATGGGAGTGTCTCTTTTGCTGGTTTGGAGTTACAGTGCTTTTCTCTCAGATCTCAGCTAAGTGACGAAGGCTGCTTCTTAGCACATGGATGAGCCAAGCTCAAATCTCTGCTCTACCATTCTTCTGTGTCCCAGTCGGGCTTTATATATCTTTCTTTAACATTGGGTTCTGCCTCAGTTGTCTTGTTGTAATAGTTTTGCTTAATATTTAATAACGAAATAGAAATTTGACTGGGAGTTGGAGACATCAGCTAGATTGTTCATATCTCACATGAATGCAGAGGGCCATGGGGCTACTGACTAACATGCAAAGTAGTTCTTGCTAGTTTGAGGAATATTCTGCTTTTGGTCAGAACTCTTTTGTATACTTGCCCAGTAAATATTGATATTTTGATACTTTTCAAAGAGAAATTTGGATACCCAGTAGATCTATTAATATTTTTCTTAGAAGTCTAAATAGAAATTGTGACTACTAACATAGAACTCTTTAGAGAATTTTCAAAGGACTCACTAAAATTTGCTTTCTCTTTTAAATCAAAATAAATAAATGAAGAGAAACTTGGAACAGTAAAAAAAGATTCTTCAAGTATTTGTGGATAGAACCTTTATTTCTCACAATCAGATATGGTTGTTACCATTTACATCACTGTCCTGCTGAAACGCAGGACACCCTGAAAGCAGACTGACACCGTGTGGTCTCTGCTGAGTGAATGGGAAGTAGAAAAAGCACGGAGGTTAGGAGTTGCAGTGCCTGGGCCGTGAGGTCAGGGTGATCCCTGATGCGTTGGCTGTTGTATCTGTGTGTATCTCTTGAAATCATGAAATTGTTTCCTACGGTTCCTCTGCATACTTTGTAAGTGTTGCTTGCCTGCAGAAGAGCAGTCAGCTGCTTAACAGAAAGAGAGGAGAAAGTCTGAAGACGTTAAGTACTGTCTCAGACAAGTTGCTGGAGTTTGTGGGTCCCTGGGGAAGGTGCATTAGTACATTCATCCAAGGAGGTGCAGACACATGCGAGTTTTGATGAGCATGACAGCTGATAGTTGTTTGCTTAGCAGCTGGGACCTTCTTTACTTGCTAGCTTCGTCACCAGCATAGAAGTGTTTCATACATGTGCCATGTAGTATAAACACCAGATTGCCTCCGTGCCTGCCAAATTCTCAGGCCATTGGTGCCCGTGAAGTTGCTCTGAGCGCACTGAGCAATCACGATGGCATTCGCTATGTTAACGTTTGCTCACAGGACACGAACGTGTTGAAATGGAATGGTGTGTTAATAGTTCAGTGTCATATTGAGATTGCCACTGTTAGCGGGATCTCGCATCCTGCAGAAGGTGACGCTGATCTGAACAGGGCTTAAAAGGGAGCCCATCATAATTAGTTAAAATGTTAACCTCCTCCTTGAAGGATGGCTGAGATCCACAGATTCCTTCTCATGAGATGACAACAGCTAGAAGGAAGGAAAGAGAAAAAATTGCTGAATTTTTAATTTTGTGGCTATTGAGAGCTTTTATGTACTTGAAAGTCAAGCTGTACATATCATGGATTTACTCCGTATTTCCCATTGATCCATTTCCTGAAGTTCTCAGATTAGCAGAACATGGCCACACTAAGATCTTCTGACTGCACAAACTGTTTGTTTCTTGATTTGCATTTTTTTCTTAATTAACTTTTTAACCTCAGTGGCCTTCCAAGGTTACCTCTCGCCATTCTTATATTAGTTCCCCAAATCCTTGTTTTTGTACATCTTTGCTGCTGCTGTCTCTAAGCAGACCATTTCTCAGTACCTCCTGGTTTTGTAGAGAGTAATAAATGTTATATGCAACTGCACCTATAGATAGAGTCCTCTCATTTCAATATTGATTTATAGTGCTAGGCTACTTGGCAACTCAGTACAGGACATTACCAGGATTAAGAGTTTTTCCATGAATTCTTTGTCATTTGTTGTTTTTTCTTTTGTAAAATGCCTTTTGACAGTAAAGTTGAATCCACGTTGTAATCTGAATTTGAAATAAATTCAGTTACTGGTAATCCAAATAGATGTCCCTAAATTTAAAATGGCTGTTGAAAAACATATATGGACATAATGAACACAAGTGGTCTGATTAGGAAAAAGTGTAGTGTCATCATATGCTAAATTTTTCATCTTGTTTCCCTATAATTTGCAGCAGCAGAAACCTGAAAGTGAGAAAAAAGAGGGAGTGAGAAACTGAAACTCCGCAGCAGTAGAAACTCAGAATGCACAGCAGAAGTTCATGCTCTTTCCACCTTGGTGTGCTAACACTTCCGATTGGAACCGTTAATTGCTCCTGTGCCTTTAGCTCTTTGGCAACCATTGGTTTTAGGTGTCTGTTACACCAGGAAAATCCATGGTTTAGTACAAAATGAAGGAGGGAAATGCTTTGTTGCCTTTTATTGCTGTTCTCTTTTATACAGAAAAAAAATAGACATTGTGCTTGCCTAAAAAAATCTCTCTCATACAGGATTTCAGCTTAGTTCAACTGCAGTCACTTTTAAAAAGTGACTATGTCCCTATGATAACTTCCGTTTAAACAAAACTCATTCAGTATACGCAGTGTGACTGACTTGCTGAGAGGGGAGGCTGGTAAGAAGGGAAAGTTTTGATTTCTGTTATCGTTGTATAGCTAGAAAAAGCAAGAAAGTTATGTTGTATGTACAGGAGCAATATCCAGATAATCAGACTGTTAAATAAAAAAAAAATAAACAGCGCTCTGACTTACACACAGAGAAACCATTCAGACTTATCTTGAGGTGCACAAAGTTTCTGCCCAGATTGTAGCTCCAGGAATCTTAATATATTTTCAGACCAAGCTTAAAGCTTTTACACTGGATCGTGATGGTGAACGCAGATATGACCACAGGCATCAGACCTTATTTTATATTTACAGTGATCTGGAGAAAAAAAAATAATAATAGGGAAGATAAACCCCCTTATTTTTATGATGGTAAACTGAGCAAAGAAGAAGAAAAATTTTGACCTGTTTCATATTGTCTTTTCCTGTGTTTCTGTTTTATTGTAAATCACTATTTTTAGATATGCAGTAGTGGCTAACACAAAGCAAGGGAGTTTGTATGTTTGACTTACAACCTAAAAGTGAGTGTTCAGTCACGCCGTATATGACCATTTTCCATAGAGGAATTTTATGTCAAAGCCTGCGTGAGTGATCTGTAAGAGAAATCCATGTTTAGTCTTCAGCTGATCTCTTAGATCTTGGTAAACTGTCCTCAATTTGTGAGCTTGTCTTCCATCTGTGCAGTGCGTGGAGACAGGCAGCAGCCTACGGATCCAAATGGGAATTTCACTGCTGTGAGGAGCCTCTGACATGCTGATTCTTGCACTGCCTCATTGGCAAGACTGTGAAGAAGATACATGACCAGTGTAAGAAAAAACAGGCTATGATATGTGTCAGGCTTCAAGGGGCATAGTTTACATCAGTCCTGGGAGATTAAAAGAAAAATAAAATCCAAAAATAGGAAGACATAACTGGCTCTTGCATTGCTCCTTACTTTTATCTATGATGTACATTTAGCTCAGCTGAGAAGCAGGCATATAGAGGTGAAACTCATTCTGTTGACCTGGTTTATCATCTCAGACTCTCCAAGAAGGAAGACTTGGAAGCAGAGAGATGTTTGTGCATGTGTTTGCAGATCACAGATTGCCTTTCTCCTCAGATATGGTTTGCAGCAATGAAGGCACAAGTGACAGAGTTGGTACTTTTTTCTTTTTGATGTTGTCATTGGTCCTAATTAAACGTAGTAATCCTAGAGTAAGTATATTGCTTCTTCTGCGTAATTGTGATACTTGGGAAAGTCTGTCTTATGAAAATTCTGAATGCCAGAAATACCTGTTTTGTTGGCTATTTTCTTTCCATAGTGTTATAGGTAGGCTTTGATCTTCTGGGACAGAAGAAATTATTCAGTTCAATCCAAAAATTTCTTAAGAGATGTCAAATCTGGGGTTTGTGTTCTTCCTTTCCACATGGGCTTAGGAAAGCAGTGGGGAAGGAGGGAGTGAGATGGAGCTCACAAACCTGTGTGAGCCCATTTTTATACCTTTTCTTAACCAGAAAAAGGTTTCTACTGGCTTGGGAAATCAAAGTTAATTAGTATACTGGGTCTGAACATATAAAGCGTACATCACAGCAAGTACAGAGATTACTACTGAGCAGTACACGACAGGTGGCTAAGAAAAGCGAGCCGGTGTTAGCTGACGTAAATTCAGTCTACAACGGTTCATATTTTCAGTGAAAAATTTTCAGAGGTCTACAGACTCTCTGGACTAGACTGTTGCCTGGGAAACTGCACTCTGTAAATTAGGGTAAGGGGAAACCGTGATTATTAGATATGTATTTTTTATAATTATTACTGTAATTTTGACAATAAACATCCAAGCCAGGACTTGGCCATGGACTCGACAAGCCTTTTCATGCACTGAGAATAAGGCCAGGATATTTTTTTGTAAGCAATGCATAGGAGGTTAAATATTAAGCAGAAACAGTTCTTTTCCAAGTGTATCAGAGTATATGCTGTGGATATAAAATCTCTTCCCCTCAGTATTAAGGGCTTGCTGTGTCTGCCTTATATGCAGAGTGGACCACTTGAGAAATGGTTGAATCCCTCCCTCCCAAACCTGGCATAATTGAAAAAGCCAAGGGAGAATAAGGATTGCCTGAACTCTTATAGCTCTAATCATTTTTTTATCCTGTAGGTGTCCCCTCTTTTCTTAGCACTTGTACTTTTCAAGAGCATGAGCTTAAATTTTTATAAGGGATATATAGCAGACAGATTTACTTAATATGTGGTAAAGCACAGAGCATCAACTTTTGAAATTGTTAAAATAGAACACTCAGACTGGGCCCTCCAGACACTGAAACTTGATTTACATACCATTTCAAATGAGAGTTTTGAAATATGCTAAGAGCATAAGATCATAAACGTATCATTTTGAACCTCCTCTGAAAAAAAGAAAAGATGATCGCGTTAAAATACTAAACAGTGCCTCCTACTTTGGCTAAATCAGCAAGACAAGAGCTAATTGTTTTTGCAGACCCTAGTTCCTTGAGAGATGCTAAGTAGCACAACTTTTGCGTTGATGAAGATGGAGAAAATGAAGGCAAATATACATCCTAGTTAAAACTTCACAGAGATAGTGAAAGTTCAAGTGAAAAGGGCTTTCAGGGAAACTCTTCCCTCTGAAAGTACCTCTTGAGGCACTTCTTCCAAAACATGACTGTCGTGATGTTTTTTACAAGAGCAGCCATGCTGCTGCCCGGACAGTACTCAGCAGATCCAGCGCCTGATGACATGCTCCCGGTCATTGTTTCCATGTCTGGTTCTCCAAGATGCACTACGCATGGTCAGATCAGCCTTTCATGTCTACTGTCCCTTTCCTGGCCTTGTTCGTGGCTGCTGGCACTCTGAATTTCCTTGTGGCTGGGATGCCTCCCTCGGAGGCCACCTGCTTGCTGGGTTGTGATGCCCCTGAGTTGTGCTCAGCACTGGCTTTGCTCTCTGCGCTCATAGGAGAGGTGCAGGTTTTCCAGAAGCTGGTTCCAGGGTCTAGGCTCTCTGCATTTTCTCCTGTTGGGCTGTTGTTTTTAGCAGCAAAATGAATTTTTTGGCTCAAAAGGGATTACCTTTAAACCTGACCCTACAGTGTCAGTTTTGGACTGGCAGCAAGAGAAACTGCAGGTTTTATATTTGTGTGTGTGCAGCAAGAGTCCCAGCTGCTTATTCAGACAAGTTTCTGTGAAGAAACTCACTGAAAAGCTAATGGCTTTTCTGGTAGTAAATCCATTCTTTCTCTGGGGTTAAGCCATTCAGTAACCGTGGGCACTGGTCTCTCTGTTGGAGTTTTCCAGACACGGTCTCTGCTGAAGTGTCAAGCTGCTGCTAGAGAATGAATGCTCCAATCCATACTAACGATTATTTTCTAAGCAGAATGGAATTGTGTAATTGAGAAGTCGACTTGGGCATAGTGTCCTAACTGTCATGCCAGTGTGCAAGAAGTAATAACACAGGACATGCTGCAGTTTTCTGGACTGGCAGTTTATTTTTGTCTCTATAATTGGGGTAAGTTAGGGAAATTTGGTGTTCATTGCCACTTCTTCAACTCCCTGGTGGTAAAGATTTGCTTCACTTGGCTGTTGTTGTACTATATTTACTTACGCTTTCTTATATCCTCATTTTTTTTGTCTAAAAGGGATTTTTTATTCCTGCATTCAGGAAAGTTATGTTATAAAAATCACAAGACTCTGTTTTGTTAGGTAAATGTTGAACGTGGACTGTTCCATCTAGTTCTACCCGTGGCCCAGAGTGTTCCCCAGCAGAGCACTTAGCGATGTGACTAATCTATTATGTGTAGTTTGTTCTATCATGTTCTGCCCATGGGGAAATTTGTATAAACATTGCAGTGCTTTCCTGTGGCAAGATGTTGTTTATGTTTGTGACTGTTTGTTATTTATGGGTGTGTTAGAAAAGGTGGCTTTGAGAAGAGAGCTGGCTTGCTTCCTTGGTTGTTTTGGGAATTCATTCCAGGGCTACTATTGCTGTCCTCTGAGGAACCTCATTTGCTACCTAAGTAATTTTTATTACTGAACATAATTACTGATGTTACAGAATACAGTTTGTGCTTTTAAAGATACTTTTCAAATGTGCTTTAAGATCCAATTGCAATGGATGTTTTCAAGATAAGATCAGACAGCTTTGGTGTTTTCGTGGATCTTTGCTGGAACAATCCACACAATAGCCCATGGGCAATAGCAAATGACAAGTTAAAGACTGGTCTTGACTCATAATGTGATTGTCTAAAGGTAGTAAAAAAAAGTCATCTAAGTTACTTAGTAGAATTAGCTTCAGCAAACTTGAGATATATCACTGTAATCCTTTGAATACATCAAAACAATTACTGAAGAGTTGCCCATCAAATTTGACTCGAGGTGCCATGTTTGGTTTTGAAATCTGTATTCTAGTTTTCGAGGCAGTTGTTACATATTTTCCTCATCTTCGATGGTAACACATAAAGCAAAACTGCTTTTTGCTTTCAGACAAAAGGTGCTTTAGAGATAAATGTTTCTCAAATATTAACAGTTTCATAAAGTACAAGTTGTACACAGATTTCTTGTTCACAGTATCATTCCTTTTAAACAGAATCTCAATTTATGATGGTGAATTTCAGAACTGCTTTCAGGTTTCATTTTCCAGTGCCATAATGTTTTCTCTTAAGACTTTGTTACCATGCACCTCTGAGCAAGTATGGACAGGTTTTATTCCAGTCTGCTTAATCTTTTTATATTGAATTTCTAATTCTATCATAGATTTATGATGGGACAGATGTCTTTAGGATTTTTTTTTCCCAAAAATAATACAATATGTTGCACTTCTAAAGAACAAGATTCAAAGGGTGGAGAAAAAATCCTCATAAATGATTACTCGTACTTGTAGCACATATAAAGTATCCATAGGGCTGTGAATCAGCCGCACTGTTTATGGAGAAGTGAGAAATTTAACATGAAATAAAGTATCATGCTGAAGAAGAATACAGGGATATCCTATGTCTCTCAACTTCTGAATGAAAAGAGTAAACACCTGATTAAAAAACCCAGTATATCTCTCAGCCAACTGGATTGCTTTATTGAAAACACTTGTATTAATTCTGGGCTATGTAAGCAGCAGCTACTAGCATTCACAGTCAGTTTTATCAGAGAGATGTGATCTGCCTCTGGCAGGCCTGTACCAATGAAACTCTGCTTCGACTAGGTTTTGTATTCTGCTTAAACATGTCCCATCTACTTGGAGTATCTCCTCTCTTGTTCTAAAATGCTTTTCAGATTACCCTATTTTCCACCTCCCTTACTTTGGAGTATTATAATTCATTCCTTAAACAAGCAAGGGTTGAGTCTACCCGAGTCTCAATCAGGGTCAAACGTTAGCATCTACTTAACCGGAAGCTCATTTCTTATCTTGATTTGATCATAGAAATGGAACAATGGAACAATTGGACAATCCAATCTACTCGCTCTTCTAAATAATTCAAGTCACTTTATTCAGATTCCTAAGAAGTGATTGTCAGCAGTCTGCGATTTGAAATAGCAAGTATTGCTTTATGCTTAACAAAAGACAGATAACTGACAGCCCCTTCAAATAGGGAATAGTTCATTTTGTGAAGCAAAACAGATAGCTTGGTTGGGAATAATATTGTGTATCTATATGCAGGATTAAATCCCAGATAGAAAGCATAGACAGATGAAAAGATTGTGTTGCTAGTCTCTTTTTCCTGCAGTAAAACTGAATATTTCACAGCCCTCAAGAGACTAAGGCAAGTGACTGGTTAATGCATTGGCTGCGTTTGACGTACCTTATAACTATTTTTGAACTTTCAGCTGCCTTCTTTAAACACAAGCAGATTCTTGCTGTGACTGAATAGCTTTTCCTAGTAAGAATCTTGTGATAGGAGATTTACATGTTAGAGAACAGTATACTTCCAGCATAGGTAAGCGATGTTCCCGACACCATCAGTAATCAAAGCGCTCAAGAGCTAGTCAGTCTTCTTCAGCAAAGAATATCTTATCCCTTTTCTCAATTGTAGGAAAGGCTTAGTTTCAGCATATTATTATTTTTTAATTTATTTATTTAAAATAGTTTGACATGCATATTTTGAGAAATTGAGATTTGCTTTCTTAGAGCTTGTGATCCATGGAGGTAACTCTGATAGCCAAAGTAATCAGATGGTGCTTGGGACCCTATTAGTCCAGCTCTTTGCCATCACACTGTACCACAATGGTTTTCTTCACAGTGTTCTTCAGTATCTGCCATTCGTAAAACCTGCCAGCATCTTAGCCCATGAAATGTCAGTAAAACAGTTCTGGGGATGTTGCCAAAGAGAACCATTTCATGCATTTTGCCCTTTTCTTCCTCTGTGGTTGATGCTTTCTGAGATCACCGCTGGAGATCAGCCCGAGGGATACATACATCACTGTGCCCAGCGTGTATGGAGGCACACACGTAGGGCAGTTTTACTTGTACAAATAATTCCCAGATGAGTGAGTAGCAGCACCTTGCACATCATCCTTTTGGGCTGACATGCTCATTAGCTGATTGATCCAGCAGCAACCACTTAACATGTGAATCCCCCCTAAAAGGAACTGTTGAACTGGTGTGTTGAGTGAACTCCCACTGACACTATACGGAAAATGCTTTGGAAAACATTTCAGAGCCCCAATGAGTTAAAAAGCAAACTATTCATTTTGAAAGCTGCACTGAAGTGAAATATGCTAGTTTTGTATTCTTGTGGCAAAAGATTTTACTTGAAGAGGTGTTTAAACTTGAAACAGCATGCAGGAGGAGAGCAGGCAACAGGCAGACTTTGAAGAGCAGCTCTGGGTGCCCCGACAAAACTCTGTTGCTGGCGGGAGCCCTTTTGCTGGCGGGTGAAGCGACTTCTGCCTTGAGCCAGCCCCTGTCTGAGAGGTGCTCCCAGGTAAGTGTGGCTGATCACTTTCAGAGTTGCTTTGTTTAAAGTATAATTCTCCAAAGCTACACAAAAATATTGATCTTTCAATCGACTGTTTTATTAGATTGTAAAGCTCAAAATTCATAGAATCACAGAATAATTTAGTGCGGAAGGGTCTCTGGACATTTTCCAGCCAAATTTTGAGTATCTCTAAAGACGGATATTTCACAACCCCTCAGGTCTTTTCCCGTACGTTATTGTGAGAAATTTAGTTAAACAGTTGCATTACCACATTCTCACATTAATGCATTCTAACGCCCATCCGTGTCACCCAAGAAGTTAAACAGGAAAGCTAACAAAGAGTAAACGAGCCTTGCAATGTGACTGTAACCTGGACTTGGGAGGATATTAGATCATATATAATATCTCTTTTCTTGTTTCAGTACAGGATATTTCTCGTTTCATATATCTCCACATTAGGTGTTTGCATTCTCTTATTTAAGCTCCTGCAAGCGCATCTGTTGTAGCTGCATTAAGATTCCTAAATTGTCCATTAAATAAAAATAAATCTAGTCTGCATGGGAGGGAGGACAAACAAGTAGGTTTTAAGAAGGTAAAATAATTTTATTTGGAAATTATTACTTCTTAGATACCTTAATAAATATTAGGAATTTATTATATTTTTTTTTTAAAAAGAAAAAGATCTTGAAAGCTAAATTTTCAGTGATGAGAATCTGGCAAACACATTAGAAAAATGAACAACTTACACATGTATACATATAGCAGTGTTTGTATAACGTTCTGTTAAAGCAGTGCAATATCAACAGCTGAATTTAACTGACCGAGACGACTCTGACCATATTTATTTGCTAAAGGGCTGAAATGCTTTTGTCAGAAAGCATAGGATGTCTCCAGGACAGACAGCACCGTGTGTGGAATAGCTGAGATCGCAGTGATCATAATGGGAAATATGGCCAGGTCTTAAATGATTCATGTGGTTTTAGCTCCTTTTTTAATTTTCATCTATTTAATTTCACTGGAGGTTAATTAAAAACTTTTTTCCTAGTAAGATGGTTGATGTATCCACAAAAGAATTCTATACAGCTATAGATAGGTGTTGAACACTTTCTGCAATGATCAAGTAAAATAATATTGTTTAGAATAAGTTAACTGCAACAAACAACTATATAATTTTCTTAAAAGCTTAATTATGCAAAACGTAATTGCTTTATCTTAGCCAATTCAAGGTCTCCATTCTTGCTGCTGAGGTATCAAAATGAAGTATTTAAGTCTACAGAAAACATTCAGGTTTTGGGGAGGGGAAGACTTGATTCTGGGGATGAAAACCTGGAACGGTGTTACTTGCCTCACTAGAAAATGTGACACCTTTCAGCTTATTACGTGTTATTAAAAGGTCTGGAAATTTGACTTAATACTGTAAGCAAACAAGAAACACGTCTTTTCCAGGTTTTTCATTTCTGATCAGAAATAGAGGCTTGCTGATGACACCTGTTTCTCCCTCGGCAAGTGTGTAATAATTTTCAAACCAGTTGTGTGAGCCCGGTAATCACATCAATCGGCGTACTTGAAAAGGAAGCCACCCACATTTGCTGAAGTGTGTGATGAGACATGGAGGTTACAAATGCGTCTGAAATCCCATCTGGAAAACAAGAAGCTTTTTTTTTTTTTTTTTTAAGATAACCAGAATCTGGAGGAGTGAATGCAAGCATCTAACTTTTGTGCCCACGATTGCCATTTATATGACTACTCAGAGATTTTTTGGCAAACCAAAATTGAACGTACCTGGGATTTATGAATTTTGGTGCATACACAGTATGCACCAAAGAAACAGTGTTAACCCCTGCAACAGAGTCTCTGGAGTTACCATGCATACAGGCCTTCCTGTTTGCTGAACTAAACGGATGATCTGCAGAGACTTGCAGAGATTTGGGTGGTTTTCCTGGAAGACTGAAATGGCGTTAAAGGTTTCCAGACAAAACCAGACGAAAGGAGTCAGGCTGCAGCTTGGGTTGAAGACTGTTTCTCCTGCCTGTAGCAAAGGAGACAGGAACCAGGAACCAGCTGGTTTGACCACAGGAGCGGTGCCCACCACGTTTCTGTATGTAGCCAAAGGATTCATCATGTGGGATAGTACCTGTTGTTATAGGATATATCCTTGTCTGCTCCTTTCTCTGGCAAACCCCTCTGCCTCTCTGACATAGACATGCTATGGTCGCCTCCTGGTACTGAAGACAAGCTGCAGCCCTGGCTGTACCCTTCTCTCCCTCTCTGCCAGCCTGCCCTGGGTGCCCACTCTGCCCGCGCCATGGAGTGGTGGTGCAAGGGAAACGGGCAAGAAGCATTTCTTGGGATGGGAGGGGAGAGACAGGTCTGCATGTTGACAACAGACGCTCACACATTGCTTGAAATTCAGACTGAAATACGATCTTTTCTACCAGATTTTTTAAAAATTACTAAATTTTTTTATTAGATTTTTTTTTTAACGATCATCTTTTTCAAAAGGCCAGTCTCTTCTTCTTACTCCCAGGCTTTTCAAGGGGAGTCATTCCTCTTAGAGAAAATACAGTAATTCCTTCATGGCTCTTAGATGAAGGTAGGTTTTATCTGTGTAGGTTGGTGTCTTTAACTTGCTTTCTTATTTTTCTACCTAGTTACTGAGGAAACTTCATGGTAACTATGATCCTGGGCACTCTGTGCTCAATGGCCAGAGTGTAAAAACTTGATGAGAATGTACAGTAAAATCTATGTAATTACTTATATGAAGCACACCCTTGTGAGCTGCATTTCTGTGAGGGTAAAAATCAAAGGGGAAGTTCGAATGTGTTTTTTGTGTTCAGTGGAAGAAAAACTCACTTCTTGTGAATATTCAGCCCTGTCCTCTCCTTGATGATGCCCCCCTGACTCTTATATTCAAGGATTCTTGCTTCTTCCACCTTTCCATATTTTCTGGTCTCGCTCCTGTCCCTCCTTGAATATCCTCCTATTTGGGCAGCAGCAGGGAGACGTCTCAACTCTTGTACGTGTGCCATTGATGAAGCATCGTGTTCAAATGCCAGCATCTGTGCCACAAGTTTACCATTGCTGCAGTAACGGCATCTCAGCTGATTTATTTTTGCTCTTGGCTTGCTGCAAGCTTTTCCATGAGGCGCAAGGAAAACTGATTTTATACATGCGATTTTTAACTTGTTCCCCAGCTTATTATCATAGAATCATATCATAGAATCATAGAATCGTTAGGGCTGGAAGGGACCTTCAAAGGTCATCTAGTCCAACCCCCCTGCAAGGAACAGGGATAAATTATCCATGTTCTGTGAAGGAAATGGAGCAAGTGCTGAGAAGTACAGCACAGGTACCTAGGTACATGCGGAGCCATGGAGCCGCCTCGGCAGAGCCAGTGGCAGCCTGCCTTGGTGGAGGATGGCTGAAGACCTCCCTCCCTCTCCCCTATGGTGGCCTAGTCACAGCTGGGTCCAAGATGTATGAACAAGCTGGTGAGAGTTAACCTGTTTGGAAGAAGCTGTTGCTACAAATTTTAGAAAGCATACGGTTTGAGGTATATAAAAACTGTACTGTTGAATAAAATCTCCAGTGAACTGTCCATTTTTGGGATATCAAAATAAGTATATTTTGTTATGTAATCAATCTTAGGACAACAATTACTTTGTCATTCATTCCATCCAGTTTACTTTAGTGATCAGCATTGAATAGAAGTTGTGTGGCCAATATAATTACCACATCACACATTTAGGTGCAGCTGCACCTACTTTTTTTATTTATTAAAAACTGCAGTTCAGTTTTCTTTTTTTTATTGAGCTCTGCAACCTCTTTTTTTTTTTTTTTTGCTAATTAAAAAGTATATTGTTGAGGCTAACCTGGAGTTGCACAAATCAATAATGCTACACAGAGAAAGAGAACAAATTGTACCTCTTATTTGCATAATGGACAAGACCTGAAATGAATTCCTCAGATTAATGAGGGTCCTCAGGGTTGTTTGTGAGGATATACAGCTTCCTGTGACACCAGCATGTTACTGATTGAAAAGCACTGCGCAGAGCCAAAGAAAAGAGGTGAAAAAATACGGAGCAAGCTGGTCAGGGGACTCAGTATACTGAAGCTTTTAGCTTTAGTGCATTGATTTCAGGCTGCCTGCACTGAGCTCCAGCATAAGCTGAGGATACAAATTCAGATTTACCCTTGCTTTGAGGTTCAAACTCAGTTCTAATCTCAGCTGGGGATTTGGCTAAGATGCAGCTGAGTTCCCGAGTTTCTGTCACACTGACATGAGGTTTTCTTTTTCCTTCTCAGAAAGAGAACAGTGCTCCCCAGAGGGAAAGAAACACAAACAGCCTGAAATGTGCAGGGGGTTGTGCAGCTCTGTTAACTTAGAAGAGGTCTGAATCTCAGACGAGACAATCGTGAGGCCAAAAAATGCTAGGAGCAGGCAGTTACAACGTCAGAATGTCTCATATTTCCTATTCTGTTTCTGCTCCATTACCTTTATCCTCTTATTCCAGGCAGTTAGCTTCCTCTTTCTCTTATTACCTTGCTATGAATCAGTAATGTGGCTGGAGGAACGCAGGGCATGGCCACAGGTGTTCATGCCTGCATGGAGAGGAAAAAGGGCAGGAGGAACCTGGCTTCTGCTGGAGTGCAGAGTTGTAGCAGCCCTGTGCAAATGGGATTGCTTTTGAAAGCTTGTAGTCTGACTGCAATTGGATGCACTTCTATGGAGATGGCAAGAGGTGGATCCAAGGCAGAAGGAAAGGCCTTTTACCTCCCCACCCAGTGTAAAATGTCCTATTCCAGAACAGCGGGAAGCTGGTGTTATTTGAAGTTCAATTGAGAATGGACAAAACAGATGTTTTTTTCCTAAGCCTTATTCTTGATAATGAACTATACTAAATGAATTTTACCTGAACTATTCACCATGGGAAGGTCATAAATTACTGAAGAGGGCTTTCTAATACAAAATTTAAACGATCTATTAGCACATTTTAGCTAACATGTGACAAAAATTACAATGCAGATCAAGCACAGCACTATGACTCCTGCTTTTTCTCCTGTTTAATATGCAGTTTGAATATTGCAGCAGAAGAGATCATCTAATTTAGAGAGATGTTCAGAAGGAGGGAAAGTCCAATGGTCAAGTGAAGTAGGAGTTTTCCAATTAACAATACAGTGACTTGTGAGGCTTGGGCTACTCTTGCTTCCTTGTGTTCCCAGACTCTAGTTGGAAAGGTGTCTACTTGTAGTACAATTGCTGCAACCTGTGAGGTTCCTATTGCTGGTACTCTAACACCACCTTTCTCATCAGTGCAGCATGTTTCTGGGAGTTCAGGAGCAGGCAGGCTTTTTCATCAGCTGCAGCATCAATTACATTATCGTGTCTATCAAGGCTTGGACTTAACTACTCTGTGTTTATGAGTATCAATACCACAAAGTTATGTGACAATTTGGGATGAAAACTGTTGGCCTAATTTATGAAAGAAATCAAAATTTGACTTTTGCATGTGTCCTTGTCTTCTCCATACACTGTAAGACCTTCAGCACAGAGGTCCAGGCCAGGCCACTCCAGGCCCTGATGAAATGGCACAATGGAGCAACAAGTTCCTCCAAACTGACAAAGCAGAGTGAAACCCACCTTCTCAGATCCTGATGCAAGAGGCAGAGCTGTAGTGGGGTGGAGAGCAGGGACTATGTGCGTTCCTCAGCCAAGCCCTAGGGCGCAAGAAGGGAGTCGCCTTCATCATTGCCCTGCAGTCTTCTGAAGCCAACTCTGCTCTCCCAAACTCCCCATGGGAGACACAGCTCTTCTTACCGGCTATGACCCTCTTTCTGAACCATTCAGCGAGGACAGGTCGTAAACTGATGATGAAGAACTTCTAATTGGTATTTGGAGGGTAACAATTAAGGAACACTTTAGGAAAGAAATCTGGTCTTCAGCGATTCTCTATTTTAGCTTAGAGCAAGGAAAAGGCCACGCAGGAAGCTACCCAAAGAAATGACACATTAAAGGAAAGCATTTTGTGCATGAAAGGCAGGTGTTTCAGCTAGCTCTGCTGGAAGATATAAACCAGTGTAGCTAAGTAACATCTACATGATCACATTGGACACTGGTCTTTAGATCTGAGTTTGCAATCCTTGACCTATGCGGAAAACATGCTGTATTTTCTCCATGGAAGTATTGCTTTTTTGACCATGAATCCTGAAATAGGAAAGGTAGGTGAGATGCCATTCTGGAATTATGTATTTTGTATTTACATAAATTTTCACTTTTTTTTTTTTTAAGCTGTGGATAGCTGACTTTGTCAAACAATTGAGCAACTTCCGTAATTGTTTTATTCTTAATGGCATAGATTAAATGTGAAACATAGTTTTCAAAACTATAGTTGGTTTTAATTAATTTGAATTGAGGCAATGCAATTCTGTAAATAATAACAATAATTTAATATCATACTTTGGTGTAGTGTTCCCCAGAGAGGAAGTACAAAAACCTATGTCCTCATTTGGCCTTTGTAGTTATTTCCTGCCCTTTCTATTGTGTCGCCATAATGCCGTAGGACAGTCTCTCTGTTGCCATTTTTTGTAGACAGTAAACATGAGAAGTATTGTTATGTTAATGGTCCTTTCACCATAATTTCTCTGAAGATTACCGTTGCAAATTATGTTCTCCTGCTACCTTCTATAAATGGATCACACTCATAAAACAAGTGTCACTTCCCCTTCTGGCCATCTAACTTGCCCTTAGCTATTTCTAAAGGGAATAGTATAGTAATTATTCAGTTTATTCATTACTGTAAAAATCTGACCTCTCAAAAGAAACGTGATTAGTACCTTTTCTTTATATGACAAGAATTCTCATAAGATGCTGTGTAGAGGAAATTGTACATAAAAACACATCAAAAAACATTAATCATGTCAAAAATCAGCTCTGAGTGAAGAGGAGTGATGAGATGAGGAAATGATGCGTTCAATGAACCTTGAGACACAGAGCTGTCTACGTTGCACAGGTAACTTGGGCTCTCAAACTAGTTTTAGTCTTAACCCCCATGTAGAACAGACTGTAGCTGGAGTTTGAGACCTTAAAACCAGAACAACTTACAAGTGCATGTTTTGCTTTCACAGTGCTCTTTGTCTCCTAAAGGGCTTTGTGCAATGCCCCTTGCAGGGTGGCTGGGCTCTATGGGTCTGGGTAAGATGGACCAGACACTTGGCAGGGAGGAACTGGCAGATGTACTGCTGTGCAGACAGCTTTGGGCATGGGGAGGGTGCAGTGCTTGAGGAAAGGATTTCAGTGGAGGTGTGTACTGGGGGAAACCTAACCTGGGCGTTTCAGTCCAAAGGTTGCTGTCTCAGCAGCACCCTGGCCTGTGGAAAGCTGGGGGCTGCTGGCTTTCTTCCTTGTTCAGGCAGTCTGAGCACTAAACGTAGCTGAAAGACTAAGGGCTATTACCTCATTCTTACAAGTTTTGATCAAATACATATAGACAATTAGATTCTGAAAATGCATGCAAGGAAGGTTTATATTTTACAGTGGAAATTTCCACCCATGCTTTTGGTTATTGAGCTGAACATATACATCCAATAAAGTCTTTAAATGTGTTGGAGGAGGAATTACTGACCTGAAAAAGGGGAGCTGAGTGTGATCTTTTCTCTGTTTCAGTGCTACAAATAGAGCCTTTAAAGAAACAACACCCTGCTCTCCTGCAAACCAACAAAAAACCTCATGAACAAACCCAAGCAAACACCAAAAAAACTTGTGAACCAATCCTGCTCCCCCTGTGTCATCTTCCATCCTGTATCTGTTAGTTTCTTACCCCGATGGCACTGTTTCTGCCTGCCTGAAGTAGCATGGTATGCTTTGTCATTTAGGGTGAGTAATTCTGGAGCAAAATTTAGACTGTATCCAGGAAACAGACCACACAGGTGTAAAGTGAACCAGGGTGCTCTTGTCTGCACCTGGGTGTAATCCTTACCTTGCTGGGAAATAGGACTTGCAATGCTGGCAGACAGCAGATGTATCATGCTAGTTTAAGATGTCTAGTCTGTTCTACAGAAACAGAATATATATTAATATTAAATAAGCATTTTCTGGTATATAAAGAATATTTATTTATTTCATCTACTGTACATGCACATAGTTATATCTCTGGATTTTTTGTTTGTTTGTTTGTTTTTTTAAATGGACTTTTTTGCTGTCTAACATCCTTCTTCAAACTGCCTGTTGCATCTTGCCTATGATCATTAAAGCTAAGAATTATGGAACAATTCCCAGAGATTTGTAGACATCTGAAAACTGAATCCTACTGTAGAAACTTAGTGATTTAAATTGCCCCAATGCCTGTGGTTTTGATAGTGTGTATGCCTTCATTCTACACAGGAAGAAAAAAAAAAAAAAGACACATTAAGTAAGGAGAAATTCTGCAAGCTGAAGCCAGCAGAGCTTCTGCTGCGCTTTACCTATTGTTCTTCAAAAGATGTTTGATCCTTAGATAAAACATTTGTTAATACTTCAAAGATTTCAACATAAGATCTTTAAAGATTTTCTTTTTTTTTTTCTCCAGTAAAAACCTAATAATATGTCATAATTTTACTTAAGTATTGAACTTCTTTCGAAATCCGGAGCTAACTAGTCACCCTAGGCATTCAATAACGACAATGTAACACAGAGGAATCAGGGAGTTAAGAGGAAGAAACAAGGGTGGGGGGAATGAGACCGAGGTTTAGCATCATTTCAGAGCTTGGATTTAACTCTGAGGTCTCCGGCTCTCTGCTAGCAACATGAAAAAGATAATCTTTTTATGTCATTGATAGGCAAATTGTGGGAGATACTGAATGCAGGACACAGAAACTAATTAGAAAAAGAATTAATAGAGGAAAATGTCCTTTCAGATGTAAAATCATGTTATTTGATAAACTAAGGTTCTGAAAGTCTTATTCTCTCTCTCTTTTTCTTTTCTTTTTAAATTTTTTTCTTTTTTTTTTTTATAGTTTGCAGGAAATGGAGCAAAGCAGAGCAAACAAAAGAGTGGCAGGGTGTTAACTGAGACCTGATAATTAAAGAAATACGTAGTCAAGGAACAGCTATCCTTCCAGCTTTCAGCATGAAATTCATGATGAGTAGCACCTCTGGACTCTCGGCACTGTTGTGATAACCCTAGGAAGCCACAGTGAGTCTCAGTGACACACAAGTCTGTGCCTGAGAACAAACATTAGCAGGTGGGGAGTTTCGTAAGACTCATTTAATGGATCTTTTTCTTTTTTCCATCTCTGTCTTGTTGTTCGGGCTGTTGATGGGTACAAAATGGGAAGGATGTGCTCCCTTGGCGATAAAAAGCGTGGGTGAGCAAGTGGTGGTTGCAGGGTAATGGCAACAGTGCCTTGTGCCAGTCTCAGCTGAGTGCTAATAGATTAAATGAAAACAGATGAAAGCTAATTGAATTCAATGATATAGGAGATGAAATCAGAGCACTATAAAATTAGGCCTAAGATGAGTATTGTTGTTTTACTTTTTATCAGAACTCTCTTTGAATTGCCAGAGTCAGGAGCTCTTTCAGTCACTTAGAAATGAAAATAAAACAAAGAACATACACTGCAAGACAAAGAGCCACTCTTCTGATTTGTTTTTACAACAAAACAGCTTTGTAAAAGATTTGCACCGTTTTAGAAAAATAATAGTTTGAGAACTATCTTAGACTGAAGTTGCTTGGATTTTCTTTTTTTTTTTTTTTTTTTAAGTAAGATGACTTGTCTAAGTGGCTGTTATCCTGATTAAAAGTAAAAGTCTGTCTTTTAAAGTTAAAACTTTCAGAAGTGTAATGAAGTCTGAGACAAGGCGATTGTGACTCATTCTCTAGATTTTGTGTAGGCTCAAGCAGAGGTGGTGGTTAAACTCCCCTTCTCCCCACCCTACCTCCGCCACTTCAAATAAGTGTTTTTTATAGAAGGACCTAAATTTGAGAACTGATGAGTTTTATATTCAGACAGTGAGAGAGACTACTAAGTTTAAGGGACAGTACAGAAAATAAAATAGACATGAAAGTCTGAAGAGCATAAAGGGGAGAAGGGAAGTTTCAGAATGAATGGAGCAAATTGCGAGCAAAGCTGTAGGTATGTGTTGTGTTTTTCTGGGCCTTGGATTTAAGAGAACAACTGTGAACTTGAAGCAGAGGATGAATGGTTTGATTTGAATATGAATGTCTGGCAGGGTCTGAGCAGCATGAAAGGGATAATTTTAGCAGCAGCTTTTTGAATAGACTGGTTGGGTACAAGCTAAGATGTAAGTAGGCTAGACAGACTACAGCTAAGATCAAAGATGAGGCAGTGGGGGGAAACCATGAAAGGCAGGTTAAATTCACCTATATGCAAAAAAAAAAAATCATAGAAACATGTATGACTTTGTAAATTTTATTGGTATATTGGGATTTGGGGTGTCAAACAGAAATTTCCCTCAGGCAGTCAGGGTATGTTTCATTGTATACGTTTACATGCACAATGCACTGAGGGGTTTGGTGAGGGTCTGGAACGTGGAGAAGGTTATCAGGGTATGGATTCTGCTGAGACATCTAACCAGATGGAAGAAGGCGATTTGTAATAGAGATGAACTTTAGCAGTCAGTGTGTGGAGTCAGAGGTTGTGGCAGAGTAGCCAAGAAAAGAGCAAAATACATCCAACATTGTTTAGATCCAATGATAGACTTACAGCAAAGATTTTGAAATTTTTCTTCAGACCCAATCCCTACTTGTGCTGTAAAAGTGAAATGTCAAAACAAATACAATGATTAGTGAACTAATCAAAACAGTAAGAAACGCGTCTAGCACTTTTTTCCCTCTTACAAACCACTTGGCAGATTCCACTGCTTCAAAATTTTCTGTCAGAGCCATTTCACTTTTCTTGCAAGACATAAATTTTTATTATCTTTGATTTAAAAGCAAACAAACAAAAAACTTTCGTTTATTCATTTCCAGATCTTACTTTCATTGTACAAAATTTAAAATTCTGGCACTGGCTTCACTAAAGGCAGGAATGACCTTCAACTCACTCTTTCCAACTTCTGTTGGAATATTTGCAAGTTTAATAGTTGATATAAGTATTTCTGGGATCTAAGGTCTTACTTTGTATGTAACAGAACCTGCAAAATCCCACCAGAATCTTTATTTGATTTTATGTTGTAGGAGGATGTCATAGAATGATTTTCATATTTATTAACTAACTAACCAATGAAAATAATTTTTTTTTCACTGAGGAGACTCAGGTATTAAATTGACCAAAAATGAAAGAGGCTAAGTTTGTTTATATTGCAATGCCAAGAAATTCATATTATTACTTTAGGAGTATATTCTGCCCATTTAAGTACATTCACTTTAAATATCACTGACCATAACTGGGTGTTTTGCTCAACTGCTCGGTATTCCAGCCAATGTTACTTAATTTTTTAATGAAGCACTTTCAAATTTGAAATGTTAAGTGTTCCTCCACCTTATAATATTACTTTATTAGCTATTATGCCATGCACCCATCACATGTTTATGCTCTCATCTATTGCCAACAAATGTCAAATAAAGTGTAGTCAGATATTTCATTCCAAAAATGTAGATATGTTTTCAGTACTAAGTAAAATGAATGGGATGATTACACTGAATCAGCAGTCCGATTAGTATTTCTCTCCAAGGAATACACTTGAAGCTCAGGAGAATAGTGTTATGTCTTTCCCCACTAAAATAGAGATAGAGTCTGAAATTTCTAGCTAAAATTAAATTTCAGTAAATAACCAGGGAACAGAAAATGTGTCTAACTTGCAGCTTCCCTCCCCCATTGTTTTTAAAACAGCACAAATAAATTTTCATTCAGAATTTTGATGTTTGTTAGGGTCAGAAATTTGAACAGCTTTCACTGATGAACAAATATGTGAACTATTTTGAAACCTGAAAATCTGTTTGTAACTTCTATAAATAGGAACAATTGAATGCTGTGCTGTAACAAAAATCTGGCCAGGGTTTTATGTGCCAAGCACTCAAGAACCTATCCCTCAAAGTATACAAGTATGTACAAGTATAACTTCATCAATGAAAAGAATATTTGAAAAGTATTGAGAAAGCTCCGCTCCCCCACCACTGTGGTTTTGTTGTCTTCTAGTCCAACCCATCCAAAAACACAAGAAGCCAAATCACCATTTCTTGAAATGTATGTTTGTATGGCATACTGTGATGGTGTACTGTCATGTCCCATAATCAACCGGTAGTGAAACTTCCATATCTCACCTCATTTCAAATTACTATAGCTATACATAGAAAACGTAAACTGTAACGCCACAACCTTGGAGAAGCAAAGATATTACATACAGATGCAGGCAGAGATTTCTTTGAGGTTGAGATGACTACTAATTCCTGTTTTGCTCTATGAAGAAATTAGTTTTCTTGTGCTTTTTTTCTATTATTCTCATTAGAAAACATTTAACTAGACAAAAGATGTGTTCTTGAGATTTTTTGTAGTCTTTAACACATGTAGCTCTGATTAGTATTTAGAATTATTACCCGGTTTTGACCTTTCTTTGAGATACCTATGGTACAACTAATGGTAGTCATATTCTGAATATCATAAAAGCTTTGATGTATTTGTCCTGTGTGCCTTACGTATGATAATTTTTTCATGATATTTCCATTAAGAAGCATATTATGTCTTGTTTGCTATGCATTAAATATATCTTGTTTTTTCCCTGTGAGAACAGATGGTTCTTTTAATTTATTTAAAGTACGGTTTCAGATTTGTCTGCGTGCTTTAAAAAAATAAAGATGACTTTTTGGGATTCCTTCATATTTTTACTTTAAACTTGAAGTGAGACTATTGAAAGCTGAAAGTATAAGATACTCTTTTTTTTTTTTTCTGGGTATTGAGATCTATCAGTGATTCTCTAGTGAGAAAGGAAAAATTCTGTGTGTTAAAGATTGATAAATTTGTGCCTGTATGTCACTCTCTTCTGCGTTCTTACTGATAAACAAAAGTTTTACTGCTCAGAGGCTGAGGGCCTCATCCTTCTCATCACAGTAGAGGTTAATCAGACAATTAGGACTGACTTGCAGTTAAATCCTTTAAAAGCAGTCGCCAACCTCTGGGAGTTGGAACACAGAGGAGCAAACAGAGGTGGTGTTCTGGATTTTCAAAGGGAGTTTGGCAAGAATAAAGAGGATGGCAGCTATGAAAATAAGTGAGAGGATTGAGGAATGATAGAGGTAGTGATGGTGACTAGATGCAGGAGCTGTGGGTGAGCCTGATTAGTTTAGGGTAGAAGGTGTGTTTGTGTCCTAGCAGGGCTGCCTGATGGAAACAGGAAGAAAAAGATCCAAGGACTGGAGGTACCGGTGAATGCTTTTCTGAAACTGAAGCATATAACAGAGGAGAGGGATGAACTAGCAGTACAGTTAAGAATTTGTATGTGTTTCTGAGTGAGATGAGCTCGGGGAATACAGACACTTGCTACAGAAGGATCAGTCTAAAAGGAGGAGCCTGATTAGTGGCAGAGAAACGGAGCTGAGAAGGTATTTGCTGTACGTCAGTAACAGAAGTTTTGATTTCACTGACAAAGTAACTGCAGAATCAGCTAAACGGGCTTAGGGACATAAATGCAGAGCAAGCCTACTCTAAATACAGAGTTGCTTCAGGTCAAATGCACTGCAACTATCAGCAGTCTGAATCCCAAAGAAAGAGGGAAATGAAGCCTCAGGGCACCAGTAGCCTGTGGCTGAAGCACTTTTTCTCTAAACTGGTTTTAGTCTAGGCAATAGCAGCTTTATAGCTGTAATCACACATGGCTGTTAGACACATAGGAGCCTGGGTAGTATGGACGCTTCCCTGACCTTCGTCATGAAACAGAACAGGCTGAAGAGGAGATTCATCAAATAGATCAATAGAATATGTCTCAATTTTTCTTAAAGTTTTGTTCATTTAAAACTGTTATTAGTTACACCTGAATGAATTTTTATTTCTTGAAGAAAATGTTGAAAAATTGAAATTTCTTTGGAAGAGAGTATAGTCTCTGATTCTGATAGAGAATCAAGCTTGTCCTGTCTCTAATATTAAACAAGGATGCCTGAAAATATTTGCAAGGATGTTAGTTGTCCTTTGAGATTCCACTGAGCAAAGAGGCTCAAATAGAACATTGAAAAATGGAAGACTTAATTAAAGGAATATATTTAATCCAAAGTGTTTCAGGAGTTGAATATATATTAACTAAACTTTTGTTTCGTTTTATTTGTTTAAACTTTTGGGTTATCATTTGTTTTTATGCGCTGGAACCAACTAGTATCACCACTTTTAGATTGTTTGCTGCAAAAGTGATAAGGAAGAAAAAATAAAGACAAGAAAGTGTTGGGGTTTTTTTTTGTAGGCAGAGTAAAGAGGTGGAATTAGAGTCACTCATTACTGGGATGCATTTGTCCTCATCTGTTTTCCTTTCAGTAAGTGCTTGTGTGCCCTTCTATGTCCCTCAGGCTTCTGCTTGTGTTTCAGAAATCTCTAACTAGCCAACTTCCATTTGGAACATGGCAAAATGAGGAAGGTAGCTATGAGAAAGGCTTTTCTACTTATTCATGTAATGAAAAAAAAAACCTGAATGTGTAAACTTAGTTTTAGTGTCTTTGGCCAGGAACAACAAAAATTGTTCTGAAACCAACCTGTCTGAGCTGCAACTCCTGCGCTGAGTGAATCAGAGGACAGGAAATGCTTCTGAAAAGATAACAGCCTTAGACATGCTCAGAATGGGATTAATCATCCTTCTTCAGGGAAGACTGAAATGCTGACAGAAACAGCTGTTCAGGTGAGCAGTATCCGAAAACCGTTTTGTAGGCTAACTCCATTAAACTGATGAGACCTCCTGTTGGAGCCTAATGGGAGCAATAAATTCCCAGCATTTGACAGAAGGGTGGTGCACGGTAAACCCAAGTATCTTCTGTTCATGCTTTCTTGTGGTTTTATGGCTGCATCTCAAAGGTAGACATTGCCTGATAATTCCTAAATCCTCAGATTGTTTTTTCCCATCTTTCAATCAACATGAAAAATCTCTCAAAATGCAATGGACAAAGACTTACTTTTACAGTTATAAACAGATAGGAAAGCATAATGATATGTAAAATCCTGTGTGCTATGCAAATAACCATGGAAAAGAGGTATTTCCAGTTTGCAATAAGTTGTTTTGTTTTAGTGGTGAAGTTTCAATCGATGTTTTTCTTTACCTGATAACCTGCAGAGTACTTGTTTGAGGTAAGAAAATCTTCAATATTTTCAGAGTACCTTTAAGCTGGAACATCTTCCCTGTTAAAGGAGTAGAAAAGGGAAACTGTCCACACTATGACTGACTTACAGGTATTTTCTGAGCCATACTTTTTTTTAGGTATCAAATTCAAAAGGTTTCCTTAGTCTTCTACATTCAGAACTATTCATAGAATCATAGAATGGTTAGAGTTGGAAGGGACCTCAAAGATCATCTAGTTCCAACCCCCGTGCCATGGGCAGGGAAACCCTCCACTGCACCAGGTTGCCCAAAGCCTCATCCCAACCTGGCCTTGAATGCTTCCAGGGATGGGGCATCCACAACTTCTCTGGGCAACCTCTTCCAGTGCCTTACCACCCTCTGAGTGAAAAATTTGTTCCTTATATCTAATCTAAATCTGCCCTCTTTCAGTTTAAAGCCATTGCCCCTTGTCCTATCACTACATGCCCTTGTAAAAAGTCCCTCTCCAGCTTTCCTGTAGGCCCCCTTTAGGTACTGGAAAGCTGCTATAAGATCACCCAGGAGCCTTCTCTTCTCCAGGCTGAACAGCCCCAACTCTCTCAGCCTGTCTTCATAGCAGAGGTGCTCCAGCCCTCAGATCATCTTTGTGGCCCTTCTCTGGACCCGCTCCAGTAGCTCCATGTCCTTCTTATGCTGGGGACTCCAGAGCTGAAATTCTTAAGACAAAAAAAATATAACATTTATTTTCTTGATATAAGATTTTTAGGTAAAATGTGCTATTTAACAGCTTATTAACTCTCTGACAAATTCCTATGTGTACTATGTTTGCAACGTGGGACTGGAGACATCTGTTAAATATGTTACACAATGACAAATTGTATTGTTACAAACTCCAGCAATCAGTGTTCATCTCTATTTTCAAAAGCAAGATGGAGTTATAGGCTCTACACTCTCTCTTAAGACTCTGAATAAATACCACCTTTGTTTTCTGAGTAATTATGTTGGGTTTTTTTGACAGTAAGACTGAGGGTATTCCCTTGTATAACAAGGAAGTAACTTTTCCAATGCACTTAGTCTATTTGCAATCCCAATTTAAAAAGTACAGAGTTGAAATATAAGCACATCTCTTTCTATTTTTATAGCTATATGGGAAAATATCAAATAATCCAATCAAGGCAGAACAAAACTTCCAATTATCTAACATAATTAAATTATTAGTATGGTTTTATTTTAAAAGTGTAATTTTCTTGTCTCTGCATATAAAAGGAATTTTGGCAGTGGAGGGTATTAGAAGAGAAAGAGGGTAGAGGTCAGGACAGTAGTGTCATACTAGTCAGATCTGACAACAGTTCCTCATACCTGGGTTTGGAGTCTGTCAAGTGTCCTAGACAGCTTTTAGAAACTTTAATGGTTTAAAGGAGAAATTGAGCCACCGCTTATCAGCATGAAAAAAGATGCTTCCTTTTTGATGCACATTGGCCTATAGGTTTTGGAGTCATATGTTTTGTATGTGTGCTTTGTTTGATTTATGCAGATATTTGACTGACTCTAAGAAAAATCCATGCTACAGCCTAGCAAAAAATTTTCCTATGACACTCTTCATTTTTCAGTTAGACTTCATCGATTTTTGTAGAAAGAAGCTCATTCATGCAGCCTAGTTTAGGTTTCACATACTTGTGTTTAGACGGCAAATGTTAAGATGTTATAGAGTTGGGCAGTAGCATTAATTCTCTGGCAGTGAGCTGATCTGCTGTACTGTTAGAATATACTATATACATTTGCATTGTAATTTTTCTGTTATTAATATTTGAGGAAATGTAAATTAGACCAGCATGATATCTCTTTATTAAAGAGTAAGACTACTTCCTTCAAAGGTCTTTCATCACTATTTACAGTGTGAGATGGTCAGATCTTACGCTGTAAGATGTTGATAGTAGGTGTGAGGAAACAAAGAGTATTTCTTCTCTTACTTAAACCTTCTCGGCTTTGGTAGCTTTGCAAAACTGCACAAGAGCTTTGTAGCTGTGTTGTTTGATGATATTTCCATAAAATTTGTGGCTTTCAAACTTTGTTGCAGAACAAGTGTCAAGAAATCTGATTGCATGTATTGTTAACTTTCAAGAGCCTACATTTCACTTCTACAAAAGTCCTGTGACGTTACTATCTTTGAGCATCCTTGTCATTAAACTGGGGCAGGAAGAGAAGGAGCAGGAAAGGAGCGCAAAGGGTGACTGCAGTCTGAAGATTTCTCTGGAGAAGATGAGCAAGGTACTATTTCGGCTGCCAGAAGGTGAAATCATAAGAATATCTGTTTTTAGCATGTTGGGCATGATTCAACTGTGTCCTCGTCAGCCAGATGGAAAATACGCTGACAGGCTTTGAACTACCCCTGAGAGGATCAAAGGGCACTGGGGTCACAGTGCGATTAGCTGGCACAACAAGGGCACCTTTGGAAACTAGACACGTTACTAGTTTAGTGCATTAATTTGTTTGAAGCATTAACATTGGTGTTATTGATTTTTTTTTTTTTTTTTTTTAACTTTGGCTTTCTGCTAGAATGCTGGTTTTGGTATTCTACATTAGGGTTGCTCTTTTTATTACTGTATTTTAGGGTCACATTATGCTGTGCAACCATCCAGATGGGTGTAACTACAGGCAGAATTATTTGGCTTTTCATGCATAAAGGAAAGCTTACCAGAAAAATTACTCTTTTCATGGCATGTTCCTCAATGATTAAATATTGAGGAATAGAAGGAAATAATACGTTAAAAATCAGAGTAATTTCTGTGCTTTTATATTTTTGTGAAGGAGATGGTTTGTTTTCTGATGATGTTTCAGATGTTCTTGTAGTTATTTTGTGGATTACTTTTCCAGCCGCCCTAATACAAGCTCCTTTATGTTTTCACTCTGACAAATGTTCAGTTTCACAACAATGCATGTGCCTCCCTGACTGAAATGTGGAAAAAACTGAGCATTATGATTTCTTTTGAAAAGTCTATGCACTCGATCATATAATGAGATCGAGGTGTTCTTCATAGATACATTTATAGTGTTATGTCCGTTATCTGATATGCCCTAAAAGAGAGAAACAGGTATTTAACCATTTATTAACTCTATGTGTATGCAGCAAGAGGCTACAATCAGTCACTGCATTATTAAAACCGTCTCAACTGATCATTCAAGCATTTTATTTGCGCATGAAAACAAGACTGGAGCAATTTGTAGCTATCCTTCCCTAGACATCCTCCTCAGGTCTCTCTTCTGGCAGACAGCAGCACTCTGGCTTTGGGCCCTTGGCTTAGAGCTGTGATATTTCTGGCTAATTTATTCCACCTTTCTTTATGGTTCTGTTTAAAAGCTGGTTCAACCATTTTGCCACCGTTGTTAGTTTGCTTTACTAATCCTTTAATCCTATTCATAGTTTCTGTTAGAGGGTGAGGTTCTGATAATACCTTTGGGAAAACTTGCTTTCCTTTTATTATCTCAGCTGATATTCAGTCCTTCATGAGTGGTTGCTAGCCATAAAAATATGATGAATTTTTTAGCTAATTACAAAGGCAGTAATTGAAGGACTTTTCCCTTCGAATTTTACTTTTTCTTTCAGTAAATATGAACTCCACAAGTCATTCTGCATGGATTTGTTGTGACTGGTCTCATAAACCACATACATACATTTCCATGTAGAGGAGGGTAGTCTCTAAATTTAATGAGGGCTTGGCAATCTCTTTACAGTCAGAAAGCAAACTATCAGAACTAGAGGGTTTTAGAAGAGGCCATGTTTACATATCATGTTACTACTTTGATGGCAGTAGATCCAATTTAAGTAAAAGTCCCCAGCTTCTTAGAAAACCTAGTATCTTCTCAGCTGCTCTGTAATCTGTATCTTGAAATCATCTGGCTTTAAAAATAACTTCATATAAGCAAAGTTGTCTTTGGTTTAATTGTTTTTAACAATATCATTTCATACCTTTGAAGTGTTGCCATGTGCACAGTTCGATCACTGCCTCCAATGGGGGAGGACAGGAATAAGGAGTTGAATGTAATAAACTTACATCCAGTCTGTCACTGACAGAGTAACAGTGGCCTCAGGGGCTGTAACGTTCTTTTGGCAAATGTCTTCTAAAGTTATCTTCTCAGAGATGTAAATTTGGAGAAGCAAAGGTTTTCCAAAATCTGTGGCCCTTGATTAAAAATACTTTCATTCAACAAGTTGCTTTGGGGGCTGTCATTGTCTAAATGGGTTCTGGAGGGAGGGATTAAATGTTAAAAGTAGTAGTTTAAGGACTGAGCAACTCTGTTGAATAACATACTGCCAGCAAATATCCTACCAAAGAACAGAAATTACACCCAGGAAAATGTGAAATGTTGTCCATGCAAACAGTGACTTTGCATTAAGAAATTAGAAGCTCTGCTTCCCTGCCAGACGAGCTAGGAGGCCCTAATCAGTGTCATTTTCTTTCTACCAAGAGGGAGGAAGTGGAGCTGACAGGAGCTCTCCTGACGGACAGCTGCCAACCACCAGGACACGTGCTGTTGGTCTAAGTAGAGCGTTTTTTCAAGAGAATGCATTGTAAAATTTCAAGCTTTGCTCTTTTTCCTTTTTCTATCACGCGGGCAATTGGCATTGTTATATTTATTGCAATTTTGTTGTCTTGGCAAAGAATTCAAAAGTGTTTGCATGCCTTAGTGGACCAGTGATAGACTAATTATATGTAGCAACAGTAAATGTTTTTTTCTGCACAGCAATCATGCTTCATAGGTACTATGCTGGAAAATGAGACCAATGTTTGAATCCATTCGGGCAGTTCAGTGCAGATTTGCTGTTCTCAAGGCAGGCAGCTCGTACCTACAATGCAGGGAGCCAAGAGATAGCCTGGCAGTTTTTGCATGGCTGTTCTCCCAATGGAATTTTTCTATTGCCTGGAAAAACATCTTGAGCCATAACTGTGATTGCAGAGGATTTCACTGACATGGGCTACGCTTGGATGTACTGAGAGTGTCCAGGTGTGCTCCCCGCTCCTCTCACTCCAAGCTGGTGACAGCTCATCTTCAGGTGATCTGATAAAATGGTGTTGGAATTGTGCTGCAGAAGTCTCCTGCACTTTTGAACAACTGGGAGTCTGGAGATGCTGCATTCAGTCAAGAAACCTGAAGTCCTTCAGTTGAATGCACTCTGAAATCAGTTTGAATTTTCTGGATAGCACTATAGGAGGTAAAGCACAAGCAAAAAAAAAAAAAAAAGAAAAAAAGAAAAAAAAACCCAGAAAATATGTCTTGCCAAAAGCTATGCATGTGCAGAAACACTTTCTACATATGCCTGGCACAGCGTGTTCCCTGCCTGTAAAACTTATCTTACTAAAACAAACAGCTGGTTAACAGACACAGAAATGTATTTTTCCAACTAAACATTAATGCTAAAGAAAAACAGCATTGATTTATTAAGAACGAAGCTGTTAGTTTTTCTAGACATTTCAGAATAATTCTATGGCATCAGAAGAATTGAAGAGAGAAGATAGCAAACATGTAAAACTGTCAGGTTATGAAAATTACATAGCGAAACATACTTTTCAAAAGATAAGAAGGATTGTGGTCTCAAAACTATCTAAAAAGCTTGATTTTTGACCTATGTTTTTCTAATAGTGTTCCCTCTTAATTTTTTTGGAGCTGGTTTCCCTTTTAAAGAGATCTGAAACGGTGGTCGCTGTTACTACAGTTGTGTAAAATGGAGATTACAAAAGTTCATCCTTAAAACATGGCAATCTTGAATGATAAATTATGTTCAACTAATCTTTTTTTTTTCTGATTTCAAATTATGATTTTGTAGTTTGAAAACTTAAGGGTAATTTGGTTAAAAAAAAAAAACGTAGACAATGAAACTGGAACCATCAAGGTGGGTTGCTCCTGACATAGAAAAGAGTGCAAAACACTAACACATTACAACTGACTTCACAACAAGTCTGCACTGAAAGTCCAAAAGCAGCAATTATTTCAATAACCAGGTTTCTCTCATCCGGATTGAGACTCCTGGGCACCAAACAAGCAGTCTGACCAAGGAACCAATGTTAAATTTTCCACACGTGGGTAAAGGCTTCGTCTTTTTGATTCCTGTCTCATAGGTCAAAGGGACCAATTGAGCTACATACCCATGCAAATTTTTTGAGTTGTTGACTGTAGTATTGTAAAACTATGCAAAGAATATAACGCAATGTAATTTCCCATTTTGGGGTATTTTTTAAGGAGAAGTGAAAGAGTTAAAGATACAGGAATATTTTGTCAAACATACTATAAAATGAGATGATGTCATCACTGAAAATAGTAGTCTCCTGTATTATATATGGAAGAAAGAATTAATGTCCTCTTATGAGTTCACTCAAACATGAATGTTTTGTGAGAAAGCACGTACTTCTGACATAGAGAGGCAATACCTTATCACGTTCCAGGCTAGCCCTGTTTTAAAGCTGCTGCAGGTCTGATATTGAAGGTGATGCATGGATTGAGGATGGGAATGTATGCCGTTCATGTATTAGGCATACTCCTCAATCTTAAACGTGTACCACACAATAGTATGGCATGACATGTGACATGTCTAATGGAAACCTGCTGAGGATGTGGGAAAGTGAGTATCCCAGAGTGTTATCCAGGGACAGCTTCCTATAGTGTGATCAGTTTGGGTTATATTCTCCCAGGTTTGTTTCAAGTCATGGAGACAACTGGAAAACTACAGCTGCAGAATATGGAACATCCTCTGTAAGGAGAGAATAGAGATCTACACACCGTCTACAGAGACACCTAGATGCCTTGGGGGAGAGACAAAAAACTGCTTAATTATAGACACGATAACAAACACATCTGCAGGGAAACAGAATTCACTGTAGAGAAGTGTTACTACAATATAATCTACATATATTAATTGCTAGCTAATATTTTAAATTATGCAAATAACCAAACAAAAGACAAACATGCTGTAGCCTTTTAACAAGGAGTTAAAGACCTGTGACACCTCATAGAAAATTCTGACAAACACTCCTTAGAAGTGACTGTGCCTCTATGCTATAATTTTTTAAATCCTTTTTATCATTAGGAAAATTTCAAAGGAGCTGCAGTCTTGGTTCTCTGATGTCTGGTTTTCAGAAGCTGCATATAAATTTCTTCATGACCAACCCAAAATGCACAAGAGCTGTGATAATTCAGGTAAGCTGTTACACATGTTGATTTTCAACTTTTAGGGATAAGTAATTTGATTCTCTACATGTTTTTTCTTTTCAGTTTTCCCCTCTGGCACACTAATCTTCTCCACTATACTTATGCTATATCCCAAGCACAAACATTGTGTTCTAATAGACACAGCACCACTGGCAGTAGGCAACATTTCCACCAGTTTGAGCTTCTGGATGCCTCTCAAATCTCATTTGAACAACATATGGAAATCATCCTACAACTAGCTATATTTTTTGAATATGAATTTCTAAGGAAAATGAAGTGTTCTGTTTGAAACTTGAGGGGGAGGGTAGATAAGGAGGAATAGAATATAACAAAACATAGGGAAAGACACTTATCAAAAAACCTTGTGATGTGGCTTCTATGCTTTCCTATTCTAATTCAGCAGCTATTTTTTTTTTATATGCAGCAAATCCTTTTATTGGATATTTCTAGGTCTTTAATGACTCAGTACAGGGTTGCATGGGTCGATAGGAATGCCTTCTCCAAAATCCATTAACATGGTTCTTGACTGAATGCAGTCCAGGCATGTTAATCACCACTATTCTTCAAGAATGTCAGACTGCTCAAGCTGTCTGTATGTGTATTTCATGTCTAAGAATTGATGTGTTCCTTATTTATATACAGGATCAGGTTCCTTGCTGGAAATTATGGTACGCTGTTAGCTTAACAATGTGCTATAGAAAATTTAATAAAGATAATGAAATCTCTTTAATGTTGGCAAAGACTTACTCGCTACTTGCTTATAAACTGAAATTAAAATTATAGTATCATCTGCACCTTTCTTATCTAGATGATAGTACAATTCAAAGAAACATCCGCTTCTTCCCATACGATGTCTCTTCTTCTTTGACTCTAACACATGCATATTAAAGAGAAACTTCTCATTTTTTGATGTGATTGCATCAGAAAAAAAGATATAGTATGATTGATGCCAGTGGGGTTTGACAAATAGCAACTCTACAGAAATTATACAAAAATTTCCTTTCGTATTTCCTCTCAAATGTTCTGCTGCTTTGATGAAATGGTAATCTCTCTAATCCATTTCTCCAGCTAGAAAAGTGTTTCAGAAACGTATCCTTCCCTGCAGTTATTACCAGGATGGAACATTTATTATCCAGCAAATGAGGCATCACATCCTCTGATAATTCCCCTAAAAAAATCTTAAGAATAACTGCCCTCTATTGTGCATATCAATGATCAGTTAAAATATCAAAAAAGTGTCCCATATTCTGCACAAGCCAGAATGCAAACTGTTTCACTGATCAATGTACAGGGCGGAAACATGTTAAATCTTGTGTGGACAAATTTCTGCCTGTCCTGAGGGGTGGTTTGACACACCACTTACACCCTAAACCATCAAGGCTGGGGATTGTGGAGTTGTGAATTATTGTTTTCCTGTACATGAGCTTTGGTCAATTTTGCCTTGGAAAATATGTCCGCAATGCACTAAATGATTGTGGCTTCTGGGCCTGAGTGTTCCTGGGCTGTTACAGAAGAGTGAGAAACACAGCTAGAAAAAATGTACTACAAAAATCACAAGTAGACTTTGTACAAAACCAGTCCCCCATTTAACTATTTATTACAAGGACTCAAACCACATGGGAACTCTAAACTTGCCACACTGCTTTAATAATCTTTTTTTTTTTTTTTTCCAGTCACTTACGTTTTTGTTTAGTCAGCTTGAAAGGATGCAGATGAAACTCAAGGTATTCATGAGAGAATAGAGAGAGAAGTTAATTTTAATATTAGAATTTTTTCTATGTTTGAACACAGTGGTTTTTTACAAAATTGCCTAAAAGGAAGATGAGAAAATATTTGCTGAGTGACATGGGTTGGTTGTTTGTCTTCAATCTCGTTTTGTTTTATGTGTATGTGCATACATATATGTGTCTACCTGCTATATGCAAATGCATTAAAGAGTAGAGCAGGTACTGTTTGTTAACTTTGACCAGTTTCTTTTTTGGTTTCCTTACAATGTTATTTCCTCATATCCATACTATTTCTGCCCTCTACAAGTGCTTCAGAAAAGTTTAGCTGTTGTGGCACTGTGTAACTAAATCAACCTCACTGAATTACTGTTCTAAGAGAAATTTTCGAACACTGTTGACTATTACCTTGGAAATGCAATTTTTTGAATAATAATGATTCTTAAAAGTCATTGTTGTGAATTCCCTTTCTTCCTATGGCTCATCTTTAAAAATAAATTTCAGTTATACAGACCAGTACAAAACCATAATTGCATAATGAGAAAATTTTTTATTTATTTATTTTAACATTTTGCTGCTGCCTTTTCTTTCCTTAAGCTTAAAACAAATAAGCAATTTCTTTGCTTTTTTCTTTAGCTGAGGCAATAGATTATATGATGTTATTTATATTTTGCACATTTACAAATAAATGTTGGAACACTGTCACTACTGCCTCTTCAACTAGTACATTAGGAATCGTCTTGGAAATATATAATGTTTTTACAGAATTTTACAGACTGCATTGTGAATGGAAGCAAAACCTGTTCCTGAAGAAATGTTTTATTCAACAAAATTTGTCCAACTTGAGTGTTTTCCAGGTAAAGGATCTGCTTTAGTAATTCCTACATTTAGATTACTTTTTAATTTTTAATTATTTTTTCCAAAATGATACCTGTTTGTTTATACATTGTGGAGTAAGTGACCTAAGAAAAGCCTGCTGAGTCAAAAGTACTTTATCCCAGTGTCATTCAAGAGAAGGGAACAAAACCTAAAATAGTAGTTGGGTTGGAATTGAGCTTACCTGATAATGTCAAAAAAATATATTTTATGAGAATGTTTATTCTTTTTATGTAGTGGAAAAAAAAACCCACAATGATCTCAAATCCAAATAGTTACCATAGTAACTCATGTTATGGTATATTATTTAAGGACATATTGCAACATAGGAAGTACTCATAATGACTTGATTTTTTCAGAAAGTGTTTCTGGTTGTTCAAGTAACATTTCCATGGCTGAGTGAAAATGCCAAATCTTTTCATTTGCAGCAAGCTAACATTTCTCTGCACTCTCAAAAAGTGCAGAATGATGTATGTTTGAGATCACTGGAAAAAAATCACAGTTTATTTTTATTATATTCAGATAATCAGTGTAACACTGCAAAGTAGTGCTTACTAATTTCTTTTTTTCTTGCTCTGTCATCTTTCAGAGGGTGAGGGGCGAGGAGGTTACATTGCAGCCACAACAAGTAGTAGATTCCAGACCTGCTGACAGAAGGAAATAACTATTCATAAAAAAACAATTTAAACCGCTGAAGAGAAAGCAACCAAAAGTTTCAGATGACTAGTTGTACCATAGTTTTTCACATATGCTTTTTTAATGGTGTTACTTGTGCTGTGAACATGTAATTAGTCTGCAAAAGGCAGACTAATTTGTTAGCCTGTGTTTATGAATTTTCAAACTCATTTTAAACTTCAAGGATTATCTTCAGACATATTTACTAAAATATATGCTCTTCCTAAAAGTAACTTTCTGCTCTTTCTGTGTTTTGAGGCATAAAGGGCAGCTGGATACTCTACTGCTAAGGAATATCAATGATACTTGGTCACTTGGCTTTGAAAATCCCAGTCAGGGGCCACACTGGGTTCTCTGTCTCTCTGCTGTCTTCCTTTTTATACAAACACTGTCTTAAAATACATTAAGATAGATGTTAATATAACTGCATGCAAAAGAATGCTATTGAATCAAAGAGAACAGTGTGGGAATCTACAAATCTAGGTCATTCTGAAATGCTTTGTCTTTGAAGCTGATCTCATATGTGCACCATATTGAATATTTCAATATAAACTTTTAGTCACTTTAGTTGTTTTAAGTTTACTTAATACTAAGTATTTTTCCAGGTTATCTAATTTCCATGTTATACAGAGCAAGTTTATTTCAAACGAGGTATTCTGGCCAGCAAGTGTCACTACTTCACAAAGACGAGCTTAGCTATCAGTAGATATTCCCTTTTGTGCTTACCATTTTCATTTTGCATCTGTAACTGTTTTGAATGCAGTGTATGTCATTTAGACATAAAGTGTATGATACCTAAATGCCATAAATCATGCATATGTACCATTCCTAGTGCAAATTTACATCTGTAATTATCTATACTTGCAAACTACCATTATTGTGAGCCCTTGTTGGAGATTGGCTGAAGAACATGACCCACTTCACCCATTCTCTACATGCAAACAATGTTCTGTCCCATAATTTTTCTATCTGAAAGGTTATTAAAATGTTTTAAAAGAAAAAATAGGTAAAAATCTACACTGATGAAAGAGAAATATTGCATATGTAAAAAGCATTTGTCAGCTCCCTTCTGTGCTGAGTTTTATTTCAGTTGTGAATGGACTTTTATGAAAATATATTGATATTTTATTGAAAACAGCCCTGTACAATTTAGTACCTTGACCATGTAATTAGTTCAGTAATGGGCAAAAGTGAGTGTTTTACCACATAGATTTTTATTTTCACCAGCATTTACCTGGATCCTGGTACATTGTGTTGATAAATATTCTTGTAATTCTTCAGTTTTCCATTGGAAAATAAATTAGTGATAATCACTAGCGTGTACACTGAGGAACAGGAGAAAAATCTCTAGACAAAAAGCTTCCAAATACAGCAGTTGTGGTTGTACATATTTGAGATTTTCCCACTGCGCATATTTTCTGTAGCGAGACAGGAATCCGTGTCAGGGGTAGATATATATTTTTGCCCATCCACTGTCTCATCATTGATTCAGCTTCTCCACCAGAAATTCTCATAATTGCAGAGTGAGAGGGGAAAAAAATCTTCTAGTGCAATCCAGGACTACTTTGTTAAATTATCACTATATAATTATTCAGTAGTACACAATTATAGTGAGGACAGTCTTCTCACAATGGCTATATATTTTTTTCATTTGAAAATGCTGATGTTTAAATAAATCTGATTTGAGTGCTGTGTATGCAGTTGGAACCTGTGATCTGAGAGCTCACGCACGTCACAGATTTTTAGTTCAAATATTTTGAAACATACTCTACTAGGATCCTTGAAGTGAAAATTTTGTATTGCCTTGCTGCTGTTTTTGTTGGTACTTTTTTTAATGCTTGCTCTTCCTCCCTCACCTTCATTTTTTGAGTAGTGTTTCTGTAGCCAGCTGATACAGTTTGTGGTGATTTTGAAGTTGGGGGTACCTGCATTTGTTTGGAATATGTAGCTGGCAGTCAAGACTCTTGAGTCTTAAGAGCCATTTCAGAGCATGGCTGTTGCTAGCTGGTGCGTTTTTCTCATGCACTGATGGACATTATTTATTTTTTAACACAACTGTTTCTAAATGATAAGAGGAAAAACAAAGAAATTATGAGGGTAACATCATTGGCTTCTTTGAAATTTTGTATTAACAGAGTATTAAAGATGAGGAAAGAAAGATGAAGGGAAGAATTAAAAGAGGAAAAAAGCAAGATAAAATAATTGAGTTGAAAGAAAATCAACTCATCCTCTGCCTTATAATATCAGTATTTAACATACTTCAAAAATGAAACAAAATTAAAGACTAGGTTTATAATTCAACAAATGGAAAATAAAAGTCATAAAGAAGTAAGAAATTAAAACAATATTTTGATCGTACATATGTATCATTTGCAGTTGATTTCTGACACCTGACGTGTTTGCTTCTGCACTCCCAAATAAACTATGTGCCAAGACCTTTTTTTAAAGCTAGTTAACTTGTATGGCACTTGTGCTTTTAAGCCATCCTTAGAGATGCTTTTTTTTTTTGGTTGGTTGGTTGGTTGGTTGGGGTGTTTTTGCATAACATTTCTGTTTCTTATAGCGACCAGTGGTTTTAAAGTCTCTGATCTTCACTGATAGTTTTTCCAAAGCAATGTTGTCCTCTTCTCCACAAGTAAGGAGTGTCCTCCTCACTACAAAAGGAGCTCGAGTTCGCTTCAATAGATAATTGGAGAAGCCTCAGCAGAGTTCAGAGACCTTCCTGATGACTTTCTGAAACTGCTGTTTCATTGTTAAAAGGACTCTAATGCAAAAAAAAGCTGCAGAACATGTTCAAGAAAGCATATTGATTCTCAAATGAAACTTTGTAGAATTGCTCAGCAGCTGGTGTACAATCTGAAAAAGGTTCTTTCTTTTATTAGAAACACATAATGTTGGCATTCCTGTTACTGCCAGAAAAGGCATATACTGCCCATATATGAAGCAACGAGAGGGATGAAAAAAAGATAGCAAGTTTTCAATTTCTGTGAAATAATGTGACTTGAAGAAAACAAAATTAATATTCCTTATATTTAGGGAAATATCTTCTGTATTTTGGTTCTTTTATTTCCAAAATAGATTGGAAGATTTTGGAACTTGTGGAGGGTTTTTTTGCTGTATTTTGGAAACTTGATCTGCTCATCGAAATCCATTAGTTGAATGCTAGCCTTTCTTATGTTCAGAAGGATGAAGGGGGAAACAAACAAACAAACCAAAACCCAGACCTTGAAGGTTCAAGGTTTAAGTTCCATTTTAATTGTCTATGTAGTTCTGCCTTTGTGGTCATCTTGGCCAGTCTGGTAGGTGAGAACCGGTATAGCTTCACTGACTTCAGCTTTGCCAGCTATGAATCTGTTACCAAATATGAAGTTTGGAATTGCAAAAGGAAAGCACGCCAGTAAAAAATATGCCTTTTAAACTCTAAATAAGCAGATATAAATTTAATTTCATTTTCTCATTTCTTCTTTTCTTCCCGGTTTCCTTTATTTGCCAGAAAACTGATGAAAGTAAAACTGTGGGTCTTTACCTTAATTAAATTAATTACACTATTTTAATAAGTTATCCATACTGAACTTATTTTTTTGTCATGTTTTTAGCTATGCCATCATAAAACCATGGTATTTCTAGGGTGCTGCTTCCTATGACAAGCAGAACAGATTGTTTTATGATCTTGATACTAAATGAGCAAACTGGAATATAGATAAAACCATGTTTATCTCATATAGACTCATTTTCCACTAAGTTAATCAACCACATTACCCTCGCCACACATTTTCCTTATGTCAGTTGAACTACCACTTACCACCACAAACATAACAATTAACATCAGTACCATTATTCTTAGGGCTAAATTATATTTACGTAGGAAACTCCTTTACGCTCCCTCTGATGCACGAAGGCATCTAGCTTTTCAGCATGGAGAGCATAAACATGCTGTGCTACAAAGATTTGGAGACACAAGGGTGAATAGAGAGCCATGAGTCCACCACACTGTATTCCAGGAAGCCTGTGCTCTGTAGCGGATAGGAAGTATAGTGAAGGACATCCTTTCTTCAGAGTTGTTAGGCTCTTTCTGTGCCTCTAATCAGGTAGGATTACTTGTACTCCTGTCTAGTGTTATGTAGTCTCAGGATCCATAATCAAACCCTTAAGGTTCAATTTTATCTGCACATAATGTCAAGACAAGTCATTTGAAATGCTACCGCTATCTTAATTTTGCCACAGACCAGTTTCTTTAGCTTCGGTTATCTTCCACTTTGTTGTCAATTACTATGTAGTTAGATTTGGGTCCAATCAGTTCAAATCCAAATGTCTTCACTTAGTCATTGAGATCTAATTTAGCTACCTAGAGAAGTGACTATTAACAGTAATCGCTTAACTAATCAGGATCTTTTCAAGGTGTCTGAATGTGGATGGCAGATAAAATCTTCTTTCCTGAAGGCAGATGAGTTAGAGTATTTTGGCCAAGCATATAAAATCCCAAAGTCACATTGTCTTCATTGGTGTTGCAATGATGCTAAGTTAAGAGAGACAGGAGATGAAATTCTGTGACCTTTTAAAAACGGGCAATTACACTTCCCGGAAAATTAGCATACATGTAATTTTTGTAGAATTGCATAACTAAAAATGTGTGAATGGATTAACATTAATACTACCGTTCCCTTGCATGTACATTTAGCACAGATTAAATTTGTTATAGATCTTCTAAAACGTTTTTGTAAATCTGTGTGTTGATCTGGATGTTTTTCATATTCTACTTTTAGTAGATAAAATGAAGTGTCAGGTTAAATAAAATATAAAAATATTTACTCTAAGCTGTTGGTGACAGCATCAACAATGTATTAGGAACCAGACCAGGGAAGGACTGATTTCTGTCTCACCTACTTTAATGTGAATCCGAAATAAGCCATTTAAAGGTAAAGGGTATGTTAATAGAGTTAAGTCAGTGTAAAATTGGCATGGAAAGAAGATGAAGATGTAATATTGAGTCACTAGTTCAGAGCAAAATACAAACCCTGTTAAATGCAAAAATTCTCATGGCTGTTGCATGGCACCTGCTTCCAGATGCAAGTTATTCCTCTGGTTCTGTTCAAACCAACCATCGGGACATCCTTGCATTTTGTGTATCTTGAGTATTCGTGTCAGGGGACTGAAAATATTTGAGTGCTAGAAATTCAAAAGGGTTAGCAGCTCTTAGGAGTTATCACAGGAGTTCTGAAATGCTGTCTAAACTTTTCATGGTGTTCCTAGTATGCATCAGTATATTTAGTTAGCCATCTGTACATGACAATTTACTATGACTACGCTTTGTTGTCCTCTGCATGACATGGTATGGGAAAGTGTTAAATCTTTCAGGTGGTGGTAGCTCGGTATAGGAAGCCACAAAACTGGCAAATGTATCTCAATATAGTAAGATACGAGTTAATAGACTTTTAAGGTAAGAAAGGACAAGCTCCTGCATATCCAACTGTATAATCAGTGCTTTTTCATCCTGGTTAGCTTGAAACGGCTGGTTAGCTTGGGACAGATGTAGATTTTTATCTGGTCAAGTCACAGAAGCTAAACCTCTGTTGCAAGGCACTAACTTTCTGCAGATCCCTCCTGCTGCAGAGGACTGCCCTGTGCCTCACCTGCATGTGAGGCTGGTTATAGGTCATCCTCATCTCTGACTCCTGGCCTGTGGGATACAGGGAGGCCGTGACTGTGTACATGTCTCCTGCCTGTGCCGTGGCAGGGCTGCAAGTAGAATCTCTTTTCTTCGCTTCACCTCAAAATGGCTGCTGTAGCTCCCTGGAAGTGCAGCCCAAATAGAGATCTTAATATGACATCTATGTACAGTTGCTCAGATGAGAGCTACATATCCATGCTTCTGTTAGACAATTCCATAACCTGATGCAGAGTGTGCTATTTCCTGTAATTGATTAATAGGTGGAGAAGCCAGGACTTGGTCTGGCTTGCCTGCTAAAAAACACTTCATGATTGTGTTGCATAGCTCACGTCTTTGTTTCCCGTTTTGGCGCATCATGATTATGATTCTAATTAGTTTATTTTAATCACGATCAATACACCAAGGAGAAGCATCAGACAGCTAATATGATTTATTACATATTCCAAGAGCATTAGTCTTAGATTTGGCATTTCTGCTATCTGTCTCCAGAATGCCCCTGCCTGCCTGACAGCGACCTGTCAGTGCTGTTATGATTGCTGTATGCAGTGACTTTAACTGCCAGCTTTTCCCACAGACTTGGAGAGTGATCGGTCTGCACTATAATTACAGCAGCGTAGAATAACTTAACACTTGCCTATGGCCCTGTCAGTTATGAAAGGATGTAGTATCAATACATAGTGCAATTTGATGCTGCACCATTTAAGTATCAATGCAGAAGACGAAGAGTAAACAATGGTGATCATCCTTATGTATACCTTACTCTCTTTTGAAGCTTTTCTCTTATAACTGCTGCTTTACAAATAGCTCTGGAGGACGACCAAGAGCTGTCTTTGTAACACTAGGTATTCTTTAAGGTACCTTAAGCACTGAAGTAGCAGTAAAGAAATCCAGTAATGCTAAGGATTTTCATAAACCATCTTTCAAATCTGTGAAGGCAAAGGTCAGGTGAGGTTGTGGTTTATTATTATTAATGAATATAGGAGTAAGAGAAGATATTAAGGTTTCATTCAAAACACATAATATTTTACAGCTGAGTTTCAAAGCATCTTCTTTTTCTGAATCTCTAGTATGGATGACTCGACCCTGGTTTTATTGATTAAACTTTTATTCTTCCCCAATGAATAATTTAAGTTATGAGCCATAATCTGGCATGATTAGCAGGAGTATATGGGAGGTTTTAAATACACTGTATGCTCCTCCTACTACAGTGAATACTTTCTGCATCATGCTACTTTGATTAGATTGAAAACTTGACATGCAACTTTGTAACTTGTTTAGCAATTCTCTTCCTTCAGAGACTCAATAAAATACCAAAATCTTACTCTTCTCTGATGCAGGAGAAGAGTTGTTATGGAGCTGGTTTTGGTTCCCTGCTTCTCAAGTCAGTCTCCAGCCTTGCTGGAGAGTTTCTTATTTGTGCCTATAGTTTTGTTGATCTAACATGGGTATATCAACTATGCTACAGTAAACCTTCACCTTTGCCTTTATATTCCCCTGAATGCATTGTGTGTCAGTCCTGTTGGAAGGGCGAGGTCTGTGGTTCCCCCAAAACGCTATTGCAATGAGAAGTTGTGTCATATCACAGGCAATTATTATACAGGTGACTTAAGTAAACTCATATTGTAACCTGCATAGTGCAAAAGGCCAGTATTCTGACTTAAATCTGTCCCTTATCATAGTTCTGAGATTCTGTGGTTGTGAAGAGCTGATTTTACATTGTGCATAATGCTTATTATACTCTCACTTGTTTTTTTTTTAATCCTCAGATGCTCTTTTGGGTCACACTGTTACACCATGGCATTAGTTTGTGAGTCCTGAAAACAATTGTAGCTCACTTGTGACTGCATGACTTCATTATATGTAAGGGACAGAAATGAAATATGTTCAAGTGGCATGGACTTGAAAAACAGTCTCAGATTGTAAATGATGTTTAGAGATGTGACTGGAAATAGGTAAAAAAAACAACAAACCAAAACAAACAAACAAACAAACAAACAAAACCACAAAAAAAAACCTCAAATAAAAAATTTCCCTACCACAAAACCATAAAATGCAGCAAAACTGGGGAAAAGGGCTGAAAATAGTTACATCAGCTGCAGAGAAAACAGATATTTTTAACTACACAGCTGTATTAGCTAGCCTGGTGCTAATAATCCTGATGATGAAGTTGTATGAAGGAAATCACTTACTGGTGGCTGCAGCTATTGTGTACCACCACACAAAAGTTTCCATAGCCTTGATCTAAATGCTATTTCCAAAACATTCCTTGTGATCTCGAAAGCAGCTGACAGTATACTCACAGTCTGTTTCATTCTCTGCTTTTTTAATCTGCCTTTCACCTTCCCCTTTTAACGTGGCAGGTACAAGCCTCTTTGCTCTCTGCGAGACGGGGAGACTCATACACCAATGCTCCCGATGCCTGTGATGATATAGAGCAGAAAATGTTATTGCCATTGATTACATCAAAATGGAACATGTTTCTCATGGTCATGTTGTATGTGCATAGGCACTCGGATCATAAAGCAAGGAAAGCAAAGAGCATGGTCTGCTGCTTCAGGCATGCTCAGTCTCCCAGCTATGAGGAGGAGGAGAAAAAGGAGGAGAAATAGTTCCTTGGGACCTAACTGCTGTTCGTAGAGGGAGCACTCCCATATCTTTTTCTTTTGCTTTATTTCAAATAATGATTGCATTTGGGTTGGTTATTTACATATATATTACAGTCTCTGCCCTATTACAGACTCTGTATTTCTTAAATACTTAGTAGAATACTTTGTTTAAGAAAAGCTTTTGAAATATTTGATTAGGTTTTTTTCTAATGAAAAAAAGTATATATTTAATGAAAATATAGCACATTTTTCCTGCAAGCTGTTTAATGCACTGGCATATTTCAAGCATTAGAACTTGACAGTTTCCAGATGGATTCAGTTTTAACTCAGTCTTAAGCAGCATCTTGTTGAATATTTTTAGATGTTTTTAGAACTTGTGGTTGTTTTGGGGAAAAATCTACCATGGCAGAAACCCGTTTCAAAAGACAGTTCTTAGGGTAATCCTAATCTTAAAATTTCAGAGTTGATCAGAAAATGGGATCAGATGAAATACTTCAATAGGTCTTTCCTGAGAAGATGAAACGTTATTAATAAAGAGAAATTGTATCACATGAAAGCTAAGATAGGATAATCCTACCTCTATCCACCTAAAACTTAGGAGGCTAGAAAAAGAAAAGGAAGGGCATGTCTGTATCTCCTAACCTTCATATCACCTAGAGTATCATCAGTATCCCATTGACAAGGTTATCACTTTAGAACAGATTTCAGAGAATAACATGCATCAATTTTTTTCATCAAATTGTCAGTCTAATATGAAAACAATTGTGATCTCAGATGTTTTTATTTTTATTCATCAGAGGATTAAATACACATGCCAGGTATTCTAGTGTGTGTATATGGGGGAAGAGGATTATGCCTTAAGTGGGTCATAATCACAGGTGATGCTAGGCATTAAAATTTACAGGATGACGAAATCCAACATTGCAGCTTTCTGGAAGCAGTCTTCTGGCCACACTGTTGCTAATGATGCTTCATGAAATGTTTAGCAGTGCCTATCAACTCAGGCTTTTTACAAGTTACCATTTGCAGTCCAAGCTCTTATCTTAAACTTTTTTTGATGGCTGAAGCTTGGTGATCTAAAACTGTCTGACAACCGTTACCCTTTACTAATTTTTATAGAGGAAGAATGTCTCTCTTAAATTTCAGAGCAGGCCAATCTCACATGTCAGCTGGGATGGATAAGTTTTACGTGTCTACAAACTTGTAACAATACACATTTTAATGTTTCTTCCTAAACCTTGGCAGACCTATAGGATAATTTATTAATCATCTAGGGAAATAGCAGGAGACCTTCATTCATCTGGAGACTGAATTGATGCTCATTTTTCCCAGTGATCTGCAGTCACTGTGAAAATACTTTAAGAATAGAAAATAAAATACCATGCAAAGATAAAAATCCGCTTTATGGATTGAATTTGCACTTGTGATATTGGTTGTTATGTATATATAGATTTTTTTTTTATCTTTAGTGCTGTAATGGGCTATAAGTGCATTTGTACATTGAAGCTGTAAAAAATAAATTGATCTCTTTTACAATGATTTGATGGTATTTTATTACATCTACATCTATTCAGGCTATAGAAAAGACAAAGGAACAAATTCTGTGCTACTGTTAGTTTAATGCACTTGTAGTACATGAAGCTGAGGAGCCAAATGCAGTTCAGATGCAAGCCATTGGAAAATTTTCCTAGGAAAAACATGGAATTGGATTTAAAATTATAACTTCAGCTATAGTTATCTTTTCCTAAATATTTTAGAATTTGGATGAGAAACAAAAAGTATTTGGAACATAGAAAGTCAAATGAAAGCAGTTAAATTTGAAGGATGAATGCTAATAACTAATAGGCTTATTTTTAAGCAGGAAGTTGTTTCTGGTGCAATGTTTCTATGTATATGGTAGACACCACTTTTTAATTATAATGCCTGAAGTTAAAAATTTCAGCAATGCCTGTAGATTCCCTACAGTGCACAGGGACTTGTTCCACTTTTGGTCAACATGTGAATTTCTGGCTAGTGTCAGCTGAGATTAATGAACATTCAGCACTATGAACAGTGTTAACTGGCTTTAATTTCTCTTCCTTGTTTCCTCCTGTTAGTCACTTGATACAAGGAACAAGTGATGTTTTCATGGATTTCAGGGTAAAAAGGACAGCTTTACTATGTCCTGCATCTGAAATGTAATGTTACAGTGCTGCTATGCATTTCATCAAGTGTTTTTCTGATACTGATTCAATTTAGAAAAATTATGGATCAAATACAAAGTTTGTTTTAACTGCAATTTGTGATATAAGACTTACTGTTTTCAGTGGTTCTCAAATAATAGATTAAAGGTCTGGAATTACTTTAGGTGTTGTCTCAGTTGCATGGAATTCAAGCCTGTTCTCTTGCCATAGTTTTTTGTGTAAAATAATAGAATATAATAATTCCTGTACAAATTATTGTTTTGTTTTCCTGGTTTAGTCATGAAATAAAATTGTTTAATTTCTATAGTAGGGAAGAGTTTTCTCTTTTTCATATTTGAAAATAAAATTAACATAATTTTGATCTTAAATAACTTTTTAGAATTACGTTTTGAAAATAGACTTTTTAAAAATTTTCTTTTTTTTCTGATAAAGTTTATTAGTGATTTTGAGTATTTGCTGAATTAGATTAATAATTTTAATATATTAGAAATTATGTTTTTTCAGCAAACAAACTGTTCATTTAAGTAATTGCGACTATAGTATCAGGTCATTTTGGTAGTCATGTTCATTTTTGTCTGCCTGTTCACTCAAGATATCCTTCTCATCATAGTGGCATCAACACTTTACTTCTGAATCCATCTTACCACATTAATAATGTTCCTAACATCCTAACATTCTCCTTGGAAGTTCCCCTGTAAACCTAGTGTGTTTACCACATACATTTAGGCATTTGCATAACCTTTTGATATACAAAACCAGATTTTTATAGGGCCTCAGATTTAAGTTCACATGGAATTATGTCAGCTTTCTAATATTGTATAAGCTTATGTAAGTATGTCAAAACTGTGATTCTGTTAAAATGGGATATTTTAGTGATCATCAGTAATAATAACAGATCTGAAGCATTATAAAAAACTCTGTAGGTGACTTTTGTTCCCAGCCTCTTTGAGTCAAATAGAATAATATGGTGAAAGTGTCTCCTGTCTGCTACAACTGGGAGAATAGTTGAAGCCTTATCAGTTAGGAGAGGACGTTCTTGAGGCATGATTATAAATACATTGACATTATTTACACAACCATGTTGTACTGCATTCAGGAAGAATATAATGGCATATGGAATTTCTGATAGATAGGACTATTCTCTGCCAGAAAGCGTTAAATAGGCAGAATTAAAATATTTCAAAGGAAAATGATAAATTTGTGGAAAGGGTGCTACAGTTTAGAATTTCACTGAAGTTTTACTTCTTTTTTTAAAAAAAACCCACAGAGTATCAAATTAGTTCTGATCATTATATGTCTGTGATTATTAATACTAAAATCATGTCTCTTGATAGTACCAGAGTGAGGTAACACAGCTCTCTCTTGGTAATTATAAAAATCTTTATAGGTCTGTGCAGCTGTCAGGCTCTGTTAGTTCAAAACTTCTCTTTGCCCTTTAGTATCTTTGCTTTTGTTGCTGGTCATTCTTTTCATATGGTGATTGAGGAAAAAAAAAAAATCCCAAATGTGGGGATTTCTTCCCATTTGTTAGTGAATGATCTCCCTTGCCTAATTTAGGTGTTCTAAGTCTTTGAAAATCCTTGAGATTTAACATACTATATTCTTTCTGCTCCTATCTATGAACTTTTTATGTAATTGTCTGATGGAATCCACCTTGCCCAAACTCAGAACTGAAAATCATGAACTACTACAATAAAGTCTTACAGTTAAACTCTACTGCTAGGAGCAAGAAGCAATTATATTATCTGTTGACTATCACAGAGAAGAGAGCGCATCACATCACCATTTGTAGTCTACAGATGTTACTGACTGCAGTGACAGTGGGCTCCACATAACAATATATTTTGAAGAACTAGAAATTATAAACTCTTTAGAATCCTGGAATTTTAAATATTTTAAAAATAGAATCTACCTTATTTAATAAAAAGTTACAATTTACTGTGTTAATAATTCAACCATTCTAACTTTAGAATATAACATGTAGATATAAAATGTTTGGGCCATATGTGTATGAAACAGATTGTATTAGAAGTTAACCTAATTAAGTGATGTAATACCCATGAAAGTAGGAAAAAAGGAATCTTGATTTATTGTTGCACTATATCAATTTAATCTCCTAAACTATTTGGGGCAGGGGAGAGTTTCTAATGCAGGTTTCTGATTTTTGTCTATGATAACTTTGCTTTTAAGTCAGGACATGGGATACATGATAAGATATTGATGAGATGTGTTACTGAAACCCTGCTCTACATTCCTGCCTGTTTGCAATGGCTCCTACAGGCCACTGGAAGACTGGTGTTAATTAGTGGAGTCTCAGTTGAGTGCATAGGAGACTGTACTTTTAAAATTTCTTATCAACCATAACTGCTTTCAGAAAAGACTTTCAGGGAATGTTCTTGTGAGAGTTTTTTGGCTAAATCATTTCAGCAGTCTACAGGTTTCTATAAATCCGATGATGCCACTTGGAAACAGAGTTTTCTGCATTGTTTGTGTCTAGCCTTGGGAAATAAAGAGGATAAGCATGTGTGACTTTCAGAACTTTATTTTATGACTATTAAGCCTTCTGTGAACCTTTTAGGAGGATTTGGACCCCAATCAGAGTATCAACTTCAAGACCAATTGTACAAATTTGCTTTGACTACAATATCATCTGAGACATTAGTTGCTAGATCAGGTTCTCTTTAGCCATGCATGAACTTCCTCTCTCTTGCTCTCTGCCTTACTTTCCTTCCTGTAAAATCCAATTAGGAGCAGCCAGTTGTTTCACAGAAGATCAGTAAGAAAAACTAAACATAACACTTTAAATGAAGACATACAGTGTTCTATCAAAGGACAAGCGATTGCTATGTGCTGATATTTAAGAAACATAAATGTAGATAATAGCTTAGAAGAAAGTAGTCAGTTTAGCATTGTAGAGTCAAAGATCAACATCATCTAAATAGGAAACTCTGGTGGCATTTGAGACTAGTGTACCTCGAGTTCATTATCTTTTTTTTTTTTGTCCTTTCTATTGTTCTGTCTAAATACTTTCTAAAGAGAAAGAATGATGAACTTAGTATTTTTAAGTGAGTAACAAAAAAATGAGGAGGCTTGTGACAGGGACAGTTATCTTAGTCTATTGCATGGGGAAAATATTCATAATATGATCAAGAAATCTCAGTAATATTAATCAATTGCTTTCTGTGTTGCCTGGTTATCAGCAGAGCTTTCTAAATACTAGTATATTTGCAGTCGCACAGAGGTGAGTGTTGTTTTTGGGAGAAAGAAAAAGTGTCGTCCTTTCAATTGGATAAACAGATTCACATTTCTCCAAATTCAGGATGCAGATGTTTTCGCAACTAGATCACTAATGCTATCTTAATGAATGGTTTTATTAACTCCAAATACCCACAGGGCATTGTGCCTGAGTGGTATCATCTCATATCACTCTGTGGAGCAAGGAAGGTAGACCCACAAACATCCCTGAAGCCAGCCAGGACTGTGTCCCTGTTCTTTTTGAACTGCCTATATCCAGCAAATAATTTTGATACCTGGTAGGGCTGACAGTCCTAAAATCTAAGCTGAGCAAAGTTTTTCCTTTCAGAGTTACAAGTTAGAAAGATACTGAATGCCACGATCATTAGTAGGTTGAAATGTTTTATTACTGTAAATTGTATCCTTCAGTGGGTAAATCTAATTTCATTACTATTTAGAAATCTATGTGTAAACTGCATGATGCTCTATGAAAAAAGTGGTTAGGAAACATTCTTTTTGTGGTAAGACAGCGGCACATAAATAATTTGTATTCGTGTTAACTGAAGGATCATTTTCAGGCTTTTCCTCGAAGCAATAGCGACAAATGTGTATCCTGTCTGTTGTGTAAAAACTCTAATATGCTTTCTTATGGTCACTTGTTTTGATGGAAGAGGAATTGCCAGAGCTGAGAGGGCATAATGAATGCTATTACAGAGAGGGCTTTAAGCACAGAGAAAAGAATAAAAAATAAAGTCCTTATGTGAGCCCTTAGTACGTGAGGTCTGTCTATTACTTCTACAACAGTTGAGTGAGCATACAGGAGAGCCATTTATAATGTGTATTGCTGTGTGTCTGCTCTGATTGCATACTTTGATGACGGGTTAATTGAATGGTGTCAAGGAGGGCAGTCCCGGTCGTGTGAAGAGACTGACAGGATGATGGTAGCAGTCAGTGCTTCATTACCTAGAAACAAAATCAGAAATTCTTCATCTTGAGGGCAGTAACTACTGAGCAGCTCAAGAGCAAACAGTTTAATGCGTGACGGTTTATGAGGTAAGGAGGTTTTATGCTAATAGAGCTTCACTTAACCCTGTGACAGCGTTTTGCTCCTGATCTTTCTGTGGTATCAGAGCAGACGGACCACTCCGACCATCACGTCTGGGGCGTTTTCCTGCTTTCCTTAAAACCAATGTTTTCACTCTTGCTGTATAAATCATCCCACTCCAGATGCAGTGTTTATGAAGGAAAATAGCTGTACTTACCAGGTGTGGGTGCCCGGCGCTGGCAGCGGGGGGCTGCAGGGGCAGCCAGTGAGATGGGGCCGGGGCTGCCCTGCAGCTGGCACAGCCGGTTCCGCAGTGGCCCACAACAGGGCACAGCTGAGGCCATCAATGGAAACTGGTGTTGCCTCTGTGAGAGCATGTTTAGGAAAGGGCACACAGGAAGTGAGGAGTGGGGGGAAAAAGCGTGAGAAACAGCTCCGCAAACATCGATGTCAGAGGAGGAGGAGGTGGTGCTCTGGGTGCCAAAACGGATTCTCCTGCAGCCCGTGGGGAGCCCACATGGGAGTAGATTCTCCTGACAGGAACCGCAGCCCATGGAGGACCTACGCTGCAGCAAGGGAAAAGTGTGAGGAGGAAGAGAAAAGCTCTCATGAACTGATCATAAACCCCCGTTCCTCACGCCCCTGCACCACTCCAGGGGTGGGAGGAGCCGACAGAGGAGCCAGGAATGAAGGAAAGCAGGGTGGGGAGGTGCTATTTTAATTTCAGTCTTGATTCTTGCCATCCAAATCTATTTTAACTGTCAATAATTTAAATTTATTTTCCCCAAGCTGAGTCTGTTTTTCCCATGACAGTAATTGACAAGTGATCCCTCTGTCTATCTCGACCCATGAGCTTTTTCATCTTATTTTCTCCCTATCCTGTTAAGAAGAGGGAGTGAGAGAGTGACTGGGTCATGATCTGGCAGCCAGGGAGGGTCAACCCCCATACTGCACATCATAGCCGCCTTAGTGAACACCAGTGCTGATATTAGACATTTCATTTTCTTAAGTCCTTTAGCAAGATCTATGCATGACCATAAGGAGGTAACAAATAGTACCAGCAGCTGCTTTATTGCTTGAAACTTCTGTCTGGTTCAGTGGTCATCATATAAATGGAATTTACTTCCAGTGTTGGGTATGGGGTTTTTCCTCATGTTTTGCCTCCCCCCCTCCTCCACACCATTGATTAGGAAAAAGAAAGAAAAAAAAAAAAAAAGAGAAGTATCACTGCTGTGTTCTGTGGCACAATTTGGGCTTTGTGTCTCTGTTTTCATCTGTAGATTGAGTTTACTAGCTGAGGAGTATTTTCCATGGTTACTGCTCCTCAAAGGACAACTGTTGTCTAAGGAAAATAAGAATCACACAGACTTCAAGGTTCAACAGTATATTTTTTTTTCCCCCTGAATTAGAACATTTTGGGTATAACTCAAGATTTATTGCTTTACAGATGTTTCGTCTTTTTGGTTCTCCACAGAAAATTGCAGCAAGCTGAGCATGTTGGGAAGTGCCCAGGAAGTCCCTGGTGCTATAAGGTCTGGAATGGGTGCTGACACACTGATACCTGGATGCTTGACCTGTCCATCTCAGACGTACTCATACTCACAAGGGAAAAATGTCTCCCATCCTGGTCACAGAGGCAGGTCTGGCCATGAGGTAAAGTCACAACAACTGGTTGGGATTATTTTCCTGGTCCAACAGGTGCTCCTGGGCAGTGCTGATTATATCATTGATGTACCTTGCTATCTCTTTTCCTATTGATGTATTTTTTCACCACCCTTATCCTTCCCTTTCTCTGCCCTGATCTCCTACCACATAAACAACCTACCTCTAATTACGTCTCCCCCACTAGTCTTAGTTTGCTCCATTTGTATCCAAGTTTGGTGCTTCTGATACCATTACCTGGATAATCTTGGCTTCATACAATGTTACTGACGTAGTTACACAGGTGCTTTTTGCCATGCAAGATTTTGCTGCACAAAGGGTTCCCAGTACGCACTTTAAATTTGTAAAGTTTGGTCATTTCAGACGTAACTCTACCTAACCCATCAGTGAAATGGTAACATCTCCATGGTGCTATCTTTAAATTTTGTTAGCTTCTCATCCTGTTATCTGTCATGTCTAATAATTTCTCATGACAGATAACACTCTTCTCACATTACACTCAGTTATGTGCGCCTCAGGCCAGGGCATGGGCAGCAGCCCTGTCACCTGCTCACAGCCCTAACTGAACACCAGCCAGGTACTATCACTACCCAAATGTGTCATGTATTATAGTTCTCTGTTAGTAACCTGCTAGCTTCTTTGAACTACCATCAGCTTCCAAAGACATACGTGCAAGCAGAGAAAAAGGAAGAGAAGTCATAGTCTATTTTTAATATTTTTAGTAAAATAGAATATTAAATGTACAGACTACAGTCACATTAGAAGATTTGACACTGATGTTAATGTAAGTAGAAAATTGAGGAAGGGCAAACTATTTCAAATTCAGTTTTAAATGTTCAGCAAAATGAATAGGAACAAATTTTCAGAAGCAAGGACCCGTAATTTCAGTATATAAATGAAAGGTCAGATTTCAAGACAGGTTTCGTCCCCTGACACAGAGGTTTTTTTACAAATCTTACTACTTATTTTACTGCTTTCATACATGCTGAGTTCTTCAGAAAGTATGGCTTAAAGGGGTTTTGGAGCATCCTCTATAATCCACAGGCTGTGAAATAGGAAACTTCCAGACTGAAAGTTTGAAAAGACTGCTTTTACTATCATTTTCAGTAGCAGTGAATGTCAGTATTCAATCTTGGCTTCCTACAGCTGGCCAATGGCAGTTTAGTTTCTTATCAGCTTTTCTATTTTTATAACTTATTGGATTGGGATGAGTATTTAAGATTACATGTGAATTTTTCCATTTTACCTTGCATTCAAGAAGCTATGCAATTTTGGTTACCTGTCCAGTTGTTAGGGATTTTTCATTGAATCAGACTTTTGGAAACTATAGCTCATCTAAAGACGAAAGGATGGCATAAATCAAATAGGAAACAGCAATAGAGATTTTGGAAAACCTAGTTTTAACTCCAAATGCATCTATCTGGTGGCTGTTGGTGGTGATTTTTGCTTGGCTTTTTTGTTTGTTTATTTATGATTAGATTTAATTTTAGATTTAAGGCCCAGATCCCAATGATCCCTCTCATAGCAGCCACAAAACTTTCAGTCTGAAGAGAATGGAAGTACAAAGAGAACAGACTTCTAGTGGCGTTTGCTTAGGCTGCTTTTTCCTCATCTGCCACTTACCAGCTTTTACTAGAATTTACTACTGTTTAATTTCATTTACTGAGTGGTTTGAGTAAGGCCTGGAAGACAGGAATTATCTATGTTCTCCATGAAACTCAGCATTTTACATACATTGACTATTGCCCCTTCTGCTTCCTTTGCTTTCTATAGGAAATCATTTCAAATACTTAATGTCTGACTATGTGAGTGTCTGTTCAAACTTTTTATTATTCTCTAAGCATCTTCAGTTTTACAATAACCTCTCTTAGATAAAGTGACCAGAACAGTGTTTGATGCACTACCAAAATCACTGATGTATGAAAAGATATGCATAAGTTTTGGTATCATATTCTGTCCTATTGTTTGTTCAACCTGACATTTCTTTGTTCTATCATTTATTTACACATTGGAGAGACATTTTTACTGAGCTGTCCACAGTTGACACTTCTGTACCTTTTTTGTGTTGATTTTTGTGACCAAAGAATTCTAATTACTGTAAAATGAATTTTATTTTTTCTCTCTTATTCTGCATTTCTGGACTTGAAGCTTTCACTTCCATTTTATGGTTTTTCCATGGAAAATGAGGAGTCTATGATATCAAAACATTTCTCAGGATTACAGAGATTACATCAAAACATTTGGTGGAAACCAGGTCTGGCAGTAAAGCTGGCCAGATTGCATGGTTTCTAGCCAGCCTTTTCATCTGCAACAATGCCAGGTTAGTGAGCTGCCATGTAGCTCTTCCCAGACTTTTCAGGCTGTTTTGATCCTATGAACCTTTCCTTTGGGAGACTGAATGCTGCAAGTTCTACTCTTCCAGGTCTCCCAGTTTGGCTGTCCCAGCTGCAAGCTGAGCTGACAGCTCCCTTATGGACCTGCGTCCTATGTTGCCTTATGGTGGAGAGTGGCTGCTGGGCTGCCTAATGTGCCCACCAAACACTTCATCTTACAGCACGTCTGGCAAGCAATATTCCAACAACAGTAATTCACTCTTTTCTCTCTCATCTCCACAGTAAATTGCTGACAGGTTTCTAAGGGATATTTTCAATAAAACAGACTATTTCCAAGTGCTAAGCATCTAGCCCTTTGAAAAAAGCAGGTCTTCAGCATCACTGCAGTATATACCCTCAGTGGCTAGAAGGATGTGCCATTTGGAAGCCTTTTCATTGGCCTGTTTTGGGTCTGGAGTGGAAAACTATTTGCAAGCAGTTTAAATCAGTGCTTGTGCTCTCCTGTGTTACTGTAAAGAATATCTTTTTCTTGGTTAATGAAAACTTTTTGATAAAACCTATGAACCTTTCACAGATTTTATGGAAGGCTCAGTCTGGAAGACCTCTTGGTTCTCTTTCATGTTGTGTTTCATGCCCTAAGCAATCTAAAGTTACTGAAAGTATTTCACTAGTTGTACCTTACTTGATCATAATATGCCAGATATTTTCTTTCTCTTAATTAGCCATAAAAGTGTTTGTTAGGCTCTTATATAAAACTCTCTTATGTTGTATTGCTGTGTATTATGTCATATATAATTCCATAACTAGATGGACTGTTTGCACAGTTATTAAAAACTAGAATACAGTATTCATTGTTTCCTAGTCCTCTGAAACAGTGGCAGATCAGTATTGATGTTAATTGAGTTATGAAGTTACTCTGCCTAGGGGGGGGCAGGGTGTGAAGGAACAACTTGCAGTTTTAAGGATGAAAAAGAGAATTGCCCAAAATTTTGGAAGCTGGAGGACTGCTGAGACTCTCGAGACATAATTCACAGGATAGGGCTCTCAAGCTGAATAACAGCAAGGTAAAGGTTTGCTTAGGGAGAATGCTGTGAGTAATATTTGTGAGCCTTATGGGAATAAGTAGACTGGACCTTGAATACTTGTGAATGAATATTCTGATGGGTTTCTTGCCTGTTGCAAAGGTATTTTATGTATTTTGTGTGTAAAAGACCATGGTATTCCTGGAAAAAATCTATTAAGGAGGAGTGGGGGTGTAATCTAAAAAAAAATATAGGCAAAGGAGCCAGCTGCAGATTTCTTTCTTGCTAAGGCAGGAAGGTGTCATAAAAATGCATCAGTCCTAGCAGACTTGTGAAAATATTCCAAAGTGTTCAAATATTCCTTAGAACTATTTTATCTTTATCTTACTTGAATTCCAGAACAGTAGACTCTTAGAATTTATAGTTTTCAAAGGACCAGGACAATGCAAAAAGTTATGTAATTTTTCAGGCACAATGCTGGGATTTTTAGTGGTACTTTAATCCTAGGAATGGAAAAGTGAAATTTATTTAAGTGAATTATTTTTGACCTCCTTCTCCTCATTTTGACTTCACACTATCAGGTTACAAAATTCAGCATGATACATTGTGCTAGCAGCAATGATTAATATAGTAAAGAAGAAACCTATCATATATTTAATTGGGCCACACTTCAAGGAAACCTCATAGAATCACTGCATAACTGGTGTGTGAGATAGCCACTTCTAGACTAGATTTAGATGAATGTAATTAACAACATTGTCATATTTTTCACAATTGATTTTCTAGGGTTTGGAATGGGGGGGGGGGGGGGGGGAAAGAAAAAGTAAGTAAGACAGCAAAGAACCTACTATACTTCATACTACCTTGAAAATCAGGCCTAACAGTTTAAATGTCAAATAGTTGTACGACTAGGTCTTATTATCCTCCAACCATCACGTATTTTAACTGATTTGATTTTTTGGAGATAAACGTCTTACATATAGCACAAATATAACACAACATAATGCAATTCCATAAAGGATTTTCTGTAATTGCTTATCACACATGGCTGTACATGATAGATAGAAACAATAGAGGAATGAATTACGAATTTTTAACCATACAATGTTTTCAAAATAGTAATGTGGCTGCTTCTGAAATGTTTGTGGGTTTTTTTCTTGCAATATGTCCAGACCTGAGCACTCAGAATACATCAATCTCTTCAGGAATGCATTAGGAACTGCGGGATAGAATTGATAAAGAGCTTACTTTTCACAGATTTAAAATCAATAGTGGGGACTTCAGGGAAGACAAGTGCTGGCTGTTGCATAGGGTGTAAGGTGCTCTTCTGAGTGCCTGGAGCAAGGTCATCATAGTTAACAAGTGAATTCTTTCTTTACATCTCGTTTTTTACTGAGTCAGTGTAAGGAGAGCAGTTACAAAGCATTTCTTTAACTTAGTGCGAATACACAATCTACAAATTGTACAGCTTAAGAATCAGGTAAGTCATAAGAAACTAACTTGAAAAAAACATTTAGCTACAAATAACATAAGAATTTAAGATTTACGTTTCAGAATCAAACTTTAATCTGTACATCTGGATAGTTGCCCAGATGTGACTATATGTGACTGGACTGTAATAAGCCTTCATTTGTTTTTAAAACCTAAGCCATACAGATTAAAGTATAATTAAAAAAATTACCTTTCACCGTGTTTTCATCCCTTTGTGACCTGGGCTTTCTAGCATCCGTGGTTCACAAATACTCTGTTCTGTGTGGATGGATGACGAGTCCTCCACTTTCTGGAGTCTATGGTAGCAGAGAACCTAGAATAAACTGAACGGTTGTTGTTACTATACTTCCATCTCGGCTTGTCCGACACGATGCTGAGGAATCCTTTCTTTCCCTTTAAAGAGAACCTGGAAATCAGGAGGTCAAAATAGAGTCCAAAAGCCGTAGAGAAGCAGGGAAGCTTCGTGCAGAGAGCCCTGTCACTCGATGAATTGAGCCCTGATGAATCTTTATGACACCCATGGATTGCTATACACATATTATTATATGCAGGAGAGACATCAATCCAAACTAGTGGAAACTTCAGTGAAACAAATAGCTGCTCCACTGTATTTCCTTCTCTGCAATGAACTGTCAAGGAATTTCCATTGTCATTAACAGAGGGTCTACTCATTTTGATAATATCAGATTGTTCTGAAAATACGGTTTACCATTTCTAATCTTTAGTTCAGCTCTGTGATTTACTGCTGCATACAGGAATGGAAAAGATCTTCTGCAGCCCTTTTTTGAGAAGGGTACTTTTGTACCTGGTTGATGTGTTTCATGAGTAGTGCAAAACTCACTTGGGCACTCCACAGAGGCAGATTCAAGATGGTACAATTGACTGAGACATCTGCTGAAGGGTCTGCTTTATAGACTATTATATATCCATGTGTTACTAGGCTCAGCACTGTAGCCAGACATCTGCTGTGGTCAGTATGCCTTTGTTTTGAAGAGTTCTGTAAGTGATTTGTAATTTCTTACAGTGGTAAAAAGCTTTTAGAAAGGTAGTGGGAGAATTTTATCCCAAATGTAATTGTCTTCCTGCCTATAAATACGGGTGAATGGAAGTATTCTCAGCCATTGTAATCTGGAGACATTCCTGCTGAACTGTTCTTGTGATTTATTAATTTTTCCCTATATCAAAATGAGGAAACCGGTATTGAGAACTTAAGTGGCTTTTCACACTCCTGTAAAGCTCTGTCCCTTACCACAGAACCATGCAGGTGGGAAGAGACCTTCAGGCATCTCTAGTCCAACCTCCTACTCAAAACAGATCCAGGCTTTGTCCAGCCAGGCTTTCCGTATGGAAAATTCCATCCAACTGGATGGAATCTGCACTGCCTTTCTAAGCAACGTGTTCCCAGTGTTTGATGATCCTCACTATGAAAACATTATTCTCATAACATAAATCAAAATTTCCTCTGTTGTAACCTATGCCCATTGTCACTTATCCTAGTGATGTGCACTTTTGTGATGAGCCTGGATCCGCCTTTTCTACACCTCTTATTTGTTAGTTGAAGACAAAAACAAGATCTCCCCATCGCGTTAGTATGCGATAGCATTAGTATGTGGTATTTCTAAAATAGTGATGCTAGTAAAACCGTGTTCACCCACTACTTGTGCCTTATCTCCTGGGGTATAAGAAATCATATATGTCATTTGACTTCTGCTTCTTGTCTCTGTTATAAATACTAGTCGTTTTCTTCTCTGAGGTCTCCACGCTTTCGTCAAATAAGGGTGAGTGCAAAGTGATGGGTACTCCAGAATGATTGCCAGTTGCTAGATATTTACTGAGAAATACAGCTAAAATCATAACTAATTCATATTAGCTGCAGCTTAACTCAGATAAGATAAGGATTTGTTCTTACAGCAAATATTTTGTCTTGGTCCCTAAAATACTAAAAGCGGGGAAGAAAAGGGTTTGAACATTTTAATTTTAGTTTTCTCCAGCTGATACATCCTTTAGTTGATAAGAGAAACAGACACACCATTAGACTATTCTGACTTCCTATTGCTTACTGTGGTCAAGTCTCATTCTCTTCCATTTTTGGTGCAATATAGCTGTTTGTTATTCTTTAACCACTAGGGATTTGCTCGCCTTTCCTCTGCTCTTCTGGAGATCACTTTTTCAAGGCCAGTGACTGCTTCTAATCTTTGCTTTTTTTTTTTTGTTAAGCATCTGATCTTGAGATATTTAAATCATGGGACCATTTTTAATGTATAAAGTTAAAGAAAACAAACTGTTTAGACACCTTCCACCTAGTTTCTCTTTTCGTTTGAGTTAGTTTGACTATTTGCATTCTAAGAACAGATTTAGTATTTTTTTCTCTGCTGTTTCCATTGCCTTTGTTAATTCTGCTGCTTTGGGCCATGTTAAATTTGCTTTTGCCAGGAATCGTCTTTGAAATCTCTCATTATTAACAGAGCACTCATTCTCTCAGTATGTCCTCTAGGACATTTCTAAATGGGCAATATTCCGTTAGTCTTTTAGGCTGCCACATACACAGTTATAGTATCATGCAGCTATAATATCATATTGCCTCTTCCTATCATAAAATATTTTATAATGATGTATTACTCTTTTAGAATCCTTTGCAGACCTTCTGAGGTTTTATCTCCTGGTTTCTGAGACTGCCACAAACTGCTTAAATAAGGGTAAGTCTAACACTTTATACATTTAGGAAAATTGATTTATTTGTTCTCTGTAATCTTATATGTGAAAAAACATTGGCCCAGAGCTTCAATATATTGCTGCCATTCCTCATTATCTGCATCGATCTGTTCATTTTCCTACAAACTGCCACTCTTCTACTTTTTTGGTTATCATTTTTATTAAAGAAACATTTAGTTTTTTTTTAAAAAGCAACCTGTACTTACATCAATGAAAAGAAATTCCTGCTTTATTTCAGTGACATGAAAAACACAGTAGGTGAAAAACTCTCTGTAATTAAACAGCAAAAGAAGGTAGAATGGAGAATGCCTCCCTTATGTCTTGCTCTTGGTTCATTTTCTGAGACACTATCCATTAACCTTGTGCAATATTTTGCTCTGGGTGCCACAGGGCAGTCAGCCAGTGTGCCTTTGGTGGAGGTATACTGAAAATAATTTGTCTAATGACCGTTTTCCATCACCAACTGCGGTTTGGATGAGTCAGCATATAATTAACTTGTTCTCAAAATTATTGCTCTGGTAGATCCTTTCGGGAAAGTATTAATATTTTGGTAGTTTATATGCATTTCACATGTCATTTTTTTCAGCACAAACTAGAAACTTGCTATGTGGGGCTAATATGTATATTTATTTTCTCTTTCTGAGAAGTTATTGAGATAGATTTCAGCTTCTCTGGAGGTTGATGTTTTCTTTCTATTCTGTGTGTAACACATTAGTTTGCTTGGAGCTATGAATGTCCATAGTTGTATTTTATAGGACAATATCAAGCATGAGCTGTACAATGTTCTGCCTTTAATTCTGCCAACTGGTAGGCTCTAGAGCAGATAAACAATTAACAAAGCCCCTAGTCTGGTGAATAAATGCAGTCCTATGAATGACAGCAGCTGAGACTCAAATACAACTCTTATAGTCTCTAGTCAGTAGCTAAAGACCAAGAGAGCCAAAAGGAACTTTCTGCAATAAGACAAGAATTGCTATTTGTATGCAAAATTTGGTATATTATTTCCTTGTTAATCCAAAATTATCAATAAAATAATAATTTGCAGTAGGAGTGTGACTTAGGATTCAGTCCATGTTAAACTGTCTTCTCTGAATGCATAAGGTGAGATTGAGATCTGGGCTTCAGCCAGGCAAATTTCTTGACAAATTTCTTCACCTTTCCAACAAATGAAGCATTTGAACTTGGGGTTGGAGACACCTTACAGTTCAGAGTTGAAGGCCAGTGCTAGCTCTACCAGCCTTCTTTCACACCCTAGTCCAATCTAACTGATTACCTAAATCTTATGTGGTTTAAGGCAATCTCTTTGGCACAGGACTACCAACTTTGTTGACAAAGCACCAGCTTAAGCTTCTGTGAGACCTTTTCTGTCACAGTTCACTGGAGATCTCAGCTAACCTGTTTGGCTCTCCACCATAAAACAGAGGCAGAGAAAAATTCTCCTGCAGAGAGGTACTAATCCTACTGGAGAGATGACATCTACTGATACCAGCAGAATGTTCTTTCATTTCTTTAAAAGTGATTTATGCTAACCCCTTTGAAATTTCCATTTACCCCTTCCATTATTAACATCTCTTCTGGCTCCTAGTCTCTCTGCTGTCTGATTTCCTGCTCTCTTCAGCTTATCTCTTGGGGTATTTTTTCCTAATTAGTAAGTAGGACCATATTAACTATTGCAAGTTTACATTATTTTAGCTGAGTTTTTCAGAGTTCAATCTTGCTTTCTATCTTCAACTTACAGACACAACATTTCAAATGAAAAGTCTGGACAGAAGATCCTCAAACTTTGTGAAATGAAGTTTCAAACTTTACTATTGCTTACCTCTGCATTTTTACTTTTGACACAGATTATTTCTTTACATTAATTTCTGGTATTTATAGACATCAATAATTTTATTTGCACTAGGATGAGGGATAAAAGAGGTTCCAAAATTTATGCAAATTGAGGGCAACTTTCAGATCTGCCAGATATAACCTGTCTGGAACTCTGGAGAAGTACAGCAGAACCGTTACCTTTGTTTTAAGGTAGACACATAACTGAAGAGGAAAACTATTTTGGTATTCATCTGAGATTTTTTCAGTAGATCCTAATAAAGTCAGGCATCAGACTACTCTCACATTTCCAAAGAAATTGAGTTCCTATGTCACTTAGTCTTCTTTCATAATTCTAGTATCATTTTTGGTGTATCTTTTATCTAGTCATAGACAATGTATACTCCCCAAATAAAGTAGGAAACACTCAATTCATATTTATTATTTATTAGAAGGAAAGATTTAGTTATTTGAGTGATAACATTGAAAAAGGCCAAATCTAAGATAAAGCCAGTCTGTGGTTTATCAGTTTGAATGGGGAATATCTTTTAAAGTTATTTGTATTTTGTATTGCTCTACTCAGCAGTTTTTGAGGGTTAAATATTTTGAGGATTTACGTGCAAGAAATTTAGGTTCTTTTCTAGGATCTCCCAAAGGCCTTTTTAGTGACCTTGGGCAAGTTCATGGCAAATATATAATGGGATTGAACCTCATTTCCTCTTACAAAGGAAAGCAATGTGGCTATATGTGTAAATGTTTATATATTCATTTGAGATACTGCAAGAGAATACTTCTGTCAACCACAGAACGGCATTGTTTATTGGAGTGGATAAGACCGAATGATGAAGATGTTAACACTATCTACTCAATCTGCATACTTGTTAGTGTGACATAAACACAGCACTTCCCATCAAATACACTCCTCCTGATATGAATCAAGCTCTTTTATTACACTGTTCTACACCATTCATCAATCTGCCTCCCTGGCCTTGACTGCCAAATACAAAATACTTGCTGATTTTCAGGGATGTCACTTGACAGCAATCTGCTCTTGGTTTAGAGTAATAGGCTATCAGCAAAATACACACGAAAACAATTACAAACATTTAGAAGTGAATTCTGGGTATACACTTTGTACCAGAAATACAATTCTGATACAAACTTCTGCAATCAATGGGGTTGCACTGGGTATATGCACCAAATTTGGACCTTCATTCATCAGTAGAAATTATCTAAAATGTTCGTAGAGAATGACTATGTCACTGTTAGTTTTACTGTCAGACACAGGAGAGTCTATTGCACTTGAGGATTTTTATCTGTCCTTGAATACTGCATGATACTTGTGTTTTCTTCTTTATTTAAAACATCAACTGTTTTGGGTAGGCAGTCCATACCAACACAAGAAGTCTTCATTGCTAACAACGTATAGATTAGCATGGACTTGGATCTTAAGTGATCTGTAAACCCTATTGAAGAGAATAATCAACCCAGCTGGCAAACATTTTTGCCACTAAAGCTCAAGATAAGCAGTTTGGAGGTTTTAGTCCTGGGACCAAGACTCCTTGACACTCTGGAAAAAAAAACAACATTCTTTTTTCTATCATAGAATTCTATCAGAAAACCAAAGTGAAACTTTCTCTGCTTCATTGGCTTTGTTAATGTCATTCTAGGCTGATTAACCCATGTGTCAGTACCATGATCTGTTAAGGGATTATGTCCAGAGCTGTATGCCAAGTGTTGAGCAATCAGTCACCTTCACCTCGTGAAAAATCACAAAAAGTGTGTTATGTGTTGGAGGTGCAAAAAGTCAAGGTTTGAAGTACAGAAGCAGCTGTAAACATCACACTTTCCTAGGTGTTTCATGATGATAGGAATCCTGTTGCACTGTGAGATTATTGGCTACAAGGGTACAGTACCATGGAAGGTCTGTTAATGTTTATTGTAAACACATCTAATTGGATACACTGAAAAAATTGAAGACATGGAACAAATGTGAGAATCATTGTGTATTTTGTGCTCAAATTGAAGGAAAAATGATGGTAGAAAAATGATTTCTTTATTTTTGAAGGAATTGCTTTTTTCTTGAATGAAATAATGGCTCTTTTGAAGTCAGAGACACTAGATTCTCCTCTGGAACTAATGTTTGTGTAAAAAGAAAAGTGTGGTCTTTTGCTGTCGATAGCAATGTGGGACTTAGAAGATGCATAAATAATTTCAGAATATCTGACTGATTGTGGGCAAATTGCTGATACTCCCTGTGCCTGTGTTACTTGACTAGGAGGAAAATATTAACTTTCCTATCTCTGGTACTGCAAACTTCATCAGTTGAACAAGCTGTTTATTGTTATTATGTGTGTAGTAAGATTATGTGTGTAGTAAGATGGGACTGTACCCTCTGTTGAAGGGTATGCAGTAGCAAAACTTTAGGAAGATAATGGCTAGGGAAAAAAAAGGATAAGGTTTAATTCAGAGGCTTTAAATCCTATGTTTTCATTTTTCCTTATTCTCCTTCCTCAACTTGAGCCCATGTATGCACAATAACTTGGTATTTTGTTTAGGACTTCAGGGACCACAGGACCCAAACGGTACACCCCACTGGCTGTTCAGCTCTAAGGCTGATCTATAACTCCACTAGAGGCAACAATACTATTGTTACCAAAGGACATTCCAAAGAAGCTCTGTGGCTGAAATACGAATATTTTTTATATTTTTTTTTAAATAACCAATTCTAGAGGAAAGACAACAAACCTCAATATTTAACAGTTAATGCTAATCTTCCATTAATTGTTCTATCTGACTGTTTCATCTTCAAAATTTCACATTACTAATGGTCAGCTTTAAAATCTGAGATGTAATTATCCTCTAACTCATGTGCGCTGAAGTGTCTTTTGTTTCTCACTGAGAAGTTGAGGGCTATAATGGCAGATGCAAGTAGAGGAACACATTGAAAAATCTGTTTTTATATTTTCATTCCAGTTCTTACCTTACGTAATTTTTACATGGTCTCCTTATGTGTGGCTTCATGATCCATTCTCATTTGAAAACCACCCAAGATTTCAAACTGGATTGGATTTGGTCTGTCTCCCTGCTTTTTTGATAATATAATTTGAAGGAACGGACCTGGAAATACCTATATTACTGTATATTACAGACAATAATTCTCTGTACCTCAGTTTCTAATCTGCATAATGGGAATCATGATGTGTCTTTTATGCAGCAGGATGTATGGGTTAACTAATGAACTCTGGAAAAATTATTACTGAGTTTTTGAATAAAAGTGCTATCTGTACAATAATTGCAGAAATGTTACAGACTAACTGTGGTCTTACATCCCAGACTGTTTGAGGACTGACAAAAAAAAAAAAAAAGAAAGATCAGCTTAGCATTTCAAACATCCCCTGAAGTGAGAGGGCACAGAATGATCTAGGAGATGCTTGATTTTTAGAAAAAAGCTGATGATAAAGTTGTACAGCATCAAAGTTATTCTTGGTATGCATGAAAACTGATCTTCTGATATTAGTTTGGAAAAAGTTGAGATAATTCAGTTCCTACAAAGTATAAATTGATGACAAATGAACAAAATGAAAGACATTCATATCAGTACTCTAGTTGTTTTGATTCTCACATTGATGCAAACAAAACCTGTTAAACCATTTGCAGTCTGCCCATGTGTGTCATTTCTCAGTATAATAGACAGCTGAAGGGTTTGATTTAAAAACACCATTTAGATAGGAATTATCTGTTGGTTTAAGGTTGTAGCTTTTGGTTTTCATTTTCTCCTTAGGGGAAGGAGAACACAGATGACCAATGAAAAAAGGTCTGTTCTTCTGTTCAGAGAAGAGCTGCTCTGCCTATCTGCTGCGAGTTCAATAGCTCGACTGCGTTTGTTTTATTAGATATATTTTTATTTAATCACTGGGCTCAGTTTTAATCTTTTATTGGTTCTTTTCCAGACAGTGCTCTGGAGCTGCTTATTAGCTCTATCCTTGTAATCCTAGATTTTTGCTGCTAAACTGTTAAGTGGAAATTTAGCTTTAAGAATTGTGGCAATTCATGCTGGCTACAACTGTGTTATCTGTACAGCTGGCTTTATATGATCCTTGATCCTAGTGGAGAATTGAGAGTTGAGAAAGGTGGATTAGGAGAGATGCTGGACAGCGAGTGTTGTTCACAGCTGGCAAAGTGAGCATTTTATTTTAAATGCAGCTCTAATGGCCACTGAGTGCATCTGATGTCAGGACAGCATGCAGGAGAGGCAACATACAGCAGACACCGTGAAACTCCAGCTGGTGGATAGAATTGAGGTCATTTGGGGAATTTCTTAATTTACTGTTAATTTTTCTAGCACTGAATTGAGATTCTGCCATAAACGTTCTTAGTTCAGTTAGCATTTTGGTTCAGATTGCAAGTGAAAATAATCCCATCACCTTTAAAATCTAATGAAAAAGGAACTCACTGCTAGAATTTATAGTGGTATGTTGAATAGACGAATTCTAGTGGGAAGACAGAAAAATTATTCCCCAAGGGTCTCTGTCCTGGGAAGCCTTTAAAAGGAAAATACATGTAAGATTAAAGTAGATCTGGGTGACTTTGAAGGTGACTTTATCAAGTGCTCATGGGAGACTGGTGGGAACCTTGTTAAAGGATGTGGTCTGGAGAAGCAAAATAGCACTTCTTGCAGCATTGGTATATACAGCATGGTGCTAACTGATCAAGTGCACCTGACTAGTATAGCTGGGAGCAGTTCTCATCTCGGAGATAGAGGGTCCATCCTCACCTGGACTACATAAATGAGTCCTGTTTGGTTCAGTACTAAACATAAATGTGGTGACACGAAACCCAACACCAAAGCACAGTGGGGCAGGAAGTGTGGCTGCTGTTGAGATCTCCACCAGTGAAGAAGCACCAGAGCCACCACTCAATGTACTCATAGAGAATTCAGATAGTGTTGTCACTGTTCACTGTGTTAAAATGGTGTATTGATCTTTGAAATATTTGAACTTTTTCACATTAAGTAATGCATATTTTATTTATTTATTTATTTATGTTATTTATCATCTTCCCCAATAAAAAGGCAGCTCTTGAAACATGGACACCCAGAACGTGCTATGGAGGTTTTCCACTACGGAGGTTTAACTTGAGCTGCAGTGCAGTCGTGTATGTGACTACAGAAACTGCTAAGAAAGCTGGATACTACCAGTATGATGTTAGGCTGTACAGGACAAAGTTATCCTTACTGAATTCTGTGTTGTCATGGATACATTGCCATTGGTACCTGAGCTAGCTAGTTTAAAACTAGCTCAGTCATGTCAGTCGTATTGCGGTTTCTGCAAAGTTTTGGTCTAGTCTGAAAGTGAACAGAATAAGGATCTTGGATAGTACAGAAGTGTTGGTTCTGAAGCAGCAAAAAGTCCTACTTTTCTTCTCACATTACCTTTATCTCTGATACTACTGGTTTAATTCTGAGATTTTTTTTTTTTGGTAAAAATTTTATTGTAAAGCACTACAGGACACTCTTAGGCTAAGATCTTTCATGTGGAACACTTATTTGTGTTATATATTGGACAATATTCTTCATGGAAAAGTACTTTTGCAGTACTTTATTCCCCATGACTCTCTTATTCCACCAAATCTCAACGTAAACATTCTCGGAGAAATATACTGTAAATAGTTGTATTTATTAATGCAAATGGAAATCACACAGCTAAATCTCCCTGCAGTGGACTAAATATTTACTCTCTGTGTAGATTTTAAGTGTATTCAAGGACAGAACATCCATTCTCAATGTTTAGAAACAGTAAAAGGTGTCATTCAAGAGCTGTGGACATTACCTTATTGTTGAGTGGGAGAGTTTAAAACTAATATGAAAGATTAGAGTGGGTTCTAAAATTTAAACATTACCTACCTTAAAGTATTTTAGTAATTATGATATAATGCTATCAGTTTCTTGGTTATCTATTAATTCAGCAAGTATCGAGGAGGCCCGTTATACATAGTACAACATATTAGAAAACATTCAGCTGAGTGGAACAGCCCCTGCTTAAAGAGTTAATAGTCTAAAAAGGCCAAATGGACCAAAATTTAGGGGAAAACATGGATGCCAAAGGAAGTAAAATTTCCTGTCAAGGTCATAGAGCTAGTCAGCTGCATTGCTTGTTAGTCCCCATCTAGCACCTAACACACAGACCCAGACAGCCATAGTTTAAACTGAAAGTGCTGAACAGCCACTCAGGCCAACCGTAAGAATTTGCTTGGGAGCAGAATCGCAATGACAGGGTTACATGGCTCCCAGCTTTACTGTGGCTCTGCTTCTGGCTTTCCAAATGGTGCAGGAATGCCTGTATCTTTCATTGGCTCTGGAGGTCTCTTCTTTATGAAAGGGTGTCGGGAGATATCTGCACAAGCGCAGTAGCTACAGCATGAACCAGTGAGCATGTCAGCAGGGGCTGGCGTGGACTCCGCGTACACCTCAGAGCAGAGACTGACCTGCCCATCTGCCAGGAAGTGGGATGCCAGGTGTACCAGGTACCCCAACCCAGCATGGGGCCCCTGCACCCCAAAGGAGGGCCTCTGAATGGATTTAACTTGTAGAAGAAACTGCTTTCCCTTTGGTGATATTCGGAAGATGACAGTGGGAAAATCATCAAACTTTACCCAAAGTGAGACTGTAATTCCCTTAGTTGCAGTCTAAGCTTCCCGCTCTTGACGGGATAAATCAATGCTATTGTGTTTAAAGATAAATGGCATAGCTTTGCATATACCTGTGCTAGCAAATGTGTCTGCTGCAGCTTTTATAGAAGTAGTGACAAAAGGACAAGACTGGAGTAGATTAAATGTGGAATAACTTGCTGAGCTACAGCTCACTGAAACCAAAACCCTGTCTTTGATTTACTAAGCCAGGAAAATAAATTATAATTTAGACTTGCTTTTCTCTTCCTTTTGGGACTTTGGAAGGCTAATACTTTTATAATAACTGTTTATTGAATGTCTGACTTCATGATCCTGACCTAAGCACTGAACAGGAGACCACTAGAGGAAATTTATGCCTCAAACCAGCATAGTATCTCAAACTATTATTGAATTGTAGCACTACCATATAGCTCACTATAAAACTTGTAACAGCAGTAAGTTCTTTGCAGCTCTTTCTCTTTAAAATCTCCTGATACACTTTTAAATCAATTTCTAATGGGAAAACCTTTTCCCCAGGACAGTAAATAAAATGTTTATGGAGAGGAGAATCTTCTCTTGCCCCACTGTGTCTGAACAATCAGGAATTGCAATAGATCAGGACTCATTCACTTTCCCTTTGACGAAATGATAACTAGGTGTATGCTTGATGGTAGCCCTGTCCACCACACAAATCCTTCTGTGGGCTAGATGCAAATATTCATAACTCTCAGAAGTGTCCTTAAAGTCCATCCTGCCATGGGCAGTAGAGCTGTGTTTCTCTCAGCTACAAAATACAGAGGAAAGATTATGTAATTAATAAAGTTTTCCTTTTGTGGTTACTGTGGAACAGTAGTTGTAAAACCTAGGAATACAGGGAAATGCAGATTAATCTCCAATTTCTGTATTCTGCTCCAATATTTTAAATAAGCAATAGTTTAATATCAGCTCTGCATCTGAAACCAAACGTAAAACTCAACCAAACAACAACAACAACAAAAACACACAAAAAAAATCATACAGCACCTCTACATCTGCAATAACATTGAGCTAGTTTGTTAGTAATGAAAATAGCTTGAAGGGTTTGGAGAGGTAAATTGTATTCCTAGGTAAGTGAAAAGTGCCAGTATCTATTTTTATTACCTGGTTTGCTCTGAATCAGGGAAAACCTCTGATCTGTTTTTAACAAGCTAAACTACAAATGTAATCTAAGTAAGCTACGTTTCTTATTCATATAAGGTTCTCTCTCTGCAAAAGATTTAAAAGCCTCATTTCTTCTATATTATTGTATAGTGACTGCTTACCTGGATTGTAATTTTTTTTTATGCTAAAAAAAAAAGATGAAGAAATTATAGTTAAACATGTTTGTTAAAGGAAAGAAGTTGTTCAGTACAGATTAAATTTTTAGGGGATTTTGATGTCCATTTCTAAAAGCACGCATAGATAATAATTCAGAACCTTGCAGTCCAGTCAGGTCTGGCTGGTAGAAAGTATATCCTGCCTCCAAAGCAGTATCCTAAAAGTCAGGTTGCTATCAAACTTTGTAAAATCCTGTTGCAAATCATGAAGTTGTTAACCTTCCCACAACCTATTTGTTTTTTACATTTGAAAAATAGTCTTTTCTCAAAAATGGATTAATTACTTTTCCAAAACTATTTTTAAAATGACATTTGGATGGAGAGCTTAATCTCAAATATTTTAAGTGGAGTATAACAAGAGTAACTGCAAGATAGTTACATTGAGAAGTGTTTTGTAATATTAACTATGGATATTGCTATGAGCTCTATCTATACTGAAAGTGACATAAGTAAAAAGGAAATTTCATTCTATTTTTTATTAATCTTAAAATGCTCCTTCAAATAGGATTAATTTAATTTGTTTCTGTAAGAAAACTTTACTGGGCTATAAGGCTTGTGATTTAATGAACGAATTTCTGTTTAAAAAGATTAATTTTACCTTGGGACTTCAGCAAAGACTCTGGCTCATTGTGCTCTGCAATAGTAGTATATTTCATAGCTAAGGGCTTTGATGGGGAGCAGCCTGCCCTCTACTCTGGAGAATGCCTCTCAGGGGAATGTTCACCACAGTACTTGAGATGATAACCACTTCCAGAGAGTGTAATGGATGACAAAGCAAATGGAGAGATAGTTTGACCCATGCCAGTTTGAAGGCTTTAAAATTGCTGACCTTACTATAAACTTACAGTTGGATTTTTTTTTTTTTCACTCCTCTGTGTAGAAAACGGAATACAGGTGTGCTGTGATTTTTATCAGAAAGGCTTGCAGCTACTTATCCTGTAGCTTCTGTAGAAGTAGAATTTCTTATGTAATGTGTCTTGTTAAACACAGAAATATAGATTACTGCCATGGAGTAGTTGTCATGTGAGAGATCATGTGGTAGAGAAATGGTAGAAAATCTTTATATCACCTCATGCTGCAGTACGCTCTTTATATAATATGCAGAGAGGTAGATGTATATACACATTCATTCAGCTTATTTATTTATCTATAGACTTACTGAGCATAAAGCTGAAGATGTAGTATTTTTAATACTTTGATAGGCCTAAATGTCCATAACTATAAAGGTAAATGGCCTATGAAACGATATGCTTAGCAACTTAAAAGGAATAATGTGTTTAGAGACCCAATGAAATAAGAATGAATCCATCAACAGAAGACCTACTTTAGAGAAAGTGTTTTCTACTAAATTATTATTTTCTACAGAACACCAGGAAAGCTGTTATTCAGTTAGATAAAAAGCCCATTAGAGAGTTGAAAGGCAGAGGGTGGAGGTGGGGGAGGAGTGCCAAATATGCATTTTAATTACTTGAATTAAAAGCAGTGAAAAAAATTCCATTTGGCCAAGCCAGCCAATATTTGGTGTAATATAAATAGCTAAGGAATTCATAGAGTAACGAAGGTAAGTTGGGATTTCTGAGTGTCTAAATATGGAAGTGGTGTAAATGCCTATTTGAAAGAAAAAAAACCCCAACATTCGGAGGTTTTAAGTTTGCACAATTAAGATGTTATTTCATTTTCTTTTGTGTTTGCTTTCATTACTAAGCTCAGATTTGTTTCAAAGCATTTAAAAATGCAGGAATCAGTGGGAGAGAGTGAAATGCTTATATTTATATCATCTGAGTATTCTGTGAGTAATTGCAGAAGTGGCAGTATCTAAGACATGAGTATGAAAGAAAACCTTACAGTAATTTGAATAGTAATATACCAAACCACAACAAGACACAAAATGTATGTGCTATACTAGATATAGAGAGTCAGCTAGTTCTTAAATGTAGAGGTATCGTTTCTGCCTGAGGCAGTCTCCGAGATGCAAATATTGAAACTGGGGAAACATGCTTGGAAAGTAACCTTTATGTCTGCTCTGTTCTTAAAACTTTCTTCTAACATCATTTGTTTACTGCCTTCCAAGACAGGACAGACTATGCAGGCAACTGGCCTAATCCCGAGAGGTCATTCCTATGTCAGCTTCTTACATTACTGGGAATATCAAGCTCTAAGCTTGCAATAATTTCAGCAAAACAATTAAGTACTAGGAATCTCCATCACACTAAGTATTATTCCTGTACCTAAAGCTAGACAGGCACTCAATGTCTCTGACAAAGCAAGGACATGAAGTACGAGATTGTATTACTTGAGTTAGAGTAATTGATCTCCCGGTTGTCTGTTTTCAACAGATTTTGGTACTTTTTATACATAAACCACTCTAATGAAACATAGTCGTCCATTTTTGGCCAGTCAGTAGAGATTTGTTTCTTTTAAGACTAATATTTCAGAATTAAATATCAGATCCATTTCAATAGTATATTCAATTCCAAATATGAGCATACCCGTAGAGAGTGAGAATAGAGGGAAAGGTCATATGATATCATTAGCTACAAGGTTTGAGAAGCAGGCTGAAGAGAAGGAACATTACTTGGACAGGAGCCAGATGTCTGCACTTTAGTGAAAAATTTTTCTTGAAGTTCTCAGTACACTATTTCTCCTTCCATTTGATAAGGGTATTTGAGGATTGCACCATCCTCAAACCATTGCCCAGGTTTCCAATAGTTAGAAATACTGGCGTTGAGCTTCAAAGCAATCAGACCTATAAAGACATGATCAAATGGTTAATTAACATATACGTTTGCCCCCATCCTTCATTTAGAGAATGAAAATGTTCTAATAGGATGTATCTCTTAAATGATGTAGCTATTATTATATTATTTCTAGTTATGTAATGAGATTTGATATTTCAGGTCTATTCAGATACTTTTCAGGGTTTTTTTGATACAAAAGCAGTTTGGTCCCTCAATGTATCTAATAAAGTGAATTCATTGAGATGATGTGTTGAAGATTAAAGAACCGAATCTTGCAAGTATTACAGTCATAAAACATGCTATGTAATAAAACTGAGAAGTATTTTATAGAATGATTTAGCATCTTTGGTAGTCAATGGAAAGAAACAAATGAGATTGGTCCTAACGGTTTTCCTTGAAAATCAAGAAGCCAAAGTGAGTTAAGAAGTCAGTGTGAACAAGGCACATAAGAGCCTTAAGCCTCTGTAACGCAATGTAGATGCTTGAAAGCGTTTCTGAGGTAAAATTGGCAAAGTAAGCTGCATATCAGCTGATGGTCTAAGCTAACCAGTCCACTGAAAGACATGCCATTAAGTCAGATGCCACATCTTCCTAAAGAAAGCAGTTAACTGCAGGACATCAGTTAGCATCTCTATAGGACTCTGTACTTGAGCTCTGTAGATAGGCTAGCTTGGAGATCACCACGCACCTCTCCACCCTGCAGTGACAGATATTCCTTTGGTTTCCAAGTTTTATAGAAAATTCCAAAGCATAAAAGATGTTATATATTCCCCACAATGTTTATTCATTTCACATAGTAGCTTCTACTACTCTCACTGCTTTCCTCTTGCCAGCTCTTTTTAAAAATGTAACCTACACAATTGCCTTCTTTCATTATAATCCAAAATTTATGAATAAAAGAAAATGACTGCCTAAAAAAATAATCAAAGCACTTGGCTGACTATTGGGATATGTTGTTACAAATCTCTTTGTTTGCTGTGAAAGAGCTTGTCTTTTCCTTCCAAATGCTAGCCTAATTTTAATAATAATGATTTGAGCTCTCCTTTCTTTTTTTTTTTAAAAAAAAAAAGCATTAAATTAAAAAATGAATATGTTCCAGCGGTCAAATCTGTTGATGGCAAAACATACTTATTCTTAATGGGAGTATAACCTTGTTAAAGGCTGAGTGAAAACTGAATAATGTCCTTACAAAGAGAGAAACAATGCAGCTTGTTTCTGTCATAAATGGGTGAGGGGGGGTGGGGGGGAAGTGTGAGCTATAAACAAATCTGTGCAATGGAGGCAAGCTTAGTGTCTAACAGCATAACTGTCTTGTACAAAGGAATGACTGCAGGAGTAGCGACTGATAGAAATGGATGACTGGCAGAAGAGAGGCTGCTGTGGTGACCCTTGAAAAAGCAGTTTTCTTCCTTTAGAGACTGTGCTCCTCGGTATCCTTGACTGAGGAAATAAATCAATGCACATTTCCTAAAATATATAACCACAGTTTTTCTAAATAGGAACTAAGCTTTTGAATATCCTTTAAGCATGGTAGGTAGAAGCTACTGAATCACACAGCTGAATAATCTGCAAACCTGATTCTTAGGCGGTAGAAGAGGGACTTTCTCTGGAACTGTGTTGATTTACATGAGATGACAATCAGTACTTTAACTTCTGCAGCATTAGAAAACAGTAATAAGTGTGTCAAAAAACACTTGGATGTTCCTCTGCAATGATAAAGAATCACTGCTATTTCAAATTTCCTATCTGAAGTTAAAGCAAGTACATAAAATAAGTGAGCTAAAAGTATTTATTTCCCACAGACTTCAAAATGAGCTTAGATGTGGTGATGTTGGTTTATATTTTGAATTAAAAAGAGAATTTGAATGGAAACGGAGAATTTTTTAAATTAATATTTTTAATTAATATTTCTGTCTTTAAAGAAAAGAGGGAGAGTGTGGAGAAGTGTTAAAAATTAAGTATGTGGACACCCAAACATGTAACCCTAGCATTTACGTATGAAGTCAAAGCTGACTGAATTGCAGATGAATTGTAGCTAAAGACCTTTTTCTCACAAATTAATTTTATTCATGGAGATTTAGACGGTGATTAGTAGTGAAAAATTGTATTGCTTCCATAGATCCCCTTACAAAAGTAGGCAGATACTCGCTCTGCAGGCGGAGGCAATAAGCGGTTCACAATTGCAGAGGGATGGGCAGGGATGCTGGGCTATGCCAGCTGCAGTGCCACTTTTGGCGTTCCTCTGACCGGAGCTTGAAGTTCTGACGCTGGACCACCCAACAAGCAGCACCTAATCATGCTTGATCATGAGAGTGTTTCACGGTGAGGCTAGAGAGTAAAAGCTGTGATATGTAAGTAAACCTCCAAAAGAAACATTATTTTTTTGTAAACTATAGTTGAGCATACGGAAGCTCAGTGTTTAAAGGGACAGTTATCTCAGTATCTAAGGAAGTATTCAGTACAACAGGATGTAATTATTTCTATGGTAACAATTTTTTCCAGATCAGTGGATACAATGCTGGTTTCAAACTTGTGTCTGTAACTTGTAAGTAGACTTATTTATCCTCTATTTTCTCCTGTATTCTCAATCACCACAATGCAGCTTGTAAAGAGCACTTGTAAAGAGCACAGTACAACAATTGATGAAGCATGTGGGTTCAATGATTCATATATTGACACAATGACTTAAATGAAAACTAATTAATAATAATAATAATAAAAAATAACAGTTTGCCCTCTATAGCTTCTTTCATCAGAGAAGCTTAAAGAGCTTTGCAAATATTAATTAAGCCTCAGAACACCCTGATAAGCATCTCTCTCTTCTTCTTATTTTTTTCCTGTAACTAGTATTAATTTCTGGATTACAGTGAATCAGAACTACAAATCAAGAAGAACTGGAAGAGAAAAAGCATCTTTGTACTCTTTTAAGGTTACCCACAGAATCACAGCCTGCACCAGTGAAACCAAAATGCTGCATTTGATAAATAATTTGCAGAATAATCTATACACCTGCCCTGCACCCTTGTTTTCATGAAACATTTCTTTGGTCCACAGTGTGTGCAGCCATCTAATCGGATTTTTTTATCTACATATAATCCTTTCCGAATCAGTAAGCTGTATTGATTGTTCTTGCTATTACATTTACATTCTCATACACAGATTTAGTCAAAGTGAAGTGATTTTTTTATTCTTATTTTAAGAAAGTATTCCCCAAAGCTTAATAAAGAGTTCATATATTCTAGTGGGCAGAAGTCTGGAGCTGGTCTAGAAGCTTGAGATCTTATTCTATTTGCAAATGGCTTGAATTATAGCTTTGGAAAAATATTTTAATCTCATAACTTCAATTTCGTACTTTGGAGAAGATATAAATAGTATTTGTTTATTTTCAGGGGTTCTAGAAGGATTATTTAAATGTTGTTTCAAAGAGAGTGTAGCTGAGGGCTACTGTCTCAGAACAGGACTGAGGCAACTATCTCTTTATCGAGGCATTTATTTATTATTCCCTAATTTTATGAACTTGGCCAGGCTGATTTGAGGCATTGTCCAGAGGACAAGATTTTGATGAGCTTTTTTTCTACAACCTTGTCAGCAGCCTCATCTTCCTAGCCTCACTTTAATCAACTAGAAGAATGCAACAACGTTAATTATTTTCCAGTGTAAAGCCAAAACTCATCAGGCTTACAGCAAGTACACAGTGTCATTTCCCAAGTGCTGTTTTCTTTGTTTCTTGGAATACCAATTCCCATTTCACGTTGCTGTTCCTCACCTCATCATCCTTTTGTATTTTGGGGCCTCATACAGTTCTTCCAATCCAACAACATCACTGCTGCCTCTAATCATTAGTACTACTTTTTAAAATGCAAGAATGAGTTGGAGCAATCTCTGTGGTCTGACCTGGTGAAAGGTAGAATGTCTAAATTGAAATTATTCACAGAAAGCTGTTTCATCTGGTTTGTACTGTTATTTCAGATAGTCAAATGACTTCTGCTCAAGTAAGGGTAACAATATATGCCACTGGACAAGCTGCATGCGCTTGTTCAGAGCTGTGTGAAAATCCTTGATTTGGCAGTCTCTCTGCCTTCAGTCACATTCGTTCTCATCTTCTGAGTTTTACGCAGAATTTCATTTTCAAACTGAACTTGAAGATCTTAAACTCTCTTGAACAGGGAAGCAAATGCGAGAAGGGGAGGTGAGGTGTGTTTTAGGTAGCCTATTTCTCTGACAAATATTTGTCACTCATTTGAAAGTTACACGTAATTTAACAGGAATTTGAAAACGTGATTTCCTACCAAGGTACCTCCTGCAAGCTGGCTCCGTGGCACAGGTTCTGACACCGTCATTTACAGCAGCTCTTGACAAGAAGTAAGAGATGTAAACATGTTTGTCCAGGTTCTCCTGTGGACAATTTTAGAGAAACACAATGTTGCTTAATTCTAATGAATTATATTCAAATATTTGATTAGCCACTGCAGAATAAAATTGCAGATGGTCTTTTTCAAAGCAGGAAAATATTTGAAGTTTTTTTTTCTATCTGTCCACAAGCCCAGAATGAAGATTCTATTCAGGACTGATGCTCTTTGAGTGCCTGAGCATTGGGCTGTAGCTTCCTAAAATTTCTTCCTCCTCTGGGCAAAAGCTACATGTTTAGCAGCCGCTTATGAACATAATAGCCAGCTAATGATTTAGTCATCTATTCCCCAAAATTTTGTTTATGCTATAAGATAATATAACATTTGTTTGTAACTCATTTATAAAATTCACTATTTTGGCTGAAGTACCTTAGCAGAGCCATCTCAGCACTTCCTTCAGGCTTCAGGTTTCATCACTTTGCTACTACTGTGGACTAATTAGCCTTTCCCAACAGAATGCTGGTGCTAGAATATGAATGAAGTCCTGCAGCATTCTCTTTCAAGTGTGGGATCACTGGGTTAATCTCTACATGAAACAGTTTGGTTACTGAATGGAAGAGCTGCCATGTGAGCTAAAGCTGGCAAAGTCAATATATTTTAAGAGATTTAGTAAGACACACTCTTCAAAAGTAGCTTCACAAGAACTGTGTGGTCTGCAATAATTTAATAAATCTGAATTACTTTTATATCTAATTGGAGTGCAGCATTAATTTCCATCCTTTCCATTTGCTGGATAACAAAGACCTAAAGTAATTGAGCATAATCCTTCTGGGCTGTCACCCTGGGAGCTGGCAGAGCAGGGAGGGTGCTACTTCAAGAGTTTTCCCAATATATGCCAGCTACTACAGAAACATTAAATGAACCTCAAGTTATTAACCTGTAGTTTCATCATCTTTTCTGTGACAGAGAACAGAAGCCTGATGTGAGAGGCTGTACACGGTGCTCGCACAAGGGTCTGAGTTTGGCACCAGTAGGGACCAGATTCGATTTGGGAGCTGAAGTTAACCTGAGGAGGAGGGGTAAATCCCCTCTCCACCACCATTTGGGGATTCATCCAAGGCTGCGCACTTGCTTTCCTCTGTCTACTTACTATTATTTGCATGTTTGTTCACTGTTGCAATTTTAAAATGCTGGTAACTGAAATCTTCTCACAAATGCCATGTGTCAAGTGTCCTAATGCTGAGATTCTCACCTGAGTGGCCTGGCTTTGCTGAATGTCCAAGACTGGCAAAGGGGCTTGCATTTCTGTGCGGGGCACCTGGGAAGTGGCAAGAAAGGAAGAAGCACGTCAATTGTATGAGTGTTTTCCTAAGGGAGAGCAGCCCTAAACTGGAGTTAGACACATGATTTGTGGCTGGAATGAAAGCTGGCTCCAGCTGAAAGCAGAGGGAATGAGATCCTCTCATGTCAGAAAGGAGGTGGGCATTTTTTGGTGGACAAGTATTCTCAGTGGTAGCTTGCTAAATACTGTTTCTCAGAAATTGGAATGTCAGTCATATTTATGTTTGTTTTTCCATTAAACGGTCATTGGCCTACCCAGCTATACACACACTTTATTGCCAGAAGGAGAAAACCGTAAAGCGATTACTTCATTCTAAGTAAATATTCTTTACTCTTATGCTTGTGCACTTTGAAATAATAGTTAAATAGCAGTGACTAAAGTGGGTCAAACTTGTTTTGCCTGATTTCCAAGGAAATTTAACAAAGGGGGTTCAGACATCTAACTCAAACATTACTTAGTTTACCTCGCGCTTAGAAAGGGCCATGAAAGAAGCGGCACGCTTAGAGACAAAAGGAAAAACCTGTCAAAAATATGAATAATAAAATGAGGGTAGCAGATAAGAAGAAGTTTTTAGTACTCGCCTGCCTACCTTTCCATAGGTACACAGACTGAAAGCAACCACTAGCTATCAGTTAAGTAGCCTAGTGATTAATTTTCAGCCAGAGTGCATCTTTCTGCCTGTAGATGATACCTAGTATTCAAAATATCAAATACCTTTCTTTCCTTTTTTTTTTTTTTTTTTTTTTTACCTCAATACAGACTAAAAATAAACGTTAGCTGCAAGGGGAAAGTTGCCAATAAGAAATCTTGCTATTTGCCTAGCACCAAAGTTTCATCCATCCATGTCCTGCTTGCTGTCTCACCTCTCCTGTCTTTACTGTTGCAGGGATGGAGGGCTTCCATGAAAGCACCCACTTTCACTTGCAGAAGAGGATAGATGAGAATTTCTGAAGAGGATTAAGATATGTCCTCTCCTACAAAAGTGAGTAGTATGAGCCCTCAACACCTGCGGCTGCAAGGGGTTGGGTAGAGAGGATACATTCTTGTGCTCAAGAGCTGCAGGACATTCTTTTCAAATAACTTCTCTTCCCTCCTCTCTCCACTTAGGTCCATTCTGACAAAACAGGTGAAAGAGAGATGGCAGCCTGTTCTGTATGGAGTAGCATATGTCTACTGGAGTAGCTATGGAGGGCTACACTGAAAGGCTGACAGAATATGCATAGCCAAGATACACAATTTCTAGTTTTCACCTTTTATTTTTAATTTATTTATTTGTTAGAGAGTAACAAATATACCAAAAATGTCCTGAGATGGGGTTTTTTGAGTGTTGTCTCTTGTTAGAGCTAATTTCACTACACTTGAAACATTACAATAAAATTTTTTGAATAATTTTTTTTTTACTAAATATTTTCAAAAGAACTATCTGTTGTGAATTCATTTTTTCCCTTTATGTTTTTCTCTAGCACAGAATGAAAACTTATTATATGGAACAAATATATAGGAACAATTAGTCTCCTTATTCAGTATGCAACATAATTTAGTTCTTCAATTATATGTTCTATAGTTTTGTATGTATATCTCAGTAGAAATTAACCTTCCATCAACATATGATACTGTAAGTCTACAGTGTTTGCATAACTTTCAGCCCGATTAGTAAAATTCTAAAGTCTGGTGATTTAGAAAACTTAATGTGTTTTTCAAAGCCATGCTAGGTGTGCATTAAGGTGGTCATGAGGTCAGCTGGAGTGTTGTTCATCTTGGCTTCTGTGGATGCTTTGAAGTGGAGCTAAGCAGGGATGATAGTACTGCTTTGTAGTACTATTGCCAGTTCTGCTGTTTTTCTTCCACTGTCTCTAAATACATTGGTATTTTGAAAATGTGCAGATCTCTAATAGGTAGCATTTTAGCCCTGCTAGATCCTGTGAAATAGTAGCAATGTTAGATAATGCTTTTTATATTTTGTCTTTAGTTTCTTGACTATTGTAATGAAATAAATTTGCAGATCTTAAATTTGAGCTGATGGATAAAATTGTACAGCTGAGGAGACACAAGACATACGACGGGTTTGAGGCTTGCAATAGGTCTGTTCAACTGACTGTGCTAAATGACTGAATATCATCCGGTAGTGAAATGGCGTTACAGGTCTAGGTCTAGTGAGCTGGCAAGCGGACGTTCCTTGAGATACTAAGAGATAGGAGGTTTTTGATAGGAAATATTATTGCACTATCAATCTGCAGATGTTACTGCAATAGATCTAGTGTCTTCTTTGGGGATTTAAATAGGAGGATTTAATTGTTCCACTTGAATTCATGTCATGCTTCAGCTTAATTTATAGAATTTGGAGAGAAAAAGAATGGATGAATCAAGTTTTATTATCTTCTACATTGCCAGGATTCCTAAGATGGAATTTTTTTCCTGCTGACAAAGGCCTCAAATCTGAACTTGATTTTTAACATTTTCATTGGATGAAAATGCAATTGACAGAGGGAAAATACTGCCTGAAGGAAAGGAAAAGAAGACTTCTGAAAAAAGAAAAGGTAATGCTATAAGCAGAGGAAAAATCAGCAAAACTCTAGTGGGACTCCTTGTTAAAAATAACGCTATCACATATTGAAAGGAAATTATAAAAAAAATAACCTTAAAACACGTAATTTCCAAGTACTGACTTTACCTAAGGGTGTAAAAGGAGAGGAGCTTTGAAGCTTTTACCTCTCTTCATAATATAATTTCATCAGATGTTTACCATTTTTAATCTTTAGAAATATATTTTTGTCTTAAAGTACCATGAGAACTACAAACAGGACCATCTTATTTATCAGTTTTCCTATAACTTTTATCACAAGTCACTGTTACAATGAGATTGAAAGAAAGAGTGGAAAAACTGTCCACACACCATACTATATGCTGTTTGTGGCAAGTGATTTATGAATAATGGTGTAGCATGAAATGGAAATGAGTGAATTCTGGCTGAAAATAGTAGGCATTTGCTGTTGTACAGAGGAGGAGAAAACACTTCTGAGGTCTCCAAAATCTCTTATGTGCAGCTCTGGCATTCTGGCAGGCTGATGAGCCAAAAGAGGATCAAACTATAGACACTGCAGAGGAGATAGCCTTGTGCACAGTTCCTTTGATGGTGTGCTGAAACGATAATTTGGCTAAATATTGGAAACATATCACGTAAGGGCTAAACTCTCTTGACTTTCAAGGGGCTCTGACAGCCTATACAAGCAGTGCATCTGGTTGCAACTGGTCTTTTCTGATTCTTTGGGTATGCATTCAGTTTCTTCCAGATTTAAAGTCTGTGTTTAGAACTAGATAAATTTCATGCACAGAGGAGAATAAAAAGACCCTTCCAATATCTTAAACTGCTTAAGGCCTTGCTTAAGCCTTATGCTTTGCATATTGCAATGAGCAGTTTCTCTAGAGAGATTCAATTCACTAATGGCATCATTAGCCATTGTCTCTGTCTCACGCTGATGCTACCAAATCAGTTATAAGATCCAGATGATGAGTTGTGCATACAAAAATGTGGAATATACAAAACAATGCTAACTCACAGTGTTTGATTTAAAAATGTGTGGTTAAATTTTTTTTTTTTTTTTTTAAAAAAGCCCTTTCCAATGAATATTCAGAAAGCTCTGTTAAAAACAGGATGAACAAAATAACAGAATAACTTCTTGTCATGGGAAGAAGTCACTATTGTCTTGCATTTTAGAAATAGTAGCATGGACACAATCCATCAGTCTGACACACCTACTCATCTATAACCTCTGAGTGATCCTGTGAAGTCTATAGCTTCACTGTTAAACGTGTGTGATACAGACTGTGAGCTGGAGCCTATGTAGGTATTACTGAAAAAAATAGAAGGATGCCATTGAGTGCACATGTATAATGCAGATGATTCTTTGCTTCATGAAACTGAATAGTCTGGAAAAACACAGTGTGTCAGGAGAGAGGAGATGACAAACAGTAAAGTGATTATATTTGCTACAATGTGTGTCATTTTAATGCAATACAAATATAAAAGTCATTTTTTTTAAGAATGTCTAATATTGATGTGCTCTTTGGCTGTCTGAGCAGGCACCTTTCATCCGACTTTTGGTATATTTTGGTTGATACTTAAATTTTCCCATTTGTAGTGAGAAAAACTATGGTACAATGACTTTATGGAGGCTGTAAAATATATATTTTATTCTTTCTTTTGAAAGGCTGCTCATCATTAAAGCTCTTAGGGCTTTACAAAAGAGTGCTCAGGACGCGAAACATGAGGTTTTAAGATGACATCGCTGTGCTGTAGAAAGTCTTTATAAAAGTGCAGGTGTAAGAAAAATTTGATCTGTGATTACCCTAACTGGTTACATTTGTTGGCTAACTTTAAAGCTTCTTTTAATCACAGGTCATGATTTTGATGTACATGGCTACCTTTCATCCCTTTTCCAAAATTCTCTTATCTGCCTTCTTTACATGCCAAAACCAGAATTTTCAGTGCTGCTCCACATATCAGACTTTGTTTTTGTGTACTCAGAAATAGTTTTAGAATTTTAACTTCAAATTATTTCATTTCAGTTCTATAAGGAGTGACTGAATCCTTGCTTTTAACCTTTGTCTTAATTTTTTTTTCCTATATAACCCTAAGATTTGTTTTTATTGCTCATTGAGTAATTTTGTTTCATCTGCTCATTACACTTCTAAAACAGCTAGCAAAACCTTTTAATGACTTGTTGTTTAAATACTAATATATTTCAAAATTTCAAAAAGGACCTGTATGTGGACTAAATTCTGCCATTTGGACTACCTTGCTGTGGATGTCTCTGCTATAGTGCTGATGTCTTCTCTTCTTGTCAAGTTTCCATCTGTCATAGCTGACACTCTTAATCTCATGCATATTGCTCTGATTTCACTGAGATTACTTTTAGAGTAAAATACAGTCTAGCATAAGGTAGGCCAATGTGATCACATCCCTCACTCTCTGGGAAGGATACATTCAGGCAGCAAATGGAGCATGTTTGCAATGAGTCAGCATTAGGGGACTTGAAGGCTATGTCACAAACCTGCTGAGGCTTGTGATCAAAGCAGTGGCTTGACTTGATTTTGAAGTGTGTGGCATAAAGGGCAACAGGCTAGATAGCCAGTATATATATAGAAAGCCATACTGATATGTCTTTTACACTTGTTTTTTATCTGGATTTTTCCTTAATTTTAAGACATGAACCTGTTGAGGGATTATTAGAGCTTTTTAAAAACCCTAAATCCTTAGTCTGTCAGTCCATACCATTTATGCTTTAATCCCTATGTTGTAATCATCCCTAACAACAGGAGCCTTAGAAAGTAACTGCCCATTAAGTGTTTATTGCAACAGAGAGGAAGTTATGCATTTTATTACAAGTATTAAAACCTGGGCCTAAATTTGGAAAATACACCTGCTCTGCAGGTGTCTGATTCATTCAGTCAGAAGTATTTGGTATCAGGGATCAACTGATAGAAATTAGAGAAACAACAGGTGGCTCTGAGCTTTTTTGTTTCCTTTTTTCTACCCAGTTGACAGCAAAATCCTACAATAATAGAGAGAGCTACAATGGCATCTAATGATTTTCTGTGAAGCAGGGAATATGCTTCGGCAGGGAACCAGAAGCCTTGTCATACTGATGCTTAATGTGCTAAAGTTTAAAATCCAAAACTCAGCAGTTGGTGACAAAGGCATGCTAAGGAAGAAACAGGTAGCCCTGCACTTATTCACCAACTAACGTTTTACTGAAATTTGTAACATCCTAATTTCAAAACACTCAATAACCTTAGAAAAATATGAAAAGGTTTATGCCAGTTTTAATCCAAATGAGGATTAAGGCCTGAGAAAGTTATTTCTTGGGCGTTATGTCAGACATCTTTGGCTGTTCAGTTTAAGCAAGTTTCCTAGGCTGCTGTCTTCAGTAATTTTAAATGAAAAACACTTCTTTAGTCTTTTTAAAACAAAATTTTAAACAAAACACATTATTTCATGTGACCAATTACAAAACAAGCTGTGGAGGAACAGAGTGACAGAAATGGCAGTCTTTCCACTAAGCTGCACTTCCCGGGATACCTCGATGCTGGAGTCAGGCTGTGCTCTCAGCTCTGCCACCTGCGGCCTCTCGTTTGATGGTTAGATACAAGGAGTTGTTCCTGATGGCATGGGCTGGTTTCCGCAAGTCACCCATCCAGGACAGGAGTCACTTGCTTAAATCTCAGGGCTAGTACCTTGTTAGATGGCTTTGGTATCCAGCTTACCTGCAGAGGGCTGGTAAATAACAACACAGGATGCAGACTATGGTGTGCCCCTCTGGGAAGGGAGAGAGAGGCAGGAGATCTCATCTACAGCATCCAAAATGGTGCTAAATGCTTGTGTTTTGGCAGCCAGGACCTGCATCTGGTTGTCTCTGACAGCAAGATAACATCATCAAAACCAGAAAAAGTATGCTTTGGACAGTGTTACCTAGTTTAGGTCACCTGTTATAAGCCTGAGATTAATTCTATCACCTTCTGCTAGAAAGAGGTCAGGCCCAAAATGTTTACCAAGGGTCTCATATATTTACTTCTTCCTTACAGAAAAAAAAAAAAAACAAACAAACCAAAACATCTTTCTTGTCTAGCTATTTATATGCATTTGGAAAATGTCACATTCCCCTGGTGCGTTCCTCCATTTATTCGCACCAAAATTCTCAGTCTGTATATCAATACCATTGCAGTGATATACATCTCTCTGAGTAAAAGACAAACATCTTTAAATGTATACTGTAAACGTGGAATGTTTTTGTTTTTTTTTTTGCCTTCTTTCTCCTACCTCCTGGGCTTAAATAAAGCACACAGCTATTAAAAAGACGCAGTCTCTATGCAGTACTTGCAAAAAATCCTTGCTATTTTGTTAGAATGGAATGATATGTTGACGGATTAAAATATATTTATACATGTCCTAATACATATAGATGTAAAAATAACCATGAGTACATATTTTTTTACATGTAAAAGTTTAGGGTGGTTTTTCCTGTGCTTTGACACTTGGCAAATATGGGATTTCAGTGTTCTAAAAGACCCGTCTACAGCAAGAGCTTGAACTCTTAAAATAGATGGTATTGTAGCTGCTGTTATAAACATTACTACCTTTGTGTTAATTACCTGATTTAGCAGGTTTCCGATATGGGAATGCCAGTTAGAGTTTCATGTGGAAAGAAACCTGTTTGTGATTTTTTTTCATTTCTTTGGCTGCTCCATGAAGTATATCTTCTTTTGTACTTCTCAAGCTTTGAGCAAAAAGTCTGGGAAGTCTGTGGAACACTAGGTACATAAGATTGTCACATTTAATATAATTCTTAATATAATTCTTAATATTTTAGTATTCTTATGGGTCTTGAATCATTTTGATGTTGAGGAATTTGCATGCATAACTCCTCATAAATGGTGTTGATAATATACCTTTAAATATTAGTGACAAATGGATTGATCCACTTTGGAAGATGATGTACTGATTTGAATAAAATGACAGGTGTACTTCATGCATGATGTAGAAAGGGTATGTTATATTTGTTGCTAGAGAGGCCATAGTCATTTGGTATCTCAAATACATTTCTTATACAAGAGTACACCTTGTGAAGCGAAAATCTGTAGGAATGACAACATGTTGGTATTTGAGAGTTGTGTTAATAACTCTCACAGCTCTTATGTGTATCTTGGATAGGTAAACCTTTTGCCTCTGTTTCTTTATTTGCAAAAATATATCTAATTATCCAATTTAAACTCAATAACAGGGTCCAAATGCAAACCAAATTTAAATACATTGCAATTAAACAAAATATAGTATTTGGGTTTTGATATCAATAAAATGGATAAATCATGTCATCAAAAGTTTAGTATATTTCTAGCTGAATTTTTTTGATATCTGAATAAATTTTTGAAGGTTTTTTGTAATTAGCGAAGCACAGCACTAGCAAGAACATTTATTGCATTACTTAACTCTTTAATGTCTAGCAACATAATAAAATCTGCAGAGAGGAAAGAACTATAGCTAGCCCATAGGGAGTAGTTGAGGTACTTACCTGGCATGTGGGAGACCTGTGCTCTGTGGCTTTTGCCATTCCTCTGAATCCCCAGTCAGCACCCTGCCCACCAGCCAGATATCCTTGGAGCTATTCTGCTTCTCAGGTTAACCTCAATCTCTCAAGTGTCACACAGCTGTCTCAACCACCTCTGCGGTTTTTTTTTTTCCTTTTGTTCTAAGAGAAAAAATAAAAATCTTCATTCTCTGTACAAGTGGGGAAAATACTGCAGATTCTTACAAAAAATTTGTCATAAAGCTCTGATTCCTTGGATAGGATTAGAGCTGACTCCTTTTTTCATCACGGGTGCTTGTGATCTGGGAACAAAAGCTCTTTTGTGCTTAATCTGCGTTAGATGTTTCTTGGGCCACAGTCGAAAACGTGTAGGTCAGGGAGTAAAGCTAACCATGCAATATCTGTGCACCCATCAGAAGCACTTATTAACACCACCTGGAACATTAACAAAGTGTAAAATTGAGGACGTGAATGTTGGTAAATTGAGAGGTCACTGAAGTTTTTATAGTGACAACAGTTTTTATTCTTTTGTCTTTTTCTTGCAGCTAGTAAGTGACCAGTAAAACATATTTAAGCAATAAGAATTAAGATGAATAAATAGTAAATATGAAGTGGAAATAATTGTATAAAAAAACTGAAATAGAAATACAACTAAAAGTTGGGACATCTGCCTTAGATCACTGATAAGTGGTGATCTAGCAGCAGTGACATTTTTGAATCCTGAAGCATTATACATGCTTAGGTTTTTCCGTTTTTAATTTCTTTAAAAGTTTATGGGGAGAGATAAACTTTCATCTCAGTTGATCTGAGAGATCTTAACATTGTGCTTTAATGTTAAATCAAAGATACAGTAACACTAAATTCAGCAGCTATACCTTTTCAAATAGGAGTTGTATTTTGTCGAATGATGTATTCTGTGAGGAAACAGTAGATTTTAACTAATGAATGAACTATTTTAAAGTGTTCACTTAAAAAAAAATCCTAATAGAGGTAAAAAAAAAATATATATAAGGACCTCATTTCAAATTATTGAAATGCAGACAGTAGAGGAGAAGAAAAACCTATGGGAAATCTACTTTTCAAGTATTCATGAATAATAGCTCAGCTTCTTAAATGGTTAGTACGTTGGTTTCCCATTGCAAACATGTGAATTACAATCCTTTTTTTCTGTTGACAAGCAGATATTATATGCTGATGATATCAGCCTTTCATTTCTTTACTTCTCTATGGAAATCAAGTCTGTTACACCTGCTGGTATGGGCAAGTGATTACAACACAAGTGTGGGATGAAGTGTATTTTCTGAGCTGTATGGAAGATTGTGCCTCTGCCTACAGTCTAGTGTTTGCTAACTTTGCTGATCAAGGAAACATTTGTTCATGGAGGAAAAAAAAATGAAAAGCCAGTCTTCCTCAACTAAATTGGAATAGTGATGCTGGCAAGATCAGACATTTACCTCTCACCAAGGACGATGCTTTAGGCTGAATTGGGAAAAGGGAAGGGTAATGGTTGGAAACGAAAGGAAATGTAACAGTAGATTTGTTTTGATCTTCATTTGTGTTATGTTTGGTTGGTTCTCAGAAGTTATTCTATTCAGATTGAATGATTTTGTGCTGAAATAAAAAGGTTAATTCATACATGGGCTTGATGGGTCCAAAAGGAGGAGAAAGGAGTAATATTTTCTGAGAGTGTATTGCCCAATGGAAGAGTGCTTCTGATCCTACTTAAATGAGCGAGACTTGACTTGGTGGGGCAGAAATCATGTTCTCAAGTTGTACAGGCTGTCCAGTGCACCTAATGTGCCTTTTGCAATTTCAGAGAGGAGAAATTCCATTCATTAATACTTGTAGCAGGCAATGGTGTGATTTTAATTGTGATTACATTTAGCATAAACAGCTAATTTCAAAATTAATGAGATCCTGTGATCATCCTTCCAACCTTTGAAAATCTTGGGACTAAATGAAAGACATTCAGCACATTAACATCTATATTCTGGAAGCCAGTATTATCACTTAGCATATTGTTTTGGTCAGGATGTGTAATCTACATAAACAGACACAAAATGAGGAAAACAAATATATCTGAAACGGTTATAATCTTAACCTAAATAATTAAGGTGTCAGGTTTTGAGTAACTACAGTGGGAAGTGTCAGTAAAACTAAGCATCTATATAAAACGCAGCAGATGTTCATACCAACCACACCAATTTTCCTAGGATTTATCTTTTTATTTCCTTTTAAGTACTAAACATATTGTTTAATATGTTATATGTTTAAGATAAAAAAGAAAACAAATACTCAATATTCAGGAAATATATGAAAGTTGCTCTCTTTTCTAGTGAGTAGAGAATGAATTTTATGTTGGTGATATGCATGTCTCCATTCTCAGGATCCGGTTTGAAGCTTCTTTACATAGCCTGATCTAAAACAGAAAAAACAAGCCTAGCATAACTCCTGAAGTAATTTCACATTATTCTCAAATTATCCATCACCTTATAATCCCTGTTTTATGACTGCTGTGCAAAATTACTCTCGTAGCTGTGAAGTCTATTTTCTTCCTTCATTTCAATTCCAAATAAAAAAATTGGTTTTCAGCATCAGTGCTATGTCGATACCTGGTCAAGCATTAAGGCTTTGTTGTTTGAACTAACAACAGAACTGCAACAGAAATTTATTTTCCTTTAACTGCTGAGTGCATGAAGAAGGGCTGAAATCATTAACCAAATGTCTTAAGTAGAAGTTAACTCACCTACAAAGTGATTTGTGTTTTTCTCAGATCTTTCAGATTTGAATACAAACAGGATTTTCTCTTGAAAGAAGGGCTGGCTGGTAGATATGACATGGTCAGATGCCTGAAGGAACAGTAATTAACCCTCTAGTATTGTATTGCACAGACTACTTTCCAACACGACAGCAAAAAAGTAAATCTGTCCTCATTATATTTTCATCGTGACGATTTGAAAAGCTTATCTCTCGCGCTTCTCCGCATGAAACGTCAAGCATTTTAAAATGTTAATAGGTCTTAAAGGGGATAATTTGATATACTTTTTTTGTGGCTTCTTTGAAAATTAACTGTTGTTAGCTTCTGTAGATCACTTGTATCGTTCACTTTGGTCAGTGCCTTATAACAAGCATACTACCACTAATTTATTTTTTTGTACTGTTACAAGCAGTCTTTCTGATACTGACTTAAATTTGCATCTTTGCCAGGTGGGGAAAATTACTTTCTGCTCCCTGTTTGTCTCCCTACTAGAGATCTTAGAATTTGAGTTTGATAAATTTGCACATTGCTCTTTTATTCCTTTGATATTTGATGGCTTGAGCACCTTTCGGAGACAAAAGGAATAAGCAAATTCTATGAATGTACTATTCTACTAGATAGGCTCTTATGCACGTCTGATCTTCTGTGCTTTTCCCACTTGGACGTGATGTTAAGCAAGCATGTCAGATTCCCTGTCTGTGTTTTCTGGTGCTAAGATAGACTTGTGTTTTCTATCAAGGAAAATACTATATATTGGTGCTGTTATGTATATGAATATCAAACTGTCATCAGCTATCTCTTCTGTTGCAAGATGTTTTTCAAGGTAAGTGCAAAAGTTACTGCAAATCAGGATGAAAAGTCTTTTGATTTTTTTTTTTTTCCTGCTATTATGTCTCTGGCAAAATGTCTTTGCTGTCTACTTTGGATGCATGCTTCTGGGCATATACCATCACATGAAGTGTTAACATTTGGTAGAGTCTTGTAAATTTAATCTGGTTTTCATGTGGGATGTAGAAATCAATAGGAAAATATATCTGTGTTTACCTAAAATGTTTTAACATCAAATAACAAAGGTCTATTGATATGGCAAATGCAGGACAAATTCAATAAGAAATGCAAAACGGTAGCATAAGGATTTGAAAATGTCCTCAAGTTGCACAATGTCATGTTAAATCATATTTCATAATGAGAGAATGATGCAATGATAACTGCAGATGATGTCCCACAGGGTAGGTGATTTGGGAACAAGTATTGGCAAGACTGTCTTGTCAATACTATTTTTTCCTACCATCGGTTCTGAGAAGAAAATAAATATAAGCCAGGTTAAGATCTATGCATGATTGTTATTTGGTAGAAATAATCTTTTTCTGGAAATCAGATGTAACTCTTGTTCTATACCAAGCTTTAGTTGTTTCCTTTCTGGATTTGATAGAATTGCTGTATAAAATTACAGATTAGCTATGTTGTTATATGACAACACGCTTCATTTTCTCTGTCCATTAGAATGACTGAAGTTGTTGTTTATATGCACCCTAAGGATGCATAGATATGAAAGGTAGAGATAAGTAGTACAACAGGGGCAAATGAGAACTTAACTCCATCACATGGTATTTTTCTGATTTAAGTAGTAGAAAAATAAAAAAGCATTTGCAAACAATGTAAAATTTCTTCCTTTGTAAAATTTCTCTAGCCTTTTTCTTCTCCCAGCCAGTTCCATTAATTTACTGAGTATCAGATTGAAACTTTGCTAATGCCTAAATTTTCCTTCTTCAGTATTCAAATGTTGCCTTCTAACTATAGGTGTCTATTCAGATACACACTTAGGCAGAGAGGGTTATGAAACTGGAACTCTTTTCAAAAATGCAATTAAACTATTTTGTAAAAATTCTTGGAAGTATCATGGTCCGCTTGGATCCAAGCTTGGGAACAAAACTTTACGCTTTTGGAAGCACTTTTTTGATCTTTTTATTTGCTTTGTTTGATTTAGTCTTTGTTCCATTTATTTGTGTTTTGTTATACTGAACAATGTCACTAAAAAAGAAAATTAGTTTTAATATTGAGTCGCTATGCTTCTTACAGTACTACGGCAACAATAATGAGAATCTCATTTATTATGTAACTCCTTTTCATTTCACGTGTTCTCAAAGTGCTTTTGTAACTTGAACTTTATATTGGGCTTAGTTCAACTCTTCCTGGCTAAAACTTCCACTAGAATCAAATAAATAATATCCTTATTTGTTTAAAAAAAACAAAAAAACAAAACCAAAAAAAAAAAAGCAAGCAGATCTTATTCAGATAGGAACTTACAGAGGAATTTAGGAAAGAAGGGGAATTTCTTTTGTCATTTAAAATTCAAGTACAATGTTGCACATACTCTGAAAATGCCACAAAGAATTTTAATGATCATGGAAGTGCACACTTTCATGTAATGTCTTTTCCAATAACAGAGCCTTTCTACTACAGAGAACACCTGTCCCAGCCATAGGGCACCTAGTTGCTTGACTTCTGGGAGCAGAGAGAACTGCAATCCGCCTGGTTGAGATGCAATATCTTGTGCTTCTGTTCAGTCTTTTAAATAAGTGATATAAAAATCTAGATAGAGGTTGAACATCAACTTTAAAACACAAATGTTCAAGCTGATATGGATTGGACTGAGAAGTGCAATAGCAGCAAAAGGCAATGTACTACAGAAAGTGCTAATACTTCGGAGATGCCAATCTACATTAGGCTGAATTATAAAAGAATATCAAGCCTTTCTAAAGCTTTAAATAGATTATCTTTCAGAACTGGAGACTGAAGAACAGCCAGATCCCCAGCTTGACCTGCTATTATTTCCTTAGGAGCCTTTTATTTGAACACAACATCCTTCAACTGTTCAACAGAAGACCTTGAACTCTGCTTCTACTCATAGTAAAGGTTATGCTGAGAATACTTTTGATAACACTTCTTTTCTTCTAGGGATCCTTCTAGAATATGCATGCTACTAGTTTCCTTGGAGACTGACAGGCACAATGGTTCTATAGCACCTGTGAATCAAACTTCAAAAGAAGACACTGTCCTTGTTAGTGGAAATGGTATGCATGATGGTGAAAGAAGAGTGTTTTGCTTTCTGTTTGTGTTCCAGAGAATGAGATAGCAGTAGTCCCATATAGATACTGGAGGTCTAGGGACTGTGAGATTATATCAGATGGTGAAGGCTGGGCTGACTATCTGTGTAGCAGAGTTCAGATTGTCTAGAGACTTTATCAAAATATAGGACAGGCTTGCATTTCATTTGTAGACAATAAGTTCTTGTTTTGCAAATGGTTTTGTGGATGCAGTAGTTATGGAGATGATTGTATAAGTATTATTAACTGTTTAGATATTAAAAGATATTTTAGTAATTCTGATCAGCTTGAGGATCCCTTTAGCAACTTCTTCCATGTTATAACAGATCTTGTAATCTTTGCATATCCCTTTTATTTACCCTTCTTGCATGAAGAGATAGGGCCATAAACTGTGACGAGTTGAATTTAGATCTGTTTTCTGCAACTCAAACACTATCTTTCTCCTCTGTCCTTTACAGCATGGTTAAGGAATACATCCTGATGGTTTCTTATACCTTTCCCTTATGTCGATGTTTTAAAATGTTATTAGTTTTGTCAGTTAGAAATTTGGTCAACATTTAGCTTCCCAGCTTTCATACAGAAACAAAATTAAAAGATGTATTTGATTTTAGATGAGCTACAGATTCAAAAAGGACTGAAAATAAATAATTGCATCCTCGACTTGGGAACAGGTGATGTACTACAAGTGAAGGAAAGAGGCTTCCCATTGGAACAGACACATGGGAATTCAGTCTGGCAACACTTGGTCGAATAACAATAATATCCATAATCCTTATTATTTCCCCCTTAGAACCAGTGCGGTTCCTGCCGATGTCAACATCCAAATTTCCTGTGACTCCATATTCAGGGACAAGTTCTCTAGAGTAAATCCACAGCTAAAAATTACCAGCTGTAGATGCAAACAATTTAACTAATATATTAGATACCCTTCAGTGTGCAAATTTTAAGACCGTGATGCTCAAATATTTCATTAGATAGTGCTGTGGGCTGAGCTTGCTGACTGAGGAGACCTTTTTGACTGCTTACCCCTCGCTTTGAAGGGAGGTGAACAAGAGAACCCCCACAGTGACAGTAAATGGTTATTCCAGTTTATCATGGCATTTCCAAGTGAAAATAGACTGACAGTCACCTGCTGTGTGATTTTATAATCCACAGCTTCAGAATCAGGTATATTATCTACAACAATGAGCAAAGCTACAGAAGCTACAGTTGAATGAGATTTGATCAGATCTTATGTGTAGCCATAGGGTGGTCCTAGTTCTTGTGTTGTTTCCTGCAGACTTCCATTACATTTTGATGCTGTTAGGACATGGCCATCTTTTCTCCTCTGTTATCATACCTGTATCAGCCACTCCTTAAATTCTTCTAAAAGTTATGTGGAATGAGTTAGTTTCATCCAGGAAGAGGCTTTATCATGTCTACATGATGAAATTGTATATTTGCAAAGTGAGTTAATCCTTATTTTGCATGTCTTCCCATACGATGCAGTTCTAAAAATGTTTCAGTCTAGTTTGTTATCACTGAGTGCACGGAGGTATCAGATCTTTTGTTAGCGTGTCAGTTTTGTCTCAATTCCTAGCCTAGCAACTGTCTAGCCAAATTGTTTTGGCCTATAATACTATCCAAATAGCAGTGCCTCCCATGCATTATGTGGAGTTCATTGTAATTTTTAATGTACTGCTAAAGACCATCCATGTGCCTCCTACACAGAGGACTACACAGCCGCTCTGCCAATACATACTCTACAACATGGAGGTGGTTTGGGTACTCCTAAACATAAGTTATGTGGCAGACGTACAACTGAGTAGATGCTCGGGAAGACCCTTTAATGTCCCTTGCATAAAAGCAGCAAGATGATGATCATGGACTCCAGAAAGCCTGAAACGTCTTATAACTGTCTTGCAGCCCAAAAATGAGGCAATAGCAGAAGGTAGAATATACGTCAGATGAATTGTTTCTCAGACTGATTTCAGCATGCTTAGAGGTAGCTATTCTAGCTTCCCAAGAGCAACACACAAAACACAGCTCAGCTCCTACTGAATCAGCAAGCTATTCCTTCTCAGTTACCCTCTGGATGTCTTTCAGTCCTACATACTTATTTCCACTGTCATTTTATTTTTATCATTGGTTGCTACAACACTCGGTGAGTGTGCACACTGTTGCTAAGAACTCTGGTATGTGACACTTAAGAGGATACAACATTCTACAAGAAAAAATCAAAGGCGCTTGTCACAAAATAGCATGTTTGTAAGTCATTGACGTAGGCTAAAACACAGAGCCCCAAACGCAGCTTGTCTATTAGATGAAAATAAGACATAACTGATGGTTTGGAGAACCTATAATGAGTGTTGCACTGATGAAACACGAAAAGCTCTCTAGAAATTAATTATGATTGTATTGCCCCCTGTGTCCTGATTTTGTAGCTAGATGAATCTGGGCTATTTGTGAACTTAGATGCCCACTCTAATTCTTTTTATTTTCTAGTCATATTGGCAGCTTCTATTAGTCCGCTCCAAGTTTTTAAGTTGTTAGGTATGAAAATAATTAGCACATTATAGCACACATGAAACTCTTTAAAGAATTTTAATTAAACGTTCGACATAAAAGGATTTTGTATTGCCTTGATGTACAGGCTAAAGTCCTACAAACGTTAATAGAACTTACATGTGTTTGATGAAAACAGGACCACAGTTTGTAGGGGAAAAACTTGAAAGAAAGTAAGTTTCTTAATTATAAATAAGATTTACATTAGTAGATGTTACAGATGTTCCTTAAAAAAAAAAAAACAGCAATCTGAAACTCAGTTTATACATAGTAAACAAATTATTTTAAATTAATTACTTCGATGATAATAGCTTGTTTCTAATTTTTTAGTTTTCATGTATTCATACGTTTTGCAGTACCCACAGATCTCATCTAGATGGAGTCTTTGTTATATTTGGAGCTATATAAATATGTAATGAAATTACTGCCCCAAAGATATGGCAGTATTAATTTTATGTACAGCCCATGCAATCCCAGAGATGTCTAGAACATTGAGTTCCTACATAAGTATTTGCTATTGATTTCTTATAAGCTTCAGTGAAACATTAAGTAAACTACCTTTCTTTACTAGGTCTGATTATATGAGTTAACCACTAACATTTGGCCCTGTTTATTAATTAGTATTACTAATGTGCTCTTGGATAATCATGTATAAAGGGAATAGCATCTATACTAAAAGTTAAAAGCTGACAGAACAAATCTTGTTATTCTAATTTTTAGTTAAATAAGCATTTTGATTCTTGCAATTTTTCAGTTCTATCCTGCCAGAAAAAAGCGTTTCTTTCTCATCTAACTAATAACTAGCTGAGCAGGACTGATTCAACTGATTTCAAGAGTAAAGAGAATCTTTAATATATTTTCCAGGATTTTTGCTCTGAACAGTTCTTAATCAGGAATTTATACAATTTGAAAATATTTTTTCCATAATTGGAATCAAAATCTTGTAAAGATGGAATATTTCTGAAAATTTCTGAGTCTTCAGAGGCCATATCTTCTATTTTCAAAAAATACCAGGTCAACAATTGCTAAGTTCTTCCTGTTTATATCTTGGGGTCTTCTAGAGAGCTTGACACCTCTGGGGATTCACGCATGGCTTCAGCTACCACATTTGATATGCCTAACAGAGCCTCATAGCTAAATTCCCCTTTCTGCACTGCAGCCACTTCATGCTTTTTGCAGGAACCTGTTGGGCAGCAGTGACTATAAGCCACTTTGTACCTCCTTTATTTTGCTGGCAGGATGGTGGCACATACCAGCTATTGGACTGCTCCACTTATCCTCTACACCCTTCCCTGTTTCCGCTTGCTCCTTACAGCAAGAGGTTATAAAAGCAGCAACAGGGAGTTATTTTTGCAATTCTTCTCTACTGCACAAGTCCTATTAAACCAGTAATATAATGCACCTTAAAATCTGTGTTTCTTTATAGATTAAAGAGCTGGGATAGAACACCAAAAAAAAGCTTCAATAACCAAAAAGAAGTTTTCTTTACAGCCAGCCACCAGATCGGTCAGGAATAGGAGTGTGTTTCACTGGATCATTGAAGCCCAGCAATGACTGGGGTCCATTTCTGAGCAACTCTGTCCTATATAAAACCCATTCCTATTTTTCAAAAGCTTTCAACGTTAGACATGAAAAAAATGGTCAGTAAGGTATCTAAAAAAGAGTTCTCTTTAAAAGTGCTCGTAGAGCTGAGCTTCTAAAATGTTTGCCTTCATGCCCTCCCTGCTGCTGGTTCTTCACCAGAATCAAGATAAGCTAATTTGCCCAGTATTTGCTGGAGACAGAAAGTAATACATGTAAAGTAAGAGGTTTCAAAACACATTGCTGATTTACAACCAGATTAGATATTTTTTGCATCTTGTTTATGCTATTAATCCTGATGCCAATTAATCGAACTGTAAAATTCATATTGATGCTGTTACAACTAATGTTTTCCCCTCCAGGTATGCATATCTCAGTGCTATAAGCCTTGGCTATTGCTTTTTTTGGTCTTATTTCATCAGATGACTTGTATATTTATTTAGCACCTTTTTGGAATTTTTTCTCACACTGTGAACATGTTTGTGTTTAAATAGATATATAGATGGTGAAGTGCAAGTTAAACTGAGAGGTTTTTTAATAAATTGGGCCTAAATAATTGGTATGTAAAGATTTCCTTTCAGTGCCATATGGTTAATGAATCCATATAGCTGTCAGTTTTCAGTATAGCTGTTGAAATCAAAGCTCGCTAGCTGACCTGCTTATAGGAACTTGCTTTTAAAAGACAAACTTCAAAAACTGAATCAGAGGATGAACAAAAAGATTTAAAAAACATTTTTTTAGCAAATGGATTCATGACCAGAGGTACCACAGAGGCTTTTTACACTATTACAAAGAGCAGCACTTAAATAATAATTATAAGAAAAACAAGCTGAAATTAAAAATAAAAATAATAATATAAAAAAAGAAAAAGAAAGAAAGAAGGAAGGAAGGAAAAAGAGAAAGAGAAAGGAATTGTTGGGGGGCCAGTGAAGATGAAGTATTATCTAATCCTCTTGAATTTCTAGGATAGCTGCTGGAACAGGCAGTGTGATTTTTACCCTCTTCACTAAGCAGCAATTGCAGAGTTAATTAGTCTCCAATGTTAGCGAGTGGGTGGCATTTACTTTTATAATAATAGGGCTGTCTCTAAAATGGAGGCAGCATAGATCATGATTGTGTACGTTACCTTTTGAGGCAAGAACAGTAAAGACTCTGTAAATGGGTTTAAGCAGCAAGTTAACTAAAACCATTTTGCTGTGTCCCAAGTATGTCGTTTGTTCTAATTATAGAATGGCAAATATCAAGTAGAAATGATGCTGTGCTGGGGTGGTGATGGTGACTCAATGTTCACTAGTCACTGTAGAGCAGGCTGTCAGAAAGCATTTCTTTTTAATCATACTCGGGTGCTACTTTTCTGACTCACTGCGTCTTGTAAATTCAGAAAGAAACATGAGCTATATTCATTATTTAATTCCAGCAACGTCTGGAGTATTTGCTCAGTAACTGAGCCCTTTGGAGTGTTAGGCCCTTGCTTAGTAGTAACAGTAGTAATGCATAACGAAGTTGCTGGTATTTTAGATATAATTGTGGGATCAAGTGCCACGCTTGAGCAATAATAACAATAATAGCAAAGGTAGCAGTTTATTATAACAGAAATAAAATCTCATCTATAGCTCCTTTATGTGGGTTTCAAACAAACAATGAAGCACACACACAACATTAAAGCGTTTTAGGAGAAGACTTACCATAAAAATAATTTTAATCTGATTCCATTGTGAATGCTTGGCTAACTGAACACATAACTAGTCACCCAACGAGCAGACATTAAATGTTTGCACTAATTTCAGAAAGAAACTACTGATCATTTTTACCACAGAATTGTCAGAGATAATGCTTGGAATTCCACTTAAGTCTGCTTCTGAAAACTAGCTAGTTTTTTACATTGATGTTTTAAACAAGACAGCTTCTTTAACTAATTGTACATTATGCTGAAGAGACAGTCAATGGCTGAGTTGTAATTTATATGTCTTTCTTCAGAATTTTCCCTTGAGAACCCTATTAGCTCTTCTTAAGAGTCTTTTTTTTTTTTTTTTTTTTTTACCCACATACAAACAATCCCTTTCACTTTATTTTTTTTTGTCCATATAGCCAATATACTGGAAGACCTCTTTGGAAGAGGTCTTTGGAACAAATTTGTAAGTAATTTATTTAATTTTGTAAGTTGAGTGTATAGATGGAAACTGCAGAACAGACAGAAGAAATCCTATTGCAGATTTGTAAACAGAGCAATCAAAGACATAGCTAGTTAGTGCCTGGCAAGATTTTGACTATGTTTTTTGTCATTTGTGATCTCTTGCTAAGGATGGATGAACTAGTTTTAAAAGTGAGAGAAGAACTAGCTTATATAAGACGCTTCATAACTGGTCTTAAACGATTTTTTTTTTTGGTTGTTGCCTGTTGTCTATCACGTTCTATTGAAGTTCAGCGGAGTGGTTTGGTAACAAACAGTGACATGGCAAAGTACAGACCAACTCAGTTAATGGAGTAATTTAGTAGAGCCTGTTTACTACAACTGAAGATGCAGCTTGGAGGACCTTCGGTCTGTTTTTTGTTTGCTTTATTATTCCCCTGGTTGTGAACTGGGCTCCAGACTGAATGTTTCAGAGGCTGATCTTTTGAGCCTCCCTTTCTGTACTATGGATGGATGGATGTGGTTTGGTTTTTTTTTTTTAATTTTATTTTCCAGTAATTTAAGATAAATCAATGTAAATACAGGTAATGCATATGTGTGTATATAGCTATTTATATTTAAACAAAAAAAAAATATTTAGGAGTTATATCTTAGCCTAAGACAAGATTAGCATGCTGAGCAGAACCTGAAAGGTGTAATATAAATTCATCTTAAATTTGTCTTAATCTCATTAAGATTGAATGCACATTTTTAAAAGTGCTATTGAACTTCTGAAACTGACTCTGCTCAATTCTCAACCAGTAACTTCTATATACAGTGTATTTAGTTTATAATTAAGGCATATTTTTAGTTTCTAACTTCCAGGTTCTTTAGAGTCACTTTAGGACAAAAAAATTGAATCTGTATTATTTTTTTATTATTAATTATTATCAATAATCTTCATGTCCCTTTTTAGCTGTGGAGCTACATTGTCTTCTGGTCTCAGTCACCTCTTATCAGCCTATTCTCTTTAATGAAAAAGCGCAGCTGTAATTAGCAGGGATTTAGGAAAAGTAATTATACAGATCATGCATGCAGACACACACACACAAAGCAGCTAGCTCTCAGCGACATTGGTTATACGGACATAAAGGCAATAATATGTAGCAGCAATCAGCAATTTCAGGCTGAGCAAGAAAATATGACAGATAAGGAGTTGATCCCAATTCCTAACAAACCCAGAGAAAGGTTAACAAGGATTTTGATGGTGCTGGGTCAGGGCAGAGAGAAAATTCTCTATATATGAACAGGTAACTGTTATGTATTTTGATTTCCAACCAGAGAATTGATCATTAATCATATAATAATTTTGTGCTTTGAAATAGTATACTGCATGGTGTCATCTTTACAAGCATAGTACTTCACAATGCTGTGTAGTATTTTGTCTGAAATAAAGTTACAGTGTATTTGTTGTTTATTTTGATGTTTCAATAGTGTGTGGTTAGCACGAAGTTTTGAGTGTATAATAGCATAAATAGGCTTTATTTATTCTTTCTAGCAGTACTTTCAGTTCACTGTTTGTCCGCCGTGCTTATGATTATTCTACTGAAAAGAACAATAAACTGGGCAATAAAGGACTTTTAACAGTGGCATCACAGTATGATGATAGACTGAAGGCTGCTACTATAAGGTACTTGAAGAACTAGGTTGAGCTGTGGTAGCCAAATAATTTAAGAAACACATTGCTGGTCACGGGAGTTTATGGATGTGCAACCTGCCAGTTGTGATTTTTTTCAAAACGAATTGTGACTATAGTATATCTTAAGTTAATATGTACTTGTGGATGAAAATTGTTCTTCAGCTCTTTTCTAGTTGTCTAGGAAGTTCAGCACAAAAAAGCTGAATTTTATGTATGCTTTCAAGATCATAAGACTGTGAAAATATTCCACTGAGTGATAAATATACTACATGTACAGAAGATGCAGATAGGTGGAGTTTTTCTGACCTCTGCTCTAGACTCTTAACCATAGTCTGGAGCTTTACTGCATAACCTGAAATCGTTTCCCATTTGAAATGGAATTGCTTCATCGAGAAATGAAGAAGTTGTGGTAGATTGAGAAGAAATCCAGATCGGGGTAATAGTTATTCTTTACAATTTTCTTTATGAATTATTTTTACAATGAGAATAACTATAAGTTGAAAATAGGCTCAAAAACTTTTCTAGCTCTTATGCTATTGAGAAGTGAAGCTTTTGGTTTGGTTCTGGCACTGTTTGGGATAGAGATTAAAGTTGCATTGAAGCATTATTAGTTCTATTTTCCAAGGAAATAGTTTTGATTCTCGGTTTATAACAAAGTATCAGAGGTCAAAACAAATCATTGTGTACCCAAAAGTCTCTGCTCCTGCCTTCTCCTTGCACCACCCCTGCCCTCCCCTCAGCCCTCGATGTGTCTGATCTCCCTCACCTCTGTTCCAGGGCTGCTCCTTCCCTTCTTTTTCCTGATGTGAGAGGCAATACAGACTAAACAGGAAGCCAGGCTGAGCTGCCCTGGTGCTGTTCAAACCCATGTCAGTGCCTCTGCACTGCACAACCCACATCAGGTTCTGGGGACATCATCTAGATAGAAAATGGACCCCACATCCAGGGAGGTCAGATTCGGAAACGTCTACTGTTTTTTGCTAAATGTTATTGCCAGTTATTTATAATGGTTTCATAATGGGGATCTTAAAACAATAAAAAGAATTACAGCAGAAAACCTGAGTTCAGATTACTGGAATCAAACACTGTGCACTATTTTCAGGAAAAGCATGTTGCTTTCAAAAAAATATATTATCTTGTCTATTAGATTTCTTCAAAAGAGAAAAATCTCTTCTGCCCAACTTTACTCGTGGCAGAGTTGATTGTAGCTTTGGGAATACAGGCATCATATTTCAAAAAATACATCACGTTTCAAAGAAAGTAAAACAATTTAACACTTTCTTTTTTTTTACCAAATTTGTCTTCCTTCCTTGTTCAGTTCATTCCAGTTCCATAAAGTGCTGCAAATAGAGTGTTAGTCTAGTTACTATGTGAAATCTGTTCACTCTTGTTAATTTGATACTTGATTTGTCATCTATGTTATGCAGTAGTTCCCTTTCTGGGTAACTGAAACAAGTTATTATGGAAAATAAAGTATACTTTGTCTTTACATTCCTAGACTTTTTACTACTACTAAATTATACTAAAATTTAGATAACTTAAATGGAAATCAGTAGTCAATCCAGGTGAACAATAAATAACAGCAGTCTATTCATTACAATATTGGCAAATTATTCTTTTATATTTTGTAAAACATAATCACTAACGTAAGTCATATTCTTGCAGTTTATAAGGCTGAAGTTTACATCTTTACATGGTATTAAGCTCAAAGGACTAAAATTGGAGTGATATTGCTTAATATTTATTAGTTCTGAATGTCTTGACTTCACTCAAGTTAACTATTTTTTTTTTTTCCATTTCTTCCTGTTCTTCATTGCATTCTGCTCTTCTTAAATTTCTCTCTTGGCTTTCAATATCCAGACTTCATCTGCGTCTATGGTACTGAAAAGACTCGTCAGCAGGCACAGTACTGCTCATGGTGACTCATTAATTATGATTGATGATAGGTCTCCTGAAGTTACAGAGAAGTTCCTCAGTGATTTATACACTTTTTGAAAGGCAACTATATAGGACTAGGACAAGTGACAGGCAATAAAATGCTAAGTGTGGCATATTGAAACAGAAGATATGGATATCTAAATGATGCACAGATCTATTTTGCTCTCTGCTCATGTTGTTTGTTTTTGTGAAGACAAAGATTTTTATTAAAAAAATATCGACTTTCTAGGTATATGTTTCTCCATGAGGTGCTCTAAGGTCATAAACCAGATTTTTTTTTGATTCAGTTGTGTGTGGCCTGCAGACAAAATAGCTAAGATGAACCGGCTGAAATTCAGATATAGATTACTGTTGATTCTTCTATATTGAAAAATTCCCAATCAAAGAAACTTTACAGTGCTGTGCATTCTCCATGGTTATAAAAAGGGAATATATGTCCACAGTATTTAAAACCCATTGATGTAATTTAGTCCATCATTTATCTGTTCAGCTGTTCCAACTTCAGCTGCAGTTACCCTCACAGAAATCATAATTACAGATTACGTTGCAGAGTATGTTACAATTTATGTTGCAGATTGTGTTGATTAAATTGCAGAGCTGCAACAGTCACACCTCTGTCCTCCATCTTCAATTTCTCTTTCCATTAAAAATGAAATCTATTATTATTTTGACTTGAACAGGAAGTGGCACAGTAGACTTAAGAGATCCTGCATAATTCAGTCTTCTTGATGTTCAGTATATGTTCAAGTTTGTTCTTTTCTGATGTTTAGTTTTTGAGAGAGCAGTGACTCTCGGTTTGTGTACTATTCCAAAACATCAGCAAAGCAGCATTTTCTGTTATATAATATAAATATTTTTTCTTTTTTTTAAAAAAAAAAAATTCTAGTGCCTCAAGTAGTTCTTGTTATGGGAATATTCTCTTCTAGCGTTATGTCCATTCCCTTCGTAATAAAAGCACTTTGGTAAGAACCTGTTCCCTCAGAAAAGGAGAAAATGTCAGCAACTCTGTGAATTTTCCTGTAGCGCTGGGTTTTGGGGATTTTTTTTGTGAAAGTGTTCAGATATTGTGGTAACAGAATAAACCCCTAAGAGATATTTAAATTATATCAAATTGATGTAAGAGTATAGAACAACGTGCAGTTTCCAACATGTCCTTCATAAATTTTTTTTTTTTCCTTCTGCATAGCTTTGTTGTAGAAGAAACATTTTTCCAGTCTAGGCTCTGGTATTGACACGTGTTGCTTAGCAAACAGCTGTGGCACTTAAACATGATTCAGAGGCAGGCAGCGCTGAAGGGGAAAGGACAGGGCAGAATATGTGAACGTGCATATGGGTTCAGCCAAATGGCCAAGACTGAAGATTTATTAAGATAAAGGGAGATTAAGGGAAAGATGAAAGGGAAATTGGATAGCAGATCTTTACAAAGAGGTGTGCATAGAAACCCCACTGTGCCAACTTGGCCCTACAGCTGACACAACACAGGGGTGGCAACGCCCTGCTGGGGAGTGAAGTCTGAAAACCTTGGCACTGGATGTGCTGCGGCACGTCTGTCGATACCCTCCCTGGTACCTAGGCTACAGGTTTTAATAGCTTTGCTCCTAAGACAAAGCTACGGCTCACGTCACCTCTCTTAAATCTATTGCACATGATGGCTTGTGCCAGAGGATGCATTTCTGCTTTAACCTCTCAGCAACCAAGCAAAAATATGTATTTTGCAAACTTTCACAGACAAATGTTTAGATTGAATTATAATTTGCATTTTAGTACCTGAGTGTGTTGCTTCTGACTTTAATGACACAATAGTTTTATATTATTGTTTTAATGTATACTATTATTTCAATTTATACTATTATTTTAACTGTGTTTGGAGTCTTTTATCCAGTTTATATTGAAGTTGATGGGACTCTGTCTTGCTGATATTGTCTTCTGCTATTTTGGCAACAGAGCTTTTCTACTTTATGGTAATAATAGTTGACCTGGGAATTTTTGAGAAGAAAAGGAAAAGAATACAGGCTTTACTAGTCTTTCTTCAACAGGTCTTTTAAGGGCTTTGGTCTGGGTCATCTTCTTGTGTGATTGTTGTAGCTTCACTGATTTCAGTTGTGCTGTTCTGACTTGTATCACCTATAGAAGTGGCTTGCTATTACAAATTTTCACCAGAAAGTAGTTTAATCCTTTGTGAGACTAAAGCCTCACTAATCTTGCTTTTGAATCAATATTTATGTTGAAATGTATTGCACAAATGAAAGTAGACATAAATGTAAATGCACCTCATCTCCTCAGAATTGTATACTCTGTCAATAAAATCTCATAATTGTATTGCATTTAATGGCTATAAGCACACCTGGGGTTTTTTCTCCTTATATGCATGCTTGACAACCTGATGGAATAATGGGGAGATTTGATTTAACCACTGTTTAAGTCCTGTATTCAGAAACAGGTACAGATTGTTTGCTAGTCTGTAACACATTAGCTGAAATTTTCATACAGCTTTTGTTAAATCAAGCATTTAGTTTTAGCTTGAAAAGCAGGTAACAAATTGTATTCTGTTGTTCAGTTAAATGAAAGTGGGAGAAAGGATATGTGAAGTAGTAAACTCTTAGATATCTGTCCTTTTAAGTTGTCTTCCACATTAAAATTGAATGTATGCAGACAGATATGTCTTTTTGCTGAATAAAAACATTGTAGTGATACCTTAATGATACCTAGTGATACGTGGATTTTGATTACCCTTGTTGTGATGCCGACAGCCTGCAGGAGGTCTGCTGGCAGAACAGTGGACTGCTCAGTTAGCAACAGCGGAATTCACTTCCACAGCTATTGCAGCTAGTACGGAGAAATAAATTATTTTAGCCAAAAGTAATGGAAGGCAGAAAGCTAACGGCTATCTCTGCTCCTCACCAAAAGTATTGGAGGTGTGTGTTACTGTGCTGATTACTGAAAGAAGTTGTCTCGCTCAAGTAGAACAATGAGAGTTTTGTATTAACTTCAGTAGAGTTTGGTTTATTGACCCATGGCTCTGGAAACTTTTTCTGCCTTTTCTGTCTTTTTAGAAATTCTCAAAGGAAAAGTTCATATCTGCAACAGAAATGATATAAATTTTAAATAACTATTACAGCACAGCTCTCTCTAACTGCAGACTAGAATTTCAATGCTAATATGTTTGAATATAATGAACTTCTGTCTGTTATTTTGCTCTCAGATTGATGCTTAGTTCCAGGTATCCAGTAGGGCAGAAAAATAACTTATCAGCATTCATTAGATACATGAAACCCAGTGGAATATTTCCCGTTGCCTATGAAAGTTGCTTTCTAAACTAGGAAAGGATGCATGAAAAGAGAGAAGGCAAAACAGAATTGAAATTGGATAAGGAGCCTTTCACATAGGGGTTATTAGTTATCAAAAGCTATTCTTACATGATGGCTCACTGGTATTCTAAATCTAATACCATATATGGGTGATCTCATCATTGATTCTTACTTAATAATTTAACATCAGTCAAATGTCTTATTTTTAAAACAGTTGCCACTGCTGGGACCTGGGTTTCTTTTTGTGGGCTGTGGTAAGTTGGTTTTGTTGTGTTGTTTGTTTTTTTTTTGTCAAATACTTCACCAAACAAAAGAAACATTGTTTTTCGGGACTTCATATTCAAATTTAGACTTCTTTTCTTCATAAAGCTTATGAGAAGGGTTAGACTGCAGAGGACAACTACCTCCAAAAAAAAGGGTGAACGAAGAGTGTCTCTTATGCTTTTTGCCTCCTAGTACCTAGTGACAGTGCCACATCAATTTCTGGTTTGCTTCAGAGATGTTCGTAAGTAGAGGCAAACTACCACCCCTCCTCTCATTCTACAGTTGTGCTTCATTATATTTTTTTTCACCTAGTGTGATGTATATTTGGTTGATATGAGTCAGAATGGATTTTTTCATTATGGTCCAGTGACAGGATATCTATAGGATTTTTCTTCACTTTCCTCATGACAGTATCAAGGTAAAATTAGATTGAACAATTGCAGCCATAATTGTTTAGAATCAAGAACTGAAAAACTGAAAACAAGGTGCCAGAACCTTTTATTTCATTTTTAGCCCTTGACCCATGACCCACACTTTCTCAAAGGTCGAAAACAAGAATTTTGAGATTTAGGATTACTTCTGAGGGGTAGGGGGACAATGTTGTTTCGAAGCTGTAATATGTTACAGACATCCAGAAAGTAACGTTTTTCTATAACAAAACTGAAATCTTTTCCTTGACAACTAAACAACTGAAATAACACCCTGACCTCCAAGCACCCTCCACCCCCATGTCTGTCTTTGAGGAGCACAAGTCTGACAGATTTAAAGAAGAAAGTATGTTGTTATTTTGCAGGATACTACTTCAGTAATAGTTAAATAAGATTCTCTATATTGATCTGGACATGAAAATAAACACCGAGATGGCTTTGTTAACTTAATGTACAAATTTAGAGTATGAATTCAATTAACAATCTCATAACGAGGCAGGGAAAGTTTAGCTTACCCTGATTTCTAGGATACAGTTGTAAAGACAAAAGACTTAAAAGGAATCTAATTTTTGCCCTTGCCGTACTCAAGTCAGGGTAGAGGACTTCTAAATATGCCATGAACTTTAGGCAGTTCACTGTATATGGACTTCTGAAATACCAATATTTATAAGATTTCAGAGTTCTGAATTTTTAGAGACCTCTGAACCTCAGAAATGAAGTATGAAAGTCTCCATATTCCTCCTTACTGCTAAAGTGACTTTCTGAACTGCTATTTGTTTAAACTGAAGACTTCTTAAGTTGAAAAAAAATACATACCATAAATCTGAACAATCTGATATATGAAATTAGTGTTGATTCCTAAGATAAATTCTGTAATTTTGACCAATTATCTATGTTAGATTTTAAATACCAGAAATAGATTAGAAGCTGCTTACTTGTTGGTGCTTTCCATGTGAGAAATCCTCTGAATGACTTTACAAATATAGTTAAGAATTTTAGAATTATTTTGACTTCCTGAACTAAAATGGACATCACAGGATGTGAAGTGCTGTTTCGAGCAATTTTGGGAAGGGACACAGAGCTCGCTCTTCACGATGTTCCAAATATACAAAGGAAAGTGTAGTCGGTGAATATTATGTTTAACATGCTCTACACTTGTTGTTGTGGATTCATTCTTACTTATTATTCTTGTAAAACATATATTAGTAAAAATATATTTGATTTGATGATATAAAAAAATACATTTGTCTTATCTATAAAAGTTTTCTTTGATGTTGTAAAAATTTGTATTGTGTAAATTTTTAATGTAATTGAACAGAACAAAATGAAGCATCAGAATAGTTTTGTTTTAAGGGTAAAAAATTTGATATTCCTATATGAATTTTCTATAAAAATAAGAAAAAAGAATGAATGATGATACAATTTTTGCACAAAGAAGAGTCTTCAGTCTTCTTTTAATTCATATAAACCTCTATACAGCACACATCTTATGTTTACATGAGTCCAATATCTTTTATTTAGAGGGATTATTTAAAGGGATAAATCTCATTTGAAGAGTTTTCTGTTGTCAGGGATCATTGTCTACTTAACTTGCTATTGAAGAAATCTTGTAGCATACCCAGGAATTCGATTCTAAACAAAGTAGGAGAATAAGAATTATTTTAGACTACTTATTGACAAAATAACAAATTTTACTTTCATTGTTATTTTGAACTGATAGGTTTGTCGATTTTAACAGAATGAAATTTGGTCTAATGCAATAAGTCTAAAGAATAAGGATTCAGATACTAACTACAAAGACCTACATTCAGATATGATTAATACACAGAAAGTGAAAATGTTGAGGCTGAAGAACCTATATCAGTAAATCTGAGTCTAACCAGGTATCGAAATACAGGAGAAAAAATTCTGAAAAACGAGTGAAAAGCAAAACAAAAGAGCCCACAGGTAACCAAGAGCTTTCTGATAAAGCACTAAATCTGTTTCAAATCACAGCATCTCTATTTAGGAAAATTTAAACTTCCTTATTAGGGTACATGGCTTATCTCTATTGTTCATTCACTTTAAAGATGCCTTTCCAGTTTACAGTAGCAGCAAAAAATGTGCAATGTTTTAGGACTGAAATATTTGTTGCCATGAGGGAGAGAGATTTACTCAACAGGGAATCAAGTGCTGTAGAAGTTCTTCGGGGTTTGGTTTCTTCATCCTTTTTTACCTTTGGAGGCTCATTCTTACTTTATTGCTCTTTGCAGAGTTGTTTGCATTGTAAATTCACTATTACTAAATAATTGGTCAAGGAGTGCCCCTTCTTTGAGACGCATAATCCAAATTATATTATTCCTGTTACCTATTTGCCTACTATCTAAACTGCGTTACTGACCAAAACAAATTAGAGATCAGAAGTAAAGGAAGTATACATTAGGCATCTGCCAACTTGCCCTTCTAAAGATACCTTGAAGCTATGGATTTGATTGACTAAATGTCATCAGCTAGAAGGACTCCCATGACTTCGTTTCCACTGTTGATACCTTTTTGATTTTATTGGCTCTTAATGTTCTTACCTGCATTGATAATATAGACACAATCTAGAAAAAGATGCACATTTTTTGCATGGCACCCTATTATTTTAATTTTCCTTGCATGTTGAATGAAGCTTTTCAATAAGTTGTCCATAACAACATTCAATTCTCCTGTCTGACAGTACAGTTAGTTTGGGACAAAGCAACATTTAAAAAGAGATGACATAGTGCTTCCAGGATGCAATTATTGTTTCGCAGATACATTACTTGGTATCTGCAAATTTCAACCTGCCCAATTCCACTGTTTTCTGACTCTTAGCAACTATTTATTTTGTGATAAATATTAGCTGTTATCTGAAGTTGAGTCATAAAAGAATAATTTGCTGCTAGTACACTTTCAGCTTTGGAAACTATATCACAGTGTAGAGTTGAGTGAAGAGGGAAACAACAGTCATGCCATTTTCCTTGGACTATATTCTCAGAAATTTTGTTTCTTAATAACCTGTTGCAAGAAAGAAGAAAATAACAAAAAAAAACCCACAACTAGAGCCAGAACCTCAACCAACACTAACTAATGTTGCTCTTTCCATTTGAGCAGGCTTACTCTATTTTGCCATCCAGGGCTTGTATATCATACCATATTTTGCCTTCTTTCCTGTTCATGATATTAGCCATTTTCTGATTTCTCTGAAATACAGACTATGTTTTTCACAGTGTTAAGTTTAATAATGTAATATTTAAAGGTAATCACACCATGTTGTTTTTAAAGAGAGGAGGAATTCCATATCACAACGCAAAAGTCAGATTAGTTCTGTTGAGACACAGTCTGTGCTGGTCCACCCTTCTGCATTCAGAACAAGCAGTGCAGCAATGAGAATAACCAACCATCTCTTCAAAGTGATGGAGTCTGTGAATGTCTGTTCTAGTCAGTGGATTGAAAACATCCGTGTAGAGTCTCTGCTCTAATCTTGGCTCTGCAGTTCCTCTCTGCAAATACGTAATCACTGTTAGCTCAGAGATCCACCTAAATCGAGCTGTCTATTGTACTCCTGAGATTAAAACCCACAGTTTTCTGTAACAAATGCACAAAGACGTGCAATCAGTAAACACCGTCGCTCCAGTTAACTGAATAGCTATTTGCTGTTAGATTTTTGGCACAAGCCTAAAGTCAGGTTGATTCCAGGATCCATTGCAAGATGCTTTCAAGTATCCTTCCCTCCCTCCCTCTCCCTCATTCTCTGATGCTTTCTTGTACTTGATGTACTTGAAAATGTGTATCCGGGTATTTCATACTGCTTAAGCAGTTATTCTAAAAATCCCCCATTCCTTATCTAGATACAGTGATTCTTAACTTCTTCTACCTTTAAATCATTTTCATATTAATGCTTAAAAATATCCCCCTTGAAATATATTTACTATTTATTACTTCAGAGGAGTATTTTCTTTGCTCAGAATTTCAAAGTTCAGGTTCAAAATGGAAGCACAGGGCCGGTGACCATAATCACATGCTAGCAATAGCCCTGAGGCTGGGCAGACAGACAAAAGGGGAATTTTCAAGCTGCCTCATTGGCTTTCTCTTCTTTTTGTTTGTACATCAGTATTTTGCAATTGTTAATGCTTTTCATGTAAGCCCATTTTATCTAAGGGATTTCATTATAGCAAATCTTTAGTAGTATCTATGATGAGAATCCTAGATTTTCTTCTATTTCAGTGTCAATTCCTTTATTAAATGCTGTGATAATTTAAAAGATTGTTTTATGAAGCTACTCTGTAGGTTATATATTTTCAGTTCAATGGTGTAAGGAAATACTGCATATAGGGTCAGACCATTTGTGGTCTGGAACAGGGAAAAAAAAATTCAAAGTGCTGATATCCCACTGTGCAGCTTATGATCAGGCAATTTTAGTAGTTCACTGTTGAATGCTCTTTCATCTCCTAACAATTTGGACATTGTTGTATATGAAAATCCTACTTTCCTTCCCGGTTTTGGGAAATGTCAGAGCATAACTGTGGAATAAAGTTGAGGATTCTTTGATCCTGCTAGGAGATTTCTCAAGTCTTTACTTTCTGAAGATTTGTAGCTAATTGACAGTCTTTGGAACTGAAGTTCTGCAAATTGCAGACTAGAAGCTTGTGTTTAAAAAGTGTAAACTAGAAACAAAAGCTGAACTCAATGAGCCAATCTTGCCTATTTTAGCAGAGGAAAAAAACCTAGTGATTGTACCACCACCGTGTCCAGGGATCTGTAAAAATATGTGTTGATAAACAGGAGTCTGACTTAATCATACATTTAGGATTCTTGAACTGAAATTGATTTAAGAATCACTGAGCTGCAGTAAGCTTACTGATGCTATTTCCACATTACCATCTGAAATTTTGTATGACTAATCTGAGAATGGTTGAAAGGTGAGACTTTCCAAAAGTACTAGTTTAAGGTATTTAAATGATTCTGAAAACCACTGAGAACTTTTGTAAAAGTACATCTGAGTGTTTCACATTACTTAAACAGTTGTTACAATAAACTAAACACCACAAAACACAGTATGTAAACACAAACTGTACATGCCTTAGCCTTATTTTTGTTGTATTTTTGTTCGATGGTCCTGCCTATCTGTTAGCACTGTATCTGTTGTCAGCTACAGGCCAGAGCAAGACTTCATCTAAAACCTGCTTATTTAGTTGCATCGAATTTCTCTTCTGACTGTGCAGCTGAATAGCACAGTCACACAGCAGAGATATTATATGTGGTACCTTCACCCTATCCTGTTAGGCTGAAAATTTATGCTTAATCCAAACCTGAGATGGTTGAATGGATTTAAAAAATCATAACTCCATGGTCTTTATCTTTGCCTGGTTTTGTTCTTTACATTTTATTTTGTTTTCTGGTAATTGTTCTCACTTCTGCACACGTCTTTCTGGCTGCTGAAGAGTGGGATTTGCTCTCCTAGAACCCACAGGACTTGCAGGCGCAAAGACAGCCTCCCAGGGCACTGCTGCAAAAATGGAAATGGAAAAACTATGCTCTTTCTAAACAAAAAACTTTGTAGAATTAAAACAAACAAACAAAACAAAAAAGAGATTAAGGATTTACAATAGAGAGATTAATGTAAACATAAACAGTTTCCCGAAACTGAGAACTAAAAAGCATGTTTAAAGCAGACCTTTCTGGAATATATGAGAGTATAGATTTGTTTGAGGGGAGAGTGTATCTCTCATCATTTTACATTATTCATAAAATCTTCCAGGTTATCACAGAACTTTAGATCTGGTCTTTCCTATCCTGATTTTGTTCAAACAAATGGGAGGGTTAACAACACAGACCATAAAGATGCTACTGCTGCCCATCTTGCATCATGTTTGTAATCCAAAGTCTTCATGGTAAAGGTGTGAAGGTATCACCTGTTTCCTGGACCTACTCCACATTTAATGTAACAATTATGTTCATGTTCCTAAGATAAATTATTGTTTAATGTGACCTCTGTCTTCCAGCTGTGATATTCTTTGCACCAGTTCCTCCTTCATAGAAGCTCCTGTGGCTACTTAGTGATGAGCTAGGAGAGAAAATCTCAAACTAGAAAGTACCAAAAAATTTCATTTAATTTGTTCTATTTTGTCTAGCACTAAACAACCCCTTTCTCCAATAAGTCATTGTGTAGGGGTGAATTTTAATATCTGATATGAGATCAAGCATTGGTAATCTTATGACAGCACAGGAGATTAGGAACAATGAAGAGATTAATTTGATGAGATTTGTTTATATCTTCTCTCTAAAACCTTTTCTGGGAAATTCTAAAGGGTTTTTTTTTGTAATCTATGATTAAATTCCAATATATCTCCCACTGGGCTTCTACCTCATATATTCTGTTTACTTAAATAACATGTGGTTTATATAATAGCTGTATTTCCACTTTTCTTTAACCTAAAATGTTTCTGCTGTGTTATCACTATAGAGAGAAGACTTTTTCTGATAACATAAAGCTACCTTTGCCTGCATGTACTGCTTTATAATTTGACTTTCTGAATTTTTTACTTTATTATGAAGAAATTGGGGATGCTGTGACACTGAGTCCAAATGACCTTCCTGTAGGATCACTGCAAACTGTGAACAGGAGTTCAGCAGCACTGCATCCATCAGCGGTACTGAACTATAGTAACCATAGATGGATGAGACGCTGAGTGTGTATCCACTGCATACGCTTCCCTTCACGTGTCAAGACCTTAGGCCTTCAAAAGGATCCCATAAACCAGCCAAGGCATCCCTCTCCCTGTAATGAGCCCATGTAGCTGTATTTCCACGAGTGCTAGAATGGCTGAGCTGTCCTACACGTGAGCTGCATTTAACCTTCGGGCATGCAACTGTCGAAATATTTTCAGATGAGATAACTGCTCTGGAATCTCTCCACTTTTGGATCACCTGATAAAATCTTGCTCTTTGCTCAACTGTATGCAGAGGTTTGTAGTTATCCATTTATCCATATGCAGTTATCCATAGTTAAATTTGATTTTTGCACTCATTCCGTTGATGTGAAATAAGGGAAAACAAATATAAAAAAACTCACAACTCCAAAATTCCTACAATTTATTTTTGATTACTGCTATCAATGGGAAAAAGCTATGGCCAGTAACACCAAATAAATGTTCTAAGTTCCAGTGAAATGGGGAACAGGATGTGATATTAATTAAATTCGTGAATTTTAAAAGAATGAATTGATTCAAACATCAATTTACAGAATGACATAGCAAAAGAGGCCAAAACCACTTCCCTGAAGGGGTGCATAAACCTTCAATGGAGACTGCCGCTGTGCCTACTAGAGAAGAAAAAAAGTAAGGGGGAGGACGAGTGGGGAGAGTAAGAGCAGTGTAAGAGATGTTAAATGAAGTGTGACTTTCATGTGGTTGTGGCCTCTGGTCCTTTAGTGTTTGAGTGCAATACGTTTTTCTAGATGACAAATGTTAGAAAGTCATTTATTGCCCAGGGTGTTTTAGGTGCCAAAAGGCTTGCAAATGAAAGATGGCAAAGAAAACATCAGAGCAAACATGAAACTATTAAGGGAATGTCAGTCCACACATACAAGTACAGAAATAAAAACAAAATTATGTTAATATCTTGCTCATTATTTTTCCTGGAAATAGACCTTTACTCATCTGTCCCCCCTTCTATATGCTTTAATTAAATGTGTTTGAATAAATAAATATGCCCTAAGCATATGTTATGACTAATATTACTCTAATGCCATTACTTCAATAGCAATCATAACTGAATTACTGGTACATTTTCAATGAGGCCATAGTCCTCGTTCACCAGTTCCTGTGAAAAAGGGCTGCATTGATTCACCCTATTGATTAAATTATTACTACAGCATTATGTAGGTAATAACAGTGTGTGTGTGTGTGTGTAGTGAATATCCTGGTTTTTTTAATTTAAAAAGAAGGAAGGATTTGAGTGTTTTGGAAAACAATCTTTTGTCTGATATTTTCTAATATATTAATATAAATAAACATATAAAATGAAATGGATAATGAAGTTTTCATGTATATCAAATTCAACATAAATATTGATATTTTTAAGTTATCTGCTCTCTGCTAGAATGTGTCTTCCTTGATTTTTGATTCTATAAAATAAGATTATCTAGTTCTGAGAAAAAACACTTGGTGGAGTAAAGTAGTCTGCTAATTGGGACAAAATAGACCAAATTTTATCTTATTGTACCTAGCCTCGTAATTCTGAAAATAAAAAGTAGAATTTATTAGTTAAATGTAATATTTAAGACATTATAGTTACAACGTATGCTAGATTTTGTAAAATCTCTGCTTCTTGCACCCAGATTCTCCATAACACTCAAGGCTAAAAGCTTTTGCATAAAAGTATAACAAATGCTATCTTGTGTTTGTATTATTTAAAAAAAAGGAAGAAGAAGGAGCCATTTCAACTACTGGTGAACTATTTATTGTAACTCTAACAGCTTTTCTGGGAGTCTGTTAGTACTTGCATTGTCTGCAACAAGGTATGTTACCTGCTGTGTTATGACTTTACTATAGATTCTCATTTACTTTAATGCAGAGTCAGAATGCAGCTGGTTTGTTCCATATTTAACAGTTTAACTTGTAACTGTCGTGGCTCTTACTTCTCCTGTCTATGCATGTAACAGTGAGTGCATTCAATAATACGCTAAAAAATCTTCATTAGCATACATTAGGATCATTAACATAGCACAAGTTTAACTATATAAAGTTGAAAACAGCTAATAAATCTACATGTTTTTATTGTCAATTAAAATCTGCATACATACTATGACATTCATTAAAAATTAAACAGATAGATACAATCAGAGATAATCATGCATGCCACTTATTACCGAGAATATGATGCATTGTTAATTCATAGGAACTGAAAACCTAATTACTTCTATCACTGTAATTGATAGACTTAGTATGTACTGCTTCATCATATAAATTAATGTGAAATAAAATTTCCTCTATTTTATTGGCACTTCTGAAATGAAAGAATACTAGTTAAATCTGCAGAAATCTGCCTATGTATGCTGTTGGAAATTTCAGTATTGTTTTTTACAATCTTTCATAAGCTTTTTTTCAGCATAGGTATTTAAGTATACGGTAATTAGTCCATTACCTAATTACCTAATATGTTATTGGCCATGTAGTAAAATTAATTTTTCATTGGTAAATATGTTCACTGACCATAGGTTTTATGTTTGAGATACGGAGTAGCTCATGATGTTAAATCATCCTTTAGTAATCTAAATACTTTATAAAACACACAGACAAGGATATATTAATAGTTAAATATTAATTTCCCTGCATCTATGGTGTTATTGAAATTTCTCTCTTTACTGCCTGTCGAGTACACTGCAGGTAGGAATGCTACCTTCCATGCCTATTGTACTCATTTTCTCAGATTCCTGTAAATTCAGCAGCATTGGCCAAGTTAACCTAACGGTAGCATAACTGGTAAAATTCTGCTGTCTTGTTGCTGTGGACGTGGGATACAATTCAGATTAGCTTGTTGGAGTGAGTGGGCTCTAAAATTATGCTTTTTAATTTTACTCTCAGATCACTACTGTGAATTTTTTCTATTTATATTTTTATACATTGAGCCAAATATTTGCTCTGTTCTTTGAGATTCCGTTGCTGGAACAAATGGACCTTTTGCTAGAGACACCGTGGTCTTTCCTGGTAATTGTATGTTGTATATATGTGGTTTAGGATTGGTTTTGTTGTTGTAATGTATATTTTTAGACATAAAAAGATGTACTTTTGATGAGATGGAGTTGCTTCCCTTAGCCTTCTAGCTGCACTATCTAATCTGCTTTCCATCTTACTATTCTTGTAGTCCAGGAAACACATAAATTGCAATCACTTTTATAGTTATATCTGTTCTTCAGAGAAAAAGTATTTAATTACAATGTACTTAATTGCTTAATAACTGCTAAAGGTGAGTCACCTAGCTTTAAACAAATAAAGGACCCTGATGATCCATGGAGGTTTTTCAGAGGCATGTCTCACACATTTTTTAGCTGGTTGATGAGTCCTTGTGGTTGTATATTACAGGACTATGATGCAGGATGTTTGCTGTTATGGTGCCATTTTCTTTAGTTGTTTTAGAGCAATGGAATCAGTTTGGAGTAATGTTTACAGGAAAATGATTGACTCGTTCTATTCCTTAAGTCACTTTCTGCTCCCAGGGCTGCAAAAGAGAAAGAGCTGGGGACTGCAGCTCATTCTCAGATGCTGTGAGAGCAAAACTCAGTGTTGAAAGGTGAAAAAAAAAAGATGTCCATAGGCTCAGGGGAGGGGAAAGGGTTTGGTGGGTTTTGTTTGTTGTTTGGTTTTTTTTTTTTAATATTGTAAAAAGCCTTAGTTTGTATTACCACAATAATTCACTAAAAAGGAAATGCAGAAATGCAATCCTCCTCTGGTTTTATTTATGTTGCAAAAATTAGTCAAGTTTATAGACCTAGACAAGCCTGAAAACTTGTCTGTCTCTAAGAATATGTTCTAATTCAGTTGATAGTTTCACAGATAATTGCAAAGACAACAAAAAGGAAGGGAGACATTTTCTCTCAGTATTATTTAAACCCTGTCTTTGATCTGTGGGATTTTATAATTGGAACAAATATACAAGTAGATATTGCTGTAAGTAGGTACTTAATTTATTTGGATTTAACAATCACTGATTTAAAATGTAAATAATCTGACATCTTCTAGAAAAATCATCAAAAGAGATTACAGTAAAAGTCCATAAACACTTAAAATGGCAACATCTTTAAGAAGCAATGCTGTAATTCTGTTATAGGATAAACATGGATGACATACGTGTATGGAGACCTACTGATGACTTGGCTTTCTAAAACATGATATTACTATAAATTTTGATATTTAAGTCTAGAAACATAGGAGGATAAGCAAAACCTTCAGGCTGTGATATTTGACAATTCCTTTTTTTCATCAAACTCATTTTAAAAAAGGAGGAAGAGATTTGAGTGGGAAGGATGAGTGCTCAGTAATGGCAATGAAGAACTTGGATTTATTTGCTGGGTTTGCTGTTGAATCCTCCTGTAACCATGGGCAGATCATTTACTTTCTGTGTCCCAATTTCCCTGGTTTTGTTCCCATTTCCGTGTTACCAAAACACAATTATTTTATCTACCACTTCTTTTTTGTTTCATTTTCTAGTTTACAAGTTCCTGTGGGGAGGTATTATTGCTTACTATATGAATATGCTTCATTTGATAGAACTGTGGAGTTTCTAGAGGCTATTCTGATACCAAAAAATGCCATAGTTTCAATAATCTTTGAAAAATATTTAACAAAAGTTAGTGGTTTAAATTTCACTATAAATAGTTTTACCCCAGTGTTTCTGTGAAAAGAACCACATAATAAGTCATAATAAGCTATTAACTAAGAAATTTAGCTCTGAATAGCTTTTTTATTGCTCCTTGCTTGCTTTCATCAGAGAGAAAATATGTGATTTCTTTTGCATCTCTTCTCTGGATCCAGAACACTATATTGATAATTCTGAGTAGCTTGTACTCCAATTGCACAGTCACTAACCATTGTAACTACATGGGTAATACTAAATTAAGATCCTCCTTTTTTGTTTCTAGAATGTCTTTATTACACATTACAGTTTTAGAATGTTTATTTTCTCCAATCTGCGAATATTTTAGCTATATTGCAGAAAGTTTGTTGAAATTATTATATCACTCCTTCACACTACTTGAATGCTTCTGTAAGTTAGATTGAGGCTTCCTCTGTTGGCACTACATTCAGTTTGCTGTTATCTATGGAAAATAAGGTTATTTATGAATAGAGTTTCTTAGGTGAAACTAGACTGAGCACTTTTTACTAAACACACAGTCTGATCAAAGAACATTTTCATTCCACTGTAGCTCAAACTAATTCAAGATAGTGCAATGCTGGAAACAGTTTTGAAATATTTTCAAATAATTGTTTATCTTACAATGAATACATCTCCGAAAATACTATACATTTGTGTGAAAATTCTTTTAAATGGGATTTTCTAATCTTGCAGCCTCAATCAGAGATTCAACAGATCTGTGATAAAAGTGTTCCAGCTACTCTTAAAGATGTGAACTTGCTGGTAGATCGTGCAGCTATTGTTAGATACCAAGACAGTAACAACATTATGTTGATAAATACGCATTTTAGCATAGAAAGTGAAACACCTTCCTGGAGTAAAAACAAAAGCAAAACTTCTACGCTAGTATGACTGAAAATCTGAAGAAAGCAGTTGCTCTGAAGAAGAGATGATGTTCACAATAATTTCTGTTCTTCACTTCCTCCATTACAGCCCTGAAATGTTAGTCTTTCTAACTAAGCACACCAGGAAGGCCTATTTCACCAGCATTTCTGTATCCCCATTGTAGTAATATATCTAGTGAATGGTTGTTTTTTAAAAGGGCAACATGTTATCACTATATGGCAAATCGTTGGATCTTCTTTTTTGCTGTCAAGGCCTTTCTGAAGCCCTCTGACTGCTCCCTGCAATAAGATTTATTTAAACTTCACAGCCTTTCATTTAATACAGCACAGTGCCAAAAATTTCTTCCTGTTTTCATGGCTCCCTTCGAAGAGTTTACACTCTTTCTGCTTGGGACTTAGTTGATGAGCTCCATAAATCTGTTCGTGATTGTGTGACAAAGGCTTTGGTCTTTGGGCCTGTAGGTCTTCAAAGTATTACCTGAATAATTTATTTGCATTTACTTAGAATGTCGCTCTTCCTTGACAAGAATACTAAGCAGGCTAAATGACTGTTTTTATGTACAAAACCAGTGATTGTATGCTAATTTCTGTCCATTTATTGAAGTCAGTACTTTTAAAGTTGAGATTGAAGAGTAAAAGATTCCTGAGAGTCCTCTACTTCTTCCTGCCATGCTCCCATTATTCCACATTATATATTTCTGTTCTTTATTGTCATTCTAGAATATTGATCTACACAACTAACAATTTTTTACTAATGTTTCTTTCTGAAAAAAGTTTAAAAATTAATAGTAAGCTTCAAACTATAACTTAGAGGTGTTTTCTCTTAATTGTTATTGATAATTGCATATGCGCAGACCAGTATCAGGTTTAGCCATGGCTGTAGATGTATAAAGAGGTATAATTTAAAGGGAGTCATATGATTGAGAACCATTGAACTGAGGATATAATTTCAGAAATACTTATAGGGTGAGACTTATTTGCGTATTGGTGCATTTTCATATTCATCATTCTAACAATCATTAATTGGTAACTGTTTTAACACTCTGCCACACAGCGATCACAAAAAAGGGTACAGATCTTGATCAAAATTAGACCTAAAGAGCAATGAAGGATGAGCAGAATCAAAAATAGATTTTTCACCTTGAAGGAATGATAGAACAGGCTTGAGATTATATTAAGAAGTACATGCACTTTGCTGATTATCAGAAATGGCATGGCTCTATCATACTCAAATGCAGGAGATTTTTCTTGATAAGGGTTTGCCACGTGACCTGATTAGGATGCAGGAAAACCCAGCAGCGATGCAGGAGTCATCAGCACAAACTGCAGCTGGAATGAAAAATCAAGCTGGCATTGGAAAGGGCATAGCACAAAGTTGTTCATCTCTACCATATGGCTTCACATTCTAGATTGGTCACAGAGCAGTGCAAAATTGTGGCAAATACTATGCATAGAGCTAGTCACGAGAGAAGTTTCACACTGAAGGCAAATTTGACAGTTTATTACTGTATCAGTTCTCAGTGGCATTGATATTTGCCGTCTTTTAGCTGAGGGCTGATAAAAATAGGGTTCAATATATGGATCAATCATCCAACAGAGCAAGGTAAAATTGTAGTTTGAGATTAAAGACTATTTCATGGAAAATATTCCAGAACTGGGATCCTTACTGAGATGAAGTATTTATATTGATTTGCATGCAGGACCTTGTCCTAAATTTAACTTCTATACTTTGTAGCACCTAAAAACCAGAAAGTCCACTCTAGCCTTAATCCAACTGGGAAAAGCTGTGAGGCTAAAGACAAACATTTTAAGCATTATCAAGCAATAGTAATGCTGACTGTCGTGGTTTAGGCCAATCCGGCAACTAAACTCCACACAGCCACTCTCTCACTCCTTCCCCAGTGAAGTGGAGAGGAGAAAAATATAATAAAAGGACTGAGGGTTGAGACAAGAACAGAGGAGGAGCACCCACCAACCATGGTCCTGGGCAAAACAGACTCGGCTTTCTTAAAGCAAAGCAATTTATTAAGAGTTACTTAAAAGGATGAGGACAAACAAAACCAGTTACTTGAGAGGATAAAAAGAAACAAAGCCAGATCTTAAAACAACACCTTCCCATCCCCCCGCCGCCCCCTTTCCTTTTCTTCCTGGCTCTACCTCCTAGTCTCCTTCACATCAAACCATCACGCTGACTTATTTAAATAAAAATAAATATTCACTTCAGAAGCACAGTACTGGTCTGACCTGAAAGATCAATATTGATGCATTTTGGTTAAAAGAACATAAAGGAAGAATTCAGTAAAGGGATTCCAGAAGAAAGATGTTGCATGTGCAATAGTGATATGTAATTTGCAAATAAGAACCTCAAATAAGTTAAAATATGTTTTTATGTTCAAGAGAAATGCAGAAATGAAAAGAGAATCTGCCCCATTGGGTAAAATTAATGAGTTGGATGGTTATGGAAAAAGGTTAAAGCATTGATTCATATCAGGACTTAGAGTCAAAATTTATGTCATGCCTTAATTTTTTTTTCTTTAAAGTATTTTTCCTTCATAGTCTACAATGTCTGATTTAAAATGCAAACGAGGACCAATTATAAAGGAGCAAATCTCCTGAATGCCTGCCAGAGCCCATACATAACAGGCATGCCCATTTTCAGATGGCCATCATTTTTTTTTTTTTTTTTTCCACAAAGATATAACCTGACAAGCAAAAAAAACCACCTCAAACAAAACATACTAGCATTTAATTCTAGCTTCCTTGCCTGGAGTGGTCACATGGATATAGAGGGCCACGTACTTGCCTGAGTGCAAGTGACTGAATGACTATGAGTACAGTTATTTTTTAAAAAGAAGGGGAAAAATAGTGCAGACAATAAGAAGTCCATGATGAAAATAACTTCAGGGAAACAGCGATATTATGGCTACTGAGAAGTACCAAGCTCTACAAACTTCACTCTCATAGGTCTTGCTCTTCAAAGAAAATACAGTGCACTGCATTTTGGTAACATTTTGTCCTTTTAATCTGATAACTATCACCTCATTCCACCAAAAAAGAAAGGAAAAAAAAAAACAACAACAAACAAACTTTCTGAATTCCAGTGCAAGATTATACTTACTAGGGTAAAGAACCAGCATTTCAGGAAACGTTGATCTTGTTTCATATCATTATGAGATTTATCCTAGTTTAAAGCCAGAAGAATCTGTTAATAGTCCCTAATCATCCTGTTATTTTTCATCACAAATTAACATAGAGCTTGAATTTAAAGGAAATATTTCTGCAACAACTCAGCTGGAAGCCATAACAGCCTACCTTAACGTTCCAGGCTTACAGAGAATAAAGCACTGAGTACAAAGTCTGCTTATGTTTAAAATATGTTCTTTGGGAATTAATTGGAAATTACATTCAATGTCCAATAATAAAAAAAATGAAATTTAGGAGCTCCTTTTGTATTTTGAAGCCATGGTAAATGCTGGCTTCTTTTTTCTGTTTCAAAGGCAAAGTACTCTTGTATTTTGCTCTTAAAACCAGTGGAACAGAGGTTCTTCACCATGTTTTGGAAATTGTAACCTGTGCAAAATATTGCTTTGTGATATTGTATGAACTGTATTGATGTTAAGCATGATATCAAGCTACATCAATGGGAACCATGTATATTTACATCAGTGCAACTGAGACCAGAATACAGCCCTGACAGCATATTTGAATACAGCAAAACAAAAACATGAACCGAATCTACACCTAAAGAGCCTCAGAAATGTTTCTGCAGTTCCTTTAATATGCGTCAGCCTCTTCAGCATTAATGATGAGTATAGAAAAACAAGAGAGATTGTTTTCTATGTGCTGCATGCTTTTCTCTCTTCAATCTTGTGTTAATGCTTGTAATACTGACCAAATTGGACATAGTAGAGGCAATCTGTATTTTTCTTCAGAAGATTCTGCAATTATGGCATGTTTTTCAGTGTCAATAAATGAAACTGATATATCAAAGTAATACTTTTGCATCTAATAATGGTGCTTACAATGTAAAATCAAAAAAAAAAACAAACCACCAGAAACAACCCTCCCAACAGTGTTACAATGGATACCAAATTTATTACTTTTTTATATTTAAGTAATCCAAATAGACTGATAATCAAAAACGTCTCTCCCAGAAGTTCTTGTTACAATCAAGGAGACTTGTTATATCTATGGTGAACATGTCTATAACCTTTGCAAACCTGGGGTTAAGGCACCAGGGATCATCTCACTGTTTTGTTCAACTCCCATTCTAAGATTGGGAAGCTAACACATAATCTGCACCCTCAAAGAGCTACAGATAGGTAAGTTTTGATAGCAGACTGCACTGGAAGTATCTTCCCTGCATATATTAAATAGGATCTAATGTTTAACTTTCTTATACTATATCGCTGAATGTTACAGTGGAAAAAGTGGCAGCCTTCCCTTATTTTGAACAATCAAATCCTTTACAGTGGTATCCATCTGCTAAATAAAATATGCCAAAAAAAAGAAAATAATATTACTTTTCACTTAATTTTAAATTGAACTAGTTTTAGGTTTTGTTTCCCAACACTTGGATGCTTGTAAGTACTTAGTCTGTTGATATTATAAGAGGAGGAAATAAAACACAAAGGGCTTTTTTGTTGTGCTGGTTTCTGCCTTACCAAGCAGTCCGCATTTCGCATGAAAATGGCTACAGTTTCCTTTGCAAGATTCTTAAGAAAGCTCTTTCCGTCAGGAATAGGAGAGCCTTTAAATATATTTTAAGCCAACCTACATTTTGCTGATTGGAAATTTATCCATGATAAATGAAAGGGAGTATTTGGCCTACAGGGGAGGATAGAAAAGGGACTGTGCAGGCTGTCTTTCATGGGGTTGGTTTGTTTCTAGAAATGCTTTGTTTGTATAATACTGTTCTTTTCAAAGTCTTCTAGTGCTGTCAGGGGGAAGACCCACAGCTCCTTGGTCAGGTCTCTGTCGGGGAAGCCGAAGTTGCTCCTTCTGTCCTGCTGGGACAAGTGCGAAGAGAGGCCTGTGGTCGGCTGTTCCCACTCCCATGTCTGTCTTGGTAGGGGCTAACACGAAGGTGCCTTGTTGAGAACAGGCGAAGAGCCTGCTTCTTCCCACTGAGCCCAAATGGACACAGTGGAGAAACTGTGGCTCAATCCGTACAGGTTCTGGCTTGTTCAAGGGGAAGAATGTCAGTGCTGCAATTTAAAGCAGATTATCCCGTAACAATCTGCTTCAAAACAAGAGGAAGGAACTATGTGGTGGATTTCTCACACGTCCTTCCCATGTGACCTTTAGTGGGCAAAATGTACCTTAATTTTAGGTATGACGTGTAACCTTAATACAGAATCTGAGCTCTGTGAAATATTTCTGCCAAGTACTGCACCGTATCAGTTTCACACATGCATATGCTTTGTTGCACTGTTTGCAAAATAGATACGGATCCTGCATAGGATAATCTATCTGTTTATCTCTCTGACTTCATTTGCTATGGATAATTAAACCATGGATTGTTGGTGTACATGTTTTAAATGCTTATTGGCTTGTCCTGTTTATGGATTGAACACCAACACTTGTGGTGGATGCTGCATTAATGACACCATGGAAAAAGTGTAGCTTATACTTTGCTTTTCTCTTACAGTTTTGTCATGGTTTGATGTGGAGGGGGGGGTGGTTCTGGTGGCAGGAGAGGGATTTTGCTCCCTGCGACCTCCCCGGTTTTGGATCCGGGTTAGGCTTAGTTCTGGCCACCGGATCAGACTGCCATCCCCCTCGGGGTTGAGCCAATAGGGCGCCTCTGCGAATTGCCCTATTTAAGTCAGGACAAGGGAACCGGAAAAGGTGCTTCGCCCAGGATCGACCAGAGAAGGGAGGAGGGCACTGCCCCCGCTCCCTGGCTCCCGGCCGGGCGGCTGCCTGCGTCGGGCCGGCGCCGCCCACGGAGAATGGCGGCAGCGGAGCCAGCTGGGGAACTCAGGGGCACCCCACTCCCAGGGTGCCCACTGGGCTGAGTTCACCTGGAGAGGACTGAGATCTGAGAGAAACAGCCACATCGACAGCAGGTCAGTGAGGATGGAGCGGGAGGAGGTGTGCCGGAGCCGAGTTTCCCCTGCGGCTGATGGTGAGATAGCAGGCTGCCCCCCTGCAACCAGGACGGCCTCGGTGGAGCAGCGACCCACTCGCAGCCCGTGGGGAGAAGATGCCTGAGCCCGAGGATGGTCGTGTTGGGGGCACGGCAAGGCAGAGAGGCATCTGGAGTCTTCGTGACGACCCACGCCGGAGCGAGTGGCTGCAGCTCCCTAAGTACCCGAGACTGTGGTATAGCCCACACCGGAGCAATCTGTGGGGAAGGATTGTTTCCAGTGGGCTGGACTCACGTTGGAGAAGTTTGTGGATTTTTCCTCGTGGGTAGGGGATCCATTGGAGCAGGGGAAAAGGGTGTAAGGACTCCTTCTCCTTTAAGAAAGAAGCAGCAGTAACAGCACGGAATGAACTGACCTGCACTCCCCCAGTCCCTGCCCCCTGTGCTGCTGGGGGGAGGAGGTAGAGCCGGGAGGAAAAGGAAGGTGGGGGGGGGGGGGAGAAGGTGTCGGTTTTAAGATCTGGTTTTGTTTCTTTCTGTCCTCTCAAGTAATCGGTTTTTATTTCCCTTTGTCCTTCTAAGTAATCATTAATAAACTGTTTTGCTTTGAGAAAAGCGCTGCCTGTTTTGCCCAGGACCATGGTTGGTGGGTGCTCCCTCTGTTCTTGCCTCAACCCTCAGTCCTTTTTTTTTTTTTCCTCTCCTCTCTACTTTTATTGGAGAAGGAGAGACTGTGTGAGTTTTAGTTGCTGGATCAGCCTAAAACCACGACAAGTTTGTAGTCCTTTTTGCTTTGAGGTTTGGAAAAAAAATAATGTAACAGCCATTTTAGGCTTTGGACAAGGAATTAATTTCCAAAATCATGCATTAAACACTGAGTCATGATTCCTTTTTAAAACCCAAACACATGATCTCCTCTTTCATCAAATCTACACTAATTGAATGTTAACTATACCTAATTATTAGTAACAAAAACTTTGGCATAGAGATAATTTTACGTAATTAAAAAAGGACAGGCCCACTTTTTATTATCTATCATTTATGCAGAAAGCAAAATCCATCTGGCAGTAGAATGAAATCCCAGAATATAAAAACAAATAAAATATTTTTAACCATCCAGTAAGTCAAAGTGGATTGCATTGACTTTGGACTGGGCCTGACAAGGAAGAATGTGGCATACTGGAATAGTAGAAATTGTAATTATTATTACAGTGATAGATAATAATCTATTTCCAGGTCTTGTAGATAGTGGATCATATTCGTATTTTTTTTTTGAGTGTAGATAATTGTACTCTACATATGGTAATAGATTTTTTTCTTGTAGTATTTTAATGCAGATTTAGTCCCAGGGTAGGAAATTTTGAATATCAATACATCGGTTAGGGAAAAAAACAACCCTCCAATTATGAGACTGAAAATATAAAATCAAGATTTTGTTTGTTTATTTAGACTGGGCCAATTGTTGATTCTTTCCCTTTGGACAAATAGCTATAGGAGTTCTGTATCTTTTGAATTAAGATTACATGGTTATAATAATTGGAAGCATTTATTTGACATGGGAAATAAAAACATTTAGAAAAAGAAGCAAACAAAAATACCTTTAAAAATGCAGATGAGAGGAGTTCTCTAAATTGTCTATGATGAATCTTTTTCCTCTTTCTTCTAAAAGTGTAGGAAAAATAAATAAGGTGTAGTAGAGAACTATTCAAGTGTAATTATCAGCAGGGTCATATTTCATGAATGTACAACGCATTTCCTAAATTTTGGTTGGATCTCATTTTTCTTCCACTTAAGCCAAAATGATTGTTCTCATTTTCTTTAGGGGAAACTAGATCAAGCCAGGAATTTTAGATTTATTAAACACTTTTAGAAAAAAACATTGAGGATGAGGCATCAGGTTCTATCTGTGCTATACAGCACAGAGAAGTAATATTGTTCAAAGATTCAGGGACCAGTACCATTTTAATCTATGTAGTTAATATAAACACTATTGGAGGCATGAAATCAAGTACTTCAAAGCCTTGAAATGTCAAAACAAAAGCTGTGACCTTAAAATTTCTCCATTTTTCTAAATGCTTTTTCTGTCTACATAGTGACGGTGTCTCTATTTATATAATTACTCACAATTTCCCCCAACAAGACACTTGATGTTATCAGTATTTTATTATATGACTAAGATATAAAAAGACACGTTTTAGAATTATAATTGAGAGATCTGGGGTTGTACCAGGAACTCGGAAATCAGTGATCCTAATCAACTTTCATTTTATATGAAAAGTTGGATTTCTTTATCTCAAAACCCTAATTCTGAAAGCACATTACATATTAATACCCATTTTATTGTTAATAATTTTTTTCTCAAATTCAAATGTAAGTATGAACAGAAGTGTTTCAAAGTTAAGCATATGATTATTTTCCATAGAGTTTACAAATTTGTAACCTGTCAATCTGGTGTTGCAGAATTATCTTTGAAGGATTTGATTTTTTTTTCAATATTTCTGTTTAATATTCTATATAACTAGTTGCAGTATTTAAATATTTATAATATATTCTTGTGAAAATATTAATATTTTTATTTTCCACAGAGACAGGTAGATAGATAGATGTGCATCTAAGATATAAAGCATAGGATTTTTTGATGTCATACAAGAAGTTAAAAATGAAGTCCTTGAAGGAGAGAAATAAAATCACAATCCACCCAGCACTTACTTCAAAAAAAACAGCTGTCATTTCCAAATGCATGTTTTTCATTTAAAGGAAAGGAAGAAAAAGAAATTGTATTTACAACACATAAGTTCAATTCCTTATTATTTTTCTCCTATAGAAATAGTTTGACAAAAAATGTCCATTACAAAGGGGCTGTTATGGTGTGAACAACGTTTAAGTTTTTCAGACAGCTTTATGACTTGTTTTTTGAAACTAGAACTACAGTTCAGGCCAGTCTCTAAGTAACTAACATTCTTGCTTGCAAATGGCTGTTGAATCACAAGTCAATTATGATGAGCTGCTGACCAGTGAATGGGAGCCTGATCTCTGTTACTAGAATCTCTTTCAATAGATTTCTTGGGGAAAATGTTTCTCCATTTTATTATTAAAAACATTTATAGATTATGTTCTCGAAAAAAAGGCACTTGCTTGTTTTGGCATTATTCGTGACTGACAGAACTTAGCTGAAAGCAGAAATGCATTTTGATCAAAGCACAGCTTGGCAAGGACTTTCCTTCCATTTTCACAATTTTTGATAGTTCGTGGATGAGATCTCTTAAATAAGCATGACTTTTCATAATATAATATTAATAAAAAAGCACACTGAATAAAACTCAGGTTACCGACTATGCTAGCTAAAGCAGTAGTGTGACGTTTCGGTACTGGTCAGATGATAAAACCACTCATATTGAAATGATTATGAGCTGTAGGAGAAGGTCTATTTGTTGGTTAGTGCATGTAACCAATAACAACAAATGTTTATGTGATTTTTATTGACTGTTTTATGACAGTAACACAGAAATATCCAAACAGGATTGTGAGTCATTTAAAGATAGGAACTGCTTTCCCATGGAATTCTATTGTAGCATAACTAAGTAGCATAAAGATTTATTCTATTTTGTAACTTAGTTTGATAGTCCATTTCTGATCGATCTTAAGATTCTTGATTTTTTCTTTTTGTAATCCCTAAGTACAGTTCTCAAAGACAGAAAACTGGAGTCTGCCAAACTTCAGATGAAAAGTTCCTTAGATAACTCTTATTTGGAATACCTTCTCATAATAAAAGCTAATTCTTAGAAGCTAATAGATCAATTTTCAAACTTTACGAAGATAACTTAGAACATTTTCTAACCCTAAATCTAGAATAAATTATTTTTCCTTCCCCTTTCTCTCTAAGGTTTAAAAATACTTTATAGTTACATTGAATTTATGCCTACTTGAAAAGGCACATCACTGTGAAACCCTGTCCTACCATGTCAGCAGGGAAATATGCACATATGAAGAGGTTTATAGAGAAACTCGTTCTGCAGATTCTTCTTAACTGGTTCAACAAAATACAAGTTCTAGACTGTTACCATAGCATTGGCTATAAGGAGGCTTTTTATGACAAAATTAGTTTGATATACAGTAATCTTTAACAATGTGGAGTTTTTAGGAAGGAATAATAATAAAAAATTGGACACAGGGATTTCATCAAAGGATCACAATTGCATTATACAAAATAAAACTGTCTCATCTTATTTAGTTTGCTTGGAAGATAAAGAAGGCTAAAGTCACTTGGAAAGATATTTTAAAATTGCACTTAAAAATAGCCTACTACTCATAAAATTAAGATTTCAACATTTACTAGAGAAATAGAGACAGTTCTGGTGAACTATAAAGAATCTAGTGTCTTGGAATTTGTAGAACAGATAGCCAGAGCTGGAAGGTCAACTGCAAAAAATTCCATACAAAGATTACAGTGAAGCAAAGGTATAAAGTCATTTTCCATTTATTGACCTTCAGACTGTTCTCAGAATCAGCCAGTGGAATAACTCATTTGATAAACTGCTAGAATTCATGTGGTAATTAAGATAGCCTCTCTGCTCCTTTTCTGAGAAAACATGATGTCCAAGAAGATATCTTGACAAAAAGGTATGAGGATGTTTAAGATAAGGTATTTTCCTTAGCGAGACCTTGTGCTATTGAGCAGCAAGATCTGGCAAGATCCAGGCCAAATTTATTCACAGTTTAAGTCCCAATCAATGTCTGTGATTTGAATAACCTTATTATAGAACATAACAACTTTGTTGACTCACATGACTGAGTCTGCAAATACACAGAGTTCCCTGATATGAAGCAGGACGGTAGTACATGGGTTCCTTCTTTCTGACTTTTAACCCCATAGAGATCGATTGTTTTTTTTCCCCAGTTTCCTAAATTAACTACTTACTTCATAATTTCCTAAGTTATCTGGGTAAAGTTCAAGAACTGATTTGTTAGCCTTTAAGAATTACCTTTTATTTTGAGAAGGTATTCCAGATAAGAATAATTCAATGAGCTTTTCATCTGAAGTTTGACAGACTCCAGATCTTGCACTATGCTAACTAATAAGAAGGCAAAGGCAATTTTGCTGCTGGCTAGGATGGAACAAGCTTCCAACAGTGATATAAACATTTTATGAGTGGCTGTGGAATTTGAAGCTTTTGAGTAATCTGCACAGAATTGGTTACAAACTATAATCTGGGAAAAGCATTCTGTCAATATTGAAAAATATTGCATTTAATGTTATTTGAGTCAGAATTCTTTATTTTGGATGTATCTTTAGAGACCTTTTGTTAATATTAACATATACACAGATTCATCCAACACACAGTTTGGAGTAACAAAAGATTTAAAATCACCGAAGAGTTTATTTTTTATAGAAGCTTTTCCTCTTTCCTTCCATTTGGCCAAGTACAATAATAATAATTGTGCATTCCTTTTCACTAATAGAATACACAGACCCATCATATCCCTGTTCAGGTCTCAGACCACTTTGGCTACAGTTCGTAAAATAACTTTAACACTTATATAACATTTTTGTAACTTGTATATTTATCATCTAAACCATAATGGTATACAACCATTACTTTTTCTCTCCATTATAAAACCATTGTGAAAGTAAATGGAAAATTCTTGAAGTTTTTCTTGCACTGAACTACACAGTTTTTATTTTGTTAGCAAGCTGTCCACTGCTCAGCTCAGACAGCGCATAATGCTGTAATAATTTAAAACTACATGCTACAGCTTATTCACAGTGGGTTGTTTTGATATGCCACATTAAGATTTAATTTATGTGCATGGGATATGGAAGTACATGTAGGTATATAGGCTTGCTTTCCTCAGTTCATGGCTGGAAAAAAAAGATAACAAAAAGATGGTTAGAAGTAGGAAAAAAGTAATATTGACATATGCTGGATTTCTATTCTTATCTACCTTTGCACCCAAAATTCAGTAACATAGTAATATCAAATTCTTTATACAAGCCTACTGAAATGTCCCCTTCCTCTCTTTATTGTTTATAGGTATATGCATATGTATACAGGAAAAATAATATAATCACAGAGAAACATGAACAAATTTCCCAAACTTTCAGCTTTCTTTTAACAACCCAGGGAAGTATTCATTTATTATAACAGTTACTTTTTCTGCATTTCTTTTGTTTAAGTATCTTTTGCCACACTTTATTTTTCCTTTAGTTGCATTCCTCTGCCTTCTAGGTTCCGTTTCCATAGCGTCTTCATCCAATTAGTAAATGTCTTGCCTATTCTGTAAAAGCAGAACAACAAAAAGAGAAAAGGCAGTCTTCTTTCTGTCATAGCTTAGAGGAAATATAACAGTTTTACTCCCATCTATTTTTTCACAGCTCCATACGAAGACACTCTGGCCCCAATTTACTACAGTGTGTAGACTCATGCCTATTCAGCAGAAAACTTGGAAATTAACTAAAAGATAGAGGCCTATGTGTTTCATATCTGGTTGAGTGTAGGCAGCAGAAAGGTAAACAGTACCTGTTTGTATAGCGCTTCTCATATTTGCATAATGGTAATACAAATAATGACAGTAACAGCAAAATGTGTCAGTTTATGAAATAAAAATGAAATATTCTAAAATACAGTAAGACAAGACATAACTTACCATCTGCAGGATTTTTCAGTCTAGCTGCTTATGTCTAAACACCACATAGCTGTGTTGTATTGACATCCATGGCTTGAAAACAGCTTTATTGTAGATTATGACTTTCAGAGATACGATGATGATCAATTGATTTCATCTCGCTTGTTCAATACTGAGTATTGTGCTCTGGAATGAATAATTCATGCAAATAGTGCCATCAGAAGGAACTAATACTATAATTTTTTTAACTGTAGGAATGATTTCTTTTACAAGTTGCCTAAAAGTGGGTTTTGTACACAAATATTTGCACATCACAAGGCACGGTGAGAAAAATCTTTCAGTATAAGGAGAGCTACTACCAAAATGAATTAAATTCAATCTTGACATTTCTGACAGCTAGCACAGGATTCAATTCTTTCACGACGTTTTTATCCCATAATGATCTGCCATCATTGTTCTTCTAAGACTGACAACAAAAATGATCCCCTTTGAGAAAATGCTTGAATGTATGAAATCCCTATTTAGACATCTCTGAGGAATTTGAAATGCTTGATTTCTTGTCACACACATTTTTAAGGTAACAAATCCTCCACTGCAGTATGTTGTCTCTGCCAACAGTATCATGCCAAGGAAATACTAGGCTTTTTTTTTTGGTAAGGTTTAACTATACAGTTGGCATGGAGAATCTATGGTGATAGGTGAAACAGAGAGTGAGCTGGATATTCAGGGTAATTTTACTGTTGATATCCATGCTATGACATACTACTACTACAGAATTTCAGTAAAATTATTTGACAATAAGCAAGGCTAATGAATGTTCTAGAATACATATAGCTAAAATTAGTATTATGTCAGGTACTTCATAGGATTTGGATTATTCATAACCTTCTAAGAGACATTAGCTTTTTAAAACCTCTTTTGTTCTCAAGGTCATTCCAAACTTGTTTTTATCATCAAAATTGTTTAATATGAGCTAAAATTGATAATGGATTCTAAGCTAAGATTTAGATGAAGCAATGTCACAATTGTTTTTAGTTCAAATGCCAACTCTTTCCAACACAATACGGTACTTGATTTGATTTGATGCTTTTCTGGAAGCCTTTTCTTTTCTTCCTTCATAAAAATTTTTGAAGGCTTCAATTTTTTAAAACTGGATAAGGTCAGTTCACAATTTTAGGAAGGAGTAATTAACATTTTTAGTTGCTTCTCAGTGGTCCTCCCACAATTTCTGTGGTTTTCACCATTTGTTGTCACTCTGATAAAATTGAAAGTGCTTGTCTTTCGGCTGTTTCTGAGAGTGCTTTAAGCCAACACATACGTAAATCTAGACCTCCTTCCTCCTAAATATTTTGTATTCTATTTTGTAACAGGAAAATTTTAATTGAGTTTATTGTAAGTTGATCACACAAATCCTGTTAAAGGTAACCGTTTGCTAAGTTCTTCCACGTATTCTCTCTGGGCCCTGACATACTTCACTTGTGTGAAATATGGTGCAGAACACTTTTTTGTTTAGTAAACATGTAATAATTTAAAACTCTCTTTTGTTTCCATATGATGATTGTGTTTGAAAGAATTGCATGCCTGAAGCTGTCTGCTTAAGTTTGGTTTGTGACAATTGAACTAAAAATTATTTGAACTAATCAGTCTTTTTGTTCTGAAATACTTGTCTGAGGTCATTGTCTCTGATGGTATACTAAAGTAAGTGTTAATTGATCTGGTTTGCTGTAAAAATTTATTTGCACCTGTCTTCATGTTCATTCCATGGGAACTAGTAACTTTAATGCCTTTGAGAATCTGATCCCTGAAGGTGCAGATATAAGAGTGGTTTGTAAAGTGGACCAGATGAATTGATACATTTCAGTCTTGACAGATACTGAGTTTGTACAAATATCCCTTTGTCGTTGGATGTCCACATTGACCATTCTATTAGTCCATTTCCAGGAACTATGCTTTGATTCAAACCCAAAATCTCTTTTCAGCCCATTACTATACTTACTATAGTTCTCTCCTGAGAGAACAAAGACGTCATGTTGATGCATCAGTATCTGCATTTCCAAGTCGAAAATAAAGATTGAATAAAATAAAGCAAGCAATATTCCATAAGTCTCATTGAAAGGTAAAGCTATTTGAAAAACGATATAATTTTCGTGTTGTCTTCTAAAATTGGGACAGGAAATCTCAATGAGATTCTTTTACATGCAAACTCTGCTAATATATTGAAGGCTCCTTTATGCAATATTAGTTTTGTAGAATATATATAATTAGAAAATGTCATGCTATAACTAAAATGTAAGAAATCATGAGAGGTAGTTCGAGAATAAGCATTAACCTCAGGTTAGCATGGAACAGTTCATGACAATCTCCCTTAATGACCTGGAAGGGTGGACCATTTCCCAGCTGGACTATTCTCTATATTAGAAACTGCCTCAGTGCAACTTGGCATATATCCGTTTTTCCTATGTATTCACTTATCCTGTATCATTGAAGTACTAAAAAATTGACTTCAGGAGACATTAGCTATACTTTTTCATATTGCACATTTCAGTTAAGAACATTTCTTGTGACCTGCACTGGCAAAGGGCAAAATGAGGCATTTTACTTTGGATTATTTGATACCTTTTGTCTGATGGCGGTCCTGACTCTAGTTTAAAAGTGAAACAATGTTATTTATAATCTCACTAATATAATATTTTAAATTGTTTCCTGTCTAGAGATTAGACATCCTTTATCATAATTCTAGGGATTTATTTACCCATCTGACACAGGGAACACTATATTTTGATCATAGTGTATACCTCTGTTATATGAGGAACTCACTCGTATCACAAGTCATTTTAACCATCTGAAAAGCGTAATAACCTCAAAAAATGTGTTGTCGATAATAACTTATTGCTATTAGCAAACAGATTTTTTTAATCTATTGATCATGCATTATGAATGCATATGGATGGACAAGCTATATTACCTATGTTAAGTGTATCACATCAGTAAGTCTGATAAGAAACCTTTAGTTATATACAGAAGGATAAAGCCATCGCATAACTTAAGGAATTGCACCATTATATGTTTTTCCTGAAATACGGATTTTAAGTGAAATTATTATTTATTCTTCTGCATGTCTTTCATATTCCTAAAATTTTATACTTCAGTATTTTCCTTGTATACTTGGACACTTTTAACTGTGCTTCTCCCTGTTTTTCACATTTTTAACAATCAGTTACTCTTATTATAGCTGGAAGAGGAATGCATTCTCTTTTACTTACCACTCAGTGTATTTGCAATGTCTTTTGTTGCTATCTGGCTGATTTAGGTTCAGAAATTTGTAAATAAATGTTTGTCCTTAGTATATTAAACACATAAACAGCAATGTTTGTGGTATTTGAGTGTGATTAGCTCTTGAAAAATTCATCAAATGTCCTGAGATCCGCACTGCTTTTTAAAAATTCATAAAAAGTTTTGAAGAGTGAAAATGGTTTGACAAGTAGGCAGGCCACAAAGAAACTGACACATCAAGGGAAGAAGATCAAACAGGAATACAGCAGGCATATTCATACTGTAGAGCCTGGCTGCACTCCAAGGAGGTTGAAAGAACAAGTAGACATGAAATATAGAGAAAGAATAGAGACAGGAATCTCAAGGTGGGAAAATGTAAGACCATTTGACATTCAAAAATGATTTTTAAACATCTTTGACATGCAGTCAATAAATTCACCTCTGCTTTGCTTATTTAACTAGATGCAAAAGTTTTCTTACAATGGAAGTGAAGCTGTATGAAATTTTCAGGAAAATGCTATTTAGGAAGAAAATACTCAAGGGATTTGGAAAGAGTCTCAAAATAATCACTGTGGCTTTGATGCGGGGTTGTGAGTTGAATACACTCTCTACGATGATGCTATTCCTGATACCCAATAGCTGCGATCTGACATTAAACATCTAATGATTTAAGTCTACTACACTAAAAGTGAGCTGTTATCATTTAAATACCAGTTATTAAATGATCTCATTATTTTTGTTGTATTTTATTAAATATGCTGTCATATTTATGCAGAGAAAATATATTAGTTATACATGTATGAGTATTCCTAAGTTTGAAATGAATAAGAAATTAGAAAGAAAATGTTTAGTCTTTAACATTAAATTTACTTCTTTGTATTAAGCAAGTGTTTAGCAACATGTCATGCAAGAGCTATCTATGTAAGTGTAAGTGTAACAAATGTTTAATGACATTAACAGTACTCTAATCAATGGCTATACCTGAAGAGTTACAGGTATACTCATCCCTTTGTAACATTTACCCGTATATGGCATGTGAGTAGGACAGAAAGTAGTTCTTTTGCCTTCCACTCTCGTCTGCCACATATCTGTTATGCCATTGATGCCATCCATCAAGGAATTTCAAAGGACAATTGGTAAAAGATAACATAAGACATTCATCTCAAGAGACCTGATTCTGTTTTATTAGAGTCTCCCTAGGTTTTCCCAAGCTTTGAAGCAGAGGTAGCAGCAAGGGATCAAGCCGTAAAAGCCTTTTAAAACTTCAGCCTCCTCTCCAGCTGGGTTTCAAATCAATTCTTTTTTCACCTGGGCCGGCAGCAGTGCTGTATGAGATGAGTGTAGGATGCACTACAGTACCAAAAACTCACTGAAAGTTAGCTCCTCCTTTCTTATCCCAGGGGGCTTTTACTGGGGCAGCACAGCAGACAAAACATCAGTGAGATTGCAAGTGCCAGAATATCTGGCTTGTTTTGGTTTGCAGGATTTTATGCAGAGATCTGGAAGAATATTAAAAATATTTTATTCTTGAAGGTGAATCTCCCTCACGCTCTTGGACATTCATTCTCACACTCTAATGACTGTGTTCCTCTGTGCTGGGCAATTCTCAGTGCCTATGCTAGGATGGGAATGAATAATTTTTTCTGTTTGATAACTCTGAGAATCCTGTTATAGAATGTTTTTCAAGTTCATTTCTAGAGATGATCTAAATGAGTCAGAAAATTTATAAGATCCTCACAAATTTGGAACGAGGCATAGTAATTTTGTTCTCTTTCCCTTGTAAACCTCTGTGGTACCGCTGCAGAAAACAAGCCAGCCTGCAGTCCCAGAAGTTATTTACTGAAGAGAAATGCATTCTGTGGTTCTGACAATAGCAAAACAATGAAGTGTCATTCCTAAAAATATTTTAATTAATCTGCTTTAGTGCATTGTTTCTGAATAAAAACAACTAGAAGACAGAATCTTTTTATTTTGCTTTTTGTCTGTTTGTTTTTGCTTCTTTTGTTTCCAAAATGACTGAATCGCCTTCCGGAGCCGCAGGTGTTCGGATTCTGCCCTTACTCAAGGGCAGCTGGCACACAGCTTCAGCTGCCTCCCGCCTGCGGCTTTTGGTTTTGGGCTTCAGGTGTGCGGCGGGTGCACAGAGGTGCGATGGACTTGGGTGAATTAACCCTCGGCCACCGCAGGGAAGGTGCGGGCCGCTCCGCCGGCCGCCTGCTCACCGCGCCGAGCGGGGCGCTGCTCCTGCCTGCCCGGGGGGCTGGGGCAGCACCGCACCCGGGCGCAATTAACTGCTGCCTAATTGCCGGCAGCTGGGGGTGGGGAGGGGCCGGGAACCGCCTGACCCTTCCTTGCAAAGGGCGATCGCTCGAGCAGGGTACAGGTTTGGTGCTGCTCTTTACGCCGTGTGTTTTTTTATGCTTATGCTCAGGTAATTTTTTGTTGACCTTTAGAGAGTTGCTTGATTTTAGTCCGGGAGGAGGACAGTTCCCTACAAGTGTCGAGGAGCCGGGGTGAGTACAGACGTCTGCACCTGAGCTGTCGGTTTCATCTTGCTGACTTTGGATCTCCTCGGGAGTCCGCGAGGCTCAAGATGCGCGTGCGGTGAGAAAACTGCGCGGTAGTGAGCGCGTGGGTCGGTCTCCTCTCCGCAGGGTGCCTCAGCCCTCCGGCAGCTCTCGCACGGCGCTGGAGTCTTTTGCTTTTCTCTCCTTTATTTTTTTTTTTGTTGTTGTTTTTATAAATACGGGGGTAGTTTCCCTGTTGGGCCTCTGCAAAGAGGCTGTGATCCCTGGGCTCTGTTAGGTATGGCTGCTGTTGTAGCTCTGTCTGCGATACCGCTGCTCTGCAAGAACTCCCGGGGGCCGCGGCGCTCCCGGGGGCCGCGGGCCCGGCTCGTCCTGGCCCGGGCGGGAGCGACGGCCCCGCCTGCCGCGAGGCCTGGGAGCGCCTGGAGCCCGAGTGGCGAAGGGGTAGGTTGAGAGTGGCTTCCTTGTTGTGTCGTTAATTGCTTTTTAAATCTTTACTCTTAGAGGATAATGGCTTTTGTGCCTGGTTGTTACCTCCGTGATCGTTACAATTCGCAGCTCCTCTGGGCTTTTATCCTAAATAGGTTTTTTCTGCAAATCACCTCCTCTGCTAATGTGTCACTGGTAGCCCTCGGGAGGGCCGAGTCTCACGAGGTTAGCTGAACCCTTGAGAGCCCTTTCTTTGCAATTATCTTAGCCGTATGCTAGGTTTTCATTAGAACCTGATAATTGGTAAAGTAAAGTATTGTAGGATGCCGCAATATTTTTATTGCTTGTGATTTATTTTCCTCCGAAGTGGTGGTCATGTTGTGTAGGTAATATCTGGCTGGAATGACATAGAAGCTGTGCTACAGTGATTTACCAGAGTTGCATCCATGTGTGTAATATACTTCTAGCCTCTTTGTCATGTGTGCTACGTGTCATGAAATATTACTGTCGAGTGTTTAATACACCAGTGCATAGTAGGAGATGATATCAGATTAATTACACTTGTAGAGTATATAAATCACAGCTTTGAAGCTGCAGTTTTTCAAGTGCATATGCTACTTTATAAGCTAATTTTAAGGGTGTCAGGTGAGCTGCTACCTGCAATGCTCAGGTTTGTTACTTTCCATGAAGATGAAGTGCTCTGTTTCCCAGCTTTACAGTCTTTGGGATAAAAACAGTACAAGCTTGTTCTAGCAAAATAAAACATTAGGCCACTACGAAGCTGAAAACAAGACTAAGGTTATAATGCAGTTATGGAAGCTCACGTGTGAGACGAGTGTGAAGCATCTGTGATGTTGTGTTCTTCTCTTCCAATGAGCTGTAATTGCTCTCACTATTACAGCTCTCCACTTGTGTGTTTATCAGACTTTCTGTTCCAGTTGATTTCTCCGTCTTCTGCATCTGATCTGAGCATTAGAAGTCTTGAGGGACACTTTGGCTGTAATTTTCCACCAGACTTTTCTGGTAGTTAGAATCTGTTCTTCATACTAAGGATGGGTAAGCACCTCCTACTGCAGTTCCTTGGGTTCCTTTTCTCTTTTCCATTCATTGAGACTGAGCAAAGTTGTATTCCTGTAGCCTGTGAACTTCAAAATGCTTTTATATGCCCCTTTCCCTCCTAGTTTTATCCCTTCAAGGATTACATAAGTATTCCGAACTTTCTAGTACACTTTTGATACTGAACTTAGACTACTCAAAGGGCTGGATTTGGGTCTGAACTAGAGTCTGCCAAAAATCAGTGAGGAATTTTTCACTGGAGAAGGAAGGATGTTTTGGAAGTGAGAGAGAGAAAAGGCAGTTCCTTCCCTCAGTGCTTTGTTATATTTGTTAGCTGATCTCAGGGATATGTCAGAAATTGATAAACGTGTCAGTTTGATTCTTAACAGCATTTCTGTTTTGTTACCAACTACGTAAAACTGTGTCATGTTTAGAAGAATTTGCATATGTAATATGCATTTCACATTTGATGAAGGGAAAGCATGCTGCTCAATTTACAGCTTCCTCTTGCGAACAAAAAGGTTAGCATGCTATTACGTGAACCATTGCACTAGCTGCTTTATTATCAAAACAAAATTTAAAGTATACATACCTAACCCACATGCTCAGCTTTGCAAATAGCAAACACTTGCAACTCAGTGTTTGGTTGTATCTAGTCACAACAGGTATTCTATAGTATATGTGCACAGAGACCCTCAGGAAGACCTTTGTGTGAAAAGAAGAGAGAAGAATTTCACACTTGCCAATAGGCAAGTTTTGGCCATTCTGTACTCTCTGTGTTCCTACACCACCTCTTTGCATCTGTTTTCAACTTTTTTTTTCCCCAAAGACATATGTTTATGATCCTTTTTACATTTCTATACCCAAAACATAGTCTGGTTTGTAAATAACTGAAAATATAACATAAAACAAGGGCAACTGTATGTGTTATGACCAATTTCTCTTGCACCTCTGTTCAAGTCCCCGTGGTCCAGGCCGTTAATACTGGAATTCTTTTTGTCAGACTTGGTAGCATCACATCCGTCAATTTTGCTAAATCGGATTTGATTCTTTCAGAAATCTTTGTGCCGTGCTTCCCTAGAATTCAACTGGTATGAACCCTCAGACTCAGTGCTGCAGTTTTCTGATGAGTTCTTAGAACAAAACCTTCACAAATACATAAATGTATTCAAAACAATGTTAAGGCATTCATGCAGTCAACATCTATGGCACTAGTATGTTTAGGAGAATCTTGAAAGTTCCAAGGATATTCACCTATCAAGGGGAAGAGCAGGATGTGAGCTGACTACCCAGTATATAACCTTCACATAAAAGCTTCTCTAGCTAGACTTTCTCCTTAAGTGTTTAATAATAAGCTCTACCCACTTCTATAAACTTAAGCTCTTAACATAACTGAAATGGAAGCTTCACAAGTGTCAAAACTGAGCATCTCCGGAGGAGATATTCCTTTGTTCTTAGACAAATCAGTGAGTAAAACAAAAGTTTATGATGATTGCCCAGTATGATTCGATTCAAACTCAGGCCTGTGATATTTTTTTTTTGACTAGTGTACAGTGATTTTTTTCTAGTGTTTTAAAAGAAAAGCTATCATGCTCCTTCTCAGAATCATTTGCATTTAGAAAATATTTGGACTGCTTTAAGGGTGTTATGGGATCCTTCAGATATGCATATTGATTTTCCACCCTTATATGTTTTTGTGGTTTATAACCCTAGTTGGCAACTAAGAACAGCACAGTTGCTCACTCACTCCCCCCACAATGGCATGGAGAACAGAATTGGAAGGGTAGAAGTGAGAAAACTTGTGGGTTGAGGTAAAGACGGTTTAATAGGGAAAGCAAAAGCTGCACACATGAGCAAAGCAAGAAACTCATTTACTACTTCCTATTGGCAGGCAGGTGTTCAGCCATCCCCAGGAAAGCAGAGCTCCATCATGCGTCACAGTCTCTTGGGAAGACAAATGCCATCGCTTTGAACATCCCCCTTTCCTTCTTTTTCCAGCTGTATATCCCAAGCGTGATGTCATATGGTAAGGAATATCCCTTTGGTCACCCCCAGCCTGCTGGCAGGTGGGGTGAAAAGCAGAAAAGGCCTTTACTCTGTGTAAGAGCTACTCAGCAGTAACAAAAACATCTCTGGATTATCAACACTGTTTCCGGCACAATGTCAGAACACAGCCCCACACTAGCTGCTGTGAAGAAAATGAACTCTACCCCAGCCAAAACCAGCACAGGTGGATTTCTTGTTGGCACTTGTGAAACTCCTTCCTGAGTGAGCTACTGTGTCAGGAGTTAACGGCACAACTGGGTCCAGTCGCCCTGTCTACAGCCTGTGTGAACGTCCACACAAAATATGTGCATGTGCAACTTCTGTATTCAGAGGAAATAGTAACTTTTGCAGGTCTTTTGGGCATCTTCTGTGTAGCTTATTACGCCCTTGTTTTAATGAATAATGAAGTGCTGAATTTTTATACTGTTTAAATTCAGCAAAAAAAAAAAGGCATTAGAGGTTTTGAAAGTTAGAACTGGCTGTGTGGTGTTTCAGATCTAAGCATGTGTAAGATATATTCTAATCTTATTCCTAGTTATGGTGAGCTTATCCTGGTTTTCTAGTATGAGGATACTCTGGTGTTTTGTGCTCGTGATACCTGATGCTATAAATGCTTGCCTTTAGCCTTAACTTGTGTAACCCTACATGTCAATGTGCCCATACGTGAGTCCTTTACAGATTGGGGTACACCTCACTGCTTTGATTTTTTTTTTTCCTGTTTCCCTCCTCAGCCCCCATACTTAGGAAAAAATACCTTGAGAGTGCAAAACTATTATTTCATAGAAGATGGTTATATCTTTCATTACAAAACTAGCGTGATTCCTTGTTGTTATGAACTACCTGTTTTTCTTTTTTCCAGTTCCAAAACTGAAAAAACTGGATGTTTGGCAGGCTCTTGTCCCTGAAATGACCTTATTTTTGCTCATGTGTTTTGGTCTCAAGTTAGCTTTTTGACAAGATGATATCTGGTACTTTTGTGTGAGTTTGTATTTAACTACCTTGTTTTGGATTTTTCCAGATAAAACTCCTTTCTTGTTTGTTGTGACCTTTTCTGTTTCATCCTGTTTGCTTGCTTTCCAATTTCCACTCTTCTCGTGGAAGTGTCTGTTCTCCACTGCTATTGCTTTATTCCGGTGTCACTGATTACAGAAGTTCTTTCTGTCAATATATACCGTATCTATTATATCCCTCAGACTGAGCGTGACTTTCACCTCCTAATTTTTTTCTATTGCTGACTACTTTGTCCTTGTAGTGGTGTTCCCTGATTTACTGTGGCTAGCTGTTACTTCAAACTCTTAATTCAAATCTGGCTTCTTTCCTTTGAACTTAGGAACTGAATATATTTTTAAGAGTTTATGTCTTTTTACAGGATAGGCTATAAAAATATGCTTAACCTGTAATCAATGCAACAAAGGTTTTTTATTTTTTTAAACTTTTCTAAATTGTCGTTTTTATTAACTTAAATGTTGCTGAAGCATGCTAACAATTTACACTTGTGCAAAAAGAGTCAACACAGGATTGCTTTGTGTCTGATGATGAATCTTCATACATGGAGAGAAAGGCCAGCTGTTCTTTTCTCACCAAAATATATCAATTGATGTTATGCTGTTAGTATGTAGGTGACCCTAAACCCTAGTAGTAAGAAGAAAATGATAAATAGTAATTTCTTATGCAGAGGAAGCACAATAATTTGACAATTGTTAGATTCAAGTATATGTGTGTTCTTGGCAGAATGCAAGCGCTTCCTGAGGATAGCTGATGATAACTGCAGATTTGGAGCTGTGAAGGAATAAGCTTTTGACAAGGATATTTCAGAAAAGTAAAAATAAAATTCCTGGAGGTGAAATACTCCTCCTCAGACAGTTTGTCTGAAATGTTCATAAAGCGTTGTTTACTCATTAATGTTCCTTTAGCTTAACATTGGAGGTTGTTTTGTTTCTTTAATGCTACTCTTGAGATGAAATAAATACTTTTTTAGAGTGCTTTCTTTATATTTGAGTAGTGCAGGATCAGAAAAAGTTGCTTATACACTTAAGTAACGTAAAAGCAAAGTTACGCTCATGCTTTATTTCTCCCCAAATGCTCTTTGCCTGCTTCAGTTTCTGTTAAGAATATCTGCAAATGGAGTACATCTAGGATGTTTTATGGTGAGAACCTCATAGGGATAAGTCTCTTACTTACCTGGCACAAAGTATGATTTAATCATAATTTATAAAAATAATAATTTAAAGACTTAGTGTGGAATTTAGTAAAAAATCTGCTCTCTTGGTTTGAATACTGAGGCCTCTTTCATGAAGAGTATGATTTAAAGTATTCATCTACTACTAAAAGAATTTCATCTTTCTTGGCCTATAAACTACATGTAGTTGCTCCAAATGCACCAATATTTCTTTGGAATGATGGTGAACTTTATGTTCCTTATGGATTACAATGAAGTTGGTATGAAAATAAAGAGAAGGTGCTTTTTTTTTTTATAAGTGCAACCAGTTAACTTTTTACCAAAGGCTTTACCATTCTTTTTAGCAAGCACTTAAAAAATTTGATAGAAGCCTATGCCTTCAGACAATCAGTATTTGTGACCTGTTTTCTCCAGTAGCAACTGAATTCTGTTTGTGTTTTTTTACAGTTGATGACAGTTCTTTGGTTTCAGGAACAATTATGCATTACTTATCATAGAATCTAAACCACAGATTCTGATACACAGTACAAAGATATAACCTGTATATGTGAATGCATTGAGGTTATAGGAATGTCACATAATGAGGAACTTTTCCTTTGATGATAGAGAACCGTTTCAACATTCTTTCTTTTAACCATTTTCCTATTTTAGGCTTCCAGATAGGTTCTCCATTGACAGTCTTAAAATGATTACTTCCCTTCTCCTATATTAAGTAAGTGAGTTTCCCTGTGAAATCTACCTCTTCTTTACCACACTTGCAAATCCTTTTCTTCTCTTAAATAAACAAAGCCAAAACCAAGCACCACAAACAACCAAACCAGCCAACCAAAGGTGCTACTGCCAACAAAAAAAAAAACAAACAACGAACTAAACAAAACCATTCTCCCTAACAAAAACCAACCAACCAAAAAAAAACCACACACAGAGCATCAACTTCTCCTTTGGCAAGATATTCTTGATGGAAGGTTAATGCTTGCTGTTGAGGCGAGTAAAATAATCTTATGATCCATCTTCAGTGCTTGAACTTCAGAAGTTTCTTTGATTCTCAGCTAATTCCTTTGGACTCTGCAAATAATGTAGCAGTTATAAACAGCCACAGCACAGTAATATTCCACACTGGACATGTTAGAAGGCCATGGATGCATGGCCTTTGCCCAAGGAAGCAAAAATTTCAGCATTGCTGCTGTCAGTAGCCTTCTATGCCAAAACAAATCTTTGTTTCTACGGCTCTGACACTTGAGCTTTGGCTTTCCAATTTTATCTGTCTTCACCACAGACTTTGAGATTTTCTGTGAGAAGGGGTGAACTGTGTGTTGACCACATTCTATTTTCTACTGCTGAAAAAGTTCATAGTAAAATGTCAGAGTGGAGCTTTTCAACAGGAGGAAGTATTGTTTGATATGATGAAGAATAGAAACATCACTGCTTAGAAGACAATGGCACTGGAAAGGGAGGTCATGTTTAAGATTAAACAAAATTGTAATGAATGCAAGTCGGCATTTATTGGAAACGAGGAGTCTTAGCTGTTCTGTGTTTGGTAGGCATCTCTGAAACATTAGAACGACATTAATTTTTCACAGGGTCATTGCTGGATTTAAGACATGAAGGTTGAAAATAATTTTGAGATATAAAAATCAATACAATAATTCTAGTATTTTCAGTGCTTGTTTGGCATAGTTACAAGGTATTAGGCTGAGTAAGGAATTAAAACTCGAAACTAACAGGCAAGAACATTCAAAAGGCAGGAGCAGGGCTGAGAGGTGCAAGAAGCTTGGAAAGAAGCATGTACTAGGACTTTATGGATCCCAATGGTAGTTCTGTGCTCTCTGGGATGGAAATACAGCTAAACGTGGTTGACTAGGGACAGGTGACAGAGCTAGCCAAGGACAGAAGGGTCAGACAGAATTTTTCAAGAGTGCAAAAGTTCTAACAACCAGGGGAAACAGCACTGTTCTCTGAGTAATTACTCTTTGATCAGTGAGCAGTATTGCCAGCCATCCTGCACCAGGGGTACACAGATGACTTTTTTGTCTTTGGAATTAGATGAAGGTATCAACAGTGGAAAAAACCAACACCTTTACATGTTGGAAACAGTAACACTCTTTCCTCATGACCTCCTTTCATCAATGTCCCACACATATCATATATATCACACAGATTTATTCATTTTTTGGTCAGCTTTTCATAATTTGTGCTACAGCGAACAAGCAACAGCTCAAATTGCCATCTGTAAGAGAAAGTGAGATCAGCTCATGGTCAGAAGTTGCTTATTTTCTCAGTATTTCAGTTTAGAAGTGTCATTACTATAAAGAGATTGAGTTTTCTCATAATTTCTCATTCAAACTTTTTTATATTATTCAATTCTTCTTATCACTTAAAGTGTTAGACTTTTCACAGATACAGACAAGATCCCTACTTGTCTGCTGGCTGAAAACATGTGACTTGGACTTTAAGCATGATGGGCAAAAAGATGATTGGCAAAATATAGGCCTCTGGCAAAATTTATTTACTTTTTAAGCTGAGGACTAGTTTGGGAATGGAAGAAATGTTTTTTACTCTTGATTTTTATTGGTTTTTAAATGCACTAGGGGTGGTTATTCTCTTCATGGTGGATATCGAGTGAGAATTATAGGCAAGTAATGCAAAGTAAAACATTTATGTGGAACCAAGCCAAAAGCGTGTGTGAGCTATCTATCTATCTCTCTATCTATCTCTTAAGCCTTCTGCTCTGTGAGGTCAACTGTTCTTGTCTTTTCTGCAGAGTAAACCTGTGTCATTCGAAGGGTCTGTCCAATGCTATTGAAGGGAAATTGTAACGGATGGATCCTTTTTCCTATCCTTCTGGAGTAACTACTGTGGATTTTCAAATCTGCACCCACAAAATAAATACCATATTGTGAACTGTGAAAGCACACTACATTTATAAAAGAATAACATTATAAACTTTAAAATTATCTTTCAATGTCCTTGCAATTTTATTTTATCATATTTTCTTACTCCTTGTGCTGGAAAATTCTATAGTATGTCTTCAAAGAGTCCTGTTAAGAGAGATGGCATTGGTATCATTTATGGTTAGGCGACAACCAGCAGTCAGTGAACACGGTGTTGCTACCTAATGTCACTCCATAGACATAATCCTCGTAGGCAGCGTTTTTAGGGACAAATTGTGTCTGTAGAAGCGCTTTTATAAAGAATGCTTTATTGGTGTGCTGTGAACAAGTGACATACCCACAAACTTTAGTGTTGTGTTTAACTTAACACTTGAGACGGTAATAAATAATGAGAAAATCACTGTTGCACAATTCTGCATCGTTTGGTGGCATTTTGTTGCAGTCGTGTGCATGATACTGTGTTAGTTTCTTAGACTATGGCAGTGCATTCATAGGAGTACTTAGAGACCAGTCTTTGTGTGGAGGTTTATGAACACCCTCATTCTTATTAATTATGCAGTCTTTGTATATGTCCATCTTAAGATGCTGTACAAAATTATACAGTGAGATTTTAAGCCCCTCTGTGCTATATTATCAGTATTTTTTCATTGTTGAGGATTCTTTATTTTAGGTCAAAGATGGTGTTACTCTGACTCAGTCAATGGTTAGCTAGTCAATTTTTGTCAGCAAAAATGATTACGAAGACCAGAGGTCAATAGTACAGAAATATTATAGATCACATTGCCCTGTCCTCATCAATTGAACTATGTTAGACAATTCAAGGTTGTAATAATACTTTACTCAAGCATGTTTAAGATGTAAAGAAAGTGGAATTTGGGAATTAAGCTATATAACTGTGATGGGATAGATTATTCTGTGTTTTATTCAAGGATATCGAGAATGTACAAGTAGATTGCCACTGCACCCTTCTGTAGACTGTAATTGCGCAAAGGTATTGGCCAAAGACTGATAGTCCTGCCGATATGTCAGTGTGTCATTGCTGACTGCAATGAAATACCTTCTAATTTGCACTGGCATGAATAAGGGGGAATTTGACCCGTGTTTCTTGGTTAGTTAACCAGTCTGTGGCTTAAATGGAGTTAGCTGCCCTGTTGAATTCATTGCTGCTGCACAACAATAAGAACGGATGTTATAGTTTGTTCCTGCACGTCTTTAATGACTAGTTGCTTGTTACTGCCGTTGGGTGTTAATCTACAGTAGGCTCCAGTTAACTTGACAGCTGCCAAGGTGAAAATACTGCTTGCAAAAAAAAGCTCTGTGAAATTTATGAAGGAGCAGACTGTCACTTTGTTTAAACATACTTAAATGTATTAATTTCAGTGAACTACACCAATTTACTTCATCTGAGAACTTGGCTCATTGTTTTATTTGTGAAATTAGTACACAATCAGAACTGATGCTGCAACACCATGTCTCAGGGAGAAAGTAAGCCATCCATTGGGAACTTGCATGTAATATTCCTTGAAATATTGTAAAAATATCAATTATTTCTACTGCTCTGCTCTTTAAGAACCACATGTTTCAAAGAACGCTCTAAACTTTGTAATCTTACATGGACAAACTTCATAGTGTTTTACATTACCTGACTTTTGTGCATGAAAGTCATTTAAAGCAGGCAAAAATAGATAGGTTTCTGTTTTTTAAGAACAGTGACTTTTTTTCAGGATCCTTTGTTTCACCCGTTATAATACAGGCTATGCAACACTGTTTATCTCTTATAGCTGACTCTTATAGGTAGCTTGGTGCAGATATATGTAGATTAACTAAGCTTTTCTCTGCTAGTGTTTTCTTACAGCTTTTTATATTCACAGCCATGCCTGACTTGGATTCAAATCTAGTAATTACCAGAGTCAAGAAAGTCATCAGCTGGCTGTCAGTTTTACGTATGTGTTTGCTGAGGCTCACTCTCAAAATGAAAACCAAATTCTTTTCCAGATGTCCTGCATGATAGTAATTTGCAGAGAAGTAAAAATAGATGCCCTGTTTAGAAATAAAACAGCTCCAGAGTCTTGCCTGGCTTTACAGACCAACATGCAAGAGAAGAATCCTTAGGAAAACAGAATAACTTAGGCAAGTGTGACTTCTTTGAATGGGTGAACTTTAAAAAATAATTAATAACCACAATGTGATATATTTTTTTCTTTTTGTTAAAGTAGTTGTTAGCCAGACCTTAAACAATGATACTTGCTCTTATCTCTTGCCCAGTTTGCTGTTACTCAGGGACTCGCTTAATTGTGTTGCTTTGTCAAGTGTTTTCTGCTGGTTTGCGCTTTAAAACAAACCTATAGCAGGTACCCTTGCTTATATATGTAGTATCTTTGTTGCCAATATCTGGGGCATTATTTATATGATACTGCTCTTTCCCCTGAAAGATGGAATCTATGAAAATTAAAATTGATGCCAACTTTGGCCTTTCGTGGATTAGCTGAGATATTTGATATGTGCAAAGGAAGGTAATATACCAAAGAGCTAAACTGCCAGTTACCCTGTTCTTTGTTGGATGCTCTGTCTGGATTTTAGTATCCATCAGAAGAATCAAAGGTCTCTTAGTCGCACGCCTCCCCACCTACTTTTTGTGGAAGTGATGAGGAATGTTTGATGACATGAGTTTCATGTGGGAGGCATGTATCTTAAAATCTCATTTTGAATTGTAAAAGAAATATATTAAAGGGGAATGATTGCCTGTGAAATCAGCAACAGTCTTAAATCTAAGTCCACCATAATTCTGAGGAGCCCAGTTTTCTTGTTTTAAGTTTATTTCAGTATGGACTGGAGGTGGAGTGATAAATGTGAGCTCATTGGGGAGGATAATATCATGTTACCTTGAAACTACATAACTTTCTTCTATAATTTAAATTATAAGCTGATATTATTTCTGTAGCTATGATTTACTCTCCTTCATGCTATGGATCCAGCATGTGAAGACTCTGAATCTACCTGAAAAATCACAGTATAGATCAGACTTATGATCCTTGCTACCTCTCCCATAGACTTCTGCATAATATTCAGTCGTTGTTCTTCATTGTGTTGGTGTGGGTTTTTTCATACTTTGAAAGATTCCAGCACACTTTTTGACTGCCAGTGAAACTGAGTAACCCAATAAGCAATGAATGGTTTTGGTCACTTGGATTATTCATATCTTCCATTTACTGTACAGATGTAAATATAAAAACTTTTAAGCCTAACATCTCTGTAATAAAAGGGTCTGATTTAAGTAATGTTTTCAAGATAGTTATAAAGGAACTCAGGGGTAAGAAATACAGATGATTCTTTTCTAATAGGATCTCTTCTAATTTTTATTATTTTTATTATTTTGAAAGGGTTAAGGTGTAATCATGCGGGGAAATGCAGCATATGCTGGCATATACATAAGGAACCCATTTACTGAGTCACTGTTATTTTAACAGCAGGGAGCTTGACTCCCTGAGGTGTCTCTAAAGCATTTCAGGCTCACCGAGTCAGGACTGAATAACACCCAGCTGGGTAAGAACAAAACACCTGTCAGATAATCGCGCTAATACCTGGTTTGGTTATCAGTGCCCTTCTCCACCTGCCACTTCTTCCTCCTGCCTTTCTGAATGTATGATGCATTTCCCACAACATCATATTTAAAAGCCTCAATAATCCTGTAACAGCAGCTGATAGAGACCTTTTATATGTTGATTCCTTTTTGCCGTGGTTTCAGAAGGATGGCTAAAGTTTGCATGATGAAGTCTTTGTTAGAATGGCTCTTTGTGTGCAGATGTTTCAGATGGGTTTCTACTCTTTGGAGGAGCGTAATTCTAACACTCAGTGTTAGTGTAATTGCTTTTGGAATAGATGTCATCTTTTTCCTTCATGAGAATAAAACTATGCAAACTGAATTCTTCTGTGAGTATGCCTGTTTCATAAATACGGCTTTTCATTGCACCTTTAAGGTCAGAGATACAAAGGCCGACAAGTGAAAGCTGCAGAGCATGAGTGTGACCGAGGCAGACTTGTGAATACTCATAGAACTTTATATAATTTTTCTTTTTCTGGTTCAGCCAGAAACCTTGCCTATTGTTAAAGGCCTGCTTCCATGAGGAAACATTTCTGCTGATTTTAATGGGAGATGGACCAAATCTCAAGGCTGTTAAATAGCTGCTGTTGTTCTTTATTAGTTAATACTGGTGTAGTGTTTTAAAATACACAGGTAGCTACATAACTATAAAAATTTTATTACTCCAAATCAGATTTCTTCATCCTGAAAGGTAATTGTGCCATAAAAGGAAAAAAATCAAGTTCAGAGGTAGAACACGATCTTGTAGATTTGACCGTAAAGGTCTAGAATTAACATAATTCTACAAATAATTAACCTTGCCTACAAGAATGCCACATAATTTCAGTGACAGTTTTTTTTTTTGCTCCATTTTTTACTTAGTCTGTCCTGTTGCTTGATTGTCTTGAAGAGTGTCCTGGTTTTGACTAGGACAGAGTTAGTTCTTCTAAACCACAACAGAGTTTAACTTAACAGGCTATGCTTCCATGGAAGATAACAATGATAAATAAATTCCATATAACAAATTCTGTAATATAGAACAAACCTAATTAAATGTTCAAATAACTGAGGCTATAAGGTAAGTTGACGTGTTTCTGTTGATCTAAAGGTGATGAGACTCTGCTTTATAAACAATGCTAATTTTGAGATCTTTAAAGGGCTTTCTGGTCCCCTCGAAGGAGACTGAAGACTGTCTAAATATGCTGTGATATAGCATAGGTAGGAGAATCTTAAAGTAACAATTTTGGGTCACAAACTAGTTTTAGATATGTATGTTCAAGGTAATACTGACTTGCTTTTGCCTTATTGTTTCTTTCAAGGTTTTTCAAAGACATTGAATACTGATGTTCAGCTTACTAGCCTGCAGTTGTTGGACCTATCAGTCTCTATAACTGTAATTATAAGCACTATACTTGCTGACCTCCAGATATCTGACTAGTCCTGAATGCAAATCAAGCCTGCCTTTGCAATTAGGGTCACTTTGCATCCTTGCCCTTGTCTGCCGAGGATACTGGCCAAACAGCTTATGGTCAGCTCTTTTTAAAGTTGTCTCAAGTATGTTTCCCATTTTCTAGATATGCAGGCAGCCCTAATTCTGGTATTTGCCAAGTTTTGAGGGAGTTTGCAATCTTCCTGCTGTCCCAGTTCTGTGTAATACATATATATCTCTTCATTCAGTATATTTTACATGCTGGTATTATCTGGATGCAACAGTGTACTGTCAGCTTTGTCAGTTTAATCTTACATGTTGCTATAAAGCACTTAATTCTTAGCTAATCTGATTCCTTAATTAACTGAATATTCTTAACCTGGTAAATTTAAATAGAGGATTTGAAGGTACTAGCTGTCCAGTGTAACTGTACTGAAGAAAACTGGATTAATTACGTTCAGTATTTCTTATCAGAACTTTATCTGTGTTAAAAATCTGTCAAATTTATTCTGAATCATAGAATAATGGAATGGTTTGAGTTGGAAGGGACCTTAATGATCATCTGGTTCCAACCCCCCTGCCATGGGCAGAGACACCTTCCACTAGATCACATTGCTCAAAGCCTCATCCAGCCTGGCCTTGGATGCTTCCAGTGATGGGTCATCCACAACTTCTGGGCAACCTCTTCTAGCACTTTACTACCCTCACAGCGAAGAATTTCTTGCTAATATCTAAATCAGTTTAAATTCTCTTCCCCCTTGTTCTATCATTACATGCCCTTGCAAAAAGTTCTTCCCCAGCTTTCTTGTAGGCCCCCTTTAAGTGCTGGAAGACTGCTATAAGATCTGCCTGGCGATCCATATTGTTCTTATGTTGGGGGCCCTGGAGCTGAATGCAGTACTGCAGGTGGAGAGCGGGAGTATCAGCTTCCTGGAGCTGCTGACCACACTTCTTTTGATACAGCCCAGGATACAGCTGGCTTTCTGGGCTGCAAGCACAGCTTGCTGGTTCATGTGGAAGTTCTCATCAACCAATGCCACCAAGTCCTTTTCCTCGGGGCTAATCTCAATCTATTTTCTGCCTAGCCTGTACTTGTGTTTGGGATTGCCCCAACCCATGTGCAGGACCTTACACTTGACTTGTTGAACTTCAGGAGGTTTGCATGGGCCCGCCTCTCCAGCCTGTCCGTGTCCCTCTGGATGACATCCCTTCCCTCCAGCATGTCAACCACACCACGCAACTTGGTGTTGGCAAACTTGCTGAGGGTGCACTCGATCCCACTGTCCATGTTGCTGACAGATCGTAAACAGCACTGGTCCCAATACTGACCCCTGAGGAATGCTGCTCGTCACCGTTCTTCCCTTGGACATCAAGCCGTTGACCGCAACTCTTTGAGTGTGACCATCCAGCCAATTCCTTATCCGCTGAGTGGTCCGTCCATCAAATCCATGTCTCTCCAATTTAGAGACAAGGATGTCACGTGGGACAGTATCAAATGCTTTGGATGAGTCCAGGTAGATGATGTCAGTTGCTCTTCTCCTATCCATCAATGCTGTAACCTCATCATAGAAGGCTACCAAATTAGGCAGGATTTGCCCTTAGTGAAGCCATGTTGGCTGTCACCAATCACCTTGTTTTTTTTTCCATGTACCTTAGCGTAATTTCTGGTAAGATCTGTTCCATGATCTTGCTAGGCATAGAGGTCTGTAGTTCCCTGGGTCTTCTTTTTTCTCCTTTTTAAAGATGGGGCTATGTTTTCCCTTTTCCAGTCAGTGGGAACTTTGCTGGACTGCCATGACTTTTCAAATATGATGGATAGTGGCTTAGCAACTTCATCTGCCAGTTCTCTTGAGACCCGTGGATGCATTTCATCAGGTCCCATGGACTTGTGCATCTTCAGGTTCCTTAGATGGTCTTGAACTTGGTCTTCTCCTACAGTGGGTGGTTCTTCGTTCTCCCAGTTTCTGCCTTTGCCTTCTGTGGCTTGGACGATGTGGCTAGAGCTCTTGCTGGTGAAGACTGAGGCAAAAAAGGTCTTTGAGTACCTCAGCCTTCTCCATATACCGGGTAACCAGATCTCTTGTTTCCTTCTGGAGAGGGCCTACGTTTTCCCCTAGTCTTCCTTTAATCATTGATATACCTATAAGAAGCTTTTATTGTTGCCTTTGACGTCCTTGGCCAGATTTAATTCTATCAGGGCTTTAGCTTTCCTAACCTGATTCTTGGCTGCTCAGGCAAGGAAGAAAGTTATCATCAATTTGCTGGATTTCCAACCTCCTGGATTGCTTATGCCCTGCTGTATTGTCCCTCCAGCAGATACTGGAGTGGTTGAATTCCCCCATGAGGACCAGGGCTCATGAATGTGAAGCTGCTCCTGTCTATCTATAGAGGGCCTCATCTGCTTGGTCTTCCTGGTCAGATGGCCTATAGCAGATACTCATTAAAACATCACCAGTCCCTGTGCTCCCTTTAATCCTGACCCATAAGTTCTTGGTCAGCTGCTCATCCATCCACAGACAGAGCTTCATGCACTCCAGCTGGTCATTGACATAGATGGTGACACCTCCTCCTTGTTTCCCCTTCTTGTCCTTCCTAAAGAGCCTGTATCCTTCCATTCCCACACTCTGCTCCAGTCATTGGGTTCATCCTACCATGTCCCTGGGATGCCAATAAGATCACATCCCTGCAGGTGAGTCCACGCCTCTAACTCCTCTTGTTATTTCCTTTGCTACATGTGTTTCCATAGAGCCACTTAAATTGGGCCCCCGATGAAGCTGACTTACTGACTGGCATGGCTGGAATTCCTTTTTTGCTCTTCAGGTGCTTTCAGCTTGTCTTGATCAAGTCTGATATTAACCCTCTTTCCCCTTCAAGTTTAGTTTAAAGCCCTGTCAAGGAGCCCTGCTAGCTCATGAGCAAAGACTCTTCTCTGCCTTTGAGAAAGTTGAATCCCATCTTCACAGGTGCCAGCAAGCCTGGTGCTGTATAGGCCATCCCATTATAGAAAAACCCAAAATCGTGGCAGTGACACGTATTAATACATGACAGAGCCATGTATTAATAGACAGAGTACGTCTGTTTCTTCCAGTGTTGCTGCCTGCAACTGGAAGGAGAGATGAAAAAATAACCTGTGCTCCGTATTCCCTTATCTAATCAACATAGTAAATGTTTAGGCTAGACTATTCCTCTGCTCTATTGTGCTGAAATACTGCATGCAGTTCTTGAATTTCGTGTCTGATTTGCAGTGCAGAAAGTGGCTTTGAGCAGACCATAGGCAAATGCACACAGCATTTGAAGGGAGGGAATATGTTGCTGTCATTCTGTAGAAATACTCTCTGGGAAATGAGAAAGTAGCATTAACGGGTTCCAAGAGACATGATCAAACCATATTGTTCTGCTGGCAGAAAGGAGATGGCAGTAGGAAAGATCAGACAGTGGGTGTAAGTTAAAAGGTATCACATGACGTTTGCAGAGTGGAAGACATATGTTGTACACTCATGGAAGCAAAGAGAGGAAAAAGCAGTCAGGAATCCATTGTGTGTATATAATAGGCTAGCAGCCTATGATGATCCCGTTCAAACGTCTCGTACACCTTGTGTATAAGTTTTCTGTTGCAGCTTCTACTAGTTCCCCACCAGAAGCAGAGCTTTTCCCTCTTTGGCACCTTTCGATCCTTCAGTCCCAACGAGTGTTTTGCTGCCTGCCCTCTTCATATCTGAGTTCAAGGCTAATCCTGTTCTTGTCTAATGCTTGTTCATTATGTCTTAGCTCCTCAGAGGTATTTAGGTGTCTACCCTGCAGCTGGATTCTGTTCTGTATCTTTTCATTCAAATACATGTCAATAAGAGGTTTTGTACACTTCTGTTTTGCTTATTGAAACCTCTCTTTAAATTTAAATCCTCCACAGAGGCTTATTCTCTAACAGCAATAATGTGGGAAAGAATAAATGCGTCTCTGTGGCAAACTATGAAATCTGATAGGCAATCCCCTGGAAAAATGGCTTGTTAGTGCTTTTGGAATGAAATGTTGCCTTTACTGTGACAGAATTGTAAGCAGAAACCAGATGAGTTGGTAGGACCTGGGAATTTCATTTCTTAACTCATGATGACAAAGGAAGCAGGACTGGGTTTTGTGGGAGCCCTTGTGTCATGAGCAACTACCTGCTGTTATCGATAAAAGGGCCTGAAAGAGGCAACCTGCAGGAAATAAGACTGATAGGGCAAGTGACTTTCATTTCCAGGATCATGGGGAGTCTAATTGGGTACTCTGGGAAATCAGGCCAATAGTTATGCCTGTGATCGTCTGTAGATAATCTGCAGACAATGTGATGCTCTAGATTTAGAATAGTTTGCTCTGTTGGCATTAAAGTAAAAAGATTCCTCTTGTAGGGGAGGGTTTGGGATGGCTGATTAGCTGTTATAGGCATTGTACCTTGCCCTCACTCTGCTCCAAGTCATGTTATAGTGGTATCAGGATATTAGGAGCTATGAGCTTCAGTGTAGCTGAATTTGACTCAAGTATCTCTGATAATCATGAAGACAGGATGAACTTTTCATACACAGCTAATCCTAACGCAGGTTACCTGGCATGTGCTGTGGCTGGCTGGGCATGCATGTGAACATTGACTCGTGTTGCAACTTCTTACTTGTGCAAACATACTTGTATTACTGTCATTATGCCCATGAAAGAGTCCAGGCTGCTGAGATTGGTTTATATTCAGCATGCGCATACCTTGAACTCTCCTGAACAGTACAAACTGAACTCCACTTCTGGAAAGCTTGTAGTTAAAGACATTATGAAAAAAGTGGAACCCTCAGACATGAAGTTAATCTGAATCAAGGCTCTGGGCTCATGTAGTCACTCAGCATGATTGGTGAGACAATTCTTTTGACCATTTTCTGAGATATTCTCTGTGACACATAATCATTGTTTTGTTATCTGCTGTCTTCAGGATTTAAACGTTATATAGCGAATCTTAAAGAACGGGAGAAGAGTTGGAAGATGCCACTTATATCAGACTTGATGTTTCATCGGTTAGTAATGCTCCACCTGAATTTCGCTTTCAAGTAAGAGGCTGGTGCGTTGTCTATAGGCCACAGCTCATTCTGGGTTGTGACTGTGCTTTTAGAATAGTCAGGTTTAAGGTGTGACACTAAGAGAGGGATTGTGAAGGGGTGCACAGCTCTTCCTTGCCTAATAGACCTGCAGAAAAGCTAGAGGGAGGCTTCGAAGGTATTTGTGCAGGGGGAGGGAGGCATTTGCTTCCCAAATGCTGGGCCAGAAGGTGTCTTGTAGAAAAAAGGTAATTGTGTTGTCCTTTGTCTATGCGATGGTGGGAAGAATTAGAGGCACTTCCCTGTTGATACAGTTGCTTTGCACAGGAGTTTAAAATAGTGGAGGTGCCCTATCAGTTACAGGGTGATGTAACATTGCTCCCTCTTTGAGTTTTGCTGTGTAATAGCATCATTTTTCTTTTACTTGCTCTTCTAGAGAAATTGGATTTTCTTGTTTTGCATCAAAAGATTGTCTTGGTTTATAATTAGCTGAAAAATTAAGATGAAGAATTTGAATCTGATTCCTTTATCATTAAGAATGAGAGTTTGTATGGTTTAGTTAAGTATGGCTTTACAAGGAGGTAATGAATGAGTAGTGCCTGTTCTGCAGTGGGGTAGGAACCCATGCAGATGACTCTCATTTCACCCTCCATTACTACTAACCACAGGGTAACTTTGAAAGCTTCAACCTCTCCTTGCACTTTTTGTAATCTTACATCAAAGCTTATTTCCAGCTGTGCTAAGTAATACTTTGTTTTATCCAGATATGAATCAGGCTTATTCATTGCCCTTATTCTCTATTCTTTCTTGACCTGTTTCAATTTTAGTCAGTGCAGAATTATTGCCTACATGCTGATAGCTCTGTTGTCATTTTGCTATTGACTTTTTATTATTTTTACTAAAAAAAACCCACTCTAGTCTTTTGTACTAAATTTCATTTTGAAGCCTTGGAGTATATCCACAGGCTCTTTGAAGATCTCTTATAAAATGTTTGTCTTGCAGATTGACTTTGTACAAAACCAAAACTAAGGGCTGGGTTTTGGGGTCTGCTGCTGCATGGATATGCAAATAGATTCACACAAAATCTCCACAGCACTGTTCCATGAGCATAGAGACCAGAATGCTGTTGTTTTCTATATTTTGCAGGGTCTTTTAGATTCACAAATGATAACCAAGTGGTATACTAGTGATCTGAATGTGCCCAATACGCCTTTGGAGAAGCCAGTTAAATTGTTGACAGGTGTCTCAAACTTGTTCCCCTATAATACAACCCAAGCCTTTGCAGAGTAAAGGGAGTGTCTACAATGTCTGTTCAGGAGCTGAAAGTAACCAGCTCTATCTTCTGGCTTAGATTTCCTGCAGGTCTTTCTAATTTTTGGACTTTCTTATTTCAAAGCATTGATAAATCAGACTTTTGATACCGTAATTTTGATACACTTTAATTGTGTGCAGTAGAGACTGTGTATATATAACTGTTTTTCTATTTTTTCATAGTTGCAGGCTGCTTGACAATGCTGCTGATGGGTTCTAAGAAGCAGCCAAGGATTGAAAGTTCAGAGAAACCAATTTCTAGCTCTGTAGATGAGACTGAAGCCATGTTGCCATGGCAGTGTGTGGTGTGGTCTGCTAAACACTTGAAGTTTTTTGGGTATTTTCCCTGCTACCAGTAGAAGGCTGTACATAGTGATTCTGTAGTGCAAGGCCCTGGGAGTTGTCTGGCTTGTGTTCACCTGAGCTGGTTGGGGCTTGTCATCTTGTGTCCTCGTTGAGGTTGGTGTATCACAGCCCTGGGGGATCGGTATGTGACAACCCACAGCCTGGTGTAGGCTGAGGCTGGGGGAGTCATGTAGCCTGCCTGGCTGTGGTTGGGATCCAGTGGGAAGGAAGCAGAGGGTGATAAAAAAATGTGTGAAGAAAAACCACATGTGGCCAAGATTGAGCAGGAAGAGATGTTCCCCAGCAGTTCTGTCTTAGGCAATTGGAAATGGTCAGCCACAGACTCGGGGACACACTGTGATGGTGAACATACTAGGATGTCTTTGCACAACACTTTTACCTGTACAAGCAATGAGGCTTTTCTTAGGAAATAATATGGACTGACAATAAATTTTTAGCTTCCTTTTAAATGTTGTTCCCTTTTACCCACAATAAGTTTTTGGTTCACTTTAGAAACTCCTATTTAATTGCAGCATGCTGAAGAAATAAACTGACTTAAACGACATTCTACTAAATCTCAACAGAGCTGTCTTGTTTAACTAATGCCAGGCTGCTTACAGTGTCTACTTTTTGAACATATCTGGTGTTTTGGCACCACAACCAGTAGTTTAACTGCATTAGTTCACCTGGTTAATCACCTAATTATTTTATAGTTTCTAATAAAGAGGTGATTGTTCCATGTTTCTCCTTTTTTCTTTTGTGAAACAAATGATATAGCTTAGCTTTCTTTCAAATAGCTTTTATTGAAATCTAATAGTTATCAGAGGAGTAGCAGTTCTACATTGTCTCTTCAGGCTTTATTATGAAATATGTTTACACAATGCCAAACACTTCATCATTCATTAAAACTTTTTATAATTACATACATGCATTTTAAAATAGCTTTTATTTCATGTATAATCATAAAAGCATAGATTTGGGGGAGCAATGTTAGCATTTCTGTTGAACTAAATCTTTCTTCACCTCAAACCCCAAATGAGTTCTTGAAGGATTTAAAGATTTGGATTATCAGAGTACAAAAGGATGAAAGGCAGGGTGACAAATACTAAGGATAATAACAAAGAACTGCTATTTTAGCTTTTTAATCCAAGTCTGTTTTTAAGTACTTCATACATACTGCTGTGAAACGGACAGTGCTAGTGTATTTAAAGAAAGACCCACAAACTATTCTTTTCCTATCTGTTGAAACACTTAAAGGTGTCTGTGTTTTTAAGTATTGGCATGAGAATTTTGAGTGAGCTGCTATGCCAGGAAATTACAAAATAAACCTCGGCCTTGAAATGTGATTATGCATTGTATGGATAGATCCTTTAAAAAAAGGTCTGATTCCTTAGCAGAGCGGGACTCTAGCTTTGAGCAGGAAGTCCGGGTGGGCTGGTAGATATGGTATCCCAGTTGTCCTTGACACATGCGTGCATTTGCAGAACAGCTCTACAGAGCACACAGCAGTGAAGAGAGTGCCTTTTGGAAAGCCTTCGTTAGTGAGTGTGCTGATCTAGTGATCTGCTCATGCAGTATATCGCTTGCTTTAAAGAAATGTTGATCTAACATTTTTGTGCAAAGCACACTAAAAGCGCACTCCAAGTGAGTATGCTTCCAGGAAGAAGTATTGACCTGCAAAACGTCTGTGAAGCTGATTAATCTGTGAGTCCGTGAGTCTGACAACTGAGATTTGTTCCATGTTCACACCTAATCTGTGCAGCCTGTGTACGTGTTTCTGTATATCAACCTGTGGACAGAAGTAATATGGGAGCATCAGCAATACTCAAATAATGCTCTGTTCATCTATTCCTTGTGAGAAGTTCAACACCAATTTAGAAATACAACTTGGAAGTAAGTTGTTATTGAACATACTATTTACCGTCAAGAGTGCGGCAAAGCATAGTTGTAACTCTTAATTTAAAAAGCAAATGAGAACTTGCTTTGATGGTAGCCGATGTTTATCATCTTGAAAGGAAAATGCAAGTTACAGTCATGTTTATTAGCAAGAATTACCTATAGACTGAAAGAATGTCTAAAATCTATTTCTATGAAAAATCATTGTGTAACAGCTTTCTCTGGTTGCTGCTTCACTTCTAGCCTTTCAAATCACAGTACAGACTAGGTCCTGGCTACTGCTTTACATTGTTCATCTTTCTTTGTATCTTTCTGTGAATATAAATGTTATTTGAGGAGCCTGGTACCATGCACAGACACGTGGTAAAGTTGCTAAGCCACTGATTTTTTTTTTTTGTTTGTTATTTTTACTTGAAAATCACTGCTTCAGAAGTGAAATTTAGCTTTACTCGTAAGCAATCTGCAGTCATGTTTCTGTTTTGTCTAAAAGATTATGAATCTTTTAACTGCAGCACGATCCATGTCGTGCACTCCTACTCCCTACATTATCTTGGTATATTCGTTCTGTAGCTCTACATTAAAAAAAAATAAATACTGTAGGAGAGCTGACACCAATGCCGTCAGTGTTGTGTAGTAATTGCATAGTGTTCTAGAAACTCCCCTGTGAGGTCTGCAAATCAGAAGGGCAAAGCTCTGTTTTGGTGGCCAAATATGGATAACCAGGGGCAAAATATGGTCCCAAGTGGGACTTTCTGTAATGGAAAACTCTGTTTCGCTTGATGTGTGAGTAAATTATACAAATCAGTTTGTGAAGTCAAGATTTCTATGTTTGACTTGTTATCTTAAAATAAATCAGCAGAGAAGAAGTAAGTGTATTCTGATTAGCTGTGTCCGCTTCAGTATATGCTCTATATTCCTTTGATTTGAAAAACTTTGAGGTGGCTGTGTTCCTACTCCCAGAAGAGTGGCAGACCTCCTGGTGGTTTTCACATTACTGTTTGTATTTTCATTCTATTTTTAGTTTGGGCAGTGCATGTCAGTCCCCCGTTAGTTCCCTAGCTTTCTCTAATGAAAGATAAGAATAAAAATAACGTTTGTTATCAGCATCTAAGGAAAAGATGTGAATAAGATTGAGTACATTGCATGTATGCATATATGCAGGCTGGACAAACAGGCTGGCAAGGAACCTTGTGAAGTTCAACAAGAAGTGCAAAGTCTTCTCCTAGGAAGGAACAATCCTATGCACCAATACACACAGCTAGAAAGCAGCTTGGCAGAAAATGGCCTGGAGGGGGGGAGGGGTCCTGGTAGAAACCAAGTCGAACATGAGCCAGCAATGTTCACTTGCTGCAAAGAAGATGAATGATGTCCTGGGCCATGTTATGTAAAGCATTGCCAGCAGGTCGAGAGGTGATCCTTCCCTTCTACTCAGCACTGGTGAGGTCTCACCTGGAGTACTGTGTCCAACTCTGGGCTTCTCAGTATAAGGGAGACATGGGCATACTAGTAGAGAGCATCCAAGGGCCATCAAAGATGATTAAGGGACTGGAGCACCTCACATATAAGGAAGGGCTGACAGATCTGGGATTATTGAGCCTAGAGAAGAGAAGGCTCACGTGAGATCTCACTGATATATATAAATACCTGAAGGGAATGTGTAAAGATGATGGAGCCAGACCCTTTTCAGTGACAGGACCAGAAGCAATGTAGTAATTGCATAGTGAATGGGCACAAACTGAAGCAATGGGCACAAACTGAAACACGGTAGGGTCCATTTGAACATCAGGAAACACTTTTCACTGTGAGGGTGACTGCAAACTCTGTTGGGCAGCCTGCTCAAATTCTCAGTCTCCTCATCCTTGGAAGTGCTTGAAAACCATCAGGATACAGTCATGGATAAGCTGTTCTAGGTGGCTCTGCTTGGGCAGGATGATTGCACTCAGGTAACTTCCAGAGGTCCCTTCTGACCTCAACCACTGTGTAATACTGTGATATTAAGGCTGTTGAACAACAAGTTATAGGCAGGCATTTCCACTCTTAATTTATGGAAATAGGTAACTGTTTTGCTAAATATTCTAATCAAATGTTATTTGACATTAAAATTGAATGTTGCTAGTAAATTTCTGTAAGGATTCTTAATGCTTAGCATGTGCATCATGTTAAGTTTCTGACTGTGTGAAATATTTTAGCTTTCAAACAAATGCTATCTGTGCTGCAAATACATAACTTTCTTGGATCTGTTTGCTAGTATTGAAACCTCCAGATGATGGCAATGATTCCAAGTCCCTCAGGGGGAGTTACGCAAGTCTTACTAGGTGTGAACAATAATAAATGCTCTTAACACGTGCAACTAAACTGGAAAAGATGAAAAAAACTCAGGCAGGGTATTCCAGCCTTTAGCTGACAGGAGTGATTGCAGCTTTTTTTCATATACCTAAGTCAGATTTAGTTTAACTAAATTGATAATATGTTAGTTGCAGCATTAGGAGTTCTCCACTGAATGCAAGACCTTGACAAAATACTTGGACACTTAGTCTGTGGTTCAACCTGTCATGATTAAACTGCTATCAGGAGTTCAACTAGCAGAAGTAGCTGACATGGACTCCAATAGAGTATATATGCTGCAGCAGCACCTTCTTCTCTAGACAGTGTGTGTTATGTTTCTGGTCACCTTGAATTCCAGAGTGGAATTCAGGTCTGAGTTTAACTTCAGACAGCTCAAAATAATCTAGAGGAGCAAGGAAACTGCAAAAGAGAAAAAATTTGTAAACCAATTGCAGAAGAGATTTAGGAGCCAAACTCCTATATAATGAGCTTGAACCCACGAGGAAGTACCTATGTTACTTCTCATCCCAGTTATCCTCTGTTTGCCAAGAAGTACAGCCAAGCCTTTCTTAATTTAGAGGTATTTCTTAGATGAGGAGATCTACAGAGGAAAATATGGTAGTAGTTTCAAGGCTCATCAGCTTTCCAGCCAGTCTTAAGAGTCACAGAAATAATTTGTTGAAACTTTTGTGTGGGGCAGGGAGTAGTGGATTTCAAGTTAGCTGCAAGTATCTTTAGTTCTACCAATAATACAGAGTCCTCACTAGCTGTGATTTTTGGTTGAGTGTATTCGCCCTTAGGATGCATTCAGCCAAAGAAAGATTTTTACAACCCTAAGCAAAATTATTCCACTTGGATATTTGTTTTCTTAGAAGGATTTACGTTTGTTTTAAATTAAATTTTGGAGGTAAACAATGTATTATTGGAGCTTCACATTATGCTTAATTAAACATTTGTGTTAAAGTAGCAGTTTGTATACCTGCATAAACATAACAAATGAAAAGAACCTTCCTCTGGCTTAGTCAATAAAGGCTTATCTACCAAGTGAGCATCCATGGAGGAGGGAAGGGAAGTTGCAACTTCAACCACTAAATAAGACTTTGTCATTAGTGTAGGCTTGTATTGTCCTGGCAGAACAGGGTCCAAGGAAGCAGAGTGTGATAATAAAATGTGTAAAAAACAAACTCTTCTATGGCCCAGACTGAGCAAAGAAACATTCTCCACTGACTTTGCTTAAGGACGGCCGAGAGACTGTCAAACCTTTAACCCACGGGATGTGGAAGGGAGGAGCGTAGCACCAGAGAATGAGGCAGATGCTAGGAAGTTTCTTGAATAACTTCTCTGTATGAGTAATGAGACTTTTTAATATTCATCTTGGCAATGAAGTTAGTTAGATTTGTGTAATGAGACTGCAGTTTGGACTATTGGACTGATAAATCACTGTTGAACTACCAGGATGTTCTTGGCTGTAGTTAAATGATGCATTGCCTGTTGCATGGTTCTGAGCGTAATGGTGTGCGAGAGGTATGCGGCAACGTACAGAGAAAAGTTGTTCCTGACTTGCACTCAGTGAAGCTTAGTATTTGTGACTAACTTTTGCAGCATTTCCAAAGGTATGTGGAATAGCCAGTCCATATTTGAAAGGTCACTCTGCCCTGTTGTCGTGTGTATTTTTAAATTGAAAAAGTAACTTTTTGTTTATTGTTCCTTTCCGTTCAGATCAGAAGATAAAAGCTGATATCCCATTTGTTTATTATAAAAAATAAATAAAACACAGTGAGTAATATTTTTTGTAAATAACATACAGCAGTTGATTTGGTTTATGTCAATAAGCATTTTTAATGTTATTATAAATTTTTAGTTTGTCTTTAAATTTGTAATACACTACAGCTTTTTTACTCAATAGGAATATATGTAACATGGCAAGTAACAAATGTGTTGTTTAGCTGTGTTGCAAACTTTTAACATTTCAAGCTGTGTTTTAAGCTTTTAGTGGGAATTAATCCCTCTTTTCCCACTAGTGTGAACAAAGAAAAGTTAAGAATGTCTGTATAAGAAATCTCACAAGAGAATACGTAGGTCCTGATTCAGTATGACACCCAAAGATGTGACTGTTTGTAAGACTGCACAGCAACATTCACTTTGCAAAATTATCATAATGTGATGTATTAAACTTGCATGAATTAGTGTTTAGCTAAACATATAGCACTATTAAGAAAGACTTGGAAACTAAGTATTCAAGCAGAGCATCAAGTGGACACCTTGTAAGCCATCACATGTAATGATAGATTGCTGAGAGCAGACTTTAATGATTGTAAAGCTCACTATTACAAAAATGGGTTGAAGTTCTGTCACTCCTTATTTCCACTTGTCATCCTCATCTGAGCAGCACCTTCCAGTCATGGCTTCTGGTATAGTTTGCAAACGACAGCAAAAGAACAGCAGCAATCTCTTACACTACTTTAACCTTTACAGCATGTTTGTTTGGAGTAGGCAACCATTCCATTTCTCTATTGCTCACAGAATATTAAGGTTGCAGACAGAGGAAAAAAAAAGGAATGGCCAACAACTAAAATTTGAAAATTTTGAAAAGGTCAAAGTAGTGTGGTTTAGGACTTTCTGTATGTCTTCAGTTCAGCAGATGACAACTGACTAAATACTAATAAACTACAAGCTATATATATTTTTAGATAGCAATACAAGAAGTGTTTCAACAATCAGTTAAAATGATGCTGTTTTTCTGTTAGGTTTTCAGTTCTTGATACCCAGAAGTTAATAAATTTAATAAAGGCGTTTTGGTTTCTTTACTGCTGTAGGGTTTGTAGCTATTTCATTCATCTTGCACATGCATGTTTTTATATAGCAAATGTCGTATTGTAGCAAATATGCATGATGTTTCGTTTAGCAGAAAGCAGAGTGGAATTACACCTTCTGTTTACAAAGCATTGATTCTCAGAACTGCAGATCATCAGCAGGTCACTTGCCTGTTCAAATACTGTACTTCAGTTAGGCATGTTGACCCATACGAAATAAACACTTGGTGTACACATTCAAAGGAGCACTGTTTTCAGTTAGAAGAAAAAAATAAAGAACAGATTGTCATAAAATCAATGGAAGATGAAACCTCACTGAAGATATCCCTTTGCAGCAAGCTAGGGTCAGTTATATCTAATGGACACCTAAAAGCCTCAAAGGCTGTGGATGCTATAATCTCACTAGACAATCTGTCTGGTTACTTATCTGTTACTAAGATCGCAATGTTTTTGCCGGGATATCTAATCTAAGTCTGTTGCAACACTGGACTATTTCCTGTTCGGTGCAAGGTGCTCTGTGAAAACAATTTACTTCATTTTGGCAGTTACCTTTTATCTTGTTTCCCCCATGGTCTTCTCTTCTGGAGGTGACATCTGTCCTGGAGCTGCATGCATTTGTTTCATACTGATTAAAATGTGATCTCACCAAAGTTCAGCATCTGAAACTTTGAGGTCTAGTGTTAGTCTGTCTTCCAGCCTTCTTGTCTTTTTAACAGAAATAATAGATGCCTTCAGGAAGTAGTTTGTTGCATTTCTAGGGGGTTGCTGTCTGTCTTCATTGACTGCAGAGGTGGACTAAACCAGGAGAAATTTGGTTCTCAGACCTTTTGGGATGACTATACTTATGAGAGGAATTCCTACAATGTAGCTGGACGTGTATGGAGGTGGTGTAGTAGGAGAGAAAGGAGGACGCTGTTATGGACACCTTAAAGCTATTGGGCATAGAACACGTTTCTAGACCCTTATTTTCTATTGTTCTAGGTTTTTAAATCTTGGTAGCCTGAAACAATTGTTAATTAGTAAATGTTACTCCATTAGATGTCCCTTCTCTGAAAGACCCAGGAAGCATCATACGCTGTAATTAGTTCTATGCCACTTAGCCAGTTTACAGCACAGCATATCTTGGGAAAGGGTTTACCACTCCCTTGCATTTAGCAAAGCAGTCCTCTAACAATGTGAAGGTCTCTGATGCATGAAGAATTAATACGGTCTTCCCAATGAACTGTATCCAACTCTGCTAAACTGCTGACTTTAATTTGGATGTGTGACTTTTTACCTTCAGTGTCTGTTCACGTCTGTGTTGAGATGAAATAAGATCAAAGCCCTAATAAGAGAAGGTCATGAAATGCAGATGGTCTTCTATTTTAATACAAACATCTGAGACAATAACCCAGCTCTCACTGAGGAAAATACTGTTGTCAGGGAAGAGGTTACCTTGGCAACAAGGTCACCTGGCAGGGCCTGCGGTGTGAGGAGAGTGATGGGGCAGCACATGATGGGAGAGCCTCAAAGATGATGAAAGAGCAGGAGGTCAATCCCTCATACTTCTCAGTGACTTCCATCAGTTCAAGGTGAGTTACTCTAGGAGTTTAATAAACCTGGCTTTCTGAATACAAATGGTCTGTGTGAATTGCCAAGGGCATGGAGGACCAGAGGAAAAGACTTTACATTCAGGAAATTATCGTCAAAGGCTTTTTTTTGTATACTTTTTTTTTTTAAGTGGGAAGAGTAGAAGTTCTTTGTGAAGCTTTTCTGTGACTACTTGCTCATAGCTATTTTTCCCAAAGAACCGAACTGTATGGTCCTGGAGAAGGATTGCATACTTAAGAGAAGGAAGGCTCATGATGCATCCCAGGGTGCTGGGAACAGATGAACTGATAGTGGGTTCTAGTTCACAGCTGTTGGTGCAAGACAGGTGTCCTTTAGGATTATGTCTAGCAACCCTAAGATGAGTTAGTGTACAAGTGCTTGATAGTGAGCTGACAACAAGCCGACAGCGTGCTTGATCAATTTATCAAATTTCTACAAAAGATTTTGAAGCTAGAGGAAACCTGAATGTTCTTGAGCATTGAGTGATCTCTGGCACTCAGTGTGCTAGATGGGCCCAAAGGCAAAGAAATGTTAAGGCTGTGGAGAAGTTGCTAAGCACAGACTTAGTGATTCTTAGTCCTTACAGGATGTATAAGAGATACAGACCGGAGTGGAGTGTTAACAGTATATAGGAAAACGAAAATGAAAGGGATAGATACTATGTAAGGAATAAAGGAGGAAAGCAAAAAAGCAGAAGGTATGGAAGATAAAGCATGTGGCTTAGAAACTGCAATTTGCATTCTTCCATCTTTCTCTTTTTTTCAGTGCTATGAGAAAAATTAAATATGGAAATTAAAAGGCAACCTATTTAAAGCAGATAAATAAATACAGCACTGTAATTAGCAGGTAGATCTTAATCATTCCCTATGTTTATCTTTTATCTGTTTTTATTTTCTTCACCAAGCCATTAGGCTTGTCTATTGCTGTTTGATTGCTGGGCCCTGAAAGAAATTCTCTGCACTGCCATCCTTAAGGCACTTTTCTCTTGGTTCAGGGTTGTTAGTGAGGTAGAGTCGTTGTGTTCCATCTCTTCATAATTAGTATGCCTGCTAACCACGTCTGCAGTCTAAACTAAATTGCTCAGTTGGAAGCAAATGAGACAATGTAGTGATGTTGTTCTGTATTCAGTGCTCATGTCTGAGTCTGTTTTTCAGTCAAAGAATTGCCAGCTTTTTCCATTTCCAAAGCAACATTCTGCAAATGTGTAAATGACACCACCTCCTCTCTCACATTGTGCAAGACTATGTCTAACTGCAGTGAAGACAGAATCGAACTTGTGACTTTGTTAGTGAGGAAATGATGTTCTTGATACTTCTCTCAGTCTTCCTCACCCCTCACCTCAAGCAAAATTAACCTCCTGTTAAGTGGAGATACTGCAGAAAGATGCAGTCAGGGTTGATAACAGGAAGAGCAGACACAGCTTAGGAACTGCTAAATTATTCGAAACTGCTCTTAATTTTTAAGGTCTGCTTCCCTTTTGTGCTGGAATTAGGCATGTAGCTAAGAAATCTCCTCCCAAGATCTACTTATTCTCATTTAGTGCCATGAATATTTATTTTGCAAGGGTTTGGGAAGGTAATGGTCATATCTGCAGTAATCTGCAGAAGTGACTTTTGAAACTGTTTTCACCCCATGTTTGTATATTTGCTACAAAGAACAAAGGCATTGCTCTATCACCAAATTGACATTGGCTGATGTTCACTGAAGATGGCTGTACACATTCATGTTCAAAGATGTGTGTATTTTCTTATATTTCCTCCAAGTTTTTTTCTTGAAAAAATGTAGCTGAAGAATCAACAGTACTTGCTATGTATGCAAATAGGGTAGGAGTTCAAGTCACTGTACATGCACCACTGGATTCATTGATAAACTAGAAATCATTGAGGACTACTGTGGAATTCACAGAGAAGAAGCGAATGCTTGGAAGCTCTATAAGGGAAATTATTACTAAGGAAGTAGAAATTTAGGCTCAAGTTCTCAGAGATCTCCTTTTGAGCTTTTACCTCACTTTCCATCTTGTCTGTTTGTACATGCTAGTCTGGTAAGAGAGCTCAGACTGTAAGCATATTTAATAGAACGATGATAAGAAGGTATTCAAATTTAGGCCAGTCAGTTTAACAACTGTCAGTTAACTGAGCACTCTGTTAAAGACCGGGAAATTATAGGCAGAGGGCATAATCTAAGCTCTCAGACGTGCCTTGTCCTGCCATTTTCCACTCTGAGAATTTGAGATGCATTAGTAATCAAAGAAGCTGCAAGTACTGTCTAAGTACCTGAAACTTGATTTCGTCTAAGTAGCATCTTCTGCCTCAGTTTGTGTTAAGAGGAAAGGTTTATGAACTGAAGAATTCAGTCTGAAAAAAGGTAGGTTGTGATTGCAGTTGCAGCAGTAGTTGTACTACAATTAAAGGAACGACTGGCTCTTAAATGTGAGTGTAGAAGTAGACTGCTCTTTCTCCAAATGAGCTGCCACTGTTATTCTTGTTACAAAAATGGCAGTCTTTTAAATGGAATTTAACAAAACTACTATAGCAAGATAAGATAACAATTTATTACGAAAATACTAATTGATATTTTGAAAAGCTGTAACTTCCTTGCTTAAGTACTTTTGTCAAATGCTAATTAAATACGTAGACATTCTATTGCAAATTTAATTTAATAACTTGACAACATCCATTGCATCTCCAGTTTTTGGTAATTGCTTGACTGTGTTCACTGGTATACTATTCATCCAGAGTACATAACTTTCTAATAATCGATTGCTACGTTCCTGTGCAGTCAGACTAACAAAGTATTGCATCAGAGGTTTTGTGTAAGTGCCCAAACCATACTACTTGCAATATGACTGATAGGCAAATCTGATTGGGAAGTTGCCACCCTACCCACAGTGATCAATAGCGTGCTCAGCTATGCACCATCTACTGCAGGCTGCCTGGTAATAAATCTAACATAGCAGTAAGTAATTTTTCATTTGGATAAGAAAGAGTAACAACATTTCAATGTACAAGTATTTAAAAAGGGCCAGGGTCTCTCACTTGTAGCTCACTTTTCTTTGAAGCTTCTTTCATAGGACCCATCTAGGAGTGCTAATCAGAACGACTAATGATCTTCCACATTACTGACCCTAACTTGGCTGTAACTCAGGCTCAAAGCATCCACACCACACGAATGAATTCAGTATGTTTTATAGACAGCTAGCTCAGACCTTGTGCTTCGTCTGTCTGGCCATTGGGGTTGGTGAACGTGAGTGCATGCTGATGTGGCGTGTGTGTTACTGCTTTTCTGCAGTAGCTGTAGTGGTGGTGGCCTCCTAACGCCTGCTTTGGGGCTTGAACAGTGACATTGGGTGGCGCATTTGGGAGTAGGATCAGATGTCTCATTGCTTGGTGGCAGTGGCTGGCTTTTTTTAGGCGGTTAGGATCTCAGCTTTGTTGTAGGTGTATGCACGTCTGCGTGTCCACATATAACATGAAGAATGCTCAAGAGAGCAGTATTAAAGACAAAAGCAAATATAGATTGCTTATTATTAAGCTAATACTATCAAGATAAATATGTTTAGTTATATTGCATTGGAAAATTAAAAATCAATGTTATCATGTAAAAGAACTTGTAACTTTTCCCTACAGCTCCCTATTGTATGCTCAGCCTCAGTTGTTGTATGCCCATCTCTGAGCTTGTAAATAGTTGGTGAAATTATTGCGAAGGACCTAGTGCAGGAATGCCTGAGACATGGGTAATAAGTGTAAGCATTAATTTAAATAAAAATTATAACAACCAATTAAATATTGTCACTTATTTAATGTTCAGATTTCTGGATATAGACTTTTTCACTAGTTATAAAATTAAAAAAAAGGCGTTATTTCATAAAATAATATTTGAAGAAGCTGATTGAAAACTTGTATTAATAAAGATTGTGTAATAGCTGAGGAAGGATCATAATATTTAACCCTCCTGAACATTGTCAGCCTGTGTCAAGTGGGTTTTCTTGCTATTTATGTTTAATAGAATATCTAAGGAATACAGGAAAGCAAAAAGCTGCTACTTTGGAATGTCGTTTTGGTCACCTTAGTAAGTGTTTAAGTGTCCTTTTTTATTCTGTGGGAATTAGAAGTACTTAATTGTAATAAAATAATTATAAAATGGTAACTGTTGACAGATGTACAATTAAAGTTCTGTACTCATATTCTCACAGCACTGTTAGACTCTCATCATTAGTAATGGCAACTTTTGATGTTATACAAGACTGCTACTAATTTATTTTCTTCTGGTAGTTGCATATTAAATGCAACTGTAAAACTTAGATTTTTGTAAACATATTTGCAATTACAGGTGGCTTTAATTGTTCTTATTGCATAATTACTGAAAACAATTTGAAGCTTCTAATGTGCATTAGGTAACTTCCAGTGGATTAGGAGAGAGGCTAGAAGGATTTGGCCCTTTGAAGAGAAAATATTGCTTGTAGGCAACTTTCTAATATTTCTTGTAACTGCTGTTGGCTATACTTTTGTGCTCTCTCTTTTTTTTTTTTTTCCTTCCCTTGTTAACATTCCCCGTTTTCTTAACTGTAGCTGTGACTGCTGCTTCAGGAGCTGAAAAACTTACTTTCTAGACTTGGAGTAATATCTTGCCTGTTGATGATGAATTACTGATCTGTCACTTGTGAGTGCACTTTTCCCTGTTGCAAGGTAGTGCAACATCTTCATTCTTCATATACATCATTAATCTTCTGTTGAGAAGTAGGTCTGTGGCTATTAGGAATCTCCTGCATCTTTCTAGCCTTCCTAGGGCTCTGGGAGACTCTAAATCCCCAGGATAGGCCTGCAGTGGCCCTGTAAAAGTCATCCGCATGGCTACAGGTTACCTGCTTAGGCTGACAAAGTGCTTTGTGGAAGACCTTTCTGAGATTATTTTTTTATTCTTCCTTTTAGCTCAAAATAAGAGACTTATTTTCTAACTCTTAGTCTTCTGGAGCCATATTTATCTGTTCAAAATGTTCTCTTATCTCAGCTACAATTTTTATCTTATTGTAATCAGCAGTTGGTAAAGGTTTGGCTTTCAGATCATTAAAAACATTTGAATGCAAAATTATCCACAGCCAGTCTACTATATATGTTTCCAGATTATGATTGGAAGCAGAAACAATTACAAACATATATTTTAACCAGAAGCTTTTTTTCTGCCCTCTTCCAATTATGATCCCGGGAGGTTACTGATCTTAATTTAATTGCGCAGAATGGAGCAATGTTTTTTATTATGAATGAGCTAACCAAAAGATTTAAGTAGTTACTTATGCTGTTTAGACTGTATTTAAGTTTTAGGGAATAATAGGATACTAATATTGAAAATGAATAAATATGTATGCAGACAGACTATGCAGAAAGTCTAATTAAAACAATATTACCATGATCTGTGAACATCAAGCTTTTTTCCTGCAGTTCACCATTGGAAAAAAAAAATCTCAAAATTAATAAAAGTTAACACATAAACTTACCCTAGAGCACTGTGTATTGCAGGCCTGTGCTTTAGGTGAATTCTCCAGTAAGATCAACAAAATTCAAACATAATTTGAGAAAAGACTACTTCAAGAATTAGAAAAATTAGTTAGAAGGCTTCAAGAAACCCTTCTTCGAAATTGTTTACTTTGAAGCATGTTGCTCTTACCTGTGTGGTCATTAACTAATTTTTCTCTCTTTTGCCCTTTGTTCTAATTCAGTTCTCGGTGCTTCCATTCTTGAGGCTATGAATGTGATAAACTTTTTTTCCTGTGTGGAAGCTTCACCTAGAACCCATGTTACATGTTGAACACTGAGGGCTTCAACTGAGCTAGGTAAAATGAACAGTAGCTGATTTTTAGAAAAAGTGTTATTTAGATTAAAGTCAAATTATTATATAGTCAGTGTCTATGCATGGATGAATACATGGAAAGAACTAGCTATTCCCTTCTAATTTTGGGTGATGATCCTAGGGCATGTTTTTTTTGGAGCTGCAGTTCAATTAAAGTTAACTGGAGCTGGCAATGGTAAATGAAACAGCAGCAGCTGCAGGAGACAGTTCATTCAGCCTGTGCTTCGACTTTTTCAGGGGGTTGCTGGTCTTTGTCCATTTGCTATGTATCAAGCCTGGGGTAACTTCTTACTTGGACAACAAACTTATTTGTTATGTCTTTTAGGCTGAACTAATTTTCTATATCAAGTATGAAGCATCTGGATTTGCTCTCTACCTATGAAAGAAGAGAAGAATATGTGTGTGTGGAAAGGGATTGAACAATTTGGGAAATTTGAAACAAAATTGGCTTAAATATCTGTTTATACTTTGTGAATGGGCCATGACTGTTTGTTTTGATTCAGCTAATTGCATTTCCAACTAGGATGACTAAAGATCACTACACTGGATTCTCTCTGATTGAATGTTAACTGCCTTATGAATTTTTAATTTTAATTGATTGCCGCTTCATCCTATAATTACTGATAGGAAAATTTGAATTAATTATTTTTCAGGCCAAACATCAGAATGTATTTGAGTGCTTTGCAGAAAGTTATAGCAGTTTCAAAAGCAGTAAGTGATTGTATCAAAATTCTAATAGCTTATCACTCACAATTTCAGAGGATCAGTTTATGCTTTTCATTTGAAAGCCTTTGGAAGCATTGAAGTAGTCCATTTGAAGACTTCTTGCATTCAAAAACTGATAGGAAAAAACATGCACAAAACTCCACATTGTCTCCTTGGCTGGAATGCAACAGTTCAGGAGAAAAAGAAGATTCATCATCCTTTAATAAAACCTGATCATCCAAATTGTTTTTCTTAGTTGTTCTGAATTTCTAGAAGGTGTTTTTAGTGCCCTTGAAACTTTTTAAAGAACAAACATAGCTGCAGTGCCTTAACTTTTCATGTAAATCAGTTGCAAGATTTGTGGGAGGGAGTCAGAAATGCAAGCTCTTTGTTCAAGATGGTAAGTGAAATGTGTGAAGAGTTAAAAAGTGAGGACAAATGCTCAAGGCACTGAGTTTTCACTGCTCCGAGATGTGGACTTTATTACTGTTAACCTCAAAGCTGACACTTCTGGAAGTAGCCTGTACTCTGTGTATGTTTCTTTTAATTTTGTTTTAATGCCACATCACCACAAAGTTGTTCTGGGTTTGAGTCTGAAAACTCAATGGCTGTATTGCTAAAGGACCAACATCAATGTGGTTTCTGGCACACAGATACGCAGGGCACAAAATGACTCGCACAGCTGCCAGTGTCCGTAAAGGCAGGTCTTGGTGCTTAAAAGCAGTATGACCACTAAAGTTATAAATCTAAACTAAAGTAAGTACCTACATAATTCTCCTTTAACCCAGCTAGGACTAATTATAGGGTGATCTCTTCTTAGTTCTCTGTCATGTTTTTAGAATGTTTTAACAAACTCTTGTTGCTTATATCAATTCTATACTCATTTTGTGGAAAAAAAAAAACCCACAAAACAAACTATGTTTCAGAAGTTTGTCTTCTACAATTTAGATATATCGAAGAAAGAAAAAGATAATAGCTTTTTCTACTAAATTAAGGCTTGTAAGAGCTTTTTTTTTTTTATTTCGGTCACTAAACCATGTGGTTTCAAGCAAAACTGAGAGATTAAGTCCCCTGTCAGTTGAAGAATAATTCATGCTTTATTTATGAGAAAATGCAAATATGCTAACTAGAAGATTATTCGACTTGGAATGAATATTTGATTTCTAGTGTACCTTAGGACAGGCAAGACTTTTTAACTAGAAGAATCACACTGAAGTGATGTCCAGAATTTCAAAGTTTGGTTATACTCAAATGTGTAAATGAAGTATTTATAAATTCTCCTAATTTATGTCAGTGAATAGTATTTTTGTCAGTTGTGCCATAGATTGTATTTAAATGACTCTAGAAACCAGTGGTGGTGCTTGTTACTTTAGGCATCTGTGCTTCAAATACAACTATTAGTTACCATAAAGTTCAGTGTAAAGCCAATGAAGGCAGCCTTTTTTCCCTGCTGGGTATGCCAGCTCCGTATGTGAAGGGCAAGTGGTTGCATTAGCCCAAAACTAAGCAGAAGAGCCTTTGCGAAGTGAGTACGCAATGCACAAAATGTGATTCTATGACAAATGCTCCTTTCCAAAGACTGACCCACCGACTGCTCGTATCTGCAGACCAGTGAAAGTATACTTTGTACAACTTCTCTTATGCTTATTGGTACTTTTTTTCTTTTGGATGAGAAGAGATGGGTTTTTGGCTCTGAGCGTGTTCTTGCTGCTGGACTCCCAGCTGCTTGCATGTTGGTTTGATGTTTGCCAATCGCTGGAAGTAAGAATTAGAAAAAGTCTGTTAGTTCAAGGGCTGCTTTTACAATGCTTACTGAAGTAATAGGGTTTGGTTTATTAAAAAATGTCATTAAACTTCTCTCCATGAAGCTGTGTTCATCGGATCTCTTCATCTGGTTTAAAGAGAACATCTTTTTTAATCTCATAAGCTCTAGAACAAAAAACTTTTGGTTTCTCTATTCTGTGTTTCTGTAGGATTGTGTCTTTGTGAACTGCTATTCATGGATTGGGTCTTCGTTCTCATCATCCCTCCATAGCCTCCTGAATGGTTGTCAAACAGTCTTCATGTAGATGATGTGGATTTCATGTGCTGTATATGAATGGTGCAGCTCTTCTATACTTTTTGGCTATCCAAGAGAATTATGTGTGAAGGGCCAGAAGTTCATGTATCTTAAGGAAAGCAACAGAAGATGATATATTCAAGATAAACGAATGTGTGTCCGTATGTATGAATAAACTGTAACTGGCTGAGGTTTGAGTCCAAGCTGTTGTGCTTCTGGGAAGCTGAATAGTTAAGCAAGTAACTTGTAGTGGATAATCTGTATAATGAATTTCTCCTCTTTTCCTATTAACAAATCTACTATGAAAGCATAATATATCTTCTCAGGTGTGCTTATTGTTTTAGTTCATCTTTTGCATTCATTTTGGTTGTGGCTTTTGAGCCAGGATTTGCTTGCAGATTATTAGTATTTAAAATATATTGATGAATCCTGATTGAACTTTTACTTTATTATATGGGAGGATGATTTTTTTTTTTTGTGTCCAGGTGGAGGTGAAACTAGTTTCCGGTGTGACCCTGCAATCTATAAGATCAGTTTTAGTGTGTGTTTTATCTTTTCAGTGTGGGAGAGGCAGAAATGTGTGTGAAACCGTTGGAACCTTTGTAATTGGTGGCATAAACAACAAATATGCAGCAGCCTTCTGCTTCACCTACCTGTTGTCAATTGTTGCTAAACTTTTCCTTAAAGTAAATATTTATGGTCACTGGAGCAAAAGATTACTGTACCTTTCTGGTTAGCTTTCTATTGTTGGGGATGTTTTCTGGCAAAAAAAAGCATTACTTGTTCCAGGAATTAACTCAGTACCTAAGAGATGCGAAATAAGCAGAACAAGAAATCTATTATTTAGAAAATTTTGTCAAAGGATTCCTGAGAATTTCATTTTGCTTTTGGTAGCAGTCTACACGTTTTGCTATTAGATTTTTTGATTAAAAAGTTTATTCAGTTCTAATTTTATTAAGCACCCATTACGCTTAGGAAAGTAACTGGGCAGGGGAAGAAGGAAGTGAGAACAGCAGTGTATTGATTTCATCTGTGTAAACAAAACAAACCCCTCCAACCAATAAGCAACAACAGCAAAAGCCCATCCACTCAAACATAGCATAGCAAAAAAAGAACTTTAGGTAAGAAAGATACATTGAATATAGGACCAGCCCTTTCATATTGCCCTTGGAATGCTCAGGTGAAAGATACATAAGTATATAGTGCCAGAGAAAAATAATTCATATGATGAAGTTAGTTTTACGGACTGTTGTAGTCCCTAGCATATTCCCCTCTGCCTTCCTTGCTCACAAGCAAAGGTGCACAGTCTGCAGAACTTCAGAGCCCGCAAAGTTCATCTATTCCCCTTTATGCTGAAAATGCTGACCAGAAATCAAAGGGGAATAGTGAGTTCAGGCAGGGAAGCTCCATCTGTGACTCACTGTTTTCCATCATGTACAGCATGAAATATCATCCCAAATTTGAAGCCTGCATCCATTCTGAGTAGTAACAGATGTGATGTGCAGAGACCTGCATCCAAATATCTGAATTTGCTTACTGTTAGATATTTTTGTTTGTTTAAATAAAATGTTTGTGATGCATTTGCTTATTTTTTAGAACAAAATTAAATGAGTAATGTCAACACAGAAAAAAAGTGCATCTAGTTGGCTTAGCAACTTGTTAAGCTAATGGGATTTTTTCTTTTGGTGATATTCCTCATATGTATTCTCGGCATATCCCACTATAAAGTCCCATGGAACCATTATAGTGTGTGCTGCAAAAATTTATTGCCAATATGATAAATCATTTAACAATGCTCAGACAATTAAAACAGATTTACTAAACAAGCTTAAATCTCTTATTTTAACAAAAGCCCTCCTGGAACCCTCAGAAGAAGTAAATAAACCTTTGAAACATTCCATGCACATTTTGAAAACAAAACAAAACAAAAAACCCAACAAACAAAAACCAGAAACAACAATAAAAACCAACAAAGACAGCAGTTGGTGTGACTGATATTTTGATATTTTTCCTATTATACAACTTGGAAATAATGCAAGTGACCTATTTAAGATTTTCTAGGTTTTTTCTAGGATTTGCATGATGCAAAGTGATGTCACTATTCTATAACAAGGCATAATAAAGCAAGATTGATCAAGCACAAGGAATTTTTCCTTTTTTAAAAAATATAGTCTGCTTTTTACATTATTTGTTTCTCGTAATTACATTGGCACATTTGTGATGGCAGAGACATTGTACTAATTAATTATTGGGACTTGTAAGTAGTCAGAAGAATTTTCTAAGTTCGGAATGAAACAATAAGACTCTCCTTGTGTGTATTTATACATTGGAGGAATAAACTACTAATATGTGGGTTAACTTTAATCACCTTCACATCCCTGGTATATTATAGAGAGTAAAATCTTTCTCTATCTCTATTCCAAAGCAGGGTATAACAAGGAAGGTTCACTTTTGAAGGTAACGTGCCTTCCTGCTTTTTTGTGCCTGCCTTCTCTTTTGTGTTCAAATCCACAGGGCAGATGGGATTCACTCAATGGTGGTGAATGAGATTGCCCATGTGATTGCAAGGCTGAAAGATCACCGTTATTAAGGGAGGCCCTTGACAACTGGAGAAAAGCTAACATTATACTCATTTCGGTAAATAAATAAACATTAAAAGGAGGACCTGGGGAGCTATAGCTTGGTCAGACTTACTTAAGTCTCTGGAAAGGTCATGGTAAACATCTTTGGAGTGCCAGCTGCAAGCACATAAAAAAGTATGCAATCAGAAGTAGTCAACATTGATTTACCAAAGGAAAGCTGTGTTTTTCCAATCTTACCTGTTTTCTATTTCTAAGAGCCTGGCAATGTGCATGAGGGGAGGTCAGTCAAGATGTTATTTGGTTTGACCTTGTTGTGGCTTTGACATCTTTTGCAGTGTTCTCATGTAGAAACTTAGGAAGTATGGGCTGGATAAATGGTGGGCTTGAAAACCGACTGGACCGCCAGGCTCTACGAGTTGATGGACAATAACAAGCAGAGTGCACCAGAAGCTAATATTGAGGCCAAATTTTTTTCCTTAGAGTTGTAGCATCATAGGAATATTGGTTGCAAGAGATCTCTGGACCTTGTTATTTTGTCTAGAAGAGTTTGATCTCCATCTTTGATACTATCCATCAAAACTTGGAGGCACTTTTGAATTGCCCCTTTGCCCCTTCTCAACCAGAGCAAGTAAGCTCAGCTCCCTTACTCTTTCCTTCTAGATCTTGTACTGTAGGCCTCTGTCCACGGTGATAGTCCTCCAGTGTACCTCCTCAAACTTCTGAGCGTCCTTTTTGAAGTAGGCCACCCAAAACCAGGTACTGTACTCCATGTGCGATCTCTCTAGGGTTTAGTGATGGCCATAAACTGTGATTTAAGAGAGTTTTAGGCAGACCTTTTTTTTGTGGGGGGTGGGGCATGGCAGGAAATGAAATAGAGAGTAGTGCAGCACTGGAAGAGATTGCTCAGTCATTCTAGAGTCTGTGTACTTGGAGGGTTTTCAAGATTTTGCTGTGTAAACTTGTGAATGATCTGATTTAGTGGTCTTTATACTCTAATCTTAAAGTGGTAGGCTGGACTAGATGACCTTTTGGGGGGTCCCTTCCAAAAGCATTTCTATGAGTGTATGATTCATTCACTCATTCCCTATACGAGGACTGATTTTGATTTTTAAATTAATGTTTTTTTCTACTTAGAATTTTTTCTCTCTCCAAGAACTGAATAACAGAACTGAAAGATCTATTTTGAAATGACATGGTTTCAAACCGGATGATGTTCAAGCTAAGTATCTTCTTGACAGAAGATCTTATATCAGATTTTAAAAAAAATAATTCTGTAAGATTGTGCACTTATCAAATCAAGAGAAGCTTACTTTCATAGAATTAAAAAAGCATGTATCTTAAGGTCTTTTCTCAGGACAAATGCCATTAACACAATCCTTATTTTTTACAGCCACAATCTGAATACGTTTTTTGGAGAGAGGTGCGATGCCGGTCCACTAGGGTGCATACATTCATTGCTGTGTGTGTGCTGCTGCTGTGGTTGAATTTTTGTTATGGTTTAATTTTTCTCATAATACTAGTTGAGCATCAGATTTTTTTCAAAGGGTAGACACTAATTTATCATCAGCATTACAGTTACAGAAAATTCAACACTGAATTATTAGGCTTACAGGGAGAATTTGGCCTGGAATATTTTCAAATACTCCTCATCTTCATAAATAAATTAATAAAAGAAAACCTCTTAACTGTCTAGAAGTTTGTATGTGTCTGCTTCTGCAGAAGACAGTATGGTTGGGATTTTCCTGTACTCAAGGCATATGTTTTGGTTATTGGGAAGAGACCATAAGAACTACATTGTGCTTTCAGCAGGAGGCTGGGCTGAGGTCCCTGCCAGCCTCGATTACTCTGTTGTGATCCTGTGGAGCAAGCCAGGGAATCCGCTGTACTTGTCACCCTTGGCACTGCTCCTTGGGGTTGTGCTTCTATTTCTGTTTACCTTGATGGCAACAAACTGTTCCCCAGACTTTACATTGTGAAATATGAATGTGGACATTGGCCTTTTCCTGTATACTTTCAGAATATATGCTGTTTTGCGTATTCTTACCTGTGTATCATGTAAAGGGATGCTTGACACTTTGCAAAGCAGAGGGAAGCGGCAACTTTCCCTGGAGAGTTTATCATCTAGGATCTGAAATACAATACTGAGTGCGTAAAAGCAAAGTGAAGTGAGAATAAAGCAGGACTACAAGTAACATCCGAGGAACAATTTAGATAAGGTGTGTACCTGTCTCAAAATATCTTTTAAAGACAATGCTTCCATACAAGTTTTGCATGCAATGATGTTTGGGGTCTATTGTATGGGGAGAGCTAAGAGCAAAATAGGCACAGTTTTGGAAGGAAAATGAGCAAAGACAGTAGCTCAATTTAGTTGCTAAAAAGATGTTTCCGAGGACGTTCTGGCCTAGCAGGAGATGACAGCTAATTCCAAAGAAACTTGTAGAGAATGAGATTTCAGTAATTAATGGTGCAGTTGTGAACCAGTGATTTGATGTACAAGTGGAAAAGGGTGAATTTCCTAGCTACTAGAAAGAAATAGCATCAGGATTTTATGTGAAGCGGATGGGACGAAGGATCTAGTGGTGACCCATGCCTGAAAAGTGTAGTGAGGAAGGTGGTGAACAACTCTACAGTTAAGCTCTCAAAATCAGGCAAATCCCTGTTAGCTTGGGGAAGTTGCAGTAGGCTGCCGGCTGTTAGAGGGAATGAACAGAGTTCTCAATTCCTCCCGAAAAAAGAAAACCAGGCTTGCTTACTTAGGTTAGTATTTCTTATGGACAGAAACTTTCTGACATGGCAGTTTGTGTCAGGGACGGTGAGACCTCTTTCTCCTGTCACCACTGCGGCCATTAGAGGAAGAAAGAGGTGGTCAGGGCTTAAAGTGGAAACGTACCAGCATTGGCAGGTTTTGGAGGAGGGAGAGTTTGTGGAGGCCAGCTGAATGGTCTCTCTTAAGTGCTTTGCTCCAAGCCTCCTCCAGCTTGTGTTGTGATGGTGGGTGCTGGGAAAGCTGTAGGTGTAGTTGAGGAAATCTGCAAACAAAGAGCAAGACCATCTTTGATTTATACTTTCTTTCTCTAGTTGTTTCATGTATACTCTTAGGCATCACCTTCAGTGTGAGTTCTTATAAGCTGCACTTCCTTACCATCTGCCACCATTTTCTGACTAATTTACACTCACCCATGTTCTTTAGCACAGCAAATCAGCTTGCTCAAAGATCTGCTTTTGGGCCTATCTCTCTCTAGAAAGAAAGCTGTAGTCTGATTTTCTACATAATAGTCACACAGCAGAAATGGAATGGGAATAACTTGTTTTTCCTCTGCTGAACAAAAGATACTGTGTTTGCTAAGGAACTTTTTATTAAAAAAAGCATATGCCAAGGAATATGTAGCAGTAAGATAACACATGCCTCAAGGAACTCTGAGGCACATACCTTTGAAAATATTTTATTTTTGTATTTCTTTTTGAAAAGCAATGTCAAAATATGAAAAGCCAACAGAGAGCAGTCACTAATGCACCAAACATTTTATTTACAACATACTTGCACATAGTGCCTTCCAGTCAAAAAAGACATAATTAATGCCCTGGAATACTATCACATAAGTTTTAGTGGTTTTGAAGGTGAAAATAACACAGGATAGTCATAAAAATGGAAAATAAGGATGCTTATGTGCAAACACTTGTACACAAAATCTGTTCCCATATGTACATTCTTACATATATTGGATTGCAGATTGTGACCCAAGTATGTATGTCTTTACTAATCTGGGGACAAATGGTTACAGAGTTTTGGAAAAATTCTGGCACCATTAACTAATGTTTTAAATATTCTATATCTTCAGTTGCTCTCCAGCTGTTTTGGAGTTATTGCATCTCATCCTCTGGCGGATATAGGCAGTAAGTCCTGTCCTTGATCACAGTAAGTTTACACTCAGATATTTCTTTGAGTAATCCTGAAATAATATTTTACACGAAGCCTGTCTTTTTTTCTGCCTTCTTTTCTTCCCTAATCTCAATATAATTTTAGTATAAAAAGAAATCTAACCATATTTGCTAAGAAATCCTCTGGAAGATCTTTGCTCCAAAGCAGTGACTACAAATCACTTGTATTATACATATCTCGGCTGCCTTGTAAAATAGGAAGTCCATATATAGAGATACAGTTATCGTTCACTGGTATTGTTCTTTGCTGTTGGTTAACTCCTAAGTTTGTGACACTCTGATAGTACCTTGATTCCTTGTCAGTATAATAGTTATGCTACATTTTAGTTCACTTCTCAAGTTTGTTTCATTTTTTCCCCCCATTTTAATTCATGTTGATATTTAGAAATTCTTCTTTTTTCATCCTGTAGGTGAGCAAGTGGTGTAGGTTTTCTGTTTGTTTGCTTGTTTGTTTTACCCTTCTGGTGAACTGGACAGTTGAGCAGTTTGAACTTATATTTCAATGTAAGTCTTTTCTTTCTCAGTTTGATTTTACTGTATTCATCACCATAGCTCTTTGGTATTGAAAGCAGTATCTTTAAGGAAAGAAATAATAAAACTCAAAGTAAAAGCTTTTCCTGCAGCCCTGGAGGGAAGAGGAGCCCAGGAAGGCTGGTTAATATTCAAGGATCACCTTGTCCAAGCTCAGGAGCGAAACATCCCAAAAAAGAACAAGTAGGGCAAAAAAGCCAGGAGGCCCGTATGGATGAACAAGGAGCTCCTGGACAAAGTCAAACAAAAAATGGAATCCTACAGAGGGAGGAAGCAAGGACAGGTAGCCTGGGAGGAATATAGAGAAATTGTATGTGCCACCAGGGATCAGATTAGGAACACTAAAGCCCTGATGGAATTAAATCTGGTCAGGGATGTCAAGGGCAACAAGAAAAGTCTTTAAGGAACCTGAAGGTGCATAAGTCCATGGGACATAATGAGACGCATCTGCGGGTACTGAGGGAACTGGCAGAAGAAGTTGCTAAGCCACTATCCATCATATTTGACAAGTCATGGCAGTCCAGTGAAGTTTCCACTGACTGGAAAAGGGGAAACATAGCCCCCATCTTTAAAAAGGGGAAAAAGAAGACCCAGGCAACTACAGGCTAGTCAGTCTTACATCTGTGCCTGGCAAGATCATGGAGCAGATCCTCCTGGCGACTATGCTAAGGCACATAGAAAACAGGGAGGTGATTGGTGACAGCCAACATGGCTTCACTGAAGGCAAATCCTGCCTGACTAGTTAGGTCACCTTCTATGATGAGGTTACAGCATTGATGGATAGGGGAAGAGCAACTGACATCATCTACCTGGACTTATCCAAAGCATTTGATACTGTCCCACACGACATCCTTGTCTCTAAATTGGAGAGACATGGGTTTGATGGATGGACCACTTGGTGGATAAGGAACTGGCTGGATGGTCGCACTCAAAGAATTGTGGTCAATGGCTTGATGTCCAAGTGGAGAATAGTGATGAGTGGCATTCCTCAGGGGTTGGTATTGGGACCAGTGCTGTTTACCATCTTTGTCAGCAACATGGATGATAGAACTGAGTGATTCTTCAGCAAGTTTGCGGATGAAACTAAGCTGTGTGGTGTGGTTGACATACTGGAAGGAAGGGATGCCATCCAGAGGGACCTTGACAGACTGGAGAGGTGGGCCTGTGCAAGCCTCAGGAAGTTCAACAAGGCCCAGTGCAAGGTCCTGCCCATGGGTTGGGGCAATCCAAGCACAAATACAGGCTGGGTGGAGAGTGGATTGAGATTAGTCCTGAGGAAAAGGACTTGGAGGTGTTGGCTGGTGAGAAGCTTGACATGAGACAGTAACAAGCACTGGCAGCCCAGAAAGCCAACCATATCTGGGGCTGAATTCAAAGTGTGACCAGCAGGTCCAGGGAGGTGCTTCTGCCCCTCTACTCTGCTCTGGTGAGACTCTACCTGCAGTAATGTGTCCAGCTCTGGGATCCCCAACATAAGAAGGACATGGAACTGTTGGAGTGAGTCCAGAGGAGGGCCACAAAGATCATCTGAGGGCTGGAGCACCTCTGCTATATGAAGACAGGCTGAGAGAGGTGGGGCTGTTCAGCCTAGAGAAGAGAAGACTCCAGGGTGACCTTCTAGCAGCCTTCCAGTACCTAAAGGGGGCCTACAAGAAAGCTGGGGAGGGACTTCTTGCAGGGGCATGTAGCGATAGGATAAGGGGGTAATGACTCGAAACTGAAAGAGGATAGATTTTGATTAGACCTAAGGAAAAAATTCTTTACTCTGAGGGTGGTGAGGCACTGGAAGAGGTTGCCCAGAGAAGCTGTGGCTGCCCCATCCCTGGGAGTGTTTAAGGCCAGATTGGATGAGGCTTTGAGCAACCTGATCTAGTGGAAGGTGTCCCTGCCCATGGCAGGGCCGTTGGAAGTAGAAGATCTTTAAGGTCCCGTTCAACCAAAACCATTCTACGATTTTTTAATCCTATGATTTTTTCCAGTACAGTATAGAGAAAACCACTTGCTTTCTGCAACCCCCTTCCTGCTATGTTAGGGTGTGCTGTAAGGAAGCAGTTACTAATCTCACTTCACCCTGGTGAAGCACCATTTTCAAGACAAAATTAGGTCTGGTAGGCATTGGTTTTCTCCAGGAAAGGAACATCTCTGATGCTACTGCCAGTTTAGTGAATGAAAGATTACTCTTTCATTCCGCAAGTTGTTTTGCAAGGGCAAACTTGGGAGGTTGCAGGATGAAGCAGTTCACAGAACAGGGTTTTTTCTAAGCATCGTTTCAAAGTAGGGAAAAAAATCCTCTTGCCTCCAGACTTTGCTTGGAGGAGAAGCTGCTGTAGCTGTTCTCCAGTGTTATCTCCTTCAGAGAAAACTCTGAAGCTGTCCTCAGTCTCTTCCTGTGCAGGAAGCTGTGCTTCAGGGAGGTGAAAGCAGAGGATGAGACGAAAGTTTGTGTATTTCCAAATAATCTGACACTGTATGTATGATGTATGTATGTATCATGTATAAATTCGTCTCTTTTGAGCTATCTCCAGCATCACTTACTATCCAGAGATAGAAAATCTAAGCTTAGTGGTTTCTGTTCTTGAAGAAAAACAGTAAGTAATGAGAGTTACTATGAAAGGAATTCGAGGTCTCCAGGACTTGGTTGGTTTATCTGTGAAAGCTATGGAGAACTGCGAGCTGAACAGAGCTAGTCTTAGAGTCAGTCCTCCTCATTTGCAAGTGTAGTGGTTCCTGTCTCTTGGTAAGGATGAGACAAAGAAGAGATGAAGGCTGATACAGTGCTTCCCCACCACCATCCTGAGGCATGGACAAAGACATTGCTATGCCTTAAGGCTGTGGAGGAATGTTGTACAACTACTCCTGGGAAGTGTAGTGTATCACCATATGTGATAAACTGCCTTTTTGCAGTTGTTACCTTATTTATAGTAAAAAAAAAAAAAAATAAAATCACCAGTTCTTAAACTGAATCATTGTCATAATTAAGGCAGTGAAAGTGCAAAATGGGATGGGGGGAAGTGTTTCAAGACTGTGGGTAGAATCTAAGCGTATAGGAAAAACTATATTACTGGTGTTGAGTGTAGTAGATACAGATGCGTGACGAGGCCTTTTCATGGTGCCTAGATCACTAGGGCCAGTTTGATCTAACCTTCACTTTATGCAAAAGATTCTTGAGACTTAGATGGGTGAGTAATCCTTTTGAATTAAATTATCTATTCACAAATTTAAATGCACGACATGTCAAGTGCAAGAATGTTTTCTTGACTATGAGCAACTAATAATACACAGCATTCACACTGCTAGTATAGTAATGTTACGCAATATTTAACAATCTTGCCCTTATTTAGTCTCTGTGTTTAAATCTTCTGCCTCTTCAGCACTTCAAATTGTTCATTAAACAAAGATTAAAATGAAGTTTTAGTAAAACACAGACTTAGGAAGAAAGTTTGAGAAGGGGAGGTAAATGTAACTTTTTGAGATGTTTTTATCACCTTTTTCTTTCTGCTCATTTCATTTCCCTCTTATTTTCTGAATTCAAACTAGCTGGACCTGGTTCAATACTCATGCTATTTTGATGATATTTATGGATCAAAGAATATGATTTCCATGGCAACTGCTCCAGGTTTGAGCAAATATCAGCTTTGAAGTGCTTTCTCTTTTTGGGTTTGTATTTTGTGCTTATTTGATTAACCTCAGGAGGGATTTAGATCTATTTATAAACAAAGGACTTAATTTCAAGAAGAAAAGCAAAGTTCAAATCGAATGGAGTGTTTAAGATATTAGATCCAGCTGTGGAGTTCTATCAGATTCTTGCTTAGTCCTTGGCTGTATAAGCTAGTACAGCTTTCAAAAAACCGTCTTTAGCGTAAGAAATACGACATTGCACATATCATGTTATTTCATAGTTTCTAAATAAGTGTTCTGAAAAAGTTATTCTTATTTATAGGTCTTGTGGGCCACTGGCTGTCCATTTGATGGTTGATGCATATGATGTGGGTAGATTTCATGGTGAAAGTGTAGCTGCTAATCTGAGTTGAAGGATAAGTGTTTCTGAATGTTTTTCCTAGTATTACCCTTCCAAGTAAGGAATTGCTGTAGTTATAACAGATTTTTTGTGTGTGTGAATGCAATTGAAATGTTTCATGTTGTCAAAAATAAGGTTGTGAATGTAATGTTTCATTTTAAGATACGTTTCAGACTATGCAAAAGTTCTAGGGATCAAACTTAAGCAAAAGTGATACTGCAAATACTTTAGGATAGTTTCCCTTGGCTCAAGTTGCAACATAGACAGTACAGTTTGAAAGAAACGACTGGCAGTACAAGTGTTGTAGATATAGGCTGCCTTTGTTGTAGAACACATGGGTGGAGGGGGTGAAGCAAATTGGATTTTTCTGTTGAGACGTGAAGTTGCTTACATGTGGTAGCTGGTAGGGGAGAGCCTGTTGGGCAACTTTGTTATCATCTCATGTTTCTGTTAAGATGTGGTGACTTTCCTTAACTATGGAAGCTTGCGCTGTCAGTGCTGATAATAACTGAACCTGATTGTTGCTTACACGTAGCAAAATGCTTAGGACAAAGTCTTCCTGTTGGGAATGCCTTCTCTGCCTGCGTGTTAGCTCCTGCTACTCGTAGGCCTTAATCTTGAAACAGGTGTAATATCTTTCTATTCAACGTACACAGCACCAGTTTCTTCTAAAGGAGTCAGTATTTATTGCACACCATTATAAAAACCCAAAAAGTATTAAATTCAGAGATTCATGATGTGCATGTAAAATTTTGATAAGCATTGCGTGAATTGTTGAGAAGTTAGCGATACTAAAAAATAATGATCCATGACTTTAAAGATGGCATAATTCTTGCTAAGACTCAACTCTTCTGACTGTAGTTCAGAAGTGCTGTTGTGTGCGTGTGTGTATGTTTATGCATTTACATGCATGCACGTGAACAGTTGTGGGAATACTTACATTTGTCAACGTAACCTTTTATTCTTCACTACGCCTTGGTGCTGGTATTTCAAGGAATGAGGCAGGGAACTCGTAGGGCACAACAATGAATTATCTAATTGAGTAACTTTAATTACATATCACAATACATATTCATGAGAAGGCAGAACGGAGGCTGCAAAGGCATTTCCTAGTTCTCTTGTTTGTACATGAAGTGTCTTCTAGAGGGGAAAAAAATAAGGTATTGGTTAGGAGCAGCAGCCCCTCCCTGTGTGTTATTAGCAAGGTAGAAATCTTGCTTTTGGACATTGCACTATCAGTTGCTAACTCTGGGTTATCGAAGTAGCTAGAGGTAGGTGGAGGCACTGAGATTCTAGAGATGGGTGAAGACCTGAAATCTGTTGTAGAGGAAAGAGAAACTGAAAGGGCGCTTCCACTGTGAACCAGTTCAGTGCCAATGTTGAAACTTAAGCCTGTTTGGTGCTCCTTTCTCTTCCTAAAACCCAGAAGGTGAAGAAGGACACATGAAAAAGGTAGGAATACTCGGGGTAGTGGCATGGTGTTACGGGGTAAGTATCCTGGTGGGGATGGGATTCTGAGCACCTGCACGGTTGTTGTATTAGATATGTTTAATTACTGTTATAACCTGTTACCAGTGTGATGCAGTGCAACTGCAGCAAGCAGTAAATTCACACTGTGGTACCACTGTCCCGCTGGAGGTCAGGAGTACTTACACTGTTGTGCTATCTCTTCATTTTCCGTTACTACTGTGCACGGTAGTGCATCCACCAGGGCAGCTGGCAGTAAGTTGTATTAGCCTAATTGGTTTTGATTAAACACTGCTCAGAACTTTTGCAGCTTAATAAAGCAAAGACACAAGGACAGATTTTTTGTCGCTCTTCAGGGAACCACTCTCTGTAAATATCCTGGTTAGGTGTAGGGAGCTACACTGTTGACTAATTTTGATCACCAGACTTCAAATAAATGCTATATATGGAAGTGTTTCATGGGACATTGGGGGGGGGCTGGGTGGGGGGGGGGCCGCGGGGGCGGGTGGGGGGGGGGCGAAAATACTTGAATACTTTTCTTCGTGTTTTTCTGTATCACCACCCACAGTGTCACCTGCTGTGATATTTTTCTGGTTTGAGTACCTGTTATTATTAGAGAAAATAAGAAGCAAGATAGCTTTATCTACTCAGCTTCTCTGTAGTCTTGAAGATTGTGTGCCATTTTGCAGCATCGTGTGACTGGAAAATCCTGAATGCTACCACTACTGTTCTTTAAAGAGCCAGATTGTAACAGACTTTTCCAGTTCTATTGTCTAATTTTATTTAATCGCTTGTTTCCCCAGGGAGCTAGGGCGTAACTCTATTTACAATGTATTTATTTTCTAGACCTATATAGAAATGGAAGTACTTGACAAAATGCTATGAATTTTCCGTACTCTTTTTTTTTTAGTGCAATTTGTGTGAGGAAACCAGGCCAATCCTCTCCTGTGGGGACCCTCCTTTTACTTGCACAGAGCATTTGTATTTGTTAGACCCAGGTACGCTTTTATTGTAGTAAGGTTACAGATACTGCTCTAGTAGGAATGAATGCAGATTGTAGCTAAGAACTGGAAAAACTGACTGAAGTGTTTTCATTAGGACTGGTTCACTAAATTTCACATTTGAATTATGATACTAGAATAAAAGAGAATGGTTTTCAGGATGTTAACTGGAAGTGTGAAATCAAGAGCAGTAACATTTCAGGAGTCTGTGTAATCAAGCACATGTTGCACTGAGTATCTTACAATTTCGAATCCTGCATGTAAATTACTCTAGTTTGGCATATTCTCACAAAAAAGTTTTGTAAGCTGTGATCAACCTACTAAGGTTCCAAGTTGCAAGTTTGTATGGAAATGAAAGTCAGGAACTTCTTTTTTACGGATTCTCCACTGAGAAACGTGTTTTAAGACTCTGAACAGGATAAATATCTGCTATAGCTTCAAGTTTCCATATGAGTGTTTTCTCATAGCTCTAGCTGTGAAGTATTTCTATCCTGTTGGAAAAGTTGACTGCGTATATGTTTTAAAACCAAGAATGGGTTTTAAAAGCTTTGTTTGGGTGGCTTCTTTAGTGATGTCTTTTTAATATTTGAGGACTGTAGGTCAAATTATGCATAGACATACCTGGTTGATTTGATCTGTATATTTTGCATACTGATTTCATCCTGGTAGAGCTGTATTTGATTAAACTGAGTTACCTTTGATGTTTATATGAGTGTTGAAGTAAAACTGCTCTTTTTAACTCGGGAGCTGAGTAACTTCTAAAGAGATGCTAAAGGAATGCTTCATGGTGTGCCATGCACCTCTATTCCTTCTAGGGTTAGAGGGAACCACAGGTACGTAGCATTTTGGTCACATCAAGGACACCCTGGTACGTTGTTTTTTAGTGTAAATCTAATTTTTTATTTCTTTGCTAAAGGGTAATATTTTTGATAATGATAAACTAACAAACAAAGTGTTTGCAAATTCCACTTAAGTAGTATTGAACTATTTCTGTTGAATAGAAAACTCAGTCTCAGGTCTATGTGCAACTGAGTTTAGCTCCTAACAAGTGGGATGCTTTAACTTCAGGAGAGATAATAGCATACAGAGACTTAACCTTAGGTCATTTGACTCAACGCTGTCCGATTTGCTGTAGATCAAAAATTGTTTGTAGGTGATGACCTCGTTGGCCTGTGTGAAATGAGTTAATGGTTTCAGTTTGCTTCACGGAGGAGAATTCTCCATGTTGCAACTGGCAAGAGCTGTTGATGCTCGCCAGCAGAGATGTTAACGTTTAACTGTGAATGGAGGCAGATGCCTTCCTTCTGTGCAGAAAGGACATAGGCAAGGAAGAGTAGGGACACTCATACTGCTGCTGTTGGATCCCTACAAACATGCAGCAGATGCCAGTGCTGCCACACTATCGAGACAAAATGCCTCTTTTATTTTGAATTTGACAGAAGGAATAATAGTGACTAAATGACTAAATAATAAGTAAATAGTGACTAAAGAGTACGAGTTAAATTCTACTCTGTGCTGAACCTGTATTTGTGCTACTCTAGGGGTCCCTGGAACTGTGAAACTAAAATAGGGGGCAACAGTGGTTCCCTGGGCTTAGGGAAGCTATGAGCCCTGCCCAGCAACCCTGTCCCTCCATGGCATTATCTGTTCCTGATTCTTTGTTTCCCACTCCTGGGTCATCATCAGCAGCAGTTGGCTCTGAGCAGTGGCCCACAGCCTGGCTGGACTTGCTGTGCTATCTAGCAGTGTAACACTGCTGACTGTAGCTCGTTTGCCTCTGATTTTCACAGGTGCAACATCATGACTGGTGCCTTTATCTAAAAAACTAGTTCGGTCTTTTCTGCTTCCTGTTGAGGAAACTACCATTTGCTCATGCAGAATCACAATGGGAAATGTCAAGTCATTTTGAATCTAGGAAGGAAGGGAGAAAGCCCTATTACAGAAGTAACTTATGAGGGTGAGCCAAGCCAGGCATTTAACTCCTCTTCATCGTATGGTTTTATTAGGTAATGCTTTAAATACAGAAGAGAAAGACAGGTGGCAGTCAAAGAGCAAAAGAGGACAGCAGCCACCAGAGAACAAGACCCTGTGATCTCTGGGCAGTGGAGATGAAAAGGAGGCAAGGTATACAGCCACAAATGTTGTAACATTAACTGAGGCGTACGGGCTGGCCCAAATATGAGATTTTAAGAGCAGATACAGGGTTCTTACCATGAGATGTCTTCTTTCCCTTGCTCTCTTTCTTGCTCTCTGTGTTGTTTTGTATTCATTTTCTTGTGTGGATCCAGGACTGTCATGATTTCTTTCCCCTGGGAGTGGCTTTCTATTATATTTGGCTAGCATGTACCTTTCATTTTTGTTTTAGGTTTAGTGGAGTCTAGGTGTTGATGTAAACTAGCCTGAGATGGTTGTGTTTTTCACAAGTCATAAACTGTTACATGTCCTGTTTACAGCAGTGATATTGGTATGAGACCAGGGGCATTAGATAATTAGAGACAAAATTATATGGTTTCTTGTTGATTCTGTGAATGATCAGAGTTAAATAGCTATCACTAGGTCACATGAACTAATTGTTCAGCACTTCAAGAATAAATATATAATAAAACTAAAATAACAGGACTTGACTTTTCCAGTTACGTAGCTGGAGAATGTGACCATAGAGATGCTGTTTCACAATTGACAAATATTCTCATTTACAGCCCTACAAGGCTCAAAGTTATCAGGTTTTTAAAGAGGCAATGTTTCAACTGGCCTTAGACATTTCTTTATATTAGACCAGATGAGAGTCCCAAATAGCCAATTTCTTGAGTTTTTGCAATGAGGAGTTCAAGACAATGCAGTTTGTTTAGTTATGATAGCATACAAGAAAAATCAGCTCATGTAAGTCAGATCTATGCCATTTCAAACCATCCCCTGGAATCTCTCACTAGCTATCTGTTCTCTGCATTTAGGCTGTGTTCTTCCTGTTGAAAGTCTGTTTACTTCACTATGTTGTTTTGCTTGTGAGGTTGTAATAAAACTGAGACACCTGATTCTCCAAGCTGCTAAGTGCCTCTTATGTTTTGCTGTACACCCTCAATTTCTATTGCTTGAAGCACTCAATACCTTGCAAGATCCTACCATTCTAGAAAGAGAAACGCACTCAGTGTTTCGCCATTCTCTGATGAAAGTCACTATAGCCCATAGAAGTGCCTGGTACAATTACTATTATTCAGGCATTGTACAGTAGCATATATTTCTGCTTTCCACTTATTCTTCAAAAACCTAGAGAAATGTTCTCTGTCACCTGAGATGAGAAGGTTTTTAGTGTGTCTATAATCCCATACTTCTACAAGTTACTACATGTGGAAAATGATTCCCTCGGCTTTCTTCTGAGGCCCTGGCATGTAGAAGTTTTATTTAAGAAAATAAAAACAGAAGGCAACAATTTTTACAGCAATTACATAACTATTCTGTTCACTTTTCCTCCTCCTAAAGAGCAAAGTGTACATTAAAAATTATCCTAGTAGTGGTTCTCAGTCTCACCATAAATGGAGTTTATTGAGATTTGTTTGAACTTTTAAAAAGAAGTAACCATATTTGAATATTTGAAATTAACTTTCTCCAAAATGATCTAACACGGAAATTGTCCACTTGCTGTCTTTTGTAATACATATGGAGAAAGTAGTCACCATTGTAAGGTCCAACTCCAAGGTCAGTATATTAACAAACGGAACACTCTGATACAAGGGACTGTTTAATCATTTCAGTCACTGGAAGACACGAGCCACCACTCTAGGCTCTTTCTCTAGTCAGTAGAGACGGCAAGTAGCTCCACGGGCAGTTCCATCCTCTCCAAAAGATCTATTTTAGGATGGAGTGGTTCTCTCTGGAGACACTTATCTTTCTTGACTATGGAGATACGTAGACACCACTGTTTCACATGTTAAAAAATAGTCTGAGTTGATTCTCACCCTAAAATCATGTATTATCACAACTGAATAATATGCTTTTGGCATCCAAGTTGAAGAGAACAGTAATTAGTCATTATCTCACAATCGTTACTCAAGCAAACCTTAAGGGATTGTTTCTGATTAATGATTGCAGAACCAAGATCTGTAAGAATCTCTGTAGAAGAGACTGTGATCTCTGCTACTTTAATGAGTTTTACTCCTGAAATTCATTATAGCTGAGCTGACCTTGTGATGTGACCCTGAAACAATGATTTCTCTCCAAAGTATGCCAGTAGCCACTGAGCTGGATAAGTATTTGTAAGGGGCTTTGCAAAGATACTTTTTTTTAATTACTTGTTTCTAAAAGTGGAGTCCACTTTGTTTCTCTTGGCATACCCTCTCTGTTTGCCTTTTGTAGAATATGTGAGAAACAGGCTAGAAACTGATTATTTATCAGCTACGTAATCTGGTAGCTTCACTGGCTGAAAACACTGTCCTACTGTTCATTAAAAGATGAAAGCTGTGATTATTTTGAGATTCTTTCTTACACTGTATGTATGGTGCTCCAGCACAGGAGACTTGTTCTTGTAGTCTGATAGTGAAATAGGGAATCCTCTGTGTGTCTAATTTCTACTGTTGATATAACTGAAGTAGGTATGCCAAGAGGCTATATGAATAATAATTTGTTAGAAATATTAGGTGTTTGAATTGGAGGCAGGCTGAGAATTTAATGTAAATTAAAATTTATCTGTACCGTTAATGTAGTCAATCTAATAAAGTATATATGAAGAGTGAGAAGAGAATAAGACAATTGTCTTAAGTAATGGTGGGGTGTTTTGTTATTTATGATAAAGTAAGAACAAATCTTAATGACAAGTTCTTCTTTCCTCTGAAGTGTCATTCTCTTTTAGTATTTCCTTTGCTTTGGCTGCTCGATAGGTGCTTCAGATCTTAGCAGTAGGGTCTCAAATGTTAGTTTGCATTTCAGAAGCAGCTGGGTCCAGCATGAGATAAGTCAGAGATCACTCTAATTCCATTTTTGCTTGCCTCTTCCCACCGCCTCCCCCCCCACCCCTTCCCACTTGTTTCTCTCCTCTTCTGTAAGAAGTACCATACTCTCTGAAAGATCATCATCTAGGAAACTTACTGGTCATAACTCTGCAGTATGTAGCTTGACTGATAGGTCTCTGATTCAGACTGTAGACTATGAAGTACAGGGTTTTTTAATCTGTACATGCTTGCTCTTTGCTAAAACTGAACAATGTGTGTGTGCTCACTCCTTTTCTAAACACAGTACGTTTTTGCAGGATGTGTTAGTGTGAATTTGACTTCTTTAAATCCGCTTCTATTTTTAAACATCTGTCAAGAGAAACTTCATCCCCCATCATTTAGTCACAAAAGGATGTTTTGGGTTTGGTGGTGGCTTTTTTTTGGTCTCATTAACATTATCTTGACAGATTTTTTACTCTTTTATCAGTCTCTTCTGCCTTAATGATTTATTGCTGAGATTTTAAATTTGAGGCTACAGTCAAGTAGAATGCCAGCCACTTATGACTGGGAGAGGCTTAGATTCTGCAGGTTTCTAGATTGAACTTTTGAGAGAAGTTTATTGCATAATCACATTAATATATATTTTAGGTAGAAGTCTGAGAGTGATTCACCCTCCCATCTTCTGTGTTGTCTTTTATTTCCAGTAAGGCTGTCTGGCCAAAACCCACTCTGAAAAGTAGTACAATTAATTTTCCTTAAAAAAAATGATGGGAAAAGTTTAAAAACCAGATTTTTTTTTTTTTCTTGACAGCTGCCTATAGCAATGTCTTTATGTCATAAGTTTCCTTTCTTTATTTTTCACAGAAGGAAAAAAAACCACCCTCAAAGTTCAGAACATCTTAATCACAAGTTGCAGAATGCAATGGGTTTTCTGAATGGGATCTTAGCTCTGTCCAGGTCTGTTTACGGCAGCAGTTTACAGCTGCTTCTCTCAAAACTATTCTAGGTGAAAGCGACATCATTAGGAAGCAGACTGCACAAGTAAAACTAGAATTTTTTAGAGGCTGTTACATTTCCTTGCCCAAGAGACTTGTAGTAATATCCTGAAGTGTGTGTACACAAAATATAAAATAATATATATCCATGTATAGTCTGCTCCCAACTGTTTACTTCTTAAATTGGATTCTTTTCATTCTCCTTGTAGCTATATTACAATTTCCTCCTCTTAAATAACATGGTAAAACTGTCATGAATGTAATTTTATAAGCTAACTGGAGAATGCAGAAAGGGGGAAAAAAAAAAATAAACAATCTCTAAACCTTGATAGACCTGGCTGGTTAACTTAAAATTTTGCTACCCTTAGTACAGGAGGGTAGGAAGACTTCCTTCTTCTGAGAAGACAAGTAAATGCTTCTTTACCCTCCTGAATTACTAAATTGACAGAAAGATACCAGAGGAGGAGTATTTATTAGCTAGTTAATAGGGTGCGGACAGAGAAGAATTAATTTGAAGAATGCTTCATACAAAACCAATGACATCATGGGAAAGGAACAGGGAAAGGAATTTCTATGAGCTGCTTATTTTATATTTATTTTTAAATCATGTAATCTCTATACCATCAGTACTATATATAAGCCTATGTAATACGGTGAAAGATGCTGGATAAATGGTTTAGATGAATCACTCTGAGTTCAGGTTTGGATAGACTGTCATTGGTATTATTGTTTATTCAGATCGGTTTATATTCTAATCTTGCACAAATAAAAAGTTGATAACAATGAGACCAACCCTGCAACAGTTACTTTGAACTAGTTTTCTCTACTTTTAAAATACAAGATATTTATAGAAGTACTTAAAAAGCACTCATTTCTCTCCTTTCACCTCACCTTTACTGAGTAGATAACTTAGCGATTATCTGGGGAAATGTTTGAAGCTGGCTGATTTTTAAGAGGGCAGGTGGTCTTCCTTTGACAAAAGTCTGATCCCATGCATTGCCATGAGGTAATCTTGAAAAAATCTTAGTCTTTACTTAGAATAACAAGCAGTTGTAGCATAAAACCTTGTAAAAACAGGTATGGTTCACAAGAGGTGAAGTGTGAGAAAATGAACAGTATGATATGAAAGACTAAAAATGCTTGTGTTTTGCAGTTTAACTGTCCTTCTAATGAGCAATTCAATTAAGTTTGGCCTTGTTAAGTAGGTGCTTGAAAAATAAGTCAAGTGATGCAGTAATTACGAGCACAGAAAACAAATCCCTCCCTCTTTTAAATAGCAATCAAAATATTTATATGGAGAAGTTGTTATTGTGGAGCTTTTAATATATATTCTAAAATCATTAGGCAGGCCAAGTCAAGAAGAACTCAATGTGCAAAAAACCAGGGATGGGAGGCTTGAGGAAGGCATTCAGTGCAAATCCATCAGTATCTCAGTTTCAAGACTCCACAGGGGAATGGTTTAAAAGAGCATATAAGTTTATAATAGGAACAAATTATACTTTTCCTAAAATTGTAAGCAAATTGAACATAAAAAGTGAATAATATTTCACGCTGGGTATTTGTTTCTGATTAATACGGAAAACTTATCCAGCTCTAAAGTAATAGATGAAGCTCAAGTTGGACATTCATAGTGAAAACTGGTTTCTGAACAGTGCATCGTACATCTGATCATGAGAACATTGGCTTTAGTTAATTGACAGCTCACTGGGTCCCCTTCCCCCTTTTGTTTTACTGATGGTCAACAATTTTTCTCTGGATAGCAACATTAAGTTAAAGAGCAAAAGCAAAATGTAAGGAGAGACTGTCTATGGTGTTCTATGGAGTGGCATTTGGTTTAATTTCAGCAGTGTCACAGGAGTTGATAGCTCATTACCCATTGCCATTTGGAATTTGTAAAGCAATCTGTAAACAACAGCTTCTCTCCATGTAGCTTGTCTGTTTTGTAAAATTCCACTTTCAGGATGGTTCAGCAATGTGAAAGAGTTGGTCTTGTTTTAGCTCCCTTTGTCTTTCTCACTGTCATTAGTGCTTGCTGTGGAGCACTTTCGTTCAGTTTCATTCAAATGTATACCTGCTTTATTGGCTAAGGCACTGGGCTGCATGGTCAAGTGATCTCAAAATGAAACTCAGGAAAAAAAAAAAAGCTCAGCTGCTTGGGGCCTTGATCAGAGCTCTGAGTTTAGACTCAAACTTCGCTAGGGAAAACAAAGCAAAGCAAAGCAAAGAATGAAGTTGCCTTGAAAAGAGGGAGAGAGGAGGTGAGCCGGGCAGCTCTTTCACTGAGGACAGTGGAGCCTGTCTGTGTCGGAGCTTTACTGAGCATCGCTTGTGAAAAAGCTGGAGCACAGGCCAGACTTTCAGATAAGAGTTACGTTGTGGAGCAAGAAAAATTAGCAGCTCCTCATTTGGCATTCTCTTGCCTCATACTAGGAAAAGCAGTGTACTACATCTTTTCGTGTTTTACTTCAGGGAGAAAATGGTAAGCTCGTGCAAAAATGTCTGGTTGGAAGGGCTTCAGGCAGTAATGCTAGACTGTAGCAGAAAAAATAATTGTGCCACTACAGGATTTTTGCTCTTCTGTTTTGCGTAAAGTAGTGTCTCTTTATTGTGAATATTGTAAACTAACATCCCTAACTTAGAAGTCAATTTAGTCAGTGTAGCTGTAGTGCTACTAACTACAATTTTCTTACAGATTAGTTCAATAGAAAGAAAGGTAAAATGTTACTGCTTCAAAAACAACAGCCAAGAACTGACATTTCTGAGATGTACTGTATGCTATAGTGCTTCTGTCGTGTGGTTTATCTGCTTTCTGTACATGTCCAGCACTTTCAGATGTGCAGAAACCTATTTGGAGAAACCCTGCAGTAGAATCTAGTGTTGTCATGCTTCAAAGTCCCAGACAAAACCTGAAAATCTTCAGACTTAAGGTTGTAACTTTGAGTAGAAAAGAAAGGTGTGAAGCGATCAGGAAAATTCTGTTGAACAGTAGCCTTATTCAAGGCTACATTCACTTACTTAATGTCTACATTATGACTGCTTTGTCTTTGAAGATAAATGTGTGTGTGGCGTACTAGTGCCATGCAATTGTACTGTTAATGGAATGTATTCAAGAACCTCCAAGAGATGGGCAATAATGTCTGAATTTTACAAAAGGAATCACAGAGTCAGATACGACAAAAATCTGTGATATTTAATCTTGTATAAGCGTGAATTTCAAGTTTGGCCTGTAGCTGTAATTGTGGTGTAGGTGAGTATCAGGGCTTAGTGCTTGTGCACTTAATTGGTTCCCTGGTTCTCTGCATAGATAGGATGATGAATGGACTGGAGGTGGCTCACAATTTCTGTCTGGCTTCAAAACAAAGCAGATGACTAATTTCCAGATGAAAAGCTCCTGCTTTTTTTTTTTTCCTGCACTTACTCTAGTTACAGGAGGCATCACTCTCTCAGGCTTTTGTCCTGTTGGGGGACTTCAACCACCTCGACATCTGCTGGAAAAGTAGTGCAGCAAGCTGTAGGCAATCTTGAAGACTCCTGGAATGCATTGAGGATTACATGTTAGGCCAGGTAGTACACAGCCCTACTAGAGGGGTGACCTGATGGTCACCAATGCAAGTGAGCTAATCGATTATGTCGAGATTGGAGGCAGCCTGGGCTGCAGTGATCACTTAAGAGATAAAGGAGATGCAGAGAGAAGGAAGAGAGACACACAGGGGGAAAAAAATCTCACTGGGATTCTTCTGATGCCATTATAAAGAGCCTAATTGCCTTAGAAGGTCCAGAGTTGCTAAACAGTGTATAAATTTTCCCTGAAGAATTATGATTGTCCTCAGCAAATACAGAGCTCAAATGCCTGCATCCATGATGGCAGCAATCACTAAGGGTAAAGATTCCTTAATGATTGGAATCCCAAATTATTGTATTTTTAATGTTCTATTTTGAATACTTCTGAATGTTATTTGTAACACCTAATTAACTAAGTTCATCCTGAGCATTGAAAACCAGAAGCACTGTGATGTAGTAATAGGAATTGAACACATAGGGTTAGAATCACACACTGGTGGAGTTTGCAGTACTGAGAGATATGGGTCAGGCAAAGAGTAAAATCAGGACCCTGAATTTTAGGAAAGCAAACTTCCTGCTGTTCAAGGAATTAGTCAGTAAGACCCCCTGGGAAACTGCCTTCAGGGACAAGGGAGCAGAACAGAGCTGACAGATCTTAAAGGATGCTTTCCATAGAGCACAAAAGCGCTTGATCCCCAGGTGTAAGAAATCAGACAAGGAAGGCATGGATGAGACGAGACCTATTGGTTAAACTAAAGAGCAAGATGGAAATGCAGAGGCAGTGGAAGCAGGGATAGGTGTCCTCGAAAGAGTATAGAGACGTTGCCCAGTTGTGTAGGAATGGGGTCAGGAAGGCCAAGGCATGGGTGAAGCTGAACTTGGCAAGGGATGCCAAGAATAAGGTCTTCTACAGGTATTTCAGCCAGAAAAGAAAGTAAAAGAAAGTGTACCCCCCTGATAAGCAAGACTGACAAACTGTTAACAACTGAGGAGAAGACTGAGGTATTCAACAACTTTTTCGCCTCAGTCTTAACTGGCAACCTCTCTTCCCACTCCTCTAGAGTGGGTGGATTGAAAGCGAGCATGGTTTCACCAAGGGCGAGTCCTGCCTGACTGAAATAGTGGCCTTGCATGATGAAGTGGGTATATCAGTGGGCAAGGGAAGAGCTACGCATATCATCTGACAGGATAGGCCTTTGACATGGTCCTGCACAACATCATTCTCTCTAAATTGGAGAGATATGGATTTGATGGGTGGACTGTTTGGTGGAAGAGGAATTGGTTGGATGGTCACGTCCAGAGGGTAATGTTCAACAGCTCAATGTCCAGATGGAGATCAGTGACAAGTGGTGTCCCTCAGGGGTCTTTATTGGAACCACTACTGTTTAATATCTTCATCAATGATATGGTGGGATCAAGTGCACCTTCAGCAAGTTTGCTGATAACACCAAGCTCTGTGGTGCAGTTAACATGCTGTAGGGAAGGGATGCCATCCAGAGGGACCGGGACAAGGTCAAGAAGTGGGCTTATGTGAACCTCATGAGGTTCAACAAGGCCAAGTTGCAAGCTCCTGCACTTGGTTCGGGGTAATCACAAGCACAAATAAATACAGGCTGGGTGGAGAATGGATTGAGAAGGACTTGAGGGTGTTGGTTGATGCGAATCTCCACATGAGCTGGTAAGGTGCACTGACAGCCCAGAAAGCCAACCATATCGTAGGCTGCATCCAAAGAAGCGTGGCCAGCAGGCCCAGGGAGGTGATTCTGCCCCTCTACTCTGCTCTTGTGAGACCCCACCTGGAGTACTGTGTTCAACTTTGGGGCCCCTAGTATAAGGACATGGAGCTGTTGGAGTGGGTCCAGAGGAGGGCCACGAAGATGATCCGAGGGCTGGAGCACCTCTGCGATGAAGACAGGCTGAGAGTGTTGGGGCTGTTCAGCCTGGAGAAGAGAAGGTTCGAGGGAGACCACCTAGCAGCTTTCCAGTACTTAAAGGGGGCCTATGAGAAAGACTAGAATGAACATTTCAGAAGGGTCTGTTGCAGTAGGTGCAAGGAGTAAGGTTTTTAAAGTAAAAGAGAGTAGGTTTAGACTAGATATAAGGAGGAAGTTCTTCATTGTGAGGATGGTGAAACATGAACTGGTTGCCCAGAGAGGTGGTAGATGCCCCATTGCTGGAAACATTTAAGGTCAAGTTGGGTGGGGCTCTGAGCAATGTGATCTAGTGGAAGATGTCCCTGCTTACTCCAGGAGGCTTGAACTAGATGACCTTTAGAGGTCCCTTCAAACCCAAACTATTCTATGATTCTATGAAAATATTTGACAGCCCCAGAGACTCCCTTAGGCAGCTCCTGCTGTGCATTGCCCAATTGATAAGAACTGTTTCTGTGCTTAAATGTGTGGATTAACATCTGGAGTGGAGAATCTGGCAGTTCCAATGATTTCTCTGCAGCAGGAACTATCTAGAAGTAACCAGGCTTGAACATAAATAATAATAAGTAGTTAGTAGAAACTGTTCTGCGCAGATGTGGAATACAGGAGAATCAGAGGTTGGAATTTAATAGTAATGATGACCATTAAAGAAATTCTCCTAAACCAAAAATAAATAAATGCAGAACCCACCCAAAACACAACAGTTAGAGACACAGAGAGTAAGGTCTTGTTGAACTCCTTTGAGAATCCCTATGACAGCAGTTTCATTGAGACAGAAAAGCTTGCTTCGTGTAGGTGAGAGAAACTACTCAAAGGGCTTGACTTGGTATGGTACATGTGAGCACTGAACTTTGTACCTGAGTTTTACTGACTATCATTTTCTATGATCTGTACTTATTTTAATCATCCTTTTTTGTTTTTCCTATATGAAGTGTTTCAGATTACTTAGATTTTATGGTGGTTCTCTTTTCCAAACTTACCTTGCGTTACCTCTGCAACTGTTGATTTTTGATCCTTTGGGAAGAAAATTACATAAAGAATCTTATTACCAGGATTTAATTGACATTTCGTTCATACAATTTATTTCAATTGTGGGACTTGAATGTCATTTAAACAGCAATTATTTTCCCAATACTATATGTTACCAGCTATGTAGGCAATACATCCTGCATTACAATGAGTTCATTTAAAGGAAGATGGTACTGGTTAGGGAAAGAACGTTTACAGAATAATTTGTTAGAGTGGGACTAACAAATGGATTGTGAAGTTCTGACCATGTGAAGTCAATGTAATGTTGTTAAAATACTTAAGATGAGATAATCTGCGCTGGAGACTTAATATGGAAATCGTGTATGGCATGGGTCTTAAATATAACTGAGTCCCTGACTGCTATGCCAAAGTGTTTTGACACTATGCTGAAGCATCAAATCCATTTGATTCCTGCTCTTTCTTCTGAAATTATTACAAAATACTAGTAGTGATGATTGTACTCTGAGCACTTTGTTGCTAGGCACTGCCTTGAGCCTGATGGTAAGTTCCACATATATCATCAGATAGCTGAGATTTTTTTTAAAAAATATAGTTCAATTTGTAAAACAAAATTACAGTCACAGACAGTGATCAGGAATTGAAAGTCTCACTATTACTAGTTATGCTTTGCTGTTTTCTCTGTGGCCAGATTTTCACAGGTTCCTCTTCCACTGAGGAAGAAGCAAACTGATTAATGGAGAAGAACCTGGTTGTGAGGTTCAAACCTTATTGTAAGAATGATTAAAATATTTGGACAGTGACATAATTAATGGCAACAGCAGCAGTGCCAGCAGCGATGTTAGGTTAGAATAGCTGAGGAAAAGTAAATAGATAGTTGCTCCTCCTCTGTTTCCTTGTGGGATTGAAAGAGTGATAGAATCATCATGGTTCTCAGGAACTAGAGATGGAGGTACTGGGTTTTGCTATGATGTATTTGGATAATTAATAACCAAAAAAGTAGGAGGAGTGGAGTGTCCTGGAATTGCTAGGATTGGTGCAAACTGTGTAGGCCTTGTGGAGCAGCCTTTACCTGTGCAGATGAGGTAGACAGTAGGTAAGTGGCATTCTGTTGTTCTTGAAGAACTTGTCTGTCACGCGCAAGTCGTTTGTGTGCTGGATAGTCATACAGTTACGTGTGGATTATTCTTGGATGCAGCAGTTATCTCTTGGCCCTACACTAGCGACATAATCGTCGTAACTCTCTCAAAGGGGTTGGTGCTGAAATGACACCTTATTTTTAGATTTTAATACATGCCATTTGTGTGCATCATACCTGAAGTTAACTTTCCCTCTGGCAGTTGATGAGGTATCTGACTAGATTGCCTTTTTCTGTCAATCCATATTTTTATTTTCGAACTTCCTTGAGCAAAACATGCTGAACTTTCTAAACCGATCAATTTTGCTCATGAGTTATTACTGGAAGAAGGTGATAATTGCTTTATCAATGCAACACACAGTCAGTTGCATTTCAAATACCTTCAAAGCTAGTTACCTGATCATGCTCAGACAGCTTCGGTTGTTGTTTGTGTTTGATTTTGGCACTTGGTGAGTTATTAGTAATAGATGTATAATACTGAATAACTTCCTCTGCTCAGGAGAGGCTGGGCTTTAAGCCCAGCTCCCAGTATGTGCCAGGCTATGTTTTGGTCAGGAGGATTGCTGGGGGGAGGATGACTGTCCCACAATCCACACCTGGCCTTGCAGCCAGCTCTGGGAGTGGTCCACACAGCTATTCTCAGAGAAAATGAGAAGATTGTCAAATAGCTAATGATACCCTGTTGTTTCCTTCACTCATCTGCTCTCATTGTAGGAGATATGTGCACTTGGCAGAACCAAGCGTTTTTTCCTTTCCTAAGGTAAAATCTCAATACTGCTCTTAAATTGTTCCTAAAGACATGTCCCAGCAGGGGCAATGGGCAGGGACCCTTTTCTAAAGGGTTCTGACTAGTTGGCATTTGGGCTTCTGAGGGATGTCAAAACGTTTGTCTTAAGTCAGTCCGTCTTTGCTACAGCAGCAAGTATGCTCGTGAAAGCAAAGCCTTCCATCCTTTGACCCAAAATCATGATTTTTGAGGGCATAACCAATGTAACCGTTTGGAAAACTTCCAAACATTACTGTGCTGTCTGCCTGTATGTTTATACAAATGAGAGACTCTTGTAAACTATCAGAGTGTATACTTCATGTAGTAGGATAACAACATGTGTACTCTTATCTAGCCAAGTACTCTTCTGTGGTGATTCAAAGATCAAAAATGAAAAGTAAACCTGTTCAAAGTAGATGTGAAAGTTTTAAAGCCGCTTGGGAAGCCTAAAGCACTAGTTTTTAATAGAATTAAGTACCAAAGGTTCCTTAAACGACCAACCTGTTCCCCCAGCCCAAAATAATTTGAATTAGTGGCAGATAAAGTGACTGGAGGTACTGGAAGACAATGCCCAAAATAATGCCCATCTTTCAAGAAAAAAGTAGATTTTACATTGTTACTGAAAAAGCTGATTTGCAGTTGTGTCAGTGATTTGGTGGAAGGAACAGCTTAGCGTGCTCAGAATGACAGAATCCAGCGTCTTAAAAATGACCCACAGCAGTGCTGATTTGGCAGCAGTGGGACTGTGTGCTGTAAGGATGGCAAACTCACCTTCCTCCTCTGCTGTGCTCTATTGCTAGAACGTCATTCGCTTTGGATGATCAAGGTACAGCTGTTAAAGTCTGAAAGATAATTTTTTTGTTGTTGTTTTGTAAAATTTTTTATTAACCTACCAAAGTTAAGAAGCATGATGCATACAGATTTATCTTCAGTTCTGTGTTTCAGCAACCATACAGTAATGAATATATATGAGGAACCATAAATTGGATGGCCTGTACTTGTTTCTGAGTGACTTTCTATATAACTCTGATATGCCCTCACCTGGTTCTTTGCCTACTCAGTGCTCACTGGACTGTTGAGGGATGTTTATTTTCTCTTAGACTGCTTTATAAACCTAATTAAATGCTTGTAAATTGTAATTATGAAAAAGTCAACCAGAAGGTTTATGCGCTGGTGGAATTTGATCTTTTTGGACATACTAAATTTGATTTAAAATTTTTTTTCATTCTCTATATTTCTAGCACTTAAAAGTTGAACAATGTTTCTGAAAGAAGGAATGATCTAAAGCACAGTCTGGTAAAACTTAGACTATCTGAAACTAAGGACAGAGCTTGGCAAAAACATTTATTTTCTGTGCTTAGTCACTCCAGCCTCAGCTAAAATCTGAAAATAACACAGTGCTGAATTTTCAATGCATATCTTAGGCTTTTCTTACTGTTCGTGAAAGAAAAAGGAAAATAGAGAGCGAACAGCCATCTAAAATAAAAGCATGGGATAGATAGGGAAGGTTTGACCTGATTAGATTATGTCGTATAGTGTATGGCTCAAAAATATCAGCAGCTATCAGCCTCTTGCTTTCAAAGCTTCAGCTCTTTCCATTTAAAAAATTATGAGCCATCTAGGAAAATATAAATTTAATTTAGTAGCTAATATAAGTCAGAGCTCATAATAAACCACTTGCAACCCAGGGTCACTTCCGAAAAACTTACTGTGTGAATCGTAAAAAGCAATTTCTGAAAGAATTCAGGTTTCTTTTAGAAAATGAAGCAAGATTTACACACTTCTGTCTAAAATGAGTTTACATAGAGAGTTTGGGGATTTTCCCAGAGGAAATATCACAGTAGTTTCATATCAGATTTTCATGCCATATATAATGCCAACTTTTAGGGCATATCTCTATTCATTTTATGGTCTTCTAGCTATCATTTTCAGGAATATACACAAAAATGTGACCCTCTCACTATTTAGAGTGGACCGATAGATTATATTTCCACTTTCCACATCGGAATAACTTTTAGAACATTAAACATAGGAACATCTTTTTTGCCTTTTTTTCAATTACTTTGTCCACACAATTTCAATAAAATTCTATGTTAATTTAACTGCAGTCTGTATACATGAACTAAAAGATGTGCTTTGCTTCAGTAAGGCCTGGAACTTTATCTGGATGGATTCCATCTATTTAATGAAAAGTACAGAAGGTGGATGCCACTACACTAGTCATTTGGTTCATCTATTTGTTTCACATGGAATAATTACCATGATACAATCATTGATTTTTAAGAACATAGGAAATTTGTTCCTGGGTCAGACCAGTACACTCCTGTGCCCCAGCATGCTGACTCCAGGAGTGTCATCAGGACATGTTATCTAGTGTGTTATCCTGGACACTTTCTGCAGGCTGTTTTCCTCATACTCTCCCAGCATCCAGTAAACTGCTTTAACAGGAAGACTGAAAATCTGAACAACTTTTTCAGTTTTCAAAGATCAATAATCACCTCCTAGATACTTTTCAGTCCCTTTCTCTAACAATTTTTTGACTTTTCATAGTCCTTCACTATTGTGTGTATATGCTCCCCATTTTCAGGGAGAGAGAAGACAATAGCACTGGGGCTATTTACACTGCCTGGGTTATCTAACGTCAAGTTTAACTGTCAGTTTGTGTGTTTTACTCAATCACTTCCAATATCATGGTGCTAGTAGAGACTAGCTTCACTAATAAAGTAGTTACTACATTTACCTAAAAGCTCTATAATAACAGGAACAAAGAAGTGCAAATATTATCTTATTCATTTTAAATATTTCAAGTAAATGGATGGACCAGCATTTCAAAGACATGAAAATGTTAGCCTGTTATTGTATTGAAGTATAGCCAAATCCTTCATGCTGGAAACATTTTATACATTTGGATGGGTACAGTTATACATACAACTGTAACACAGAATGATGTTATACCATGAGATAGAAATGGAAAGAATGACATAAAATACTGAAAATGAAAAGAGGAGTATTGAATAGGGGACAAATCTCCTTCTAGGAGCCGCTTGTTCTTAAGCAGATAGAAGAAAATTTGGAGAAAGATAACTTAGCTGCTTCCAAAATATCAAGTCACATCCTCCTTTCCTTCTTGAATAAGAGTATTTTACGTTTAAGATTTAATATACAGTTAGTAAGTACCATGTTGTGGAGCCTTTTATTGACTGGGTCTTCTTATTCGTAATGAATCAATACAGTTCTGATGGGGTGAAAAAGCTGTCCACACTGTATTATTTGTGTGGCTGAAGGCCTGAAAATAGATTGGTGGGTTTTGTAGCTGTGCAGTGGGAGCACAGGGAGATCGAGAATGTGACTCATAAGCAGCCAGATAATAGATTAATGAGCAGAACGTCAGAAATCCATCAAAAAGAAAGCAAAGGTTTACACTAGACATGTGATCTCAAATGAGAAGCAGCGCAGAAGATAGCCAAACGTGATATGAACGTAAGCGTGAATTGACCACGTTGTGCTTTTAATGACTGATGTGCATATGCATGCTCAACTTGTAAGCAGAATTTACTAATTTGAAGGTGTGTATGTGATAAGTTGTAGAAAATACAGTAGCAGGAGAAATTTTGATTACTATATATAAAGGTGAGGTGTGGGCTGGATTCTTTATGTTCGTATACTGGATAATTCATTTGCCGTGAGAGCTACTGAATGATTTGTATGATGTATGCATCCTTCTGCCTATAACCATTAGCATTTGTTTTAAGCATGATGCTGCTTTGATCTGAAGACGTATCTGGCTTTCAAAAGCTAAAAGATGGATATAAATTCTGATTGTTATGAATGTAGAAATCAGAATACTATCTCTTCAGCTTTCTCTTACTCTATGTCTCCCAGGGACTGCTGTTTTGCTGTTTTGGGATAGGGAAAGAGAAGAAGGAAACTGAATACCAGTGTGTACTCATTTTTTTTAGACTGGAGTTTGTCAGGTCCCAGCCCCCACTTAGAAATATGGCCAAGTTTGAGGTTAGGTCAGGTTGCTTAAGGACAGTCAAGTTATGAATATCTCTAAGGATGGCTATTCCACCACCTTCCTTGACATATGTTTCACTGTTCATCGTAGATATGTTTCTCTTGGTTGGTAAGCACCCTGAGAAAGACATGTTGCTATGGGTTCTCCTGGTGTGTTTCAGTCGTTTTCATTTTGTGGATCTCTCAAGGAACTCACTCCTGGGTAATTAGAATTGTTTAAATGTTTGGAGGGTTTTATGTTGTTTACCCTTTCTACTAAATATCTTCCCTAAACAGGTGTATCTCTATTGTGTCTATGCTAAGCAATTAAAAATCAGCTCATGCCTAAGTCTTTCTTCACTGATTTGGTTAGAGGGTGATTGGAAAAAACAAACCTCAATTAAAATAGGATTTCCATACTATTGATAAAACTTTGTAGTTAGGCAAGCTAAGAGAAGGATAATCAAATTTCATACTTCATGCAATAATCTGATCACCACAGAAGTTCAGGAGAAATTTTTCTTCAGATTCAAGCACTAAAGAATTTGCTGTTCTTCAGTTTTCTTGTAGACCTTGTGTGTTAGATTGCTAATAGATGAAAGCTACTGAAATTGAAAGAGTCTCATTAACCAAATGCTGGACCCTTGTTCTCATGTCCTTTTGCTTGTTCAGAATAATAGGATGGAATTTTCAGGCCTTTGTTCAATTCACTTTTACATTCTTTGATAGTGAAGGAAGTTCAGAATGTATCTATGGCTTTTAATGAGTAATGCCAAGAACCTGCAGCAGGAAAGAGGTAGAAATTGAATACTCTATGTACTCATTCTGTATGCAAATTTAAGATTCCTGTAGGTGACTTTTTAAATTTTATTGTAAACCTGCACAAAGTTGCATGGGTAAAATCTACGATAAACAACCTTATACTGAATTTTTGTTGAGTTGAGTCTGGGGATTCTGCTTGTGTGGCAACACAAGAAGCAATACCAGCCTTCCAAATGTTTTTGTGAGTATACCTTTTTGGACTGGCCATGCCAGGCAAGACGGTGAGTGCCTTTTGAGCAGATTTTCGAGAGGCTCCTTCTGTGCTTCCACCATGACACCAGTTATTGCTGCATCCAGGGGGATGACAGCACTGCTGTCTTAGCAGACTACTGAAGAACTAGTGGTTACTACTGCGTCTTGCAAACACGCATCTCAAGGAGAGGAGAAGGAGATGGTCAAGGCACTCTTCCATCTTTGCAGTGGGCGATGGACCTGTTCTGTTCTGAGTGCAGAGGATAGGCCCGAAACTTTGGATCACTGCATGCCATGAACTGGTTGTTTGAATCTAAATTACAACCTTGAAATCAGTTAAGTTGTCCAAAACTGGAAGTGGTGAACTGATATTGATTGGTAGTTGAAAATTCCATTACAGATAGTGATGTCATCTCACTAGATGGTGCTACAGAATCATTTTCCTAGAGAGAGCAAAAACATGCCTGTGTGATGATTAATGGCTGTTGTATTTGTGAGAAAAAGCTGAATTAGATGCTAGAACTCAGGTCTGAGAAAGTTATGGGTTTTCTGCTTAAAACTTTTAATACATAATTGAATCTGAACTGTAATAAATAATTTTTGCTGAGTAAGGGTTGAAGAATTAAGAGTGAGTCATTGCATTATATATGTAAAATGCAAATAATTAAATATAATAAGGATGATAATAGCACTTTCAAAGCTGAGATTAAGGAATTAGATAAAGTCAGACAGAAAATAAGGACAACACATAAAAGGTAGAAAAAGGTGAAACCACACTTTCTGTGAGCAAATATGTCCAAGGTTTTTATGGAACTTATGGGGCTGGATTTGCTATCATCATTACGGAGATTGACTTTTTGAAAATGAAATATCTAGTTATGGAACACTGTTGATTTAAATTACATCTTGCTGTGTTGCTCTTTTCTGAACATTAACAGTAATTTTTAAAGGACGTTGTTCTTTATAGACATCTAATTAACAAAAGATTTATTTATATTGCTAGGAAATCTGGGATGAAGAGAGCTAGTTTACAAACTGATGGCAGTAAATTACAACATGAAGATTCATAACTCAACCTTGAAGTAATCTCAATACATGTTAAGCATAGAAGCAATATTCCACATTGTTATTCCAAATTCCTACCCTTATTTTTCCCCAAGGTGACATACAACTAATCAGCTTTTGCCCTAGGATGACAAGGAGGAAGCGTTCTGTTGAAAATATGCAAGTTGCAATGACAGGTCTTTAGTTTAAGCCAGGTCTCTGCAAAACCAAGCAATCTAGTGCAATACATAAACTAAAAAGTCGATCGTATGAAGATGGGGGAAAAAGTGCTTAGTAGTGTTACTCGAATCACTTAGCATGAGCCCATCAGTAATATCATCTGGGCATGACAGGTGGATCAAATAGTGGATCAAAACGTTTTGAATATAGGACATAAGTACTCATCACTGCAGAACTTCCAATGTTCTTGGACAGAATAAGGCAAAACTTGCCAAAAATGTATACCAAGAATAATGAAAGCAACTTTGAAAATCCTTGATGATCTGGTATATATTACACTGCATTCTGAATACAGCTACACTCACAATTAGACACTTAGTTTATAACTTTGAGAAGAATTGCTACTACGAACGCTTAGCGTACAGCACAGTCACAACTGTGGGTCACTGACCGCTGTGAACCAGGGACCAATCTGAGGCCGTACTGACTTAAACATGCAAACTATTCAGTGTGTTGCAAATACTGATTGGTATGCTGTACTGTATTCAGTTCCTGAGAGCACCATAAAAACATTAAGTATAGCACAGCAGAACTGGGCAAATAATGGATTTTTTTGCTTGACTGTTGAAATAAAAGGAAAGAAAGAAGAAATTAAGAAAAATGAATCAATCTGAAACAGGTGTTTTTTTAGAGGCACTTTGAGTAATACCACTTGGGGAAAAAATTTAGAAAAACTTGACTGAAAAGAATTCTTTTTAACCCTTTAATTTTTGTAAAGTTAAATTTGACATTAAAATGCTATTTGAAAGTGAAAAGTTTTGAAGTTTTATCTTGGAAGTATTTAAAATTGCTGGCATTGCCACAGTTTTTCATTTGGAAATTGATGACATGCTTCATATAAACAAGCGACATTTTTATAGATAATTCTTGCCCTTGCAGGAAGTTGCTGCTCCATCTTGTAGTGAATATGATAGTCATTAATGGAAATATAGATGAAAGTCAGAATGTGAAATGGGCTATTTGAGATAAAATTGCCTATAGATGGCTAACAAGTTTGTCTTATCTCCTGTTCATAGGACTGCTTCATCGTCCTGCTTTTGTGGCATATACACATTGATGTATGACATTATTGCTATGATGACAGAAATGCAGAAGCTATTTGTGTAAATGGTGTAATCTTATTGTTTAGTATGTAGCTTTCCTCTCTCAAATACTGCTCTCTAAAACCAGAATAATTTTTATTGAATACTTTAAAGCTGCACTTAGTGTTATTGATGTTGTCAGAAATCATAACTATTTTGGGTTAAATGTGAGGTTTCTGTTTATTTCAGTTAATATGATGCTCCTTTTTAATCATCCTTTAACAAATAATCTTTCTTTTTTTTTTCTGGGTGAATGAAGAACAGCTCTTCTTGTATCTTATATAGATCAAAACAATTTGATCTTCAGTATATTATGCTTAAAATATTTGTTTGTGGACAGAATGTATTGAAAGTATTGGAATTTAGCAGGAAGTTAAGGCGAAGCTGCCCTGACTTTCAATTCCAATCTAGGGCAGAAAATGAGTAAAATTGGATAGCAATGTTTATCTAGTTTAGTCACTGAGGCTAAATTCAGAGTGGTACTCAGTGGTCCAAGTGTTAGGCTTTACGTTGCTCTGGCTTGAGAAATCCTTGTCCAGCCTGTACAACTGCTCTGATGAAACATATCCTCTGCTGGAGGGGAAAAATGATCCTAGCAGGAGCTTAACCTTGGCTTGTGACAGCTCACAAGGTCTTTCTAGATTTTGTTTACTCTCTACCTTGTGGCGAGCGTCCAACCTCAGCAAACCCAGCTCCTGAGATCCAACCTCTGCTCCTCTGCTGGGACTGCACTGCTTCAAGTGCTGTCATCCCAGCCAGGGATGGGATGGGGCTTGTTTCTGTGTGCGACAGGAATGCTAGCCTGGGTGGAGCAACAAGCTTAATCCTTTATTTCTTGTGTAGGAAGACGGCTGGTTGTGAAAATGCAGAGAGCCTAGCAGAGCACTGAAATTTAGAGTTTGGAGGTAGGCCAGCCTTTATCTGGTGCCTGAAAGGAGTATGCCCACTGCATGCTGGGGACAGTTATACTGACCCCAAGTTAAGAATTTCACTACCGATTCCAATTTGAAGATGGTGAATCACATGCCTTCAAAACCTTCTCAAATCACAATTCCTTTTCTCCACAGCCAAATCGTCAACCTAATGATGCCAAGTGAGGAAGATTTAGCTTAGTTGCTATGGCAAAACTAGAGAGAAGGACACAAAGCTGATACAAAAAATATGTTCTCTTCAGTGTCTACTCCAGCTTTCTTTACTTTTTTTTTGCCAGCTCAGGGAAGATTTGAGAGAGAGGGAAGAAGGGGTTATATATGCTTCTTCTGTGTTATGTACGTTTTTGTAGTATGATACAATATATACATGATGGAATTTAATACAAATTAATAGACTTCTAGAGAATTAATTTATATTATGAGATTTACTCATAATGATTGCAAATTTGGTGGTCTCCTGCAGTGCTTAATATTACATCTGTTTAACAGGCCAGATGATAATACCGCAAACTGTACCCAGATTATTTGCTGAACCACAGAGCAACTGGCTACGAAAATAAATATATTACCAAAAAGGAATATTGCATTACCTTCTGTAGGATGTGAAATAACATATCTTCCAGTTTATCAACACACATATGCTTATGAGGCATTCCATATGTAATACCTACTTAGTTCTTTATTATGATGAAAGCATCTCTTCTGGGGAAGATAGATTTTCGGTCTATCATAGACTAACATCCAGTGTTAATATGATTTCACAGTTTTTCTAAAAATACCTATCTTTCTGAAATAATGAAAACAAAAGCAGTAATTTTTCAGCAGTTCTGCGAGTGAAACCTGTCTCTAGTAGATCAAAACTGATGGTAAAACTCTATTGCGCATTAAGTTAGGAGAACCTGTCTTTCTGACATGTTCCTCACGTTCAGTACAAAATGCTTAAAGGAGAACGCTTAAACTCTACCCAAACCCCTGTTTTATACCTCCTTTCTTGACTGTTATGGACTTTGTTCACTGTGTTTTTCACAGACAATTCCTTCCTGGAGTGCTATGCTTGACTTGGAGTTTGTATTTGATTTTCGAGTTGCCTCTTGACATTCTCCTTGTAGGGTTTTAGGGCATTACTTTACTTTCTTCCCTTGGAATTTTTCAAAAGCACTTTTGGAGTAGCAGTGGGGAGAATCAAGTTAAATCTATTTAGAAAATTATTTAAATACAGGAGGCTGAGATGCTTGCTTTAAACCTTCTAGCAATTAAATTTTATACCATAGTTTAAGGAAAACTGTGTGTTCTTAGTATAAGCAAAATCTCAAATCCGAGTTACTTTTGTGAACCTTTAGAGGTTTTCTAACTATTTCTTTTTCCTAGTTCTAGATTTTCCTTAGATTAGAGGTGATCAAAATATGAGGCATGACTTATTCTTTTTGCTACATGTCACTCCCATTTCCTTGTTTTCAGTTTTTGTATTTTTTTAAGACCTTTTGATTAGACTTTTGAAAAGACAAGTTTGTTTTATATTTTAAGGTAAAGGAATACTTAGCCTGTATGGGGATTTTTTTGGGGTATGTGGGGCAAGTTCTTGCCAGTCCTTCATTAACTTTTTGCCTTGCTTTGAATTTCTGGTAAAAACTGGGCTCCAGCATCACCGCTAACTTACACTGTGCTTCGTAACAAATCTGAAATGTAACCATACTCTATATCCTTTCTACCCTCAAAAGAGAAAATAATTATGTTGTTGTTTCCATGTTTTTAATAATTGTTTTCCATTTCTTGCATTCCTAGAGTGTTTTCCTCCTGCATTTCTTTGTGATCCATCCATAGAGACTCTCACCTTTCCTTTACTTGGTGGGGTCTAAGTGAGTGACACTCATTTGCAGTCTTGTTCAGTATTATTTATGCAGTGTCCTGTTGCTTATCTCACAGACTTGTATTGCAAAACTTAAGGCAAAGGTCAGGTAAAAATCAGGTAGTGTTTGGATGAGTTAATGTAAATTTATTTGCAGAAATATTTCTTATTCTTTATGTCTCCAGTATATATTCATAAAAATTTATTTAACTGTAGAAATTATTTGATTTTGCTCACTCATATTATCACTTCTATCTAAATTGAGTCTGCTTTTATGTTTTAAATGGTTTTAAACCTTTTGCTCATCAGCTGAGTTGGTAGGAGTGTTTTCCTTACAACTAGTAATTGCATAGGCTTGCTATTTTGTGAGCACATGCATTACCTTACAATAATCAAACAAGAATGAGAAGCTTTTGGATCAAAGTCTAGTGGTCACCAAAACCAAATTAGTAGCATGGACTGACTGGACAAATGTGAACAAAAGACTGAATGATCGAATTGTGAAATCAGAAATCTGAAGTCAAAAGGCCTGAGATGTGGTTGCATAATACACATATACTCAATCCATTTTATGTTTCTGGTTTCTCTTGTCTTAAAAAACATCAGAGGAATATAAACAGAACAAAAATAGAATTGATGGAATGATAACCTATATGGGCACAAGTGATTAGGACAAGTAAATGCGTATTAAAAGTGGGGTAGCTGCAATAAAGTAAATTAAGAATGTAATTTTAAAAAAGATAAACTGACAAGTAATTTGTAGGTTTAGTAGAAAATGCAGACAAGCATAAACTCTTCTATTTCCCATACAGATTACAACGTTTATTCTGACAATTGACAGCCTCTAAATGTCTATTGCTTGATTATTTTTTTAAATCCTCTGGACTTTCATATTCCCTCAGTGAATTATCAAAAAGGCAGTGACTTTTACAACAGGCCAATTACATATTTTGCTAAAGAAAATACAGAAATAACTATCCTATATTTCATTAAGATGCAGAAATAATTTTCTTAATATTATTGCAGTGCTTTTTATGTAGAACACGTGTATAAGATGGGATATTGACCAAAGGGAATATCTGTAGGCATGTTGGGGAATATTCTAGTCATCTTTGAAAAAGAAGTAAAAGAAAAATAAGAAAAATGGATAAAGTAAAAGCATGAACTATCTTCAGGTTGGTGTAGTATTTCTTTCTTTCATGGATTGTTAGCCCTTCTACGGGAGCTTGGAGTATGGCTACTCAAAATTGTGCTGGCTGCTGGCAGTCCCTGGGCTGCTGTTCCAGCAAGCAACACTGCCCAAGCACTGCAGCTGTATCCTGCCCCGACTCTGAGCTTTCCAGTCCAGCATATGAGAGGGTGATTCCTTTTGTAGTTATAACAGCTGCTGTAAACTAATAATGAACATTTCACCTTAAAATTAGTACATACCTTGTCCCACTCAAACAAAGTTTGAATTAACATGTTAAAACGTACATGCAACATAACAAGTTTTTGGATAGTATTTGTTGTATACAGACCACGTTATTCAAGTACTTTAATTAAATAGACAAAGTATCTGAACTATATAGAGTAGAAACTGTACGTTTCCTTGACTTTTTATGCTAGGCTATGCTATTTCTCTGATCTGTTGCCTAAAGCTATTGGAGTAATAATACAGTAGCACAAATGCTTCAAAGGCGCCGCTTGCTACTTAGCTGAAGTTATGGGACGTAGTAAATATGATTAAATGGCTACTCATGCCACCATTCATTTGACAGCTTGGAGTCTCTCTTTCAACATGAGTAAAAGATTGTCTAGAGTGTATAACACCAAGTTTCTAGAGATACCCATCTTTCTCATAGTCATCAAATACAGAGATGGTGAATAAAGGCAGTGGTTTCATTAGTTGCTCACTGGAGGCCTCTTGTCTAATGGTTGAGTTTCACTGACAAGACATGTTAGTCTTCATATGTTTGTCATAAGCATCACTTATGTTACTTGGGGCAAAGAGTAAAATACATATGTATGTATATAAAAGATTTAAATAACCAGTGATTTGCTATAAAAATGATAAGCGTTATTCCTAGAAAGCATGGCTGCATCACATGTACAGAAAACTGTTTGTGTGAGGGAGAAAACTACATTTTAATGACCCAGCAAAGACTTTCATGCTCTCTGTTGCAGTGGTCCTGGTAATATGGTATCTATATTTCATATTGGTGGATTGCAAAGATCATGAACAAAGTTAGAACAGAATTGGCAAATGAACAAAAAAAAGTGTTTGTTTTGGTTTTTAACTGGTAAGCAAAATGAAGATAGAACATTAATTCACAGGAGGCATGGGCATCATGCTTCTACTGTATTTTTTTTCTACAGGTTTAGTGATTCATTACTTTTGAAAACAAAGAGAGTCCTTACAGTAACTAGACCAGTCTATTTTACAGCTGTACTGACTTCAGACTAGTGAAACTAGTCAGACTTAGGTTTTGTTTTTCGTGTTCTCGAAGTACAAAAAGGTATTTCTGTCTTCCTAGAATTTAGTTTAAGTACATTTTATACTGGTAATTTCCAGGAATATCTTTTTGCAGGGTTCTTGGCAACTCTTCAACTTGCATTGCAGCATGCAGAGTGATAGGTGCTCTGAGCATCTTTCAGGATTTAGGCATTGTTTCTGTTCCCTTAGTTTTGTTGGGGATTTTTGGGTTTGTTTTGGTGGAACTTGGTTTTTGATGTGTGTTGGTGGTTTTTTTTTTGTTTTAGTTCATTTGTGGTTGGTTTGTTTTGATTAGGTGTGTTTGGGTGTTTTGTTTTGTTTTGATTGTGTGGTTTGTATGTGTTTTCTTAACATTCCACTGCTCCTGAATGCAAGATAGTGTGTGCTGAACACGATAAAGCAATCTTGATGTCTGCTGAGGTTTTCCATCACAGCCTTATTTACAGGAGCATTGCCTGAATTTGACCATGTTTCATTATGAACGTTTCATTTGTGTGTGTAAGTTACCAAGTAAGGTTACAGATTTTAAAGATCAGATTATAGCTCTAAGCTTATTGCAAGCCTGACATCCTCCTAAAATTAAATCCTATACGTTGAAGGATGTATGACGCTTTAAAGAAAGATTTGATCCATCTGGTAGTGTACAAACTGTAAACGTGGAGAAGTGTTTTATATATAATGTTAGTATAAATAGGAAAGCGAATGAGTGGATCGAAATCTATAGACATTATCTGCAGTTCAGAGTCTGTGCCTGTTCTTTACAGTCTAAACAAGTTTTAAATTAAATCATTTGCCTGGCCATAATGTTTCTTTCTATTTCTGAGATGTTTTAGTGTCAATGGTTATGATATGGGGGTTGTTTATTTCACTTAATTTTTTTATAATGATATTACGCCTTTCTAAAGGTGAAATTGTAAAAAAATAATTGGGAACCACACCCCTACACCGCACATCTCCACCACACTAAATTGGCCTTTAGAGGAGACATTTAAAATATCTGTTATGATTTATTTTATAAATATTTGAAGTCATTGGTATAATTCAATTCTTCCTTTCTACTCATCAACATGGAACTCGATACTGCAATACCTTATATCCTTATGCAGCCTTCTAGTGAACAGTCTTCGTGTCAATCCAGTTTCATGAGTGGCACTGGTAAAGAGCATGCTTATGAAATATTCCAACTTGTTTATTTGATCAACTCAACAGTTAAAGTCAACAAAAGTTTGATTTGAAACCTACTAAAATTTTTTATCAGAATGTCGTTGTTGTCATTGTACAACATCTGCTGTAGAGGCAACATCAAAAGATAAATTGATCTTGGAAGGAAACAGTAATATCTATATTGATATGAAAACTGGTGGTCCTTATTGGAAAAAATATGCAATTCTTTATTTTGCAATAAAAGACTTCAATACATCCTTCCTTACCTTTAGCAAACAGCAGATTGATATTTTAACATAGCCATTTTTTGAACAGTTTTCTGTATAACTTGAAGGCACGTTCGGATTTTTTTCCTGGTTTTAAAGAATGACAGCGAAAGCACCTTTATCTGACATTTAGGATGATTAAATTTTGAAAAATCACTTGGCATATTCAGCATGACTCCACAGGGTACTCTTGCTTTATAAGGCAATGGATCATGTTAGCTTAACTTATATTTAAGATTTGCTGGCCTGATATTATTGTGTTAGGCAGTATTGCTGAAATGGAAACATAAAATTTTGCTGCCAGGAGATCAACTCTGTGCCTGCCCTACACTATAAATTAGTTACATAAAGTTTTAAAATACAATATTTGCTCGAGCTCAACTAGTGTTGTAAGCCAGCAAATTGGGCTTAAATATATAAAATTAAACCCCAGGTCAAAAATGTATGCATTTTTTTTGTCATCTTGCAGGTTATACAAGATATTGTATATCCTAACACTGCTATTCTAAAAAGAAAATTAACTTTAATTGAATATGTTTACAAATATAAATAATTTTTTAAAAAATCCACGACACTGATGTAAAAACCAATTTGGGAGTATCAAAACTTCGTCTCCGTTCCTAAATGGTAATGTGTTTTTTGTGTCTTAGTAAGGTGAGTCCAAAGGAACACTATGGGCTGGGGAAAAAAAAGTATATTTTATACATTTAATAAGTCATGCATCTGAACTTTCTGTTGAGAAATCACAATCATCTTTATTATCTGAAAAAAAAGTATTAATCTTTCTACTTTTCTGTGCTTAAACATTTGAGTAATGCTAGCTGATGACGTGGGGCTGGAACTGTGGTGAGGATGCTTTGCATGGCACCGTCGGTACAGCCTCCTTTCTGGCTTCACCTTCTGAGAGGTGAGGCATAAAGCCAGCATGATGATTCCTACAGAGATCCACTTTGTGTGCCTGCTCAAGGCAGCTGTAAATGAGCAAAAATAGCTTCTGTTAGTGTGCTGCTTTTGGCTGGGATAGAGTTCATTTTCTTCATAGTAGCTAGTATGGGGCTGTGTTTTGGATTTGTGCTGGAAACTGTTGGTAACACAGGGATGGTTTTTGTTACTGCTGAGTAGAATGCTTACACGGAGTGAAAGCCTTTTCTGCCTCTTGCCCCACTCCACCAGCCAGTAGGCTGGGGATGCACAAGAATCTGGGAGGGGACATAGCTGGGACAACTGACCCCAGCTGACCAAAGGGATATTCACGCCATATGACATCATGCTCAGCATATAAAGCTGGGGGAAGAAAAAGGAAGGAAGGGACATTCGGAGTGATGGTGTTCTGTCTTCCTAAGTAACTGTGATGCTTGATGGAGCCCTGTGTTCCTGGAGATGGCTGAACACCTGCCTGCTGATGGGAAGTGGTGATTGGATTACCTGTTGTGCTTTGCTTGTGTGCGCAGCTTTTGCTTTCCCTATTAAACTGTCTTTATCTCAATCCATGAGGTTTCTCACTTTTACACTTCCAATTCTCTCCCCCATCCCATGTGCAGAGAGTCAGTGAGCAGCTGTGTGGAGCTTAGATGCCAGCTGGAGTTAAACCATGACAGTTAGCCATGCAACCTCTGAGGGTCATGAAAAATTGTTTTTTCATCAAAAAAGAGAAGCAAGTTTTTCCCAAAGCTGAGAAACGGGCTTGTTTTTATGCTGAGAAATAGACCTGCCGGGTTAAGAGAATGCTAGGTTTGCAGCTTTTCTAATCAAAGACGTACCCTCTGCAGTAGATTTGTGGAAGAGAGACTCTAGCAAGTAATTTGATTGCAGTAGTGTAGCAAAAAGGACAAGGAGAGCAGAAGTTAAAGTGAAGCAGATGGTCTTGGCATCCTCAGGTCAGGAAAATACTTTTAGCAGCCTGTCTGTTTTACATTGTCTTTTTCTGCCATGCCTGAACATACATAATATTTTAGAGGCAATTGACTGTTGTATATAATCCTTAGGCTAATATTATATTAAGAATTTTGTTGCTTACGTGAAATGCTGATCAAGAGAACAGCTGCAACCTTGGTTTGCCAGTGAGGGACTAGGGCTCTCGCTGCTTGTCGCAGAAAGCTCAGGGATCCGAGGAGCACAGGGAATGGTTCCCTGACCAATAGTAGGGGCTGTATTGGGAAGTTTACTGAAATTTTGGTAGCTGGAGGACTTTGAACAAATTTTACTGAAGCCTTGCAGGTGCTCAGATGAGGTACAGCAAGGAGTCTGGTTGGCCTGTATTGCCAAGACGCTGCTGTTTGAGCCGTGGAGCTGGATGGAGAGGGTTTTGAGAAAGCACTGGGGAGAACATGGTGACTGAAGACTCAGTCCGCTCTCCTCTGCACTGTATCACAATGCCCTCCTATTATGTGTCTGGTTCGAAATAGAAAAATATCTGTTGCTCCCGAGGGACTTTCGGTCATGATTTTCAGAAACTGAAGGAATTAAAGCAGCACTGTGCCTGCAAAACTGACAAAAAGCACTCAGGCGCCTGGAAGCGCTTCCAACAAAGGTGCCGGTATAGATTTGAATGAGTGGATTTTTTCCTGCCTGACAACACTAATGGTGATGGTTCAGGTCTGCAGATGCAGTAGAAAACAATTTACAATCTAATCAAATATTGTGAATTAGTTGAACTAATAGATTGGTTATAAGGCTTTTCAAATCTGTGTTCATACCTGCTGTTTGTCACGTTTGGCTGGGAAAGACAGATGTGGGGAATGCTGTTCAGAGCATTCAGTGTGTGTTGGTTAGAGCTGGCGGTTGTGCGGAGCCTCAAACTGTGTAGTGGAAATGAGCTGCAGCTCGGGCAGCGACCTTTCTCTGACTCTCTGCTTCCAAGTGCTTTCTGCACAGCACAGTGCCTGGGCTGATAAATTAGCCAGAAGTTTACAGTGCACCAATAAATTAATGTCTGCTTTGTGTTGCAGTTGTTTACAAATCAATTTGAGATTTGGAGTCTTTCATTTGCAGAGTTCCCTGCAGTTTCACTGATGGTCTCTCCATTGTTTTGCTCTCTTTGTGAGTTTATTCTAGGAAAGATGGAAAATTTGAAGCTGCAGCTAAAATACCAGATTTCAGAAAGGGTGCACCTTGATGCAGGATTTGAGTAAAAGATGAATCCTGGAGAGTCATGCAAATATTTCAAAGAAGCTGAGCATTAATCCAAGTGATAGATTGTTGAAGAAATGTATTTATCTGTTTGATTGCTTGTCATGTCTCTTATTATTAGTTAATTAAATATCCTAAAGGATCAACACACTTTATGAAAGCTTGTTCATGGAAATAATTGAAAATTAATTACAGTTTCACAAATGGACAGCTATTAAGACAGGTGCTAACCAGCACTGAAATCCTCTTCTCCCAGCCCCCCGCTTAGTGCCTCTACAAACTGGCACATATGAATGCTGCTAATATTGCCAGTTCTGAGAGCTTTTTTTTTCTTTCCTTTGTCTTTTGATTTCAAAGTCTAGATGAAAACTGGATCATCTTTTAAAGCTTGTTTTATCTAAGGAGAGATACTTGATGTAATCGCATGCCTCTGGAGGCCGCGAATCTGAGGTGAATACTGAGTACCACAAAGTTCCTGTGATAAAATCAAGAAAGATGGCCACAAACGCTGAATATTTCTTGCATATTGCAGGCATCCTAAATACACTGTTTGGCTTCCCTGAGTTAAGCTGGTAGCTGTTCAGACTGAGCGTGCTAGTGTTGTCTGCGGTAACAAATGTGTTTTGGCGTTGTTTCAGCACCACTTAGATAGCCGTTCCACGCTGTAAACTTCATATTGTACAAGCCAAGAATTCATCCGATATAGAAGAAGCAATTTTTATCTCAATCTACAAAGCAGCTGCTTTGGGCCAGCCATGCAGATTGTTCTGTGTTTCTCTGTGGAGGATTTGTCTTCTAAACTCTTACTTCGCCAATGTTTTTGTAAGTTTTCAGTCAACGCTCTGAAGGAGGCTGACATTAGTGGCCACTTAGTAATTGGCAAGTGCTAATGTAGTATTAGAATGGAATTTCTGTGAACTGATTGATTAAATTGTGTCAAACAGTACAGATAAAGGGAGTACATGTGAATTAAGATATCACTCAGTCTGAATGAGGTTATCAACAATCTGGCTCTCAATGTTTTGTATTGGGATTATTTATCTTTTTTTTTTTGACCTGATAATGAGTATCTGTATTTCATAAGCTCATTTAGCGTGCACTAATATACTTTTGGGATTGCGTCTGATACAGGAGTAAAGTTGAGATGGCCAAATTGAATAGGTACCTACAATTTTCAATTATAATGGTGTTATATCTACCCAGAGACAAAGCATACCCTGTGCTTGGTTAAAGAAAAAGATCTGTCTTCTGAACCCATGATCAGGGGAGTCTAAAAAAAAATCCCTTGGTTTATTAAGAGACATTCTTTCCTCAAGTGCCAAAACCTTGATGTCATAGAATCATAGAATCGTCTGATTGAAAGAGACCTTCAAGATCATCAAGTCCAACCATTCGCCCTGCACTGTCAGGGTCCCTAAACCATGTTGCTCAACACCAAATCTACACGGTTTTTAAACACCTCCAGGGATGGGGACTCCACCATCTCCCTGGGCAGCCTGTTCCAATACTTCACAACCCTCTCTGTAAAGAAATTTTTCCTCGTATCTAACCTAAATTTCCCCTGGTGCAACTTGAGGCCATTCCCTTTTATCCTGTCATTCATAACGTGAGGGAAGAGACCGACCGCCATCTCCCTACAACTTAGAATCATAGAATGGTTAGGGCTGGAAGGGACCTTCAAAGGTCATCTAGTCCAACCCCCCTGCAAGGAACAGGGATATCTCCAACTAGATCAGGTTGCTCAGGGCCTTGTCCAACCTGGCCTTGAACGTCTCCAGGGATGGAGCATCCACCACCTCTCTGGGCAACCTGTTCCAGTGTTCTACCACTCTCATAGTAAAAAATTTTTCCTAATATCCAACCTGAACCTACCTCCCTCTATTTTAAAACCATTACCCCTTGTCCTATCATAACTGGCCCTCCTGAACAGCCTCTCCCCATCTTTCCTGTAGGCCCCCTTGAGGTACTGGAAGACCGCTATAAGGTCACCCCGGAGCCTCCTCTTCTCCAGGCTGAACAGCCCCAACTCTTTCAGCCTGTCCTCATAGGAAAGGTGCTCCAGCCCTCTTATCATCTTCGTGGCCCTCCTCTGGACCCTCTCCAATTGGTCCATGTCCTTCTTATGTTGGGGGCTCCAGAACTGGACGCAGTACTCCAAGTGAGGTCTCACAAGGGCAGAGTAGAGGGGGAGAATCACCTCCCTCGACCTGCTGGCCACACTCCTCTTGATGCAGCCCAGGACGCGGTTGGCCTTCTGGGCCGCAAGAGCACATTGCCGGCTCATATTGAGCTTCTCGTCCACCAGTACTCCCAAGTCCTTCTCCTCAGGGCTGCTCTCGATCCAATCACCACCCAGTCTGTATTTATGCCTGGGATTGCCACGACCCAGATGTAGGACCTTGCATTTGGCCTGGTTAAACTTCATGAGGTTGGTACGGGCCCACCTCTCCAGCCTGTCAAGGTCCCTCTGGATGGCATCCCTCCCTTCCAGCGTGTCAACGGCACCACACAGCTTGGTGTCATCGGCGAACTTGCTGAGGGTGCACTCCATGCCACTGTCCACGGTCACCGACAAAGATGTGAAGAGGGTCGGGCCCAACACGGACCCCTGAGGACGCCACTCGTGACCGGTCTCCACTTGGACATTGAGCCGTTGACCACTACTCTCTGAGTGCGGCCATTGAGCCAATTCCTTATCCACGAGTGGTCCATCCATCAAACCCATGACTCTCTAATTTAGAGAGAAGAATGTCGTGCGGGACAGTGTCAAAAGCTTTGCACAAGTCCAGGTAGATGACATCCATTGGTCGACCCTTGTCCACCGATGCTGTCACCCCATCGTAAAAGGCCACCAAGTTGGTCAGGCACGATCTGCCTTTGGTGAAGCCATGTTGGCTGTCACCCACCACCTCCTTGCTCTGCATGTGCCTTAGCATGGTTCCCAGGAGAATCTGCTCCATGACCTTGCCAGGCACAGAGGGAGGCTGACCGGTCTGTAGTTGCCCGGGTCCTCCTTGTTCCCCTTTTTAAAAATGGGGGTATGTTCCCTCTCTTCCAGTCATCGGGGACCTCGCCAGACCGCCTTTCATGGTAACTTCCTTTCAGGTAATTGTATAGAGCGATAAGGGCCCCCCTGAGCCTCCTTCCTCCAGACTAAACAGTCCCATCTCCCTCAGCCGCTCTTCATAAGACCAGTTCTCTAAACCTTCACAGTTTTGTGCCCTTCTCTGAACCCGCTCCAGCACCTCAACATCCTCTTGCAGTGAGGGGCCCAAAACTGGACACGGTACTCCAGGTGTGGCCTCACCAGTGCTGCGTATAGGGGGACAACACTTCCCTGCTCCTGCTGGCCACACTGTTTTTGATACATGCCAGGTTTCCGTTGGCTTTCTTGGCTGCTTGGGCACCACTGCTGGCTCATGTTTCAATCGGCTGTTGACCAGCAAACCGAAGTCCTCCTCTGCTGTGCAGCTTTCCAGCCACACTTCCCCAAGCCTGTAACGCTGCAGGGGATTGTTGTGGCCCAAGTGCAGGACCTGGCACTTGGTCTTGTTGAATTTCATACAGTTGGCCTCGGCCCATCGATCCAGGTCTGTCCAGGTCCCTCTGTAGAGCCTCCTGACCCTCAGGCAGATCAACACTACCTCCCAATTTAGTGTCATCTGCAAACTTGCTGAGGGTGCACTCGATCCCCTCATCCAGATCATTAATAAAGATGTTAAGAGAACAGGCCCCAACACTGAGCCCTGTCGAACACACTGGTGACCGGCCGCCAGCTGGATTTACTCCATTCACCACCACTCTCTGGGCCCGGCCGTCCAGCCAATTTTTGATCCAGCGAAGTGTACACCTGTCCAAGCCATAGGCAGCCAGCTTCTGCAGAAGAATGTTATGGGAAACAGTGTCAAAGGCTTTGCTAAAATCGAGTTAAATAACATCCACAGTTCTTCCCTCATCCACTAAACAGGTAATTTTATCATAGAAGGAGATCAGGTTGGTCAAACAATACCTGCTCTTCATAAATCCATGTTGACTGGGCCTCATCATCTGACTGTCTTGTACGTGACACATGATAACACTAAGGATGATCTGTTCCATGAGTTTTAGCTGGCACTGAGGTCAGACTGACAGGCCTGTAGTTCCCTGGGTCTTCCCTCTTACCTTCTTCTAGATTGGCGTCCCGTTTGCCAACCTCCAGTCAGCTGGTACATCCCCTGTTAGCCAGGATTGTTGGTAAATGATGGAAAGTGGCTTGGTAAGCACACCTCCGCCAGCTCCCTCAGAGCTCTTGAGTGGATCTCATCTGGCTCCATAGACTTTTGCACATTTAAGCTGTGCAGCATTCACTTAGCATTTCCTCTTGAAAGGAAACCTTGATAAAGCTCTCCATGTCCACCATTTGGTTCTAAAGGCATATCACCCAGTGAGTTAGTCTGACATTAAAGACTGAAGCAAGGAAGGCATTGAGTACCTCAGCCTTTTCTTCATCCTCAGTCCCTATTTCTCCCGTTGTATTTAGCAAGGGGTGGAGATTCTCCCTAACCCTCCTTTACTGTTAATGTATTTATAGAAACTGTTCGTATTGCTTTTATGTTAGCTGTCAGATTAAGCTCCAGCTGGGCTTTTGCCTTTCTAATCTTCTTCCTGCATTGTCTTGCAGAATCCTGGTAGTTTTGGTGAGTGATTAGCCCCTTTTTCCATAGGTTATAGTCTTTCTTTTTCTTCTTGAGCTCTAGCCAGAGCTCTCTGTTCAGCCAGGCTGGTCTTCTGCCCTTCCGGCTCGTCTTGTGGTTCACTGGGACAGCCTGCTCCTGGGCTCTGAAGATTTTCCTCCTGAGAATTGTCCAAGCTTCCTGGACCCCTTTGCCTTTCAGGACCAACTCCCAAGGGACCCTTCCAACCAGTCTCCTAAGAAGGCTGAAGTCTGCCCTCCGGAAGTCCAAGGCAGCAGTTCTGCTGACCCCTCTCCCTGCTGCTTCTGTGACTGAAAATTCTATTATTTTGTGGTCACTATGACAAAGACAGCCTCCAACCTTAACACCGTCTATGAGTCCTTCTCTATTGTCCTTCCACCCCCCTCAAAGCTGTTGCAGCTTATACCAACTGAGACTAGTTTCTTGGCAGTCTGTCTGTCCGCTTGTTCCTGATCCAGGTGACATTGGTGAATATTGCATGATTTAAAATATATGTATTGTGTTCCAATAGTTATCTGTTCCAAAAGGGAAAGGGACAAGTGGCTGAACCCAGTTGGACATGCCTATCTGTAACTATTAACCTGATCTATAAATGCCAGGGCGTGGTATTTGAAAGTACAGTTGTGTAGATTAAAATATGTGATAACATATTGCAGGAAGCACTGTATAACCCTGTAGAACTGCTGCTTATCCAGCTGCCTTTTCTTTGTCTTCTATATTCAACTTGTCAACCATCTCTTTTTAGTAGTGCCGAACAGGTAGTACTGCGAGGTATCTTATCAGATGTGTATTCTTCTGATGAAAGCCTTCAATAGCATGCTTAAAATTCCTTTAGATTTAGGATGCCAGAGCACAAGGAAGATGTGTGAGAAAATCCTTTAGTTTATGCCATGTTTCTGAAAAGGTAAAATTGTACATAGTAGGAACACTACTGAAAAATGCTGATGGCTTGAGAAATCAGTAGCTGCTTGTGTTGTCTTTTCACGTCAGGTGTTTTTGCTTGAGTATATGATCAACTACTGTCTGCTTTGCAATGTATTCAATATGATGTACTATGGCACTAGAAATGACAGTGCAGTTACTTGTCATGAGAATTTGAATCCTAAGGAAACAATTTTGCGGTCTTCACTGAGCAGTAAATGACAGGCACACAGGTTTTTTCCTCAGTCTTCCATTTTATGATGTTTAAAGTGTCTGTTTTGATTTAAAAATTGAATATAAACTTGGGCAATGAATTAATAAGATTTGGGAAACCAGAGTTCCATGTGTTGCATCATATCCATTGTATTAGAAAAATTAACCCAAATAACTTTCTTTCCTAAAGGAAGTTGCATATTTGACTTGTCAGACAAATACGTAAAGCAGCCCAAAAGCCTATGCTATGGTCAACTCTTTCTAGGAAAAAGAAAAAGACCAAATCACGTTTTCTGTTTGGTATGCAGGCAGTTGGAAAAGACTTCTCTGCAATGCCTTGCTGTGCTAATGCAGTAGTACTGTATTTCTGAATGTAGTATACTGTCATTGAGATGGGAGTAATGAGAATGCATAATCTTTATAGTGTGCAGCAACAAAACATTTATGAGATATTCTACCAAATACATTTGTTTCATTTTTTTTATTTTTGCTCAGATTGATTTTTGGAGGGTATGTGGGAGTGAGCACTGGCACACAGTCTAGGACTTTTTAAAAGGATTGAGCTGAGTATAAACCGTAGATATTGTTGCTCTAACTTTTCATAAACACATGAAATGTAATAAATATTTAGCACTGAATGTAAAATCACCTTTCCTGATATCTTCATCATGAAAACTGATAGAAATAGGTTCTAAACAGTTAAACAGGGAAACAAACAGCTCTGTTACTAATCGTGTCTGCAATTTCCAAACTTTCATACTGATGATACTCTTGTTCTATCCTTCACTCCAGACTTTTACCAAGACCTTCTATGTAAATAATAGTAATGCTAATAATCAGCCTATTCCTAAATGCTTGTTGCCGATTATTACCTATAGTTGAACAACTTGCATGTGATAATCCATGCTTATCAATGTGCAATGTGCGCCTGATTTTTTTTTTTTTCGTTTAGTGTGTTCCAGGGTTGGCTTTTAACTTGGGGATAATGAAGTCTGTGCTTTATAATCCTTTGTAAAATCTTCTGAGTGTAATTTTCATCTTGGGCTGAGCATGAATGACGCATGTGCTAGCATCAAGCCCAGCAGTGAAAAGTACTGCAACAAGAACTGTATCTGCACAGTAGTGTTCCATGGCAATTTTTTATAGGTGTCCCTGAGCTTGCAGAGAATGACCATGCAGCAGCCCAGGCAGAGTACAAAAGACAGGATGCAAGAAATATTTAGAAAATGTTGACTTGTGATTTTATTCGAGACGCCCTGTAAGAATTGATTGTATAACTCTGATTCACTCCCTTCCCATTTTTTTTGTAGTGAGAAATCTTGTTACTTGTTCTTGTGCTATCGTTTACATGTGCACCAGCCTATGGCAGGTATTTTGCTGCTTAATGTCAAGGCTGTGGAGATGAGCATTTGGCAAATCAGACAGAGCATGAAATAAGGTCTGTAGGAGAAAGTTACAAAATATCTTGCAAGTTAATGGCAGTATTTTTATTTTCCTGCAAATAAATATAGGAGCATCAATGCTGTTGGTAATGGATAAGCTGTACAGTTGAGATCCCCATCAGCTTAAAAGCGTAGAGTTGTCACTGATAGCACAAGTTTATATATTACCTATTTATTAACAATTTACAAATTTTTACCTTAAAATGTTTTGTAATCATATTTTTATTGTTAAGATAAAGCAAATGAAAACATCACTGGCTAGCGTGCTATATTAAGACATATTATGAGCTTTGGACTACTTAAAACTTTCTGTTACCTGTTGTAATTAGAATGTCTGCAGCTTTCGTGCAAACATGTGTTAGAAACTGATTTGTAACTTGAAGCTAATTTAATGATTTTCGTTGTTTCTTGTGTTACTCACTGATTCTGTTAATTTTTGGGATGCTTTTGCTAATACAGAACATCTTAAGTAAACCCTTTGTCCTGACCTCATTAAGTAACTGGCAAACAAGAAAGCTGAAATGAAATAGTTGTGTATAAAAAAAAAAAAAATAAACCTGTAAGATCAATTCTGCTTTAATAAAGAAAGTGCAGAATTAAGACAGACTGATGTAAGGCAGACTGTGAGGCAGGACCAACAATTGGTTATATTACAGAATGATATTGAGAAATAGGAGCTGATTAACAGGAAACAAAACATGACTGATAGTTCCCTTGAAACTCCTTGTCCATATAGATTATCAGAGTGATTTGAACAAAGTACATAGTGTTTAAATATCACTATGACAATAGATTACAGTATTACATCAAGTATTTCTAAAGGTCTGAGTGACAATGAAAGTAAGATGTAAGGCAAAACAAAATGTCAGGTTCAACTTGCAAGGTAACAAGGAGCAACTATGGCACCCTTGAGAAGCAGGTTGTTCGGTGTCAATTGAATAACACTACTAATGAACAACAAACTGAGTGAAAACTAGCTAGAAAATAACAAATTTTGTCATGTATTGGAGGACTTTTCTATGTATTGCTGTGTGTTGTTCAATGTCCCATCAGCCCAATCTAGTGTTTGAGATTCACCTGCATCTTATCCAGGAGCACGGGTCATAGGCTGCTGGAATTTTTTGGAAGGCTGTGTAGCTCTACCTCCAGGGATTGGCTGGGCATGGATCTGTCATGTGAACGAAACATACCGAGTATACTGACGTGTGCTGCTAAATCTGTGGAACAGTTTTGTCCAATGTGTTTTGTTAAATGTTGGAAGATACCTGTGAGGTGATTGTGTGACAGGCACCGCTTGCAGTAGAAAAAGCGTGCCTGGAAAAGTCCAATATGTTCTACTTGACCCCTCCTTAAAGAGCATTTGTTTTCCATTGACTAGACCATCTTTAGAGGGGAATAAAAAAAACCCTTGTAATTCAGTCATTCAGGTTGTTGGACAGCTTTCTCTGGGCCAGTGTCATCTGCAGTGCTGTTTGTCATCAGGGTTGTCTGATTCTTCCCTTGAGTGCAGAGATCAGCATGTAGCATGTGAAATAAAGGTTGCATTTAAAAGTGGAGGTTGTCATGTGATACTTTGTAGTCAAATGCTAAATGAAATAATATACAGATTTCATTTGAAGAACAAAATAATTTCTCTAATTTTTTTTTTAAATATTTTTGTCTCTCCCAGCAGAGTTTATTTTTGAAGTATTTCAAAGGGAGATTTTTCTGTTAGATTGCTCATTGAGGGGAAAAAAAAGTTTTCTGACCAGCTCAGAAAAAACATTTACGAAAGATCTCATTATGTAACACAAATAGTGGATTTCATTGTACTTCCAAACAGTGCCAGCTAATTTGACCTTTGCTGAAGTGAGCTAAATCCCTTGAGACTTATTTGAAACTTGTAAGTACGAGGGTCAGCTTGGTGCCCAAAAACTCAGTACTTCATAATCCATATTGTCTTTTCAACCAAACAGATGCAAAAACAAATGTCAGTTTAATCAGCCATAATTACACATGGTGACATATACAGAAAGCTCTTTCTTATTTAATTAAATAAGTTATTTGCTATCAACTGTCATGTAAAAATGTAAAAAAAAATCCTCCTTAAAACAAGCACAGCCAATGTGACCAATCTTTCTTCAGTCAACACACAATCTCTGTGACGTACCGTCCAAATTTATGGGTCAGAAAAGTTACGTTGTCTAAGGGATATCGAGCATAAAGAGTTATAAAATAAACATTATTAAACAGTTAAAAATAAACATTAACATAAGAGTAAAAATAAACATTATTAAAGAGTATATAGAGAGAGTGTCCTTGAGATTGCATGGTTAGTAACTGTCATATGCTATCTATCACACCTTCTTCTCTTAAGTCTCTTTGACACATGGCTATGGCTGCCATGTTTTGTCAAAAAAATTTCCTTCTATGCCTCACTGTTACCAGAACTCTGAAAGACGACTGTTCTTGCGCTTACAAGTACTGCGAAAAACCAAAACACAAAAAAACCAAACCCATTTGGGAGACATTCATGTTACTGAGGCTCTTGTAGCAAGGCCTCCTTGGCAAGCAGTTGGTGGCATATCTAAAGGCAGCATGCAAAGCTTTTCTACCTTATGCAACTTGGAAGACTGCAGGGGAGACTTTCTGATCTGCTGATCAAATTTGTGGTATAGAGGAGCAGAAGACAATATGTGGGAAGAGCTATGGAATTTAAGGAGTATGAAACTCAAAGCTTGTCTCATAATTGTAGTGTAGCTGGGTGTCAGGATTGTGGCTGTGTGCACACCCAGTGGCCTGGTCAGTGCAGGAACTCCTCAGCTGTATGCAGGAGGAGGTAATGGACTGGCTTGAGGCAAAGCGAGTGACCATGCCCAGCCACCTTCACGACTAGGTATTTGACAAATTGTTGCCAGCAGTCTCCAGGTGGGACTTTTGGACTGTCTTGAAGATTCCCATAGGCAGTTTCTGCAGTGTCTAGACCAACACCTATGTTTCAATGTGAGAATCTGTCACTTTCCAGAGACTACCACAGGCAGTTCCTGCTGCAAAATAGGTCAAGCTGTACACAGAGTACCTGAATCAGTAGAAATTGTTACTGTAAATGCAGAAGTTGTCTAGGGCAATCTTTTACTTTCCCCAGTGAGGACTTCTCTGATGAAGTCAAATGGTGCAAGAGATGAGATATGAAGTCTTGAGATGTGGATACTGGAGCTGACTCAGTGCTCTGTCCCTTTTGCTGGTTTAAGCATTAATGTTTTTCAAAATACACTACCTTTTCTGATAAGATTGCATTATTTTCAATATACATATATTTTCAAGGTATCATTCTAATGGTAACATTGCAGTTTACTGTTAACTCTCAAGATAAATTTTTTCCCATATCTAGTGGAAAGTTATCTTTTATTTTGCTTAACTTCTGTGCTGTGAATGTGATTTGCTAAGTTCAAGTCTGTTTCAACAGTGGTTAAGTGGAAACCCCTTTGTTTATCAAGAATATTCAACTGAACATAAGCAAATTTGATTCAATAAATGAGAGAAAAATACCCAGATTTCTCATTCGATCTGGAAGCTCAGATGCTTCAGAACATACTTGTCTCGCTATAAGTTGCAAGAGGATTCTTTATGTTGAGATACACGTGAAAATAATGACTGGACTGCACATTTCGTTTTACTAGTGCCTTGTTTAGCTTCTCTGGAATTGCAATGTCAGCCCAAGTATGCTGACTGCATTTTGTTAGTTCCTTTGTTTAGCTCTTCACAGCAAAATGTGTGCTTTGTGTGACGTGCTATGCTAACAAAACAAAACTTTATCTCGTAAAACCTCAAAATACTTAAATGTGGTGGCTTTATCCTTCACGTTTGTGAGCAACTGTTGTACTGCTGCAGAGTGCCTGAGTCACTGTGTATGTGTGAACAGTCTCTTTGCATTCATTACATTGCTCATGCATGTGAAGTTCCTTGACTGAGTGGAATCAGACCCTGTGTCCTCACTTGGCAGACATGTCCTTTGGAGTTAGTGTGGGAGTCATGTCTGAATAAAACTTTTAGGATAGTACACACTCAGAGTAATCACTCTGAAAACATCTCTGCGCATTTGAGGTTTGCTTCTGGAGTTCAAATACCAGCATGGCTCTAAAGTATCTCTAGCTTCCTGTTGGCAAAATGCTATGTGATCTCAGTTTTCTTGGGCTTACGTCTGCTCAAGTCACATCACCTATGAGAATCAATTTAAATGGCCTTGAATGGACCAAGAAATACTGTGTCACCGAGTGGTTACGGAAATGTCATCCCCTCCAAGCTGTGGCTCTTTTCAGGTTGTTTACTTCACACCTGAATAGGGCAGTCTGTCCAATTTTTGGTTTTGTGCAATGCTCTTTGACCACGTATTGAAGATAGTGGTATATCTTTTAGCGCTGGCTCCTCTCTGGTTTTTATTTCTCAAACTCTTTTGATTTCATTTCTCTCTCCCCTCCTGTAGTAACATGTTTTTTATCGCACAAGGAATGAAACTAAATTCTCACATCTTCAGCTGTGTACTGGTATTTATCTTGAGAAAAGTCAGCGGGGTGCTGAGGTAGCATATGATCCTGAAAATAAATTTTTGTGGTGGTTTCGAGGATAGGCTGAACAGTAGGGTGTAACTATAGTTTCCAGAGTAAGTATGTTTTACTGGGCCAAGCACACTTTACGTGCTTTACAGCGTCACATAAAATGAGATTAATGAAACATATCACTAAGACTAATGCTTAGTCTTAAGTACTGTTGCTAACTTGTTGCTATTTCCTTGGTAGCATTGGAAAGCAAGGTTCTTGGCCAGCAAGTATGTTCTTACCTCAGTGCAAGTTGTGCTGCTTGCTGAGAGTACAATAATAGTATCCGTAGACTTAAACAAGGTCCTGACTTTTTTGTGCAGTATTTCATCTATAGTATTCCTAGGAAAGGTTTTTTTTAACAAATATTTTTATCATAGAAATAGCTACTGTCAGGAAGATATCAATAGCGTAAGAGAAAATTGGAATACATAGTATTACTTGCTCTCCATTCTAAACATCCTTGAGTAGTGGCTTGAAATTAATAATAATTTCATTATCTCCCATATATTACGTACCTTTTATTTTCATGCTGGCAGTACATGGCACCATATAATAAATAAATGGAATGTAAATACAATCTTTTTTGCTTTGTATTTGTTTCAGGACTTAATAGAATGGAGTTATATGGTTAGAGCTATAACATTTTCAAGAAAAGTATCTGCAGGTGATTAATTTTACTACTAGAGCAGTCTCTTATTCCCAGTTGAGTTCACCTAGTGGGAACAGCTTTTATAATGGATTAGTTGACCAGGTTGAGTTAATTCTGTGACTTCACATGTTCAGAGTATCACAAATCAGATTAAGAAAAAGTATTGTTAAGATCATAAATAGAAATTCAAAAGATGTCATAGGTTCAGATGTTAAAATTTTTATTTTGGCTTAGTCTTTTTGAAAACAATGACTTTTGAAAGACTTGGAAAAGTGTATTGAGCTGTAAGGTTTTCAAAGCTGTTCACATTTGCACTTTAGCAGTATTCTGAACACCAGAAACATCTAAATACTACCCTAAAATGCTTTAAAATTATAAACTCTTGTAATATGTTTATGAAGACAACTTACCTGTATTGATTTGTTGAATATTCAGCATCAGAAAGTCTTTTGTCATTTTGTTTAGCCTGCATAATAATGACTTTTGTTTGCCTGCTATGCACTTTAAAGTAATTATAAAAGGATAAACTGTTATTGGTAATCTATATCTTTTGCAGAGTTGTGTTGATTTAACTGAACAACAATGACAAAAAGGATATTTTCAGCTTCACTGAACCTAACATTTGCAACTAAATCAGAGGATTGGGGAAAGGATTAACACTAATGAGGTGAATAGTATGGATTACGGGATCTATGTTTTGTCCAATTAACTTCAGAATCTTATATTTAGATAAAACAATGCTTGAGGTAGATAATGGCTAATAATGTCAGTCATGTGAAATATAGTTTTGACAGGATGCGTTAGCAGAATGTTCATTCAAGTTGTTAAGTAATTAGGCTTTCACTGTCCTATTAGGCACACTACACCCTAGACCTGTTAGCAGCCCATATACTGACATACGGAAAGGTGTGCTATTTGTTCTCCTCCTTCTGGAAGGTGGCTGCAGTACAGTTATGCAGAACGTGAATGAGAAATCTCTGCAAGAGCTCAGTCCAGATGCAACAAAGTTCAGTTTTCAACTCTAACTGTACAAGACACACAGGAAACACTGAGAGTTTTCTTTCGTCCTTTATTTATTGGACTTTAACTTGCTGCATGAAAAGATTGACCTCTAATTTATTTCTAACAGTAACAGGCATATGAGAAAACTATTTGTGACAAACTCGTGTCTCCTTGATAGGGTTACTCCTTAGAGATGCTGATTACTTCTCTTACCTTCATCCTCTGTGCAAAAAAAAAATGTTGCCAGATATTTCTGATTTTTAGTGCATTTGCTCAAGTAAAGAGTAAAGTTTACGCAAGTGTGTGTGGTAGTTTGGATGGTTGGGACTTACATGCCATTGTTTAAATGTCCTGTGTGGGATTTTTTGTGTTTGCTTGTTGGTTTGGTTTTTGGTTGGTGGTTTGTTTTGTTTTTGTTTTCCCAAAGGGGATGAATTCTTGTTCTTTTTAATAACCTAATCTTCTCAAAGCAATTATTCTCATTGTGAACAGCTATTGAAATAAGTATGCATGCAAGAGAACTTCTCCAATAGCTAAACTTTGTGTAGGCAAAATGTGTTGTTCGAGCCACGTGTATTTTTTTCATCTGGAAAGCCTGAAACTTTTGCACATAGGATCTCCCAAAATGCCTATGACTGAAGAGCTGTGAAAAACGTACAACAAACACTCTTACAAGGAGATTAGGGAGTGGTTACAAAGAAGCTGAACAAGTGTAGGTAGCTAGAATCTTAACCACGGAAAACGATTTTTCCAGAACTCGTGATGCTTAATGTAGGCTTGAATAATTTGCCAATTTTTGTCCTCACTTGAGATATTTTTAGACATCCCTTAAGAATATTCTTAATTGAATTTGCATATGTTCTTATGACAGTATTATGATATGCTCTTGCTCTTGTTATCTTGAGAATTCTAATATAAAGGAGTACTTATCTCAATTGCAAAATCAACGTAAGCAAACCTTCCCAAATAAAAAGCCAACAAAAAATACCACACACTGCTTTATATCTGGAATATGCTTAAATATTCTTAAACATAACAGAAGATTTCTACACAAACTAATTTAAGCAGTTTCATAGAGATACAGAGGCACCTTCACCAGTACTAATTCCTTGATGTTGGCCCAGTCTGCCCAAGATCTGAAAAGAGATTTCAGTTGTTATGATACCTGGTGGAAACCCTTAATTATTTTCTGTTGTCAGTTAGAATGGAATAACAATTAACAATGAAATAGACTGAAATTTATGTACTTTAGGGGGCTTGCATTGTGGATTTTTACTTTTTTTAGTGGAGGGTATGTGTTAAAATTTCATGCGTAAGATTGATTATATTTATAGAAATTGACTTTCTTAGATTGCAATGTTTGCCTGAAGGAAGCTGGATTTGTTTTCAACTACACACAGAATATAATCATGAAATATAATGAAGGGTTTAATGGATGTGCAACACATATTAAAGAGCTGAAAGAATAGTGTGGTGAAATGAATTTTTCAGATAATGTTTTTTGCTGTTTTCTTGGCTGATTACTTGTAAAGGTAGTTAACACACAAAGGATGAACCATTGCATAATTAATTTATAACTGTAATACTGCATATACTCTAAACAAAACTGTAAAATTAGAATATTAATATATGCACTGGTGATTATGTCAAATTCTTTTTTGCCCAAACCATGTAATTATTTTATGCAGTATTTAGCTGTGACTAACACTATGAAAGGAAATAGAATATCTGAGTGATTTTAAGTGTTTATAAATTTATATCTGTTATTTTTAAAAATTGTATTAACTTGAAATTATTTTAGGAAGCCTATTTAAGTCTTGGTAAATTCCTTATTATTTATTTTATGTCTTTCCAGCAACAGCGCTTCCTGACAGTAAAAAAGATTTAAAAAAAAAAAAAGTATTGGAGTCTTACTTTTCAGGTTTCTTACCCAGTTTTCAGTTACTACAATTCAAATTTCCCTGTGAATTACTGTTAATTATTTCTATAAAGATGAATCAAGATGAAAACAAGATAATCTATGAATTTTGAGCTGAGTAGGGGGTAGCATGTGCCACACTTGAATTAAAGGGAACTTTGATTCTTGCAGATAAAAGGAAATCATATATCATTGAAGGAAGTTTAAAACAATGTGTTAAGAGTAAATTTTTCAAAGGTGTCTAAGCAACTTGGCATCCTCTGTTCCATGTTCAAAGAGAAGTGGACCAATATCCAGTTTTTGTGAGGGCAAAGTTTGAAAGTATAGGGAAAGAAGGCCCAGGCCACTGAAAGTAGATTCGGAAGAGCAATACATTTGAATGAGAACAGAATGGAGGCTGAAAGGAGGGAAGTACAGCTTACGTGTTTTTTTTTTTTTTGTGTGTTTGTGTGTGCTTTTTGGGCTTTATTTACTTATTTATTTTTTAGGGACTGTAAACCCACATTTTATCATCACCTTGATTATACCAAGCACTATGCACCTGCCACAGAAGACCTGCAACATTTCAGTTGTTCTTATCTTCATATGTTCGTGAGGAGAGAGATGTACTTTTAACTACTGGAAAATTTCAAATGCAGATGTAGTGACAGAGAAAAAAGCAACTATGAGGGACATTATAGATGTGGTTTCTTCCTCATCATAATAGCACAGAAAGGCTTCTCAAGGTCCCTCTTTTCCTGTGAGTTCTGTGGTCATCAATGGTACACAGTGGGTTGCGAAGGGAGCATGCACACCTGTGCCTGTCTGGCACAGAGCCACGTGTGCCAAGGTCACCTGCAACCTTGCTTACCAACCTCCTCAGCGAGCAATGAATTACAGGTAGTGGGATAGTGAGCTAAGGCCAAAGGCAAGAAATAAAATATGGAAGGAAGCATAGAAGTTCACTTTTGAGGAAGATCTTTAAGATGTTACAGCTTTGGCTTTTCTTCTTGTTTACTTGTGATTCCTTGCAAGACCTGGAGAGTTTTGTTTTCCTTAACCCTAAAGCACATGGAAAAAGTCCTCTGTGCCTGGATAGGGCTTCTGAATGGAATAGGTGTGACAAACAGAAATTGTAGCCTTCTGGATAACTCAGCTGTTTTGGGACAAGATCATGACTTCCTTGCAATAGCTGAAAACTTACAATTTCCCAGCACAAACAGAGCTCATTTAAACAATCATTTCAATACCTCTAAAGGCATTTATGTTAAAAATTTGCAGTGGCTTAACAAGAAAGAATTAGGATTGTCACAACTTCTCAATTTAAGCTTTTTCCAGTCTTGCATACACAAATCTTAGGTAAGCGGTAAGCTGCAGTAGTACTGGGCTCGTGTATGTTAGTGTTGCTTTTAACTATTGTCTTGAAACCCTTGCCAAAACCACCAAATAGTTGTGATGTTGTTCAACAAACAAATTTGAATCTTAATAATATTATTAAGCAAAACAAGAGCTGTGTTTAGGTAGAATGTTTTGAAATGCTTCATCTCTGCAGAGTACACTTTAGTGGCCACTTTGCTTACCAGTCCTGTAACGATATTGCAACTATTAAACTTTCCAACACTGCTTTTACCGAGGGATTTCTATCATGTTCTTCAGAATCCAATTAACCTGATCGAGGTACCTTGAAAGAAGACTCTCGGACTGCTAAGCAAAGTTTGAATTAATTGTAAGACCTGTCTAATTAGATAGCATCATTTCTATTTTGACTTCTGCTTTCAAATATTTGCAATGTAAGTGTTCTAAATTGCTTTCTATACATCACATCATAAATATTCAGATCATCATTTGACACCTATTGCTATTTTATACTCCACAAAATGATTGTAAAGTGCTGAAGTATTTTCCTCATCCCAGTGGAAGACAAAACGAAAATAGCATATTTTTTTTTTCCAAAAAAGTGTGAAGGAAAAGACTCTGAGGATTTTAAACAAGATCTAATTAATTCTAGTGCCTGAAATGTTGCAAAATGCACTGTATAAGACTTCCTTTAGCAAATTAGGTTTTATTTTTGATGTGTAAATATGATGCATGCAAATTATCTCTCCAATAGTAATTAATTACTCTGGAATGTTCCTAAAATGTAAATATTAAATTGTGAAATTGCTCAGAGAATAAGGGGAAATTTGCCATTTTACTCTGGCTCTGGTCTTGTGAGCTTCACTAAAACTATTGTTTAAGGACTACAACGATCATTAAATGTGGATGCCAATGCAAATGACATGCTTTCATTGTCTAAAGGAGAGATTCCTGTTGTCAATACCTTGAGAGCTGGTTACTCTACACCTTCCCACTCATGGGAGAAGGATGAGAGCATTCTATAGCTGAGGCTTATTATGATGATGAATTGAAGAAAGAAATCAGAGGGCCATCTAAAGATCAAGAGCTTTGCAGTGAAGAGATAGGGAGTCCAGCAAAGTTCATACCTGGAAACAGATGGTTTTAACTCAGTGAACTGTTTTGGGTTTTAATTAAGTTTGCCTTTATTGCTGATCTCTCTGCTGTCAGGTATGTTAGTGCTTCCTGGTCTCTTTGTGATTAAGCAGCAAATCCCTTGTTCAGGATTTTCAGGAGCATGAAGCTGCTGTTGCAACTGAATATATGGGATAACTTAAATATTTGTGCTTATAAAAATACACCACACATACATATATCAATATCAGGGAACTGGAGATAGTTGTGATGGGAATGTTCAGAAGACTGACAAATTGGATGAGTTTTAAATTTATTCATTAATAGCACATCTTGCTAGTAGTCAATTCTTCATGCTAATCATCATCATGATGTACACAAAATTGTTTTATTAATTATATTTTAAGTTAGCTGTGAGTATAATGTACAATGGAGCTAACTATAGGGAGTTCCTGTATAGTTAGCACTGATGGCTTATGGTCTTTGGTGGTTCATAGCTGCTGAGGTTAAGGAGATAAGCTTGGAACTGTTTGAAGGAAGGTGGCACTGAAGCGGTCTTGCCTTCTTTCTTTTTGGTTATTCTATGCTAATGTTTTTTATGCTATTTTTCTCTTCCAAAAGAGGAAGGGAGTCTCCTCTGCTCTGCCTAGATACTTTATATCCTATTTTCTTTCATTTTGTGAGTCATCTTTGGTGTCCAGGTGGATATTCTGCTTATTTGTAGACCATTCTGCTTATCTTGTCCTTTGTATGGCAAGTTTTTTTACTTGGATGCTTCCTGTATTCGTCTTTATTGCTCCTTTGGTGACTGCCTGGTACAGGTACTCATGTAAAATTGTCTGGCCAAAGATTAAATTATTTTATAATGTTATAACCTTTGATCTAGTATCAGTTGAACAAAAAAGGCTCAAAACCTTGTGTCTGCAGTTCAGGCTGCAGAGCTGTGCCAGGTAGTCTGAGAAAATGTCTTGCAGAATTCTGTGCTGCTCCAAGTCAAGCGCTTCTGAGTGAAATCTTTTTCTTAAGTAGCTCAAGGTATGTGCAGGCTGCACAGCAGATTGCAGAGGAAACATTAGATAAATCAGCTTCCACATGGATTATTGCAGTATCAGGATGCTTAGCTGTTTTGATGGTCTTATTTTAATGCGGGGTATTTCATCTCTTAATAGCTAAAAAGAGACTTAACAAAGCTAGTAGGGTATTAAAGTATTGGTGTTAACAATCACTGTAAAACTGACACAGACAATTAAGGTTTTATTTTTAAGATTGAGGGAGAAGGGTCTTCAAGACAGTCCAAAAGTCCCACCTGGAGACTGCTGGCAACAATTTGTCAAATACCTAGTCGTGAAGGTGGCTGGGCATGGTTGCTCGCTTTTCCTCAAGCCAGTCCATTAGCTCCTCCTGCACACAGCTGAGGAGTTCCTGCACTGACCAGGGCACTGGGTGTGCACACAGCCACAATCCTGACACCCAGCGTGTTCTGTGTAAAATTCCTTACGTAGTAAAGATTGAAAGTTTCAGTGGTTTAGAATTTGAGAAACGTTGTAAGTAAAACTATTTTTTTAAAAAAAACAAAACCCCCAAACCAAAAATGCAACACAAAAAAACCCAAACCAAACAAAAAAACCCCAAACAGTTAAGTTTTTCCTTTCATCCTCTGTATTGCGTATCTTACCATGCAATCTGAGGGTTAAGGAACTCATTATCACTATCCAAAGTTTTCGTCAGAGTGCACTAACTGGTAAACTGCAAAAAGCTATGAAGAGTATAGAATCATTGACTATCTCAAGTTGGAAGGGACCTATAAGGATCCTATAAGGATCATCAAGTCCCACTCCCTGCTCCTTGCAAGACTACCTAAAACTAAACCACCATCCAGGCACTCCTTCAGCTCTTGACAGGCTCAGTACCATGACCACTTTCCTGGGAGCCTGTTCCACTGACTGACCACCCGCTCAGTGAAGAGTCTTTTCCTCGTGCAATCTGAACTTTCCCTGGTGCAGCTTTGTTCCGTTTCCTTGTATCCTATCACTGGTCACCAGAGAGAGGAGATCGGCACCTCCCCTTCCACTGCTCCCCTTGAGAAGTTGTTGACCGCCATGAGGGCACCTCTCAACCTTCTCTTCTCCAAGCTGAACAAACCAAGGAGCTCAGCTGCTCCTCCTAAGTCTTGCCCTCAAGGCCTGTCACAGTCTTGATTGCTCTCCTCTGGACACACTCTAATGGTCTGATGTTCTTATATTGAGGTGCTTAAAACTACACATGGTCTTTGAGGTGGGGCCCTGCCAGTGCAGTGTAGAGTACTGCTGTTTGAGTTTGTTAAAGTGGAGAATAGTTGGCTGCAGCTCAGCTAAAGTGCTGGGGGATTTTTGTTTTATTTTTCCCTTAAGCTAAAAGAAAAATTTGTGTGAATTGGACATGATGAGTCAATTCAGTGGATCCAGCTCCATGCAGGAGTAGGATCTCAGTGCTGCAGGTTTGGCTAGGATTTGAAAAAATATTTCAGGACTGTAATGCTTGAACAGATAAACATTGTTTATCCCTGTGACTTACTGAGATAATGACTGTTTTTCTGTACTGAGTTAGGAAAAACTGAGGGCAATAATTGACTCTTACTATTTCTGATAAACTGACTGGAAAGATTTGTAAAGATGTCATATTAATCTTTTTGAACAAACACTGATAATTTAAATACTTTAAAAAGGATTGTCTGCATTTTTCTAAGTAAGCAAATAATTACACCTGCTTTTAAAAGATGCTACTGCAGAAGGACATTGAATAGGGTTCTGGAAAAGCATCATACTAGACTTGTCCTATTATTGTGCTTTTCCTTAGACATTTGCTATTTATCATTGTGAGAGATGAAGTACAGGGTTAAATGGGCCTTTTCTCTGATCTGGTATGGCTGGCTGTGCTCTCCTGTGAGGTAGGTGAAAAAAAAATCACATTAATGACAAAGCTTTTTTTTTTTTTTCCTGATGAAGACCCACCTTTTTTTTTTAAAAAAAAAAACACTTCAGAATTGTTCAAGTGGCCTCATAATACTTCTTTAACTTCTAAGCTTTTACTTTGATTTTAATGCTACTGCTAGACTTAAAATTTTTATATTGGTAGATTTTGAATAAAAAAGACAAATCCAAAGGAAAAGAAAGAGAACATGAAAAAAAACCCCAAAACTTTTCAGTAATGGGAGGGGATTGCCTGAAAAGTAAAAAGATTAATTTTTTCCTTTCAAATTTAAATGCTGAGATATACAACAGGACATAAACCAGAAAGGTTCAGACAATAAAACAAACTGATTCCAGAGAGAAAAATTAACTAAATAAGAAATATTGCTCTTGGGGATCATCCAAGTGAATGTTTCATCATGAGACTATATAATTGAGAAGGCAGTGGCCTCTTCCTAACATATACCAAGTGTTACAGTGAACCCACTTCTGAGTTAAAAGGATTCACACCCACATTTGTGTTTTGAGGATTAAAGTTTGTAAGAGCAGGATGTGTCAGAGGCAGAGTTATCCTATTTGGTTTTCTTTCTCTGAAATTAAAATTACCTCCTAAAGCACCTTTAGCAAAGCGATGTACATTCATGGAACATCTTTTAAAGAAAGACAGGAGTTATAATCTTCAAATTAGCATTGTAGCGTATTATAAAAATAAATGCATATGCATAGTTCTGGAATTTAATTACATGTGCAAGCTTACAAAGCTTCTTATTCTTTCATGAAGTTGAGGATAAGGATTTTGTTGTTTAGTTTTTTAAAACACTATATTAATTCTGTGACTTGTGTTATACTTAAACAATTCTTTCTCCTCCCTGAAAGGAGACAGAATGGCTCCTTTGAATATTGAGTGCACATTTACTGAACGTTTGCAGCATGAAATCTAAAGAAATTACTATATTTTACTGAACCCTATTCTAAACGTCTGATTTCTGTAATATATTAAGCAGAGGAGGTGCTTTAGTCTACCTGAGATTTTGCAATACAGCCCTTTAATTCTTTGAGTGCAAGAAAATTTTGATTTCTGCTTCATTAACTTTAAAAATCTGATTTTTGTTCATATTTGTTGTTTGTATTTCAGGGGTTTTTTTCTTTGATATTTGAAATGCTGGTTCAGTTTTCATAAAAGTCAAGTGGAAATATGACCTGACCTTCAAAAGGGCTGAGAGTCAGCTCTTAAACAAGTAAAGCATTAAGTAAATGTGTATTTAAAATGCCATACAAATTCCAGCTGTTTTTTCTTACTATTGTGAAGACTTTTTCCTATGGGTAAATATTATTTATATAACCTTAACTTAAGCCAATTAGAGTACAGTTTGACTGTTCTATCAGACTCAATGCAAGAATTTACATTTTCTTATCAAGCTAAAGTTTAAGAGGTCATCTAGACACCCAGGAGTTTTTTTGTCTTCTTTTCAAACCACAGCTTTATTTAGTTATGTCTCCATATGTACATAAAACTTTGTAATAAGGCGTATGTGTTCTTTCAAGCTTAGTTTTATTTTGCTTTCTCAGTCTGTCGGGTCTAAACAGAACATTTTTAAAGCACTCGGAACCCTGAAACACTGTCTTCAATTTATAACATTTTGGAAATTATTTGTTTTCTTTGTATTTAAAAAATATTATCCATGTATGCTTCTACATTGTGCATTTGTCTCAGCTAAGCCAGAGAGATCAGGGAAATCTATTTGGAGTGAGATTGCGGTGCAGTTATCCATCTCTGTCATTTCCGTAGGGCTTCAGCATCAACTTTTGATGGAGTACGAACGCTAGCAGGTGAATGATTTCCAGAGAGGTGGTTTATTCAGGTTTGGGAAGAAATGCTGTAGAAGTTGCCCTGGACTCTTCCCTGATGAATCGTTGTGACTTCTTCTGTTTTTAGGACTGGTTTCACGAGGTGAACTTGATTGACACATTGATGTCAGGTCCTGCATAGTTTACAGCTACTGAGGAGGAGAAAAATGAGAAAATACTTGCAGACTGTGAGACCTCTCACTATGATCAGACTAGTTTTGCACTTCCAAATACAAGGAGGCAGAGTGGTAGACCCGAATGCAAGGGTGGATTGTTATATAAACACAGGCCTGCTCCATGTTTTGCGCAACAAATTTGAATGAGACACTTTGTCTCCTTCCAAAAGGAGCATCATATAGTCCCCTGGAAATCCATGTGCCGAACACAGGAATATCTGAAGATTGACACCTTTGTGCATATAAATGCACAGTGGTATGTACTTGAGCCTTGCTTCCATATTCATGTCATCTTCCACCTGTGTGATCAAACCAATACTCTGATGTTCAGAAATTATTTCTCTTGTAGGTGAAATTCCTATATTCATTACCAGCATTGAGTGGGTGTAAGAGTTAATGACTGAAGCTTGATTCTGAGTGCCGTTTGCTTTATAATACTCCTTCTGGAGCATTTGAAATACTGTGGGCAGCTGTAGAAGTGGTGTGCAGTATCGTTCCCTGCCCCCTTTATAAAATCGTGTCCACTTAGCCCTTAGGTGCTTTCTCATTATTTCCTTCCCACTGCGCTTCTGACGCCTGTAACACTGTTGGTTATTAAATAAGTTGCTCTGACTGCCACTGGTCATTATTTAGCACAGGTTTAATTATAAATAAGTATGGATTTTTTTTTTCTGAAGTATCTTTAAAAGTGATAAAACCTGTGATGAAACTAAAATCTCTAAAATCTTTCTAATACCTAGGTTACTATCAGGAGAAATTATTGTAATGAGCAATAATTCTCCTCCTCATTAATAAAATACCTTTCATTATATAACAGTGAATCAACAGCCACACCTTGCAGATATAATCACGTTGTAGAAGGTGACCATTTGCAGTGATAATCGACAGTAAGCACAGAACAAGTGCTTTTCTCTTGCCTTAGCTGGCCTTCATTTATTTGCCCTCGTGGGACATGGTCCTTACGCTTTCCCGTAGGCAATATCTGAAATGGCTTGGTCTGTAGAAAAACTTGTGGATTAACTTTCTATGGATGAGGAGACATCAGATCATTTTATGGTTGGGCCTTGTCTTCTCTGAGTGTGTCTGTGTCAGCATTTCAGCTCACACCAGTACTACACTTCTGTGGTGAATTCTTTGACTATTCCCTACTACCTTTATTTGGTTTACGTTGCAGGGCAACCCTGGAGCGTTCTGAAAGGGATTTCCTCCCGATGACATTAACCCAGAAGGTCACTGCAGGGAAATATCACTAGTGGCAGTTCATTGTCAGCAGCTGCTTAGCACTGGTCTGTGATGTGTGCTGTGTGGGCACTGGTTACTTAGCAGCAATGACTTCCACCTACAGACCTGCTCCTATTGCGCAGCACTGCTTGGCAAGGCGGATGTGGCCTGTGCTTGCTCCATGAAGTGGTGATTGTGGCTTTTTTTTATTATTATTATTATTATTATTATTAACTGCTGTCGATTGCAATTGAAGATAGACTAAAAGTCATTTCTACCATAATGTCAGTGAAGTTAGCTATGAAATAAAAGGCTTCTTGGGGAAATGGAAAGCCCTGACTGTTGACATGACAGACACTCATCTTTTTATTTATGTTAAGTATCTTCTTTTTGGAAATTGCTTACAAGGACATTAATATGCATCATATGAAGCATTCTACATGTAGCTATGTGACTTCATCTGCTGTCTTTTCTATCTCATGAATGGAATGTACACAGAATGTGAAATGGGAAATACTGGTAACTAATGTGTATTTTTATAGAATGGCAGAATAAATAGGCACATAAAACCTTGCAGTGGTTACTGCTGCCTTTCAGCTATAGTGACTCACTGGGGTATGTTTTCAAAGAGAAATGTGGGATCCAGAAGTAAGCACACAAAATCTTTATATGTTTGTAGAATCACCATGGTATTGTTTTTTTTCTTGAATGCTATTTAACTTGCTTCAGTGTGAAAATTTCTTTTTTCTCTCCAATAAAAAAACATTCTTAATTTGCAAACTCTTATTTTCCACCTAATTTTAGGACCTTTGGTTTTCTATGCCCTTCTTTCTAAATCTCATACTTGACTGGCTACCATAGCTATCCAGAAATAAATAATGTGTGATTCCAGTGTTTTAGAGCATTTTTAAATCTAGCTAGAGGTTGGGGGAAGGGGGGGGGGGCGAGGAGAAGAAGAAACAACTTCATTTTATGTTTTCCAGATTAGATATTCAATATGTAAGTTGCCTCAATTTGCAAAGAAAGAGATATTGCTAAGCATGTTTTCCTTTGATTCTAGTCCAAGATTGATAGAGAAGGGCAAGTTATTAGCAAGAAATATATTGCACAATGGTTAAAAATATTTGCTTAAGAAATCCAATATCCCAAAATGTCATTCTTGTCTCTAGAAATGAGCATGACTCTTAGGATAAAACCTGCTGCTGTGCTCTGGTGTCCATATATCCTACACACTGTATATACAGAACCATCTGAAGGCATTTATACAGTTAGTGTGATGAGAGAATGGATTGTAATAGAAAAATAATTATAAAAATCACTGCTGAAATCACTTTGTGTGAAACTGGTAACTACTTCAGGTTGTATCATAAGATAGGTATTTTCCTATGCCTTTAAATGCATGACAGCAAAAAAGTCACTTTAAGGGAGTTCTGCTCTTTATTGTGGCCAGCATATAATCCAATTAATTATTTGAGCTTCAAGGGTCTGTCTTTGTGCCATGTCCTTTCATATATTAATCTTATTTATATTATTTCCTGGTTTGCTGTGTGGTGGTGTTTTTTTTTTTTCTTTGCCGTTTCCTTTCAGAATAGTTCTCTAGATGGTCATGTTATTGCTTGTAGTGCAAAATTTCCTGTATTGTTTTAAGGAGGTTTTGTTTCAGTCGAAACTGAACTGATGAAAAGTTCTGGCTTATACTTGAGTTCTTGTTAGTCATAAGCTTCATTGAAAGCAGGAATGGAGTACCACAGAAAAATAGTAGGTGCAGGCTACGTTTTCCAAAAAATGGCACAACTTCAAGGCCATAAAAAAGACAATGGTCTTTTTCAACAGCTGAGGCTTACTCATTTAATGAAGAGATGGTTTGTGTTAGGAGAAGCTTGCAAGCTCAATCTTGTTTCTGCTGATTATTTGATAGAAGGATTGTTTCATGGACGAAGCTCTGCATAGGTGTGCATTTCTTGTTGGACATCATGCTCAATAGTTCTTGAATAATCAGTTTTAACATGCGTGATCACTTTTTGTGGTAACTGGAATAAGGTTGCTTCACAGGTGGCTTGTGAACAATGTAGAATGGTTTGGGTTGGAAGGAACTTTAAAGATCATCCATTTCCAACTCTCCTGCATGTTACAATTAAGTATTCTGGCTGTGTTTACTTTTAGGAATTCATTAGCACTGCGGATAAGACAGCACACAGCCACCTTTTTAGATTTACTCTTTTAGGTATTGAACTTGGTCTTCTAACAGTGCTTATAATAGCTTGTAAATAACTGCCTTTATTTTCGTTGTTTGTTTTCATTGACATCCGCATGCCAAATTTCGTCAGTCATAGCTCTCAGCAGCAATTTTCTATCAGTTGAAAAGTGGTGTGTTTTAGAGCAACACTCAAATTTTTTTTTTTTAAAATAATCATTTGAAAACAGCCTTGAAGGACACATTCTATTAAATACCATTGATTTCACAAGAAAAAAGCCACTGTCTTCTAACAATAACAGCAGAATTCTGAAGGATCTGGGGCTGTGCAAAAGATTTTTCTGGCAATTTCTTCTGTGTTGAGTTGATAGAAACATAAGTAGAAATAGCAGAGTGGCTTAGACTGTAATGCTCTGAGTGACAGCAGGTATTCTGTTTACAATATATTTAAGTAGCTTAAAAAAGGGGCACAAATAAAAAATATTTCTGTCTTAGTGCAAAAATAAAGTATGTTTGAATTTTTCTAATAGTCAGTGGTAATTTAGTTTATATATAAACATGAATTAGTGGAGAATTGCTAGTATGTGCTTACATGAGTATCAAGCTACCTGTGCTAACTTTCTTTAGATGAACAGTTGTCTTCAAATCTAACTGCAAATGGTTCCTCTAATAAGGAGCATTCCTGCTCTGTTTTCAAGATTGTAGGTATTTTGAAATTTCCATAGAGATAAAAACCTAAAGATAGCAGCTGTAATTCATTAAAATAAAAACAAATAAAAATTCACATGGTGTTGAAGTGCCTTCAACATTACAGCTGCATTTCAAAAGTAGTTGTTGCTATTAAAAGTGGCCTCTTTTGTGATACGCAATATCTTTTAGTGATATGACATGAAATTTCAGACATCTGAAAACAGGTGAAAATTGTGGCTACTTTTATAACTGCTTGTAATGTGCTGCTTTATATTTACAAGCCTTTTTCATTATGATTGAAATGTGTTTAGGAAAACATGTTTTTGTTGACAAGAACACTTGAGGAAAAGGAGTGCAAGTTCTGTGAATATATTGCAAATATGCTATGTGAGAATATTTTAACATATCTGCTTTTAATAAATTCTACGTTTTAAGCTCAGAGGAAAGAAGAGTTAGAGTGGGACAGTGGAAGGAATGTGTTAAAATTGTATGTGTCATTATAACTGATATTTTTTCAGGGGGAAAAAGTGTCACTCAATTAAAAAGGAATTAGAGATTGGATAAAAATTATTTTTAAACTGAATTTGTAACTTTTTATTTTAAATTCATTCACTGTTCACTGTTATGTTCACTTCTAAGGAGCATATTACTTGGATAATACTTGAATGTTGCTATGAATAATTATTTGCAGCACAACAACAGCACAGACACTCTGTGCTTGACCTGTACACACTGCTGCTGTGATTCGTGCTCCAAATCTAGCCATAAATAGGAACATGCATCTGCAAGCAGAAGAGAACATGAAGAGTAAAACAGCCTCCTGGTATGGGATGTTTAGATGATCAGTGTGATGCAAAAATGAAACAAGTGAATGGGACCCATGCAGTGGGTATTCATGCAGGATTGTAGACGATTTCTCACTTTTGAGCAACAATTATTTGTTTTGCTTAGAAGCTTTCACGTTTCGATAAATTGTTTGAAAACATCAGAGATTAGTATTTAGTAATGGTATTTGATTTTTATGGTAAATATATCTGACTGTACTTACTGTTTACTTTTTAGGGACCTTCCAATGTTGGCCTTTGGAATCTATTCATCTTAAGTGATGTGGATTAGAACAAAACTATATTCCTTACTTGGTACCAGCGTAGCTCATGATGTCTCATTTCTAATTTGCTTAGTTTCTCAAGCCTGATGTGAAATGCTGGAGTTTGATGCTGGCTATATAGGTTCTGTAGAAAATGTTTAGCAGTATTCAAAAAAGAACCCAGCTATCCATAACTCAGTTAATTTTATGGACTGCTGTTGTGTTTTTTTTGTCTATATGTTTTTTCTTCTCAGAATTGTTCATCGTAATGAAGCATTGTAGTTACTGTCACGTTAAGATGAACCGAGGGAAGGATTAATTCCTGCTGGTGGTTAGAAGGTCAGTTCATGAAACTGGTTATTGATGAGTGCTTTTGGTTTACAGATTTTAATGAATATCTACTTGGATATCAGGAATTTTGCTTAGATGAGTTGCTGATAGGCAGTAGAAAGTTTGAGTTCTAGTGAAGTGCCAATTATAAACATAATTTGACTTATTAACAAAGACAATATCAAATTGTTTCAGATTTCCTTCTGTTCAGTCATTGTTCCTCAACATTGTTTTGAATTCAGACCAAAAAAAAAAATGTACTGTTAAGTATCAAAATTAGGCTTGTGAAAACCACACTAAACACTTCATGAGACCAAGCTGCTGCTCACAGGACTTTAATCCAGCTGAGGATGGGGCATGGTAAGACTAGGCTGGATAGCTTTTGTGTGATGTCCTTTTAGTCATGAAGAAATCCAGCTAGGGAGTATTCATGCACTGTAAACGTAATACTGTGTGATAATTGCACGGTTGTTTCATAGACGTTTCAGTATGGTGTCTGCAGTCCGAAGAAATCTTTGTTAGCTGATGATGAAGCCTTCCATCATTTAGCACAAGCTGGTACAGATTCCTACCATGTTGTCATCTCAGGAGAGACGTGTCTGGGCCTGACCTGACGCGTTGTTACCTGTGCTACGAGAGCTGTGGAATATCAGGGCCCCCAGTGGACAAGAGACCTCTATGGACCTGAGTTGTCCTGACCGCCCTCACCCAGGTCTCCCACGCCAAGGCCGCTTGTTTAAGCTCAGCTCCAAGCCTCAGGTGTTGTCCAAGCTATGCTGTAGGTATCTCTGTGTCCTGCAGAGGGAAGTCTTGAGGGACAGCAGAGTCGGGCATTCATCCTCTCTGTGCGAGGTGCTCTCTTGGTGCAGAGCCTGCTCACCTATGAAGCAATTCTATAACTCTCCCCTCACCTCCCATACGCATTTCACTAGCTTGGTTGGTTTTCTTGTGCGTGTGCTTTTTGTTTTCATTTTGTTTTTGTAATCTACTATTTGCACTGCTAGATAATTATAGGACCTGGGTAGCTACTGTCAAAGGGTACAATTCAATTTAAAGAAAAAAAAATATGTTCAGGCTCCTACATTGCAGATGGTCATGCTGTGGTGCTGAAGGCCTCAGTGGCATTATGTGGGCTATTCCAGTATGGAAGCCAAACATTGTTACTGATTTGAGACCTAAATGAGTATTTAAATTTAGACTGAAGAAGAGATTTATTTCTCTTTGAAGTATACTGTCAGAATTAGTGCAGGTTCATCCTTTTCTCTCTCTGGTTTGCTTTCCTGTTGGAGAAGACCATCTGTTTGTCAAGGGAAGTCATAAAATAATATTCAACATGAAATTTGCACTGAAATCTTGACATGTAGTAACTGCAGTTACAAAAACAATTATCTATAATGTGCCTAATTCATTTATAGTTTAATTTCAATCCATCAGTGTCAGATTAAGTTATTTTTCCTTCTATTCCGGCATGACACCTAAAATGGCTTAATGTTGTCTAGATAGTAAAATGGTAAATTTTGAAGTTCTGCTCCTAGCCAGGGACCCTTTTGTTGACAAAGACTGCCCAGATGAAAGCTGGTTTTAGAAATAATCAAACTTCACATTTCTGTATTAATGATTGTATTTCATTTCTTTAAAATGATTTGCCTTTCACAGTTGTTGGAAGCCATATGTGAAGGGAATATCAATTAAGAATAAAACAAAAGCAGGTAAAAAAATCTGTTTGGATATGAGGACAGTGATGAAAGTTGAGAAGAAACAGATTCTGTTGGCTAATCAGATTGAGACAGTTTCCTTTGTATGATGCAAAATTGGTAAAACACATGGAAAATTAACAAAGCATTTGTGTGCTGCTCCAGGTCTTCTAATTTGACTCATCTCATTAAGTCAGTGATTGCACTATTCTTTCAAAAGTATTTACGTCATTTCTTTATTTGCCAAGATTGACTACCAACCTTTGAAAACATGTGGCTCAGATCTGTACCTTTATGAGATGCTGCTAGATACTATCTTAAGCACTTCTTAAAGAATTCCTATAATGAAGGCTTTCTGTGATTTTTTCAGGAAGGATGGCTCTTTCTTAATGTCAGGGAGATGCTTTTAGAAGAATCCAAGTTGTGTCCTTTTAGCAAGAGTCAAACATCAGAAAATAGTGTCCCTTGCATGATGTTAAGATGATGATCTAGGCTTAAGTCGTCACATCATACTGTTTTCCACAGTAGTTTGTATGATGATTTCTTTTAAGTAAATTTCATTTCAGGCTGCTATTTCACTAACCTTTGGGCTTTTATATTTTTAATTCCTTTGTTAGGTGTAACATTCCGAAATCCATTGTTCATCTGAGTCTGCTGGCCCTGCCAAATAGCAACAGAGACACATGTACTCATGCACTTCTGCCTGTAAGGAAACGTCAGGATCCTAAGTCAAATTTCTAGAAACAAAAGTCTACAGAGCTTATCTACCTCTTTAAGTACTATCTTCATGTCTTGAAACTAATTTTGCCTTGAAGTATACCGAAGAGTATGCTATATGTTTCTTCATAGTGTCCTAGCTAAAAAGTGACAAAAATATATGAAGTTCATGGTTCATTAATTGTATAAGCCCATCTTTTAAATGTTTTCTCATATAGCAAAGTAAAATTGACTCTTTTATTGCCACATAAATAACAGCTACAATTAACTATTTCTGGAACACAACCTTGCTTAAAACTCCTATTTGAACTCCAATTATTTTTGCAAATCAAGACTCGTCTCTTCAAAAGGGTGTAACTTCATTTGATCTCATTATCAGCCTAAACACCTTTGAAGCTGTGGGCCCAAGTGTTTCTATTATTTAGAAAACTACTTGAGCATATTTGAAACAATCTGTCCATTTCAGGCTAAGCTGGATATGATTTAGGCCTTCAGCAGCTTGCAAGGAGTCATGAATAAATAGGCATGAAATGATAAACAGGGAAACAAAAGAATCCTGCCTTGTTTCATGTCTGCTTTTGATATGCTATTGGCAGAGCAAAGGAGTGTATTGTAACTATATCCTCTTTTAGACAAAAAAAAAAAAAGACAGCTACATCACACAGATTAATTCAAGAACTTTTAATCAGTGAAATATTTTTCTTTCTATTACTTTGGACTCAGGTGTTTTCTTCATAATACAAAGGCTTTACCCAATTTTATTTTTATGGAATATTCAATGACAAATCCTTTAATCTGAAAGCTTGGTTTATAGAGGACTGTTTATTCCATTTCATTAATTTGCACTATGCAAACCCAGAGGTTCTGACTTCTGTTCTACAGGAGAAAAGTGAAAAGTATTTTATCTGTTGGTACGCTAGCTTCTTTTCTTCACTTGCCTCTTTACTGAAAGTAAGACTGTTCTTGCTGTAAAATATCTTTGTGTTACTAGGAAGCAAGTGTGTGGCAAGCAGCTTTGTTCTGAGGTGCTGAAAATGTGATTGATGTTCTGCAACTGGTTAATTTGGCTGTGTTCATACTAAGCTCTTCATATAGATACGGTTAACCTAGAAAAAAAAATATGATTGAGAGTTTTGTAATTTTAACTTTCTGGCTTTCGCGTGCATGAGCAGAGACTGGTTTTTGTACAGCACAGCTGATAGGAAGACTTCAGAAAGGCAGACCCATAGGTATTCACTGAGTCATACCATGATCTACTGGTCATCCTGGTCAGTGTAGCCATCTGCTTTCCTGTCAGTAGAAGAGGAGAGATCCGATGCTTATTTGGGTCTTCCTCTGAGATGGTCTTGGGACTATGTTAGGGCACACACCTGGTTTGGGTGTAGAAAGACTAAAAGTTGGCTTTGATTTTGATTCCTACTGCACCAAGGAAAAGTAAGATTGGTTAGTTTCTTGAATATTCAGACAAACACCTCTCAAATGTTTTTCTACGTTGTTACCTTCATGAATGAAAGGACCTTATTGTAAAAACCTGCAAGTCAACTCTTACTTTCTTTAGGACTGAAAAGAAATTTTACAATGTCATGGCAGTCTGAAAAAAATATCAGCAGAAATAGAGCTTAATTGCTGAGAGAGATTCTATAGTGGGGTGCTGTTTCTCATCACACTCATCAGGACTTTACACTCTTTCCCTCTTATGCTTCACAGAGTTAACCCCACCTCACTACCTAAATTCCATTATTCAATAATATACCTCCTAGCACAAAATGTCAGATTTTCAAGAATCTTCCTCTAAAAAAGTACCCCCAATTCTGATATAAAATTGGAGACTACCTGTTGCGTAGCTGAACCTATAGCTATGACAGAAATAAAGATATTTTGGAAAATGGACACAGATTGACTGTCGCCTGCAAAGAAGGGGTGCCAAATACATGTTTTGTCAGTTATTTCCTTCCAAATTAAAAGAAAGTATTTTCAGATTCATTGAACTTTCCATTTAATGGTTGGAGGTCACTGATGTAAGTGAAGAACTCAAAGTTTTTTGACTAGAAAATTATTTGATTTTATTCCTTTAGGTCAGAAAGAAAATATGATCATCTCTTCCAAAAGGTAAAATAAGTGTCCTATCTGTTTCTTGGTCTGCTTTTTATGTACTGTTGGCAAAACAAAAGCATGTGAAATAGTCATATCTTCTGTCAAACATCAAAACATCAGTCTTACCCTATATCATGCATATAGATTTGGGAATAGGTAATTAATCAGTCTGATCTTTGCATTCCCTGAAAATAAATGCTGTTTTCCATTCCATTGCCTCCTGTGTTGTTGATTTTCAAGAGCCAAACTGCAGAATCTGATAGTTTAACTAGACCTTGGTTTGGGGCTGGACTGTTGAGGCTTTTTTGTTTGTTTCCTCCCATTTCAAAGTATGTTTCTTCTATGTGTGCTCCATATTATTAAACTATGTTAAGCAATCCAAACTGTAGTGAATGATTCTATTTTAAAAAGTCAATAACCTAAGTGGCTTTATCTACACCACTGTAAGCTTCTTTTCTTTGTCTAGTTTGGTGAAGAGAAATACCTACATTGTGTCTAGAAAAGATTTTCAAATAGTGTACTTTTCGCTAGATACTTAGGGACAGTACATTTAGAACTAGAGTGGATAATGTGTATGCTATGCTATCTGTTTCTGGGCACTATCCATTCGGTCAGTGGTCATAGCAGGAAATAGCTTCAATAGTGAAAACCAGGGTTTTGTAAAATACTTAAAGATGAAGAAAGAAAAATTACACTTTCCTTGCCATTGCGGAATCAGTTTGTCTTGTATGTACAGCAAGGAAGTGAGTTTCTTAACTGAGAAATGTTTTACTCTAAATATGAGGCAGCATGAGAATCTGAAGTAGCTGAAGTTTTTGTGAATTCAGCTTGTATTATTTACTGATACCTATTTATCTGATAATGTGTTATTAACTTAAATAACAAAATAATAAATAACAAATAGAGAGGTCTATAAATAGACGCAGCTTAGATTCATATTTTAAATATCTTATCTACACTTTTCTCCAATATTGAAAACTGTTTTAGTTTTCAAAGTCCCACACCACTGCGCTTTCTAAATATTCTCTATTAGGAATACTCTTTAAATACCCTGTTGACAGTATCTCAGTCCTTTGATGAGCTCTCCAAATAAAAAGAAACAGTAATTTGTAACATTTTTACGTATGATGGTCCAGATCAAGAGACAAAATTTTAACAGATGGTTCCATAAGTGCTGTGTATTTTGACTTCAGCATAGTGTCTTTAACTTTTTATGTTCCGATCTCCTTCCTACTGTTTTTCTATTTAGACTGTAAAAACTTTTGAGGCCAGACCAATCCTGGTATGTGCTTGTTCATTTTCCGACATGGTGAAACCATTTTTGTTGCAGTCTGTATATTTACTAATTAAAATGCACAACACCTCTTCTCTGCCTCCCCCCGACACCACCCAATTAAATTTAAATAAATAGTAACTATTTCATCTCAAGAATCTGGCCTAGTTATGGATTTGGTGTGACTAGTGAAGATAGCTCAATCATTTACTTCTTTTAATTTAAAGTACATGGCCAACCTACCTAACATTTTTCATACAGATATCTGTCCGCATGCTTTTACCATTCATAAAAGTAGGTTTACTCAGCCAGTGCATTTATTTCTGTACACTCAGGTGTCTCCAAAACACTAAAACATAGTTGAAATGCTAGTGATGTGACCTTTTGTCACCTTTTTTCAAATTAAGGGAGAAGACTGGTAGATTATTGCCTCTGATTTGTGGTAAGCAGTCTTAGGGGAATGGTCACACTGCTCTCAGGAGGTTCCTGTGTTATAGTTTTGGTGGTGACTCTTCTCCTTTTTTCTGCATTCAGTAGCATTGAGAGACAAAAATGCATGACGTGATTAAAATCAGGAAGGGGCTGTGGCATTTCTGTTAGGTTTTCTTGGAGACTTTCCCATTTACTATCTCTGTTGACACTTAGATTCCTGCTCACCCACATATTTGTCTCTTAGAATGAGCTGGGGGCATAGAAAGGCTCCCAAACAACAGGAGGTAAAATACTGGACCACCCATAAAAATAATTCATAAATGTCTCAAGGGAATTCTAACATATATATGCCAAGAGCTAAATAACGCTAGTTTGCCTTTGTATCTAACTCTTTAACTTTGTGTAATTCGTTGACAGAGAAAATTTGGTAGCAGACCATCACGTTTCATTATCTCCCTTTCACTCTAATATTCCTCCTATATATAACTGTTTTACTACATCTTATCTAAAGAGAAGCTTAAATCTAAGTCTTTACATCAGTATGTGAGAATTATGATACCATCTTTATTACAATAGCACTAAGGGTGCTACGTTGTGCACTGAACAATGAAGAAAAAAGTCTTTGTAGAAGTGACTATCGCTTACCTAGACAAAAGGTGGCGATAACCAATTCTGAAGTACTTTATTTCCTTGAGATAAAACAAATCACGCCACGGTCCTACTGAAAAACTTGGGCAAAGTTAGGTAAGTAAATCTTGATAGCACCGGTCATTCTGTTGCTTGTACTGCTAAGCCTATGTATGTAATTGAAAATATGAATTTTGCACTTTCTGCCTTTATGTCAAGTCTAGTAAAACGTTCTGCAATGGACGTGAACTTTGTTATCATCATCTATGGATAACAATGTTGACTCTCTCAACTTTGCCTTAATATCTCACTCTCAGTGAATGTCTTAACACCACCACTTGTATCTTCCTCTGTGAGAGCCAATGTATTGCTAAAGAAGTTTTGTGTAAAATGTGAATTTTTCAAACTTTAATAATGTCAGCTTATTTTCTTCAGTACAAGTCAGATCTCAGAAAGTATTCTTATTTTCTTTTTCCAATCTTGTGTCAGTATCCAGTGATGTTAATAGTAATAGTATCTTCTTACTGGTGGATTGTTTTGTGTGGGTGTGGTTTTTTTTTTTTTTACTTTTATCTAAGTTAGCCAGGAACTGCCAGGTACACAATCAGAACGTGCTGCTACGCAACAAAGCTGCATTACCTGGAAAATAATTATTACATTGCACTGAATACTGACAGAATTGGCAAATGGTCTCAAAGGAAGATGATCAGTCACTATTCTGTTAAAAAACTGTAAATACAGATGGTAAGAGATTAGCAGTCTAGGAGTTTTCTGGCTTAATAATTTACAGCCCGTGTCTTTTCAAAACATGCATTTCAATTGAAGTCTGTCTCATCATAGCCAGTTAATAAATTAAGTGTAATGGAATCTATGGACTTGCAATTTTGAAGAATACAAATACTATCTATCAGGCTATGAATGTTTAGTTTAGTTTTTATAGCATTAAGAAAATTCTTTAGGAAAAAAAACAAACTTGTAAATGTTGCAGTTGCCTAAAAGCCAAATTTAAAATCTTTTTGGTTTAGTACCCAGTGATGTGTAGGTCAAAAATAAAGACCATTTGCAATGACAAACTTATCCAGCCATGGATAGCTGGATATTTATTATTCCACAGTGGATGGAATATCACTGAAGAGGAAAACTGAAAATGTATTTTTCTGAGACTTACTCAACATTAGGTCTGGTAATAGGCTGTTTTATGCATTTCAGTATATACTACTTTGTAACCTGTCTTATGCATTTTTCTCTTTATATGCGAGATTTCTTTAGCTGTATGATGTAGAGATAGATAAAACTCAGATCTGTGTCTTTGCTTCCATGAGTGCCTGTATGTTTTTAAGAACAAGTTAAAAAGATGGAGGTTCCACCTCCCCTTTCTGCAACTTGGTCTGTTGTGCTGGTTATTTGTCCATAATGTCCCCCAAAACAATAATCACAATTTCTCAGTTGAATGTCTTGCTGCAGCCTAATTCTGTTTCTTTTTGGCTTTTTTGCCAAGGACGTAGGGAACAAATTATTTAATTCCTCCTGGAAGCATCCTCAAACATGTTGGCTCAGTCATGGTGTGAAAGGAAGATACAGAAAGTGAATTTAAATTGAATAGTAAAACACTATTAAATAAATTGATAAATACTTACAGTTACTTTCTTATGCTATTTCATATGCTGAGCCAATGCTTAGTGAAGGATGCTTCGTTCCCATTTGGTATTGTGCTGTGTAAGACAGAGACAACCAGTTCTATGCTTATTGAAAATATATACCCTCTTTTTCAGAAAAAACTTAATGTCCTCCTACTTAGTGCAGTTCACCGCTGCAGAATGAGCTGTTGAGCCAGCAGATCCATCAATCTGTCTTGCATTTTGTTTCAACGAAGTAGCCCTTCACATTGGGCTACCAGTGCCAATACATGTGGGAATGTGCTTCACCAACCTGCAGGGTCTGGGGCCACACCCTCCCCTCTGCTGCTCTGTGCCACCAGCCACTCAAGGTGCTCTCCAATCCAGTCTGCACAGGCTTTCAACCAACTATCACCTTCTTCAAATAAATGAGTTCTAGGAAAACAGGACAGCTCACCCATGTGTGCTGTGTTTTCACATGTCTGTCACCATTTTTGTAACGTTGTAATGGAGTTTTATGCATAAAGTGTCCTGCAAGTATCAGGCATCAGCCTGTGTGTAAGTAATGGCAGCCAAGTTGTAATTTATCCGACATGCCTTTCTGACTTTCCTCTCAATTCCGCAGTAAATGGCTTTCTCATATCACTCGTTCAGTTGCGCAACCGGGCTATCAAGAAGCTGCTAATTCTCTTCCTAACAGCTCAAAAAGGACATCAAATGCCTCTTACCCATACCACTGCTCTTTGTGTTTTTCTCAGCAGGCCCAATGGTGAGTCTTCCAGCTTCCCCTTAGGACTTTTGGGAAATCTAACTCACAATCTAGTCTCTGCACATCCTTATGACTAGCTGAAAAAGAGATGAGGAAGGATAATATTCATTATAAGCAGATCATACGACAATTAGACCTCCTTTGACCATGCAGCCAAATCCATCAGTGTACTAATTCTCCAAACGAGAGTTGAGGTAAATTCTCCTGGTCTAAATGAACCAGCCCTGAAATCACAGGTTTCAAACCATTTTAATAGACAGAGCTGCCAAATAGGACTGGTTTGTGTGACTCTGTTTTCATAAACAAAACAGGAAACTGTTAATCTGACCCTAAGCCTTAAAAATATTCTGCAACATTAGGCTGAGCAGTGCCACTTACTGGTCAAAGAAACAAAGAATCCTTTTACTGTATGGTTAGCCTTCCCCAAATGCATTTGTTTGCTGTTATAGTATACCTTTGTTTAGTTTGATTAAGGTAGAGCTAGCTCACTCACCCACGTTTGCTGATAAAGTCTTTTTAAAAAAAGGTGATGTGAAGTAAAGCCTCTGTGCAGTTGCAGCCGTGGTAGTTGTGTTTACTTGATGTATTGACCATTTTGAGCTTAGTCCTCTAATGGGATCTAAATTCTCCTTTTTATGCTGCTTCTTTGTGTTTGAGATCACTGACAGCCAGTGATAAAAACAGTGTCGACTTGAGAGACTTGAAAACTAGTGAAAATGAGCAATGGTTTATAAGTGGACTATAGAAAGAAGTATTTTTTTTTTTGTCTTTAGGCAGGAGTTTACGTCTAATTCAGTTAAGTCTCTTTCCTGTCAGCTGTTAAATAAAAGTCATTCACCATCAAAAACTCATCGTTACCATCTTCATTGTGAAAGCAGTGCCAAGATTTGTTTTTCAGCCATCACTGCATGTTCTTGGTGTAGAGCACTAGGTGTTTGAACTGATTTGTTTTTCTTTGGGTGAGGAACTGGATCTTTTTTGATTGTAGTTGTGCTGTGACAGCCTCACAATCCCATATGGGGTTTCTAGCTCACAGGATGGGCTCTTAGGCACAGCACAATACAATGCAGGGAGACGAATGAACTGTATGCACATATACTAGATCTAAACTTTCAGATATCTGTTAACACGTGTGTTAGGGGTGCATCTCTTCACAAATACTATCAGGTAGGAAGAGAAGAACATCTTGCCACCTTGAATGCCTGCCTACTATACTGAGCTGTCACTGATGTAGTATTTCACCACTGTAAAACTTGTCACACAGTTGGGTTCAAAGGATCAGGTGTTTTCCTGATTTTAATGCCAGATTATTTTAAAAAGTTTCCACATGTGCTACTTACTTTACAAACTGTGGTGTTTATTCTCCATAAGCAGAGTTAACTGCCTTGTGAGTTCAGGGCAAACACTAAAAGTCCTGGTTTTATCTTTTAATTACAGGCTTGTTGCAATGTTTTTGAAATGAGCTTTCTTTGCCTTCTGCCCAGCAGAGGATCATGTGTCTTTATTTAGTAGTACACTACAAATTCTGGATTCTCAGAGCTCAAGCTTTCTTACATAGTTATGTTTCCTGAGGAGAAGTGTTCTGCTTTTTGTAGGTGATCCTTGGCTCATACCTCTTCCTTATTGCCTGAGTAAACTTCAGTTTCCTAAATTAAAATGCTTGTAACTGTGTGTCTAATTTCTTTGTTTTTAAACAAGATAAGCTGGTTGAAAAACTTTTTTTAGGGTATATAGCTGAGCGCCTGGCAGAAGATAGCATTCTCGTTAGACACAAGTGTACACAGCTTTTATTCTCGTTAGACACAAGTGTACACAGCTTTTATGTGGCGAGCTATTTATTACCTTGCAAACAGCAGAGTTGGTAGTAGGTGAGCGTGGGAACAAGACCTGAGTGATCCAGCTCGCTGTTTTGTCACTTTCAAATATTTACTGCTTCAGAGAGAAAACAGGTTAGGACATGCATCAAAACCGGAACAGGAAGTCAGCAAGGGACTACACGCAGTTGTCAAACCTTTACTCTGTTTTGCTACAGTGCCCTGTCAAATTAGCAGAGCTTTTGGGAGATGTGTCCGTAGTTGGTACTCTATGAAAGAGAGGGAGAATGCACAGTGTTACAAAGCTGCTTCCAATGTTTGTGTTCCATATTCGATCTATGGCCACATCATCTGGGGTCTAGGTTGGAGAAGGCAGATGTGTAATGTTTGAAGAGTTTCAGATTTATCTTTAGTAGGAAAGCGATATACCCCACTGTGGCTGCACTAAGCACATTTTCCCCTATTATAAATCTATGAGCTGCCCTGATTGGTAGTGTAACAACATTACTATAAATTAGGATATTGCCAGCATTGATCATTATTTATTCACTAGACCTATACTGATTCATTATGTGTCGTGTACCAGAAGCAATGGATTTTCTACGTAAACTGAAAATTGTTAGTACTTTTTGCTCTACATACATGTTCTAGTGTGGCTTTAGTATAGCAGTTTGATAAAAATGGGTGTCAACTGCTAAGATGTCTGAAAAGAGAGGTAGCTAAATATTTAAGTGGCATAAGTAGGCATAATTCTTTGAAATATATGGGAAAATGCTGACTTTGTACAAGCTCAGGTTCTGGCCTTTCAAACTTTATCCTTCAAAAACAGTGGAAAATTTTCAAATAACTGGGGCTAATGAAGTTTGTGATGTTGTTACTTAACTGAGTTCCTCCCTCTTTAAATGGACCATGAAAACAATAGTTGGCATTTCTCTGTCTATTTATTCAGGGGCTTCTATGCATGCATGCAGGTCAAGGATACATAATATACAGGTATTTCTACTCTTTCTATTGTACTTTGTAAGGATTTTTTGCGTTCCATTTTGATTTCTGACCTTTTTCAGATACACTGGTTTATGTTGTGATTGTGATTCTGATAGATGATGACATTTTTCAAGTTTCCTGGTGGGGTCACTGAAGGGACATCTTCTTTAAGTAAACATTTAATCATATTTTTTTTTTGCTGTTATTGGTCCTACAGTGCATTCTTCAGATGGGCATTATAGGGAGTGGCTTCCAAGCATGAAGAAACGTCCCAAAGCTATCAAAATCATTCTCTTCAGTTAGATTAGCACAACAGCTCTCTAGTGTCAAGTTCCTAATGGCTGGTCACATGAACAGTACCACATCAAGTAATTTATTCAGGCCAGTGTCTGCTTGCAGTCTGAAGATGATGTCCAACAAGACTAGTTCATTCTTCTTTGTCTTTTACAAATTATTCAATATATGCTGCATGGGTAGGTCTATAGATTAGGCTATCATCGTGTTAATACTGTTGTTCTGAATTATTAGTGCAAAATTTTCAATATTTTTAAATGAGCACAGAACCTATTCAGGACTGCAGACTTCTGTAACCTTGGAAACTATGATACATGTTCATTTTAAAGACAATCCATTTGTTACTGCGGTGTCCAAATGTTTTGGATAGAAGGTGAATTGCACTGCTTGATTTGTTAAAATATATTTACATGAGTCATCTGCTGTTGTTATTACTCTCAAGCTATTATTAATAGCAGTAGTACATTTAATGAACACTTCCCTGTTCTGTAGCACTTAACTTCATTGAGGAGCGAGGCATGAAGTCTTGGATTCTGTTTAGAAAGGCAGCTTTTACTTTGGAGAGATCATGCTCAAAGGCCTAATGGAGACAGGTAAAGCTGTTATTTAAATACATAGATTTCAGGGGGCTTTATAAGAAGGATCCCTTTTAAATGGGAGGATTAAAACTGTAACATGTGAAGATAAATTGGGAATTTATTTTCCCTTTTTGTTTGAAATTACAAGTATTAATATTGCAGAACATTGATTACACTATTCTAGAGAGCATACTTTCAACCTTATTTAATTATTGGCATTAAGTTTTAGCATTTGTTTTAAACGGATACATGTGAAAAATCACTAATCTTTTGGAGCAGTGCCCTCATTTTTCAGTGTTACTGGTAGTTATGTATATTCAGCAAGACACGATTATTCCATGTGCAGAGAAATAATAATGACCAAAAAAAAAAAAAAAAAAATCAATTAGTGCTCTTTCTCTTTGGTTTGAAACAAGAGTAGAATATAGCTTTCCTTAGCTGTAATAACGTGTGTATAAGAAACAGAATGTCATCCTACTTCTCTTCAGCACATGTGGAGCCACACTCTTCTAAAATCCCAACATTGGTTTTTCACCGTGATATCTGACTTAACCTCTATTTCACAGCTACATATGGCTGCTGGCAAGAGACCGAGCTTTTGCAGGAACAGTAAAAGCAGCTATGTGAGAAGACTAGGGTCCTTTGAAATATTTTAAGAGTTACTTTATAGAGGTTTTGCAAAGCAAGTGTGAGCTTGTTAAATACTAGAAGAAAACAGTTGTCACTAGGTGTACCTTCATAATAGATGTGCTTTGCTGTTCACTCCCTTAACACGATGTTTTCAGAAGGGATGTTTTGCTCTTGTCTCCAGTGAATGCAGAGTTGGACAATAAGTGTGTATACAAATGCTTTTGACAAATAACTCATGTTTAGTTTCTCTGGAGCTTTTATTGAAATTGTCCCTGACACTATCAGGAAACTTCTTTCAGCTTTTTAGGGTATGTCAGTTCTTCCACACAACAGCTTTATTTTGATTTTTTTTTTCGCACTGGACTGAAAATAAAACATTTTGAATTTTTTTTTTAATAGAATTGTGTCAGAAAGGATGAGCTCAATTCAGAAGCCTTAATTTTTATCTCCTTTTCTTCAAAAGTTTCAGGAGATTGCTAAAACTTCTCTGCTAAAATACATTGTAGAAAACCGTGATGTTTCCATTAAATTTTTTATTTCAGTGAAAATACATAGCACGACCTTCAATGAATTTTGCAAACCATTTAAAGGCTTTGCCTGGATGAAGGGCTTATTTCTTGGAAAGGCTTAAATCACTATGGCACAGATAGAACTTCCTTCAATAAAGATAATGCCGAAAATTGTATGGAAAAGGGAAAAAAGTTATCTCAACAAATAATAGTAAAATGAAAATTTAGTTATCACAAAATCAGAAGGTAAAGCTTAGTAATGAGATATTTTATTGTTTAGTTCAATGTTATTCAAATTATGCATTAAATTTACATCAAATACAGTTATTATCAATATCTAGCTGAGCATCTTGTTCCTCTGAATTGTCGGATATTGAAACAGTTTTTAAGCACTGGGAGTAGCATGTGACTCAACATAAGATCAGGAAGGCTGCCTTTGTAGATAAGTGCAGCCATTCTTTTTGGATTCACATCTTTAAGTAATCATACCATGCATGCCTATTGTGTGTTATTGTAAAGGAATGCACGAAAGTCCATGTGCCATGTAGAAGAGACAGCAAGAGAAATATTTGAAAACTTCCCGTGCTGTTTTGATGTCGTAAAATCATAGAAAAAGGCAACACACATGAACAACTTAAGTACTTGATGGTTTCCCCTTAAAATTGTAACTTGATGTTAATGTCTTGAAATAGTTTTTAATTCTTCATTATACTTTTAATTATGCAAATGTTTAGAATACTATTGTTATGCATAAATATTCTTTTCCTTATATGAGGATATTAAGGTACATTGAAGTCAGATTAGCATACTGCAGTGAATCGCAGCTGAGAAAAACAACGCGGTAGCTCAATGTGTTTTTAACTGGAAATGGGCAGTGAGAGCCACTGCGGACTGAAAGGACAGCTGGCATGACAGCATTTGACATCCTGTGTGTAATTGGTTTTGAATGCTTGACAGATTTTTATAATGGTACAGAGGCACTTAGACCAGCAGGTAACTGTTGGGAATAGATTGAGTGGTGGTGAGCCCATTTTCATATTACTGTTACTCGAGAATCCTTTAGACACACTTGACATCAAAGATATGTTCTCTTTTAAGTTCAAGTGCTTGTCAACTGTTACACCCCTTCTCATCAAATTCAGGAAAAGCAGAACAACATAAAACACCTGTATGTTATTTAATTAAGTGATCTTTGTTAAAGATAAAATTTCAAATTTTATGTTGAAATTATTTTTGTTGGCAAACCCTCAGCAGAGAATCACTTGTAAAACTGATGTCAGAATTAGATCAAACAGCTCAAAAACTACAATCGGAGACAAGACAAGCTGGTTTTGTCTGCTGGAAGTGATGGCGTTTTTATGTGCTGAGCTGATCAAAACAATGCAATGATTCTTAGCTACTGGTTTTGTTTTGCTTTTGTGTTAAGTGATTGCAAATTGTCAAGTAAAAGAAAATAATTGCATCTCTAGATTTGATTTTTACGTTCACACTTCCCCATTTGTTTTTTTTTTTTCTTCTGTGTTTCTGATTGAATGAAAGAAACTAGAGCCCACGACCAGGATTTTAGAAAAGGATTAGTGGAATTGAAGACTTTTATTCTGTGATATTGAATTTACAACATTTTAAAGGAGTTTGTGTTGCAAATAGTTAAACATACTGTAGTCTCTGAAAATCAGGCTACCTGGAATCCAGCACCCAGATACTGAAGATTAAAAAGTGACCAGTTGCTGTAAAAATATAGATGATACATTTCTAGACTTTTCGATCTTGAAACTGATGAAAAAGTATTTTCTTCTTCAAGGATATTTTTTTAACTCTATCATCATCTGCTGCTAAAGGTTTGTTAAGGTTTGAATCTAGGCGGACATTTGAATTTGGGACAAGAAAATATCTCACATAATACACTGTAAATATCCAAAGCAACTGCCATTTGAAATTTAATAGACTGTGCCAAACAACGTTCATAATATTTTATTAATCACTGTGAATTGGATCTAGAAAATTTTACAGTGGTTGGACTGACCATTCATCCAGAAGATATAGGCACTTAATTGTGTCTAAGCAGCTGTCAGTTTTGTATGCCCTTAAGATGTCCCTTTCTCACTTGGCTGATCACATCATGTTCAGAACCTCTGAAATGTTCAGACTTGAACCAGAATGGAAAGTTTTGCTTGTGACAAAACTGCAATGGCTTAACCATCATGGTGCATGTCTACATCTTTATATTTCTCTGAAAAAATATTCAGAGATATAGGAAAGGACAAAACCAGTTGAAATAAACTTTCGTAAAAATCTACGTACCTATTTTGCCATGTTTTTTGTACTTGCAATTTGTTTAGCAATAAGATTAGCTATTTTGATAACAGATGAGAAATCTTTTCAAACTGAAAGAACAAGCATTGCTGTGCTCCTTAAAACTTTTAATTTTGGTAGAGATTATATCTTTCAACAAAACCATGAAAGGATGGCACACTGTGTGGTGTTTTATGTCAAAGATGCAATGCATTCTATCTTGGTGCCATTTGCAATTATTAGGGTAGAGGAGATAAAAATATTAAATCAGACAAAATCTTGCACTAGAGGAGTATCTTGGGTGATCCTACAAAAAATAATTTAGCATGGTAAAACTAAAAAATGGTATGGTTCAGCTAATAATGATAACAGCTGTTGCAAATTACTTGAGCAATTATACATTTTTACCTGTTCAAAATTCATTTTAGAGATCATGAATGGCCACTTAAATATTGTGGTTAATGTTTTCAACTTTACTGTCATCATCTTCTAAGGATAATTTGGGTACTAGAGGCTTCACTACCTATTGGAGGGAGATTTGATTTTTTTAATTTCTTCAATACCGAAGTTATTTAGAAATTAATTTCTTGGTAATTTAGGTTCCCTAAAAGGCCTCAAATCTCAGCTAAAATATTGCTGTAAAATCCAAAAATCTGCAGGACTTGAAGGACGTTTATTAAAGAAAAGACATATTTGAGACAACCACTAAGCTCCTTTTGGTTTAATAGTTGCCTTGTGCATACACAAGAAAGTAGCTGTAGACAGCCCTGTGATTCTAGATGAGAGAGATGTTGCTCTGGTTAGGTCTAGGAGACATTCCATAGAAAACTAGGACTAGTCCATAGAAAATTAGGCTAGATTAGCCTAAAATAGCATAAGATTGTATTTGTCATTGAAAGAGTCCCTAATAAGACTAAAGAATACATTCCTAAAAAACTTGTTAATGTGCATAAAATGCAAAATGTAGAGGCTGATGCACTCTAAACTGTGTAAACTATGTAATGCTGGCCTCATTCTTAGCTATGTTATGCTCTAAAATAAGATAGGTGAAACATTTTTCCTTTTTTTAAAGCAGAAGTGTATGCATATTTTCTTCTGTGGGTTTTTTACTGTTTAATTTCTTTTCTTTTTTTTTTTTTCTTAAAATAAGAGAAATCTTATTGTTAGTTTTAAAAACAAAAAGCTAGAAGCTGCTTGTCCTCTACAGTTAAAAACTGGGAGAATGCTATGAGCGGAGGCACTGTCTCTTGCATTAAAATGTGACAGAGTGGTAATTTAAATTATGAAGGAGGGCCAGTTCCCACTGAAGCCTATCTAAGCAGAATTTAGTATACCTGTCATAGTCCATTTCCTTTTCAGGAGCATTATACATCTGCTGCCTCCCAAAAGATAATCTTGGAAAACCAATTTTTATCAATATTTGTTTCAATATTTTGAATATTACATATTCAGAATTCTATCCTGTCCCAACCACTACACAGTCTGATTTAAATATACTGAGTTCCGTCAATATTGCAACTGTGCAATTTGGATGATAAAAGTGAAGATGGTCTAAACACATGGCTGCAAAACTTCTCAGAAGTAAAATGTGATTTGCTTGATCCTCCCTAAGGTGATTTTCTTTGTTATCACAAAACTAAGATAAAGGTCATTTAGATCTCATTTACATATTAAATTAGGGCATAGTGTTAAAGGATTTGAATATCCCAGTGTTGATGGGAAATTCTTACATATAGTGCTCTTTCTGTATGTAATTATATAAGATTGTATTTTGTATAGTTATGGAAAATACTGTGATTGTTTAAGGGGACGTTTTGAGTGCTAGCTCACAGGAAGTACTTCAGACCTGAGATAGCTTTTCCTCTGAGTGATGTTAGAACAGATTTATACTTTTGCTTCTCCAGATATGCAGTCGAATTTCCTATTTTCCCCAAATGGTTTGCAACTATCATGTATGGCCAAAAGTAGGAGCCAAATTCACTTACAGGACTTGAGAATATGCCAGATAAATCTTTATTTAGATCAGTTTTAGAAGGTACACCCAGTATAGTTCCTTCCATTTATTTGTAGATCCTGCAGCCTAAATACTGGTGAAAGTGGTTTCTTATGATTCAAGATGAGTTCTGGTCAAGAGCATTAACTTCCTTCGAAGAAACTGCGGTTTCCATGCTGCAAGAGACTGCCTGTTTCTTAGTGCTTTTACTCTGAGCCAAGAGAAACTGAAAACTGTAGAAATAATAGATCAACTCTTCCATTCCCTTTCCAGAATCTTTGTAGTAATTAAAAACTAGTCTTTTTCTTCTTCCATTTCCACCTCTTTGTCCTTAGTGTCAGGGAAGGAAAAATCTGATGTTGAGCCTCCTACCCCAAATTCTCTCCTGTTGTTTGTGTCAAGCTAAAAAATGTGTAAAACACAGATCAGTAGTATCAGTTGATTTTGCTCTTTCCTATCTTCTATATATTTTTTTTTAATATATATATAAAAGGCAGTTCTCAGCACTACACAGGCTTTAGTATTTGTGTGGTTTGTACTTAAATAACATTTGTAGCTGTATCCGTGAACACTGTTATTTTTAATTGATGTAGATGTTTTGCTGACTAACCCTTGATCTTAGTTGCAAACCTTTTGTAGTTGTTAAATGGAATTGATTGCAATTGTATCAGTTGTTATATCAAGGCAATGGTTCCTTTCCCTATAAAAACCATTAAATGTTCCCTATCAGGATGGCCTTACACCACTCAGGTTTCAGAATGGTTTACTTCACATGATTACAGCACAGTCACTACAGTTTTGAGGAAATATGAATTCCTGCCATGACAGATGGTAATGGGTATTGACGGCTTTTTTAGTCAAAAAGATAGGAAACTTCTAAACTCCTTTTCTTCCAAAAGTTGTGCCTTCCCACTCAGCTTTATTCCCACCTGCCAGCAAGGACAGATTTTTCAAAAGTTACTCCTTATCTTGTGCCAAAAGAATTGACCATATTTTAGCAAAAGTTTAGTGCAATGGAAAGTCCACCTTCATTTTGCGTCTAAAGATTTAAAAATCGCTCTGAACATTTTTGGACAAAACCTGTTGCCTGGAGTTTTTATTGTTTTTATCATGACCCAGAGAGTCGACATCCAGCTGGTTTGGGATTTCAGCTGCCTGTGCGCAGCCAACAGGAGTGCCTGTGCCAGTGCAACTCGTAGGGCAGCAAGGCAAAGCTGCCGTAGGCTGTGACTTGTGTGGTGGCATTTGCAGTAGGAGAAATCGCAGGCTGTATAAGCTCAGCCAGTCTATAGTAAGATTTTACAACTGGCACCAGTGCTTGCTGCTGTTGTAAACAGAACATGCCCTCGCTTTGCACATACTAAGAGAGGAGGCCCAAAGTGCTCCATTTAAACTTTAGTGCACCTTTTTGCTATTAAGTCTCTAAGTTACAGTTTTGACAGTGAACTCTTGTAATTATCCCAAGCGAATCAGAGGCCTGCTTTTCAGGATTGTGATGCTGTTGGTGGTGTTTGTTAGGCTAGACTAAAGGAAATCAGACCACCTTTGGTATATAGATCAATTAATGTAATTTACTACTGCAAATACATTTAACCTTGAACATTTGACTTACTAGCATGAGTAATTTTTCAATAGCAACATCTGTAGAGGCCAATTTATTTTTCAAAAAGCTGAGCTGTAGTATTGTTGTAAATGAACTTCAAGTGTAAAGCAGCAATAGGGGAGTTTCTGCAATGTAGTTTTCGTTCAGAGAGAACAAATAGATTTGTGCCTGTTCCCAGAACATACTGGACAGGAAAATGCTGCCTACTCAGGCAATAAATGAAGGTGCTGTATGCTATAACAAGTGCTCAAAAATCCAAATGTATTTGGAAAAGTAGCTGTAATGATAAAATAGAACTTCTAGGAGCTGACTGGAGTCTTCAAGCGACGTGAGTTCAGTGGTATGCATTGCCTACTTGATTTTGTTTAGACCACAAACGTAGTCATGCTTCAGATCTTGCAGAATGTGCCAAATTCTCTTTGTTAAAGGAAATTGTATAATAGGCAGCAGAAAAGAATAAACATACTGGTGTTTACTGCATGCATAAGGTAGAAAAGAGAAATTTTCTTAAGATTTGATTGAAAGAAAAATCACAGCAGACAATTATTGATCAGACCTGAAATATATGTTGAAACTTGTTTCATTCTGTAAAGTAATACAAAACATAGTCACATGGTGAGAAGGGATCTTGGGTTAATAGAGGACAAAAACATTTCTACCAGCCTAAGATGATCATCAGAACACAAAATAATGGTTAGAAGTGATACTTAACTCACAATCGAGTAGTTTTAAAAAAACGTTATCATCCTCTCTGCTTTCTCAAATATTCCTAGAAACTGAATCCTCATTTATTCTTCATAACATTTTTGTAACAATGTAACTCACCTGATCAGCTTGACTAGGCTTCTGATAGTTTTCTTCCCTTTCTTGTGAGCTGTGTTAACTCTGGTGAAATCAAATGATTTTGTTCTGTTGACGTACATCTAGTGTTGCAAAGTACTGTGAAGAAACATTGATACAAGATTGACATAATAAAGTGATGAATGAGGTTATGAAAGTTAAATTACTGTGTAAATCTATTTTAAGCAAGTCTTCCTGGCATAAAGGGTACAGCACTGGAAATTTTCATGTCAAAAAAGCCCCAACCAACTAACCAAACAAACAAAAATTCAACCCAAAGAGCTAGTAAATGGGATAGCAGTTATGAGTTTGTGAATAAATGGCCTTAACCTATTTAACCCAGTAATCTCACGGTCAGTCTTGCCAGCACTTACTCTTGCTATATCCTTCTCTGCAAATACAACACAAACGTTAAAGTGTATACAGTATACTGTAAGAGTGAGTGTGCAAATAATGCTTTAGATAAAGCAGCTATTCTTAGTAACCAGCTTTGATAAGTGATAATTAGTATCTGCTTTTTAATGGTATGATTATTCCATTTATTTTAGTCTATTAATTGCTCATAAGTATTTTATTTATAAAGAAAGCTACAGTGTTAATGTATCTTGTCATTTTATGCACTGTCTTGGTTATTGCTGTTATGTGGGACAAACGTGTTAAGATTACTTCTGAACAAAGATATCACTACCTTAGTAATGACCTTTTCTAATGTAGAAAACAGATTCTGCCGAGTGAAATATCTGTGTTTATTGTCTGCTCTAGGGGTTATAGGATATTGCTTATGAGATTTATCAGGTATTGTTTGTCTTGGAAAGCAGAGTGAGATCCCTGTGTGGAGTGATGCTTTAAGGGCAGTTTCCTATTTGGTGTGCGTGTTTGACCTAGCTGGAAGCTGCAAACTGAGTTAGGAATTTTGGTTTCACTTGCAGCTCTTCTCCAGAAGCCTGTGTTTGGCAAATGCTGCTAGTGCAGTAGTGGTGGTGGTGAGATAATTGTGCTGCCTTTGAACACCATAACTATGTTTATTTTGTGTTGATGTTCCAAGAGTCAAGTTAATTGCAAGACCTGATTAGAAGCACACAAGTCATGCATTCCAGTCAGTTTTAAGGCTGTACATAATTCATTGGCATAGTCTGCCACTGAGATGGAGAATTTACCCTCTGGGTGACTGGGAGGCTGAGTAGATGGCTAGGAATGAGTCTGTGCTGCTACCAGGAGAGCAATGTAAGTGTCTGGAAATCTGTTTGTTTGCAATGAGCAACTGCATGGACTAGTTGTAATCAGTCATGTATGACAAGGCTTCAGTTAGAAAAAGCGATGACTGTATGATCTTATGTGGTTAAGACCCGACTTTGGATTTTGAAGCAGTCTTATTTAAGCCCAATGTACTGTAACGTTGAGAGTGGACACTTTTTTTTTTATAATGCTGAATACAAAGATGCAGATGGATTTTCAGAATGCTCACTGGTTTTGTGTGTTATTCTACTTAGCTGTGAAGATGCTTCATATTCTGTCTAGAGTAGTCATCAAACGTAATGGTCTTAATTTTCATATGGAATGTGGCTCAAAAAGTATGAGCACCAAAAGTTTCATTTGTATATTGCAACGATTAAGGGCATTTTTCACTGCAGTGATCAATCCTCGCATAGCAAAGAAGAGGAAAAAATGTTTTTGTAACAGTTTCATATATTGCTACCCTGCACCATTTTCATGGTGAGGAAATGATAGCTAAAGAGTTACTGAAAAGAAGAAATGAAACTCCTAGAACTGGTGATTTTAAATTTTCCATTTATTTCTTGTATTTTCTGATAATGTAAAATTTCATTTCTCATAGGAATTGAATTTTAATCAGGAAAGAAAAAAATGACTAAGAAGTAAGAACTGCTAATGTTCTTTGGTCCTTGAATTAGAATATTACGTAGGCCAGCAGTCTTACCACTGAATGGGTGTATGGCAGTGTGGTGGATCTCTGAACTTACCAAGGATCATCACTGAAGTCAGGTGTAGGATCAGAACAACTTTATGAATGCAATCATTCCCACTTTAAATGCAGCTTCTTAAAATTATGTAGGATTTCCCTCCCACATCCTTCAAGTGGTATTTAAGAAATAATGAATTCTCTTCTGTTTAAAAATTAAAAAAAAAAAAAAAAAAGAAATCAAAGTGGTTGGAATCAATTCTTGTTGTGTAAAGAGGTTTAAGTCAATGATACTATATGGCTATAAATTGCATCGTAAACCCATCAGAAAATTGCTTCTGTATATATTCCTTACTCATTGCTAACAGATGGCTAGCGATTTAGAATTTCCTTTTAATGATCCTCAGCCAGATCACCCATACTGATGAATTTGCTATCGAAATTAGTGCCTACTATGTTTGAGCATTTTCTGAGTACACTGAATTTTTATCTATTTCTGACCCTAAAAACTGAATTAAATGATCCATTGAATTCAGCCAGCTGTTAGCCAGTCTCCTTTGAAGCCTAAATGCCATGAACTAATTTTTTTCTTAATTGTTGAAATTTGTGAGCCCACAGATCTCTTAGCTGACATGGTTCCCAGTGGCCAATATTTTAAAAAGTAACCTGCATGAGTACTAGCTCGTTTCTTTTTTCTGTCGTTAAGAACTAGTACTGCTGCAGTTGGCATGGTGACAGAGCATCCACAAAACTGTTTGATTCTTCAGAACTTTTGCAGCTTTAGCATATATAATTAAATTCTTCAATCTCCCAAAAGAAAGTCCCTAATTAATTCATTACCATATATGTGGGTGGAGCTCCCCATAGTCTCTAGGAGAACTGTATCCCATGGTAGTCCATTAAATACACGCTTCAGTAAAGGTTTCAAAGGACTTACAGAAATAGAAATGCTTGACCCTTGTTTAAACTAGATTGAAGAGCTCAGTTATTTATGTACTGTACTGACTGTGTTTGGAAAACGAGGCTCAGCAGGATTTGAATTTGAGGATTTCCCTCCCCTTGTCGGGAGGGAACACCTGTGAGATATGAACAAGGATCTTTTTGACCATACCTCTGCCTTTGCTTTATTCTCTGATTATTCTAGGTAATTTTGTTTCTGCTGCCATTTTGATCATATTCTTTTCTGCTTGTCTGTAAATTCCTGACACGTGGTATGCTGTGTAATCTGTCTTCCTCATTTTCTCTTGGTTTGCCTCTGCGAACCCTTTAGCTTTAATTTCCCTCTAGTTCTGCTAAATCTAATCTAGCTATGTACTTGTTTTATTTTCCTATTATTCATTCCTGTAATACCTGGACAACTTAAAAATTTTCAAGCTTGGTTGCAATAAAAATGTTTTATCTAACCTAAGTTTCTCCCTGTTTCTCCTATTTACTGTCTTTTACCACTTTCATTATAGTAGGAAAGGTAAGTTAAAAAAAAATATTTAAAAAAATCAAGTTTAGTGTTGAAAATTAGGTTCTCCTTGGTCACTACAGTTGCTTTCAGGGTCTTCCCAGTTGTTTCTGTAATCTGGAATTCTGAGGCTTTGGCCAGAGATTGTCTATTCATACAGAACTCTTTCCGTTTTAGTGAATTCTCCACTGGTAGAGGAATAAGGTCTTAGCTTTTCTCCACAACAAGCTTTATATCCGCATTAAATTCTGGAATAACCTTGCATTCTGAATATCCATTTCTCTTCCATCTTACCTTCATATCTAGTAAAATTAATTTCTTCCGTTACCATCCTTTGTTTTTATCTTTCTTGGCTGTTAAAGGGTCAAGTCCTCTAGCTAAGGAGACTTTGAGTCAATGATCAAATCAATGGTGATGCATGTAAGATGAGTGAAAGAAGTTTTTTTCCTTCAGGACCTGATATCTGTACCGTATTAAAGGCTGTAATAGGGTACACACAGTTTCTTAGAGTTATGCTTCTAATTACTAAGCTTCAGGTGAAGCTTTCTCAGTATTTGATGAGCCTCAGGACAGCTGGAGAACTTTGAAGACCCCAGCACTAAAGAAGATCTAGCATGCAATATTAGTAAGATGTATTAATCTCTGCTAATGAATACATTACTTTAATCTACATTAAAAACAGTTTCAAGGGAAATTCAGGACAATAGAGCACGCTTTAAAACAGAAAAAATTGTTATGCTAAGAATTTCCACTTTCAAACATATGATAAAACAGAATAATGTGAGTGAAAAATGTTGTAAAATATGGACATTTCTCATGTGTAGATCATGTATTATTCATAAGATATTATAAGCCTCCAAAATTAATATCCTATCATCAACTGAAGGCAAATTAAATGCAAATGAAGCTCAAGTGAACGCATAAGCTTGCTGCATTGAGATTTCAAACACATTTGGTGATGCTGAGTAGAAAAAAAATCAAACATACATTGACTGTACTGTGCAAATGCAAATGTCATCATCCGTTTCTTTTATGCTCTTCTGGTTTGTGTTCTGTTGTTTTGCAAATAAGGTTAATTGTAATGCAATTGTATTAAAAGTTGGAAGAAGTCATCAAAATTCACCCAGCAAACACACCCTTCTTCCAAGCCTATTTGGCTCAAAAGTGTAAAATGGATTTGGAATTTTAAGTCACCAGTTTCAAAGCTTATCATGTTATATTTCTATATTCTACTATGGTATGAGTGAGATCAGAAATATTGACATGTTAGTATGGAACTACAAAAAAAGACATGTATTAGTGTGCAAATTATTTTTTTAACAGAAGACTGCCTGATGACTTTACTTCGTATACTGAGGCCTTTACTTAAGCTTTGAATGGGTATCTGTGTTGGATGTTTATTTTTTTCCTTTCAGTTTTTTAATTTCAAGAGTTACTTTAACATGTCAATTTATTCGTACAAGTCCTGGTAGGAAATATCTTTTTAAGTCTAAAAGGGTTACCTTTGACTTCATGCATTTTTATACTTCCGTTTATCCATATCCAGTGACGGCCTGACAGTGCTGGGAAGAGCACTCATTTTTACTACACCACCACTGACTGCAGTGCTCTGTGATGCAAGCGCAGGGAGTTGAAGAATATTTTTCTCTAATACACTATTAAGTCTGCTGCACAATCATGCATACACTAGGCGTTTTATTCCAATGTTAGGCCATGGACTTTGGGTAATCTATTGCCATTGTGATTTGTGGGTAGGGAGAATTCAAATATCAATCTATCATTAACACTGGGTGCTAACAACTTGCTGATCATCAGTGTCGTGGGTTAGGCTGAGTCCGTCAACCAAACCCACGCAGCTCTCCCAGTCCAGTAAAATGGAGAGGAGAGAAAAAAATGTAATAAAAGAGCTGAGGATCGAGACAGGAACAGAGGAGCACCCACCAACCACGGTCCCGGGCAAAAGAGGGCTTTTTCTTAATGCAAAACTATTTATTAACAGCTACCTACAAAGAGAAAAGCACACAAAAACGGTTACTAGAGAGAATAACAAGAAAACAAGGCCAGGTCTTAAAAACAACACCACCCCCCCACACTTTTGCTTCTTCTTCCCGGCTCTACCCTCCTCCCCCAGCGGGCGCAGGGGGGCAGGGAATGGGGGAGTGCAGGTCAGTTCATTCCAAGTTGTTACTGCTGCTTCTCTTAAAGGAGCAGGAGTCCTTACACCATTGTCCCTTGATCCAGTGGATCCCCTACTCACGGCGAAGGCGTGAATCCTGCCCGCTGGGGGGCAAATCCTTACCCCATCGGATTTGCCCCAAGTGCAGGCTTTACCAGTCCTGGGCTTTTAAGGAGCTGTAGCCACTCACTCTGGCGTGGGTCATCAACAAACTTTAAATGTGCTCCGGTGTGGGTCGTCATGCCGACCTTAAATGCGTCTCCATAGAAACTTTAAATGCGAAAATTCGTAAAATGCGTAAAATGCGTAAAAGTGTCTCTACCTGTGCCCCTGATTCACAATAGTCTCAGGCTAGGCATCTCTTCCAACGTGGGTCATCCACTGGTGCGAGTGGGTTTTCTGCTTGCTCCACCGAGGACTGTTTGTTAGAAGGGCCGCTCACAAGGGGGACTCAGCCGCGGCCCAACGTGTTCCGTTCCATCTCACTGACCTCTTAGCTGTGTGGCCGTTTCTCTTAGATTCAGTCCTGTCTGGGTGAACTCGGCCCGGTGGGCGCCCCGGCAGCGGGGCTCTCCCGAGTTCCCCAAGTGGCTCCGCCGCCGCATACCTCGACGGAGCGGGCACCGGCAGTGGAGCGGGCCCGGCCCGGACCAGCCAGGCCGCCGGCCCGGCCGGGAGCCGGGAGCGGGGGCCGTGCCCCCCTCTCCCCTCTCCTCCCCTCCTGGGCACCGGCACACCTTTCCGGTTCCTTTGTCCGACGTAAATAGGGCAATTCGCAGAGGCGCCGATTGGCTCAAACCCCGAGGGGGACGGGAGTCCGGTCTGATGGGCAGCTTGTGCCACCCGGACCTCCCCCCCCCACTTCAAACCATAACAATCAGTCAGAATATTGTAACAAGCTGACAAGCTCAAGAGAGCCAGGATGATTCCACACCCCAAGTGGTGGTATCTTACTGATTATGTTTTTGTACTAAAAATAATACATTTCTAGTGTCAGGTTTCCTGAGGTACATGCTGTGCAGATTGTTATTCTGTACCAGCAAACAACTAGTAAGAAGTTAAATTGTACTGTCCATCTGGGATTCACAGTATAGGTAGCAGATTAAGTCCATTAAGAGAGAGAAATATGAATTACTCTAAATGACTGACACAGGCTTTATTCTGCTATGGTTCAACTGGAAGATACTGGAGCAGAATAGCGGTATGTCAGGTATGTGACCTGTTGTACTTTGTTAGAGATCCTTAGCTTTGTCAAATACAAAAATAAAAGTAAGTTTGGAAAAGCCCCAAACCCACAGTTCTGAAAGGTCATAATTAGTGACAAGGCATGCGACACACAAAGGCTCGGATAGGCAACTTTGGAAAACTGACTAGCAAGAGAGGTGATTATCACAAAACTAAACAAGAAGCACAAGGACAAAAAAAAAAATCTTTGTTTCATGCACAATATCTAGTGAATAAGAAAGGGGATGATGAACTTTAGGGGACCTGATTGTCAGAAAAAACCCTAAGGGATAGCGAAAGTTAAAACATTGTATGGGAGACTAAAGTTAGACCCTGTGGTGAAAGAGGCATGCAGTCAAAGAAAAATACCTGTGTATTTTCATTTTGCAGCATAGATGCAAAATCTCTTTTGATCTCATTTGTCTTGTTAAATTTTCATCCAACTCTGTATGCATTGTCGTTATATCCTGTGAAAAATAACTTAAGATCCTGCATACTGTTTGTCAATTTTTAAGATATAAAGCAATGTTCTTGGAGGCTTAGCAACTTTAGTTGATCACAGCAGCGTTATGGTTGAGAGGTATGCAGTTGAGCAGGTATGTGGTTGAGAGGCTGATTGAATATTACAAGGCTACATGCAAACTAGATCTTCAGTGATCATAGAATCATAGACTGGGTTTGGGTTAGAAAGGACCTTAACGATCATCTAGTTCCAACACCCCTGCCACAGGCAGGGGCACCTTCCACTAGACCTGGTTGCTCAAAGCATTTGATTAGTGGAGAACTGCAAAACCCAGACTTTTTGCAGTTGTGATGTTCTCATGTTTGTCATCAGAACCTTTGAGTAAAAGGAAACTGTCTCCTTGCTGTACACAGGTACCAACAGAAAGTTTGTGAACAGTACAAATTACATCAGAGGGCTTGGAATCAGACTGATTACTTGGAAAGAAAGACAAAAAATGATGAGTCTGTAGGAGTCTCCATCATTTGCAGAGGATTTTTGAATTACTGCTGTTATTGAATGGAAAAATAGAGAGGAAGTAGGAGGTGTTTGTGTGTGTATCAGCTGATGTTAATACCTCAGTGCCAGTATAAACAGAACTATAGTTTTGACACTTGCTTGTAATGTTTTAGTTGTGTACTCCAGTCTATTAGAAATTACTCTCATGACGTAGGAACACAAGTGGCATTGAATGTCCATGATACTGGGGAGTGTATGTTTTATATATAGTATCTATATAATATAAATATTGATTGCCATAATTGTTATAAATTATTTAATCATATTTGACCATGAAGTAAAACGTGAGCAGATGTGATCAGCCTCTCAACTGATACAAATACGAATTAGGATGATTATATGAATCAGTAGGGTTATCCTGGCTTGCCCAGGAGGACTTGGAAGAAATCTGTAAAAGTGATGTGATTTTTTTTTTTTAATCTATATTGGTCAATCTATTCTAAAGATTTTACTTAGTGTTTTTTTTTTAATGGAGAAGTTGTTGCTATGTGACACAGATTACAGCAAACACCAAAAGTGTTTATAAATGCGGTAGTTTCAGGTGCTGCATGCACAATGGTGCTTAAAGACTCATAATATCTTTCATAACAAATTCCATCAAGTGTGCCAGCTGAATCAACATCAACCAGTAAAACATTGCCAGGCAGAACCAGGTTATGATCACAAACCAGGAAAAAGTTTCATGCTATGCAAGCTACATGTAGGAGGAGATAAACACCCTGCCTTGGCAAATCCAGTGTTTGCACAACGACATGCTATGTTTTCACTCCAAGCATGAATCATAGAATGGCATAGGCTGGAAGGGACGTTAGAGCTCATCTAATCCAACCTCTCTGTCATGGGCAGGGACGCCTCTCAACTAGATCAGGCTACTCAAGGCTCTGTCAAACTTGGCCTTGAACACCTCCAGGGGAGGGGACATCCACAACTTCTGGGCAATTTATTCCAAAGTGTTACTACCCTCGTACTGAAGAATTTCTTCCTAAGATCTAATCTAAATCGGTTCTCCTTCAACTTAAACCCATTTCCCCTTGTCCTATCAGTGGACACACTTGTAAAAAGTCCCTCAGTCTTCCTGTAGGTTCCCTTCAGGTATTGGAAGGCAGCTATTAGGTCCCCCCAAAAGTCTTCTCTTTTCAAGGCTGAACAATCCCAGCTCCCGCAACCTGTCCTTGTAGCAGAGGTGCTCCAGCCCCGGGATCATCTTTGTGGCCCTCCTCTGAACATGCTTCAACAAATCTATGTGTCTTTTATGGTGGGGACACCAGAACCGGACGCAGTATTGAGGTGGGGTCTCACAAGAGCAGAGTAAAGGGGGAGAGTCACCTCTCTTGACCCTGCTGACCACGCTTCTCTTGATACATCCCAGGATGCAGTTGTCCTTCTGGGCTGCATGAGCGCACTGCCGGCTCATGTTGAGCTTCTCATCTATAAACACCCCAAATCCTTCTCTTCAGAGCTGCTCTCAACCCACTCTGTGCCCAGTTTGTATTTGTGCCTAGGATTGGCCCGACCCAGCTGAAGGACCTTGCATTTTGACTTGTTGAAGCTCGTGCAGTTTGCACTGGCCCGTTTCTCAAGCCTATTAAGGTCCCTCTGGATGGCATCTCTTCCCTCAATGGGTCCACGGCACCACACAACTTGGTGTTGTCGGCAAACTAGTGAGGGTGCACTCAATGCTGTCATCCATGTCGCTGACAAGATGTTGAACAGCACTGAATTTTCAAGAATTTGAGTAGGCCTCCGGCTCGATTATCTCATTGCTTTTTCACTCTATGTTCCTTAGATTTCTGTTTATGTACATGTCTCTTTCTTAATGAATCTGTGCATGTGAGGCCCATAAAAATACATTCTAGTTATATGAATTATGGAAACTGCATATAGCTAGCCTTTCAGTCTGTATGGGCTGGAATCACTAAAATATATAACCACTGCAGGTAGAAGTTCTTCAGTAGATGAAGTTTTTTCTCTGAGTCACTGTGGGTAAATCAATTTTCCAGTGTGGTGGGTCATAATCTATCAGTGATTCTGCTGTCTTTAGAGATGTTCTCATTCAACTGAGATGTAAACGTGAGGGGAGTTTCAGTGAAAGGTTTAACCGCATAGCTTTCCTCTCAACTTTTTTTTTTTTTAATGCATATATGAATGAACTAGAGTTGTCTGCAAATATTTTATTTCTATAAATATGACAATTAATGAGATTGTTTTAGCCAGTATAACAGGAAAAGTTAGGAGCTTTCAGTTTTGTCTATTCTTAATGTTACTGATTTGTTCCAAAATCTGTTTTTAAGGGCTAAATTATATAAAACATTTTAGCTTGGATTGGTAGGTACAATTTGTTTTGACAATATTCCTTTTGTGTCTTGTTGAATCCATAATGTTTGCTGTTTTTTTTTGTCAGGTTAATCAATACTTTCTTCCTTTATTGCAGCTCTAAACCTGAAGTTCAAACTAATAGCATTAAGATCCTTAAATAGAAAAAAAGTGTATTCCTGGCTTTATTTAGAGATTTCAAGTTCTGTTTTGCAGATATGTTAATATTTATAAAACTATCAAGCTTTGATTGCATTGATTAATCCAATGTAAAGATTTTTTAGAGTTCTTGTTTAACCTTCAGCTTGAGATAACCAGTGGTGATGGTTTCAGGAGAGAGGGAGTGATAGCATATTCAGAAGAAATACCGTATGCGAGCATTTGTAGCTATTACCATTAAATAGCCTGTGGTCAACCTAAAACATACACAAGGTTGGGATGACATTTTTTGTGGAATTTGATTCCAAGGATCTTTACGGTATGATAAGTACATGATCCAAAATGACATATTATGGAGATATTCTGAGCTGGGGCAAACACAGATCTCATGCAAAGGGTGATAGGCAAAACTGCATCCAACACAGAAGGAGCAAGAAATAACAAATATACGAAAGAATTTTAAACTCTGTCTTCCAATAGTACAGCATTGTATTGTGACATTCATCAGAGAATCATCATCTTCTCAAGCTTCTTCCAATTTTCTGCAGCCTATTTGAATAGGTCCACTTCTATTAGGACAGAATTTAATGGACAAGTAGAGTTTTTGTTCTGTCTGCATCAGCGCTGCCGAAAGAATATTTGTAGAAGTCTTGAACTCTGAGTTCCTTTATCTGTAGATATCATTCATTTGCTTAGGAGGCACATGCCACTCATTAAGGTTAGTGTTTCAAATACCACTAGGAAAGAATTTTCAGAATTGAGGATTAAGGGAAGTTGATTTTTTTGGCTTTGTTGCTTTTATTGCATAAAAATCCTTAATAGTTTTTATGAGGGATACCTGTTATAAATAAGCCAAGGTCTGGAATAAATAAGGTCCAGCGACTCGCAGTTATAAACTTACATTTAGTTAGGCAGGAACAAAAAATGCTTGCAACCTGCAGCGCTGAGATGCAGGGAGCTGCGAGCACAGGACTGCAGAGTGTTGATGCCTACTAGAGCTGAGCAGGGGCGAATCGAAGGGAGAAAGCAGATTCTAATACCGAAAGTTGCAGTCTAGGTTGGTTTTTTAGAATGCCTAGTTTGTGCTTAATTACAGCTTAACTCTTGATTGTGTAAGTGTGGCACTTTCATAATAAACGCAGACTGTCTGGGTTCATCTAGAAACTATCTTACACATTCGGTTCATTTTATTCACGGGGACGTTTTTTATGTCATCTGCTGAGTGGGTTTGGTGCTTTTCCCCCTTTTTTCCCAAATTTAGCTCGAGTGCTTTGCAAGGAAAGAAGAGCAAACAGACACCAAGAGAACCAAGTTGTTCTTTGTGGGAAGTGTGTCTACAAGATTTGTCTTAAATCTTTGAATATTTTATTTTTATAACCAAAAAATCTCAAAGCTTGAGGAACACGTTTTTCTGGCTGTATTCTTTATCTGCAAAGTTGTTCAGATTCTTTACTTAAAAAATTTTTCTCTTTTAATAAATGGACAGGAATGGATTGGTCAATGCTAACATTTAAGACTTTACTTAATGCTCCAGTCACATGAAAGATGATGTGTGACTCAAAGCAGTATGGACATCACAATGTTGACCTTTTCTTCAGGATACCTCAAAGAGAAATTATGTGAATGCCAATGGTGACAATGTTGTTATGTTATTGTTATTAATTTCTGTAGATGTACTCTAAAGTGACCTATTCCTGGGAATCTCCCTTGATTAGTACATTGCCGGTGCGTTGTTTAACAGGGGCTATATACTATTGATATACTTTGTTATCTGTGTAAATGTGTTTCGTATAGCTGTTAGTACATTACCTGCCTGTGAAGTACTATCTGAAGAAAATATTACTTACTTTTACTTTTCTTGTTCAGTATTATCTATATAGAGATGATATATAGAGAGATATGTATGTGTGCATACATATATACGCATATATACAGACATACACACAGTATGGTCTGTGTTTGTGTGGGCCATGAGAATTGTGGAGATGGTTGTTTATTCACACTTCAACTACTTCCTATAAACTGATTACAATTTAAAAGCTCATTGTAATATAAAATATGCTTATGATCTTCCAATTGAAAGCCAGTCTGACATATGGTGATATCTTGCTAATAGATGGTGTATGACACATGTTCAAACATAAAAACATACCATTTAAAAAATGGCACTCAACATTACTGACAATGTTAAATGATGCAACCCCATCAGTTTTGAATCCAGTTAGACTTTATCATCATTTATAATTCATTTGAATTCCTCTTAAACTCTGCTTCAAGCATCTCCTAGGTGTTTAGACTGCAGAAAGATAAAATGCATAGATGTATATTGCTGTCTAATAAATCTCTTTCATGTTTTTCACTTGCAGAGACAGAGGAGCCTGACCTTGGAAAAAGGGCTGTAATCTCTAGTGTCTTTATAGAGATGAGGAAGCAGCTTTGACAAGTAGAAGTTAAACCCTAGATGGTCCAGGACTATCTAGCCATTGCTTAATCTTCTTAATATGGTAAGACAAATCCCATTCTTCATTTTTATATTAGCATATTTCAATTTTATTACAGTTTTCAACTTTAAGCAGAGCTGTAGAAGCTTGGATAGAAATTGCCAGGTGAGCACACACATTAGAGAGAAAAAGAACTCCTCAGCTGAGCGAGCTCATGAGTTTCAGAAAGCTTATTTTGAATGACTGTGAGTGAGGGAAAAATGAGGGCATTGAGCAAGCCCACATAAACTACTGCAGAGACAATATAATAAGGAGTATAAAAATGAGAATTAATTACCTATTAACAATAAAGTACATTTATTCTGGGTACAACTTGCTGTCAAGATAGGGTTTCTAAGTGGGCACAGGCTTAGAAACATCCACTGTTTGATTTTTACCTGCATCAGCAGCAAGTTTCATATTTTTGGGAGGCAGGATAATGAGTATCCCCGTTGTTTTCTGAAAAGGAACACATAATGTCAAGTTTAATCTTGTGAGGTGGCCTGCCTGTTATTATAGTCTGTTACAGTGCACAGAGACTGACCAGAAGGATTTCACGTTTGAAAACTATTTCTGGAACTGCAGCTCTCTTCTTTCCCACATCTCTTTTTCGTTTCTTTCTCTCAAACTAATATAATAGATATTATTCTGTATTTGAAGAAATTCCCTGCCACTGAGTGGGTTTCACATGCCAGTAAAGCAGTCAAATAACTGAATCGTGGTTGAAGTTGGCCAGATTAATTATGGACATAAATATACTTTCAACAACCGATGCCTTTATTTGAAGAATGGTTATATATTTTATGGTTAGCTTTAAAACATGTTTAACTCCTTTTGCAAACATAGGTACAGAGAGTCTATAGCGTCTGCTTAGTGTATGCGTTGGATATTTAAAATTTGTAATTTGAGCTGTATAGTTTGTCCCCATATGTCACTGTTTGTGGTTGCTATCATTAGATTATATGACATTTTCTAGGAAACTGTTCACTTCTGGGTTCGTTTTCTTCAGTAAACAATTATTTGTCTGTGGTAAAACAAGCAAAATCTACTAATAAACTCACAATTCATATTTTCAAAATTTGTATGAAAACTCACACAATGAGTAATAATATATCATAAACAGTCCAAATTAAAATTGATTCTGCTCAAGTGAGTTGTTCTGAAGACATTTCACATGTTTCACTAGCTCTAACATTAACAATCCCATGTGGAAATAAGATTTTTAAAAAGCGACAGATTTTGCAATCCGGATCAAAGCACCCCAAATCAAGCTTTGTACCTTCACTGTAAGGATGTCACTGATATTTGGGAAGCTGAATTTTGAAGGGAGGATTTTCAATCTAGCTGCTCACATATAGATTCTATTCAACATGCTTATAAATAACCTTGGAAAGGAGTGATTAGATATGAGATACAGCCTACTATTGATCAAATATTTTTGAATACTCAGAAGTAAAGCTGATTTTAAAGAAGTAAAACATGATTTTTATATAGGCTGAATGTGGATGAAATTCAGTTTTCCGTAAATGCAAAGGAATGCGTGTATTTAAATATGCATTTTGACTTAGTAGTTAGTATTCAGGAAGGAGATTTTAGCGTTGTTGTTGATTAGTTTCAGTAAAACTGTTGTCTCAATGTTAGTTAAAGAGGAAAGTACAGTTTTACAAAAAATCTGGGAAAAAAAAAGAAAAAAATGCGTACAATCCTTTTGAAATCTAGGTTGTATTGGTATTTTGACTATCACAGACAAGACTGGTAAAACTCCTCAAAGGAACTGGAAGAGCTATAAAGGCATGGGAAGGGTTTCTTGTTGAGGACCAATTAAATGACTATATACCTTGTCCTTGGAAAAGAGAGGGACTAGGGTTGTGTCAAGGTCTAATAAATTATGTAGGAAGGTAAGATTTTTTTATTATTCTTAGAAACGTAAGGATGAAGGTGTACTGAATAAAATAATCAGGCAGCAATTTTAAAATGAACAAAAGGAAATGATTGTTTCATAAACGTGTAATTAAATTGTGGAATTCCTTGTCAGACGGTGTGATGGAAATCTGAAATGTGAATAGGCTGAAATAGAATTTGATTGCTTCATGCTGTAATGAACAGGTCTTAGTTTTGTTGAATTTTAAGAACATGCAGTCTTCAGATATAATTCCTACCTCTTCTTTCAGATATAATAACCTGCTGGAAGGGTATACCATTCTGTATTTTACTATTTCTTATAGTATTTCCCAACTGTGGACCTTTATTCAAGCAAACATTGTGATCTTCATTGTGATTAATTTGTGAACCAAATTATGTTATCACTATAAACAGTTTCTCTATGAAGTGTGATATTAAACACTTGCATGTGTTTACACTTTAATCTTGTGAAATGCACCTGCAAGACGTCCATGCTAAAACGTGCTGTGCTTGAAAAGAAAACTCATCAATGGTCCATGTGCTTTCTCAGTATATTGCGCACATGAGCTTTGCTGCACACTCAATATTTTCTAATGTAGAGGCTGGATTTTGCTGCTGTGTGGTTGCTATTGCTTTTGTTCAGAAAATTTGCTTCTAGTAATACAGTCACAACAGCTGTCATCTTGAACTTTGGGCTAACAATTTTATGTAAATGGAAATAAAAAACAAAGAATAGCATCAAGTGTCTCTTTTCGTTTTTGGAGTCTGTACCCCTTACAGCGTTCTGTTACCAAGTTGCAGATCAGTCTTCAGTCAGCAGCTGAAATTTACCTCCTTTCGTGAACTCATGTTTCCTTTACTGTGAAGAAGCAATTTAAATGATATTGCAATGCACCTGCTGCTAGTGATTTTTAGGGTGTATGTAGCCTGTTTCACTCTATTTGCTTACCAATTTCAGGACCAATTAATTAGTTTAAGGATTTATTTTCTCTTCTTTGCATTTGTGATCTGTAATAGATGTTCTGTTGCTTTGTGGTAAATTATTTAAGTTTGTGGATGTATGTCAGGTGTTTCAGATTACAGGATTCCTTTACTTGTCAAAAGGAGTTCTAGGGAATGGAGGAAAAGGGGCTAATAAAGAAATAAGGTAACAAAAAACAGAGGAGAAAAAGAAATTCACTGGAATTTGAAATAGCCCTTTTAAGAAAATGTATTGTCAGCAAATTCTACAGGTTTTTTAGTACAGAATGAGGAAGAAACATATTTCAGAAATACAGGATGCATTCCGATTCCTAAAGCCTTCCTTTCTACTTTGGCTTAAATTGACATGACTGGCATGTTTTCCTCATACCAAAATTCCTGGAAAGCAAAGAAGGGTGCAGCTGGTCCCTGGCTAGTTCATTGCTAAGGGGAAATCTTAATTAAAGCTACCTTCTTTATGAGTTACTGTGTCCTTAGAATGGATCAGATGTTACATAGAATATTCCATGTCAGGGACAACTTCAGAGAACACTGGGCAGGGAACACAAGTTCTTTGGAGAATGAGATATTTTTAAAATAGATGGTGATACAACAGAGTTTTGAAAATTTGGCCCTTGCTTGGATTTGCAATGGTTTTGGGCACTCTGCCTGTAACTGTACACTTGCATCCTGGAATTTTTGCCAGTCACCCCTGCTGCTTGATAGTGATAACATCCAGACATGCTTCTGCCAAGTCCCACAAGATTCCTCGTTGCTCTAGGCTCAAAGATTTAAACCAGATAAAAAGCAACCATGAGAACCGCAGAGCATGAAAAGAACCCTAAATATTGGGAAGAAAGTACTGACTTGTCACAAGCCACAGCACTCTTGGCACCATACAAGTGATGTAGCACCAATAGATATCAGCTGAGAGCAAGAACAAGCTGGTGATGCATGCTTCAGCTTCTGGTGGAACACTGTAGCTCTATTGATAACTTAAGCAAAATGTTGCATTGACTCAAAACCAGTATTTTGCAATATTGCAACGTGCAGTATTTCAAGCTGGGATAATTCTGCTTGAAATTTGTATATATTTTAATTTTCCCCATGAGAAAATAAAAAAATGTTGATCAAACCATTCCTTTGCATAGAATACTCAAACTGCACTTTTAGTAATTGGTTGTATTAGAAAAATGCTTAATTTGGTACCCAGGAGTTTGAGATTAATATCCTTGACTAAAATTGTCTCATTCATCTAAACAAATATTCTTTCCTTCTGTAAGTCCCTTGCAGGCTGTTCACATTGGCTCAGGCTTAGTGTTGACATAAATGAATAAACAGTGCTTTTATAGGCTTTCTGAATTTATAAACCATTGATTTCTATGGTAAAGAACCCTTTTTCCATAACCAAATCATAGGGTTGAAGAGCTTTCAGTAATATTTTCATATTTTGCTAGAAAGCTTTACAAAATCTTCACTCCTGCATAGATCCTAACTGTTGCAGGATCCCTTCTGTGGACGGCCCAGAGTCATGATCATACACCAATATGGTTAGAAGATCATGCTCCGTTTATTACAAACAACACACAGGTTATATAGCGGAATGTGGTGTGACACGACTACATTCTACAATTGGCTTGCTTAGCGTAAACACACTCTCGTGGGCTATAGTGATAGGGCAGCGCTAGCAGACCACAGGTAATAAGCTCATCCCTTTAGTCTCCTCATTGCGGTCATCGGAGAGGCATCCAGGAGGCGTGCATCTTGGCAGGCAATCAATCTACATTTCCTTTTAAGGCCATTGAGATAACTTGAAGGACAAAAGTAATCTAGTTGGTAACCTTGTGCTCTGGGGCCCAAACAGGGATTGTCCATACCCGAGAGAATATTATGGCCAGTCTCGGAAAGGAATTCCTCCACATCTAACTAAAAAGATTTATATTAAGCATGAATGTGTGGCCCATCTGTTGTTTCTATTCGTGGGTACCTAGCAGTGTCTAGAAAGTCTAGTTATTTATTTTCAAATGCATTTTGCTCTTCCTTGGGCCTTTTCAGTCTCAGCTATTTCTTAAGTACTGCAGCTAATGTATTTGGAAAACTTGTCTCATTATGCTGGAATGGTCAACTAAATCACACAACTGTCAGGACAACTGGGTGAAGAGATAATTTTATTGTATACCTATATTTTTCCAGATACCATTGTCTTATGCTGAGAAACAAGTGAGTCCAGGCAAAAATACAAACAGATGATGCTATTTCTATGATGTTTGTTAATGGTATCTGCTGGAATACTTTGCATGTATTTTACAAATAAGAAATATGCAATCATTCTCAGAAATACTTCAGTAGCCATTCTGTAACTCAATGAAACGAAACCTGCAGTGTTTTCATCTGTTTTTAATGAATATATTCATGTCTTCATAAAAACAAATGTAGTAGGATTTTTCTGACACTATTAACTCTTGTGAGAATATGCTACGTATCAGCAAACTCGGAGGAAATTGGAGGGAGAAAATAGTTACATTTTTAATTTATTCAGATAATTTTGAATTCTCAAAGTTATTTTATCAGTTTGGCAGTGCATTAAAATATTTTCCTCTTTCTTCTAGAAAATATTTGCATATTTGAAAATGTATGTCTGCTCAGATATAATTACTCGTGCCTGTATTTAACTGTTCTCAGTATTTGCAAGGTCAGGCCAACCGCAATATTCAAGGACTCGAGAATCACATTCTGATTTGCGCCACAGCAGTGTCATAAGACTTACCACAGTCTTAACCTGTGGTAAGATATGACACTTCAGTGATTTTTCTTTGACTGTATTTTTGAGAACAGAATATGACTTTTATTATTACACCAAATACAATTTTGTATGTTAAAAAAGAAAAAAAAAAAAAACCAAGCTCAACCTACTTTGGAACCATCATTTAGGCCAAAATTCATTAAAAAGAAATTCCACAGAAAAGTCCTATTGGCATTTCAGGCACAGACTGTAACTGAAAGATGCTTTTATATACAGATTCATACCAAGAGCTTTCTGTCCAGCAGGTGACTTTCTACATTAGAAGGTTTATAGAAGTGGACATTGTAATAGGATGAACAACCTTGATAAAACACTTTGATTCTTATCTTTGAAATTTTTTCCCTTTTACATTTGCCTTAGCTGGTGCTGCTGCAGTGAAGGGGATGTCAATGCTCCCATTGTAAACTCTTTTCATGCGGTTTTATGACTTCATGGTAAAAAAATAGCTTTTGTCTGAAATACAACAGAATTTTTTTTTTTAAATAACTCTTTGTTCAGTTAAATAGTGAACATTAACTTGAAAAAACACATTTATTGTAAATGAAATGGCAATCTTTAGCTAAGTAATATCACCTCAGATTAATAAAAATGACAGTATTTTAAAAATCCAATTTTGTTTTCACAGTTAAGGTTGTTTGTTTGATTACCTTTTTTGCATTGCACTTTGTTTAGACAGGGAAAATCAATGAAGTTAGTTTGAGTGGGCTAGTAATCATTTTCAGTCTCAGATTGTTAGTACCACAATATTTAAGATGCAGTAGCTGCAAGGTAAGCGTGATGAAAATAACTGCATGTATTGAAATTTTCTGAAAAGATCTAATGTTACATCCATCAATTTTTGGTTGCATCTACGTGTCACAACCCAGCAGCGTTCACCGGCTCAGTACTGATTTCTGCACTCTTGCCTGTGGGTCTTGCTGCAAAGAGCCAAGCTTTTGAAGATGCTATCTGCAGTTCTTCCTTTTGCCCAGTGATTCTGAGAGTCTGTTTTCACAAACAAGAGCTAGAAGATGAGTGAGCTGGGAATTCAGAGGGGTGAGCTCCTTTACCTGCCCACCTTGTCTTATTTCCTTGCAAGCCCAGGCTTTGCCCTTTCCTGTTGCCTGACTTGTGGTAGTGAATCTGACTTGTTTTTTGAGTTCTCCTGGCTTTTGGGTTTATGTTCTAAGCAGTGACTTTGCTGTCGTGTAGCTTTGCAAAAATACGTTGTAATGGAAATGTCAGTCACTTCTGTCACAGCAGCCTCAGTGCTGTAACAAATAACCTTCTGGGTGGAGATATGAATTTAGTGTTAACGGGTTTTATTTGGGGTAGCAGCAATAGAGAATGATGCTTCCTTTTAAATCTTGAGGTTTTGAAAGTGCTTTTGTTATTAGACAGAGGGCTGACTGAGGCATCAAGTTTTAAAGGCTTTTTCTTGTGAACCTACTGTAAGAGTTCAGGACTCGGGAAAAGACGCGTCAAGGGAGCAGAGGTAGCTTGGAGCTCTTTGGGCAGTCAAATGCAACTCCCTTGTGGAACAGATTAGCATATGGGAGGGGGTTTGCTTTTCCAGTGAATGCTGAGAAACCGATTCATTTTTCTCTCCTTGGTGAAAACACAGCAGAACAAAGGCCTGTATTTACTCTTTCTTTAATACTCTGCAACTTAGATTGTCAATGTCTTGTGAGCTGCTTGTTTTCTTTATGTGCTAGTTTGTGCAAGGTATGCATTGTGAAATACAGGAGTGAGCCACTAAATACTTAGCAATTTATTACTAAATAAGTATTTTATTCTTGATTATGCTGTTTTCCCCTTGTTTACAAAACAATTAACAACTGTTGTGTAATTCACTTAAGATGGTTATGCTGGAGTTACCAAATACCTTTCTCTGTTGGAGCAAGCCCTATCAAAGGGTAACAGGGATAGTATAAGGAATAGCCTGCAAGCATTTGCAAGGACAGGATCTAATACAGCATGAAATTGTGTCACTTCTATTGTTTGCATACAGGAGCCATTAGATTTGACTTTGAAGTGTTTTAAGAAGAGATTTTAAAAATGCCTATCTCAGTTTATTGAAAACTGTCCTTATTTGAAATGTGTAGACTGAATATATTGCTTTTGTAATTCAAAACACTAGGCAAATCTGGTTTGTTTTGTGTTAGGAAATATTAGAACCATACAAAAGTGATATGAAAGCTTTAACTGGAAAAGGTTTAGATTTGTGATGCAAATGAATTCATGAAAATGATCCACTAGCAGTAGATGAATAATGGAGCTAGGTTATTGGAAAGTAAAGATAATAGCAGTATCTCTGGGATCTCATTGTTCAAGAACTGCCTATAAATATAGTGCATTGTTGCTCAAGCGTTACCAGATTATCTCCGTATTGCTCAAATTTATGTGAAATACTTTTCAGTATCTCTGGAAAAACGGTATGAGAGGACCTGGCTGTTTTGAGGCTTGGTTGTTCATATTTACCATGTACAATGAAGACTGAAAAAATTATCAGAGTTGCATTGCTAGAGTCAAGTAACATGGTTATCCAAAACTGACCTTGAGACATATCATCTTTCCTATTCATTTCCTTCAAATATGTTGTAATTAATCAGGAAATTGAATTCAATTGTGAAATGAAATAAGTGAAGAGAGAAGCCTCCTTTGTATGTAGCCTCTGCAATGTCTGATACCCTGCTGACCTCTTGATATTACTTAAGTGAAAACTGTTCTTTCATTTACAAACCCTACTTCTTATTCATGCATTTTGAAGGAAAGGTTGAAGAGTGTGTTGGGCCCTACCTACCAAGTACAGCCAGGAGGGACTGTGATAGTAGCCAGGAGTGAGAATCTCAAAGCACAGCGGTTGTCCCTCTTGCCTTTGTCTGAAGAGGAACAGCTGGGGCACTATCCCTCTTCCAATGACTGCTTTATGAAAAATTAAATTATGGTAGAGGCTGAGATGTTCATACATGCAGATAAATGCCCTGACTTCTTTCTCTTGCTGTAGTCCATATGCTCTAAACTTCTCCGTTGTGTAGTGAGATGATTGCAGTACAATTGTCTCCAACCAGAGACAGCCCGTAACTGAGTAGCCAGGATTTTCTTTTCCTGATAAGACGTGCAGTAGTATGTCCTTCAGGAGAGAAAATAAGTACATGTTAATTTTCTATACTCATCTAGATGATCATTTTAACTACAGAATTATTGAACAGGAGTGCGCTCAGTAAACCCTTTTCTCCTTAACAGGCTGTTGTTTTTTTTTTTTTTTTAAAGAAAAGCATGAGTTTTACTTAGTTTTTCAAAGAGATACTGCTTTCAGGGAGGAACTTCAGAGAGTATACTGCAAATGAAGCCTCTCTTCAGCCATCAGTGAAGTCCAGTTGAAGACCCACGTGATTTCAACCTTTACCTTTTGCCGAGTTTCTCATGTCGAGTGCAGACAACTCTGCTGTACTGAGTGTTTTGTGCTTGACATGGGCCATTGCAACAAACTAGGTTTGGATTTAATGATGGGAGATGGCTCTTAATGGTTAGTACTCACAGAATTTATTTTTATGATATTCTGCTCTTTTTCAGTATAGCACTACATGCAAGGGCATTTATTCTTTCCCGATATGATTAGGTGAGTTCTCCATCTTCAGTGAGGCCGAAACTGCAGATATTTTGGGCTGCGTATGTGAGCCTGTATCCTTTAGGGAATAAAGTGTAAGAGTCTGTAAAAGCTCCAGCTAATGAGCAGTAAATTATCTGGCAAGTTATTGTCGTTTTCCCTTGGTTTATTCTTAGGCTACCAAACTTAGTTTAGATTATGAATGGAGAAGAACAGATTCCCTTGACTCTCTTGCACCCTCTCTATGCTTCTCTGATACAGAAGGCTTAGCATTGAATACAGTTCTCCCTGTTTCAAAATGAAATATTGGCCACTCTGTCAGTAGGGAAAACATCAGAGATCGTGTGAGAGTTTCTTTTGATAATTTTGCTTTAGTATGTGTCTATGGGAGAACAGAATTTTTGAGGCAGCTGGGTATTCTCCAGCTTCTGAAATCTTGCTGTTATCAGCCATCAGTAAAGTCAACACTTACTGTATCTCTGGTAATGCTTCACATTCTAATCTTGTTCCTGGTTTTCAGGGACTTAATTGTCCTGAAAAAAATTGAAGAGGTTGAAGCAGGTGGATGTTTCCTTTTTAAACCAACAAGAGAATAAACAATGTAACCAAACTGTTAAAGTAAGAGAATGCCTTCACCTCATGAGGTGAAAGTGTTACAACGATACAGACTGTATGCAATAGAGAGTTAAGGTAACATCATCTTACTGCTTGATTACCTCTACCTGACTCCCTCTAACTGACTTCATTTTAATTATTGTCTCCTTCCCTCTTCACTTTAACATCAAATTTCTGTTTCAGTAATTATTTACAAATATTTCAGTGTTCCTGCAATGTATCAGTTTGGCTATACTGGAAGTATTTTATTTATCCATAGATGAAGTATAATAGAGACAGTTGAACAACTTGTGGTATGAAAAGGTACTGGTTTCTCAGTCCATTATAGTTTTAGCTTTCTTCTTCAGGCTGTGTACCAGTAATGCTGGCGTGTGTTGGGTTTTTTTTGTGTATTTGTGTGTTGTTTTTTTTTAAACATATCTACCTATGTGTTGCTCTATCATGCTGCACATCATGACTCCCAGGCCATCTGATAATGACGTTTGACTTATGTCAACTTCAGCACACTTTCAAGTGAGCATTCCAGAAAACAAAACATCATCTCCCAAAGTTGATGAATTCTGTTTATAGCTACATCATAATCTTACATTAAGTAGTGTTTTAAACTACTAAAATTTTTACTAGGAGGGGGCAACACAATTTTTTTTAGATGGAAATCTCTTTATGGCTCTACTTCAGTCAGCAGTTCTATTCTCTCCTGGTGCAGAAATGCCAATTTAGGGCTCCTTGTTTCCCCTTCTCTAAAACATGATTGTCGATGAGTTGTATGGCTTTAGTAACCCAGCAGAAAACCATAGAGATAATTCAAGAAGAAGCCAGAATGCTACTGGCCCAGAAAGCACTCCGTGAGCTGAACAGTTTCACTTAATTGTTTATCCTTCCCTCTCTCCATCTTAGACTTACCATAAAGTGCTTTGATGTGTAGAGCGTTTCAGAGGAGTTAAGGCATGCCAAAAGTGAAATACAAAAGGGTATGCTTAGAACCTGTGTACAGAAATGACTTTCTTACAGTTTTGAAGGCTTGTTAGAGGTTCTGCAAATACCTGTTCCTTATTCTTGTCTCAATATTATAGAACATAAAATAGCCAGGATCAATAGGCTGTACTATGAACCTGATTGTTCACTGAATGCCGTAATATGTAAGGGTTTTATATTTGGTCTTACAGTTTTAATATATAGCCAGAAAAAGTTAATTTAGTTCAAGTGCTAAAAATACCCATATCCTTAGCTGTTATTAAAACGTGGTATAAAAAAAATGAACACATGGAAAAAACAATGCCATGTTAATGCACCAGTCATATGTTATTTAGAATAATTTCATTTATTTCAATGCTTATCTTTTAATAAGTCTTTCGCTATATCTGATGCAATAGGAGCCTGTGCATTATAGCTCAGCTTTGTATTTTAGTGATGCCGTTCATACAGAGCACATACTTGCTTACATCTTAGCCCCTATTTCTCTCTGTGTATGCTAAGGCAGAAGGACTTGTTGGGTTATTGTGTGATGAAATGCTGATATGTCTGTCTCGCAGATCTAGTTAAAATTGTAGGTTTATTACAGCATTCAGTAGATTAGATTAAAACATCATCATATAACAAACTGCAGTAACCATCTCCTTGGAATATCAAGCAAATGCAAATAAATGACATATTAGGTAGGTGTATGTGTAAAGAAAAAAATAATTTAAACAGTTTTCATCACCAATTGTGAAAGGAGAATAATGCTTTATGATATTTTAAATAATGCAGTTCTGAAACAGACCTTGCTGCCTCACTTGAAGCATAATCCATATAATGGCTATATTGCAGTGAGGATAAGATCATCTTATAAGTACCAGAAAAGTGCAATCTGCCATGGTTTCCCATTTTTTTCCCTTTTCCAGTTCCTTTTTTGAATCAGACATAAATAGACTCTCAGCAATAGTTTCTGTGCTGCATCAGAAGATAGATATTTTGTGTTAGTGAGAACAAAGACCTATAGGTAGTAATTGTTACTCTATCATGAACAGTTAGCAAAGAGCATCTCATTCCTCCAAAAACAACAACAAAAAAGAGGTTATTTTCACATACCCTTGCAAACAAGAATCATCCTAAACTATGTATTTTAATAGGGAAAATAGTAGCATATTTAATTAGAAAGCCATTTACCTCAATGATGAAAGATTTTTTTATAACGTTAAAAAGCACTAGTGTTGATAAAGACAGGTTTAGAAAGCAAGTAATGTTCCCTCTCTCTCAATTATGACATTTATTAATATTTTAGAAGCCAAGGAGCATGTCTATAAAAATTAAGTATTGTAAGAAAGCAGTACTCTACCAAGTGCTTCCTAAACTGGACATTTTGTCTAACTATGTATGGTCTGACTGTGCCATTTATTTGGGGCAAAACAAAAAAATTCTTGGTTTAACTTTTACAGAAATTGTAGTTTGTTTCAGATTTCTGTCATTACTTGTGACTAAATTCTAGCCTATTTCACTAAAAACTTTTCTGTGCATTAGGGCTAAAAAGTGTGTAAATGTTCCCCAGCCATTGTCTTAATTTCCACAGATTTTTCTGTTCTACTAGAGATGTAACTTCTCCCTTATTCCATTCAGGATTTTATTAGGTCGTTTTATTTCTACTGCTGCATCCTTTTCCAGCAATTGGTAAGAGGTGGGATGTTGGATAGACATGCTTTGCTCAGGATCTGAATTCTGGCCAGAGCCTCAACATAACAAAATAATTGACTCAAAACCAGCTTGGACCAATGACTCTGAAAGATGCAGTTCCCCATCTGTGACTCCACTTCTGTTTCTTGTTTTCTTCCAGTTAAAACGCCTTCTGAGGAGATGAATCATAGGGGAGCTATCCCTTATACATCATCTACACTGTTCAGTACTTAATACCAAATCTATGACAGATATGAAGCTATATGTCCTAAAGAAGGTAAATGAAACATGGAAACAGCACATTTCCTTTTCTAGTTTGCAAAACCAAGCAAATGGGCTTTGCGTAAGAATTATTTGACATGTTCATAAATACAGAGAGGTGCCTTGTTACTTTAACTGTTTTAATTTTCCACTCTTTCTAAGATGATCCTTCTTTTTGTAGGCTCCTTTCTTGAAATGGCAATTGAACAGTGAGTGAGTTCTTGGCCTCTTGTAGTGAAAACAAAAGCCCTGTTTATTTCAGTGTCACTCACCATTCTCTCCTATTTCTTGAGCTGACAGCCAAACTTCAGAAGCCTGTGGCATTCCACACTGCAGATTTCTTGGCTTTTTGTGACTGTCGCTGGTTCAACCTGAGAAGTGAAGAATCAACCCTACAGAAATTTTCTTGCAGTGACCTACTGGGGAAATAACCCAGGAGCTGGACCAGAAGTTCTTTATATTGGAGATGTTTCTTGATACTGGGGAAGAAAAGGCATAAGTGGAGACGGGTGACTCATTAGGATTTGAAATCCTTCCCTTACTTTCTGTTTAATAGGAATAATATCACTACTGCTAGTGACTTAGATTTCTAAGGGACATACTTTTGCTGATATGAATCATCTTGTATCCTTTCAGCAGCCTGCAGTATTCTCTACGTTTTGGAATATTATAAACAAAATCTCCCAAACTTCTTTAAATGGAAGGATCTTTTAACGTCTGTTGTACTCTAACTTCTTTAGTTATTTAGACCAAAAAAAGAAAAAAAGTCTGCTAAAATTGTGATGTCTCATTGAGTGATGTGAAACTCTTGGTTTCATAGCCTGTTTCCGCTTATTCTATCTTTATTGATACTGATGAACTGAATTGCCTGCCAAGCCCATCTGAAACTGCTGTGCTAGGAGCTGTACAGAGGATATCTTCGGCTTCAAGGAACTTGCAATAACTGTTTTGTTTATTGAAAAATGTACAGATGATATTACTCGCTCAAGATTATTCATCTGGTCAATGAAGAAGCTACATAATCTAGTTTCCGATTCAGCCTGATATTACGTAAATCATTCTGCTTAACCATTAACCATTTTGTTCCCTCCAAAAATGGCATATAATAAAAATAAACCTTTATTTGACCTTCTCAGTGGAAAGATCTCATTCACTACGAGTCTCCAGACTGGTGATGAAGACATAACTGTGCCTCTCCGAAGTCCTCCATCCACCATGTATTTTGTCTTTGAGTATTTAACTAATTTTCTCCTCACTGTGGCACTTACAGGCTAGGAATTGTGGAAATTAATAAACTTTGTGCTTATTTGCTGCTGTTCCTTGTTTTCATCTTACTACTGTGGCTGTATGATACAGCTTTCTTCTAGTCCCAAAGAAAGTATTTTCTGTCTTGTTTGCATAATTCTGTTTTAATCTTTTCTCTTGGTTAGTATTCCGTTTCTCGGTGGAGCTCTGTACCGCCTAATGGATTTCTGTCTGCAAAGGTGAATCAAACCTGTAGGTGAATATAGATTTGCGCTCAGCAACCCCTCCCTTGCTAACCTGGCTTTTCACCCCAATTTAATCACTATGGAAGACCAGTCTTACTCCCTACAATCTCAAAAAAAAAAAAAAGGCAGACATTTTTTGCATTAGCCCAGTTACCTTGCAAAGCAGGTTGATTTTTATTTCTTGAAGGGCATCACGAGCCTTCCACGATCTTGAGAAATCCCAACTTTAGCCATGGAAAGGATAAACCTATTGGTGCCTGAGGCAATACAAGTGAAGAACTCACCAAACTCAAATGTTTATACTTTTGGGAATATATCCTAACCACCGTAATTTCACAAGATGATTCAGTTGCCCCGTGGCTTGTTTATAAAATGTTAAAATGTTAAACACAATTACCATAAGCATCCTAATCTCTCAAGAGACTCTTTGCTCATAGTATTGCTTAGAGCCTGTGTAAAATAGTCTGGAGTATTTTATCTTTTTTATTTTTGTTTGCTTTTATTTTTTTGAGACTGAATGGGAAAGGAAATCTCAAAGATAAAGTATTTTCTTTATTCTTGCAGGCTACTGCACTCTGCTAGTGAAGCTGTAGTAGACTGGCTCTATCCTGGAACAACATGATACAATTTGGGTACCTGTGTGTGGTTTTAGTTGTATGCGGTATTTGGTTTTTATCACCACATGAGAACATTGTAATGTGGGCTGTATGGGACTATTTCTTGTCATCAGATAGAAAAGGAAGCTGTCAGTTTGTTTCTTGAGTAGACGATGATGCTAGGACAATGTAAAACTAGTGTTCTGTTTGCTGCAGTAGTGGTCTGTGTCTGCCTAGGAAGTCTCAGAAACTAGGTGAGGTTTTCATTTGTTTTTTTTTAAGACTTGAATAGTTTGTGACCTGGTCCTGGGAGAATTTTTTTCTTGTATGATACTGTTTCATTTATAGTCAAACAAGGAACAAATGCTACAGCTTCACCCCTGAATGTATGGCAGGTGGGTAAGAAGATATATCTGTGAAGAGTCCTTCATATTAGAACTCCTTTTTCCTTTGATGGACCTGCTGGCATTCTTTAACTGCCCTTTTAGTTTCCTAAATTTCAGTGGTGATGCTGGTCTTGAGCGATTAAAATCACTGGATGAAAGGAGGAGTGATTATGGTGGGGTTTACCAAGGCAGCAAATGTGACATTGAAGTAAAGATGATTTTAGGTTTAGTCATCTACTGTTTGACTGATGTTAAAATATCTGGAGTGTGTTTGATACTTACTAGTCTTTCAACAGTTTCACTTTTCTTGTGATATGTGCATCACTGATGGCTAGCTGAAGAGGGTCATCTTTCTAATTGGGACTTGTAGACTGATGATGGTAATTCACCTATGGACTCTCACACTTAATGGTGCAAAAAAGAGTTGTTTTAATGGATAGGCACTAAAAAGAACTTTGTAGCCCCTCATCTTTGTGGAAGACTGTCAGCTTAGGAATTCAGTGTAAGCTAAGTCTATTTGTTTATTTTTATCTGTTCAGATAAAGAGTTAGGAATAAAGAAGTCATCTCCATGAAATCTCACAAGTGAGAGCTTAATGTCTATCACAAATATGATGCAGATTCAAGTCACATTGGACATTGTATTTTTATAGAAAGAAGGTCAAGTTAAACATAGCTAGATGTAAAGGTGATTTGTCAGCAATAGAAACTTTTTCTTAGTCTTCAGTGAGTTTTAGGCTCATCTTTTTCTGGATTTGCTGTGTTCAACAGCAGAGGCAATGAAACCTTGAATAGTCTTAAAAATTCAAGGAAATGTTTCTCACTATTTTTATCCAATAAAAAATGAGTTTTGAGTGCTAAGATCATGTGTGAACAGAAAAGCACACAATTACAAGAAAAAAAAACAACCATAGACCTGAAGGAAAGCTTTATCTAAGTAACTACCTCTAATAATTTTTTATGGATGGTAGCACTGTTTGCTGAAAAGGAGTTCTGTTTCTGAGCTTTGAGGAGAAAATGTTTAAATAAGGATTTGTATGAAAAGTAGGACAAGACACGGCAAATTGCAAAGGATGTTAGAAACCATGGAGAAAGAAGACATTGGGAAAATAGGAACAGCGGAAATGAAATAGGGGCAGAGGCAAGTTTGTTCTTCAGCTCCTCCTCCATATAGTTTTTGGTAATAATCTTTTCAGTGTAAGAACATCTAGTAAAGGGAACAAAGACATTAAGACCTCTGCTGTTCACACTGATAGATAATGTGTTTTTTGGTGAGGGTGCAGGACATATCAGCAATATGTCACCACACAGAAACTGAAGAATTGGAGTTTGATCTTTGTGTTATTCTCATACATAATGAGAATAATTTCATTATTCTCATGAAAATAGTGATTTCATTCTGCTGTCACTAATTTCAATAGCAATTATTATCCTTTTAATTTGTGACTGATATTATGAACATAGCTGATGACATCTTAAAATCCTTTCCATTTGTTTCACTTAGGATTCTGCTGTTGATCTTTGTCTTCTGGCTTTTATTCTCGTATCTGCAACAAAAATATGCATTTTCATTCTTCTCGAATGAAGATTTATATGAAATGACTTTGGCTGTGACAACAACCAGATTGTAAATGAGATGTGACAAGGTCGAGGGTGGATATTCCGGTTTAATAACTGCAGTTAATCAATTGATCATTCACTCTATGTCCCTAGGGAAAATGGTACATTATATGGATGTAGTTGCCTTATTTTATGATCTGTTGCATTACCCTTGGGGAAGTTCAGGTTCTTCTATGTGATAATCATCTGCTCAGAAGTGACAGTGAATTCAAAATACCACCTTTGCAACTTCCCTAGATTGGTGGATTATCAGATTGGATGATATAGTCATGAGTCAATGTATGTGATCTATACCTCTGTTCTACCCAAAGAGAGTAAAAGAAGTTTTGTGGAGATTTTCTGAAAATTGACTATAATAGGGTAAGATAAAAAGTAGTCCATGTATAAGATTTCCTTTGTGATTACATACACTTAGTTATATGAACTGATGAATGCAGATAGAGAAATAAACTAGGTGGATAATTTAACAGAAAGTCTGTCCAGGTGTCTTTTTTTGCAGAAATCTTGATTTAGTCTGAATTACAGGTATCATTATGTGGTTTTTTTTCTCAATATTAAGCATGTTCTTTAGTCTAATTAATTCATCTTTGAAATTGAAAAGTGATTTCTTGCCATAAAATACTGAAACCCTGCAGGATGAACTGAAAAGTAAGACTTTTTTCCTGACAGTGAATATTTTGACCCTTTGTCACTAACTTTAAACCCCTAGTTGTTTTAACACAACACAGGTAGACTCTTTTGTTTGAATGAACCTTGTAGAAAACGGCGTGATTAAACAATTCTGTCTGTATGTATTGCCTGCAGACTATTTTCTTCTCATTTGTTTTTTCTACAGCTTTTTCCACAAATAACAAGATCTTTACCCCTTACTACAGCTTATCTATTCCTGCAGTTTTTTCCCTCACCTGGACTAATAATCCTCTATTTGCAGCACTGTCAGCATCCCCACAGTAACCAGCTGCGATGTCACAGGCAGCAGTGGATTATGATTCCTATTAAAGACTATATGAAATTTTAAAACCAGTGTAGTTTCATGACACAATGTACATATTAATGAGAAATTAGTCTTTTTGCTCATCTAGATAACAAAATTAAAACCCAATTGCTTTGAATGTCATGGTACATGAATAGAATGAAGAATTCATCTCATGGTGCCAGCAGTGTATTGTTGACAAGATGGTAACCTCAATTATTACAATGAGGAATTACTATTCTGTTGCTATTATTTAGCTCTGATTTTAATAGATTTAAAGGGTGGATACAAAGGTGAATTATAGACAACTATATTGCTTCAAAGAAGCAAAGATAATGTAGAGTATGGAAGAACTAATTCCAAACCATTTCAATTTAGTACTATTTTGTTTTCAGTAACACTAGCGGGTCTTGCGAAAGCAACTTGCAGTTATCTGCCCTTTAGTTGGGAGCACAATTCTGATTTTTTTTAGGATTTGTTTTCTCATGTCTTTTCATAAGGAGGATAGTGTGATTTGAAATATTAAACCATTCTGAACGTATGAGTTGGAAAATCTACACAAATAGCATTCCAGAGGGTGGTGTTCTCTTAGGGTAAAGTAAGAAAAGTATGTTAAGAATACTAAGAAAAGTATATAAAAATATTTCATTTTGTTCTTCCCTGCTTTTGTGGAATGTAAAGTCCAACTGACATTTGAAACTCTCACTCTAAAGTTAAACCCAACAAAGCGTTACTGTCACCTTTCAGTGAGGAGCTCAGAAATGTAAGGTATTATTCATGCTTTACCAGTTATTTTCCTCAAAAAGACTGAAAAGGAGGCCTGGAAGGCATTTTATTTGGTCAGTCTTCAGTGTCTTTTGATCTGATCAAGAATCAACTGATATTTTGTAACATGGCTTTCCAAAGAAGGAAAGAGAACAGTAATAATTGGGGAGCAAATAAAAGAAACCAGTCCAAAGCAGTGTTTACTGTTCTGGAGCCTTCCTTAAGCTTGGCATATTACCGCCAAGAAGTGGTCAGCATCATGAGTCATACTGTACGTGAGATAGTCTGGCAGATTCGATGCCAAATACTGTTTCTGTAAAATACGTACAATCGCCTCAACTGGTGAGCTATCAGATGTGTCAGTCAGATGTCTGTAGGGACGTCTTGACTGTGTGTTTCCTTCATTATAGCGGAAGCATCCAAATGTAGGGTAGCTGTTAGATTTAATGGAGAACTACCAAAACGCAGTATGTATGGTATGCTAATTAAAAAAAATATGGACCAGATGAGGTAATCAGAATAGTTCAATAATTTATTTGAACTAGGATTTTTGACTTCGTTTTTCCCTCGCCTGGACTAATAATCCTCTATTTGCAGCACTGTCAGCATCCCTACAGTAACCAGCCGCGATGTCACAGGCAGCAGTGGATTATGATTCCTATTAAAGACTATATGAAATTTAGTTCATATAGTTCATAAATTGAATCCTAGTTCAATTTATTTGAACTAGGATTTTTCCTAAAAAATTTTTTACTTCAATAATTTGAAATATGTATAACATGCTTGAAACACATACAGGTATGTACAGTAATTTGTGTTGGAATTATGTTTTTTTACAATCAAGAATGTGGTTTGGTCCAGGAGATCATGAATAAACTGAAATAATGGCAGACTGATTTTATTAGTTTAAGGAGACATTGTCAGGGAAACAATGGTAAGAACTAGCAATATAACTGTTGTGTAGAAAATCAGCCAGTGGAAGTGTGAAGGTTAGATTCATCATTTCTATGTGTAGAACACACCAACTTGTGGTATATTAGAAAGACTTACTGCTGTCTCAGATCAGAAACTTGCTACTTGGGAGCAGCAATTTCTCTAACTTGCAAAATGACTTACCTGTGTTACCATAGTATTTGCAGATATAAGAAAAATATCTGGAGTGAGAGTATAATTTGCAGAAAACAAGTTAGTTGATTATTTTAGCGCTTGGTTTTAGTTGCTTTGAAAGTTGAATGTGTCAATTCAGTGGTATGAAATTTTAACTCTGGAATTTTATTCCCAGCTATTCAGGGATAATTCATAGTTGTTGTCCTATCCTGTTAGTTAGATGTAATTCTTGGATACACTGTGAGATCCTGTTTCTACTTTCCTTGAGGTATGCAAATGCTACAGGCTATGCAGGTTTTATCTTCTTTTTTGAAACAAAGTGAAATGGTATTCAATTTCTTAAAGGATTTAAGAAAAACCTCATTAGGAAATTCTCTGTTTTTTTTCCCTTCCCTGCCACAAAAGAAGTGCTTTCCGTCCCCAGAAAATATCCTCTAGTCCATAATGAGTACTAGTACCAAAATCTGTTCTTTTTGTGTATGTAGGAAATGTCTTTTTCACCCACAGTTTGTTCAGAAGCAGCAAAACTGAACTAGCTTCAGTAAGATATTGTACATCTAGAAGACAAAACGACCACTGAATTAGACAGACTTTTTTGTGGTTTTGAATATATTTCAGTAGCCTATTAATTTCTCTGTCTTAAGTCTCTCTATGCTGGCTAACTGCTAAAAGACTTCCTTTAATTGCAGAGGCAATAAAGCTTCCATGTTTGTATAGGTTTTTTTCTTAGATGAGTCACTGCAGCTTCATTATTTTATTTTTATAACCCAAAATAACATTTTTGGATGTATATATTGACATGAAACCCACTTCAACATAATGTCTCTGAGGAGATTTTCATTGCCTCAGATACTTACCTGGATTATGGTATGTGCCTGTTTAACAGCATTTTTTTATACTCTATATATGTGTGTGTTACACTGCATGCAGCATAGTTGTTACAAACAGGTCACTTCCTTTGGTACAAAACTAACCATTATCCATGACCAACCAGAAGGTACTGTAAACGTAAGAAAATCCTGGATTTACTTCATATGAGAATGAGTTCATCTATGGTCATCACAAAATTTTCATTATTTTAAACTGTCTGTCATTTACCATTAACTAGGATATGCATAAGAACCATTCTTAACTACTTTGTGGTGTTTTCAATTAAGTTGTTCTTAGATCAAATCAATAATGGTAGGATTTGTTTGATCTGCAAAACTGCCTTCCCCATATGGATTGAGATGAGATTATCCCACCAGGGGTTTAGTATCCGGGAAATTAAAAAAAATAAATATCTGAATGACTAAATGTTTTCAAAAGGAGAAAAACATCTACGATAATGAACTGAGTCTATTTAAAATGCAAGACATCCTCTTGAAAGCCAGTACTAAGCACACTCAGAAAATGTTGTGCGCTAAAGACTGTGCATTATGATTATGAAACTAGGTCTCATTTAATCCATCAATATTTTGGTATGTTTATATTTAAAGAGTCTTTTAAAACCATTACTCAGAAAACCGTGGGAATAAAAATGATTTTAGAAATAACAAAGCGTACAAGAATGGAAGATAATTTGACCTTTATCATTGTATTGTCATTAGTAAAAGAAATTCAACTGTAGCACTAGCCTGCATATATATGTAATCTGCATCTTTTCAAAACAGAAGAATACATCTGAGTGTTTTCGATAATTTTGAGACTTTTACAAATCAAGTGCATAATAAAATATGAGACTGTAATAAATGCAGTTATGCATCCCAAATTTATGCCAAATGTGTTTTCTTATTCAAGGAAATGCAGGTGGTTGAAGGAAATTTGTTTTCACTGTAATCAATAGAACCAATTTTAAAGAGTACTCACTGAAGCTGAAACAGTGAGTCATCACCTTTATCACAATATAGGAAATGTTCGCTGATAAACTTGAGTGACCTGAATATATGTTTTTCATATTCTGGACTTAGTTTATGAATGAAACTATTTAAGGACAAGTATGTTTTTAAAAGGTAATATGACTGCATTATATGGTTTGAAAGAACATCCACATTTGAAAGAAAGAGTTATGTAAAGAAACAGAAATTGAAGTTGCACTTTTTTTACCCCTTCTCTCCTCTGCTGTGTATATCACAACACTGTATTTCACGATACTAACAAATGCTTGGTAGAGTACCATGGGATAAAGCCCTGGTGTGAAGAGGGTCCCAAGAAAGCTGGTTAATATTCAAGGATCACCTCCTCTAAGCTCAGGAGCTATGCATCCCAAGAAAGAATTCAGGCAGAAACACTGGGAAGCCTGAACGGATGAACAGGGAGCTCCTGACCAAACTCAGACACAAAAAGGAAGCCTACTGAGGGTGGAAGCAAGGACAGGTAGCCTGGGAGGAATATAGAGAAATTGTTCAAGCCGCCAGGGATAAGGTTAGGAAAGCTAAAGCCCTGATAGTATTAAATGTAGTCTGGGATGTCAAGGGCCACAAGAAAAACTTCTATAGGTAATGTCAGTGAGAAAAGGAGGACTAGAGAAGATGTAGGCCCTCTCCAGAAGGAAACGGGAGACCTGGTTATGCAGGATATGGAGAAGGTTGAGGTACTCAATGACTTTTGCCTCAGTCTTCACTGGCAAGTGCTCTAGCCGCACTAACCAAGTCACAGAAGGCAAAGGCAGGGACTGGGAGAGTGAAGAACCACCCACTGTAGACAATCAGGTTCTAGACCATCTAAGGAACCTGATAAGTGCACAAGTCCATGGGACCTGATAGAGATGCATCCGCAGGTCCTGAGAGAACTGTCAGATGAAGTTGCTAAGCCACTATCCATCATATTTGAGAAGTTGCACTCCAGTGGAAGTTCCCACTGATTGGAAAAGGGGAAATATAGCCCCTATTTTTAAAATGGGGAAAAAAAGAAGACCCAGGGAGCTACAGGCCGGTCAGTCTCACTTCTGTGCCTGGCAAGAGCATGGAGTAGATGCTCCTGGAAATTATGTGAAGGCATATGGACCAAAAGGAGGGGATTGGTGACGCGAACATGGCTTCACTATTGGCAAATTGTGCCTGACAAATTTGGTGGCCTTCTATGTCAGGGTTACAGCACTGGTGGATAGGGGAAGAGTAACTGATGTCATCTACTTGGACTCGTGCAAAGAATTTGACACTGTCCCACATGGCATCCTTGTCTCTAAATTGGAGACATGGATTTGATGGATGGACCGTTTGGTGGATAAGCATTTGGCTGGATGGTTGCAAACAAAGAGTTGCAGTCAATGGCTCAGTGTCCAGGTGGAGAACAGTGACGAGTAGCATTCTGGTATTGGGGCCAGCGCTGTTTACCATCTTTGTTGGCAACATGGACAGTGGAATCAAGTGCACCTTCAGCAAGTTAGCTGATGACACCAAGCTCAGTGGCACGACTGACGCACTGGAGGGAAGGGGTGCTGTCCAGAGGGATGTTGACAGGCTTGGGCTGGTGTGAATCTCATGAAGTTCAACAAGGCCAAGTGTGAAGTCCTGCACATGGATCAGGGCAATCCGAAGCACAAGTATAGGCTGGATGGAGAATGGATTGAGACCAGCCCTGAGGAGAAGGACTTGGGGGGTTTGGTTGATACGAAGCTCAATATGAGTCAGCAAATGTGCACTTGGCAGCCCAGAAAGCCAACCGTATCCTGAGATGCATCAAAAGAAGCATGGCCAGCAAATTGATGGAGGTGATTCTGCCCCTCTACTCTGCTCTCATGAGCCCCCACCTGGAGTACTGCGTTCAGCCCTGGGGCCCTCAAAAGAAGGAAATGGAGATGAGGGGATTGAATGTACCCTCAGTAAATTTGCGGACGACACCAAGCTGGGAGGCTGTGTTGATCTGCTCGAGGGTAGGGAGGCCCTTCAGAGGGATTTGAACAGACTGGATCGTTGGGCTGAGGCCAATGGCATCAGCTTTAATAAGGCCAAGTGCAGAGTCCTTCACTTGGGGTATAAAAACCCCAAGCATCGCTATAGGCTCGGGGAAGAGTGGCTGGAGAGCTGCCTGGCGGAGAAGGACCTGGGGGTCTTGGTTGACTGCCGGCTTGATATGAGCCAGCAGTGTGCCCAGGTGGCCAAAAAGGCCAATGGGATACTGGCGTGTATCAAGAATAGTGTGACCAGCAGGAACAGGGAAGTGATCCTGCCCCTGTACTCGGCACTGGTGAGGCCGCACCTGGAATATTGTGTCCAGTTTCGGGCCCCTCGCTTTAAGAGAGATATTGAGCTCCTGGAGCGAGTCCAAAGAAGGGCGACTAAACTGGTCAAGGGGCTGGAAAATAAAACTTATGGGGAGCGGCTGAGGGAGTTGGGGCTGTTTAGCCTGGAGAAGAGGAGGCTGAGGGGAGACCTGATTACGGCCTATAAATACTTGAGAAAAGATGATGGGGAGGTGGGGGAGGGGCTCTTTACATTAGTGATGGGTGATAGAACAAGGGGAAATGGGTATAAGCTTAGTCAGGGGAGATTCAGGTTGGATGTTAGGAAGTATTTCTTCTCTGAAAGGGTTGTCAGCCACTGGAATAGGCTGCCCAGGGAGGTGGTTGAGTCCCCATCCCTGGATGTGTTTAAGAATAGGGTGGATGAGCTACTTGAGGATATGGTTTAATGGGGATTAGAGATGGTTGGACTCGATGATCTCTAAGGTCTTTTCAAACCTAGAAATCTATGAAATCTATGTTGGAGCAGGTCCAGAGGAGGGCCATGAAGATAATCTGAGGGCTGGAGCACCTCTGCTATGAAGACAGGCTGAGAGAGATGGGGTTGTTCAACCTGGACAAGAGAAGGCTCCGGGGTTATTTTATAGCAGCCTTCAAGTACCCAAAGGGGGCTTACAAGAAAGGTGGAGAGACACTTTTTACAAGGGCATGTAGTGATAGGCCAAGGGGGTAATGACTTTAAACTGGAAGAGGGTAGATTTAGATTAGATCTAAGGAAGAAATTCTTCACTGTGAGGGTGGTGAAACACTGGAACAGATTGTTCAGAGAAGCTGTGGATGCCCCGTCCCTGAAGGTGTTCAAGGCCAGGTGGGATGGGGCTTTGAGTAACGTGATCTAGTGGAAAGTGTCCCTGCCCATGGCAGTGGGATTGGAACTAAAGGATCTTTAAGGTCCCTTCCAACCCAAACCATTATATGATTCTATGATTTCTTTAAAAGATTTCTTAACTACCCAAGCTACCCAAGCCAGACTTTTGGGATAGTCTGGCTTGGGCAGCTCTTATCACTTTAAAGTGTGTGTACGTGTGTACCCAAATAGTCCCCATGGGTACACAAAATAACACCACAGTCAAATTAATATGAAGAGTTTGGCAAATCCTTTATTTGTGCATTGATGTTATGGTACGGTCTTTAACTTGGAGGATAATGTGATTTCCAACTCCTAAACTGTATGTTGTTAAGTGATTATGAGGGTATGTGATGAGGATATCAGTTCTTTATGTTGAGGGAGGATGTTGAATGTAAGATGTTATCTCTATCTGTTGCAGAATGTGTATAGTGAAAAGACAAGCCACTGCATTTAAAAGTCACCTTGGGAAACCTCTGCTCTGTCACATGGAGATATATAAATAATTTAACCTACTAATAGAGATCTACTTAATGTAATACATATAATTAGATAACCAAGGTCATGTGAATTAGATGACTTGCTGTTAGTTCATGGTTGTCTCTCAGTAGCCTGTTATTTCTGCCCCTTCTTATAGGGTTTCTTCAAGAGAGGGGTAGGACATTAAACTTTCTATTGAATCCAGAGACCTGCTTTGCAGAATTGGTGTTTACTCAGTTATATGGTATCTGTTGTGTCATTCAAAGTGCCATAGAATGATAAATACTTATGTAAGTACTTCAAAGCAGACTCCTCAAACGAGTCTAAACCCTTTACATTTGTGGGGACAGTGAGTTACAGGGAGAACTAAAATGCTATGTAGAGCTAGCTTCTAGCGGCAGGATAAATAGTCCAAAGTGAATTCATGAATGCCATAGACAATCTGCTGCTGGCTTGTTTAAATTCTGTGAGTGCGTTTATGTCACATTACTGTTGCCTGGCGATAACAGCGTAGACCTACTCTTTGTGCCTCAGTTCTCCATTGGAGATAAGGGAATACTACTTTACATCTTGATGGTAAATTGTTTGGTGGCTGTTAGTTACTCAGATGATACAGGGAAAAGCTTCACAGGAAAAGCTTATGAAGAAATTAGTAATGAGGTATTCAAAGCAGTTTTTTGAAGTAACATTAAAGACCTGTGGCATCACATTGGATAATGGAGATAGAATAAAATAAAATACTTTTTTTGTCCATTAAGTGAGCATCATCTATCTTACTGAACAAGGTGGAGTCCTGGTGAAAACCTAATATATGAATCAATGCTTGCAGAATAAGCGCTGTCAAATCCACTCTCGCAACTGAGTAGAAAGTTATCTCAGTTATTGCTGTCCAGTTTCCCCTTCAGCTGAAAACCATTAATCTTTCATTGGACCACAGCAATGCTCCTAGTCCATGCCAGACCAAAAAGTGAAATAGAGTTACTTAAAACACCTTTGGTGACTGTTAAAATCAAGAACTTTTCTTGCGAACAGTCACTGTCTCGGGGGTTATTATAGTGACCACCCAGATAGCTCAGACCGAGTTGCAGAAACTGGTCTGTGCCCTACGTTGCAGTGTTGTCAGCCATGGATGCTCTGAGCTCTGGTCCTTTCAGGAGTAAGAAAAGCTTGGTAGTGCTGTCAGTATCGGCCAAAACAATGTCCAATTTTATGAATAAGCATGTGGATTTTCCAGCCATGATTAAGAACTAAAGGAGAGGAAAAAAGCCTTTTTGTTTATCTTTGCTTATTTCAGCCTGCCACTAAAAATTATTACAATAAATTCAATGTATATGTTTGTAAATGTTGTAACATGAATCATGCCACTGCTGACAGTCTCATGCTCTCAGTTGTTTGGAAGAGCTCTACAGCCTAGAGCTTCACATGTGCTTCCTCAGTAGAGGATAGTCAGAGTTAATTATGCTCAAGTGAAACCTATTGATGCAGCAAATAATTTTTACAAATATTTTTCATTGACACTCTAGCTACCTTGAGCAAGCTTGACTTTAATGAGCTCCCCCTCTGTAGTAGTTCCTTATCTTTAATTTCTTTTCTAGACCCTGAAAACTATTTTTTTTTCCATTTTGTAAGCTTAAGACTGTGACGTGTCTCCCAGATCTCATGTTTATAGTGATGTATATTTGCTTTTCAGTAAGAGCAACATGAGGGGGAAATAATGAAAGTGAAGCCTTGCATACAAGTTGTTTGACTTGTCCCTTCTATCCACCCCTATACACCTCCATTGAAGGCAGCCCATTATGCCTCGCACTGGCCTGCGGTGAGAAAATACAGATGTTTCAGCATGGTGAGGGGAAAAGTTGGATTTTTACACTGGAATCTGCAGTAAGGAGTCTTTGTAGTGTCCGAAGAAGACCTGAAGGTAAGAGAGTGTTGCTTGACCATCTGGGTCTCTTTGGGCTTTATTACATGAGAAGACATTACATGGCTCAGGCCTTGGGTTTTTCCCTTCCGCAGTGGCAGACTGCTGTGAAGTGCTGTTCCTAGAGCTTCCAGGAAAGCCATAGAAGGACATTTGAGTACACAATATGGGGGCAGATAACGTGTGCAAGTCAGTCACCAGTGTGAGATACAAAATGCCTAAGCGAATGTGGATGTCTAACGGAAACTTAATGGAAGGCAAGCCAATTATCTATACGCTATATAAAGAAACAAATAGTCAATGGATTTAAGCTTATTCAGATTCCAAGTTGCCATACATATTTTTACAAACACTAATACGAATATTGTGAATTAATGCAAGGGTCACTTAGTATTTGCTTTGTAAAAAGGAGGAAAAAAAAAGAGATGTCTCAACACTTATTCTGTTATGAAAGGTTTTTTTCTGCTTGACTCTTTTCAAATATTTGTATATATATACTACTCCGTATTTGGAAGGGTTTACAGAGTAAAAATCTTACATTTTAAATCACTATTTATTTTCAATTTTAATAAATAATTACAGGAAACAGGGAAGGAAGATTTGGTTGCAGAAGGTGGATTTTGTTTTAAAAATTCTAAAAGATAAAATGAACTAAGTATAATAAGAAGTCCTGTTTGTTTCTTTTTACTTTGAATTGTCTGTTCTGTAGGGTACAGATGAGGAATAAAATAACGCATAGAAAGATTTTAATAATCTGGTCTGGTAAGTAAGGCAATTTATAAGTCTGTGGTATTTGTCAGTAACTCCGTAATCTACCATTGTTTGGTAACCATGCATTGGTTGCAAAATATTGAAGAGTTTATGTAAGAGGTTAATGCTGTTCTGACATGGAGCTCGTCTCTCTGTGTTTATATAACACTTATTAAAGACTTAGGTTTTTCTGACAAGTGCCGGTTGATTGCAGCCTCTGTAAGATCTCTTTGCAAAGCCTGTAAGAGCTGCAAACTGTGAATGAAATGTTCATACTGGAAGGTTGGAGAACCACGTGTTATCTGGTAAATTTTAAAACTCTCCTTCCATCAATGGGAACGTGGTAGGGTCTTAACAGCTCTCATGCCTCCGTAAGCTGCAGTACGACTGCTAACAAACCCCAATCAGGGCTTTCCTGTCTGACTGCTAATTGCAGGGATTCTATTTCTGTCAGTACTTGTAACGCCTGCTTGGAAGCAAGTGGATTCATGGCACCTGAAGCATGTATAAATTATTTTCCAATTTCATTGAGATTCTGTATGAACAACCAAAAAAGACGAGAAAACGCATCTAATTTTCGCAGTAGGGCACTGGAGATGATGACCATTTGAAGCAGCACAATGCTGCCAGATGACTGCCAGGGAAGCCTATTTCGTTGACAGCAGGTGCTCCAATGTAATAGTCGGCACAAGTAGTGGTTAACGCACTGAGAGGGAGAGTGAGTTTGCATAGGAGTGGCGTTATTTTGCTGGCATTGTGGAACCAAGTCTGTTGCATCTGGTTGATCCTGCGTTTTGTTGATCAGAGAACAATGAAAAACTGGTGTTTCTGAGTCTGGCTGCCACAGGTTTTGACATAGTACTTTGTGTTTTTATCCCGTAGTAAAGGAAGGTGATTACAGGTAGAAGGCTGACTTTCTGAAGCAGTCTCCTGGTGCACATGAATGTATGTGCAAGGCCTGGTGTGAGATCTCTCCAGAATCACCAAGCAGAGAACAGTGGCGGTGCCCGGGCCAACTCGTGCAAAAGTGAGTGTGCAAGTGTGCGGTTTCAGGAGCAGTGAGAAAGATGAGGTCTCTGCTGTGCGGCAAACTCACTGCTCAGAGTGTGTTTAGTTTGTAGGTTGGTATTTCCACATGGTAGAGAAGAGAGGGTGCTTTAGTGACATTAAAGGATGTGGCTACCTGGTCTTTTTTAAGTATCTGGCTACAACTAGACTGAAATTGATAGGTTGCACATAACTCATCAGAAAATGCATGTGTGTGTAAGATGTAGTGGATTTTGGTTACTGGGTGGATCTGCAGTTCTCTCAGTGTTTGGTAATATAAGAAAAATACCTTCTTTTTGCCTATGAAGTGCTTTGATGATTATTGAATCTCTTGTGTAAATCAGCTCCTGGTCTTTTTCTTCTGCAATACAGATGTCTATAAACTAGGCCATATCAACCACTACTAGCTATTTTACTAGCTGATGGTTTTGCAGGAGAGAACAAGGTGAGGATGAACACGGAAAATGAATTTATCTTTTATCCCTGTGGGAAGGTTGCCCCTGCCTGGTCTGGGTTTAGCTGTGTGGCTGGTCAGTGGCAGGAGTTTGTGCTTTCTAGTGCTGGCTGTACCGAGCTTGTTCTGAGAACAAAAAGGTTCGTTTTCTGCTGATGTCAATCTGACTCTTTTTTAGAAGCACTGAATTCAATCAATCAATAAAAAAAAAATCTTTATGGCATGCTTTAGCTTTGTGATGTGGAAATGTTTTTTTTTTTCCTTTTCACTTTTTAATTTGATTATTCATTTTTCCTTTGATTGAATTTGACTTGATCACCTCTATATCTCATCAAAAAGTGTTTCAGACCTGAGGACAGCTTGACTTCTCCAAGTTCTTCCTTTGAACTTTCAACTCTAAATTTTAATGAGCATCCATCTGATTCTACTCAAGCTGCAGCAGGTTATTACATCTGCTGAGGTACTGATTTAATTGTGTGGCACATTACTATGCTGAGATTCCTGGAATCTCTGTAACCACTTTGATTAGTGTCTATTTAAAATTATGAAAATTCTTTTTTTCTCACAGTTAAGGAAAACGCTTTCTAATTCAAGCTGAAATTATAGGAGGAGAAAGGAACACAAGGAGGCAGTGACTGTGTGTAGTTTTACTGATCCATGGGTGGTAAGAATTTTAGCTGCAATGTTACAGAGATGTGCTTTTGGTAACACATCAAAGGATTTGGTATCTTTGGGTTTAAATTTTATTAAGTGTAACCTCTTCCCCTTGATTGATTTTTAACTGGTAGCATGTCTTTTGACAACTAACATGAAAGTGTTTATGCTGCTGGAAACGTCATGATTTCCATAGCTGAAAATCAGAGGTCTTTGATAAAGAGGAACTGCTCTTAAGGCTATTCTATTGAAAAGAAGTCTATAAATATCATTAGGATTCTTTGGTACAAATATCTGTAGTTGATTTTAGCTTCCAAAACTTACTACTTTATGGAGGAAGAGTCTCTGTTATCGCTGAGTTTGCTGTTTCTGTTCTATTACAATAGAGTCTTTGAGTGTCATTTATATTATTTTTCTAGTTCATCTTTGTGGTGTGTATTTTGTTGTCGATTTTGTTTTTCCCATGAAATTATTAAGAGCTTCAAATCAAAATTGCGATGGCATTAGGAAAAACTAGTTTATGAAAAAAAAATGTTCATAGGCATAGCAATGATAAAGCAACAGTATATGGGGAGACTTTTGATAGCCTGGTTAAAATTATTTCCTATTATTCTTTGGAAATAATGGAAGAAAGCTGCTGTATAGAAAATTAAAATAATTTATTTCAGATATAGTAAAAATAAAAAGCCTTCCATTTGTGTCTAGTAAAAGTTTGACATTTTGCCTGAGAAGAGGGGATCACAGTTTACAAAATCAAAACGTTATGAAAAAATGTCCAAATTTATCATTAAAAATTCTGCAGAGTGCAGGGACATCAATTTGGAACAGGAATGTTGTTGAGTGGGAAAGAACGGTGGAAAATGATGGTACTTTGTAGTGGGGAGATATAATTTCTTCAATGAAGTAATGAAATTGCTTTTCTGATTGAAGCATCTTCCTCACTTTCTATGTAGCCAGCCTGCTATATTAACTATTTCTCTCATATATTTTTAAAGCCGAGGAGTAGTTTTAATCGCTTTGAATCTCACAGGAGTAATTTTGTGTTATATAGTGATTTACACACAGCACTCTTTCAGAAATATCTGGTTCCCCTCATTTAATATTTATATCTGAGGATCATAATTTGTTTTTTCTCTTCATGAAGATGATGTACAATTTCATTTGACATTTATCTTGGTTCAAGGACAGTGTTACATCATTTCTGCTTGACTTTGTGATATCTGTCATTCAGTGGAAGGGATTGTCTGCATCTCTGTAGGAAAGAAACTAATTTGTTGATTTGTAATATAATGCTGTTTTAAATGGAAAGATTTTTAATCTTTCTTTACATGACACTATGTTGCTGATGATTTGCTTCAGATTCTGGATTATACACTGCTAGTTTATTAGCTGACATGTTCAAAAGTTGTCTTTCTTTACAAAATATTGATGAATTATGTTTTCTCCTTTCACTTTCTAATCAACTAAAATTCAGATTTTCTCTTTCACCTAAGTTTAGGTTTTGTTATGTAGAAGTGTGCACATACTTTTTGTCAATTAAAAGTAATTTTCTGTGGTAATTTTCTATCTGTAGGTTATGATGATTTCTAAGTGTCCCAAGTCCTTTGCTGGAAGGACACTATTTTGATGATTTCTTCCTCTTCGCACTTAGATGTACTCAGAGTTAGTTTCCTAGACTACTATGGTCTAGTTGCTTGCTCTTTCTCTGTTTTGCAGTTTCTTACTATATTTGATTTTATGAGAAGTGGTATATTTTCCATGTGTTAGATGCTTTGTTTTTGCTAGAATTGGCTTTACCCCAGACTTCATCTTTGTGACCAGAAGCTGTCCACTGGTAAGTTGTTTGTAGCCATGAGACATCGCATAGCATCCTATGCCTTTGCTTTTGAGGCTTCACCTCTCATCCCATGCCTGTTCTCCTGGATTTTTATTGTAAGGTCATATAGATAGTTCATTCCCCCCCCAGACTAAATGCGTGCTTTTATCTATTAGTTAAATATGTATATAACAATAGATGGTACGCTATACAGTTGTATACAAGCAAAGAAAAGCAGCTAAACAAGCTAAAGCAAAGCTCCAGGCAGCCCCAGCAAAGTCCAACGAGTCCTGAAGTTTGCATCGTTAGCTTAATGCAAAGCCTGTTACTAGCAGTAGCAGCACTGTATTTGCTTGGTTGCAAGGCTGTACAGAAAATATTAATTGATTTTTTATTTACATTGAAAAAGAAAGATTTCTGGTGTTGGAATGAGTTTTGGGAAGAATCACTTCTGGTGTCAGAGTAGAAGACAAAACATCATTTTTTTTCTCAGGTCACACATTCTCAGGGGTTTTCCCAGTCCTTTTTCAAACTCTCACTCTCCCTGTCAGAGTCAGTCTTTAGTGGTCTCAGCCCAGGCTCTAAGGTGGGAGGCAAAGCAAAGGAAGCTGCTTGTAGGACACCAGCTGACCTGAAGGATCTGAGGAGCATGCATCATGGAGGAACAAATGAGCTTGTCCAGATGAGCTAGACAGGTCAACCTCTGCTGTGTGAAGCAGAAGCCATGCTCTGTCCCATCTCCTCAGTCCCAGATTAGGCTCTGTTTGTGTTCTCTGTGCAGGGTGTAACCACATCCTGCGTGAAGATAGAAAAGACTTTCTTGCCTTGTATACCATCGTATGTCTTTGGCACGGGATCCAGACAAATCCAGATGAATTAGACCATTCTTACTATATTACTTTGGAATGTTTGATTACAAAGGATTGCAATTACGTGAAGGATTTGTGTATGTTAGTTAAAAATCTTTATTGTTTCCATATAACAAAAATCTATATTATTTCTCTTATCTAGAGAAAATCTTGTCTAGAAGTAATTCAAAACTTATAACTTAAGGGAACTGGTGCCATCACTTCTCCAGTTTTTTGAATGGAACTTTATTCAGCAATATGCTTTTTCTTTAGAGTTGCCAGAAATAAAAACTGAATTTGGGTCCTTCAAGGAATATAAACAGGAAAACCTGCATTTGTTATTTGCCTACCTACCAAGAAAAAGATCAACTTCTTTTCCCTCTAAAGTAAGCAGGTCTATTGGTCCCAGAATGTTTTAGATTTTCACATACATGCAAGGGAAAAGATTAATTGGGTTATGTTGGGAAATAAGAGGATAATCTGAACTTTTCTTAATAGGCAGATATTGCCTGTGTGGCCAGGAAATTAACTCCAGCCTAGTAGCAAAGATAAATTGCATCGTTTAAAGTTCAAGATAATACTTAAGCATATCTGTCATCAAATCATAAGCTCAACCCTAATGTGGCCCCTCTGTATGTATCATGTGCAGAAGGCATGCAGGAGATAGAGGCTCTATTCAGTTCAGAGGACTGTCTCAAATATTTTCTTTCTTTGCACTTAGCTGTGGTCTCTTCTTAACCTTTTCCACAAGTGTAACAATTATGTGCTTAATCTCCAACATTGTGCAGTCCTTAAGGATGAGGTGCCTGCTTATGTTAAATGCTTATTTTTTTTGAAAGTCAAAGTTGGGTATTTGCATTACATTTTAAAGGTAGAAATTAGTTTGGAACTACCTTTTAAAAGCTTTGTAATGATTCTTCCAGTTGCTAGGCATATATCTCTGCACATCTTACATTCAAATGCAGAGAATAAGTCTTCTGCTTTTAGCTTACAGTATTTCATGCTACTCCTTTTCTAAAGCTTTTTCTTGGATTTCTAGTTTGTATTACCATTGATTTCATGGTTCCTCCACTTCATTTTGTTTTCTGTTTATGCATTTTAGGTTTAGATTATCTCAATTGGAGGGCCTTTAAAAGCTCTGAAATTGTGTTTCTTACCTATAATTTATACATGTAGACATACTGATTACAGAGATAAGTAGGGATTTTATTTCAGTCACCTTTTAAAATATGATAGAATACTATGGCAACTTCTTGTGTTTTTCTTTCAATTATTTCTAATTAATTGCTTAGACTTGCTGAATGGTATGCCTGTTGCTGATGCTTGTAATTGTGTATCGATCTATTTATTTTCCAAAGTGACTTTAAAATAGAAGTTGCTGTGGAATACTATGATGATGCTCAGTAAACTCAGGTTGATAACTCCAAGGAAATTCTACAATTAAATTGATCAACATGACTAATAAGTAACAGAAAATAGAGTATTCTCCATTTGACTTTAAACATGGAACAGAAAAGAATTTTTAGATACTACATTTACCTGAAATGGTTGTAGTTACAGTTGGTTTTTGTTCAATCTGTTTTAAATGTTATACCTTCATTGCCATATATGTAATTGTGAATTATGGCTCTCAAGCCTGGAAGCAAAGGGAGGAATTATACAACTCATTGTAAAAAGCACGTAAGTGAAGTATTCAACTCCTGAATTGTATTTTGTGTAGCATCTGAAATGCAGTTGCCTGTATGATTTTTGTAGCATGAATATATGTATTTATTTGTTGTACTTTGGATACTTTTTATTGTAGGTATTTGTAAAAATTTTTGAAATGTTGCATACCTAAAAGGTGTGGGTACTCTTCCAATTTTAAAGCGTTCTTCCCTTGGGTGGGGTGGGAGGGTGGGAAACCCTAAACAAAAAACCTCCTAAGCCGCAAAAAAATCCCACACCACAAAAAAACCCACCCTCTTTGTCCCAGACTGGTGTATTGTACCAATACAATATGATCTCCATTATAATAACCTACTTTATGAGGATTAAATGGTTTTGCAATTCAAACAAGGTAAAATTGGTTTAAAGCAAAATCAAACACTAGTTTGCTGGTTTAGGATTTGAATAGTGGAATGAGAAATCTTTTTTATATTGCTATTGTGCACTGGTCAGCTAAGAAGTAATTGCTTTTTATAAGGCAAATTTGCTTTGTGCTTTTCCAAGGTAATGAAATGAACCTGAAACATTTCCTTTGAAATCTAAGTCACTATCACTCAAATGTCACCAGCAGAATTCCATCATATAGTTTCAGCAAACACATAATGGGAAAGTAGTGCTTGGAAATGATTGACAGAATTCTATTAGAAAGCTTTACTACACATCCGTCCATAATTATCTGTGTTGTAAATCAATAGTGACTTGATTTTTTTCATATTTATATGTTACTAACATGTACAGAAAGAGACATCTGTAAACTTGGAGAGGAATAGCTTCAAGCTAAAAGTTAGAAAAACTGCAAAAGTGTTGAAAGAAGATGCTCTGAATTTCAGTTTTATTTTTTTAGCACCTAATAAATTCTGTGACAAAAAGTATGCTTACAAGAAGATCCTAAAGTATAATATGCAAAATTATTCAAAGAAAAAAAAGATAGATTGAATCAAATCATTAAAAAGATATGCATAAAGGCCTAACAAAGAAATTATTCCCAAAAGTAAAGATATTCAGTTGCATGAAATCAAAGATTCTAAGGGAAAAATTACGTCAAAATATAGTTTAGCTCCTCTCCAGCCTAATCATCTGTTCAGAAGAGACTTTATCAGTGGTCTGGGAAATGTTTTTTGGGGTCAGAAGGACAAGAGATGCAAATTAAATCTCAGTGAGAGGGTCTGCGTATTCTAAGAAAAATAGAAAGATAGTACAAAGAATGTTACAGCAGGCCTGTAAAGTAAAGCAATTTTCAAGCTCATCCAAATGATCTTGACATATTTCTTCTTTTAACAAGAACAGAGTGAGGGCCGTAAAGTTAAAATTCGAATTAAACATGGTTTCATGCTGATGTAAAGCTATTACAGCATTATAATGGGAGACTGTATTTAGAGGATGTTCTAAAAGTTGCTCAGCAACTGAGGAGGAAAACTAACAAATATAATACCACTATGGCAACACTGAAGCTCAGTGACACGACTCACATGATTCAATATTTGGTATATTGGGGAAGACTTATGTGGCAGAAGGGGAGGAGAAGGATGCTTTATGCCAAATACAGTTTTAGCCATTTGAATTACCAATAGCTTGGGAAGCTTCAGTGACAATGGCTAATTCCTGCAAGATCTGAAGCGCAAAATGGTAACAGTGGGTGTCCTGCTTATAATGATCAAACCCAAGAGCAGAATGACGGTTCTATAAATGCTTATTTATATGTAGCAAGAAAAAAAATATACTTCATTGGAGATCATGGACGTTTTTACATGCAGTTTTCATGCTAGAACGTGCATTCAACTAATTTGAAAGTAATTTCAAAACGTCTCAGTATCTTAGAAGACAATTCTTGACTCAATTGCGTGCTGCATATTAGTAATAAAAAAATATTAATTTGGACATAATCCAGACGGAAATGAAGACTCAGTCACAGCTTGGTAAAAGTTTTTGGCAGGATTCTGCTCACTAAGAAATGTAATCAAATGAATTAGAATACAAAATTAAATTGAGATAATAGAATAAAAATTGAAAGTTGTATAAAATATTCAGTGAATTATGTAGAAAAGCCTAATGGGATATTTGATACAGAAGACCTCCTTTTACTTTTGAAAAAAAAAAGCAGCTTTGTTTTATGGAGAACTTAGATGCAACTCTGTAATGTTAGAAAACTAGATTTAGCCAAAGGAGAACAGAAATATACAACGTACAAAGTAAGAGTTTAGAATTGCGGAAAACCAGATGACAGGAAAGAAAAGAACATAAAAAAGATAATTTAAGACTGGAAGGTTTTGGTTAAGCAGATATGGTCCGATACTGGTATTGAATCAAATTAATGTGCCTTGAAATAGTGGAACTGACCTATTATGTCATATTGAACTGGAATAGATGTGTGCAATTACCAAAGCTCAGCTGAGGACGACCTAAATTAAACATCTGTATCACACTTGTGATTGATGATGCAGTTAACGATACGTGGAATGTAAATACGTTAAGGAAAGGATAAATTAAAACATTGTATGGCAAACAACAAATTGAACATAACAAATGGAAAGGCATTCAAAAAACCCATCTAATTTTCAAAGATTTCTTTCTAAAGAGTGCCTGAAGATTTTCAAAAAGGGACATTTTGTTGGTTCTTTTTTTCAGAAGAATGAAAACATTTTCTTTCAAGAGATGAAAAGAAAATTTAAACTTTTTCCAAGTGTTATGACTCAGTTTCAGAGTTTTCATCTTTACTTCAGTCCATGTGAAATAATGGAATGATTGAGAAAAGGCTTGAATAATGCAGAACGGAAAGTAGAAAGTATAATTATTGAAAAGACTTGATGGAAGATAGATCTTGCCTAGTTGGCTTTGTATAATTTTTAATGTGATTTGGATTGGTTGATGCAGGCAATGGTGTTTTATGTGATAGATTCCCGTAAGCACTTGTTTAAGATTTTGGTTAAGAAAATGGAAGAATGCGGTCATATTGCAGACGTTGAATTGTAAAGTGAATTCGTAAGTAAGTTAGTAGTTTTAGCAATATTTGGACTAGTATTAGATTTTTCAGACTACTACTTGGAACACTTTCCTCAGTGACCAGCAAGAAAACATAAAAAAATAAGCGATAGTGCAAGTGACAGAGGTATATGGGGGAATGATGAATAAAGATTACAAAATTATACTAGTGCTGATCCATAGTCAGTTGAATATATACTGCTAAGGTGGTGTTATGGCCAAAGGATAATATATTTTCAGGTGTTGAAACAGAAAATCTAAATTGGAGATTTTATATTCACTGCATTTGTCACTTTTATGATGAAAGCAGAATAGCTTGTTCAGTTTTGAAGTCAACAGCTCAAAAATGCCAATAAATTGAGACAGGTTCATAAAGCCATGGCAGCGTTAGAAAACATGTCTCATGGTGAAAGATACAAAGATAAAAGCATTGGCAGAAAGAGCGTTAAGGATCAAATTGACCAGTATGTAAGCATTTCCAGAGAAAACATACCGAAAAATATACAGCGCTTGGGATTTAGTGTTATCCAGATTTTTTTGCTTTTCGTTAAATTGGCATTTTTGACAGAAAGAGTAATTAGTCTTCACGGAAACTACCAGGCATTCCTCTTTTTTTTTTTTTTCCCATCACTGGTGATTTTAAAATTAGAACCAGATGAATTTTTTTTCGAAAGATTCACTAGTGCAAAAATTGGGCATACTGGGACCTATCCTGTGTAAAAGACTGTGCTAGAGGACCACGGTGCCATTTGTGTTTGTACTTTGAAGCAACTTGTAAAGGATATTCTGCTAATAATATTCTTTAGGAAATTGGCAAAATACAATAATGTTGTTCCAGTGTTCAGTTAATAAAGAACGATGAACCTTTTTCTGTCCCCCTTCATAGTCTGTAGAATGGCTCTGCACTTAGAGAAGCACGAGAGGTGTTTGAGGACTGATTGGCCCATGCTGTGCTCCTTTTGTTAGAAAATGCTGCATAACATTGTTCTTTTGTTTCTGAGGTGACAGAGTCTAGTTTGTTGAAGCTGTCCATTGCCCAAAGAGAACAGATGACTGGTGATAGTGTTAAACTTACTTTATCCAGAACAGAGTATGACAGTGTGGAGCAAGGAGCATCCAATGAAGCTGTGCTGCGATGAGGATGACTCACTTTTGCAGCGACATGTGTAGTGGAGCACTCTGCCTTTGATAGGAACATGTGTCCTTTCAGAAATAAATACATTTCCATGAGTATGACTATGGATTTAGCTGGATCAGGTTCAGTGTGGTGGGAGTTCTCATGCAGATGAATCTTCAGCTGATTTGAAGTTTGTTAGCAGTACACAGGGTCTTTTGAAGATTAAGGAAATACCTGCAACCTTTCTATAAGGAAATTTTTCTACTAGTATATAGGTAACATTTTGTCCTGGTTTTAGCTGGGACAGTGTTAGCTCTTCTTTTTAGCAGCTAGAAGAGCTCCGTGTTTTTGGTTTTACTCAGAGGCTCACTCTGAGAAGAATGCTGATAGCAAGTTGATGTTTGTGGTTGGATGTGAGACTCCAAGGACTTTTCAGTGTGCCGGAGTGCAGAAGCACGGCGGGATAAGGGGGACACGATTCCCCTTGTGATTGTGGTGGAACTTAAGATTGAGGGCCAAACTGGCCAATTAGTATTCCATATCATGCAGCGCCATGCCCAGTATAAAAGTGAGGGTCAGCCGGAAGAAGGCCTTTTGCGCTTTGGCTCTTTCGCCGCTTTTGCTCTTTTGTGCTTGCTGCGCTTTTCTCTATTGCCTTTTTGTTCTCTCTCTTCCAGTACTCCCACTCTCGGAGTACTCTTCTCTCTCTCTCTGCCCCTCTCTATTTCGGGGCCTCGCGTTTGTCCAGGATTGCAGCTTCGGATGAGACAGGCTTCGGATAAGAGGGGGTGGTGAGCATCTACACTGTGTATTAATCATCTGTATTAAATTGTTCTTATCTCAACCCACGGGTTTCCCGTTTCTCCTTTAATTCTCTCCTTCATTCCTGGGGGTGGGGGAGGGGGAGTGACCGGCTGTGTGGGAGGGTCCGGTTGCTGGAGCGGCCTAACCCACGACAGATTTTTTGTGTGGTTTTTTTTTTTCCCCCTTCTACCAGTAGTTGCAGTTAGGCGGTTATAATTTGCCATGATAGCATTTGAAATCTTCTAGCAGGGTGTCTTTTTTTTTTTTGTGAATTTTTCACTTGGAAATCATTAAAGAGAAGCAAACAAAACTTTTATACTCTAAGGTAATGTTTTAGGGTAGGCATCTGTAAGAATATAGCATAGAAGTGGTAAAACCTCTCCTACATTAAAAAGGTCCTTGATTTTTGCAATAGAAAATTTAGCTGGGTGTGGTAGGTTGGCTTTGACTGGACACCAAGTGCCCACTAAGCCTCTCTGTCAGTCCCCTCCTCAGCAGGACAGGGAGGGGAGAACATAAGATGGAAAAAACCTCATGGGTCAAGATAAAGGCAGTTTAATAAAGCAAAAGGTGTATATGGAAGCAAAAGACAGTAAAAGCTTTATTCTCTGCTTCCCATCAGCAGACCATGTTCAGCCCCTTCCTGGGAAGTACAACTTCAGGATGCATAGCAGTTGCTTCAGAGGGCAACATTGTAATAACAAATACCGCCCCGCCTCCCTCCTTTCTCTAGCTTTTATTGCTGAGCAAACGTCATATGGTATGGAATATCGTATGTCAGTTTAGGTCAGCTGTCCCTAGCTATGTCTCTTCCGAAGATCTTGCCCACCCCCAGCCTACTGATGAGAGGGAATGTTGGAGAGGACAGCCGTGATGGTGTGGGAGCACTGCTCAGCAATAGCCAGAAGACTGGTGTGTTATCAGTACCTTTCTAGCTACCAATACCAATCACATCACTATGAGGGGCTTCTTTGGGAGAATTAACTCTATCTCAGCCAGACCCAATGCACTGGGTTTATGATAACTTGTATGTCCCTCTACCCTTGATAAAATTCCGTGTTTATTTATATAACAGAAACCAGAAGAAAACTTACTAGTGTATATGACACTTTGATCTCCAGCAGTTTGTTAGCGTATTTACATTTTGGTTCAACTGTCTAGGAGATCACTAAGCTGATATAGTACTAAAACGCTGGAGTACTGAGTCAAATTAGCAGGGTTCATGGTGATGTTGCTAAAACTATCAATTTTTAGAAACTTTGCATAGCTGAAAGGTTTTGTTTCAAAAATTGTATTTACAAAACCATTAATAAACACTCCACTCAATGAGACAGGCAATTATAGTATATATCGTTATTACATTGAGTAAATTGGAGAAAATATCTTGAAAATAGAGGATGCTACAGCTTCTGTTGTTAGGATGTATTGCAGCTGATGGTTCTAATTAGAGGGGTACATGACAAATTGATACAAGGCATAAATTGGATTGACTCATAAGTAGCTAATATTTTAATCATTTAGTATTAAGAAAATGGTGCTGTTAGAAGGAAAAAATACCAGACTAAAACTGAAAATAGCACGTCTTTCATCTGTAAGTATTTTAATGCATGGTGCATTTTAATGCATCATTTTTTTTGATGATGTGGTTTTATTCCTATGTGGTTTCATGGTGAAAATGAGCTACTTTCAGTAATATATATTTTCCATAACTACTCCTAGTCTGGTAGGAAATTTCCTGCTCTTCAAAGGTGAAAAGGTTTTCCTTTTCATCCTTAGAAATCTGTGGATCAACTAGTCTTTAATAGATGAAAAAAATCCCAACCAATCAACCAACCAAACAAACCTGCTTGCTGGAATTAGGCCTCTTGCCGTTGATAACCGTCAAGGATATTTTTGTGAACCACATGGGGTTCCCACTTAAGTTTTCCTTTGTTGCCTAATTGCTAGGCAGACCAGCTATGAAGCAGGGCTTCAACAACCATGCTGTGGCACTTTGTAATGGTGCTTATGATTGGGCACATTTGGAACTGCATGTAATTCTTCTGGTTCACTAGTATGCTGTTGATGTACGTACTTTATGTATGAATATGGTGGAAGGTATGAGGCAGTGAAGAAGTGGAGAAAATAGATGCAGAAAATATAGTAGCTGTCTCACTTTCCAGGTTTATTCTCTGAATTCAGTTGTTGTTGAAACTGTTCAAAAAAGGCATTTAAGCTTGCATTTGTGAAACACCTTTCTGAAGTGGAGGAAGTGTGCAGGATGGATCCTCACAGTGCTGCACTCATCAAGGGGTTCACTTATGATTTAGTCAGTTTAGACAGTTTGGAAGCAGTTTATGCCACTTTCAGTGTAAGGCTCCATCTATATATAATGGATCTGATCTAAATAATGCTTTATTTTGTTTTGATATTACAGAAGCTTCATTGCAGGTAATATAAATATAAAAACATTTAAAGATACAGTGAAGGTGATTGGATCCATGTTTTCTAGTAAAACTAGAGCATTAATCACAAAATAGGTCAGGATTTTAGTACAGTATAATGCTTCCTCAGAAGAAATGGAGGAATCTGGTTTGCAACTCAACAGACTTTTTGTGCACAAGTAGTAATGTACAGTACAGATCGGCATCAGCATCTTCCCATTCAGTCTGCATCTTTTCATTTAAAAAGGAAGAAACAAGCAGCAGAGTAATGCAGGATGTACGCATTAGGAAGCTTGAACCTATTTTGTGACAGTTTGATTTCTCCATAGCATTGTGGGGGTTGTGCGTAACGTATAGTTGCGTGTGATTTCTTAGCATTTTCTGCCTCGTGGATTACTGTAATATTGGCATGGTATTGAAGGAACAGCTAGAATGTTTCTTTACAGTTAATTTAACATTTTTATGGTCCTTTTACTGTTAAAGACATTGTTGCCTTTTAAAGCCTTTTGTTTGTTGTGTATCTCATAAGTATTCTGATAAAATTTAATTTTTATATATATTTTGTATTTTTGACCTTGTAAGTAGGAATGACTAGTGACACTTCTTACTGTGGTATACTCTTTTTTTTTTTTGTGTTGCGTTGGTATAACTATTGACTTAAGAGTGCAGTAATAGTATAAGTCTTAGATTTTTGATGGCTGGTCTCAAAAGGACAGAACGAGAAGCAAAGGTGCTTGCTAAGCATTGCAAAGAAAGAAAGAACAGTTACTGTGAAAACAGCTTCTGCACAATCCTGCCGTTATCAGACGAGAGAATAAAGACCTGTGCCAGAGTCTTGCTTTTGGCAAAGACAGGGCCAAAGGTCCTTTTGGTTCTGGTTCTGCTGAGTTAGAGTCGTAGAATCAATTTTCTCTCAGGAAAGCTACATTTCTAAAGTAAGGCCATGTTTTTAAGATGACTGCAGCACCTGATTTGATGAGAACAAAGTTGATAAGACACACTGTTTTAGTTTGTAGCCAGCTGTGGTATGCAGATATCCATCGTGCTGGAGGACTTTTCAACGTGTTTTTGCTAATGACTCAGATGTCCAAGAACCTGAGGGAGCATGGCCAGGGTAATTGACACCTCAATTGGCAAACGGGTATTCCATACTGTGTAATGTCATGCCCACTATAAATTGGAAAGTTTGTTGGGGATGGTCTCTCTCTCTCTTCTCAATGGTCATTGTCCCTGGAGGGTCTCACCTGTCATTCAGCTCCCAAGGCCTACTCTCTTCCTCTGCCAGGATTACAGTTTTGGGGATTTTCTTGCTCTGGAGTTGCTAGCTGGGAATAAGCTGGATATTGGTCAAGGGGTGGTGAACGATTGTGCCATACATCACTTGTCTCTTATGTTACTATTATCATTACTATTTTCCATTTTATTTTATTTCAGTTATTAAATAATTCTTATCTCAACCCATGGGTCTTCCTCCTTTTTCCCCGATTCCCTTCCTTGAGTGGGGAGGGGTCATTGGGTACTAGAACAGCTGGCTATTGTTTACCTCTGGATGCAGACGAAATGTAGACAGCTGCCCATAGTAGCTCTTATATTCTCACTGTCATCCTTGCACCTCTCTTCCCCGACTGAATTGTCTGAAATAAGCATGAATCGGACGACAAAATTTCTAGGATAAAAAATGATGAACAACTTTCCTGTGGCTTATTGTTCTCTTTTGTACTAGTTAAGAATCTAAGTATATTGGTATGAGAATAGAGGAAACTGTGTTCTCAGTTGGCTTCTTCACTTGAGAAGCTCATCCAGAATCCACTGACTTTGTTGGGAATCTTTTTACCTCTTGTTACCAGCTGTTAAGTTATTCCATAGGTCTAGCAAAAATAGTGTGTCGCATTGATTAATCCAGCAGTGTTTCTCACATTCTGTGTTAACCTGATGCTTACTTCAGTCTGAAGATACTTTTAATGTGCTTTGTGAGAGAGAATGACAAAGGTAAAATCAGCTTTACCACCAACTTTCAGGTAGTTCTGTTTTTACTTTCCTTGCTGTGCTTTACGTATTTACTCACTGTACAGCATTGAATCACCGGAACCATCACCCCCACATTTTTATTTTTTAAGGACGAGGAATGTCTGGCAGGAGAAAGTTGGAAGATGGTTCTGTAAATATCCATTTTGATTTCAAATCCTAACCTTTAGGAAGGTTAGAAGGAAATTGAAAAATCAGGTACAACTTTCTGAACAGAATACATGTTACAGTTTTATTTGCTAAAATGCTGCAACAAATTTCTGTAGGTCTCTTTACTTTTAAAAAAAAAACAACAACAAAACATTTCACTGTTACTGCATGACCTTGTGTCTATGAAAGTCAAAGCTGATTAAACCACTGTTGAGAAATAAGATTTCTCTTTCTAAAGGATGCTATACGTTGTGTGGTTTAAAATTATGTTTTGTAAACTATAATGACGTGTATGCATAATTACTTCTTTTTTTTAGTACCATAAGTACTCGTTTTGCACTTTAATCTTAATTTTGTATAGTTTAAATATACTCTGGCATATTTCACTACATGTGGATTAAACTAAGTTAAACTAACTCTTTTACAGATAAGTACAAAGCAGTAACGTGCTGCGGGTGGAACAGTGTGTGAAATAAGAGTGCAAGATACTAGCAGAAATTATCTGATTCGTTAACATGTTTCCCAAATATATAATACCCAAATATATATATGTATGTACTTCTTTTTCAAAGGAAGAATTAAAACATCCATGATATGTTACCATAAGCATAGAAGAGCCTTCCCCTTCCTGTGTTACCTAATGTTGCAATCAGAATCAGCTCGTTTCCTGGAGTAATCCATCATGTTGATTTACAAGTGCTGCTACCGTCTGTGTCGTGCTAATAGGAAGCTCACGGCATCTGTCCTTACCATGAAAGCAAGCCAGCAGCATAAACCACATGATTACTAGGTGATGTACAATCAGTGGATAAGGGAGGGGAAGGTGGACAAGCTTCTGGACAATTTCAGAATGTTAGTTAATGAGCTGATATTATTCGATTCTTCTTGATAAAAATGTCTCTCTTCTCCGGAGTAAAACTATGCAATTCCTTAATGCTCGAGTTGACCATAGTGTATTGCGTGTTCTTGACTGCGTGACAAACAAACCAGGAAGATTTCAATTCGTTACTTCCTACCGTTATGTGTGTCAGCTTTACTCATGGGCCCAGCTACTACTGCTGTAGTTAGCTCTAGCCTCTTCACTGTGAAGATGGTGAGAGATGTGACTTCTCCCTTGAATCCTATACTGTTCTACTTCCTTCTGGTTTAATGAACAGAGAATTTTATTTCTGAAATGAAGAATTGATTTTGCCATCTCAAAGGGAAATCTTTTCCAATTTCTCCTGTGGAATATTTTTTTCCTCCTAAATTCAAGATCTTAGTATCTTTTATGTGACTGGAAGCTGCATCTTCTATTTCTCTTCTGTTATTCTCCACCTTATCTCCGTAAACGCCTCTGTTTTTAAGTTGGAACACTTTGATTTTTTCAGTTGAAGATCTGTTCAGAAAACTCTTTTGCAAATAACACTGCAAAATGCAAAATAATGTTTTAGAGCAGCTTATTTTAAGTTTCTTTTAATAGGCTAAGGCCATTATTCACTTCTGGATTCTGAATGATAGCCAGTTGATACATTGAGAGCAGAGGCTGCTAAAAAAATTAACCTTGAAGTGAGAGCATCAATCGTTTAAAGCTCTGTCTATTCTTTCAACACTGGTCCTGCTTCAGTATGTCCCTTTGAAAATAAATGGCAGCATTAAAATATCTGAATAATTCTTGTGTAATCCACATTTACAGAAAGAAGTCAGAAGTGTTTGCTATCTTTTTAAAAACTTGGAAACTAAGAGCTTGGTGCTCCAGTATATGCCTGGATGAGTGCAAGACTTCTTAAGAATTATTTCAGTATCCTAATGACTACTTGACCAAGAAAGTGTCCTACTTTTTCAGGCATTTCTTGTGTAGACAGGCACACTTTGGACCTGAATTTTTGGATTATCGCCGGTGTCAGCATCTGATTTCTGTAGCTTGAGCTTGTGATGTGTTTTGAGTGATCTTTGAGTGCTTTGGTGCAACGCAATCATTTTAAATGTCTGTTTCTTCTAGTAGGCTGTAAAAGGGGATGGTCTTATGGAGATCTGATGGGATTGTATAATTTACAATCTCTTACTGTTCCTAAGGGCAGTAGTGAACCCCTGAGGATTACAATACATGGATTTGCCTTTTCCAAGTAGCATGTTAGGTGGTTAGGATTGAGGTATCACACCTCCCTCCCCACCCAGGCATTTGGTATCAGCAGGAAATGATGCAAGTAGGATAGTATCTGGCTGTACCAATTGGAAAAAAAGCCTGGGATAAAGGCGACTGTGACACAGAGATTTCTTAACGTATGCCAATGGCTGTGCTGTAAAATATAAGCAATTGCACTTAGCTGACAGCTTGTTTGATCTGGATTCCCTTTTCTGTGAGTTAATTTGTATAGGTCCGATGATAGGAATGTCTTGTTTTGCAGAGACTAGTCTGCTCAAAATATCCGCAACTCCTATAGCGACAGAATGGAAACTTCAGAGATGAGTTCTTTCAATTTCAACTATAAATTGAATTTACTCATTGAAGTTACAGGTTTGATGTTCGTGTACAAAACCTGTGCTTTGGATTTCTGTCCAACAGACAGGGAGTACTTAATTAGTTACAATGTAAACAAGTAAGCCTAAAGACAGCAGATTTTTTTTTAGAAAGCAGATGTTTGTCTGCCCTCTATTTCGTCATCTGTTCTTCTTACTGAGCTTTCTTAAGAATTCTGGAATCAATTAATTTTATGACAGAAATCAGCTAAAGCGTATGTGTATTCTCATGTAGTATTTTGAAAACATGGCTAGAAATAGTACCATTAAATCAAATGCAGGATCTCAGCAAGCAGTTCATGATGTATTGGGAAATACTCTTAGTAACTGCTGAAGGACAGAATGTTTAGTAAGATCACTTTGTGGCAATGTAACTCACTTTTCTAATGAAGATGAGAAATTCCAAGCTGCAACTAAAGATTGAAGTTAAAGCATTGGATTTTTTTTTAACTCATATTGAAATATATTGCATATTTTTGAAGGGAAATCATGTTGATCATTTTAATTTAAAAACCCAATCATTTCAGTCGTCTTTTCCATGACAAATTTCAGAACTAAAACAAATCTTGCAAATCTTGAATCTCTCTCATGAATGAAATCATACTTTCTAACCTTCCTTGTGTTTCAGCCTTCCATATTTGGATAAAACCGTGTAGTGATGTGTGAAGGTAATCTTTCTTTTGTCAGATGCTGTCTGACATCTGTCAGAGGCTATTTACCTAATTCTGGCAGGGCAATGTACTAAAAGCAATTTAGTTAACATTAAGATACAGGCCATATATGTAGGAACACTAAAGGAAATGATACATGACTCCAACTGGATTGAATGGCATAAGAACCATAGCCATCTTACCTCTGATCTCTCTCCTGAAATGCTGCAAATAAAAGAGGAGACTGGAATTGTTTTCAGCTTTTGTAAATATTCCCAAGGTCTCAGGATGACGAAAAATTATGAAAGATTGCTGCAAGTAATAGACTTAGGTAAAAATGGTTACTGCAGTAAGGTATCATCAATAGCTACTGGCGATCTGGCATATTAGAATCATTACTGGAACCGTAATTAATTTATCCTCATTTTGTTGTGAATTAACAAGAAGCTGAAAACAAACTTGAGGCATCTCCTACATATCTCATTTATTTTTGTTTGCTAAGAGCAGGAAAGATGCTTTTGGATGAAAATAATGTACTTATTAGAAATGTGTATTTTAGAAACCTGAGGACTAAATGAATGTGACTTGTACTCTATTTTTTTTAAGAATAAATACTTATCTGATGAAAAAGAAAAAGTTTATTATCTACGTCTTGTAATTCATATTCATTGTCATGTGTAAATATTGGTGACAAAAAGTATAACAATTTAGTTCTCTATAATATTTGTTTGGATCACAATAAATAAAGTAATTATTTTCCTCATTCTTTTCATTTATTATTACTTTCCATTGACAAATTGCACCTTATTAGACAATATCTGGAATCTGCAAAGCATCAAAATATATGAAAAGATGTATGAATAATCACCCGGCCTACTTTATCACTCTTAGATTTTGATCCAGTGGCTGGCATTACTGCAGTTCCTTTGGGCTCAGAACATCCAAAAAAATGTACACTATTGATTGTAAATCTGCCATGTCTGAATGCCTGTGTTCTGCCACTTAACTCTTGAAACCAAACAGCCCCACCTATCTTGCATCTCTTCTTAAAACAATGTTCTGTTGCTAAATGACAATTTTTGAAGAGAGCACGACTTAACCTAAAACTAATGTGTGGTTGGTGTTAATGAACTTGAAAACTCTACTTTCTTAAGCTTTTTTGAAAGAAAGTGAGAACATCAGTTCTAAAATTTGCCTTTTGAAAGTCTACAAAGATTTCCTGTTTTTTTTTTTTTCTGATTTAAATAAAATGCATGTTTGGCAAATCAGATATTTGCTATACTTAAAATCATACTTTAAAACATTTTCTGTAGATGTTTTCAAAGATGTCTTACAAGTATTGAGTATTGAAGACCATAATTTTAAAATTGTGTGGGAACAGGCTGATATATTTCCATAGGCAACTGTGAAAGCCCCAAACAAAAGTGGAGATTCCTGACTTATGTCAAGTATAATGCTAATGATATAAGTAGCAATATGTGTCATCACTCAGTACAGAATTATGGCTTTTGCTGAGAGAAAACTTGGGAAATATTTTGCTGCAGCTGTAAATATTTTTCATGATAGACATTCACAAAATAATTTAAGAATAACAGATGTGTAATATAACAAGTCTTGTTTTCTGAAGGAAACGTTCTTGTTTCAAGAGCATGGAGTTGAAACTTCGGTGGTTTTTTTTAATTTGGTGCACGAAAGGGCACGTGAAGACAGGAGAATCCATAAATAATGCTAAGGTCCTAGGCAGCCTTCCATTCTGACAGCATATTTTATAAACAACCATAAATAACACTCACTGCAGCATATCAGAGACAATTATACCATGCCATCAGCACCATTGTTCTGATTTACTGGGGTCTTTGAGGAAAAGAAGTACTCACCTGTCACGCCAAACAGCAAAGCTCTAATGTGGTTGATGTTTTTTCTCAGGTTCATTATGTCTGGTTTTGTTTTCTGTCATTTTCCTGCTTGTTTTGTGTTTCAAAATACAGTCAAGAGTGAACCCTAGATTTTTTTTATGTATTTTTTTTTAGTCATAATTTCTGAATGGCTGAAACAGAGCATAGTGCAAATCTGTAGTACTGCTAAGTGAGAATAATGTTCTTATGAGAAGAGTCTAACTGGTTTTCTTCTGGCTTTCCTGAGCAAATCCTTTTTGTTTTGGAAGTGTCCTCAAGGAGCAGTAGCCAAAGAACAAAGGATTAGAAGGATAAGGGAAAGTGGACAGGGGCCTGAGGAACAGAAGGATTCCCAGAAAAGGTTATTAGTACGTGTTTCTGTGATGCACTACATGGAGGCTCTAGTTGTCCTTTCTAGAGGCGAGGGATGTGATACAAAGAAACAGCACAGTAGATTGGCTCGGTAGGTTTCAGCAGCAACAAGTGCCAAATAGCTTCAGTGCAAAGGGGTGACCCTGGGGAAGTTTTATAATAAGGGTTGGATTATATAGGGCACAAATTCCTATTAGAAATTAGCAGAAGTAAGAGCAAATTAAGTCCTTGGGATCCTTAATGTTTTTACAGCCATGTGTAGAAACATCTAGCCCTGTTAACTTGGAATATCTAGTACTTTGAAACTCACTGATCCCGTATAATTTTTTAGAGGAAAAAAGTGGGTGGAAATTCTGTGGTGTTTTCCTGGACAAAGAAGTAAACAAAAGTTTAAAAGTTACCTATGTATGGTGAGGCAACAGGTGATCGTCATGCTCTCATTTTTTATAGGTGTTAGGAACAAGTAGGCTTGACTTCATTGGATATGTCTGCTTTTGCCATCTGTATGAAGCTTTTGGAGGTAGCTTCATCCTGCAGCAAGGTGGCATAGGTGCTAGAACATATCCTGATAGCCCACGCTTGAGCTTGCAACTATCTACCCAGGGGTTTGGCTTGTGTATGCTGAGAGTCTAAAGGCCTTTCAGTCTGAATGTGTAGGTGTATTGGTATTTTTCTTGGCCTTCATTTTGGGGTGTGGTTTTTTTTTTTTTTTTCTTGTTTTTTCTTGGTTTGTGGGTTTTTTTTGGTTTTTTTTTTTTTTTTTTCATGACCCGTCATGTCTAGATGAATCACAACTACAGAAAACTTATAGCCTTAGAAATTTAAGAGGTCAGAGATCTTAACTATTGCTTATTAAGCATCCTAAGCACTTCTCACAAAAGAAAGCTTGACCTGATTGCTTGGCCAGAAGTAACTTAAACAATTTGTTAGTTTAATTCCAGTTCTACAGTGATATTAGTCTTTGGCCAATGTTTTGAAAAGCTCTTCAATGTCCATACATAATTTAAAAAAGCTGTATTTCTCAGGTGATTAATTGTATTCTGTAGTTCACAAAGCTTTTGAAGAAGGGTTTTGGAACCTCAAAGAGTGTTCCTAATGCCACTCGTGTTTCAAAGAAGAGTGCTGTTCTTCTGGAGTAAAAAAAGAAGCAGCATTATTTAGCTGGCACACAGCATGAAAAAGTTAGAAAAGCAGAATTTCATGATTTTTGGACACTTTTGACAAAACAAGATGATCTTCTGACATGCAGGAGTATGTGTCAGTTAGAAGTATAATTCAAGAAATTAATGCAAATAAATAGTCAATAGATGGTAGCCATCTGGAGTAGAAGCAATATTGCATGGAAAGTTTGTGTGTAATGGATAGTGGGTTGCTGTAAACTGTCAAGTTTGTACAAAAATATTTCTGAAGTTGTAGCATTCTTGTAATGTAAAACAATTATTTCACTTTGTAAATTAATAATCATAAACATTTCATTGCAAATATTGTTTATTTTATCGCTTGCCGAACGTGTTGATTTCTTCATAATTATTTGTTTCATATACATTTCCTATTTCTCCACATCCAATAAAATATTTGGGGTATAGGCTGATTAGAAGAGCTACTAAAGATACTGTTTGAGGAAGGATGGTGCTGGAAGTTAGTTTGACCAATGAAATGAGAGAAATTCACACACCTTGGTAAAGAGGAATCCTAGATAATTACCAAGGTGCACTTTGGGCTTGCTCTTTTGGATTCTTCTGTAATTACAAAACAAACCTATCAGTTCTTCTGAAAAGTAAAAGGCTTGGCTGTTTCTCACCTTCCCAGGCCATTTGTTTACAAAACAGACCAATATAAATTGACAGTACACAGTTTGGTTTTTTTTTTAAACTCACAGGATTTATGATTAAAGAGATTGTGTTACTTTTTTTTTCATTCTGCATGCTGCTGTGTGCACTAGAATACTAGCTTCCAATTGTGCAAGATATTCCCATAGGATTTTTCCCGTATACTCAGTGTTTAATCTTTTATAAGACTCTTCAAGCAGATGGCTTCTGTATTGTGCATATTCATAGTAATTTCTATGATCAAAACATTAATCACTTATCTCTGAAGCAAATTCAGCATTTCATACTACTTTGTATTGAAGCTTCTAATGTGAGGAGGCTTTTGACAACTTCTTACTTGCCAAATGGCTCTTTGTCTATTGAAATCCAGGAGCTGACCTTTTGTCGAAATAAAATTCCATCCAGATGTAACTCAACTGAAAATTGGTTGTCAGAAGTAGCTGAATAGAATCCAGCTCCCACTGGATTCATTGCTTCATTCGACTGGATCTAGGTAAACTAATTCAGATTGGATAGATACAGAATCACTAGGTCAAAAATAATAAATAATAAAAAAAAAAGTGTAGGCAGATATTCTCTCTAGAATCTCAAAGTCTGAATCTGAAACTCATACTGCTAAAAACTATTGAGTAGTTCTTAAAATTATACTAGGAAGCCTTAGGAGAAAGATGTGGTTTCTTTATATATACAGAAAAGAAACACTGTCTTCTGTTCTCCTAGTATCTTCTTTTTTTCTTTTTGTTTCCTGATTATGGCCTATGATTCAAGGAAAATGGTTCTAAAAACAATCTTTTTTGTTAGACTGATGTGAATGATGTTCTAGTGAAAATTATGTGTTAAGGTATGGTGTTGCCTAGCAAAAATGTCAGAACTGCCTATGGGAAGTGCAAATCATTGAAGAAATTTATTGTAATTTTTTTGACAGATGAATTCTGGAGAAGAGAAGAAATATTAAAGAGGGAAAAAGGAGAATCAAGTGTCTGTCTTTATAAAGCACTGTATTATGGTTCAGGCTTCTCAGAATCCAGGTTCGTTGGCTGATGTTTAATTAGAGGTTAAAAAAATGGGTTGCAATTCCAAATCAATGCCAGTTTACAACAATGCCTGGAAAGTAGTAGCTGCCTCCATTACATAACTGAAAATGTAAGGAGTACTTTGCAGATTAATATCACTCTGGCTTTTGTTACGTGCCATAACTGCTTGCAGCAAACATCAAACCTCTGCTGTGGCTGTGAAACAGGATATAAAATGCCAAAGAAGCACTGGTCAGTACATGGTGCAGCACAGATACTGTATATGAAGACAGGTACTTCGGTCCCAGAGCAGTGTTAGCTGTGTTAGAATGGGCGTTTTGACACATTGATGTGTAGCTGGGTTTGTTTGTGGCTGGCAGCAGCTCAGGTCTTTTGCTCATCATCATGTGATGAAGGCAGGCATCAGAGGTAGCTTTTTGGTCATAGTTCATTTTGTAATAATTTGGATTTAGCTCTGACTTTGAATCATAGGAGCATTTACGTATCTAGAGCAATCTAGGCTCTGAAACACGAACCCTGCATTGGCTGTGCTGGGCCAGGAATTTACATTTGTTTCATTCAGGGACTTGCTATCTCAGTCTTGTCTTCAGTAGTTCTGCACCATTTTAACATCTGCTGAGAATCTGGCTCACTTGAATGACTATAATGGAGAAGTCTAGTTCAGCAGGTTTTGAATTTGAGGGAAAAAAACCCACTACGTGGAAAATTAAGAGAGGATCGTTGACTTTTAGTTATTGTTTATTGAAGTTCAGGACTGAAAATACTTCAAACTCCAGATAGCCAGTCAAGCACATGTTGGTGAAACACAGCTAATACATTGAGACAACATACTATCCCCTCTGGATAGCAGAATTCAGAGATACCTGTGAAATCTGGTGATAACATACAGATAACTGAAAGTTGTGTGATTTTTTTTTGTTTATTATTTTTTCCCTCCATGTTTTCAGCCTTAATATTTTAAATTTAACAGAATTGTCTTTTTAGTATTGTACTGATGTCTGCAATATAGTACAATCTCAAGATGACTTTTGCGTGATTTTGGGTGCCATTTAGGAGGTTAGATAAAGCTGTGCTTAGAAATACTGAAATGTAGTATTTTGTAATGTTAATTTCATATACTAATGATTAAGCAGAAGATACAGTTCTGGTTGTTAGAAGCATGTACATTACTGGCAATGTTATTAGAGCCATTAAACTCTGTTGGTAAAATGGAATAATTCAATTAAAGTGTTTGTTCAGTTTTCCTTGTGTGCTCAAACTCCAAATTTAGCATGTTTTAAAGCCTTTTTAAATTTTGTTGCTGGTAATATTACTGAAGTCAAAGAAGTACAAATGTCAAATTATGCTCATTTATGCTCGCTAATGAAACTTAAATGTACTCACATTATGGTAGAGATGCATAACTGTATATGCTAATAGCAGTTTTTCCTTACTTATGCTCTTTTTTTTTTTTTGCTTATAAGATTAGGGAGGATCTTGCTTCAGATGTCTTTGTTCAACATATTTTATTTATGATGGATCTTTTCTGTATTCAAAACTGGATGCAGACTGCTAAAATATTGTGTTGTTATTTCATCCCAAGAAATAGGATAAGAAAAATTTGTCAAAGATTTTTTTAAACTGTATTTTTGCAAACCAAATGCTTAGTGAACTAGTAAATTTAGAGTATTTACAGAATCATGTTTATTGTCAATGATTTAAATTTATTTCTGCTTTTTTCAGCTACTTTTGCTTAATAATAGCATGAAGAGAGTTTGATATTTTACTAATTTTGCAAGAGTCGCGTAGACAAGTTAAGTGTATGAAGCTTTTAAAAATTTATTTTAGTAGATTAAGCAGGATCATGAAGTAGAGGGTAGGAAAGGAATTCTGTAATCTTACCCAGTACATTCTGGGTTGTGTTCTTTATTTTTACTACAGTAGTGTCAGAGGATCCTGTTTTTCAGAAAAATCTTGGGAGAGTGGAGCTGGCAAGTTACGACAGGAGAAAACAGAAGAGAAAGGCTAAAATATACTTGAATTAGACAAATACAATCCTTTTTTCATTCTGCGTATATTGGGTAATTGCATTGCACAGCAAACTCAAGTTTCGTAGTTGGGATGATGTGAGATTTCTGTCTTTTGTGAAGTTCCACTGACTCTTGGAAGAAGTGCTTTTCCAATTGAGTGTCCATTGCCTGCAGCACTTGTACCGTTCAGAAACTTTTAAGGGTGCCTGCCATTGCATGATCTGAATGTTCTTGTTCTGTTATGCCTGTTCTCTCTAACTTCTTAACAGTTTAAACTTATGGAGAGGCCATGAAGGCTTTTGAGAATTTAAAACTCCGTACTGCTTTGTAAAGGAGAGAAAACCTGCACTGGATTGGCCTTTCTTACTGAATTTGGGTAAGCCACTTCTCTGAGGTTTTCTGTTCTTTTTTTGTGGTGGTTGTTGTTTTTTGTTTTCAGGAAATACTTGAAAGAGAAGGATGCCTACAAGTGAGTCTTAAGGCTGAAGTTGAAGAATTTAAAGGAACACCGGGAGCAAAGCAAGGTGTGACCAAGGCCCTTTCTAAAGTACCCTCCTAGCAAAGGGATGAGCCTTGCAGTGGATGCTTTAACCCAAATGATAATCCCTTCTCAGAGGAGTAAAAAGTTGCAAGACCTTATCCTGTTAATGAAACATTGGGTGTTTTTAAAGCAAATCCTTTAATGGTCATTCTGTCCAGGTCACTGTAACAATAAAAGGTGGAGGAATGGAAGAAGGGGAAAGATGGTGAAATGTGCAATCAAAGGTGCCGTGAAAGCTGCAACTGATGATGTGCAGGGTCCTGCCGCAGTGTCTGAACGCATAGGATGTGAGAAATGATGACATTAACTGCTTGGTTAGACTTAAATAGATTGGGCAGTGATACCAATCACTGGTAGAACTGGCAGAATAGGTCCAATAAGCAGGGATAATTTTGAGAGATGGGCAGAAAGTGAAAAAGAGATATCAATAAGGAGAAAGGAAAAAAAAGCAGATTTTTAAATAGAGCAATATGTACTGCTCTCAGAATATAAGTAGTTCTAACTGGACTGGGATAGAGTTAAGTTTGAAAGTCAGAAGTTAACCCTATAATAAGTGTTTTTCATTTACGTGTTAAAAAGTGTGTCTTTGAAGTGTAAATGAGAAGGGAAAAAAGGGAATGATGAAATCTATGTACAAGTATCATGGCTACTATCAATGTTAAAATGAAGTTTGTTATAAAGGAGAGATGGAACCAAAGGTTAACAAAGAAGAACAGAAGACTAATAAACAGTTTTTAAGAATATCGAGTAAAATCTATTAAGTAAAAATAATGCATTTAGTAACAGACATTTCAGAAAGAAACATACTAAATAGCCTTAATATCACCAGAAAATCCTGCAGTGAGAGGTGCTCTATGTTGGATAACTAAGGCAGGTTTTGATTAAAAGTCTTAACAATCTTGTCTTCCATTGATATCACAGAAGTACTCCATTCCAGCCATTTGACTATCATTAATTATATAGTTTTTAACTTTGTGTTAGCTGGTTTTCATTTTGTTTTATTAGCTAATATGCATATTTGAAAAAAGAAACCTATAAGGGTTTTTCCAGGTCAATTGTCATGGCTGAAGTTAAAATCAGAAAAAAAAAATGCATAAGGAATAGGTAATAAGGAAAAATAGATCCGGTTTCAGATATTTCTATATCCAAACAAGAACAACCTTGTTCCCTTGGATGAGGGTAGATCTTCCTTCTATTATTAATTATGATATTTCCTCTTATTATTAATGATGATAATAATTAGTAGATTATCAATATACAAAGCCTATTCTAGTAACATTTATATATAATCTATAAATGGATTAAATTTATTGTGTTTGTAAAACGTTTTCAGAGCTGTAATAAGCAAAGGTAAATTGGTGAAGTATTTTTTAAAAAGTTTACCATTTGAAAGTGTATTTAAAAAAAAAATAAATCATACCACCAGGTGCAGCTCTGTAACACCAGGACTTCACTTTGTGCTGTGCTGGGGATATTTTAACACATATAGTTATTAACAATATGTGTGGAAATGCTCAATTATGGAAATATCAAAATACTACATATGCATATGGTATTTAATCACTTTTGAATTTGATAGAAACAGTTCTTTTTATTGCAAAGGGTCTGATTCAGCAATTTTGGAAATGTGCTATACTGTTTCTGAGATATGTATCAATCAATGAGAACAAGCTACGTGCCAAATGAAGTGGTCCAAACTTTCTCTAGAGAAGCTGTCAGAAAACAGCAGCTTTAACGTATGCATGATACATGTGAAGGTATTAGTTTCCAAACTTTAGGCAATTTCTTAGACCAAAATTTGGCCAAATGTGATTATGAAATTGGTGTTTTCTAATTAACCTGTAATTGTATATGTGGAAACTAATTATGTTTGTTTATTACTCAGTGCTTAGAAATGGTTATAAACTACTTTGGTAATTATGACTTGCCTCATAATAGGTGGTTATGTTAGAAGGTGTAATTTTAATTATCCTGCATCCTTAAAAGTAACACTGTTGTTTGCAACAACTGCAGGAATTTTGAGCTAACTTTAAAACCTATAGTTGTAAGTTCTACAAACACAGTGTTTTTGCTGATTGTGAAAATTGTGTTGGCTATAAAAAACAATCACTTACCAGGTGAAGTAATGGCCATGCACAGTGATAAGGAAATGTGAGCCTCACTCAGACCTATGCAGGTTGTCATGAGACAAGACTAGATAGGTAAAAGCAAGCAGGCTGGGAAGATATGTTCAGTTTTGATCCAGAATCCTTGAGGGGTTGTAGAGTTTGCAATGTCTTTGCTGCACTCCTGAGTGATGGTTCAATGACTATGGAGAGGGAGTTAGAGTCTCAGTATTTTTGCCATTGCCAGTAGAAGCCTATAGGTTTGCGTTGCCCTAGTAGAACAGGGACCTGAGAGCTATCTGGGACTTGTTTTCCTGTGTCCAGCAGCCTCATGCCTGTGACCTCCCTGGCTGTAGCTTCAGCTTTGTGAGTGCCAGAGCTGGGAAAGGGCTGGCAGTCCTGGGATGTTGGTGCATCACAGCTCCGGGGGTCAGTGGGTGGCAACCCACATCCTAGTATCAGCTGAGGCTGGAGAAGGTGCATGGGCACCTGCCGTGCAGTGGCTGGCATCCAGCGGGAAGGAAGCAGAAAGTAGTAAGAACGTGTAAAAATTAACCAAAACATAACCAAGACTTCCCTTCCCAGGTAAGAGACTTTCTTTCCTTCCCTGCCCCTTTCTGCATCCTGTAAACCTCATAGTCCTCCTGGCAAAGCCCTCAGCATGCTGGTGGCTCACCTGTTTTAACACCGGGGCAGTTAGCCTGGATGGCACTCTGCGTTATTCTTCTAGCAGGATTTGAAACAGCTTCATTAAGTTTCGTTCAGGCAGTTCATCAAAAGCTTTGTTTGTAACACTGTGGTACTGCAGACATGCCTTGCGGTAATTAATTTGTTTTTTATTTTTCTGTAAGTATTGCCTTAAACTTGTAGGAAATACTTGCAGCATAGACTTGGCGGGGTAAACATACTACCTTGGATGTCTGGAAGGGGAAATGTTCTGTTAGGATGACAGATTGTAGCCTAAGTCATTCTTTACCCTGTGTATACATTGAAAACTTTCCTCAACTCTTGAAATTGAATTTTTTGCCATTCTGGCTTACGGGGGATTAACTTTAAGTAACTACTTGGATATGCAATTCCCTGATGAGTTAAATATGCACATAGGGGTTCTTATGGCTTACAGAATGCTCTCAACAGAAGTGCCCGAGGCTTTAATGGTATGCAAGGTACACATTATACTCTTAATTGCTATTCTGTGCTGCTGTGGACAGATGCTTCTCTATAGTTTCTGACTGAGGAAAATTTATCTTGGTAAGAAATGGCCAGGTTTATCGCTTGGTGTCCTTCCTCAGGTAGAAGTTCGTTGAACATGCATTCCTTAGAACAAAGATCTTGTGTGTACTACTATGGTTTAACCATTTAAAGGAGGATTGTGACAACTGACAGTGGAAACATCTACTTTTGGTCTAGCATCAAAATTCAAGATCAAAGGAAAACTTAAAGTAATTCACAAGGTCAATACAAGAATTGATTTACTGTTTGAAGAATGCATTGAATTATTTGAGTCCACACTATTAGGAGGATCAGGTCTCATAACTACTGGTTTATTAGGTGGGTTTGTGTTCAAACATGACAGAGGACTCAAGTGAAATTTCAGCATGTTATTTAAGCACGTGCTTAAAATGAGTCTTTCCCAAATAGGTGTGCTTTTCTAAAATAACCTGGCATGATTTTTAATGTAGAAAGAAGGAAGGAATAATTTTTAATATCTTCATGCTTATTTTATGTTTTTAAGGTGAGACTTGGATTTTTGGGAGGCTTCCTCACTGATAGCTCAGGTCTGCAAGAAAATGAAGGATGCCACCTTCCTTTGTGCTGCTGTGATTTAAAGACATCAGTCTGTATATGGGTATGTATTTATTTAACAGGAAATGTATTTTTTGTCCAGAGCCATCATGCTGCAGTCAGACACATCGTTTCCTTTTACCTGTGACACTGCCTGACAGCTGTTCTGGAATATGTCCTGTGCTATACAGCAGGGCTGGAGCGAGGAAATGCAATTGAGATTTACATTTCCATCTCCCCTCATAAATTGCATTGTTATGTAAGAGTTTTCTCCTAATTCTTCCCTCTCCTCCTCGTTTTTTTGCAAAATGAAAGAAAAGGTGTCGTTAGGATGCATGAGAAGAGAAGGTTCTGGGGTGATCTTATTGCAACCTTCCAGTGCTTAAAGGAAAGGTGGAGAGGGACTTTTTACAAGGGCATGTAGTGATAGGACAAGGGGCAATGGACTAAACTGAAAGAGGGCAGATTTAGTTTAGATAACATACACAATCACAGAATGTTAGGGATTGTAAGGGACCTCAAAGGATCATCTAGTCCAATCCTCCTGCTGGAGCAGGACCATCTAGATCAGATCACACAAGAACGCGTCCAGGCAGATTTTGAACATCTCCAGAGAAGGAGACTCCACAACCTCTCTGGGAAGCCTCTTCCAGTGTTCTGTTACCCTTATTGTGAAGAAGTTCTTCATGTTTAAGCGGAACCTCCTATGTTCCAGCTTATATCCATTTCCCCTTGTCCTATCATTGGATGCCACTGAGAAGAGCCTGGCTCCATCCTCATGACAGTCACCCTTTACATATTTATAAACATTAATGAAGTCCCCCCTCAGTCTTCTCCAAGCTAAAGTGATCCAGCTCCCTCAGCCTTTCCTCATAAAGGAGATGCTCCACTCCCTTAATCATCATTGTGGCCCTGCGCTGGACTCTCTCAAGCAGTTCCTTGTCCTTCTTGAACTGAGGAGCCCAGACTGGACGCAATATTCCAGATGCGCCTCACCAGGGCAGAGTAGAGGGGGAGGAGAACCTCTCTTGACCTACTAACCACACCCTTTCTAATACACCCCAGGATGCCATTGGCCTTCTTGGCCACAAGGGCACATTGCTGGCTCATGGTCATCCTGCTGTCCACCGGGACCCCCAGGTCCTTTTCCTCTGTGCTGCTCCCCAACAGTTCAGTCCCCAACTTGTACTGGTACTACATGGGGTTGTTCTTACCCAGATGCAAGACTCTACACTTGCCCTTGTATTTCATTAAATTTCTCCCCGCCCAACTCTCCAGCCTGTGTTCACTCTGAGGGTGGCGAGGCACTGGAACAGGTTGCCCAGAGAAGTTTGATGCCCCATCCCTGGGAGTGTTCAAGGCCAGGTTGGATGAGGCTTTGGGCAACCTGGTGTAGTGGAGGGTGTCCCTGTCCATGGCAGGGGAGTTGGAACTAGATGATCTTTGAGGTCCCTTCCAACCCTAACCATTCTATGTGTCAGAGCCCTGACTTAATGGCCATGATGAGCCTCAGCTGTGCCCGAAGCCCCTGCCTGCCCAGGGCTGCTGGCTGGAGCTGGCTGCCATCTCGGGGCCCCGTCTTGCCTGTGCGCTTCATGCCCCGAGGGAGGCGACAGCCGCCGCTGTGCCCGGGCAGCGCTGCGCACGCAGCCCTGACCCACCACCCCGCCTGCCGCTTGAAGTGCTAAGGTAAATTCTTAAATATTGCCGTGTATTTAGTCAGAAAATGAGGTATAGGAGAGAGTTTGGTTTGTGAAGAGGTTCCCTCAGTTGCCATGTGAATATTAGCAGCCATGTTAAAGTCAAACAAACGTATTACCAGCTAGCTGTAAATTTACCGAAACTGAAAAATATTTTTATTTATGGACTTGTGATTGTACGACAAATATGCTAACCGAGGCCCTGACATACAGGGAATGTTTTTTAGAGGGGTTAATTAATGTGAAGATCATGTTCTTCCCGGCAGAGGAGAAAGCTTCAGGATTTATAGCTTCAGGAATCCCTGTCAGCCGAGGAATACATTATCTGTTTGCAGATCAGCAAAGCGCGTTACGCTGTTAGGTTAGGAGTGGCCAACTTCATTCCCCTCCAGTACTGAACACCTTAATTAGAGGAGCCTTCCCGAAACTTTTGGCATCCTGAAATTTGCTGTAGGGTAGGATGAATTTGCAGCATCCTAAATTAAATAAGTTTCAGGGTTCTGGTTTCCTAGATGAAAAATAAATTTCTTAAAGCAGTGAATCACAATTAATGAACAACCGTGTGACAGTTATTGACAATCCCTTCAGAATATGCTGCAGAGCGGTGAGGTGCTTTTTCCTTCTAATAAGGCCTAACATGACATAGGTTCTATCTGAAGAACCTTCTTGCTTTATTAATCTCATTATGACCACTTGAATTGCTACATCCTCTGTAATGATTAAAACATTTGACTCCCAAGTGTGATATTATAATGAGGATGGTGTTCATGGGATAAGGCATTGTATCATTCTGCAAAGGCTGTCAGCAAATGGAAAGATAAATCAAGTTCCTCGGTATAATTTCCCTACTGTTTCCATGGAAGAGCAAACTTAAAAATTTTATGTACATACCTATATATACAGGTTTCCAAATCCAACTAAGAATCCTCTCACAGAAGATATATTTTTACATATCTAAATCTTAAAAATTATAGATGCCTTGAGCACTAATTTTAAAAGGAGAGTGAATTGCCTAGCTAAAATTCACCACTTGTAAGGTAGTATGCCCTCCTCTTCCCACCACGTGTATATTTTTGGGAAGGATTGGAGCTGAGTGTACTAGCTAAATTTGTTTGACAAATTATGTATTTTCTCTTCTTCTCTGCAATTCTACTTGAAAATTTATAAACTATTCTTCATTTTCTTAAATGTATGTAGTGGTTTTAGGCTGATCCAGCAACTAAAACTCACGCAGTCTCTCCTTCTCCAGTAAAGTAGAGAGGAGAGGAAAAAAAAAAACCAAAGGGACTGAGGGTTGAGACAAGAACAGAGGGAGCACCCACCAACCATGGTCCTGGGCAAAACAGGCAGAGCTTTTCTCAAAGCAAAACAGTTTATTAATGATTACTTAGAAGGACAAAGGGAAACAAAAACCGATTACTTGAGAGGACAGAAAGAAACAAAACCAGATCTTAAAACCGACACCTTCCCCCCACCCCTTCCTTTTCCTCCCGGCTCTACCTCCTCCCCCCAGCAGCACAGGGGGCAGGGACTGGGGGGTGCAGGTCAGTTCATTCCGTGCTGTTACTGCTGCTTCTTTCTTAAAGGAGAAGGAGTCCTTACACCCTTTTCCCCTGCTCCAATGGATCCCCTACCCACGAGGAAAAATCCACAAACTTCTCCAACGTGAGTCCAGCCCACTGGAAACAATCCTTCCCCACAGATTGCTCCGGTGTGGGCTTTACCACAGTCTCGGGTACTTAGGGAGCTGTAGCCACTCGCTCCGGCGTGGGTTGTCACGAAGACTCCAGATGCCTCTCTGCCTTGTCGTGTACCCCAACGCGACCATCCTCAGGCTCAGGCATCTTCTCCCCACGGGCTGCGAGTGGGTCTGTGCTCCACTGAGGCCGTCCTGGTTGCAGGGGGGCCGCCTGCTATCTCACCATCAGCCGCAGGGGAAACTCGGCTCCGGCACATCTTCTCCCGCTCCATCCTCACTGACCTGCTGTCGATGCGGCTGTTTCTCTCAGATCTCAGTCCTCTCCAGGTGAACTCAGCCCAGTGGGCACCCTGGGAGTGGGGTGCCCCCGAGTTCCCCAGCTGGCTCCGCCGCCGCCATTCTCCGTGGGCGGCGCCGGCCCGACGCAGGCAGCCGCCCGACCGGGAGCCAGGGAGCGGGGCAGTGCCCTCCTCCCTTCTCTGGTCGATCCTGGGCGAAGCACCTTTTCCGGTCCCTTTGTCCCGACTTAAATAGGGCAATTCGCAGAGGCGCCCTATTGGCTCAATCCCGAGGGGGATGGCAGTCTGATCTGGTGGCCGGAACCAAACCTAACCCGGTTCCAAAACTGGGGAGGTCGCAGGGAGCAAAACCCCTCTCCTGCCACCAGAACCACCCCCCCCTCCACATCAAACCATGACAATGTACTATTGCTCAGAGGGAGGATATAACTAAAAACATATTCAGAAACATTTTTTCATAAAAAAACCCCTTCATCTCTTATTGAAAAACTAGAAAATCCTGTGTGAAATTTGGAATTCATCTTGTTTGTAAGTGATCAAACCAAGCAAAAGAGAGAGAGGAAATAAAATTTAGTTCTGCCACTTTTTTCTTCTGCAGGGACCTCGAGAGAGAGAAACTCTGCATGACAATCTAGAATAAAAAAGCATAATGCATGTTGGTCAAGCAGTCCTAAGGTATGATTCGACTTAGTAACTGGAACTGAGAATAGTTATTTTACTTCAGATCTTCCTTGTCTATTTTTTAAACTGGGTAGAAGTGGTTGTATTTCCCATAGAATTAGGTAATCCAATGTTTTCCTGGTTCAAGAGAAGTTTCTGTGAGTACAATTGCTGCATTAAAAGCCTTCAGCCTTGGCTCTACTCAGCATTGTTTTTCTGCCAGCAGTTCATCTGTCCCAGCACCAAAAACCCAGTGACTTCAATTAACTGCATATTCAGTTTCTTTTTCACACCCTTCTTTTTGGTCTAATTACCTGTCTAATGAATACATCCAATTCTCCAAGTTGTGTGTTGTTTCCTAATCTTGGTGCAAGCAGGAAGGGAGCAAAACAGAATACTATATAATTAGAGAAAAAAGGTTGATATTTGAATGCAATTTGAAAAAAAATATGGAGAAACTCCTGCTTTTGAAACCTCCTTGGAAATATTCCTCAAGCGCTCAAGGAATTTGGGCAATATTTGTTTTGGGTAAAATTATATCATAATTTAATATTTAAGATAAAATATTGTATAATTTAACATATAATATAAATATTAGATATCATATAATTTATAATATATTATACATCTACAAGGGACTTCGTCTAGGGCTAGAAACCTGCTATTCTTTCAGATAGACTTATTTCCATATTATCTTTTTATTGCTATTTTGACTTTGAGTCAAATCTTGCTCAGACTTTTTCCTTTGCATTGCAATTTGCAAGAATTCTGTCATTCAAAAATAATAACGAGGGGTGGCTAAGTAGTATTTTCAAGGCCCGGATAGATAAGTGGACTCTGATTATCAATGAAGTAGAGAAACCACCATCCTGTCATTTCAGGTTTAGTCTTGTGAGAGACAGTGTGTAGGAATGTTAGAAAAACCCATCAAGTCATCATTCTCTGCACTCCTGAACATTTCATATTGTATATATTAGAAAAGAATGTAAAAGACACTTCTCCTCCCTTCTGCCCCCTTTTACTTAGGTAAAAACACAGAACCAAAAGGATAGACTGTGATCAACTATTACAAGAAAGCTAGAAAAATTGTTGAGATATTTTTTTCTGAATGTCATTTTTACTATTAATTATTTGTTTTATAAGGTCACTTTCCTCTAATGCTATTCGAGAGCACCTTATGCACTGAACTAAAATCATTTCTTTTATTTATTGCGTGGGAGAGTTTGTGAACTTTTGGAAGCTGTATGGTTTGGTAATTATATCATTGTCATTCAGTTGTCAAGCTAACTGAATTTTCAGCTTGATCTAGGATTGGATAAGATTTCTTCTCATTAGTCTTAATAAAAGAGATCCAACAATTGCACCAGGAGTGATCATATTCTTCTTAATGTTCTTTGAAAACATAACTCCTTCAGGTCATTGCAATACGTATGTGTGATGCAGAAGTACTTTATCACTGAAAATTAGGCTAAGGCTAGCTGTTTTGGTTTGGGATATTGACTCAAATGTCGACAGTGAGCCTGACTTCCATATTTCTGCATAGTTTTCATGTTCCATTTTAATTTCATCCTTACTATTAAAGGAAGTTCTGCTTTATCCTGTAGTGCAAAAATTCATACATGATATAAAAGGCAGTCACAGTCTTGTCAAGAAGACAAGAAATCTGTTGTTTGAGTTCTAAGGGAAAGTTTTCAGAAGGAGAATTGTGGATGGAGTAAGGGGTCTAAGGTTCGTATTCCTGTTCTCATTTCTTGGTAGGCTGTTCAGCCTAAAGTTGTAACTGCACTGATGCAAAACTGGGGTGATAACTCCTGTTACAGCTTGTGGAGATGGAAAAAGGAGGTACTCTAGGCTCAAAATTATTTGTGGCTAGAGTGGATTATTTTTTCTCTCAAGAGTTCAAAAGATGATGACCATTTGACGTATGTCATAGTAGTTGATGGTGATGTATCATCAGCAACCAAAATCAGATAAATCTAAGCAATCCAAGGTATGTTGATCTGGTGTATGGAAGTGGGTATATATTAAGATGGTGAGGGTAATACTTGATTAATTTATTGTGACTTGGTATCTTTTATCTGAAATGATCAGACATGGTAGACAAAAGAGAATTTTAATTTATAATCTCAAGAAAACAAATAGGTGAAATGGGGAAATGAAATGATTCCATGTATTAGTTGTGAATGCTGAACAAGATCTTACATAGTGCTACATTTATTGTATCCATACAGTAAGATCTCTCTTCAAAAAGTTTTCAGGTGTTTCATTGCCGTGATTCTGATTTGTGCCAAAAGCTTCTACAAGTCTTCAGCTGCTGTAGACTCTTTTCGGTAAGATATTAATTAGCTCTTTTTCCAAATAACGTATTCTGTTTCTGTATTAATAGAGCTCTACTTTTAGTTTGTTACTGTCTTTACTATTTAATGATTGTTTGGTCCTAACCAAAATAATGAAGTTATTAGAACTATAAACATGCTTGTAAGTGTGCAGAGTACCTTGGAAGTATTGAAAGTGTATAACGTATATACATAGCGTAGTTTTCTGTGACTGTAATGCACCATAATGGAAGTGTTGGTACCGTGCCATTATAAGACAGTGCCAGATGTCAGAGGCACAAAGCATGATTTGCCATTTAGCTAATCCTATTAGATAGGTAGTTGTGGGCTTGTGGTGTCTCATTGACAGTGCTATAACTCCTCCAAGACTGGAAAACACAACTTCTGCACCTTAATTGGTTTGAACTACAAAACTCCCACTTGAAAATCTTCTCAAAAAGGCGGTTTGTTTTGTTGTGGTTTGTTTTGGTTTTTTTAGGACATAATTTATCTAACTCATATTTCTCAATATCACTGCTCTAAAGATAATTCAGGAGTCTAAAAAAACAAGAATAGCAAAGCTATGAGAAAAGGAGTGAAGTCCATGTGTTTTGTTTGTATATACATGATAGTGGTATTCAGATGGAGTATTTGTCAAACATGGACTATTTTGCCAATCCATTATATGCCTTTAAAAATGAACCGCAAAAGACTTCTTCAAATAGAGATAAAAAAACCCAAACCAAGCAGAAAAAAACCCTGCTGAATCCTTTCTGACAACACTGCAAACATCAATGCATAGGAGACACTTCCACTTTATGTTGAAGTAGCTTTATTTGTGGGAAACTGTGACACTGAACTTATACATAAACTTGCAATTTGTGTTTTGAAATTACTTGGAGGAAAAATGTGGGGTTTTTGATATTCATATATATATATGTATGCAGGCTGACTGTGAACATGCTAGTTTGTACTTGCCAAATAATGATGCTTTACTATTAAAGAATAGACTTGGGACCTAAATAACTTTTTTTTTTTAATGAAGTAAATCAGTCAAGAGTTAACAAAAGATTGGAAAAGGTTGCCCATATATTTTTTGTATTTTTCTACTTCTATGTAGGCATTAGAATACAGTTTTGAGTTACAAAATCATAGGACGGGGAGAGGTCTTCCATAATTCCTGCCATAGGCCCAAAATTAAATCAACTGTTCTACGTATTCCTAGAAAATATTTATCTAGCCTCTTCATAAATGTTTGCAATTATGGAGATTTAAAACCTCACCTGCCAGGCCATGATCTTGTACAATTTTTTCATTAGAATGGCTATTTTACTTAGTCCAAAGTGTTGCTTACTCATAACACAACACTGAATACTTTCCATCTTAGTGATCTATACATGTATTCAAGTTTATTTACTGCATGCTATTTCAAACTTTGCTGTCAAGACAGAATACTTAATTTCTGAGGTGTTCATCAATAGAAAGGTTAAGTTTTTGCTAATTTGGTGCGTTTTTCCAGTCTCTCTGTAATTCAAGAAGCTGATATCTATATCTTATAAATTAAGGAATTATAAAGTCAGAAATATCCAATAATGCTAATTCTTAAATTTAAGACATTTATGACCCCTTTAGACTTTGTTCCCCAGCCCTACAATAGCTATGAGTGCTTGGTTCTTCTGCAGTCCCAAGTGTATGTATTTAGAAAATGAATAGACAATTAATGCCTAACTTGGAAGAAGTGATCCTCATCTTGTGATTTGGGAGGTAGCACTGGTGCCAGAGCTATACATCTGGCTTGTACTGTGCTACCTAAATTGAAAGAGTAGAGCCAGGAGGTAATTATGGTCTACATACATCATCTTGCAGGTGGGAGCCCATTCTGCTTCCCTCTCTGTTATGATCCCTTTGGGTACGGGCAAGGTGCAGTCATTTCTTGAACTTGTGTAGTACAATGTCAGTCTAGTCCAGTTCAGGTCACAGCAGTTTTCAAAGAGTGCACATGTTGATTTTGCAGTATGATCCCAAACTGTCTACCGCAGTAGAAAAGTAGATTATACTGCGTTCCTCTGATTAAACTCCTGGGTAAAAGGGATGGAATATTGAACTCTCTATTCAATTTTCTGTGGAGCTCTTCTGACAGGAGAAAGCTTAAACTATGAGCTCTGTTCAGTCTCTGGAAAGGACTACACTTGATGTGAGGACAGGTACCCTGACTTATCTCCTTAGCCTGTGTCCCCCAGCATAGTAAGTCTGTGTCTTCTGCTCATTCATTTCTTATGACTCCTGTTATATTGTCTTTCTCTGCAGCTCCTCTCTCCATTTTTCAATATCAAAATCCTCTAGACACATGCTCTGTTTACTCTAAGTCAGTGGTTGTCCGTTCCAGCCTCCAATGGAGCTCTCACAGGCCCGTTTCTCTATCTCTGAGGTTGACTGGAGATCAGCTCTTTCTCCAGTGCAGCTCTTAACAGACTTCTCCTTGCATCCCCTGTATTACAGAACAATCTGTGTCCCTTCTAGTTCCTTCTGCTATTGTCCCTATATGTTGTTGTCCAAGATGTAACGTGAATTAGATTGCATGGCACCTGAGTGAGTTACAATCACAGCATGACAAAAGTTCAGCTCTCATGTGGTGAGTGTTCCTCAGCATCTGTATAACTAGCTCTCACTACATTTAGGTATTCACATTCTAACTTCATCAATATATATGCCAGGTAGGGCTGACTTCTCCTTTGCTTGAAACTACCACTGAGTTCCATGAGATTAAGGAGCCACAGAATCTAACTGTTAATGTAATTTGTAGTCCCTTTGGGGGTAATGAACAGACCTTTTTACTCAACTCCACCTGTTTTCACTTCTGTATCCTTGCGATTATTCTAAAGGAGAGGAGAGTAAGATGTGGTAAAAGCCGTCAGAATTTTAGTGCCTGCATGGCTTTTTCTGTAGTTTTGTTCTCCATTTCTTATCTTCTCAGGTAAATAGCCTCTAAGAGCTCTATTAAAAAGTTCTTTGATCAGGGTCAAAGAATTATCAAAGCCAGCAAACTAAAAGTTGAATTGGCAACCAGATGCTTGGAAGAAATGAGCGCCATTTGGCCGTGACCTATCTTTAACTAAGATTTAATTACATTATTAATTACTTCAGAGACTAGGAAGATTCAATATGACAGTCTTAAGGGACCAATAGTAATAAAATAATTAATGAAAAATTCTAAAAAATCAGCCAAATGAGACAGTGTATCTATATCAATAAAATAAACTATTATAATTGAAATAGTAATTTGATTTCAAACATATGATTGTTTTGTGTAGCCTTTAGAGAAAAAGGGTAAAAAGAAACCGCTGAAAAAACACTGAAATATGTCTGCTTGTTTTTTGCTGGATGCTGAAGATGGTTATTGAGTTAGATAGATACGAGTGCTTTCTGATAACTTGGGTCAAATGTACATATATCTTGCTGTAATCACTGTAACTTTTTATTCCTTGTTGACCCAGTTCCATTGCTATCACACCAATGTTAAGTCCAGACCCATCTGGTTAGTGACAGAAGTGCTCAAAGGACAAGGGACTGCTTTTGCAAAATATGCCTCTTGCCTGGTCATAATGTCCTTTCTTGCAAATTGCAGATAGTTATTACTTGATTTTGTTTTAAAGCAGGTAATTTACATGTGAGCCACTTGGATTCTGCAGCAGAAGAATATTTTGAGGTTTAATTCAATTATAATTTCTGCAGAATTTGTTTAATCTTTGTTTCATGATAGCAAATACATTTTAATAAACTGTCTGTCAGCTCTAGGCACCTCATATAAATTGTAAAACTGCCCCAGGGTTCAAGTCTCAAACAGTTGTTTCCAAATGTCAGCAATTTCTGAAACTGCATTTATCCTGGCATTAATATTCTTGTATGCACTATGCTGTGAGATACTGACATTAATCCTTTACTGTATATTAAAGCCACTCCTTTTGCAGATAATATCATATTGCCACTGAATGGTTGCAGGTGCTGTTTCCTACTGTTACGTATATCAAACTGCTGAAATTGTCATCACCTGTAAACAGCTTAGGCCTTTCTGAAGTATTCTCATTGATCTCAGTGAGGTTTATGGTAACCTATGGAAGAGAAGAACAAAGGATACTACTTTTAAGATAGTATTTTCAGTATCATTTTTTTCAGCTTGCTACCTCATCTACTTTTTCTGTTATATAGACTTATTTTTCTTTCCTGCATCACAATAGCATAAGTACGTTTTGAAGGCTGAAATACGTATTTGAAAACACATTTCCTTCCCATCTAATTTTTTTTGTCATTTTTGAAAGGACAAGCTTTCGAGTAACACTGTTTTATCAGTCAGTTTAGCTAATCTATTGAGGGTGTAATTTACTATTCATTCTGCACAATGCATTTTCTTTTCTATATGTTTTATACGTATGTGTGTAAGAATAATGTAGTCCTGTGACTGCTAATATCTCTTTCTTTCATTGTTAAGTGTTTCATTTACTACTATATGTCCCTAAGGAGCAAGACTGCTTAGTTTCATTTGATTGGATTTTAAAATCTATTTGATGAATTAGGTCCACTGAGGCACACCTCTGATGCGACATGAGTTCTACAGAAAGTATTCGGGATGGAAAGAAATGTACTCAAATAATTCTGTTTTCGAAATCTGCTCCTAAAAATGTACTAGATTTAACCTAAACAAGTGAAGAAACACAGAAACTAAATATTGTTGCCAGCATGTTTTCCATAACAATGGCATATATCTTCTTTAAAGTCAAGCCCATACTTTTATACTTCTCTATAAATCTGCTGTAGTTGAAGAATGAAAGGATGTAGGGAGAATAGGAAGAGGTGGTAAAACCAAGTAATTTTTAATGAACAGTCATTAGATTGTTGTGCTTTGGAGAAAATATATGCAATGAAAATTCCTTAAGTCGTGTGCTCTGGGCTGTGTAATAGTCAATAGCACTTCACTTATGAAAAACTATAAAATATCTATCTTTTCCCCACAGCCAAATATCAATCTAGATTATAAATAACACAAAAGCAAAACTTGGACCCAAATATGGATTCAGCAATCTCTCTGAACAGTTGTCTGTGAAAAATAGATCTTGGATTAGACTTGACAGCTTGACTGAAGATTTTGTGGGCCTCTATGTACAGAGCCTAAATTATATGAACGTTTTTTCCAAATCTGTTGCATTAAACATGTGTATTAACCTGTATCCATGTGTTAAAAATGTAGTAGTTTATTTGCTTTGATTCACATTATTTTGCTTCAATAATGGAAAAGCATGTGACTCATTCTGAGGAAAGTGGCATTTTTTTAAAATAAATTTCATCAAGATGAATAACAGAAGAAATCAGGGTGTATATTACTCAGAAATTAGGCTAACAATATTTTTCAGATAATACATATACAACATGGGAGTAAGACGGAATACAGGATGACTACTTAAGACTGACTTTCCCTTAGCAATGTTATGTTTCCAGTTCAACCTATGTCTTTACTGTCATATCATCCATATGCAAAACATACTACCTCACAAGGTATTAATAATAGCATTACTCTTTGTAAGTGATGTCAGCAATTCTGGAAAAAAGCAGAAAAAACTTATTTCTAAAGCAAAAAATTTCTCTGGCATCTTCAAAGAGCACAGGTATCTAGCCCAGAGAACAGGAAACTGAAACATAACTGACTTGAGGGTGTTCTTTACATTCTTGAAACAAAAAGAGATGCCAAGGCTTATTCACAAGTTCATTAAGTTGATATTTAAAAAGAAAATACATTATAAAGAAAAGAAATATAAAAACAGTTAAAATAGGAAGGTGGATTTATCCTTCTTCAGTGGAGTATTGAAGGCAATCTTGGGAGAATAATGGAATAGATTTTCAGAAGTGGAGAAGCAGATCTTTTTTCTGGAGAAAGGAAATGTCTTTTTGTCATGGATTAAAAAAAAATATATACTTGAATATTTTTTTTTTCTCCTGGGAACTTTTAAGCATGGTGAAAAAACATTAGATGGGACAAGAATGGGCCAGGAGAGTATTTTTCCCCAGTCCCTCTACTTTCCAAGTTTCAAGCGAACTCTGAATCACATTATGTCAGACTGTGTACAAAAGCACAAATTAAGTTTTCATTTGTGCTCAGTGCCATGATAGATACCATGCCAGTGTTATCTCCATAACAACATGAGACACCAAAAGTCCATGTATTGCAGCTTCTAAGTTTGGTAGTGAAGTACAGTTTTAGTCTCCTAGGCGCCAGCTGTAGACTTGCATGTCCTCCCACTGCACTCAGTGGGACTACTGTTGTGCTTGTTTAAATTCTGAAGTCCAAGACAAATTATCTCACTGAAAGTACAGCTGTAAGATACATATATCAAAAAAACCTTACCAAAGTTTAAAAAGTTGAATTGAAATCTTACAGTGACAAAGACTTTGCCTTAGAATTTTTACTTATTCACATACTATACTTATTATTTTAAAAATAATTATTATTTATTATTTAAAAATACTTTTTTTTTCCACCTACTGAGCAGAATTTCTTTGGACAGTACAGAAGAACATTCCTATTACTTTGATAGAAAGAGTCATTAAAAAAAAATAATAAAAAACATCTTGCTACTTTGCCAAGGAAAAAATCACAGTGGATGTAAAATTCCTTAACGTCTGTTGTATATCATATCCTTCAATGAAATAATGTTTTGATCAAAACCTCATGAATCCCTTTATTATTTCTCTAGCAAAACTAAAGCAGACACTATTGTAATCATTTTGTCTATACTTAATTTCCACAGCGAGGTAGTATAATTTATAATGTTACATACGGTAAAATAATGCACAAAAGATCATTGCTTAATATTTACTTTTCATTTATTATTGAAGAATAAATGCTTTCTAGTAGTTTTAGAATTTGACAAACAAGATCTTCCAAACTGTAGGTTTTAAGTTCATTGTAGTTTAGCTGGCTCAAACTGGAGACAAAGATTTATGATATCTTTTATGAGGCTTTTCAGTATGGAAATATACCATGGATACCTATCAGAAATAATCTTTAAAGCTGTGCAATAGTTTTTTCCGTTAGAAAATGAATATACACAAAATCTGAAGAGAAAATTAATTTACACAAAAGCCAAAAGTTCTGCAGGAATTTAATGTTTTCTGTTATTTTCATGTGGGAAACATGGTTTCAACCTTTGCTTTTGTTTTTAGAGGCTTCCATTTTTTTACATTTCATTTTGAATTTAATATTGCTGTGGATAATGTTTTGACATCTAAAGCGAACAATATCATAAGCATTTAATGGTAACATTATCAAATGGTATTTATCTACATAGAATATTTAACTGTCATTTCTTAGTTTCTTCTAAATGAAGACTATTTAGAATTCTCAAGCTGGAGTTCGTTCAGGGAGTTTGCATTATCTTCTGGCTTGGAAAAATGATAAAAAAATCATAACATTAGAAATACCCACTTATCAAACAGCAGCTTTGAGATCTGCATCCCATGTTTTACTTGTAACATTCAAGAGCCCTGGTAACCAGCATCTCATTGTTCTAACTGCTGTGGAAGCATGGAACAGAAATGATCCGAGACCTAACATGTATATGAGTTTTAAGAAATACTCTATAATAATATAAATTGTCTTCTGTGCATCCTCAGTGCTTTACTATCAGCATATTGTGTGTGAAATATCACTGGTTTATTATTGAAGTACTTTAAGAATTGACTTGAAAGTTAACTTGCTTATTTGTGGAGAATTTGACAGTGAATTCTCTTCAGTTTTCTCAAACAGTTCCAACATAAACTGAGGGATGCTTTTAAATACTGAGAGAATGCAGGCTGAAAAGCTGCATCCTGTGGTTTTGCACAAACTATGGAATCGTAGAATGGTTTGGGTTGGAAGGGACCTTAAAGATCATTTAGTTCCAATCTCCCTGCCATGGACAGGGACACCTTTCACTAGACCCATCCCACCTGGCCTTGAACATTTCCAGAGATGGTGTATCTACAACTTCTCTGGGCAACCTGTTCTACTGCCTCACCACCTTCACAGTGAAGAATTTCTTCCTTAGATGTAATCAAAATCTCCCCTCTTTCAGTTTACAGCCATTACTCCTTGTCCTGTCACTACCAGCTCTTGTCAAAAGTCCCTCTCCAGCTTTCTAGTAGGCCCCCTTCAGGTACTGAAAGACAGCTAAAAGATCTCCCCGGAGCCTTCTCTTCTCCATGCTGAACAACCCCTGCTCTCAGCCTGTCTTCATAGCAGAGGTGCTCCAGCCCTCTGATCATCTTCATGGCCCTCCTCTGTACTCGCTCCAGCAGCAACATGTCCTTCTTGTGTTGGGGACCCCAGAGCTGAATGCAGTATTCCAGATGGGGTCTCATCAGAGCAGAGTAGAGGGGCAGAAGCGCCTCCCTTGACCTGCTGGCTATGCTTCTTTGGATACAGCCCAGGATACGGTTGGCTTTCTGTCTCTCTGGTTCCTCTGGATGGCATCCCTTCCTTCCTTCGTGTCAACCGCACTATGCAGCTTGGTGTTGTCAGCTAAAAAAAGGTTTGCTATACTTTATTGTTAATCCATTTTACAGCTGTAGTAAGACTAAGATAAAACAACCTAAATATATGAAAGCTCTACTGGAATTCATAATACATCTATCTTAAAGTGCAAGCACACACTTCATATTATGCTATATTTTATATTTTCTCACTGCTTGTTCTTACTGTAAGTATTTATTATGTGTGTTGAAGGCATATTAAGATATAGTTGAGGCACATTTGCAACTGCTATCATATTGATACCTGGAGAAAAAGCACCATCATTATACCTGGTTTGTTTTTAGCAAGATGCAATACTAAAGGAGTAGAACAGAGATTCATTCCCATTCATGTTTTGGAAATTATTGCTCTGATGTACTGACCAGCTCTACATTGGGAAAAAGAGAAGTGATGGCATAGACGAGGTGCTTCATAAAAAAAAATGTAGGATGTCTGCGAGCAGCACTGTGTTCTAGGTATGCACAACTATGAAACAAAATATTTAAAATATATATGCAGGACTATAGTAGTTTAACAATTTAAACTACATCACAAAATTCATGCACTCCCTCTATTTATGCAGGAGCCACCAGAATTTAAGTGGGTTTTGAAATTTTACGAAATGGTTGAGTCTGACTGATGGGAATGGTCTGGACTTTTATGACCCAGTGTACTCCTCTGTGTCTGGGCCAGATACCATCTATTTATTTCACAGTTTGTAGTGCTTACTAGTGTGAAGAATTCAAAGCCTTACTTCTGGCTGAGCATTTCTTTTTACCTGTTTTCATTCAAGATTCACCTCCTTCCCATATATGCTTCCAGATCAAATATTCTAATTGATAAACTGGAATAAATGCTATCATTGATATGATAAAATGATCATGAGAACAGCTGGTACATAGGCCAAAATTAATTAAAGTAGTAATATTTCAATATATTTCAGTAGAACTCCGTGTACATTGTGGTTTCATCTACAGACAAGAATGATTTCTCTTCCCTGTCACCAAGAGTATAAAAATCTGTGTGATACCAGCAGTTAAGTTTACTTCAACCGTAGGTGATGCGTGTCACATGGATTACCAGGCCAATTTGGTTGTACATGATTTTCCAAAGTGTGATAGTATTTTTGTTCCTTAGCAAAGTGACTTTGTGTGGAACATTCTCAGTTGCATGGTTTAGGAAATTTCATAAGGTAACCAACTGGAATTAGTTTAGATTGAGTTGAATCTCTGGTCTATCGTAAGTTTACATATGTTATCATTTTTGACGTTGCTGCATGCTGTTTTAGTAGGAAATTATATACTTGTGGATTGTGGGTGTTTTTTTCATATGAAGAGATATTCATGGTCAATTTTAAATTAATATTGTCTGCTAGAAGTCTGAAGAATTTGACCTGAGATCAGATAAGACATTTTTGTTGAAGTAGTTCAGGACTTTGTCTTAAAATATTTTGAATGGTTCCCACAAATTATGTAACATCGAGATTTTGTTAGTTTCAGTCACGTTTGTAGATAGATGCCAGAGTTATGTTCTTATAACTATTATGCTTTTCACTTACAGCTTACAGTTCACGATATTAATTATATACTTTTGATTCCATCCAGATGTCTGGTTGTGAAATATTCCCTGACTGTGGTGCTTTCCATGCCACAGTACTGCTGCAAAACCACATCCACTGGGAAAGGAGGATCGTTGTGATTGATGACTAAGGAAAAAAAAAAAACACGCTTTTTTAATCATGTGAGGTATTTTCTGAAAAATTGGAGAAATATTTATTTCATTGTTCAAGGACTATGAGACCTTTTCTGAGATATTGTGTACAGTCTGATTATCTGTGTACAAGAAGGCTCATTCCTGTTGGAAATAACTGTGTGTGGAGAAGGAGGTTGAGCTGCAAGTGCTTTCAAGGAAAAGGAGAGTTGATTCTATGAGAAAAGATGAAACCCTAGCTTATTTAGGCTGGGAGAAGAGTTTGCAAGCTAGTATGATTATATTCTGTAAATAGTTTGGTATTGAGAGGCAGGAAGGAGGAGAGGGGGTTCTGTGTGTGTGTGCATGTTTAGGCAAAAGTCTAGTTTTCAGTATAAGGATAAAATAATTTACTTTCAAACATTCATACCTAGGTTGGAAATTATAAGAAGTATTATATGTGCTGACATAGTGATATGCTCAATACTCTTCTGAGAGTTGGAGAAAGGATTACTTTAGAAGACTGTTAGTGGTAGTAGGTGCTCATGGCCTTCAACATAGATTTATGAAACATGAACTGTTTTGGGGCGTCTAGGTTTTGTTTTGTTTTGTTTTTTGATAAACCACTCTTATTTGCAAGAAATAAAGTTACTTCTTCCATTTCTGTATAATGGGTTTCCAGTTCTGCTGAGTAGCATTAAGGGAGAGTGTTTTTTAGTTTGCTTGTTTTGACCTACTATTTTTTTTAATTGCATTTTGCTAATGTAAGATATAATTTAGTGACCAGCCCTTGATTTTTCTGTCCTGCCTAAATCTTTTGAGTAATCTCTTATATTAAGGAATTCTAAAGTTGTGGGTTTTTGTGGGTTTTTTTTTTGTTTGTTTTAAATCCATTGTTCTTAAATTGCTGTCATTCACTTTCTGGAAGTGTTTTTGTGGTGTTGTGATCTGTGCAAACAGTATAAGCTGTGTCTTTACCTTGAGAATTTTTGTAGAGGTTACATTCCTGAGAGCATTTCAGCAATCTCTTGGCTGTTGTATAAAAGCTGAGTATACAGTGCTCCTCCAGTATCACAGATTCTTCATCTGACAATGAAGCTATTTCATAGGGTAAATTATAATGGTTTGAGAGTTTCACAGATCAGCTGAATACTATTCTCTCTAACGCTATTGGAGAATACAAATCACATCGTTCGAAGTGACTGTTTCCATTTTCTTGCTTTCAGGGTCAATGGATATTTTGGGCCCACTTGATATCACTTACTGAAAATTCTTTCTGAGAGTCTTTCACTTACCTTGAGATAGACGGTTTGAAAAGCTGCATAAAAACAAGCACTTTTCAGAGATTCTAGATTAAATTTGGAAAGTGGTTTCCCATTAACTAGAACAGTATATTTAAGTACAAGCTTAGGAACTGGGAATTTACGGCACTTAATTTGCTACATATCATATTTGAGATCATCATTTTACATGAAATTTTTATGTGTGGACATGTGCCTTCATAAATTCCTAGAGAAACCAATGGGAATGTCACTTATCTTTTCTGGATATGTAGAATTTAGTTTTAGCATCCGATGATGTGCCAAATAATCTTTATAATAAATAGAGACTAAACAAAATATTCATTATGACTTTGTTTTCCTTTCAATATACTGTTGAATATATTGTACTTACAGGTACAAAGCCTTTTATGCTGATGTACATGATTACTTGTATACTGGCCCCAATCGTATTTCTATGGTGGTGTTTTTTTTTTTTTCTGAGATTGTAAATAATTTTATTCTCTTGTGGGATCATATAGCTGAGAACACTCTGTAGAGATGAGATTTAAAAATGAGGGATTTTTTTTCTGCTGTTCTTGGTTTTTATAAATCTTTGTATGAATCTTCACTCAGTAAGGTTTTAAGTTCATTCCTGCAAGTTTCCAAACAGGACAGATAACTCTTCTTCATACTAAAGGCTGAAGTGACGTAACTTAGTAACAATAGCTACTGGGATCTTTGTAGGACAGCTTGCCAAATAATAGTGCAATTTTAATGGTAGCAACTGCGTTTTTGTGATCCCCCTGCAAGCAGAACAAATTTACTACTACATGGGTGATGATGTGTATCCATGTGTGTCAGTTCAATAAAAGACATGTAAGAAAATCTGACTTGATTTTTAAACTGAACTAAGATCTAGTTCAATCCAGGGATTGTGTTACAATCCAGGGACTGTGCTACAGCCAGTAGCACAGCCACTTTAAAAAGGGGTAAAGAGCTAAGGTCTTACTGAGACATGAAAGGTTTTTTGTCAGGGCCTTCGGAGATGGCTATACTGAGGACAACTTGGCATTTCAGTGAATGGACGTGATTTAGATACTGCGTTTCTACAAGTACCTGCATACACAACACAGGGAGATAGGAGCATCCAACTGTGGTCTCATTGCAGAGCACTGATGCCTGATGTAGAGTTATCCTTTGGTTACTGTTACTTCCTTCTCCTTGAAAATGAATTAAGCTGGAACTGTATAGGAGCTTGTTTAAACATAAATTAGTATGAACTTTGGTAGGATGCACATTTAAAGTGTACTTGTTCTTTATCAATGTTCATGTCACCATACTGTGTTAAATTTAAGCTGCTTTGAAAGTTCATTATATTAATCAGTAAAAAGACATGCTTTTTTTGGAATAAGTAGTTTCATGTCTGAATAATGTGTAACAGCATATGCATAAGCAAGTATGTACATAAGACCACTTTTTGCATAAGCAAGTATGTACATAAGACCACTTTTTGAATCAAAGTATTGGTGCAGGCATTTTATCTGATTTTGCTTTGAAGGTTACCTTTGAAGCTGTCTTTGGATTTACTGGAAGTCTACCACCATTATTTTTGTATTTGATCATTTATTCTGTTATTAGTTATACCAAAAATTGCATTTGTCTTTTTTAATGCTAAAATAATGAATAGCTTCACTAACTTACACGTAAAAAAAACGCCCCTTTGAGCTCAAAGGTGAATTGATGAAATATAGATACGTGGTTGTACTAATCTGATCTATTGTAAAACTCTCCTCATCCCACTGAAGACCACAAGCAAAACTGGCAAATGAGGCAAGCAGAAGAGCATATGGTTTAGTAAATTTTTAATCTGAAACTCATCAAGAATATGAAAAGTCCTATGGCCACTCCACTATGTTTCTTATGCCAGAATAGTTCACTGACTCTCCTCTGCAAAAAGACAAATATGGACTAGGAAGGATAAGGAGTTGTTTTCGGTAGCTCAAAGTTAACTGTGGTAGAATAAGAGAAAGGAAAGGAGATCCCTAGATTCTGAAGTGTATCTTTAATGATTTCATGGACTCCTAAAACACATCTAGATATTTGTTTGGAGAATAGCCAAAATTGATAGTATTTTTGTTGAAAAAGAAAAAATTAATGGAGCTCTACAACTGCCTGACATATGCCTCTATACAAAGGTAATTCAGGCACAATGTGGAAATGAGAGTAGGAATTCAATGAGGGCACAAATTTATGGCAGATAGTCACGACCCTTTCATGCCTAGCAGACTAGAGGATATTGAATTTCCTGTGGTGAAAGCCACTGGGCCAGCGGGATAGGTAGTGGCATACCGCCCCATCTTACTATATGTAATACGTGTTGCAGTTTGAATGAAGGCATCTATTTTTAGGTTCTCTGTAAACGTGCACACTTTCTCAAAGGGTAAGCGTGCAAGTATTTGTTCTCTTGGTGCAGTGGAATATGAGCATGTAGGAACCAGTCAGTATGCAAACAATGGATTCATATATATAAAAAACTTAGATACAATGCAAATGTCTGTAATAAAATATAGTCTAATATCCATCTCTTGTCAAAAGCCTATGTCATTCTTTTCCTCCATTTGACTCAGTATGCTGATTTATTTTTCGTTATTTTATCTCATTTTTGTCAGATTTTATTTAGATTTATGGGTGCAGAGAAGTTTTGCAGTCCTTGGGCTGAAAATAGAGGTAAAAGCACTTATTTATTGTGAGAAAATGGACACAAAGTAATAAAAAATGTTTATTTGCAACTTCGTTGCATTTGCTAGTAATCTCTAAAATCTTATCTTTATCTGAGAAGTGTTATGCATCTGTAGAACGGTAGGAGTTTATGGATAAGTTAAATAAAATTGTTATGTTTAGGATTTTAGAATTTCCAAAACAGGCCCAGGCTTAGAGACAGACTTTAAAAAAAAAAAAAAAAAAAAGTGGAAAATATTGTGTGAAGAATAATTCCCATCAACATATATGCTTATTACAAATCAAAATAAATTATTTGCTGATACTTTCCACTGTAATATACAGGATTAATTCCAGATGACTTTAAATAACAATATGACTATTAAGATGTCACACAACTAAATGTTTCTATAAGAATAGTACCTGTGCTATAAGAATGTTTAGAGTGTTTTACTTTGCTTATATCTGTAGATCTTTAAGGAAAAGATTCTAATAATTGACTAAAGTCTCATTTCATATTCCCAGATCAGCTGAGTAACTGCTTTTCAGCCTTCTGCAAGGTGAGTTTTGTGCAAGTTTTAACCTGCATGCATTTTTGATACATTTGGAAATTGACTTTCATTTCCTGCATGCCTAACATAATCCTATGTCTTTTTAGATTAATGCCATACATCATATTTACCTTAATAAGTTAAGAAAATGTCTTCAGAAATGTCTCCCTTAGAGCAAAAACTGGAATTGGGTCTTAAAGATTAATCAGTTAGTGGATAACTTGCATTACATAAGGTGAAAATACAGGCTGGAAAGAATCATGTTTAAAAAGGATATAATTATTCCTTGATATGATGTATTTTCCTATGTTACTCATCTTTGATTTTAAACTTGGATAATTGCCACAGGGGTTAGCACATGAAGTTTATTTCTGATTTCCTTGGAAAATATTATTGAATTTAAACCCAATTAAAAAACTCTTAATCTGTCACCTTTTATGATTTTCTTCTCTGCCTTGCAATCGTGTTAAATAACATGTATGCCAGTGGCAGAGATCAGGTGACTGTTTTTCTCCAAATACTTTATGCCATAATTTTTCATTGATTTGTTTTTTTACTTTCTTCAATTGCAAGTATGAGTATATAACCAAATAATACCCTCTCAGGCTATTTCATGGTTCTTATGGAGAACAGTAAAAGAGATATTTTTCAGTGAAAAGACTGATATTTTTCAGTGAAAGACACACTGCAGAATGGAGACATGGCTCAAAGCTCCATAGAACTAAACGTAAGTTAAAATTTGAAATGTCAAATGTGTGTTATTTCAGCAAAATCAATTTGTCCTCATACGAAACACATGATATGAATTGCACAGAAGACGTGTTGGTGAGTTGCATCCTGCAATGGATAGCAAGGATTAAGAACCATAATCCTCTCCCTGTAAGAGAAGACTAACTCCAGTTGTAACAAAGAGCTAGTAAAAGCAGTAGAAATTTGTAGTTTAAACTTACACTAACATAAGGCTCATAGATTTGGAATATTTTGTTGAACCCTTGCCTTGCTTCCAGTTCAGATCTTTAGTAGACTACAGTGTGCTTAGCTGCAAGTACTGTTGAAATACCTGCATGCACTTGGATGTGAGATGTCTGTCTTCCCATCCAAGGAGAAGTTTCCCCTGATGAAGATGGAAGTATTCAGAGAAACTAATGTCACAATGAAAATCTGTGGTTTTGTAAGGAAACTCCATGATTTTATTGAGATCGGAGATTAAATTCTGGTACCTTAGATACCAACTAAAGAAAATATCCTTATTACGAATGTTAATAAGATGTTTAATCCCACCCTTATAAGCATCTACATAAGTCTTTTTTCATATGTAAGGAGCTTGCATGATTACAGTGTCATTGAACTAGATTGTATTAGTAGTCTTGGCTAAAGTGTATTTCTCTGACTTGACGGTGTTCCTCTTACTGTGCTGAGATTGTGACATATATTTTCCTGTCCACTGCTTCCTTATGATGCTATCAGTGAGATAAATTTATCTTAACTTCCCTTGCAAAACTAGTGCATGCGTAGGATGTTCTCCATCAGACCTGGATTTTATCTACAAGTTGAAAAGAATTAAAATACAGCACTTAAAAGCACTGTTTGCCTTCTCAAAGGGCTGCAGGAAGCCTCTTTGTAGAAATTGTAAAGCTTTTCAAACAGCTTTTTAAAGGTTTTGTGTGTGTGTGTGAGGACTTTGTCCTCCTAGTTCCTTTATGTGAAAAGCAGGCTGTGTAAAAAATGCTTTAAAAGTTTTACTGCAATATATTTCTTTGCTTAGGAGCATAGAGGACTTTATTATATACTTTTTGGTTTGCTCCTTTATCTTTCACAATACATTCCCTGGTCCTTGGGCTCTGTCAGAGGGAGTGGTGACGTTCTTGAGCTGCATCCTGCCAGCACTGGGTCAGATGGTTAATGGTGTTAGATTGGGGAAACCATGCTGCCTGTTTCTCATATCTGTTTTGCATTTATATGAGCCATTGTTCTGTGTGGTTGAAAGAAGAGCCCCAGCTGAAAAATACCTCACTTGCAAAGCAGCGTTCAAACAGTTTTAAACAAGCATTTGGCTGGTTTTCAGACTGTATCCTGCTGTAATTTCTATCCTTTAGGGAGGAGGGAAGGTTCTCCTGTATAATTATAGCTGTCATTTTGCAGCAATACAGAAATAACTATAAGGAGAAAATCCTTTCTACAGAATACATATAAATATATTTTGAAACACATATCTGTAGATGCTTTTTTTCTGAGTTCTTTGTTGAAATACCAATGTAATTTAGAAAATACTATATGAAATTAGAATAATGTGATGTGTATTCATACAGTGTTTCCTAATTGATCCCTGCCAAATTATACTGTGCAATTACAGGTTTATTCATTCCAGAATAAAACTTAAGAATTGCTAATCCACCAGTCTCACATAGAAACTGGTAATATATTTTCTTTATTTTATGATTACTTATTTCAGATTATACATGACAAATATTTTGCAAGGACAGCATGACTCCCAATTATCCACAACTCTGAGGAGTTGAAAGAGTTGTAGACTGTTAAAAGCCATAGAATGAAGAGCTTTTGGCAGGAAAAAAGAAATATTTCAGAATATAAAACTTACCACTGATGATATGCACTATATCTAAAAGTTGACTGATTTATGGTGGCAAATACTTTTACCAGTTCTGGAATGGACCTAGCTCTAAAGCTGGGAACTTTCTAAGTCTGTCTTAGATCACCTAGTTTGTTAACTAGCAATAATGATATCAAAAAGGATTTTTTTTTTCTTTTTTTTCCCCCAGGATATAGGAAAGCAAGCTTTGACTTAGGTTCTGTTGCTTTTCTATGATCATCAATTCAATGAGGTTTTTTTCTGATCAGCTAAGATTTCTTGAACATTTGTGTATTGCTGTTGCTTAACATTGTCATGAGATCTTAACTCACTTGCACTTGCAAAAAAATTGTGGAGTAAAAGTCTTTCAGTAGTAGCATTGAATGGCATTTAAATCTTCTGAGTACCTGTCATAATATCTGTGGTCATAGTCAATGGGGAAGGAAGAGGGCCCTTCTTCAAAGAATGGTTCAGAGAACTTAGACTTCTGTTTCAAATGCTCTTTGGGGAAGGCGTTGTCTCTCATTATAGAAGAATTAATTAGGGTTACTAATCTCCCAATCTAGTAGCATCAATACCTTCTGATAGCTTGCAGAAATAATTTCAAAAGCAGAGAAAATTTAAGGGGGAAAAAGGTAATTTACCAGGCAGAAATTAGGCTTGCAGTCTAAGTGACAGGAACACCTCAGTCTTTGTGCCAAAACTGTGATTGAATTTTGGGTTTCCTTAATTCATCTTGATGTCACTAGGGATATATGTGCTTTGTTATACACAGTGGGCATTGCTTTACTAATCTTCAGCATATAGTCTATATATGAAATGTCCTAGAAAAGGGAATGATTGGGTGTGATTTGAGGTGTTGTGGGGAGCGAAGCTGAACAGCATTGGGGGGATCCTGGATATAGTGGGTATAACAATGAGAACTTGAGCAAGACTATCTTATATTTCCATAAGAATTTTTAAAAAGTGGAAAAGTCATTGTAAGGGCGAGTGTGGAAAGATAATAGCGTCTGTTCCTCTTTTGATTTTTTAAAATGTTTTCTGCAACCACATATTCATGCTGTCCTGGGAATTTGAGTGAGCCCTTTTGAGCAATCGCTACCACACAGGTGGAAGTTATTGCCCTTTAGCTGAGACATGATGAGTTTCGTATGTGGTCTTAGGCTGTGCAAATGCTAGGCAGCTTTGTCTTCATACTAGTAACTTCTAAAGAGAAGCAAGCTTGTTTGCTTGGTATGACATGAATGGTCCACTAGCTGTTGAAATATCTCTGAGCGAAGAGAAGGGAATGGCATCTGAGATAAGAATACAATGCTGTTATATTTTATATATATCTAATCTCCTTAGGACAATCAGATAAGACAGAAGGTATTATACAGAGTGTAATACTTGGGGAAAAAAAAGTTCATCCCAGCTTGTCTTTTTATTCATACAAGTGGATTCAGTGACCACCAAAGCTACGATTTTCACTTACAAATCCATCGGCTCACAAAACAATTGAAAACAGAACAAAAATGAGTTTCATACTTCTATGTTTCCAGACTTGCATCTGAAACGCCTCACGTGAAGATGCAGCTTTATGGTCAGTTTGTACATGCTTTCATTTGGTCCATAGAGTTTAAAATCAATATTATGCTGGCTACTGTCTGAGCCTAGGGTGCAGTGGAAGAGCAGATAACAGTTTTTAATTAATGGGAACAGGGTTGTCTTGATGCAATTTACTACAACAGTGTAGTCTGAGACTAAAATATTCACTGAAAACCTGTTTTTCATTATATGAGAATATCAACATGCTTCCATCATCCAAATGAAGAACATAAATTTACAAGAAATTACTCTTAGTTCCATGCAGGCTTTCACAAAGTGGTACGGCTCTGAGTCACTTGGAGTAGCTTCAGATAAGCTTTACTTATTTATAAAATATGCTTCTTTATATACTTTAATCTTTATTCGATCCTTTACTACACAATCTTCTCCATTTGTTGTCATCTTCCCTTGTTTCCCAGGAAACTGTTGAATTCAGAACAGAAGTGTTAACTGGAGGCAACCCAAAGGTGGAGCTCATATTCTAATGGCATAACTTTATTTGATCTTGAAAGGAATCACGCTGTATTCTGAGGCCATAGGAGGTCAGGATTTCCTAACTGTTAACTTCTTGAATATGGTTTGGAGAACAAATACTGTGAAGAGTGGTAGGATCCTGATAATCATCCTAATACTCCTTAATATTTTATCAAACACAATTTTTCATCTTAGTTCTTGACCTAGCGGGAAACAATTTATTTTAGAGTTCATGATAGAAGTTTGGGGAAACAAAAGAGATCTTATCTTTTTGGAGTACAGTAAAGAATTGAATATGATGTTTCATCTAAAGAATGTTTTCATGGATCACTTAAAAGGAATGTGAAATGCTGGCTGGGTACTGCCTTTGGGAGAGGAAGCTGGTGACAAGTAGTGTTTCTCAGGGATCCATTTTGGGATCAGTGTTCTAGAGAAGTATTTCATAACTTTGCATGAAGTATCAGTCTCTATATTTTCAGGCCGCCTAGCAAGGAGGCATATCAGTTATCGCTTTGTATTTTGAAACTGCATGACATGTTCATCTTACCTGCTTAGAGTAAGCAATCTTTCATTTCCAACTGGCGGCATTTTTTCTTTTTTGTTTGATTTTTTTGTTTGTTTGTAGAGCAGCAGTTTCATGTTAGTATGTAACAGATACAATTCCTTATCACTTAGTCTTTTTTCCTCCTCATTTGTCTTTTACTTTTGTATTATGTCCTTCTGTATCTTTGCTATCTTTTCTCTTTCCCACTGCTCTTAATCCTTATAGAATTAATCAGTCTTTATTTCCTCTGTTGACAATACATAGAGGGCTGTTCTATGAGATCTTGGCCCAGTACCACTGAAGATGATGGAGATGTTTTCATTGAATTCAGTGGGCACAATTCAAAATCGAAGTTGTGACAGTACAAAGGGGGTATACAAGGGGACAATACCTATGGGTCTTACCAATACCTGGTTCATGGTATCTCCTACATGAATTTACAATGTCTTGAGGTACTATTTTGGTAGGTAGTTATAAATAGTATCGCTACTGGCAGGCTAGCTGGTATGGCCAAACTCAAGCAACTATGAGGGAGAGAAAACTGAGTAGCAGGGAGATTATGTGCACCTTTTAAATGCCCTCGGGCTCATAGTACTTAATTTCTTCTTTTAATCTCTGGTACCCCTGTATGAAGATAGATAGTTGATGGAGAATCAGCATATATCTATAAACAAAATTTCAAGCAAAATACTGAAGTTTATGCCAAAGTTTATTTTCTTTTGAATTTTTTCGATGTGGTAAGAGATTAAATTATACTGAAAAATGTTGTAAATTTTTGAATGCAACTGTGTTGAATTTTCAACTAGTGGAAATCAATGAAGTTTCTGTAACTTCAAAAGGGCCAGGAATATTTACACCCGTTCAAGTTTTGTGGCAAGATCAGCATTTATATAACAGCTTCTGAATGTTAAGTTTGCACTAAAGAAAAACAGTCAGCTTCATCCTGCGTTCATAAAGAGTTTCCGTACTATAAATCCTCAAGTGGTCTGAAAATCCAATAATTATTTTATACAAAATGTCTAATTTTTCTGCAGTAGAGTAATTTAAAGCTATAAATTAGCAAATATGTAAACAGTAGAATATCAATTATTAACTGTAGGTCCTGAGATTTCCTGGAACAAATGGCCTTTTTAAAAACAAAGAAAGAAACAACCCTATGCCATAAATGTAGACTTATGGCTTTTAGAATCATGTCATTTCTCAGACTGTTTGATTGTCAAATGTTGCTGGTTTTGTTAAGAAATTTCTCTATTGTCACTTGCCTTTTTCTTTTTTTTTCCCCTTCTGTGTGGAAGGAAAGTAAAAGAACCATAATGTTTAAAGCAATTAAGTAAACCACCTACAGCTAATATAGACAATGTTCGGAAGTTAATCACAAAATGAGAGGGAACTTGCTCAGAAAATGGAGGCTAAATCTCTCTCTGTGTCAGAGAAGAGTTGGATGAGGTCACTGATCACAAATATATACGGCAAAACAGTGTCTTTAATTCAGAAAGATGAAAAAAAGGTTTGTTGAAAGAAATCTATTTGAGTCCAAATCTGGAAAACTATTTTTACCATTTATCTTTCAGAGTATTTCTCCTCTGTGCCCTTTCCCTTGTACCATACTTGTCTGGCAGCCCAGAATGTACTTGAAATGCCTTCCCTCACTGCCTAAAATGATAGCTTTTCTTTCAGGACTTGGCTTATTATTATTTGATCCTATAACCCCTTAAGGCCAGCATTAGCAGTTGGTGTCAGGAAATCCCAATTCCCAGTGCCAAGGGGTTAATTGCTTTTTACCGTTTGATCTTTTTCTACCCACTTTATATGCTACCTGACCCTTTTACCATCTATAGGAGGTACACATACTTTTTTTTGCTGGCCTACTTCCTGAATCTCCCCATAGCTTTCCCCACTGCTGCCAATTTTACATTACATATTTTTCAACCAACAAATTGCAGTTGACCTGATTTTTTTCCTTTTTACACTTTCCAATTTTCCTGGCAGAAAAGATGTAGTGTACTGTCATTGTATTTCTAGGAACTGAAATAGACAGATAGGGTGGACACATGATATATTTAAAAAAAAAAAAATGTTTCATGTGTATAGAGTGGACTGCTGATGTGTTAAATTTGAATAGCTTTGCTACATAACAATAATTTTTGTCCTTTTTAAACAATAGAGCTAAAATTTGCAGAGGTGAGGGGGAGGAAGCCCTCAAAACTAATTCAAAATATCTTAGATTTTATTACTAAGTTTATTAATCATATCTCCAAGTAAAGTAGATTATAAAATTTGTCAGAAATATTTGCCTTGTCAAGACTTACCCCACATTCATTGAAAATTTTCTTTTGTCACCAAGTTACAAGCATAATATGTCAGTTTCTTTAGGGCTGCTTGGTTTAAAATAGCAATTTTATGTATATTTTCTTTATAGTCCACAAAGCCGGTAATCAAGCTGATAATGTACCATACTGTGCTTTTTGAAATGTTTGCAATTATTTGTAGGCCATTAATGTTTTGTGACATACTTCATTTTTCTTAAGAAAGTGACAAAATATTCAAAATTACTGAAGAAATAGAAAAAATATTTCTTAGATTTTAATGTTATAATTTTGAAAAATACTTATCCCCTGGATTTTAAATAGCTTTGAAACGTTAATGTTTCAGATTTTTTAAAAAACTGTATCATCTAGTAAAGTAGAACAACATCAATAAGGAGGAAGCTTGAATGGTATGTCTGTAGCGGAATGGTCAACATCAGGTCTTCGATATTAAAAAAGTAGTTTAAATGGTGAAAAAAAGTTCTACCAGCACTAGAAATCATGCACATTCCAGTGTATCTGTGTCTCGCAGTAAATTGGTCTCAGTTTTCAATTTTTCCTCCAGTTTGGGATTTTATTAAGTTTCTTTCATGAGGATTATCTGGTCTGACAGCACAGGAACTCACACATCAAGATTTTTCTTCCAGTGCAGTGTGTTTTGGTCTTGTCACTAGTCTCTCAGGCTACCTGCTTTTCACAACAGCAGTAGATATTTGATTCTCTTGAAAACCTTAGTCATATTCACGTTTGACAAAAATGTATTGCGAAGTTTGAAAATTATTTTTTTAGGAGGAAGTGAAAGAAGCGTGCAAAACCATAGTGCATTATGATGAGATTCGTTCTGAGACTTCAGAAGATAGATTAAAAGTTTTAGCTTTTGTAGATCAGCATGTGTTTAAAAGCTTAGCTGTATTGTGCTAGTTTTTTGAAACATATTCAGTAAGGCTGTGCAGGTCTTTCAAAATGTAACTCGAAGCAAAATTTTACATGCTCTTGAATTTTAGTATGAAGATAAAAACCTGCAAAGATCATTTGAAAATCCCCATGGGAGTGATGAACTTTACAGACCTTTATGCTGGTGAATTTTGCCTGTTTTGAGTTCATTTGTCTCCTCATCAGCTACAATTTACTTCCTCTGCAGGGAAAGGAACTGATACTTTATCATCTTAGAGGTGGCCGTTGTTTTCATCCTGGCACTTGCCTTTAAGAGGCCACAAGGATAGGACCTCTTTTCAGTGATGCAATTGCCTGTCCTCTCTTCAGCACTGACATTTCTTCCAACTCTTGTTCGGTGGTCAGAGTACATGGATTTTCATTCACGTGGTGCTGTGCTAGATCCTTCTAACACTGGGACTGAATGGTGCCTTAAAGAGCGTATGACCCTTATGTAGGGAGTTGGGAATTTTATTAGCTTGCATACTGCCTACAGCACTTCTCTCTTTAAAAGATGAAAGACTCTATAGAGTAGGATCCTTTCCATTTTGACAGCTCACAGTATGAGACCGCATGAAGAAGAGGTCTTAATGTATGTGGGATGTCCCAGCCCTGCCAACCATTAGTTTTAACTATGTCAGGATGTTGCATGAGTAAAGTCAGAACTGACTTATCTGTAAGGTGAAAGTTAGAGTGTTAGAGGTCAAGTAAAGTTTTTAATTATTACTTATGTATTTCTAAAAAGAGAAGTCAGGAAAATAAAATAGAGATTTTTTTTTTTTTTAAAAAAAGCAGGCATTCTGTGGTGTTGGTAGATATGTTTAGTATTTTCCATAGATTCTCATAGTGTCTGGAAGTAGACTCCTTCAGTGTGAAAGAAAAAAAAAAACACCAAGCCCCATCTTACAGCTATTTCTGACAGCCAGCAGAAAATAGCACCTCGTGAATTTGTTTGTATATAAAATATACCATTCTGACAACGTAATCTCTATCTTACAAATGTTTTCATCTTGGCTGCCTTTACAATGGGTCAAGAATCAGGCTTCTAGTATCTTTCTCATTCATTATCCAAACTTTTATCTGGCTGCAAAATAATAACTAGCTTAATTTCCCTTAGGCACCTATAAGTTTTGCTGTTAGAGAAGGGCAATTGCTGTATCTTTCGTAATGTCAGTATATTTTCTACTCAAAATGCAGACTGAGAAGTGCAATAGGTAGAAAAAATATGGGGAAAATAGAAATGTTTTCATTTCAAATTCTTGATGCAATATTTCATATCTTCCTTGTTGATGTAGCTCAACAAGATTGTTTATTAAATTTCTTTTCCGAAGGGCAAACTTAAGACTTCATTTTCTAGAAATGATTATAAACTGGTCTGAAATGTTGCAGCAAAAGTTATAGTGAAGAGCTTTTTTGGACTGACAAAGTCAAAACATAAAGAACAATAGAGAGTTAGTTGTTTGCCAGAAATGTCTTGCTCAGTTCCCAGGTTGTTTTTTCAGTGGCACTGGGCTATACTTTTTCAGAAAGCTGACTATAGGGAGAGATTTGTGAAGTGGTTGGGAAAGATTTCTGTGACTTTAGGGAGTTATCAGAGGTAGATACCCATCCCACTGGGCTTCTGGCTCTTAGCTAAACCGGAGATGTAAATGGATTTACGGTAAACTGTCCTCTAAATAAACAGCGACAAATCTGAGCCTCTGAATGACCTATTTTTCTCATCTCTTTAGCCTTCGTATGAGGAAACCATACAGAAAACACTGCTGGGTTGAGGAAAAGGGTAGGTGAGGTACAGTACTGTTCCACTGCATGTTTGTTCTGCTCTTCCGACTACTTCCTTGGACCTCGATAAAATGATTTTATTTATTTATTTATTTATTTATGCCTTGCAGATTGCAAGTTACAAGATCAAGGTACTGATCAAAATCTCTGAGTTTGTGTGCTTGAAAGCCAAGGACAAACCTAGAGGATTTCCACTTGTCTATTGTGTGCCACATTTACCCTGTCAAGCTATTACCTGAAATGTCTTGTAGCTATTCCACTTTTAAACTTGACTGTGACCTTTTATTATTTTCATTCTCATGACCTCTTTGCCCCTCTTGTCCTATTTGAAGGACGCCATATCTGTCTGGCACCAAATGGTTCCAGTACTCAGGAGCCTGAGTGAATGTTACAGAATAAGAGGAGCTAATTAAAAACTGTGGTGTTGACATCTGTTTAATATATGCAATATTTCCAGAACTTCATAGCAGACCACCTTACAGTAGCAAGGGTCTAAGTCAGACTGTTTAAATAAAGTAATAATGAAGTATAGTGATATGGTTGTAAACTTGGAGCTGTTCCAAATGGAGTCATAAAGTGTGCTAATTGGTTCTGAGAATTGGAATGCAGTAAAAGTCAAATTTTACAACAGTGACTGTTATACAGTGGAATTAACTTGGCTACTCTGGAGGTTTTAAATATACCTAGCCGTTAAAAGGCAAAGTCACAAGATTATAGGGACTGTACTCAACTAACAGAGAGATTGACATGTCTGTTTTCATCATTTGAGATTAAGATAACAAGAACAACTTAATTAACATGTTTAGTTAAATGAATGGAATGTACAATGCTATTTCTTTGAACAAATTAGTAGTACCTACAGGCTTGATTAGGTAAAAAGTTGGAACATTACCAAAAATTTAAGTAATGATTTGAGTCGCTTGTTAATATATCAAAATATATTTAATTAGTTTTACTACTGTTATTTAATCAAAGTTACAGAGCACCTTAATTTCATTAAATTCATTAAGTTAATAAGAAGCACAGAGATTACTGCTTTGATAGTGTTGAAACAGCTACAATTTTTAAGACCATGAAATACAAGCAAAATCATTTGGCATCAAAGTAGTAATCTCAACGAAATGCATCACAAATGACACATCTATTTAATGTATTTCTATGATTTCTAAACTAAAAGAAACTGTTGAAGGAACTATGTCAGTGATTACTGTTAATTGAGGCACTCCATTTTCTGTGGTAGTAACTTCTCAATCCATTCAATCCTCTTATCTATTAAAGTTTGAAGTTTTTTTTATATTGCTGGGGATTGATATGGCATTTTTTTTATCACAACTTAATAAAAATGTCACCATTTATGTAATCCTTTCTGTATCTGTAAAATAATGATAATTGGAAATTGAAAATACAAAATTTGAAATTGAAAAGATTGAAACTGAGCAGACAAGTCAGTGACTCATGGTTATGCCAATCCACTACAGCAGTTTTACCAGCTTAGACCACTCTCTACCCAGTCCTATATCCTTTCTGACAATAGGAAATACAGACTTGGAAAGAAACCACGAAATATCATTTACTGGACAGTTATACTAAAAGTGGTAGATAGGGAGCATTTGGTTGCTCCTCTGTTATTCTCTGTGCCTGTTCTAATCTGAGCTAATTCTCTAACATGAAATTCCATGTTTGTAGTTTAATTAAAGCCAGCTATGATCTGTCCAGTCTGCCCTGATGGGCAGCTCAGCAGTATGTGTTGGAACAGAACTCTGCTGGACTTTACAGGATCTGTTGTCTGTAGAGGCATCTGTTACTAATAACCTGTTTCTGAATGCAGAGGAGCTCTCAGGTATGGAGAAAATACATGCTGGAGAAGGAAAGCAAGTAGTAGATACAAGCAAGAAAGTCTTTATCTTTAAGCCTCCGAATTCTCTGTATCTGAAGTAAAACAATTTAGAAGAATATAATTTAAAAGATGGATCATAAAAGTGAAAAAGTAGAAGTTAAAAAAAGACAGGCATTGTATGAGGTTGTCTTCTTAAGCTGTTCTGAAACAAATGAAAAGATAACTGTAATAGATAATTCCCATTAATAATTCAATTAGAAACAGGTGCAACAGTTGAAGTATTTAAACTGCACGAAGATTACATTAGTTTAGTATTAATCAACAGCTGTGGAGTAATTGCCCTTTCAAAATGTTTTTATAAGATTGTTGGCAACAACAACAGTAAGCCAAATCTGTGACCATATTGCTAATTTGATACTTGGATCACCAACAGATGCTCAGAAAAGCACGTTTTCATTGATAACTGAATTTATGGGTAGCTTTTTTGCAAACATGTTACTGTAGAAATGGTCAGCTAGTAAATTGTGGTGCTTTAGCCTGCTAAATTTAGATAAAAGCTTATCTTTTTAATGTGCTAAACTGTCAGAGTAATATGATGTGAAAGAAAACCTTGTGCTTGAGCCGTTTGATTTTAAAGAAAATATTTTCATTTAAATATTGCAGACCTAAATGGAGGCATTGTAAAAGGAATCTGATTCAGATCAGATTTACTATAAAAAAAAAAAGCTTATACGGTGCTTGTATGATTCTTAAGAGGTGCTGAGGTAGCAGATGCAAAATAGTTGTTAACACTGTCATGCAGTGTACTGCCAGAAAACATAATATAAAGCTGGACATGAGTTGTCTCCATGTGTGACTAAAAAAAGAGAAAAGTGAGTTTATTGAGCTATTTATTGTAACGTCTGGAAGGAAACTGTAAGTTTTAAAGTGTGAATTATTTTAGATTATGTAGTTAAACAGGCTTCTGGAGGAATTCTGCAGGATGTCAGCAGTAAAGCACATTGCTGAAAAACATTTGAGGTCTTGCCAATGTGATCACTAGAAACTAAACAGAGGAGCTTAGTGGGGGAAAATGAGGTAGTAATGACCTTTTTACAGAAAAGATACATTGTATTCAACTAGCCCTTATCATAGAATCATAGAATGGTTTGGGTTGGAAGGGACCTCAAAGATCATCTAGTTCCAACCCTGCTGCCATGGGCAGGGACACCCTCCACTACACGAGGTTGCTCAGAGCCTCATCCAACCTGGTCTTGAACACTTTCAGGGATGGGGCATCCACAACTTCTCTAGGCAACCTGTTCCAGTGCCTCACCACACTCTGAGTGAAAAATTTCTTCCTTATATCTAATCTAAATCTCCTCTCTTTCAGTTTAAAGCCATTGCCCTTTGTCCTGTCACTACATGCTCTTGTAAAAAGTCCCTCTCCAGCTTTCCTGTAGACCCCTTTAGGTACTGGAAGGCTGCAATAAGATCACCCTGGAGCCTTCTCTTCTCCAGGCTGAACAGCCCCAAGTCTCTCAGCCTGTCTTCATAGGAGAAGTGCTCTAGCCCTCAGATCATCTTCATGACCCTCCTTTGGACCTGCTCCAGCAGCTCCATGTCCTTCTTGTGTTGGGGACTCCAGAGTTGAATGCAGTATTCCAGGGGAGATCTCACGAGAGCAGAGTAGAGGGGCAGAATCACCTCCCTCGACCTGCTGGCCACGCTTCTTTTGATGCAACCCAGGATACGATTTACTTTCTGGGCTGCCAGCGCACATTGCCAGCTCATGTTGAGCTTCTCATCCACCAGCACTCCCAAGTCCTTTTCCTCAGGGCTGCTCTCAATCCATTCTCCGCCCAGCCTGTACTTGTGCTTGAGATTGCCCTGACCCACGTGCAGGACCTTGCACTTGGCCTTGTTGAACTTCATTAGGTTCTCACAGGCCCACCTCTCCAGTCTGTCAAGGTCCCTCTGGATGGCTGGTTCCACCAGATGGCTGGTTCCACGTCCCCTACCATGGGCAGGGACACCTTCCACTAGACCATGTTGCTTAAAGCCTCATCCAAGAAGTGATCTGGAAACTGCTCTAGAGCCAAGCGATCTAGACCCAAGAAGTGATCTAGAGCCTGATCTAGAACCATCAAGTGATCTAGAGCTTGCTCTAGAACCGAGCAGTGATCTAGAAACATGTTCTGGAACTAAGTGCTGAGCTAGACCGCAATCCAAAACAAAACAAGTGTCTTGACCCAACAAGTCACCTAGAAGTTCAAGACCATCTTCCTGAACATGAAATTGAGTACATAAGACTCAGGAACCAGTATGCAAATTGAATCCCAAACTAGTTACATAACAATCAGGAACCAGTCTAGAACCAAGAAGCGATCTGGACTCTGCTCTAGAACAAAGAAAAGCAATCTAGAACCTGATCTATACCAAAGACGTTATCTAGAACTTGCTCTAGAACCACGGGCCGGGCTAGAACCCTGTCTAGAGCCCTTTCGGTACTGAACACCACCTCCACAATGCATCCCTGATCTCGGGAACAACTGCATCAACACCACTCTAGATGAAAACCACACTCAAACACATCTGGACTGAGACTCTAGGGCCCCAGGTCAACAGCAAGCACATCTCTTTCTCCTTTTCAAGCAAAGGGATTGGGAAATAGACAGATGAATGCTGATATTATCTGTCAGAAAAGTAAGCATTACAAGTTCTGCACTATACTGACAAAAAAGTAACAGTATCAAAAAGGCTGACAGCATTAACAATTTATTCTTGATATTCAAACACCAGGAGATTATTTCATATCATTAATTAGGGGGGATTGCCAGGAAATGTCAAAAATGTCTTTTGAAACCAAATCGATGTCTTTACCAAATAATGGTTTGTTAAATAGAAACATGATAATGTCTCCTACAGCTAAACACGCTCAGAATTTTTCACTTTCTACGAAGTATGTAGGTACAGTCATGAAATAACATCCTCAACAATGCGCTAATTTTCAAGTACATTAGAGAGCACAAATTTATGACAACAAAGCTTTTGATTTGAAATTAATTTTTACTAAAGTTAGACTTTTCAACCAAATTAAGGAAATGCAATATTTTCTATTAGCTCTCTAAACATTTTTGTAATGTTCTTTTGTAGTTTTCTTTTGTATTATTCTTTTGTAATTTTCTTTCTCTCTTATCAATCACTTAATCCCATGCATACATGGGGCATTGGATATCCTTCCTCATGGTAGGTACTATAGAATGTCCAAATTTACAGCATACGCTACAGAGTAAACAACACAACAGCATGCACGAGAACATAAAAATGCCAGGTACGTTCAAAAGAATCTGTGCTTCCACTGAATAATAGTGCGTGCTAATATTTAGAAAGACTCAACTTCTGCAAAATATTAATGCTGCATTGGTATGGAAACACAACAAACTAAAGAAGCTTCTAGAACAGAAATCAAATCTTAGTGGCATTAAACCACATTTGTTGTCTAAAAAAAAAACCAAAAAAACCAACCAAAAACAACAAACAAACACAAAAAAAACCCAACAACAACAAAACCCACCTCATGTGCCATATATACATAAAATCAGTATCCAAATCCAGCTCCTTTTTTCTTAAGAGAATCAATAGCCACAAAATGGCCTTTCCAGCTAGGTCAGAGTGCAAATCCTTGAGGATTGCCTTCTGAGGATTCCTTTGTAAGCCTCAACATGAGAGAAGTGGTGCTGCTAAAGGCAAATCAGGAGCTACACTGATAGCCTAACAGAAGGTGCTATAAGTTAAAGACCACAAAAAGCTTTCCTAATCTGTTCACAGTTTAAAACTGAGAGGATGAAAAAAAAGAGTTTAAGCACATTATGGTCTCTTCCATTCATCTTAATTCTTTCTCTGGGACTTTGCCTCTTTTAGATTTTGGAGCCTGTGAATATTTGCAGGGAATGCTTTTGGTGAGGCAATTAAAGTTTTTCACATTAAAAAGTAAAAAACTATCAGCCATTTCAGGTGACTCAGTTTGTCAGATTTTAGACTAGAGCATTCATCTCTTTCAAAAAAAATTAAGCTCTGGAGTCCCCAACACAAGAAAGACATGGAGCAAGTCCAAAGAAAAGACTTGCTGGAACAAGTCCAAAGGAAAGACTTGCTGGAGCCAGGTCCAAAGGAGGGCTGTGAAGATGATCCGAGGGCTGGAGCACCTCTCCTGTGAAGACAGGCTGAGAGAGTTGGGGTTGTGCAGCTTGGAGAAAAGCTTCTAGCAGCCTTCCAGTACCTAAAGGGGAGCTACAAGAAAGCTGAGGAGGGACTTTTTATGAAGGCGTGTAGTGATACCACATGGGTTGATGGCTTTAAACTGAAAGAGGGTAGATTTAGATTAGATATAAGGAAGAAGTTTTTTGTATTGAGGGTGGTGGTGAGGCACTGAAACAGGTTGCCCAGGAAAGTTGTGTATGCCCCATCCCTGAAGGTGTTCAAGGCCAGGTTGGATGGGGCTTTGAGTAACGTGATCCAGTGGAAAGTGTCCCTGTCCATGACAGGGGAGTTGGAACTAGATGATCTTTGAGGTCCCTTCCAACCCTAACCATTCTATGGTTCTATGATGAAATGAAAGAAGAAAATATAATAATTGCGACAAGAAGGAAGTTTATATTTTCCTGCCCTAGGATGAAATTCTGTTTCTCCTCTTATTCTTTGTGAGCTTGCATGAGTAGCACAGAATGAAAACTAAAATTGGTCTTCAAATTATTTACTTACCTCACTTCCTCTCTTGGTTATATTTCCTTTCCAGAACCTAAAGCATTTCTTCTGCTCCTCATAAATGTGTCATCTTCACACCTTCGTGTAAGACAGTTGTCTCCTTCCCTTACTTCCATAAGTATTTTCCTTTTTAGCCCTACAAAATTAATCTCCTTATCCATGTTCTCCTACCTAGATTCCTTTTCTACTATGATGTGAATGTTTCCATGTTATTTGATTAATAGTCTTGGCAAACTTTCTTAACTTTGCAATTACACTGGGAGGATGTCGTTCTTGCTTTTTTTTTGTCTTTTTTACCCTTAATCTCAAATGTATTGGAACGTTATTCTGAACAGCCTGTTTTTATTATGATGTATCATTACACTGTTTTTGTTTACCAAGACATACCTCAGTTTTATATATAGCTTTTAATAGACAATCCACCATAGTAGCTCTCCAGTAAACTGAAGTGATTTTTTTTTTTGGAATTAAACATCATAACTAAGTGTTCAACTTGAAGTTCTCCGTTTTGCTCTGTACTACTCCTATGAAGAGAGATGTAGATGATTTTGGATAGCCAAGCTGAAGAAGTTAAGCTCATGTGACTGAGGCTTGTGATCATTATCACTTCATGGATGCTATATGGGATCTTCTGTGACTAGCAGTGCACACAACCTTAAAACGCTTGTAGGAATTTGTAGAGACTCTAGAACAGACATGAGAAAATGGCAAGCTGCTTCTAAGTTTTGCTTTTGTGCCAACAGGTTTTAGAGTCTACTGAACTCATTCCCCAAACATGCTGAAGCTGATTGTCCAACCTTTTGTGGGAAAGGGAGCCTAGGTGAGATTACTTAGCACCTTTTCTAGTTGTGTCTTGGAAATCTGCGTTGATGGGGACTCTACCATGTCCCTGGGGAAGTTGTTCCAGTGACTGATCTCACTGTAAAAAATTTATTTCTTATATCTGGATGAAATCCCTCCTGATGCAACTTTTGCACATTGTCCCTTTTTCTTTCCATGTGGCTCCTTGTGACGAGAGACATCCTTGTTGTGGTCACCCTTTAGGTACTGGAAAACTGTGATGTGTTCCCCCCTAAAGCCTTCTCTTCTCCAGGGTGAAAAGACCTAACTCCTCAGTCTTTCCTCAAAAGACAGGTTCTCCAGCTCTTTGGTAATCTTTGTGGCCCTCTGTTTGACCCTATCCAGTCTTTTTTTGAATTGTGGGGACCAGAACTGATCATAGTACTCAAGGTACAACCTGAACTGGACATAGTACTCCAGGTACAACCTGTTCAACTGGCTGTATTCTCATTGTTGTCCTGCTGAAGTAGACTATGTTGTTGTAATGTTTCTATGGTAAAAAATGAGTGATAAAGGTGCTTATAATTGTCTGTTATCAGAAAAAAAGTTTATAATCTTAGTTCTCCATACCAGTCTATCTAACTTGGTTTCCAAAACCAGGATTATTTTCAGTTATGAAGTACATGTTAATTCTGCACTATAACTAGGTCATACAGGTGTGTGAGAGGGAAATAACGTGGTAAGTATAAAAATAAATTTATAGCACCTAGATTATGTGGTGACCGCTGCTCCACAAACATCTTCAACAAAAATTAACGTATTTCAGGTGTAAGTGGAAATATATCTGAAAATTAAGGGAGGTGACCAAAAATAAAAATGGAGGAGTTTGTCTAATAAGAAAATACTGGAGAAGATAGAAACTGCATGGCTTCACAAGCTCACGTCCCAGCCGTTAGGTAAGTAAATAAAACTAGAGAGGAGTTATCACAATGGTCAACATTAATCTTTGTTAAAAGACCCATTTCTAGTGCCATGGCATGGTTTTGTATTCCAGCAGCACTGGGGCAATCACCATCATTACTGATAAATCAGATCAGGCTACAAGGTCAGTCTCCTTTGTGATAAAGTCTGTTTGCACCTAAAGGAGCAAATGTGCCAAACTTTGCTGCTTTTTCAAAGTCACACTTTATTGCTGAATCAAGCATTTGACTTTGGAGTTATTAGTTGAGTGAGATTGTCTGAATCGTTTCCGAATTTCATTCTGAAAGAACGTGGAACGCTATAAGATGCAGAAAATGGATTTCTGATATTACAGATGTTTTTATAAGCTCATAAATAGTAAAACAAAATTGCCTTAAAAATGGCTGCCTACGCTTGTACCAGTTATGGCTTTGTTAATGTTTAGCACCAAAGCAATAACAGAGAAGAAGAACACAGACAGGAAAAGAAAGAAAATGAGAGTTGTGAGAGACAAAACAATGCTTTTTTAATTGAGAAAAAAAGAGACAAGAAAATCACTTTCTGAACTTAGTTTAGGAGAAAAAAATTTAGAGGTGTGTTGCACTCTCATTTTAAGAATCTAAACTTTGCCACTATCTATCATTTATTAACAAGATACAGGATTAACACTATATTGTACTATTCCTATGTACTTTAGATTGTACCAGATCAGTTTTTGTTTCAACATGCATGCAAAATGAACCCTAAAATGAATCCATAATTTTTTATTTTTTAGTTATTTTTTTCAGTGCTAGAAGTCAGTCACAGGTCCAAGATGAGACATGCTTGTTTATGAGGTTTGAGGTTTTTGTATTTCATTGCGTTTTTTCTTTCTGTTTTTTTTTTTTTTTTTTTTTTTTTTTCCGTGAAGGGGGCAAGTTATGTTTGTGGCTGACTCATATGATATTAACCCCAATAATTATTAACGCTGCCACAAGTGTGTATTGGGCACCACCTCAGTGGCCTAGCTAATAAGTATGTGTGTATACGTACAGGTTTCTTTTCTAGCAGATTTTACTTCTGTCGTGGACAAGCCAACCCCCCTTTTTTTAATTTTTTTTTCTCTTGCTTGTCAGATACACCTAATGTACGAGGTAACACACATTGCTCATTTGGTGTTCGATAAATTTGCCTGTTTCACATATATTCAGTACTATTTAGCAAGTCAGTGAGCACATCTTTTTTCTTTATTCCTTCTCAAAACATATAATCCACTGACAGAAGCTTAGTAATTGATTTGAAATCAGATGGACAGAATCATCCATACCCAAACACTAGCTCTTTAGTTCCTGTCAGCTTTTGGTCTTCGTTTAATCAATGTATTTAACAGTAATACAGGATGAAGTGGTCAGGACTGCACTGGCCGGTCTACGACAATTCCGTATATGGAATTTGTAAAATTGAGGATTGATTTTGTCCCAATGTGGAATGTTTAAAAGATATTAATGTCTCATATGTTTCATATGACTGTCTGACTCCAGTGATTTTTGATTTTTGTCATCAGGAGTTGTAATACATATTTTAAAAGTGTATTGCTTTATAACATATTGGTCCAGACATACAAGTGGAAGGAGAGTTATAGAATGTCAGGAATCTTCTGTCACTCCTCCCTTTATGAAAATCTATTTTTTTCTTTTTACGAAGTTACGTTTGCAGAGTCAGTTCAAGTAACAAAACTTTTTGCAATATTTTGAATTATAAAATTGCCTATAATAAACTGCTGTTTACTACCTGCTTTTCTATTGTTTAATGAATGTTTTTTCATCAAATACTTGGTAAAATATTTAAATGTAACTCTTATACAATTCTGCTTATCACATATGAATTTTCAAATGTTTGTTCAGTAACTTTGTGTCCATCAACAAATGGAAAAAACAAGTCAAATTGTCCCAAAGCATCTTGCAGCCCAGTACTCAATTTGAGAACATTAGAAATACTCATTCAGAGGGCAGGGCTCAGTTAAGCTGTACTATCTCCGAAGGTCTAGGGTTTGTCTTTGAGGATTCAAATACATAGTTTCAGTTAACCCATATGAAGAAGGTTCTAAAATAGATGTTGGTTTTGTACAGGAGAATGTATGCTGCTTTGTTTCCAATCTAATGGACAGAGCACACCTGAAGGATATTTTTTACTTTAAATAATTATTTAAGGCTTTGAAAGAATGAATAATGAACCCATTACATAAAACAATAGTGTTAATGTTTTAAAATAAAATTTTAGAAGAGATGGCAATTTAACCTGCCCACCACTCAAGCATCAAATAATTTTCTAATTGTATGCTACTAATGCTGTCCTTTAACATAGAGCTACTAAAAAGCATGAACCAGAAGTTTGAAGTTAGGTTTTTGGGTTTGTGCATTGTTTTGCGGTTTTTCTGGGAGTGTGTGTGTTTTTCTTCAGTTTTTGGTGGTTGTGTTTTGTTTTGTTTTGTTTTTTTTTTAAATAAAGTGAACAACTAAAGGTCACTGTAGCAATAAATTAAAGTTTATTCCTACGGAACAATTTAAACAGCTAACTCCTTGTCTCCCTCCTTTTGTTCTCTATATTCCAGTTATTAGTACAGTATTTCAGCACAGCCAGAAGTCAGACAAAAAGGTCACTACCTGGGTTACTTGTGTTTTAGTCCACCATCCAGTAGGTCTGCCTGCTGCATTGCATTGTCAAAGTTAGCCCTTCTATTGACAAGCATATTGATTACCTGATTAATGTACCTCTGTTTTATTGGCGTTTACTACAGGAGACATAATTTTAATGTTTGTATGATCAATAGCTCCATCAACATCAAGAATTCCTACTGTTAGCCTACACAGCTCTAACTATGGGGAGTTGTATATTTCTTGATAAATACTACAGGGAAGTTGTAAACATTAGAAAAGCAAAGAAAATTGATGTTCTCTGTAGATTCCTATTGTATTTCACCCCTAGGAGAGAATGCAAAAAACTTTCAAGTAATTCTCTATAGAAAAGACAACCAGCAGGTACTAGCTCTCTGGGCTGGAATATAAATGTATGGGAAGTAATTACTTTTAGAATTCCCATTGTGTAGTCACTTCATCTCAAATGTGTAAATACCCATAAGAGAAATTATGGCTTTTATTCAGTTTTAGATTAAGAAATGACATTTTAAATACCCTTAGTTAACTTCATTAGAGGAATGGAATTCTGTGGCTGTCATAGATGCTTCTAGACTTGCAGCTGTCCATAAATTACACAAGGTACCTGAAGGCATCTACTTAAAATGTAGCTGAAGCAGTTTTTGTTCTTGGAATTGTAATAAGCTTTGCAATTTCCTGCTTGTTGCCAAATAGTTACTTTTCTTCCTTCTGCCTGCCCACCTGCCCTATTTCTGCCTTTTAAAACGACAGAAGGAAAAGAAGAGACTTACTTTTTTTCCACTCAGATAAAGCAGTAAACTTTAATTGTCACTTTTTTGTTAAGTCTTGAAATTAGATAATTGGGAGAAAGACAATGAATTTTTCAGTTTACCGAAACTTTCTCTAAATATTTTTCAGATTAGATTGCTTCATTTCATTAAAGTTTAGATTCCTCTTTGGTTAACTAGTTTCCTTGATTATCTGAGGGATGTATCTCAATGGCATTTCTCAATATCTGAGAAAGTTCTTGTGTTTGAATATTTTCATGAAGAGCATAATTTTGTATGAATGCCCTGGTTAAATCAGTGCTGGATTATCCTCGCAGAGACAGAAAGGAGATGACTATTTATCAGGTAATTTATGCATTATATAGCTTACAACCTCTTCTTTCAATCAGGGATCAGAACAAAGGCTATGCATCTTGAGAGACTGAGTACCCGCCATTAATTAAGAAAACAGAATGATGAAGTGAATGCCGTTGCAAATTCCCCATCTGCTGAAAATCAGGTACTGTTCCCTAAACTTCTTGTGAATAAGGAATAAAATTGTACTAAAAAAACCCAGCAGTTTCCAAAAATATAAGTTAAGTGTTTTGATCTTTCAGTACAAATTTCAGACACTGGAGTGTTAATCACCTGCTGCCAGCATTGACATATCCCAGTGGATGAACCTCTAAAGCAAAAAGAATATTAGTGTGGTGATTAAATCCACTAAAATTAGAGCTATGAAGATGGCTGTATAAGGTGCTAGCGATAGGCAGCTAAATCCTGTGGTATACAGAACTAGACAGAAATGAGGTCAGTAATGAAGGTTTAGTTAGGCATTGGTTTTCCATATTTGTTTGTGGAACTGACTTCAAATATGCCTTTATTCCTGAAATAATGCATCAAACTGATGTCATACAAATCTAGAGATACTTGTGCGTCTGAAAGTTCATGTAGCAGTAGTGAGTGTCTGCCTAAAAAAAAATAGAATATTCTAACTAGGTGTTGCTCCTGGTGTCTATCTCTGTGGTTGATTTTAATAGCTTATTAATTATGCAGCAAGCCAACTAGTTTGAGTCATAGCTTTCAAGTGATGATTTTAACTGTTGGAATTTCTTTAAAGCCACAGGGCTCCCTGAGGGGATGCTGGTGCTGCCTTTTATGTCAGTGACTTTAGGTCCCAACTTCTGTTTCTTTCTCCTCTTTTGTTGAGTAGAGACTTGCTGTTCTGAGATTTACTGATTTATTCTGAATACTGTGGGACTCTGAATTCTTCCTAAGAGGTTTTCAGAGGTTTTCAATCATCTGCCTTCTGGGCCATAGTAGGGCAAATGAAGCTACAGTGGTGGTTGATGAAGCAGTATCTAGGTAATGTATATACTCATACGCCAGTGCAGGTTGGGTTCTTCAGGTTCACCGAGGGAAACATCTGTGTGACAATTGAAGCTTTAAACTAAAGGATTGTGTGGCCTTAAAAGCTGGCTTCAATTAGATATTTGGTTCTATTTTTGTGTATCCTCTGTAAATTGTATGACTGTATAAATATTCATTACCTAACAAACTGAAGTGTGTGTGTCTGTGTATGACCACCTTTTTGTTACGTAAAGGACTTTAATATATAAATCTTTATCTGAAATAGTAATGTAGAGTGATTGAGTTCAAGTTTCAGGAAGCAATGACCCTTTTTGACCTTAGGCATCTTATTAAACTTCCTTGTGATTTATATCATTTTATGTTACATGAGGGTAGTTTTGTCCTCGTTTGCTCCTGGAACAAAAAAACTGCTTGGCTAAGTATGAAATTAATATTTCAGATTTTTTTTTCACTTTTTCACCTTGCCCCTTTTTTTTATGATCTCCTTCAACATAAGTACCCATTTAATAGAAGAAATGAACTGCCCTTTTTTTATAAAGGACGATATACTCCCTTACAAACAGTTCCAGCAGAATTCAGGAAAAATGGTACTTAAGTTTCATTTTCAGGATTGGTCATTTATCCATCTTTTAGCCTCAGGGTTCTCCACAATTCAACTTTCACATTTTTAAGCAATCACTATAGCAACATACTGTTATCTGATGAGCAGTGCACATAGAGGGCAGATACCCATACATGCGGCATCAGACACAAACAAAAAATAACTAGAGAACCAGGTACACCAGTGAGATACTATATTAGCCTGTCACACAGAAGATCTGAGCCCAAGCTGCAGTTTTGAAGATTGTTAGCAGGGACAGATTTTGAGATGTCATCCACCTTAGTAGACGTTTCAACTTGATTGGTGGTTTCTCCTATAAAGAAGTCTCCGGCTGGAAAAGCAGTGTAGCTGGTGGGTTCTATGACACGTAAGAGCTGTATGAAAAATTGATCAGGTTTATTTATTTCTTTTCACTTGTTAGCAATATAATGGCAAACGTATTGTAGGGGTAAAATTCTGTACATCTCTTGACAGCTGTGTTTAGCCAAGGAAAGATGTGTGAGGTCAATATGAGATGAGGAGAGGTAGACTTTTGGTAAGTTTTAGGTAAAGGGTTGGATTTGAACTTAACTAAAAAGCTCCACAGGCTCTGACAGACTGTGTTGACCTTTGAAACTTGCAGTATCATAATATATTAATTCTAATAACTCCGTTCTTCAATATTTATTCTTGTTGATTAGTCCTTAACTAATATTAGTTGTAACAAAGGACTGCATTGGAATGAAGTAGCATCCAAAAGGCAAAGCAGTGCTGCACATCTCGGCACCAGATCTGCAGAGTTAATGAATCAGTGACAGACTGTTGTATGAATGAATCATTCCAAGAAAAGGTGCATCTGATTCACTGGATACTCCTGTATTTTCATCTGTTCAGGAGGAATGTAGTGAGTGTTTTAATTACATGCTTTACTCTCCCACCTCTTTCTCCTCCTGCTGGACAATAGGGGCTTTCTGTCCCTGTATGTCCCAGGTTTGTTCTCACAGCTCTATACTGATCAGCCTACTTCTTTCTATACAGGTTGTGCCAGTGAGAGCACCACTAAGAGCAGGGATAGTTCAGTGCTCAGCTACTCTGCATTTATACTTCAATGCATAGTTGTTATAGTCAAGGATTTTGGTTTCATATGTCATATTAGTTGCAAAAGAAATAGCTGAAAACTACTATATAATACGTGAAAAGAAAGAGAAAAGTTAATGTGCTCCATCTGCTGTTCTGGGCTAATACGAACCCCCTTGTTTCTGTGGTGCCAATTCTCTGTGCAACTGGAAAAGTGCAAAGAGGACATTTTTCACTTCTTACTATGAAAGAGGGAACATGTTTTAAACAGCACTTTTCAAGAAATGCCTTTTACTTGCTTTCATGATGGGTGTCAGAACTCTGCCTGTATGCATGCCTCGATTGCAAAGTAAGGTTAATTGCACCTCATCCTTCACCTTCTGAATAGATGTTATTTTACATCGATTTATACTGGTATTTTTACTGATGGAGGTCATTGTATTCTTCAGCTCAGCAGTTGTCGATTTACTTTTTCTCTTCTCATTCCAGGCTCTAAAAGGGCTAGGGAACTTAATGAAATTCTCTCAGGATTTTCTGGAGTGGTGCATTGGGTTTGCGTGGCAAGGTTTTGGTAGCAGGGCACTACAGGGGTGGCTTCTGTGAGAAGATGCTGGAAGCTTCCCCCCATTTCCAATACAGCCAGCGCCAGCTGGCTCCAACACAGACTCACTACTCGCCAAGGCTGAGCCCATCAGCGACAGTGGTAGCACCTCTGTGATAACATATTTAAGAAGGGAAAAAACACCTATGCAACGGCAATTGCAGCCAGAGAGAGAAGTGAGACTACGTGAGAGAAACAACTATGCAGACACCAAAGTAAGTGAAGGAGAGGGAGGAGGTGTTCCAGATGCTGGAACAGAGATTCCCCTGCAGGCTGTGCCCCTGCAGTCCATGGAGGTTAACAATGGAACAGATATCTACCTGCGGCCTACAGTGGACCCCAGGCCAGAGCAGGTGGATACCTGAAGGAGGCTGTGACCCCATGGAAAGCCCCTGCTGGAGTGGAGTTCTGGCAGGACCTGTGGACTCGTGGAGAGGAGCCCACACTGGGCAGGTTTGCTGGAAGGACTTGTGACCCTGCAGGGAACCTGTGCTGGAGAAGTGTGTTCCTGATGGACCGCATCCGGTGGAGGACACCCACGCTGGAGCAGTTTGTGAAGAACTGCAGCCTGTGGGAAGGACTCACATTGGTGACATTTGTGGAGAATTGTCTCTCATGTGAGGAACCCCACACTTAAAGCAGGGGAAGAGTGTGAGAGTCCTCCCCCTGAGGAGGAAGGAGCAGCAGAAATGACATGTGATGGACCAACCGCAACCCCCATTCCTTGTTCCTCTGCGCCACTTGGGGCGAAGAGGTAGAGAGAATCGTGTAAAGTTGAGCCTGGGGAGAAAGGAGGGGCAGGAAGAAGGTGTTTTTAAGGTTTGGTTTTATTTCTCGTTATCCTACTCTGATTTAATTGGCAATAATTTAATTTTCTCCAAGTCAAATCTGTTTTGCCCGCAATGGTAATTATTGGGTGATTTCTCCCTGTCCTTATCTCAACCCATGAGCCTTTCGTTATCTTTTCTCTTCCCTATGCAGCTGAGAAGGTGAGTGACAGAGTGGCTTTGGTGTTTCATACTATGCAGAATTAAAGAGAGATCTCAGACCAGTTCTGTAGCAAGTAGAAAATTAAGCTACGAGTTTACAATTGCAGAATAAATAAGATCTTTATGTTTAAAACCATTTAAACCAAAGGTAGAAAAGGGAGGGTTATCAAAATATACCCAAGCACTTAGGTACAGAGTTTATAACCCTCCACCCCTCACACTGCAGGAAAACCTATATACTGAAAAGCCCATCTTTCTAGTAAAATGAAATTTCTCTTCTAAATCTAAAGAACTGGGTAAGACTTAATGTTCTTCTGATGCTTCTTTATCCTAAATCATAGGAGGAATTTGGACTGCTGGGAATAGCCTAATGTATTTGAAAGTAGCTTTGTTCTTTTCTACCCTGTTTAAAAACAACATAACAAGCTCCTCAGTCTCTGCTTTCAGCCCAGTTATCGTATGCTTTTAATTGAACGTATGAAATCAATATCAATTTAGCAGAGATCTAAGAATCTATGAATTGAACAGTAGGTGTCTGATGTGAACAGTAGGCATTTGATGAATTGCCTTTTAAAGGCAGGTACTGAAAGTTCAAATGTTTTTAAAACAGAATGCAACAAGCTATAAATGCTGTTATGAAAGGTGGAGAGAGAAAGGGGTGCTGATTCAATGGCAGGGTCAGTTTAGATTGCTTTTTCTGCTGAACTTTGGTCACCAGTTTTTTACCCTTGCAACTGAAATTGCTGTGGAAACTCATAAGGATAAACAATATTGAAACTTTCAAGCATGATTTAGTGTTACCAAGGTAACCAATTGTAATTAATTTTAAGCACCAGCTGGCTTGTGATGAGCATGAAGCCTGACAAAGGCTCTCAGAAGGACTGTTTCCCATCTTCTTAGCTGCAGTAATAAGAATCTGAGAAATTCTTTAAATAGAGTATCTACAACAACAAATCAAGCTACAGCTTTGATATTGGTCAGTTATCAAGGAATAGTTTCCAAATGTAGACAAGCAGAAAGATTTGGAATTGTGAACTCTAACTTGATGGGCCAGGGAGACTGGTTAAAAAAATCCTTCAGTATCATATTTTCAATTTTTTCTTTCATCTCATTACACTAGAAATGTTTTCTTTCATTACTAGTTTTTCTTGAATCAATACTATGATTACTGGACTGCATCTAACATTTTGGATAGTCATAGTGAGTATCCAAAACCATAGCAATATAAAGAAGTTATCTTCAGAATAATAAAGTAGAAAAAGAATGAGGGTAGCTTTCATAGTCTTTGTGTTCAACTAAAATCACAGAATAATGCAGTGCTCAAATATTTAGAAACTGAGCTGAGTTACTGATGTGGCTTCATCATTTTGCTTTCTGAATGTCAGCTTTGGTCTGGAGAACTGGAGTTTTTCTATACAGTGGGGTAATACAACGTCAAAGCAATCACAAATGGAGTGATTTTTCCTTCATTTTTAAAAGGGGAAGGTGTTATAATCCAAAAGATTGCCAATACTTTATGTGAAAATAAGTATCCTACCTTAAATTAAGAAGTTATTAAACTCAGGTAAGTAAAATCGCTCAATTTTTCATTTAGTTTTGATCCTGATCTTCTCAATCACAACTGAAAGCTTAAGATTAGTGAAAGCTAAAACATCGCTTCTGCTCAAAAGGAAAGTCTTTGAAAAATAAATTAATTTCCCAATCCTACTAATGCAAACAGTGCTGGACTGGGTGTATATATCCAAGTCAAAATTTCGAGTTTCAAGTAACTGAGAGTCAATAAGCATGGTTATTACTTTAGCCCCGTACAAGATATGTTATAATCTGTTTGGGATGACCCTGATTCTGACCTCATTTGTGCTGGAGTACATCCACAGGAAATTAATGAGTTATACTAATACTATGGAAATCAGTGAAATTCTAGTTGAATTCTTCCAGAATAACTGAGATAAAAATCTGTCCTATGTATTGTTTCACTTGGCACAATATGTTCCTAATAAGCCACATTTCTCCTGTCTTTAATTTTGCAGTGTAGGACTTTGATAGCAGAAAGTTAATTTACACGCACAAAAAAGTTGTTTTTAGAGTAAAGAGGCAAGTGCAAACACTCATCCCACAGGCAAGTTCACAGCCAGAATATATAGGACTAGAGGCAGCTGGTTACTGCTTATCAGCTGATTCAGAGCATCCTCTTAGGCAGCAAGTACTGTGGACATCCAGTGGCTCTCCTTCAGGGCTGGAATGAGATGTCTTAGGCAGGGACTGGATGATGTCAGACAGTTCTTCACAAGCCTGTCCTTTAACTGGTGTCTCTGGCCACTTACATGTCTGGCTTCATTCAAAACATAAAGGAAAGAATTTTACTGAGATCTTTTCTTCCTTCCTTTGTGTGTTTCTTCTCACTATTGTGAGAAGAGGATGAACCCCATTTAAAACATTTTATTCTCATTGCCTTGAAGGGAGGAAAAACATATTTATCTATATCTCAGTTGTCCTTTGTTCTTGGTAGCTTTTCAGAGCAGCAGCCTGGAACTGATATAATTCTTAAGGGTTTTACTGCTGCCAGAGAGTTTTGAATGGCAGTAGTAAAACAGATCCTTCTTACTAGTTTCATTCTATTATTGTGTAGAAATGTAGAAACAATACCAGAAGTGCTTGTTATTAATCTTCAGTATTACAGATCCTCCTCGAAACCTGCATCATGGATAGTATTCTGGTTTTAAATTCATTGAAGTTGGGGAATTTTCTGTTTGTGCAGGTCACCAGAATGAGTCCACCCCAGTGACGTGAAAACTCGTAACTCAGAAACAGAATATGCAGTAGAAAGAAAAACTGCAGCTTTTTTATCTGCTTGCTTAATTTTCCATGTAAGGTTTTTGATTGTTTTGTTGTTTGGTGTTTTTTTTTGTTCAGCTACAAATCAAGCTTGTTTTCAAAGCATGTTTCTAAATCTAAGTATTTAATGCCTGTTAGCTAATTATGCTTTCAGAGCATGAAAACTTGGAAAATTAAATATTTATTTTGAAAAGTGTTGTTCTCATCAGCAGTTGATTTATCTTATAATTAATTCCTTCTGTGACTCTCATATTATATTTTCGCTGTGAATTTAGAGAACTACTGCACTATCCAAACAAAATTTTGTATGTACAGGCAAATAAGTGTTACAGTAATACAGATAGCATCTGGTTTGCCCTTCATATCCAATAGTTCTTATGTTCAAAAGTATCTTTTTCCTGACTTTCTTGAAATCTGCTATTTTTGCTATTCATCTTTAGTCATTTAAGGAAAAATGCAGGAACTTAATCAGGTGGAACCCTACTAAATAGTTTTTAATTAGTTTGCCAACAATTATTAACTGAAATGGGTTAATTCAGTGTTAAATGTCTTTTTTTAAGTCAATCAAGAAATGTTCATACACTCATTGAGAAACTGGCCTTCAATGCCCACTAGCAAAATTCACACCTCTGGTTTAACAATGAAATACAGCCAGCATGATACATCTTGTATTTTCTGAAATTAATTATTTATAAAGACAGATGGATTTTTAATTATTTTCAGTGCTGGATTGCATGAAACTGCTGTGCAAGACTCCATGTGATGGCTAAACAAAGAACTGAGAAACTTCTAAAAACTTTGAAGGAGAATGTTTGAGGACTGAGAGCATTTGCAGCCTCAGGCTATGCCATGAAACAGCCACAGCATTACTCTGCCTCAAAATCCACAGCACAGTTTTAAAGAATCGTTGTGGGAGTATTCAGGGGAGTAGGGGGGAAGGCTTTAGAAGTGTTTGACTTCTGGTATTTCTGCTTACATATAGGATAAAAAGCATTGGATTATTACCATATCTAAACCAGTTTCATTTTTGTGTTACAAAATGTCTTTAGATTTTTGTAAAAGAAACAGGAATGAAAAGATCGAGACTGGGATGGTGGGTGGAAAAAACCTTTCTTTTTTCATACTGAAATATTCCAAGAGTAGGACTTAAAACTGTTTAGGAATGATTTTTAAGTTCAGTAGCATGTCCACATGTCATCATAAAGAGTCTCTAACAGGTTACCAACATAAACACACACATAAACAAATCAGAATATTGTTTTGTTATCCAGATTTTTATTTTTTTTCTTATTAATCCATGCAACTGAGTTGCATTCTCTCCATATTTGTGTCTGTTCAGTTTTAAACTGAATCCTGGCAACAGAGTCTCTGTCACCCATGAGGCTTACTCTGAATGATTGTTTCTTAATAGCCCTCACATTGAAGTTGTTTACTGCCAACAGCTGAAATTAAGTGTAGTGCCTGGCAGCCCAAGAGAAACAAAATTTCCAAATTAGAGGCTCAGCACTTTTCATTTCTCAGAGAGCCTTTACATCAAATGCTCTCAGAAAGCCAATAGAAGGCATTTTAGCAATTTAGATCTTGGGAAAAGATTTTAAGTAATTTGTTTACTAAATTGGGTTCAGTAGTAAAATTCTGCTTAAAATCAGTTAGGATTTTGATGCATATCTGGAAGGAGCATGAACAAGAGAAGATGCTATCCAGAGCTGCCTAGGTGGATTTTCTGCTGCTTGTTGCTCTAGCCTACGATGCCACTGGTATCCCTGTCCACTGCTGTTTCTGAAAGAAGAGGTCCCTGTGCTTGTGTGCTAGCTTAGGCTAGGAACAAATTTCTGCCAGGGACTCTTGAAGTAATGAAGCTTAGTCTTAAGGTGAAACTGATGTTTTACTGGTATGGTTAACGGGGATTGAAATGTGCAGTCCTGTAGCACAGTAATAGCATATTGCCATTGCTGGCTACAGGCCCCGAGTGTTGTACTAAGTTTACAAGGCCCTTGTACTGAAGCTTCTCAGACTTTGTCTGAACTCATCTTGACTTCCCCGGAGCTTTGTTTTAACTTGGACTTGCTATCACAATGTTCTTTTTTCTGACCAGGTGGCTGTACCTAATTTGTTTTACTTATCCATATCTTTGCATGGTACAAAATTAGTTTCATCTAGATAAATAGTGACAAATAGTTGTTCTGTGTAGAATTAGATGCTTATGACTCCAGAGTAATGCAGAAATGCAGGGCTGGTATGACAGCAGAGGCCTTGAAAGTGACATGAGATGCAGTTTAGTACAGTACAAGTAAGGGATGATAGGAGATAGGATTACTGCCCCTGAAGAATACACTGGTCCTAGCTGAGCAGCTGCCAAGGTAGCCAGTCACCTTCGTCCTCCTCCAATTTGTGATTTGTTCTTCATATTTAGAGTGGGTCTCATTGTTTGGCTTCTAAGGTCTGTATTCCGTTTCCTACTTAGAGTAGATGTTTTACTCAGGAAATCCTTAGCAATGTGTTTTGAGCACTTGCACTACCACATCTCATGCTCACTGGTCCATTCCAGTCAGCTCTTCAGGAAACGCTGAGAAAAACCATACTGCTGCTCCCTCCTCAAAATCTATTCCTCTTCCTGTAGCTGAGAGGAGATGAGAATTTTACTTCCAAATTGCAGAGTGTAGACTGGTTTGGGTTTGGTGTCTGTCAGCCAACCCCACCAATGTTATTCTTCTAACTTCTTTACAACTCTCCAGCATGCAATCCCAGCAATTGAGATAAATGAAAAGCCATGTGTAAGCATGCATTTAATGTTCTTGCTCTCTATATTAAAAAGCGGGTTGCTCTAATGTTTACAGTTTCAGTAGCATTTCACCCACGTTCAAATTATTTTCCTTAGACTGTGGATTCATAATGTATGTAATCCACACATGTCTGACTCCAGAAGGCTCATGTCGCTCTTGCAATCCTTTTCCTTGTGTTGAATCAAATGGCAAGGTGACTATGTGTGGAGATGGATCAGCCGGACTGGAGTTTGAGTAAGTCTGATGGTCCAGCTCCCAGTGTAGTTTCACAATCCTAGAGGTGGTTGGTAATCTATGGGTGAGATCAGGGAGGTCATGGCCATCCATAGAACAACTTCTGATTAGATTGTGTAAATTCCTTTTAGGAAGCAGAGTCCATTCTCCTCATAAAACGAGAGAGCAACACTTTGATTTCAGGGACATAGAATCTGGGTTATTCTACTAGGGGAAAAGAGTGGATAAACTTTGTGGTATGCGAGAGAGATTAAAAAATCTGCGAGTTCAAGAGAAGTGAGAACTGAGTACGAAAAAAAGGATGTGAAAACGTTTTGCTGCCTCCTTTTAACTCCTCTGAAACGCATACTTAGCATGGGGGAAATGCCTTGTGTTTGTAGGCTATTTACAAAGAAACAATGATGGTGGTTCTTTGCCCTCTCCAAGGTACATTGTTTTCATCTGGTGAGCTCAGTGTATTGTTCTGCATTAAACAGATGAATTCTTGGTCTCTAAATACCCACCTTACTTGTTAAAGTGATGTCTTGCACACTAGAAGTGTGTTGATAATGTAACTGACAAATGAATCAGAAGATATGAATAACAGTAAAATTTTAATGCTTCTGAAAAATGCCAAACCCTTGGTTGACCATGTCTTTATCTATCTATCTATCTGTCTGTCTGTCTGTCATCTTCTTGCTACTTTCCAGCTGTTTTGTTCTGAAGGACAGAGGTGCCAGGATTCCCTGGCACATTTCCAAATGAACCTTCCAATAGTAGTCTGGTGGTTCTTGTGTCAAGTATGAGTGTTGCTAGCTTTTATTTTTCCTGGCTGTTGGTTTGAGGGGGCTTGGGTTTTTGTGATCTTTTGTTGGTGATTTTTTTTGTTGTTGTTGTCGTTGTTTTGTTTATATGTCTTAACAGGATGTTACACAGATTTGATAAACTCCTAAAATCCTAATCCCCTGTGAGTCACTACCTGTAGTGATCATCCCAGAGGAAAAAACCAAACTCTTCCCAGCACAAAACTAAAGTTTCTTGCACTGGTGACTCAGAAATAGGGCAGTTCTACAATGTGAGCTGCTTTAGAAATGAGAGAGTAACTGGACTTTAGAAAGAGATGATTTTCTTTTCATGCTTAACAAAGTAATGCACCTTGAGATTTATTTCTCATCTCTGATGCAGTTTTGACAGAATAACTGTACAGAATGTACCTGCTCTTTTGCTTTTATCAGTTTCTTTGGAGCATAGCATGAGCACAGACTGAAACAAATACAAGTGGCAGAGCAGCCCTCGGAATTTTAATTCATTTTTCCTCCTATATAAAGCTTGCGTTACCAGCCACACATAATTTAGGAGAAGTATTTATTGTAGAGAGGGATTCTTCAAAGTACCTTAGAAGAGTTGGAAGGCAAAGATCTGTGGTAACAGTTCGGAATAGGTGACCTGGGTAAATGAAGAAGCTTTGTGATTTCATCCAGAAGAGAATGGGAGAGGCTAAACCCCTGCCTTTTTTCAGTCTTTTACTTCCTGGCGATGATTCAAAGAATAAGGCCATGGAAATAATAACTGTGGACTTTCTCAAATTGTGTCTCTTCCCATCCTGTCTCATTCAGTCCACAGGATGAATGACTGTACTGATCATTAAGGGGTTGATGACAGTCTCCACCTCTGTTAGTAAAGAAAAATTGTCATAGATGTAGGAGTCACAATGTCCGTGTGTTCCTAATGTCTGTTGGTCAGCTGAAAGGCCAAATGCCCACTGAGAGAGAACCTTTGCATCAGCAGTAAGCTAAATTGGAGAGAAACAGAGGGTCAAATTACTGTTGATTTTGCAAATAGGAGAGACGCTTCCTTTTCTCTCTGCTTACTAAGTATAAATAAAATGTATTCCTTTTCAGATAGGCTAAAAAAGGTTTAGAAAGATTTCCTTATTTCAGAGCGAAGTGTACACTTAATAAATTGTTTCTTAGGTTGTATCTATAATTTTTTTTTCCAGATAAAAACTAAAGTGCAAATGAGGCAATGTTTTTTCCAAATGGAGAACCACACTGTTCACAATGTTTGCTTGCATAGGCTGTTAGAGAAGCACATGAGTGGAGTATTTTAACATTACAGAAGACCGATAAATTGCCTCATGTTTTTGTTCTATGGAAGGCATGCAGATTTTACAAAGGTGTTTGCAGTGAAATCCTGGACCTTAGTAAGAGAACCACTAGTGAGGGAAACAACTGGAGAGCGCCAAACTGAGTTCTGGGCTTGGGGTCTGGTGTAGTGTATGGCACATTTTCTTCAGCAGAGCCCTCCATGAAGGTGCACGTACTGCGTTTGTGATGGTGGCAGGTTCATGTGCAGTGCTATTCCCAGCTGCCTGGGCTTCCTGGAAAAGGTTTCTGTTGGCTTGGAAATTGTCGTGGTCCCCTTATTTCACTGTGTCTTGGAGCAATGTGATGGTGAAGGAAGGTGGGCCTTCCTGTAATGTTTTTAAAGATTCTGATGGAAACCGTCATATTATGGAGAGCCGCAAGGCCCACATTCATCACAGAATCAAGAGAGAGCAACTTCATAGTGACTGAAATACGCATGTATGTGATAGCAGTGGAAGCAACACTGCACTGGGTCTAGATAAATACCTGTTGAGGGAGATGAGCTTTCGGAGGGGGCAGGGCATTTAAAATGTTGTCTAATTCTACATGCATGAAAGCAGAGTGGAGTAGGCTAGGAGAACGAGAGCTATGAGAATTGAAAACAGAGGAAGTGTAAATAGCAGTAGAAAAGGAGGCTAAGAGTTAAATAAAGAAATAGTGGTAGGAAACAGGGATGGGAGAACAGAAAATTTCCTTTTGGTGTCTATTTTCCCTGAAATAAACAGGTGATCTCTCCATTAAAAACACATTAATTTATACTCCAGAGATTACTGCTAAGTGATAATATCTACACACAATGTTACTAATCTATCTCCAATGTCTTCCTTTCTGTAGAGCGAGAACTGTAATTCATTGTTTTTACTGTATTTACTTGACACTGGAATATATCATAGATAATGAGTTGTGAACAAGGAGTGCTCAGTATGCTAAAGACCATGAAGTTTTAGGTCAGCCACTCATCAGGAAAAGTTTTATTTTGCATTTGCCATGACTATTCCTTGCCATAGATAGGTACTAAAAGATATCTACAAATAGTCTTAAAATAATGAGGAACTGATAATGCTGAAAATATGCGTCTGGTTCCAAAGGTTTGTGTCTCAACAGTGTGTTTTCTATATGTGTCATGGCAAGTTTTTCTCCTGAGATCACTGTTTTGGACAGAATGATTGAACTCTGCTGCAGAAGACAGATTTTAAATGTAAATCAGCTACATATGCTGCTCGCTGGTTTCTAGGTGTAAAAAGAGGTTACTAGTTTTTCCTAACAGGATATAAGGTGATGGATAAACTGAACCAGAAAGAAACATTTTATGTTGTCAAGTTTTGTCCCTTAATACTGCGAATTCCATGTCATGTAATTCCTTTTATTAATTTAGTCAGCTTTATGTTTAAAGCAATCAGGAAAACCGTGAAAGACTAAATTGATCTAATGGTTAGGATTTTTCTCATTTCTAGCCTAAATTTACTCACAGCTAGCTAATACAGGTTTGGTTTTTGTTTTACTTCTGTTAGCATTGTCCTTTAGCATCAAAGTAGTTCTTCAGAGCTGTATATGCCTTGGCTCTACTAGTAACAATTCTGTTGTTTAGATCTAATACGCTCACTCTGCCCCCCAAAAAAACAAACAACCCAGAACAACCCCCCTTTATTTTCAGCTCTTTGTTTTCCTTTTCAATCTAGGGGTCCTTTTCTGTACCAATTGAGGTTTAAATAACTCCTTGAAGATGGTTGATGAGTGTGATATGCATGGATCCAGAGAATGTCTTGAACAATTATATTATTTTTCTTGCTTGGTATGTCCTAAAGTCATATTAGATTCTCTTGTGCTGGATGACATTGATAGGTCGTGGTCTTTTTATGATCAACTTTCTTTTTCTCCACATCCTTTGTTCAGATAATTTCCATGCATGAATTCTGAGTTAGCCAAGAAGAGGACTTTGTTTTTATACTATTGAATTTTGCTGCTCCTCCTACTGCAGTCCTCAAGATTTCCATCTCTCTGATAGCTTCATCTTCCTCTTTAATAAAGATAGCATCACTCTCTCACTCCTATTTGTGTCTACGCTGTTGATGGGAATACTAAATAAAATAGTTCATGAGAATAATCCTTGAGGAATTCAAAATAACCTGTTTCTTACCAGGTATGTTCCCTTTCACTGCTGCCATTTTCCTTCTTCCTTCATCTCCTTAATTTCTTGCATGTTTTAAATTCTGCTGCTAATCCTGTCTTTCTGACTTTACTACTAGCTCTATCTGTAGTAACTAACTAACACCATCTGTAATGTTTTCCTGAAATCCTGTTAGATATGATTTTCTTTGTACCTCACTTACGTTGTATTGAAAATCTATTGAAGAAAAGCTGTCAGGTTAGCCTAGTATGATCCATAGCTGGCAAAATCGTATTGTGTTAGATCTTGTTTTCCAGGTTCAACTAGATTTTAATTATTTTTTTTTCTTGCAAAATTTGTTTCAGTCTTTTGCATGCACTCGAAGACAGTCTATTGTGAAGTGGATCGTTTTTGTGTGTCTAAGCGTGGATTTTTTATTGCTCCTTGAGTGTGTACTTTTAAGGGGGCAGTAGCATTAAGAGAAGTTTGCTCCAGGAATAAATGTATTGCAGACTGCAAGGCTTCTGAGTGTTAAAGTTAATTGGTGTTGGAAATTAATTTTTAGACTACTAATAACAATGCTAAGCCACTTAACCTGAGATATATTCATATTAAATCATACAGGACTAGGCTTTTTTTTTTGTCTGTGTATAGTGCTCAAATGAAATTCAACACATATAGCTGAAAAGGCAGAATTTTATCTGAGCCATAGGATGCTACAGGGAGAACACTTCTGGAGAATTTAAAATTCGCCAAAGGTCAAGGAGCTTTTTTGCATCCCTAGAACACTTCCACTTGATGTAATGAAAGCTGTAATAGTAACATTAAGAAAACCTAAAAGTCACACCTTTTGTTTTAAAATCCATGCAATTAAAAGTTGATGTTGAAATTATTACTAGAAGTTTGCTTCTTTCCAACCCCACCCCATCCCATTTCAGTTCTCATTACGCATTGCACCATTGTATCTGATAGTCAATGGAATTATTTCTAGCTTAAATTAGAGCACACAATACCAAGGATATTTAGCTGCAAAAGAATTTGATTCTGTGTAAACATTAATTTAGTAATGTAAGGCAGCTGTGAATTATATTAAGTAATTTGCTTAGTAGGAATAATTGATGCAAAGTGGATTTTAATAATATTCTCTAACTTTCTAGAGAAATACTTTCTCATGCAATGAGCCAATGTCAATCCCATGGTTATGGGATATTTCAGAAAGGTTTATGCTGAGTGCTCCATTAAACTATATGTTATATGAGACTGAATTTGGGAAGAGAAACAACTGTGAGTGCATCTTGTGGGTCTCCTGTGGCAGTTGATCAAATAATTCTCATTAACCAGGCACTCACTTCCATAGGGAATGTACATTTTCAATGAGAGCACAATGCAATCTGCTGTAGGTCAAAAAATCAACAGGCTTCATTACAGCCCAGTCTACTTAGTATTCTATTCAGCATCTCTTTCATGGACTTTTAAACAATTTTACAGACTTTTGACTACTGTGAGGTTTTTAATTCCATTAGAGAGGCGTGAACTTAAACCAATTAATTTCTCCTTTTTTTTTTCAGTTAGAAAAGTGACATCATTAAAACTGGAATTGTGGATATTGTTGTATAAACATTTTTTATAACTTTCATATAGCTGATTTGCTTTTGATTTGGTATTCCAGTATGTAGATTAGCAAAGAGCATTTCAATTTGTATTACTTATGCTGTCATTGTTTTTATTACAACTTGCTCTGCCACCTGATATGCTGTGAATTGATCCCATTGAAAAGGTGGGATAGCTGCAAAATTAATGGTATCATTCTAAGATTCTGTAACTGAAACACATATTTCCTCACCTAAATCCACAGTCTAGGGTTTAATTAAAATAATGGCATCTACTGCTTTTCCTTGTCATCTTGAACCGAAACAAAGTTTAATGGACTTTCTGGAACAGAAACAGGCACTATTCAGAAAAAAAAACAGAACAAAAAAAACCCAAAAACAAACCACAAACACAAAACCAAAACCAACACAAACCATCAATTCAATGTGTTATAAACATAGGCCAGTTCTTGTTTGAGGACATATATTTCTGACATGATAAGAATGGATGTCAGTGTTTATCTAGTGAATAATAGAGACATTATATGAAAATGTTGGAAAAAATTATGTTTCCAATGCATCGTTTATACAAGTGAATTTTAAATCTTTAGTCCTGAAATTTGTTGAAATCGAAGGGTTTGGATTTTTTTTTTTAATCAAATCCAAAAAATTAATTCAGACATTTTAGAACAGTTTTTTAAAATATAAGGAAAAAAACAATTAATTTTTAAAAGAAGCATGGCATTTGCTTTTGCTTTTGTATTTAATTACCTTACTCTGCATCTTGCTTTCAGTTTCTACATTTTTTTCCTTTCACTATTCATAGAGATATGTGTTAGATTTCACAATAAATGGAAAGTTGGCATGATTTACAATCTTACTCCTGCATATTAATCTGTCTGAGTTTGGTTCTAATAGCTGCCATTCACAAGAATGACGTGAAAAGTTGATAATGTTCCTTAGTGCTAGAAGCACTGTGGTTATAAGAATACTCGTTGTTACTGGAGTTCCTTGGTACTTCTGTGCTTAGAGGTAGTTTGAGTATTAGGTTTTAAGTGATGACGTTGTTGATACGAGCAATTTAGCTACTAGTATTGTTGAGCTAATGTATGGCTAATTAACTGGAAGAAGCACCTCCTAGCATCCTTTAGAGAAAAATTGAGTCTATTTTCAGCTGAAAGTAATTTTGTTATGTTTGAAATAATAAGGCCATGAAAAGGTAGTACTGTGGTATACTGTATTAGTAGGGGTCATTAAATCTGTGTCTGCAATGAGGGCTGTTCAGCCTGGAGAAGAGAAGGCTGCAGGGTGATCTTTTTTGCAGTCTTCCAGTACTTAAAGGGGTCCTACAGGAAAGCTGGAGAGATACTTTTTACAAGGATATATAGTGATAACACAAGGAGCAATGGGTTTAAACTGAAAGAGAGTAGATTTAGATTAGATCAAAGGAAGAAATTCTTCACTCTGAGGATGGTGAGGCATTGGAACAGGTTGCCCAGAGAAATCGTAGATATCCCATCCCTGGATGTGTTTGAGACCAGGTTGGATGAGACATTGAGCAACCTAGTATAGTGGAAGGTGTCCCTGCCCATAGCAGCAGGGTCGGAACTAGATGATCTTTGAGGTCCCTTCCAACCCAAACCATTCTATGATTCTATGATGGTAGGTATTGTTTACGAGCTGCACTCATGAGAGAGTGTGGCTGTAGGCCTGCACGGAACCCTGTGGCTTCTTTCTTGTGCTTCCTTTCATATAGATGGCTCTGAGTAGGATAAGCTTTGCATGTGTGGTCTCAGCTTTGTTTCTGAAGGAGAGTGTCTTGCTGTGTGTAAGTATCTGTCAGTTCCTTCCTAGTAGTTTCTAAACCTGTTCAACAAGTCCATTCAACTTGAGATGAAGAACTTAAATCTTAGAGACCTGAAATTGTTGCATATTTACAAAAAAAAAAAGGACTTTTTTTTTTCTTTTTGCCTCTCTCACATCTAGCAGATAGTCTCTTTTGTAAAGTGTATAACATTTGTACTTTTTGGATTTTAGTGGCTGCTGGAGTGCAACTGTGTAAAAGCATACCTTTTTAGGGATTTAATGCATCAGTTTTACTCTTTTCAGCTGCACAGGCTCAGAGTTCTGAAACTGGATAACAGAACATGCAGTAGAAATCTTTGATTTTGAAAATTGCTCTCGTGATTCATCTATTTATACCATATGAGTTTTCTTTACTGTTATTTGCTATGATTTCTGGATGCTTTAGAACATGTGGAGTGACTTGGACACTAGTAGATCAAAGGTCGTATTCTTTTCTGTAGGAAAAGGAAAAACTGATCTCTGTTGATCATGCACACTAAAAAATTACCATGAATAAATTTTAAGTACATCTGCTTTGCATTGTGTCTTATGCATCTTTGTGAGGCTATTTTGTGAAATAGTATGTGTACCTCTGCAGGAATTTGCCTATTATAGAAGCATAAGGTGTGGTAGCACTTTCTAATGAAGCTAATCTATAAGGAGTGCTTTTGTCTGGATTGGCAATGGTGAGCATTAACACTGTAGACTTTCAAGACTGATATCCCAGAGTACTAATTGTTATCTAGTGAATGGCAATGAATGTTGAATAATGCAAGGTCTCTGCTGTATTCTTTTTGTTTTAGGAAAGCTGACTTTAAAAGGTCATTCTGTCCTGCTTTATGTGAAGAGATAGAGGACTTAGATTTTTTTGTTTGTTTGTTTTTAATGGCTGTGACATCTAACTTAGCCAGAAATTCAGGGAATAAAAAATGCTTCTCATGAGCTCTTCTAGACTGTAAGCATAACTTTGAACTTGTGTTCTGGTGATGTGCTTAACAAATTGGCAATAGTTGAAAGCTTCAGTTTTAGTGTCTTTTGGTGAAATGCTGTTTGTGTACACATTTGATATTGGACTAAAGGAAAACCTTTGCTAAACTTCCTGCCTCCCCCTCTATATGTTCTGGTCCAACACCATCTTGGTCAGGGTAAAGTAAGAACTTTTCTCAGATCTTGTGCATGGACCACTTTGACAGTTTAAAGGGAGATAAAGGAAAGACCTTTCAAGCTATGTCATTGAAACCCACATACCAGTTCACTGAAAACAAAATGTACAGTGCATATGGTTGCCAGACTCTACAAAGAGTTGTTATAAACTTGGAGAAGTTTTATGACAAAGTCAAATTTCTCTACCAAATATCCTGGCTTTCATTTATGTTGATTCAGAAACATAACAAAATGTAATTATTTTTTATATAGGCAAATACACTGTTTTTCTGTAGTCTTGTTTTTGTAATGAATTTCAATGAAAATGTTTTTAAAAACAGTTTGAGGTAGCATTTATATCAAAGCAAATAAAGCTGAGGAAAATTAATGACTTAGAATCTTTGTAAATGAGAATTGCTGGCTACCTTGACTGTAGTAAATCATTTGTTAAAGATCATGTTTGCAGTCCTCATGGAAAAATTTGAAAAAAATACCATAATTGACACAAATGGGGTTTAGATGTCAATCTTGTTGTAAGACTATATTTTTTCACCTTGGATTGCAATTCAGGGTTCTTTATTTAGTGGAACTCAGTGTTCTCTCCTTACTAAAGCCACTGTAAACTAAACTAAATTCCACGCCTTTCAGACTTTTATAGCTTCTTGATATGAATTCATTCTTTTCCTGCTGAGTAATGAGGATGCATAATCAAAAGATAGGGAAGCAGCTTGGATTCTTAAGAACTATTCTTGCCCTGACTTTATCATACTTTGAAACGTTTGCCAGGATGTCCCTTTACTGTTTTTCCTCTTTGTCTTCCCAAAGAAAAACCGTCAAGTATTCCTAAAAAAAAAAAAACCCATGACACCTCTTTCCCTAAGATACCTTGTTAAATCTGGATCTGTGTGAAGTTATCTTTCTTTTTAACAATTTTCTTTTCAGCAGTTTGGTATGCAGCAGAAAGGATATGAGATTTGCAGATATATAGTCTTTACAGAAAAACTAAAAATGTGACAAATTAAGAGTTGCATAAGAAAACTCTCTCCCTTAGGGCATTCAGATTCTAGCTAAAAGTCAGTGAGTACTATACCTACAGAAGAATTAAGGAGAAAATGAGAAAAAAAAAATATTAACTAGAAAATCATATACTACAATCACTCTTTGGACTTGAGTTCAAAGGGACCACTCCAAATGAAATTGTCAGTAGTCACAAACTTCTACAGAGAAACACCACTACTTCTTGATATGCTTTTTATATGTAAAATGTCTCATTTTCTGATTTAGATTTGTATTTTTAATATATATATATATATGACTCAATGGTAGGTACTGATGAGTAAAAAGTGGTATGTAGACTTGCATGAAGGTAAGGGCTAATCTCTGGCTTCAAATAAGCATGTTGTATCTGGGCTTCTACATCAGGAATTTAAGAACAAAAACTCTCCCTGTTTTTCCCCTATGCTTTTTCCCCTGTTTTTCAGCTATGCCTTCCCAAAGTTAGACCATTCGACATTCCAGTTTTAGCTCATATCTGAATGACTGAAAGAATATTAGTTTCTTAATTACTTTAAGTAGCTATGCTTAAACATTGCTAATGTTATGGAACTAGAAATGTATGTAGGTTGAACGTTGTCTGTTTTTTTTCTGACACTTTTTGAGGTACAAAAATTTTGCAGGAACACAGATAATCCAAAAGGGCCTGGGAAAAACTCAAATGCTCCAACCAGGAAAATAATATTCTGAGGATCTCTGTGTTTTCAGCCACTGTTTCCAAAATGGTCGCATTCATTTCTGGAGCCCAGGCAACTATACAGCAAGTCTACATGGGAGAAGTGCTACTCTAATGGAGTAAATGACTTGCTAAAGGGACATAGAGGCAGACTTTGAGTGGCTTGTTGTTGTCTTTATCCTTACTGCTGTGCTAATAGTCAGGGTAATACATTGCGTATGTGCTAGATGGTTTCCTATTTCCTGCGGACTTCAGAAGTCAGCAGAGCTCAAACATTGTGCCAGTGGCTCCCAGGGAGTTGCAATTGGCACATTTAAACTCCAGCTGCAGCTTTTCCCAAGTTTCTTGGTTGCCTGCTGCATTAATTTTCAGCATTCTTTTGACAAGTAGCTTATTTAGTGTGAAGTCATAGTGTTAAGATATTAAGTCAGTTCACTAACTTCAGCTCCCCAGGAAGAAGACAAAGAAGGACAAAATATGATCTAGCTCCTGTGAGAGCACACTTTTTCTAAAGAAGTGTGGTTTTGTTGTTTAATTTTGGGAAACAAGAAAGAAAGGGAAGATCCAAGAATCAGACATACCAGAGTTTGTAGTCCTTCTTAAACACAGAAAGCAAAACCAGCAAGAAAAAACTATTTTCTTGTTTCCTCTCTGTTCTAAATGTTATTCATCCCAGTGTGTTTTCATCACAGATAAAAGTGACGGGCAAAGTCATGGAACAGGTTATCTTGAGTGCTATTAATGAGCACATACAGGTTAACCGGGTGATCAGGCCCAGTCAACATGGGTTTATGAAAGGCAGGTCTTGCCAATCAAACCTGATCACCTTCTATGACAGGGTGACACGCCTGGTTGACGAGGGAAGGGCTGTGGATGTAGTTTTCCTAGACCTCAGTAAAGCCTTTGATACAGTTTCTCATAGTGTTCTGGTGGAGAAACTGATAACTGCTGGCCTGGATAGGCACACCCTCCTTTGGGTTAAAAACTGGCTGGACGGCTGGGCCCAAAGAGTGGTGGTAAATGGGGCTAAATCCGGCTGGAGGCCGGTCACCAGTGGGGTTCCCCAGGGCTCAGTGCTGGGTCCAGTTCTGTTTAACATCTTTATCAATGACCTGGATGAGGGGATTGAATGTACCCTCAGTATTTTGTGGACGACACCAAGCTGGGAGGCTGTGTCGATCTGCTCGAGGGTAGGGAGGCCCTTCAGAGGGATTTGAACAGACTGGATTGTTGGGCTGAGGCCAATGGCATGAGCTTTAATAAGGCCAAGTGCAGAGTCCTTCACTTGGGGTGTAAAAACCCCAAGCATCGCTATAGGCTCGGGGAAGAGTGGCTGGAGAGCTGCCTGACGGAGAAGGACCTGGGGGTCTTGGTTGACTACCGGCTTGATATGAGCCAGCAGTGTGCCCAGGTGGCCAAAAAGGCCAATGGGATACTGGCGTGTATCAAGAATAGTGTGACCAGCAGGAGCAGGGAAGTGATCCTGCCCCTGTACTCGGCACTGGTGAGGCCGCACCTGGAATATTGTGTCCAGTTTTGGGCCCCTCGCTTTAAGAGAGATATTGAGCTCCTGGAGCGGGTCCAGAGAAGAGCGACTAAACTGGTCAAGGGGCTGGAAAATAAAACTTATGGGGAGCGGCTGAGGGAGTTGGGGCTGTTTAGCCTGGAGAAGAGGAGGCTGAGGGGAGACCTGATTACGGCCTACAAATACTTGAGAAAAGATGGTGAGGAGGTGGGGGAAGGGCTCTTTACATTAGTGATGGGTGATAGGACAAGAGGAAATGGGCATAAGCTTAGTCAGGGGAGATTCAGGTTGGATGTTAGGAAGTATTTTTTCTCTGAAAGGGTTGTCAGCCTCTGGAATAGGCTGCCCAGGGAGGTGGTTGAGTCCCCATCCCTGGATGTGTTTAAGAATAGGGTGGATGATCTACTTGACGATATTGTTTAATGGGGATTAGGGATGGTTGGACTCGATGATCTCTAAGGTCTTTTCCAACCTAGAAATCTATGAATCTATGATAAAGGTATGCAAACTTATTGCCGGAGGCAATACTTTCAGCATGAATGCTACTCATTGATTCTCTCCCCAGAGCTGTCTGAAATCAGGATTAGCACATCAGGATATCAAAACAGTGAATGAGACCACCTGTTCCAAGAGCATTTACAGGTTATCATGTGACCAGTGGGTTGGGAAGGTTTTGGAGATGGGTACAACTCAATCACAGCTGGTTTTCTTGAATTGACAGTCTTGTTAGGTTGGCCACATGTGCCAGCTAAGGCAATGTGAAAATTGCATCATGACAATATTGGTTGAAACCAATAAAAAAATCAAGCTCAACTGTTGATGGAAACCTGATTTTCAGTCACGTGATTGAGAGGCTACTAGTGTTTCTGGCAGTAATTCTGAGAAGACATGCTAGGAACAAAAACTTTGGCATGTGACTTTTTCATAAGTAGTAACAAAATTGTATTTTCCTGTGCATTGCCAGAGTTCCTATAAAAGTTGATCGTGTTAGATGTTCAGTTTTGTCTTTCTTTGCATACGTGCGGTGTATACGCATTCACACCTCTGGTATGAGTACACATGTATGCATGGATACATTACATGTAAATTCCAAGTACCCAAGGGAATTAAGTAACCATAACTGTGAAGAATTTCTTGGCTATGAACCATTCACCCAACTCTAACAAGGAGAAAGCAGAGCTCAGTGAGCAGGGACTGAAACTGCACAAACATGAATTGCAATGAAACTTGCACAAAACCTCTGCAGATCATTCTGCCAGGATTTGCATAAGCTGAGCTTGAGCCAAGGCACACCGGGCCTCTTATGAATACAGCACAACCTGGACTTCAGACTGTAAAACTACTAAGCCATTGTTGATGACTTGTATTAGTTTTCTGTCAGTTATTCTATGTTTCCAGTCTGGATCAGTACAAGGTAAAGTCTATGCTGCTTGGTGCTCTCCTGTGCACCACAGAGGAGTGTGCAGCTGAACAGCTCCTCAGTGGGGTCTGTAAACATATCCAGCCCTGGGGCCGACAATTTGGTGGTAATGTTTATATTTGGACAATCTTTTGCATTTGTTTTTCTCAGGCTTTTGAAAGATAATGCTTGCCGTCCATTATACTTACTGAAACGTAGGTCTAAAATTAAAAAGTATGGGGATGTGCCTGAGGTTTAATCATTCCCTCTGTGTGCGCACCTTATTGTTATGGCATGCAATGAGCATTTACCATTGCATTGGATTAACTAGTACTAAAAGATAGCCATCTTAACATATACTGAGATTTGGTGCAAGATTTTCTTCTCTTTCAAACTTTTTTTTCCAAAATAAGTAACACACACGCATGTTTGGGTCAGTCTTTTTAGAGGTTTTTTGTTTAATGTATGAGAGACTAAATTGGACAAAGGGGAACTTGTAAAGAAATTATACAATAGTTGCCATCTGCACGCAGCTATAATTACAACTCAGTATTTCTCACGTTGATTTAGAATGCAGCAGACTATGGTCCTCTTTCCAATAATTTATCTTCTCTGATACCAGAATGAATCCTGAAGGTGATCAGGAACTGTTTTCATAAATATCTTTAGTAGAGATGTTTTCAGATCTGATTATCTTTGCCGAGCGGAAAGTTAAAGCTAAAGGAACCCCTTCAGTCTTAAAAAGTTTGGTCTGTAATAGTTTTATTATTTACAGATGTACGTGTGCTGAATATAGTTGACTTTTTAATGAGATGGAGCTTTCAAAGAGGAGTTATGAGCCGACAGAGGTGTGCGTTTCTTTCTTGTATTGGAATGATGGTACAGTGTCATTTTTTTCTACAATGACAGATGGTAGAGGGGGATGGTAAACCTGCAGTACATAATCCAGCCACTGCTGTAAGAGTCAATAGTGGATGTACAGTTTGCTGAGACCTGAAAGAATATATATCTGAAAAGGAAATGATGGTAAACTTTGTATTTTCTCTATTCTTGTGCACTCTAAATGATAATAATAAAAATAAGCCTTTGTATCAATACTGGCTACATACAGTTCAAATAGGCAAGCAAGATTTCATAGGAAATTTGTAGTGGCTTGGGAATATGCTCGTTTGGTTATTATGCTCACCTTTTCTAACGTGTCTACAATTTAAGAAATCTATATGGAACCTACTTTAAATTTTGAAGAAGCATCCCTCAGGAATATGAATCTCTGAACATCCTGGGATATTCAAAATCATTCAGTTTATCTGCAGTATGTGGTTCACAATTTGCAGTTACATAAAATGAAATGAATATATCAGTATACTGTAGAAGATTTTATTAGTTCAGATTTCTAATTTATTTAGAATTTTTGAGGAGAGCATATTGCAGGGTGGGGATGCAATTCAAATGCTGAAACTGGTGAAATTTCGAATTTAGTATAGTTCACTTTTGATTATTCTGTGTTTACTGAACAACAGCTTGATCTTTCCATTTGACCCTCTCTTCTAGAATTCTTCTCTCTGTCTGTTGTCTGTGACCTCTTCCTGTCGCTTAATTTCACTATGCACTTTACCTTGGAGATATTGAGAAATATTTGCTGTTATTTTCAACTTAGCACTTCACTCCTGTTTTCATCTTCTCTCCTGAGGTCTGCAGTTGAGTTCTGAACTCTCTTTTATGTTAAAATTTGATTTATATCATTGGTTTTACACCACTGTTAATGTTTCAGAAATATCAGCGTGTGATGTTACTCTAACCAGTCCCTATGTATTTTGATCATGCAGTAGTAGTCACAAATCATGTGTTTTAGTTGCACTAGAATGAGATGTAGGTCACGAAATACTTGATCCAAAACCGAGAGAAGTCAGTAGAAAAGACTACTGGTTCTGTAAAAATCTGGAAAAAAAGTCTTAGGGATAAATGTTCTGGAAAAAACTCTAAACAAAAAAAACATACCTTTTTCTCAAATTTATGTTAGTGATTGATATAATTTTGAAATTAGAAAAAATAGCATGCTTTGGGGTTACACTCAGTCTATATTGCAAAGCTGTCAAAGAGTAAGGGTGATATTCAGATCATCTTAATGTTTACAGTATTTTTGGTGCTGATGTGACCAGGCCCAGGATTTCTCTTTGGAAATGTAATCCTGTTAGCTCTTGAAGTTATTCTTCTCAAAATTCTTTGATGTCATTAGGATTTTATCATAGTAATTACCTATGTATTAACAATGAAAAATATTTGAGATTCCAGCTATCCATGCATCTTTTAAAAATGCAATAAACTTCTGAGGAACAATTTTTATACTTGCCAGGATCTGACAGGAGAAATGTTGTGAAAGGTAAATGTTTAATTTGATATTTGGCTAACATCTTGATTTGGGAGATTTTTTTTAATTTAGGCATGAGTAGCCTTTCAGACTTCTCATTGCTAGATTAATACATAGGTTTTGCACATATTTAATTGTTTGGTTGCACATTTGTGTTGCAGTGTTAATGTCATAATACTTTAAAAGCATTAATTCAAAATTTAACTTATTGAGTATTTCTAAACTTTCAAGTCATTACTTTTCCTTTATTGCTTCAGAAATAAATAGCTATGAAAATTATCTGAGGCAGTAAAATTTTGCAATTTTCTGTTCAATGATTAGGTGTACTGAAACTGTTTTCTCTTGCAAGACAGTTGAAACAGTGGTTTTCTTTTTTTCATCCATTTTAGATGTTGAATAGGAACTACTAAAAACCTAAATGGATCAATAACAGATTAACCAAAATCCTAAGAATGCAGTAAGAGAAAAGTCTTTCTGTAACTCTCATAATGGCAGCTCACAAATTACAATTACAGGTACTAACGCTCTGAAACTCTGTGAGAGCTCACTAGTGAAAGAAATAATTCTACAAGTTTCAACAGCATTAAACTCCTCTCCCCCCCAAAAACAAACAAACAAATCTAAAAACAATATTTAACTGTGATTCATTTAGAAGTTACAATCACAAGATTTAACTGAAACAGATCACAGTGATGGAAGCTCTTGGATTGTTTTTTCTTGGGCTCCAGCATACTTGAGGCAAATCCTAGCTTTCCATTTGGTTTTTCTCTGTAAACTTTGCTCAGTAGAATTGCATGGCTTTGCTGAACTTAAAACCTCTCAGTTAGTATGGAAAGGAGGGAATTCCTGCAACTTTCTTCATGAAGTTTTAATAAAATTTCAGGTAGGACTGGCCATTGAGCTTGTTTTGTTTTGTTTCTCTGCTGCATGGGTCAGATAAATGATCAGTCTAGCCCAGCCTGTGCCAGTGTCAACAGGTGATGCTATTTTGGGAAATCACACCAGCTGGGCTGCCTTCTGCGGTCCTGTCTACTTCTGCTCTGCTCCTCACCTTCCCCCAGCTGTAATGATCACATCAGAGATGTTAGCGGGGATATGGTGGAGACGAAATGGAGAAATGACAGATGCAGCTGTCCAGTGTTTGTTCAAAAGTTTTCCTACTTTGTGGTAGAAAAATACTTTTTAAAACAAAGTGATGCAAAACAGTCTTTCAGTTCACCCTCACAATCTCTATTACCTCTCATTTATACACTTTTCGGTTTTAGCTGAACATGTTTCTCTGATGTTATGGCAAAAATAATAGCCCTTTTTGTTAATCCTTGCACAAAACATTCCTCTAAAACAAATTGGACAAAAGCAATGCAAGAAAAGAATATTTGGGTATTTCAGGTTCCTGCCAAAAAAAAAAAAAAAAGATTCTGTGCTAAACTTTCAAGGTTCTCAAATTTGTGCCAGTAAAGTTCTGGAAGACTAGATTTTTGCCTTTGGCCATGACCCAAATCCTCCTGGACAGGCTGAGCAGTAGGACTTCTGAATTGCACTGGTACCCTGTCCAGATTCACTAAAAGGGATGAGGAGGCTTCCCTCCAGATAGGCTATGGTGACTTAGCTAGGGAAGCTGTCTGCCTCTTGTCAGAAGACTGTCCGATCTGAATGGAGTACTAGAACAGTCTTTGGCCAAGAGGGAGAGAGGGCGGCCCTACGGCTACATCGTTAGAGCACTGCATCTGCTTTAGTTTCAAAAGATGTTTGGAAATGACATCCCTACTGCAAATCAGTGGCAGTTTCCCAGGGCTTCACAGACTTGTGCCCTAACTAGTGCCAATAAGAAAAAACAACAACCCATGAACCAACTCCAAACAAAAAACCACAATAGAATATTTAATTTTGTTCTGGTGACATAAGATAAGATGTTATGTGCTATTTCTAATGCTTTAGTAACATTAAATAAGCATATCTCCATTGAGACATGACTGAAATGTGCCCAAATGCCGTTACTAAGGTGTTACTGAAATTAGGAGGTACTACTCTTAGCAAGCAAGTGTGATTTCTTCAGATAGCGTGTGTTTTAAGAGAACGCACTTGGATCCTTACGCAGAAATAGGTATCAGCTAAGGCCTAAACTGTGCATTACAGTTATTCGTGGTAAAGTGGTAACAATTTTTTTCTGGCATTTCTTTCATGCTTCAGTTACCCTGCTTCGATTACTTTTTCTTTTCTAATGCTGATTAGGTGATGAACAGGGATCTAGGATTTGTCCTCTTGCTTTCTCAGTGTTAAGAAGAAATCAACTGTATTCCTCTCTCGACTGTGAGGAGTTGATGGAAGAATTGACAGTAGAATGTCACCTCTCCATCTGATGCTTGTGTTTATACACTTTTATAAAAGATTATTCTGCAAAGCATAGAAAAAATTTAAGCCTGTGTTGTAAGTCTTGTCTACTTGACCCTAAATATGTCTCTTAAGTCCCAGTAATGTGAGTGTGAATGGAGGAAACAGTGTTATTCTCTCCAATGCTTATCTTGTACATGCCTTATAATATGGTATTTAGCTAAAATCTGAAACTCATAGGCAATATTCATTTATCTCATTCAATAAGATTTTTAGCAAACTCTGCTCCTGGCAGATACTATATAGCATCTTTCTGAAGGGAAAAAAAATAAAATGCAGCAGAAATGCAGCAGATAAGTTTCAACTTCAGCTCTAGCATCCTCAACAGGTCTGTAAAAACAGACTGATAGATAATGTCAGGGGAACCTGAAGGGAGTTACACAGTAATGTTCACGATCGTCAGGCAGAATACTTTCTCATCAATCTCAGACAAGAGAGAAAGGCCGTTATTTTTATGCTATATAAATATTATATAAACATTTTTAGTCAGATGGGGTTTTATAGATCAAAGTTCTATTTACCAGTAATATACCGATACACATTAGGGAAACAATTTTGCTTAAAAATTTTCCTAAAGACTCCAGTGTAGAACTTGTTTGTTTAAATGTGTCTCTCTCCAATGACTTTGAGCTTGCTCATCCTCTAGGTTTTGTCTTAAATGGGACCTGTAACTGTTAACAAGTTTTCTTCTCACACAAAGTTCAGACTGAACTAAATCTGTAGAAACAGCGTCTTGTGCTGTTGAACTTTGTTGGCAAATTTTCCAACAGGTGATAATACATTATCGGATTTGCAAGCTTGGCAAAAATGATGTGGCAATTGCAGAAAGTGTTTATTATACAGAATAAAGAAACAATTCAGGTTTGCACACTGAATGAAATGCTGGTGCAGCTTTATGCTCTCTTACGCAGCATAGTTGTATCTGTAGTTAAATGTGTGTGCATTGTACCCCCATGGTACTGTGATTGTACTTGCCATATATTGTTGACAGTTTTCTGGAAGACTGTCTTATTTCTGAGTGTTCAAGTAGTAAGAGAAGAAAGATCATATTCCTCCTAAAGAGAATGTTTATGTTCAGTCAGTGAACTTGCCTGTGTATTGCCTTCCAAACTAAAGAGGAAATGTACCTCTTCTGTCAGCTGCTCTAAGCCTGCATTTAATCACATGGGTATTCAATCTCCAGGACTCTCAAGTGTATCTATAACATGGACATACAGGGAACCTTCATATTATGCCTTTAGGCAGCCTGCATAAAGATGAGCTGTGCTGAAGGCCTGTGGTATCAGAAAGTCAGTTATATCTCTAGAATACATTACACTCCAAGAAAAATCTTCCCTTTCTAAATGAAAGCACTAGTGGGCCTCTTTCAGTGTTTGGAGTTTTTTCCTCTTTGCTTTGGAATCTGTCAACTTACATAGGCATGGATGGATTTCTTTTCTCTCTCTTTTTTTTTTTAATTGAATGCATTTAAAGCATTTTTTTTTTAAGTGTTTAGTAATACGTAATCTTGCTTCCTGAAAAGTTGACTTGCAGGAGTGAATGTGTTGTATCTTCTTGGGATTTGAAGCTACTGCCTTTGGAGTTCATCCAAAGCTCTTTTTTTTGTCTTTTGTAATACGTGTTCTGTGATGCCTGACTGGTGAAAAATTTAATCTTCTTCATGAACTGTTTTTTTAGACAAGATGGGGCTTTGTATCATGAGACTGTAGTCAGTGGTTGGTGGTTTGCAAAGAGGGCTTATTCATTTTCCTCTGTTATCTGGAATTTGCCTGTTCTTACAATCAAACAGATGAGTAAAATAGGCGTGGAAAATAGATGCTGAATAGCCATTTTGTTCTGACCAGTAATCTAATGGAAGACTGTCATGCATCGTATTGGTAAGCGTCCAGCTGACTCTATTTACAATTGTCTGCAATTGAGACAGAAATATTCCTCAATTAGACGAAAAATGAATTTTGAATCAATTATTCAATGCTGTCTTGCAAAATTGGAATCTGTTTGTCCGACGAGTATCTGGAAGTGCCCTCTACTTACACATGTGATACTATGAGATCTTGTCACTGAATTCAGCACAGTTGCATCCAAGGAAGATGTGTTGTATATCCATTCTCCTCTAAAAAGCACATTGTTTACAGCCTACTGTTCTCTCTATTCTTCCTGTGCACTGGACTGAGATTTTTTCATTTCATGCATCATCATTCACAGCTTGCTGGAGTAATTCCATAAAGTCAGTACATATCCTTAATACACACAAACAGAAGAGGGAATAATATATTTTTGCTGTTGTTTTTGAAAGCTGGACGCATTTGCGTAGGTTTAATTTTCCTTTTCACCTCCTGATGAAATCTTTTGGGGGGGGGTGAGAGGAAACAACCCCTAGTTATTTTAGAACATTTTTAAGCTTGGAGTCCATTACTAATTTGTTAGCGTTTGTTTTTCTGTATGGTTTTTATCACTTCAGTTAGTACATAAAACAACCCTGATTTAAAAGGAGAGGTATTGTGTAGTGTAGCTGAAATCACCTTGACATTGTGTCGTGGATTAGGCCGATCCGGCACCTAAACTTCACGCAGCCGGTCTCCCACTCCAGTAAATGGAGAGGAGAAAAATATAATAAAAGGGCTGAGGGTCGAGACAAGAGCAGAGGAGCACCCACCAACCACGGTCCTGGGCAAAAGAGACTCAATTTCCTTAAAGCAAAACAGTTTATTAACAGCTACCTAAAAAGACAAAAGCGAACAAAAACGGTTACTTGAGAGGATAACAAGAAAACAAGGCCAAATCTTAAAAACAACACCACTCCCCCCCTTTGCCTTTTCTTCCCGGCTCTACCTCCTCCCCCCAGCGGCGCAGGGGGGCAGGGACTGGGGGAGTGCAGGTCAGTTCATTCCATGTTGTTACTGCCGCTTCTCTTAAAGGAGAAGGAGTCCTTACACCATTGTCCCTTGCTCCAGTGGATCCCCTACTCATGGGGAAAATCCACAAACTTCTCCAGCGTGAGTCCTACCTGCAGGATGCAATCCTTACCCATCGGATTGCTCCAGTGCGGGCTTTACCACAGTCTGGGTTTCTTAGGGAGTTGTTGCCACTCGCTCTGGTGTGGGTTGTCATACAGACTTTAAATGCATCTCCATACAGACTTTAAATGTGTAAATGCATCAATACATAAATGCATCTCGACCTGTGCCCATTATTCACAACTGTCTCAGACTCAGGCATTTCCTCTGAGCAATTCCCCATCGACGGGGCTTGTCCCACGGACTCTAGATGCGTACCGTACTCAGGCTCTGGCATCTCTTCTCCGATGTGGATTTTCCACAGGCTGCGAGTGGGTCTCTGCTTCCCCGAGGACCGCCTTTAGCTGCGAGGAGGAGCACTCGCCGTGTCACCACTGGTCTGCAAGGGGGACTCAGCTGCGGTAAACGATGTCCCGTTCCATCTTCACTGACCTGGTGTCGTTGTGGCCGTTTCTCCCACATCTCAGTCCTTTCTGGGTGAACTCGGCCCAGCGGGCACCCCGGGAGCGGGACTCTCCCTGAGTTCCCCAAGCGGCTCCGCCGCTGCCATCCTCAGCGGGTGGCACCGGCCCGGCCTGGGCTGCTGCCCGGCTGGGCACCAGGGGAGCAGGGGCAGCGCCCCCCTCCCTTCTCCTCGCTCCTGGGCAAAGACACACCTTCCGGTTCCTTTGGACCGACGTAAATAGGGCAATTTGCAGAGGCGCCATTTGGCTCAAGCCCCGAGGGGGATGTGAGTCCAATCTGGTGGGCAGCTTCTGCCACCAGAACCTCCCCCCCCACATCAAACCATGACACATTGATTCACCTGTTAGAGTTAAGGCATTTAAATAATTACTTGTGACACAAATGTTCTCTTGACTTTGATTTGGAGGCACGAATGGACTTAGAGGTTCATGTTCTGATACATGGCCTTGTCTATTAATGGATGACTATGGGTGAGAAACTGGCTCATTGCTTGAAGAATTTTCTAGTGTGTGGGAGTCCTTAGCTGGTGAAGAGGGATGATGACTGAGTGTTAGGGATGTAGGGTGGGAAACTGCTCTTCTGTGGGCTTGACCTTGGTAGGCCTTTTAGTACCTGGTATAGTTTAAAACATCACAATTACCCTAAACTCTAAGAGCCAATATCAAGTTGGCTTTTTAAATCTTTGTGGTGGGAAGTATAATGTCTTGTTCCTGTAGTCAAGGTATGCTGCATGCTGCTCATGCTCCAGGCTGCAGCTGGAAACCTTAGGCAGCAATGTCGAACTGAGCATCTCCCACTGCTGATTTTCCTTTCTGTCCCTTCCCTGGTTTCTGGCTGCTTCTTCATGTCTTTATGATATCCTCCCAGTTGTGGAGCCTTACTGAGAACAGGGTGCGGATGAAGAAACAGTATGTCATGGCAAGCGTGGCAAACAGAAAAAATGGCTCCTTGAACTGCCTGTATTGCTACACGTTTCTGAAACCTCAATACCACTGATTCAAAGAGTTGAGAATATAATGACCAGTGTATCATCAGGAGTAGAAGGGGACATGTTGGTCCTTTTCATTTGTATAGGTGTGCAAGGATATGCATCCACTTCTGTAGATAGCTGGGAACTGTCGTTAGTTTTGTCTAGAATAGAAAGTGTCAGGGTTGAAGTGAAGCTCAACTGCGTGACCTGGAGAGTGATAAAATAAATATGTGATTTACCTGCTAATTAAAAATACATGTGTTTATGAGGGAAAACAACAGGAAGTTCTGAAAGGCAGATAGAGAGAGTAATGGGGAATTAACAGCATCAGTGTCATGTTTCAAAACAAGATGGAAAAGGTGGTTGTTTTGAGGCTCATTGCTGACTCTAAAAGGCATGGTACTAAGAAAAAGGCTGCTGTTTTGAGTTTTCCTTTGTCTAAGGAAAATGACCTGATATATTCTTTATGATTAAAGGCAACTACGTGGAAATTACAACATGAGATTGGTCTTTCTGATTGCTCATGTGAGAAAAAAAAAAAAAAAGATGGTTGGATTTTGGTTTTGTTATCTTGTCTGCTCCCAAAAGTTGGATGTTATTTTTTTAGAAGCAATATTTCATACATCCAGCTTTTCAAGTTAAACCAGATACAAAGGTTAATATTGCTCGCTTAGAATAGGAATGATTACTTGTGGTAACTGAGCCTTGGTTTTCTGTAAGTTGTGTTTTTCCTGTAGATTTTTTTTTGAGAAAATTACTGCTCTGTGGCTTTGAGATTGCATCCAAAACCATAATATATGATCTAAAGTAAGCTAAGTTATTTTATACATTATAAATTAATACGTTATACATTCGTATCTCTGTAGATTTCTAGGGAATGATTAATAAGTATATGTGTTTGCAGCAACTGGAATATCTCCCATTTTGAGCAAACGTTTGCTGCACATGCATCAAGCAAATGCTCTGAGGATGCATACATCCCTGGATGGTAAGATTTGTTAAAGGTCATGTGGCAGCTCACGCTTTTATGAACTTTTGATAGAAGGAGTTGCTTACCCAAGACTGAATTCTGCATTGGAGTATGTGGCAAGTACAAGCAGTACTAGAAATGACTATTTGTGAGTAAGCCTCAGACCCTATGTGCTGTGTAGATAGTGTCCAAGGTGATGTGCAGGTGATGACTGCTCACCACAGTACCTGTGCAGGTGTGACTTGCATGACCTTTGTCTTCCACATCGCATGAAAAGTGATCATTTTAAGTCAAGGCACCTTCTGTGTCCTTGAAGTTTTTGGGAATAATATATACTTAGCTCTGTTGGTATCCTGACAGAAAGGAGAATTTCCATGTTTTTAACTGAGTGAGTTGAGTCTCAGTCTTTTTTATAAGCTCAGCTTAAATACAAAGGGAAATGTGAGTATATATTGTTGTTGCCACTTTTGACTGTATCTGTACTGTGCGTTAATATTCTAAACTGCCCACAAATATTTTTTTAAGAGAAGAAATTAAAACCTTTCTTCCAGTTTCAGCAATATTGTTTGACCAATGTGTCATGTACAGATTGGACTCTGCTTGGTTCAGTATTATAGTGCTGCAAGAATAATCATATACTGTTTTGGATACTTTCTAAGGTGCTCAGTGTTTCATGATGTAGAGTAATCTGAGAAAGCGTTAAAGAGAACCAAGAGTAGAGACCAAATATGTATCAAGAATTGCAAGCATAGCCTTTCCTCAGTGCTAACAATTTGCTCCCCAGCTAAGAAGAAACTCACAATTTGACAGTGTGTGGCAGGGTACTGCCAGCAAAGGTGACAGGCCTAGAGCAAGGTGCTTTATGCTGAGACAGTGTTGTGGAAAGAGGAAATAGTGCATGGCCACTGAAAATAGAAACATATCTTTGAGAAAGATAAAGCTTGAAGATGTTGGAGCTTATAATTTTTCAACATCTGCTGGTTTGTGAATGTGGCCAATACTGATGGAAAAGTTTAACCTTAGGTATTAGCTCTTCCTTTCTTTTTTCTGTTTTATAAGATAAGCTCGTCTATTCTGTGGACAGAGTTTGAGACCAAGTGAGAATGTGGGACCTGATATCTTGCTAGGGAAACTGAGTTGCAGTGCCACCACTGTGTGCCTGTGAGCAGCCACCCAGACCGCTGCTTGCCAGACTTGGGCAGGACCAGGATCCTGATTTCTGAGACATACTCAGTAGGTATCATTGAAACCAACTGAAGATCTGCCTGGGAAGTAATGATGACTACGTTTCCTAAAGGCTGCAAACAAATAGAAGTATTGCTTATACTATCTTTATTTTTATTTAAGTCACCGTACTTTCGGTCAAGAGTACCTGCCAAAGACTTGCAACATTGTTAAATGAAATATGCCTTGCCTCTGCTTGCTCGGAAGATGAGCTACTTTCATAAAAATCCCAGCCCGTGACTGGAAACTGTGATTGAACTTATCCTATAGCAGAATGTTATTTTTCTTAGTGGTCGTCTTAGCTTTCTTAATAGAAAGCTTATAAAATTACACTAATAAAATGTGATTTTAAAAACTAGGTATTGTATTTCACAGGTTCAATCTCTAACATGTCAAAGTTACTTCTATAACACTAAATCTTAGGTAGCTAGAATTTTTTGTTATTTAAGCTTTAATTCCCTTAGCATTCATGCACAGTTGGATTTTTAGTTTCCGTGGGGAAAAAAAATAGAAGTGAAATATTTGTGCAACATTTTTAAACATTGAAAAGATCTCATTAGTTCTACTTTCAAGGATGATCAATTTGTGTTAGTAGACACAGGATCAGGCTCAAGGAAATGAAACCAAGTACCATAGTTACATTACAGTGAGAAATTACCTCTCTCTAAGTGTTCCTTCTCTTTTCTGGGCATATAGTTTTTCTCAAGTGTGAGCATGAATAAAATATAAAATCATCATTTAATACTTTCAGAGGAATGCAACAGTAAAAATCTGTAACTAAACTCCAAGTATTCTAATCAGTGCTGTATAATAGAAATAATTTAATAACAGTTTATGCTCAGTTATGATGAGACATACACACAAAACCAAGGTAGATTAAACCTCAAAGTCCCAATTCTCATCTTAATTAACACCACCATAAATCTTCAGTAAATTCACTGAATGCAATATTACACCAGGATCACTGCAAATAGATTGAGGTATCAATGTACCACAAAATACTGTGGTCTTCTCACTCATTTAACACAGTTCCTTTCCCATAATAAAGTAAAGCTAATTGTCCAACCCTAAATTAACAGATTACGTTGATCTGTAGCTCTTCATTAACAGAACAGGGCTTTTGAGTCATTTGGAAGTACGCTGTGTTTTAAGTTCACCAGGAATTTAGAATGTACTAAATTAAAGATAACGTCACATTCTAAGTCATTAGAATGACAGTTTAGGTCCATATTCCTAAACATTTGGCGTAGCAACACAGTTGCCAACTATATAAACAGCTCTGGTGTGTCAAGTGGTAGCTACAGCCCTCCTCCCCACGCTGCAAGGGCAGCTCCTTCTGGCGGTGCCTGGAGAGCGGCTGGGCAGTTGCCAGCTGAGCCGCTCTGGATTAAAATGTAGAAACCGATCTCCTCTGTCCTACCTTTCCCAGGGTAACTGGCACTCCCAGATTAAAATTTGATAAATCACTAGGGTGTCGAAACAAGCAGCCTGAATTTAGAATAATTATGTCATGTTTGTAAAATTCAGTTGCTACATTTTATGGGTAAGCAACTTAGTTACGTGTCTTTGCAGAGTCATAACACTGCAGCTGTCAAAAGCCTAGTAAGACAATATTATTTGGATGAAAATTCAAATAGTAAATATTTTCTACAGTGTTACCAGTTTTTCAACACTCAGTGGTAATAAGACACTTTGTTATCATAATGGCACAATGACACAAATGCTATCACATTCAGAGTATGTGATTAATATGATTGTCACATCTTATGAAAAAGAAGATATTAGTATTGGTTTAATGTATCATTAGGATACCAGACATACCATAATTCGTACTTTTATTATGGTAAATTAATAACAATCTAAAGATACAGAAACAGCTATGTCAGATCTGTCTTAGCATCTGATCCAGTGGTGAGAAGACATTAGATCCACATGACAAGCCTTACTGCTTTTGTGCTGTAGAGGATATATGCATCAGATGTTGTAAAGTATTCAGATAATTTGATTAAAAAAAATAGTTAGGAAGGAAGATGGATATTTGTCAGAAATAATAATCTGAGCCTGATCTTGAGGCTGCACAGTTAGAACAAAGGACATTGATTTTGAAAAGTTATCTTCATGTCCACCATGAAGTTGAGTTCGAACGGAGGAAGACAAGAAAATTATGCTGGCAAATGTGATGGATACGGAGAGGCATGGTGTTTTCTGTTTGGAATAATCCTGAAGGAACTTAATCTTGTAGTACTAGTAGTATTGGGATTTGGTATTCTACAGCTCTAATCGCATGCCTAGAAAATTTAATGTAAATTCAGTTTGACAGTTCTTAAGGTGGCATTAAATAGGAATTAGCAATTTGTAAAAATTCTTTTCAGAATTTTATCAAAGAAGTAGAAGATGCACAGGACAACAAGTCAAGTTTCAGGAAGTATGTTCTAATTAGACTTTTGGAAATATGATTGTTTTAATTCCTGTGGGAATTGCAAATAAGAACTACTGGAGCAAGAGGCTCACTAACAGTCTGAAACCAAAGAATGTTTTTTCTCTCCAAGTATTCAACACACTAAATTCGCTTTTAGGATAGTATCATATTGTAACTTTGGACATTCATTTTAAAAAGTATGCTCTCTTACCTTACATAAAAATCTTATTTGTGTTTCATGAAGGATTATTAAAGATCTGTACAAACAGAGGTTTTAAAGTGCTAATTAAGAGTAGTTTTCTTTTTTATTGGAAAGATGGGTTTGTAAAAGTCAGTCTAGTCATAGCTCTGAAACCTAAATTATATATTTGTTGTTGTTTTATATTAAAATTCCTTGATGTTATTCATAAATTGAATAGAAATCAAAAAGAATCTAGTGAGATGCAAATTGTTCCATTTCTTCAGTCACTGTTTCTCTGTGTTATGTCTTGTGTGCTAATGCTGTGTTCCTTCTTGTGGATTTTTTTTTAGTTGACCTTTATTTATACTCAGTCTTTTTTGGATGAAGATCAGTGAAGGTTAACCATATTTGACATCTATCTGTAAACTGAAGGAGGAGAAAAAAAAAGAGAAAAAAACCCACAACAAAACGAAAAAGAAACACCACCAAAGAAATGCCACAGGTATAGAAATACTTCTTTTCCTCTAGCTTATTATTGTATCATTTGGTGTCACCTCGAATAGATAGTTTTTTTCAACATATTCTAGCCTTCCATAAAGAGGTGAATTAATCAAAGTACATTCCTGGCCACTGTTCTTTAAGAAACATGTTGTCAACAACTGCGTTATTTTCAACAAAAGTTATTTGCAGCTGTTGTTAAAAAACGAAAACAACACCAGAAAAACCCACAAAATCTTTGGTGCACTTGAAATTCAAATTCTCTTTTGAATTTAGTCCACTCTTCAAGTTTAGGTTTGAAGATCTCTCTTGACTTTAAAATTCTAAATTCTGATTGAAATCCTGAAATAATGGAAGCAGTAGTAAAAGTAAACTTATGTATGTGATTTAAAGTGTAGTCATAATAATATTGTAAAAGTTCTACTTCAGAAACTCAGTTGCAGTTTTCATAGACTTGTAGTGTAGACTGTTCATAAACTTCGGGTAGAATTGGGTTCTAAAAATCAAGCTAGAGATCCAATGAACAGATTCCAGCTAGACCAAATTATGTTCTAAAGAAAGAACCAGCAGTTTTGCTTACACATTTTCAATAATACCTTAAGTAGAATATGGTCTTCACACTATGCTTGGAAGTCAATAGTTTTCATTAACTGGAAAAGAGTTGCGTGACGGATAATGTGTGACCTTCTGGAGATCTAAAACTGATTCATGCAAGAATGCTAGGGGTTGTTGAATTCATAAGAGGAAATTTGGCAGAAATATGAACTAGCATTCATTTTTTTATTTCAACACTTCAAACTGTGTGCATATACTAATGTAATTGTGCTTGTGAAATCTTGGTTCAGTGATCTATGTGAGAAAAAATAATCATCTGGAATATTAAGACTCTGTGTTGAGATACCAGAGTAGTTTTTGGTTGTTTTTTTTTTTCTTGACTGTTTTTGTAATTTCTCATAATAATTCTTAGTCATCCTATAGTCTTGATCTAATAAGCATAACAAAATTTCTGTTACAATGTTCATTGCGTCAGCTCTTGACTTGGGAAAAAAAACAGTGGAGTTTCAAGTCAGAACTCAAGTAGGAGTTGGAGACGGTGGTTTTAAGATGTATGTTTGCTCACTTTCAGCAGCCCTTGTAGCTTCTCAATTTCATGAATATAAAAATTAAAGCCAAAAAAAAAAGCCATAGATTTTTCTTCTTTTTAGGAATTACTAACAAGGCTCATAAAAATTCCTTTTTTTGTCTGATACATTTTGTGTATTATTGCTAATATTATATGTGAGAAAAGACTGCTTGGGATCTGCATATTTAAAGTAGAATTCATTAAACAAAATTCCAGCTGTTCAATAACCCCAAATAATAACAAAAAGGGTAAAGCTTTTAGTGTATGTCTTTAAAGCAAAACCAAAAAGAAAAACCCTTTAATTTAATTTTTTGAGACTTTTTGTTATTTTCAATCACACACTTTGGGAAGTTCTTTTTATCAGTACGAAAGCTGGTTTATGGAATTAACATCCTAATTTGAGAGAAGGAAACCTATCTAGAAAATGGTTTCACATCACTTCTTCAATAACATAGAAATTCTTTTGTAGATCTCTAGAAGAAAGTTTTTAATGATGCTTTTGTGTAACTCTGGTAGTCTAAGGATGTAGGTATGACAAGAATTGTTCATTGAGTCAATATCTTTTATTACCAACTAGTATGGTTGGAAAAATTCAAACAGTTTTGGGCATGCAAACTGTTCAGCCATTCTTCAGAGACATATTGCGTTTCCTGGAGAATAATATTAAAGGACGTCGCAAGGTATTTTTAAGGACTCTGAAAATTTTCAGTATCATCTCAAAGAGGAGATTTTGCTCTCTTTTCCTTTTCTGCAGAAGCACGAAGATGAAAATAATTTAAATTTTCCTTTCTGGATCTTGTTAAACACAGCAGAGTGTTTGTTTAAAGAAACCCCTAAGTTCAATTTTTTGCATAGGGTAGCACACTCAGTACTTTCCAAAAGTCACTCCCGGAGACCTCCTTGTAGCAGTTATTCAAATCTTTTGTCCTGAGGGCAGCTAGGAGTTCTGTCTTGTCTCCAGCTGATCTCTTCTCACCACTGTAGATTACGAGCTTCATCTCACCAGTGTAGATGACATCCAGTTACACAACTATAACAAAAGGACAAGAATTTCATCCTCTATCTCACTTGCAATTTAAATTACGTAGTTCTTGCCACAGTGGGAAAATTGTTCTCATCTGTCACAGTTAAAAACCAAGCATAAGTACAAAATCAGTTGCTTGCTTAAGTGCAGGAATACACTTTAGCAGTGAAAGATGATGGATAAGTGAGAAGAGATTATTTTCCCATTATTTCAAAGTGAGATTTTAATCTAAGTTACAAAGGTTCTTCAGATTTAAATGTTACATCGGCTCATCATGATTTGCTTGTACTTTAAAAAGATGCACATTGGTAAGGAATTTGCTAGTCAAGTACTTTCAGTTCTTAACTTCTACCATCTGCAATCAAGATGACCTTGGTTCTTACCCTTTATAAATAAAATGTAAGGTTCTTTTACCAAGACTTCTCTCCATAAAAAGTGTGACCATAAAGAAGTTCAGCATTTTTGTTGAATGATCATCTCCTTGAAAACAGTAGAGAGTTGAGTGAAAATTAGTCCTTTAGTGTTATACCTATGTGTAAGAAGTGAGTATCCAAAGCTGAATTTCTGGTTTCTGTGTTTTGGCTTTACACTTACAAACACCCTCAAATGAACTACTTCTTGTTTTATAAATAAGAGTAATTACTTGTCTCTATTTACTTAAGATCTAACATTTTAAATTAGATTAAATTACATTAAATTAATTACATTAAATGACATGTACATTAATTATATTACGTTAATGTTACTTGCTGATTTGGGGTCAAGTGGCTGCAGAGACAACTAATTAATTTTCATTAATGTATGTTTTTTATATTTTAAAACATTTTCATGAATTTTATTTAGAAATCAACGTTAAAAATGGAAAAAAATACTTAAAAATAATTTGTAGAGTAGTTGGAAAACATAAAATCTTACTTGCTCCTCAAGACCCAGTAGTCCTATGCCGTCTTAGCTCTTGATCACTTCCTGTGAATGAAACTTTTTGTTACAATTTGGGGCCCTATAGTACATAAAGACAGATTTTTCTAATGCAACTTGCTTATAAGCAATTGTTTTGGTTATTACATAGACGGCTTCAGCCATAATAGATCAGATTAAAGCAATTCTCATTGAATTCCATAGAAAAATCCACAGAACTAGCAAATTAAAATTGATAGTGTTCTTGGTATATGAAATACAGGGTAGGTTTTGCTGATATTGCATCTTAGTACTTTTCGCATACAGAAAATGATGTATAAAAGAGTGATTAGTAAGCGTTTCGGATTCTTGAGCCTTTCTCTTAGCAGACTGAATTCTGTCCATGTGTCTGTAGAGGAACAGAGCTATGGATCTCGATGGATTTTTATGGTTGCAACTGAGATCTGTCACGTATTAGTAATAAAGATTACATGGACTTTGCCTTTGCATAGCATTAATCTCTCATCACTTAGTAGTATGACATTTTATCTTGTGCCATGTTAATTCATGCATTTGATCATGTTTTGCGTTCATGCTGTCTTTTAATTCTGCTTATGCAATGCCTCAAATTCATAACAATTTTTTGAAAGGTATAATTTCTTTGGAAATTGTTTTTTGCTGTGTCTTAATTATTTTCTGTGAGTTGACCCGTTCTTTCTGATTCATTCTGACATTTTCCTCATGGCTGGTAGTAATAGTTCAGCATGGTATGAGGAGTAGGGACTTGGAGTCTGTGTTTTTCTCCATAGAATATTCAGATAAGAGACATGTCCTTATTTTTACTGCATGGCTTAATATACGGTTCTTCTAGGACCTCACAATGATCTAGCTGTCATGACAGACACTGAGGTTTCAAAGCTTTACGGAGTTTACCAGAACTCTCTTTGTCTTCTGCCTGCCCTGACACTGTAAAACAAGATCTTTTGAAGGATTATTGTAATGAAACTCAGATAAAGAGACAACAGATGACACATGTTGTCATTGCAGATAACTCCTTTTCCAAACCACCATTATTCTCAATATGCTTTCTACAGGAACTTCTGAATTATGCTCATCCAGGACTAAAAGCTACCAGCAACATCACTGGTCTTTCGTTACCAGAGTCACTTTCAGAATAAGAGTACATTGGAGACAATGGTAGGAATGTTTCATCCCAACTGTCAGTATTTGTATCAGAGCTCTTGGTATCTCCTTCTTGCAACAGCTTATCTATCCCTGAATTTCTGCCTAGCTCTGCTATGTTTTTAATTCTTGTGTACTAAAAGAGATATATCATAAAAACCCCACAACTTAGAGATGATAATAAAATTACCTTATTCATTGCTTTAGACAGTTAGTGAAACTGCTTGTAAATTCTTCAAAAGTGATTCAATGATAACAATTTTAAAAAACCCTTCTATCTCTTATATTGAGGCATTTGCTATAATAACAGGCATCTAGTGGTGTAAATGAAAGTCATAGCCCCTAATGGCTAGATCCAGAAGAAAATGATCCTATATCTGGATTCAGATGATTTTATTGTAGAGCTTAAGAAAAGTTGCAGTCTGCTTTCTGTTTTGGGTTTTGTAAAACTGTAGTAATTCTGTTACGAGCATTGTTTCCTGTATGACTGCTTAATAACTGAATTACTTCTTTATGCTATAATAATACAGGGGGTTTGTATCTTCAGACAGAACAATTGATTCATCCATGTTAGCAACTGCGTGTCTGTACATGTAAGGGAACTAACAGATTACGTAAACCATACCAATGGAGAGAAAAATGAAAATTATTTTTGGGTAAAAGCTGGCTTTGTAATTCTTGCTAGAATGCTTGCCTAGAATGTCCCGAATTGTTTACACTGAAAGGTCAAACTTTTTCAAAAGAAATTTTATAGCATGTTAAATTTTAGAAGAGATTCTTCAAAGACACGTAGGTTCTTTGTGTTGACTACTTGGAATGCTGGCTTAGATACTGGAGGAATGCCATAGTATTGCGTGGCAAGAGGCTCTTTTACGATGAACTGAGACATTCTGTTTCACGTGTCTAACATATACCATCAGTCTAAAGCATGGGAAATCTGAGAAATAAAACGCGTGCCAATACAGTTTAGGTATAGTTTGGTATCAGCAGCAGCAATTTTTGTAGATGGGTTTCTGCACTCTGGCTTGATTGATCCTCTTCACTGGCCTTGGAGTGTAGCTCAGAGAGAATGCAGCTTTTAAAGCACCTTCTAAAGTGGCAGTGATGCTGCTGCTGTACCGAAATCTGCCAGTACTGTTAATCCAGACCTGTTTGCATGGCATGGATAAGAAATATGTTCAGAAGATGATTTCCAGTTTGACCTGAAACTTCATTTAAAGTAAGATGAAGTGCAGCTGACTGCAAGCTAAACTAGTTAATTTATGACTCTCAGACACATTTTTGTTCAACATGTTAATAATTTTTAAGATGTAATTTATCTTGATCGATAATTAAAGTTTTTTGAAGAAAAACAGCAAACATACTCTGAACACAGCTGAAGATCTTTGTCTTACTGTAGACCTAGAATTAGCTCTGGTTGATTAATTTTCAATAGATTCCCATATAAAAATTAACTGCTTAAAAATTTGTCTGAATAGGAGTACATTTCTTCTTATTTTTCCTCTTTCATAGTCACTGAAGCTTGGTAGCTTCTTCTCTGAGTCAGGTTGCCTCCTCAGGTGTGTCCTTTCAAAAAGGTACCAGATTCTTCCACTAGGAGAATATGAAAACAATCAAGGCAATGATGTTGATGTGTTGTGGCAGCATTTCTAAGTTGAAATCTTTTGGGGTTTTGACTGCAAGGTTTTGGCATACACAGTTCTATTGAAAATCTGGTGTCTGATTAAAAAAAAAAGGCAGGAAAAAAGGTTGAACCCAGGTTTTGAAACAACAGATGTTACCACACCTACACAGAAGCAGCTGGGAATATTTTAAATTCCATTTAATTAATTTTAACTGAGCTATTTGAAAATATACATGAACATAACTGTTCCTGCTGTTATCTGCATAGGACTTTTCCTCCACTTGTTGTATACTTTTTTTTTTCCCCTAATGGGAGCAATTCCTAATGTCCTGAGACCACTACATGTGTGCAAAAGCGGCTCAGTGAGAAGACAGATCATAGGCTGCCCTTAGCAGGAGCACGTGATTATGGATTTGGAATGGCAATAATTGCTAAGTGTAAGATATATGTTGATCTCTTGAATGCAGGTGCATACAAGATATGTAATAGCTACATAGTGTTCAGCTGAGGATAGGGATATACAGAAGTTTTCTCTCATACAAGACAGAGCAAATGAGTTAGTTTGCTACTAATTTTCAGTAGTTCTGAAAACTACTCCATGAGAAGTGTAAAGGAAAAAAAATTTATCAAGCACTTCAAAGAGAGGATGCTCAAAATAATTATTGGTTTTTAAAAAAATTGTGTTCTATTTAATCAATTTCCTTCAAGATTTCTGCAAATTATAAAAATTGAATGTTTTTGTAGTTATTTTATTTCAGCTTTAGAGGGAGAAGAGAGGAGAAATTGAGCCCATTCCGTTCCAAAGTTACATTTATAGGGGAGAAATAGCAAGTCTCCCTGCTGAGCCATGATTTACAAGGTAAATAGCAAATGCCAGAGATTAAGTGGTGGTTTTCCCTTGTTTGGTGATTAAGGGAAGAAATAGGGTTACTTCTGTGTTTAACTTGGGCTAAGTCATGCCATTCTTGCAGTGTATCATTCTGTTCAAGTGGTTCAATTCTCCGATATGGGCTTCCTGGGAGCAGAGCATGTAAGAAATTAGTGTTTTAAGCATGATGCCCTTTTTAGCCAAGGGAATTTTTGTGGTTTTTTGTCCTTTTTTGACTTCAGACTGCAGGTTTTAAAATTCCTCCTCAGAAAAATAACTTGGGAGGGGAGGTTCCTACTAAAAAACCTTTACAGCCTGGGTGACCATGCAAGTTTCAAGTTAAATGTTACATACTTGATTGCTGCAATATCAAAAGCAAATATTATCATGAAGATAATAGTCTTGAATTTTATCTGTAGGTGAATTATGCAGACACCAAAGGTAGCAGAAATTCTGACAAAAACAATAAGATGAGCATGTTTTTGTTGCTGTGCTTTGGATAACTGCAACCACTGCTTCACCAGCTTGGAGCAACATAGAGAGAGGATTATTACTTTGGGAATACTTCACTTTCATGTACCAAGGGAATAAAAATCTACTGTGAATTTGCAGAAGCAGCAAGAGAGAAATTGAGTAATGAAAGCTTTAAATTAGGGGGCTGGAGACCGATGCCCACAGATGAGGTGGGATTTAAAAGGAAAGTAGGCACAGGACTGTGGGTAGTCAGGGCTATGGCATCACTGGAATTACAGAACCGAAATAGCTCACATAACTGGAGCACTTTGTTGGACAACTTCAGGGCACTTTAAGAAAGTCAGGAAAGATGAGAAAGGAGGTTGTGGGTGGTAAGCTTTTTGAGAGCTTTTAAGTCTGATTGAGATTTGTTACAAAATGTTTCTTCAAATTATAGCAAAATTGGATATTTTCTGATAATGGTGTGGTGTCCTTCACAGTGACTTGCTTGTGAACAAAGTGGAGCCTGTTGTCTTACTTGTTGGGACTTACTGACTCTCGTGACTGGCATGTGTGTTATACCATCCAGTGGGAACAGAATCTCCAGGTGCTGTACCATCTGTTTGGGAAATACTGCCCTGTACCTGACTTTTAATTTTGCAAATTAAGAATAGTGCTTCAGGGATTATTTAGAAAAGTAAACGTATTTTTAAATACCACTGAATATCTCTCCTCTCTAGGAAAAAGGCTTTTTAATTTTGTTTAAATAAGAATTTGCACCGGAAGGTCAAAGCTTTTCAGTTCTCTTTTCCTGCCACAGATAAAGAGAGAAGCCTAAATGTTTCCTGTGCACATAAGTTCAGGAAACAATAATCACAGGGGCTTTAGTAAAATTTGTTTGCACCTGACATTTTACAACTAATATTATTGTCTTTGTTAACAGATACATTTTCTTGCACAAACTACTTAACATAATCATTAATATATGCTAGTTCCAAACTCTGAATGCCCTGTACTTGGGCAGGGCAGTAGAGTTGATTAGAAACAGAAGTATTTTGTTTATGCAGGGTGGTTAGATGTTGCTGGTGTAGGTTTTGGTCTTGTATCTTCTGCACTTGAAATTTTTTTTTCCCCTGAACTCTTTGTATGTATTACAGGATACATGCTGTCTCTCAACAAAGACTGGAACTTCGTTGTCTTGAGTACTGCACATGCATATAGTAGCAGATTACCCTACTCCCATCTGAATGGGCAAAACAGATTAGGTCTAGTATTCAGGTAATGGTTCTATCCCCAGTTGAGTTAGAGAGGGACAGAGCTGCTCTTTTCTGCATTTTCGTCTACAGAAGTCTTTTACTTAAGGCTGAAGCAGAGTTAAGCAAGGGGTGAGGTAACGTTTTAATGGGACAGTGACAAAATTCAGACCTTAATCAATTGGTTTAGGGTTACAGTGGAGGTCTGTGGCCAAGCTCAGCACTGAAGCCTAACTGACTCCATTTTTTTTCTAGAAATTTGAATTGCAAGTTTGTCTTTCCTTTGTGCTTGAGTCTGTGGTGCTGCGTTGTTCTTGAAGGCAATAAGGTGCCAGCTTAGAGTAGCTCTGCATCTAAGTGCCCTAGGATGTTTCTAAATGTACTTGTGGTTCTATAAGTTAACTAGAAGTGGGAAACCCCAGCGATTTAATGAATGAGTGGGATTTTTTTCTTCAGCTAGTATTTTCCTCAGTCATTTCTAGAATTAGCTGGAAAAGTTGAAATAGACTGTTTCACTGGGTAGCATACTACTGGTAGTTCTTATATGTAACTTAACTCATTTTGATGTAATTATGGATCTCTGTATAATACAGACTGAGCTATGTGATACAGACAGTAAATTATTTATATGTACTATTTATATTTTCCATTTTAATATGCTTTTGCATGCCAAAGCTGATACAAGGCTAAAGACATAAGGCACTGTTAACTGTTCAGCTACTAATAGCCCTCAAAGCAAATTGAGTCAGTTCTAATGCAACTAGTAAACTAGTTTCAGAAACACTGATACAAAAGAACATCTTACTGTGATCACATTGCCATCAAGCACTTTTGTGCTTTGAGACTTTTAGAAATATTTAAAAGGCAGTACAGTACCCCAGTGTAAAAACATCTTTGTGGAAACTGTGCATTTCTGTAGCATTCAGTCATTGCCACCATTTTTAAAGCTTAATTTCTCATTGATAAATACACTCTCCCCAACGATTTGTCTGAATTTACTTTCTTGTGATCTGAGGGGGGCCATATACTAGGCTAATCTAGAATTTTTTAATCATGCATGTTTCACTAATGCTAATTGAAGTTTTGTCCAAATTAAACCTGAGTGAGAGTCTCAAGATGTATTTTGTACAGAACAGATAAGCTGAGAACCTGGCCACATAATGACCATGATTCACAAGGTGTTTAGATTTACTTAAATGTGGTTTTGGTCTTGGCCTTGTTGATACATTTGCAAATTAAGTTTTCCCTAGAACTCCACTGGAACCAGAATACGAATGGGTAAACAACAGTTTGTTGTTGCTGACAGTTTTTAAAAGTTCTTTTTAATTGGGTGAGCAGTCCAATGACAATGGGAAGGTTATTAATTGTACAAGATGTGTTCTGTTCCTATGCTACTTTTTATTCATTGCCATTAAGAACAGGGAGAGGGCTTTTTTTCTCTGTTATAGAAACGGAATGTATGGACCTTATTATAAACAAATGCAATCTAGTGAACACTGAACTGCTTATAAATGCATTTTTTTATAAGACTGTTAAAACTCTTATCTAAATTTTAAAAACTGATGAGGAGGTTGAAGGAAGGAAAAGGCTTGCAAAATCTTAGTGTGAACACTGAAATGTTTTCTTTCTAAAAGCACAGCCTTTATTTCTAGTTTGTTAGATTTATACTACACAGAAGCACTGTAACTATTAATGCCAGATGTGATTGGTTTCCAGCTTTTTCCACAAAGAAGTATGATGACATGTTTTATTTTCTTTAATTATAGCACAATTATTTCCTACTCACACTATTTCTATTATAAACTGAGTTACCCTCTTGGCCTTTTCTGTTACTAATCTGTCTTTTGCCTTTCAAAGTGTACTTCCTAAGTCTGAAATACCCAGAATTTATCTGCACTATTATCTTTGCAAATCTGCAAAGTGAAATATGACATGGGAATACCATCAGCAATATTAGACATTTAGCCAAACACTTTTAACCAATGCAAGCTTATGATAAAATGTTGAGATAAGTGCTATATTTCATTAGACAACACAAATTGAATAGATCAGTGCCGTAAGCCATTTACAACATTGTGCAGAGATATTTTTAGAGACTGCAGCTGTGCTTCATCTAAATGTGTCTATTGTCTGCTTCCTCTTCCTATTTGAATCCCCTCACTGACCTGTGATTTCTGTGGTACCATAAACTTTTGAGCCCCCAGAGATGTATGGTTATATATACACTTTAATGTTTAGGTAAAACTTGAACTAATAGAGAGGTTTTATTAGAAATACAAATGGAAATCTAAACTTCTGGCTTGCTGGGCAGGACTACTTGAAGTTTCACCTTTCAAAGAACTTTTGTCTTGTTTTATATTCCCATTCCAGGCAAAAGTTGACTGGACTAATTAATAATTCATAAAATACTTGGCACAATAAAGGCATTTGCTTCCCTGATGGGTTATTTTAAATAATATCAAGAATTCTGGTACTGATTTTTGATACAGTGTAAAAGCTACAGTATCAGATCATTTTTACATCTCCTTGAAGAGATTGTGAAAGAGTATACTGCACAAGAAAGGCTTTTAATCAGATATGTCCCTGAAGGGAACAAGTAGAGAAGCAAGATGTTTTCAGTTTTTGTCTCAGAATGCAGTGATTTGAGCACAACATTAAGAAAAAAAAAACCCAACATTTTAATCAAATGGGAAGACAGTTGAACATCATTTTAGGTTACATGGTGTATACATGACCAAGGTTTTATTTTGTCACTAGTGTATGAACTGATACACAAAGAGCAGAAAATAAAGGGATATGATCTAATATCCAAGGTGCAGAGCTTTTCTGGAACCGTGTAGGCTTCCTACTTATTCATGATTTGTAGTAGTCCTCTAAGAACATTAGTTACAACCTTTCACAACTACTGTTAATGGAGGGAGATGCCGTGTGTATTAAAAACTGATCTTCACCCAAGAGAATCTACAACCAGACTTACAAAAGCAAAAAAGAAGGAAGCCAAGGGAAAAAAGCAAGGCAACTTGGTTTGAGTAGAATGATAAAGACACACTTGAACTTCACCAAGTTAAGCAGAGGATGTTGCAATGGAAGAAAACAAGAAAAGAGTCATTTAAAGCACCTCTCACTTAACAGATTACTTTAGTAGGCTTGGAAATGGAAAAAGTAGGAAGCTAGTAGGTTATGTTGTGTAGGAATGTGCACAGTAAGAGATATGAATTTTATCTTCTCATTTAAAGGAACATGCACGAGCTTTGTCCTCTGCTTGCTTTATTCTAGTACAGATTCTTTGAAATGCTTCGAGTTACATTGTGTTTACACCACTATAACAAAAAATAGCGTCAAGTCACGCATCTAGATTGCTTCAATGAAGAGTAAGACTACTTATTTGGAAATGAGTGAGGAAATTTCTATAGTTCTGATTTTAACACTTTTTTTCTAATGAAAAGGTGGCTGGTAAAGTGCATTTTTAAAGACTCATAAATTTATTGTTTTACTTAAAGGAGTAAGATTGCATTACAGTGTCTGAACTGATTTGGGATAAAATAAAATCTAGGCTTTCCTAATAAAAACATTTTATCATTATTCTCACAACAAAAATTAGTAAGAAACGTTGGTTTTAAGACAGTGTTTGAAAACTATGGCACTAAATTGCAGTGCTGGAACTATTTAAATTGGGCATTCAGTTACCCATACATTTAGTTTATAAATCTTGTCTGCTGCAAGAGGATTTTGAATATTAACCAGTATGAACAGAGTTATGCAAAAAGAAATCTAAGATATATTATGGGGTGAGATTAAATAGAATTGCAGTGATGTTTAAGATGCTTGAGAGAATATACTTTGTTTTAATTAGGGGTTTGCCGATGTTTTTTACAGTATTGGATTTAGTCTCACTTCTTAAGAAATGTTTGTGACACAGCCCTCCTGGCCCCCAGTATTCAAGAGTTTTTATATCCACATCATTTTGGTGGTGTCATCCGTGTGCCGCCTTCATTTCTCTGGATGCTAATCTCCAGGCATCTTGATTCTGAAAATTAGCCAGGGTAACTGACCCGATTTCCCAGCCCTGCAATGAAACCAGCAGAAGCTGATAATCTTTCACTTCATAGAGGAACAAGCACGGTGTCCTCTTTAGTATGGGCCCAAGGCAGTGCAGCTTTCAGGAGATGTATGGAGGAGGACAACTGTATCCTCACAAAGGGTTGCTCTCTGTCTGTGGTCCTGTCAACACTCTCCACTTAAGAGGTTTTAAAAGACATAATATCTGAACACGTAACACACAGTGCAAACAGCTGTCGTTTGGTTTTGCATATGTAAGTGGACATCACTTACCTTTGAGGAGTTGTTCAAGACCTGTTGTCTTGTTCTTTCCTGTGATCGAAGCTGAATGTAATGCAATTCCTCATAAAGACATTCGAAAGACAACCAGTACCATGGGAGTGGTATCTCCTGTCCAAATCCTTTCAGCTAGATCTTGCATCAGCTCCATGTGTGTAAAAGGCATAACTGTGACATATTTGTTATTTAGAAAAAAACCCAAAAATCTCTATCAGTAGATCAGAATATATTCACACCCCATTCCTGTGCAGTGGGAAAAGAAAGGATAAATAGGATGCTGCATATATTTCTCAATTCCTATACTTTTTGGTGGTATTCATCTTTGGTTTTAACTTCAAAATGTATTTTATTTACATACTTGGGAGAGTATTATGGCAGTGGTCATGGTGGTAGAAGTCCTTTCTGTTTATTTCTGCAGATTGTTAGCCTTTCTGATTTGCAGCCAAAAGCATTTCCTTCAGTATAGTTCTGCTTGTTACTGTTTCACATCTTGTCAGTTCTGACTTACTAATTATTAACTAGGAGAAGGCAGACAGGGCAGCTGTTTAAATTTTTGAATGATCAGTTCCAGATCCTATTAATTATTCTGAAAAGCATTTAACAGCTTAATAAGACAAGAGTTTGACCATAAATGTCATTTTCATTTGTTTGTATTATTCAAGACTGTTGTAACCGGCTGCTTAATGATCTGTGTCATCCAGGTGTATTATTAGCTCTCATTCGCACATCTTACTCAGTTGTCATTGATGGCACAGAATAGCTTTCCCATCATTTTCTCGTGGAATCCCAGATAGAGAGCAAGATCAGTGACAGTTTTATCAGCAAGTTACATTAAGCTGCTCTTTGTCACTCAGGAATCAATGTATTTTCATCTCAGACTGGTCCCTGCTCTACATATGTCAGTGCCACTTCACTGTCTCATTTGCCAAATGAATCACAGAGTTCTCATTAAATTAATGCTGCGCTTTTTTGCACTGGATTACCTGCAATATGTTCAGTTTGCTCTTTTGATTTTACTGAAAAGTGGCTCTCAAGTACCAAAGAATAAATAACCACAGTTAAATAAGAACTAAAGAAAATAAAATGGTATTTGAGTTATAAAATCAGTCATGGTTCTTGACTGAAAATTCAGCAGTAATTGGGCAGGTTAGAGGCAGTGAAGCACATTATTTCAGTTTCCAGACCTACAGTGCAGTTCCGTGTCTTTTTATTTTTGCTAAGTAATACGATAGGGAGAAGGGAAGAAAGCAACAGCTTTTTAGTCACTCTCTTCTTGAATAAGTTTGTACCTGACAGATATATAGTAAGAAAAATGAAGATATGTCTTATATATGTGCTAGCCTTAAAGGAATGAATTTTCATTTGCTGAATAAGAAAGTCAAAACATCTAAGTATTTAACGCACAGAGAAACAACAATACTGCTATAATCACTAGAAAATGAAGATGTGTGCTCTTCTTTCATCACAGATATGAAGGAGAGCAAGCAGAGGGAGCAGCAACCAGTTTGCAATACTCCAGTCATGGAAATTGGCGAGGAAAGCAGGAAATCCAACCACAGAGCCATTCCTCTAGCCTGGTAAGCCCTTTCTGGTTTGAAAGAAGTTCTGTGCCAATGTTTATTGACCCTTGGCCAAATGCGAAAGAGTTGTTGCCATAGGGTTTTGCTAAAGACTATTGTAAATTGATGTACAATAAAGTAAAAATATTATTAAACTGTAAAGGAAGAGAGAGGGAAAAAGAATGAGAATGTTTATGCAGGTTTTGGCAGTCATTTAGCATTACCAATCAACGCAGAAGCTAAGAAGTTAGAAGATAAGTAAAGGAAGATGAGCTTGTAAAAAGCGCATGGTATGACATGAAGATGAGAGAGTTAGAAGGCCAAGTGTGAGAGATGGTTCTGAAAAGAGCAAAGACTTTTGAAATCAGGTGATTTCCTGAATCACAAATTAATTTAGATGGAAAAGAGCAATAGGAGCCATAAGAATGTAAAACCAGGTTTCTAGACTTATTGTGGGTTTGGGTTTTAACTCAGACACGTTACCATGTACCATTGATCACACTGCCACATCTGAAGACTCGTGACCTGAGCACCTCTGCAGGTTTTGACTGTCACATTGTCTCATTCTGACACCACAGTAAAACACAGTTCTGTGTATGCAGGGCTGCCATGGCTGGCATTGCTAGACAAGGCATTACTAGTGCTGGGAAACTTTAAAAATCCAAACAGAAACAAATTAATAGTACAAACATCTCCAGTGTAGACGATATCTCTTGGGGAAGCTGGTGCCTTGCAACGTTTAATGGCGTTAAGGATATGATCTAGTATTGCTAAAAGGAGCAGAATACAGGAGCATATGCCCTCTCTTGGTAATTTCAACATTTTTTATGATTTATTCATAGGTATTTGTGACTAGTTATTAGGCTAGATGCTTTGCTATTCTGACCAAGATTGACTGTTTTTCCCCTTGTTTTACACATTGTAGTTCATTGAAGAACCTACCATTTCAAAAATAAAATTAAACCAATGGCAAATGAGGCAACACCTAAAGAAAATTTGGAAAGCAGTGATTAGTTTCAGACAACTCAAAAGAAATAAGAATTTTAGGTATTTTCTCACTTTCAGAAAATGAAGGACTAATGCCCGCCTTTAATTTTAAGAGGTGCTAATATTTTTATGCCAGGGTCTCCTAAGGGAAGGAGATGAGGCTGTTTTCTTACCCTTCTCTGTAGCAAGCAGCAAATATGTACCTCTGCTTCCTCTTAAAGATTCTTTAGTCTGCAGAAGATGAGAGACCTACTGTTCTTCCCAACATACTATGCTTAATTGTTAACTTCCTGCTTTTTGCACTGCCCCTTTTGTAGGGACTTATAACACAGTCCCATCTCCTCAGTGCCCTTATGTTTTCTGAATTGAGTGGGAGAATGTAGTGAGGGAAAGCAGGTTCTAAGAGAAGCCAGAGTATAAAGACTGATTTGGCATACTGGGCATGTGGTTATAAAAGGAACGTTTCAAGTTGTGTGCTGACCATATTTTTGTGAGCAGTATTTCATAGTAGACTTGTACATGTTGCTAGGTCACTATCAGAGAAATTGTTTGTATTATCCTGCTAAACTTTTATTATCAGAGAAACTTTCAATCAGATAAAGGTAAGAGGCTATTTTTAATCTTTGCAAATAGACAGCTGTCCATTTGCTGTTTTTCTTTCCGATGTCTGTCAAACCATTATATTAACTGAATTTTATCCACAGGGATATATGACATTTGCGACAAGTAAATGACATGGTGAAGATGAACATAAAACACTGCAATAACAGCATGTTGAAATGAAGTTAATAAAGCTAGGTTTTCTGATGTGTATTTTATACTTAATTTTTTTCACACTTACCTATGGTGTCATGATTGCTTTCATCAGTGTCTTTTTCATTTCCTTTTTTCAGTAGTGCTAGAAAATTGTGAAATACGTAGTTATAAATAAAGGAAAATAATTGGAAATTAGAATTCTTCTTTAAAGTATGAGGCAAGATACCAGTTAGCTTATACACTGGAACAGGTTGCTCAGAGAGAATGTGGAATCTCCATCCTTGGAGATTTAAAAAATTTGCCTAAGCAAGGCCTTGAGCAACCTGATCACACTTTGAAGCTACTTTGAGCAGGCCTTCAGATGTGCCTTCCAACTTTAACCTTTTCACTCATTTGAAGCATAAAATCTGGCTTCAAAACTTTGAGCAATACTTCCTTTCTGTGTTGCCCATTTGCTAAAGTCATTGTAGAAGCACGTGAGAAACAGGGTTGTCATGTTTCAGCTGTCGTTGCACAGGTCTCAGTTAAGCAGATGATGATGAGTAATATGATGAAAGGAACACTTGCTTGTGTGTCTGTTAATATGGTCTTTAAAACAGCATGGAAAAGCTTTTTTATAAGCCTGTAAAATATATGTATATATCTCACAATATTAATTTGTTTTTCTGTAAGACATATGTTATCATGATTTACATGTATAAATACGTAAATTTATTTTGCTGCTTATTTTTATTATAAAATATTTCTTACTTTTTTTTTCCTAAGAAACACTTTGCTGTTCATAGTTTGTTGCAGAATGCCCTAAGCTGAGAAGGTGGATTTTTTTTCCCTTTTTTAGTTCAAAATTCCTTATTCAAAAAGGAATATAGAAAAGTAACAAATTTGTTTTGCCAGGAAAATGGAAATTTTTTTCCTCATTTTATTCAATACTAAGTGGCTTTCAATTGTAAATAGTAATATAAACCATACAAAAAACGATTTTTGAATTTGTTTGCATATCATATGTTAGCTCTGGAGTTTTCTCTGGCATGTTATAAACTCTGAAAGTTGGGTCACTTTTTTCAACATCATTCTGGAGACTTCATCTCACTCATTTTGTAATTCCATTAACTGTATTCTGTCACATCAGACTTCTTGTTGGAAATAATATTCTCCTGGTTAATAGAACAAGAAATTACCCTTGAGATATTTATTTTGCTATAAATTTTCTTGGTCAGTAATAATATGCTGATATTTCTGCTGAGAGAACTTGATGAAATCTTGTGGTTTTGACCTATCCTTGAGAATCACTCTTGGGAAAAGTGCATGCCACAGCAGAAAATATTGGAGTTTTGGTGTTATGATGTCATGTTAAATTCATTTGAAGTACTCAGAAATTGAAATTTTGTTAGCCTCAAAAGAGGATGAAGTATGAACCTCTACTAGAGAGGAAAGAGATGAGTGAAAATAGAGAAAAATTACTTGTTCTTGCCTGTTTTCTGCCGTTCTTGGTCTTGCACTGTCAGTACCGATAGAAACCAGTGAGTTTTCTTTCTTAATTTCTGTCCCCCATTTTGGATCAATCCAAGTCTTCTTTCATTTCAGTTTCTACCAAGTGTTTTATTATGGTTCAACTTTACGGTGTATGTTGTTAGTTTGTCACCTGGTTTTCAATTTTAATAATCCCAACAATTATAGTGAGAGCTACGGAATTCCTGGAAAAAAAACTTTATTATTCAAATTGTACCTTAGTTGTCCTTCTGTACCTTAGTGCTGTATTCCCCAAATCTCAAATGTATTCAGGTGAACAAAGTAGGATCCATCAGTCTAAGCAAACTTCTGTACATCAAGTTTGAGTCTGTCTGCCATGCAGATTATTCATCTTATCCAAAGTCAGAGGTCTAACATAGGTCAAGCTGGATAGTTTCGCTTCATGAACTGTTAGGGAATGATCAGCAGAGATAGTAGCTCTCAGAAGTTGAGTGAGGTAGATTCTTCTCCTGCCATTTACAGATAGAGAACTAAGGTAATGCAAAGAACTCATCAGGATACGCAGAAGCTTGAACCTAAGTTAAGCAAAAGTATTTTTTAAATGTTGGCTTGGGGTCAAAGCTAGATCCCAAGACACAACATAATGGTTCACAAGTTCAGACTCAGTTATGAGAGCCCTGAGCCCTTGCAGGGCTCTGTTTCTAGCCTCCTTATTTGAATAGTCCTGTGATACAAGCTCTGCCTCAGTGTCCCAGCCACCAAAACGTTTTTCATTGCAGAATGTTCTAGCATTATGCCTAGCAGTTTCTGAAGTACTGACTGCATTTCAGGTTGTCTTTTTAAAGGGGAAATAACTTTTGAAAGCAGAAGGAAAGATGGAGAGCTCTCTTTCAGCAACGTGACTGCATCCAGAACCTTTGTTGAGACTTGCTAGAGAAAGACTTGAAAGTTGAGAAAGACAAGACCTCACCGCCTTTCTGGGGCTCTGACACCTGGCAGATGCATTGTAAAATGTACAAAATATGCTTTCAGCTGTAAGTCCTATGTGGAAAAGATTGTTGCTGCTTTATTATTTTTCTTTTTTTTTTTTTTAAAGAATCTTTATACCAACTATAAAGTAATACCATTTTAGAGTATCCTATGGGAAAGCATTAAGACTGAAAACTGGTTTAATTACTAATTACTAAATTACTTGTCATTGTGTGTTTTTCTTCAGTTTCCAGCGTTTATTTATTCCTTTTTAATGTAGTTAGTACAACTCATGAGGAAAGGCAAACACCATGCACCAGTTTATTATTCTTTAGCAAATATTTTAACCTCCTTGGAATCCTGCTATTGAGAAGAAATTCATTAATGAGTATTGCTTATATAAAGTGATATTTTTTGCCTTTAAATAAGCGGTTGGAAGTAGATTTACTTTTGCTTGAGGCGGTGTCATTGCATTTTAAATCAAACAGTACTATTGTTTTTTGAAATGCTATATTCTGGGATTCAAAAAAAATTGGTTTTATTAAGATTATATTTCATTAGGACTGACTGGGAATGAAAGACATGTCAGTATCCAGGTGTGATTTTTTTCTTCTTCGTATGATGCGAAGGAACAGGTTTTATCTGATGTTAGCTGGGCTTTGCTTTCGATGTGACAAGTAGACTCTGGTTGGTATTGCAACAAACATGTTTTTATTTATGTCCTGGATAGGTGACCTAAATTGTTTAAATACAGTGACATGCTAAGATACATTTATTATTAGCCAATAAACCACGTTTTCACTATACAGGCTCCAAAGCCTATTGCAACTATAGGTTCACTAATGCCAGTATTTTAATTAGTAATATAGCCACTTGGTGGTAAAATTAGAATATTTTACTCACAACCGTCAGCCTTTTGTAATCAGACTAGAAAACTCAGTTTGATGGTGAATATTTGGTTTTATAAAGGTAAGGTGACAAGAAATAGAAATAAGCTTTCCCATCTTAAATAATTTGTCTTTGGTCCAGCATGTTTTCCACTTCCACCTCCCCTTCCCACTTTTTCCGTTTCCCTTTTTTTTTTTTTTCAACATTACGTTACATTTACTATTAGTCTATTTTAAATGAAAGGGAGAAAAGAGGAAAAGGAAAAAGAAGGGCAGCTGAAACAGTGTTTCTTTGCAGTGCAGTAAAATAAAATGAAGATTTAAGACTAAGTCATCCCTCCCAACTGTGTTTATCAGTCCCTGTAAAAATCAGCATGTTGATCTTCAGAAAATCTGTCTAATGTTGACATCTACCTAATGTTGCCCCACTGGAGGAGTCAGAAGTTTCATGAGCATTTAATCAAACTAAGATAAAAATAAGAAGAGAGAAGTGAGCTGATTGGACTGTGCTTTCTTTTCTTCTGTGCAGCTACTTGGGTTCAAGTAGCATACAAACAAAATACTCCATTATTGTATGTCAGAGGCATAGGCTCAGATATTAGAATGGTTCTTCCAGTAACTTTATTATAGAAGCTGTGAACTGAAATGAATGAAAAGGTTAACCATATTTCTTGGTATTTTTTTTTAACTGGGCACACAACACAATCAGAAATTTCCAGTAAAAGCTCAAGATGCCATTAGGGAAAAGATGGTAAGAGTTTAATTGGTTTTTATTCTTGATGAAAAACCTAAGACAAGGTTTGAAATTATTAAAAAAAAGAAAAGGCATTGTTGAGTTTTGAAGCCTGCAATACTGTGTTAGTTGCCCTTTCTGAGACCTGGCCTATTGTACCTTGGCGATCTCCAAGGAGATACAGACATGGTTCCACATTTCTTCTTCTCTGTAAAGTGATGTATTTAATAGCTCTCAAGTGTAAATGAGTAACAATGGCCTGTCCTTTTCTAAGATTTTGAATACTTAACTTTTTCAAATATAAACCAGAAAAGTATCTAGTGAGACACCCAAGATTGCTGAAATCTTTTAAGAAATTATACGATTGTGAATACTGCTTTTTAAATATACAACTATGAAACTGTTTGCTACAGTACATTTCATGCTGTATTACTGAGAGGCCTTCCTTGTAATTCCATTTATTAGTTCAGAAATAACTGGTATCTGAAATTCATTTCATGACTGCTATGTGCCACCAATGTATTTAATTCCCTATGACTGCTACAATTCGTTTGTAGGGTATTTTAATTTATATGTTATTGAAACTTGCTCTTGACATTAAAGTACTTGAGATTCTCAATTCTGTTCAGTGCATAATAGTATTTCTCAGAGTCTCTATTCCAATTAGAAAAACACACTCAATTCCAGACAGAGGATCACTAAATGGTAAAGAGAGGAAAGTATCTTCTGTAGAAAAAACACTTTTTGGTACTGGAAGTGGGTTTCCTGCTGTGACACAGGCAGCACAGCGTTTTGGTGCTGAGATTGAGTGCCTCTGTTGTATAAAAATGCTAAGAATTACAGTCAAAGTCTTTTGTCAAACAAGAAACAGGAAACTTCAGTGCAATAAAATTAAAAAAAAAAAATCTCGTGCCAAAACTTTACACATTGACTGCTTTCTTCTGCTACTTTCAGGATTCATACCATCAAACCTCCTGGAAAACTGTAAAGATAATCTCCTTCCTTAATAACTGCAACTTGAGGATAATGAGCTTGTTTTACTTGTTTTACTACAGTGTCTTGTGTTTTCAGCCCATTTGCATGGGCTTCAGAGAATAAAATAGTTCAGCTCAGATGAATAAGGATCTTTGATATCCTGTCAATATCCAGGCTCTAAAAGTTATTCAGTTGAACTTCAACAGTTTCTGGGCCTCAAGTGCCACAGTTACCTGAAGACATGTGCCAGTTCTCCTCTTACTGGGGGCACTGCATTGTATGCTTCATTCTCAGTAAATAGTACTCCCTTTGTTGTGTGTCAGAGCAGAAGAAATAAGGTGATGAAAGTGGTGCTTGGACTGAAGGAAGGGCAACTGGGACTTTTTCAATTTTCAGAAAGTACAAAAAATGCTTCTAAGTGAATTAACATTCTCTTCCTCTAAATGAATTCAATATGAAGAAATACAAATATTTTTTTTCCCTTTTTTCCCCCAGAGTTTATCACTGAACAGATTGACTCAAGCATCCCATCCACTCACAAAATGTGAGCCTTACAATGGAAGAAAATTGTCTTCTTGGGAAGGAGTTGAATCTCAGCTGCCTATGAGACAGAGCGTTACAGAGGTCAGAAGTGTTATATGTATAGATATTTCAAGTGGTCTTGCATAAATATGAAATGACATAAACACTAATCATTGAAAAGTGGAACTCTGAATGTGCACCCTGTCTTGGGGAAAATAAGCTATAATTAAACTTTGTATTACAATACAGTGAATTTTAAAAATGAAACAAAAACATCTCAATGCTGATTGTAGTGTATTTCAATTATAGGGAAAGTACTTGTGAAAGATGTTTGTTTGGGGTTTTTAACAGGGAGTCAGATGACTCATTTTTTCAGTTCTGATCCAGATTCAACTATATTAGAAATTATTTAGGTTCAGTGCCAGTCTAGGCTGGTCCTAATTTTACTTGGACACTTTCAAGTTGCTACTGTGTAATCAGCTCTCATTAGAAAATACAACGTCTGAGATGGAGGAAGCTGTGAAGCTGCAGATTTAGTCCCCATTTCCAAATTTATCACTAGAGTGTAGTAACCACTGTTAGTTCATCCCTCTCTCTAAACTTGTCTGGTAAGATCATGGATTTGGAGATAAGTTGCCAAATCATACTTTGCCTGAAAAAAAAAGATAGTGTACAATGGTAAGGAAAAGGGAGATGGTACCTTTTGGGGTGACAGGAAAGAAATGGGATGTTTTGGATACTTCTCCACCATTAACCACGGCATATATGCAAATGCATAGAAATACAAGCACATGTCCAGACAATAAAGTATACAAACGAGATAAAGGAACGAGAGGACACTAAGAGGCAGTACTGGCTGCAGGTTTCAGTAAAGTTGGCTGTTACTTGCGCTTAGCAAAATGGCTACAGCCCTGCTTTTCAGAGATCTGTAAAGTGAGTGTGCGGAATAGTGCCTGCTGTGGTGGTGAGAGGCAGCCTTTCCTGGCAGCGCTTGCTCACTAGTGTAAGCCAGAGCAACAAATCCAAGTATTTGAGGATCTCTCCTGACCTGCTTTCTCACTTTCATGGAAGAAGCAACAAGAACGAAGCTGAAACGCAGGCTCTTTCAGAATTTGCTTCAGGTTTGAATTTTTATTTGGCTTTATTGCATTTAGATTTGGTTTGATTCCTTAATTTCAATGTGCTTATTCATGTGACATCTTAAAATATTGACACTGCATTTATAGTGTATTTCATTGGCACCCTGCTAGGAGGAAAAGGCATTATGAAGAAACATCTCCCTGCATGTGTAAGTATTCCTAACTGGATGTACAGTCTTCTGAACTGTGGGCTGTTGACCACTGCTGTTTTGCTAGCTGGAGCATTGTCCTGCTAAGTTAGCTGTTCAGGTGCATTTCTGTGTAAATTCAAATGTTAGCCCCATGCTAACAATCTGTATGTGACAATCCATATGCAGATAATACTTTATCCTGTGGCATACTCTTGGAAACTCCAATTTAGTTCCGTGGTTGCAAGAGGACCTATTCATAAATATGATCAAATCTATTGGGAACTGAGAAATCCACTGAGCTGAGTCAAACACATGTAGCTATCTGCCACCATTAATTAGACGAAACTTTCAGCTGTACTTCTGACAGTCTGTTATACACAAAGCTTTTGGTTATGCAGCTCCTATCTCCTTTTAAGCTGCCTAGAGCGTTCTCAAACAAGAATAATTTCTTCCTTGAGGTTATACTTTTTGGATATGGCCAAGCCTTTTGGCATTGAGGATAACTAGAATTATGCTTCGATGGTGAACTTGCTGCTTCTTTTCTGAGGACATCTATGGAGCAACTTGCCAAGAAGATTTTTGGGATTAGGAAGCAGAGGAAAAAGTGAGAAATGCAATTTTACTTATAGGAAATGTTTCTTCAAATAGACTTCCTTTCCTTTCATCTCATCTCTGTGGTTTTCCTGTCCTTCATGGTGTGACACTTAGTGCCAGGGGAATGTCAGTCTTTTTCAGGTAGATTTTTTTGAGAAATTAATTTGGCACATAGTTTGTTTAGAGAAGGTGCTGTGAGATGGCATTTGACATAGTTATGCATGTTGATATACTTTTAATGAAGAAAGATACTTGTTAGCTGGAGAGATATTTTGCTCGAACCCAGAATGCCTATTCTTATCCTTTCATAGCACAGGCATGCTATCATAATGTTGAGGGTTTTAAAGGTTTGGAACTGACTACTGAGAACTGTAATGGGACGAAGTATACGCGTTATGCATCTGTAACTCCTCAGACTTTTGGCCTACAGATTTCTGTGCTTAGTCTTTTTCAGAGCTGAGATTTTTACTTTTGAGAGTTTGAGAAAACTCTTTCATCCTTTTCGATTATGCTGGAAACTAAGGATTTCCTGTATTACTGCAGCTGCTTGTTTCAGATAGCAAAAAAATTTTAAAGTGGAACAAACCTTAGGACTAAGATTTAATCTGAATAAAATAGGTGAAGATTTAAGTAAGGCATGATTCTTAAAATTGCATATGACTAAGCACAGGCTAAAGCTGCAGTTCAGAAACTCGTTGGGCTGATTTTAAGATGATTACAGTCTCCACTGCAGAGCCCCATAAATGACATTAAAAGTCATTCTTTTTCTAAATATAGAAATAGCAGTCTTTGCTTCATCTTCGCCTCGGGAAGTTTTCAGAAAACAGGTCTTTTGTGGGGTGTTTTGTCTGTTGGTGAGATGATGTTGCACGTAAACAATCCAGACCAGAAAAGAGGCTGGTGCCCATTGCGCTTCCCAAACTAAAAGTTTTGAGTCTTATTTCTTTAGTCGTTAGGTGATGTTATCATATGCTTATGTTTTGTGTGAATACCCCACCTAATTTAGATAGGACCAAAGAGTACAGGGCAATGTGTTTACACGCCTTCTCGTTGACACAACACGTACACAAACAGTGCTTCCCCACAACCTGCAGCAACTCCAAACTGTGCAAAATGAAGTCACTCCATTTCACACAGCTGCAGGATGGTTCAGTAAGGAAAACAGGCACAGGTAGGGTATTCCCAGGTGCTCCCAGGAGAAGGCTGTTACTGTGGTGTGCAGCAGGCATTTTTCTGTGTCTTTTCCTGTTCCTGGCTCCAACGAAGAGCTCAAGGTGAGTAAGCAGCACAGGAACCCTGCAACATGAATGCAACACTGTAGTTGCAACCGTCTTCTAGGTACCCTCCTTCCCCTCCCTTGTCAGCAGGATGAAGTGAGGTTTAGCCATGTACAATAGCCCAGGGAAGTTAGGTGTGGGCAGGGGAGATATTTAGAGGAAGTGTAGGTGAAAGAAGAGTTATCATGACCTGTATTTGTGATATTCTTGGTTCTTGTGAGAGAAACTAAGAGACGGAAATCAGTAAGCACTACCTTACTAAAGACAACTCAGCATGCACTATGTCATTACTACAGAACCGCACCCCCTCTCTGTTACCACCAAAACCAGCTCAAATGCACTCTAGTCCTTTTCTCTCACCTGGATTTTCTGCTGGAGAAATAATAGTACCTATCAAATCTTGTTTCCTTAATTGTTGTTGTCATTATATCTGATAACTATCACAAAGAGAAGAAATGATTTGTTTTGCATATTGTAGGCTGTTAACATCCTTTGCTTGTCAATTTCTACAATGCTACAGACAGGGCTGTCACTCCATATTATTAATTTGCCCCTCAGCAAAACAAAGGTACATGCTGTATTAAGTGCAAAGCTGAAGTGACAGAGTCCTTTATGCAACTAAAATAAATACATCCCTGTCGCTTTGAAAGCAGCAGTGTTCTTTGGCATTATTTTACAGGTACCAACAGAGGTTAAAGGAGGAAGGGGGAGAGAGAGAGCTCATGGACTTTCCTCGCATATATATGTATCCATACTGATTTTTAACCTTACCCATAAAAGGTCAAGCATAAAATTATTTCCTCAGAGCAGCTGTCTTCAGAGGTTTAAATTAACGTATATGGAGCGTGCCATAGGAAAAAAAAAAAGTTCATTTTACTCTAATTGGATTAAGATAAGTCTCACACATACTGCAAGGGTGAGGTTTCTCTAAAGTACAAACTGCTGGCTTGACAGAAAGGGATTAATTTATGTGCCTCTTGTCAGGTTGTTGACTAATAACGTATTGATCGTATCTGTAAGATATGCAGAGTGTCTGTCAGAAAGGAAGACACTCTGGAATTGAAAATTGCAAGCATATCTGACACAATCAAAGCTAGATTAATACTATTAAGCAGCAATAAGTAGGCCACAGCGTATATTAGATGCAGAGTTTTATGTCACATGTCTTGGAGCAGACATCATAATGAGGCATAATACCCAACCTCAGCAATGAGTGACTGATTTGTGTAGTTCCTGAAATCTTTTTTCTGCTTTTCTTTTATGTTTTCCTGCAGACGTATTGAACTACCACAGTTTAATCCCAGAGGAGCCTGCAGGTGGTATTGTCCTTGCATTGAGGAGTTATTAAATTCTTAAGGTCACCATAAAAGAGGTTACTTTAAATTGAGTTAATAAAAACATTGGGCAAAGGTTTGCTAAGAGTGCAGGTGTCAAAGCCTTGGGAATTAGACTGTCTCTTATAATGTCAAGCTAAAAGAATGTTTTAAACCACATCACAATATGAAGATGCTGTGAAGTTTTGGCTTGGGTGGGATAGAGATGCTCGTGCTTTGCTGAAGGAAATGTCCTATTTAATATTCACATATTTTCAGAAGGGATGGGCTCTAGCAATTGTCACTGATGAAAGCTTTAAACTTTCTACAAAGAAATACTAACTCTTCCTTCTGTTGTTGTCTTCACATATGTATGCACAGAGAGGCACAAAGATAAATAGGTGTACATAAAAATGTGGATTAGATATATAGATCCGTGGGTGATCTGTTGTTAACCCCTGTTTTATATTTAACAAGGGTGACTGAGCCTGCTGTTTTTCCAATAATATGAAGATATGCTGAATGTTTTTTACGCAGTGAAGCTCCTGAAGAAGAGCAGGATTTAAAATAATTTAAAGCCGATTTCGTTAATGTACTCTGGGATGAGGCCTCTGCTGAGAAAAATAATAATAACTTGGACTTCTCCCTTCTAATATGTTATGACTGATGGTTATTTTCTTTAAATGTTAGCATAAGATTCCAGCTCCACTGAAGTAAATAGCAAACCCTCCATTTACTGCAGTGTAATCCAGATTTTAACTCAAGAAAATGCATGTAGTGTTGCTGAGATATTTCATCGTGGCCTTAAAATGAATAGCTGATGCTATTTTCAACTCCAAAATATTAAGATATAATGAATTAAGAACGTGGTTTGCTGCATTTATTGGGCAGCAAATGAAGTGAAAGGAAATTGTTATATTAGCAATTAATTTAGAACCAATCTCTCTAAGGCTTTAGTTTTGGATGACTGGACATGCAATAAATTACATATTTAATTATAAAAAACAATAAATTTCTTTCATATGCTGGATATGAATTGTATAGGATGTTTATGACTTTTAATTGACGCATTTTAGCATATTTAATATGTGGGCTTCTGTTTTAAAGGTCTATGTAAGCTGTATTAATTTGTCTGGTGTTTAGAGATTGAGAGGTTTTAAACATCAGGTATAAAATTGATAGAAGTTCTTAGAAATAGAAGCATCAAATTTCATGCATTTGTATATAGCTTGTTGCAACACGCAAGTGTCAATCATAGCAAACCATTGTTTAATGAGTGAATGCTGTGGGACACGATGCATGGTGTGTTAAAAATGGATATAAATAAAATAATAATAAAGAAAACACAACTCAGAAATGTATTACAGATGGAATTCAACCCAATCAGACAGACTTGATCAGGCGATTCCCATGACTGCTAAACTTAGAAAAGTTTCCCTAATTTTTCATATACATTTTTAAAAGGATGATTTTTCATCTGGTGTCTGCTTTTTCATACTTTGTCCTTAGGTAAAACCTGATATTAACTCAGACTGCTTAAGACTGAAATAACATTTTGACATTCTTTCCACATTTCCAGTCACAAGTGCATATGTCTCAGAAGCTTCTACAAGTTAATAAATTCTCTTACTGTATTCAGAAAGAAAAAGTAGTAATTATTAAAGAGAACATATGGCAAGTGCCTTAAAACTCCAGGGTGACACTGAAGCATATGACTGCAACTCATTATAAGTATTTTCTTGGTTGTTCTTAATTGCTCTAGTAATTAAAATTCACCAAAAATTGTGAAAATGCCAAACAATTAAATAATACATTCCTAATGCATGTATTGCAATATTGAATGTAATAAAAAAGTATATTTTTAAATTTTTGCATTAAGTTACTTAGTTATCTGTGTGGTTACAGGGATTTATTTATTTTCATTTTATTTTGTCAGCTTTTTACATTTGTTTTTCATTTAAGAAATTATATGTTAAAGTATTCAGGTAAAATGTAAATAAAACTAATTTAACTAAGACTGTCATTGGAACCTGGAGGAATATGTGCAATAAATGACAGATTATAACTATGGAAGTGATGTGAATAGTTACTAGTAATGAGAATTCCATTCGTGGTCAATGAAGAGCCTGAAAATGTTCTACTGAAAGAGTTTAAGAATAGTCTTAAAAGACTTTGGGAGGTCTTGTTCAATCTGATATTTTGTCAAAGCTGCTAACTTTAAAAAATAATTTTACGATCAAAGAGTGAGGAGTATGCATTAGAGGCACAGTTTGAGCAGTTTTTACTGAAATGTGGAGATTGGGTTTGTAATAAACAGAGTTATTTTTATGTATGAAATTGGATTCTTAAATGCAAATCTTTAAATGTTTAGTGCTATTAGAGGTTAGGTAATACCCTTGAGGAAACAGTTATTTTAAAAATATAATATGAAATGCATGACAGCATAGCCATTGCAAATTGTCTTTCAAGAGAAGGTTTAGTTATTATGTGTTTAATCAATCCTAGCTGTAAGGAAATTAAGGGAATCGTGTAAACAGAAGAAAACACAGTTCTTTCTTAAAGGCAAAAAGAGAATTACAAATAACTGGGCTTTTAAGAGATTTTTTAAAAATTTGCTTTGCAGGAGTTGAGGGGGAAGGAGGGGGAACTGATTTCGTATGAACAATATTTTATTACAGCCAAAAAGACCTCTAGCCCTTCAATTGAACAGAAAAATTAAAAATTATATTATGGAGCTAAACACTCCATCTAGAATGGCTGTATGTGTAGCCCAGGTAGTGTTTGCTGGGCACCTAGAAAATGAGAAGACTGTAATTAGTAATTAGTTGGGAAAAAATGATGCAAGTGTCATCTCTGCTTTGTAAAATTGTGTAACTGTGTTTTCCAGGGTACTACTGAGGTGCTGCAAGCCTGAGACTATAATTTCACTTTCTCATTTACTGTGTGATTTTTGAAGTTGTAAATGCGTTTTTACCTGTACTTTACGCTATTCAGGATTTTTGCCCCTCAACAGAGAAAAAAGTCCTCTTGAGGGAGGAACCTCATCAGTGGAGATGAAAACAGATTTTCAGACACCTCTATGGAGCAGTGGGTGTTCTTCTGGCTCATTCTTTACTGTCTTCTGGATTTCTTACTCCTGTAAGCATTGCTCCCATCCCTGTATATATGTTATCATCTCCCTACAGTCATTTGGACTCCGATTTTATGCTTCTTCTCTTAAACCTGTAGTAGCAGACCTTTAACTGGCATGCTGTAATAAAAAGAGGCTTTTAATATCTTCTGTACAAAATTAGCCTCCTGTAAGATATGACCTCAGTCACTGTGAAATACACACCATGTCTGTGGAAAACAAGGTATGGAGTTGTATAGAGACTATCTTGGAAAGCGTGTGCAGTCAAAGACAAGGAAGGCTGCAGGGGCAGCTGTTGTGGTGTTTCCTAAAGTGTGAGTGCTCAGTTTTGTAAGCTTACATCTCCTTCAGCCAGGGCCACCTTGGGGCAGCTGCAGGTTTCAGACCTGTGGGTCCATAGCTCAGGATTGTGTTGTTCAACTGGGGAAAAAGATCAGTGCTAAGAATATAGTAAAACCATCAGAATTGCACATAGTTTTTCTTGTTTTGCAGATGATGTTAATGCAGTTCCACCTTTCATAAATTCTTGTCGTGTTTTTTTTTTTTCCCCAGATTTTTCTTTTCTTGGAAATGGTGATTATTCAGAGGAGAATGCTAAGGTCACAACATGTTACGTCTTCAGTTATGCTTAAAAATGTCTTTACTAGATCATTCAGTCAGACTTACCGTAAAACACCTGTTTTCTGCTTAGTTTATCAGCTGGACTATTTCTGTTGTACATACAGCTGCTTATGAGTATGGAATTGCTGTCAAGCAAGTCTAGAGCTGTTTGTTCACAGCCATTGAAGGAAAAAAAGAAAGAGGAAGAAAGGTTGTCCATGTGCAAGGTTGCATCCTTCTGCGTGTTTTTCTCACAACATGCAAGAGTCTTAGGCAATGTGCCTGTTACCTTCATTTGCACTCTAACCGCGTTTACCTTTCATAGTATGTTCCCTGCTCTTGCTATCAGAGGAACCCCTCTACTTGTAGATAGGGTTGCACATATGACACATGAATGGCATTTCGTAATGAGTTTTTGAAAGATTAATGTGGATCTGTGAGGGGTACAAGGAGAAACTGAGAAATCTGAGAGAGATCAGATGTGTTTTGTACTACATTTACATGAAAGTGACACCAGGGAAGTTAGCATAGCTTGTATATGCCAGAAATTCAGGACAAGTTAAGGAAAATGTTAATGGTACAGTAAAAATTGTCCTGTACTATACTAGTTTAGCTAAAAAAGAACCTATGGAATTCTTTAGTTCTAGTCTCATTAAGAGTTTTGTTGGAAGATATTTCAGTAAAATGGAGAATTGCACTTGATTAATGTATTTTTGCTTCACACAGTGAAGCAGAGTAGTATTCAACAGTATGGCTCAATTCGGTGAGCAAAGGGCAAGACTTTTGCAATGACATCTAGGTTTAGATATTAGAATTTGAGTTTGGCCAGTGTTCTCCACTACCTCAAATCTACTTCAAGATTAGAAGATTGCATTGAAATATTGTCAGGAAAGACTGTGGGTCTGATTTTGAGTGGTAGTTGGCACTGTTACGTTACCTAAAAAATATAGGTTGTCCCTTGCAGATGTTTACTTAATGAATCTCTGAGCTTAAAGTAACTAGAGATTTGCAAAGTTATAAAAAACAGAAATAAGGCTAGAGAAGTAGACGTATGATTTAGGGTCTTGAGGGGCCTGTTGCTTTGTGTAAGTCTGAGTACGTCTTCACTGGCAATCAGTGGGTGCAGGTACCAGCTTAGCTAAGCAAGGTTGCCATTAGTACTATGAAGTGTGCTGGTTTAGGCTGGGATAGAGTTACTTTTCTTCCTAGTAGCTAGTATGGGGCTCTGTTTTGGATTTGTGCTGGAAACGGTGTTGATAGTGCAGAGATGTTTTCATTATTGCTGAACAGTGCTTACACAGTGTCAAGGCCTTTTCTGCCTTGGGAAGAAGCTCGAAGGGTACGCAGCTGGGACACAGGGATGCCAACTAACCAAAGGGATATTCCACACCAGATTTTGTCATGCTCAGCATACAAAGCTGGGGGAAGAAGAAGGTAGGGGCGGATGTTCAGAGTGATGGCATTTGTTTTCACAAGCAACCGTTACACGTGATGGAGCCCTGCTTTCCTGGGGTTCGCTGAACACCTGCCTGCTGATGGGAAGTGGTGATTAATTCTTTGTTTTGCTTTGCTTGCACATGCAGCTTTTGCTTTCTCTATTAAACTGTCTTTATCTCAACCACAAGTTTTCTCACTTTAACCCTTCCAGTTCTCTCCCATGTCCCATTGGGGGAGTGAGTGAGCGGCTGGGTGGTGCTTAGTTGCTGGCTGGGGTTGAACCACGACAGAAGAAATGGATAACACCTCGGCTCATAACTGAGAGTTACATTTTCGTGATAAGTAAAAAGTCAAGTAACTTGTCAGATAGTACATACTAGCTTGAAAGAAGGGGTTCTTCACTGACTAAGCTACAAATAATTAAATTTTATTTAATATTTAATCTTGACTTTAATGCTGGGAAAAATTTTGAAAGAGCCCTGGCTAATGTAAGAAAAAATTAATAGCAACAACTAAGACAACAAGGGGGCCTACAGGAAAGCCGGAGAGGGACTTTTTACAAGGGCGTGTAGTGATAGGACAAGGGACAATGGATTTAAACTGAAAGAGGGCAGATTTAGGTTAGATATAAAAAAGAAATTTTTCACTCTGCGCGTGGTGAGGCAGTGGAACAGGTTGCCCAGAGAAGTTGTGGATGCCCCATCCCTGGAAGTGTTCAAGGCCAGGTTGGATGAGGCTTTGGGCAACCTGGTGTAGTGGAGGTTTTCCCTGCCCATGGTAGGGGGGCTGGAACTAGATGATCTTTGAGGTCCCTTCCAACCCTAACCATTCTATGATTCTATGTGTGACAGGAGAGTAGTGAGGAAGCAGGAGGTGGTAGAATGATGAAAGGGAAGAAAATATCACTTAAGATTATAATGGATTTATGACTAAAACTGAAATGGTATGAAAGTGAATGACAAAGGACAGATCTATGTGTTTGGAGTATTCTTTCATTCTTTAGCAGATGAGCTGGGATCTGTTTAAAGTCTCCCATTCTTCTAGAACCCAGAAGAAACCTAGGTATGTTATCTCCTCCTTTTTAAATGTCCCTTCTGATCCATGATGAAGAGCAAATTAGGAACTGTTAGGACAGAGCATCTGAAAATTATATGCAGTTTCATTCAGTGATTTGATTCAATTACTTTCTGTAACATATTTTTGAAGTATCTACTGAGTGTCACTGGTTAAGCAGACCATGAATAACTGCTGAAAGCTGAGGCAAATGTTCTGTTTGGAGCATAGCGGTGTGCATCTATGTTTTGGTAAACAAATGTCGTTTCAGAAGCAATTTCATCCACACCTAGTTAATCATAAACTAACATAAAAACAGGGGTTAGTGTTGTGGACTGTGGGGAAGAGTATTGTGAAATCTGAATACCTGATGATTACGTGCAAGCTCAAACGTCCACAGGTATATAATAAGTAATATTGCTTTTCTGCAGACAACTTTAATTTAGAGTACAATTTCGTCTAGCGGGGAAATAGCAGATGAGAAATCTCTGCCCATCAGTAGATATTCTGAGGAAAACTCTGTAGTAGTAAAATTTACACTGTGAGAATATCGATATAATGAATATCAGTATAACATAAACAATTAAACAATCTTTCAATTGACACTTCTGAAAAGATCTAGACTAAAAGTAGTGCCTAGTTATGTTGCCTCTGGAAGCGTAGCTTAGACCTATAGGGGACATGGGGGATTCTGCTGTTTCAAGCCATACACTGGGATGATGAAAACATTACTTCAGCTGTTGCTGCTGCCAAACTGTTCCCTGTGTGTGCGCTTATCTGGGAGTGAGAAAGCACTATGGCACAGTAGTGGCAGATCTTGTCTATGAACACGTTTAAAAAAAAAAAAATAATGTGCAAAGAATTGAGATCCTTCTCAGTTCTTTACACAGTTGTGTACTGCAAATTGTTGTGTGTTCATATCCCCTTCAGTGCCAGTCAGCTACAGCTACATGCTGTTATGCTTAACTCTTTAAGACATGTTTTGACTTTTTCTTCTTTGTGGCTCCTCTGCTGCATCCCAGTTATAGCTGGGATGGGAGTTATTTCAAGTGGCAAAGTCACAGTTTGCATGGATTTCATTTTGAATTAAATTAAAGCTTAATGGCTGTGGTTATAAATAATTTTAAATGGATGGATAAATGTAGAAATAGAATTTTAGAGAAGATGGAATAATCTTATAAGAAAACAGTGCATTTGACATAATTTTTCAACCAGAAGGTTTATTTTTTTTACCATGTTTGAGGTGTAGATCCTTGTTAAAGGCCCTTATGAATGTACCAGTCAACCGTGAAGTCACAGGTCTGACGGTTATATTTTTTTCTTTAATTTAAAATAAAGATATGGAAACTCAGGTAACTCAAATATTTATCTGAGGGATTTTTAATGTCTTCCAAAGCAGCAGTAAGTCTTTACTCTTCCTGCATACCTCACATTTATCCCAAATCCATATGCAATAATTTTTGTACTGTTCCTAAATACTCAAGAAACTCATGCGCTTTTTGCCATGTATTCTGTAATTTTAAAGTTTTATCATATAAATTGTGTTTTAACACTGTGGTACCTTAGCTGATAAGCTTAACATTCATGCAAGCTCATTACTTTTTTTCTTTCTTTTTTTTTTTTCCCCCCTGACAAGTACTGGTTTCTGTATCACCATTAATCACATACATCTCAAAAATCCATTCCTTAAAATATTAATTTTTAATTTCACATCTCTGTATACCGTTCAAAAATGAGTGTAATGAGTTTCCTAGCAGTGTTTCTGAGGCAATAACTGAAATCCTCAAAGTATTCATAGGTATCAATGTTATCAAAAAAATACAGGTTTTCTGGGTGGTATTAACTTTTGAACAGTATATGACATCATGTCCTTGCCCCCACAGACTTATAAGAGTCTTCAGTCTGCCTACTAGCTTTGGCAGACTCTGTTTTATGCAGACTGGAATTGAAACCCTCCATGTGACATACTGGTTTCCCTTTCAGGGGGAGGATTTGTAGAATGTCATACAGCAGAATTTAATTGTAACCCAAAACTTCAGTATGGTCTATTACTGATAGCACAGTTCTGAGCGCGTTTCCACTTAGAAATCATGAACTAGGGTGTGTGATTTCTTACTATCCAACTACTTTTCTTCACCAAGCATTAAATGAGACATTTCCTTTCTTCTGAATAGAGAAATGTGATCTAAAATAGGGGAAATGTATTTATTGTGATTCACTTACTTTTCCTAAACCATGGACAAGCACTTCAGCTGATACAGTGGGATATTTATTAGAGAAGTTGTCCTGGGTTCTCATCCTCTTCAGTTTTCTCTGGTTTTTATTTCTCTGAATTTTCATTTCACTCTGTTTTTTTGTTAATGCTACCCTCTTACAAATGCAAGTAGTATTAACTTACTTTATATAATTGGTTATATTTGTGTGCATATGTTTATGGAGAAAGAACTGGCCAAAGTGAGGTTTTTTTAGTAATCTTTGAGTGTGCCGTGGTAGAACCTTGCTCGCTTGATTTAAGAGTGATGGGTCTCATTACTTTTTTGATCTTGTCTACAACTTACAAAACTTTGGTAGGTGCTTCCCCAATATTGTTTGTGTGTATTGTACCAAAATATCTTTCATCAGCTCGGATTCTCTAGCAGGCTTTTGGTGGTGTGCTTACTACTTGTCTGAGTAATGGCATCATTTCTTTTTCTCTTGCCAGTTCCTTGCATTTATTTAATACCAAAAGCTTTGTTACCAGAACAAGAGATAAGACTGTTTTAAAAAATATTTTTTAGTAGAATTGTATTTGCCAAATATGCAAATGTGAAAGGCAGACCTTTCCACAGGTATCTTTCAGTCAAGGAGCAGGATTAACTAAATAGTGGAAGAAATAAATGAAATATGGAACTGTGAACATTGTTTGCTATGTCACATATTTGGCCCATACATATTAGGAGGATAATGAGGGGAAAACAAACAAACCCCCCCTTAATTATGATGTCAGACAATTGGGGGGGAGGGGAAAGTGTGGTTAAATGTAAAAAACACTTCAGACTTCCACTCAGTGTCTTCACGGTTCTTTCAGAATAAGATTTTCTGTTTATTCTGATGGTCCCCTGAGTGATTATAGCCTTACAGAGAGTAGTAAATGCTAGAGGTGTCATCAGCAGCCAGCAAGTATGTCAGATGTACTTTACACATGTCCTAACCTGTATGATGTCTAATCTGACACATCCCTTAGCACTTCTGTATGTCTGTTCTTTTCCCACCCTGTAATTTTTCTTGCTAGGCTTGCCATACATGGTATTAACACATGCAGCAAAAATGGAGACATGATTTATTGGAGTGATGAAAGCAGTTCTGTGATAACATGGGAATGGGCTTTATCCAGGAGATCCTTTTCATGTCCTGTGTTTTCCTCTAAGTAGATGGGATTCTGCCTTCTGCTTAGTACATTCTGAATAGTGATCTAACAACTTCTTAGAAGGTAAAGCACAAACTGGCTCCAACTGTCTTGTTAATAGAGCCTGTGCAAGGATTAGCCATTTTAGTTGGCCAAGAGCCAAATCCTTCATTTCCCTACTATATTACTGCCCTCTATGTGAGCCCAGTCACTGACATTGCACCCATGTCTACCTCTCCCTAGTGTTTTCTTCCTCCTTCCAACCCCTAAGCTTGCTTTATTCCTCGATTCCTTGACAACACAAACTGTAACTGTTTCTAGAACTTCATCTCCTTGGTTTTTGAATTTTTTTGTTGTTGTTGTTCTGCTTTGAAACTCTATGTCTTGGATATAAGAATTTGTCCTAATCTGTGGTGGAGATGTGTAGGGAGTCACAGAACAGGACGGAAGCTTTGGTACTGCAATGCGGTTGCAAGTGAGACTCTTTATTCAGAGAAAATTCATTGAAAGACACATGCCAAGGCCACAGTCTGGTAGTCAGTCATGTTACTCAAAGGGTTTCCTTTGGTCTCTTTAGACAGAGATGGCTAAAAAACACTCACAAAAGAGATGAGAGTGCTGCTGGTCATCTAACTGCTCTTCATCTGCTATAGAGCCAATTTTTACCTCTCTGTAACTTTTTTTTGAGCTTTGGCAAATTGTGCTTTTGTTCCTTTTGTGTTTGTGCAATGTCCTCCTGCGCTTGACTTTGGATCATCTTAGATGCTGCTCCATAAGACTAACCTGTTCCTAATGTATTTTGCCAGGACAGTGTTCTCTCCTCTTCCAGGTTGCTCTTCAAAATACTCCTATTTCGAAAGATATATAGAAAAGAGCTTTACTGCACTGAGATGGCAATCGCTTGGACAATTGCAAGGTATAACCACAGGAGCTCTGTGGTGAGTAGACCTTGACCAGAAGCTAAAATCCCTCTCAGTTGCTCACTTACCCTCTGTGTCTCCCCTCCCAGCAGGATGGGAGGGGGAACCAGAAAGGAAGAAAAATTGTGAGTCAAAATAAAACATGTTAGTAAGAGAAGGAAAAAACCCTTAAAAAAACAAGTGATGCAAAGGCAATCACTCACCATCTTGTACCGGGAGACTTAATAACACATCATGTAATACATAAATTCAAAAATTATGAATGTGGCATTCCCAGCTCCAGATTTACTGATGTCTTTTGCTTGTACATTGTCTCTGAATTTATGGAATACTCCTTTCACTTTGACAGAGTAGGGGAAAAAAAATACTGGTTTTTTAATAATTTTTAATAGTGAGCATTTTATGAAGCTTTCTGTACCATGCCAATGCTGATAATTCTGCCAGCCACTGTTCACAGAAAATGTATCTTTGCCACTATTCTTACCTATGTAAATGCATTAATATTTGAATAATTTGGCCTAATGAGTTGATCATAGTTGAATGGTGTCCATGCTAAGATTAAATTTGGGGTCTCTGACTGGATCCTTCTACCCATGAGAAGTTGCTGTTTTGTCTTTTGTTCTAACTCCAGTAAAATTCTAGTAGAGAAGCTTAGTTTCAGACAGTATTAATGTCTATGTACTTTATTTTGCTTTGAGGTATTGTGTAGAACACTACAGTTTTCAATTAATATAGATCGCCATGGTAGCTTGGAGATCTATGGAGAATACTGATTTTCTTTCCTCCTTAAAAATAATAATAAAAAATCTTTAAGCTCTGCGATTCTTGGGTTACTTTTGTGGAAAGGGAAATGGTGTATCTGATAGCCAATAATATTGACTTTCTAGGGCAGATGATTAATTAATGCAGTTTTTTATTTCAGCTTTACTAATAATTTTTATTTTGCTTCTAAACACTATTGTAAAATCCCAGAAGACCTTTACTGAAACAGGAATTAAACAAGATAGCAGGTGTTATTAAGAGAACATGTCTGTTGCTTTTGCAGGATGCCAGAAGTTGATTGCAGACCAACTGGGGAAGACCTATGAGATCCTTCCAGTGTACACAAAAAGAATGAACCTATAATTAAATTACAGTTAAACACAGATGGTTATTTTACAGCAGGTGCTCAACTTTGAAAGTATATCTCTGGACTATTTTTGTTCCAACATGGTGTTTGGTCCCTGTTGGGTTTCCGGCATCATTTTATGGTTAGATAAAAATATTCCTTTATATACTTTTCTGCCCCCCGCCCCAGGATACAAAGCTATCAAGTTTCCTATGTTTCAAAGGAAAGCTGGAAGAAAAACATGAAGCAGAGATTAAATACAGCACAGGGGAAAAATAAATATTAGATTATAAAAAAGATATCTGCATACCGTTTATGAGATCTAGAGGACTAACAAGTACAATTAAATCTAGAGCTCAAAATTTGTAGTATCCAAGGTGAAATAATGACTATGCAAATATTAGAATAAAAAGTATCTTTTATTTGAATACTGAAATATTACACTAGAATGTTAAATGATTGCAAGGTGTATTTATATGATTTATGTGTAATATAAACATTTTAAGGACTACATAGTCTTCATATGTGACCTAAGTCAGCAAGATGTGAAAAACGCTCCTTAGAAGTACCTTAGTTCAAATTAGAACCATTCTTTAAGTACCATATGCTGAGATAAACATAATTCACATGCAAATCAAAGTTGATTTCATAGTTGATTTTAAACATGACAAAAATCTGTCTCACAGATAATGACATGTTCACAATCTTGGGAAAATAAAAAAGCTCGTACTGCAGTAACCTTGCCTTTTCATGACTGTTCAGATTGTGGATGTAGGTTGATACTGAGTGAAGTTTTAGTGGAATTTGTGAATCTATTACTACTATAATATTGTATATTGTATTAGGCTTTAGAAGTTTGGTTTGTCGAGATATTGACCAAATAACTCAGGTTAATAGTTCAGCTTGGACATATTGATGAACATCCAGAGGGCATTTAACCTGCTGTAACCAGTCGGGTCAGCCCATATAAATAAACCAGTAATAGAAACGCAGGAGTTACAGAATAGTTTCAAGAGCAGCTTAGGTAAGCTTTCCAGTTCTCTTATTGTTCAGCTCATGTTTTTAATGTGCACCTCCACCTTCAAGCACAGAGTTAGTTTCTGCAGCCCTGAGGCTGGAGAAATCTCGTGAGATGTCCAAGGAGTGAGAGGAATTTTGATGCCTTTACCAGCTCAAGTGCTGCTGAACAAAAGGAGTCCATGTCTACTCGGGCAGTAAAGGGGCTTCTTTTTGTAGCTGATGAGCTTACTATTTCTAGATCTCTAAATTTAATCTCTTTTGTAGGAGGAGTCTGTCTAACTGTCTTATTTCCTAAGGTATATGCATTCACAGAAGGATGTTTTCTAGTAATATTCCCTTTGACTTATTTGCTTAGCTAAGTGATAAAGATGCTAGTGTAAGAAAAAGCAATTTGTTTACAGCGGACAGATCATTGCTTATAAACGGCCAACCTGTCTTTTCTTTCAAGAAAAAAACCAGGAATTTTTAGTATGATCAATTGTGCAAGATGAGGAAAAGCATTCTACTCTAAATCAATGTAATAACTGTCTGAATGTTTCTCATTCATCTCTTCTGGAATTGCTCTTCCTCTTTACCTTAGCGATATCAGTCCTATCTTTGTCTACTACTCTCCCTATTTTTCCTCTCAGCTCTGGTCCAGCAGTGTGGACCACTCTGGTCCTAGTGGTGCAGACTTAACCTTTTATTGGTACTGACATTTCCATTCATCCCATTCTTCTTTTGCAAATTTATTTATTTTTTGTCTGAGCTCCATCCTTCTTGTTCTTATCCTTGCCCTCTATTCTGCAGTGTTTCTCAACGTTGACCTTCTTAATATGTATGAAATGTGTTGATTTCATTCCTAGAATATTCTTTATAGACTTGGATGCTTTTCAGCTGTGTTTCTTTCCTTTTTCTGCTGCTGCTTTTGAAATAATACTTGTTGTATCCTAGCATACAGTCAATGGTGTGTAAAAGTCAATACTCAGTGGGTACTGTGCATACATGGTAAGAAGCAGTCCTCATCCTGGAGAGTCTGAAATTCAAAGTATTTCTAGCTAACAAATCCTTTCTCCTGCTGTCTTCCTTTCCTCCTCTCCCCTTTTTCCTTCTCTCCATCTGCTCTCAGTTAGAAGGGAGGTGTAGAGAAGGACACAGGCACTTTCTTCCTCATTTCCCCATAATGCCCAACTCTCCCTTCATGGTCTTCCCAGACCCTTACCCATATGGCCTCCTCTGCCCCTACATTGCTGTGCTTTCTGCCCCGCAAGAGCTGAAAAAATTCTTAGACAACTCCTGTGTTGAACCAACACTCCTGGGGGACACCCTTTAGAGACCCACTGTGGCACTGACCCTGGCTTTGCTCACTGCCCTAGCTCAGACCCCAAACTGAGTTTTAGGCAAGACACCTCTGCTCTTCCCATGGCCAAATAATGCTCAGAGAGGAACATCTTTGGCCTCATTTGGGCCTTAAACTAACTGCAAGTCTGGGCTTTCAACCCTAACCCTCTACAATACGCTTTTAAAACTTAATAAAATGTGGAAGTTCTCTACATTCTTTTATATGTACCTGCAGTGTTTAGAAAAATCTTATTTTGCAAATAGAACAAATCCTGAAAAAAATTTTTTAATATTTGTTGTGTTTTTCCCTTTAACCACTTTCTGCGGTGACTAGTGCTCTTATTTTAGTTACGACTTGGACTGCTTTCTCTTACCCCCCACTGTCACAAGATGACATTTCTAATAAAACGCAGTATGTTTAAAATTTAAATTAGTAACTTTCAAAGACATTCCTTTCTGAGCTTTAATGCTTAGAAGGGATGATTTAGAATTTTGAAAAATATGCAAAGATAGAGAAACATCAACTATGTTTTTATGCATTATCTGTATTTAGATGTATTTTTTTTTAATTCTTTATCAACATTTCCTAGTTGTTATTTTCAGCACACATCCTTAATATTTTTTTTACTGATCTGTAATATTGAAACAGTGAGATTGGAGATTTCCTTGTTACACTTGAAATACAGCAATTTTGCTTGAATGTTAATCACATGAAATTCAGTGCTTGTTTTTGAGATTTAGGATGAGTTGTAGGATTTACTCTGTTAGAGTTATGTGAAAAGACTACAGTGTTTTGAATTAGTAATGTTGGCTAACTGTGCATTGTTTCTACCTGAGATTCACCTTTACAGATTTTAAATTAAAATTTTCTTAACCTGTTGAGGCAAACATTATAGTTTTATGTTAGATCAATAGATTAAAATGGAAAATGGAATGGTAGCATGGCAGAAAAAATATTTATAGCATTATAAAATACCAGGCTTATTTTTTTCTTTTTTAAGATCAATTCACATTCTTTGCTAATACTTAATCAGTCATACTGACACAGTGATTTACTTGGCATTACCTCTGATGCATTCCACTGAGGCTCTGATTCTTAAATTATTTGTCTTTGAACTCACCGTGACCTATATTCAGTCTTCTGTGGCTGATGAAAATTACTCCTTTACCTTTCACTGCTGATGAACCCAAGAAAATAAGTTTTCTAAAAAACCCAAGTTTTCTAACCCCCAAGAAAAGAAATATGCATTAATACTCTTAATAGCTGCATTAAGTTAGTCTTAAAGTATTAATGTTTGAGAACTTTTCCATCTTGTATACATAATGCTGTAGTGAAGAGTGGCAATCCAGGTGGCACAGGCGTGCATGACTTCCGAGCGCGGTGGTAAGCACAGCATGCCACTGCATCTCAGCTGTGGTAGGAAGGAGAATAGAGATGCCAGAGTTTGAAAAAGTGATCTCCATCTAACAGTGGTCTCTGTGGGAAACTGCCAGGAACAAAGAGAGCAAACCAAGCGTGTCACAACAGCAGTATGATAGACACAATCCAATTACTGTAATATTATGCAAGATAAATTGAACTGTTAACACTAATTTGGATTCTTGAACTTTCTAGTCTGTTATTTCCCCTTTGTCATCTTGGGTTTTTCCATTTAGAGAATGGACATTCTTTCTATTATACAAGAGGACTTTTTTCATCTCTCTACTTGCTTTTGCTGCCAGCTGCTGCATCTCATAGCTGAGAAAGAACAGGTGTGTGAAAAATACTGGGTTTGGCAAATATTCATTTTAATCATACATGTTTGTGTAATTTTTAATTAATTACCATATTTGCTGGAATCTCTGGCAGACATTTTCCACTGATTAAAAAAATAAACAAATAGAAATTAGGGCACAATTTGTATCCTGGAGCTTTTGTCCTCTGATGCCGTTATTGCCATGATTGAAGGTGTAGTGGTAGTGATGGAGGTGGTCTCATGAGCTTTCTGATGTGGTAGTGTGTCTTATGCACAGAAGGTGTAACAGGCTGTAATGAGAAATAAAAGGCAAGGAGATATGGACACACTGATTATCTTCTTATTGTTCACAGTGTAAAAAATCATTCTTGTAGAAATGTTAGTTCTTGAAACGCGTCTCCTCTCTCCAAATCGTGGCTCTGAAAATCCTATGCGTACCTGTCTCCCAAGTCCACACAATCAGGTTTAGCCATGTTGTACGGATTTGTGATGCACCTATCAGTCTTTGTGTTCCCCACCCAAAAAGCACTGTGAAGTCCTGTGTCCTGTTGGCTGCCTACTCTGTGGCACCACACAGTTCAGCAATGACAGCTAGCGTGTTAGAAGACCCTTTCACAAAGGCATCTGGTAAACGGTGTAGAGCAGAGACAAGCCTCCAGCAGCCCTAGGAACTGGTTCTTAGTCACAGGAGGTGGTGGGCACTCACTCGGAGTCCTTGCTCATCTGACAAAGAAGAGCTAGAAAAAACTCTTCTTAATGAGATTATCCAGAATGGAAGGAGAATCTAAACATCTTCCCTCTGAAAGGAAAAGATGGGGAGCTTTTTTGTGGGGTTTGTTTCTATCTCTAAGATCAACAGACTGATATGAAGAATTGGCCCAAAGGTAGCAAGAAGTGATCAGGAAACAGAAGAGGAATAACTGAAAATCAGCCAGCCCTTTAAAGATAAAGAAATTTATTGTGATAGAGTTCTCAAGACATTGAAACAAGCTGTCTGAAGGCTCTATACCTGCACGGAGAAGGAGCTAGGGAAGGTAACTGTGTGAGAAGTGAATGCACCACTTGCTTAAGTATGAGAAAACCCATGGTGCAGCCTTCTCCTCTAACCTGTACTCATTTGTTTTATTTAAAATCACTTTACTATTAATAGCTGCATCTCAGGACTAAGCTGCCTTCCCCTGTAAAATGCCCTAGCCTACATCATCTGTTGTCCCTTAAGCCTGTCTTATTTCTCTTTTTTCTGCATCATTGCCAAGCCTTCCACTTAGAAATTGGACCTATCTCAGAGAAATGGTTTCCCAAGTAATTTTTAAAGGGACAGTATGCATAACCTCAGACATCTCAGCTGTGGCTAAACAGAAAGAATATATACATTAAAGACCAAGCACCTTTCCTCATTGCCAAAAATCCTGTCTTCTGACTGATGTTGCAACTAAAAGTAAAAAACTCTCAGCAGATAGATGTTATCGAAAGATTTCTCATGTAGTTAGATTCTGTCGTATCACTAATGTTTATCTCCCAATAGCATGTGCCTCATGCTCTTCTTAGACGTAAAGGCATTATGTTTGTCATCTTTTCCTCTCTATATATAAACAGTACAAAACTGTAAAGACACCCTACAAGCTGGAACCTTCAACGGTTCAGCATGATCCTCTGGGACTGCTACTCTAGAGTAATTTGTAAAATGTAATATGGTTTCAGTACTTTATCAATAAGATACTTGACAATCTCTGTCTTTGTATCTGACTCTCATGAAATGTTAAACTCACTTTATTATTATATTTTCTCTATTGTTTCCTTTAATTAAATTGTAAAGCTGTCGTCTTTGTGTACTTGGCTCCCAGAGGGGGAATTATAGCTAGACAAACTATTACTGACAATATTGTCAGAAGAGAGATATGGAGATATTATGTTCACAGTAATAATAGCAAAGGAATTCCCAAAGCTGATCTTTAATGTGTATGCCATTCCCATTCAGACTGCAAGGCCCATAGCTCAATTCTTTCTTTTGGGTAAAGAGAATGACAGTACGAGTTAATGTGATCTGGTTTCTGGTTAATTTGATCTGGTGCTGAAGCAGCACCACACCTTCTCTAAATCAGCTTTATGGAAAACATAGGTGGTCTGCAACCTTCAGTGTGAGGCCATGCGAGGCTGGTATCAGGTGCTGGGCAAGTACACCTATCACTACTTCTGGTAACTGCTTGTTAATTGTTAGTTACTGTAACTGCTTGTTACCAGAAACAATGCACGTTTTTCATAAGGGAAGAAATCAAAAGTTATATTGAAAGAGGTAAGCTTTTCCTTAAAAAGAAAAAACAAAACTTCAGAAATCTTACTTCTGGGTAAGAGTTTGTCTGGGTATATCAAGCACTCTGAGGAAGCAGCGATATCCAAATAGATGCTGGGAACATGTGGAGTTATTTGTATGCAGCATATAGAAATTTAGTGCATGAAAACAGGACAGAACAGGATAAATATCCTCTCCACGTTTATATATTCCTCTGCTCAAAGTCTTGTTTTGGGCAAAAAGGGGAATGCATCAGGTACAGGAAGCCAAGAATTTATTAGTTTGTTTAAGATTATGATCAAAATACAACAGAGTGATTACAGCATTGTGTTAATTAAGTAATTTAACATTTAAAAGTTAGAAGAAAAAATCCCATGAATTATCTAACCTTTTTGTGTTTTGTCATTATCCTCAACCTGCTGCAGCTTTCGAGATCCAGAGGCTGCCTCAGGATCACAGCACTGTCAGCAACCTGCGGGTGCCCTGCGAGGAACAACGTGTTACTGATGCAGGTTTCTTCCTCCTCCTTTTTTCTGGGACAATCATGTTGATGTTCTCTCCTTTTCATAGATTTGGTCATTTCTGTGTTTTTCAAAACACTCTATACCTTACTCTTCATTGGGCTGCAGCTCCACATTCTACCTGGTTTTACTACATGTGAAATGTGATCAGTTGTTCCCTGTCCTTTCTCTTACCTCTAGGACTGGTTTCGTCCAGCTCCGAAGTGTGCGTTATTGCCAGTAACCAACCTCTGCTGAGCTGTTTGCAGCTGCAGGTCTCATCCTTTGGCTGCTGCACCTCTAAGGCCTCTGCCTCCTCCGCAGACCTGAGCTTCTTAATGCTGCAGCGTTATTTTGGTGTCTGAGATGATTCGTTGTACAGAGATAACTCTTTTATTCTTATCTGTATCAAAATTATTAGCAATGTGTATATTACTATATGCCATCACATGAAGTTAAGTAAAACTAAAATTAATTAGGTGATAACAACCTGCTCATTAGAAGCTTTAGCTGTCGTTACAGCTAAACCAAAGGCCTCAGCAAGCCAAGCCCAGGCAAAGCAAGCCTGGCAGTTCTTGAGACCTCAGTTGTTAATTGTTAGTTACTGTATGGGGCTACAATGTAGGTCTAAATGATGGTAGAATTTTGAGTAGTTTTCATTCATCACTGTTAATAGTCCTGGGCCCATAGATGAGATTTGAGAGCACGGTAGGATAGTCCTGCCTGGGGAAAGCTGCGAGCTGCACCCTGACCAAATGAGACTGATTTTCCTACCGCACTGCACACAGCAGTCTGCAGAGGTGCATTGCATCAATTGAGAAACAGCTAGCTTTGTTAAACAGAAACCAAATAAAGATTGAACACGAGCTGATATATTTTTTTAGTACAATACTTGATATCCCATCAAATAAGAAATTTGTGAATTATCCACATGTAATTCAGTTAGTAACTTATACAGAGAAAGAAGTACTGTATGAATTAAATGCTTATTTTTTCTGCAAAATTTCCAATTGTTCGTTTGAGCATCTAGAGGGTATTAGTATTTTCATTAACATGGAAATAGCAATTCCCAGCAAAGTTAGGGACAGTGCAGTAACAATGTTTAGAAATTGATTCCAGAAGAGTAGTCAGGCAAAATAATAGAAAGCTCAGATTTTGTTATCATGGATAGGTGTCCTAGTGCTTTTAACCACTATATATCTACATGAGCGAGTAGACTGATGAATAGAAAGAAAACATACTAGTCTTTTTCTTCTTTTGAGATATATTCTGAAAGATATTTACTAGCAGATAATGTTTTTCCAATTACTATCTGCAGTTAATTCAAGTAAGGTTTTTGGGATATGAAAACAAAATTACCTTTAATCAAGAATTTTCATATGTAATGAAAAATAATGCACAGGTAAGAGCCAACATAATATATTTCTAAATAATTTCTTCTAAGTATAAGCTAACCACCTAAATTAATGCATGAAGCCAGTTGCTAGATATGTTTCATCACTTTATTGTAATGCGTAATAAGCATAGGTTATGAAAAGTGTGATTTTGTAGCATGTAGTACGTCAGTTTCAATTTGCTTTAACTCAGTATTGTAAATCATTCCTCTTTGTAGCTTAAGTAATGAACTTAAATTAATATTAGAGACTTTTAAAATACATTTACATCAATAGTTGTATTTTAGCAACATTATAACTTGCAGCAGCTTTTAATTACTGTGCTTGGGGATGTGTTTGCCTGAATAAAATAGATCCTTATAATATCCATAGTAAGTTGTTTAATACTTGGACTGTTGGTTGAATCACTGATGAGGGGCATAGCATGTTCTCTAAGGTAATTGGTTGATGAATCTGCAGTCTAAATTTATACAATTTGATTAGTTCCACTGGCAGATAATTGGTAATTAGATGGTACACAAAATGTCATTTTCTTCTATGCTTCATTTTTCAATCTTATTTCCCAAATAGCATTTGTTGGAATATAAAATCATAGGCTAACATGAAATCAGCTTTATATCCTAGATAATGCCATGGAGTAGAGAATTTGGATTGATTGATGTAATTTTGTATACTGATGGTAACAATTAATTTATTTCTTTTAAAGAAAATACGATTTAGGTTTCTTTTCCACCATAACATTTTAAAGACAGATCATCTAAAATGCAAACCTTTTATCTTGCAGGAATAAAGCATGCAATGACACTGCCTATGTTGTTTGTCATGTTCAATTTTTGTTTTTTTATTAAAAAACTGTTCTCTTTTTAAGGTTTTCGCGATGGATTATTTTGACAGATATGAAAATCTTATTGAAAGTTTGAGATATCCATTACTGGTTATTTATAAGACAAATGACTGTAAAATTTGCTTATTAACATAGCAGAGCAGTGGTGCATGTCCCATTATTTCAACAGGATAAGACATCAATTTCATTAATTTGGAGACCAGCAGTAACTAGACAAGCCAAAAGTTGTCTTTAGACTGTTTAGCTTCTTGATTTCTTACTGAATGCTATTCAAAGCTGTGGCTTCCATTCAAGGATGAAAACCAAGGAAAGGAAATATTGCTTAGTAAGGGAGACTAAAACCCTAGATTCTGAGCCTGGCTTCAGAAGTGTGCTAGCGAGCAATTCATTTCGGGGGGGGGGGCGAAGCAGAATTGAAAAAAAAAAAAAAAAAAAAGAAATAATCTGATAGAGAAAAGCATAAAGTGAAATGAGTGTGGAAAAAGTTACGTGTTTTGGGCTGTACTCAAATTTTAAAAGCAACAAAGCCCAAGTAGAGGGGAAGGTATACTAAGTTCTTAAATTCCCTAGTGTTTCTTTGGCAATGTATACTTGACTAGGTTCATTTAAACTCTCTGCCTCCACTTCACTCATAATTAAATAGCAACAAAGGGAAACAGAGAGTTTGAATCTGCAAATTCTTGCGCTACACATATTCACCTGTGTGCTAACACTTCATAAATCATTACCCCATGAGGATGGTAGTACTCTGAACCCATTTGGAGCAGACATAAATTACTTTGCAAAGTTAAAGTCAGTGGAGAAGTAGGCTATATTAAGCTTATATATTTTTTCTGGTTCAATTAATATTTGTAAAGTTCAAACTCCATAGAGCTGAGGAAAAGCTCCAGTAAGGATCTGCACATCTTTATATGGATTGTGTATAAACCTATTTGTAAAGCATAGTTATTGCCATGAAGATCGCAGGGCATCCTGCTCTTCTGTGGTTTTTACTGGGACAGATCAGAAGTAGCTCTGAGTTACCCAAAGTAACTGTAAGCAAAAGGAATGAAAAGCAGGGTAAAGTGAGAAGCCAGCCTGCAGCCTAACCTAAAGCAAGTCATAAGTGAGTGCAAAAATAAACCAAAAGCGTGTGATGTTAGCTCTGAAATGAGTATGTGATTCAAAGCACTTGCTGTGTACGTGGCGTTTAGATTTAAATCTTCTTTGTAGTTTAATGTGTACCCCAATGGATTTTAAATAGCGCTGGTCTCCGTTGGGTGCTTGCCTAGCCAGTGCGGCTTGACTGCCTCAGGGTGTATCCACTCCTCCTGCCACATGCTTCCTCTCCTTTGAACCATTTCTGGCACACACTACCCCTCTTATTGAATCTGTTTAGTTCACTAATCTGACAAATGGGTTTCTAATTGCTCACTGACTCGAAGAGAGGTTAAAAGAGTGTCAGAGTCAGCATTTCACCCAAAGAGAAGCTATTTTGTGCAGAATGAAGGAGATGGGGCTCCAACAGAGGATGATTCCCATACAGAAGCAAAGAGAGACAAAGATCAGACTCTACTGGGCCTTTTGTTGTTGAAGTGGAGGAGGGCAGAGGAAAGACTTGCTGCTTGGTGCTGACTGAATAAAATGGAAACTGACTCCATTGCTACTTCTGCAAAGCAAGATTTCCTACCTGACCTGGCAGATTTGCTCTAAAATGCCTGTTGGTACATACTTTGCCTTGTGTCTGGAAAAAGTGGCTGTGTCACAGCCCCAAGTGCCACCAGAGGCACTTGCTGCTTAGTTTCCTGTTTTAAACCATCTCCTGCCTGTTTGCAGAGTACAGTGCTTTACTGTCAAGAAGCTTAGGAGGAGGAGCAAATCGGTGGAATTTGGGCGATCTTTGTGAATACAAAGGCCGGGCAATATCAAGTCTAAATGAATGCTCTGAAAATCTGTAGAAAGTGTGAATGTTCCCAACCTTTTAATAGTGTTTGGGTTTTTTTTTGTAGAATTCTAATAAAACTGGCTTTAGTGCTGGTGGAAACACTCACCAGCCGCATGATGCCTGGCAGCCTTCTGAGGCTTCTCACTCTTTCTCACATACAGCTCAGTGCTGAAATGAGCAGTGTCTGAATGTCAGCTACATGACCTACCTAGCCAGCAACTTTGCTAGTATTTAAAGGCAAGTGCTTTTCACTTTGGGTTGTCTTCTTACTAAAAGTTGGAAAATTTCTGAAGTTGTCACAGTGAATAATGACAAGATGATGTAGTTTGTCCAGCGGGCATTTAAATGCACTTTCTTACATGTCTTTTATCATTGCTTGTGGGTACTAGTACATTGTGTTCATGGTTAGTAACTGATCTTACAAGATGCTCAGCAATACACACCCATGTATTTGAAAGGAAGAACCAAGCCTTAAACAATTTTTGGCTTGCTAAAATCCTCAGAAACAATTGATACAGTGCTTTTTCCTTCGTAGAGTTTCAAGGAAAGAATGAGCATTGCTTGACTGTATTAGACTCTCAAAATATAAACAGTATTAAATAAATTCTTCAATGTATTAGTATTGTATTGATTAAAATCAAAGATCTATCCTGCACAGTATAAAGCAAGTGGTTTTAAAACATTTGTCAGTCTCTGAATAAAAAAAATTATGACATCCAGCAGAAAATCTGATAGCTGAAAGCACATTTAAATGCCAGGGTTTTATTTCTTTTAAACAAAAAAATAAAAAAATAAACTTCCGCTGCCATTATAGCAATCTTCTAAGATACCAAATTGATGTGAATCACTAACCTAATTACTGTAAAGTCAGAGCACTGTTTAAATGCATAGAAACTTTTATTTTCCATGTCTAGCTAGTTCTCTAGTAATTACTGAGATTTGGCAATGCTTCTTGTGTAAGCACTGACCGTAAGTTATACTTAGACCGAATACGTTTGGAAGATAGAGGCAGGGCATCTGACACTTTTCACTTACTGATTCTGCTGTCGTTAGTGTGTAAAGTCAGTGGCAAAGTGAGAAGAGTTAAATCCTTCCTACACTGGGAGCTTCTTCCTCTCCTTGCACACCTACACCATAGCCTCTCAGCACAAAGTGGCATCTGCCAGCACCCGCAAGCAGCCACTAACCCTATAGAGTTCTGTGTTTTTTTTAATACTCACAAGTCTTGATCTACAGCTGCCAGATCAAGTAGGTAAAGAATTAAAAGAGTCACTGAACAAAGCAGCATGATAGATGCTCGTTAACTCTTCAATCATTATCAAATGAATGTATCCATGTAGATGGCTCTCCTGGCAAGAGGGCTCTGTAGCAAATTAATATGCCAATGTCTGACCTGCTCAGATCAGCCCAGCTTCTTTTATCTTAATCTTTTCTTTTGAGTACTCAGTGCCATTAAGAATCTAGCCATAATTATGCCAGGCTCCTTTTATTAATCTAAATTAAGATATTCATTTTAGTTTTTAAACTTATCTTTGTAATAAGCTTACAGTGAAGATGCTACTAAGTGTTATTAGTCTATCCTTGGTCTGAAATTATCTATGAAGTTGAAGATACTCTGATTTTATGAGGTGGGATTTTCACTTGAAGGAAAACATAGGGTTAGTGTTGTTTGAAGAAATAACTGGTTTCATACAGTTCAAGAGCATTATATCTCTGTTGTATACATCAGTGCTTTCAAGATTATGCATTTAATCTTCGGGTTGGCATTGTCTTGAAGTTTAAATACTACGTTACAACATTCATATGTTTGTCTCCTCATATACAAAAGTTTTTATTAACCTTTGAGTGCTCAATTGTCTACTAATTATCCATTAAAAGCTGTTTTATATACAAGCTGTTTAAGTCATGTTTTGTAGCAATAATGTGGAATTTTATTTTTAGTAATGTATTTGACCTTTTTCTTGAACTGTAGCTTGCTTTTTTTTTTTCTTTCCCATAGTAATTTTTAGATTGTCTTTGGTTGGAACATTCCAATGCACAAATTTTCAATTGACTGTTGCATTTAAACCAAATAGAATTATTTGCTACCTAGGAGACTGCACTACTTCAGTTTTAATCATAGAATCACAGAGTTGGAAGGGACCTTAAAGATCCTCTAGTTCTGACCCTCCTGCCATGGGCAGGGACACCTTCCACTAGATGAGGTTGCTCAAAGCCTCATCCAACCTGGCCTTGAACACTTCCAGCTTATGGAGCATCCACAACTTCTCTGGGCAACCTGTTCCTGTGTTTCACCACCCTCATTGTAAAAGGTTTCTTCCTTAAATCTGATCTAAATCTCCCCTCTTTCAGTTTAAAGCCATTACCCCTTGTCCTATCACTACACGCCCTTGTAAAAAGTCCCTCTCCAGCTTTCCTGTAGGCCCTCTTTAGATACTGGAAGGCTGCAATAAGATCACCCTGGAGCTTTCTCTTCTCCAGGCTGAACAGCCCCAACTCTCTCAGCCTGTCTTCACAGGAGAAGTGCTCCAGCTCTTGGATCATCTTCGTGACCCTGCTCTGGACTCGCTCCAACAGCTCCTTGTCCTTCGTGTGTTGAGGACTCCAGAGCTGAATGCAGTACTCAAGGTACTTAATAATTTTAAGAAATTTTGCCTTTACATAGGTTTTAATTTCCGTCTTTTTGTTGTTGATGGAAGTCTTCTTTAATTACCCTTTTATTGGAATTTGAATGGAAATTCAGATTATGCAATTATTTTGTGTTTTGTTTTATTAGTTACAAAAGTATAGATGTCTTCATAGAATTAAGTTTAATGAAATTTAAGGAATTTATGTCAAGACTGATTCATTATGCAGGAGTTGTATTGCACGGTTAAAATGCTGAGCTACTCAGATCGGAGCTATAGAACTAATAGATCTCATCCTCCAAATCTTTCATTTTTAATTAGATTATTAGAAATGAGAAAAATAAGGTTTGTCCTTTACCTCTTCTTTTTTTTCTTGAATAAACTAAGTATTAATTGAAGCAGCTAAACTTGCTGTACCTTCAGGAGGGACAGTGTTTTTAATCAAATCTTACAGGTGTGAAGGTGTTGGCAAGTTTCTAGTTCTCACCATTGTTGCTGAATTTAGATGATTTTGAATGCTAGAACATGACTGTAAAAGTCCATCAAGCTTCTGGTGTTGTAAGAATGCATTTCAATATAAATACAATGTGTCGAAAGAACCCGAGAATTCTCTGTGTGTTCAGAAACCAGAAGTTCCTCTTTATGCTTAGAAACAAAAGGAAATTTAGATGGTGGTGTTTGTAAAAAGTCACTGGTTTATATTTTTCTTACAGTTTTAGGGAGCCTGGTTTTGTGTGTATGTTTTTACGTGTGCTTCACAATGGCAGAACTATACTTCAAGAGTCTGGAAATAAGTACTCAGAGTAAGTGCAGGGGTTTGGCAACTAACTAACATGTCTATACTGACCAAAACATAGGGTGGAGAAGGAAAGTCTTTCTCATAGAGGAACGGATGTTCTAACACAAGTTTAGTCTCTGTCCCCTGCTTTCTACTTCTCTGTCCTGGCTCCTGTTAACAAAACTAGTACTAACGCTACAAACTCCAGAGGTGTTATTCCTCTTTATAAAATGCAGTAGGGTTTTCATCATAGAAAAGCAGAGTCAATAGGGATAGATGGAAGGTGGTTGTTCGCTTTATGATGTGTTTTCTTCTTTTTAGAGGAAAAAAAAATAGATATTGCCTTTATGGTCACTACCGTAAATAAAAAAGAGAAGTAGTGATGTCTGTGACTTTTGCTGTTCTTCATATAGAAAACTATATTTTTGATTCAACAGACAGCCGTATCCATTTGGAGACCACGCAGAACCAATGCCCTAACACAATTTCATGTTTCAAATGGCAAAGTTAATGTGGCACAGGCCACATGGAGCAACTGCATACCACAGGTTATGTTTTCTTGGTTTGAGGGGAAAGGGGAGTGAATGATTGGGGTGGAAGGAGGCAGTGCAAAATTTCAGTCTGGCACTTGAAAACCAGGCAAACTTCTCAAGCCTGATGCCTGTTTATGTTCTGTGACTTACTGTGGGAACCATGGCTGGATTGATTTCATTCCCCTTCAGGGCTGTACAGAAGGAGTTTACCCCAGTTAGTGTCCTACTCTGGTGATGTTCAGTGAAGTAGAGGAGGATGAAGAACAGAGTAAATTGTTTTTGACTGTCCGAAAAGTAGTGGATTCTGTCCTGGAGGAAGTTGCGGTTGTATAAAGAGCTTGGACTATCTCTGAAATATAGACTAAGTACAGCAGCCAGTAGGTCATTACAAAGGTTGCAAACAACATATTCGCGTCCTGATTTAGAGTCATGCTAAGAAAACACTCTTAGCCAGAATATTGAAGGAAAATATCTTTGAAGACTCTTTTATCATTACTGTACTTTTGTAATACATAATTAGAGATTATTTCTTTTTTTTTCATTTTTGCCTCTTATCTCTTTGATCTTTTATCCCTTAAACTACTCTCTTAACTTTTGTATATGCAAAAGTTTGTGTGCCCTTATACCAAATTGTAAGGATTTTTGTTGGAGGCGAATCCTGGATCCCTTAGATTTTAAGAAAGTCAGGAATTATACATTGGTTTTGCCTAGCCTGGCATGTCAGGAGTCACACCAGAAGCGCATGACTTAGTGTTTCAATCCACACTGCATGTTCACAGTGCCTGCTGCTCTGATGGCAGTAGCACATCATTTGATATCTATCACTGTGGGCTCTGATGTTGCAGCTGTAACTGGCTGCATGTCTCTGGTATATGCAACTCGCTAGAGAATGTGGTCATAAGTATTATAATAGGGTAGTTTGCTATGAATCCATCATATGGTTTGCAGTCACCCTTACTGTTAACTTCCATTGCCGTAAGCATTTGGAAGCAGTCAAATGTCTGGCAGTGCACAGATGTTACTCAGTTAACAGTATTTTGCTTGCATGCTGAGGAGGTTTTTTTGTATTCTCTTCGAATATATAATATGCAATAGCATGTGATACAGACATCCTTATAATTTAGATATGCTAGCGAGTGATTTGTTTTTTGAGGTAAGCAGTTTTCTCATTTACAAAGTCAGGAAAGGACATGGTGTGTCTTTTGTGTAAATGAGTGCAACTGTTGTGACATTAACTGTGTTTCGTCTTAGTATATTTCATTATTTGGGAGTTTAGAATATCACAACCATACAGTATCTGGTAGGTCCACTGGCCTTTGCCCAAAGGAATCTCCATTGAGTGGAGGGTATGCTAATATCCTGCATCAGTAGGGAGCTGTACTTCCCATTCAGGTTCTTTATGCTGTTTCCATTGTGTCAATTCAATATATTGTACTGGTATGAGAAAAAATGATTTTTTCAAAATGTTGCTGTATCTCCCCCACCACCCAAAAAAAAAAATGTTATTTTGTTTTTTTAATGACTCTTTCCCTTTGAACTACTTTAAAGCATGAGATTTGTTAGTCTTTGTCTTAACACAAAAAAGTTATTTTAAACAAGCTGAGCTGAGCCTCCATACCTTCTTTTCAAGTTTAAATTAGGTAGGGAGTCATTCCTCAGGGCTCTCAATGTTTATTTCTCTGACTCTTAGAGTATTTAATGTTCAGGCCTCTCCTAGAAAAACTGTGTTTCAGCACTGAGTGTCATCAAAAGCAAAACTGCAAAAACGTAATCGGTATTATGGTGGTTAGAGACTGTGGAAAAATCCTAAATCTTCTGTTCCAAAACTATGAACTTGTATTTATTAAGGCAAAGGAAATTAGCTCTCAGTAGGATTTCTCTCTCCAACTGTTTGAAAAGTCCGGTTTTAGAAAGCCTCTTAGAAATGATCTATCCTGATACAGAGAGTGAATCAAGTCATTTTATAATAAATCTAAGATGTGGTAGAGGTTTTCTTTCCCTATGTTTTCTTTCCCTCTGCTTAGAGCAGAAAAATAAGAAGTGCAATACTCAGCTGTGGTCATACCCCTGAAGTCATACAAAGGTTGTAACAGGGAAATCTGAGCCCCACAGCTAGGTTATCCTTCGTTACAGATCTTTCCTAACTTCCCTACGAGCTCACTCATGTTTCACTTTCTCCAGGTGAAGTTCATGTTGACTTGTATACTTGCGGCATGAGTCTCTTTCTCCCTTCTTTTTGAAAGGAAATTGAAGCGTCTTTCAAAAAAGCTGTATCCGTGCACTTCACCTCTAGCTGAAGGTACGTTTTGTGCCATCCTATTTTAAATTAGGCTTCAGTTTAAAATGAAGGCATCTTGCTTCATCTTAAGTGCAGAATGTTTAGGTGAGCAAGATTCCTTTCTACTGGCATGGAGGGGTGAGCCGATGAACGGCAGATACCTTTTATGTAAAGGTGTTACAGCACTGTCTCCCTGTGAAAGCATTATTTTAGGCAGTAGCTTTAAAATTTTAGCAGTGGGTGTTGACTGCATTTCTCGCATTCTTCAAAAAGACTACCAGCCAGCAAATGACGTGACAAAGAAACAGCAGCTGCTCAAGGTGTCCTGCTGTTTCAGCAGTTCAGGCTGCTGGGACTGATTTCCTAGGACAGTTTTCAGAGGGACACTCCAGGACATTATCTCTCTAACAGCTTCTCTTCTTATTAATTTAGTGCTTTAGAAAGTGAGAATATGGTAGGGTTTCTTTCCCCAGCCCAGAGTAAACCTCATGTAAACAGGCTCACCAGCAAGTCTCCTTAGCTGAGGGATGTCTTAGGTACAGCGCTGTTCCTGGCATTTCTGACAGTGACTCTTGTCTTCACGCAGACTGCTGGTAGAGCTGAAGCATAGTGGGCAGAGAGGACTGTTGGTACACAAATGTGAAACTGGAATTCTGCAAAACAAGAAAAAAACTGGTTCTGATAAAGTAGGAAGTGTTATCCTGTCGCTATTTGTAGATGTTTCAGTTCTCCCATCAGTTAAGACTGGAGTGGCAAAGATCCGCTGTACGGTAAAACCAGTCCTACAGAGAAAGGTGATTGATCAGATGACGCATTCTTCCATTGCTAATGTGTTTTATCCAAATGCGATTCACTGTATTTCTTACAGTGTAAACAGTCAGATCTCAATGGAGAATATGATGCAGCCGGCCCCCATATACATACTCTGGAAACGGCTTGGCCCAAGGAGTGAGAGTATACCAACTGTAAAACACATGAGTTTTGTCTTTCTAAACTACTTTGGGACTTAACATTGTCAGATTTTTTGAAATTGTGTTTCTTGCTGGATAGAGGTGGATTAAAAATGAAGGAGAAAAGATTTTTCTGGGAGTGCGATTAGTTTACTTTTTTGTCTTTCCATCTTTCCATTCTTGTGACTGAAGTATATTGGTCTTCAAAGGATATGGGAAATGGTTCAACTTGAGATATAATTGGAATGTAAGGCAGAACAAATCCTTAAAGGTGTGTGCTCTTTATTTCTTTAGAGGAGGAGTGTACAGAAAGAGATGGTGACTAGTCAAGTTCATGGAAGAAAAATCCACTGAGGGACACAAAGATACAACCTGTGCCTCAAGAGAACTGTATTGCTAAAGGATGAGAGAATTTGAACAAAATATCACTACACACTTGCCTTTCCTGATAATGTGCTTCTGGCTACTGTCAGAGAAAGGATACAGGCTATATGGAGTTTTGTTCTGACCCAGCACAGCTGGTTTTATGTTCCTGTTTGATTTCATTTCATTTAATTTCATCCCATATGCTGTGAGTAAGATTGTATACTTTGAAGAATGTATTTTTGAAGAGCTCAAGAGCTCCTCACAGGAAAATTTTCTTGTTTAAGAATTATCATATACAGATAGTCCTTTATTCACTTCCAGGTCTTCAAGAACGTTAGCAATTGATTAAGAATTTTAATCAGAGGAGCATATTGATGGCTTTTTAAAACTCCTGAATTTTAATGTACTTTAGTAATGGATGGTACCAGTTAATTACATAGAAGAGGATTCAGATTATGGTAAATAAAGGAGGTAGTCTGGTAGATAATTCCCTAATCTGGGGTTATAGTAGGGATTTGGGATTAATCTCTTGTCTAAAACAGTTTACATAATAAAAATTTGAGGGAGTAGTGTGGTGTATGATAGAAGAAACTTATTCTGGGGAGGATAAACAGAGCCTGAACTACGTCATACATGGCACACCATAATGGTATGTGCAAACACAGTACTGTGTGATTTGCTACTCCTTCAGACTTCTTACATAATAGTTGCACCAATAAGAAAACACTAAAACACCGTCCCACAAACTTAGAGGTTAATATGAACTTGTCTCATCATTTTTATTACCCTCCTGAAAGTAAGGTGTTCTCACTGTAAAGGTACAGTATCTTCTTCTTTAACCTGACTGAATTTGATCAGAACTTTTCCAAATATAGTCTATCTTTGGGGAAAAAAAAATACATATAAAGAATTGGCATCACACAGATATTTTAAGTGCTCTATGTTTTTATTTACAGCTTTGATGGCATAGAGAATTGCTTACTAGATTTCCAGATGGTACCAAGCTGGGAGGGGATCCAAGCACTTTCCAGGACAGAATTGCAATTCAAAGCATTTTTGACGAATTGAAAAAGGCTCTGATATGAAAAGCTATGTTTGGTTAAGGAGAATTCCAAGTACTACTCTTAGGGGAGGAAATTCATTTGTAAAAGTTAGAGAATGACCCATTAGGTAGCAATATTGCTATCATAAACCTAGTGTTTTTTAAGTCCCCCTCTGCAAATCATAAACTGAACATGAATCAGGAATGTTCTGCCATTGTGGAAACAGGCAGGCCTCATCCTGGCATGTGAAAGCAGGAGTGTATTCAGAAATAAGAAGTAATCCTTCTGCTCCACTCAGTGTTAGTGAAGCCTCTGTTGGAGTCCTTTTGCCACTTTTTGACATAAACTTCAAGAAATGTAGAGACCAACTGGGGAGAATCGAGTGATGCGGAGAAGGAAAGATCTAATGTTTAGAAAATGTAACTTATGAAAAAGAAATGGAAGGTTATTGTGAGTGCTAAAAATAGAGAAGAGAGGACTTGAGACATGGTAGATCTTCAAATGTTTTAAAGAAAACTGAAGAGAAAGGCACTTCCCCCCCCCCCCCACCTCCCAAGGACAGTTGAGCTTCTGTTGCAGAAAGTGAGATTTATATAAAGCCTTAATAAAAACTTCCGAAAGTAAGGACAGTGGGAGATACTCTCTCGTACAAGTTTCATAGAATTCATTGAAATCTCCATCACTAAGGGCTTTTATGAACAAGATAATCTTCTGCCAAAAATGGGTTAAGTATTTTTAATCCTTTGTTGTGATACAAGTCTGAGAGTAGAGGGCTGCTTGGAGTCTCTTCTGACTATTTCTTCTTTTATTTTCTGCAAGTATTACCTATACAATAGCAAAATGCTTAGGATTAAGCATTTTTCTCTCTGAAAAGGTATAGATTTCTTTTTTATAAACTTTTTTGCAATTATAAAAAAAAAACCCATGGGTTACACTATCAAATTTGACATAGTTTGCAAAAGTACATGTACTTTGCTGAAGGACAATGCAATTTAGGCTTCTACCATACACATGCTTTTGTGAATTCTGCCCTTAGTGAGATATATATATATTAAAAATATGCAAAGTAAATGTGTTTAATCAGTATTCATAGAGTCTTTCCCAAGGAAAAGGTTACTTTAGGTGCTACCATGCTACAAGTGCTACTCTTGAGAAAAGGAGCAATAAACAGGTTCAAATGTTTTATAGTGCAGCATGGAATAAATACCTTAGCATTTGAACTGATTTAAATAGTCTTGAAACTAGCAATTTTGCTGCTTAAAAAATATGTTTCTGTAAATCCACAGCTACTAATAAGACATCAAATTCTTGAGCATCTGTGTCAGCAGTAGGATTTTCATCTTTCTGTATAAGGTGAGGGGGGTGGCAAAAAAGCTATTCAGGGACTGAAATTCAGTGCAAGTGTAGACCTAGACAATACTGCAATACATAGTTTGCAAGAACTAGAGGCAGCATTAAAATGTCAATTAAAGCTGCTAACACTCTTGTCATGGAATGAGAGTGTGGCAGGTCACTTTGTCAGGCATTCTTGCATTGTACATGTATTGGGCATGAATACAAGATATTACAGTCATGCTTTTCCAATGCGAACCGTTTAAAAGTTTGATGAAAGGAGAAGAAAAGCCAAGTAGGCAATATCACCAAATACTCTGTCCATCCCCTCCAGCTGTTTCCTAGGGTCCAAAGAAAGCTATTCAGTTGGAAAATATGCCCTCCAAATTACTGACTATGAGATTTTCTGTTCAATCATTGTTTTAATGTTTAACACAAGAACTGTGGAAAAAAGATGGTCTGTCTTTTTGAGGTCCCACTGTCGTTTTTGTACTTTTTTGTTGGCATAAAGATTGGAATATATTTTCAGACCAACCTGCAAGCGTGTCTTTATGGATATACAGAAGGATAAGAGCCTGTTGGGCACAATGCTTGCTACAGAGCATTTACCTGAATCTTCAATAGTTACAGCGTTTTTTTCATTGAGCTGTTTCCAGTGTTGGCAGAAGTTATTCTTGAGGGAAAAATCTAAGCATCAACAAAATGTGTTTCTGGTTAGATAATAAAACCTTGGTGGAGTTGATCAGTTGGCAGTCTTCCAAATCAGAACCTGACATGCACCTGCTTCATTTATTTGTTTTATGCAGCTTCTCATTTTACATACTGTAATGTTCAGGGAAAGCAATCAGATTCTACTAATCAAATTGCTAACACTTTCTTTATTTAGTTCAAGAAACTGCAGACAGTAATGCCGGGCTGCAGTTAGAATGCAGAGATTCTCTCCAGAGGATTGGAATATAATTAGAAATATGCCAAATTTCTTCAATAGAAATTCTCTGAAACAGAAGTCTGAATGTTTTTGGTAGCTAAAATTACTCTGTAGGGATGGTTGAATATTAAAATACAGCGAAGTTGAGATATTAAAAGACAAAAACAGACCTACTACAACTTCAGTTTGATCTTTCATGTTATTCACATGGATAAAAATTAAAAATTTTAAAACCCTAAACCCCCAAATATATAGAAAACTCAGGCTTAAAAACTAAAATGTTGTTTAGACCAGCTTAAAATACATACCCTATTTATCTCATGTTTCTCCTGAAATCTTTTATCATATAGTCATGTTCTGCCTACAGAAAAACTTGCATGTTTTTTTGAATCCAGAAGTCTTTCTAGTAATTCTATTTGAACTCATTATTGTTTATGTTGTTATTTGGAGTGACCTGAATCAATAGAATATTAGTGAAGAAAAAAATACATGATCTATGAAATAATAAAATTCTGATTGTACTCAGTCAAACAATGTAGGATATATTATTTAAAAAAAATAAGAATCAAGCAACAGAGCTTCATAGCATGGCTAATTAATTCATGCAGCATTTATTTCCACCCTTTTGTCTCTTCCCAGACTTCTCAAATGAATCTGTCCAGTAATGGTAGTGGAAATCATGGTTGAATTCCAGTTCACCTACTAACAGGGATTTCAGGTAATAGCTTTTATGTATGTAGGCAGGTATGTGTAATATATATGGAAGTACTTATCTATCTAGGATATTCCTGACTCTCATGATAATCCTGGTATATTGCTGAAGATATCCTTTGCTTAAATTTGTGGATTTCACAAGTTTGATTCAATTATCTCTGATAGTACCTGAAAAAGTATTCTGTCCAGCTTCAAATTCTAGTTGATTTTCCTTTCTAATTAACCTTTGTTCCCTGCTTCATAGCCATACTTTTTAGTTGTTTAATTGCTTGTAAACCAGTGACATTTTTGACTTAGCACTCAACTATGTCCCAAAATACATTGTTGAGTTTGGAGGCCAGGGTGGGAATTGAGAAGTGATTTTCTGTGCAGCTCTGAACTGCAGCTGCCCGCCTGCTGACAGGTACGGAAGTCACTGTCAACAAAATTTAAAGTTGCTGTCATGTTTACACAGTTACATAGAAAAGGTTGAGAGAGGATTGTGATTTTGTTGAAATTAAGTACCAACAGTTACTGGACCATGGCAGTGTGTATTGGTTATGATTAGTGTTTGACATCTGCATGTTTTTGAAATACTTTAACCGCTTGTCAGATGAAAAGTGCACTGCAATACGTTTCTAATCGTGGGGTTTCTTTCAGTGTTTTGAGGTTTCTAGTGTTGAGACTGAGCTATTAAAATTATTTAAGTATTTAGTTTTGAACACTTAGAAGGATTTTCAAATACATCTGAGCAGAGCTGGGAATTAGATATTTCAATGTTAAAAATCCCACTAGATTAAACAAATTTTTAAACTATTAAATAATCTCCCTTGGCATTGTGGTTTCTGTTTTGATCTCCTGGTAAGTGGTGATGACTACTACCAATATGGATATGTTAAAGGAATTGTTTGCCTTTACGTATGAAAATTGTTAACAAAATTGAGAAATGTTTCAGAAACTCAAAGGATATTTTTACTTCTGAGAGGTATTGAGATAATAGGAACAAAGATTCAAAAATTTAAATACAATTTTTAGCAAAGTTTACATACATAAGTTCAAGAACAGAAAAGATGACACCAGTCTGATTGCAGATATTTTTTCTCTTTAGTTCTGTCTTTAAAGTATTTTGCCATTTTGTGAGATTTCTTATCAAAACCTACACCTACCTTTGCCATTAATTTTGTTGACAATTTTATCTTGATGCACGTCCTATATGGCCAACTCATACATGAAAAGTTTAACAAAGATATTTTTCATTGAAGTTTAATGACAAATATTAAAAATATTGATCATGTCCCTTCAAAAAAACTTTACCAAGACACTTCAAAAAAAGAGCTGCTGGATGGAAGCGCTCCAATTCGAAGCTATGGCTGTGTGGCTGGGCTCCTTCAGGGCCCAGGATAGTATCTTCACATGGTAACCCAAAGTGTGAGTCAGAGCAGCACGTCCCGAGGTAGCCCAGCAACACCCTTCTGTGCTCCACTGCGCTGTGTAGACATAGTGAAGAAAACAACTTATGCAATACTTCTTTTTTTCTCTCTTAAATGAACAAACATTACACTGATATTTTTATGGAGTGGGTTTGATGATGCTGTCCCCATGGTAACTAGTTAGTTGGAGAATAAGATTAGGTGTGTGCATGTAACTGGATCAAAGTGTTTAACTGAAAGTTCTGGCAGTCTTTATCCGAAACAGAATTTGTAAGCTTATCAAATCAAGATTTCTGGAATGCAGTATACTGCATTGATAAGGCACTGGTTTGTCAGGTAAGCAAAAAAGCATCAACCCAACCCTGCCACAAGTCTTAAGTGCATCCTTCTTACTGAAACTAGCAATATCGATGTACACTAAGTAGACTAATTTTATGAACGTCAGACTGGCAACATTTTCTTTCTTGAAACCTCAACAGATATGAAGAGAAAGAAAGGAGCATACTAAGATAACGAAAAGGTAAGCCATATAGAATGCTGTTTTTAATGTCCTGTAATCTCCTTAAGTTATAGAAATGCAATTTCTTACACAGGAAGCATCTTTGCCTTATCAGAAAATGCAGTTGCCGCTGCTTGATGAAAGAAGCAATTACTCTCTACTTTTGGTAAAATCATGCTTTTAGGACTGCCTGAAGACTGAAAAGTTAAGGTTCTGTCATGTAGAACCACAGTTCAAACAAATGTGTCTCAGTTCTTAAACTACATGGAATGACTAATTTACCACTGCTAGTTTCATCATTTTAATGGCTATTAGCAAGTAGCAAATGTTCCTTAAAGCAGTTGTCAAAAAGCTTCCTTTAATACTATTTAAATCTTCCTCGTTCAGCTGAGCTATTAACAACAGGAAATTAAGACCTCAACCCTTCATTTTGTATGTGAGAAGTAGATAAATCTTACACTTCAGAGATTTCCTATGGAAACAAACAACGTTGGCCTTCCATGAGATGATGATCATGTTCTTTTGCCAAGATTTTTCAAATATCTAAAAATAGGGCAGAATTTGGGTGGGAATCCAACCAGATATGTTCAGATGGTGTTTGTTATATTGTCCAGTTTGACAGTACTAACAGAAGCAAGTTTTGGTTTTGGTTTTCTTAGATTCTTCAAGAAAATGCGTGGGGACTTTCATGATAAAAACCGAATAGAAACAAGATTATTTTTCATGTAATTTTGTGACTTTCCATTTTGTGAGGAATTTGGATTTCTTTCAGTATTTGAGAAAAATATGCCTAGACCCCTGTGCATCAGTCCTGGGGAGGCAGTTCTGGATAGCAGAGCCACAGTCCTATGTACTCAATTGTCTCTGTGACCCCCTTCTGCTTTTGTTCTTGTGTTCTAAACAGTGCTGGCGTTACAACAGCTTTTTGTTGATTTGCTATGTACGTACTCACATAATGCTAATTGTGTTTGATGGTTGCTGCCACATTTACTAAAGGGGGATTGAATGTGGATCTGAATACAGACACGTTTTGCTGCGCTCTGAATTTGTCAGAAATGTGTAAATGTCTTATGCCTGTTTTGAAATAAAATATAGCTGTTTGCGTTACAGGATTGTGGTTTTTGACTGTGATACCCTTGAGTTACAATCCTGTGTAGGTGGACGTTGCCCCTGCTGACTGCCATTTCAAAGTATCAGTGGATGTTGTAAGCTGTATACTGCAAGTCACGGCCCCTCACAGCTCTTTACGTGCCAGGTTGCACACTTTAAACATCTTGCTTTGTTTCTCCGTGTTTTCAGCATGCGTTGAGATTACTCTAAATCCAAATGCATATATCCAATTGGACTAGTTTGAAATCCAGATCCAAATTTTGCAATTACTGATTGAAACTGAGATTTTGATCCTGAATATATACTAATTCAAAAATATAGATTTTGAGATATTTTTGATAGATTCAAATATCAAATTTGCATATGATATGAACTTGCTTCTCTGCCAGGACTGTCCAGGTACTTTCTTGTGGGTTTTCTCCTATGGTAAAAATGGAGGACAAAATTAATTATGTCAGAAAACACTCTCTGTATACCTTCTATTGTTTTCATTTTAATGAAGCATCTTGATGTGTGCAGTTTTCTTCTGGATTTTTGAAGAGCTCTCATAAATATTCTATTTTAGTCACCTAGTAGATTTGAAATTTACCTCTATGCCTTACTAGGTGTCATAATCAGTTACCAGGTTAATCATCTATAGTAACATCACTGCCAATGAGTAATACTTTAAGGTTATATATCTGCAGTTGATGACCTTGCAGTCAAGGCATACTCAGGAGATGCATTCTGGCAGGGGGAAAATTTGTCTCCTTTACTGTTTTTGTGATTTTGCTGCTACTTTGTCTATTTTGTATTAATACTGATTTACATATCACTCCCCTGCATGTGGTATGATGTCAATGCTGGAAGATGAAACATGGCTTGTACTCTAGGTCATAAAGAATTCATTTTAAATTATTAGAAAAATATAAGTCATTTACAATAATTATTTTCACAGTGAAGTAATTATAACCCATCCTTCATTTACCTGTCAATGAAAATTATACGCATTAGTTACAATAGTAGTAACACTGCGTTGCTTACAGGGGTTGTTTTTTTTTTCCTGCAATATAATTTGTGTATGTATGATATGTTGAAGGAGATGTAATCTGAAGGTATGCTGTTTGCATATTAATGTTATGCAAAACATTAAGAATTAAATTAATAATTTATTGCAGCATTATTGTTCATAACTTTATGACGATGACAAAAAAGGCTTAGCATGCAAAAGAGTAAGGGCTAGAAGATGCAAAACCAGATAAAATATGAAAAACAGATAAAATAGTTGTGAACCAGCCATGTGTCTTGGGATACAGACATCAGGGAGCAATGTTAAGCACTTCATCATCCATGCCCTCCAGTGTGTGATGTTTCCGATTTCTTCTTTATTGATTTCAACTAAAGAAAATATAAAAGAGTATAGAGGTGACCCATTTTGTTGACAGATACACATGTTAGACTTGTACTCCCAGCAAATAGTTTAAACGTCAGGAATAATGACTCATAGGTAAGAGATAAAAGTGATTTCCTGTGATTTCTAAACCTAGTGAATCAGCAGGCAGAAGTTCAAGACACAGACTGCTTTCATAGTTTCCATTGTTTATCTTCTATTCAACAGACTGAAAATTTAACAGGGTATTGGGAATTGTAAAAAGAACACCATCCACCCAACTAACCAACCAACCAAAAAACTACGCACAAAAAAACACAACCCTAAACTACTAAAATTATTGAACTTTCATTGCTTTGGGAACATATTCTGTACTGTTAAGAAAACCAGTGACAAACTACCCCTCTTCAACCTTGTGTGATTTTATAAGCCTGATCGTTTCATAAGTTTGAAACTGATGTCCTGCACAATATGTGATTATTTTATAAAAATGAAAATTGAGCATAAAATGTACTATTTAGATGTGCTGGTACACTACATCTACTTTTTCTTGGGTCGTATGCTTCCAGGACTGTGGTGAATTTCAGCCAAGGACACTAGTAAAGAATTTTTGGTTGCATTCCATATACAGTCAGTATCACATCTTTCCACACTGCAGTTATAAAACATCAGTGGCAGTTGTTTGGCATGTACGTGTAATATTGTCCATGAGGGAAATAGTTCTTAGATTTGTCTCACATGGTGAAAATGAAAAAACAGTGAAGTAAAAATATAGCATCTGAAACTGTGAAGAGCTCTTGCCCAGTGATATTAGTATCATTCAGTTTGATGCATAAAACAGTCATGCCCTACTTTCACATGGCTTCCATTGTTTACTTAGAAAAATACTCTTTTCAGGTTAAGTTATAGCTTTTGAAATGCATGAAATCCCCTTTCTTTTATGCTCAGCTTGTCAGTTTTCCAAACTACTTACTAAGGAGGTGCGAATTGTGGAAGAAGGAATTCCTAGCTTTTCAAGGAAAAAAATCATAGAATGGTTATAGTTGGAAGGGACCTCAAAGATCGTCTAGTTCCAACCCCCCTGCCATGGGCAGAGACACCTTCCACTAGATCAGGTTGCTCAAAGCCTCATCCAACCTGGCCTTGAACACTTCTAATCTGTCAAAAAGTTGTGATGGGATGCCGGTTGCCCCGGAAAAGTTTTCAGTACCTTTTATTTGTTGTAGAGTTGGAAACAGAATGCAAGTGCAAGTTAAAGTTAAGGCCAAAACCTTCATCAGCTCACTAGCATCTCTTTGGCTTAGAACCTAATAAGCACACAGCTATGAAACTTAAGTCTTCCACTTTCTACAAACTATTTTTTAAATTTTTTTTTTAGCAGAATGTTTACTGGAACATTTGGCGTACTTTTTCCCTGATATAAATTGTTTATAACACAGAAAATGGGTTTTCTATTAATGTAGCATTGTGTAATTGTTTTCATTTAAGTGTATATTGCCCTTCAATTTGCCTATGTCAAAGTAAGCCATAATCTGGAAATTGATTCATGATCTATAAGACCCTGTATATTCCAGTCTTTACAAATTTTTCTTTCTCATTTCTGTTGAGATCTAAATGAAAAAGTATTACCTGCAGAGATCTAAATCTAGAATTGTAATTATGATCTGGTAATTGAAGGGAAAAAGACCATTAGAAAATCTTGTAAATTTTTCTGTGATTACAAGCACAATGTTAGCGTGAATGTTCTAAGTCAAAGTTACAAAATTTTGGAAAAAAATAAAAAAAGGAAAATTAAAAAATGAAAAAGATTGGAAGTGCAAAGTTATCCAAATAAGCTTAATAGAGAACCTCTTCCCTTGTGATTCTTTGACTCAGGTAGTTGTGATATTTTGTTTGCGAGTTAAAACTTTTTAAAAATAGAGATTTGTGGATTTTATTTGTTTTTAAATATTGACTAAGACTAAGAATTTTTCATGTTATAGTTCTCAAAATAAAAACAAGAAAAACTTAGATTTGTTACATATAAATAAATCCTGTATTAATCTTTATTTAATGTGCATAAGTTATTTAATTACTAGTACATTCTAAAAAGAAAAAAAGGCTGGAAGCCACATTAAAATAGTGAATAAAGATGTAGGTTAAAACTATGTCTATTTCCATAAGTCTTTAAATGACACTGCAAGAAGCCAAACGCTTTCTGCCACTATTGATCTGCAGTATGTGGGTGTACACATGGAAACTAGCAAATTAAAACCCCAGGAAAATCTACATGGAGCTAAAGGAAAAATCTTACAGGACCTGAAAAACCTATTTCTTTAGGCTTTCAAAGCAGGGGTAAAAGGTCATTTATACCACTCAGTCCCATATATGCTTAGCAAAAGATTATTGTCTTTAAATTTCTCAATTTCTGGTGGCAAATTCTCATTTATAAATCTAAGTATGGTGTAGTTCATAAGGTAATAACCCCAATAAGTTGATTTGAAGTAATATTGCTTATTTGTGGACTGTGGATAATCTAAAAGCCTGATGATTAAGAATGAGAATGGTGTATCGGAACCTTTATATCACACTCCTACCATCAAACCGTAGTGGCTTGTCCTGGTTTCAGCTGGGACAGAGTTAGCTCTTCTTTTTAGCAGCCAGGAGAGCTCCGTGTTTTGGTTTTAGTCTGAGACTTGCTCTGAGAAGAATGTTGATCGCGCACTGATGTTTGTAGTTGGCACTGAGGTCTCAAGGACTTTTCAGCTTGCTGTGTTCTTGCCAGTGTGCAGGAGCACAACAGGATAAGGGGGAGCATAGCCGGAACGGGAGGTCCACGACTCTCCTTATGATTTGTACTTAGACTTCGGATTGAGGGCCAAACTGGCCAATTAGTATTCCATATATTTCATATCATGCAGTGTCATGCCCAGTATAAAAGTGAGGGTCAGCTGGAAAGAAGGGGCTTTGTTCTTCCGGGGCTCTCACTTTCGGACTCTCAGAGTGCTCTCTCTGTCTCGCTCTCTTTTTTTTCAGGCCTCTCACTCGTTTGGGATTGCAGGGTCAGGACTTATCTGTTTCAGGATCATTAGTCCGGGACGGGAAGGGCCTTGGTTGAGGGGTGGTGAGCAATTACACTGTGCATCACTTGCTTGTATATATTATTATCATTGTACATATATATATATTCATATATTAGTAGTAATAGTATTAAATTGTTCTTATCTCAACCCACGGGTCTCTTTGCCTTTTCCCTTTTAGTTCTCTTCCCCATCCCCGGGGAGTGGGGGAGGGTGAGCGAGCAGCTGTGTGGAGTTTAGTTGCCTGTTGGCCTAAACCACGACATGCGGGTTTTTTTACCTATGTATGATTGTTTCCTTTGAACCAGTACACTTTTCTTTATGGATTTAATTTGCTACTAGGTTTCTGTCTTTACGAAGAAACTGGAGATGCATTAGTTTATACATCTACAATCAACCCAGTCTTGAGACTGTGTACAACAAAGTTGGATTAAACAATTGACAATTAGAGCAGTCTTAGAATCATATAGTGTCATTTAAATAATTATTATTTGTATTATTGTAGCTTAATTAGATCTGAGAGTGCAACCATAAATACATATCACATTTTGACTCATTAAAGTGTGATAGATTATTCATAGTGAGGAGTAATACTTGCAATGAGAACGACATTAAGAAGTGACTGGCAGTTAAATGTCCATGTGGGAACACATTTAGAGACCAGGTCTTTCTTAAAAACCATTAGCTTCCCAGAAAAAGGATTTAGATTGAGAGAGGAGCAGAGCAAAAGTTAGCTTGTGTGTTTAATTAGGGTTTCAAATAATACATCTTCACCTGGAAACGTTAAGGTGTGTGACAAAACTATAAATTACTTCAGCAAAGCTGAGAATTAGCTCTTTGTTCTTAATATCTGTGTGTCCCTTGCCTGACCTATTTTTAATTTTTCTGGGTTTTGTTTGTTGGTTTCTCACATGCAGTAACTGACTCTGGAGACTGATTTTGTATTTTTCTTCTCTTTTCTCACAAGTATCTTTTCATCCTCATCCTTTTTCCTCATATATGGCATAACTGCTCTGAATATATTTCTTTAGCCTTCTAATATAAGCATACAAGGTCCATTTGAAGGCTATGACACCTAGTTCAATTATAAGAGAATAAAGATGGTAGGAATGTAATGTGTGAAAGAACATATATCCCTTCGTACTTCATGGAATATTCACTAGTTTCTCATAAAGAGTGACCTCTGTGAGGTTTTGAGGAGTTAAGGACAGAATTTTACTGAAAACTTTTGCTTCTCCTGTTGACTGTAGATCAATTGTTATGTCCAAAATCAGGTGAATAACTTCAAATATTTTACAGCTTCAATAACATGAAGAAATAGTAGAAAACTTTTTTTCCCAACACATATTTTTCGCTAGCTGCCTTTCTTATTGAAACTGTATTTCATATGCAAGGCTTAAATCACCTTGACAAAAGCACAGTGCAGCTCAAAACTTTCCATAAGAAATGGTGGCTTGGTTGAGTCGTTTGTTGTTTTCTTTTTCCAGAGTTAAATATTTGAAGATGTTTCAAGTGCCTTTTAAAGAACCATGTGAAAAACACAGAACTGACAGTAAGTGAATTGTTGAAAGTCTTGCCATTTATTGGATAATGCTATTGTTTTTCTCTTGGTGTGCTCTATAGCAATAGAACTCCAAAAATTTCTTCAAATTCAACTTTGATATAGATGACAATAAAAAACTAAAATTACTAGTGAATTCTGTGGGATTTTTCTGTTCCAAACTGTATGACACTGTCTGCATTAGTGAGTAACATGACCTGAACAAAGGAGATCTGTGTGAACTCCTCTGTTGGTCCATAAAGCTGATCAGATAAGGCAGAGAACCTGACATCCACACTGTGTCATTCTGGAGAGTTTTGCTTTGGACTCGCTTAGTCTGTTATCATGGGCCGAATGCCAGTTAGCAGTTGGAGCCTTTTTATGACTTGAGTTTGATCTAAAAGTCCTCTTCACAATGCAAAACAAGTAGCATAGCAAGTAGAAGCAATTTAGAGATGCACTTCAAAAAATGCACTCCTGACCCCAGTGAAATTCCCAATGTAGGTGCACACTTGAAGTCTAGTAGCTAAAGAAAAAGAATCAGGAAAACAACCGGTCTGGATCTCACCGGTGAGCGCTCAGAAATACCAAGAATCCTGTGATCTTTGAAAATATGGTTGGGAAAATTTATCTGTTCAGAGGGAGACAAGAGAGTCACTTTATGTTAGTCTTTACGGGAGAAAATATTTAAAATTTCCAAACCCTTCTAGTAAAAGGAAATGGAACTGAGTGTCAGGGGATGTTTTGAATGTGGAGAGTGGACATAGTTCTGCCAAGTAAATGGAGATCAGTTGTAGTTGCTGTGGTAGCCTTACTGATGGGACGTGAGCACTTACCCTTACTTACTTACTTAAGTAGTGGTCAAGAATAAAAATCCACTAACTGAAAACTTGGATGGAAAGGAGCTCAGCATGATGGTGGGAAGGAGGTCCCCTGAAGGTTTACTCTTCTGTTTGTATACTAGACAGAAAATATTTGACAATGTCAGCATGAGCAGAATGGCATGGCTCTAGATTTCAGCCCCTTCTAGTTCTAGAGTTAAATTTGTTTGGAGACTGCGTTTCATCTAATGATAAATTGGTGGAAGTTGCAAAAATAAGTACTGTGGACTACAGGAGTATCTAAGTCATAGTACTTTCAGGAACTCACCGTGGACCAGTTCAATTACATGCTATACTTTCAGCAGCTCTGCAAATAAGCTAGAAATTACAGACCTTAGAGAATAAAGTTGATTAGTTTCTTGTGATCATTTGCATTAAAGTGTTAGTTCCTAAATATCTCTGATCGAGCTGCTTCTCATAATTGGTGCATGCAAAGCATAACATGCAATTTACCCAGCTGGGTCATTGCAGTAATATCCTTGACATGGCTGGTGAAAATTCTGCTCAGTGAACACGATATTCCAATTCTTTTCATGCCTTTTTTTGCTGTTTTCTTCAGTGGTTATTTCTGGAACGAATAAGATTGCTGTTCTTTGAGTGCCGTCAGCATTCTACTGGAAAATATACATGTGTTCCCTCAATAAGTGATAGTCAGTAACGCATCTCTGTTCAGATACTTTTTTCTGTATTTTACATACATTTTTTATATTTTATCTTTGAAGTCTGAGGAATGTCGCTCATTACATTTTGGGTGTCACTGTAGATCAAACTAATTTTTATATAAGCAAGCTTTTAATTTGGCAGTGAGTGACTAACAATTAACAGAAGAATGTCTTAATTTTTTTTTTTGTGAAAGAATTATGAATTCAATCCAGAAGCTATCAAATTATCACTTACAAAAGTATTAAAGGGCTTTTTGCTCTCTCTCTCTTTTTTTTTTTTTTTAACATGCACTACTCCATACCCATCTAGTGGATTTTAGCATATGCTTAGCTGTTATGGCTTGAAAGTATGAACAAGAATTTCGGAAGTGAGTGCCCACCATTGCTGTCATTGTTTCCCCTTACAGACACTTTAAGAACTCCTATGCAGTGATTTATTTGGGCAGTTGATGCTCCTCCTCGTGTTTCATATTTTACACTTATCCTAATTTTTTACCCTAATTTATGTAAACCTTCAGTTTGCAAAGATAATTCGAAATTCTACCACATACTTGCAGTCCTTTCCAACCTCATGCCATCCTCAGCTCTGGCAAGTACACACTTAGCTAAGTGTTTAACAATAGCATTATTAAAGAAAATGCTGCACAAATCCAAACCCAGGAGGGTTTTTGCCTCCTTTGCTTTTGGTGGCAAACTATGGAAAACTGGGCTATGGTTATTCAGGCAGTTTTTGCTCTTTTTCATTTTTTTCTGCTTTACCTGGCCAGTATGCTCATCAAGCTCATCAAGAATGTCAAGTGAGATGCTATCAAAACTTCCCTAAAGTCAAGATGTAAGAGGATTTATTTTCTATCTCTTAAATACAGAAGATCCACTAGTCTGTTGGAAAAGAAAATTAAATTGATTTGAATTTTTTGGTTTTGACGGATCTATACTGTCTGCAATTTTTCCATTCTACCTTTTAGACGGTTACAAGTAGGTGAATAATTTATTGCAGAAATTTGGGGAGAACTGAAGTTAACTGTCTGGCCTATAATTTTTCTTTTACTTTCTCTCTTTCTCCTTTTTTTTTTTTTTTTTTTTTTTAACACAGGCACTCTGTTCTCCCATTTTCCATCTTCTGGCAACTTTGTGAGTCCTCAGAGACAAATTTAAAGAACTCAGAAATTGCTTTGGCCAATTCTTTAACTACCTTAGAATAAAACTGAGCATATTCCAATACCTGGAAACAAACTGCTTTTTAGGCAGCTTCCTACACTGTTTACTTTTAAGGATGCACAACATACTTCAAATTTCGTTTCAGCTAACTTTACTCAAGTACTTAACATTCAAAAAACCCACAGTTTTTCGTATTATGAAAGTCTGAGGCATGCCTTAGTAGATATAGTTGTACAGTTACCTTTGAGCATTAAAATGACCCATAGGAAAGAAGTAATAAGAAGGAAGACATAAACTAGCTTTTACTGAAGAACTTAGGAGAAAATTAGACTAATAAGTCATCATTGCATTTTATATCGCTGCAGGAAATTATTAAAAATAAGCAAATTTATACTCTACCACTAGCTTCTTTATTGATTATTGGTTTTATTTAGTATTTAAACAGCATCTTGCTATTTATAAGGTTTATCTGGCCATTAATGCATTCCTCTTGACATCTGCAGGACACTTTAATGGAAAGCATCATTGATGCAATTGTTTCCTCAAGGTGTAAAATCTAGAGAAGGGAGGAAATGATTAGTCACAGTGACAGAGTGAGCATTTGGGAATTACTTTTCTGTGCATATCATTAAAAAAATCAATAAGATGAATATATAGAGACCAATACTATTTACTGTAGAAGAACAAGGGAAAATAGAACAGCCATTCTTTGCAGAATTTTACTCAGATTTGGCTCTGTGATCTAGTCCTCTGGTGTGATGAAAATTTGAAGGGCTGTAATAAAGGTCACCTTTGCTGTTCAATGTTTGTTCTCTTCATAGTCTTAGTGCACATCCATGCTTTCTGCAGAATGACAGTCAGATGGCTTAGTTTTAAAATCACAAATTTAACTCCATAAATTGTATTCAGAAAATGAAATTACTCTCTGCTGTCTTTACCAGCCTGACTTTTGCATCTCAAAACTGTACTTATTGTACTTTACTTTAGATGACTCCAAAAATATAGTTTTCCTGTTTGACGTTGATATGTGACTTAATGCATAGATAAATCTGAAAAAGATATAACTCCAAATCTATTAACTCTTCATTCTGCATTGTATATGAGAAGTTATTCATTAGTTCCTCCCCTAAGGAGAGGCTACCAGATAATGTGATACATCCGTGGCTAGAGTGACTATAACTATTGCTTTTTTTGAGGAAGCTTCTTGGTTTGATGCTAGAGTACAGGTGCTGGTATTAGCACTGTCACAGGTACAGAAATAGCATGGCATGTTATTGTGAGAAAATAACTAAAGTACACGTGATAAGAATAGAATATGGTAAAGAGAATCAGCAAAAATAGGTTTTAAGTCCAGCCTAAATGGTGAGGGTTATTTCTGACCAAGAGTAATCAAGTGTTTCCAAAATACGGCTCTTGAAAGTTTTTCTAGATTTTGATGCTGTTTGACAAGAACTTTTATCTCTGTGCAAGAGTAAGGTGGATATATACTATGGAGCAATGTGCTATGATCTATTGATATTCTCACTATATACACTATGACTTCAAAGCCATGTCCATAACTACTACAGATGCTGTAGGAACAGGCCCGAGTTAATCAGTAAACCTTATTTTTCTGTCAGATTTAGCATGTTTATGAATTGCTTACACTGTAAATCCCATTTTCATCTATCTTCAGAATGTTAATATAATGTTTTTGGTCATTGTTGTTTTTTTTTCCTTTTTCCCCTCCTGCAATGTGTTTGCTACAAATGTGGGAAGAAAGCTCTTCCAGACTCTTCTCCATCCCAAGTGAGATGAACTAGAAATGGATTCCAAAGACACCATTTCTCACACAGTGTTCTGCACTGCTGTGAGTACTGATCTATACTGACAACATCTGTTTGTGTGTACATTAAGAATTGAAGTATGAAGTTAAAATGACAGGCTGGGAACAGGAAGAGCCCAGTGTCGGTTACTGAAGCTCAGCTCACTATTAACTTCTTTCACTGTAGCAACTTTATTGTGTCTGTACTCCTGTTTGCTGTATTATGGGAAACACAGGAGAGATTCACAGGCTCTTTTGGCAGGTATGAGTACTGACTGTGGTGGTAGCTTATGGTACTGGAGACAGAAGCTTCTAGCTTTGTGAAAGATTGTACAGCATTTTTGAAGTGCCTTGCAAACCTTTGTCTGGGACAGGATGCTCTCCTGTCCTACAGAAACAGTGCCATCAAGATTGTTCTTTAATTTCTGGTCCCCTGTCAAGCTCAAGAGGCACAGCTCCAGGTAACAGCAAGGTGCCTACTTTAGATTTGCAGTTCTCAGTAGTGAATCCTCTCGTGAAACAGGTACTTTTCAGGCAAGGAGTAGTGGGCACTTTTTTTTTTTTCTCTCCCTTTTCTTTAAAAAATGCTGAAATTCCTTTGTGGATTTAGGTCAGTAGTAGACCAGCAGTGCTGAACAGATAAGAAAACATTTACTGTCCAGTATATGGAAATAAATATCTACATGAACTTTAAGAAATAAAAATTTATTCATGAAGCCATCAGTGGTTAACAGAAACCAATAGGGAATGCCTTACTTTTTATGACTATTTTACAAACTTACAGAGTCAGAAGCACCAAAAAAATCTTATAAAAGTGATACAGGTTCAGACCAAATTCTGAAACCTTCATAAATGAAATGTAAAACTTTAAAAGTCTAGATTTCTTTTTAGTCTCTAGCGAGAACTCATCTCATTAAAAATTAACACCTTTTTATTATACTTAATTTACTTATAAATCTTATTGCCACCCGTTCTCAACTTTCACGGACGTCTCAATCACCTTATGATTAAATCTATTTTATTCAGGCTATTCTTTTCCCACTGATTTTAATTCTACCTTAATGACTTACTTTTTTTTTCTTTGAAAATTCATTCAACTTGGAATACTTTCTCGTTGTTTCATGCGTCACTATTTTCATACCTTTAAACTTGACTGCTTCTTTAGCTTCCAGCTACAGTTTTTCTTACAAGTATACTGTGTTTGTTGAGACAAAATATCTCCTAACTGTATAAACACTTTAGCATTCATGAATGCTTTTTGTAAAAGGTTTTTTTTCTTACCTCTCACAACAGTTTAAACACAAATAATGAGAGCTGCATTTTACATCTCATTTTACATTTTGCTAAGCAAAGGGGGGCCTTAATTGTGACTGAGTAGCCCCTGAATGTCTGCCTTGTCATGTGACAGGGTATTAAACTTGATAATCCTGACCAGGTGAAATGACCAGAGGCAAGCAAAGCGAAAGAGTCCATCTATTCCCTAGTGTTCTGGTGTGCCAGAAAATTATTAGAAATGCATGCTAGAAGGTCTCCTATGGAATCTGAAAATGAAGTCGTCATTTTACCTGATTATGTCCTGCTCTCTGACACATCATGTGTGCTAAGAAGTGATAATAGACTATATAAAAAAAAAAAAAAAAAAAAAAAGACAGATATTCAAGGCCAGGTTTGATGAGGCTTTGAGCAACCTGGTGTGGCGGAGAGTGTCCCTGCCCATGGCAGGGGGGTTGGAACTAGATGATCTTTGAGGTCCCTTCCAACCCTAACCATTCTATGATTCTATGATTTTTAAAAAACGTTAAGCAATCTTGCAAATAGAATTCATCCTTACTCTACATGTGTGCCTTCATGTGGCATACTATGTCTCTGTACTTGCTAGGAAAAGTTGTTTCTCGTCATCAGGCAAATGAGTTTGTTGGGGCTTCCCCTGATCCTATTTACATATTCCACTCTATTTTGTCATGTTCTTGAAAGTGTGAATTTCAGCCTATTTAAAGTGAGTTAAGCATTGTTTCTTCCAAAAGAAAAGATTGTACTGATTATTTTTTGTTGCAGTAATATAAAACAAAATATCTCAGTATATCTCAATGCATTTCTTCTTATTGAATGAGGCTTCAATTTGTAATTTGCCCCTCTGAGTGTACTAGCAAGAATATGGAGCACTACTGCTATTGGCAAGACAAAATCTCAGTAAAGGCAAACATCTTAGGCGTTTTCATAGATGTGTGTTTTAAGAAATGAACATCAGTTGTTTCCACTAAGAGCTACAACAAAAATAACTCATAATGAGGATGATGTTTTCGAAGGAGTTAAGGAAACAATAGCAAATTGTGATGCACTTCTTAATTTATTTCAGCAAATGCATACTTAACGAAATTTTTGTCTTTATTTGCCATAGGTTGGTTTAGCCTTAGGAGCACTTTAATTAAGTATTTTTAAGACTAGGTAGGCATTTAGCATATATGTTTGTTTAAGCATTCTCTTGAACACCTGAACTTTGAAATATAGCCATTTTTTTTATCCAGTAATGGCTTGTGCTAGCATCTGTGTCTTCCAAACTCCCGTCAGTCATGACAAATGGTACAGCTACTTGTTTAATTTTGTACTGTTTTTGTCTGTACAGTAGAGAACTAGCTATAGAGAACTATTTTAAAGGGAAATGCTATATTATGCCGTCATTCATTCACACTGCTCCCATGGCATAATATTGTTCCTTTATGCTCTGTTGTTGTTAGTCTGCCAACTTGGGTGACATAATCATAACACAAGTTTTCTGTAAAAAGCCTACAAACCTTGAAGTCCCCATTGTATGTTATTTGGAGAAATAGTTTTAATATTTGTGTTTCTCTCAGCTTGCATGAGCAATATCGCATTACTTCAAATTGTTTTTTCCTACGATGATTCCCACAGGTGAAGACTCTCTGCAGCTTCAAAATGATTTTTGTCCCACTGGCACAGGTGGATTTTGCTGCAGGAGCTTGTCAGACATGGGAAATAATGGAAAGTGTTGTTTAGTCTTGTATCCAAAATTTTCCGTAGTTCTGTCTCCCTAGATCCTGCCTTACTGCTTCTGACCTTTTCAGAGAGAGGGTGGCCGAGTCCCGAGCCTATGGATTGCTCTGTTTGAATAAAAGTGAGATTACTAGATGTCTTTGCTACCCATGTGACATGAAAGGATATGTTTCTATTACCATTTTTTCTTGGAAGTGAAGTAAAATTCAAATGCTTTGAATTTAACAAACATCCCTGCTTAAAATACCTATCATTTGCTGACCTGTGGGTCATTGCTGTCTAGATTGCTTCAGGCTGTTGCTGCTGTGTAATTTATAGAGCTTTTTAAGAGTTGCTGCTTTCTTTTTTCCTAATAAAGTTGTTTTGTTATTCTCTGGGAGAAACTGAAATTAGTTTTATCCCCTCTGCTTTTACATAAATGGCGTCTACTTAATCATTCCATTTCTTTTTGAATGAGTCTTTCATTCAAATGAGTCTTTAGAAAATTTCCTGATAGCTTTCTTGAGCAGTATTTTTCACTAAGGTGAATAAAATAAAATAAAGTAAAATTCTCACCATTTTTTTTCTAGGTAGGTAGTCTCTTCTGCAGTAAATTTTGAGGGTTATGCAAGAGAAAATCTGAGCAAGACAGCTCCAAAGTTCTGCACATTCAAGAGCATTACGGTATCCATGGTAGGTCCCCATAGTCAAAGGGACTTGAATATTAGTGGTCTCTACATGAGAGCCCTGATTGCCAACTAAACAAAAGAAACAGTTAGGCTGCTGTGTTGGGATACATTCATTGACTGGATACAATGCCACTAGTTTGCCTTCAAATGCTACTCAAGCTCAGAAATAACAAAAGGAAACATTTTAGACACGGTTTCTAATCTTCTAACAAAGACATACACTGCAAGATTTGCAAATCATACTCCACTGAGACTTCACATTGTTTTATATTTAAAATATTGTTCAAATAGACACAGATTTTTTTTTAAGCAAAATGAGGTGTCGTAATTTAAACATCTTATCCTGAGGCAATTATGTGATTTTTAATTTGATAATAGCATACTGTATATACAGTATGTCTAACAATTACATTAAAAAAAAAAAGAAAACTTAGTTGTGTTTATAGTAAAGTGGTGATATAAACATTAAATAAGTAAGTTTATCATGATGTTCTAATCATGTAACTGGCACTTATTCAGAAACAGAATTTTCTGAGATGATTTGATTGTATTCATTATCACCAGTTAGAGACTTCTTAATGTTTTTATCAGCCTCATTCAAAATGCTACATTGGAGTACAAATGGTAGAATTTGCTCCTAAATCAGCCTGCAGTTTAATATTTTTGTATTTTAAACAGTTCTGAACTTAATTCACATCTTGAACCTTTCTTGTTTTTAAAACTTGTTGCCCTATGAAGTTACCTGTGTGTCAACAAATCTAGAGGAGCTTATTCACACAACTAAAATAAACTAATCTGAAGCTAGTTTATTTAAAGTACTGTCATTCTAAATTAATTTCAGGTCAGTTTGACTATGAATTGCTTTACTGCCATGCATACCCTGAGATAGCACCTATCTCTCAATTTACCACTTCAGGAATTGGCTAATGACTCCTCAGGCCCTTAAAAACCTCACTGGAAGAATTTTAAATTAAGCGTTAGTAGATGGAAGAAAATTAGCAGTAAATGCCTCCCGGTCACCATACAAAGGACAAGGAAAATTAACACTTTACTGTAGACTAAGAAAAGCTGCCTGAGAAGTTTGCTGTTAATTCTCCCAGTCAGAGCATCTCCATACTGCTAGTTAAATATCCATTTACCTTTTAAACTTTGAAGTAAATAATCATCTACCCTTTGAGACATCCTTGACAAACACCAACTACTTTATAATACTGCAGAATGACATTTGTCAAGCAGTTGTAGACAATTAGCTATGCTTCTTATTCCTGGAAAAGAAAAGGCAATGGTGCAGTTTCTGTCTGGTGGTGGTAAGATTTTGAAACACTTTGGAGTTATTTTGGACAAAAGGAATAATGCACTCATAAAAAACCTACTGAGTGACATTAGATAAACCATGAGTTGATCTTGGTGAACCCAATGTTAAACCTATCAACATTAGCAGAAAGTTATAGAAATCCTTTTTTCATTAATAGTATGTGCCTGGTATTGAAGTCAGTAGAGGAAGGTGAAAGGGAAGATAACCCAGATATACACAAACCTGAAAGAATGTCAGCCTGGCCCGCGCTGAGGCTACTGCTATTACCAGAAATCTGAGGCAGGGGACTTCTGTTGTTCCAGTTTTGCCTTGTTTAGGCTCATCCTGTGTGTTACGTGTTAGGAGGCATGGGGAGAGAGCCACACATCCCCTGGGCATTGCAACTAGTGGTGAGGAGCACTGTGAAAGTGGCAAAACCTGGGATGAGTGCACTAGGGGAGGGAGAAAACAAAGCCAAGGCAAAGCTATGTACTCCATAGGATCAGTTATCCTTGGATAACGTGCATGTGTTACATTTGCCCATATTATTTGAGACAAAGTCTATCTGCTTTTCCTAGGTTTGTGCAATGCTTGTCATAACATGTCCACATCCTGGGTTAGTCCTTGAGAAAGACCATAAAAAATTATACCATCAAAGAATAGCTGTGGAAGTGCCTGCCAGTAGTTTTTATTTTCAGGCATGAAGCACACAAATTTCTATACCTCAGAAAATAAATAACTTTCTTCTGTGAATATGAGATACTAATATTGCTAAATAATAACAAAAAAATCCAAATACCTGCAAGTACCTTTAAGGTTCAGTGCTTGAGCAGAAGATATTCCCTGCATTATTGTTCTCATTCCTCTGCTTACTTTTTTCTTCTCTGCTTACAAAAGAAAAATCTAGGAGTGAAATTCCCATGGTGGCAGCTTCATTTACTTTGTTCTGATGCATTTATTTATCCCCAGTTGAACTCAAGTAGAATTAAGCAGAAAAAGTGGTTAATTTGCTTGTGTTCATTTTGAAGAGGGTGCTTGTGCTGCATCCTGCTGCATGTTTGCATGAATCTCTTTGGCAGATACTAGTCTTTCTGTTACTATCTTCTGTTAGTGACTTTCTGCTACTCTGTATTCAGTATGTTGGGAATAAACCATATTGCAGCCCACAGAGGTTCAGTGGAAGCGTAAAACAGAGATTGCAAATCATGTCATTTAAGAACTTTCCCCTATGTGTACTACAGGTAGGGTGGCATTCGATGTCTCCTTAAGATGTCAGAACAGGAGCCATTACCTGAAACAGTTCGGTATCCCAAACTGTTGTTATTTGTGGTGATATTTGTTAGCGAGACTGATATATTTTTCAGTTAGGTGAATCTATTCCATGAACCGTGTTAATGTATTTTGACAACGTATTCCTTGAGGAGTCCTAGATTTCTCAGGTGTGGAGAATTTATCCTGTGTGCCAATGATACGTGCCTTTCACCATTTCTACAAAGAGCATCTGAACTTGGCCAGATTTTGAATGTTTAAATATGTCCAAGCACTCACAAGACTAGGAAGAATAATCAGATTTAAAAATTGAGTACTGCGAATATTCTTTGTACTGGGCATGTTCCAACACTGAGCAGGACTTCCTTTGCCATTAGACTCCTTACTTGTCGAGAACTGTCTGAGCTCCCAGTCTGTGAATGCAGGGTTTTATTTTCCTCGATATCACATGATGATGATGCCTGCTTCCAGATAGCAGAGGAAGAAGTTGTGTTGATACACTTGCTGAGGAGACAGAGCATGATATCTGGGAGAAGGATTGCTGTGGGAGAGACTGGGATGACATTTCCCAGAGGGCTGATTGCGTTATTGTGGTGGAGAGAGAGATCAGAGCTGGGAATGGGGAACTGAGGAGAAGGAAGAAGGGAAAGACTCTGAGTCAGCAGTTAAGGGGTGACTGGGACTGGATGTCACAACAGACATGTTTGCTCTGCCCTTGTTTCTAAAAACTGATTCATAGTGTGTCTATGCAAGGAAGCTGATCAAGGTTTCACTCCCAGCCTTAATGTGCCTAATTTCTGGTGGTTTAACACTGTAGCCTTAATAATCATCTTTTAATTACAAATCAGTGTAATGTGGGCCACTACATATCTGGACACTATATATAAATTTCTAGAAGTAATATTGTGGAACAAATTAACTGATATACACTAATGTTCTCTTGAAAGATAATTTATGTATCTAGTGATTCTCTTATGGAGCCCCTGTCTGGAAATTAAACCCAAGGGTTTAAGGTATTAATTAGTTTTAAGTATTTGACTCCAACTGTTTAATTAGAGGGTAACCTGATACCTGTCTTCTAAGCTCTGGCATGATTTAGGTGTTATTCTTGATGAAAGTCTGTCTTTTAGAAATCATTTCTGTGCACAGAGTTGCTGTGTCAACGCTGAGTGTTTTGAGACTTGGTGCATCCAGAGCAGATATGCCTCGATATAGACCATCTCATTTCCCTTTCTTTTCAGGAGCGTTTCGGAGGAGCACAACATAGTTTTAACTGCTGTCATTTGACTAATGGAGCTGCGGTACCAGCGTAAGGTAATTTTTCAAGTTTGCTTGTGTAAGTATTGCGGTGAAGTCACTGGGTGAAATCATGGCTGTATTGAGCTCAATAAGAATTTTAACATTCACTTTAGCAAGAACTGGATTTTACTCGGTAGGTAAACTACCAGAGCCAGAACCTGTGAGCTTTTCCTGCAGAGGACAGAAATAAGCAAGTGTTTTTTGCCTGTTGGGAGGAGCTGGGGAAAAGACAAACATTCAGAGGCTATGCCTAGTTGTCTGTTACCATTCACCATGAGCCTGCATGCTATTGCGTTTTGAAGCACATTTTGAATCTGTGGGTTTGTTATCTTAGGAAATAATTTGAATATAGAGATCTTGGAGCTGTATTCTTGTGTGATAAACTTGCCTTTACCAGAGTTTCCCATACGAAACTTGATTCTATCGGCGTTTGCACTTCAGATTCATATTTGTAAAATAGGTGTACTAATGGTCATCTATCAGAGATGTTGAAGCCTTAAGCTGATTGAGAAAGAATTCAGTGCACAAAAGAAACCAGGAGATAACACACAAGTGATATTCTTTTAGGCTACTTTCTGGTGAAGCACTTAATTGTGGACTTAAATGTAACTAACTTGCATCTGTTTGTGAACTTAAATAATGGAAATTTAATGTATCCAAAAAGTTAGGGAGTTTCTAAATTGCTTTGCTACTTCTTTTGCCTTAGAATGTATGATTTAAGAGATTAATGTAAGATTATTTTGGATTAAATACCCAAATAAACAAATTAAATAACCTGGTACACATGGGTACCCAATGGATACCATTTTTATTCTGCCGTTGTTACAGGTAGATGAAGTCTCTGTAAAAGTAACTGAAAAGAAATAGAACATATCAGATAAAAACTTTGTATCATTCTGTCCAAAATATGTGGACCATTTCCTAAAGCACAGGAAGGAAGTTCACGATTTGTGCAGATTGGGAGAAAAAATATTACTGATTTAATCTGCAAGTAATTTGGACCAGTGTCTATATAGTGAAACCAGTGGCCATACTCCACCAGTTTCAGAGGAGATTGCTTCAGACTCCACCTAGTGCTGTCCTATAACCTGAATGCCAATTAGCATTCAGAAAGAATTAATTGTTCCCTGGACCACATCCGGTTAAGCTTCTAGTGAAAGGAGAATCTATTTCTTTTCTATTTCCTGTAAGACCACTGTGTGATGCAATAGCAAATGCATGATGTGAGGATAACTGAGCGATCCTTTTAGAAAGTGTGGGTTTGGTCTAGACTAAAATCCTAATATAATCTGCTCTGGTTTTGAGTAGAGTCCATCTCTGTATGGATGATGCACCTTATTGTTGCTGCCAGTAGTCTTAGGGTGTTTATTCCTGTCTATGTTTCTTCTGTTCTTCCTCCTGTTTTCAAGGGAGAAGGAAATATAAGACTATAAAAGATTAAAAGAAAAGCTGATATTTTTCCCTTCGGAAGAATGTTGCTGTTTTCTGTACATTAAGTGTTTCTTTTGTTGTTCGAAGGGGTGTGTCTTTTTTTGTGGGTTTGGTTTTGTTTTGGTTTTTTAATTCCTCAAATTGTTTTAATGGAAACGTCTTGAGATGTAAAATATTGAGGTCAGTTCCTCACTTTTTACTTTTTTTTTTTTTTATGGGAGAGAGGGTCATATAGACAGATGACTAGTCACTGAACTGCAACTACTGATGTCATACAAGATATCAGAAGCAAACATTTTTTGATCTTTCACTTCTCGTTTCAAATTCTCATGGTTACAGAATTTCAAGACTTTGAACATTGATTCACATCTGATTTCTAGAGTGTAGTTTATAAAAATTAAAGACAGAAGGACCTACAATGGTTTTCAGTGAAATCCTAGCAGTTATTGAAAAGTCTGACTTTACAATCTATAAATTCATGTGGGGGTTGCAGTTTGGATTTTATGTTATTTGGGAACATTCTGCTTCAGATTTTAAAAAGAAACAAATTATATGGCTTCCTAGTAAAATATGGTAGAATATAAGAGAGCATTCCATTAAAAGAAATACAAATATCCAAAATAAGCATAAGAATTTTCCCTTTTATTTTTGGAATTGTGATTATATGCTCACTGGGAGCTTATTCATTAAAATAGTAAGAGCGGTTATTTGCTCTCTTTCCACAGTGAGAGCAAAGTGACCGTGCAAAAAGGAACTGCCAAAGCGATAATCCGGCTGTTTCTCGCTGCTTTTACCTTGAGCATTGCAAAAGTCATAACTACATTAAACATTAGGAAAACATTTATAAAGATAGGATTGCATCTTGGGGATAGAGGGAAGCATGGGTAAAACTATAAATTAGTAACTTCGTAAGGCCAGGGAAAAAGGAAAGAGTCCTATTCAAGCAGAGTGTCTTTTGAGAAGATCTTAGCATAGTTCAAAAAATACACTACTTTTTTTTTGCCGTGGAAGTGCTTTCTTTTGTCCTAGCAGAGCAGGGCCCTGGGGGCTGTCTGAGCTTGTGTTGACCTGAGTTTATGGCACTTGCTTTCCCATGTCCAGCAGCCTCATGCCCATGGCCTCTTCGGCTGCAGCTTCAGTTCTGTGAGTGCCAGAGCTGGGAAAGGACGGGCAGCCCCAGTGGGTCGGTGCCTCGCAGCCCACGGCCTGCAGACCCATGTGAATTGCCAACCAGCTGTGGGAGAATTAAACCCAAGATTGCTATGGGCAGATTTAAAAACTATTGATTGAACAGTTAAGGTAGAGGATCGATAGAACGAAGGTTATTGGATTAAACAGCAGGGGGAAGCAACATTACTACATGAAATGACACTCAGACTTTTTCACCCAAAAACCAGCTTTTGACATAAACTTGATTTAGAAATTTCGGGAATTATTGTTTAGTCAGGAAATTGAAGTCTTTCCAAGGATATTGGAGAGGTTGGGAAACAATATGGGACCCGAAGGTTAAGAAAGTCAAAGGGAATAAACTGAACTTCCTGAATATGAATGTGACCATGCCCAAGCTGGTGCAGGGTTGTAGCTAAGGATTAGTGTGTGCAAGTGTACAGGTAAGAGGAGAGTAAAGAGAGGAGGAAAATGGAGCAGACACTTAGCCCATGGAAAGCTGCATATTTTCAAGTACACTTCATTTTCACAGACAAGAAATGTCGCTTATTAATATTAAAAAAAATATGAAGAAGGATCCTCCACAGAATCTGTATTTCTGAATTAGTTTCTTGGAGAAAAAAATAACATTTGTGTTGTTTGAGTCTATTCCCCATGGATAATTGAAGGAGTACCTCTGGTTCTTGAGTTAACATTCCCATTCACAAGCAGGAGTAGAGACTGGGCCACATGCAGAGTACACTACAGTTTCTGGACTTTTTCAAAACCAGCTTCATGGTTAATCTGTATATACCGTGTGCTGTATGTAAAAAGTTGATCTTTTACATTTAAGCTGTTATTTTTTCTAACTATCTGACAACCCACATAAATTCACAACTGCTTTTATGGTGCTTTTCCATTATTTTTTGTTGCTTGCTAATTACTTTTCTTGCCCAATTTCATTTGCAGTTTGAATAAATAAACTGTTTGGTTCTGCCTTCAGGTTATTGTAGGAATAGTCAATATGCAGCTATAATAAAATCATAAATTTCTTTGAACAGGCAATTTCGAACATATCCTTCCACAGGGTTTTAAAGTTCTATTATTGTAGAAGCAACTTGCTTAGGAGCTGAAAAGTTTCAATGTTAATTTCTGAAGTTTGGAAGAAATTAAAATCATGCATAGCCCTATACACTGTACAGGTAGTTATAATGTTTGTGTGGCAATTTAGGTGAAAACTACTCTGTTGTGTACTGGAATGCAGAACATTGAACAATTTTATCTCCTTTTTAGCTAAATTTAGAGAAGTTTTAGGCCTGAATCAATATGCTGGGAGGAATCAGACTATATGTTTACTGCATATAATGGACAAGATTTTACCAGTTTGACCCTGGGAAAAAAATTATAAACTAAATACATCCTTTTCCATGATGCTACTTTTTTAAGTGCTGCTCTAGCTGATCATATAAAATGTCATTATTCCTTTTCCCCCTGCTTCCCTTCAAAACACCTGAGATTATTACTCAGAGGCAATTTGTCTCCAGGCGTGCTTAAAAATCTGTAAAGAACAGATGAATCAGTAACTTCCAGTAAAACATCTCAGAAATTGCATGTTAACATTAAGAACAGGCAGATTCTTAAGAAGTAGGACTCTTTCCCACTTCTGTTGCTGTGGCAGCCAAATTAGGTCCTACTGGGTATGGATGCAGTGAAGGCAGCATAGCAGTGGCACACAAACTTCTCTTTCTTGGTTATTCTGTAAACAATGCATGAAATAACTTTGTTTCCTACACAGGTTCAGTTACTGTGCTCTCCTGGGATGCTTTTTTTCTTTTCTAGTTAGATGTTTACTATTGTTTCTACACTTTCTGGTGGCTGTTAACCTGAGTGTTTTAGACTTGGTGGGCTTTGCTCCTGCAGCCCAGTGAACTCGTGACTAACCTGAAGCATGTATATCCCATTTTTTCAAATACTTCGTTCGCTTTCCATATCCCTCAAGGCTTTGTAATTAGATCATAGAAAAGAAAATGACAGCTCCAAGTAGCTTCGCATGTATAAGCTTGAAAATAATATGGCATTAATTTCATTTTGTCTAGTATTTATATCAACACAAACATATTTGCATTTATAACACAAAGCAGTGGGCATAGATTAGCCATGATTTGGTGCATCGAAGCACCAAGAGGGATCATTATAAGCACTATAAACACTAAAAATTACTTAGGTATATCTAAATAGTCACAGAGATAATTGCTTTTTAGCTGCCACACAGCTATTTAATATTCTTTAGAGGTCAGTTTCCTGAGCCAGATGTATTACTACATTGTGCAAAGGCACTTTGTAGGAGCTGTGAATAACAGGATTGTATGAAAGAGCTTATAATATGTATTTGTTAATAGGCCACTAGTGGCTACTGCCTCAAGAACAAAAATAAGGGCATCTCATGAAGAGTAATAAACATCTGGTTGATGTTCTGCAGATGTAACATGACCTTGATCTCTGGACTAGAAAAAAGGTCATGGTGGCAAAGAAATTAATTCAACTTGGTTAGCCTCTGTTAGTGACAATGGATGAGGTAATTTGTCAGGCAACAGCTGAGTTTGCTGACTAAAATTTCCTTACTTCCTGTTCTTTCCTCAAAATAGCAGAGGGCTAGTAGGATCTTTAGCTGTTTCACCTAGAAGAGATTTATAATCATTATTGTGTGCTGCTTGTATAATGTACAAACTCTGGGAATAGTCCAGGTACGTACTTTCATACCTGCCGTAAGTAAAACGTTTTGGCAAACACTGAATTAATGGATGCTTAATCTGCTTGGGAGGGGGGTTTGAGGTCAGAGTCACATCTAGACTTAGTATTCAATCAGAAAATTCCTTTTCGTATCTTTGTCTTAAGGCAAACACTTAAATTTGTGTTTCTATTACTTCAGTAGAAGACGCGTCAGATAACCAGCCTCCTACAATATGATGGGTCAAAACTCTTAAAGATTGAATGTTTTAATGTGTTAAAGTGTTAATGTTTTCTATGTTGCTACCTCATTACTGATGAAGAGATGTAAAATGTGTATCAGCCTTTTAAACTTCTGAAAGGTTAGAGAGGGAAGCAGGAAGATGCATAGCCTACAGCATGCTTGTAAATTTTATACGTAAATGACTTCTCTGCTGCTGTTACATTCCACATCTGGAGGCTGCAAATCCTCGTGGTTGTCTATATGGTCACAAAACATAGTATTTATCCCAACTAATGTATGTCAATGTGTATCATGGCTGCTTTTCCATGAAGGAACTACCTAGGCATTGGAGGATGCAGCTAGATTTCGGCTTTCATTTTCTCTGTTTCAGTGTGCAAGTGTTTTTGACTGCAAATGTTGCAATACTGTGCTTAAGCATCAAGACATACGGGATATTCCAGGTCCCCAAAGAGTGTTTTTCTTCCCTTCTTTCCAGTTAGCAATTTTGAAATAAGAAAACACCAAGGACAAACTGACATAACAGGCAAAGAAGAGATCACACTTTGAACCCATGCTAAGGTGCATTGTGCAGCTGGTCCACCCATGTATTAGGAAGTATCCAAAGTGCAGACAAAGGACACAGAATGGAAAGAATGTGGCAGAAGGGCCAGATTTCTGGAATATAATATTTTTAGAATGAGAAGGTCACTCAGATGTCTAAGGGCTCTAGCAAGCAATCTCTGGTAGATCTGATTGGGGTAGGTAAAAAAGTTACAGCCCTCATCAGGCTGTCCTTGCTCTCTTGCATCCCATATATATATATATGTATGTGTATATATAAAGTGGTATAACTGGGAAACAGTCTGAAGCCATTGCTGGTTGGATGCAGATTTGTTTCCTTATAGGTCATGACACAGGGAATGATCTCCACTCAGCAAAATGTTCAAACACAAGGCTAGACTCACAGAAGTAACTTTTGCTAGGTCTCCATGTTCTCAGTGAGATCTAAGTAACAGATTTATGGTTATGTAACATCTTAGATTTATGACTATTGTTATGTTTATTATGTTTATATCTCTTCACTTATAGTAAACAGATATAAAACCCTGTATGTGCGAAGTAGCAGAACATAGCTCGTTTGGTTGTCTGTAAGCCTGAGATGGTATGAGCCTGGTACTGTACAAAAGCAAAAAACAGAGAGCCTGTCTCAGCCCTCACAGAAGGGAGACAGATAGTGAGGGGAGGTCCAGAGGTGCTTTGAGTCTCACATTTTGCGCATACAACTCAAAGGGAGCTTGTGTGACTCTTAGTGAGCTACTAACACTGCCTTTTGGCACAGCCACACTAAACTGACGTGAACTTACTAAGAGTTGTGATAGAATAATATTATACTACTGGATATTGAGGTTAATATTGCTAACTATCATGAGTTTGGATTTAATAGTAACATTCAGCATTTGGTCAATTCTTCATTAATGAGTAATGTCAGTTAAAATATTTATCTGTATTGCATTATGTTGTGTGAAATATGTCACTCCATTTTATATTAGAGATAACTATTTTCCATGCAGAAATACTTATTAATAGATGTGAAATATCTTGGCTTTTAAATGCAATAATGTTTATTAAATGGAGAGTAAGCAGTATAATCAAACACTGTAACCAATCTAGACCATTAGAATGTAATTATATAATAATGAAGTCATACAGTAACTTATATTCCAAAATCTACTGCAGATTCTGTAGTGAAACTGATCATTATATATATAAAATGACTGACGTGTGTGAATAGAGTTACGTCTCTGCTTCAGTTTGCGCAGAACTGAAGAACAGAGAAAGATAGAAGAACAAATTGTTATCAATTCTAGAAAAAAATATTCAGTTCAGTGACGTTGTACAGCTTAACTCAAATAATTTCCCATAAGAGTCTCTCGTCATAGGTTCATCCATCCTTGAGAAACCCTGAGTGGGTGTTTTAATATATTAAATTGTTTTAAATGCCTCCAATAAGAGTCATGAGAACAATATCTTTTATTTAAATGAAATCCTCATTTCACCCCATATGAGAATACTTAGTCGGTTTATTAGTTGTTAATTAAATTCAGTCTGCTTTATGAACATGATCGCTTGCTTTTGGTGGCCCATGTAAACCATTTGTTCATGCTCTTCTCTTTGCCTGTGTGATCGGTCCCATTACATTGATTATGACTGAATTTCAAACATTGGAACTGAGCATTTATTTTATCAATAGTCCCAGATTTAGTTTTCTCTAAACATCGTTTTCCTCATGTCAGACTTTCCTTTAGTGATTAACACATGAGTTGACTTACCTTCCCATAGGAACGTTTTCATTCCTGATAGATTTTGACATTTAAAATATAAGTCTTCTAGCAAAAGCATAGGACAAAAACTCTAGGAGACAGATTTCTTAAAAAATTCTTAAAAGGTGATGTCACTGAAAGTATAAAATGGTAGAGTTGCTCCTGCCTGTGAACTGTGACTAAACTAAGTGGAGAAGTTTTTTTAGTCGTTGGACTTGAAAATTATTTTGTAATTTAACACTCTCAGGTGTCACTGTTAGATAAAGAATCCTATTCAGCATGCTCTAGCGTGTCCCTGGCCAGTGTGAAAACCTGAGCCTGATGTAATTCTGATAGGTTAAAGTTCCAGTGCAGAAGCCTAATTCTAATATTTTTTTTCCCTTTGGCTACAAAGCTTAGTAATTATTTTAAAATTTTATGTCTTCCGTCTTCTACCTTAGAGGCATATACATTTAAAAATACTGAAGTCAGGTATAAACTCATTTATAGGTAAAAGTTTAAACCCTCTTGGTTCTGATAGAAATTGTTTTCTCCAAAGCAATGTAGCTGGCAATATAAAAAATAAGGATATGTTTTAGAAATTTCTGAAGTTACTATCTACTTCTAAAGTGAATAAAAGAAGCCTGAGTATATCCATTTAACTCCTGGAGAAGGCCATTGTACTTTGTGAGACTTACAGAAGGTGCTGGAAAATGTTGACAGGTATAAGCTTCCTTCACACTATCCTGGCAAGAGTTGATGTGTGTCCTAGGAGGGTATAAAGTTTAGCATGATTAAGAATCAGTACGTTTGCACCTTTCCATTTTGCTGAGATAACTCCAGCAGCACTTGTTCACTCTCACTGTTAAGTGGAAGGAAAACGTAGAAAAAACAAATAAGAAAATTGCTGAAGTCAAAGACAGCACAGCAATTTCCACAATTAGAACTTTCTTTCTAAGAGCTGATGGTTAACATGATGAAGCCTTCCAGCTGTCCGCTCTGTGAGCAGGGAGATGGTGGTACCAAGCGAGGAGCCGTGCTCACAAAGCTCAGCATCAGCGCTTTCTCTTCTGAGGGCCATAAGTACCAATGTCACAACTGCATCTGGTCAAGGGCCAGCAAAACAGTCTCATGTTTTATTGAAAGTGGCTAAATCCACCATAAAAATGAGAGATGACAAAATTTGGAATAAAGCTAAGCCTTCCATAAAACAAGAGAGCTATAATAGCTTACCGTGTCTCTAAGTTTTTTTCTTTTCCTCTGTTTTCCTTTCTCTTCCTTTTTTATGTCTCATAGTCAATCTTTTATAGTAGCTATGTTTTCCTCCAGGCTGTTCCTTTCTGTAATTTTCAATCTTCTTTAATTGTTTCCAGTTTTCCCCCTGTAAAACACACTCTCAATCTTTAAGACGTTTTCGTTTTCCTAATTCAGCTTTTCTTTATCAATTCATCATCTACAGTTTTTTGTAGGGATGCCCTTTACTTTGACATTCAAGTATCATTCCTCAGGATTGAGCATAAAAGGCCCTCCTAACCAGAAGAGTTTTAAAATTATTGCTAACTTTATTATAACTATTATTTAGGCAATATACAAAAAGAGAGTACCGCTGTGATCAGATAGTTATTTCAGGAAATCTGAATTAGTTTTAGATTTTGAATAAGCTTCCCAACCCTATATTTAGCTTTTTATATTTTTTAAGTATAACTTCTGTCTTTCTGTAGGATTCCATGAAAAGAAACTCCTTCCTCCTACATCAGAGACTTCTCAGTATGGCTGATAAAGAGGTAATTCTGTCCTTCAATTCCATGTTCAGTAGGTATTTGTTTGTTCTCTTCTGCCTGCTTTTTATTTTCCCTGTCCTCTTTGCATTTTATGAGTATGGACCCTGAAACTTAACTCTTCACAATGCTGATATATTACTAAGTAGCAAAAGGGAAATAAAAAGCAATTCTGGATTTTTACCATCATGCATAAAAGTGGACTTGGTCATCTGTGTCTTTCTAGATGGGAAAAAAAATACAGAAAACTATAGTGAATGGTAAAAATTAAAGTTTTCTGTGATTGTTTATATTGATGATCATTGCTAACTAAATGATAGGGAAAAGTACTCCTGAAATGTAAAAAATGCTTGTTTATATGCAAAGCTCTCATCTGCCTAGGCTACAAAAAAGTAAACCAAAACCCTGCAAACAATACAGATAGTTATACTGCAACTGGAAGCCAACCAGGACACATACCAGGCAGTGGTGTGAGATGTATGAATATATTATAAATCACTGTCCCTGCATGGATTTGCAAGCTAAAAGTTGTCATAAAGGGTGGCGAGACAGAGAAGGTGATGGCTGGCATAGAAAGACAGGTTAGCAGCGGAAACTGGATGTGTTCAGTTCTTGGCCATCTAGCAGCAGCAGTCATACTTCTCTCCCTGGTGAATTAGATTCCTGCTTGCATTATGTAAGAGGTGAGACAGACATGAGAGAGGATAAAGTGGCTAAAGACTCCTCTTTTGTAAAGCTATAAACTATTAGGTATGAGAGAATTTTGAAGATATTTCTCAGAGAAGTAGAAAATCACAGATCATGCATCTGTAGTATCACTGTATTGAGAGTTGCTCTGGAAATGACACAAGATCAGCTTTGAGAGGCCTTGTAACAAGGGCCAGAAACATTTATTTCATGTAGTGGAAAACAAATATTGAGGGGGATGCGAGCTGCATTGTCTAGTCCAATAAGCAAGGAGGATGACGATCTTTAGAATAATGTCTAGAGCAAATTTTAAAGGATGAGGTTTCAGATGTCATGACCACAGACAAGGAGATAACATTATTCCAGTTTGAGAGGAGAAGGAGTGGAGATGTTAGTTAATAGTCTGGGAAGGGTGGAAAGGTTAATTCCAGAGGGTTTTGCAGGAAGAAGCCTCATGACTTCTCTTCAGTCTATGCAGATGAGCAAAAGGCAAGAAAAGGTTAAAGTTGAAGTTAAAATTAGAAGTAAAAGCAGCAGAAAGAGCTGGTGGTGATGTTGACTATAATCATTCGGGGGGGAGCTGAAAGAACATAGAGTAGTATTTGACAGAAAAAAAAAATCAGTGAACATAAGGCAAGAGTATTCTAAATGCCAAGCAACAGCTATATTTATGTATATAACTGTAATTGAACCATACTCTCATGACAGAGTAGCATTCAAATAAAATTAACCAGCAGTTGTAGCAGTAGACCGATCTAGAAGAGAACTTGCAATATTGATATGTTCCTTGGCATAATATTTATTCAGAAAACATAAAGGTAATATAGATATATGGATATAAATATTTCATTTCATTTTATACTAAAATTTTAAGCAAAAATATATATTTATGCTTCTAAAATCTCCTGCTGCTGTGGTCAAATTTAATTTCTTTTTCGTCTCTAACATATGTAAGTAATATTAAGGATGTCTGTGCATGATAAAGTTTTCAATTCGGAATGCTAATGGCTCTACATGCATAAGCTCAGAAATCGGCATATAGATTTTCCTCATTTTACCTTCTTTTCTCTTTGCTGCTTGTCAGCTGTTTTCTAGATTGATTTCACTGTGAACGGATAGAAGTTCTAACCTAATATTAAACCACTTCTCCAGGGATAATTAATACAAAAGAGAGTCACAGTCCCAGCTCCTGACAGCGTAAGCTTCTCCCTTTGCTTGTCCTCCCTGGCCTACAGTCACTCACTGGGCCTTTAATTAAACCCTCCAGTCCAACCCTAAAAGTATCAAATCGTAACATTTTATGAAATACATGCCACACATTGTTTTTTAGCATAAAACCAAACAGGATTTATTCTGCCATAACAGAAGCATCATTGTGCCGCACCACAGGAAGGTTGTGTTCCCTGGGCAAAACACTGTTGGGTAATGAAGGCCAAGAGCATGGTGTCCAACACGATGCAGTTCATCACTAAACACAGTGAGATTTATGATGAAAATAACAAAACCTCATTGAAGCAAAAGGATGTTAGGAGCTGACAAAAGCCAAGAGGCTGCAGCCTCCCTGCTTTCCCTGTAGAGATGGGGTTTTTGCATTCCAGTTCCAAGCAGCTGGTCTGTATGTCATTTTCCTGCTCCATTCTGAGCATTCCATTCTCCGTTCATAGGAATGAAGGTATTTCTCCTTCACCTTAGTGTCACTCCTCTCCAGGAGGACATGTAAAACTTGTAAATCTGTAAGTCTCGTTAACGCAAAAGGAGACTTGCCAGCTGTCTAAAACTGTATATAGGGATATAGCGCTTGAGGAATTGTTGGACTGAAGCATGAATGAGTGGGAAATCAAACTGATAATTCCTTTCTGAAAGTCTACCAAGTGAATGCAGAAAAGGGATGAGGAGGAACCTATGCAGCAGTGAGTTACACTATAGTAGGCATTCTGTGTGATAAGTATGTTGAATAGTTTTATCTTTGTTGCCTAATAATAGCATTTTATGTTCCTTATTATTTTACTGTAAAAAATAAGGTAAAATAGTTATATATAATTGTTCTGTTCTATTAATTTATTTAACAGCTTTTGTCATAGTTAACTTGGGACATCGCTTTTCCAAACTAAAGTGTTCTATTCTGTTTAATCTCTCCCTCCACAGGTGATCTATTAACTCTAATCATGATTGTCAGTCTTCATGGTATCTTTTTAATTCTGCTGTATCTCTTTTTAAGATGGAGACAACAGACATGAATGCAATATACAAGGTACAGGTAAACCAAGTGATTATGCAGTGACCCTAGTAGCAATTTCTGGCTAGCTCTTTATTATTATTATTTTTTTAACAATTCTTAATCATCATTTTCCCTTTTTTGTGCTAACCCTTTCATTGACTGCCCACAATAACATTAATATTTCTTTTCTGGCCAATTTAGAAGACATTAGTGATCCATGTGGCTAAAATCGTTTTTCCTCTATGTACGTTACTTGGAATTTATCAGTGCTGAATTTTATCTGCCACTTTATCTTTCAGTCACTCAGTATCATAAGATTTTTTCGAGCTCTTTGCAGGTATTCGCTTTAGTGCATTGAATAATATTATCTCATCAGCAAACTTTGTCCTGTCATTACTTAGGCCCTTTCTGGATCATTAATAAATATGTTGAGGGGCACCAGTTCTCTTACAGATACTTGTAGATCTCCATTGATAACCCCCTCTCATCCATTATGAAAAGTGACCTTTTGTTATCAGTTAGATATTAATCTGGGGATTTTTCCTGTTTCCCTATTTTACCATAGGAGTTCTTACTTGTTCTGAAGTCTTTAGTGGTCAAAATTGTAAACTACATTTCCAGAATTCCTGTAGACTAAATCAACAAGTTTATCCTTCATATGCTTGTATATTCCCTGAAGAAATTTCAGTTCGTTTGTGTGATATAATTTTTCCATACAAAAAATACCCTGTCTCTTCTCCATTGTGTCATATGTATCAAGGTATCTTCTAACTCAACATATTACTAAAATTTCTGCCTGGCATTACACTAAGGGTGCTGGCATTGATTCTGCTGAGAGCGCAGCCGAGCCATAAACATATATTTAGGACCCTGCTGTCAGTTTGTTCTACACTGCCTAAATGTATGTTAGTGTTCGTGTGTTCAGCACCTGGAATTTAGTATGTGATAAATTTAAATATTTGACCACAGACTGTGGAGAACAGTTCATTAGTTATGGAAGGTAACACATATTTAAGATGAAACCTGACAATGGTTACTTTAGAAAAGTATATTTGCCCTTAAAATATCTAATTGAGATTAGTAAATTGGAAATTAGAGATTATTTTACGGATGATAAGGGTAAACCAAAAAGTACAAAAGTCATTACATGAAAATCACTCTCCACTTTCCAGTATTTTTTGATGAAAATGTACTATTTAAATGTAGCATATCCTGTCCAGTTCTGTTGACCCCAGCTAGCTGAAAAAATAAGAAACTCAAACTACCCATAAATTTTCTCAGTTGCCTTCAGTCACGATGGTATAATCCCAAAAGGTAGCATTAATCGGGAATCGGAGGACAGCACTGAACTTAGGAAATATACTAATTCATTCTTGTTTGAAAGGCTACACCTAACACTGTCTAATACTTTTTGCTCTTATTTTATTTAAAATTACTTCATCTTTTCGTGGTAACTGTTACTTTGAAATGAATCTCATTCTATAGACATGAAAGGATACAGTTCATAGGAATGCATCAGAATTATTGAAATCAGATATACTTATTCAGAATATACATACTCGTGCACACTCAGATACAGAATATGTTTATACTAGCAAAAATATAATAAACTACAAATGTTTCCAAAGCAGAAATAAAGTTGAAGTGATAAAATGCAGCGTGACTGTAATTTGATGATACATAAATCTAATATCACTGTAAAATATAAGAAGTAAACCTATCAAATAGTCTCTAGACTTTATCTAAAAACCAGAGTTCAGTATATTTTCTTATTTATTTTCATCTTCTAACCTGTCAGGATAGTGTGATGGCCTTTTGAAGATGTAGTTCTTGAATAGGAGTCAATATAAACCAAACTGTGTGGGATTATATATCTTTAGCTAAATGGATGCAATATGACACAGATCATTAAATCTAAACACCTCATCCATTCATCTTTACAACACACATATTGAGGTTGCTGGATGAGAAATGTTATTGAGGGTACAGACCATTTTTAACAGTGATAGAAGCATAAAGTAAGTTAAAAAATGAAATTTCTGTGAATTCTGTGTGAATGATTTTTTTATTTAAATAATGTTTGCTACATATATCCCTTCCTACAAATGGTTGGTATATATCACCCTGAAACATGAAATGGGGGTACATTTACTTCGGAGTGCTGGAAAAACAGAGTAGTGTGTTGTTTTATTTTCCTGATGTGTTATATGTTATATTGTTCTTTTTTATCTTCCCACAAAGAGGACTCATGTAATACAAGGAAACAGTTCTCTGGCATATTACTAACTTCACCTAATCATGCTAAGTTACAGTGTGTCATTGCTGTTACCTACGATTCATATTAAGATAAATCTCATAACCCTCCAAGGTAAGGAAAGCCTGTATTTATAGGCTTCTAAAGCCATATTTCTGTTTCACAGATAAAAATTTATTTGGTAGCAGAAAATATCCCAGCGCTTTACAATATAGTTTTGCAACTGAGGTGTACTGTTAAAATTTAGTACAGCTTTTACATATAAGTACTTCACAGTTGTATTTTATAATGGAAAGCATAATCTGCACTTACAGATTACGCTGCGGACTTTACACTCACTGTACCAATTTATTCAGACTTCTTGTCTGGACTGTAAAAGCATTCATTTCTCTCTAGCTAAGGTTAAATAAATGCAGCATTAAATAAATGAAAGAGGAAATTCTGCTATTAAGGTCAATTAAATAATATAAAATATTAGACTAAATGAAAACAAGAAGAGAGAGGCTGTAAGATGTTATTTTTATTAATCAAAAGCACTACAAGATGCAGTCACAAAAAGAGATCATGGTCAAAATATGATTCATGGAGGAAAAAATAGCAACTGCTATGTCAGGAGTTTATTGCAAAACTAACAACTGGATTTGAAATCAATGTTATTATTGTATCTTTTGATTGAGGTTACATTGAAAGGATCATTTTCAGCGATGGAACTGACAGTTTCTCAGCAGTACCAAGAGAGCAATGATTGATCCAAAGTATATACAATTACTGGTTTTCCAATTGTTCCCAATAAAATACTAGCCATAACCATGTGGAGATTTCCTTTGAAACCCTTTGAATGTTAACAGCTATTGCCTACACAGTTATTTTGGGGTACTTTATAGTGCAAACATTGATATAACCATTTCAGATGTCAAGGATAATTAAGCTCTATGTTTACCTGCTAATGATAGTTGAGTGTCAAGATTTCATAATAAATTAAAATTTTTAGTGTAACTCCCATTATATTTTTCCCTATTTTTTTTTTTTTTTTATCAAGGCAAAGATTGAAAATCTAGCTTCTCTTAGTATGGAATTTAGGTAGCCTGAAAAATCTGTCTCCATTTGCCCCACACCATTCACACCTGCCAAATCTTGACCTGTCAGTATGAGATTTAGCTGTTTGGCCTTTGTTGGCCTTCTCTTCCCTTGGCATGAAATCTGCATTTTATGTATTTGACGAGAAGCATTTCAGCTTCTTCTTTTGCTATTAGTTCTGCTAAAGACTCACAGGAACATATTTTCTGTGTTTATTCCTTTTATACTTCCTCACAGGTAACATTGAACTACCTGAATGTTAGGAGAAGGGTTGATTAATAGACCTAGTGGACTTGGCTTATCTCCTGTCTGTAAGTATTGTCAACAGTGTGTTAGAGAGTGGTAGGATGGTCAGGAGTAAGAGATGGAAGATAGGTGTGAGGCAAAGAATAGGAGAGTGGGAAGATTTATTTTTAATCCATGACACTGTCTCACAAACAGCCAGATCTGCTTATCCAAAGGGGCAGTGAACGCTGGCACAATGGTGGGAGAAAGTATTCCCAATATGCATTACATTTTGAAACTGTAGGCCATATGTCACCTAACGCATCGTGAATCTCTAGCCCGTAATGTCATATGGGGCAAGGATTCATGAAATTCAGAGGTGCGTATGAAGATGGTACAGTGCATAGCACCAAGTGAAGTTAGAATCTGCTGTAGAATGATGGATAGCTGTCTAAACCTTTTTTATTTCTCTTCAAACTGCATGTAACTGCAGTTTCTCTTTTACATTATTGTTCATAAAGCATGCTGTAAAAGGAAAAGCAATACATATGTCTTAAACTTCAATGGGAATGTTCAAACATACCCAAAACAGCATAAGTAAACTTTCTGGTTTTTGTACAGATGCTCGGATACCTCTTTTGTCAGTCATTTGTTACCCATATTAGACAACATGACGTCTTATCAGAGTAGCCTTTGCTATGCTCTGCATAGTCACTGTATGGCTGCTTTTAAGCATGTATTCCTGAAACAGGCGAGCACTGAGTACATATCATTTATACAAAATCTCTAAAAGTTGCTTGCAATTTAAATCCAGGAGAGCAATAATTAAAATAACTGCATGAGGGTTTTTTCAGTGTTGATTTGTGTTTTATTGTATTACCTTTTGTCTCTCATGTTTACAGGCTGTATATCTGCAAAATGAAATCCCTCTTTAATATAGTCTTTGCTCTTCAAAGAAGCTATTGGATTTCCCTTGTGCAAGGGTTTAATAATAACAATATGAGTGAAGTTTAGGATTACAAAAATGCCTTTTTTCCCCTCAAAGCATCTCTTCCTGATGGCAGATAACAGGTAATAATCATTGCATCTAATGGCAGAAAACAGGTAAACCTTCAAACCTTGTGGCTCTATTGTATGCCCTCACATCATCCCCTACTAATATTTAGTTCTTTCAAAAATCTTTTGACTAGCTCTTTTTTCTCTTCTGAGCTTCATTTTCCTAACTCTTTTCATGCCTTTTGATACAGTTAAGAAGCTCTAACAGACTTAGGAGCAAAATTTCTTTTTGTCTTTTTTTTTTTAAACACAGGAAGTCTTCAGGGTTTCTCTTAAGAACAAGCTATTTTCTGAAATTACAGTGATTGTGTCAGCAGTTTGTACAGCCACGTGGTGCTCAACTCCTAATGCAAAGTCCATTTTACCTGGAGGAGTCATTCCTTGACTTCACTGGGGTTGGGACCAGACCTGTTCCATCCATCACGCCTCACATTTCAGCATTTCTTAATTAAATGGAAGAGAAGTGGTACAACTACCAGTGCATGAAATACTGACTTTCTAGTGAAGGTATGTGAAAAGAACACCGATGCAATCCTTCATTAGATCTGAGATTCCCAACAGTGGTATTTGTACCACACTAGCACATCAAAACAATGTGCTGCCTTTTTCACAGAGGGCAACCATGAGGCTTTTGAGCTGGCCTAGGTGTGTGACATACAGGAGGACGGCTCCCAAGAGAGCCACTGCCTTCCTCTTTGTCATATGCAGAAAATTGCCTCTGCAACAGTTACAAGAAAGAAGAAGAGCTTAAAAAACTTTAACTCCCTTGATTTTGCCTCCGGGCTACAACAGCTTGGGCAATGAATGCTGTCTTCCTCAATGCCTGCAGTTGGCACAGAGCTATGCCAGGAGGAGCTGCAGCAGGCTCTATTTAGGAGTTTCTGAATTACAGCTTCTAAAAAGTGCTATTCCCCCATGCACGCTGCATGTTTTGTTTTGTTATCCCATGCTCTATATACTTCTATGACAAAAGAAAGCAAGGCAACAATAACATTAGAAAAAAATTGTCTTAGCACAGAATGGTGGAAGAATGACTGTTGAGAGGCAACAGCCATGTCATTTCAGGATTTCAGTTTGCAGTTCAGCGCGAGTTTCTGTCTGACCGTGGCCAAATCCCGTTCCTTTCGTTTTTGGTTTCAGAGAAGAACAGAAAATTCCAGAGGTAATCTGCAGATAAAATCTATTAATGAGACATTCTTATTATGCAAATAAAAGCCTTGAAAGTGTTTAGATAGACAATATGCTTCCAAAAAATATTAATGGAAATGGTTTATTTTGGTTTTTGTTATGGTTTACCCATAATCAGACTTCAAAGTGTAGAGAAGGCAGCTGCCTGCCTGCTCACAAAATTTTAGTTATCGTGGTTTCAAATGTTCCACAGAAGGTCTGAGATAAGGTTTATCTGTAAGTGCTTCTGTAGGATAGTAATGCTTACCACATTGCCTTGTATGAACAGATTAATGCATCTGCAAGCCTAATGCCTGAAATTTCTAAGTGGTGCAGAGGGCCTACCTACCTGAAATTAGGTGATTTAAACCATAATTGGGCTCCCTATCAAAAATGGTTGGATTTCCAGTATGTTTAGCACCCACAGCTCCTACTAAATTAAACTTCATTAACTTATCAAAAGACACAGTAAGAGTATCGGCACCAGTAATAGAACTAAGGGATTCCTGCCAGACAATATAGCATTCATGCCACTGATCTCTAATATATTGAGGCTTGTATAAGCAGGAGAAGTTCAGCATACACAATGAAGATCTTAAGCATAAATAATGGAGAGAAAATGAAATTTTGAGTTGACTGAAGTCAGTGGCTATATTGATCATAATTCAGCTAGGGCTTAATTTAGCCCTTTGGGCTTGATTCTCATGTGCAATAGGCATTTATGTGGCCTTGGTAACAAATAATGATTGCAAAGTATAAAAATACTCTTCAATTTGCTAGAATGATGTGAAGCAACCTTAGAAGATAATCAAGTCCCTGTAAGGAAGATTAGATAGGATAAAGCAAAGATAGTGTTGTTCCTCGTGGAAAGTTACTGGTTAGAGTAATTATATGCCTACTACAGGAAAGAATTCCTGCACCAGAAGCAAAGATGAAGTAGCAGTAAAATTAGAGAGAGAAGGATACTGAGTAATAATGTACATTAGTAACTGGAAGAGAAATATGCAATATCCCATGGGAGGATGGTAATCAAAGACAGCTTAAAAAAATGAACTATTTTTGTTTTCACAGCATGCAAAAAGTGAGAAATTAATGTAGGATGACCTGAACACATCTTGCAAAAGGCAATACTAGTGGAGTGGAATACCGATGATTCACGAATGCTACTCGTATTTGTAATACTCTAGTTGATAAGAAGGTGTCTACAGTATATAGACAGTACTGGAATATCATTTGTGTTAGAGAGTACGGCATTCTAAGATCAAATTTATAGAATGTTCAGACATTGTGATTTTGTTTTAATATTGCTAATCATAGATCTTTCGAACAAATGTGATTAGTTAGACTATGTGTTACATATTTAAATCACCACTACTTCTCTATTTCACTGTAACTAAGAGCTCTGGGCAATAATAAAATGTGAGTAATGACCCTTTTCATTTCAACGTTGTAAGCAAGAGGTAGAAATGCTGACTGTTTATGAGAAAATTGTGATTGGTGGAATGAATAAGTGGTAATTGTTCTGCATTAAGTAAACAAAGGAAACTATCATATATTAATACACTCTCCATTTTATTACAGCTCAGTCAGATACTTGAATCAACTGCGACAGGAACTGAATGAATTGGCTGCACTCAAAGGTGTTGTTTATTAATTTATCTTAGCAAATAATGATGGTGTGTCAAAGTAAATTATGTCACTTCATATGTTGCATGTCTTTGTATTGAAATACCAGCAGTGAAAGAGAAGTAGTTTCAAAGTCAGAAGTGTTAAGCTATCCATGTGTTGTCAAATTTTATGTTTCCCTCCCTTTTCCCTATAATTCAGATTAATCATAGGGTTAAGTATGTAGGCAGACAAAAATAAACCCTCACGTGTGCACGTTTTTGCAGATTCCCTCCCAGACTTCTGTTTCCATATCCCTTTGCTTCTACACTGGGATAGTTAAATTCTGTGGATTTATTGTCTGTTTTATATAGCATTAATGCTTGGAATCCACAAGAGAGATTGCTTTTTGAGTGAAGATTATATATATGTGTATGTGTCTAGATTAGCATTTGAATATGTGTTGTATATACACGTGTGTATGTACACATGCACACATAAATTCATGACCTGAGGAACTGTTCTTAAAGCTAAGGCATGGCCAGCTGTAAGGATAGGAAAAAATGATTGATTTCTTTTCGTCCATGAAGACTGAAACATGAAACCTTAAGTGATTTACCCAGTACCTGAAAGTAATTTAATGTCACGGACAGGAATGTAACCTGGATCTCCTTCACTGCAGGCCTAAGCGTTTCAGCCTTTTTTTTCTCTCCAGTAATATTTCTGATTTCTTCCTCCAGCCTCGTGTGCCAGTGGTACCTTAACTTTTATAAAAAATCATTTTGAAGTCAAATATCCAAATTCAGAGTTGATGGAAAGAAAAGCAATTTTACTGGGTTTGGCTGTATTGAACTGATACCAGTTCCCTGATTAAAAGTTACATGATTGAATGACGACTTTGATGCCTATTTTTTCCCATATTTCAAATGTAAACTTTGAATCACTGCATTTGTATTAAATGGGAATGAAATTTGATCCTGAATAGATGAGATCTTTCTGATGGGGAAAAATGTGCACATGTGTGTAATGTGAATATTATTGCCTTGAATTTTCCAAACAAAATCCAATTTGCTGCCAGATACAAAAATTACTCTGTAATACTGTCCTTATAGCAGGTCAGAAAAATTGTTGTATTAGCTGGCTTGCTATTCTCAAAGCTTATTACAGGACATTTGTGCAATGCACAAAATTTAAAAAGTAATTGGGAAAAGACAAGTCTGAATAACCACTTTTTTCAGTATATAAACTTACTGATGTTATTATATGGTGCTAAATGTTCATTGTAACAGCAGTTAAGGATTTAAAAACAAACAGAATAGTCAACAATATGTACAAGCTACATACACAATCTGCTAATTTGGAAAAGAAAATGCTGAAGGACTGCATCTGTGAGCCTAGCGATAGAATCTGCAGAATGTTCACATTGCTACCAAAATCCTGCCACAGATCCTGAATTCCCCCTTGCCTTGCAGTCAGTGCAACTGCTTTTCGCCATACACATACACAGTTCTTGTCTGGAGTCAAGACCTGTTTCTCGGGGTCACTGCTGTCATGGCCTGGACCTCACTGTTCTCCTAAACTGAGCTTCTGCCTTCTGCTGTATTAACAGGAGGAAGCAGTGGTATCCCTGAGCAGGTGATGCTTGGTTAGATATCATGGTTTGATTCGGAAGACAACTAAACGCCACTCAGCCGCTCACTTGCCCTCCCTCACTCCCTGGCAAATGGGGAAGAGAAATAAAAGTGAAAATCTGAGAAGGAGACTCGTGGGTTGAGATAAGAACAATTTAATAACAATAATAATATAAAATTAAAATAATAATGATAAAATAATAATAAATAATAATGTATGAAAATATATAATTATATATACAAACAAGTGATGCACATTGTAATTGCTCACCACCTGGTGGCAAATGCCTGTCTCATCCCAGCAAGTGATCCCAATACAAGTATGTCCTGACACCACAATCCCAGATGAGCAAGAGGCCTGAAAAGAGATCAAGAGGGAGATAGAACTCTGAGAGTCCAAGATAGAGCCCTCAGAAGAGTAATCGTCCAACTTCCCGGTCCACCCTCATATATATACCAGGTATGACGTTGCATGATACGGAATACTCCATTGGCCAATTCAGCCCTCAATCCTAAGTCTAAGATCGAATCATAAGGGGATTTGTGGGCCCTTTGTGCCGGCTGTGTTCCCCTCCAGCCTTTTGTGCTCCCCTCCAGCCTTTTGTGCTCCTGCACCTGGCAAAACACAGGAAGCTGAATGATGTCTCTATCAACTATAAACATCAGTGTACTACCAACATTCTTCTTATATCAAATCCCATTCTAAATCCAAAATACAGAGCTCTTCTAGCTGCTAAAACCAAAAACTAACTCTGTCCCAGTTGAAACCAGGACATCAGACAACATCTTTTCAGATGAGCCTTTTCAACTTCAGTCAAATATAAATAATATGAATGGAAAAATAAACATTTTTCTGCTTGAAATATACAAAACGGAGTGACTGACTGTTGCCAAGATATATGAGTATTAGTATGCCACCACACAAAGTTATTAAGGAAAATTAATCCAATGAATTGCAAGGAAAAATATGTTCCCAGAATACTTGGCTGCTTTTGAAAATTCTCTGCTTAATATGCAAACTACTACATGTATATTAGTAGACAATATCATTGATATACCCTCATAGCAAAATCCTTAAACTAGCATAAACCAACTCATTTTAAAGTTACTTTGCATTTTGTACCCGATTTATATATTTCCTAGTTAGAATTTCTATGTTATCAGTAAAAGAGCACATGAATGCTTCAAAATAAAATGGAACATGTTTAGTTACTGTACTCTTGTTTTGCAGAATGATTTTGATATTTTTAAAATCCATGATATCATGGGAAAATTGTTAGTGAAAAGCATTTCATCTGGGTAATCCACTGCTGGGTGATTCTGATAATAAGCTTCAAGCATTTTGCTGGAAAAGCATCCTTCATGAAATATATCTAAGAAATCTTAGGAGAATCTAATCAGAACATGTTAATACTTTATAAAAGCTGATAAAACCTTCCTTGTCTTGACTATGAAATTGCCACAATTAGCAGCAAGAAATGTGGCTGTATTTTTTTCTTTCAACCAATATGTGTATAATTTAAAATGCTTAGAAAATTACCCTGCTTAGAATTACACTTGTCAGAAAAAGAAGAGTTTCAGCTTTCACTGAATTGCAAAGTGTATAGAAAATCATGATGATGGCATTTTGACTACACAGAGAGGAAAGCAGTGGAGAATAATAATGCAATTGTTTGAAAGGCCTGATAGGTTTGGATTATTGCTTCTCCTTGCTTAATATTTCAAATATATTAATCTTTCAGGTGGTGGACATAATAACAGATTTCCCTAAAGAATGAATAAGAACTCAAAAGGAAGGCCAAAATTATTAGTGAAATTTTTTTTGGTTTAGATGTCTAAGCGAAATGTAGCTGCGGGATTGGGTTTTAAAGCAGGTGATTGCAAGCACTAAACAAATCAGCAGTGCTGATGAAGAGTGACTCAAATGTACCTGCTTGCTGTGCTCTGAAGTCCACTTCTTTACTGACTCATTTAAGAGGATAACAGTTTCAAATAGCACTGCATGTCCAATGCTACCCAGTTTGAAAGTTCTCATTCTTTTCTTTACATTTTAGGATTAGGGACACGAACACAATCTGTCCAAGGTGAGCTAATCTGGTGTGATGAGAGAGAACAGTCTCTAATTGTGATTTAATTAATTGCATTTATGCTTTAAATGTGGAAATTATTGACATTTGAGATGAAATCTGAGAACTAATAGGACCTGAAGTATTTTGCTGTATCTGTTACTTCTGACGATTCATCACTTTTTCAAGTGTGATGACTCAAGTTTACTGCTATGAATCCTCATCTGTCTAACTAGATCATAAATCTTGCAGAAAGTATAAACTTGAGTTATTGATCTTGCTCACTGTGACAATATATTTAATTTCTGTGGATCTTTTATATTCATAAAATATCTATTTTATATGGTTTTGGAAAAGTAAAGTTGAGGCTTTTGCATCTAGAAAATAAAGGGTGATTTTTGTTGAGGTTTTTATAGTGCTAACTGTAACATTGGTAGTTCATGATATAGACCACTGTTTCCCTGTGATACTTTAACTATACAGCTGTTATTAATGCAGGCTAGGCTTAAACTTGATATCCTACTAAATTAAGATTTAAGATTAAATTAGAATCTCTTATTTTACCAGAGAATGGTCAGCATCTGAATGGAAGTAGAAATTAGCTTCAATTTATGATCTAAGTTGCCTGATATTTAAATGTAATCAGGGCCTCAAGTGCTTTGCCGAACTGGCAACATTAACATCTATTCTTTATACTAAAATACACATGTATGGATGTGTTCAGAGCTTTTTTGTATTGTTTCAATTTTCAGCTCCTTTGTCTTCAAATCCAATGCTAGACCGAAGTACTTCGCACAATTTTTCCAAGAAACCTTGGTTAGGGTCCTCAAGTATTTCAGGAAAGCTTGGGATAAACAAAACAGAAACAAAAAAATGAGGTAAGCAAAACTACCTACAGCTACTAGTGTTTGTTCCTTTTACTGGCATGTTTTGCATCACCTGCATGTTTATTTTTTATGTGCTCACATACATACACACACACACACAGAGGCTTGCAGCTTTTACAAAAGTAAGATTGTTAGTACAGCAGGTGTTCAGAATTGTAACAAAAAATGGGTGACTGAATTGGGAGTGAGACAAAAGAGAAAGAAAAGTTGAAGAATGAGATTAATTGTTCAGTGTCAGTGTCTGATGCGAGCGTTATGTTTTACTGTCATGAGACAGCGCGGCTGTATTATGACTAGAAGACTGATACTGTATTTCAATTTTAATTGAGCTTTCAATATAAGAATTCTGTGGACATGTGTCTGAGCTTAATAACCTTCAAATAGACGTTCAGATTGAATGACCAAGTCAATTATTTCCTCAAAAGTACTTATTAGGATTGTGTTGGAGGCATACAAACAGCAAAGGAAACATACTCATGAATGTGCCACTTGTTTCCAAATTAATCTCTCTCAATCTTGGCAGCATGCTTTTTGTTAAATAATTATTCCTATATTTGAGGCGTTCTTGTAGTACTACAGCAAATGAAAGTTGCAGCACTCTATGTATTCGCTGAATAAATGAGCTTACAATTACAATGCCATCTGAGTCAGTGCTGTATTCTCAAACGTGGTGAATGTGGCTTAATTGGGTAGGGAACAGTAGAACCTTCCTGTAATTGTGGCGTTCAGTAACTTGGTATGCTGTGTTTTCTCTCAGACAGTATTTACCAGAATTAGCTGGGTTATTAACTGCAGGTGGGAAAAGGGCAGGGGTGGCAGAGGAAACGTTTATATATGGCTGGACAACCACTGTCATAAGACTAAGGTTTGTTTCTGGAACACCTTGCAAAAGCAAATAGCATGTTTATCATTTTTTTCAAAAGCATTTAGTAGCCATGGTTCCTTTTGCACTGAACCTTGAAATGCACTACTGTGTAAATGGTTTCCTTTGTTTATCACTCACCTTTTTAATGAGCAACAAGGCAAGGCACTTTGTGGAAAGAAAAAAAAAACGAACGGGTTTTCCTTATTAGTGCATGTTTCTTTGTCAGTTACATGAAAGCAAACTATTCTAATGTTCAGAAGCACCGTTTCTTGCACTGAGTAATTTAGCAAATTTTGTCATTGAGAAAGACATATTTTGATCATAATGTGTTTTCTTAATGCACTTAATCTGCAAGTCATGAGAACACTTGGCCTTTGCCCCTTCCTTCTACTCTATTCATCTGCTAGCCTTTTTATCTCAGCCCTTTCGCTGAATAACACCACAAACTAGAAAACCAAAGGATGACACCAAAGAGAAACAAAGAACTATTATTGAATAAGATAAATGTAGTGCCACTTCTGCTAATTCTAATTTACTCAGAATTTAGTGAGGATTATTCTGTCACATCATCCATCACAGAGAGATGTTAGGGTGGGAGAGAAGTAAGCAATTAAAAACATGTTCTTTATTTCAGGTATTTTGTGATTTCTTATTCAGTTAGGTTCCATTGACTGTTTCTCTCTTCTAGCCAAGTATAAAATCATTTGTCAATTTTTGAGGTTAAAATTAGTGTCACTGAAAGGATTTGCATTGACAGCTACTGGGGATGGAGTATAAATACATTTTCCTTCTAGAACAGGTGCTGCATTAACAATGACAGTTGAAGCTTCCCCAGGCTGCCCCGCTATCATGTGCTTCCACCTTGGCCTGTGGTGTAAACTCTTACTGATGAAATCTAGTATTTTGACATTCAGGTTGGTGGATTTTCTTGTAGCACAGTCCACCTGTAGAATTCCCTGCCTGGGGAAGCTATCAAGTCAAGTGCTGTGCAGGATGTCTAACAGGATTGAAGTATTTTACATGCAGTAAGGACAGCCAGAGCTATGCAAGCTAAGATAATAAGTGTAATCAAATTTCATACTCCAAGGAATACACTGATTGCCTCAGGGATCAGAAAAAAATTAACTCCATATCCGTACCTTTCATGCTGCTTCATGCAAGGAGAGCAGATGTAACAGGGCAGAAAGTCCTCTAAGGCATCAGTTGTTGTCCACTTTTTCTGGCAGGGTACCAAATTCTGTAGACCGGTAGTTCACAAACTAGAACCTATAGAAGAGAGAAAATATTTGGTACTATTCAAAAAAAATGACAATTTGGAGTGGGAGAGAGATTTTTCTACACTGGAGCAGCTTAAATTAGAAAATGGTTTACTTTAGACTCCTGTTTGTCTTTAATTTATCTCACATCACAATCCTAAATACTGCAATTCCAATTTTCTAGTTAATATTTTTGCATGTAAATGTGCTTGTAAAGCTGTTGTAATCAACCAGGTATTTCCTGGGCCAAATCCTGGCTCATGCAAACTTTTTCATCACACCAGTTACATGGGGGAGCTAAAGCACTTTATGCCGGCTTAACATCTTGCCCTTAATTATCGAATTCCTTTGTTTCTTGATTTGTGTGATAGAAAAACTCTGCAGGTACTTCTGAGCAGGCTGTCAATTAATTTGTGAGCCGTGGGAGAAGCCACCCACATGTTTTTCTGTCCCTGTGGAGGTGGTGGGGGAGCCTGCTTGCCTTACCCCAGCAAGGCTGCTTCAGCCCTCTGGGTGTGTGAGGTCAATTTAGAAGGTGCAATGCGTAACGGATACCTTTGGTACCCATTGTGGACTAAGATTAGGGTTTAGTTTAGGGATAACCACTTTCTGACATTCCTTTTAGCCATAAATAAAAACAAAGTTGTAAGATAACAGCAAGCTCCTTGGTTAAGAGCAGTAGGGGGGATATAACTGCAGGATTTTGGGGCTTTGAAATGTTATTGCTGAAATCCACCTGTTCGTTTGTAACAGGTGTAACCCCTCCTGGTAAAATAAGTGCCATTTGTGAGGGCTCTGCCCCGGCGGGTGCTAATGCCCCTGACCAGCCCCACCTGGGTCCATGTCCCACTTCAGCTCCTCCCTAGCGGGGCTGTGGGCAGCTTCTCTCCATGTCTTCTGGACTTTCCTCTGGATTTCTAATTTCTCTGGATTTCTTTGGACCTGAACCAGCTCGAATGACCCGGGAGCCTGTCAGCACCGTCAGCCCCTAAGGTATGTGGTTTGGCACGGTCCCTCCTCACCGGCACCGCCAGGGCCCCCACCTGCTCTCCCTCGTGCTGCAGCCTCGCACCCAGACCCATCTCACACGGTGCTCTGCAGGCAGTGGTTCGGTTACCTGTGTGGTTTCATAACCTGGTTCTGAGAGTCTGGGGCTTGTGATGTTCACTTTTGCCTTTTTTTACCTCATCAGAACATGACCTGAGGCCCCTTGAAGCGATGAGGGAGCAGTAATCTCCCTGGGGGGAGGGTGGGGGTTGAGGTCTCTGTTTATCTGGTTTGGTTTTGTGGGGCTTTGCTGGTCTGTTTTAAGTTCATATCCTGAAGTATGACATTTTCTGAAGGACTTTGTGGTTCCTTCCTTGCTTTTTTCCTAAAACAACTTAGCCTAGCTGTTTTTTCGTTTGTTTGTCTATAGAAGTATGGAGTTTTAGGTGGTATGCTCTAGAGCAGAGGTGAAATGTTAGCTAAGGTTTTTGGCCTTCCTTACATGTTATTACATGAAGCGTAACTTGCTTAAGTCAGTGATGTTGTACTAGTATAAAAATAGTTTTTAATCAAGAAACTCTCTGATAACTGTCTGTTACATTTTTACACATGTCCTATTGTATTATCTTTGATAGTTCCTCTTTTAAGTTCTGGTCTTTGCTCTGTTAATTCTAAAAGAAGATGTGTGTACTAGCGAGAGCATTTGCGGAGGTGCAGGTAAAAGTCCTTGAAAGATGAGGTGGTGTGGAAAGCTCAGGCTGGGAGATGATATTCAGGGCTCAGAGAAAACAGGAGCAGTCTGTGGGCAGAAGAAGGAGGAGGGAAAGGGGCTGATGCTGACAGGATGGTAGTTACCTCCTGTGGAAGCAGAAGTGCTGTAACTGTGCATTCAGTGTGGATGCCACAGCAGTTTAAGTAGAGGAGGGTGTCCTGGTAATGGAAATAAATTGTGTGCTGTGGATTTGCAGAGGAAAACACAGTGATGGAAGGACAGAGAAGTAAGATGTTAACTGCACTGGACTCAGAACTGTAACTTGGATATTGAGCTTGAAGTGAAAAAGGCAGAAGTAAAATTAGCTGACTTAAGAAAGGGGACATGTAATGCTGAAAGTAAAAAACTAAGAGACTGCCTGTCTACAGAATACAGTAGCTTAAAGGAAATGTGCTTTTCCTAGCTGTGGCCCTGTAGCTACCCATCTGAAGAGCGAAATGTGCAAGACAGCTCTTCCCTGGTCTTTGCTAGGAGAGGTATATCCTGCAGGTCTGAAAGCACTATCCAAAAGATAAATAAGACTGAACCAATTTTAAGTATTAGAATTCATAATGCTGTCGTGTACTTCAAGGGTAGCTTTGTCACCAGTTTTATCATTGTAGAAAATGGCAGCATGCTGAACAGTTGCTCCTAGTGCTTCTTCTCAAGCTCCCTGTGTCTCTCACGAGTCACCTGGTAGGTGTGGGCTGTTAGCTGCCACAGTTACGTTTGTTGTTTAGATTATTCAGGTGTGACTGGGGAAACAGAAGAGTTTGCTGGTGCAGCTTCTTTCAGAGTGGTTGCAGCTTGTGCTGGCTGGTCTGCCTTTGATCTGCTATTAAAATCAGCATCTTATTCTTTGTACTGCACAGCTTCTGTACAGAGAATCAAGTCAGCTGGGTGGCTGCAGCTGGTTTAATAGTATAATTGAGTAGTCTAAGCAGCATCTTAGCAACTGCTCCAAGAGGCTTTAACCTCAGTGTATACACATTTCCTAGGATTTTGTTTTACAAAGAGAGGGGATTATTGTCATATTCATTGTAATCACTCTAAGTACTGTGGGCCTGATTCCTGACTGCCTTGTACCTTCTGCAGTCATTTACAACCATCTGAAAGGACAATAAAATGTGATGACACTAGAATGGCTGCAATCTTACTACATTTGCAGAGATATAAATGATTGTACGTTGTATATGGCAATGGAGAACCAGGCCATGTGCAGAATGAGAAGCAAGTTGGTACAAGTATTAAGTCATTGCTGAGGTGTGAGTACGTGGTAGAAAAAGGCAGTGAAAGGAAAAATAGGTCATGGAGACTTTATACTGTAGTTCTAAATAAAGTTTTCATTCAAATCTATCTTCATGTCTGCTGTTATGCTTGGGCTTGCTGGGAGTTGTTGATCCTCAGGGCAATCCTTACTCTAGAAAGTGGTCTGTGCTGTGTTGTTCATGTCTTGCGTTATTTTCCAGGCTGTCTTCAGTTGTCTGCAGTCTGCCGTGCCAGGAGTGCGCCAGGTTTTGGGAACTGGTTGTAGGCAGCAGTGATTTTAGGTAAACACAAAGGAGAATCTGAAGCTGGGGTTTGCAACCAAAATATATCTTAAGTCTGCTTAAAAAAAAAAGTGAACAGTAGACAGACTTTTGGGTAACAGGGTCAAAGCTTGGATTAAGCTTGCAGAACCACAAAGTTTGAGCTAGTTATGGCTATACTGCTTCAGAGACAAAGTTTGAATGGCAGAATTTCTCCTCCCTGAGAGCCAACTATCTCCAGGCAGGGCAGAGCACAAGGAGTGCTGACACACAGAGGTTCAGGCTGGCAACTGAACCTGAACTGACAAGACAGCCCTTGGCTTGTGATTAAGACAAACATCCTTTTGCCCATGTATATCTGGTTCACCCTGAATGTTCTAGTTGTATTTCCACTCAAGCTGTAAATAGCTAGATATCCTTACAAGTGCCAGGAAAAAAAAGTCACCTCTTAGGGGCAGCTTATGTGTTGCTGTCTGTGACTCCACTAGCATAAAATGTCTCAGTCATAAAATGCCAAATCTTAAGTATGACAAATAATCCTAAATTATATTAACATTTATTAAGGGGAAGATGGGGAATGCATTTCTGAGATTTAGTAGGAGTTTTACTAAATTTCCGTATGAAGAAATCACTCCATTATTATTACTGTTTGGAAGTGCCATATTTCCAAGGTTATGCTGTTGTCAAGGCGAAAGGTTCCATATTGCATTTCCAACAAAGGCTGACTGATTAAGGGTGTTAGGAGGAATATGTTTTCCTTCCTGAATCTTAATTAGGTTGACTTTAACTCACGACAGGAGATTCTGCCAGCTGTCAGCTACTGCTTGGATCTCTTACTAATTAAAACTCTGAGGAAGCCTATTAAAGGTGTTCAAAAAGCCAAATCTCCCTTTAAAATATCTCTGGCACTGCAACAGAGCGTATGAAAGTGATATTGCAGTGTAGATAACTTGTCTTTTGCTTTTCGTCTTGGCAATATGCCAGTTATGTTACTAGGCTGTATTCAAAGCTTTTACTTGTCACCTTCTTGCAAATGGACTAAAAGGAATTTGAGGTGAAATTTTGCTGGTATTCAGATTTGATACATCTGACATTCATATTTTCTAAAATGATAAGTACAGCTGATACTCAAATACTTCTCTTGAAGTTTTATTTCTGAGGCAGCAACATCCTGTAGTTTGTAAATATTTTGAGTGTTGAAACAGATGATGATATGACTTATAACTAACAGCATTGTCGTACCACACTTTGTATTGTTAATTAGATGCTGCAGCTGGGCTATATCTGTATTTTAAAGCTTCTCCAGTGTACCTGTTTCAGAGACAGCTTTAAAAAAAAAAAAAAATCCTCCTTATGTACCTAGTCAATTTTCAAAGCCAACAATAATACTGAGCAAAGTACAGATGTACTGCCAAAAATTTCTTTTTGGTGGTATTTCTTTCTCCACTGGGGACCTGGCAAAATAACTTGAGCTGTTGTAAGCTGTCTGTAAAGGCAAAAATTTGCTTTTATAACTGTATTTTATTTTATCAGGTGCAGACCGATAAAAATCTAAGAATATTTTGCAGAAAGAAAAGCATTACTGGAACAGCAAGAGATTTCAGATGGCAGGGATGTTGAATGAATGGGAAACAACATTTAGTTTTCCAGAAGGTCGCTGAGCTTCTCTCAAATGGTTGTAATTCAGTTCAGACATGGGTTTCTGAGCAGGTTACGGGCTTCTTGGTAAGGAAGTTACGGGCTATGAGAAACTCTGTTGTGACAGATGAGAGAGCCTCTGGGTGAAGTTATTCTCAGTAGATGTCTGCTAAGAAAATTAACAAGCCATAATAAGTTCTTCCCACACGTTCTGGAAGGCGGCATGTGTAAGAAAAAGCTTAGAGCTGCTGCTGCGATTTAATGTAACCTGGGATTATTCAAAGTGCGATGTGGGATTTCTCCAGAAGAGAAGTTACAGTTCCTTGGACTTCACGTGTGACCTTTCTCTGCTCCGTCAGTCACTTGTGATGGCAGGTGCTGCTGCTGCTTCTGTTGTTCTTGCACCTCACAAAAGTTTAAGCAAACTCCCTATGTTCCTTCCTCCCATTTAGTCCCATGCCGGGTATAATTTTACTGATGCTCAGGCCCTGATTATGAATGTTGCTGGTGCTCCTTTTTTCCAGTTAGGGGAATGTCTGGCAGCAGCTGTCCAGATCGATAGGTGTATGGTGGGTGTATCTGGCTCAACAATGCAATAGTTGATGCCATGGTCATACACCGATTTCTTTCTTCTTGTGGGCTATCTATTCCTGTTTCTGTATCTCCCTTGAAATATAAGCCTTTTTGCAAATACTTGACTAATGTTAATTCTATCATCCTCTATAGTCTCTTGATACTTACTTGCAGAATAATAATTGTTTTTCTCAATGTTGCATTTATTCATTTACTTATTCCTATCCAGCAATAGACTCTGAGTCAGCATTCCAATGATCTTTTTCCCACTATTTCTTCAATTCATCAGGATGTCATGCCAATGGCATAAATTTTGTATTATATAGCTGTAGTTTTTATAAGGTGCTAAAGCAATTCTTAAGCATTTAATAACTTAATAGGTTAATTAAAGGGTAGGGGTTTATTAATTGAATTTCAGACAGTGAGTTCCATCAGATACTTTGGGAGGAGAGAACATGATTACTGAAACCCCAATACCTAATTTGCTTGGGTGTGCCCATCACTGGAAAGTAGAATGAAAGATTTATGAAATAAAGTGCCACAACAAGTTTATTTGTGCACTCCCAAAAGGATAAATAAATGTCATGCCTGTCTAGGCAATGCTTCTGGTTTAGGCAGTTCTGTTCTTTGATTTAATAACAGAAACAAATTTAAGAATGAGATTATAGGTAATTTTTTTCCCCTTAAGTAATACCGTTTTGGAACAAAACTTTCTTGGTCTGTGTTTCTGTATGTTTACACAACAAAATATTTTTATTTTGAGCCTCTCCCTTTCCTTCTCTCAAGGAAATTTCACAACTTCTGTCCTTGCTATTGTACTGAATTATCTAGGTTTTCTGGAATAAAAATGCATGTTTATTTCATTGGCAGTTAGTTCATCTAGGCACGTTTGTATCTCAGTTGTTTTTTACGTAAAGTTGATTTGAAAACCATCTCTGTCTTAATTAAACTGCACAGAAAGGAAGAGTGAAAACTTTATTAGTAAAAACTTCAATTGAAAGGCACTAAATACTTATCCATGTATTAATTGACTTTTGTCACCTGGGGATACTGAACTATTCTAACACTGTAATGTACCTCTGTCAGAGTCTTAACTTAGTGGTGTAGAGTTATTTTTAGGTATTATAATGTGGGGATCTGGTGACGTTCCATTATGTAAGAAGCAAAATAGATAATAAAAGTACCTGTGCATCCATACAGAGTTCACATGGCAAGTGCTCATGTTTGGAGTACTGCCTGGTACAGTCGGTAGCTCTAGAAATGTGTGCTGGCTTTCCATCATTTTGATCTAATTAAACCTTGTGGTTAGAACCTCAAAATGACTGTTGTGTTATCATCTTTGAATGTTGCATCTCTCCTTATATCTGCCAGGAAGAAGATTCCATTCGTGTTTGTGTATATATCTATATGCACGCATGTAAAAATTGTGAGTTCGTGTGGATTGGTGTGAAATCTGAAGTTGTTAACAGGTTTCCTTCCCACATCCAGCTAGAGCTATGCACCACTCCACTCCCTTTTAGTAGCATATTTCCCAGTTTTCACATCAGTATAGGTGCTGATTTATCTTACCAAAAGATAAATTGCAGCAAGGAGACTTTAACTTTTGACCTGTGATAGTAATAGAAGGTGTTATAAAAAAAAAACCCAACACCTCAAACCACAAAACATCCACAGTTGTAAAATTCACCAAGGTGCTCTGATAAGATATAAAATATTTTTTTCCAAGTAATGTAAAGACAAACAAATAAAATCAAAATACAGAAGGTATTGATTTACTTTATAGCTAAACTGTTTTAAGTGATATAAGCTCTAGACTTTAATCACTATTTTACATAAGTTTGATCTGAGGTGTTATCGCTTTGAACTAACAGCGAGCTGTGAATGTTAACAGTGTCAGCTCAAAGCCTTAAAATACACGATCTGTGTTTTAAATTGGAAATCTGCTGTCCAGCAGAAGGGTAGCTCTGCTTTCTCTGCCTCTGTGAAAGCCCTGGTGACTCGAGCTAGTGACTGCCCCGGGAATGGGCCAGGAGTGTGTGGGTCAGCAACTGCAGCGGTGGGGAGACTCTCCCTGTCCCAAGCCTGACTCTCTCAGGCATCCGCGCTCCTGTTTCTTCCTGACATTATCATCTTGGCCTCCCATTGTCTCTGGTGTCCTCCCTTTGTCCACTGCCGACTGAGGATACCTGCCAATCTTCTTGTCCCAGTACTCATTTATGAGGAAAGAAAATTTTGGTTAATATCAAGTATAGGTGGCAGGATGTGGGGTTTAGTTGCTTGTTCCAGGTTTCACAGACAATGAGTGAAAAATGCCTGGAGTCCTTGCTCCCAAGATCTGAATGCATACTCTGACACAAGACCACCTTTCCTCTGTGCTTGACTGAAAACTCACTGCTTTTGAGAGCAACACTTCAAAACTCAATTAAGGCAGTACTGATAGACAGCCTTTTCTAGCTGCCAACAATCAGGTACCTTAAGTAAAAGAAATCAACAGCATGAAAATCCTTGTGAGAGTAACACCTGGCTCACCATGAACAAGCAATGTCATCCTTATGCTGAATTAAGTCCACTTGGACATACGATTCCTTTTCTGTTTTATGGTCTCTGATGAGAAACGATTATTCCTCCTATTTTGCGCTGTTTGGCAGGTGAGCATTCGTAGATTCTGTGCGAGAATGATTTTCTGGCCACTAAACTCATTTGCTTTATTGTGCATGTAAGGCACACTAATATGCCAGCAAAGGGGACCAGAGTAATGCTTAGACAAAGATTAATTCATTAAACAACAATTTAATACTTCTAACGTATTATACTTCAGTGTTAAGTGTATAATTCATCTTGATTCAGCTCTTCAGGTATGACTCAACCCTTCAGGTAGTTCATCGTGTTGCATCAGAAAAATAAACTTAATAATAGTAGTCTTGCTTTGTTGAAAAAAAAAAAAAATCTACTTATAGGTGATATAGGTGTAATGAAAACCAGAAAGTATCATGTGATGTTTGTATATTGGATAGTCTTGTATTGTAATAACGCATGCCAAAGAGCATTGTGTGCCAGTTTTATAGGAATGTCTGTGGAGAGTTTACAGCTTAGACATTTTTCGTAACATTTTAGCAAAACTAGGGAAAAAAAGTTGTGGAGATCTTTTGTTCTCATCATAATGCCTTCCTTGTCTTTGTCCTGCTCAGATGCCTTAAAAAATGTTAAGGGATGTGAAATGTAAATAGTTTGATTTTTTTTTTTTTTTTCCATCTCTTTTTCACTAGTTCATGTGTCCAGCAGCAGGACAGAATGACTCTTCTCTGAAGCTTGCAGACTTTTTGGAATATTTAGAGCTAAAACCAGTTGCCATAAACATTTCTAAGAACTGGGCTACTGCAGGGCTACTAGGATACATTAAGTTTGTGAAGGCCAAGGGATGTGTGGCTTTGTTTATGTTAGGAGAAAGTTTTCTCTATTCAAGAAGACCTTTCAGGAAAAGTCTGTGCAGACTAAAATAGGAAAACAAATTGCTCAAATTGTATATACGGTATTCAAAGGCATATTTCTAATTAACCTCCACAGGTAATATGTTATTCTGTTCGCATAAGTATTGATGTTATCGAAGAGTTAAAGTCCTTTGATTTTATAGAAGCTGTAATAAACACTGTTCTTCTAATGCCCAGATGCATTTTCTTACTGCTTTCGTTTCCGAAGAACTGTGCTATGGGAAAAAAGAAAAGAGGGTTAATATACACTAAAATCTTCAAGCATAAATTTATTTTACTTTTTTAATTATGTGACTACAAAAAACTTTCTGACTATTTCTTGTTGCAGTATTTGCTCATATTTAGTATCATTGATATTTTTTCTGCAAGAGCTTCAGTTTCTGGAAAAAAATCAAACTACACAATTAGCTGCTTTCTTTGCAGCTAAGATGTAAAATGGGAAATGTTGGTGTTACTGACTATAAATGGATTGACAAAGAGTAGGTTGCTGCTTTAACCTCACTGCCTAGGGAAGCAAGGTACCTATTTGTTACTGTCGGTTCTCATTGTAAAGGCGTATTCAAGTTGCAAAGTGTGAAAAAGACTAAGTAGTTGTTTATGGTCTGTGTAGATGTTACATAAGTTTTCAGATGGTACTTTCAATGCTGCTTCCATTTTGGTAAGCCTCCCATGCTAATATACTTAGGAACCTCCTGGTTTTTTAAATGACGGAGGTCGCAATATAAACGTCAAAATCTTAAATTATTTTCACTCTTTCATTCTATTAAAAACAAAGGATCAAAAATACTTGTAAGAAGATCCTCAATTGTGCTAAAATTGTATGCAGTTGCCAAGCTCACCATTGTGTTTTATTTTGGGGTGAGCATAGAAAATCAGGCATGAATAGAACAGAGGTTTCTCACATTTGTACTTTGAAAAGCTATGTGATACGTTTCACAACAGGTGTATTTATATTTGCAGATATCTGAAGTTGCATTAAAATGTTTTGAGACACATACAGAACTGCTTGTTTTCTGCCATATTCTTTTTCCTGATCCTCCCTTTTAGCTTTTTAAGTCTTTAGTACCTGTGCAGTTAGGCAAGCATCCCTGCTAGCAATTTTAGCCTCTTTGCAGAGAATTCCACCTATTCTTGCCAACTCTCTTCTATCCACCATTCTCTCTCCATTTTTACAAAGCTCAGGATGTATTGAACATGATATTAAGTTCAGAATCACTTTCAAAATTTGGAGTCAATGCAATAACCCCAGGTATGTTGTCTGGTGGAAAGATCATGCCTAGAACTGCTAGTTCTAGAACCTTAAGCCACTTCTGACCAAAAAGATATTGGGCTTCTGGTTTAAATGCTTGTAAGTTCTTCTGTGTATTGACAAAGGGAAGGGGACAGAGAACCTCAATGCACCAGTCTGTTACCTATGACTTGTGTAAGATATTACTGGTAGTGTCATAAAACTGATACACTTTGAGAGGTCAGAAATGCAGAAAGGTAGATATCATAGGGTCATTAAAAGTTGATCTGCATTTTTTTCCTGCTCAGATTTAGTCTAGAGGAATGGGAAGAGATTAAGTTTAAGAGACTCTTCTTCCAAACCATGTCAAACCTAAGCTTCAAAAAAATATTGTTCAAGGAAAAGTGTTTTGAATAATCATTATGGTATTAAGTTGCTGTTGTAGTCTCATGTTGGAATACTCTATGCCACTAAAATGAACAGTGGAAAGACAGGGTATGATTCCTGGGATCACCTGTTATTACTCATTTAACCCAAAGTGGATATGTGTACGTGATGTACATACATATGTACTCTGTAAAGTAGCTAGAGCTAGGCCACTTGCTGCTTTTTAACATTTTATGCTGATAGAGAAGTTGACACTTAGCATGTGATGAGTTTTGGCATGGCATAGATGATACAGGAGTGATTCTAAAATTTTGAAACAAAAGTTCCTATCTGAAATGGGAACTCTTCCAACAGTATTTTTGCTTCTATTTATCAGCTGTAAACACATTGGTATGAGCAGTATTCTGAGAAGAGAACATGAATATTGTATTCTGGCATGTATCAGTAGTTCTGGGGCTAATATATATAGTTAAGAAAACTCAACAGTACAAAACCCATTATTTTCAAGGGGAAAGATCAATGTATTGCTCCTCTTTTTAAAGTGAAAACTACAAAAATGTTGAGCGTTCCCGTATTTATACAGGCATAGCTTATTAGTGTTTATACATGAAATCCCAGGTATTAGTCACGATGTTATTCAGCAGCTGCAATCTGAAGAGTCTTAATAGTAACATGTGTGATTAAATGCATATTGAAGAACCCTAAGGCTATTGTTTGCTCCGGTCGCACCTCCATCTGCTATCCCGTTGTTGCTTCATACCCTCCATTGCATTTGTGTATTCTGCATGGCATCTCCTACTGCAGGGCAGTGTTTGAGGGATGTGTGTTAATTCTTCAAAACGAAGGATCCTAATTAAGATCCTGGATTGCTGCCACGATAGAAATAAAATTAAAATAATGATAAATTAACTTCTGCTGGCCTAAGATGTTGTATTAAATAACACGGGGTTAAAAGTTTTTTAGATAGCAGTCTGATAAAACCGATTTCTCTCTTGATTTGGAACTAGAAAAAAATAAATGGTTGGATATATGAACCATTTTGAATTTAAAAACATGGTGGTTTAAACTGTTCTATTTATCTATGTACCTGGTACCTATCTAATATTGCAGATATGGTTTTGAAGGGACAAATGATAGCATAAATGAAATGTCCATAAATAATATGGCCAAGAGTACATATTCTTGTTCTGAGCATGATGCAGTGTACTCTTAGGATGTGTCTAAGATGATGGAAGCAAATATGGTTTTGCATTACGAATGCTATAAGGTAAGAGATTACTTATGCTAATGTAATGTATTAGCAATAATGCTCAGTATTGCATTAGAGCCTCTCAATGGGAAATCAAAATCATATCCTATTAGTGTGGAATATGATCTCTGTTACTTTTTTAGCTGGTTAAACCTTCTCTTTAGCAGGATCTGTTGCACTGATGTAAACCTCATGTTTCCCCCTGGAATTCCCGAACATTATGTAGCATTAAGGTCTAATAGCATATACTGTTACTTTGCTGTTGCTGAGTGCAAGACAATGTTTTTATTATGTTAACATCTATTTGACTTGCAGAGACTTCTTACAGTAAAAAGTTCACTTGCTGCAAGTGAACAGTGATGATATTCTCAACGTAACACACATTACTGGGTTCCTGAGGTTGGACATAGGTCGTGTTCACCTCTGGTACAACTCTGCAGCTATACCTGGGATTAATTTGGACCTTAATAAGCATGGGGAAAGATGTTGCTAGCATTCACAAAAGGCTTTTAGGACTCAGAAATGTTCCACGTTTATTCCAAGCTGCTAAAAACTAATGGGGGGCTGCAGAGGAAGAGCGTTCAGAGTGTTGTTCAACAAAATGTGACTTGGGATATTTTTCCAAAATTTTTCTCCTTACAACACCAACAGTTAACATGAAACACTAATCATGACTTGTAACTGACTAAAGTTAAAGCTTCTAAAATGTCTTCTATAAACTCTGGCTGCTGCAAAAATTAATACTGCTTAGATTTTCCTTTAAAGAATCCTTTCCTGATAGCTTTCAATTTTATTTATATAATCATGAAGCTGGAAAATCATACTTTCTGTACCAAACTCTGTACTGTTTATGCTAAGATTTTTGTGCTTTGTGTTCTGAATAAAGGCAAACAATCTGGCTATTCTAAGATTTTTTTTTTGTGCTTACCTGAGCCACCGGCAAAACGCACACAGAATGAGAAATATGCTTAAATGATTCAACAGAGCCACCATGTTTGCTAGTGTGTTAAAAGCACATTGCAACATCTTTCTCTGGGGTAAATGACTGTGCTGAGATCTGATAAAATTGTCAGTCCGTGACACTTTGTATTTTAAGCCAGCAACTTGAGTGTTTATTATATGATGAATGAATTAAGATTGTGTTTTATTCTATTTTTCTGTGGAATAAAAGCATACACCTGAATAGGTAGCCCAGCTCAGCTGACTACTTGGCTTCTATAAAGCTGTAAGTAAAGTAATGGTGTACTTGAGCCTGTTAGAGGCAGGGTAATTTAAATTACCTCTATATATTATATACTTTGACTGAAATTGTTTATGTGCAGAGACTGAATACTTAAATTTCATATTAGTAGCAGCTGAACAAGCTTATGTTGACCCTTTGCACAGGGATGAACTTTGCCTAAGGAAAAAAGGGTAGTAAAATGTCACAGAAGTGTTGTATGTTCTGCCTACATTAACTTCACATGGAATGTAGAGTCAGAATATGTTCAATCTGTTCTCTGAGAAGAGGGAAAGCAAAAGGTGCTGAAAGAGTGAAATGAGATTATAAAACAGATATCAGTGCTAAAATGGATATGTAACCCTTATTCTTTTTGCTAAAGATGTGTGTAAAGCTTAGCAGCAAACAGGTTTAAAGGGCTCATTTCTGTCATGTGCCAGCACAATAGTTGATAATTAAAGGGCAATAAAAGCAAAATGGGTGGCGGACATCAGACAGTCTTGATAAAACCCCGTGCTCATGCCCAGTGACATGAGACCGAGACGTGCAATCAGTTAAGTTGGACAATATATAGATGTTATGACTAGCTTCCATACATGACACTTCCTATTGTCTTGAATGTCTCTAGTGGTTTTGGTACTTGCAAATTGATTTGTCTTAACTAGCCCTCTTTTCCCCACAACTTCTATCTTGTCTCTGCTATCCATATAAAAAAAAAAAATCCATATTTAGAAAAAATAATACCAAAATCCTTCTCTTGATTATTTTCTATGTATTACCATAATTTGTTGTAATTGTGCTATTGGCATGGAAAGAAGATCCATTCAACCAGGAATACTCAACTTGACATAAAAGCTGCAAAAACTCATTAATCCTTTCAGTAATTTTTAAAGCAAGCACCAGAAGGAACTACAATCAATAGCAAAGGTCACTTCACATTAAAAATATTCCAATGGGCTTAAAAATTCAGACATTTATCTATTATGCAGTTATTGCTGATGAAACATAGGACAGAAGTCCATACTTAAACTTGCACGAGCAGCTTGCAGTGCTCCTTTGGTATTGATAGGATGTTCAAGATGCACAAATTGTTAGGCAGATACCAACAGAATGTAAAAAATAGGGATAGCAGTGCTCATTAATACACTTCTAATGTGTAGCACTATTGAAATAAACCTCTACAGATCAATACTATTACTGTTCAGTGGAGATACGTTTTGAAATAAGTAATTAAGCAATGTCACTGGCATAAATAATAATAAAGATGTGAACAGGTAGAAAGATTAGATGTTGCGGACTGCTGGTATCTCGTCTTCAGGAATCACAACCCAAAAGGCCGTTGTGATTCCCCTCATATATCAGAAGGCTCTTATCTCAATTCTTAAGGGTCTCAATCCCAATCAAAGGCTATCCAACAGAGAGCTCTGACTCACTGCTCTCCAGAGGCTCCTACCTCTCCAATATCCAGGAGGGAACTACCCCCCTCCCTGAGGGGAGTGCCCTGCCTTTAAACTGCCCATGGGTCATGTGGTCTCCGGCTGACCAACGTGACTCACAGCACCTGTCTTGATGAGGCACAGGTGCTTTCTATTCAGCCCATGTAGCAACCAGAAAACTTCCCCGACAATTAGATAAGGAAAAGTTGCTGTCAGGTGCTACTGGGCTGCAGTGCCATGAAAATTCTGTTTTCTCTTAAGAAATCTAAGCTAAGAGCATCCTATAACCTCCTGGTGGGTTTTTTTCTTTAACTTGCTTCTTTTCCCCAAATATGCAATACCAATGAAGCATTTTTATAGCTATGGCTAAATGCAACAGGAGCTTTCAGGCAGGTGGCAATTTCAGCAAATTGAAAACATGATTTAATTATTATTTAAGAAACTAGGCCTGATCTTGCACTTGGCTTCATTTTGCACTCGTACTGAGCTCCATTTCAGTTATGCATTACAGGTGCAGATCCCAGGCTATCCATGGCCATGCATACAGGCAGCAGCATTGGTGCTCAAACTCATAAATTTTGCATAAAAATTATATCAACTTCTATTGCTCATGCTTAAAAGTGATTGTTTACTAATAGCAATCCAAATAATAGCATGACTTAGTTTTCCAAGCCTTTGGAGGAAGAATAGTTGGTGATTGGATTGGTATAAAATAAATTCCATCACAGAGATTAATTTCTCTACTTAATGGCTGTATTAATTTTTTAAAATGTTCATGTTCTTAACTGTGTAAGCTATGCCTTCCTCCCTTGTAGGTATGTTTCAGAAAACAATTAACTAAACTGACTGGGATCTTGAGCAGTTAAGCTTCAAGAATTGTAGGAATATTAATGTTTTTTCCCTGTACAAACATAATTTAGATGTTGAATCCAGTTGTCTCCAGAATAATTAGGTTTTTGCTATGAAAACTTCAGTGCAATCAGGAATGTCCAATAACTGAGGGTTAGGTTCCTTCAGAATAACTTAACGGTAAAGACGGAAATTCTAGATAGGTTTTGCCCTTTTCTATTTTCTGTGGTTAGGAGGTGAAAAGAATTTACTACCTTTTATTGTATGTATTTGGGCACTTGATTTTGGTGTTGATGTTTGAGCTACTGTACAGTTTTTTACCTGATATTGTTGGATAAAAAATTTAAAACAAATTTGCCTTGTGTCAAGCAATATCACCTTGGTTACACAACTGTTTCACTGCTAGGAAAGGTGTGGAGTTTTTTACCTCAGGAGCTATCACACATTAGTTATTTGGAGTCAAAGCTCAGGCAAGATATGGCATGTTACTTGCACCACGACGTAAATAGCTAAGGTCATCTACAGGTGTGGAGCAGAGTGAAGACAAGGTCTATAACAAGTTTCACTGACCAGAGGACAGTCAGACATACGCAAAGAAGACAATACACCAAAATGCAGGGAGCAAAAGGAGGAGAAACAAAGCAAGAGAGTTAAGTACTAATACACTTCTGGGGGTCAGATGATAGTGACAATGATGAAAGTGATGATTTCAATTCGTATTAATTAACTATGTGTGGGGGGTGGGAATCAGTAGCAATCCATTTCTTTCAAAAGATATGTTAAGATACAAGACATCAGAAAAAAGTGAATTCTCTTCTATCTTGAGAACAACAGGAACAATATTTCCCTTTAAGAAAGTTCCCAAGATTCCTGACATCTGAGTAGAGCTTGAAAGTAGGACCTGAACACATTCAAAAAGTAGACTCCTATCAATCTGCAGATGATAGGAATCGAAGGTGTCTTACAGAAAAAAAAAAAAAAAATCTTCGTGAACTTTGAATTGATTACAAGACTGCAGGGACTGTGGATAGTGATTCATGATTTTGAGATACCTGCAGCTGACGGTTGCGTTCTTGAACAAAAGAAGACGCTAATTATTTTTATTAAAGTTTCTGCTGGTAGTTCAATTTGAAGATGTTTAACTAAGACTATATGCGTGAGCATATTAACATTTTGGTCTTAGTATCTGCAAGCAAATAGAAACGTAGAGCAAAGCAGCGGTGTGAGAATGTTGTACTACATGGCAGAATCGGACTTCTTAAACTCAGCCCCTTCAGCTTTTGTGTCCCTGCTGTGAATTACTGTCCCAGATCTTAAGTTATCTTGAGAGAAGAATAACCATGCATTAACCTCAGCAGCAGCCTTTACAAATTCTTTTCCTATTTGGCAGAAGTTTTCAAACAAAGCTCACAGCTTCAACCTAATTCTCCCTTTCAGATTGCCACTTTTAAAAAATGTTATATTTGCTTGTTTCTGAATTTCCACACAGTCAGCATTTGCAAATAGTGTTACTCATTGTTGACTCTTGTCACTAAAGAAAAAAAGGATTGGAGGATTCATTAAAGAACAGACTTTTGCAACCCTAACCCAGGTCCAGCTCAAGGCTTAAACCGTACAGGCCTCAAGCTCTAGGAACACTAAATAATCTTAAAATTTTAGCTTTTCTTTAAAATAAATAAATACCTTCTTGTTATTCCTGGTTGTTGATGAAACCTTTATAAATATCACTTTTATCATGCAGTGGCGGAATATCTTTGTGTTTATAAGGCAACATGACCACAAAAGAGATGCTGAGGGGTGTGAATTGCTTCATGGGTCTGTGATTGCAGAGCACCCAGCCCTTGGTGTTGGCTGACATAGCTGACGTATCATGTGCTTAGCTGAGTTTTTATAGCACTGAGAAACTGGATGTGTATCAGTTTCTGCTCCAATTAAATCAGCTGCTCCAAGCACTACGTGTGAGAAAGGCATGATTTGATGTATTTACTACTTGACTTTGCTTTAATCTTGACTCAGTTTGGTTTCTGACGTAACATGCAAGCCACGCTGCAGACTAGAATTGCACCTTGTGAAAAGTAGACGACAACATGGTCCTGTTATCCTGTGAAGCCTCATTCTGCTAGGTTATCTTCCAAGAAGCAGGATATGTTAACTTGGAAATGGGGTGAGAGAGTGTTGTGGTTTAGGCCCAGCTGACAACTAAGCACCATGCAGCTGCTCACTCCCTCCCTCTTCACCCCAGTGGGATAGGGAGGAGAAAATATAACAAAAGGGTTGAAACAAGGCTAGGGAGGGATCACTCACTGATGACGGTCACAGGCAAAACAGACTTGACTTGAGGAAAAAAAAATCAATTTAATTTGTTACCAATCAAATCAGAGAAAGATAATGAGAAACAAAGACAAATCTTTAAAAAAAAAAACAAACTTCCCTCACTCTTTTCCTTCTTCCTGAGTTCAGCTTTGCTCCTGACTTCTCTACCTCCTTCCCCCAGCAGTGCAGTGGCACAGGGAATGGGGGTTGCAGTTAGTTTGTTTCTGCTGCTCCTTCCTCCTCAGGGGGAGGACTCCTCATAGTCTTCCCCTACTTCAGTGTGGGGTTCCTTCCCATGGGAGACAGTTCTCCACAAACTTCTGACATGAGTCCTTCCCACAGGCTGCAGTTCTTCATGAACACCTGCAGCATGGGTCCCTTCTGTGGGGTGCAGTTCTTCAGGAACAGACTGTTCCAGTGTGGGCTTTCCATGTAGTCATGGCCTTCTTCAGGTGCAGCCATCTGCTCCAACGTGGGGTCCTCCATGGGCTATGAGTGACTCTCTGCTCCACTGTGGTTTCAGGGGGACAACCTGTCACCTCACCATGGACTTCAGGGGAATCTCAGCTTTGACATACCACTTCCTCCTCCATTGATGTTGGTGTCTGCATAGTTGTTTCTCTCATGTCTCATTTCTCTCTCCACTGCAGCTGTGCTGGGCCCAACTGGCCCAATAAACTCTGGTAGCCCCAGCAGGGCCCCTGGGAGCAGGGAGCTTCGGAGCACTCCAAGCCGCAATGCTGTGGCCACTGCCCTCACCCTGATGTGCGGAAACAGACTCCACAACTTGGAAAGTTGTAAAGTAGGTATGTTTATTGCAGCGCTGGGTGCACGGGGGATCGCTCCACCACAAACATGCACACCCGCCATAGCAGTTTTCTTGTATTTATACAGACATACTCATCACCCCCTCTCCCAAAAGGGCAGTCTCTCCCTGGAGATCATTTCCATAGCCCCTGCCTCAGGATCCGCCTCAGGCTCCTCCTTGACACGCCTCCTGGTGGTCGTGGGCAGGGGTCTTTGGGATGAAGGCCGTAGGTCTTCCTCGCTGTGTGTTTTCACTTCTTCCCTAAAACTCTAAAACTCTTGTTTTGGCTGGGCATGTAGAGCCAAACCGTTTCCCTGGCCTTGAGTGGACACCTGGTTGTCTCCTACTTGTTATTGCTTGAAGACAAATGTTAGTTCTCGTTAGTCCTTATCTCTCCTCTTTGTCTGTTTTTCTCCCTATGGGTCACGAGTTACAACCTTGCCATCATTTATTTTGTCTCTCTTACCGGCCTTCTTTTTGGGTAGTTAGTGTTTCAAAGCAGGGATTAGTATTTGATAACTTCTGGCAATTCACAGAGCTATTTCACAGAGCTATGTATTTCCCAGAGTCTTATGCCAATTCTTATACCTATCCATAGAAATAATAGCTAATATAGTCTTATGTAGTCTTATGCCTACTCCTATACCTATCCCCGTATCAACCCCTGCCAGGCAAGGGGCAGTGGCCCAGGGCAGAGAGCTGCCTGCCTCTTCTCCCTCTTTCTGCTCCACATCTTGCATGGTGCAAGTTTTTTTACCTTCTCAGTATGCTGTTCGCAGAGGTGCTGACTGACTTGGCTCTGGCCAGAGGCAGGTCTGATTTGGAGCTGGAGAGGCTTCTAGCAGCTTACAGGAGCCACCACTGTAGCCCCTTACTGACTACCTAGACAGCGTTCTAACAGAGTTGTCTCTTGTATTAAAGCTGGGGGTTTTAGTGCTTTTTTTATGGCAGTGTGTCTACAGCATTGTGTCTATTTGACATGATCAAATAAAAACTGCTTTACTTTCAATCCTGTTCTTCTGTCCAAGACATTGTGAGATTCATATATAGCTCTTCCATTTTAGTCCATGTTACTTACTGTATGCTCAATACAGGTGAATGATTGGACTTGCCAGTCTCAGTGATGCTTATTTCTTCTGTACCCTAAAAATAGACTACGGACCAGAAGGCGCATGCTCACTTCTGCCAGACCTTCAGGGCAGCTTCTGTGGTGTTTAATAGCAGAAAATAAAAATGCTGTACCTAACTTGGATGGGCACACACTATGGGGATTAGAGATAAATCAGTATCTGAAGATATTTATTCATTCGTACTGTTGGAGATAATCATTTTGAGATAAATGCCTTCCTTTGACAACAGATAAATTCTCAACGACTGGGTTTGGTTAGACATCTTGCTTTTAAATGGCTAAAGTTAAATGAACTGCCTTGCCCTAGGTGCCCAACTTATTGCAACTCTGGGTAGACGCTTTTAAATGTGAGATTTGGAAATGAAGACTCAGGCTTCCATGAGGTATTCTTGAATATTTTTAATATTAAAGACAGATCATCCTAAATTAGCCTTCTGAACCTGCTCCCTCAAAGCACTTTAGATCTAATTTTTTGTCAAAAGTTTCTGTGCTGAGGTGCATATGACTTTAAAATTCTTGGCAAATCAGCTACCTAGAATTTGGTAAAACCCACTTGGACTTCTTTCACAAACCCTTTTTTGTGTTGCATATCTTACTTAACTGGTAAGCGTTTAACCAGGATGGCTGCTTTATTGAGACGTCTCCCAGGAAACCAATTTAGCGTAATGATAGTGAATGACAATGACTGCTGTTTAATTGGGACATTATTAGCCAAAATTCAGCTTATATGAAAAGTAGTTGGCTGGTGCAGTGAGGTTAAGTAGTGTTTAACCAGGTGTTAAATAGACCTACAGGACAGGCCTAAGCTCTCCTCTCTGAAGAGGTAGTAGCTCGATATATTTAATATATTAAAAAATTTGGAGTGGATATTATTTCTACTTGTTACTCTGTTAATATAGGACAGCATAATGCATGTGTTCATTTTTTAGAAAGCAGATTTTAAATGGGCCAACTGTACCTCTACAGGACAACCTGCAGCCTGAAAATGGCCTGCACTGCACAGTTGGTTTGAGTGCTTGTTGCTTTTTGACTTTCCCTTAGTGGCTCTTGACATCGTGTTAGGGAGGGCAAATTTTAACATGTTCTTTGCATCCTAGGGAAGATGCAAATGAGAACTGGTAGTAAGTGGTGTTATCCCAGCATGGCTGAATAGTGATCCAGGCTGCTTCTGTATTTGAAGGAGGAAAGAGAGTGTTGCAAACTGCAATTGGATGATTAAGCTGGTGGCTCTTACAGGTGCCTGGTTGGTTGCTAACAGCATGGCAGGAACAGGGCACAGCCTCTGAGACAGGGTACAAACTTAGTTTGGGATTTAGTAGTTATTTGATAAGTGCAGAAGATCTAAATAAAGTGTACTGTTTTCTGGCTGAATACATATATTCCATGTTAGTTTAACTCTGTAAAATAGGTGGGAGTCCTCTACCTTGCCTTCAATGGCTATGTAGTATAAAAGACTGGGCCTGTGCTTGGAGATCCTTGATGTGTATCTCAATTAATGTTAGTTTAACCATTGTTCTAGTTTTCCAACCATAATTTTCTAACACCACAGTTCCTACCTTTCACTTGCTTTTTCATTTGAATTCCTGTGCTATCCCCATAACAGAGCAATTAAGACAGATTCCTTTTGCTTCATTCATGTTTTGGCTGTGAGATCTTTAATTCTTAAGTTCAGTTTCTGAAGCAGTTATTTAAGCATTAAAAATGGATCATACTAACATTTCTGCCCTGATAAATCAGGCACTTTTAGTAAGAAAAGTGTCATTGGTTAGTGGAGCATTTGTTTCATCCCTTCTTCCTCTCTTACGCCTGGGATGTGGGGACCCTTTCCCAGTGCTATGTTGCTGTGGTTTAGGTGTGCAGTCTATTTGCACTCAAGTCTGTTCCCCTGGGGAAAAGCACTTGGCCCCCTTCTGACCCTCCCTGCTTCAGGAGGGCTTCACAGGGCAAGAAACAGCCCTCCATGTTGGAAAAACACATTAAGGAGCTGCTTAAATGACAGTCAGCCAACAGGACGTGCCTGTGATTCACCATTACCAGTGTGAGGTATCCCATGTGCCCAGGTGTTCTGTAGAGCCCTCTGAAGTGGGCATCTGTTTTGGGATTATCCACAACTGCAGAGGACCAGACTGTAATGCAGCAGATCTTTTCCAGTCCTATGTTTCTGTGAGAATTCAGCCAAGTTATACAGTAGCTAAGAAAATATGAAAATCCCACGGTCTGAATTCACCTTGTTTCCCCTCTGTAGGAACTTCAGTGTGGCTTCTCTCAATCAGCAAGTCACCAACTTTTGCAGGAAATGGTGATTCTGTTATTTCTGACACTTTCAGAAACTGAATCTTGGCAACAGGCTGATTACAATGAACTTCATGCATGCAGTTTTAAAAATATATGATAGGGTATAATTAACAGTGAAATATATTCCAATATCCAGTTCTGTTGTTCAAGAAAAACTTTCTGTTGTACACCTTATTTTCAAAGTCTCTCTCCCCAGACAACTGCGAAAGGTGGCACAGAAATTATTTTATAGCAAAAATGTGAGCTTAAAGTTTCAAGCTAAAAACGTGTTTCTGGTGTACAAAATACACCACCTGTACAAAGCTAACTTATAAAGTCCAGAAGGTACAAAAACTAAATCTGTGTGAACTTTCACACCAACTGACCACTTAATTTTAACAAAAAGCCAGATGAAGCCCCGTTTTCACTTCTTCTAGAAATAAAAAGCAATCCTAATTACAGGGCTCCTACAAGGTGTTGTAGTTAATACAGAGCTGAGTTTGCAAGCTTTGGTGCTTTCTGATTTGTACAGTTTTCTAACAACAAGCCTAATTTGGGTCCCACTTTGCTCCACTGCATTGGTCTGTCAGAACAGTCGTTTCCTAGTTAATTGATAGATACAATAAATATAATTAAGAACCTTTTCTTCTGCTATTTACTTTCTGGAGTAATGACATTACTATTGAAATAAAAAATTACTCAAGAAGTGTAAGTGGATGAAGATCTGGTCCTAAAGTACTTGTTAAAACACAAGTTTGTTTCTGAGTAAGGAGAGCATAAATGTAAAGTTCTATCCACAATGTTCGGATAAAGAGTGCTTAAATGTAAAAGCAAATCTCAAGATCACCTCCTGATTTTTTGTATAGGACCTTAGTATTTGTTGTGTGTGTTTGTACACAAAAATGGCTATCCAAGTCCTAAAGTTCTGATTGTGCCTCTCTACTGCTGCAATTCTTCCATTTTTATAAGTGAATTAAAGATTCATCAGACTAACAGCAGACTGAAAGATTCAGTTATTCAGGGCCTTTTCCTGAGAAGTAGGGGAGATGAGTATTGCTTATGTAGATGTGTCCCAGTGCAAAGGTAGATGTAAATACCATAAAGGAAGAACTAGATGAACTTGAGGACTGTAGTAAAGGCAATGAAATTGTAATTCAATTGTATAAAATGCAAATTCATGCCCTTTGAAAGTAACAATAGAGATTTCTGCTCTAAGTGTGAAGTTTATCAGCTGCAAGTGGCTGAGGGAGGGGAAAACTTTGTGTACTCTTTCACAGAATGGCTATCAGGCATTAATGAGACAGAACCATAAGACAGATAAATGTGATCCTTCAGAATGCATCAAAATATGTGTTTTTCCCATCTGAGAAAAGGAGATATTAATGCTATTTTGCAAAGTGCTGTAGTGACACTCCTCAGAAAAGCTGACTGCAATTCCACTTACCCAAAATTGGTTCAAATGGGAACAGGTAAAGAAAAAATCTAGTAGTGTAAATGGGGGGCTCGTCATGGAAGAGAGACTAAAAATGTGCAACTTTTAAACCTCTGATGCACTTGTAGGAAGTGATTGCTATTTCAGCTTTTGTTTTGCTCTGCTGGGAAGACAAAGAGAGATTTAAATTCTGAACACATGAATGTACTGGTAAAAGATAGATGTTTGGCTGAGAAGCAACTTAATTAAGAGGTTCTCCAGCAACTTTCCAGTAAGTGCAATGGGGGTCTACAGGCTCTAATTGTTTTTTTTTTAAATAGAGCTGGATCAGTTTGTGAGCGTCATAAGGTGAGGTGGCTGTGGACATGAAGACAAGGTGATACTAGAGCCATGGGATGCTTCAGCAGGAATGAGTATTTGGCAAGTCCCAATGTCCTCAAGGGTGGTAACTCCACAGGGAGAGGGACTTGGCTGTCCACACACCCTTGTTCTCTTCCAGCTGGGCCGCTCAGCACAGCAGAGGCATCCTGAGAGCCACCAGTCACTGAAAAAAGCACTCCCACTCCTGTCCTCCAGCTTGTGTAGTCCCACTATAAGCTCCATTTAAGGTACTAAACTGGAAGGCAGTTAAGCCTGTAAAAAAGTGTGTTTGAGGGAGAGTGCTTTCTACATGGATGATTCATATCCACGAATCCTCTCATAATGGAGAAAAGTGTTGATGGAGAGGGTGCATGTTGGAGTATGTAGTGAAGAGGGAGACAGGCCTGAGCCATTAGGCCATGTTACTTCAGCATTTTCAGTTTAAAAGATGCTCTTAATTCCATTTGTACAAACTTCCTAGGAAAATAGCCAGCTGAAGTACCTCAACATCTTCCCACCCCGCCTTCCCCCATTTACACATTTTTCTTCTGATAGGATCAATTGAAGCTTAAAATTCAAGGATAGAGCTCAAAGCTGTTATGCTGGCCCAGGAGAGGGGCATGATTTAACACATGCTTCTGTGATTGTGTTTCTTGGTGGCTACTGCACTCACAGCAGGTGGCTGTGGTGAATCTGACTCTGCAGTATTCTTTCTAAAGATTAATTTTTGACCAATTCTGATTATTTCTAAAATATTGTGGAGTGATATTTTTGATATCTTAACTGTTACATTAAATTTACGTTGTTTATCTGCAACTGTGATCACGCACGTGAGGTATTAGATTAGATTTTATGGATTCTGATACACAGCTTTTGCTGGTTGAGCAGAAGTGCCAGTAATGTAACTTGCAAGAACAGCAATAGAGAAATCTTTCAAAAAATACCCATATATAAGGAAACGTGTGCCAGGTTCTGAGCAAGGGAGAGAATAAATGCAAGCTATGGAGCTGACCATAAAAGGTACTGAATTCCTCCTGAGAGGCAATCATTTAGCAACTCTCAGGATAATATTGGCAACTTATGGGAATGCAGTTAGAGACAAGAAGAGAAATAGAAATATCTTTTGGTGGTTGTCCTGGTTTTGACTGGGATAGAGTTAATTAATGGTTTGTTTATTCACAATTACAGGAAGATCTAGAAACAGACTAAATAAGAAAACACATGAACAAGCAGCCTAAATGGAAGGAACTAATCCAGTAACTATTTGTTGAGCTATGAGCGTGACAGATTAAGGGCTTGGAAAAGCTCAAATTAGTTTGGTGTCAGGGTAGTATTAGGCAATGTTTCAGGTTTAACTTAAAAAAAGTATTTGAGAATAATTTTTTATCTTACTTAGAAAGTCCTTTTTATCCCAAGTATGTTTAGGTGTATAATATGTATATTCTATCTATATAATTATATATATGTATAAAGTTATAAATTATGTAATAAGAAGAGAACTGCATTGTTGTACATGCTGGCATCTGCTTCAGACCAGAAGCTGCTGCATTTACAGCAATCTCATTAGAGCTATTCCCCTGCTCAAGATTGCCCTTGCTCAGGTAATACACACATACTAGTTTCTTGCTGTGCCTCCATATTTTCGTTGTTGTGGGACTCATAGTAGTGTTTGTAGCTAGTACAGAGTCCACTGATTCCTTCTCCCCAACTTTCAGCTACCTTCTAGCAAGGCCTCCTATTCCAAACCTGAAGCATGAATAATGAAAGTTGTTGAGGAGCATGGGTGTGGATCTGCAGACAGCTCCTGCTTGAGGAGGCTAGTGCCACTGCAAGCAGCGCTATGGCAAAGGACCTCCATTTCCTGTACTTTTGCCTCTGTTCCCTGAAGAACAGTAACTTAGGAGAAGGAAATAGTGAAGGTTTGCAGTATCAAAGCACACACCTATATTTCTCCAAATTGAGCCCTTTAGGAGAAAAGTTAAGGACTGGGACCAACCACCAGATGGAGACATGTACATGTACACTGTACAGGGATCTTGTACTTTAATTTTTCCAAGCTGTTCCAGTAAGTCTGATACATAATGTCCTGGTTAAAGGAAGGAGCAAGAGAACAATCCATAAAATTATGTGCCTAGATGCACTTTTCTATTGAATAAAGTTCAGTAACTTAGTGGTACGTGTATTGTGCAGTACAGGAGTTGGCACAGTGATAAGTACTCTATTTTATTAGGTCAAATATAATGAAAAGCTTAAGGCAGATAGCTTATGCAGTGTCTTTTTGGTAAATGCTCTTATTTTCTTTTAATAACAGAAGTGTTGTGTTGGGGGCGTTTTTTCAGAAGTAGAAACATGATCAGTTTTATTTACAATACAATTAACAGTATGGCATACCATTGTAACAGAACACTCTATAGACTTTGTAAACAAAATGGTTACAGGAACACTTAAGGTGTACATTCAAGTATCTACAAGATAGGAAATATAAGAATTAAGACTTGCATATTAAGAATGAGGAACAAGTTGCAGACTCGTTTGTTATAGCACTATGATGTGGTTTCTAACCACAGTGTCACCATTCATCTGTGGTGTGTCTGCCTTATTCAGAGTGCTACTGGGAAATACTCAGAGTGAGCCATCTTCAGTATTTTATCTCACCCTAATTGTACACAGCGTGGCCCCAACCAGCTCTACTAAACAACAGTCACGTGAAAGCTTCAGAAATCTTTTTGCCTTTATGTGTCCTCTGTGACTTGAATGGATGGCATTATGCCTATGTTACGGGCAGAAGGGAGAAACACAAGGAGAAGTATCTGCTGAATACAGGTACCTAATATGTCTTTATTTTTCAAATAAGAACACTCTCAGAGCTATGGAGATACTTTTATCTATGACTGCATTCACATACTTCAGTTGCAAGTCATCCTTCCAGTACCCTGGCTCCTTCATACCAAGTATTTCAAGCACTGCATTGGATAAGACAGAAGTCCTGTGAAATGCATCTTGCATTGTGTGATGCTGGCTTATCCTATGTACTAGTGAAGTTAATTTCCTGTTTTTCTCCTTGCCTTGACCACCTCCGTTTTGGGAAAACTATGCCACCTTACCTTTCAAAGGATTTTGTTGCAAGTTGATTAACTCAGTATAGGAGTCATCTTTTCCTAGAAGACAAGTCACTATTGAAATGAGTTATATCTGCTTGGCAACTACCTCGTATGTCCTAAAATAGATATTACTTGGTTTGAAGTAAGAAAGGTTATAATGTCTGGTGTTGCTCTCTAAGATGCAAGTATGGGCAGCTGTGGAGGTAGGCAAATTGAAGGAAATAGCTGCCTGCCCTAAAGGAGAAATAAAGGGAGAGTAAAAGAAATTTCTCAAATGTATCTATCATCTACTAGCAATAAGTTTTATCTGAAAAAAATTGAGAATTGCTAAGGGAGAGTAATTTGACTGAATATATCGATTAGGGAGCATGGGAAGAGACAAAAGAAAAATACTGAATTACCTTTAAAAAGAGAGTAAACAGACTAATTTAAGGCTTTGATTTGAAAGTGAAGAATTGAAAGTAAGCTATATAATCTAACATAGGCTTTGTATCTCATCTTATAAAAATAATGGAAATAGAAACATGCTTGTTATCAGAATTTGTAATGTCTTTGTAGTTCTGTCTCCTTCAAAAGAAGTATGTTTTGCATAACGCAGTCGTCTGTTTTAGAGAGCTTACTGAGACATGCTTCCTCTTTATTTTGTTTTCTGAACTCTTTAATTTTGTGGTGAAAGAATAAGACTGACTCTTCTATGAGTATTTTCTCATTAGGGATTGCTCAGATGTTCCCTTGTGTGAACGGTGCCAAACTGGAGGTGTTTCTGGTGAAAGGAAGTGTAAAGTTTTGATGAGGAGCTTTTGTGTGTGCCTGCCTGCCTTTCTCTTTATGAAGATTTTTGCATCACTAAGGTGACTTCTAACATATGTTTTCTTTCTGTCACTGTGACAAATGTATCCTACTAGTTCTTGATTTCTGCTTTGTATAACTATCATTCTCCACTTACTTGAGGGAGGAGCTTCTCTCTTGAAGAGATAATACTTTTTTGAAAGAGGTGTTTCTTATCATGGTTCAGTTAATTGACTTTTCTTGTATTGCTTGCAGTTCAGCTGATTGCAGTATTTGCAATTACAAACTGCTTTATGTGACTTCTTCCATATAGTATATTGGAAAATGTTTTATTATCATTTATACAAAAACAGATTATGAATTCAAAGGCAGGTGCACAGTTTATGCAAATCAATTACACACTTTCTTTGAAATGGAGCACCTGAACGTGGCAAAATGAGTGAAGCTGACAGAGTTTGTGGTAGACTGAATTTGAAGTAGTTGATAGTTTTGGGGTGAGATTTAAAGCTCAAGACAAACTGAAGCTTATTATGTGCTTAATTACAGAAATAATGGAATTACATATAAAGCTAAGATTTATTAATTTATTACCTTAGCAAATGCAATAAAAAAGTACATTTTCCTATGCTATGCAGTGTATGGACCTTACATCTATGAATCTCAACTCACTTGCAAGGGAGATTGAGTTGAAGTATACTGCTGTACAAAAAGCCTGTGTGCACTCAGCATGTGCTAGCATGAATCTCTGTCTTCTAGGAAATAGCTTAACTATTGCTCCAAAACATCAGAGCATTTTTCAAGGAAAACTAAGCGTGTAGTAAAGCTGACAGTGCTGGCAAATAGATTTGCTCATGATGCTTACTGTTGTCCCGGTGCAGTGCCCCTGTTGTGAAAAAGGGTAATAAGGTCAATAAACCATCTAATGGTGTAGAAATGCAGGGGAGGGGGGAAACAAACCTGCAGATTCTATTGGTAACAAACAAACTTTGAAAGATCCCGAGTTTTGGCTTGCCTGTGTCATAAATGTGGCTTCTGGTTTTGCTTCTCATCTCTTCCCTTTCAAGAATAGACTTGGGAATTACTTTCCCATAGGGACAACGTGATGAGATGCTGCCATCTGCAGGTGATGCATCCCCTCTTGAACTTGTACCTGCACACAAATATCTTTGGAATTGTTGCTGTGTATAACGCCAGTACTTCAGACTTTAATTTGAACTCTCAGAAAGCATTCTTCTTAAAGAAGTCCATAGGGAATGCATGTAGCTGCAGGGTATATAGCAAAATTCCTGTTCTGTTTGCATAGTGCCTGGGTATGGCTATTTTGGAAGGTACTGAGAGTTTAAGCTCATGTCTGAAAATATGCGTGTGGAAATGTTTGTGCCCTGAAAAGTCCCTCTGAAGTCCAGAGGGCTGGTCAGGAGCAGAAAAGCTAATTGTATATTCAGTGTCTTTTCATTGAGCCCTGAGGTTTTAATGGACTTCTCTGATCCACTACTTTTTGTTTTTCTCTCCTCCCTTGTGTTAGGTTCATATGAGAAGAAAACAGAATTCTGATGCATTATTTGACTATTAAGCTTTGAATATGACCAACATGTTTTAATAATAGCTTAAAGTTGACCATCATATTGAATGCTTCTATGATTTTTTGTCAATTAATCAGATGAACAAAAAAATCAGGATGCTAGAGGAGCACTACTGCTTAAGTTAGCATTAGATTAAAGATTTTTAAACCATTTTAAGCTTGCCATTTCTATGACTTTTCAAACGCCCTCAGTTTTAAGGTATTTGTTCACTCAAAGGATTTGAGGGAAAATTTGAAGCCATTAACTTTATATCAGACTTTGTTTCAGGCTTAATTGATTGTTAAGGGATATTACAGAATAGTCGTGCTCTAGGAAGTAATGTGCTAGAAATAATCCTCTCTGAAGATTTGTACAGTTTGATGTACATTGCTGAAGCAGGAAATGGTGACCTTTTATTAAACAGATGAAAAGCCTGAAAAATAAGTTTAACTTGTACAGATTTATTTTGGAAGCAGGATCAAGTATCAGCACAAACTGGTTTTGGACTTGTATCTCCAGTGCAGAACTTCTTGATTAGCTATTGTTGATATTGTTACAACAAATCAGACAAGATCTGTACACTAGGTAGTGAAGGGGATGAGATACTGAGGGTATTGGTGTTCCAGCTCAAGAAAGCATTTCAGTTCTTACCATCAAATAGGTCCTCAGGTCTGACTTTAGCAAAATGCTTTTCCGAATTGTGGCATGCATGGAAAATACTTTTCACTGCAGATGTAAAGCTACTGTAGGTGTATGCAGATCATCGTAAACATGTGGCAATTAACATCTTATTGAAGTATACCATCATGCCTTCCATGAACACTGCATTTGACAGAAATGCCACTGTTATAAAAAAAAAACATAGTTTTTAGCTCTAATTTTCGTGTATCTTTATCTGCAAAGCTGTGCTACCTTGTGCCTTTGAATACAGCTTTTCAGGGAAAGATAGCTAAAATACGCAGGTAGAAACACTTTAAGACACAAGGAATTGTGTGTCTTTACGTGTTAGATGCTTCTAGAGGTTTTTTGCCTTGTAATATATCTTGAAAAGACTTGCTTGGTTTTAGTGGTATCAAACACCTATTTCTAGCCTTAGTTGCTCATGATAAGTTAAAGCACTCACTACTCAAAGGGGGTGTCCCGCTACTGATAAAGGCTATTTAAGTGAAATTGCACAATTGAGAATGATGGAGGGACATTTTTCTTTTCAGTTTTTTAAAAACAAGTTGAATGTTTGCTGGGAGCTGATCAAGGATTGTGAATATGTTGGAGAAAGCAGCAGGAAAATTAGAATGCTAATCAGGGAGCTGATATTCTGCCTAACCGATCTTTCCTATGGCTCTTCACTCAGTTTTCTCCTCTACACTTGTAGCTCTGGAAGCTTTTTCCTTTATTTTTTTTTTTTTTTAACACTTATCTTTTTGAGGCACTGGAATATGTTGCCCAGAGAAGTTGTAGATGCCCCATCCCTGGAAGTGTTCAAGGCCAGGTTGGATGAGGCTTCAAGCAACCTGGTGTAGTGGAGGGTGTCCCTGCCTATGGCAGGGGGGTTGGAACTAGATGATCTTTGAGGTCTCTTCCAACTAACCATTCTATGATTCCCATTTTCCACTATACTTAGCCATCCCTTTTCTCTATCTCATCCTCTTTTATCTGTCTCTCTTCTTCATTGTAACGGTCAGTCTTTCCTTGTCTTTTCATTCTGAATAGCTCAGGACTTCTCAGAAAAATTAACTCGATATCAGGGATTTTCTTGACCAGAAACGCTGTTGTCTTTTGCCTCATTAGATTTTTATATTGTTTCATCACCAGTTATTTGAATCCTGGACCTTGCTAAACACAGGGCTGTGCGAAGAAGCTCATTGTTCATGTCTTCATTATTCTTCATGTCCAGCAGAAATACAGAATCTCTTTAAGGTAACTCCAGTTTACATTCAGCCAATTATTTTCTTCTGGAACCTTTATGCTTTTCAGATCTATTAAATAAACTTAATTACTGAGGCAAGTCCGTAACATCCAGTTCAATGTGCCTCATCATAGTTTGAAAATGGCAAAATCCTGAGCTCTTAAACTCTGCTGAAGCATGCTCATCCCCAGGCAGTGAGAGGCATGTGGCTAACAAGGTGCACCAAAGCCAAATCAAGGAAAGGGTGAGACCCTATAGAGGTACAGGAGAGAGGAAGAGCTGTGTATGATGAAGGATGATCAGAAGGAGAAGAAAGATTACCTGATATTTTGACAAGTAGAGAAGAGAGAGACAGTCTGGAAAGATGGAGAAGGAAGCTGAAGAAATGAGGACTTCAGTAGGGGTACAAGGAGAGAAAAGGCATGTCTGAGGGAGGAGGAGATACCTCTTGGGAGGAGGTCCCAGTAAAATGGATTACCAAGTGCTGATCCAGCATGTTATACGTGCTTTTAACTTCAAACGTATGAAGTCAATGCACTTAAACTAAGTGCATTCTAAGTACCTTATTGAATCAGAGGCAAAGTGTGGAACTCCATGTTTAATTTAGCCCTTACATATGTTAACTCTTCAGTAGGCTTTCTGTGAGATATATCTTTTAAAAAGTTTGCAGAATCATGTGTGCTTTTGTATGAGAGAAAATTCATCCAAAGTAACTTCATTGGGAGTGCAAACGTGTAACATATTTGTTCGTAGACTTGTGCATCTATCTTTTGGCTATTTGACTTAGCTTAAGTGCTCGTTCATTCCTCTTTGTCCAGAATACCTGCTCTGTTTAGCTTTGTGCAGTGATAGTGTAAGCTCTGATCCAAAGCCTACTGAAGCCAGTGGAAAGACTCATTACTTCCGTAGCTTTTAGATCAGACCTGTGTAATATACACGGAGGCCCAGATGAAAAAGGATAGCTTTTGAATAGTTGCAGCAAGAGAGGCACATTATGCAGCTTTAATACTAGAGTGTCGTAAAACTTCAAGAACCTACTTTTTTACTTTTTTGTAAATTAGAGCTATTTTATTACACGTATAGGTTTATAAAAATGCAATTATTCTTTCAGCTCTTAAAGGAAGAGGTGAACGCTCTCTGAAGTTAACAAGATCACTATGCTAATTATTCGTTCTGTTATTTCCATTTATAAAGGTCTACATCGTTTTATTGCTACCGCTGCTGTTGCCTCCAGGGTCATTTTCAGAAACTTATTCTGATTTAGTCTACAGATGTGTTACTGAAATGCATATGAAATGGGCCTGCTCTGACAGTAAGTGTCATGCCAGGATGACAGAATTGGATCTGGTTAAGTTTGCTCCCCAAACTTATGCCACTTCCTAAATGACATTTTCAGATCTTTACTCTCTACCAAATGTGATAGGAGACTTTAAGACAGAAGTTGGAGCTAAATACTCAAACTCAGGAACTTTAAAGTATTTACATCGTTTAGGCTTTATTTGTATGATCCTAACCTTTGTTGGTGGGATGAGCAGCAGTGGACGCAGAGCTGGGAGTTGAGGATTGTCAGTACAGTTCAGAGAACTCGGTAAGCCCAACATAAACTGGTAGGCTTGCAACTGCTCCGCCACATCAGTGTGCAGCTGCACAAATCGGTAGGTTGATTTCCTGAGATGCTGAGCACAGTACATTTTCCTTTTTCATCATGGAATAAAAAGTATTTTGTGAACAAAGCACTCGAGTTGAAGCACAGCTCTGGAGGAGGTAAAACCAAAGATGCAGCAGGAAAGTACAGTGACCTGCATGGGACCCTTCCAATGCCACTGTGAGGAGTAGCCCTGTCATTGCTTGACACCACACCTGAATTATGCTTAATATTTTTAACAGTGAAAACAAGGTTTTTTTCTACTGTTTTTTGACCTGGGACACCTCAACCCCATGGGGAATATAAATACTATAAAAAAAAAAAAAAAAAAAAAACAGAAAACCTATTTTCAATGTGATTTAGTGAAAAAATAAGAACTTGCACTGATCTTTGGGATGGGTACAAAGTTCACGCCAGTTTCTAAAGGTTATCAAAGATCTGATATCTGAGGTCACTAGAGAAACTTAGCTGTGATTAAAAGGTGGTTTGGGGAAAAAAAAAAAAATACTTTTGAGTCTCAAACTCTTTTGAGTCCTGCACACTAGCTGACCCCATATAAGCTTTCAATTACTTGGGCATGTATAGGCCTCAAAAATTGATGCTATTTCCCTTCAGCTGCAGCAAATGTAAAGCAGCTTTTTCCAAGAGCCTGGTATTACTGATTTTCTTTCCTGGTCCTAATTACTAGTTGTTAAAAGTTAGCATGACCTGTGTGCTCTGCTGTGATTCTGTTAGTGAGATGAGGACGCTTCAGGAGGAACTCCAGTTGTTTGGTTGCCTACTTAATCATGATGACTTCCCAGCTCAAGCATCAGTGGACTCATTTGCTCCTCACCCCAATTTGAGGTGCTTCAGCAATTTCAGTTTATATTCCAAAAAGTCTTCTTTCACCTCTGTATGCCAAGGTCCATAGGTGACAGCTGCAGGAGTCTGAAGGCATTTCAGCCATTCTTAGCCAGTTACTTTGCTTATTTCCAGTTCTTGCAGAAAAACTTTTTAAGTGTATCAGACAAATGCAGAGTATTTCAGTGTCTGGAGTGCTGCACTGGAAGGGCTAGGTTCATACTTGATCCCTGACACTGGTCAGATTGTGTAGGTGATTGTATATTACCTGCATGTTTGAGGTATGATATGGTTTCTCTTTTTCGTATTCGGTCGGGAAATGCAACTCTGAAGTCGATTACTGTCACTTTTTCTTTCATTCCTGGATTCTCGGTTTTTCTTTTGTTGTAAACGTTACAGTTTGTTCTGTCAAAATAGCAATTTACTTTTTGAGACAGACCGTGTTCTCACAAAAATTTCCATCCTAGAGTTGGTGACTGCTGTGTGCTGACTGTTCAGTATTACTGAGTAATAGAGCTAACCTTTATTGTGGAGTCAGGATACCTATGTTTGTAAACCATCTGCAACAGGAAGCTCTGATATACTTTCTTTAATAGGATTTCATCATGTTTCTATGAGCAGCTGAAATAAATAGCTTTAAAAAAAGTGCCAGATCACATTAAATGGGGTTATGTGCAGCTATCCTCTGTCATGTGAAATAATTCAGTCTCACAAAATGCAAGCTGGAAGTCACCCCCAGGCATTTTAAGATTCTTCTTACCTGTCCCCCACTCCCCCATCCTAGCCGTAGAAATACTGGAAATAGCAATTTAAACAGAATCCATAGCCCTGTAAGACAGTAGTCCGGTACAGGCTTTTTTCTTGTTTAAGCCCAATCCTGCCATCTTTATTAGTTATCAGAAAAATATGCTAACTCTGAAGAAGTTTAGTGAGTTCCTTTCAAGCTGTTTTTTATGAGGATACCTTAACATTTCTTGGCTTGTAAGAAATTTTGTGTGTGGTATAAAATATATTTTGGATATGGAGTTTAACTGAATCCTTTAGCAAATATCAGGACTGAATAGCTGAATTAATGTTATTGATAAGAATATTTTATGGGCACACAAAATTAGCATAAGTCTCAATTTATTATGGACTATTAGATATTCTCTTATAACTGTCTCATTGAATTATCAATACTGTGTTCAACAGAAGATTAAATGTGAATGTGTTATATCTTAGAAAACTTAAGTAGGCAAAAATGCATGCAACTGAATCTGTGCATTATTGACCTCTGAAAGCAAAGAAAATATTCCAGAACGAAGGGCATACAGTCCTCTTTTCTTTTCTCCTGTCTTCTCCAAAATCAACAAGTTTTGGACCTAGTGATTTGACACCTGATTTTGAAGGAAGAGCAGTCAGATTTTAATTTTTACTCCAAAGAGGTAAGCCATTGATAGCTTTGCAGGCTGTTATCTTAATATTTTAAAATTTTTTTTTGTAAATAAAATAGCTGATATGAGAGCATTTTTTTATCCTTAAGTATAAGCCTGGAGTGCATTTCAACATGCGACATATCTGTAGGTATTGTCTGTTACTGGTCTCTGACAAAAAGGCTAGGTCAGAATTGTCGCTATTGATATACAAAGATACTTCTGTCTAAAAAAGTTTGTCCCTAGTACCAGCTGCTTATCCTAGAGGTACCGTCACCCTTCTTCTCCCTCCCCTGAGACCTGCAGAGACCAGAGAGGCACAGTATGCTTTTGGCAGACCCTAGCGCTGCTGGCACTGGCAGTACCTCTGACATCATTCCTGTAGCCTGGGCCCTGCACCACAGTCTGGGCGATCCCACCTTGTAAACAGCAAAATGAATATAGTTCATTTGAAAAATAATTTAGGAAAACCAATTTCAGACAGTTGCAAGTACTTAATATGCTTCAAGATATCTAACTGGGCTTGTGAACTACTCACAAATCAATGGAGTATATTGCAATGAATGTTCTGATTAGTTTTATGCAGAAGTTTTTGAAAATGTCAATACTTCAAAACATTGCCAAAATGGACTCTGGCTAACCTGACCATAAACCGCTTGTATATTCTGTAAACCATGAGTTTGCTGCTGCTTTAGTTGTTACTAAGTGTGAATCATCATGAGAAGAGGCAGGAAACACTGGCATATCAAAGTGTAAAGGTGCATCCAAATGTATACTTTGTTAGACACAAATGTAGTCTTGTCTCAGTGTTGTATCGATAGCTATTTTCAAACATTGCTCTACATATATGTATATGTCTATCTCAAATTTAAAGAATATATACGGCCATTATAGTTTTAAAACTGTACATACTCCTGTACATCTTCAGCCTGATCTAGTGGAAGGTGTCCCTGCCCATGGGAGGAAGGTTGGAACTAGATAATCTTTAAGGTCCCTTCCAACCCAAACCATTCTATCATTCCGTGTGTATGAATACATATAAAAGAGGTAAGAAAGCTGTTTTCCATATTTCTGTAGGAGCTTAGTTTTGGAGCTCAAAACACTGATGTCCTCTATGTCTTTTGGCCTGAATAGGTCTAAAGCCAGTTAATCCATTAATTCTAATAAGAGTGCTCAAAAGGTTAAAAACATAAGAGAAGTATACCCTTAAATTAAAAGGTGTAGAAAGATAACTACACTATTTTTGCACCTGATTGATCCGTTGTGGAATATCAACAAAGTGCTTGGAGATACAAAGCCCAATAACTTTAATGAAAACAAAACCATGAAACGTGATTTCAGATAAATCTTTCAAATGAAGATAAACCACTCTGAATACCTGTGGCTTAATAGAATATAATTTTTTTTAATCAGTGTTTGACATACACTGCCATAAACTATACAGATAATTTCTACCCTGTTTAATAGGATATTAACCCCACAGCTATGCAGCAGTGTGTGGAAACTATGTGGTATCCAAAGGGTAGCGTCAGTTTTCTTTTTCCCCGAAGCCTTATTATGGAAAGAGAATACTTGGACAGTTACCGGTTTAAGAAGTTGCTTTGATTTTATGCGTAGGAGTTTAAACTGGTGTATCACACTACTTCAGCAGTGCTCGCATTCACAAAAACACGCTGTCCTTCAGACATCTGAGACCCATTTCAGAAGCATTTTCCTTTGCCGTTTCACCAGCAGAAATTACTGAAGGACACAAATCTATCTACTTTCCCCTGTACACAGAAAAAGCCTCCCAGGCAGAGGTTTCAGTTCAGCACATTCATTACCTTTTAATTGCTTCTAAATTGCATTGTGACCTGCTGCATCAATAGCTGGATCTAACAGAAACTAGCACAATCTGAGCATATGTGTTGTTAAAAGCTTAACTGGCAGTTGTTTTGCTACCAAACTGCATAAAGGACACTGCACGAAGGACAATGTCATTTTGGGATGTATTTCAATAACGTGTCATTAACGTTGTTTGGAAGTGGCTTCAAATATCAGCTTGTTTATATGCCAGAAATGTTGCTTTTGGGCAATGAGGAGCATAAACCTTATTATGTCACTATCGGATGTGAATATATGTGTTTTAAGTTTTACTTCTCACTGACTAAATGTAAGTTTCAATGTCAGCTGTGGCGTGTAAGAGCTTCCACAGCAAATGTACTTGCATGCAAAGTCACAACTGAATAAAGCATTTTATTTAAGATTCTAAGCCATGGTATAAAAATCACCCTTGGAGAAAAGATAAGCTTGAATATGTTTTAGGCTGAGCCACAGCAGGCGCGATGCCATAAAAGGTAAGCTATCACACCAACCACTGCGGAAGCTGAGGTGTAAAAATCATCGCTCCCCTGGAAGACTTATTCATAGCTATTTTGCAATCACTTATAGAATGTAACCACACCATCCTACCTACTAATAACTTCAGCCAGCTAGCGTGTTTGTTATTCCTTTGTTTTACTCCTCCCCATCACCAAAAAACAGCACAATTACCGTGAGCTTAAATGTCACATTTGCTCTGTATTGCAAATGCACGTTTCCTTCCCTTTACTCTTAGTAATGTATGTATAGGGTAAGAGTAGCACTTGCTCCTTTACAATTTTTTGGAGAATGCTCTCTTATCTTTTTTTTTTCTGGAAGGGTATTTGGTTAACAGTGAAGAAGAGCGCTGTTTTTACATGGCATCTTCCATTGAAATTGCCCTACTTCAGGGATTATATCTGTTGTTATAGGTTAACACCAATGATTTGTCCACTACAAAGACTGCTGTGGCTTCATTCTGTAAGACATTTTCCACTTTAGAGCCAGACATCAATTAGATTGCACCACAGTCTGCACCAGTCTTGGCAGTGTGGAATGCTGGAGGGAGATAGAAAGGAAGGTGGTTTGACTCTGTTCCTGGATGGTTTCTTTATTGACTAATATATATTAACATATACAAATGTATAGATCATTCTTTTGCTGTTTTCTAGTTTTGAGGCCACTGTTTATTGAACTCTTTCATCAGACCAGGCTTTTCCCAAGTTTGCCGGGAATGTTAGAACTTGTAGGTGTCCTCAAACTGCAACAGCATCACCAAACTCCTGTCAGGTTACCACGTGTTACCTTTTTCTACTATGGTATGACCCACACTCCTGGAGCAACAAAGTGCCGGAAGTGGTGCGTGGAGTAAACTGGCAATGCTAAGAGGAGAAATAGCAACAGGTTTCTGTGCAGTGATTCTTGGTGGATGGAACCGCCAGGGACCACAGAGAGGCACATCATTGTGTGTTTACTGCAGGACAGAGGCTACCACATCCAGATAGAGGTCAAGTCCTCAGGTCCTGTTCCAGTTCAGCCGCACCGCCTTCCAGGTTGTGTTCTTAATTTTATGTACTCATTTGAATGTAGATGCTTTCTGAGAGATAAGCCTGAAGGGGTATTGCAGCTGCAAATGATTTTTGCCTCCTTTTGGACTACATCTACCTCAGTTATTGCTGAACCCCAAATGTCTGCAAAGCATTCAGGAAACATTGCAGACTGAAATGGAATGTTTGGCTGTAAATCATATAGAAGACTATTATTGCCTTTTGTCTAGTTAGACATTAACAAAATTAAGGTAATTAGATTTCTATTACATATCAAGAAAAATGCTGACTGAAAATCTGTAGCTGTAGTTATGTAAGTAATCAGACTACATGGTTATACTCTGAAATTCTGACCTTAAAAGCATAGCATCTATCAAATATATGAAGCATTGCTTCAAAGCTACTTTCAAATTTATCATAAGGATGAATAAATAGATTATTCACAAGCACTAGCCCAGTCAAAGCAAGTATTAGAAATATTAACTATATCTATATTTATCAACTGCTTCTCTTTCGTAAGGATTTTGCTTTTTGCTGCATTAAAAAAAGAAGTCCCCATTTCCGCTGTGTGCCCCAGAAAGCTCTCCTAGTACAAAAGATCTTAGACTAATGCATTTCAATAGAGTTCAATGGAGTATTTCAATGAAAGGTCTATCCCTATTTTTCTCCCCATACGGTACCTTTCAAATGTTGACAGGTGTGATCTACCGCAGTGCTCCAAAACTGTCTGATTGAAATCAAAGATAAGTTTTTGCTCTCCTTGAGCCGAGCAAAAGTTGACTGACCTCACTAAATAAAAAGCTAAATTCAGAAGCGTGGGGTTTTTCCTTGGAGGGGGTGGGGGGGGGGGGGGGGGGGGGGGGGTGAGGGAGGGCAACCAAAAATGAATACCAATGTCTTAATTTCAAAAGCTGAATGAGTCACTCCAGGCTCAGGCTTTCACAGGGTTTAGTCATTGCACTGTGGCTATCTGCTGTTGTCAGTAAGCACCATATGATGTTTGAAGCAAGGACTCAGTTTAGCTCACTGGCCTGCGGGAAGCCAGCTAGATGCAAACAAACTCAGACCTGAAGCCACATCTCTCTGACTGCCCTTCATGAGCAGAAGGAATATCTGATTGTGTCTACCTGTTTGTTTATGCATACTCTTGGACCTATTGATTTTCCCAATGAGGCATGGATCACTAAAGGCAAAGCTTACAAAGCAGAGTTTAGGCACAACACTTGTGCCTGAACACTGGATAACTGTCAGGTGTGGTAAGCGCAGCATAGCTTATAATTCACAACTGTGATATCAACGTACTCCAAGAAAAAAGTTTTCAGACCTTCTGCTGTCCAAACATTTGTCATATTCAAAAGAGATTGTTTCCTTTAAGCTTCCAAGTGGTATTTCTGCTATAGATTCATTCCCTCTTCCATGTAACAAAGGCTGCTCTCAGTCACCTAAGGCTCTCTGGCTTCTTCCATGACTAACTGCATGAACTGAACAAGCAACTCAGTGTGTATTAGGCATAGGTTAGCATTGCAGCTCATGCGTTAACCCCTCCGTACCATTCTTGCAGCATAAAAATGTGTAAAGTTGCCCAGCAGACAGTGCTACTGAAGGGATTTCCTCGCTGGTGTGCATCTGACTTGTAGTTAATCCAAGTCTGTTTTGTCCAACTTCTTGGCAGAGGGGCAAGAAGGAGTGAAGCTGCCTTGCAGCAAGTGATGTGAAGTGGCATCGAGATCCCTCAGGCAAGGACAGAAGACCTCTGAGCTCTCTGGTAACAGCTTTAAGTTGCACCAGGGCCAGTATAATCGAGCTGCCTTGCTGACACTTCAAGTTTCCTCAGACCGAGGCTGAGAGGTGCTTTCACTTAATGCCAGTTGGGCTTGTTCTTTACCTTCTGACAAATGTAGATGTGACATCTGTTTTCCAAGGTCACACAAGAAGATAAAGGGATCCTGGGAAGAGAACCCGAGTGTCCTAGCTCTCATTCCTATACGTTAGTCTTAAAATATCTTTTCCTTCTTTGCCCCTACACATTTATCTTTTGCCTCTATGCTGCTGGTGGGTTTTTTGCTGTACTGCACAAACTGCCAAGCTTTGAAAACAGTGTTGTAGGTAATGAAAGGTATCAATTTTCTTGCAAGAACTATGTGTATGTAGTATAACCATATTAACACAGACAAGCTAGCTTTTATGATTGGTGAATAAATCCTGAAGACTAGATCCTAAGTGAAGTTAGTATCTGTCACATAGATATTAACCAAGGGAATAAACTGCTCCTCTTTGAAATAGTTTTGGTCTTTGTAGGACTGTGAATGTTTAATTTACCCCATAATCTGCTATCAGAAAATATTCACAGAAAAACCCAGGATATTAAAACAGACTGAAATCTCCTATATTTTTCTTCCTAAGCTATTGAAGTTTTGATGTCTTTTTAAAATCTGAAATGGAAAAGAGACAATATATAGACAAGCATTGCATAATGAAGTAAGCCCACACCAATAAAATAAAGTAACTTTACTATGGAATCCTTCCATCCTGAGATTTGCATGAAATAATTCTGTTTATAACTTTGGCTGAAATGCTATTTAATGAAAATCTCATACAGTTTTAGAACTAAGTTCTGTGGTGTCAATAGTGTTTAGTGGGAAAAGTATAAGAAATTACCCTGCATACGAAGTAAACAGAAAAATGATGCCAAAACAGAGCAGGAAGAAAATTCTGAATTATGGCCATGACTGAATCAACTCTGCTTTACAAGGTTTATATGTTACAGTAGATAATAAATACTGCACAGTGTTCTGAGCCTACCTAAAAGTGCTCTATAAAACCACCTCGGATAGCCTTCTGTCCTAGCAGTGGCAAAGTGAGGTTGAATATATGCCAGTAGCTGATGAAAGCTCCTGTAATTCTGGGAATAACAGGGTTCAAGATGGATCCCCATCCTAATTAAAGTGACCTCTAGGCTGCTGAATTTTATGCTCAGCTGCCTGTGTTCTGAAGAGTCTACTTGGAAAGGGAGGTTTTCTAGGGCATAGTGAGGTATAATTACACTTGTGAAGGAAGTGGAGGAAGCATATGCAGCAGTATTATGTTACGATAGGACCATCTCATCCTGTGTAAATTCTTGAGGGATTACTAGATTTTGGTGAAGGTGAGATTCATTGTTCTGTGTAAACTTTGAGAATTAAAATATCCATTAAAAATATCTTTCCCTGTGCAAACTCACAACTCCACACAACAATGTAGGAAACAAAGAGGAAAGATGGGAAGCTCAAATGACTTGTCACTGTGGAAGAGCATTTTGGTTTAATACCTGAATGAGGATGTAAAAGTAAATCAATTTATACTTTACACATTTAGGGCTGAGCCAGGGGATTTTCAATATTAAATATTCCTTGGTCTGTATTGATAAGGGATTCACAGAGCTGAATGGGATTTCCTGAAGCATTCTATACATCGTCTTTCAAGTTACTGTGCCTCTTTGGAGTTTTCTCCCAGCTCCAAACATGCGTATTTGTGGGGTTTTTTTTTCCAAGTCTGCATTCGTCCTAACCCTTCTAGTCTTTGGAGCCAATACTCACGTTTCCTTTATTCTAGAAACATAGTAAGCAAACCTTTGCAACTGGGAGGCCACAGCTAGTAACACCATAATACAGTTGGATATAGCTGTTAATAGGTCCAGCAGCTTGAGTCTACAGTCAGCTTTGCCTGCCCTTTTATACAGCTTGCATCCTAATGCATCTGAACACACATTTGCTAATTGGTTTCGTAGCTTATTCACTTACTGCCTATACCAATCATTTTTCTTGCTGTGCTCCAGGCTGTATTCCCTGATTTCCTGTGTCTTGCTGTGTAACCTTGGAAAGGGCATGAACATTGTAAATTTTGAAATTAGATTTGAAATTAGCTTTCTCTGTGGGCTTTTTTCCCCTCACTATAGTCTTGCAAGTGAATCACCTTTAGGCTTTTACTAAAATAGTTTGGTTTCTAAAATATTGGGTAATAAATTGTACATTCTAATGTTATTTCTTTACAGTTGCAGCAAAGTTGTAAATATAAGAACAATTTACTTGTGACCTCCTCATAGTTAGAAGGATGAAGAACAATTCGGCTGGAACACTAGCAGAGTTTGATTATCTCATCTGTTAAAAATCTCAATGTTTCACTTGAATGTGTATTTCCAGGAAAGTAAGAGATGGTTGGAGAGTCAGAAATCACCCTATGGGTTGTGGGAAGGTGCAACTCGGGGAGAGTCCTGGACACTAGGATCTGTTCTCTAGTCTCTTCTGTTGATTTTTAAATGGTTCTGCTTATTTAGTCTAAGAGATGTCTAGATTCTTTCTGTAGGAAATTAGCATCCAACATGTTATCAGCTAGGACAAGTGAGATGATTGTTTGAGGATATGCTTTCTTCTCTCTACACAGTGTTGTGAGAGCCTAAACAGCTAGTGTATACTGCTTGCTTATGCTTGAGTAGCTACAGATAGGTGAGGTGAAACTCATTCCTGGAAACAAATTTTGTGTCTGAATAGGAACTTCTAGATGCATTTAAGAGAAATACCGATGGAATAAAAATATGCTAACAAATTACTGTTTTGTTTTTTGGTTGTTTTGTTTTTTTTTTTTCCTTTTTGTTATAAAGCTCTTGACTTAAGAAAAGTAGTTAAGAAAAATCCTGTCTGGGAGATCAGTGAAAACAAATCCCTAAAACAGTAGTGAAATAACTAGTGAAAATTAATCTCCAAGTAGAATATGTGGGGATTTCATTGCTTGGATGCTCACAGTGAATTTGGACAAAGAGTTCGCTGGCATCAGTGGATTTATGAAGACTTACACAGTCAACTGGGCTGGAGCTGTATCTTCAAATCCTTATCAGCCAGTCAGAACATGCTTCTTTTGCCTAAATTAGTGTCTCAAAAAAAAAAAAAAATCAAACAATCATGTGTCCAGAGAAATGAAGGACAGAGAATATATTAGTTGATCGTCATATTATTTTATTAATATTGTAGCTATTAAATTTTTACACAGACAAGATAGTGCTTTATATTTTAGGCAGTTAAGCTTTTTAATTTTAGAATTGGTTGGGAATTTTATTGTGTAATAAAATTTTTGTCTAGCTCTTTATTTGCTGAGAGTTAGAACCCAAATAGAAAAAGGTCATCAAAACTTAAGTAATTCAAGCCTATCATCTTGTGCTTATAACCCCATAACATCTCAGAAAAGAAACTCATTATTGATTGTGCCTAAGGCTTAGGATAAAGTATGTCTCTATATAGTTAATTGTACCCCAAGGTACTGCATCATTTCTGCTGTGGCAAGCTCAATTTAGTTTTGTGGAAGTATTACCTGGTAAGATTTGCAGATGGGTCTAATAGACATCCATTAATTAGACGACCACAGGAAATGTGGAGCTGTCCAGTTGGGAAATGGGACTTTGTAATGAATAATGTTTAGACGTGCCAGTATTAATGGCATCTCAGCAGTTGCTGATATGTACCAGGGAAAGCAAATCAAAGAACTGTGTAATAGATTCAGCTGAACTTGTGTTTTGCATTGCAGATAGGTTAAAAGTGGCCAGTTCAGGATCAGATCCTAATCTGTTTCAAGTCATCCCAATATTAAGCTCACAGGAAGTTTGAGACTGAATGTCTCTTATTTATGGCTAGTCATGTAGCAGTAGTAGAATGAAGAATAAAAACAGTGTGTGAAGATAACAAAGACTTGTCAGCCTGTGTCTTTCTCATTGCAACAATAAACTTGTTTACATGGTAGTAACCAGTCATCTGGATGAGCTCAGCCCATGTGCTCCGGTAAAGAGGCAGGAAGCATTGTGTCTTGTTAGGAGCATGGAAGCTTCCACTCTGACAGCACTTACTTATGGGAATTGTTGCATTTAAGAATCATTTTAGCAACTAATCCATGTTTCCATGTTCTTCCTGCAAAGTGACTAGAAACCAAGTGGAGCATATCACACACCAGAGCTGTGTTGAAGTGTAGTGCCTTGACTTCTGGAGTATATGGCCACCAAGGAGATGCCAAAAATCTCCTTATTCTTTAGAGTAAGTCCCCTAAAACAGTAGTGTACCAATTGATTGCACTGTCCTTGTATTGCATGGCACTCTTACAAAGTGCCACTAATGTGACTTTGCTCTTCTAAACATGTCTCTCTTCTAGCTACTTCTTGCCTGTGAGTGCTCTTTTTCAACAGGGCAGAGATTGGTCAGGACTTATAGTCTAATAGTATAAAAACTTAACATCAGTTTCTATAGTTGTATTTCTCTTGATGAATGTTTTGTTGTGGCAATGTGGAAATAGAGTGGAAAACAGCTCAAACCTAAAAGGCTCATGCTCCCTAGGACAGTGTTTCTGCGGTAGCTTTTGACTTTCTGTGAGTAAAGCTTCCTTTTAAAAATGACTGTGGAAAAACAAGGACTACCTTGAGCAAAGGACTTCATTGTTATGAACATTATTTTTTAAGCATAATTAGAATTAGCAAAATTTAAAACACAATAATTGTCTGTAGTAAGCATCCACACTGCTCTTTGAAATAATATAGAACAGAAAACTGATAAACTTGGAGGTGTTTAATATTTTGGGTTACTTCTTTAGACTTTATTTATCCTTCTCAGAGTTTTCAAGTGTTCTGTGGAACTGTAAAATGCTTTGTCTTGTTTTGCTTGCCAAGAAAATGATTGCAAATGTATCAAATGCTCTTTAATATTATATCTAGTCATCTTCAGCATGTTAAATTATTTTTGAACTCTTCACTTGATATGACGCTAATTTATTTACCTGGATTAAAAGGAAGCTGGGTGGAATTTTCAGAACTGTATTTTTTTCTCAGCCTATGGTTTCCATGGAAAACACATGCTACAGTAGGAGATTCTTTTGTATGTGTGGCAGCATTTGAAGAAAAAGATGACTACATGAAAACAAATGATCAGATTTATAGATAAAAAGAAAAAAACTAAAGGTCTACTTTGTTGCAAGTATCAGTTAAAAGCTCCCAGTTCTAATTGATCTAGCACATGCAAGTGGAAAAACACTGCTTTCACTAGAGTCAAATATTATCTTTGTCCAGAGCAACACCTACAGCTTCTATATCATTCCACTGAACTGAGTGATTCATGGTTCTTATTGTATTATTTTTTAGGGTGATTAAATAATGATATAAGAACATTAAATAATGAAGAAATTATGTTGATGGGGTTTCTATAGCTACAATTCTTATGGCTTAGTTGTTTAATGGAATTTTGATGAGGTTTATGTATTCTTAATTGGAAGAAACTAATCTGGATACATAATGTAGCACTGCAGCTGTCTGATTTCTGTGTGTAGTCCATGTGTACAAAATTTTAGGTTAGCTTATTGATTATCTAGTTGTAATATCTGCCATGTGGAACACTAATTTTTGTCCAAGAAAAAATGAAAAGAAACTTCAAAAGGTTTAATGAAAGTCTCACACACTTACATACTTATAAAAGCAATCCATTCATTTTTTAGTTGCACTTAGTTTAATGAGTTGTCTGCTGCACATTTAATCTTTACCATCTTTTACTTTATAAACTCAGTATTAATTCCTCACTAATTCTGCATTTCAAACAAATGTATCCACACTTGCAGACTGCATAGATAACTTTGTTAGAAATGAGTTTTTCAACGAAGCAAGAAACGAGCAATTTTTTGTAGGTTAGAGCAAAAGATTGGTTTATAATCTGTTTGTAACAACTTTACATTTCTCCTATAAAATCCAAATTCATTGTTCATTGTTTTAAGTATAGTTGGAAAACATTTTCCTATATGGTCTAAGAGGACAGAGAAATAAAATGAGCATTGCCTAAGTAGTCTCTAAAACAAATTATAAAACACAGTGGTTTGCAGAACATAATGAGGGCAAGCACAGGTTTACCTGGTCTTTCCATCGTCCGCTGACCAACAGTGTCTGAAGATGATGATGGTGTCTCATGAGTTAGACAACATGGGCCTTAAATCATTTAAATGTTTCCGTCAACACATTAGGGTGTTCCCAGATACTATTGCACATCCAGCAGTTGTTACGCTTTCAGACGCCAGAAGTGTGTTCTGCTTCTGTTGCAGATGAGAGGAGTGAGAGGTAGTTTGTTACAAGTTGACATTTTACACAACTTTGAGGTAGTAGCAATTTAGGGTTTATTATTATTAGGTAAATCACAAAATTAAATTGTATGGTATTTAATGACATTTGATCATCAGGCAATTAAGAGTGATTTAACAAAACTTGTTATGATGAAATAGTGACTTAGTTAAAGATTCGAGAATATAGCAAAATTCACACAAGACTTACAACAGCGATTCTTCAGTCAAATTACACACACACAGACACACCCAAGTATAGAGATTCGTAAATCAAGTCGCATACACACATTCACACATATACAGAGGTTAACCTATGATTTAGATTTTCTAAATTATATATTTTTTAAATTATTGGTACCAAATAATCTTCAAAACTTCACAAAATCTAATTGTAGGGAATTACTCTTCTCCTTCATTGATATCTATCAGCGGATAATCTTTGAACCTCACAAAATCTACCCTGAGAGACTTTCCAACTCGGGGAAATACTGGGTCACAGCCTACTGTGATCTTGGAGAGCTCAAAGGGTCTCCCTTAGGATTGCTGTTGCTATTTACAGAGTCATGAGGTGATTGACTTTGATCAGTGCTCTTTTTTCCCACTTTGGCCACAATTTGTGTTAGATGGTTCTACTATCTCGGCAGCTGTACAATTCTAGCATTTTCCAAAATGTGCAGTTTTGATACCTACCAAGATCAGGCTAAGATTGAGGCAGCAGGAGCTTCAGGTACAGGCAGGGGAGTTCCTGATCACTGCGCTTGTAACCAATAAAACACCACAATGTTAGCTTGTCCTGAGATCACAAGGTGACCGGGGGAGGCTGCACCACCACAGCTTCCTGTGGTATCTTGAAAGTAGACATCCATTCTTTGTTCTACTCATTATGATATTTAATCTGTGCAGAAAGTATGCATCCATCTGCTCCGCATGCTGTGGAGTGTAGAACAGAGCGGCTTATTTGTCCCGTGTACCATCAATGCAACAATTGCAAGAGGTGCTGTGGGAAAATGCAGTAATCAAAACAATGGCAGGCTTTCATAACTGAACTCTTACAAATGGAATCTTTAAAGTCAGGTTTTTTTCCTAGTGTAACTAAGTGGATTGGAGAACAGGCTCGTCATTAATTAAAAATGGAGAGTTCAAAGCAACTCACAAACACAAAATGATTTTTTTTTTTAATGCTCTTAAAACCACATGCACAAGATCTCCCTTTTAGGGGAAAGTAGTCATCCAAATACATTTAAAATTAAACTTACTGGCATACAGGCATCTTTCTCTGAAATGGGAATGTAAATGGATTTTTAGAGACAATTAAATTAGATAACTATTGATCAGTCAGTATCCCCATGGCAGAATTGCTGAAATTCCTGTTGATTTCTGGAGGCTGTTTCAGCATGGTGCTTGCTGCACCGCTGTATCTGCCTGGGACCTTCTCCACCATTTCTCTCTAATGCATAAATTCCAATGGAGAATTCAGCTGCTTAGGAAAGTCTGATGTTCTTCACCTAAGTGACATCTTGATCAATGGAAACCGTAAATAAGAACATGATTGATTGTTCAGGACCTCTACAACTGTCATAGTGTTCTGTGACACTCAGCTAGAGGTGTAAAACGTTCATTAAAAAGTAAGTAACAGAAGTCTGATTAAGAAATTGACTAAATTTTTATTTTATTTACTGGAATTATGAAACACTTGGTCAATAAAGCACATAATTTACACAAACAGACTTGTAGCACCTTCAGCAAATACGTCTTACTAAAGTGTGGCTTGTGATGGTGCCTCAGGGAACAGAAGGAAGCTTTTTTAAGTTTCTATGAGAAAACAATAAGAGGGGAAAAAATGTTGTGACAGCACACTCATTGGTGGTGGCACACGCTATGCTAGCCTCTGTTTTTTTTACACTTTATGAAATACATGAGTAAGCATTAAAAATATATTAACAAAACCAACATTAGCTGTGTCAGGGAGTATTTACAGTTGCAGATCTTTTAACTGAAGCAGTTAAGTGAAATACATTGAATGAATAAAAATGCTTGCTGTTAAAAAAAAAAAACAGATAAATGAGAGGGAACCCACTATATTTAAAAAAAAAATGTGTATTTTTTGATCAACATAACTTTATAGAATAAATAGTCTTGTGCTCAGTGGAACTTCTGAACACTGGAAACACTTATGGATTCATTCTTAATGCTTCTCCCTATTGTACATCAATTACTTTACATATTGAAGCAGGATTTATAGTTGACTGGCAAATTTGAATATGTTGTTTGTCTATATATATATATTCAAACCTGGAAAGAATGGTACTGTGCAGATGAAGTGTGCAGCATCAGTAACTGTAAGTGACAAACATGCATGTTTTCGCTATTGCTACTAGCTTTGTGAATGTTTCCGAAAGGAGATTAAAATGTCAAATGGTGCCGCAGACATTTGAATCATCACGCTGCATTTCTATAGTAACATGAGACTACTGACAGACATGCTGTTGAATCTGAATTTTTCATCTAATGCAATACCTTGCTTGCTATTACTTTCCTTGGTATCTCATCTAGTTATTTTAGACCATGTTGTTTAACCAGACCTTCTTTAGCTAGAACAACAACCTGGAGTTCCTCTATTATCCTGATATCTTTCTATGCTTTCTATTTTCGTGGGGAGTTTCAACTGCATGCACAGCTGTGGGCAGCCGTGTCTTGAAGGCAATTTCCCTTGGTGGTGGTGTGCCAAAGCAGTGGTCAGAAATGGGCTTCGCACGTAATGGGTAAAGCACTTGCTAAAACCACAGAAAAATTTGTACTACACTTGGCAAAAACCTAGAGATATAACACAGTTGATCTCCTTGTATCATATTAACTCAGGGAACTTGTTCTTGTAGGTTAAATATAACACTTCTGGGCTTATAGATTCCATGAGGTATCCACAAATAATATTACACATAGAACCTGAATGACAAACATCTTCAGCTGTTGACAGAATTTAGGATATGTATAGTGTACAGAAAGAAAGATTAATTGGATAGATATGATCTAATAACATTCAGTAAGGTTTAGATTAAACCCAAGAGGCTTTTTCTGCACTAGGTATAATGTAACTACAGCAGGAATAATTTAAGTATAGCAAAGCCATATGAAAACAAAGATTTTTATAACTCTTTCTCCTGTAGGAACTTCATTATTGATTTCTTTTTTCCTATCTGAGTTACTTTTTTTGATTTAGTCAACAGTTGAATATATATCTAATTGAAGAAAATATATATGTTTCTTTGGTTTTCATAATTCTGAATATTAAATTTCTTTCTAAAAATTCTAATAGGAAACTCTGCCCTAGAAAATAGATGCATGTCCAATGCAGTACGCGATGGCACTAAGTTTAAGATTATTTTTTTTCCCCCAGATGTATAGGCTGATATCTTCCAGTTGGGTCATAATATCCTATTTGAAATCTTTAAGCTGTCCAAAATATCTATTTTCTAACTTGCCACCAGTATGTATGAATTCCTTAATCCGGAAGATGCCAAATTTTCAATGTCCTATGCTCTTTGAATCTGCTGACCCTATAGTCATAATATATACACAAAAGGCAAACTCTATTTCCCCGTAATGTACCATCAAAAGCCAGAGGGAAAATGGGGTATTTTATAGAAAAACATTGATTCTAGCTGAGCAGGTTGTCAGTGGCTTGACTGCTTTCTGGGAACCCTGAGAAATGACTCTCTACACGAACTGGTCTCTGAGCAGGTATCTGCTTTTATGTATTTCTCCACCAACTCTTAGATGAGCAGCAGTATTAGTAATGTAGTTGTGATCACTTAGACAAACATGGCATGGTTCATTCAGATTCCACTAGTGCCTTCGGACAAAGATGCTCAGTTCTTTTATCAAAGTGCTAGTTTTATCAGAATGGCAGTTTCACAGGAAAGAACAAAATTAATGAAAGCATGAATTTATTTGACCCACTGATACACAACCACGTTCATAGAGAATATTACAAGAGGCGTAATAACTGTGTTATTACCAGTGGGAGTAGAGCTTTTGTGGAACATAGGGTTCTATTGTAATCCTGCCTTAACTTTTGATATGTATCCAAATAATTTTCAGTAAGTGTTGTGATAAATTAAAGAAAGTAGGAAGCTATTAAACAGCATCTCTTTTCCCTTTCAGCTTACGCGGCAATATTTTATTTCTCAGGTGGTATTTTGCTTTAGAGAAATATGATTGACTCACTGCCTCACTAATTGGCTGCCTCTTATGTTCTGAACCTGAATTAGCCAAACTCTCTTTTCCATATTCTATATTCTCTTGGTAGCATGATGGTAGAAGGCCTGGGGAAAAAATAGTATTTTAAAAGCAAAAACCAAAACAAAACCCACTAGAAGGAAAAAAAGTGTCGTAACAGCAGGAATAGCTGTAGATATCTTTGTGAATGTATTTTTGGAAATACTTCAGTAGTGGTAATGGAAAGTCTTCTGATTCTGCCACCAATAACACCACTTTGGAATAATACTTCATATAAGAGTCAGTAAATTACAACTCCCATTGCTCTTTTTATTAACGAGTCTGATTGTAGTTCTGCAATATTGTCTCATGAGCTGTGACCTCACTGCTTCACGACACATTTCCCTGCTGAAAAAATGAAATAACCTGACTGGTTTCATTGTAGCTGGACTTGCCAAAGTACTGTTGTTCTTGAGGATCATAAAGACAAGCAGGTTTTGAGTTAGTAAGCAACAAATTCCAGACTGGAAAACCTGCTGAAGGTGTTTTGGTACTATTTAGGTGCTGATTTCCAGAAAGATGCAAGAAAAAAGTCAGTAGAAGCATCTCTGACTAGTATGTGATTTGACTTTAAATATCAAAATTTTTCAAGCTTTCCGATCCCTGAATAAGATTCTTTTCAAAACCAGCACCTTTCTAAACTCACAGAAGTAAATTTAGGAGCTAAGCTGTAATTGCATCTGAGCATCTTGCAGCCTGAAATGATTTTTTAAAAAGTGATTTGTATGAGAAGCCTATAAAGGGAAGCCTAAGCAGTTTATCTGATTATGACTAATGCAGAATAAACAAGTGAAGATGATGTTGAAAGTGCCACTGTACCTGAATATGAGGAGGAAAAGAACCTTATACTGATTCATGTGCAACTAATTCTGTATGTATGCTTTGTTATTCACAGCTGGCTGAAATATATGAAGAATTTGAAATAAACTTGATGCAATTTTCATGCTGCAAGCATGCGATATCTTTTTAGACAGCAGGTAGGGGAAAGCTGGAATGTACTCTTCAGTTTCTGTACATCATGACTACTGCAGGCAGTCAGGAGCTGGCTTCTCATACCTATAAGCACCTGTGCACAGATGGAGGGCCAGTGCTTACTTTATGGCCAAGCCAGTGCACGTCTGGATTAGGACTGATTCCAGAGCAGACACACAGAGCTGGAGACAGATCATACACTAGCAAAACGCAACAAAAAGTGGTTGAAGGTGTGATTGTTGAAGTTGGGTATTGCCGGGTAAGGGTCCACTGTTGGGGAGGGAGTAAGGATGTGTGCTTGGCAAGTACAGCTGGAAGAGGTGGAAAGACATACCTGATTTGTGTGTGTGCCATCTGGTACAGCGCTGGTATCTATAGCTACCACCAGCACTATATGAACTGAGCACCACCATCCCTTCCCCTAGCATCACCCATGGTTGGCCATTGCCAGTACTTGAGAAACGCAGGTTTGGGAATCCCTGATTACAATCAATATCCAACCATGACTCTGAGTAGTTGCCACTAGAAAAAACAAACAAATAAAATAATAAAAAAAAAAAAAAAACACAACAAAACAAACAAAAAAACCCAAACTAAAACAAACTTGGCACTATCAGATTTTTTTTTTTCGTTCTTTATAAAATGCAGATAAGTTCTTCTGCTTCCCTGAACACAGTGGACGTTTTCCTTGGTGTGGTTTCTAGGCATCCCAGTGCCTCTTCAACTTCATGCTTTTTAATGTCTTCTCCTATGTTTGGAGCTTTCTCCTCAAGTTCTTGTTTTTTTTCCTGATGTTTTCAGTTCAAACTTATCCATGTACCCACTCCTTTGTGTGGAACTAGTTGCTTGGGAAGTGCTACTTTTCTCTCCTAGTTAGTTCTTGCTCTTATTGCCATGTAGCTCAATATCTTTAATGGTAACATCTATTATTTTCTTTATCTCACTCCATAAAGAAGCTTAATTGTTTTGTTTCAGGCTTTTTATTTAGCCTGAATGATGAGCATACTAACTACACTACAACTTCAAGGTCTGTGATTGCCTATAGATCAAAGACAGTTATGATGCCAGCCACTAACACTTTCCAGGAGAAGAGGTTGTTTAGCTAGCTGTATATTAATGCTGCTTAGCAGGTGGATGTGAAGTAAACCAGCATGATGAGATCGTGCTCAGCAGACCCCTCACCTCCCAGTGTGTCACAAACTACAGTGTTTGTGCGTGATTCAGCTGCATTAGCTGGGCTGACTTTCAGTGGGTAATAAAGCCCAAAACAACCAGTCTTTGTGTCCTCGTATTTCATGTTTCTTCTACAGATGTACAAGGACGATTTTTGTGTCCTTTCAGGTAACTTGTCAAAATCACAATGGAAACAACTTTCTGGACTTGTTATAACTGGAAATAATTTATATTGCTTTTTCTGAAGAGTTTTCTCCATAACAAGATATGTATTATGTATCAATGATTCCTAGGATTCTTTCCATAACACTTCAGATCTGCGAACACTGATCTAGAAAACTTTTTAATTTGGACAAAAATAGCAGGCAGTGGCCTACTAGGAAAAGAAAAAATGCACTACCTTGCTACTTATGATATTTTTGCTGGGCCAAAAAAGCAAAGAAGACTCTGCTGAAATTAAAGCATGGCTGTTTAGTTGTAACTTCCAAACCCTGCCATTGGAAAGCACCCTGAGCAACAATGTTGGGAAAAAAGCTATCCAAAAAGCATAATGTATAGCCTCAGACTGTGAACTCTTAACTCATTTTAGAGGTTTCAGTAAGTCTATTTGTGAAAAATGGTATTTTTTCGTTTTAGAAAAAAATTGATTTAGAATTTGGTGATAACTGTTTGGATGTCGTAGTCATTTAAAATGGATGATAATGGAGGAAAAAGGGGAAGGAAAAGAAAAAGGAAGAAAAAAGCTTGCAAATAGCTGAAATAAAAATGAGGAGTTAGTCAAATGCAGCAAAAAGCCTCCATTTACTTAATAGATACTACTAGGTACCTGAGGAAAGATTAACGTGGCAAACTTTTTTTTTCTTTTTTTCAACTGGATATATTAATAGAGTTTAAATTGGAAAAATAGAACCTGTAAGGACTTAAACAGAACAGAATGTGGAATATACAAAACATATGCCAGGAAATAATCACTAAAACTATACAACACCAAAGTAGTATCCTAATTATCTGGATAGAAGTAAATAATCTGGACAATGTAGCCTGAAATAATAGATAAATAACACTAATTCTAATGATACAGGAATAAAAACTGTATCATAATACAAATTCCAACATGTATCTTGAGTATTGAGTGTCCTCTAAAGTTAGATGATATCCCTTTTGATTACTGTTGTAAGTAGTTCAGGGAAAGATTAACAGTCATCAATGGGAAAACTACAGGACTAAAAACAATACCTAAAATTTCAGCTGAGAAGAGGGTTACTTAAGACAATTCATCTTAGTAAATGTTTTTGGCTTAGTTTTTTGACTCGTGCATCAGAAGAATCATTCAATGCACTATCTTTTCATTCTGACTGGATGCGTCTGTCATCTTTCCCCCACTCCCCTCACCCCCAAGAAAAATATTTGGCCTCCTTTGAGTTTTAGAATGAGAAACCTGCTGTTACTTGATGACAGTAAGTGCAGTCTTTTGTTTGAATCAAAGGTTTGTGCAAATATCCTAAATAGCACTCTAGTAAAGGAAAAGAGCTTAATGAGAAACTGACTCATTCCTGTTGTGAAAAGGTACATTTTATGTTCCTAGTAGAAACCTGCTAACTTGTAACTAGCACATATGTTTTGGAAATGGGAAGGGAATCAATCTAAGTTTTGCCTATGTGAAGTTTATTCACCAGCACACTGTTTTATACATAGATATGTGGTGTATATACGTATTTACCTCTGTGTAAGGATGTAGCTCAGGGACTGAAATTCCAGCACCGATATCAGAAATGACACTAAGAAAGTTTTTTCTCTAGTCAGTGCAGTATAAATGGCTTAGCTGATTCAAAACAAATCATTAAATCCTTTCTGATTTGCATGGTGTGGTTATTTTTATTCTCTTCCTTCCTTTCTGCCATCTGTCTATAAACCTATTGATTTTCCCAGCAGTCTCTGGTTTTTGCTGTTGATGCAGTATATCAGTTTCTCTTTTATTACGGGGATTTTTTTCCCTCTGATCTTTGGAGGACACTTATGTAAACTGAAACAAAGATTAGTTATAATGATGATGTAAGCAGGGGGATAAAACTGCATTGATCTACATTGACTACAGTCAGGAGAATTAAATCACACCGTAGAAAAAAGGGATGGGGTCAATAGCTTTGAATCTCTTGCTTATTTCATATAATTTTGATATGTTAAAGTCTGGTTATTTTTTCCCTATGTTACTATTTTACTTACCAGAAATTATACTGGCAGGATTAAAAGAATGTTGTCAAAGGCCTGTTGAATATTTTGAGAGATACACATTGCATATTCTTGTATGCAGATTCAGGTAGGTAACAGCCCTCTGGATAGGCTGTGCAGCTCTGTCAAACCACTTACAGAGAAATGATGGATCAGGCTCTGCATAAGTAAAATAATCTTATAATTGTATAGGCACAGAATTAAAGCAACTAGCTCTTGTGAGGCTTGTTTCTAGGTTGCTTTTAAAGTTAGCTAGCAAACTCAGCTCATTGAAGAACAAGGCAAGTAGGAGTTGATCCTAAAAGTCAAGGTTCAAATTAGAATGGATGCAATAAATCATGTCTCTGAACAGAAAAGCTATATTCAATATGTTAATCCTTATGAAGACTACACAGAAATTAAACCTAGCAATGTAGCTTTAGAAAAATCAGTCTATAGGTAATGTTTCTGGTGCTTCTTGAAAGTATGCTTGCTTGGGTGAAAGATATCTTTCTGTGGCGTTTTGTCAGATTCCCCCTGCCCCCCCTGGAAATATTACATAAAGGGAGTGTTTTCATATGATTGCCCCTGTTATCCTAAGGCTGAAAGCCTGGAACATAACTCAGAAGAAGTGTCAATAAATTACATTTATGAGCATTAGATCATCCTCTTCTGTGTTTTCAGATCACACTTTTCTTGGCGCTTAGTAAGTTGACTTTTTCTTAAAGACAGAAATCACTGACTTTTTCTAATATTCTGATGGCACTCTGACAGAACTGCTTATTTCTAACAAAGGATATTTTCTGATCTTAAGGTCTGCTGATTTAGTCTACTGTGCTATATAGTTTGTGGTTATAGTTTTTCCAGACACCAAAGTCCTCTTCTAGCCAGTCGATGCAAGCAAAAATCATTCTGTGGACAACTTGGGAATCTTTCAGTTCTTCTCTTAAATAGATGCTTTGTTTTCTCATTGAGACGGTGAGAACACCATCTTTGGTCTTCTTACCTGACTTGTCCTTGATAATGAATTCTCCTCAAGAAAATGGAAGACTTTGTTCCCCAGCTAAGGAAAAATAAGATGAGCATCTTATGATAACTTTATACCTCTGTAGTTTATGTTACTTTAGCCTCTGGAAAGGAGGAAATATCAATTGCTGTTGCCTTCCAGTGCAGGAGTGTAAGGAGGCATTGGGAATGGGCAAGGGAGCTCTATGGTTTGCCTTCTGGGAGCATGGGGGGAGAGAAACTTTGAACGTTTACATACATAAAGCAATGGTGGTGGTAAGAAGACAAAGAAATTGAGGAATTGATGGGGGGATGGAACCACAAAAAAAGTATAGAAGGCTATACTTGCAGAATAGAAGACAGACTAAAAGAGAATTAAGAATAAACCGGAAGGAAATAATTGTGAAAATATAGAGGGAGTACAATTGGTTGTGGAAAAACAGGTTTAGGTTTATTTTGTTCTTCTACTTTTCCCTTAGAAAAGAGAGTTAAATGAAAAAACAATGAAGAGGGTAGGCAAGAAGAAACATAAAAGGAGAGGAATCTTAATTAATGCATAATTAAAGAATGAATGTGTCAAATATTAAAACAGGTGACCATATGAAACATTTCTTTTTTCAGTTTATAAAGGATATGCATAGGGATAAAAATTCACCTAGTGTACAAAAAGCGATAAGGACAGTCTTGGGCGCTGTGTCTGTTTCTCTGTCCAGATTTTATTTTGTGTTTTGATTACTATTTTTTTTTTTTTTGACTTAGGCACCCTGCCTTAAGTTTTTGGGGAACTATTTTATGAAATGCAGAAATTAGGAAAATACACCTAATTATCCAGCTCTAAGCCTGGCTTTGTGTTTAATATTTAGGATATTAGCAAGATCTGCACCAGCTCTTAGGAAACTGATTTCATTTCGTTAACATACAGACTAGCTGCTTGTACTGCAAATGTCTTTTATGGCATTTCATTCAACAAAGTTATAACATAATCTGTCTTTACAACATATTGCATCTCTCCTTGTTCATATCATGTTCTCAATAAGGGTTTGTGGTTTGAACACATATTGTGAAATCACATGCTATATTTGGTGGATGAAAACTCATTGGAAAGTTGGCTTTTTATATCTCTAGACCACACGAATTCAATGTAGACTATTATCTACAGCTCTGGTAATTACCTGAAACCTTGAGTACAGTACATTCCTGCCAAAAGGTCAAGACAGTGAATTACAAGCCTGGTACTGTTCTCCTTACTACTTGCAGTATTTAATTTTTTCATTCTTCTCTTTAAAAAAAAGGACAAACTATTCATGGAAGGCAGTAGCATAGTAGTTAATAAGGCAAAGTTGCCTGCTGTAGCATGCTGAGAATACGACCTAAAATATAACAATGTGGGTATGTGTAAAAATGTAATGCATCCAATTTCTTTTTGAGATGAAGATGTGAATGAGCTTGACTTTGCTTTGTATACTTAATTTTAAATATGCATTTTTCTTTGTTTTGTAACTTACCATGAGAAACTGATGTTTGCAGATAGAAATTTTTCATGGTAATCCATATAAACTTCTCCAAATTATTTGAGATCAGTAAGCAGAAGAAATGAGAGGCTATATCTGAATGTTTCTTTGACCATAATGAGACTTTTTAAAATATAGGAAACTGAATCCATTCAGTCATTTAAGTAATTTTTTTCTAGAATATTATTTAGCAAAATATAAAATGTCGCTGAGTAAAAATCACTTCAATGGCTACGGGGACCTAAGTCCCCCTAGCTCTAGTTCAAACAACTAATCATATTCCATAACAAGTTAAGAGCCAAGAATTTATTACAGGGAGAAACAGGAAATAAAAATTGCTACTAAATAACATTACAAACAACTTTGCATGATCACACTTCAGTGGTTTTGATTTGGTAAACAGCACAATGATATCAAATTGAACTACTTAGTCATTAAATAAAGAAACGTGACCTGTACAAGGTAATTCTAATTAAAATCCAGTGTCTGTGCACTGAAATTTATTGCACCCACCCTTTGCAAGCTTTTTACTTTCAAAACTAATTAGAGTGATGCAAAGTGAATGTGTTTTGATTTTGAGGATCTCATTTTCATAAACTTATGAGACCTAATGCCTGTTTCATTTTAACGTCTTGCCTAATTTATCCTCAAAAAGTACACGTGCTTTGTGACCTGCTGTCATCCTTTTATCATGACTTTACCCTCCCTTTCATTTTACATACCTTAGTTGTTCTGTCCTTGGAATACTCTCTTCAAGTAGGTTGGTTGTTTTTCAGAGAGGGTTTTTATTTTGTTTGAGGGCTGATTTAGTTTGTGGTTTTTTTATTTTTTTTTTAACAAAAAGGGATTGCCTGTGGGAAATGGTAGTTTCTTGACTGCACTTTGTAAATTCTGCCTATCCAATTTGCCTTGCTAAACTGTATGCAAGGAGAGGACTCAACTGACCTGATGGTAATTTTTAATATCAGCCTGACTTTTTTTGTATGTCTATGAATTTCATGCTCCTTACTGTACATCAAAGGTTTTAAAAATTGTTGTATGCCCGACCGTATTATAATGTAAATAAAGATACTGGCTTTATAAAGTAATTTAGGGCAGAATTTATGTGAGTGCATTTTATCTGCCTGTTGGGGAGTATTTCACTTACAACTGTGTAGTTAGGATGAGACTTCACCTATCAATGGTTAGACTTTGTCCATTTTATATCTTCTGAAGCATATGTCCTTGTTGGAGGTAGGACACAGCACTAGATGGATTATTGATATCATCTGTAATGGCAATTCCTATTTTTTCTGTGCTTGTAACTCAGTTGTAGTTCTTGAATTAGCCAAGAGAGAGCAGAACTTGGGCAGGGAATGGTACAATCTGGATACCAATCTCAGCAAGTAGTTAGACTCCTAATAAATGGCATTTGAGCAATCTCTAATATTTAATAGGACCTTTGTGATTGCAAATAATATTTTCAGTGAAGTATTTCTTTAAGGTATCATTTTTTTGACATATTTTCAGGATTAGACATTATCTTTATTTCAGTGTTCACAGTGCAGCATGTCGCATAGTGGGAGAGGAAAAGACTGCATTTTTTGAATGCTCTTGGTGTGTCCAAAATGTGTTACAGTGGTGTTTGTGGAGATAGCCTCTTCCACCAAGCACCACAGCGTTCTGCATGTCTATGGAAGAGCATCGCTACAACTGCTGCTAAGTTCACTATTGCTTTTAGGTTAAACAATGTGGTTGATAGCAGAGGTGGAGTTTCAAGCTACTTTCATGTTTGCTAATGAGTGTGACACTGCACACTATCCACTGTGGATGTTAAAATAAGGCATTCACTGTCGTATTTGCTTGTTTTGCCTTACTGGTTAGAAAGTAATCAGGGTTTCAGAGAATCCAGAGTTTATAGTGTTTTCTGCTGCAGATAAAAAAGGTATTTGTAATGTGGATATGTTAGTAAAATATTTCTTGGCTTATCACAAACAATTTGAGATCACAGGCTCTTGTTAATGGAGTAATAACAGCTGATTTTGTTGATCACGTGTTTGCTTTGGAGTTTGCAAACTGGATAAAAAAGATACTTTAGCACCGGGTAATCTTATAGAATGTTATTGCAGTAATTGCGTGTTTTCAGAAATCTTGCTAGGCTAATATTTGACTTGTCTCACCAGAGGCATGATAATATTCAAATGCTTTAAGGGAAGTTTCACAGTAAAATCAAAAATACCATGTGGTGTGTGTGGCCAATGAGCACAGTTTGTAAATGCATGTGCCAGTTGCAAGATTTAAGAATAAAACCGCATATTTTAGGATTTAGTTTAGAGAAAGGAGAAGGAATTTCTCTGAAATCTGATATCTGCTGTTTGTTTTGCTTTTATGAAGACAAAGGGATTGTAAATGTGACAACCGACTGTTAAGATTTGCTTCTTTAAAGTACCTTCTAGAAGTTACTAACGAAGGTACTTGGTTATTAATTGGGTTTACTTGGTATGTATGTAACATTTACCTCATTTAACCTTCCTTTTTTTATTTACCTCCATCACAACCATCACCAGAGGCAGACTTTTCTGGAGACTTGCAGTTTTTGTTTGAATCCTTGGGGATGTTAGAAGGGGTAAGGGGAAGGCAGAAGAGGATTTCTAGTTCTCAGTCTCTTAATGTAGTTTACTGTAGATCACTTGGATATTATAATCCTAGAGCATTTTCTTCACAACATATGAAAAATATATGCACTGAACATATGGTGCTATAGCATCTGAAGACCAGTGTTTGCCTCTTTATTTTAAATTTTAGTGTTTTCCTTCCTTCTTCTCCCAAGATTGATTCCTCTGATTTGTTAAAGCATTCTCTGCTCAAGATTTAGGAGAGCATTTAACAATGTCATCAGCTTTTTGCTAGGATAATGGCTGAGAGGAAAATGCCCTAGCAATCATAGCTAATTTATGTGTGGTGATATAGTCTGACAAAAATAACTTTGTTGTAGTTTGTGCACTTAATATTAATATGACTCAGGAAAGGTAAACTTGCTTTAAAGAGATTTTTTTAAATAATGTGATATTCTTATAGATGTCTATAAAGACATAAAGATACAGAATAAGTCGTCTTGTGTCCAGAAATTAAACATTTATCTGTTTCTTTAAGCAAATGATTTGTTGTCATTTTGGTTTTAATTTTATAGTGTAGTAATTAAAATAAGTCAATATTTCTTCAGGCAGATGAGATATTTAAGCCCAGATTTACTTCTGCCTAAGCATAATCAAAGGCAAGTTTTTCAAGTGCTTGACATATACCTTTTTTCACCAAAACCAGTAAATCTTTTGAATGGAAAATTCTAGTATATGTAATGGCTCCCCCCGCCCCCCCCCCCCAAAAAAAAATCTTTTGATAACTAGATCCACACTTTTGGATGCATATAGTGGTCACTTTTAATTGTACCTGGAGATAAATTACAGTAGTGACACGGTTTCATTCTAAGCATTGCAATCACCAAAGTGTTTCTGTCACTAAGGTGATTCGCTTCATATGTTTTTGGGGCAAAGGAATTCTACATTTCTCTTTCTTTATAACAGCTGGTGTAAAAATCTGTTTTCGTATTTCCATTGGTTTTTTTAAGTCCCCTGAAAGGATAAACAATCAGTATTTTCTGGGTATCCAACTCTATTTGGTTTCACTGCTAGCAAATGTAAGTGCTAGTGGCAAATAGTAAGATTTGGCTTAGAATTGGATTTCCAGTGCTTATTTCTCTAGTTCTTCTGTAAGCAAGTCTTAAAGTATGAAATTATAAGATAATATAGAAATATTTCTGTTGCAGTTTTATTTATTAACACAATTCCATTTTACTGACTTTCCCTTCATCTTATTTTTAATGTATAAGATCAACATCATATTTGATTTTCTGTCAAAAAATGCTGGGATATAATTACAATTTAAAATGTAGTCCAACTTTGCATGCCGGTTTTTCTTTTTAAGTAGTGAACAAGACAGTGTATTTAAGATAGATTAAAATGAAAGATTTGCTGCTTTTTAGGATTTTGTTGTCATAGAGCAAGATTCCTGCCTACTCCTTAATCCTAAGGAGGTGCTGTTTATTCAGACTGTTGGATTTAAGTCCATGTAGATTGCTCGTAAGAGTATGCGTATAGTTGTTTAACGTTTCCAGCACAAGGTGATTTCTGATCCAAGCGAAATGATTCTCAAAAAACAGAACTTGATGTAGTATTGTGAAACTTGGGAACAACAGAACAGGGTGCACGAGTTCTATGCTCTTTCAGTACAGTTCAGCTAATTTTTGATTCCTATTGAGTTAATGGATTTTTTCAAATTCATTGTTTGTGGTATTTTTGAGAGGTATTTGAAATTTCTGAAAATCATTAGATTTTTGTCAGTTGAAATTTTTGAGAATCTTGGTATGACACTGGAAGGACCTAGTTACTTGATCAAATTTTGCTGTCATAGATAACTGTCCCATATGCATTTTGTAAACCAAGAGATATGCAGATGTCTTCAGTTTTTGAGCCAGACCTTGGTTAGCTTTAGTTACTAATCATTCCTCCTGTAAAGTGGCTTCACTCCACTCCATTTCTTCTCTCTGCTTTCAGGACAAGAAAGACTTTTTTATATCTCTTTAAGCAATGGTCTACAAATAAATGTATTTACCTTTAAGGAAACTTCTCCCTAACCTCCAAAGTCCTTCCAAACTTTCTTTCTCTCCCTTTGTCCCTTACTCCCTGCCTCTTTTTTCTTTTTTTCTTTCTTTTCCCCCTCTCTCTAGTCACTTGGTCTAATCCTTTCTTTTGTTTGTGATGGAAGTATCATCATAAGTTGATGAGAACTTTGTCTTTTGCTGAAATAGCTTTTTACAATCTTATAATAATCCATTCCTTTCATCCTCGTTTTCTCCAAGGCTCTATGTTAGTGGCTAGGTTTGACATTCTGGGCTATCTAAATCAATTCCAAATCTCAATAAATAAAGCAACATATGAAAGATAACTGAGAACAGTAAATACAGTGAATATCATAAAACGCCTTAAAGATTTTGTCAACCACAATTCAACTTTGTGTTTAATGTTCCCTGTTGAGGGAGAAATGACAGAGGATGTTGTCTTGTTGAGAAGCATGAGGAATACGGAAGAGTCATTCATGTTTCTTTAAATGGTACCATACCTCTGAAAGGAAGAAGTATAAAATATCAGCGATCAAATGAATCTTGAAATTTGCTAGCAAGGTAGATTTGATGCTTTCTATGAACTGACATCTTGTTTGACTGGAAAAGATCTTGCCTCCAATTTCTTGTCAAACATGTTGGTTTCTTGCTGTCAAGAAATGCCGTTCCATTTCTGGTATTTCAGCATCAATCTTTTGCTGTTACAGAGCTGGTGCCGTTGGCTGTCAGGCCTGCACAGTCTCAATTGGCAGACTTATCTGTCTTCAGCAGGATTAGACAGAAATATGTCTCCTTCACATGATGCTTCAGGCTTAGGCTGCACCAGCCCTGGGAAACTTGAGTACATTAGCTTCAAAGAATCTGTCTACGACCTCTTCTGACAGCATACTCTACAAAGTACCCTCCAATCTACTCCTCAAGCTGTTTTCTCTGTCTTTATTATTTATTCTTTGTATTGTATAAATACTTTACCACTTGTCTCTGGCAGTTAAGTTTTGTAATAGAAAGTGTCAGACCATTATTTTTACAAGTTTACCTTAGTCATGTGCTAATATATTTCAAGATATAATGAAAAAATAGCAGCTGGTCCAGTCTGCTTGGAAGCAGAATTTATATGTAAATGGCATGACAAGACAGTGCTTATTAAAGATCTTCCCAAAACTGACACTGTATCCTGATATATGAACAGTTTTCTTCAAAACAGTTGATATGCTCCATGGCTTTGTTTAGTGGAGAAAATCAGAAATATTGTGACTACCATCTGTGAAGCTCTTGTCACCAGCTCATTTAGGCACTGCTTCTGTAGTTTCAGTCTTACACTAAAAGAGCAAAACGTAACTTCAAAACACGGTTATCTTCATTAGTCTGTGTACCTGCAGTCATGCACATGTATTTATGTATACATGCACAAACTTACAACTGCGCATATATAACCCTGGAGGAACATTTTATTTTCTAGGAAATAGCGTCTCACACAGCAGTCCTAGTTTGCCTGTAAAATATTAGGCCATAAATTGTGTTTACGCTTTTTGGGTTAAGTTATTTCGTTCTTCAGATAGCCTGGTGTTATGTATTTTAGCATTTAGTGCCTGTGTAAGCCACTTGTGATCGCATTGCTTAAATTCTACATTTTCTTAATAGGAACATAATCTGCCTTGTATTTTATGTCATTTCAAAGTATACATACCTCAACAAAGGCATATCCCAGCTAAGCCATGATAACTAAATAAAACTGCAAAATTTGAAGTCAATAATATTACCAAAAAACGTGGTGTTTAGGTAGCGTGCAAGGTTTCTTACTGTTCTGATGCACAGGAGAAACGAGATCTGCGCTTCACTATGAGACCGTTGACTGGTTTTGTTGCTCTGTCTACATAGGGCAGGAAGGGTACAGGAAATATGACTTTGAATGCATCGTGAGAACACGATGCCTTGAAATTCTCAATTCTGACTGCAACTATGTTCACAGTATAAAAAATATTGTACAGGCAAACATCAAGAGCTGCAATGTGCCTGTCCTTTTCTACTGTGAATACTTTAACTGAGACAAGAAAAAGGAGAAAAAAAAAAAAGTGTTTTCAGATAGACATATAGGCCTCCATGCAAAACATTTGAACACAAAATAGTGATGTTTAAGAGTAGAGTCATATATCCCCATGAATATACATACATCTTTTTTTCCTCCCTTGTACTTGGAACAGGTCACTAGAAAGCAAAGGCGCTTCTGTTATGATATACATGGAGAGATATCTATACAATTGACTGCTACAATGTTTTTGAAGGTGTTCCTTTGCTAGCATACCATATTAGTGGAGTTACTTGATGCCAAATTGGACTTTATTGTGTCTCCACCAACAGCACAGCTGCAAAAAGATGCCAAGAATTCTTTTTCAACTTCAAGCCTGTACAACATGTAGTTTTGTGGACAAGGAGGATTGATCCTTCTTTCTTGGCTTCTTGTTGCTGTTGCAAAAAGTGTCTTTTAGAAATAGAGACTAAAAGTTTAGCTTCCCTGAAATGGTGGTTCTTGTCCATGAAATTTTATATTCAGAGCAGACGTGAAGCTGCAAGAGACCATGTAATGTTTTACAAATGTGTCACTTGAGCACTGAGATTTTTTTCTCTAATGCAGATTTCTTACAAACATACTTTTACAGCTAAAACCTTACAAATCCAATCAAAAAGATGAGTATTAGAGAACATGTACAAAAGTAGTTATTTTGGAAAACTTTAATTCTTGGAGAACAATACACAGAGAATGTGTTCAGGATGTGTTGAGCTGATCTTTTGAAATGATAATTCTGATGAAAGTTGGGGTTTTGGTTTGTCTTGTCTTTTGTAACACACTTATGTTTCAGGTTAGCAGTGAGCAAGTCTTGTCAAGGATGTGTCTGTGACCTTTTCTATGCAAAAATATCTATATTTTGCTGCGATAAGCTTTGCGATTCACCCCTCCTTGATCAGATTTGCTCAGGCTTTACAGCTGAAGATCTCTGTGTGGTTGATATGCAGCAGATCAGGACTGCGTATGACTTTCTGAACAACTGCAAGACCTAGCTGGTTTCAGTCATGCTGGGCTTGATTTGAGAGCAGGAAGCTTATTGCTCTTCTGCTGTCAGTATTAAATGGGAAGTCAAAAAGAGAATGTAGCTGCCAGGTTTTAATGTAGAAAGAACACAGAAATTGGGCTGGGATAAGAGTGACTGCTAAGTTAAAATCTATGGTGTCTGAAAGGTAGTGAGCCTAATTATTGGATAGGGAGAGGCTAGAAAACTGCCAAGGTGAAAGGGAAAAAAAATGCACGATAGGCAGGAAAAAAAAAATAGGATCCAATTTAGCTTTTAGGGTACTGATTCAGAACCAAGAAAGGTCAAAGTTTTAGCAACACTAACAGAGATAGTTTTGGCCTAAAACTGTCTGTAAGTCCTAGCTGTAGTGTTGGAAGATCTATGTATACAGAGGATTTGCCACAGTGACTGAGAGCTTAGATACTGTACATCTATGATACCCACACCTCCATATAAAATGTATCCTTGGGTGTTTCTGCTGTGTTTCACAGTACATGAACAAGATTCTTAATTATTTATTATACATGTCGTTAAACAAAGGGCATGGGTTTAAGGCAAGTTTTCTCCTACACAGTAATTAAGCTAGTTTTCCTACTGATATCTGTCCTTTAACTTATATGTGTGAATAATCTTGTTGTCTCCATTTCTAGTCTGGAGCTATCTGAGTGCTGGATGGCTTGCCATTTCCAGGATGTAGATTAGTCAGTGAGTGGCTACAAACAGGAGATGAGCCTACCTGCTTTCCCATCTGTGGGAACACTAATTAGAATTTTCTTTTTCTATTTAGCCACCTTTTTTTTTTTTTCTAAAACTTGTAGGAACCTAATTATCTCTGAGAATTTTACTGTCCCCTACCCTATGTCAGTTGGATTTGGAAAAATTTAAACAGCAGATTTTCTCGGTTATTAAGATAAAAACAGTGAAACAGACAGCGCAGTCACTTAAGTTTCATTTCCCTGGGAATCAGGGCTAAAAAGATGATTTATCTTATGGCAACACTGCACTGATACAGTTATGCTAGTCCTAAGCTATAGGTTTTGGTCATGTGTAATTTTTTTTCCTTCTGTCAAGAATGCATTTTCATAATATAATGGTACAAAAATGAGATTCTTCCCATAATCAACAGCAGTGATAAAACTGCATGTTTGTGAGAAGATGGATAGGATGGAGTATGGATGCTGCCCAAATATTCATTCTTCCTGACTTCACTGGGTTATTTTAAGATATCCTTTTACTTAATGTTATATAAACAAGGTGGTTTTGCTTTTACCTTTTTCATGAAGATTTTCAGCAATGAGGTTTGCCTAAATGTCTGATCTGTGCTGTTCTGAAAACAAGCTGTTACAATGTTAACTAGACCTTCATTTGTCCTTTGTCATATGTTACCATCGGTGATGTTCTGGTTTTGTGACTACAATATAGTTCTCTAGGGAGTAATTTGTCCCAGCTAGACCATCTGAAAACAGGTACTTCATGCTCATTCTCCCTCAGTAATTCAGCTATTCCTTCAGTAATTAATGCTATTTTAATTAAAATTTTATATATGCCTCCCTGTATGTACCTGAGCAAAACCTAAAGGTATCTCAAAATTTTTATGTCCCGTCTTTCTTATTGCAACTTCTTCCACAAATGTCCCTGGTTGTTATAATTGCAAAATAATGAAACTAGAGTTGTACAACTGAAGGGCTCATTCCTGTTTATTGCACGGGTTAGAGTATGTGCCTGGAACCGCTCAGGATCAGGCCATACATTTATCTCTTCAAATAAATCTCTGAACTGCAGTTAATACCAAATTCTGTACATCTGCTGGGGTGTGTTTTTTTATTTTGTGTTTTTGTGTTGGGTTGGGGTTTTTTTTTGTTTTGTGTTTTTTTTTAAATCTGCCAGCATTTGCTGTTATAAAAGTTTGTACAAATACCCAGGAAAACCTTGCAGCAAGAAGTATGCAGTGCAATAAAATAAACCATTTTTCTCAGCATGAAGTTGGAGTCACTCTTTCAGGCTGCAGTTAAACAAGCACTTAAACATGTGCTTAAGTATTTGAGTTAAGTGTATAGCTGTGGCTAGGCCTTTGCTTTGGGTGTCTAAATGAATAAGAAAAGTTTGATTTTGTTTCTGTTTATAGTACTTGAAGTGTATTGTTCATGAAAACTTCAACATTCTGCTACAGGAAATCTACTTAATTTGAAACATCTATAAATTACCATCAGGGCAAGAGTTTTCAAACCTCTCCCCTACAAAAACATGGACACTCATCTTTTTATGAGGCTATAGATAGACATGTCTTCTCAGTAGTAGTGCTGCTTCTGGTGCAAGAAAGCTGAGTATGTTTTCTTTATTCTGATTGGGAAACTAAGCTTAATAACACAGAAGAAAAAAATATTTGACAGCTATTACAAAATGTTGTCTATTGCTGCTACTGTAGGCTGGTATTAATAAATACTTGGATCATTGCTACATCATTAAACTTCAGAAGAAGATTCTGCTCTACAAACTTTCTGTGCCTTAGAGGGAAACAGCAAATTTTTGCATTAGAGCAAAACTTTCAAGAGTGTTTTGTTTGTGGTTGGTTATCTGTCTTTTTTTTTATTTTATTTTAACCTTTCCTCCACCCTAAAAACGTCTGTCTCAATATCAACCTTGAATCTGAAATTCAAGGTAGGTTCTTCCTGGCACATATTTCATCAACAGTGAACTTTCTGTAATCAGAGCTTGAAGTGAAAACATGAAGACAAACAGCAGTTTTAAATACAGTGTCTTTGGAAAAAACAAAAAATAACTGGTGGTTGAAGATCTGAACCAGCTGCTTTCTGGAGTCCAGGGAGCTATAGGATTTGCTGATGCTTCTGTACTTTGATGGTTTTGTCATTTAATTCCCTGTTCAAGACTGTAAATACTTGTAACTGAGAGAGTCACTATTCTCTCTGCCTCCACTTACTTTGCTCCTAAAGGAAGAACAGCTCATTCCTGGGATGTGTCCTTTGCCCTTCCCTTCCCTTTGGCTTGGCAGCTGTGACAAGTTTTCTCACCGCTTTTAACTGTCTAGCACTCAAATTTGTGCTCAGAAAACACAGACACTTTACAGCAAAGGCACAGAGCTGGATGATTTCAACACAGGGGGAGCTGAGGGGAAGGCTGAGCTGCCTGCCTGTGCCTCTACCGAACCACCTTATCAGCCCCCTTCTTTAACAGCTGCTGCTGTTAAAGCTAAAGCTCATTCAAGCACAAATTGTCCAGATACCTCCTCCCTTCATCTCTGCCCCAAAATCAGGAACACCTCGGCTGCCTTGAGACATTACTGGCACTGAGCAGCAGGGCTGGCTCAGGCTATAGGCATGGCGAACATCTTGCTGGCAGCCCATGGGAGCGAAGGGCTGCCTGCTTTGCACTGGTCTCGCAAGACAGCCATCGATGGGTCTGTCCAGACCAGGCCCTGTGCCTTGCCAGAGCATGCTAGGCAACAGCGTGGGAGGGGACCTCTCCCAGCACTGCCATTCCCTCAGCCCAGCCACAGGGCCAATCCCAGTTTGGTCCATTTCATGCTCCCACCTGCAAGAGCAAGTCCTGCTCTTGGGCCTTTCCTTCTCTGAAACGTGCTGCCACAAAGGATGAGTGTGGGCTCCTTTGCAAGGAGATGGAAGTGGGTTGCCATTTGTAGCTCACACCTGGACATCAAAAAGAAGGTGATCATACTGGATCAGGAAAAGGTCAGTTTACCCAGCAGAAGGATGGTGGGAATGCACAGGGATAGGGAACAGTTAAGGAAGGATGTCCATGCTTGAACAAAGTGCGGGAAAAGAGAAGGTCCTGAGGAAGGAGCACAAGCTAAAGAGAAATAACTGTACCAGTAGGTACTCTAAAACTCTCCTGCCCTTTTCTGACTTCTGGCCAACTCAGAGTCCTTGAAACAATGCCATCTTCCTCAAATTCTTCATTTCTTTGCCTAAGAATTCATCTGAGCACATAACTTTATCTCATTGCCCCTGCAAAATTCCATCTTATCTGTAGTGCAGAAAGCTTTGGCCTGGCTTTACTGATCAGTGTTGTGGTGCTCTACAAATACTCTGTGCCCAGGTGGCAGTCAGTGCTGGCAGTGTCAGCCTTCGTATTTCACAGTCATCACTCCAGGTGAAATAACGAGCTATTTTACTGTGCTGGGACATAGTTCTCCAACAGTTTCTTTGGAATTCAGTTTGTCTTCTGCTCCTGAATTGGTTTGATGCTACAGTTTCTCCAGATGCCAGATCACTTGTTCAGCCAATGCTATGATGTATTTTTTATTATTCCCCTCTTCTCCTCAACCAAGAGAAGAAGAAACATCTGAGTGTCTGCAGGAGGAGCTGACCTTGCGACTAATTGTACTTGTAACGGTATAACAGATCTTATTTGCTATGTACTACTGAAACGTGAACTACAAGCAATGAACAGGCAGCGTCGCACTATGGCTGTTGTGAGCAGTGCAAGCTCATATTCCTGTGGAAGAAATTAAAAGGTCAAGATAACCTGAAGAGATCTCTTTCAGAGTTTTCATTCTTGCAAAATTTCAGAATTACCTTCCAGCCCACTCTGTTTATCACTGCAGATGCCTTGTCTCGTACTTGTGACTGATGCTTCATGTTTGGTGTTAATAATCAAATAGCTCTGTAGCCAGTTGTGCGCTTCTGCCAGTGCAGGGGGAAAGAAGATTCCTTCCCAATCTCCTCACGAATCCTATCATGAAACATCCCCCATTTTATTATCGCAAATATTACAGTCCCAAGTGTGATTAGGATGACCCATCTTTTAGAAACCAGTTACAGATTTTTGACGCCCCAGATGAGTTAAATCCTGCGCTTCCTGTCAATCTGCCTCTTTATACAGGTTTCAGTCTTCAGTAGTTTTTACTTAGCTGTCTCTTTACTTTTTTAGCAAGAGGAAAGCACTTCTCAAAGTGTTTAAACAGCAACTGTTTGGCTCTTTCCGTGAGGCTTTCAGAACTCTGAAGCTCTTGTTCATGCAGTGGCAAAGCAGGCTGTGTGTAACCAAGAACGAAGCAACGTGGGGAGAGGGATACTGTTTTAACACTCTTCTTGTTGACATCTAATTCCCTCGTTACTCTTTGAAATAGTTACTTTTCTATAAAAGCGACACTGTCATTGCCATTAACAGACTTCTTGATGTGTCTTGCTCCGAGGGAATTTTTAGTAGCCATACATTATGTACACAAGTGCATGCCTGTGCATAGAAATATAGTCACTGAATTTATGGCATGAGCTATCACTGCTTTCCTTTTTAAGCACTCACAAACGAGACTATGAAAAATTAAAGGCAGTTACAGTGAAGCTGTTGATCCACTAATGTAGAATTACTCAATCTATGTCTAACCAGCTTGATCCATCCTATCAATACCAAGATGAAAGGATAGTTTCTGCTCTTCTAGTAACTAGCCTTGCAAACGCCTTTTTAAAATTCTGTCATGCTGAATTACATGGCTCTTATCATTTGCAGATCTCTTTTGAAAGCAGCCTCAGGTTACATGCATATTGGATTACCACGCATCAAAGAGATTAAAATAGGTGTGTTATAAAGATAAGGACTTTTTCTTATTCTATTTGCAAAAAATTGCATTAAAAAGACCCTTTAGAGAAAACAAAAAAGGACTCAGAGGAACCAGACTGGAAGAAGCAGCTCATAGAATATTGTGGAATGGCTGACAGATTCCTGACAATATACACTGGTGCTTTGTTTCTTGCTTTAATGTGTGTTTTATATCCTCGTGAAGAAACATAAAGTTGGGCATTAGCATGTGAGAATAGAAACTACTTACACATTATTGGCTCATTTTATAGTCTTGTGAAATTATAAAGAAAATCGCAGTTACTTTCAGATGCTAATTTTCGTAGATACTCCCCACTGACAGACCTGATGTGAATTTATAGGTGACCAAACATCTTTCAAAGTGCAACATGTTAATTTATTCAGCAATTTTAGAGGAAGAGTTGTGGTGGGGCATCTATTTTTAGAATTTCTTTTATGTTGAGGTCTGGAAATTTGAAAGTTGCATTTGATCCCGTTCCCTATTAGCAATAAAAAGCCCACAATATGAAATTGCAAAGAAATTATATGCTGCTATTCGTAAAAGCATTTCAAAGAGCTACCTGTGTGCTGAAGGATCAAAACCAATTAGGAGATCATTGAAATTGCAGTTAAAATGTGAAAGAAGAGTAAGTTCCATGTCGGTTAAAATAAAAAATGCTTTTGAGACTGACATATACATAGATGTCTGTCTCATACTTTTGTTGACTGAGGGAGAATCCAAGCTCTGAGAAGGGCTCTTGTCCTTCACATCAATAATCCAGTTCTTGAAAGCTGACAGATTATCTGGTGTTGATTCGAGGAGCCTTGGAGGTACAGTGTTTGACAGGAAGGTCTAGTCTACTGAGTAACTCAACTTGCAAGATGAACAAAAACATGAAACAGTGTGAACTCTATCAGGTATAACCCACAAGAAGTTATCTGTGACTCAGGATATTCTATAGACAGTCTAAAAAGGACTGGTTTGGGAGGCTTTATAATTTAATCTGATTTTACTGAACTGTAGTTGATTAATAGTTACTTTTAAAACATATATATCTCCAGATGAGCTGAATGTTTTTAGTTAGAGCATTATAAGGGATCAAATGGGTTAGTCAATTTTAGCAGTGTCATAAACCACTAGGACTAAGGAAACAGTATTAGAAGGAAATAGAATCTAGCTAAGATGCTAGAAGGTAGGGGAGAGAGAAGTTCACCTGGGGAGGACTGCATGTATTATTCACCACATCTTGGCAAAGAAGGAACATTTAGATTAATACTGAAACTGAAACAGAATGGGAAGTATGTAAACTCTTGTGATCTGATCTTGCTAGCCTGCCTCAGGCTGCATGGGGTGGCAGAGAAGGCATCAGCTTTGTTCCTCCCGGCAAGGGCTGCGGGGGAAGGAGGAGCTCCCCACCCTGTTCCTCTCAGTACAGCACATCTAGTGGAGCAAGGAAAGTGTACTCCGTCTGTTTGTGCCTCAGTGCAGTAACCTAGCCTCTGTGAGTGAAAAGGTGGTTTGGCACACAGCATCTGGGATCTTTACAGGGCTCTACGCTGTAACTCTGATGGCTTTATAGTAGTGCATTGCCCGATCCCACCCTGATGGGCTTTCGGTGTACAATAGCGTGCTTTGCAACTCAGGCATAGCTGCGTTTTGTACTATGCTCCTTCTTGTATATGTTTCTAAGTGCATCTTCAAGATTATAGGTTCATCCTTGTAATTAATATGTCATTCAGACTGCATTTCAAGACCAAGTACCTTATTGCACTAGTAGTGATTACTGTCTAAGAATGCCCAGTACCCATCGCTAAATCCATTGATTTGGGAACATTGACTGAAGATTAACATGTTGACCAGTCAGCTTTCCTAAAGTACCATATAATCTTAAAAATGGTCTGTGCCTCCCACATATAGGATGCTAGATCATAATACAGCAACGGGAAAACATAACATTTGACTTTTTCTTAAGCCTGCCATCATCTCATGAGCCTACAGATAGTAACTCCGTATTCGTGCCAGTCTGCTTCTCTACAATGGTTTCTGACAAATTTACCCCTTCCCAGGGAAGTCGCCTGCCTACGGGTACAAATGGTGTTGGACTTTGTGCTATTCTACAGCTTTGGGATGGGGCCAAGACAGAGGAACAACTCAATTTTCTGCCTGTTTATCAGGCAGTATTTGAACATGTTACATGAATTACTTTGCAGCCACAAGCCAATCATTAACAAAGCTCTAACACAGAAAATACTTCAATATCTTTGCATGTAACAGTTTCTTGTAACCTCATCACCTGCAGTGTTCATAGATCATTATTTTTAAATTATTGTCTGCCAGTATCAACCTGCTTACTAGACCTGATAAATTAACCTTTGCAGCAACCTTTGGCATTAATTCTGACTCCATTTTTGTAAAATAATAACATAAAATTAATTTAATCAGGAGACTGAAAAATTCTTAAATTTGCAGGGCTGCATCAATGTCAGAAAAAAATGTCAGCTAATGCATACTAACAAATGGGTTTGTTTTTCACGTTGATGTTACTAGGCAAAAAGAAATCTCAGTCAGTGTAGGTGGTTTTTCATGTAAGGAAATCCATGAAAATGTGAATGTGCTGATTCTGAGCTAAAAAATATTATTAAATTCCATATGAATAAAATACAGTAATGAGTTCTTGAAGTCTTCCTTCTCATTAGTCTGGAATTAGTTACAGCACTAAGGTTATTTCAAGACAAAGAAAGTAAGTTTGATACCTTGCATTACTTCCTTCTTTCTCAATTCATTAGTATTGAGGTGGGGAAGCTGCCTAGTTACTACTGACTCTATCAAATTATATCTGAGCTTATAAAAGGCTGTATGTTCATTTATTTTAAGTGGTCTCTTAGAAATTTTGTATCCATGCTTTGGAGTCCAGTCAGACTGAGAAATGCATTTAAATAAATTTGAAATGCATTATTAGTTTTGAATAAGAAACTTCCTGCTAGATTCTTGAGAGCTTTTGGATGTGGACTAAGGTGAAAAGGAACTTTGGGGTTATTACCAAACAGTGGACCTCATCTGGAGCTTTATTTGCCATCCACAAAACTAAGGTACCTTTTCCTTACAGATAAGGTTTGCTGTTTCCTTGTTTTGGATATATATCTTTAATTATAAGATTTTACTCCCCTTTTGCACTACCTTGAAAGCTCATGACACTTAAGCTTTTCAACCCTCTACTTAGTGCTGCTGAGTCTTAGCCCAAATAATCTATCCAGATGATTATCATTTCTTAATTAAAAATTTTCATTTCATGTGAGGAATAAGGATTAGATGAATTAATAAAAGCTGAATATTTTTTTTATGCTAATAATTTTCAAAATAAATGACAAAGGAAGAGAATCACAGAGTATATGTCAGCAGTTTAGTATCCTCAGTGCAGTGCATCAATAACTTTTGAAGATCTTGTGGCTCTTTCATTTCATATTTAATTAGGCTTTATAATTCCGATAGTATTTTCTTTGAAATAAATACATTAGTGCATCTAAACATTAGTCTTCAGCATTTGGAGTGGAATTCCAGCCTCTTCTAAGATACCAAAAAAGTCCTGTGGCAGCATAAGAGCTAATTTAGTGCTTCAGGAAGTAATTTCACACATTGCTGTCTGGTTCTTCACAGCTACCAGCACCTAGCTGAACAAAAGGTGGCTGACTGTTCAAATGTCTGAATTTTGCTAGCTTTTCTTATATACATGTCACTTATCTCCGATTCTCTGGATGCTAGTGCCAGTATTGTAGGGGAAAGATTACCAAATAATGAGTTTTGAAAATCTTACATGGCTAAGAGCCTCTGGAGAGATGAAGGAACAATGAGTGATGATTTCTCTCCAGTGTACAGAAAAGGCTCTCCTCATGGAGTACGGGTCCTTCGTGGGAGGGGCAGGACCAAGACAATCAGTACTGGGTGCAGGGACCAGCTTCAACTCTTGATTTACTCCTTCCAACAGCCAGGGACTGGGATTATGAGTAGCTCTCCAGAAGGCTGAGTCCTGTTGTTAGACAACAAATCTTCTGCGTTACTAGTGTGGATGGCTGACTGACTGAGAAGCCATGTTACAGCTCAAGAGCCAGAGTTTGGCCTTCCCAGCTGTAGCATCTCATCTACACCATTCTTTTGCAGGGTCGTGCAGTCACAGATATCATGTTTTGATATCACAGCACTGGTTCAATGTGTGATCTTAAGGAAGCTGCATCGCTTATGATTAAGTTGTCCTACTGATCAAATGCTAATGATGGCATCTGTGTAGAAAAAGAATAAGTAATCTATGGGAAATATAATTACTGCCATATAAAAACTGATGGCAAATGTTACTCTTCATGTTTATTATAGCATCCAAATTGTACTCAAAAAGCTTCCAAACAACAATTTTGTAACCTTGTAGTTTTGGAAATTAAATATTCCATCTTTTTTTACTTCATCCAGGTATTATTCCTGTAGTCCAGTTCATGGGTATGTTCCTGGGTTTTCAGTAGCTCTCCACCAAGAAAATATCATTTTCATTGTGGATTTTTTTCAGCACAGTTTTTATTTCAAAATGCAATTAGAATGGTAGTTCTGTTATTTAGTTTAGCTGTTCTTGGAAATGCTGTTACAATCAGTAGGTAAAGTGCTTTAATGGTTCCAAAAATCTACAGTAAGAACGAAGCATGTGTCTATCTCAGCCCTGCTGTTAGACTCCCTTGTCTCTCTTCCTACTTTTATAAGAATTCTGAAAAACTTGGGAAGTACTTGCCATAATTGTATTTTTATATATTACTGGATTTTATTTTTTCTTTACCAGATGAAATAAATGGATGTCATTATTGTTTTCCATTAAGAACAGAATAATTAGGAAAAGAAAAGCAGCTGTTGTAGTTACACTTAATGCCTGAAGAGTTACAAGTCTGGCAGCAGACTGGAGGACCTTTGGTTCAGTACTGAGTGTGCCTGACAGTAAAGCTCTGCTGTGATAAACGATTAAGTATGCTGAAATGTACATTGCTTAAAGCGTCTGTAGTTGAGTAGCATTTTTTAGAGCAGTAAATCAAAGAGATTGCAGTGAAAGAGAGGAGTTTTTATCATATGATAATAATTCTTTAGAAATAAGCTTTAATTCCTGTTGCATTCAGGAAAACAACAATGCTCTGATTTTTCATCTTTGCTCTTCTCAGATTACTTTTGTCTTTATACAGCTTAGTTACACGTTCTTCTAAATAAATTCTAAATGGATAGTTAGCAGGAAAATAAACGCAAGCCTGAACTCTTTATAGCATTAAATTAAGGACAAATTACTAGGTTTTTTTTGTGTGAATACTATCTGTAGTAGACTTTAGTAAAACCAATCACACAGCAGAAGTGTGAAAACTTTGATTAAGAATTAATCTTTTGTAGTTCAGATAGCATTAAGTTATAACATTATTGGAGAAACTGGTTCAATCTAATTTTCAGAATGGTGATGATTTTCCTCTCAACCAAGACAATCTCAGTAGATAACTAATTAACTGTAGGTTTCGAGCTTCTCTGGAAGATTGGGGCTGAAAGGTATTTTGGAAACAAAAAATAACGGAGCAAGAAATGGTTTGTTTGTATTTAGATTTCTTTGTAATAAAACAAATTTTCAAAAAGCCAACTGCAACAATAGAAATGGAATGTCTAAACAGGTGCAAGTAAGTAGCTACAAGAGTTTTGGTTAGCAAACATACGTCATCAGCTTTATTTCAAATTTCAGACCAGTGATGCAACTACTGAACTAGAAATCCAACTATTTTGTATTTTGTTAAACATAAAGCTAGGATTCTGATAATGACTGAACAGATGCTTTAAACTGGAATCTTAGCTATGATATTGTTTAGTAGAAGGAGGAATGAAGGACTTTAGTTCTGTGTAGCATTCAGTAATGACTAACGTTTTGGGTTTTTGCTGTGTTAAAAACCATTCCATGTTTGCTGCAGCACACAGCTGTTCTGTTAGGAAGTGTATTTGTATTTTGTTCCTCAATCCTTCTTAAGCTTTTATGACTGGCCTTGAAATGCCACCAAAGTTTTATGGCATAAAATGATTGTGAAGTCACTGGCTTTCCTTGAAAGGTAATAAACTTAAGCTACAGTACTGCTGAAACATTTCCAATCATGTAAGACTTGATCTGATGCCTACTGAGGACAATGAGTGCGCTTATGATGACTTCAGTGGGCATCAGGTCAGCCCACTGAAGCCTACTTTTCAGTCTTCTGTTATTACATGATTAAGTTTTTAATTGAGATAATTAATCAGAAGCTTTTTTCTTTTATTTTTTAAAAGGAAAGGAAAAAAAACACCACACGTTACAAAGGTATTAGAAGGAAATTTAAAGTCTAGTAAGTAGCAGCTATCATAGTGTTACCTGGAATGGTATGGAGAACAGGAGCAAAAAAGCAGACAGGCAAAGTCAAACAGATTTAAATTGACTTGAGGAACTGCTAGTAGCTGTTCTAGTTGTTTCTAAAGACAATGATGGGAGGTCAATCAATGAGTAAATAAATACACCTCTACGGCTCATGAGCAACTTTTTGTCAGAAAATAACCTGAGTGTGTTAACTAGAATAGTTAAAGCTTGTATGTTAAAACCAAATTTTAAGAAAGTCAGGCAGTTATCAGAATAAAGTTAAGATTTCAAATTTCCATTCCTGCAGAGATTTTTCAGATCAAAAGTGTATACACTGCATATAACAATGACTGTAAGAATGGTACAAGCTGAACCTGGTTATGGGCTATAGATGCCCCTCCTTCTTTCTGCTCATTCATTACAACCTGTGATGTGGTGCCCCCAAATTCAATACAGTGGTAATAGTACAGTAGTTCCATAAGGAAAGCGTAGTACCCATTGTTCATAAGAGCACACACAGCAGAGCAGCAGTTAAAGGATGTTTCCCTTGAAGGGTGTGCTGCCAAAGTCTTCCTGGGCACCAGCCTGTGCACACTTCTCCATACTTGTGTAAGTTAGATATTAATTTGTTCTCTTGTAACATAATGAGGAGTCTAGTATCTGTAACGTACAAAAAGGATTAAAAATACCCAAACACCTGCAATGCCAGTTGAAAAACATCTGCTTTTCTTTTCTTTAGAAGAAAAAGGGTGCTAATATCTTAGTGAAAAAGCTATACATGCATTTTGAATTTGTAGAATGAGATGAGTACGAGCAATTACCTAGCACTGATGAATGAAAATCGCAACAGGGAGGCAAATAGTGTTTTCCACAGAGTAGTCTCCTTGATATTACCCCACAGGTATCTGTATTTGACATGGTAAAAGACATAGGGTCATGGTTCACGCATGTGGACCATTGCAGAGAATTGAGACATTGAGAGGACAAATAAAAAGGTAACTTGGTTTATTAATTTCTCTTTGTCATTTAAAGTTATGTTGGGACAGTTCCAAACCTGATATTCAGAAGAATACAGGTTTCTACATGAGGAATTAGTAAATTACTCAGAACATTATATTTTCTTTATATCAGCAGAGTTGGATGTTTCTGAGGTAGGAGGAATGTTGACTGCTTCATTCTGTGAGAACATGACAGACTATTCTGATTTAGTATGATGCCATCAATAATTCCTTATCTGTCAGGGACAGTGCATATTTGTTCACTATAACTACTGAAGCCATTTAATAATATTTGGTCTAAGGAACTTTAAAAGCTTCTGAAAATATGGACACGGTAAGCAAGGTTGGCTTTATATGTCCCCAGATTCTCACTACTGTAGTACATGTATAGCTCATAGTCTTTAATATAAAATGCACACATTTTGATGCAAAGAAGGTGATATTATCTTTACAAGGCAGAATGTATTCTGCTAAACTTTTAAAATCAGAGTAGATATGATGGATCAAAACACAGGTTTTCTCAGGAACATATCTAATGTTAGGAAAGATGAAGACTGGAGTTTGGAGAAGGGTATAAATCATGTAGGTTGATGATTCAGTTTGAATTTAGGAGAGTTGGATTCAAACGCATAAATGAAGCAAATCTGGCTATTGACTGTTCTGACTATTGCACTTTTTATGAGAAGCTTCAAATAATTTAGTTTGTGTATCCTTTAGAACAAGGGAAAGAAATTGAAACGTCTTTTGTTTTCACTTGTAGCAGAATTCAAGTTTGAATTCAAGTTTCCTTCTGTTAGCTCTGTTTCACATCCAGGAAAACAGGTCTTTGCAATTCCCTAGCTGACTTTCTGTGCATATCAGGGTTTTGCATTGAACTCTTATGCTAATGTATTAACCTTTGATTCACCTTTCCACTCATCCCATTTAAACTGCTGATTTGCTAGATGGCAGGAGAACAACTAAACTAATACTTCCTTGAAGTTGCTTTACTTTGGAGGGAGAGAAAGTAGCACCTGCAGAAGAAAAAGACTTGACAAGGCATATTTTTAGTGTCACTAGAAAATAAAAGAAACAAATGCAAAAAGAGACAAATTCATAAATGTCAAAAAATGTGTCACCAGGAGAAAGACTTCTTTTTCTTTGTGACAGTGTATACCTTGGTGATCTTTTCCAGGTAACCTAGGTCTTGGATATACCATGAACATAACATAGAAAATGACTTCAACATCAAAAAATAAACTATCCAAAAGAAAATTTCCCCCTAAATGTTGTTAACATGCACGCCATGGAAGTATAGTATATGGCAGAGATGAATGTAAGGGTTAAAAACCTGGATGACCAAGTCACCCAGTGACATTTTTTTTTTAAGCTGCACTTTTTCAATCACACTTAAGTGATGACATTATCTACACGGTGTTACGAAGAGTGAAAAACTGAACACTTATTGAGTGCTGTTTATGGAAGAGCAGTATAGGGCAGTTGAAGAGTCATATTTTCAAGGGCTTTTAACTTTGCCTAAACAATAAGCCATTGATGTGAACTTTCTCTCTGATTCTTTTTGCTTTCTTTTTTTCACTTTCATGGTAAATGTTGCAACTGATATCTGATGCACTGAAGTCATGAAATAAAACAATAGAGGGAAATCATGGACTTCGTCTGCAGAGATGCTGAGGTTTCCCTCAGGCTTGAGGAGCTGAGGAAAACAGAAATGAGAGATGTTAGGTCAAGTGGTCCAGACTGGTCTCTAACATATCTTTGAGCCATTTGTCACAATCCTAATGTTGGTTAGAAAAGCTACACAAATATTGTTCTAACAAATGTTACTTGGTACAGGACCTTACATTCCCTATTTCCCAATGCCAGTATCTATATGTTGTCACTGTCAATATAGTCCTAAGCAAAATCTCGTATTAGCAATAGATATGAAAGCCCATTCCTATACTGGAGCAACTACTAGTTTTGCCTCATAGGTGCTTTTTAGTTCTGGTGTGCTTTGAATGTGATATAAACAGGCTTTGATGATTTAGATTGGGCCCACGTGCCATCCTGGTGAAGAATGTGTTCATTTTCTTATTGGATGGAGTATTCATTGTAAGCAAATGAATACTCCATTCAATACTCCCTCTCCTCCCTGACGTGTGCTGCTGAAGGCTCTTGGAGTGTGGACATGTCAGTGTCCCAGAGGACTGGGAATAACTTTCCTTTCAGCAGCTGAATTGGAGTGATACCCTCTCCCTAGGGAGTAAAATGTGATATTTAAAAAAAATCCAGAGATGATAGGAAAGGATCTTGATGTTGCAATTATGTATAGCTGAGTCTAACCAAGTGAGTATGTGGGACGTTTTCACAGATTTTGAAAGAAAACAATAGTGTGTAAACGAAACGTATTGATAAAACGATTTGTTAGGCCTGGAATGCAACAAAAGCACCATGATATGCAAAATGCAAATCTATGCACTTAAATAAAAACAAGAATTTCAGCAATAATCCAGGAACTCTTCAGCTGAGGAGGCTAGAGGAGCAGAAGGGTCTTGGAGCATTAATTAATTAGAGGTTGGCTAGGGGCCAGCTGTAAAACACAGCTGTGAAAAACTAAGATGTATCTGCTGCACTTCTTTCAGCTGAGGTAAAACCAAATCTACATTGCAATATCTATCTAAGATCCTTTTGAGGACATTCTAACAAAACAAGAGCTGGGCGTAGATCACTGTCTAGTGGTCAAACCAAAAGAATAAAAAAAGGGAGAAGAAATTACTTCAGGAGGAAAAAAAAAATAAAACCAACAACAAAGCAAACCAACAAACAAAAATCCCCTCACCCTCAAAAAAATAAACAAACAAAAAAACCCACCAATAAAACCCCAAACTCCTAACAAAGCCCAATACAGTGTTGATATACTGATCAGTATATATTTTTATATATATATAACAATATTTAAAATTATGTATACACTCACATGGTATGAATAAACATTGTCTGAGTATCCGAATTTCCAGAGCCCATAAACTAATGCATATGTGAATGGAATGATATAAACTGATATATTATTGTAGGAGTTTGCACTGAATGGTACTGAAAAGTCCTTTGGGTCTTGTAGACATAAAGTACCGGGATTTTAAAATTTCTATCACATATATGAACAATATTGGCGATTTTCTGTAATGAAGAATTTTTCTTAATCCTTCCCATAAGCAGTACATGAAACACCCTGCAAGAGGCACACTTCAGTTTCATAACAATGTTCCCATAAACCATATGCAAAATGGTAATTTCATGCAGCCTCAAACTCCTAGATAAAATGGCACTTGATAATTATAATTTTTGTTGAGCTGTCTTTGGATATATTTGTCAGAATGACTCAAAAAGCTAGAAATGTCCTATTATGTGGTTATGTTCAGTAAGACGTATAAACTATTGATGCTGTTAGTACATCAGTGTCCCAGTTTTAGCTGGGACTGGGTTAGCTCTTCTTTTTAGCAGCTAGAAGAGCTCCGTGTTTTGGTTTTACTCAGAGGCTCACTCTGAGAAGAATGTTGATAGCAAGTTGATGTTTGTGGTTGGAAGTGAAACTCCAAGGACTTTTCAGTGTGCCGGAGTGCAGAAGCACGGCGGGATAAGGGAGGGGAGCATAGTTGGGACAAGGGGGACACGATTCCCCTTGTGATTTGTGGTGGAACTTAAGATTGAGGGCCAAACTGGCCAATTAGTATTCCATATCACTCAGCGTCATGCCCAGTATAAAAGTGAGGGTCAGCCAGACAGAAGGGGTTTTGCACTTTGGCTCTTTCGCCGCTTTTGCTCTTTTGTGCTTGCTGCGCTGTTGCTCTACTGTTTTTTTCTTTCTTTTTCTCTCTCTCCCAGTACTCCCACTCTCGGAGTACTATCTCTCTCTCTCTGCCCCTCTCTATTTCGGGGCCTCGCGTTCGTCCGGGATTGCAGCTTCGGGACGAGACGGGCTTCGCATACGAGGGGGTGGTGAGCATCTACACTGTATTAAATCATCTGTATTAAATTGTTCTTATCTCAACCCATGGGTTTCCCATTTCTTCTTTAATTCTCTCCCTTGTTCCTGGGGGTGGGGGAGGGGAAGTGACCGGCTGTGTGGGAGGGTCAGCCTAACCCACGACAATCAGTAAAAAAAAATTATTGATTTTCTCAGCTATTAAAATGCATAGATTATGTACTACAGTAGGGATAGACATTTGCAAAGTATAGATCCAAAAAATGGCTGTTACCTTCAGAATCAAATACAGCCAATAATGCATAGAAATACACTTCAGTGGAACCAAGAATTTCAAAGATGTTGAAAGCACAGATTTCTATAAAGTACTTGGGGCAGGGACCTTTCTCCCTCCATCTTTTCCTTCTGTTCTTCGAACAACTGAGTTCTGAAATTTAATTTTTAGAGCAGTGGAAATCTATCATAGATGTCAAACTGCATAGGACCTTTAATTAGATAACTTCTGCAATCCTATTACAAGTTAACCTATGCCAGATGCTGTATTTCCTCTTTGAGTGAGAAATCGAAAATGTCCATGCAGGATGACATACACAAGAAGAGTTTCAGAGCTTAAAAGTCCCAACAATCCTATAACGCTATTCGCAACATTGAAGTGTCTTGTACTTTAACGCTTAAGTTAATTATGGAAGACAGTGATATCACCAAGAATCTTCTTGTCTTGAGTGTATTAGCACCAGCAGCTGAAATTCCCTCTGAAGGTGATGATAGTGGCAAATGATGTAAAATCTCTATCTGAAAAACTCTGAGCTGGTATATATTCCTTTTTGTTGTTGTTGTTGCTAGCCTATTGCTGAGCCTTATGAATGAATGAATTTCATTAGTTTGGCAGTCTTATTTTAATGCAATTGTGGAGGCCACTTTGCAGTAGAGACAGTAGATGGTATTTCTCCCAGGGGTCAGGTCAGCTGGGATTCAAGCACTATGTCCTGAAAACTGGACGATGATTGCTGATAACAACAGGAGTTTGATGTTGATTTTAAACATCAATGTTTTATTTCATTCTGGGATACCTTAAGAGGCTTGCTTTCATCTTTCCAGAAGCTTTATTCATTCAGGATGTTGTCGGACCATTTTGGTGTGTACTCAGGGCACTGGGAAAGATAGATGTTAAGGATGGAGGCATTGCCAATGCTTTCAACAAGCTTCCCTGAGCTTTTTCATAAAACCTAAGTGAACAGTTATGTATTGCCTCCTCCACAACTAGCTGCTTGCAGTCTGAATGAGACTTAAAGCATGCTATTGGCATGCAGAAATAAATGATGGTAATATGGTGGATAATTCCTATACCCTTGTTTTGAGATAAGATATTTTTCTACTTGTTCAGAGATTTGACATATTTTGGGGGCTTATTTTTGAAACGTGTAATACAATTACCACTGGGTAACCTATGTCACTATTCACTGTGTTTCTGCTATAACAGCTTTTCTGTTATAAACAAACATTTTCTTGCAAATAAGAAGAGCCTATGTCTTTCTCTCTACTGAACAAGTTATCTCACATTTCACATAGGTGAGGTGTTGTGCCTAGCTAGTTGCTGTGAAGCAAATATCTCTCTCCAAGTCATGCCATACGAGTATCCCTCAAAGGGGAAGCCCAAAAGTGGAACTTCTTTGTTTTCCTTTAAATTAAATTTTACCTAACTATCCATCAAGTATCTTATTTTATTAATTTATTTGTTTTGTCTAGTGCAAAACACTGACTTTTACCTATGAACCTCTGTGCTTTGGGGATTTGGGTTGTTTTGACGTCTCTCCCTCTCTGTCTCCCTGTTTTTTAAAGAGCTTTTGTTTTATTTATGTGTATGCATTTGGAGGCATTTTCAAAGGAGTCATATCATAGATAAAATTATGAACATTTTATAGATTGATATACTGAGGGACAGTGTTAAGTGTGTGTGAATCTAAGCTTGCTACTTATTGTCATAATCAATCTTGATGTCTTTTCCACTGACCCTCATTTTCTCTGAGTAATGTTGCAAGAAAGGACAGCAATTTTTTCAAGCCATATGTTTTCTGAAAAGAATAGTGTGTCAGAATTACTACATGTAAAGCAAATATTTATATAACTGATTGTAAAATGCTCAGTAATGCTGAGTATTGCAATGTTGTCTTGTTTGTATACATCTTATTTTTATTACCTTAGTATCGTTCTATTGTTGACATTCTTTATCTACACTGTGTTTTTATACTCTCTATTTGTGGTTAAATTAGAATACTTTCAGTGAAGGCCAAATTGTTCCGAGTTTATAGTCTCTGTCAATTATGACTTCTTATTTCTTCTTCCGTATTTTCCTAGATCTTTTTGAACAGTACATTTCAAATTACCCTCTCTAGTTTTGGCACAATAAATCATGAGAGTTCAAATTACCTAAGGTCAAAAACCCTTTTCCAGAAGGACTTGCATACTAAATGTATGAAGAAATGTGTTGTAACTCTTAAAAGGCAAAGCGATGAATAAGTTATCAAAGGAACTTTTAACAAGAGTGGAAGTAATATATATCCCACAGGAAGCTATTATGAGCCCATTAATACCACAAGCCAAAGTTTTACTTACTGAATATAATCTGAATTGCATTGAACTCACCAACTATCAAGGGAAACACTCAGTTGCTGTAGTCTTGTGGTTGATTCATTCCTTTGATTTCTCCAAATATCTTTCTTCCTCCCCTCTTTGTTTACATGAACAATTCAAATTCAATTACATAAGCCACAGTGATTTGGAAAGTCATTGTTCATAACAGGGAGATGTTTCTTGATGCCTATGAAGAATACAGAAAATTTCCTTAATGATCCACACGTGATACTTCCAAACCTTAAGGTACTGGGACTTGAGCCGTGCTCCACATGAAATGCTCTTTAGACCCCCTGAGCATGTTAGGTTTTGGATGCAGCCTTCACAAAAGGCTGGGAGCAGCATGTGGCCAGCACAGTGCTGAAGCTGCTGCTTGGCTTTGCTGAAATTGGTACTTCTCAAGATGAAGGTGTGCCTGGGCAATCTGGGAAAAGATGGCCAAAGGTACCTCATTACTTACCTCACCTGTGTACGAGTAAGAAAAAGTGGTTAAGGGAGTGATTTCTCTGTTGTGCAAGCCATCAGTGAACCATGAATACTAAGGTGCTCTGGGTGCTAAAGTGAATGTCCATGCTCAAGGGGAAGAGGAAGCCCTTTTCAGGTGTGCAGGGGGCTGACGTACCTCTGTGTGTCTGCATGCATCTATAAAAGTGCCTCATTGAGGGAGCGCTTGCCTGTGTGCATGTTTTGGGATGAGGCTGGCCCCAGCTGAAGGCACTGCTGGAACTGGTGGTGGCAGCTCTTTCCTGGCCATGACCTGGTCAGTGGCTGCAGTCAGCCAAGAGCACTTCCCTCCGCACAGGCTCTCAGCTCTAGGACCTGCACTGCAGCATCCTCACAGCCTCTCACAAGACAACTGTGGTCTTCACCTGCTTTGTAGGTGAGGACTGCCTGAACAAGCGTGGCTGCTGGTGGCTGCGCTGGGCGGCATGGCTTGGTGCAGCCCTCATCCCACCTGTGCCGTGCCGTCCGTCACCCAGCGGTCAACAATGCAGCCTCATCTGTCAGCCCCTGGGCCATCTCCTGTGGTGGTAGCTGTTGTCTGACATCCTTCCCTTGCAGATAGATGATGTCATCACTGAGTATGACTTCATCGCTGCTCTTTCCTTCCCCTTTCCCCTCATTCCCCCGGGGATAGTGGCAAACGGCTCTTTCCTCATGAGTTGTCTCACGTGAGTGTGGCAACAACCTGGGGCTTGCCCAGCCCCGCTTCAGGTGATTTTATGGGACATAGCTTTTCTTTCTCATCCTTTTTGGTAGAGAAATTAGCTCATCCTCATGAGTTAAATGAATGAATGAGTTAAACGAATGAATCTTCAGAATTGTGCTTCAGTTTACTTCTACCAGCATTGATTAAACCTGGAAAGAGTTAACTCCATTTGTTCTCAAAAAACCACAGAAAAGGCACATTGTTTAAAGACAGGATTTTGCACTTTTGCTGTTTGGAATAGAGAGACCTACTTCTGGTATATTTAAGGAAAATGTCTAGGTTAAAGAAAAAATGTTTCTCTTTGGAATGAATTGTCTCCAGAAGGCAGTAGAAGAGGGGCAGGGCTGCACACCTGTGCTTTCCACCCCAGGTAGTTTCCAGCACTTTGCACAGCTTTGTTTTTAAACCAGATCCCTTGTAGTGCTCTCACACAGGAGAATTTTAGAAGAGATTATTAGGTAACTCGAGCATGTTAAAATTCTTCCTGTCACGTGCATGTATTATTTCAAATCTTTCGTATTTATATATTGCTTGTGTGTGCGCTTCCCATTGCTAAGCACTCAGAGGAGCTTCATTGCAAAGCATTCCAGCTGCTGAAGGTGGCCAGTCTTGACTTCCCAGCCTCTAGGAGCTCAGTCAGAGAAGGGGCTGACTGAGGGAATGTCACTGAGTTCAGCAGTTCCCGTCTGATCACTACCAAATATCCTCATGTACAGATTTTTCTTTTAAAAAGGATGAGCATGGAATAAATACAAAGAAAAAAAACTTGATCCTTCATACTCACTCAGGAAAACTCCCAGCGTCTAGGAGGTATCTTGAGCTAATAGAGAATGATCTAATTGTGTCTTCCCTTAGCAGGGAGGAAAATTTATGCCTTTTTTTTATTATTATTAATCATACAAGGCTAAATATAGGCTATATATTTTATGTTACTAGTTCCTTAACCAGTCCCATCTAAAGTATTTATAAGTGTCTCAATTATCTTTTGGTAGGCCATTAACCCCACTTCCCCTTTCATGCTCACCAAATTAAAACATTATTCTAAGATACATAAGGAAAAAAATCCATTAAATAGGATGAACTCTCAGACAATCCCACCCCCTCAACAGAGAGAACAAAGCCGAGTGTTGAGACAGATTTTTAACAATTAGCATCAGTCAGACAATTAGCTTCAGTCAGCTTTCAAAAGGTTCTACTTTGTTTATCCTTTCTATTCTGCTTTTCTAGTGGTGCGTTCAACAATCAATGTACAGTACATACCAAATAGCCAAGCAGCTCTAGTAGGCACTTATTATGTATGCCCTCCACATTTTTTGGCAGTTTCAGTTCTATGACTCATTTTATCATGAGCTTCCACTTTGACGGCCTTTAAACTATCTATCCATAGCTGTTAAAATGACTGCAAAGTTTGAAATCCTTTCTTGGCACAACTTAATTCTATAACCCAATTAAATCAGATGGTGTGAGCTGTTTCTTGAGTATTCTTGCTTGTATCACTTATTGCTCTATCTTCAGCTTTTCAAATGTTAAAATTTGAGGTAGCCTAAAGTTTCTCTCTTCTTTTTTATGATGGAATGCAGCTAAAGCCTCTTTGTCATGAAAATGTATTTGATAAGCACCTAACAGTTAAAAGATTTAAAATAGAATGTTTAATTTATCCATGACAAACTTGAAATATATTTTTGGAATATACATCAGATTCTTATGAGCAGGGCTAGATTAGATTAACATACCCTGCTGGGTCAGATATGGGCTCTAAAACATCCGTTTATACTTGCTGTTGCTTTTCCTTTCCAGAGAGAACCCTTTATGTGCACGCCGCGTATTCTTTTTGGTTGCAGTGTGTGTGGAGAATGATAGTGTGTTCTGCGTGAGCCTCTCTGTGTTGTTATAGTAGAAGATGGTGTACATCTCTTTAGCTTCCAGTAAAATAGTCATGTTAAACAGAATGACAATCCATCTATGCTTTAAGTACACCTTAATTCCATTTCTCATTTGATTCCTATGTAGGAATTTGTTACCGCCCACTGTTGGAAACAGAACAGCAGGTCTGCCCACGTATGGCAGTTCTGCATTTCAGTTTCAGATACCAAGCCGTATGACCCCGAGGAGGCACGAAGAGCTGTAGTTATTTAGTTATTTATTGTATCTGGGCAAACGTGGGAGCAGGTTAACTTTTGCCATTCACTTCAGGGCAGGGAGTTGTTCCTGCCTAGTATTCTGCGGCTCTATCTCCTGTCTGCTTGAAGCACCTCCAAGCCGACTGGTGTTTTGTAAAGTTCTTGATAGTTGTCGTGAAGATACTAGGATGTTACAGTGACTGATGGTTCTGGGGCCATATAATTCTAGATTTTTCTTTGATGTGTTATATGTAACAACTAAAACACTATGATAATGAGTTTTACTCCTTTTCTTTAAAGAATTCATATGTGATGTTATATGATGACATTGTGCTCGCACTTAACTGAAGTGGGATACCACTGAGGTGGGAGAGAGTTTTGTCAGCAACAAGAGAGCTAAAAATGTACTTTAACTATGCTGGAAAACCTGCACTAGCATGAGATCACCCCTATTGTAGAGGTAACCAATTATACTTTGGTAGTATACTAATCCATATTGGTGGCTATGTGAAGTTCATTTTATAACTTGCAGGTTTTCTGCCTCACAAAATTGGTTTATTCAGTGTTTGATCTAGACAGTAGGAGAAATAACTTTGACATAATTTTCAGAACTTTAATATGTTTGCATAACTTCATGCAATGTGTATTTCAATACTAAGAGAATGTTGCATATATTTGTGATGGTTCTGAGCAGATGTCAGCTAATTTTTATAGTGTATCAACCTGAGATTTGCATTAACTCTTTTTTTCTCCAAGAAAGAGATGAGCAGTGACATCAGGTTGACTTACGCCAGGTGAAAAAAGGAGCTAGTATCTGAGCCAAAGTGTAATTATTAATAATCCCATGTTCACGTACATTTAATTGGAGCACAGCTTTTTCTTGTTCAGTCTTTATTGCTGGGGAAAATCATTTAGGGAATACTTGTCTTCCTTGACTGTATTTGGGTATCATGTCAGATAGATTATAAAAATTTAAACTTCTCTTCAGGAATTATGATGTATTTCTCTGTTCAACCAGCAGGACAGAAACTTTAGAGTTTTTAACTGACAATATTGGACAGAATCACAGTGCTAAAGAGAGATTTGAGGGATGTCACTCTTCACTAGTATTTTCTGTTAGTTCAGTTTTAAATGCCTAACGCTTTTTAAAAGTTACTAGTGAAATACAAATACATAGCCCAGATTGTGACCTTACTCTCCCACTGAGTTCCTGACATTCAGAGGAATCGGTATGGGTTTGTATTGTCATGTTTCCTGGTTTGAATTTGTATCAGATAAGCTATTTATTAGTCAACCCACTTTCTGTAACAAACCAAAACTTTTCTGAAACAAAACCTGATTTTTACTAATTTCTTTTTTTCTTTTTTTTTTTTTAAATCAAGTTAAAATTGGTTATTGTCAGGCCTCTTTATTAAAGGATGACTAAGAACAAAACATTTGGGATAACAGAGGATGTATCTGTTACCAGTAGTTTTAAATCATAGAATCATTTAGGTTGGAAAAGACCTTTAAAATCATTAAGTCCAACTGTTAACCTGATGCTGCCAAGTCCATCACTCTACTATACCATGTCCCTAAGCACCACATCTATATGCCTTTTAAATATCTCCAGGGATGGTGACTCAGCCACTTCCCTGGGTAGTCTGTTCCAATGCTTGACAACCCTTTCGGTGAAAAAATTCACCGAAAAAAAATACTCCCCTGATGCAACTTGAGGTCATTTCCTCTTCTCCTATCACATGTTACTTGGGAGAAAAGACTGACACCCACCTTGCTACAAACACCTTTCAGTTAGTCACCAGCTTCCTTGCACCTCTTTGGACACACTCCAGCACCTCAATGTCTTTTCATTAGTGAGAGGCCCAAAACTGGACACAGTACTTGAGGTGCAGCCCCACTAGTGCCAAGTACAGAGGGACAATCCCTTCCCTAGTGCTGCTGGCCACACTATTTCTGACACAAGCCAGGATGCTATTGGCCTTCTTGGCCACACTGTGGGCTCATATTCAGCTGGCTGTAGACCAACTCCCCCAGGTCCTTTCCCGCCAGGCAGCTTTCCAGCCACTCTTCCTCAAGCCTGTAGCATTGCATGGGGTGGTTGTGACCCAAGTGCAGGACCTGGCACTTGGACTTCTTGAAGCTTATACAATTGGTCTTGGCCCATCAGTCCAGCCTGTCCAGATCCCTCTGTAGAGCCTTCCCACGCTCAAGCTGATCAACATTCCCGTCCTGCTTGATGTCATCTTCATCTGAGGGTGCACTTGGTCCCCTTGTTCAGATCATTGGTAAAGATATTAAACAGAACTGGCCCCAATACTGCACCCTGAGGAACACCACTTGTGACTGGCTGCCAACTGGATTTAACTCCATTCACCATAACTCTTTGAGCTCGGCCATCCAGCAACTTTTTCACCCAGTGAAGAGTACACATGTCCAAGCCATGAGCAGCCAGTTCCTCCAGGAGAATGCTGTGGGAAACGATGTTAAAGACTTTACTGAAGTCTAGGTAGACAACTTCCACTGCCTTATCCTCATCCACTGAGTGGGTCACCTTGTCATAGAAGATCAGGTTAGTCAAGCAGGACTTGCCTTTCATAAACCCATGCTGACTGGGCCTGATCACCTGGTTGTCCTGTACGTGCTGCATGATGGCATTCATGACGATCTGCTCCCTAACCTTCCCTGACACCAAGGTCAGACTGACAGGCCTGTAGTTCCCTGGATCCTCCTTCCAGCCCTTCTTGTAGATCAACATCACGTTTGCTAACTTCCAGTTAACAGAGATCTCACCAGTTAGCCAGGACTGCTGATAAATGATGAAAAATGTCTTGGTGAGCACTTCCACCAGCTCCCTCAATACCCTTGGGTGGATTCCATCTGGCCCCATAGACCTGTGTGTGTCTAAATGGTGTAGCAGCTTGCTAACCATTTTCCCTTGGATTACGGGAGCTTCATTCTGCTCCCCATCCCTGTCTTCGAGCTCAGGGGGCTGGGTACCCTGAGAACAACTGGTCTTACTACTAAAGACTGAGGCAAAGAAGGCATTAAGTACCTCAGCCTTTTCCTCATCCTTTGTCGCTATGTTTCCCCCTGCAACCAATAAAGAATGGAGATTCTCCTTCACCCTCTTTTTGTTGCTAATGTATTTATAGAAACATTTTTTATTGTATTTTATGACAGTAGCCAGATTAAGCTCTATCAGGGCTCGGGCCCTTCTATTTTTCTGCCTGCATAACCTCATGACATCCTTGTAGCCCTCCTGAGTGGACTGCCCCTTCTTCCAAAGGTCGTAATCTCTTTTTTTTTTTTTGAGTTAATGTAAAGTGTATTTCATAATTTGAAACAGAGAAGCCTGGAGGAGGTAAAATACTAGTTATTTAAAAGCAATCACACTTTGAAACCTGTGCATGCTTAGGATTTTCAAATTGAAAGGGTTTGTGCAGTTTTATTTTCTCATTAATGTACAGGGAATTTGTGTGTTCTGCCAGTTAGCATTAACAGGGGGTATCCAAATAAATCTCCTATTGCATTGAGGTGATCTCATGGAGTATAAACCACCAATGGCATTTTTATATAAGTAGAAATGCAAAAATGTCTCTTTACAGACCTGAACATTGAGAGTGCTGCATTTGCTGCCTAACCAATAACATAATTTAAGGTACAGTTTTCTCATGATCCAAAAAGTGGTGACACATAGCAATTTTTACTGTTATTACTCCAAGTGTAAGTAAATCTAATATTAAATATGCAAGAAATCAACACTAGTCATTTATGAAATTATCTAGATGCAAATTGGCACAGTATGTACTTACTAAATTTTAAGGACAAGTACATAAATTCTCTGACTAAATTAAATGAAGCAATTTTATGAAATGACATAAATTCTCTGACTAAATGCAGTGACGCCTCCTTAAGACTGATACAAGCTATTGGAAACAGAGAAATCTTGTCCTTTGTCATACTTTGTATAAATAAATGTATAAAATATCGTCTCCTAAATATGCATGAGTAACATAGTGCAGTGCTTGATAGGATGATGAGCATAAAAATGTCAAAGAACAGCTAAGTCTAACTGAAGAAAAGTTAACCTTATTACAAGAAAGTGTTAGTGGCAAAAATGCAATTTGGGTCATCTTTGGGTTTTTAAACAGACAAGAGTTTCTAGTATTCCACTTAACGCTTGTGCAAAAAGGGGCTCAGTAAGCGTGGTGAGTGCCTATATCTAATCTGAACTCTTCTCTACTTTTCTGCCAAACCTCTTTGTGCATGGTGCCTTAGATGTCATATCCTTTGCCATGCTGAGGACCCTCTCATTTCCCAGTCTGTAGCATGCCTTCCACTCCCAGTGCTGTAACCTTTGAAATCAGCTGTTGCAGCAGTGCTATTGTGCTTTTTTTCCAGGGCCTCTGTGGCAGGATCCTTTCCCTTGTTTCATGCTGCTGTTCTTTTGCTGTTATTCTTGTGGCCTTGCACCTGCAAACCCTAACACTACTTTTATGGCAGATTCTCATGGGAAGCAATTGCCACACCTTTGTGATTCATCCCTTCTTTCCCTGCCTTTTTTTACTCACTGTTTTTATGAGCTTTTGTTTAGATAAAGGGCCAAAACTTAGTGCAGAATACAGAAAACAATAGGTATTTGAATATTTGTTCAGTATCACATAAGTACAACAGCTTAGTAACCAGTAAGCATGCAATACTTGTGTCAACACGCACATGAAGGATGCTTCAGTCTCACTAAAAATATCACAAATACCAGCTACCAAAAGGGAGTTTGAGAGGATCCTGATCAAAAGTGTATAGTGCTGGGGGAAATCATGGCCATGTCCATCACCACCACTCTCTGCTCTGGAGAGATTAGCTTGAGGAAAATACTGTCCCAAGAGTTCATCACTGCTCTTTTCTGCTTGCTGCTGGGGAGAGTTTTACTCCCCTCCCATCCCCCTTTCTCACCTCTATTTGTACCCTGAGGTAATTTGAAGTCTTTGAACTTTGAATGTATGCCTATGGACCCTGCAATGTGCCTAGCTCAATATTTTCTGTGTGACGTTGTTTTCCATGTATGCGTGAGAACAAAGATGAACATGGCAGCTTTAAGAAATAGAGAACTATTATATATGCAACGGTAATCTGGAGGTTCATACAAAGTTCAGGACCTACTGTCTTGGGCATGTCTGGGCGCATAATTAGGTATATTTACATGATGGCATGTAGAACTATGCAGAGATACCTGAGAAGTATTTTTACTATAGGCTTGTTCAAGTATTTGAGTTTTATAGCCATGGCACTGTTGAGAACATAGCCTGGGGAAAGCTCTGCACTTACACAGCTGGTACCCAGGTTATCCTGGGTTTCTCCACTTGGAACTCTACTGTGGACGTTAACAGTAGCGATTGTGAATTCCTCCTCTTAGGGTCTTGTAGTTTAAATAGAAAAGATGGCAAATATTCTACATGAAATGTTACAAAGCGGATAAATGTTGAAGCAAGAACCCAGCTCTTAAATCCCATACCTATGTTCAGCCTACTGGTCTACACTGCTGCAACTTACTTGTGCTAAAATACTTTATCATCCAGCCAGAGATTTACATACTATTCAGTTCTGTGCTTGGGAGCTTTTCATCCTGCTGCACAGAAACCTGTTCATAAAGAAGTTATGATGTTACTATATAAGCATTAGCACAGTTGATCTGTTAGATGTCTGGTTGGAGATAAATTACTCGTTCAGCTAAAATGAATGTATTTTTTCCTGGCTTAATTAAAAGCACACAATGCAGGGCTGCTAGTTACCTTACAATGGAATTCCTTTCAGTTTGATCTCTCTTATTCTTATCCTAATTCCAGATTTCTGTATGCCTTCAAAATACATTTAGAGCTAAATATAGAACAGGGTCATGATCAGGCTTGGCTAGTCTTTAACAACATTTTCAAAAAGGTTTTTCAGAAGGCTGGAATGGTCAGATGTAGCTTGATAATTCCGCTTTTTCTCTGAGATGAATAAAGCTAGCTCTTGAAAAATCTGACGCAATCTAATCTTTTGATGTCCCTTAACTCCAAAGAAAATAGAATCTTTCCGGAGGGAGGTCCAAAGAAACTCCAGAAAAAATTTTTAAGAGCTTTGAAAATGATAACCAGCTGGTTGTGAAGCCGCAGGCTGCTACACAGAAAGTGCTGCAAAGCTAATAATAGCATGGAAAGAATGGCTAGCTAGCTTATGATTTCAGAATATCTGTCTGAGTATATCCCCTTCATCCAATATCTAAATATTTCAGCTCAGAGACCACCTGTGTAAATCATCTTTTTCAAGAATGTGAGGTAAAGAGAAAGAGGCATACCCTATAACATGCATTCTTCACACTAAATAATCCATACTACCATACCTTTAGTTGACTGGCTTCTGACACACAACATGTAAGACTATTATTCTTACTTAAAAAAGAGTGCTGTATATACACACAGAAAATTACTTCTTTCTTTTCTCTAAAGGATGGAAAGCTATATAGCTTAGAAAACAACAGTTTGACTGAGTATGTTGATAAAATTATACGCTTTACTTTGAACGTCTACTCCAGTGGTACTTGGGCTCAGAGACAGACTGTGGAGAGACAGACATCTGTCCTGAATTATGTCAGAAGTCTGGATGATACAGAGATTATTAGATCTTACCTATCCAATAAGTAATATTGACAAATGTTCCAGAAGTGTGGAACTGCATCCCATTTTAATTAGCCCAATTTACCATAAAACTAGCTTGGTTTCTTTGCCCAGTGCTCAGCTGTATCACATCGCCCAATACCTGTAGTATCCAGGCAAGTTACTTTGCCCCAGTGGTAACCTGATAAATACAAAGGAAAACCCAGAGTAACAGATGCAAATGAAGCTGGCTGTACCGTGCGTCTTCATGATGCATCATGTCGCTTGATTTCTCTCTTTGCACTGGCATCTCCGGTTCTGCGCTGAAATGCACAGGAGTACCTGGCCTGTCACGCTGCTCAAGGGATGTGTTTGTCAGGTAACACAAGTAGTGGAAGGCTAATCTGGGAAGCTTAGGGCATGTTTTTCCTTACAGACGAGCCAGTCAGCAGTATGCAGGTATTCTTCTGGACTGGATACATCACCCCTAGTATGTATTTTGGGCTGTCCTCTAAAGAAGATGCCTCAATCTAGGAACTAACGATATCAGGTGATGAGTTAACAGAAATGAGCCTCTCTTGCTGGATCCTAACCAGGGTCCCATCCCACCTCTATCCACAGACAACAGGAGAGAATGAGAGAACAATCTATTACAATTTACAACTATACTATTACAATGTTATGTTATACAGGTGCCTTGAATGACAAGCCATGTGCTTATAAACAGGGGCCAGAAGTCTTGGCTTTAACATCTCAGCTCTGCTATTATATTAACAGTGCCACAAGTCGCAATCCAGGCAAGAAATCCAAAATTTTCCATTCATTGCTGGAATATAAATTGGAAGAACTGCTAGGTCAAGTGTTTGAAAATAAAGCAGGTATTTTGATAAATTTAAGCCATAAGGAGAAAAGATTTCCTGATGTGACTGCTCAACACTGAGAAAATGTGAGCAGACTATCATGGATTGTAAAATGCTTTGATATAAGCAGCTGAATAATAAGTGGATAGGGAACATAAACATGGAAGAGAAGAACAAATGAGAATGAGCAACTGAATAGTGAGTAAAGAATAGAAGAGACCTAAAGAAAAAAAAAAGTGAACACAAGGAAAAAAAGAGAGTAGTTAGTGCAGTAGAGAGCACAGGAAGAGGCGCGATATTTGATTTCTCACAGAGCTTGAGTCCACCAGCTTGAAAAAAGAGTTCTGCCATAGTTTCAAACCAAGGTACCTAGATTTTGTTATCTAAACCTAAATGTCAGGACTAAAATCGATGGTCTGATTTCAAAAGCAATACAGGCCTTACTGATCCAGGTTGATGCAGCACTGCAGGCACTCACCCATGTAGTCTCAGGGGCTGGAAATTGGGATGAGATAGTACTGTTTTTTTTTGCAGTGCTTAAACTCACTGCTTTATTCATCCAATTAGAAACAATGGTCCTCTGTTGCAGTACAGTAGCAGGCAATGAAAATTCTGTAATTTGTCCTATTGATTTTATATGTAATTAAGATCCTGGTTTTAGAAATATTAGTGGTTTGCCATATTTATTTGTTCATAGTTTACTGGCTTACTCTGTGACTGAGTTACACTTTTTTGTTTCTTTTCTGTTAATCAGAGAAAAAAAATGATCAATCAAATCTTTTTTATGATTCAAAGAGAGAGTGAATATTTAAGGTGGGGCAAATGTCACGCTTATATTAACACATTGCTTGTACTTCTGAACTCTAGAATTCCCACTGCTGGATTTTTGCTGTCCTTTCCAAACGGCTTCCAGGCTTGCCTTACATCGGGCAATATTGTGTTATAGCCGACACATTGTCACTCTTTTAAACAAGTGACAAGCGTTGAAGACTTCACTCACTTATTTGAAGCTGACCACTTGGAACACGGACACAAAGATTGCTTAGTTAACTTTAAAAGGCCTCCTACTTCCAAATGCTTTATCCTTTCTTTTGAAAGGCAAAATAATCAGACCTCATTTTAGAATATGATATCTTTAAATATAAGGCAGATTTTTTAGAGATATTAAATACCCATGACATCCATTGCTATTGATTTAGAATAGTTAAAAATAACTAGCATTAGGATCACTAATCTTGCTTTCCAGAATAGTAAAAGAAAGTGCTTTTACATATACATTTTGTATAACGTTGTCAATCTTACCAGAGGAATTAAAACACAGAGGGAAATATATTTAGTCACTGTACAAATTCTCCAGCAGGAGGAAGACAGGATTGATTTAAGAATTTTTTGTTTATTTTTTCAGTCAGAAATATGAGACGATATCTATTGAGGTGTCACCAAATTGAACTTAGGTTTGCCACATATGTTTTCTCTATATTTGCAATTACACCAACAGAAATATAAGACAGATACAAATGGCAGGAAGCCAGACAGGAATGAAGCTGCAAAATGTTCTACGAAGAAGAACTAGGATTAAGCAGCTGTAGCGATAGCACTATTTGCCTTGTTCCACTAGGATCCTTAATAAAAACAAAACACTTTTTTCCCTTGATCCTTCATTATTATTGCATACACACATACATATGCAACAGTTAAGTAGTGCAAAGCCTGTTTCCTCCCAGTCTAGTCTTTAATTGTGAGTAATGAAGAATATAAAATAACATGCATGTAGAAGTATGAAATATCTTCATATATTTCGATTCCCATGGAAAGCAAAATCAAAGTTGTATGTATGTGCTTTACAGCAGATCTTCAATGTCTTCTGTTTCTTTGAGAAGCAGCCTTTCTGTAGCAAAGTTTTTTTACCAGCTTGGAATGTACTCTGGCAACAAAAGCTTGAAAGAAACACTTCTGGACTTCAGTAAAGCTTTTGATATGCTATCACCTGGGAAATCATGTAAGATGCAATGAAACGAGGTCTGGGAGGAGAAATATAATGTGACTGAAGAGCTGCTTGGAGAGCAGATGAGGAATTATATGGAAGACAACTTACCAAACTGGAGGAGTTCCTTAAAAGATCTGTGTGGGAGTGGTCCAAAGAAGTAATAAAATGAAATTGTCTGGAAAAAAAGCAAGCTGGAACTTATTATTGGGATATTAGACATGAAAAATTGAATTCTTTTGTTTAGTGAAATTATAGAAAGAAAAGTAAGTTTAGTAACACTAGTTATTAATGCACATTCAAAGATTAACCACAGACTCTTCAACTGTACAACATACAGTTCTATAAACAGGAGATTCTCATCATTTGATGCTGAGTGGACTATCTGAACGTATATTTATGCATCTCAGATGACTAGGAGCCATGAGTGTGTCAAAAGCATGAACAAACCCACTGTGACCTCGTGTGTCAGATGATCTGTTTTGAGCAGGTATATGGAATTGAAACCATCAGTGCTTAAAGCACTATGAAGTTCTTACCTGAAATACTGTGTATAATTCTGGAAAACTGAATTCATAGGAGAGCGGAAAGGAGCTGTGGAATTTAACAGTGGTTGCAGAAATACTAGCAGCTAACATGGAGTAGTAGCTCAGTAAAGAGGTGATGCCCACAGAGCACAGCAGAGCTGTGCGGCCCCACCAGCTCCATCCTGGAAGCTGTACAGAGCCCTAACAAGGCACTGTGCCCATCCTAATTAGCTCAGGCTCTTTACAGGTGCATTAACTTGCAGAAATCAAAAAGAGCTATTGAAGTTAAGGATCAACATTGGTACATAAACAAACAGGTGTTAAACTGGAGGTAAGCAATTTTATACTGGAACTGAGAAGACTCTTACTAGTCATGAGAAATGGTATCTGAAGTTTTGAGGAACAATCTCACTACTAGGAGCTCAGAGATTGAACGCTGTATGCTGTGTAAAAATGGATTTGATATATTTAAGGAAAAAAAAATGCATTTAATTTTTATCAGCAATGTAAGGGATTGAATCAAGGGCTGCAGGTCCTTTCCCAGTCATCTTGTAGTGTAGCTTTTTTGTTGTTTCCTAGGTACTGATGTTATGCTTCCATGTTTTTTTCACTCAGCCTGACAGTCATTTATAATTTTTGATTAAACTAGCACTAAATTTTCTTTCTTTCTATTTACACCATAGCATTCACACAATGGGACTGTTGACACAGGTTTCCTAAGTAGATATGACATAATACTCCTGCCTTCTTGCACGTCTCCCTGATACTTAGTGTAATGATAAAGCAAAGCCTGGTCTTTTCTACTGCCTTCCTTTGGGCAACAAGGAAATGCTTTTATCTACTGATAAAAAAATTAACTCTTAACATACATCTTTGTATGTAAATACTAGGACCATCCCGCATGAAAGGCCTTACACTCCAGTGTTTCTAGCTGAGTGTTAGTTCTCATGTCATATTTGACAGTACAAAATGCTCAAACCCAGTTATAGGATACACTTTGACCAGGTTAAACAGATGTAAATGTAATGCTTCAGCTTACTCTTTAAATTGCAGTGGAATGTCAAGATGTTGTTAAGTAGCATGTTAACTAGCTGGATTTGTTTCAAAAATCAGCTTCTGATAGACTCCTGCAATGAGGTTTAGTGTTCTGGTGTGGAGGCGACTCAAGGGTTTCCCACTTTTTGATTTGCCCTAGAAGGGGTTCTCTTACCCCACAACCTAGCCCATTCTCTGTACTGTATGAAACAGTTTTTGCAATTTTAATGTCTGTACAGAGGGATCAGTAAACAAACATCATGTCCTGTCAAACACCATCTCTGTTCTGCTACTCCTCAAAGATGTTCAGCTCAGGTCAGTGTTTTACCTAAAGAGGGTTAAATAAATATAACTGGTTTATCTTGTATTAATATTAATGGATGGCTTGGTGGTAAGGATTAAGTAGTGACTCCTTGGTCAACACATCTTTGTTACAGTTGCTTTCTACTGTATTTTTGGTTAATATTGCTAATTTTCTGGTGCAGTGCTCTCTCACCTTTCAGGATTGAATCTGTTGTGCCTATTAAACATCCCTTGATACAGTTTTGTGTGTCATAAAGGCCCTTGAAACTGAATTTGATGTACTTGAGAATAATCTCGATTCTTTCAACCCCCTTGTGTGCAATTTGAGGAAACAATGGTATCTGCTCAAAATTTAGAGGAGAAAAGCAGTGGATTTACAATCCCTGGGAGAAGGTTGTAAACTCTTACTGGGGTGCTTATAAAAGGACATTATCACATTTGAAAAGCAGAGGCAGTGGAAAACAACCTTCAGAGCTGTAACCTTCAGGCTGCCTTTCTCCTTGAGGAAACCAGGTTTCTGTAACCCTTATTTTTTAGTGCGAGGAACTTTTTTCTCTTTCTTGTTTCACTTTTTAAAATTATCATTTTGGATATGGTGGTGGTTCAGCAAAGCAGGCACTAATAGCTTTGCAAATAGTAATCCTAACCCTGCACTGATTGGCATCCAGTGATACCAAGTTTTTGATAGATAGAGAGCTAAAAAGACTTTTAACAGCATCTGAATGCTTTATGGTTTTAGGCTAGGATGGTTCAATGTGCGTGAGCTTCAGCTAAGCGTGCCGTGCCTGAAAGACAGTATAATTGTATTGGATAGCATGCTGCAAGAGAAATTAATTGTCGATCTCAAACTAGTTTTTGCTGGTCTTGCTTCCATATTACAAAAAGTGTTATCATCATACTTTCCGCTTTTTTGGTGATATTAGAAAAAAAAAAACTAAACAAGAACGAGGCATGAACTCTGAGCCATCTAGTGATGTGGCTTGTTCAAGCTCTGAGTGCTGGTAATGAGGCCCAAATCAGGCAGGAGAGAGGAGTAGCAAGCAAGGGTCTGCTATCTATACTATATAGAAGGAACTGCTAATGATAGTAATATTCATACAAAAAAGATGCATGTTGAAGGAAAGAAACACCTAGAGCATCTAGGTACCTAACTGTTTCTGAATATTAGTAGCCATTATTCTTCCTTTTATCTGGGTACCTTAAGCACCCACTTTTAAGCATTCATCTCATCACTGTTATGAAGTATTTTATGCTTTGTTCCCAAAAGATAGCAGAAAGACATCGGACAGATTATCTTTGAAGATGATGCTGAGGATAGTCAGGTGTAATTGCAAGTCCTCCCTGTTACAATATTAAGAAAGAGAGGAAGATAGTCGTAGCTTCAAAACTGTTAGCAACTTTATAGCTGCCTGTGATTCCAGCTTAGAAATCAAAAAGCATCCTGTAAAAAATAAAATTTAAAAAGATTCCTTAGATATGCTATAAATCAGCTGTAAATAGCCGGAAATGTATGTAGAAGTATTAACTAAACAATAAAGAATGCAAACATTTGTCAGTAAAAAATTAAGCTTTGTTTTCTCACCATCATACAGACAAATAGTAAGGAGTATCTGCCCAGATAGTTCACTATCTGCATGATGATGTCATTAAATTATTTGACTAAACCAGTTAACATGATAACATAAAGGATTCTCATCAATACCTGCCTGTCATATTTAGGAAGAATCCTGAGATTTGAAAATTTTATGTATGAGCCAGAAAAGGATTGTACTCATACCAGTGATTAAAGTATCTCTTCAGTTCTAATGGTCCAATATTGGAATTCCAGCTGTGTGAAAGGCTCGCATCACTTTGTGTCTCTGACTTCAAAGAGCTGAAAATTTTTTCTCTTCAAAAAATAATAGACTTTCCCTAAGGAAGCTATTAGGTATCCTTCTTCCATGTGGCTTTCCCTTAGTGCTTCAGTTCTTTATAATCTTCAATTCTGTAAAAGTTAATATTGTCTATTAATTTAATTTGCACCAGATAAATGGTGATTCTTTTATAAACCACTTAAAGCAAAGCCATCCAAAAGCAACTGAAGGTATGATATTTTGGAAATACTTGAAGTCAACAACCCATTCTTTACCTGAAATGAAATGTCCTTTATTGACGCTCACAACTGTTTATGTTTGTCAGTCAATTCTTATTACAAATAAAGTCTACTTATGAGCAAAGAAAATATAAATATTTGAACATCAGTAAGTGTCTTGCGATTAATATTGCAATAAACCTTTTGATAGAAAGGATTTACTGTGCTAGATTTATGAATTAGCAATTCTTTTTTAAGAGAATGGACCCCTTTTTTACTTTGAATTGTTTGCATAAGGATTTTTTTATTATTATTTGTTTTATACCTCCACCAGCCTTTTGTTACTTTCTAATTCTATATGATCCCTGATCATGTCTGTGCATTTCTTTTTACTCAGAAATTTCTTTTTACTCAGTCTTGTGCTACATTTGTGAAAATGAGACAATTGTTAAATGTCTCATCAAAATTTATTCAAGTTAATTTAGCTAATGCTTTTTCTGAAGTTAATTAAATTTCTTTTTCAAACTGAAGTTTGAAAACTGAGAATTTTAGTGGCGCTTTAATAAATATAAATATGCTTTGACAAAACTCTTGTACATATTGACACTTTTAAATGATCAGCCTTCCAAAAATGGATTAGCTGCTATTATTATATGCTATTGCTTGGGTGCGTGCAGGAGTGTTTCTGACAAAAGTACGACTTGGTTTTACTAGTCTAAATTTTTTCTAGACACTTGCAGGTATTATGTCGCGGACTGCCTGTGTCTTCTTCCGATGGGTCGCAACCAACCGACTGTTGCGACCACAAGGTATTCTACAATCAGAAGGCTCTTCTAAACTCACTGCTACCTTAATCCAACAGAGAGCTCCAATTCACGCTCTCCCGAGGGCTCCTACCTCTCCAAACTCCAGGAGGGAAATGCCCCACTCCCTCTTGGGAGTGCCCCACCTTTAAACTTCCCATAGGTCACGTGGTCTCCGGCCAACCAACGTGACTCAGCACCTGCCTTGATGAGGCACAGGTGCTTCTCATGTAGCAGCCGGGAAACTTCCCCGACAATTCCCCCTTTTCTTTAAAAAAAAAAAAAAAAAAATTGCCTCGCAGCCTTTAGGGGTTTCCAACGTTTCAGTTCCATTTTCCGTCGCCGTTTGTTAAACACCTTGGGACCGGGTCATGGGGAAGTCGTTCTCATATTTTTTTATCATACCACGTTGGCGGTGGATATATCCATTGTTCTGACGACGATGGATACATCCACCCTGGCTGCTCTGGCTGCTTTAGCATTCCCTCTGCAGTCTTTTCCGGACTGTTCTGCGGCTGTTGCAGCGTTCCCGCAAAGGGCTTGCCTGGGCCATAAGACGTCTGTACACGCTTTCTCTTTCTGCTGTTTCCCGGCCGGCCGTTTGATTTGCAGTTTTTGGCGAGATGACCTATTCTCCCACAAATATAACATCTTTGTTTAGTTAGAGCAGTGGCCAATGTGGTCATCTCGCTTTCTACGGGCCCAACTTTGGCACATGCAATCACCATTTCTTCTAGAGAGGGGTCCCCCGGCAATACTTCAATGACTCTCCAACAATCAGGGTTGGCATTGTCCTTTGCCAGCTGTTTTGTCAACAGTGCCCGTAGTCTACTGTCAAATATCTGCTTTTCTATTGCCCCCTGCAATCTCTCAACGAACCGTAGAAAAGGTTCGTTGGCCCCCTGTTTAATTGTTGAATATTTTGCTTTAGGCTCAGCCATTTCTGCTGTACGTAATAGTGCCTGCATCCCTATTTGTTTAACCTGTTCGAGGATCTGGGGATGCCATTGAGCCTGTATTGCCGGGTTACTAAATACTTGACCCGTTCCCATCAATACATCGGTACCTATAGCATAGCATGGGTCGCTTTGGGGTAATTGGATATTCTGTAATGCCTGCTGGTCGGCCAATTGTCTCCAAACATTTGTGAAAACGGAGCGCTGCACCGGTTGGAACATGACCTGGGCTAGATGTTGAAAATCGTACGGCACCAAAATTTCTAAGTTTAATAATCGTAATAGTTGTGTTACCGCCGGTGAGTTTGGTCCGTATCGCGCTACCGCTTTCTGCATGTCCTGGATCACTTTCCATGACCAGCCCAAATGTTTATTGGGCTGGTTGGCACCCGGGAGGGCCAGTTCTACGGGAAACGCACTCGGCTCTCCTTCCATTTTCATTACCGATAGTTTTTTATTACTAACTGGTAACCCCAAAGCTTGTATCAAGTTCCAGTCCCCGGCCTCTATTGCCTCTTTCTTAACTTCGTTCCAGAAAAGTACTGGATCACGATGGGCTGTCATGGCAGGCGGGGTAATTTCTGTTATTTCTAACTGTGGAGCGGGGGATAAGCATGTCTCTAGAGGGGCTGGCGGGGCGGATTTTGGCGACTTTTTCATTGGTGGAGAAACCGGTGGAAACTTTCCAGCTGAACTGTCGCTTGCTTTAGGGGTTTCTTCTGAAATTTCTTTCACTGCAGGGGGGGTCATGGCCTGCTGCAACATGTTCACTACGGTTGCTAACTGCTGGGATATACCTTGCAGCATTGTCATGGCCTGTCGTACTAATAACGGCTGCATTGCTCGTACTTGTGCCATGTATGTCGCCGGATATGAATTTGCCAGGGGTGGGGTTATTAAATCAAACGGCGGAGCTGTAGGCTCGATACCTCCTGAGGAGGAAGGGGGGGTTGCTGGGGCAAAGGGTGGGGGACGCTCCAGTATCTCCTGGAGGGTGGGGCAAAGTTCCTGCATAGTCCCCGCCACTTTGTTGACCTCTGTGAACAGTGAGGACACGTCTAGTTCATTGTCCACACTGTTTCCCTCAGACAGTTCGTTGCCCCCTTCGTATCCTTCGCTTGCGGATACATAATCTGTAAATTCCTCTTCCTCCTCTTCTGCTGACCCCTTTTGAATTATATTATCTAGGGCCTCCCATGTACGCAGAAGGTCGGTCCGGCCTCTTTGATTAACCACGGCTTCATAGAGCAACTTATCCCCCAGCTTTTTCCAAAGTTCTAGGTTAAAGGTGCAGGTAAGGCTGAATAGATCTTCGTGCCCCGCTGCCCAGTTAAGTAAACTATATAGGTCTTCATTACCTATGTTGAGCCCCGCAGCCATCCCTGCAGATTTGAGAAAGGTGAAGGTCTGATTCTCCTTGACAAAATTCTGGCCCATTTTAGCTCCCAGCAGCTCACCTTGTTTCAGGCGTCTAGGTTGAAACAGATCAATTCACAGCTCTCCTGCTGCTCTCGAGCTTCACTGGGTTTTATCTCCACCGCAGCTCACCCTGCGGTCCAGGCAGTTCGCGTTTCGACGAATCACGTCGGGGTCACCAGATGTCGCGGACTGCCTGTGTCTTCTTCCGATGGGTCGCAACCAACCGACTGTTGCGACCACAAGGTATTCTACAATCAGAAGGCTCTTCTAAACTCACTGCTACCTTAATCCAACAGAGAGCTCCAATTCACGCTCTCCCGAGGGCTCCTACCTCTCCAAACTCCAGGAGGGAAATGCCCCACTCCCTCTTGGGAGTGCCCCACCTTTAAACTTCCCATAGGTCACGTGGTCTCCGGCCAACCAACGTGACTCAGCACCTGTCTTGATGAGGCACAGGTGCTTCTCATGTAGCAGCCGGGAAACTTCCCCGACAGTATTATACTGACAAAGAGAAACACACTTAGAGCAAAAGATTCATTCTGAGATTTGATAGATACAAATTTATGCAGCTACTGTTGCATTGTCAATTGTGTGCCACTGTCTGAAGAATAATATAACTTGGGTAACTCAGGTCAGACTCCTGCTTTCTACTGAGTAAAAGTATCTATCTGGATGACAAGCACTCCATAAACATGAGGATTTGGTTTGATTTTGGCAATGAACTAAACTGAAAACTTGCAAATTGCGAATACTATACTTCAGTAAGAGGTTTTGAGATACACTGTTCTTGTTCAGATGGAAGAAGTAGCCCACTTCTAGGAAGCTGTGGCAATGTTCAGGGCAGGTCAAAGGATGTGGAAAGGTGATACCATTTCTTTACTGGTGCTATAGCGGTACAGCTTAGGTCACTTTAGTTGTTGCTGTAAGGCCAGGACTGACCTTGCCTTTTCCTGTATGCACACAAAACTGGCTCGAGAGAAAACATATCCTCTGCTTTCTTCATCTGTGACATCTTCTGTAGCCAGGAGTTTGTAATATTTTTCAGAATATAATTTTTATCAACAGAGAGCTTTTCAAACTCTAGGATTCTGTGGACAGACCCTTAGCTTTTATGTTTATGAAAGCTACTTAATATAAAAAAAGATTTTGTAATCCTCATGTTCCTGTCTATTTGAAGCTGTATCTTACTTTTAGAGAAGATGCTACTGATTTTCAGATCAGTTTTACCAATGTACAAGATACACATTAATTATCTTCTCTGGATTAGCATGAGTAATTCCATACACACTGCATTTATGCAATAGCTGTGTAAGGCACAGTCTTCCAGAGAAATGCCATACAGAGTGAACTGGAGTAATAACAATGAAGATGAGTTCTAATTGCTATCATACCTATTAAATTGTATTTGACCATTGAAGAATTATCACATAGAAAATCTGAAAATGAAATTAATAGACGTCATGTCTCTTTAGACAGAATCATTGACGTTTTTGCCTGCTATTTGGCTTTTGTTGTATGACATAGAGAGGCTCTTTATTAAGGAAAAACATATTGTCGTGCATTTGAGTATCCCTCTTGAGAGAAGCAGCTGAAGTTTTACACGTGTATGTGTTCTTGAAACCTGATCATACAAAGTAACCATCTCTGCGGGCATGCTTGCAACACTTAGAGTTGCCACAAACAACTCCAGTTTTCAGTAAACAGAATCCTCCCTTTCAAGCATGTTTCGTGCATAAAGAAGAATCAATTTGATTGTAAAGATGTCTAAATCTCAACACAAATGCACTGTTAAGACAGTTAGCCCAGGTAACCAGTCAATAACAGCCTTAGTCGTTTTATATATTTATAGATATATCTCTTATTTTCAATATATAAAAGAAATTGCTTTTTTTGGCAGATATTCTCAACCAGTCCACACTTTCTAACTGTATTTGAGATGGACTTAAAGCAGGACATGGACCTAAATGCCTGGCCTGCAGTGATGGTCAGGATCTGAATCATGTAAACAGTCTTCAGCTCAGCTACAAAGTGAACCAAGCAAAAGCCCTAAATCTGTGCTCATTATAATTTATATTTTTTTATATTGTGCCCTTAACTTATGACTCCTGATCTTTTATTTCTGTAATGTTCTTTTAATTAAACATCTGGAGCTTTCGCAAAAGTGGTATATATCCCTTATATGAAAATGCTACTTGAGTGACTTTCTGTAATAAGACTGATCTAGAAATATGTGTCATGATTTCTTCCCCAAAACTGCCATGTTTCCCACATTTAAATGAGATGTGGCTAAACAGCTATATTTGAACAGTTGAAAACAGAAACATAAGTAGATATTTCACAGTGGAAAACAATCAAAATGTCCCTGTGTGTTTTAATTTATAGGTTTTTTTGCATCAAAAGCTGAACTAATTGTAACCTATGCTACTGTTGTTTCAGTTACGTGTTTCTGTGGTAAGTATTGGTACCATAATTTTCTCAGGAGAAATGTGACTTGACTGGAATAATAGCTCTTTATTAACATTCTGGTGAAAGGATACCCTTTTTCTCAACTACTCTTTCTATCTTAAAGTTTTACACCTGTTTGAAGGTACAGTCAGGGAGGACATTTAGCAAATGTGACCAATGCAAACACACTGGGTCCTAGATATCAAACTGTTCCTATGCTGGTAGGCCTTTCTCACTTCCCCTTGTTGACGAGGTGACCTTCCTTGTATCTGAGAGTAGCTGCAATTGTCAGGGCCTTTTCTATCAAAATTTCTCTACATTGTAATGCATACCTTCTATATTTTTGATCTTTAATGTGTATTCTTCTTTATCTGAAGAGACCAGTAAAGGAATAGAATTGAACCAGAATTGGAATCTCCCTTCTCAAAAAAAATAAGGTTCTATTCACAATCTCCAAAACTGTGTTCTTGTTTTCATAAGCCTGAGAAAATATGGGATATTTATTCCTTACCACTGGATGTCTTGATATACTTCATATATATCTTACTATACCTTATGCCATATCTTGACTCCCCTGGGATGTTCTGATTCAGGCTGACCTTTAGTCTTCTCAGCTGTCCAGAGTCCTTTCTACCTCCTTGTCTTTAGTCTCTTCCATTGTTGAAGCATGAACTGTTCTGACTTGTAGTTGATTATTTTAAATGTTTTTTCTTCTTTTATTCCGTTATTTTCATCACTATGGTATTATATCCCCCCAGGGAACGCTTGATGCTTTGGGCACAGTGTTTTGCATGTGAATTAGACTATTCTGTTCTGTATGAATTTTTGTAATGTGTTTACTACCTCAGGATCCGAGCACTTTCCTGTGGTATATTAAGTAACCAAATCTGTCACAGGTTATTTGCTTCCTTATCCTCTCCTTAGACTTGCAATGGAATATTTTCCTTTGGTATTGTTTTCTGTTATTTTTTTAAATGTAAGATCTGTTTATTTGTGCTACAGAGAGAGAGATGAAAGAACTGTGTTTTGTGCTTGTAGCACAAGTCTTGAGTTCTGGCTCCCAGTGATGTTCATCCCAAAGTCAATTCCCAAGTAAATAGGAGTTGTCTACCTTTCACAATGGCACAGCTATGACTTTTTTAGTAATAATCTAATAATTACTACTACTGCTGATACAGAAGTACATCTTTTGGCTACTCAGAGAGTGGTTTTAACCATGGAATTCATAGTATTTTACTGATGAATAATAAGGGAAAAAAAAAAACCCTCTAACTTGCTATCTAGCAATGTCTCTAAAAACTTTTCCTGGAATGTCAAATCTAATTTCTCTTATAGATAATTGTCCTGGTTTTGGCTAGGATAGAGTTAGCTTTCTTTTTAGTAGCTGTGTGTAGAATAGTGCTGTGTTTTGCATTTAGTATGAGATTCGGTATGAGAAGAATCTTGATAACAATGATGTTTATAGTTGTTGCTCAAAGACTTTTCAGCTTCACATGTTTTGCCAGTGTGTCCGTGCACAGCAAGCCGGGAGACAGCATAGCCAGAGCAAAGGACCCACAACTCCTACTTTAGGATTTTAGCTTAGATTTAGGATTGAGGACCAAATTGACTAATTGAATATTCCATATCATGCAACATCATGCCCAATGTATAGAGGATGGTAGGCCAGGAAGTTCTTTCTCTCTTGGGATCTCGCTTTGGGGCTCTCACTCTTCCAGAATTGCTAATTGGAACTTCTCTGTTTTGGGATCGCTAGCTGGGGCGGGGCAGGTGTTCATCAGTGAGTGGTGAGCAATTACACTGTGCATCACTTGTCTGTATATATTATCATTTTTATATATCATTGTATATTGTTCTAATTTTTATTATTTTATCATTATTAATTTTTAACTGTGTTTGATTTCAATTATTAAATTATTATTACATCAACCCATGAGTCTCCTTCCCTTTTCCCCTCTAATTCTCTTCCACATCCCCTGGGGGTAGAGGAGAGTGAGTGAGCAGCTGCGTGGTGTTTAGTTGTCAGCTGGATTAAACCATGACAATAATGTAGTCAACAATATTGCTCTGAAGGAGAGATAAGCTTGATTTCTTAATAGATTTTCTCTTGTCTTGACTTCTCTAATAAATTTAGTAGTGGTTATCTTTTATAAAGGTATCTTTTGTAAATTATATATGCAAGTTACAGCTTATTTGCTTTTGTGTCAACTTCAGATGTATTGTATTGGCTTCATCATTGTCATATATTTATGTGAAGCAGTACCGTCAAATGTGACATACTTGAAATGTGAAATATCTATGATGAAAACACAGATGAATACTAGCAACTAATTTATTTTTTTTTTAATGAATATGATGCGTTATTTGTTTTGCAGATTTTTCAGGTAAAATACTATGAGGGAACTAATCCATTCATATCTCTCAGAGAATTGAGTCAGAACTGGGTTTTCATTTGTTATCTGATAAGGACTGTTGATGATATCGTCTCTCTCTATCCCCTGAATAGTGAACACTGAGGCTCTTCCTGCTCAGAAAGGTTTATTACTGTTAGATTGGCTTCTAAACCAAGCTAATACAGGTCACAAAGTGTGGTAAATTGGCAGCTGCTCTAACTGATGAAAAAAATAATTGCAGTGTGAGGCAGGAGAAGTTCTAAAGTAATTTTTCCTTAGCAGAAAATAGGTGTTATCGAATACAGAGAATGCTATGTTAAAGTAACCTTGAATTTTTGCCTTTAAGCCAAAACCAGCTGGAGTTTTCAGTCATGGTAATGGCTATATCTGAGCAGGTGCATAATGAAACTCCAACATCTAAAAAAGTTTCTTGCGTATCCCCCACCCAGTTCAAAGGTGTTATTTTTCCAGGAAGTAAAGCCTGTATGGTTAGGGCTTTCTTTCGCACTCTTCAGAATGATGTCCTTGAGACCTTTTTAATGCTTTGATGTGAGCCAGACTGGTAAGACTGTATATCTGAAACTGGCACGTAGTGTTTAACTTTAGGAACTCAAAATCAGGTCATTGTAATTTCAGAAGAGCTGACATTGAGATGTCAGCATTAATTGTGAGTATAGTCAGCAAATTAAAAAAATCAGGTCACTTTGAATATTTTTCTCAAATTTCATGTGTGGTCAAGCAAATATGTCAATTGCTAATTGAACAAAATATACAAGTTATAGTAAGAAATATGAAGAGATAGCACAGTATGAATTAATTCACTGTCATGAAGATCAGAGGTGGTTGGTGGGAAAGTAAATGTGATTTGGGTCAGAAAGGGTTAAACAAATATATTGCCAACAGGTAGAAGACCTAATATAATATGAGGAGCAAACTTGCTTGATTTCTTTCATCTCTGTGATTTTCAGCAACCCAATATGAATTGTAAATAGGTAGACCATTGCTAGGCAGCAAAATCTTATTGCGTATTCTTCACCAATTCTAGCAATAATGCCTTTTAAAATGCCTGCAGATTGGTTTAACACAAACTTCAGTATAATTTCCTTTTTACAAGATATACCATTTTGCTCTAGCAGAAGGAATACTTTCAAAAACTGAGGTAAATATCTGATGCAGCTTAAGGATACACCCTGAAGCAGAACATAATATTTGCATAAGAGATGACTGACTTATCACACAAATTTTCCTGTGTAATTTGCTAGCTTGCCTCCAAGGGGCATGTAAACCTGAAAGAGAGAGAAGTCAAATGTAAAAGAGGTATTTCTGCTTCAAAAGAGCAGTCTTATCTGAGGGGCTAGTATGTTCTATCCTGATAGGAAGGGGTTTTTCTCTCTGGGATACATGGAAAATTTTGTAGGCAACTCGAGCAACTTCTTAGTTGATAGGTATGTGAAGGTATGTGCCCTATATGTTATGCTGCAAAATTAGGGTATCTTTATATGTTCTTATGCTTCTTAGAAACTGAATTGCAACGTCAAAGATATTAAAGATGACAAAAGTTTATCTATATAGCTGAATTGCTAGGAACTAGTAATGGTTTATCAGAATATTGTGTTCCATTCTAACGTAGTGTAACAAGCTATTTTTGAAAGGAAGAAGAACTGATATACATGAGGTAAAATGTGAATTAACTACATACAGTCATCCAAATCAGGTGCATACAGTAAAAGATTGAAAAAAAATGGTGATCGGCTGATGTTGAGCATGCACAGAAATAGATTACTTGGAGCTGAAAATACGACTCTAAATTAATAACAGAAATGAAAGAAAAGTGTAAAAGGGATGGGCTGGTAGAGCATGATACCAAACATCACTGCTTTAAATATTTATTTTTATAAACACTGCTGGTTAGTGGCCAGGAAAATTGGAAACCATCTTTCCACTCAGTGTATTTTATTAATGACACAGATTTTTTGAGAGCAACATAGTTATATGCCATTGGTGAATTGTGAACACGATACCTCTCCCACTTTTGACAATCAGGGAGTTTTGTGTGTGTAAGACAATGTCCATTTGAAATCAGAAAAAAGGACATTGAGTTCAATGTACAGCAGATCAGGTTGTTACTCATTTACCATCAGAGACTTTTTTTATTATTGATTCTCATCTGCTTCTCTCAGTCAATAAACTACACACGGCATTATCTGAAATATCGCTCTTTGCTGAGGTCAAGTGTCTTCCATATGTCATCAAGTTCATGACGTGAATGGCTCAGAGGTGTTTTCTGGAGAAAGGCAGTGACCATCTTGGATATAATTTAAGGAACTTTGAGGTTACAAAACACAAAGAAGAGTTTCTTTAGGAATTAATTTTTAAATTGATACTTATTAAATTCAGTGAAGCAAAACCGGGCTGCATCACTGATCCATTTGCCTGTGTAGCGTGTATATTTCTTCCCATTTATCCAAACCATTGAAAGGCAGGAAGATGCTGTTTCTGTAGGATCGCCTGTAGTCATACACTGGAGAAGAGTTACGCGACTGTCAGCATCTATCTCGTGGCTAAGATTTGCTTGTAACATGTAGACTGTGTTTTCTATTTATTTGGCGTTTGTGTGTGAACGTTCAGGCTCCGCGAATCACTCAACATACTTCCAATGACCTCAGTGGAGTCAGTGGGTTTACCCCAACAACACAGAAGGGAAAACGTAGCTCTTGAAGTATCTTCAAAATGATATTGTCTTTGTGACCTATTAAAGTCTGGGTTTGTACAGTTGTGCTTGAGAAAGAGAGGTTCTGTTGAATAACTGGAAAGAGTCTTTCTGGCTAGGCTTTTGAGAGCCATGCCGCGTTGATCTCTGCTGGAAGCCGTATTTTGCATATCTTACAATAGCAGCATTTTCTGTCAATGCCAGAACTATTGTAGTCAGTCATCATTCATGGAAAAGTAAAATCTTTGTAATGCCAAGTGGTAGAAGGACAATGACACCGAACTCTTTGCAATGCGTGACACATACGTATCCAAAACATATGGAAATATCTGTGAATGCAGATGGCCACCTTTGGCTCCTCTTAAAGTAAGCATTTGATTATTTGTGCATCAGAATGTGTTTCAGTAGACTGTAATGCTGTAAGATGGTACAATGTAATACTCTTTCTGCTGCTAAGTTGGCCATGAAATCTCAGTGCTACCAATGTATTATGAGGCAAAATGGCCCACCAAAGGACTAAGAATAGACTCCAACCTTATTAAATGAGTGATAAAATTGAGCAATATTATTATCAAAGTAAGTGTGAGGGAATCAGGTGAAGGTTAAGAAATACTGCACTAATTTAGCAGTCACAATTATGTAAGTCACAAATTTATCTTTAGAGATGTTTGAGTGAAATTACAGCACGGTATTGCAGATGGCAGTTAACATGTCAGTCTTGTTCTTGTGATTAAGAGGAAGATCTTCAAAATCTGAAGCAGTAGTAGTATTCGTGTTAAGGTTGAGAATATAGTTTGAACGCAGCTGTAACCAACTCAGTCTGAAACAGAAGCTTTGTTGTTCCAGGCGGAATATACAAGCAGAGATTACAAAGCCAGAGTTGCAAGGATCATGCCAGTGCCACTGCAGTTTATACTTTGTAGTATCAAAGCGGAACTCACATCTGGCTGCCATGCCAAAGGTTTCTTTGCTTTGTTTCAGAAGCTTCTTTCTTTTCCCTTTGCTGCATGAGGTGCTGGCGTTGCTCCTCTGGGAGATGGATATAACAGCTTTGTAGAGTACAGTGTTTTCATGCGTTGGGACAATCCTGTGTGTGCCTGTTGTGAACAGACTGTCTGCTTTACAATGTTCAGGCAATGTAAAGAAACCAGATCATGGAAAAAAACCTCTGGCTTTCTGAACGTCTGCCTGCACATTTCTCTCCCAGTAGTTCTTCCTCAGGAATTCAATCTGTACTGACAACTGATGGGTAACACAAAGCCAGATTTTGAAAAGTGTTCTATTGGCTAACATGCAGATGGATAGCCAGAGGGGCCTCTGAGTATGCCCGGGCACAAACTCTCATGGAAGCTTTGTCAGAAACAAGCTTTCGATTGTGATCTATCAAGAATTCCTTCAAAATAAGAAATAAAGCCAGAGAGGGGCTTTAAATACTGTCACTAAGAAAAAAGTTCAGCTGGTTTTCTCACAGTACAGTGCTGTGAGCCAGGCAGTCGTTGGCACAGCTATAGGCTGTCTCCCTTGGCTGCTTTATCCTGGAAGAATGCTTTAATATTGACTGTTCATCTTTTCAACATCTGCTTTTTTCAATCTTGTCTTATCATCTCTTTTTTGCTCTCATCATTTTACCATGAAAGAATTATTGTAGGTGAAAATCTTTTAAACACATCCCATTTTGAGTCAGTTGATACTCATCATTTCAGAAGCCTTTAAGCCTTTACTTAAAGCCTTTAAATTATTATCAGCTCTATACTGATCACTGCTAGAGACCAAGTATATGACAAAAACTACGCAGGAGGGGAAAAATTCATAACGCCATAGTGAAACCAGGAGGCATGGTGCAGATCGTAAACCTGTTTCCTTCTGTAAGCATAGTGATTGAACTACCAATCCTTTCCATTCAAGGTGGCTGAAATTGGAGGACAATTTTTTTTTTTTCTTTCTCTCTCAGAATTATGTCGAGCCTCAGAACTTGCACTGACTTTACCTGGAGCTATGGTACTTGGCAACCTTGGAAATTCCGTCCCTGCAATTCACTGTAAAGAGTCCTTCAGGGAGAATAATTCTGAGTTCAGATGTGTTATCTGGACCAGTAAAGACTTGTTCACATTGATGAAGTACCCTGAAAAGAGATGAGTGTTGGCTCACAGACAGTATTCAAAAGTTCATCTAAAATAGCCCAAAATTTTCAGGTGTACAAATCAGTCTGAAGATGTTACAAGGTTACTTTGTGTGTCTGTGATCTCCTTTGGATACAAGAAGGTCCTCCTAGAGAAGCACGGATAGTAAGCAAACTAAAATTATAGCCCTCTTTCATCTTTTTTATTTCAATGTCATAGAATCATAAAATGGTTTGGGTTGGAAGGGACCTTAAAGATCATTTAGTTCCACCCCACCTACCATGGACAGGGACACCTTCCATTAGACCAGGTTGATCATAACCCCATCCAACCTGGCCTTGAACACTTCCAGGGATGGGGCATCCACAACTTCTCTGATTGCAACTCTTCACCTAAAAGAAATAGTATTTATTTAATTCTACCTTGTTTTTGTTTTTTTTTCTGCTGGGTTTAGTCTGATTTTGCTAGTTAGGCTGAAAAAGCAAGGAAATTAGTGGGCCCTTTTTTCCATCATGGAGAGGTGGATTTTTTCCATCATGGAGAGGTGGGTTTTTTCAATCAGGAAAAAATTATTAAATTGTGTTTTAAATGTAAATTTTGTACTTTGTAGTCCTTGAAGTCTATGTTGTTTAAAACACTGGTCGAAGTAGATCAGTGAGATTCTGCAGGAAGACTTAAGGGTTTTGTGCAAAGCTAAATTCTATCACTTTCATCTGCAAAGAGAAGTGTTCTTCCTGAAGCGTACATTTTCTTCTGTGCCAGAGCTGCAAAAAGGACTGTGGGTAGTGCACTGTATCTGTTCATGTGCCATCATGCTTCATATTTCCTGATTTTATTCATCCGTGTTTTCCTCTGGTTTACAGCCTGGTTTCAAATTTTTGTGACACTGAGGAAACCTGGAAATAAGCTTTTTTCCAGTCCTATTAATAATCTTTGCAGATTATTCAACTACCATATGCACACTCTTGCACATCTCTTTAAATGTTTTTCTTCATTAATATACTTCTATCTTTCCCCAGTCAAGGAAAAATGTCTATCCAAGATTTTTTCTTTCAGTAGTTATTTTCTTTTGGAGACATGTATTTATTTCAATGGGCTTGTATTATTCCAATACATATCAATATTCTCCACAGATTATTAACAGTGAATTCTAGGTAGTTAACACACTAATTCAATGATACTCATTAGTGCAGAACTATGCTTCTTTCTACTAAAACTTTCTTGCTTAGTGTCTCTGGAAGATCAAGTTGATTAATTGAAATATGCTTAACAGAACATCTGCCCTTAACAACTGGGCTGCAAAGGGATGCCATCTTCATGCAGTTAGTACAGCTGGGTATGCTAATGCCATCTACTCTACTAGCCAATAACATTTTTTGTAATCTAACTATTTTTCTTGGATTATATGTAACTATTCTGCTTGCACAGGTTAAGAGGTCCTTGTTATACCTGAAATCTGTTAGAACGCATCTGTTTTTCTCCTATTAACCTGCACTTTCCACACAAGTGAAGGTGCTTATAGCTTTTCTGATCTCCTAGAGAACTGTAGAATTACAGAAAATTAAAAATGGAAGAAAACTCCAGAGTGAGGCTCTCTTTCACGTTTTCTAAACACATTTTTGCTTATTTCACAGTAGCCTCACGGTTTTGGTTCACAATTGTCCTGTGATCCACTACAGATAATCCAGATAAGTGTTATTGTCTACTTCAGTATCTAGGAAGGTCCACTGTCACCAAGAGTGACAGGAAGAGTTCTTGTAGCTGTATGTAGTATAATAAGAGAACAAGAATATCTGGAACGTGTGTTGAGCTATCTGGAATATAGAATAGTCAGCTCAATCTCCCTATAAACCACAAAGCATTTCTAGGTTCAGCCCTCTCATGTGGGAAGAGATAGGAACAACTCATATCCACTATCTAATTATCAACAAATGAAGCTGCAATCTGTGTAAAGGCAGGCCCTTCTAACAAGCTTCAAAAAAGATTTTTACCCCACCTTTACCATGAATTTTGCTTATGTCACTCAAGCCCACCTATTTCTATTATTCTTTTAGCATTCACACACACTATGGCAACGATAGCAGTGCAGAAGTGCTATACTACCAGCATTAAAAAAGCATTTTCTACTAGAAATTACATCCTGTCCATGGCTGGCAAAACAGTATATTGATTCTTATGTGGACATCGAAGGTACCTAGTTATATGAACGCAAAAACCTTCACAAAGAGTTGCCACAGATATTTGCTTATGATAAAAGAAAAAAAAAAAGCTTTCTCATAAGCATAATAGCCTAACATGAGAAAAATATTTTTGTTCCCATTTATTGTGTATTCAAGCATCTGATTTTCAGACCATTTAAAAAGTAATGGTGTCATGCCACATACCTGGTATTCAAGATTTTGCACAGCCAAAGTAAAATAAGTCCACTGTACTTGAAGAGCCACCGCCCACTGTACTTGAAGAGCAGGTTCGGGAACATCTGAGGAACTTGAAGGTGCACAAGTCCATGGGACCTGATGAGATCCATCCGCGGGTCCTGAAGGAACTAGCGGATGAAGTTGCCAGGCCACTGGCTATTGTATTTGAGAAGTCGTGGCGGTCTGGCGAGGTCCCCGATGACTGGAAGAGAGGGAACATAACCCCCATTTTTAAAAAGGGGAACAAGGAGGACCCGGGCAACTACAGACCGGTCAGCCTCACCTCTGTGCCTGGCAAGGTCATGGAGCAGATTCTCCTGGGAACCATGCTAAGGCACATGGAGAGCAAGGAGGTGGTGGGTAACAGCCAACATGGCTTCACCAAAGGCAGATCGTACCTGACTAACTTGGTGGCCTTTTATGATGGGGTGACAGCATCGGTGGACAAGGGTCGACCAATGGATATCATCTACCTGGACTTGTGCAAAGCTTTTGACACTGTCCCACACGACATTCTTCTCTCTAAACTAGAGAGGCATGGGTTTGATGGATGGACCACTCGGTGGAAAAGGAATTGGCTCAATGGCCGCACTCAGAGAGTGGTGGTCAACGGCTCAATGTCCAAGTGGAGACCGGTCACGAGTGGCGTCCCTCAGGGGTCCGTGTTGGGCCCGGCCCTCTTCAACATCTTTGTCGGTGACGTGGACAGTGGCATGGAGTGCACCCTCAGCAAGTTCGCCGATGACACCAAGCTGTGTCATGCCGTCGACACGCTGGAAGGGAGGGATGCCATCCAGAGGGACCTCGACAGGCTGGAGAGGTGGGCCCCTGTCAACCTCATGAAGTTCAACCAGGCCAAATGCAAGGTCCTACATCTGGGTCGTGGCAATCCCAGGCACAAATACAGACTGGGCGGTGAATGGATCGAGAGCAGCCCTGAGGAGAAGGACTTGGGAGTACTGGTGGACGAGAAGCTCAATATGAGCCGACAATGTGCTCTTGCGGCCCAGAAGGCCAACCGCGTCCTGGGCTGCATCAAGAGGAGCGTGGCCAGCAGGTCAAGGGAGGTGATTCTCCCCCTCTACTCTGCCCTCGTGAGACCTCACCTGGAGTACTGCGTCCAGTTCTGGAGCCCCCAACATAAGAAGGACATGGACCAGTTGGAGAGGGTCCAGAGGAGGGCCACGAAGATGATAAGAGGGCTGGAGCACCTTTCCTATGAGGACAGGCTGAAAGAGTTGGGGCTGTTCAGCCTGGAGAAGAGGAGGCTCCGGGGTGACCTTGTAGCGGTCTTCCAGTACCTCAAGGGGGCCTACAAGAAAGATGGGGAGAGGCTGTTCAGGAGGGCCTGTTGTGATAGGACAAGGGGTAATGGTTTTAAAATGGAGGGAGGTAGATTCAAATTGGATATTAGGAAAAAATTTTTTACCATGAGAGTTGTAGAACACTGGAACAGGTTGCCCAGAGAGGTGGTGGATGCTCCATCCCTGGAGACGTTCAAGGCCGGGTTGGACGAGGCCCTAAGCAACCTGATCTAGTTGGAGATATCCCTGTTCCTTGCACGGGGGTTGAACTAGATGACCTTTGAAGGTCCCTTCCAGCCCTAACCATTCTATGATTCTATGATTCTAAGTCCATTGCTTGAAGCTCATGTGAAGTGGATCTGGAGTTATGCCAGCTGGGAGGTACAGTTATAAAATTGCACCTTTAAAATAGACGGAAGACAAATACTCTAAAGAACTCAGGATCATTTTCTCTGAAAACTTTTTTTTTTAATACTTCAGTGCAAAGTAGTGAACCAATAAATATACCAAGTAGTACCAGAAGAAGCTGTTCTTCACAACAAAGAAAATTAACCACAGTGTAGAAGAGATTTGGATTGGCGAGTTGAATGCTGTCATGTGATAGATGGATTTAGTACAGATGCATAGAACCATAGATTCTAGTAATAGAATGAAATTAATGCATTTTTACCCAACTTGTATCATTTTTTGCCTCTCTCCTTTTGACCTAATACTGAGGTGGAGAGCTCTAATTAAATTAGTTTATTATAAGTGAGTCCAAGCATAGGGACAGAAAGATTAGAAAGCAGCAGGCAAGCAAGGAAAAGAATAATAACCAGAGAGGGACTTAGGTTTTTGAGAGAAGAAAATACTGTAGCTGCTGCCCTGGGTTTTCCTGTAGCAGCTTTCTGCTGAATAAATAAAGGGAGGTACATTATAAAAGGCTACACAGGCCAAAATATGAGTTTACTCAATGGAAGATGGATAGCAAAGACGTTATCATCTTTGGCAAAGATTTAATTGCCTAGACCTTTTCTGGCTTAAAATCTACATTAAAGGGAAGGAAGGTGAAGATAAAAAGGATTATCTAAAAGGAAAAATTCATGCATATGAATAAAAAAGCAACTTTCCTAAATTTGAAAATTGAATAGGATCATTAAACAAAGAAGATTCAGATCTGAATTTATTATTAATTTGTAGGGTTAAACTAAGGTAGATTTCAAAACATACACCACACCCATCACTGGAATAAGCATTAATAAAAATGAAGGCTTCGCATTTAAAAAGAAGAGGAAAGTTTTAATTTTTTCTCCTGTGTTCTAAAATCAAGAAACAATGGTCTTCGCCCTCCACAGGCACGTGAGGAAGACTAATAATTGGAAAATGACAATTTTTCTTCCCCCCCCCCCAGGCTTATCCAGACACATTAGATAAAAATCCTGCCTAAATAAGACAAAAATTCTACTGAGTTTTGTTTTGTTGGTTGAATTGGTTTGTTTTGTTTTTTTACCTAATGAATGCAAATAGTATGACTGGTATCTACAGCAAATGTAGTAAGACGTATAATATACACAAATAATAAGTTGGTTTGCATTCATTTTATATTTGTTGTTACTACTTTTCAATATTTTTTCAAAAAGTCTGGAAAGACACACTCTGAGGCCTTTTCACTTTTATCACTGACACAATGGTCTCTCGCTAACCTAAGCAGAGACTATAAAGGGATAATTTAGTCCTTGTAGAAAATCCCAGAAAAAAATGGAATTATCTGAGTCAACTGTTAGGCAGGAACTCCTCTGCATTTACAATTTAAAATCTCCAGACAGATTTATAGATGACTGATGATCTTTCTGAAGATGGTGTGTGGAACTGATTCTTGCTGATCTTCGAAGGAATCTAGTGTCATTTTTGTCTGTATCTGATTTGTAATCTCTCTTCCTTTTCTGAGCATTTTTATCGGAGTATTTGTATGCTCTGATCATTTTTTGGAACCTAGATAAAATGAATTTGTCTGCTAAAGTTACTATCTTAGCTTCATTCTAAGAATAGCTTAGCTATACCTTATTCTCTTTGAAATTAGTGGAAGCTTCCCGTTAATGGCTTTGTAGGATATTTGCTGCTGATATACCTTACTCTGGTATGGAAAAGCCATTATGTAGGAACTTCTGGGAACATGGACACGATCAGCACACATCCCCAAGGATATAGCCTTGTGGGAGGATAAGAAAGGGTATTTGACAGCAATTTCCATCCTTACCTGGATATTTTCTTCCTAAACTTGTTGAGCCATGAGCGAGGAGTGCTGTGGGTCACAGGGTAAGTGCTGCTTTGACTCAGCTCTCTGCTGCCAAAGAAATGTGAGGTTGTTTGAGAGTGTCCTTGCTGTTTCACCTCCTCTTGAGCAGGATTAGGTTCCACCTGAATCAGTTTCTCAGATGCACATGATGAGGCTGCTAATAATGTGACACTTGAAATACATTGCTCTGTTACACAAGCAACTCATATGCATAAATAAATAGTGTAATGGTAAAGTCTTTATGCTTTTAAATACCCTAGAAGGCAAGAAGATCTAAACCTTGTCAGTATCTTAGCATTCGTATAGGTATAAACTCTATAATAATTAGCTTTTAGTTGAATTATAATGATACCTGGTTGCTTTTCTTCTGAATATCATACACAGTTGCAGCACATTAATTCTGGTTTAGACTGATAGTCACTGTTTGCTGTGCTGACTTTGCTTAAAATATTATTTTCTGACATCTTCAGGAAGACTAAGATCGCGTTATGATGATGTTACAGAGGGACAGGAGTCAAATTGCACGTATTAGTACACTGTATGAACACTGTCATTTATCCATGCAAACATAGTCATTACAGGACTCCTCTACAGCAGAATTTCATTTTTACTTTAAATAGCTTCCCAGACCTCGACAATAACTTCTTTTTCACAGAAAACAAGATGTGCAGAGGCGCATCTTTGCTCATGCCTAGTATTACCTAGTCAGTGCAAAAGCATACAATTTTCTCGTCAATGTGACTACTAGAGGTGGTTAGTGGGGCTGTGCAAGCACTCACAGAGGTGGTTAGCATTCTACAATTTCACCAGAAATCCCACTAGTTGTTTCCTTCTATTGGCTTTTTGTATGTATTATTTTATAAAGGAATAAGTGCAAACCATTGCTATCTAATGAAAGCTTCTTTCGAGAGCTCTCTGAAACACAAGCGTACCTCAAAATAGCCCATGCTTGTCATAATCTGTGGTTAGCACAAGGTGTCATGTAAATCCATGCCTGATTTTACAACACTCGCTGATTTTGTATACTCCGTCTTCAAGCTTAGTCTGAAACCCAAAATGTGATTAGTATAATTTACTGGGTTTATAAAATTAGTGGAGAGGCAACAATAGCCACAGAGTCTACATGATTGCTGTGCAAAATCATGAGATTAAAATATATTGATTCAAGTGTGCACAAAGTAATTCAAAGAAATCCTACAGCGCTGGAAAAATTACGGTCTGAAACAGCCAAAACAAAAACCCTTGCACTGGCATGTTAAAAATGTGATTTACTGTAGTTTTTGTTAAATTCATGATCAGGCTACTGAGTATGGGGAGGGAGACCGAAGTCTTTTCAGTGTTTTCATAAGGGACCCTTCAGTAACACATAATACTGAATATAGTAAAATTTTTCTTTGAACTGCTTGCAGCTTGAAGGCTTTGAAAAGTCAGTACATTTTTCCACATAACAAAGATCAGAGTCAACATTCAATCTTCATGATGTCAGAGCTGCTATTAGGGATAGAATGCCAAATTTGGTTATGAGTTTATTACACTAAAGACTAATTGAGAGCTACTTTCTTTTCTTAACTGTGGTGACTGTATATTGATTGATATTTCAGAAATTTCAGTATTTTATAAACAAGTCTATATAACAGAGTGTCTTCAATGACATATTTAGAGATGTCACTGGACTTGTCAGTCAAAATTAAAGATGTGGTGAGATTTACATCTCGTAATAAAAAACAGTTTTTAATAAATATCCGTGATCTCTGTAGTTCTACCTCCAGCCTTCAGGTGTGTCCACAAAATATTTGAGCTCTGTAGAATATGTATCTTAAAGATACAAATGTTTATTTGCTACAGATTTTAATGTTTGTGTTGACCATATTACAGCAGAATGGCTGAAAAGCTGATTTAGTGTTGAGGACGTTTCAGGTTTCTCTTCCTAATCAATTTTGCTGCTGTACTTTGGGCTTGGAAGAGCAAACAGTTACTGTATATAGTATAATCTCACAAATTCCTGGAGCTAGCAACACGTTATATGCTGCTGGAAAGCATGAAGTCCATGCTTTTCAATGCTAATAGCTATTTGTTTATTTTTAATTTCCCATTTCATCAAGTGCAACACTCATTCTTGTATAAGACAGACCGTGCTTCTGCCTGCTTGCTGTGGCCCATGGTCATCCAGATTTCTAACTATCTGGTCTTGTATCGAATGAAAACTCAAGGGGAAACATTTCAAACATACCAATGTAGCTAGACAACTCTACCATTACTACCTTTGAATTTGTCTTTTCTATGGACTTATAACTTGCTAGCTAGAAAAATGAGAGGATGCTACGTTATTTGAAAAAAAAAAAAAAAAAAAAAAAAGAAATACACTGATTCCCTACAAGAGCCTTCCATTCTTAGTTGATGTCCAGGTTAAGTCTCATCTTGTATTCATACAGAACATGATCTAATATTTTTCAGTTAATCTATCTTTCCATTAGCTCTTGAGATTAAAACAGTAACGTACTAATATTCTTTTGGCTTCGTGGCTAAATATGGGTATTTCTCCAGGCTCATTCTTTATTATTCATCTAATAGCTGCTTTAAGTTTTATGAGAAAAATTAAACCTACCATAGGGATAATCTCAAAGATGGCGAGCAGCTTTTGCCAAATGGTTCACAGCAGCCCTGCAATTATCTTATTGCTTTATTTCTCAGAAGGGAAACACTCTTTTCTCAAGCTTTTTCTGTAAAAATTGTGAAACTCTACAAAAAATTATTTCTATTTTAAAGGTCTGATTCAACATGAAAATTATATGCATTGTAAATGTTTTCTTGGCAATTTACTTGTCATAAATGTCTATTGTACTGAAAAAACTCTACAGGGAATTGGATGTATTTATTCTGCATGTACTTAGGAATTTGTAAAAAGACACAATGACAATAAAAATAGAAATATTATGACTAGCTGTAAACCCCCAGATACAGAGATTGGTTTCAGCTCAAACGTAGCTTTCTGAGGTCCGAGTTTAAACCAGGCTTCCTAGCGGGAATTAGATACATGCTATTGTACTTTCATAATGAGGAGAGCACCAAACCAAATGTAAATATTGCGCAGTATTCATAGAAGATATCCAGAGCCGATGCACGTAAAATAATGCAGAAAATAATACATAAGACTGAAAGCACCGCTCTGTTCATGCCAACGTTATTCTGAGCACAAAGCTCAGCGTTATTGCTGAAAAAGTAGTCCAAAAAGAGTTGCTGTGGCCCAAGCTCTGCTCTAATTCAAAGCCTGCAGCCAGTGAGAGGTCCTTGGAAAGCCCTTCCCAACTTTTGCAGGGAAATATGCCCAAGGGGCAGCAGCTCTAGTGGAAAATCTGAAAGAACTTGATTTTCACAGTTTTGCCAAAGTGAGCCTGAATCCAGCCCTCAGCTGCTCTCATCAGTCAGTATTCGCAGTTGCTCAGGGGAAGAGCAGCAGGCTTTGAAGTGAAAGTCAGTCCTTGCAAGCACTGAAAGGACTGAGATACGAATATTTTAATTCATATTGGTGAAAATTCCAACGGATGTCTTGTGTGGCAGTCTGTATTTCAAAAACTCTTGATTTTTTGTTTTAAAATTACTAACTGGTTGATGTTATTTAAATGCAGTTGCTCATAACACTGTATTCCTGTGCAGTCAGATGCAGTTTAGGGGTGGTTGTGTGTGCCCTAACGAGAGTGCACTGGTGTCTGCTGTGCTTCATTCTCCAAATGCTAAAAATTGGCTTTTTGTTCTCTCTCTAATTTTAGGACCATTCATGGACTTTGGAGAAAGCAAAGGCACACAAATGGAGTTCAGAAGGGATATTGCTATTACTTGATTAGAATTGCTTGAAAGTTTTTCAGAAAAAAAATGCTAGAAATTGTCAGTTCACTAAAACTGATCATTTTTCTTCAGAAAACAGTCTACTCAGACGCTGTTTTAAGAAATTATTTCTAATTCATAAAAATATATAATTCTGATGTTTCTTATATGGGATGCACTAAGAGATTTAAGTTTAAGCTTAAAATTAAATTTTCAGTTAGGAAGTATTTTTGAGATTTTTGTCTGTTCAGGCTTTTTAGAATTGAAGATTTCCTCTTTCAACATGAAAACATCTAGGGATGGATAATCTTTGCCTGTCGGACCTTATTTACTGTGTATTTTTGGACAGAAAGTGAACCTAATTAGACACGAATCATGAGAGATATTCCTTCCCCAATAATTTTATGCCACCCAAACAGTGGAAGAAAGCTGTTATCATTAAAACTCTAGCAATGAGACGATCATGACATGGCCAGAGTCATTCAAGAAATCCTTGATAGAGCAGAAACTACCCCCAGGTATTGCTGGTATGTCAGAGCCTCTCATGTCATCTCAGGTGGGTAGTTGTTGTGCTCAACAGGTGCCTCTGGTTTGTGCTTTAACATGCGCAGTGGCACTGGTGAACTTTTGGCAAAATTTAGTCTAGCGCATGGTAGGTCCTGGAGCTGAGGGAAGCGCGGCTCTGCCCGCCCGGGGGCTGGAGTTAAAGCTGGGCTTGGGCCGTGTAAGGGCACTGCACAGGCAGCTGCCAGGCTTGGGCTCTGCTGGATGCTGCCCTGCCAGTCAGGCACGGGCTGGCGGGGCAGGTGATGGGCTCCAGCTGCACTAAAGAGCTCTGCTGAGGCTGCCTTGGGGAACAGGGGATCCTTCTGTGCCTGGAGAGGCCCCAGCATCCTACCCTCAAACAGAAAAGGATTAGCTTAGCGTCTTCCGGGCACAGGAGTCACGCTCAGCCATGGACCTGAATTTTACTTCCTGAAGGCGAGGATAAAATATGATTTATTTTATTTTCAACCTTGAGGTAGCAGCACTAGCTTGGAAGAGCCAAGCCAGCCACTCAATGGATGTGAGCTGTGCGTCTTCCCTGCATTTTCAGCATGACTGCTGGGAGGTTTATCGTGTTTACGCTGGGGCGTGCTCTGAGTAGAAGCAGTAAAATCAATAGACTTGTGCCTGTCTACGGTGATATGGGATCATACCTGGATTTTTTTATGTTACAGAAGGAAGGAAGGCCCAACTGTACGAGGGATTCTGTGATTAACAGATTTCCTATAAAAATCTTTAGCTAACTTGATGATACAGGACAAGTTCACTGAAGCTCCCACAGACTTCATGAACTGCTGTTTTCCTGTCAAAATTAGTACTGGTGGCACAGGATGGCTCTCTAATTATTTTTACCACTTGGCAGCTGAAGCCACTGCTCAGCTCCTTTCTTGCTGAGTTCCAATCTTGTACTGAGAGCCCTGCAACAGGGGCACAAAAATACTTGCCCCATTAGATAGCACCAGAGACACTTTTTTAGGCCCTGTTCATTTGGCAGCCATGAAACAGCTGAGCTGGTGGTGAACCTGCTCTGTACTCATCTCTGCTGAAACTTGAGTGAAACGGTACATAGATCTAATAAACCATGTAAATGTTGCTCTCATGAAGGCTCTTTCCAGTAAAGAGGAGATGTGCAGTGCCATGTGGTGGGCTCGTGCCTAAGCCTTACAGAGGAGGCCCAAATTAAATCATATCATAGAATGGTTATATCTCCAGAAGCTGCTGTTCCCTAGATACCGATATGAAAATAATCTATTTCTAAAGATAAATTTTCCCCGCACCTCAAAAGTAGAGTACATCAAATGTTGCAAGAAGGAAAAAATAGTAGCTGTAGGGATGGTTTCAGAAATTTCAGTGCGTGTAGAGGAAACCCAGGGCTGTTAGCATATTTTTTACCTTTTTGACAGCAAGTAAATGTTCTGTGGCAGACAAATCTGCAGGAAATAAAATTTTATGATGTGCTGTAGCCATACTGGTTATATATCTATACATTACTGGCAAACCATCAAAAGACACACATTTTCAGTGTTTCTGGATGTGACTTGAAAGCAGCTTGACTTCTGTAATCATAAACACCGACAAGTGTACTCTGCATATGCGGACCAGATGATGTCTCTTTTCATATTAGCATGGTAGTGTTGTACAACCAGTCCAGTGAGATCAAAATTAACAGAAAGGCAAAGGGAATTTTTTATTTTGCCTAAATATTGATTACAAACCAGTTAGCCTATAAAAAGAAACAGTCGAGCATAGCGCTGTAAGTCCTTCTGTTTTCTATCCTGATAGGTTGCTGTTTAAAATAGAAGTAAGCACTTCTGGCAATTGTTTCTTTTCTGTTGTATGCATCTTAGCAGTCTGGAACCAAATTCTCATTTCATTTATCCTAGGATAATCCTTAATGGAGGTGTACTACTGAGAATGAACGCAATGATAGCTCTTGCGGACATATAAATATATTTCTTCATGTGTGTACATTTATATTTACAAGAACTCTTGACTAATCTATACTGTACATGTAAGTTAGATTTTGTTTTCTCCCTCTCTCCAGGCTAGTACTGTCACACAGGAATACATAAACCAGATGTAACCATATCTTTCAAAAACACTTCCCTTTTTCAGCTGCTGTTCTTACCTACTAGAAATGATGCACATGGTTTCTAGCTCAGTTGAAAATCAGGAGTAATTCATGATGTCATTACCTTTCTTTATGGAAGGGTAGTACATCCAGGTAGAAGTTACCATTTAAGAGTGAGTGCATATGAAAAATTAAAACCAAGCATACCAATTTAATGAAATCCAGTTGTATTTTTGAGCTCTTTTCTTTTACAAAGACAGTAAATTGGTATGCATATACATAATTACCACATTAAAGAATGTAATTGCGAGCAGGTAAAAGTAAATGTAAACAATTTTTCTCTACTGTAGTTGTCAAGGTCACCATCATTAGTGTCAATGTCCTTGTTCTGGCTGCTATTGGCTGGTTTGATGAAAAGTTTTTCTGTCAGTGTCATACACAAAATTTTCTTTGTGTAACAACACTGTGGGTCATTGATAAAAGAAGAGGGGAAAAACAATACAAAGCTGGAAAGTTAATTATTGTACTGAAAACATGTTTACTACTATACAAAGCCCAGGTACAGAAAAACTACATCCCCAGGGAAAAACCCCAAACTACAGTAGTATGAGGTAAATTAAAGTGAAATACACAACTGCACACAACTTAATGGAAATAACTGCTCAGTTAAAAAAATTGAGAGTTGTCCTTGTTTCTGGTATTTTAGTTTCAGGCCTTTGGACTTCTACATGTTAGTCTATGCTCTTTAGTCTGCTCTTAATGTAAAAATGCATTAGGTAATCTTCTCTAGTGCTTGCAAATCAAGTAGAGTTTCAAAGATGAAAGTACAACTCTTCCTGGGTTGTTTTTGTCTAAATATTCTCAGCTATAATATACTGCTCATTAATTGAAGAGAATAATTCCACTGTAGGTAGGGGAAAGATTTGGGGAAAATATACATCTGTTACTTTAAGAGGCAGCAAATAATGAAAATATGGAAAATATTGAATGTTTAATGCTCTTCAGCTGCTGACTTACAGAGTCCTTAATGTAACTAGATGTTTAATAGTATTAACACTAACGGAAAAGGGTTAGGAGGCAATTGCAAAGGTAAGAAAAGAATAGATTGCAGGATAATCTTAGGGAAATCAGAAGCATTAGAGGAAAGAATAGATGGCAGGATAATTTTAGAGAAATCAGAGGCATTAAGGTCAACAAAGGAAAGAAAATTTGCTGCAGAGCTCTCGAGGAAATAGCTGAGGCAGTCTTGAGAGACAAAAGAGACAAAGTAGGGAAAAGCCAATCTAACATCTATATTTAAAATGAAGGAACTAATGTTCTGTAGCGTATAACTCTCTTCATCTGACTTGCATATCAGAAAAGATATCAGATCAAAATATTAAATAACAGCATTGTGAGCATCAAGAGACTAAGCTGTGGGAAAACGCTACCAGGATACCAGATAGGATAAGCCTAGTCTAATTTGCAAGCAAACTAGTTTAATGGTGGTAGACCATAGACGAGGTATGTCTTGATACTGCCCCAAACTTGTCAAAAGTAAACTAGTAAAGCTAATATGAAGTAGATGTGTTCAGCTGTCATCCCCAAACAATGGTTCAAAAAGACCATTTTCTTTTTTGTGATCGTTGCATTGTAGCCCAGATATCATACAACAGTCAACGTGATAACAAAGCAATGTGTATTTTGAGAGGTTTTCTTCTAATACCGGCAAGAGGTAATACTCAGAGCGACAGCACCGCAGCTTATGTTTAGTGCACCACTGACTCCCGGAAGAAAGAAGAGCTGTTGACTGGTTTCATGGGTTCACAATCTATTCACTCAGATTTCACTCTGGCTCCCTGGTTCAGGAATCTCAGCCATGTCTGAGGTACCATGGGCGAAGCTCTCAGGAAGGAGTAGGCTCTCCTAAGAAAATGTGATCTAGAGCATGGTGGCAGGGAGAGATTCTTTTGGGTGTATGTTTGTGCCAGTGTATTTAAAACACACAACTTGGGTGTGTAAAAGCTTGGCTTCTTGGTTGTATCAGTTACTGTTTTATTGGATAGCACCTCTTCTGTCATGCCTTGCCTCCGTTACGGCTTCAGATCTTTGCAACAGCAGTATGGCTACTAAAAGTGCATAGCTGACTTACAACGTGATCAATGTGTCTGCATATACATCTTGGAAGTTCCCAGGGTGGTGTTCCAGGGTGATGTTTGTTGGTCCATAAAGGGTTAAACCGGGATGAAGCAAGAGCAGTCAGTTCCCAGCAGGAGGTTTCAGGCAGAAACTGGTACATTGCCTCTTAATAACCAAACCAGAGGCCAAATTTAGGATTTTGTCACTGTCACTGTCTCTGTGACACATCACTAGTGGTATGGGGACGAGGGTGTACAGGCTCCTATAGCTATGGGGATGAAGACTGCTTCAGTGAAAAGCATAATCTCCGTAGTGGGTACCTAGGGCAGGGCTTGTTGAGATCATTACCAGAAAATTTCTCTCCCACCAATACTGAAAACAGCTCAGTGAAATAAATACAATGCTTTTTAGAGAGAAAAATATAGAGTGCACAAAGATGTTCAGTGTACCAATTTTCAGCATGCTTTCTGCATAATTAGCGTGCTATTAGAGAAAATAACCAGAAGGCACCTTTAGAAATCTTTTTTTGCTCAGGGCTCTTCAGTATACAAAGCTGATAGTACCATGCCAGATTTTAAACAGCAACTGCTATTTATACTGGTACTAAAAAACCTCCTGAAGTGAACTTTTCTTTAAGCTTCTCAATTCAAACCTTGACTACACATTGTCGCTGTGATTTACCTGTGGATGCCTATCATCAGCTTAGTCAGGAATGCTGTGTTTGGCCTTTGCTCAAAGTCAAGTCAAAATCTACCACGAAAAACTCTGTGCAGTGGAATGCATTAGCATTCCATAAGTGAAGTCAGAATATACCTGTACGCTGACCTCTATTTTGAATCAATTTTATAGCCTTAAATGATTAGGACTTGAAATAAATGATTGAATATGCCTTGTGAGAAAATGTGTGATGAATAAAAAGATGACAGATACTTCGTTTTGCACTGAGACCAGTAGCAGATTTATCTTGTTTAAAAAAATTGCTAGAGTGATGATGAGGTAATAATCTGAATTTTCACTTTCAATTAACAGAGAGGTTTGCTAAGACAGGGTTTTCCTGGAATGTTTAAAATCTTTTCTAGCATAGTGCTGCATTTTGAGCCTCCTGTCTGCTCCTTCTTTTATCTGTATGTAGTTGCGCATGTACACTGGAGCTGCTTGCTCTTAGCAAAAACTTGTGACAAATGTTCCCTGCTGAAAAGGGACTGCATTGATTTCCCTATGGCCAGCTCTTAAACTGTAAAATCATTCCACTCACTTGACTTATGATTTGAAAAGACCTAGGAATGGATCTGAAATCCTTAGTAGTGCTATTAGATAATGTATATCTGGCAGAAAAGACAGTAGCATCCACTCAAACCCAGTACTGGTTTTAAGCAGATACTTCTTGTGAGGCCCCAGCATACTGTATAATTAATGCATACAGTAATTTATCTCCTAACTCTATGGGAAATAATACCCTTTCACTGAAGATACAATCATCACCTTGAACTTGCTGAGCAGAACCTGAGGATACCATCATCTCCTGCCTCCTTTTGGACTGGACAGTATTTCCACCTTTTGCTTGTAACAGTCCTTATTTGCTAGGACATTCATATGATTAAGTGTATTGCTGAAAAGCGTGGGCCTTATGCCGTACTTGTGCAGAGGAGCTTTAAAGTGTCCAACCACTTTATGGTGCCCATTTGCTGCTGGAATAGTGTTAGGCAGCTTTCGTACCCCTGGCAAGCTGACCCAGTGGTTCCAAGGCTTGTGCATGTTTACTTCCCAGGCAGACAGAAAGGGCAATTTCAAATAAAATAAGTAGGCAAAAACTTCCATTTTGAAAAGACTCCTTAAAATAAACCGTTACCTGATTAACAGTAGAACCTTTGCTATTGCTTTCTGCAAAATTGGCACACTATTAAAGAAAACCACCTTTATAAACCTTTGATTGCTTCGGGTGTGGGCCTGTCTGTGATTTTACCTGCTAGGGATTCAGACCAACACAGTTCGTTAAAGATTGTTCCCATGGAGGGTAGATCTCCTTGGAGTTAACACTCTGTCAGCAAAAATGTGGCATTTCCATGGGGCTTTATCACTGGTGTGCTGCTGACCCAGCCCCTGACATGCACACCCCGCTGTGTCATGCTTCCTACCCTGCAGCGGAGGAGCTGGGACAACAGCAGGCTTCGTATTTTTGTCAAAAACATAATATGCACTGGACGTATTTTGAAGGTATGCATGCCAAGGCCTGGCAAAACAGAGATGCCAGTGAAAGAAAGCACACACGTCTGACAAATGGTCTGTGTTCTTAAATGCAACGTTAGAACTCCAATCTGTAACTGTCCTTAGAAATCACACAGCTGGTGCTAATCCTCTGTCTCTTTCTTGCTAAAGCAGATATTTTGTGCAAAGCACAAATTAGTTCACTCCTTATTAGTAATTTTCAAAAGACTTTGTCTTTTCCTGTAAAAGCAAATCCTATACTTTATCCACTTAGACTGCTATGATACATACCGTCTTTCCCATATGCTGATAGCTGCTCATTTATCTTGCGCTGGTGCTAGTCTTTTTAGCTGACCTGTGGTGTGACTTTAGCTGAATAGAATGCAAAACAGGAGCTGATAAAGAGCATTTTTACATCTGAAGGTCATAAATATTGAACAGATTCCCTGTCATGCTTGTAAAGAGCAGCATCATGCCTCTTTTGGTCTTACAGTCTTTGGAAAGCAAAGGCCTAGCAGGAGTACTGGGGTGTAAATATAGTATACTTCTTTACACTGGTAAAGGAATACAGACCCACTTCTAGAAATTTAATAATAAATACAAACAGTCTGAGCTTCAACATGCTACATTAATGCAGTGCTAGCACTGTAATATCAGGCACGCAGAAATAAGAACATCTTAGAAGGTTGGGCTGTTCTAAGTATAATGTGGCTGAGCTGCATATCCCACATTACATATGGCATATTTTAATAGTAAGAAAGTATTAAAACTTACATTTTAAAAACGGCTTTCTTGTTCAATATTCAAAGCTTGTGTTAATGAAGAGTGAGAGACAAAGTCAGATTTGAAGGTGATCTGTTCAGTGATTAGGAATTTTCAGACTCCAAAGTTTCATATGTTTTTTTTTAGCTGTTAGGTTTTTCATTTAAATAAACATTAAGTGTTCTAGCTGAAATAGCCAGTGCTCAGAGTTAATCAGTTTGCTATTTAAATAGTGTCAGATACTCTGAACTGTGGTGTGGTTTTTTTATTTATCCAAATGAGGGTAAATATATAGGTCTTATGTATTTTTTAAAGCAAACATAACCAGAAATTTTTGAGAGTTATCAGCCAACTTTGAGATGCTTATCCATAGCCTTCCTAGTCAGAGTGTACACTGGGAAATAGAAATGGCTGAGGGATATTTCACACTTTTTGTTTGAGACCAACACTGAAAATTCTATGTCAAATTGATTTTCTGAGAGGCATAGGAGTGGATGTGGTTTTGATGTCATGCTTTGTTTTATGGGTGCTTCAGTATTATCAGTTTCTAATTTGTTATCTGGAGCTTTTAAAATGTGTGAGGTATCTTTATTTCTCTCTGTTTAGATACACATAAAACAGCATTAGTGTGCATTTCAGTTTAATTCTAGGGCCCAGTTTTGAAGAGGTATGCATCAGACATTTCATGATCTTTCAGTGGTTTTTAAAAGAAACAATATGCTATGGTGGTTCACCTTTGCACCTGATTTTAGGAATCTCGTGTCAGCTGGAGTCTTCACACTGATTCAGTGTGGGCTTGCACTCTGGCTTTAGCTGGAGGAAGCCAGCTGAGAAAATGTAGACGTGAGAGAGACCTGACTGAGTACTGACGTTTTGTCCCCATGCATCCATGTGCCACCATCAGGTCCAGCCCTCTGGAGACCTCCCTTGAGCCCACAGAGTACAAAGGCTGCAATGGGGAACAGGACACCCACCCCTGCCCTACATCCCACTCTCAGGCTCTATGATTTGTGATCTGTAAGTCACTTCAGCCTTTCTTTTAATCTGTAAATATAACTTGTATCTCTTTGGAAGACTGAATTCAACCTGATTTTAAAGATAAAATCTATCTTAACTACTGCTTACTGCATTACCTGAATAAGGATGGCACATTTAGATCTTACTCTTTTAGAAGTGCATACTTTGTAGTTATAAATGAAAAAGTGGAAAAATTGGGGACTATTGAATTTTTATGTTTCATCTACTAAAGGACTTGAGTTTTTTTTAATTAAAATGAGGATCTCATTAGCAGAAGTATTAATCTATAATTTATTGTTACAATTTTTAAATTGTTCTTAAAGCATAATAAAATCTCATATAGCATGCTGATGTCCAAACATAATTGATAAAGTAGTCTGACACAGGTTACGTTTTTAAATAGAATTATAAAAAGTCCTTGACATTTTAAAAAATTTCTGCATGTTAGAAATAGTAACATTCTTTCCCATCAGAGTGACTTTTTTGTCAATGGCAATGATTGAAGATAGACACCCTATTCCAGATAGAAAATAATCCCATTCATACTCTGAATCTAAATAAGATGCTGGAGCTTTAGTTGTACAGCTGTATGTCTTGCCCTGCTCTGCACAGATGAATAAAAGTGATAGTCCACGGTAGCGAAAGTTTGCTTGCTACACTTACAAGAGTTGTAGCATACTGCCTGCATCAGTACCATTTGTATTCTTGAATTTTAGGTAGCCACTTTGCAGTTTGTGTTGCAATTGAATATCCTCATGAGTTTAACAGTAACCAAAAAATATCTCTTATCTTTATAAGGCTGTGCTATGTCTTGGCTTCAACCTGTTTGTCAGTTAGTTCTCTCTTCTACTTAGGGTGTCGGTTGTTCCCCTCCCAGAACTACTGACTGACCAGGCAAAACTGAACTTTCTCATTCCAGAAGCTTCCAGAAGAAATAAATGATGGAAATAAAACTGAACTGTAAAAATGTACCTTTTCCCCTCTCAGGAGCAAATTCAACAAGATAAACAGGTTATAAATTAAGACATATTTTGCTAATCAGTGAGAAACATACTTGGATTTAATTTTCTGTACCAGCCTGTTCTCAGTTAAATTCTTTTTTCCTTCCTTGCATATCTTGTCAAAGGCCACTTAAGCCTCAGGGAGCTAAAGGACCACTGCCACTGAGGGCCATTCATCCTTTATTTGCTAAATGGCACAGTACTAACCAAAGCCATGAGAAGTTGAGTGCTCCTGAGACAAATGGAAGCATTTGAGGCTTCTCAGATAAAAGGAAAATCGGAGCTCCGGTGATGTGGTTAGTCTTGAGGAGTTGTGAATGACCTGGTGAGAACTGTAGGGACAGGGCTTTAGGAAGGCTCCTCTCAGCTGGCAAGATCCTCAGGGCTTGTCAGGACTCTAAAGCAATTTTCCAGCATTAGGGTTTAAAATTTACACCCCGGAAGAACAGTCGTGTTCACTGAGCCACAGGAGATTTCTATTCAGAAACTCCTGAACCGAGCTCTGCACAGCAGTTTCCCAGCTTCACAATGTTCTGTGCCCATAACTGACCCCTTGAAGACATCGTCCACTATTGACCTCAGCAGGTGCAGGAAGATGGTCCTCACACGTTTTGTGTCTGAGTGCCAGCCATGTGAAGGTGAGCACAGAAGGAGCCGTGAGGGCTAGCCTGAAAAGTTTGTTCAGCCGTTGCTGCAAGAACAAAACTGCACTTTTATATTTATTAAAGGGGGGTTAAGAGGGAGGTGAAACTTAATCTTTTGTTAAAGTGAAATGGCTAAACAATTTCAGATGAAACTTGCTAAAACCCATTTGCCTCTAGGATGACACAAAGTAGGAAAATATCACCAGAGAAGGAGAATGTTTCAAAAATTTATCTGCAGGAAAAAAACAGAAAGTTATGATGATGCTCCTGACATAGCCTTAACAGGTAGTGCCACCTGGAGCTTACTGTATAATGTGTCTTATCTGACCCAAATCCAACAACAGATAGTTCTGTTCTTATATATTTTGCTGCTGGCTACGGATAAAATTGAGCATGTTTCATTCAAAGAATATTAGTTATCTAGACACTGATTATTCATCCACTCATAGGTACAAAAGGAATAGTAATGGGTATTTGCTTCAACATAATGACTTTATTAAGTAAATGGGAACACAAATATCTCAGTATTGTAGAAACATGAGAGTTTCCGTAAGTTGAAGAACAGGATAGGGGTGACTGCTCTGCTTTCATGGAACAAAGCTAGTGACTCCTTTGATAAGCAACATCACAAAACCAAGCTGGATATAATTAAAATGTCTTGACTTTGTTTAATTGTGAAGACAGTGTAAATCCTCGGAGCTGTTCTGCTCATATCCATCAAAATAAAAGGACTCAATTCATAATTTATAAGCATAGCCAGTCCAGTGAGTGTTCCTGTAGGCTACTATGACTACCTTTGCTACCACCAAGGAATGTTAAGCAGAAACACCAGTGACCCTTCTGGACATAAATACTTTTTCCCCATATCAGTTTATAAAGAGGGTTCTTTTAATCTTTGGGTTGTTAAGTCCTTTGCCCTCTGCTACACAGGATGTTAGCTGGTCATCCCCACGTTGTTGTAAAGATGAAAAGACTGGAAATAACACCTAGACATCTTCACTGCTCCGTGCTGACAGGGCAGAGGCAGCCTGTATCGATCGTCACGTCTGACTAGTAATAAGAATGTAAACTCAGCCTTCTGCTGCTTTCCATCAAAGGACTGCAAGTCAAGCTTTCCTTTTGCACAGGCCTGCATTCATTTCTCCAGTTGTCAATATGTCCTGATAGAGCTTTTAGACACTTATCAATATTTAACTGCGCTCCTATTGACTCAGCAATTACACGGTAATTGATTTAAGATTGATTATCATTATGTTAACATTTTAATGGTCAAAGACTAATATAACTAACTGAATGTGAAATTATTTTAGGTTTTTATTACCTCTGTGCATGTACATTACAGTTCCTTGCCACCAGATTTTAAGTTTTACTAAATGTTGCATTGTTCACCAAAAATAATTGAAGATATAGTTTATAGCCTTTTTCTTTGCTAGAATTAAGCTTCATTTGTATAGCACGTGTTTATTATAACCAAAACCTTCAAACAGACTCCTTCAGAATAGCTTGTTACTGGTTAAAACATGAAAAGGGTGGGTGCTGGCAAATAATGGATTAATCCCCTGTGCCAAACATAAGAGGCAGTTAGCTGAAGGATAAGATAACAAAGTTATTTTATCAACTGCAGTGTTGTATCCAAGAGGTAGATTTGTTGAATGATGCTTTTCATCAATCAGTTTTATTGATTTCTTGCATAAAGAGGTCTGAGGTGTAGTCAGAGCTATGACAGGTTTGAGCTCTGCCAGCTGTGGTGGATATAAATATTAGCCAAGAAAAATACCCAATAAATAAAACCAAGAATGTGGAAAGATGGAATCTTTTCCCAGTATGACAGTGAATAACTCAGTCCTATTGGTTTTGTTAACTCTTCACTGCTCTTGGTGTGTGAGGTGGAGTCAGAGGTGGTGTGCAATCTGTTGTATAAAAGAGCAGTGGAGCAGGAGGGCAGGACCACCTGCAGCCAGTACTGGTTCAGGATTTCACATGTTAGACAGGAGATTAAATCATAAATAAAGGGTTACTTTTTTGGAATAATTAAAAAAATAAATGCAAGTTCAACAGAAACCCAAGAGGAGAAAGGAGTGGATTACAGGTGTTTTAAAACTGTCAGTGTTCACCATGTCCTACCCATTCTTTTCTGAGACTATCAGAGATTAATTTAAGAAAATCTAACACTATTTTTTTAGCTCTCTTTTGTCATGACTTACCTTACTGGGCCACTTTTCCAGAACCCACTTCTGAAATTTTTCTCAAGATACAGAAGCTACTTGCTCTCACAAATAGACCTTGGTAGACTGAGTGTTAGATCTGGACCTTAATCAAAGGGAAAAAAAGAGTAAAGGAATCTTCAAAGTACTCCTCACTATGCAAACGAAGAGGTCGGTGAGCTATTTCATTGCAAAGCCAAGTCTTTCACTGGTAATAATTGAAAAATGATACCTCCAGCAATAAAAGTGTAGAGGTTTGAAAAGTTTTTGGAAGTTTGTGAATCTTGCACCAAAAAAAACTTATCAAAGAACTGCTACTTACTAGCATGCTAGGGAAAAGATGGCAAATCTGACTCTTCAGCATTCTCACTGTGAGATTTGGTCAAATTTGTGACTATTTGTGGTGTACATGTTTGATTCCTCTTTTCCTGTTCTTTATTAACCATTGGAAGTTTTGTAACTTTCAGACATGAGCAGTCCTGCAGACGTCTTTAGCACTAGTCAGAATTTTATGCCAATATTCTTATTGAATGGAAAACATTTCTTTTTACATATATATCAAAGAGAAATCATCTTAGGAACGAGTTTTTTGGAGTATGATCACCTCAGTAACTACAGTAACTTTTTGGCCCATTTGCTCTGGGTTTGAGCAATAATTCACTTTCTGTGAGAGAGCCTCCAAACTACATTTACCTTTACCCGAGCTGTGCTTGACGTTTGGTAGCTTTTTGGATTGTTCCTATAATACTACTCTATCCTAATCATTCATTTTACTCTAGCTGTGCTGTAGGAGCACAGCTTGTGGGAAGGAATGGAAACTTTTCTAAGGAAGAGGAATTTTACTCATGTTCCTTTTTTTTTTTCCTTCTTTCTTTTAGCTAGTCTCTCTTCCCAAATTAGAGGTACGATCTGAGATAGTGTTTAGGGTGGTATGGGCAAAAATACAATAGGAGGAAGTTCTTTATTTCGTGTTAATACAGACAGTTAGTTTGGCATATAGTAAGAAAAATAAATCATCAGAGCCTTCACTAAATACTAAGATTGCTTCTTTTCTGTACAAAGATTCCTTGAGATAGGCAGTTTCAACATACCCACCTTCTGGTGTAATTTCAGCACAGCAGCTCAGACTAAGTATGGTAATTAAAACTTACAGTAATAGAGTGTGATATGGTAAATCTGGTTTCAAGATTCCTACTGCCTGACAGTGTCCCACATGAAGACTTCATGTGCTAACTTCTCGTCAGTCAGTGTAGTGCCAGGTCATGCAGCCTCTGCCCATTGCAGTTAGTGACACATGAAGTTTTCATTAAAAAAAAAAATAAAATATTTTGGCTAATTTAATAAGAATGGGATCTGATCCAAATCAAATCTGTTGATCTTTGTGATCTTGTCCACCTCTGTATTAAGGACTGTAGTACTGCACCTTATCTTGAGCCAAATGACAAAAATCGAATAATCTGAGAGGTTACCTGAGTGCAGGAAACCTTGAAGTGCAACAGGAAGCTTTCTCGAAGAGTCCAGGAGAATTATTCCTGATGATTTGATAAATCTACTTTTTACCAAGATGTTGGTTGAATCACTCTAGAAAGAGTCTCAAACTAAGGCTGTGTTTTTAAAAAAAAAAAACTTTAATATATATCAAATTAAATCTTTAATAGCAGAAAAATAATTTTAAACATACAATTGAACAAACATCCTTGTTATTACTAATATGATAATTTAGAGAAATTGTTTTCTCCTGTGAAAAACCCATAGACATTCCTACAGTATTTAAAAAAAATAGATCCTTCTCCACCAGTAATAACCAATATTGAGAAGATGATTTTGAAATGAAGCTCATTTCTGTCTTGCATCTGTGACAGATATTAGATGTGCATAAAACATCCCAGAAACACCTCTGTTCTGACCTTGTTGTACTTTGAAAATACTTTGCACTGTTTGTACATGACTGAACCAGATCTGGGGTTTGGAGTGGACTGTTTGACTCCTCTCATTCACTGGAACTAAATTAGGACAGTCAGGAAAAGTCAGTCTGCTGCTGAAAAAAAAAAAAAGTCCTGCCTAGGAAAGAGTGACATTTCTGTGTTAAGGCTTCCTGTGCATTCAGACAATTTGGATAAGGAATTATACTTTTGGATAGTTATCAGCACAAAGCTGATAGAGGTTAGACCATTGCTAATTCTCGGTTCGATTTTTTTCCAGTTTTTAAATGAAGTGTGCAGTAGGCACAGAACAGGACTATGTATATCAGGTGAAAAAGTTGATTCCTACTCAGTCAGACTACTGATGGTGAAATGAATAAAACATTTTAAAATGACAAACCAGTCGATGTGTCTAGAGTTCATTTCAGCACTTCATATTTTATTTAAAACACTCTTATCCATAGGTAGAAAATACTGAGTTTCATATTAAATATTTCATTTTAATTAAAACTCAATGGCAGGTAAAAAAAATCCCGACAAACAAACCCTCCTCCCAAACCCCCTGACGCCGCAGAATTGTAACGCAATTCTTAAAGCGTCCTTTTCTAGCTATCCTTCTTGAAACTGTGAGGAGATGGATTTTTAGAGCCATTGAGTGTCACAATTTTATTTGAAAGTAGCAGAGGCTGCAGCTGCCTCTTATTCCTCAAAACTATGTCCAAGATAGCTCAAAACACATCTGTGATAACTTGTCCCTGAGAAAAAATGGTGCTTAAGTTCTGGGTCCTTGAGTGCTGTATAAATCCATAGGCTGTTTTCTTCTCCCCTAACAGGCACAGCAGGCCTCGAGGGAGGCATTTTATTTATGTATTTGTTTCTTTGTTTGCTTGTTTGTTTTTAATGAGCTTTGAGTGAAATTTAGATATGAATATGCTCTCTCTGGTTGCTGGTCAGAGCTAAAATGAAGCATGCTGAACTACCACAGTTGTTCGTGTTGCGTCCCTTGGCACGTTTCTCTGATGTGTGCAAAGCCCAGGCAGTGATGCTGTCCAGCCTTGATCTATCTCCTCTTCTCATGCTGTTACTTCTCATCTTTGTGTAAAGTCTAGGTGGAGTCCTAAATGGACTCTGTGATGACTAACTGCTGCCAGAAATGGTGACAATACTTTCCTTTCTCAGAGGATTTTGATGAGATTAGTGTTTAAACAGCTCTGAAAGCTGGTGATACGCAATAAGTCTCTTATTGTTCCTATGATCCTACACATATTTTTTTAAAATAATTAATGCTCTGTTTCTATTTAGCTTCCTTAGAACAACTTCTTAAATTAAAAAAAAAATCCTTTAAAGATAAATTTAACACTGCAACAAGATTTTCTGTTCAAACTGGTCGAAAGAAACTTGAACCTGCAGTTAAAGAACACCTACGCCGAACTGAGTCTTCTATATGACACTCTCATGATAATGTGGGTCTGCAGAGCCATCAATATTCAAAAAAACAGAGAAAAGGCAGTAAGGGCAGTACTGAAAAGAACTTCTACAATGACTCTTTTACTCTGGCTTCATCTCTCTTAGGGCCGTATTAAAAAAAAAACAAAACAAAACAAAAAAACCAACTTGTAATTTATTGTATTTTATTATATATCAGCATTGCCTGGCTCCAAACGTATCCTCAACCCAATTTCTTGACTTCAGTGTAACAGAAGATCCAGAAACGGCTGTTTTGCATGACAAATTGCAGTGTTACAGCCACTCTTGTAATTAGGATGGAAGGTAGATATGTTAGATCCACATTTAGGAAAAAAGCTACAAAAAGATTAATTGCAGTCCATTCAAATTCTAAATTCATCATCACTGGAAATTTTCTTCACTTTATGCCAGAGTGGAAGAAGTGAAATGAATCCAGTATGTGCTAATCTGCCATGCCGACCTTGTTCAAAGTTGAGGGCCCAAATGTATTTTAAAGCATAATTACTCTAGAGCTAAAATCTTAAGCAAAACTTTGAGGGCCACGTCTGTGAGACACAAGTTAAAATTGCCATAGTTCATGTGTAAACAGATAACTTAATCAAGTAGAACCCATAAAAGCAAGACCTTCTTAAATTGCCCCAGGTATCAAAACATAAAAATATTATTAAAATGTCCACATTTTATAATGTTTTTGAACACCACTTCTTTTAAAATGGATTTAAAGACCTCCAATGCAGTGAAGATTTCCATGTGTTTTAAATTATGCATTTTTAATTTCTTTGTATTGGCTAGCAATTGCCACAGTAGATTCTTTTTCCTTTTTTTTTTTTAAACATCATCATGCATGCAAACATGCAATATTTGGATAAATTATTATGAGTCTATGCATCTTTTTTTTTCTGTTAGGGCTGTTAATCTATTTTAAGTGAAGTTGTATCACAGAATACATAAGATTTTTAATAAGATATGTCGGTCACTGAAGTGTCACAGAAGGTGAGGTGGTCTTTCCCCATTAGTCTTTTTTAAGGACAGCAGTTTAACTTCTGAGAATACCATTCAGGGCCATTTAAATCAGTACATCATTTTTTGGTTGAAGGTAATCATAGAAGTCTTCTTTTGAAAAGTAACCTGATGAAGACAAGTGGGGTCAAAGCTGACAAAGACAAATGATTCTTCACTACTGAGAAACCCATTTGGTAATGAAATGTTCAGTTTAAACCAGAATTTCTGTTCTGAGCTTTAGGAAACTCATATTTGCTTCCTACAAGCGAACAGAGGTTAAAAGCAAAGCAAACCTCTTCTGCCCCCGAAAAAAAAAAAAAAAAAAAAAAACAAACAAAAACCAAGCAACAGAAAATTTCTGGCACTAGTACGCTATTACTTTTCCATAATATTCATAGCTTAATTTATCCTGAAATGATTATAGCTTGACGATCAGCTAACTAGGAACACTCATCATAATTTTCATTGGCTGTTTGCAAAATATTACATATGGGTAATTTAATGCGAGTTACTTCATGCATGCTTGCTTAAAATAAAACACACACAATATAAGCAGAAGAGACATCTCATTTCATGATAGCATTAGTAACAACATTTTGTAACTGACTATGAAACTACTTATAGGAACAAACTAAAATCACAGGAAATGCATAATGGGGAGTCCTGATGTGCAAAACCATGTTATCTTTGTTTATGTGTAAATTGTTCTCTCTCAACATCTTTTTCCTCTACATTTTTCCCTGCTGGGATAGATGACTATTGAAATATTTCCTTTTAATTTCATATGCTTAAAATTACATGATGAGTCACTTTTTACAAACTGAAGTTTACTGTTAATGTTCACCATATGTGATTCATGACCTAATGGGCCTTATATGCACTGAAGAAATGAGTGTATTAAATGTCCTGAAATCATTAGAATGGCTTCATTATTTCTTTCAGTGAAGATGCTGTCCAGCCGTCTAATGATCGTGACAAACGTTTTAGCTATGAAATAGCTAAAAAATTGATGGTCCTTTGCCATTGCTGAGGGAGTGACTCATGTCCATGCTAATACCACAGAAAGAAGTTTGATATTTAGTTTTCATAGCTGGCCACATTTATTAGGGCATAACATTTCTTTCCTTATAATGCCATTCTGTCTACCTCAATTCAGGATCAGATTTTTTTTCTCCAACTCTGTCTTCTCTGGTATCCTGAACCCCTTCTCCACCAGCTTCTAGTTGATAATCCACAGTGTCCCTATTCTACCTTTAGAAGAAAACCAACATGAATTTCTAACATTCCCTTAAAATTATAGATGTTCATTGCTCACGTTCCCCTTTCATCTGCCCCTGTAAGCTCTTGTGTTCCCATCACAAGGCTGCAGTTGCTAAGAGATAGCCCCTGGACATAAAGCTCCTTGTTAAACTGATGGGGACTGGAGATGGGTGGAAGGGCAAAAAAAGGGAGGGTGGCAATGTCATAAGAGTGTAAGGGAAAATTGAGGGAAAGAAGAGAAAGGAGGAATGAAAGAGGAAAGAGCTAGTGGGCAGAAGCTGATAAAGAAGAGAGGGTCAAAATGATGAGAGAGATAACAATGAGAGAACTGGGGAGAAAAGACAAGAAGACGACCAAGAAAAATGGTCCATGCATCAAACAAAAGATACAGACGCACAGCAAATTAATGACATTAGTCCTCTAAGATGCCATAACCTTAACCAAGATTTAACAGGACAACTGTTGAAACAGATGTAGGTTGAAGACAAAGCTGTAGCACACTTCTTACCAGAGTTTTTATTACAGCATTGCGGATTAATTGCATGCATTTAGCAAACTAATTCCCTAATTTTCTTTTAAGATTGCTAATTTTAGGGGTCTCCTGCCTCAATATCTCAATCTGTATTCCTGACACAATCTTATTTCTGCTAGCAACAGTCGTTCTAATATTGCTTTAGAAAGCTGTGTTGGATCTTGGTTTTCTTTCCAGTATGCTGACATAAACCTGGAAGAACATCACTGAAGTCATTTCCTTTCCACAGGTGTGAAATTTCTTGAAGCAAGAGATTAATCTGACCCCTCTATGGTTCTGGAAAACATGTTTTGTACTATGACAGTGGCTCAGAGCATTTGTAATAAATAGAGCATCATTACAGCAAGTAACAAAACTTAGAAGCTACTAAATTTTCTGATTGGGAAAGGAATCTCACTTGTGATTTGAAGTATTAATCTAAGGAGAATGAAAGAGAATGTTAGATTGCTTAACACCCTTGTCTTTAGATAGGATTTATTTAAGACAAAATTGTAAAATTCCCTAAGGAAAGCTGAAAGTAAAGTCTCTTGGGGTGGATAGGGCAAACTGCAGTATGGGGTATTTGCTGCCTTGGAGCTGCACTAAGAGGATGAAAGGGTGGGGGGGGGCAGGGGAAATAAATGCTTTCTATTCTTTTGATCTGCATGTTATTTTCAGTTTCTATAGCAGACACAGTCAGCTTCAGGATTCAGTAACAAAGACTCGATGGAAAAGCAAATGAGGATCTTCATAAAGTATTGTAGGACTTATTCCACTTGCTTTTATATTTTCTATTTCCAATGAAAAGGATTTTATTCAGGGTATACATGTACAGAACGTACTTTTTCATGTGTCATGATTACGTTGAATGGTTATAGCAATTAATCAGACAATGTACAGAAAAGAAATGATAATTGGTGGAAAATAACTTGCTTTCTTGCACCCATATAAATTTAATCTTCAAGAAGACACTTGATTCAAAAACTATTTAGTCTTTGAGTGTTTTTCTGTGATAATCGAGTAGACGCTCAAACTACCTTCCTAAAATTATGCGTTATTGTAAATTTTTAATGTTTATACAGGAACTGACTCCACAAAGTAAAAGAACTCAGTGTCCAGGTATTTACCCAGTGTTTGCATTGCTTCCCGAATGTTTATGATAAATAGTACCTTTCTTAATGCAGTGCTTATTTCCTTCAAGTATTTGTAGACTGCTGTCATGTACCCCTTGAGTTTCTGCTTAGTTAATCTGCTGTGAATGTATATTCTTCTTCTAAACATTCCTCAAAAGTCAACTACACCAGTTCCCTTGTTTGCTGTTTGCCAGTGTTTTCTTGTGCTTGGTAGTGAATGTAACATTCTCAGTGTGACCACATAGGAACTATAGAAATGCATTAAAAGCATTAAGATATTACTAAGAATACTGTACATTATCAGATGTCCTTTTGGCTAGTTCCACAAAGTTTTAAGCTTAGTGCCTAGGTGCCTAGTAGCTTGATCAGAGGCAAAGAGAAGTACCCCTTGCACAGAGAACACAGGAGCCGAAGAAAGGCCAGCTTCACCCAGCACACTGAGGAGGGACTAGCCAACACAGGAAAATAGGGAAGACTAATAAGACTAGCATGATTTTGCCTCTGCTCACCAAAGAGAATTAGCACTTCAAGCCTGGAAAAGACAATTATGAACATTTTTGTAGAATTATTCAGTAAATTAAGCTGTGATATTCTCAAATGAGGCTAATGACAATAGTTCTGTTCCTTTCCTTTAGCCCTTAATCCTAGTGGTTAAAGCCTTCAGCGGGCCTTCCTCCAACAGACTGGATTTCATATTTCCCATTATAGTCCCCTGAACAGAACATATAGGCATTAGCTCTTTTCCTAAATCCTTAGGGAATCTAAGACTCGGAGTTAAATGCAACTAGAGCATGAGTATATAAATCTTGTAAGAATAGACTTTAATTCTCTGGAAGAAAATATAGGCATTCTTTAATTACTTTTGCCTTCTTTTCTTCACTTAAAATTTGCTAGAAATGGTGAATCACAGATATGATAATGTTATCCTCCTTAGAAAATGATTGTTATAATCATAGAAGCAGGGATATGGCTGTTCTTTTGAAATTCTCTCCTTAGAACAGAGAAAAATATTGGGCTGACTGTCAGTTTTAGTGTGTTTCATTTTTATCTCAAAGGGGCATTCTTGTTAAATTGTAGGGTCAAATATAAGAATTGGAAACCTGTGACTACAATTTGAGAGCTAAAAGTAGAAGCTAAAAGTCTGAAGACGGAAGGAAAAGACAGACAAAGGCACCTTAAAATGAGGTAGAATAATTGCTAACAATTGATATATTCTAACGGTGAGTCCAAAAATGTCTCATTCAAGTGTGCACGACTGTATCTGTGTTTTAGATTGTTTATATGATTATTATTCTTATCCGTAAAACAAATGTCATAATGACTGAATTAATAGGTGGAGGATTAACGTTAGGTACATTGAATATGATGTACAGGCATGCCTTCCTATCTGAGACATGAAGTACAAGTTTTCCAGAACAGCAAATGTCCTTTATTCATGTCTGTTCAGGACCTGGTGGTGGCTCACTGGATTGGGCTTAGCTGACAAAAGTAAATAACAGCAAACAGAAAACAAGATGCAATAGAAAAGTTACATAAATGATGTGAATGAACTAAAAATAGTGCAGAGCAGTCACTGTGGTCACCGTGATGAGTAATGGGATCGTTAACTTTGTGACAGCAAAATATAGCAGAAGTACAACTTGTCAGAAGCTATTGTGAGATAATTTCCCAGCACAATGCGGCTTTGATAGTGAACGTTGATGTGCCTGTCGGGTTGTCCTGGAGCCCAGGTGTCCTATCTGCAGGGAGTGTCCAGGATCCCACTGGAAGCTGCAGAAGCTCTTGCTCTAACTGATTGCTTGGCTCTGTTTTTCCTTGTCCTGGTTTTAGCTGGGACAGAGTTAGCTCTTCTTTTTAGCAGCTAGAAGAGCTCCGTGTTTTGGTTTTACTCAGAGGCTCACTCTGAGAAGAATGTCGATAGCAAGCTGATGTTTGTGGTTGGACATGAGTCTCCAAGGACTTTTCAGTGTGCCGTGTTCTGGCCGGAGTGCAGAAGCACAGTGGGATAAGGGGGGAGCATAGCCGGGACAAGGGGGCCACGATTCCCCTTGTGATTTGTGGTGGAACTTAAGATTGAGGGCCAAACTGGCCAATTAGTATTCCATATCATGCAGCGTCATGCCCAGTATAAAGGTGAGGGACAGCCGGAAAGAAGGGCTTTTTGCACTTTTGCTCTTTCGCCGCTTCTGCTCTTTGGCGCTTCTGCGCTTTTCTCTATTGCCTTTTTTCCCCCTCTCTTTCCCAGTACTCCCACTCTCAGAGTACTATCTCTCTCTGCCCCTCTCTATTTCGGGGCCTTGCATTTGTCCGGGATTGCAGCTTCAGGATGAGACAGGCTTCAGATAAGAGGGGGGATAATGAGCATCTACACTGTGTATTAAATCATCTGTATTAAATTGTTCTTATCTCAACCCATGGGTTTCCCGTTTCTCCTTTAATTTTCTCCCTCATCCCTGGGGCTAGGGGAGGGTGAGTGAGCGACTGTGTAGGGTTTGGTTGCTAGAGTGGCCTAACCCACAACATTCCTTAAATCCAAAATACTTCTTTTGTTGTTGTTTTTGAGAAAAATGGAAAATGGCAGAAGTGTTCAGATATGGAGCTGTACTTGGAGAATTGTTGGTTCCCAGTTTGGTACTTCAAAATGCTTTTTTGCATGTTGACCTAGGACATAGTTTTTAAGAATCACAGAATCATAGAATGGCATAGGCTGGAAGGGACCTTAGAGATCATCTAATCCAACCTCCCTGTCATGGGCAAGGATACCTCTCAACTAGATCAGGCTACTCAAGGCTCCATCCAGCCTGGCCTTGAACACCTTCAGGGAGGGGGCATCCACAACTTCTCTGGGCAGTATATTCCAAAGTCTTACTACCCTCGTACTGAAGAATTTCTTCCTAAGATCTAATTTAAATCTGTTCTCCTTCAACTTAAACCCATTTCCCCTTGTCCTATCAGTGGACACTCTTATAAAAAGTCCCTCCCCAGCCTTCCCGTAGGTTCCCTTCAGGTATTGGAAGGCAGCTATTAGGTCCCCCCGAAGTCTTCTCTTTTCAAGGCCGAACAATCCCAGCTCCTGCAACCTGTCCTCGTAGCAGAGGTGCTCCAGCCCTTGGATCATCTTTGTGGCCCTCCTCTGAACATGCTCCAACAAATCTATGTCTCTCTTATGGTGGGGACGCCAGAACTGGACGCAGTATTCAAGATGGGGTCTCACAAGAGCAGAGTAAAGGGAGAGAGTCACCTCTCTTGACCTGCTGACCACGCTTCTCTTGATACATCCCAGGATGCAGTTGGCCTTCTGGGCCGCATGAGCGCACTGCCGGCTCATGTTGAGCTTCTCATCTATAAACACCCCCAAATCCTTCTCTTCAGGGCTACTCTCAACCCACTCTGTGCCCAGTTTGTATTTGTGCCTAGGATTGGCCCAACCCAGCTGAAGGACCTTGCATTTTGACTTGTTGAAGCTCGTGCAGTTTGCACTGGCCCATTTCTCAAGCCTATTATGGTCCCTCTGGATGGCATCTCTTCCCTCAAGCGAGTCCACGGCACCACACAACTTGGTGTTGTCGGCAAACTTACTGAGGGTGCACTCAATGCTGTCATCCATGTCGCTGACAGAGATGTTGAACAGCACCAGACCCAGAACAGACCCCTGAGGTACACCGCTTGACACTGGTCTCCATGTAGACTTCGCAAAGAGTCTGTAACTTTATGTAGAATATTAAAATGATTCCTTTCTATAGCTACTTGCATTTTAAGTCAATTCATTTTCTGAAAAGCTACAGTATGTTTCAATGTAATTTTTTTCAGATACAATATTTTAAAACATAAAATCCCCTTTTTGCAGGTCAGTGCAGAATGCACTGAGTAAGAATCTGCCAATTTACTTTCATATTTGATCTTTCCTTCCTTGATCATTTCCGTAATCTCTATCACTTTACCTGTCTATACCTCCACTTGTAGCATTAACCTTGATGTTTTGTAATAGATGTCTCAAATGGCCTTTGCTCTTTCCTGTTCTCTCCCTTAATTTCCTTGGTTATCCACACTAGTGGTTTTCTTTTTTTGTAGCCTATTTATTTCCCAGTGATATGTTCTTTCCTTGGACTCCCATTTAATTAAAGCTGTACTGTCAACTTGAAAATCACATTTCCATCTGAAAATGATGTGTCTTCTCTTGTTATAAGAAGCCCTTGAGATGACTGTAGCTAAAAGGCAGAGCAGATTTTGGGGGTTTTGCCTTCTCTTTTTTCATTTTGCTTAACTTGTGTAACTTTCCAGCATTATTTGAGTGTCTGATTTTTCTGGTACCTGAGAGGCTTCTGCCACGGACTTTTTGCAGAAGGAGGAGAGAAACGACCCTTCTGTCATCCCTTCATTTCCCCTGTGGCCTTTCAGGAACATATGATTTGAGATCTAGTCACTGCTGAATGAATTAAGCTGTATTACAAGGCTGCTTTACAGGAAAATTAAACTCAAGACTCTTGCTTCCCCAGTTTTTAGGGAAGGACCAGAATGTCTGTGGGCAATTCTGGGATGCTTTTATTAAAGCTTTCATGATGTCTGAAAGTATAACTACTATTTCTGTTTGTTTTCTATTTTTCCCTCCTCTGCAATTCTGTACTAATCACAGAGCGAATAAGGCCCTCTCAAATAAACCAAGTGTTGAATAAAGAAAAGTTCTTTTTGTTTCTAAGTATCCTTCATTAAGAGAAAAATTATCCCTGATGGGCTGAGCTGTGTATTCTGGGATAGTGTTTACTTTTCAAATTTCTAGTTTTGAAACCTCATCCAAGACAGTTTTATAATAGTATTGTCATCTCTTACTCACTTCAGCAAATGCATTTATACTCACATCATTCAAAAGACATTATGTGTTTGATACTTCAAATGTGTTTGAAAATAGACGCTGAAAATGGTAGCAATAGTCTCTGTATTATTACGAATATGAAGATGTTTGTGTGTTAGTGTAAGACAGAGATAAAACACAGAACAGATTTAGCAAATGTGGAGATGATTTATATCTAGTAGTAAGTTATGGCCTTCATAAGTTAGAAGGCTGGAAAGATAGACCACAGTAACACCACAAATGATAAAAGCACATAATTGATCCCCCTGAGTTTACAAGACTTTTTCTTTTTTCTTTTTTTTTTTTTTTTAGCAATACTTTACAGTATTGTCGGTGGTGAAAACAGATTGACTGAGGAGTTGTGACACTTAGGATCACTTTGCAAGGGTAAGACAGGGAAGGAGTACAGAGTATGGGGTCTTCTCTTTGTATGAAAGGAAATTAAAAATAAAATTTTCTTAATGGACTTATGGGGTTTTTTAAAAGGTTTTGTACCACCCATTAACGTCTTGCGAACAAGCTCAGTCATCTCTTTTTCTCTCTCTCTCACTCAAAGCTAATGAATTTTAAAGGTTTTTGCACAACAGGGCAAAAGCATTTCTGAGAACCTAGTAAACTAGAAAACCTGTACTGCACAGACATCTTACCCTCTGGGTTATCACATGAAAGGGAAATTTCTCCACACTAGTATTATGAATTAAATTGTCTGCATTTTTCAGCGAGTTTAGTCAATTTGAGACATGTTTGTCAATATTTTTTGATTAACTGCAATGACAGATTTTGGCAAAAGATGTTTTACCGAAGTAACTTACACGCTTGCCCCCAGCAGAGACGGTTTTATGCCTTCTAGTAAAAGAATAAATGCTGTCTGGCCACATCTCAGTGCTTTCTAAGTGTATTATACTCTGTAATGAAAAATATTACAGTAAATAGACGTGAATTTACTAAGCTCTGGAAAGCAGTGATTTCCTCAGCTTGTGGGTGAATTCCTTGAAAAAGGTACTTGGTCAGGGTTAGATGTTTGTTTACCAGAGAGGGTTATCAGTGCTTTGCCTCATGCATTGTCACAACCCTTGGCATTAGATCAGGATGTTATTGCCTGGTAGTATTTCTGTTCCTAGTCTGGAAGTGCTGTGTCAAACATTGAAAAAAAATTTAAAAATGTGCAAGCTTCTTTCACATTTGATTTAAGCACGTTTTTGTATTTCCTATAAACTTGACAATTAGAATTCAATTTATACATTCATAAAAAATTACTCCTGAAATCTAGCATCCAGATCAAATTAATAGTTTGCTAAAATTTTTATCCTGCATTTAACTAAGATATTTTGTATAACAGAATGGAAGGAAGAGCACTCTGCCTGTTGGACTCATGGGAGTATGAATACAGAGAGCCCATGTGTAAAAGAAAAAACTTTACTTGCCTATAAACAAAGCTTTTCAAGGTGGACTCTGCTCATTCAGAGCCACCAGCAGCACTTCCTTTTTGCCTTGAGTTTTACTATAATTTCTGCTCTTGGGGAAACTGCTAGTGCCATGAGCAGAAAACCCCTGAGCTCCCTGCGAGACGCTGCTAGGAAACAGCTCTGCTGTAGCATCCCCTGTGACAATATGCCCTGAAGGATGCTCCTTTCAGGTGAGTAAGTTTCTTACATGCAAAATATACTTTCAGTGATAAAGCTGTGATCATGTCCATTTAGGAGTGCTTATTGCAATTTTATTTTGCAAATTTGGTAATGCATAATACCAAAGACACCTCTTACTGCATGGAGTAGTCCCTCTGAAGTCTTCCACAATGTACCATATCTAGTATTAAATGTTTATCAGACAGAACTATGATTGAACAAAAGTTCCACAGGCTGCAATGAATGGAGGATATGGGCACTAGGTGGAAGGAAAAAGATGGAGTTTTCTTCCATAAGAGGAATGGAAATATTGGATACCCTCATGACTAGGAGAAGGAGGAGAATGTTAGCTCTTTATAGAAAAATATATATAAACATCATATTTTGACACATAATTTTTTTCACATAAATATTTGAGCTGCTCCTCTCTGATTAAGATAAAAGATACTCGATTAGCTTAGATTAACTATTGGATTTTTCTAAGCCCTAGAAGGGGCTGAAGAGCTTATTCAAGAAAATGTCAAAATTGGGAAATATGTATTTCTACATTCTAGAAGTCCCTAAAATTTCATTCTAAAGATTGAAAGAAAAGTATTTTATTCCTGAGGAGCTTTCAGAGCACTCTGCTGTCCTCCACAGTCCTGACAGTACTTGACTTTCTGCAGCTTCTCGGAAAGGATTTACAGAGCAAATGTTTCATTACCGGTTTCAAAATCTCTGGAACAGATCGTTGGTACCAGTATTCCCTGAGATTAATGAGGAATGATAGTTTGACGATGTTAGGAATTCTTATTATTTAAGTTTGCAGTGAAACACAATCAAACACTGGTGTTAAAATTCTGATTTTCTTTGCATTGCTGTTAAGATGTATGTGTAAGAACTCAGGCATATGCTAGCTGTGAATTGAAACAACTGGGGCAAATAAGGAATAAGTTATTTGTCCCTTTAATGGAAAGACTACTGAACAAACAGCATACCATTTTCTTAATAAAGCTCGGAGTCAAAGTGTCTTGTTGGATATTCATCTGCTTCTGGATGCCCAGACAGCAGCCAAAAGCACTTTTTCTATCTTCACTTGCCAAAGAGATGGTGCTCTTTTCTATCCGAGACCCTCAAAATGGTTATCCGTGGCTTTTTTTTGTTCCCAGGTTAAATTACACTGAGCATTTTGTAAGGTTCATTTTCAATTTTCAGTTCAGCAGCATTGTAGGCACAGAGCATATTATCATGTGTTAGATGGATTTTATGTACTGTTTCCGTATTCAATGCAGGTTCTTGGTTTCAGTCTCTTCTTTGGATCTTTCAAATCTGCCTCTCTTGTCATGCTCTGCCCTTGTAACTAAGATGAGCTGAGGCATTTGAGATAACCCTCTGCAGGTATTTTGGCAGTTGGAAGCAGGACAGTCTCATTGGCAGGGTATAATTCAGAGTTTTCTTTCACTCTTGATCCTTGAAGATTATTGACCTGCAGAATACGTAGCTCAGCCTATTAAGTATATTTTTTTGGTTGCTTTCACAGTGCACTTGAAGAGATACTGAGGTATGAAGGCAGTACTATGATTTTGCTTTCAGTAAAATTAAGTGAAATTTAAATCAGGGGAAACTTCATGATTAAAGATGGCTTGCACAAGGAGCAGTTTTGTCTAAGTACACTAATATGATTTTCATTTTTGATTAACCTCATTCTCCTTTCACACACCATATGAATAAAAAGCAACTTCAGTGAATGCATTGGATCTTCATAATCACAAAAAAGGACATTTTCTGACTACATATCTTAGCTTTTTTAACACTAACCATTGGAAAACAGATGCATATGCACATAGTCAATAGCATGCATTCAGTCTTTTCATTTCTCATGATAATGTAGGAAGAAATAATGTGCTAGCTATTTCTAGAATGCCTGGTACCTTAATATGTAAGGTATAACAAACTAAAATGAGTCTTCTTCCTCTTTCATTTTGCAAGAAAATTAATTTTGACTGTTGCTTTATATGAATTTGCATGATCATAACTTAGCTTAAGTTAAGTTAAAGCTTAAATAAACTTAGCTTTTCTATCCAAAGTTATGACAGGGACATTTCTTTGTAAATCTCATTATCATAATAAAATCCTATTAAAATATGCCGAGGAAAAAAAGCAGAACAAAACACAACATAATGCATTTACATGCAAGTCAGCTTTAGTGATTGGCATCTTTATGATACCTAGATGCTCTTCATGCTTCTTTATGAGAATTGAATTAAATGACCTGGAAGTTCAGAATAAATGTTTAAGCTTTACTAGTCCTTGAAAAGCAGTTAGATGGAGAAGATGTTGCAATACTTGTTAGTGAAACTATTCAGAAATTGAACTACAGACGCTTCCATGGTCACGTAATATCCTTATGTAATTTACAGAAGCAAGTTCTCTCCCCGACCCTCAAACCTCCTGTACAACTACTTCCTCGTTTAATAAAAACAAATAGATCATCTACTTTGACAAGCCAAAACTGCGAGTCAATCTTTAAAACCCAAATCTAGCAAGCTATTAAATGTCACTTGCTCAGTATTGAAGGCTCTCATTTCCTTCTCAGCTGAAGGTGCTCAGTACCACACTGGATGATGCTTGCAGTATGTATGTGGTGTGTGCAGTGACTTCATGCTTTCGTTCTGTTTAAAAGTGGTTAACTGTCTCTGAAATCTTCAAAATGCAAAATTCACTTTAAAATAGGTTATTTCTCTCCAAGTTTCCTTGTTACCCCTTCCATACTCCCTGACTTTGAACAGAGTTTAGTCAGTGTTCTGGAAGAGCCAGAAAACATGGACACTACATCCTGCATTTGAACATCGTTACTGCGGTGTACAGGTTGTCCACACTACAAGCTCATACTGACACAGCTGTGCTGACAGTGTGCATAGTGGATGTGAAGTGTGCTGATAAAAGAATTTTTCTGTTGATGTAGATACACTGTTTCATTGAAAGACATGAAGTAAAGGGGCAAAAAACCATTCTTTTGTCAGGGTACTTCCTTATAAAAATTCAGATGCTTCCAAATGGTCTCCTCTCTGGCTGAGGCTTTACAGAGTTGACCTCATTAATTTATTAGGTCATTCAACAAACTGTTTAGCCAAAGTTCTATGTATTTGTGAAAGTAAGAATAAGAAAATGGGACAACATGAAGGGCAGCATTAATAATGTATGCAAAGAAGATGTCATAACAGGTAATATAGTGGTTACAATAAGGTTTTTAACAGATTTCCTTAACATTTTAAATATAGAAGAGTCCTGATGTATCAATAGAAACTAAGATGATAAAGTGAAGAATAACACTTCTGATCTAACATTTTATGTTATACTATATTACATTAATCTGAAATGTCATTTTTTTCTGATATCTGATGTAGATGGAAATTTGCAGCACAATTGTACTTTAATATGATTTAATTACAGCCAATTCCAAAAATTTTGGAGAGTACAGTTTGCTTCCTAGGGGAGAATTTTTATACTATAAATAATGTTTTATAGACAAAAAGAAAATTCATAAGTGCTAAATCTCCTAGATAAATTATAAAAATGTGAGCTGGATTACAGAAAAAAAAAAACAACGTTTCATTAAACTATAGTGGACTATACTCCTCATCTTTGAATTTATTCCAACCTCATTGATAGAGAGCTCATTATTTAAATTCCATCATGACTGGTTCAGATAACTACTTTATGTTACAAAAATGCCAGAAAAATAAAACTGTAACAGGAAAGTTAAACGGTGCTAGTGATTCATAGGTTACCTGGGTCCTTCATCTCAAAAGCTTCCAAGATAGAAGTAATCCTTTAATCTTCTGTGTGAGTCTCAATGCTCTCTTTTTTTTAATGCTGTACTACATTTTCAGCTGCTTTTCTTACCTTTCTGAATCTCCTTGCTAAATCTATTCTGTGTTTATTAGGTGGTAGAGATGTTCCTTCAACCTTACTGACAGCAAAGGCTTTGGTAAAGTATTTTTTATATATAAAGAAGATGATTTCCCAGGCTATGCAAGAGTTCATTACTAATGGTGAGAAAAAGATTTTGAACCCTATGTTGTTTGAAAGACAGGACAGATCAGTGAAAGAAAACAGGAAGTTACAAAAAATGGGACAGGATGGTAAAATGGAAATACATGTTGCATGAATGCAAGTCTTTTATATCTAGGATTTCTCATTCAAGAATCTGGATTTAATGAAGTTCAATGAAATTTATTTATTAGCTTCTGACAAATTATGTTTTTTAAAATTTATATTTTATTATTCTTGTTCCACAGTAACACTACTTATCTCACAACACAGAATGGCAGCTAGTGACGAACAACTCCACATGCATCGCTGTATTTTGTCAAGGAGCAACAGATGAATCCTTATTGTGTTCAACAAGCTTTGCAATTTCTAGACCAGTGCTGGTGAGTTTGAGATGCTACAGCGTCATAGACTACCCCAATGATGATAACATATAGGTGACCATATGGGTAGGTGTTATGTCACCTTGGAAAAATTACAATTTGGAATATAACTTTAACTGTGAATAATTGCATCATAATCTGTATTTACAGCGCAATTCTGTACTGCCTCCTGAATTCCATATATGTGCGCAGAACAGGGGTACAAATGCCACCAAATAAGGCTAATACATAGTACCTAACAGAAGAAATGCTAAATATAATCCGTAGACTATGTTCACACAATTAGTTCAATCACTGCCTTTGTCTGTGTGTGAGTCCTGACTCATGGACCCTCCAAACCCATTAAACTTGTGAGTCCTTTTCCTAGTACCTGCTGATTGTGCTTGGAAGTTCTCCTGGTATGAAAAGCCAGTGAAAGATGAGCCTTTCTTTCTGACCATGAGATCCCTGTCTGGATCCCAAGCACTGCTGTCTGGGCAAAAGTGAGCTGTACTAAAATCATGAAGATGGACAACAATATTATTTTTTTACTTGTGCTGACTTTGTACTGGAACAGATTAGTAGTATCTTCATAGTCAATTACTATAGAAAAGTAGTTCCAGAAGTTCTTCTTAGCTTAGGTTAAATACCTGTTTTATATTTTTATAATAAATTATCCAGTGGATGGGACATTTAATTCTGTTGAAAAATTTTGACAATTGCAGCTTTGTGAGAACTGTCTGAAGTGGAGCTATTGCTTAATCTATGTGGACATACATTTAGAAGGCCTCAGGAATAATTTTTGAAACAATATGAAATGGAGATATTTCCCCTTATATCCCCAAAAAGCTCTTTAGGATCAGTATTTTTATAAATGAAGCTCAACTTATTATCAGTGCCCATATGTGCAGGTAGACTTCAAAATGGGTAGAGAGACAATTTTGATTCCTAAAAAAAGTGCACCTGCCTTTGTTCTTATAGTACACTGTTAGTCTTCTGAGATCTAGCAGCATTTCTACTGTTTCCTGCAACCAGTCCATTCGGAAATGCCAGAAGAATCTTCCTTTAGTGTGACCTTCCACAGTGACTGTTTTGGAGGGTGATGTCCAAATGCCAGAGCCTGGAGTTAGGCTGCGGTTGATTCTTCTTTCCAATATATCATAGCCAATTCAAACTGACTCAGTCCTGGGAAAGTTCCTAATTCTAATCACCTGCTTCAAATGTGTTTTAGTTCTGTGATTCAGTTCTTCCTTGTTTGTGATGCAAGGCCTAGTTCTGAGTTGTTCTCAGTGCAAGATCCAACAGAGGAAAAGTAATGGTCATTTGTACAATGTCTTTCCATCTTCTGATGCCAATATCACCCAGTCTCTTTCCTGGTGATTTAGAAGAGCATATTTCAAGAACAAAGTTGGGCAAATGAGGAAATATTTTGTTCTTTAGTGAATGCTGATCTCCAAATAATTACAATCTAAGTTGAACGCACATTTAACATGAGGCAATTATACAGCATCATTTATCACTTTGCATTTTAAAGTTTTCCAAGAACTCTTTCTTCCAACTCTAATTAAAAAAAAAAAAAAAACTATTTTGATTTTGAAGTTTTGCTATGAGTTAGTTTCCATATCCTTTTCCTTTAAATATTATTTTAAATCTGTTCTGTGAGAGAAATCATCAAATATCCTTGTGATTTCCTTCACAATATATTCTTTCTTGCAATAATGCTAATTAAATGTCTGGTGAAAGCAACGGACAAGCAATGTTGAGCAAATTCCACTTAGCCTGAGCCTATTTGTCTTATCTTCAAACTGACTCCAAAATCTGTGGCTTTAAAGTGCCATAGCAGTAAAACTGCTGAATCAGTAGAAAGCTTAAACTAGATACTAATATCTCTTATTACTATGTAATGTGAAGAGGAAATTATAGCAGAAATAAGTAATATAGCTAAGTACAAATTGTACAAATTAGGATGCTTTGCTTAATTTAAAAAGTTTCAAAAAAATAGAAAGGGTTTGGTAGAGATTCATTCATTACAAGAACTTCATAAAAATACCTCAAGTGGGTGTAATTGAAATAATATGCATGTAACATCTGACTTTTCTCCAAGTATTGTTATCCGAAAAGTCCTGTAAAACTTTCTACTTGCAGATAATTGAAAAAATCACACTTGATATGTAGAATTGAAATATTGTCTCATTATCTTCTATGAGGAAACTTAGCATAGCATTCCCATGCCTTTGGTGTGGTTTTAATAGTAGTATTTTCCTATCAATTTCTTGACCCTTTCCTGTTTTCTAGAATATTAGTTATTCTGAAATTTAAAAACTGGCATATGTAAGATTTATTCAGCCGCATATATTTTTAAAAAAATGGTTTACATCTTCCTGAAAACTATCTAGAAAAAGTCTATCAGCATTGAAAACACAGGGAATAAGACTGTCTTGTGGGTAAGCCAATAATTGGATGGAGCTTTCTGCATCTGACTGCAATTTCTAGTTCCATCACTAGAGATCCTGTGTCGTCCTAAGGATAGGCCTAGATTTTTATTTAGGGAATTAGATGCATGAGTAACTCAGAGAGGTCTGGGTCTCAAAACCTACATTCCTCATTTCCCTTATCTGTAAACTGGTGCTATTTTTCATCTTACTTTCTCCATGAAGAAGTAAACCCAAAGTTTATCAGACTTCTAAGGTAGTTAGATACCAGGTGATGAGGATAATGCCTGTTCTCCTGAAACTTTGTTACTGATTGTTTAATTCTACTGCGGGCTGGAAGTACCGTCCTTCAAATCAAAGTCAGAATGATGAGATCATACCTGTATGCAGAAAGATGGTTGTGCAGTAATTATTTCTAGTTTTGCCTGATTTCATAAAAAAATATGAAAGGTGCTATCATATATTCTCAAATAGTCTTTAGTTTTAACTAAAGATTATTTTACTGTTTTAACTATTTGGTGGTTATCTGCCCTTTTGCTACTCCATCTCTCTCTTTAATTCCATATGCAACGGTATTTTAATCATACTATTGATTTTCCAGCACAGATGCAATTTTCTTTTCCAGAACTATATCAAAATCATCATAAAGATGGAAAAATATAAGTTGTTTTACACATCTGTAAAATAAAACACATATTATTCTTTCTCCCTTATGAGAAGAATGAGATCAAGAAGGATTTCCTAAGTTGCACAACGCCTGTAAAGAACGTGTTTTAAAGGGAAAAACATAAAACTTGAACTTTTCAGTTTATTGTAGCTTTGAGATAATTAGTCTAATTCAGATGAGCTTGAATTACCAGTAAATCAGAGCGTATGCCATCTATCACTGGCTATTCTGGGGGAATAAGGGATTAGGACTCCCTCCTAATCAGTGAGAAAAAAAAAAAAAAACATGTTTTTTTTATGCCTCCAAGTCATCTTTATGAAGGAATAAATTTTTTTGTCATTCACATCTGTTTCACCTCATCGCTCTTAGAACTCTAATATATAGGTAGGTTCAGAGTAATACTCTACAATGCATGAGGATTTTTTTTAGTGCTTTCCATGCACTCACCTAGGCGTAGTGGCTATTACAGGAGGTTTATTTTTATATATGCATTTGCTAAGAGAGTTTAAGCGATGAACAAAAGTGAAGTAGAGTTAATACAATTATGGTTTTTATTACTTGGAGTTAGCCAACTGGAAAACTGGCTATCTTGCCTTAAACTGTTTTGCTATTTAGATGTATCAGCACAATGTTCTCAAAGATCTCTGTGGAATATAGCTTTTATTTAACAGAAAATGCATCAGATCGCTGATGTCTGAGTGAGATGTAGCATGTTGATTAGCAATTAGTCTTCTGAGGTGATCAGCAGTTTCAAAGTTCACTGATAGCAAAAGATAGGATCTGGGCCAAAAAAAGGAAGTACTGGGTGTTGGAGCTGCCAGCTGTGAAATCCTGGTAACTTTGGAAGATGGGACATACTGGAGGACAGGAGAACTTTGGAGATATTTTTGTCAGTAGCAAATATCATTGGCTTTCAGACACTGGACTAACCAAGTACTAATACATCTGCAGGACAGCTAAGGTGATTTTATGATTAGCCGAGGGCATTTTGGGAGGTGGTTCAGTCTGTACTAATGCCCAATGTTTCAGTTTCTGGTATTGGCTGAAAAAAAAACAGCAATCCTTGGAAAACAGTTGAAATTAATCTTATGATAATGGAGGAGATTGTATTTATTTGATGAGGAGCACAACAATAGATGCAACTATCTATCTCAGAGTCTTGTCTCAATGAGGACAAGTCTCCATAGCACAGAAAAAAGGTTGTAAATTCACTGACTTGTGTCACACATGGCCATAGGAGATGGGATCTGCCTCCTCTCTCAAACTCTATGACAAAGTAGAGCTTTAACTGTTCTGAAACTCAGGGATTATTTTTCATAGTAACTGCAAAGACATATACTGATGTAAATCCATTTGGCTTGATTCCATCCTCATATTGACCTGAAAGAAAGTATACTGCAGTCAAGTAACTTACTCCAGGATAAAAAAGTAGAGCTAGATCACAGTCAGGCCCCTGGTCTGCTATTACTGTTCTTTTTTCTGCCTTTTGATTTTGGATGATTAAAAAGAAGAAATTGGCCTGCTTTCCCACTGTGTTTCATCCTATACAGTCAAATGGACTTGTGCTGAGGTAATGCATAATCTTCCAACAGTCGATCGCTTTTTACTTGCAAAATGTCTCATTGTGGGCATCTCAGGATTCACACTTAACTGGCAAAAAAATATTTTTCTGTCATCTGCAGTAGAAATTCTACAGTGCAGCTCTTTAGCCTAGGATTAAAATCTCCTGTGCAGGAAGGAAATGGAACCAGATTTTCTTCCCTCTGTTTCATTTGATGAAGCCCCACTACTTTATATCGCATAGGGGCTATAGACCCACTCTGAGGGTTCCCAAGGTCTTTTTACATTACTTCTCACAAAGACAGTAGGCCCATCCTGAGTGGTGCTGCGTTTCATCCTAGGTGGTGCAGTGTTTTGCCTTCTTTGCTCTGTGGCTTATTTTATAGCAAGAAGAATATAAAATATAACTGGATAATAAGAACATTACCTATGGCTATTTCAAGAGATCGGCTACATTATTCATGAGACTTTGTGCCTGAAGTAGGATCCTAAACCAGAAATAAAATAGTGAAATATCAGATAGGAAAATAGAGTTATTCCTGTTGTATTCTGGCAAGAATAAGGAAAAATAAAGAAGGAAGAAAAAATCTCAAGCCAATAACTCATTTAAATCTACTTGTGTACGGTATCTTTTAAAGAGAGTGTGTTCTAGTCAGCAAGATTGCCAGGTCAAATAGTGCTGTTTACACATTTGACTGCAGCAGTTCTGCTCATGTCTTATCCATACATTGTCCTTTAAAGAAAGAAATGTATCTAGAGGCAGTCTTTTTTAACAACGAAAATCTCCTTGATCTGTCATTGCAGGTGGGGTTGAGGAAAAGCTCAGTTTTATTAAGTGTTGTGAGAAAACTTTTATGTCCCTCACAAGATTTAGACAGTGATTGTGCAATTCCTTTGCATGTTTCAAAATGTATTAAACAGGAAATAAATGGATAATTTTAATGCTAACCTTCAGATCATTTTTCCCCAGACAAAAAAAAAAAATTAAATAGCAGGTTTAATTAGTACAGTATTGTCTGTGTTGGTGAGACTTCATTAGCAAATGCTGATATAATATAGATCATACGTTTTCACCGAAAGAATGAAGCGTGGGTGATAGCTGTTTATTAACAAATAACTTAAGCTGACTCCAGAAAACACTCAGATTCTGAGTTCTATTGATATCTTCTTTTACTGTCAGTTTTGCCTACATTTTCATTGCTAGCAATGGCCATTTAAGTAGAGAAATGCAACTCCCAGCAGGAAAGGATTATTTTGTTAATCTTCCTTAAAGCTTCCCCCCAAGTATTCTATCAATATGAGGTTGTTGGTGGGAGACAATATAAATAAACTTACTTATAAATCCTGGGTTTTGGAGCTGTGATTTGAAGTTGCACGGCATTCCACAGTCATGTGGGAAGGGTATTTACTAGAACTGGTTTTATTCATTCCTTTATTCTGCTGTCCCCTAAATCTCAGACCCAATAGGAATGATGTTTTCCTGTAGCTGCCCTGGCAAATACAGCTTTTATTACAGGAGATTCACGCAGCTTTCAAATCCAATTACACTCATGCCATCCTGCTGTGGCATACATTAAAATTTAGCAAATGAATCTTATGGAATGACCTGCTTCTTCTGCCATAGTATTTCTTCCTTTTATTAAAGGTTTCTTCAACTTGAATTTTATTTTTTCTGTTTTCCTACGGTGGGTTCTTTTAGGAAAGGGAAAATGTGGAAACACAGAAAATGCATTCAGAAGCAGTGCTGTAAATGGTACACTATGTTCCATCTGAGATAAGAGATGACCCACTGGTTAATAAAAGATAAAACCATTTCCAGGGTCCTGAACTAACTGGCAAGAGAACCCACAAGGCAAATAATTTTTCCTGTGTGTGCTTTTTAGAAAAACAAAAAACAAACAAACAAAAACCCACAAAAAAAACACACCACCACCACCAAAAAAAACCCACAACACCCTTCCACCCCCATTTTAGCTATTCTAAATGTGCATTGGAAATATATGTCTCATTAAGCAGACGAAGCTAGTGTCCTAAAGGTACATTGTGATGTGATTTCATGAAGAAAAAAGATTTACAAAGATTCCTCCTTAGTAAAAGAGACCCTGGTGAAACCGCAGATCATTATCGCCAGAGTTGGGCCGGACAGATTCTTGCTGATTGACCAACTCTTAATTTTGTTAGGTGTGAGAACTTTTCGTCTAGCACATCAGAATATGAACTCACACACTAAATATTTATTCTGTGCAAAGTTAAGTATCATACGCTTTAATTCATCTTCATCAAGAGTCCTTATTGAAAATAAAATAGGCACAACTCAGAAGAGTGGGAGAGGAGAGGAATAATAATTAAAGCACAACTAATCAGAGCATGTGACTCTATTAAAACTTCTTATTAAAGTATGCCTTGTAAAATCTGTCATACCTTTAGAGGCACCTTGATGAAGTTTTCTAGCCTGGGACACTGGGTTTTTGGATCCTTGAATCTTGCAAAGACAGTCCTGGTAAGTGAAACGGGCCGTGTGTGGCAGCGTAAAGCCCCATTGTGCTCTAGTGAGTCCCATCGATACACCCGCAAACTGTCCCAGGGCACAGCCAGGACCGGGGAAGACTGCACTGGTCCACACCCATCGGTCCCTCCCTCCCGATCCAGAGGGTGCCTTTTCTAGTCACCTTAGGGAAAGACCAGACCAGTTGGAGAACAAAAGGGCCCTGGACATAACGGTGCTCAGTGATTCCCCAAGGATTGGTATTGGTGTGATACAAACCCTGTGCCTGGGACCGATCTCTATTAATGTGCCAGCTCTGGGATTACGGAGCTGAGCACCTTTGCCTCTGCTCTCCCGTGCGCCAAGTGTGAGTGTTGTGTATCTGAGGCTCGTACCTGGCTGCTTTGTTCTCCAGATCTAGGCCTGCAAAATGAAATCCCACCAGATCTGAGAAGGGCCAAAGGTGTTTGCTTTAACACTTTTTATTAAGACTTTCCTCTCTGTAACAAAGCGTTCCAGATTCCGTAGTGGCCCAGCTTTGTTTATCCATTATATGCCATTTTCACTCCTGTGTTTTCATTTTTTAATTCATTTTAGCTTGTGGTGGTGTGAGATTCTTATATTGAGACCATCCTCTTTTCTCATATGTGTAATTTGTCCCTGCAGCCGCAGTCTGAACAGCTTTTCTGGCTACGGGTGTCTCGCAGGAGCAGGCTGCGTACACTGTTGCTCACAAACATTGTGTATCTTATTTGCTTTAGTGAATGATCTGGTATCAAAGTGTACAGGAAATCTTTCTGTCATTTGTGTTATGATTTTTTTTTTCAGAACATGGAGTTTGCAACTGAATGTATAGGATTGAAATTGTGTTAATTTTGCTTTTCTGCCTTGTTACCTCGTGACACTGTGGTTTGTATTACAACTTTGCCAGTTCTTCATCCAGTCTATTCAATTTCCAAGAGAATGTGCCTGGAAATAATCATCCTTTTTCCCCCTCTGTGATACCTGCGCTTTCATGTCAGTGACTCACTCAGTCACTATTCCTTTTGCAAACATGCAGTTTTAATAGAAATGACAAAGGGAGTGAGTCTGCTTTAATGACTAAGTGTACAGAAAATCACAGAGTGGATGCATTAAAAAAGATTTGAGAGCTTGCCTCCAATAAGTTTTTGAAACCCCACCAGAAATATGGCTAATCTTTAAGCATAAGAATGTGACTATGATGTCATGTAGTAGGAACCCCCTTCATTCAGCTCCTGAGGGAGCTGGTTTGTATCTCTTTTCCAGAGGTATGACAGAGAATTTGCCTGCTTACGTGCTCTACTAGGCAAGTGGTTGAATAGGCAGGAAAAGACCAAAGCCTCGTTTCTTTTCCTTCCCTCTTAAATGGTCTTTGTTTCTGGTTTGGAAGGATAATAATTTTTGCTATTCACTTTGCTCAGGGATGGATATGCAGTCAAAATCAACCTTCTGTCAGAAATTACGTGAACTAGTTGTTTTTCAAGTCATTGATTCATCAATAGCACTTTTTCCTGCTGAACTAATAGTTCTCCATCTAACCATTCTCCACTTCTTGTTTATGCTTTATTTACATCAGCTCCTCTCCAGAGCCAATGGGAACAATCATTAGCAAGGGACTCTTTTCCTCTTCCACGTTGGAAAAGCCTGTGTAACGGTCAAGGCTGTTACAAAGGTGTAAGAACCTGCAGAGTGTTGGCAGCCAGACTCCCAGCTTGCTTTGCACAGGGCAGTCCCTCTGGAAGCAGGGCTCTCCGTGGGAAACACTCCTCCTTGAGTTATTGCCATAAAGAGGAGTATCTGACTCATATATATTAGAGTTGAAAAGACCTCTGGAGTGATCTACTCCAGCCTCTGCAAACAATGTAGGTTGATGCGATCCTCAGGGACAAACGTTTGCCTTGAAATCAGTGACCCTCTCTGCCATATTACCTCCCTCTTCTCTCATTTTGTAATATTTAATCTACATTTTTCCCTTCAGTAATTTTGAGCTATTACTATACTTCTTCCTGCTTTCCCTATGCTGCCAACAGTCCTCCCACACCACCCTCCACCTTCTTCTTTTTATTAATTCTTCTTAAGTATTCGCAGCATGTTATCATGTCATCTTCTCTCTAGACAGGGCAAATTCAGCAGTTGGTTTTCTTGCCTAACTGCTGTTAGTACAATAGTTGCTGTCTTCTGAACTTTGAGGATTTTTTGTTGTTGTTGTTTGCTGGCTGTCCTAGTTAAATCTTCTTTTTTCTTTAAATCTACCACGATTTCCTTGTAGGGAATGCTCGGAGCAGTGCAGATGTAGCATTACCAGTGAGGACTGTGTAAAACACTACTTCAATTCCATGTGTAATACCTTTCTTCATGTAGCTGCAAGGATAGTAATCAATGGGATAGGAGAAAACACTGAATTTTACAGAAGTCAAAGGAAAAAAATCATTGAGCACTGTGGAAATCAGTGAAAGATTGATTAGGACTGAAAGATTAACAAATTCTTAGAATGGTGTAATAGCTTCTTAATAATCCAAAGATAGATTTCCACCCATAGATTTACATTTATTATTTTTTAAGACAAAAATATAATATCTTAAAAAAAAATTATATTTAAAATCTTTTTTTCCTTGTGTTCTAAACAAAACGCTTTGGGCCAAGCTCCTTTACTGATTGTCAGCCCATCCTGAGTGCACACAGTGCCTTGCCCCCTGGTCTGCAGGGCACCCAACTAGTGCCACCATGCAGCACAATACCCAGAACGCCACCTTCTCTTACCTGGTTCGTGCATTGTGTTCTAAATCCCTGCATTTACTGAGTGCAGGTGAAATAACTTGGCATTAGTTTGAACTAATCAGCACCAATTTTAGTTTGGAGTTAAGAGCATATTGGTAGTATTACTGTGAAAAGGAACATATAGCCTATCTTTTTAAAATGGTCTTTTAAATTGAGGGGATGGAAGGGTTGCCTTATGTATATATTATATGTTTGTTTGCTTTCATTTAGTTACAAATCATTTTGCATAATGTGTGCTCAAGATTGTTTGAAACATGTATACAATACCTCATCGTATTTCTCTCTCAACACATCGTGAAAAAATAATGGGGGGGAGAAGGATATTCGCTTAAAAACATAAAACTTTAATTAAAGGTATCTTTATGTGAAGCATCTTTCTTCAGAATATTATTCAATGTTGCCACCTTCAGGTCAAAATGTATCTAAGCATTTAAGGAGATTTCTTCCATACAGAATCTTACAATTTTGCATGTCTACGATTTTTAAAGCCGTGCTAGTGCTTTTTCTTCTGAGAGTTGGGAGGCAATGGGCAGGCAGTGTGTGGTGTTGTGAATTTAGGAAGTTAAATTCCTTGAGCTTACAGAAGTTAAAGCAGAGAGGAAGAAAGTACCGCAACTTATACATTAAACTTGTATAGTATGTGGTTTCCTGTAACAAATCATTTCAGAGAATTAGAATTATGCTTGTTGTTCTTCTGCAGTTACTTTTCTGTTGCGTTATCTCTTGCAAAACTTCTCCCAAGTTTTTCCCTTTTTCTCCTGCTTCTATACTGGAAGCATAAAGATGACTTGTAAAGTGAATTGATTTGACATGGTTGAAATTCAGATCAAAGTTAACCTGAACTTAAATAAGAAATTCGATATATTAAGGAGAGACAATGAATTCTGCTGGAAAAGAAAATAAATTTCTGTGATAGTAATTAAACTGTGATCTTAATCTAGAAGGAATGTGCCAAAGCTATTTGGTTGTACCAAACATTTGAGTCTCCCTTTAAGTGTTTAGTGAAAAAAAATGATAAATAAAGTAGCCCTTCTAGGTAGGCACTTACATTAAGTAACATTCGCTTTGTCTACGGTCTTACCTCTGCTGATTTCTTCCAGTGCTAAGTAGGGAGATTGGTCCATGGCAGTGAGTTATTGATTAACTGATGGCGGGATCCCATTTCCTGTGTATCCAAAGCCAAATCCTTTTGAAGTATAGCGTTGCACAAACAATGCCTTCCACCCCGAGGAAAATGTCATGCCGTTCAGTAACAACAACAGCAAACACTCCCTTTGGACTGAGGCATAATGCTTCACTTCCCACTTAAATGGTTTTGCACTGTTGCACTAAAGAGCTGGCAGGTCACTCCCCACAGGTGGCTGCGTTTCAGCAGCTGGGTGAAGTGAGTCTCCATCTCATCCTTCAGCCATAGTGAGTACTAAACGTAACATAGGGCTCCTTCTATTTCCACAGGCTATTAACCTTCCAAAACATTTAATTCTGAGGCTAAACTTTACAGTACTTCAACTTCAATTCCTAGAAATGTCTCTATTCAAAAACAATGCATTAACTGAGAGTGGATTAAGTCCCTTTGCAACAAATGGTAAGTACATGCTGGTGCTAAACGAGAGCTTAAACAGCTTTCTGAACTTAGTCCTTCTCAAAAGTAGTATTTTTATTTTAGCAAATTGACAACACCTCTTCATCCATTTTTGAATGAGAGAATGGCAATAAAATTCATAACCTTACTGAACCTCTGTCTGTAAAAGCATTTCCAATATGACACTTTATCAACAGTGTTTTTGTAGGATTTGCAACACACAGCAGAAATTCAGAAGAACTGAAAGCTGATGTCTCCAAAAGAAAATGGTAGATCTGCAAAGACTTATTGGCATCTTCACATAAAACCCTAGCTTCCTTCTGGGGAAATACAACCCTCATCCAGCTGACAAGACCACCTAAACAGTTTAAACTCTGTTAGCTGAAGATAATAGTTGCTTAATAGGACAGATGGAAAGGGCTGTTCTCATAAGTAGCTGAGCTGGTTGTTTAACCACAGGCACTTCAACAGCTTCAAGTGTAAGTACAATCCCAAGTGAACTTAAAAGGAGAAGCTTTATTGAGGAAAGGCAGGGATGTATCTGTGTTTCAGCTGGACTAAACAAGATGCTGTCTACATCGTGTCTATAAAGTATTGCACAAAACTTGCAGCAAAAGGTAATAGCCAAGTATTCAATACCTCGTTTTCATTCCCACTGTCATTTAGAAAATGTGGCTGAAGATGAGATATTCTCTGCATTTATAAAATGGAGAATGGTAACAAAAAATAAAGGGCTGTAGAAGTGGCTGGTTAGTCAGAAATACTTTCTACTGTGGAAGGAGAAAATAAAAGTGAAATTAGATACTAAGGGAGGAAAGCACTTCCAACAATAATTCAACATGCAGTCAGTGGCAAAGACAGCTTAGCAGTCCAAACAAGAGATATTGAAATATTAATCTGCAGGATCTGTGGAATTATGTATAGGAAGAGATGTCTTGCATGTTTTCTCAAATTAAATTGATTGAGGTTGTGCATTATATTACATAGATTTATTCTGATTAGATCTAAATCTAAATGTTTTTCTACACAAGGGAGGTTCAGAAACTTTTTTTTTTTTTTTAATGTCATGGGTTTATCTCGGGACAATGCAGCATTGTTCCTGCATCTGTGGAAGCTCAGAAACTGGCATGCCAATTGGCTGCTGCCTTGCACTTGAAAAACTTCTGCAGTTCAGTGTGGCTACATGGGGGCAGTTACAATGCTCTCATCACAGTGGTATCTGAACACTGCGTAATCTCTAAAGTGCTTCAGGATGAATGGCTTACATAAATGTAGAATATTATTACTGTATACTCTACTTAATTGGGAGATACCGAATAGGGATAGCTGCTTTACTGGGTCTATCTCCTTGGAAACTGATGACAGTGTGTAGTAATGACTGTTAGTTAATCAAGATAGTACTGACATATGTTCTGCTTAAGAGATCTCATTTAGTTTCTGCTAAATAAAGTGCTGTTCAGCCAGGTGACCAATAGGTGTGAAATCCTACCCTCTTTTTTAAATATGTGAGTTGCCAAACAAAGACGGAGAGGCGTATTTTCCAGATGTCTTCTATTCTCTGTAGTTCCTACCTATTTAATATTTAAGATTTAAGTGAAGGTCTATCTCTAGTGTTCTGTACCCCACAGGTACTGGTGCTCTTACCTGCTTCCTGGTGAACAAGGTTTCGTGGTTTGTTCAGTGCAGAGGCTCTCCATGGAGCCAGCTGACTGCTTTTTGAGGGACCAAGAATGAGTATGGGGTACCTTCTCAAGGAAATTCTCAGTAGAGCTTATAGGACAGGCCATAAAAGTATTTCAGATGCAAATATGCTACTCATCGCAGCTGTGTAGTCTAGAGGAGTACCTCCTGATTTAGAGATGTGAGAACTAAATGTAGCCCTATTAACTTAGCTGTTCCTAGGCTATGAGAACATCAATTATGAATAGTTTGGCCCTGGATAATTAGACAACAAACATCTTGTTAACTGCTAGTAGGAATCAATTCTTTTCATGGTCTTAATTTATTGTATTTCACAGAGAAGATGAACCAGACTCTTGATTAATTTTATTCTCAAGAAGCCTTTCAAGTCATAGAATGAAATAAAATTATGACCGAGTCTAATGATGGACATTGATCAAAGTATTTTTTTCTGTCATGAAATGGAGTGTTATGAAAAGATTTCCTTCTGTTATTAGTTTAGGAAAGAAGAGTCAAGTTGAAGAACAGAACAGAAAATAAAGAGAAAGTTATAGTCTGCAGTAGGTGGAAAGAGACTCTTTCAGCTCTTCCCAGTTTGCTAGAAAATATCTTTGTCTCTCTCATCACCACCTTTCATTCCCCCCCCCCACTCCCAGCTTATGTTAAAATATTTGCTGAGGCTAAACTGCTTCAGTGTGGGTGAATTGCAACAAGATTCTCATAATTTGTGCCCAGGGACTGGAAAGAACTGTGCATTGTTATGCAAGTGGCATACGTAACAGCTAAACGGTGAAACAAAAAGGAGAAGAAAGGAAATCACTCATGGACATGCCTGAGAATTGACACAATAATTTCTCTGAAGTGATTCTGTCATATTGTGAAAATATATGCATGGACCATTTTAAAACTTTTTATTATTTACTCAATAGACCGTAACAGCTGTGAAGCTTACTGCAGTGTTTGTTCAATAGACCAGCTCTATATTTTTGTCTGTCATGTAAATATGTATTTGAGAAATTCTAAAAGGGCATATTTTACTCAGTGGACCATAGTGGCTCCTCTGGAGCCTGTTATGTTGTACAGTATTTTGTAGCATGTTGCAGTTCCAATGTTAACACGGCATACTTATTTCCATGGTGTGCTCTTTCAGTGTGTTCTAAGGACTGATTGCCTTCTAACCACTCAGGCACCTGCATGGATAGGGGGATTGCTCCAAGCAGCATTATATTGTTACAAGTTTCTGTCTCTCTCCTTAAAAATAGAGACCTGCCTTCTGGACATGAGCAGGTCAGTGAAATTAATGCTACTGTCCAGATTTTACTGGAAGAACCTATAGATAAACATGAAAAAAACACACTACTTCTAAACCCTTGATAGCCCCTCATACTTGCTTGAAATCTTAGTTTTCTGGTGTACCTGTGAATGTCTCAATGACGTTATCTTAAGCACACGGAATTTATTGTCTTTTTAAATAATGCAGACACTTGGCTTTGTGTTGCACTCATTCCTGTCAGCATCCCTGCAGAGGATCTATACGTTCTAGTGACCTGAAAAGGAAAGTGGAGCAGGAAGTTGGAGTATCCTGTGAAAGCCTGAGGTACAAGGGTTTATAACTCAAACCATAAGCATCTCTCCAGGTTGTGTGAGGGGGGAGCTCTTCTGTGACCAGCAGTCTCTCAAGACTACTCAAGGTTTCGCCTGTTTGGCTTTCCCACAGAATAACAAAACCTGAGCCATTTACCTCAGACTCTGTGACAGGATGAGGATCCTGCATTAGCTGCGAAAACACCTCCTCAGTTAAAAGTTGGACCAAAACGTCAGTTAGTGCATGTTAGCTCTATGACTGGAAATATTTTATTGTCATCTCTGCCTCTTCCCCTACTTTAGTGAAACAAAATTGATTATTGTGGGATTTTTTGGATTTCTGCCTCTTTTTGTTTTCTTAGTTCTTTCAAAGCTGCTGGCATTGGCTGAGGCATTAACACCAGTAAGAGGGGAGTTTGCATATGCAAATTTTACTCCCTTAATTAAAATCAGGAGCACTTGATTACACTGCTGAGCCCCAGAGCTGCAAATATGTAAACAAAGGTTACATGTTCAGAAAGGAAAATTGAGCCCTAAGTCATGTTTTTGTGAAAGACTTTTGTTAATTCTTAGTCTGTTGTTAACGTGAAGCCAGTGCCAAATTAAATTCCTTATTCCTAGACTCAAGTGCATGCTGTTCCAGGAGCACACTTTGCGGTTATTTTGTTTAGGTTTGGGATTGCTTTGTTTTCATTTTATATTTGCTCCTCTGGCTTGGAACCCTCTTGCGTTCTGGCTAGTAGGAAAAAAGCAATTAAGAGGCAGGTGTAGCTTGTATAATGTGATGGGGCATCTAGAAAAAGTGATTAACAGGAAAAAGAAGCCATGGATTTTCATTTGTTTCTTAGTTGTCCTCCACTGTGTGGCCTTAGTCCTTGAAAGCCAGAGAATATTGTGCTTCTGCTGCCTTCAGAAGTCATGAGGACTTGCACTGGTGGACCTGAGAATACAGTTTGGGTGAGATACTGTCTCTTGTGGTGACCACTTTTCTCAAAATGCTTGTTCCTATCCTTGCACAGTAGTCTTTATCCACCCTCAGCTATGTTGATACAACTGTCTTTGATGAATTGGATCATTCAAACAATCTGATCACAAGACAAACAAAAAACCCAGTAGACCTCTCTAGTACTGTGTGATTTCTCTAAAACAGATCATTTCAATGATCTAATTTATAGCACAGTTCCACAAACAGTGCTGACATGATTGAGAGCCCTGGCACAAGCCAGGGAAAAAAAATGGCTGGCAGAGATAAGTTGAGAGCAAGAATTTCTTAGACTAGATATGCCAATGTCATGAGCCTACTGTGCGAATGGACCCTCTCTGATAAAGTTGGTAGAGATACGTTTCAGTTTTCCTAAGTGTTTTTTAAGCATAAAACAGCGTAGCTCTGCCGAAGACTTACTGTTCTTACAAATGTCTGTCTCATTGAGCTGTCAAGTTCTCTTTTTGACCAGTCAGTTATGTCCCAGTCTAAACAAATAAGCCTAGTCCTGGAACATATATGGGAGTTAAAAGGACTCAAGTTACTTACACTGTTGTAGCTCCCACAAACCCACATCTTCCCTGGGTGTTTCCTTAAGAAGCTGGGTCTATGCTGCAAAGTAAGCATGATATTCTTTCTTGCAGTTTGGTTACACTTGCTTTGCAAGGCAAAAGTGACTGCAGAAGGCATTACTCGGTAGAGAATGGGACTGTTGGTTTAGGTAAGAAGCTCTGAGATTTTCTAAGGCTATGGTGTGATGTGCCCTGTTCACATTTTATAAAAAATATCAGAGGAATGTTTTTTCGGCGTTGATCTTTAAATTAGCAGTTAGAGGTCTTTTCCCTTGCCGTCTGAATATCTCTGGGTTTTTGCACGATATGAAAGACATGCAGCAAAATTCAGTATCTGCACTGGTGATCCCCTAGAAATGGCAGTCTGATGCCAATTTGTCATATTTCCAGTTTTTAAATTCCACTGACTCATTTCACTTAAGGATACAATTGAAGCCCACACTTCACTCTCCACACGTAGACTCTAATCAATTAGGAGTAACTAACTATAAAATAAAATTTATAAAAGAAATTGCCACAAACTTCACAGGTCCAGTGAAAGCATCACTGGCAGGACTTAAGTTCAAGGCAGATCACAGCTACCCAACTGCCTGTCAGAGTACAGCCTGGGGTGAGTTTTATTGACATTAAGAAAGTCAATTTTGAACAAAAGCCATGGAACCAAAGCATCTATTCACCAACTCCACATACTGACCCCAGCATAAATATGTGAATTGCTGTACTCTGATCTGTGACATAGACAGAGACTTCACGTCATCTGGAAAATGGATCTCTGCATTTTGTCTTAACCTTGCATGGTACTTAGTACACAGCCAAAGTAAGCCCAAACTAGATTATTAACAGAAAGCAATGCATTTCCTAAAGATGAACTAGAACCCAAACACAAAGGGCAGGTTTCTGTTATCAAGATGAAGTATCTTCTTTTGTCAGTTCCTGCACATCACATTAACATTAATGAGAGTTTGAGCCACACGCGTGTGTATCTCTCATTAACACTAATGGGCGATACATGCACATAGATCTCTGGTTAATACTGATGGGAATTACATATACGTGCAATGCTCATTAGCATTAATGAGGGTTCTCCTGTGGATATCTAATGAACATTAATGGGAGTTACACGCATGTCTATTTCCCATTAACATTAGCGGCACGTGCATCTCTCGTTAATATGGATGGGAAATACAGGAAGCCGTATCTCTCATTAATATTAGTAGGAGTGATGCATACACTGCAAGGAGAAAGCTATTCCTGCCATATCCTCAATGAGGAAAGTTTGAGCTGTTGTTAATTTTATTCTAAAGCAACTTAAGTTTGTGCTGTCTTTCGGTGAATTATCCAAAGTCTCTGTGACCTTGGCCACAAGGCACAGGTTTCCTTCCCATATGAATGAAGTTTTTCAAAAAAAGCCTAAACATCCTTTTCTTTGGTACCAGGCAGCATGTCACCTCTACAGTATTTTTTAAGCAAACATATTTCTGAATTGCTGCAATTTCAAAGAAAAGTCTGTATATGCTTTCCACAGCATAGGGGTGGCACACACCAGCTGCTGAGTTATTGCTCATAGGCACACAAAATTTATTATAAGTTCTTGTGATCATAACTCCATTTTACATCAGGTGCTAATGCAGCATTGTGTTAAACTCTGACATGATTCCTGATAAATGTAGTAGAGACTAAAGGCCATGGCTTCCTGTTGGAGTAAAAAAGGTATGAATTTACTACAGTACTGAGCTTTTTATCCTTCCAGTTACAAAGGGATTAAACTTGAGTGCCCCTTTCAAAAATGTGTTCTCACGCCTGCCGAACTGTTTCTATGGGCTTTTCTATAGGACTGTATTTTAGATCTACTTTTGATCATCTGCCATTGCTGTCACGTAGCATCAGTGCAGAGTTTGGGATTTCACATGGTGGAGCAGCCAAGGGGCCTGCTCCTGGAGAGGACTTTCCTCTCCCTTCTCCATTGGGCATTGCTGCTTGGGTGGGTGCAGGAAGAACCTGCAGCTCAGCACCAGGAGGGCACATGGTGTCCACGTGGTGTGAACAGGGATGAGCTGACAGGGCTAAGAAAAAACGTTGATCTTCCTATCAAGTTACATATATGGAGACAAGGGAAAGTGATTGCATAAAGATCTGGCCTGGAAACTGTGTGATTTGTGATCAGTTCTCACCTCCATATCCCACTGCAGAAAAATTCTTATTTTTCTATTCTTTGATACACCTACCACCTTGTACACAGGAATTATAACTTGAAATAGAATCTCTAGATGCCAATGTAACAGCTTAGCTACAGTTAATACTAACAGCCATGTCAGATATATGCTATTTAAACAGAAAGCAATATATTTAGTTTAAAAGTGTCCTTTGGTGCGATACCTCTATTGCTTTTTTCATTACTGTACAGAATTAGAATATCTGTTGTCCATGCAAATTAGTTACAAAAAACAATGTTTGCAAATAACGATGAAATGTAAAGGATATTTTTGGCAAACATCACTGTACTATATCAGATTCCCTAAGGCTGGGGAGGTATATATGCACCTTCCTGTGCCAGTAGTTCCCCTGCTGTACAAGAAGGCTTCAGCACAGGGTGCGGCAGGCTGTACCGCTGTGGCTGCTGCTCCATTTCAGGAGCCTTCTGGAGAGAGAGAGAGGGAGTGAGAGTGTGAGAGCAGTTTTAACTCCCACAAGAGCTGTGCAGACAAACCGCCTCTCGTGAGCCTTTTCCACCTGCCCTAGCTCTGCCCCTTCAGCAGCTTGCGTTAAGCACTCTTCTGTTGCGTGTTGGTTCTTCGTCATTACAGTGATATAAGAGATGCTGCGGCTGCTTTCCTTACCAACAAGTGTTTTACTGCTGCGCTCCCTGACCCCAGCGGGGTCTGTATGTACCCTGTATGTAATCTACTTCAATTTGCATGAAAATCAACAATAAATTTAGATACAGTAGGCATAAAATGCATAAGCTCTTTATAAGCACAAACATACAGATTCGGACACATGCTTGCATGAAACACACGTGTTTATTCACACTCTCATTTACCCATCCTGGAAAGTCTAATGCAGGAAAGGTGGTCCTAGTGCTAAAGGATGGCAGATGTCAGAAGACATCAAGGAAAATCACAACAATAATATTCTGTCTGACTACAGTGGCATTAAAGATTCTAATCTGTAACTACAGCTTTCACTTATAATCAGAATTCAGCTGCTAAACAACAATAATTTATCAAGTACAATATGTTCTAACTCTGCAGCTTGCAAAAGCTGCAGCCATACCTTTGTTTCAAAGAGTCACTAAATGGTGGGAATGTCAAGCTCTTCCTTAAAGTGCATCTTCCTCAATTCCCTTGAGATAGTACTGATATTTTTTTTCCTAAATGTTTTATTGTTTTTCTACTTTTCATCAGGGTGGGGTTGCCATGGCAATAAAGTAGGATGTCTTGCTGGATTTCACCTTTGCTGTCTTGCTTCATATGGTTCTCTCTCCTCAGAGCAAACATGGTGGACGCAATGCACATACAGATGTCTGATTTCAGATTTCTTTCTCGAGTGTGCTTGGCAGCTGCTCTCCAGAGACGGGCAAAGCAGCACTTCACAAGCAGCACTTCACTTCACATTCATCCTCCCACTCTCTAATGGCCACCCTCACACGTCTCCCTTGCTTTCTGAGCTCTCTTTTAAGATGGACAAAGCTTTTCATGAAAGACTTGCTTCCAGTGTAAACAGAAACTTTTGTTTAAACATTTCAATTCACTAAATGACCAAATCAGTGCTCCTTCTCTTGAAGTTAGTTGAGGTTAAATGGTGAAAGTGCCACAGTAGAAGTTGAAAACATCTGTCTGGTGTCTCAGCCATGTGCCCAGACCTAAGCCAGTTACCGGAATTAAAAGGCTGGGTTTAGGTTGTGACATTGCCAATCATGACTGTACCTCTGAACTCAATCTCTCCCTTCTCTCTCAACATTTGTTATCATCCCAATTTTCCCAGTTAAAGTTCTAGGACTTGTATAAAAAAAAAAAGAAAAAGATTCAAATGTTACATCACTCACTGAGATGAAGAGTTTTCATTTTATATATGTCTCCTGCATCTTTCCAAATAGATTATAAATCTGCTATCTATATCTGAATTTCACAGTGGTAGCATCTCAGAAATCCAGATGAAAAGGGGTAGTAAATGCAAACTTAAGTCACAATCCTTCAGTTTGAACCTTTCAGATCAGCTCTTTTCTCCTTGTGGAGTACCATTAATGGAAAGAGCTGATATTTCAGCGTACACTAATGAATAATGCACCCCATGAAAGTATCACTAATATCATCAGAATTTAAAACTCCATATCCCATTAGCTATATTTCAAAAAAGAAGTAAAAAAATACGTAACATTTTCAACATGATGTGATTTTTTTGCCTTTAGTGGCTGGATTTCTCATTACAATTCATCCAAAGTGAAATAAGGATGTAACACATGAACTCCTGCAGATTAGCCACGATGCCTTTCGTTCAATACTCTGCTTGTAACAGCCAAGCTGAGAAAACATTTCCTGATTTCCAGTTCAAGATCTTATCCTTGGCTTTCCTTCTGTCTTATTCACTAGAGTTGCATCAAGTTTCCTTCTGATTTTACTAACATTACCCTGGCAGAACATTAGTGTCATTTTACAATATCACATATATTTTTTCTGACTATGTCGGTCTCTGACTGTCAGTACCACTTTTTCTCTTGAATAGATACTACTAATAATTATGTCATGGTTTAACCCCAGCTGGCAACTAAGCACCACACAGCTGCTTGCTCACTCTCCCTCTGTGGGATGGAGGAGAGAATCAGAAGGGTAAAAGTGAGAAAAACGCGTGCGTTGAGGTAAAGACAGTTTAATAGGTATAGCAGAAGCCATGCATGTAAGCAAAGCAAAACAAGGAATTCATTTACCACTTCCCCTTGGCAGACAGATGTTCAGCCATGTCCAGGAAAGCAGGACTCCATCACGCGTCATGGTTTCTTGGGAAGACAAACACCATCATTCCAAACATCCCCCCACTTCCTCCTTCTTCCTCCAGCTTTATATGCTGAGCATGATGTCATATGCTATGGAATATCCCTGTGGTTGGTTGGGGTCAGCTGTGTCCCCTCCCAGTTTCTCATGCACCTCCATCTTACTGGCGGGTGGGGTGAAAGACAGAAAAGGCCTTGACTCTGTGTAAGCACTGCTCAGCAGTAATGAAAACATACCTGTGTTATCAACGCTGTTTACAGCACAAATCCAAAACACAGCCCCTACTACTGTGAAAAAAGTTATCTCAGCCAAAACCAGCACAAATTATATTCATACATTATCGCACCCAAGAGACATGGGCATTGTCCAGCTTTTTCATCTAGTTAATGCCTGAGAAAATTTACAATCTAGGTAGAAGACAAAAACCAACACATAGATATCAAGACAGAGGGGAAGAAGGGTGCAACGAGACTACATGACTGCATGCTAAGCAGCAATATCAGCATTACGATATCTCTTACTTTTGGTGTATTATGATACAAGAGAGATTGAAGGTGAACCTTCAGAGCTGACAGATGGTTGTGTAGCCATTCCTTCAAGAGCTCTTTCATAGGATATGGTAGCACAAAGAGCGTGAAGTTATTTGTCTGAAAATCTTGTGGTTAGCATAAGAGTTTGGCTTGCCACATGATGTGTGTAGGAAATGATTTCTTAATAAAGAAGTCACTTAGAAGATTGAACAAAGTTTTCTGTGATGTGAGAAAATTTAGTGCACATTGTTTTGCTGAACTGGAACCTCTGTTTTCAGCCTGGTGGTAAGGACCTGCAAATACAGGTTCACTGCTGCCATCGTGACAAGGACTCTCTGTACTTTACAAGGCAGACTGTTTACTGCTTCTGCCCCAAACTTCTGCTTCTGAGCATGATATGTCACAGCTACAGTGATAATCATGGTTGTAGAGGAGTCTGTACTTTGGCTTCTTCTTTCCAGGTCGCTTCTCAGGGCAGAGGCCAAGCTTCCTGCCAGTCAACAGGACCAGGCAATCCTGTGCCTTTTAAACCAGACCTCAGCCCAGCTCACTAACGCGCCAGGCACAGCTTCACCTGGTACTGGTAAGCCTTTTCTCAGAGCAGTTGTGACAGTGCCTGATTATAGTGACCTAAAAGCAGGTTCTGCACAAAAAAAAGGTGTTTCATTCTATCGCCTGAAATGTGCAGCATCTGTGTGTCCCTTGTCCTGGAAAACTAAACTACAGCTGCTGACGTGCTGCTATTTTAAGAATACACCAAACCTTAGGCAGCGTCCGAGAAGAAGAAAAACAAATGTTTTTAAAGAATTTTTATTGGGAAATTTTCAAGGTATTTTGTGTATTACCATTATCCCCAGGTTATACATGATGGGATTGGGATAAAGTACAGATGAACTTCTTCCTCAAATCAATGTGAGAGGTAAGTGATGAAATCAGGAATGGGACCCCCCACCTTGGCTTTCCATTACACATTGTAACTACCGCATAGTCCCAGATCATGTACATTTCTGGTGATTATGATTCTCACCCAGCTGTACTCTTTGCCATTTAATTCATAGAATCATAGAATGGCTTAGGCTGGAAGGGACCTTAGAGATCATCTAATCCAACCTCCCTGTCATGGGCAGGGACGCCTCTCAACTAATTCAGTGACAATATGCGCATTTGGAAAGGAAAAAAGGCCTATTTTGGGGGCAAGCCATGTATGCTGTTTATAGTCTGATAATGCATTTCATGTGAAATCTCATGGCTCTTGAAAGTGTCTTCCTGGATTTTTTCTGAGCCTGCCAAGAACACTGATAATTAACAGAAGTAGTGTTTGTGACGGAAACAAAAAGGCTGACCATATGTTTTGGTTATAGTCCTAGACCATTTCTCTAAAAGAAAAATGGAACTTCAACCTGCATTAAGAAGTATCAGAACTGAAAACACAGCTCATTACTTATGTTTACACTGAAAAAAAGCAGAATTTAACTTTTATGTTCAATTGCATTATTAGAAACATCTAATACTATTTGATTAACAAATTTTTATAGGCCCAAGGACACAGTTGGCTGAGCTGAGGTGCTGAAGCGTAGTATGGTGCAGCATTGCCTGCGTGTCAGCATGTGAGCTCTTTCTGTAGTTGATTCAAATGGGAAAACCCATGAGCCAAATATCAGCTTTGTCATGTGTATGGTAACCATGATGTCTGCAATATCATATTACAGCAGAGGTTTATTCAAGTACGGTTATATTCCCCTAACTTTCTGTAACATTAAAAAAACCAAAACAAAACCAAAAAAACAGCTGCCTTGGATTGCCTTTTTCTGGGGGAAAAAAAAAACCACAACATCTGCAGCTGAGAATGATTCCTAACTGCTGCTGAGAGAAAAAAATTCTTATAGGCTTTACTGCTGTAGAACAAAGCCAATAAAATACAGCAATGCAACTGCAATAATGGTGGGCTATGTAGAAGTGCTTAACCTGTACGCATATGAACACATTTATGAGAAATATTTTTGTAATCCTTCAAAAAGTCTTGCAGGCCAGATAGTGAAAGGTCTTAGATTCTTCATATTTAATATTTCAGTAATAGTAAGAATGGTAATGGATAATTTGTACATATAATAGCTTCTGTGTGTTAAGATAGTAAAGTTATTTACAACTTTCATTTAAACAGCGGGTTCCTTTAAGCACTATATACATGCATTATGTATTTATTTGGCAACTATGTAAACAGGAGTATTAACAGTTCTTATCTAGGGTATGGGAATGACTCTTCCTAAAATGATAAATATTCAGTCACCCTTTAATTCTCTTTCTAACCCTTCTGCTGAGATGCCCAGTTAAGTCTGTTAATTGGTAGTGGTCACTCATGACAGGAGCAGTGGTAGCCTGGGAAGCAGAGCGAGACCTGTGACCTTCTTCTTCCAGCAGCTACAAACAACTGCCTGTTTAGGAGGATAATTCCAGCTGCTTTTTGCTGGCCTGTTTTGGATCCAAATTACTATCCTAAAAGGAAAAGCCTGTGCAAGGGCCATGACAAACTTTAAATGCATTTATTTTTAGGACACTTTAGCAGAGGACAAGCAGAGATGAGTAAGACTTTGAACCCAGGAGATTGCTGCTGTTCAAACAAATGGTGAATATTTCACCTATAATTGAAGATAGGTCATGGTATCTTATTTCTTGTTGGTATTATAGTACCCGTAGGTAGTCGAGGCAGAGGACTTGTGATATTAACACAATTCATATGCTGATGAGCTAGAGTTCTTTCATGTAAGAACTGAGTTACAGTTCATCTGTGCAACTAGATGAGAACCATTTCAGTACACATTATCCTGTTATTCTTCAGCTATCTGATGTCTTTAATATTAACCACTGTCTTTTTCTGTATCTGAGTAATTCCCTGAAAAGGGATACAATATTAATAACCTTGAATTGGTTAGAAAGTTGCTGGTATATGCTTGCAAATGTTTTAATCACCTTGCCAAACATAATCAATAAGCAAACGTCTGTTGGCTGGAAAATGGTTCAGATAAATTAAGCAGAGTATCTGTATGCATTTGTACTGAAACAGTGTCAAACAGACCGGGTCTGAATACTCTTGTTTTCAGAAATTTGATGCAATGCAGATCACAACAAGCAAGAAAAAAAAACTCCTTTCTGATTAAGGAGTACTGGGAAGGGCAGGTCAGCCATCAATTTCGATGCTCATTTTAGACACATTCAATGTGAATACAACGCTAATGCAACTCTGAAGGATTTAAATTTGTTAATTTTAGAGTGGACCAAACCCACAAATTCTTGCCAACCACACTGCTCAACTTGAGAGAGTGGGACATTATTCCCACTTTTGGAAACCTAGAAGCTCTCTCTCAAAACAGAAACTAGTTTGTGTCATAACAACAGACACAGAGAGATGTCCATAAGGGCTATAACTTCAGTCAAGCATCTCAGAGGAAAATCAGACAAACTCTTTAGTGACAAAGACTCAGCGTTAATGCAAATGCCACTAGTTATAAAATAGTGAGGAGAGAAAAAAAGACATGCTATATAGGTGAAATCTCAGTAGACTGAATCAATTTTTTTCCATGAAGCATTAGCAAGGTTTTAAATAGCTGCAACCTGCATATTAAAAATGCCCATGTGTATAATACATGAATAAGGGCACCTTGGCTGAATACATTATGGATCAGAACTGTCATCTTTACCCCCTTCACAATCATACTTTTGCTTGCTTATGTGAATAGACAAGAATAGCAAGGAGCACTAATCAAAAGTTAAATTAGATGGTGAATCAATGGATTAAGAACCTATTTTTTAAAAATGAGCATCCCTCCACCTGTTCCTTTCTTTCTACCATTTTCTCAAATCAGACCATTTCTTTGCAGCTCTTTATTTAGACACAAAGCCTGGTAAATGACCATGTTTTATCCACAGACTGACTGGGGCTTTTTTGTGATTCATTCACCTGCTGCTCCAGCAAAGACGTAATCCCATCTTCATTTATATACCTAAGAGACAATTCAGACACAGGAAAGAATGTATGCTACCAAAAGGAGGCTGCTACATCTGCTGTGCTTGATATATGTGAAGCGTGGCAAAAATCTCTCTGCAGCTGTTTGTCTTTGTATTTAGGATGAGAGGATATAATACACTTGCAGGGCAGGAGTGACTCACTGAATATTTCAACAAGATATGTAGATTTTTTGCTGTGATATTCAGTAGAATATATATATATTTATTGACAAGCCGTATATTCCTGGCCTATGAGTCCATTTCAAGAAACAGACACAGAATTTTTGGATGAAAGTAGTCTGACTTTTTCCCCTTAAGTATTGATTCCCTGTGTAACCATTATTTTGTAGCGCTCTCTGTAGAAAGGTTAGCAATTCAGCTTTTTAATGATGCATTCTCCCTAATGATGGAAGGAAGGAAAAAAAAAAGTGGCATGTTTTCTAGTAGAAGTGACTCTTGTCTACAACACTGGTTTTTAGCTCTCAAGTGAGTGAGCTCCAAGTAACGAAGCTTATGAATTGCTGTTACCAGCGAGCGCTTGCTGAGAAAATGAAGTGCGTGTCTACACTTCTATTTTATTTTCTATGGAAATTAAAACCATCTTAAGCTCTGCATGTAGGCCTTTATAGATATATGAGCTGTATTTTTTTAATCTGATTTATGTCTCTGTGAGTCATTTATAGCACTTTCATATGCAGAGAGATCTTTTAGACTATTTGTGATGCTCCTTTGAGTACACTTAAGCCCTCCTTTTTTGCAGGGGCTGGGCACACAAGGAAAGAAGTTTCTTCTGGACAATGCTTTACAATGATGTTTAGAAAATGGAAATTCCCTCATATTGTAACCAGAAACAATTTCTAAGTAGGAGCAGGCTCTTGCCTGTATTTACTTCATTTCAATCATAATTAAGGAGATATGGTTTGCCCCTTCTTGTGTGACCTTGTCAAATCATGTAATCTTGGCAACTCTGAGATCTCCTGTGTCCCAGGCTTCACGCAGCGGCGGGGCGGACTGCCGCAGCCCTTCGCAGGCTGTGCTACACGTCGGTGCCAGAGCAGTAGCTGGCGGTGAGGACAGAGCAACAGAGATCATTAGCAACCCTGTGAGAAGACGCTTTGGCAATCTACATTGTATCTGGGAAACAAACATTGGTGCTGCAGGAAAAAACCAAAAGATGCAAGATCACTAAAACGGCCAAGCTACTGTGTTTGCTTAAAGAAAAAATAAAATCATCAAACAAAGTCATTGGCAGGTAAAGGACTCAGTGTTTATTTTTACCTCCAGTGGAGGCTTCACTGTCCTTTTGTTGTGCACCATCCTGCTACGCTAAGGGTATGAAATTAAATTTCCTTTCTTCTCCAGGACCATTTGCAAGCTACTCCCACATCAACACACACTTCTTACTTGAAAACAGCTGCCAATTGTGAAGATAAGAAAACAAAGTGATCAATTCCTGTTTAAAATTATCAGATAAAGTTAGCAAAAACATTTTGTTTCTGGCTGCCTTTTCAAACCCCCTGCTGGGATAAAAGGGGGATGTGTGAAGAAATCTGAAATCTCCAAGATGCTGCCGTTTTGTGGGAAGGTTGGAATGGTCTTTTCAGGGCTTTCTCTTATCTTGATAATTTTTAGAAATATAGATTAGAAAAGACCAAAGAAAGTGATGAGACACCCTAAAAGGAAAGCATGAAACATATTAAATAATGTGTGACTTCATTCTTGCCTGAAGGCATGTCGAATTCATAAGAGAGTCCCCCAGGATATTTCTCAGTGTGGTGTTACACAGCCTGCTTCCCGGGCAGGTCATTACTGCCTATCATGCTGAGATCCTGTACATGGCACACTGGTGGCTGCTTTACCTGCCTCGGTCTCAGTGCAAGCCCTATAAACATAAGTCAAGGACTCTGTCTTTGGAATCCCAGAAGTCCAGGCAGACTCAGAAGACAACAGGTGATTGATTTGCACTACATGACACAGGTGTTGGAAGAAGTTTTCCTTGAATTCCAAAGGCTTATGGGCAGGGCTCCTTGTAAACCTAAGCGTATAACATGACGGCTGGGTGGGGTTGGCTTAGTGAAGTACTCCTTACTGACTTCATGTAAGGTCCATGTGACTCTGAGTCACTGAAAGAAATTCATTTAAAAAGGTGAGAGAGCAGAACAGCAAATACAGAATAGGAGAGCTAAATGTAAAATACGTAATAGAGACACATTAGGATGGACGAAACTGCGTGGAAAAAATACTTCAATAGTGGGATATGGTGAAGGCACACTTCACAGCAGAAAAACTGCCTTGCTGTGGTACGTGGTGTTTCACAGATGAGAAAATCTGTGACTGCTATGAGAGTTTTGCATGGCTGTTTTGAAACTTAGGCTGACTCCTCCAGACTCCTGGGAGGTGTCAGTGGCACTGATGACCCTAAAGAGGGAAGAACTGCCCCCAGGCCATCTTCCTCTGGCAAGAAATTATCGTCTGACCCTGGCCCACATTCTGCCCAGTCAAGTAGCAAAACAGTAACAGAGCAAAAACCACGAGTACTTGGAGACTGGGTCGATTTTGGATGATCTGAGCCCTTTATCAACTTTAGACCTCTGAAAGTTTGCATTGCTTGTGCAAACTGTTAGTGAATAAAAGCTTTTAATAGTGGCTGATGCTTATACAGATTTTGAGAGCAAGCCGGTCAGATGACCTGTTTGAAAACTAGTGCAGCTGTGAAAGTTTTAGGGATACATGGATAACGGGAATATAGTTTTACTTCTCTCCAGTAAATAGGCAGCTTTCTGGAAGCAGGCAAAATTATAAGGCTTTGGGGTATGCTGGTTATTTAGCTCTGTTTGCATTTAGATTCAGATCTTGAAAAACAAGTCTTCTGGCAGTATTAGTACCCTCCTTAAACTAAAATACTAGTAATTTAGCTAGTAATAATAACAGATACACTCTCAGGGCGTGGCCATACAATGAAGAAAGAAAAAAAGAAGCACAATTTTTATGCTAGATTAACAGAATTTGACTTGTGGCCCGTTAAAGTACTTCTTCAAATCCACTGTGGTCTTCCTGTAACTTTTCTGACCCATTGGATGAATGAATCATTGAATTTTGAAATATGGTAATAAAAAATAATCTAGTTAGCATTAGAGTAGGAGTGTTACCTGTGATCTTACTGTTCTTATTTTAAATCTGAATGAACTTTCTTGTTATAGTGGAATAGAAAAATGTGTAAATCAATAAACGGTTCTTCAGCATTAGCTAGCAAAACTGAGGAAGTGCAGCTGGGGGTAAAAACTAGCCAGAGGCTGCCTTATAATTGTAACTAATTTACTTTGTGAAATCTTCACCTCTGTACTTTTCTTTCTTCCTTTCTTTTTTCTTTCTCAGAAATAGCCTCAGTCAGTTTATTGATTTGTTTTTAGCCTAGATTTTTAAATTGTAAAAGTAGTTGTGACTCCTGGTTTGACCAGATGCCATCACCTTAACAGCACTTGTAGGCTTGAATCACAGCTACCTGCTATGTGTGGAAAAGTCTTTAGGTTACAAAGGCCCTGTGAGATCATTAGATGGAATATTAGAAGCCAAGGCTATCTTACTGCGCTTATTTGCAACACAAAAGTAATATTAGTGGCTTTATGTGAGCTTTAATGATAATTTCTTGTTTGAGCACTAGTGGTTTTAAGCTGACAACATGATAATATGATGAATAGAAGATAGGATGTGGAGGGCAATTATTTATCAGTGTGGATTAAGGAACAAGTGAAGAGGTCAATGCACTTATTATATGATGACACGGCTAATCAATGCATGCTCATTCTCTATTTGATCTGCATTACTGAGTTAAACTCTGCTTCTTTGTGGGTACGGAGGGCTCCTTTGCATTGCAGCCAGTCTGTTTTTCTACAGAAAGGCAGGAAGTGGTGCACAGCTGCATGAGGTTACATGGCCAGTGGACGGCACAAAGCTAAATTTCTTCACTTGCTTACATGGTAGTAATGTAATGGAAGTAAAAAAATGAATAATTCTAGAATAGAGATGAATTTAATGCTACACAGACAAAACGTAACCAGGCAAGTAAACGTGCAGTCATGTTGTGTCATGGCAAGGAACGAGGCTTCTCAGCCTCAGTTTCCCCATCTATAAAGGGAGTTGGTCCACAAAGTTTCTTGACATGTAGAAACTTTTAAAAACCGCCCTGTAAATCGTGCAAATTTTCTTTTCGGAGGCTATTCCTAATTAAAGATGGTTCCTATTTAGGACACTTTTCTTTATGCCCGTTTGTTTTTGTAACATCCCATTATTTCTAATTTCTACATTCCATTATTCTCTCAGCCCATTCACCTATGTTCCTCTCCCAACGTGGTGATAGTTACCATACCACTGTACAGCGTGGTATACCGTACCATACCACCCATATGTTGTTATGTTACGTAATTCTCATAAATGTTCCTCATCAGTCAAATTGTTCTGGTGCTTAAATATTAGCATTGCTTTCTTTTCGCCCCTAAACTCACCATCTATCATTGCCTTCATTTCTAGCCTGTCAACCAATTTTAAATCCATGAAACAGTGCTAATTTCCAACCTCACTGAGATTAATTTTGCAAGTATGGTTTCTGAGGTATTGCAACTGATGTCTACTGATGCTGCATACAAGATCAAAAATTGCTCTTTGTTACAAATTTGTGACCCTCATCGTAGTCACCCTGTGTTTCAGCACGTATGTCTAGGATCATAATTTCACTCATTGCTGTTTATTGCTCATGTTTCTGTTGTCAGCTGCTTACTTTCCTTTAAAAAAAAACCCTTCACTTTCATTATTTTCCTAGGGATTGTAATGTGATTTACCAGATGATAATTTCCACAATTACTCTTTATTCATCTTCTAAAGTTCAGTGCCATCCAGCCATCTGGTGTCTCATTAGTTCTGCAAAAGCCCTAGCCTACAAAGAAAAAAAAATTACTCACATGGCTAATTTTAAGTATGTGAATCCTAATGATGCAAAGGAGACTGCTCATATTTTTTGAGCCAGACGTACAGATAACTCTTGCAGGACCAGGCCATAAAATACTTTCAAAAGCTTTCTTTGGTTAATTGCATGAAGTAATTAGCATGAACACTGCAATGTACTTCGTGCAAAAGTGCTAATAGGTCTCTATTAAGGTTTTCCATGTATTTCTTTACCAGCTTTTTACCAATCACCTAAGCATTAGATTTTTGACAATATGAAGAGCAGCGTAACTCAGGGTTAATCTGAGGCTTGTTGCTTTCAGGAGATTTGGAATCATATGCAAAGTCCCCATCATTTCTTAATTAGCCATTTTGTTTTCTCTCTCCCTCATGGTGCTAGAGACCCACATACCAGCACAGTCAGTTTAGAATCACTGTGATCAATTTTTTGGTCGTCTCCTTTAAACAGCAGATTTTCTGTCTCAAATGACTTGACTTCACCAACATACGTATAAAAACCCATCTTATTTGTCTTGCATTCTGCAACCAGAATTCACTTTTTTCTGTCTAAAAAGATGTTGCTGCAACAGAGCAGCTCTTTTCCATGCCCCCTTTCCTGACTATATCTGAGAAACACCTTTCAATTTGTTAACACACTGCTCAGTAAAAACATCTACCCTATGCCGGTTTCAGAGTGCCATTATTAAGGTGTGAACCATTTTGTGAAAGGCAGTTTGTTATTGCTATATATTATAAATATCCTCCAAACGCCCACTCTTTGAACTTGTGACTCATCAGTCTGGCATCTCAAATTCCCTTCTGCTAATTACAAAATACTGATCTTGCTCATTACCACCATAACAATAACACCTAGTTAGGAAGAGAATACTGCTTGTCCTGGCAAACTGGGATGCCTCATGTTTCATTGCTTTCTGCCACTTAGCTTATTAAATCCGTTTGCACACAGCCAGTTTTCCACATGCCTCTGCAAAATCCTGAATGTTCTTTTGTAGGCTCCTGAATTTAGACTGCATGATGTGGAATATGCAGGATGAATGTCTCTTGCTGTCGTTGACTTATGGAGCCTGCCCCAGCTCAGAAGTGCATTTAGTTGTGTGTTTTGTTAAGTGATATAGGAAATTATGTATTTGTATGTCCTTAAGTATGGATCAGTGAAACAAAGAGAAATCAGGTATGTTTTGTCAGAACCTGTAGTAAGCCTGCAAGTGGATTTCCTGAAACCCAGCAAATATCTTAGCCACAACACTGTTTCTTCTGAAAAACTAAAGCCTCTAAGCCCGTTGTTAACTGCTAGAAAATGTTAATCAGAAAAGGTAGAGGCAAATTCACTTACCTACCTCTAACTGATTTGAGGCAGTGGGGAGTAGTTCAGGGTTACTTTAGCTGCTTTTATATTATTTATTTGTTACGTGCATTTTGGTACAAGAACTGGCACTTCACCAGCTCGGGAGAGAGGAACATCCCATAAACAACCCACCCAAAAGAAACAGAGGATCTGGCCAAACTCTGGAGTTAGAACTACGTATCAACATAAAAAATTAACAACTACTGCTTCCCCTAGAACAAAACCAAACCACAACACATCCCCAGTGTGCTCTTTCAAGTGAAGAGATTTAAATTTGCATATTAGTCTTATTTAATCACAGTCCAGATGAGAAATTATTAAAGATAAGCAAGTGTTTGGTCTAAATACCAATATTAAATCCACTCTGCAGAGTTGGAAGTTTACATAGCTGACTGGCGGTGAAATAAACTCTAGAATGAACAGTTTCCACAGGTCAGGAAAAAATTTTACATGTAAACATCCTGACAAAAAAAGAAAGCCACTATTAGACAGTTTCTAGATTAAAAGCATTTTGAATTCATTTCAGGCTTAGCTTGACAGTCCTGATGGATCAGCATGCTCTCTGGGATAAGAAAACAACATCTCTGGAAAAAAGAGACTTCGGTGGAGCCAAGTCAGTTCAGGATCATTTAATTCAAAATCTCCACGTAATTTCCTTTTATTTAAACCATTATTAAGAAATATCCTTCAGCTTATGACATGTGAAGCATAAGCTTCCTTTCGTATTAACTTTGACACATACAAATCACTTGGGGGATTATATTAATTTAAGTGATAGTACCTGTTAGTGAGCATTTGATTGCCCTCAGTGCAGATGGATTTACTCTTGTTATTGATTTGTTGGCAAATATATTGGGTGGAAATCCCCTGGTATTGCTGGTAGCTGCCGATTCCAAATTTTATTGGATTTGTAAGCAATTTTCCTCTGTGTTTAAACTTGTGATCGCTTTATAAAAGAAGAGCCCAAGAGTAAGATGAAAAACAAATGCTTGTTTTTGTTTTGCTGAAAAGGAAACCTGCCTTGTTTTACTTTGTTCCCAGTTGTTGATTGCATTAGTCTGGCTTTTGTCATGGTTACTCTTTGGACAGGCAGCTAACTGAGAATACAGGAGCCAGCAAGAAATAAGCCATTACCTCTAATGGGCAGAGGGTCATCAGGGCAAATTTTGTCTCCTGCAGAGGATAAAAATCAAGCCCATCCGTTCTTTAGTTGCCATAAATAAGTGTATGGGCCAATGTGGCTTCTTTTATAGCACTGTTTGTCTCTGAAATAATTTTTTCTCAATCCTTTAAGTAGGAGCTGATGAAAGCCAAGAATAAGCCAGATCCAATCCTTGCCATCCCAACTAGTGAGGCCACGGCTGTGGGCTTCCAGGCAGCTTCTCCCCACTCACACACCCCATGGCAGGCAGGCCCTGGGACGGATGGGGAATGCAGAGGGCTGCCCCTTGCCTGCAGGCAGGACACAGCCAGGCTGCAGGTCCAGGCATCCCTGGGAGTGTGTGGCGATGACAGGGAGCATCCAGCTTCCCCATTCCTGTGCTGTGCCTTGTTCTATGCTCCAACAATCAATATATTCTTAGTCCTTATTATCAGGTCCCCCAGAAAGGTAAATTGATTTATCTTTATCTATTTGCTAAGGTGCAATTCCTCTGCTCCTACACTCTGAAATTTCTGGTAGAATAATACAGAAGCATCACAAATAATCAATGCAGAATTGGGCCTCTAGGATACAAAATGTCTTCTCTTTAGCTTTTAGCTTTTTTTAAAGACTGATTCATAAAACTTGATCAGAATTAAGAACAACAACAAAAAAGGGGGTTTAATTAAACCCATATTGGGAAACGTCTAAAGAAATAAAGTGTTTCATTATGTTCCCTTATTATATTCTACAATATTCATCCAATTAAGGTTAGCACTCAAGTTATTTTTAAGATGGGGCATGAATAAGATAACCTAAGATATCATATGATTGCTCCAGCTGAGACATAATACTTGAAAGTAATTTTTTCCAATAAAAATAACAGTGAACAGTGCTATTAATTCATGATAATGATGCTACTGGGAGAAGTATATGACTGCCACTGCTGAATAATCAACAAAAGTAAATTAGCTTTAAGCGATAGAATGTGTGTGTATGTCTGTTTGTGAGTGTGAATGACCTTGAGAATAAAGAATTGAGAAAAGCAAATTAAATACTGTTTTAAGCATCGTAAGAATGTTTTTTAAAATGATGCATTTTGAAACTTAGTCCATGTGAATTCAAGACTCTGCAATGCAAAATTGGCATTCTCTTCTTAGATATTTTAACTAAAATGCACAAATGTATGCTTGTACCTGAAACCTTTCCAAATTTCGTCTTTATCACATGAAGAAATATGGTTCCTGGCACATTTCATTTTTAATTGTAACTCAACAAAATCAGAAGCAAACCATTAAATTTAATAAATCTGCAGTTTCTCATCCTTTGTCTCTCGGTTCTCACTGTCTCTTTCAAGTGGGCTCTATTTAAAAAGAAAGCATTTATCTCCATTGTAGACGCTTTTGGTCAGCCTTTTTGAACAGATTTAAAACATTCAATTTCTTAAATCAGGAAATTCTTTTTTAGTTGTATTTATCTATTAATTTGATTTTTTTTTTTCTTTCTTTTCTACTCTTCCTGCCTCTCAGATGGTATGTATTTTCCTAAAATTACCTACTTCCCACTTCCAGTACATTTTTGCTATTTAATCAAGTGTGCATAATTTCCACTTTCACCTGTTCAGACTGAATGTGTTAGTTCAAACCTCTCTTTTCACCTTTGAAAAAAAAAAAAAAATCCTTTTTTTTTGCAGTCCATTTCTTACATTTTTTCATGCATACGTACATACTTCACTCACCTCCACTTACTCAATGCTTCTCTGCATTTTTTCAGATTGCTTTCCTCACAGTCCTTTGTGTTGCTTCCACTTTCAGTCCACCAGTGTATTCAACACCAAGTGATCTTAACTGGTGAATTCATCATTCATTTCAAACTGCTACAGTACATGAGAATTCAAATGTTGTATCTAATGATGCAAGCAGGATTTTCATGTGCTTTCCACACAGCAGAAATAATAGATGAATGAAAATCTCTGCCACGCAAATTCTTTCTTGGAATGGCATATGAGTTTGTGACCTAGTTACTAAGTAGAGGTGATCACCACAGTATTGATGATATATGTGGTTCTGAAGCTATGGTAATTAAGGAGCATAATGCTTTGGACATACAGTCAAAATTTCAGGGACTGCTTAAAATTGGTGGATCTTTCTATTTTTTTTTTAAATTTCTTGACAGTACTACATATTGCCATCTTAAAAAAAAAATCTTCAGAGTGCTTTACTTACGTTTGTCAGGATCTCTACTTAATTAATTTTAATTGCCTCTATCTGTCAAAAGTCAGAGCAAAAAAGGTAAGAGAGCTCTGTGGGCACTCGTCTAAAGGGACAGTTAAATATTAAGCGGAAAACAATCCATTTCTGAAGATATATTTGTCTTTGACTTTGCTATCCCCATCTTCAGTTTAAAATTAATGTCATTTTACTAGGAGGGTGATTTACGCATGAGAACAACTTTGCATATTTTTGTATGTTGATCTGATAATAGCTAGACTTCCCTGAAAAGGTAGACACCCAGAAAAATCCATCTACGTAGTAAGTTATTTATGAAAAGTTGGAAGAGGAAGTTCCTTTACTTTTCCTGGTAATGAGCAGATAATTCATGCTCAACAACTTCTTTGATTTATTTAACCTGTTAGTGCTCAAGAAATATTCATAAGGAGATAGAGATTTTTCTCAGATTTATTCAATATCTGAATGTATTCTCCGAATGTTTTTTAATTTTTTTTTCCTCTTCAGTGTGATCTCTAGTTCATGTTGTTTTGTTTAGCTGTGAGCTGCCAAACAGTGCTGTGGGGTTTTTTCGCACCCACTTGCTCATTAGGTGATCATCCAGAAATTTCAGATTATAGCACTGAAATGGACTTTTGGCAAAAGTATCAGGAAAGGCATCAGTCGGCTGTCAGTTAGAAACAAGGGCAGAAGGGCTGCAAACTTCGGCTAAAGAAAATTCATTTCCAAATACTTGAGAACAATTATATCATTGGCCACCTTGTTCTAATCTTACCCAATTATACCACACATTAGCATAAGCCTTAAGCTATTTGCATACTATGTTCGACACTAAATGTTGTTTGTGAAAACAAATGCTCAGGTTTCAGCTCTGTAAACAAATGAGGGCTATCCAGAAATATTTTGTCCTGTCTTCATAAAGAAAGAGTAGATAAGAAAAGATGACTATATCGGTATAGCGCTCTGTGCAGTGGGAGTCTGCAGGCAGTATGGTGTTGAACTGCGCCAACAGATTTCTAGGGCACTTCACACTAAAGTGAGAAGAAGAATGGACGCTTGATACACATATATTGTCTGCAAAAATCTAAGGAGCATTTTTGCTGGTGATCTTTATAATCTTCCAGTTAAAGAGAAGAGTCTGGTTCAGGACAACATAGAAATAACTGCTAATGGCCGATTGGGGTGAATGAGAAGGAAAGGCATGCACATGTGTCATCTTCTCAGTCTCACCAGGGGGTCACAGTAACACTTTGCATTTAGCAAATCAAAGGCAGAAGTTTTTTAATCTAAGGAAATGCCCTGATGGGAAATTTTTGACATTTAGATCTTGTGGTCTTCTTTTTTCCATACCTGTTGCAACGTAGCTTGTTGCAACCTAGCTTTTTGCATGTTGCCAGATTTTGCAATGCTTGCAATAATGGGAAACATTCAGTCTTTTCGTAGCATATGCATGGGAGTTAGATGGAGTATGATACTATCTATCATCAAACTATCCTTCCCAGAGAGACCTGTGTGTAATGCCTCTCAGAAAAAAAAAAAAAAAACAAACAAAACCAAACCAAACCAAACAAAAGAAACCTACAGCAAATTGGTTATCATGGGACCATGTTAATCGCTGACTGTGTAGGGGATGGAATTTGTTCTGTTTGTCTGGCTACTGAGGGTTGGCAGGGGAGAGGAAGGGAGTTTGTTTATTTTTCAGTTTTGCATTTGCTTTTGTGTTAAAGACGAAACGATCTGGGTTCAATTGCCTGTGTCTTGAGCTGTTAAAACCGTCTTGCCAGAGCAGAATAGTGTTCCAGACTTTGGCAAAAACCTTGGAAAATACCTCTAGGTTTTACAAATTGCACCTTTGCTCAAGTTTGAGACAATGATACATATCTTGTAATGGTCCTCAACTCAGAACTGCATTTCATCAATACTGGATTGTCTAAATAGTCAACTAATAGTCGACTATTGTCTAATAGCGACTAAATAGTCGCTGTCACTCTTGAGTGACATACGTACTTATATGCCTTTAATAACTGATTTGGTGATCTTTTTAACAATCCTATAGAATAGAATAGAAGAAGACTATTTCAGTTGGAAGGGACCTACAACAATCATCTAGTTCAACTTCCTGACCACTTCAGGGCTGACCAAGTTAAAGCATGTTGTTAAGGGCATTGTCTAAATATCTCTTAAACACTGACAGGCTCAGGGCTTCGACCACCTCTGTAGGAAGCCTGTTCCAGTGTTTGACCTTCCTCTAAGTAATGAAATGTTGCCTAATCTCAAGTCTGAACCTCCCCTGGCACAGCTTTCCCATGTGTTCTATCACTTGATACGAGGGAGAAGACATCAACATCTCCCTCTCCACTTCCCCTCCTCAGGAATCTTTAGAGAGTTATGAGGTTGTCTCCTCAGCCTCCTTTTCTCCAAACTAGACAAACCCAAAGTTCTCAACCGCTCCTTGTAGGACGTTTCTTCCAGCCCTTTAACCAGCTTTGTTGCCCTCCTCTGGACACATTCAAGGACCTTCACATCCTTTTTCAATTGTGGAGCCCAGAACTGCACACAGTACTCAAGGTAAGGCCATACTAATGCTGAATGCTCGGAATAATCACCTCTTTAGACCAGGTGGTTATACTGGCTAAACTGCACCCCAAGATGCGGTTTGCCCTCCTGGCTGCCAGGGCAAACTGCTGACTCCTATTGAGCCTGCTGTTAGCCAGCACCTCCAGATCCCCTCCCGCAGGGCTGCTCTCCAGCCACTCCTCTCCCAGATTATACTTGTGCGTGGCATTACTCCATCCTAGGTACACGTTCCAGCATTTGGATTTGTTAAATTTCAACTCATTAATCATAGTCCAATGCTCCAATCTGTCTAGATCCCTCTGCAAGGCCTCTTGTCCCTCAAGAGAGTCAACAACACCTCCTAGTTTGGTATAATCAGCAAACTTGCTAACAGTGCATTCAACTCCTGCATCCAGATTGTTGATGAAGATATTGAACTGGCCCTAGGAGAATCCTGAGGAACACTGCTGGTGACTAGTTGCCACCCAGATGTAGCCCCATTAGCTACAACCCTTTGAGCTCTGCGCTTCAGCCAATTCTTCACTCAGAGAACCATCAACCCACTCATCCCACAGCTGGACAACTTGTCCAGAAGGATACTGTGAGGGACAGTATCAAAAGCCTTACTAAAATCCAGAAAAACTACATCTACCGCCTTCCCTTCATCCACTACGTAGATGACCCTATCATAGAAGGATGGCAAATTAATTGAACAGGAATTTCTCCTTGCGAACCCATGTTAACTGTGCCTGATGGTTGCATTATTCTTTCAGTAGTACTCAGCATAATCTTCTCTATAATTTTTCCAGGAACTGAAGATAGAGCATTTACATGAATGACAGCAGCTCTTCTTAAGCTACTCTGCCATCCTCCTTCTTTTCCACTTTGCATCCTTAACTATGGCCGTGTGCCTTCCTCCTGTGGGAAAGCACATTCAGAATAGAAAGGGATTGTGACTTTGCTTAATTCGTGTCTTATTTGCAGGCTTTGTCAGCGTCTCAAAACCTTCTTAATTTGATCTGTTAAGACTCTGGTTAGAGGAAAAGTTACCCTGTGTCTAGCTGTTAGTGTGCTTAGCTCCATATGCTAGGCAGAATGACAAATTCTGGCTTCCACGGCTGTGAAGGGCGGGGCAGCGATTACTCAACAGGGTCGATGTCTTTCAGAGTGCACCTTGCTTCACGCAGAGTGTGTGTATGCGCGTGTGAGAGCACGAACACACATGTATGTGTGGGAAACAATCAGTCACAGAGGAACTACCAGGGCTTTCCAAGCTTTATGTGTAAGTGATGTTTCTATTCAGATATTAAGGCCTTAAAGCTTTATCACTGGTTGGAATGTTGGGTTTTTTTAAAATGCACTGTCAACTTGAGAGGTAGTAGAAGTGGTAATGTACTTGGGGTCCGTTATTTCTCTGCTTCGTTTTTTATGGCACCTTGTGAGATAAAATATTTGAAGAAATTTCATACAGGGTAAGAAGCTTAGGCTCTAAGGTTCTTGAAAGGTTGGCTGAACAAAAGTCCTTTATGAGTTTTTAACCAAAGCATATTGATGTTGACAGTTGCATAGTAACAAAAAGGAATTGTAGGGTATTTGGCTGTGTCCCAGGAAGATCCCTGGCTGAAGCAGTGACTCACAGACTTTCGATGGATTGCTGGTACGATGGAAATATGTGTCAAAGTGTGAGTCAGACATCGAGCTCTGAAAACCTACACAGCTGAAAAAAAATTAATGTTTTCCCTAAATTCAAGCCACCATGTAGTTTTAACAATAGTTTGCAACTTGCTGGATAAATCTAGATATGAAAACACAGATTTGGGGTATCAGCTTTGCACTCAAAGTGTTCTAGGTATTATAGGTTTGCCTGAATCCTGTCTGGCCCATGAACTGGACAAAATTTTCCCCACTCCTGCCATCATGCATCGTATATTGCTTGCTGGAAAAATAGCACTGGCTAACTTTTTATATTTTAATCGACAAATTGTACATGTGAATCCATGCACTGAGCTGCAAGAACAATTCTAAATTGTAAAGCAAAAGCTTGCTTTCCTATGTTCCTATAAATTGTCTTTTTTACCTATGAAACAGCACATGAAGTCAAAAATTCATTCACAAAAATGAGTTTTTTACTAAAAAGCTTCAGAATCTTTAAACAAATGACCCTTGATTACATATTTATCTAACGTGAGGTTTTTTAATACAAACTGACTTCAGTGGGTTTGCACTTTGGTCTTGTCTATTGAAATAAAAGTATACTGCAGAAAAAAATTGGAAGAAGAAGGTATTAATAATGGATGTTTTTATTATTCTAATTAAGTTTCAATATCATTTTAATTGGGCAAGTACTTACATGAGACTGAAAGGGATTTTATACAGAGATACGCTACATAGTTGTTTTGCATGCTCATTTGGAGTTCCAAGTGAAACTTTTCAGGACCTGGGCTGAGGTAGTCTTCCTAAGCAAATAAAACTGTAATAGTGATCTAACATATGCCTTCAACCATCTGTGCTTTGCTGGCTTATAAAATTTCTATGAGTTTGTTTGATGATGTAAGTAGCATTTTTTCATGCTTTCTATGCATGAAAATACAAACAAATGCAGGGATATTACACTGACATTCCATAAATAATCTTGTCAGTAACCTGTTTTTTGTAGGCACTCCATATCCTGTCCACTACTAATAAACCAATAGGCTCAAGCCTTAGAAAAAAAAAAGAGTAATAGAAAACCTTCTCTCTTATTCATATGCATTGCCGTTTCCTCACCTTTCTTCTGTTAAAGCCAATATTATCAATAAACGTGCTGTAAGTCTGATGTTTAACAAAAGTTAGAAAGAGCTTGGAGAGTTCATCTGACATAGAAAAGGAACAAATTAATATTGTGATTAACGTGAATTTCTAGAACTAAAACTTCCTCCTGATTGAAGATAGCATGTTTCTTTTACAGAAAGAAGAGTAAGAGGGCTCTAATATTAAATCTCTTTGATGCTTTAAAACATGCTAAACATATTTCCTTTAGTGTAGATATGAAGTGTGAAATTTTGGTTTTATTAAATTGAGTGGTAAAATCGCCGTAGCAGATTTCTCTATTTCCATAAGTTTCTAGCTCGGTCATTAAGATTGAGCTTAAAAAGTGTCCATGCTCTTGAGAACCTTTCTGCTAAATGTAAGCTTCCATTCTTCTGATTTAGAAATTCAGCTGAATACATATAAACACAAAAGTAACCCCTAGAGAGCTCTGTCTGAAGTGTTCTCTGGACTATGCATTTTACAAATGTGCATTAAACTTCTGAAGCTGGCATATCTTTCTAGGGTTGTTCAGTGTAAGTATTGGGTGCTCAAAGAGCTGGGAAATCTGCTCACTTACTCATCTGTCTTTTTTGGTCAGTATTTCAGTAAAATGTTGAGAAATTACATTTACAGTGCCATATTTTCTTTTATAAAATTTGAATGTTTGCTTACTAGATCACTTGCCATGCAAAGATGTTGAATTTACTAGATAATTGTCTATTGACGTAATAATAGGCATGACAAAAATCAGACAATTTCTGCCTTCATCAAGTGTGCTGATGTTAAAGCTTTGACTGAACCTCTTTTTGCCTACTTTTAAGTCTCCTTTACAGGGTTTGAAAATTCACCTCTTCTATTGTTGGTTTCCTAGTTTTCTGAAAAGGAAGGTAAGAAAACCAGACAAAACTATACAAACATAAGGGCAAACGAGAGGCAAAATTGTAGTGAAGTCCCTACAGCAATTTAACTTACCCCTAGAATGAATTTAGTTCAGGTAACGTGGGAGAAGATGGGAGGGTGAGTGAGAGGAATAAAAGCTGAGAACTGTTCTCCTGTATATGTTTTATTTATAAAGGTTGAAGTCAGATGTGCTATCCAGAGGTTGCTGAATAATTGACCACGTCTTCCTGCTCATTATCAATTACTCTTCCTCTTTCTAGTTCTAGCAGTTTTATATCATTCTGATTTTACCAGGCAAAAAAACAAAATACTACTGTTAAAAGTTTTTAAAACACTCTGGAGTAGAAGGGCATAGACTGAAGAGATATTCCAAATATTGCAATGCCAGCAAATTTAAACAGAGAGTGATATTAACAGGGCATCTGATGGGGATTGTTGAATTTGGAGTGGAATGGTGACTCCACACTTATGTTGAATGCAGTCAGAACAGCACATTTGACTGAAGTCTTGTACACAGCATTGCCTTTCTTTTGCTAGGAAAACTTTCAAAAATTCAATCATTTTTGAGAAGCATAAAATAGATTTGAGTACCAGGGGAAAGAGTGTGAAGCCTTGCAGAGCTTTTGCAGTCTCATAGAAAAGACGAAAAAAGAGTCTACAAGAGAGATCTAGAGATGTAGATGAGATCAGCCGGGTTTTGCTAAAATGATTGGGGTAAACAAATCTACAGAAACATGCTCAGAAACCATCTTTTAGCAGATAATATTTCAGCTGTAAACCATTTACTATGAATAGTCAGATTCTTGTTGCTGATTGTTTTCTCCAAAAGCTTTCAGTGTCTTAGCAGTATTGGTTTTGGTCTTATCTGTATAGGAAGTTACTGCAAGGTAAACATAAAGATATCCTACTATAGTACTGTGGGCTTTTCTGCATTAATTCCTTTATAGGCCACCTGTGGGCAAAAAGCACAAGGTAACTAATGCCACTTTCAATAATAGCCTATGAGGAGCAGCTGTTACGTGTTGAAAGCACATAACAGCCTTCTTCCATACCCTGATGCTCACACCTGTATTATTTTGTGTAACTTAGACCAGTGGCCCTAGCATTATTGTGATTCTCTGTTGGTGCTATGAAGCAGCAAATAGTGATGTATTTTAGTAACTGGGCCCCTCTACCAACACCACTACAACAGAAACCTCAATTTAGATATTAAGTGGCTTGATTCTTATTTTCTCTGTGCTACATTATCCGTTCTTTACATTTTCTCATCCTGCTCACTGTAGGGTAGTCGGAGCAGATTATGGGATGTGTCATGGTTCCCTGAAGTACTCTTTGCAAAAGACAATTCTTCCCAAAATGACACTACAACTTTAGGCAATGGGTACATTCTGAAATCATTACCAGATATATGCCTTGCTGAAAACCTTTGGATATTGATTTTTCAAATATGCCAAAGCTTAAAGCTTTTATCTCCTCGAGTGTCTTTGAGTTCCATGTCACCTGAAAAGTATGCACATAAAGGAACATGCACAAATATAAACACACACACATCCATTTTTCAGACAGTGTGTTGGGACCTTCGGAGGATGAAAGACACTCAAAAGCAAGGACAATTTCCCTATTCTGGTCTCCCTCTACTCTGCCTTGTTTTCCTCTTCAAGGTCAAGCGTCTTCTGCCACCTCTCAAAACAAAGACAAAATAAAACCCATGCATCTTGCCTCTATGGCAGCACTGTTGCTCTTTAATAGTAAATCAAAATGGTAACAAAAAAGTTTGTTGATACAGTAAGGATTCTTTAACCTGAAAACATGGTGAAGGAATGATCTGGATTATATTTAAAACAGGATAAAGAAATGTAAAGGCTAGAAACCTTTATTCTTAGAGGCATAAATCAGCTACTTGTTTTACTTAACTAAGCAGTTCCTCACATCTAAAGAAGTTATCCCATAATTTTCCCTTACATTCTTTTCTTGCACTTTCTATAGAAGCTGTTCACTTTCAAAGACAGAATATTGGACAAGATATGTGGTGCTTCTGCTCTGGCACAGCAGACCCAGTACTCAAATTCAAAGTGACTTACGGCACAGCTGTTGTCCTTCGGTCCTGGAGCCTGTTCCCTCTGTCATCCTCTGGTAAGGTATGGCAGAGTGACAAGTCACCTAGATGTATTTAATGTGAAATGAAATATGTTGCTTTTTGTTGCTTCTGTTTATTAATTTTTTATTTTAATGGCATGTCATCGTAAAATATGTACTTGAAAATACTTTTGAACTAGGGAGCATATTAGTCTACAGGTCACTTTGTTATTTATTTATGCTTTCTTCTCACACTGTCATGCTACCAAAATTGCAGCAAAGAGATTCTGATTTTTAGGAGAGCTAGGTAATGTCGCAGTTCAGAATGAATTAAATAATCAGTAATATCAGATATAATTACCTTTTTTGGTGCGTTTCCTACTGTTTTTTTGAAGACATATGTATATACAGTCTGGCCCACAATGTGTTTCCATATTTGCACAGGAATATACTAAAAGTTCTGCTATATCCTTTCTTGTTTTGACCTCCCAGATCTCCAGTACTTCAGTGGACCCCTTTATATCCTGACCTGTAGCAGATATGGCCTATTATGATAATCATGAAAGGTTGTTTTTGAGTACCAAGGTCATGCCGTTTTCCATACCCTTGATACTATGGGCTTGATGTTCTCAGCCTGCTGCATACATATCCTTCATCCCTATTTCACTGTGTACAAGCTGAGAATTTGAGTTGGAAGGTAGCTAAGGCAGCTCTTTGCCTAATCACCCGTAAAGGCAGAATTCCCCATAGGACATGTAAACTTGTAACTAGGTGTGAATGTCTAACTTAAATGCTAGACATATATGAGAAAATTGAATGTCTAATACTTGTGTGGGTAACTGTTACTTTTTTCTCAGGAAAACTTGAATTATGACAGAGAAGTTACACTGAAATCACTGTGAAGTTTTTGCTTTCATGAAGAATAAATATTAATGGCTAGTGGTGATAATTAAGCATAGTAATGTAGGATAAAAATCACACCTGAGCGGTACATCCACAATGCCTGAATGTTTAGGCAAGCAGTGAGTAGGAAAGTTGGATACATCTGCTACTTGATATCAATTCCTTGAAAAGAATTCTAGCTGCAAGAGCCAGACTGTGCATTTCAAGGTATGAGACTGATGAGACCTACAGAAATAAGTAGGGTGAGATACCTTGAAATTAGTTGTATGTAATACAGCAAGTATCTCATTGTCTAATAAGATTTTGGTTTTAAATAGTTTGGTTTAAAACATGTTCTTAGGAGCTGCTGTTTTCTGGAAATTCTGTAAGATTTTTCCATAAGAATTGAGCTCTGTTCCAGATTCAGTAGAAATGAGCATACTTAGGGCTAAGAACTGCACTCTTATATTAATGTCAACAGCAGCTCTGCATGAGCATCCAAGGACAGACTTTTTTTCCGCAGGGTACTTTCTACTTTGATGTTACTAGAGTCTATAACTCTTTAAAGTTAATAGGAGTTATATCTATAGTATGCATCAAGGAAAAAGATATACCCTGCAGTTAAATATAATACATTCCTCTTCATAGACCAGTACTGGGCACTGTGTCATGTTGCTGAAAAACATGCCTTGAATGAGGCTCTGAACTAGTGACTTGTGTAGTTATTTGCATCTGCCAGTGTAAACAGAAATAGATATATTGAGTTTGTCATGGCAATCGGTAGAATAACAAGTTCTTAGGGCACCATGACAAATCTTCAGCAGGGCAAATCAGCAGTTCTGCAGCTTGCAACTGCCAGCTCCCTAGCAGACTCATGTTTGAGACGGGGACTAAATAGCAGGTGCTTACCTGCTGCAAGTGATTTCCCTCATGATTCTGGAGGCATGTGTGTGTCTAGGACTCCTCTTGCCACTATACAGTGTGCAGGCAAGACTAGATTTTCTATTTTTCTACCATTGCGTATGTTCCTGGAATAGAATTTCTTTATAATTTTCCATCATTCCTTTTAGCACTGCATAAGCATGGCATGTGTGTGTTTATGCACATTTCTCAATGAGTTCTCATGGCTTGGACAAACTGCTGCCTGACTGCGAGACCATCTAGTTCTTACTCTCATTACTTGTTAAGCTTGCCACCTATCTTCTTTGAGCTGGCTACTGCATAAGCACTTGGGTGTGATTCTTTTTCTTATAGAGACAATATCAATAACTACTTAATAACATAACCAGCAGTACCCCAGAAATGGGAATACGATGTTTACACCTTGAGTATATAGTATCATTTATCTGCTTGCTCCGAATGACACCTTTTGTATGTAACACATTTTATATTGATGAAGCAATGCCACAGCAGCTTCCTGCATCTGCTCTCTCTGCTGCCTGAAAGTGGCTGTAATTATTAACATGATAGCTAATCAACAAAAATAGCTGCCAGACACTATTTAATGGCCTCAAATTTCTCTCCTCCAGAAACTGAGGGCATGAAAGAGAAATAAGTGTGCAATATGTTCACTAATTGCAATATGTTCATTCTTAACTCTTACGTGTCTCGTGTTGAAATCCAGCAGCATTGTTCCACAGGAGTCGGAGCCACGATATTGAACAAGAGCTTGTTCTACAGTACTTGTTAAAAGGAGAATTAAAACAAACCCTGCAGATACCACTAGCTTGTTATTGTTGTCTTTGAAAATATTCATCTTACACTGTAGTTGTAAACAGGTGCTATACCATGCTATCTGCTATGAATGGTCATAACACTATTGTTTATTTGAGCAAGTTTTATATTTTAAACAGTATTGCCATCTTGTGGTTCTGACAAGTTTTATCATTCTATTTCATTTTGCAGTGCTTTCTTTCTTTACTCTGTTGGCAAGAATTCCCAAAATGCCATGGCACATATAACAGAAGTGGTATTGCCCCAGTTGCCAAACATCCACAGAAAAAATTTAAAAAGCCTATATCTGAATGTCATAACTATTTCATTGGTCTTTCAACAAGATAATTTTATCTCCTTCCCCTGAAAGGAAAGGAAGGGAGTAGATAGTTAAGGTTTTTATTAGAAGGGTCATTGTGAGACACCTGATTGTAAAAGCTGCCTTGTTAATTATTGCTCACTTTTAAAACTGAGTTTGTTCCTTCAGCAAGTGTCTGGACTCTTCATCTGTGGCTCTTTAACCGCTGATAAGTCCACAAGATCATCCACAAGATCATCCACAGTCCAAAAGAGACCTGTGCTATCTTAAGAGTACTTTTATTTCAGACATTAATGATAAGAGCTCAGAAAATGTTCTGAATTCACAGTGGCAGAAGTCCAATTTTTTTTCTCAAAAACTCATTGTTTTCTGTGTTTGCACAGTTGCTAGTATTAGGGACTGTGCTCTGACTCACTTGTGGACAATGTTAATCAATAATAATATACTACTGTCACTGCCTCAGAGGATGCCCTGTCAGAGTTCAAGACATGCAGCCCATTTGGCAATGGATGAGTGTCCTGATTCCACCTGAGATAGAGTTAATTTTCTTTTTAATAGCTAGAATAGTGCTGTGGTTTGGATTTAGTATGGGATTTGGTATGAGAAGAATGTTGATAACATAATGATGCTTATATTTGTTGCTAAGACATCCAGGACTTTTCAGCTTCCCAGTTTTGCCAGTGTGCACAACAAGCTGGAAGGAAGCATAGCCAGAGAAAAGGACCCACAACTCCTAGCTTATGATTTGCACTTACATTTAGGATTGAGGCCCAAATTGACCAATGGAATATTCCTACTATAGAGGAGGTTGGCTGGGAAGCTCTTGCTTTTAGGATCCCTCTCGCTCTTCAGATCTCTCTTCAGGGCTCTTGCTCTTCCAGGATTGTGTTTTCAGGATGACTTTGTTTCAAGATCGCTAGCCGGGACAGGCCAGGCATTGCCCAGCAGGTAGTGAGCAATTACACTGTGCATCACTCTTATATATTATTATCATTAATATTTTTATCATTATTACTTTTTATTTATTTTATTTCAGTTATTAAATTCTTCTTATCTCAACCCATGAGTCTCTTTCCCTTTTCCCTTTAATTCTCTTCTCTATCCCCCGGGATGGTGTTTAGTGGCCAGCTGGGTTAAACCACAACAACAGGACTGCTCAGAACTTCAAAGAGGGAATGCAATTACCCTCTTGGTCCAGAAGACTGAAGATAGGATGCCTTTGTCACCCTTGGTGACAGGAAGGCTCAAGCCTTTTTACTACATCAGTCATTTGTCAGATAACTCGATAGCTCTACCTTGTCAGATGAGTTGCTGAGCACCTGATGTTACATGCTCCCACTGAAAGAAAGAGGTGGCGACTTCTGCTGGAGCTTAAGAGACAGGCAGGATTTTTTTTTCTCTCTTTTCTATGAAAAATGTCAAGCTGCTTATTGTCTGCTTAAACTTTTGTAGAAAATAGCAGTCTCATATCAGAACTATTTATATTCTTGGTGTTAAATCTTCTGGTGACCCCAAGAGAGTACTACTCATCACACCCAGAGCCAGGGCTTTCCATATCTGAAGCCAAGGCCCATAAACAAGTGATGGTTTCCCTAGGGCTTTACTCTTTCCCACTAGTCTTGGAATTGTTCTACCTGTATTTGAAGTCCTGTAGAAATCTGTCAAGTACTAGTAGATACCTCTGAAAATCTCACCTGTGTAAAACACTGTATAGTGAACATGAGCTCATGACTTGCTGTTTTTCTTTCAGGACACTGTTTCAAGATTGAGCCTATGAAGAAGGATTTCCTGTTTGCAGGTCAATTCCAGGGACACTACATTGTCAGGAAGGGAAGGATGCTTGACAACCTTCTCCATATATATCAAAGCTTACATGTCTGTGAAGTATTTTGCTTTTGCAGAATCAGTATCTTCCCATGAAAAATACCCATAGCCCTCAAAAATTAGGCAATCTTGATAAACAGTATGATGTGTGGAGAAATATGTATATTTGGCATCTATACAATTCATAAGATTACACTGTAGATTTTTTATTGCTAGTAAAAACCAACACACATCCCCCATCTCTCTGCCAAGCACCAGGAGTTTGTGACAAAATGCTGCCATATATGATGACTTCTCAGGCTGCGCTACAAGCCCTACACCATACTGATAGTCACTTTACTCTCACCACATTGATTTTTGGTCAATCTGGTCCAAGTTGAAGTATTCTGTTTAACTTTCCTGGCGATAAATCTAAAAAGATGAGTTTTGTGCAAGCAGTATCTTCAGACTGGAAAGTCGCAAACAAGTAGCCTTCTAATGGAAGTAAGCTAAAACACAAACAACAGGATCTGTATTTACACATGAGTTTCAGGACTGTTGTAATACTTCTTGACTTTTTATGTTGAGCAGTCAACACTGCTAGAGAACCTGTGCTACAGAGTTCCTATTTTTACTCCTAAGATGAGCAGCCTATTCCAAAAATACCTTTTTGATTGGTAATAAACTGTGAAGCAAATACATGAAAATAATTTGATAGTTTTGACAATCTTTATGTCTTCTGATGGATAAAAAGAAAAGACATCCCTCTTTCACTATAGCGATACTAGAAAATGAAGAGTTATCATGGTTCAGGTTTCAGAACACACTACACATGACATACTGCATATCCTTTACACCTAGAACCAGATTGGGGAGATAGAGGATAAGGTTTATGTTTATTTATGCGTGAATGTAGTGAGCATCTGCCAAATCTATCTAGTTATTTTAATTCTCCATTTCAATGAGTTGCCCATCTGGTCTGACATCAGTGAAGATCTTGTTCTAAAAGCTAAATCAAAGTTTACCTCTCCTGTGCATCTTGTCCTCACTTAACACAAACAAAATTTTAATGGTACCAATCTGTAGATATGATGGTGACCTGAAGCAGGTACATGCCCATTAAGTCAAAATTAGCAGCTGGAGTTGTTATAAGCAGAATGACAATTAAAATGTTTAAACTCTATCAATAAGTAAAAGGTATGAAATTAGGTGTACTGCTTAAAACAGACACTCTGTATAATTATAATACAGAATCTTCAGACACGTATAAAGCCAGTGACACAGAAATTAAAATATGTAAACTTTCCTTGAGATGATGCTAAAGTCTGCAGTAAAACTGTTGAACTTGTATTTTCTTTATATTTCATGGTACACATTTAATAATACAGAAAGATCTATCACTGCATAAATACAAAATAGAATACAATAATACAACAAATTGCCAAATTAGTGTTTAATACGAGAAACTGAGTTTTGTAATGTTCTGATTTTCAATATAATTGCTCAAACTACAGAATAGTACCTTCCATTTTTGCTTTTTTCTTGTTTCCCTGCCTGCCAAAATGAGGTAAAATAAGAGGTAGGTGTTAGAAACTTTCATTACTTCAGTGCTCACTAGTAGAAAAGAAAAAATGTTAGAGAAGAGGATATATCATATCATTTGCGTTAGTTAATGGGCTTTTATATTGCTTGCACAGCTGTCACTGGCCTTGCAGAATTTTGTTGTGTTAGTTTTAACAACAAGAAGGTGCAAGCTTTGTAGGACCATAAAAACTTCAATAAAATGTCAGTTTCTCATAGAAGGAAATCTGTCAGAACCAGTAATCATTACAGACTGACCCCCTGGCTCAGGCTGCCTGAGGAGCTGCACTAGCAGGAAACTCCATGTGTTACTGCAGCCCAGGTCAGCTGAACCTGGGCCTCCAAAACGCTGCCAACATGTCCAATGTTTTGTTACTGTTGTCAAAAGCCGAAGTTTTCTCTAATTGAGTCTGCAGATAACAGTTCATTGTTGATGCTTAGCACTTAGCAAAAAGGCAGCATTTATGCTGTGAGCTTATTTGCAGTCCACTAGAACAGTTTTGTTTAGCATTGGAGTGAACTTGTTTCTGTGTGCTAAGTACAGTACTATCAGCAAAAATTACATGATATCATCAATCTCTCTTGATACCATTAGTGGTTATTTTCCAGAACAGCTCAATTTAGATTAAGCTAAACTATTGCATTATTAGTACTTACATTATCCTGATAATCATGATCCCGCTTCTTTAATTAGGCACATCAGCATGTCTATGTAAGACTGCTCTTTTGTAGAGAGTCTTTTCAATTTTTTTTGTTAGACACTCATTAACCTTACTGACAGATCACCTGTGTTCCAAGAAACACTAGCGATCGGGCCTTAGGTCTGAATTATATCTGTCTTTTCGAATATTTTTTAATCAAACAATCGTAGGATTGCATTCAAGGAGTAGAGATGATTTAAATAACAAAAAAAAACCCTTCTAGTTATGCTTTACTACATGCAAACTTAGGCTGTAAATTAGTAGAGGTAAGCGACTAAAGCATGACATTTACTCATGATGAAAGTAAATTTCTCTCATATGAATTTACAGTGTCTCTTTTAAAATTCTCCTCACCACAGCACGTTCACCAGGTCCACCTGCAGGATTAGCTTTGCTGGACACAGGGAGGCCAGCGTCATGGCGAGGCCACCCGGGACCCTTCCTGCAATACCTGCACAAGGCAGGCAGGGCAGAGCTGACCAGGGAAGCAGCCGCAGCCACCACCGCAGGCGCGATGGCCAGGGAGGTCCTTGGTGAGGCAGCCAGGCTCTGGCCAAGGCAGGTGGCTGAGCCAGCTGGTTGAGGTGAGAATCATGGAGGTGCAGGACCAGCCAAGGTCATGGCTGGGACGCAGCTCAGGCAGGCAGTGAGCTTCAGGGCATCTCCACCTGCTCCAGCATGGGGTCCTCCACAGGCTGCAGCATGGATGTCTGCTCGACCACGGTCCTCTCCACAGGCTGCAGAGGAATCTCTGCTCTGACACCTGGAGCACCTCCTCCTCCCCTGCTTCCTTCTTTATCTCTTACCTTGTGGTTGCAGGGCTGTTCCTCACACTTTACTCATTCCTCTACCTATAAAGCATCTTTGTCCTTTCTTAAATATGCTTTCACTGCAGCCCTCTGCTGCCAGCACCTCACCACAGACACCGGATAGAGTCCTTTTAAGTGATATACTGTAAAATGCACACTCTAAAGCATTGCTTTCTTGTCCACATTGATAACAATAACTGTGTTTTAATATTCAGGTTTGCCACGTCATGGTCCTGACGGGCTCAGAGACCAAAGGAGAGCAGATACAGTGTGTAGCTTTAAAGCGTTTCAGGCCTTCCACGTTTTCAAACACAGAAGAGGGATGACTCCTTAACAACGCACATGAAATAAGTACAGATGTGGACTGACTGTCACCTGCAGCTGTTGAGGGGCAGTTACTCACGTGGGGGCAATCTAGTATGAACCCATGCACAGGGCCAGTGGAGCTGTTTCCAACTGAAGTTCATGCTGAGAGGTAGACGATGAGAGACCATTCGCCCTGTCCAAAGCAGGAGGAGGCAGCCATCCTAGATGTTTTTCTCAGGTAGTGTTATAATAATCTGTGTTTCTCTGAAGTTTTCTAGATGCTGGAGTCACGGCCAAGTGACAAAGAAGAGGCGGTTCCTGGTGGTCAAGGTTCATGCGCACTCCCTGGGGCCAAGCTCTGTCACAGCAGCAGGGCTTTTCCCAGGGCTCAGCCTGTCCTTCTCAACCTCTTCCCAAGCCGCTGTAGTTAACTGCTCAGCCAGATAATGCTGGGGAAAAAAGGCCTATGATATTTAATATGTACTTGATGCAATTTTTTCTCCATATGGAATAGCTTGTTTGAATATATCTATGTTCAAATAGATGACATTAGCATACTATCTCTGAACAAAGCACTTTCCTGTACACTAAAGTTATCGAGGTAATGGTAAAAAGTAATTTTGAAAGTTGGTATTAAGTATAATTGAATGCATTCAGTGCACAACTGCGAATCTCTTGAAGCTGTCATAAACCATGCAAAACTACTGCCTCAGTGACGGTTTGTTGAGCATAAAAATGGAATTTGAAGAGCCTAAGCTATTTATTTCAATTCACTGAGATACTCAGCAAAGCTTACAATTTGGTTCGATTCCATAGAAATGCAATGTCTCCCGAATATACAAATGATACCATCTATATTATAAATATAGATACAGCACCTCCTTTTGTGTGTGTGTGTATATACAATATATATACACATTAATAGCTAGGGTAAGAATATATTTCTTTTGCACAATTTAAATACTTTCAAATAAGAGAACAGCAGAACTGTGGTTTTATAAACTGTGGTTTAGTGCATATTGTTTCTAAAGTAAGTAGCAGAATGTTTTAAAATAGCAAAATTTTAATAATGATCTCAATGGCAGCATGGACAATTTCTCTAGAATTTCTAGATTCTTTTTTTAGAAAATTTGTTCATTCCCACATATTAAAAATCTGACAATTCCTCAGTTTTGCTGATACAAGCATTTGTGGAGCTGTGTGGTATGGCTCCAAGCTGAAAGCAAGCCAAAGATGTTATGGATGTACAGAGTATCTTTTTTTCCTCTTTTTATATATTGTAACACTGAGAAAATTCAGTTCATGTTTGAAATACTGTAGACTGGATATCCCATGCAGATTTAATTTCATGTAATCACTGTCATTATGGCAATAATTAAACAGAGTTGTGAACAAAATAGTTTTCTAATGACATAACACAAGGAATTTTTTTTATGGCCTTTTTTTTGAGCGCAGAATGCTTATTATTTTTCAAGAATGATAGAAAAATGCATGGAACCATAGACTGAAGAGGTGTTGCCAAGGTGCTCTATAGCAGTATGCTCCTAAAACTCCAAAGTAATTTTAATTAGTAGCAACATAAATATTTTTTGAACAGCTGAACAATATTATTGTGAGTTTGCAAATACTAATTAGTGGTCACTTTGCTCACATATAAACTAATGAGTAGAGTTTCCTAGGGACAAAATTCTTCACCTAGCTTATTTATAAAACATAATAATAAACATTGGATTTATTAATTATCCATTTTCTAGTGGACAAAGATGCCAATAAAATATCTTTATTTTCAATCAGAAGACAGCTTTTCAATAACTGAAAAACTGAGCTTCAAATTTCCTTGAAATTTTTTCATTAGATCTGCTCTAAATCTGACTTGAAGATATACGCTTTATAACAGTTAAAGCATAAAAAGACATAGTGTTTTGAAACATTGTTAAGAATGTGGGAACAAGAAAACAAGGTTGTGTATAGATAGTTAATCAAATAGTCAAAAAGCAATAAAGGTGTGAGAATAGACCATTGTGACAAAATAACTGTCATTCTCATAAAGATTAATTTCTTGACATTGAGTTGATGTTTATGTTTTATCACTGTCTTTGGTGTTCAGATTTCAGCTTTATCAACCACTGTGATCACTTACTGAACATTTATTCCCTGAAAATAAAACACATTTTGTTGAAATTGATATGGCTAATATCTTGCTATTGAGCATGTAAAATATTTTGTGTTATCGTTCTATTTTAAACCAGAGTACATGCACAATTGAAAACTTATCTATCAAATATCTTCTCTTCCACATATTCCATGAGAGTAATGGGTTCAGTAAAAGAAAGGAAGATCAATATGATAGCATTAATGTTATTTTACACTCCTAATTCTTAACAATTTTCAAAAGGGAACATGTGAATCAGGCCTCCAACATTGTTTGTTCTCAGACATACAGTCTAGGCATGACTCAGACTGTTTTAAGTACCCCAAATAAATGTTACAGCACCTAAACAAACAGTAGATGACATTCAACAAGAATTAGGTGGTGCAAAAAGGCACAAATCAAGCACAACTGCAATTTAGCCACTAAAATGGATTGAAAACAGACTGGTTTGTGTTCCTGTCCTCTGTTTAGAGCTTAGATTCATTTAGTCTGAGGTCCTTTTCTGAATGCAGGATATACCAGCAGAGTTGCTATATGCTTTTGGTACATGAGATGAGGGATTAGAGAACTCATCAAGGAAGTAAGAGAGAGAGAAAGACCGTGTTGGGGGTGGAGGATTAGCCCTGTCTAAGGCTTATTTGAGACTTGGAGATGTGTCAGTGCTCTGCTCCTGTTTTAAGACATTGCTCTACTAGGCTGCAGATTATTTAGGAGGGGCAGGAAAAATATCCTTTATCTTTTGTTGAAGCTGTGCTCCTGACTGTCCTAGTTTTAGCTGGGACAGAGTTTTTAACAGCTAGAAGAGCTCCGTGTTTTGGTTTTACTCAGAGGCTCGCTCTGAGAAGAATGTTGATAGCAAGCTGATGTTTGTGGTTGGAAGTGAAACTCCAAGGACTTTTCAGTGTGCCGGAGTGCAGAAGCACGGCGGGATAAGGGAGGAGCATAGTTGGGACAAGGGGGACACGATTCCCCTTGTGATTTGTGGTGGAACTTAAGACTGAGGGCCAAACTGGCCAATTAGTATTCCATATCATGCAGCGCCATGCCCAGTATAAAAGTGCGGGTCAGCCGGGAAGAGGGGCTTTTGCACTTTTGCGCTTGCTGCGCTGTTGCTCTGCTGTTTTTCTTTCCTTTTTTTTCTCTCTCTCTCTCTGCCCCTCTCTATTTCGGGGCCTCGCGTTCGTCCGGGATTGCAGCTTCGGGACGAGACAGGCTTCGCATACGAGGGGGTGGTGAGCACCTACACTGTATTAAATCATCTGTATTAAATCATTCTTATCTCAACCCACGGGTTTCCCTGTTTCCTTTAATTCTCTCCCTCATTCCTGGGGTAGGGGAGGGGGAGTGACCGGCTGTGTGGGGGAGGGAGGTTTCCACCTAACCCACGACACTGACTGTCCAAAATTCAGAGACAGAGAAAGAGACTAAGCAAGAGTAAGACTGATGCGTGCCTAAATGAGCTAAAGAACAGTTTCTTTTAAGTGGAGGAAAAGCCAGGACTCTGGCTTCATGTGAGACATTCCCTTGGAAATACCTTCTGGCTTAGAGATATGTGCCCTACAGAAACACTCATGGCTCCTGTACAGATAATTTTCTGGGCCTTAGTAAGCTGTTCTAAGGCTTTCAAGGCACTGTTCTATCTGAGTCTGTCCTGACCAAGTATTCAATTTGGCAGGCTGAAGACGAGGCAGGTCTGGGCTGTTTATGCTTCCGATACCCTCTGTAACAGAAACCTTTCCCCAACACAAGTTGCTGTGATGATAAATGTGTTCATATTTTTCAGATATTTATGTATTAGGAGGAGAAGGAAGGGATAAGACATAAGTACAAAGATAAATAGAAGTGGCCTTATTCCACTCTCAGCCTTAAACTGAACTCAGTTTAGGACAAATATTACTTTGATTAAAGTAATTATTTCATTCCATATGTGACCACCTTGTAATCAGACACCAGACAGGCCTGACAACTCTCATGCTTGCTTTATGAGACCCTTCCGCATGGGTTCCATGTGCTATTCCCCAAGCACAGTGTCTGCGTTATAAGCACTTACAAAGCAGCTCCCTGCCTCCAGGCTGCACACCAGAATGAGCCGTGATGCTGCTACAGTAGTGGTGGTGTCTCCTGCTGAAATCTCTGAACTCAAAAGCATCTTCCAGCACAGTCTATGGACCCTGACTAGTCTTATGACACCATAGCTTCATCATCATACCTTTAAGTGTCCACTATCAGAGTATACAGAAGACAAGAAATAAGGTCTTTCTATTCTGTTTTCCTTCCAAATCCGAAGTCACTTCCCGACACTGTAAATATGTCAAGTAGCTGTGTAGAAACAGAGTGTATACCAGCAAAATAGTGAAGGGAGAAGAACAGAAATCAGGTTTGCTTAAAGGACCCATAAATACAAGTTTGAAAATGAGCTGCCATTTCTGTCAATTTTGAGGAAGAGAAGAGGGAGTAGGGAAGAGTTCAGGCTGCAGGTATTTACTGTGTAAAGGCTTCAGTAGAAAATTCTCCACTTATTCACTCATTTGTTAGGATAAGGGTGAAATAAAATTCCATCTCACTGCAAAATCATACAGGAATCTTAAAAGCTGAGATTGGAATTCAATATAAAAATAAAACTCATGATTTCAAACATTTTAAGGGAAATATGCATAAACCAAAAAGATTACAGTATCTGATCATTCTGGTCTCAGTACTTTTTTTTTTTTTTCTTCATATTGATATCTACTTGATCTCACTGAAAATTCTGGATGCTCAAGAAGTATGAGACTGGACCATTGGTTATCCCAGAAATAAAACCTTATTGCTAATTCAGATCCCTAAATAGTTCTGGCAGAAACTGAACATAATAGAGTCTATAAATATTTCGTATAATTTCCAGCTAAGTGCCTAAGGGATGTGCTGCAGGCATAAGGAATGAAAAAGTGTATATACATGTAGATGTGTGTGTGTGTATACAAATACACACACGCTTACACACAACTTGATTTTTACATTAGTCAGACCACTTGTTTCCTGACCTTTTCAGGGTAGACAAATGCACAGGAGCAAGGTTATACCCACAATGATTATAGGTTAACTAAAAAAGTTTTTAAGTGAATCAGATCATGTGAGGCCAAAAATCTACTGAATCATGCCTGATTAAAAAAATTCTATTATCAGATTTTTGTATCTACCTATATAAAAAGGAGGAAGGGAAAAATGAAAGTGGCTTTCATTTTGTGACAGTGGACTTAATTCTAATGAATCTACACACCAGTGACATACACTGACATTCAGTACACACTTAGTTTCTCGGCTACTGATAGGAAACATTGTCAGGGGAAAGACAAGGCATTATTTAAGGTGAGTCAAGAGTAATGAACTATAATATAAAAACGTAAATTTTAGCTTATTCATAAAAAGAAATCTGGCTGTAAAGTCCATTAGGCAGTAGAGTAGCTTTTCAAAAGAAGTCACTGATGCATCAACAAAGCTATGTTCAATGTAGACGAGATAAAACACTTCAGAGATTAGTGGAGATGATCATCTTGTAATTATAGTGCAACTGAAACCGCCCCAATGGTCTTATCCAACCCTCTGATCTCTAAGTGTGGGATAAACAGAACATGGCATTTGAGAGCGGAAGATGGAATGAACAAAAAGCCACCTGTGACAGAAGGAGACGAATATTTTCCCAGTCAGTAGACATAGAAAGAGCAATTGTATTGCATCATGACAAAGGGGAAGATAGTAGTAGTAAGTCAGGGCTAGATTATGTGGTGTTTCCTTCTTTTAGAAAAACGCAGCCCTGAAGTTACATCACTGCTCTAGTTTGTCAGCCTTGTAACTAAGCTGCAAACTTGTTGAGAGAAACCTTCTCCAATCTCATGTGGGGTGAGAAAATGACTTGACTGGTTGTACAGTGAGTTTGTGATACTCACACAGTGCCACAAGGGAATAAGAGCAGAGACAATCCATGGCTTTCCTCATGAGGAGCAGTAGAAGGCGTTTTCCCACAATGTATAAAATCAGGAAAGCAATTTTTATTGCAGCTATTTTGACTTTGGCTTCTGCGTAGGGGCTTTTTGTGCTGAACTGCCATGTTCACTTTTGTTGGCAAGCAACAGAGTACTTACCTAGAGGCCACAACTTAATTTATGACTTCGAAGCTGGTGATGAATGTGACAGCTATTTACATAAAAGACAGCTAATTTAAAAAAATCTGTAGAAGCAGATACTGAAATGGATTCCAAAGCAAAATAGAAAACTAGATCCAAATCCACTGCTCAAATTTTTCTGCCACATTTCCTTCTGTCTTGTATCATCTGAGGTCTCCTATCAAGAGGTTTTAACATCCCATTCCTCTTACACAGCATACAATCCTGACACCAAAATGCAGCAGTCTATTTGTCAGTACAAGGTAATTACTTATATTTTCATAGAGTAAATAAACAATTTGCTACAGGTTACAGCATCGTAAAGTTCTATCACAGCTGTTCTAAGATAAAATTTCCCAGATAAAGCATGATGGTCTTATCTACAATGCATAAACACAGTGTTTGCTGATCCACTTGCTTTACTCTTGTCTTTTTGTTGATACAATCATCTGGAATTCCTACCCATGGATACATAGTTTGGTGCTCTAGACGAGTAATCCAGAAGGAGTTCACCTATTGTCTGTTTGTGTTCTATCTTCTTACCGATCATTTGTGTTTATTCATCTTGTCAATATCACATTTGTCAACATTGGTATTCATTCTAGCTTACCACCTATCTAATTGTTCTGCCATCCTGTCTGCCCACCACTGTCTACTCTGTCCCATCACTGTCATCACTGTGCATATCAGCTGTCCATCGCTAACTGCACTGTCTAGTAAAGGGTAGATTCAAGGAGTATTTGTACGAGGGCAGAAATGTGCACAGAACCCAGAACGAGAAAGCTAATTTTTTTTTCCTTATGTGTTATTAGCCTTTATTGCCTTGGTTACTGCTATACTTCATTGTCTGTCCTGTTAGGGTTCAGAGGAACTTGTCTGAGTTGCAGTGAGAATAGTTCATGGAAATCCACATTTACTCTATGCCAGTTTAGGCCATCCTAAGGGCTATCTCAACAGGAAGCTTCTGATTGCTTTTTCTATTATCTTGCTGCAGTAAGATATTGTCCTGCCATTCTCTACCAGATCATGAAAATTATCTATATTTAGGTACATTCAAAATGGTGATTACAAATGCTGCAAAGCAGGAGAGTAAAAGACAAACGCAGAGATATTCGGATGTCTATAAAGCCTCCATAATTTCCAAGAAACTTCTATTTAGGAAAATGCTATTCTTGCAATTGTGTTGTTTTGTGGGAACCATTATTAGGTCCACAGACCAATGCTGCTGCTGCATCTGTTGTGCTTTTGATAGTGGGCTCTGACCTCATGACTTCTTAAGAAATGCTTATTTACTTCACTTGTCTTGCTAACTAAGGCTATACAAGAGGCTTTTTACACTCGTTTTGGTTTTAGTGCCAGAAAAGAAGACATAGGAAAAAAACAAGAAGAAAACATCTGAAAAAAAATGTATTAAAAAAAACCAACCGAACAAAAAAAGCCAAAATTACCCATTTTGCACTGGTGTTAATCTAGCCAGCTCAATGTTCTTTTCCTCTTCTTGTTGCTAAACATTATAGTTGGTGAGATTCAACTTGATTAGTGTCTAAATGACCTAAATTCAGTCAATAGCTATTCTGCAAGTGGAAGTTTTTATGCTATGAGCTCAGGCAGCAATTATTTAAGCTTAGTCTTGACAATTCCCAAGTGTGCTGGTTTCAGCTGTGATTGACTTAATTTTCTTCACAGCAGCTAGGACCTGTGTTTTGTATTTGTGCTGGAAACAGTGCTGATGATAACACAGGGATGTTTTCGTTATTACTGAGCAGTGCTTACACAAAGTAAAGGCCTTTTCTGCTTCTCACTCCACCTCAGTAGGCTGAGGGTTCACGAGAAGTTGGGAGGGGACACAGCTGGGACAGCTGACCCCAACTGACCAAAGGGATATTCCACACCATGTGACATCATGCTCAGCATATAAAGCTGGGGGGAGAAGAAAGAAGGGGTGGATGTTCAGAGTGATGGCATTTGTCTTCCCAAGTAACCACAGTGTGTGATGGAGCCCTGCTTTGCTGGAGATGACTTAACACCTGCCTGCCGATGGGAAGTGTTGAATGAACTCTCTGTTTTACTTCGCTTGCACGCACAGCTTTTGCTGTACTTATTAAACTGTCTTTATCTCAACTCATGAGTTTTCTCACTTTAATTCTCTTCCCCATCCCACCGAGGGGGAAGTGAGCAAGTGGCTGTGTGGAGCTTAGTTGCCAGCTGGGGTTAAACAAACACCAAGACACAGATATTCTCACAGAATCTTAAAGATAGAAGACTTTGGACAACAATGGTGTAAAAAACAGTTCATCTTAAATACAGATGAATTCCAATACATAAATATACCATGAGGTCCTGTAAGATAATGAATCATAATTTTAGTGACTGCCTCCCACACACTGTATGGAACAGCTCAGGAATAATACCCATGTAAATTAGGCCAATATCGAAATGTTTGTTATTGTAAACATAATGAGTTCCCTGTAGTTAACTTGCCCAAATTCTAAAGGTTAACTTTCTTCAAGGGTCTTCTGACTGACTTCGTGCTCCATAGAGTATTCAGAACATTGCAGAAATTAGCATCCACGGTTATTACCATTCGTCAACTACAAATACACAGAAATTGCAATTGCTAAGCTTCCAAAGGCTTTCTTCACAACTGAAATGAAAAATAAAATATGATGGTAGTGGTGTATGTTTACCATGACAACACCCTTTATTTTTTGGGGGCAGAGTAAGCGGAGACGGAGAATTAAAAAATAATCCTTGGAATAATAAGGAAGTATAATGCAGTTAAGGAAGCTGGCTGCTTTTCAGCCTTGGTGGCTGGATAACAAAGTCTAATTCTTAGTTTAAGACCAAGGAAAACAAAGGAATTTCATTGTCTTACAAATGTGTGGTACTTACATGTTCAACTCACAAGTGCCACAGAATCTCTCACACTTTACTGCTCTCTACAGGGTGTAAGTCTCTTTCTTAATAGTACTTTAAATGGACGTTTATCCCAGAGCACTTGGTGTGCCAACTCAGTGAAAACCCAAGCACTTTCACTTTGACTCTAGTAACCAGAGGTAATCCACCACTATTATCTCAGACAGTGTCACAGGAATATTTATGACCAAGACCTTTGTATTAAATGTCATCTGAAAGGCAACGTGTTTAGTAGCATTCTTTCTTACCACCATTCTGATTTAACATTAAGACAAAGTGAAAACTGCCACAGCATGAAAACATTTGCAAAGGAATTATCTGTATGTGGTTCAGTGAGACTAATAGACTAAGACTCTTAAAACACAGATTGCAGATAAAGGAACCAAACGCATGATCAGCAATTAAAAGTTAGTGTTGAGTTCATGTTATGTGTTGAGCTTGTATAGGTATGTCAGTGATAAAAGGAGGACCAGGAAAAATGTAGGCCCTCTCCAGAAAGAAATGGGATACCTGCTTACCTGGTATATGGAGAAGGCTGAGATACTCAATGACTTTTTTGCCTCATTCTTCACTGGCAAGTGCTCTAGCCACGTCACCGAAGGCAAAGGCAGAAACTGGGAGAATGAAGAACCACCCACTGTAGGAGAAGACCAGGTTCGAGACCATCTAAGGAACCTGAAGGTGGACAAGTCCATGGGACCTGATGAGGTGCATCCGCAGGTCCTGAGGGAACTGGCAGATGAAGTTGCTAAGGCACTATCCATCATAGTTGAGAAGTCACGACAGTCCAGTGAAGTTCCCAGTGATTGGAAAAGAGGAAACATAGTCCCCATTTTTAGAAAGAGGAAAAAAAGGTTTCACAGAGCTATTTCACAAAGCTATGTATTTCACAGTCTTATGCCTATTCTTATACCTATCCATAGAAATAATAGCGAATATAGTTTTATATGGTCTTATACCTACTCCTATACCTGTCCTCCTATAAACCCAGGGAACTACAGACCAGTCAGTCTCACCTTTCTGCCCGACAAGATCCTGGAGCAGATACTTCTGGTAACTCTGCTAAGGCACATGGGAAAAAAAGGAGGTGATTGGTGACAGCCAACATGGCTTCACTAAGGGCAAATCACCTGTGACAAATTTGATGTCCTTCTACTATGGGCTTACAGCATTGGTGGATAACGGAAGAGCAACAGATGTCATCTGCCTGGACTTGTGCAAACCATTTGAGCAACCTGATCTAGTGGAAGGTGTCCCTGCCCATGGCAGGAGAGTTGGAACTAGCCAATCTTTAAGGTCCCTACCAACCCAAAACATTCTAGGAATCTATGAGTTTTTAATTTGTTTTCTTCTAAAAGAAAATGATAACTTGAATAAAATTTTCAGTCTCTATAAAAGAGACAATAGACTGCAAGCTTCCCTTTACAGATCTCTTCCTTCTGCTAGAAAAATGACAGTGATTCTGGAAAATAATAAGCTGACACAAGACATGCAGAGCTGAACACGTGGTTCCATTTTTTGCTGTTGCATTGACCAGAGAAAATAAATTGCCATGAATCATTCAGTAAACTTAACCTTCTGGTCCACTCATAGACAATCCACTAGAAGTTCATGATTTTCTAATTACACTGTTATTTTATGTTATCTGACAAATACATAATTTTAACTCTTGTGGATTAAAACATCTTGTGATGTCTCAGCCCCATCATTTCTCTTTTCTGGTCGGGTGACCGTAAAAGTGTTTACTGTCTGAATGTGTTTATGTATTTAACTTAAGTATTCATGAGCAGTTGCACATGTAAGGTAGCCATTCACTTCGCTTTATTCTGCATCACTTCCATTAAATTCTGATCACTATTATGCTGAAAGCTACATATAGAGACAGAACTATGGTGAAAAATGAAAAAAGAAATGGAAAAGGGAAAGGGAAAGGGAAAATTAAAACAAAAAAAATAAAACAAAAAAGCAAAAGAAAAAATATGAAAATTTTCAAACCTGCTATGCCTTTATAGAATCAGAGCTGAATTTAGACTGACAACTATTTCTCCACTTTATCAACTTATTTTCGTTAATCTCTTCTCGGTGACTGTTACAGTTACGTTCTGAGGAGGCATCATCATACGTTGCATAGCAAATCAGCAACAAATAACTTTTTTAAAACTGGAAAGTTGGAACAAACTAAATTCAACTACAAAGCTGGTGATTTCATTGTGACTTACAGAAAATAACAGATATCATCAGAAAACTCTTATTACCTGGAGTCAGTCCCTTAAATTTTGAGATTTCACACTATCAGTATGTTCTGTGATTACAGCAATCTGATTTTTGTGCACTGAATCCTACTTGGAATACTTTGCTTTGCTTTCCCTTGTAGTCACACAAAATATAGGATTTGACACTGATTAAAACTGACCTTATTCAGAACATGTTTAGCCAACATTCACAGAAATCTACATAGGTAGTTCAGAAAAGTTGCACGGCTTAGTAGTGAATTATTGTTCCCTGCTCTAAAGGAAACGCTTGCAGATGCTCATGTCTCCAATTTGATTATTATTGTTTTAGTCTGCACAAGTAAAAGTATTATACCATAAATATTCACTGAAAATATAATACTGTCATGACCAGACCAGGCAACCCAATTTACAGCATAATAGGTCATATAGCTCTAACTTCATGTTAGGTTCTAAGGAGACTGAGGGAGTTTCCTTTTGTGAGAACATTCTATAGTTTACTTTCCACATATAATGTAAAGAAAACATTAAAAATGTCCAATTTATAACTTACCTAGACAGCTTCTCCATTAGTAAAACACTGTGGTCTGTTTAATTCAGTGCAGTGTGCTTTGTTTACCCATATTCAGAGAATACATGGCCAAAACAAATGGACATAACAAGAAAATGACATTTATTGCTATGCTTCATTTTTTAATTCTTTTTCTGTGTTTTAATTTTCAGAATTTTAAGTGAACAGTAGGTGGTTTATGCTTAAAAAATTGGCAATATTCCATTGCCTTTCCCACTCCACTACAATTAAAACACATCATCGCAACATTTATTTAGAAAGCAAGGGACATTTATCTCTTTATCACCCAGTTAAACACAAGTACAATTAATTAAATGAAAAAATATAAACTATTCATCATTGATTTTGCTAACGTTAATTGTTCAGGATCTAACACCAGCCCCAAAACTTTCTTAGTGTAGAAATGACAGAAGTTAATATGGTCAACTAGAGGGCCATAATAAAGTTTACAACAAGAACTAGTCTTAAACTTTCTCTGTAAAACCATTTAACTACTGTCCCTAAAATGTTCTCTAAGGGATATCATTGCCAATAATGGATACTTATAGACCATCTGGCTGAACTAAGTCAAGGAATTTTTCTCATACCTACACTGCAAATTAATTATCTCTTCATTGATCTTCCTTCTGTTCCAGTCTACTTCCCTTAAATGCCTCCATATGTTGTATGGCACAAAACAAACCACGCTTTAACAACATGTTGATATATACAAAGTTCTGCTTAGTTTGAATTATGGTACCTATGAAATGTAGCTATTCCAGATCATACCATTATAAGTTTCATATTGCTTGAAGAAGGACAGTAGTTACAGTCTCGTTCCACTCTTGCTCCAGCACAGTATAAAGAAAACAATCCAGCTTGGTTTTTATGTAAATGTTTCCTCAACACTTAACATTGGTAGCTACATTATTTTACCATTTGGTGCACCATAAATGCAAAAGCTTCCATAAAAATCAATATTACTTTGAGGGTTATTTGTCTTCTACATTATCCGAGAGGATACTGTGTGTCTATAAAAAATGAAATTGTTTGAACAGTGAAGGTGAAAATCCCCCTTATATGCGCTGCAACATTTCATATGGGTTTCCTGTCTTACAAACTAAACTTACAAAATATTACAAAATATGAAGAGCATCCCCTCTTCATGGCTGCCTGAATCTAACGCAGTTTCTCTCAGCTTTCCAAATAGCACAAAGGAAGAGCTGACTAGGTTCAAACAGTACTCGGCATGTGACAGAAGAGGCAAAAAAGCAGTAAAAGCAAACTGTGGCAAAGGTGTGGGGAAGTACAGTAGAAGAGAGCAGAACAGAGAGCAGCTGGACCAGCCAAACCAGACAAAAGAAGGAAAAAAGGCAAGTGTCTCAGATACGCTGTTAACCTTATTTCTCATAAGTGAAAATGGACAGATTCACCTTCTGCCCCACAAATGTCAGCTGAGTGGTTCCTCATGACCCAGCAACTGCATTCATGCTCTTCTGCAGTGAAGGAACTGAACAGTTAAACTTTTCTGAAAGAGAAATCTCACAGATTCCAAAGGAAAAAGAATCTATTACTATCCATCATCTTTCTTCCATTCACTTTAAAACCAGTCTGATAACATGTGAAAAAGGTAACAGTATTTTGCTCCTAGTCAAGTTTGTTCCAATCTGCTACATGGCATATCCCAGAAAACTGAAATATTTATTTTAATGTACTTAATCCTAGCTGGTTAGTTTTGGGAGCTTTTTCCATGTTTAATTTATAGACCAAATTTCAAAATAAAATATAAAACCAAGAAAAAAGTTTACCTGGAAAACTCAAGAATTGGAGTAAAAACCCCCAGCCAACTCTAATTAAAACCATTACTTTTAAATCTCAAAACTTCTAGGGTTTGAAATATTATTTTTGCCCACAAATTCTAAAATCTTATACTTCAGCAAATCTGTTGGACACCATGATGTGACCCAGCAAATACTGGACTTTAAACATGACAAATTTCATAACAGGATATCAAATTTTCATTCATTACTGGCATACAAAATTAAGGCTTTAGTGACATTACTTTGCATACGGAAGAGTAGCAATAAAAATTATAAAAATACTCATTAAAATTTCCTAGTGATAATAATTTTTTTCACTAAGAGAAAATTGTGCATGACAAATTTTGTGGCCTTCTACAATGGGGTTACAGCATTGGTGGATAAAGGAAGAGCAAATGACGTCATCTACCTGGACTTGTGCAAAGCATTTGACACTGTTCCACACGACAGCCCTGTCTCTAAATTGGAGAAATATGGATTTGATGGATGGACCACTCGGCGGATAAGGAATTGGCTGGATGGTTGCACTGAGAAAGTTGTGGTCAACAGTTCGATGCCCAAGTGGAGAACAGTGATGAGTGACGTTCCTCAGGGGCTGATATCAGAGCCAGTGCTTTTGAACATCTTTGTCAGTGACATGGACAGTGGGATTGAGTGAATCCTCAGCAAGTTTGCTGATGACACCAAGCCATGTGGTGTGGTCCACACACTGGAAGGGATGCCATCCAGAGGGACCTTGACAGGCTGGAGAGGTGGGCCTGTGTAAACCTCAGGAGGTTCAACAAGGCCAAGTGTAAGGTCCTGCCTGTGGGTCTGGACAATTTCAAGCACAAGTACAGGCTGAGTGGAGAATGGATTGAAAGCAGCCCTAAGGAAAAGGACTTGGGGTTGTTGATTGATGAGAAGCTCCACATGAGCCAGCAATGTGTGCTTTCACATTGAACTAGAATGATCTTTAAAGTCCCTTCCATCCTGCACCATTCTATATTTCTATGAATTTATGCTTCTACGATTTTTGGAAAAACTTAAAGATCAACAGTAAAGCTTACTGTAACTCTGAGTTTCATGACTCATCTGAAAGACTTGGTGTTGCACTGGATGACACTGTTGCTTTCTTTGTGCTCAAATTACATGGCAATGTGACAAAAAGCTTGGGGGGAAAAAAAAAAAAAAGAAAGTCCGGATGCAGGCCTGGTCCTTTTAAAGGAATGAACATCTATCTGACAATGTTTTACATACATCTAAGGAAATTACCTCATGATTTCTTTTCTCCATGTTGTACTTAGTTATATTACTAAATGAAGAGCTAAGACCAAAATCTACATCGAGAAAAAACACTTAGTGTATTCCAATGTAATCAAAAAGTGGATCCACACATGTTCACAGGCACAGACAAATCCATATTCAGCACCTTCTGATCAACGTGCGTAGTTTCAAATACTTGCCACAACAGCTGTGGGGCTTGGGGGTGGATTTGTAATTTTAAAGGCAGACTGATTATTACATTTGGGATTAGGTGAAAACTGATTAATAGGTAGCATAGAATCACGCAGTTTCTGAGGGTTGGAGTTGAATGTGTGGCTTAAACAAACAAGAGTACAGCGCCCAGTAAGAGCAGGTAGGGCAAATCTATTTCAAAGGGGAAGGAGGGCTCCCTGACCAGACCCTGGTAGCAAAGAACAGGTTTGCAATGGCTATTAACATCCTGCCAGATGCGTCTCCCCATCTTCGACATCGCTCCAAGGAGCACATGCAGGAGCTGCGTTGAGCCAGCAGGGCCCTGCCCTCAGCAAGGTGGTGCTGGCCACCGTGAGCAAGGGGGACAATGGCACCTCCAGCACCCTCTGCTGACCCAGACACCGGCTCTGGTTTGTCACAACAGACAAACTGTTGGTGTGCGTCGGCACCACCCGTAGGGGACTGACCAAATGCAGCCGCTCCGCGATACAGATGTGTGTGTTACGTGTCGGCATTGGAAGTACCTCATTTTAACTTACCCAGGCGTTGGCGTATTTTCTCCCCTGTTTCTGTGACCTGGGAAATGGAGTTCTGCGTTCCCTTAAAACCTACCACTGCATTGCCACTAGTTACGACGTGATAAAGTTACAATCCAATTCATTAAGGGAAAAAAAATTACTCTTCAATTTGATTGCCATTTATTATTCACTAGGTACACAGAATCACTCGTGTGCAAATACCAGGGAATCACACATGGTGGAAACAGTAATGAACAGACCAAATGGAGAAGGACATTTCTCTTGACTTACAACTTGGCATCAACGTGAATTGCAACGAATGGGTCTTCAGCACTGTTACTAATGTCAAAATTAGCCATTCCATCACTAGAAACATACACCTGTTTTCCGGTACAGCTGTTGCCCTCCTTTTGTCCAGAAATAACGTCACAGTAGGTACCAGCAGGCAGTCTGGTTTGCAAATCAATGTTCAGGTGCCTATGTGAAAGAAAGCAAACGCTGGTTTTAAAACAGCTATTTCACATTTTTGAACCCGATGCTACTCCCTTGCTTTGAAGGGCAATGTAAAGTGTGAGCTTTCTGATCCTATCCCTGCTTCGCTCCCTACGCTCCCATTTTGGGTCTCTAGGCCTGGCACGTAACTGCACGACTCTCGCTCAGGCTGTAGCGATCACTCTCAGAAGGAGAAGAGGACATTCCCCTTCTCATCAGTACTGCTGATGAGGGATGCTATACTTCTCTCCGGGATACAGTCTCTCCCTCTGACTTACCAGTCATCATTATTGAAAACGATGAAGCCTTTGCTACCACGGCCAAAAGCTACTTGATTGCTGTCATTGTCCCACCAGTTGGAGAAAGGCTCACCATCCACCACATTACGGAAGACAACCATGTTCCTGAGAATGCAAGGAACAGCTGTCACTGTGGCTGCAAGAGCTCTACAGCCACAAGGATCATCAAGCAAAAGCATCTGTTTTTACTTATTCTCCACAGTGTCCTACCTTATCTGGCGCCAGCGATGTTCACAAACCCAGTCATTGCCACAGGTAGTGTCTGCATTGATTGTAACACGCTTTATGGAACCATCCGACTCACTTGGTGGTCCCATCCAGTCATTGACGTCCTGTCATCGAAAGGAGAAGTTTCAAGCTTCTTACTGAAAATGCAGAGTGCCTATCTGCAGAGACAAGCTAGATGGAGCATCAAATTTCCACCTGCTAGGTCCAACACCGAATATAGAAATCACTTCACAAATTTCAATGCACTGGACTGGTTCTCTGGCCCTGTTCTGATCCTTACTCACCACGAATGTATCTTCAGCATTCCAAGCTTACCTTTCCATCTACGAAATATCTTGACCAGCGATAACTTGACATCACACGCGTGAACCCATACGGATGAGCAAGCATGAAGCCAACAGCCATTTTATAAAGTCTGTTTGTTAGACAAAAAGAGTAGTGAGATGTGGAAAGAGAAACCGTGCCAGAGAACAGACAGACAAACCAGCAAAAGGAAGAAGCATCACCCAGAGAAGAGCACCGCCTTACCTGGAGTCCCAGAAGGTCAGAATGGAAGCTCCACCGGCCCCATGCCCCCGCTGGTTGTCGTGATTATCCACAAAGACCAGAGCTCTGTCAGAAGGCACAAAGCCCCAGCCTTCTCCCCAGTTCCTAGTCAAAACCACAAAGACTTGAAGCTACTCTGTCAACTGGTGTACCCAGCATATCCCAAATAAGCCACAGGATGTCCATCCTTACTTTAAGTAGGCCATCTTTTCTCCATTCCACTTGCGGATCACTGTCCCCAGTTTTGCGCCGTATTTGAATTCTGTCACTCGTCCGTTTCCAAAGTACTGACTGCCTGTGATCGGCTCTCCACCCAAGTCAATTACCTGGTACAGGAAGGAGAAACTGCATACATTCTCTTCTCACAGAGACAAAAAAAGTGCAATGTACAGCCTTCAACATTAGTTCTTGCTTTACACTGAGAGAAAAAATATTCAAGTACGTTTATTTCTGTTGTGTAGCTCAACCCAAAGTCTGTTTAATACGTGATGGACATCTGTAAAAACATGATGGAAGAAAGAAAAGGTGAAGTTGAATGTCAATCTGTTGTGGAAGCATTTTGAAAAGGCAAAACTACTTTTGTCTGCAGGGCTGCTCCAAAGAAATGGCTCTCTCTTTCTGGGGTAAAGTAGGATGGAGATGTATTACCACATTCCTCTAACGGAGGAAGGCAAAAGAGATACCAAAGACAAGCGTAAAGGAACAAACATGGGTGATTACCTCCTGGTAAATGAAAGGTTTTGTTCCTGCAGAAAACCATGTAGTATTTAGATCATTCAGCTTGTCCAGAAATGCTCTTATGTCCCCAGGCCACATATGCTTGGCAGCATCAAGTCGGAATCCTGCTACGCCAATATCAATGAGATGGTTCATGTATGCGGCAACTGTCGAGCGTACATAGTCCTTCTCCAAGGCCAGATCAAGAAGGCTAACCAAGCGGCAGTCTCGAACCTGTGTAATGAAAAAAAAAGTTCTGAGGTCATACTTTGTCAACTTGTAAAACTTTTCAGTGAAATGTTGGCATGTTTTGAACCATAAACTCAATTCTGTTGGATATCTAATTTCCGTAGAAGACAATTATGCCAAGGTCTACACCAAGACATAGGCAAATTTACCTATGTAAAATTGAGTATGTCAATACTCAAGTTAGGACAGTTAGTGGAGGATATCATCTCTCTGTGCAGACATCATCAGAATTGAGGATGAGAAATGGCATGGTGCATTGTTGCAAAGTGGCTGAAGTAAGAGCAGTAACCTTGAGAAAGAACTGCTACACATTCCGTCTACAAAAAAAGAGTAAGACACTCAACCAGGGTACCACCTTCCACTTCTGGCAATTTTCTAAGGGGACTCCTTATCAAGATCAGCTGAGTTTACAAGCTACAAGAAAGAGCTCACCAGCTGGGCTGAGTACCTTACTCAGTTCAGGAGCAAACTCCTGCACATGTACACATGAAACATGTGGGAAGGGTTTTTGATTTCTAAGTATTTAGAAAATTTTGCACCACAAGTATCTTTCCTGTACTTATGTTCACTACTTCATTCACTTTTCAGGTGACTAAGCACAGGTTTGGGGAGAAACTTTTCCCTTTGTTTGGCATTAATGTAATGTTTACACACCAGGTTAAAAAAAAAAATGGAAAAAAGAAAAATATTTCAAAATTTTGCCAGAGAAAGTTACCTGATAAATGTCATAATAACTTTCAATTTCTCCACTTGAAGTTTGACATTTGCCATCATTGAAATCCCAGCCAGAGTATGGCACAGCTGGAAAATCTCTGTCCCCAGCATTAAAATAGCTTCCACAGGTAGAATGGGTGCCTGAGCCACCTGCAGCCCCACACATATGGTTGACAACAGCATCCACATAAATACGAACCTGGAAAAGAAATAAGTGCATTTCATTATGTTTTGTAATGATGGTGAAGCAACAGCCAGAGCTTTACCACATCCCTATTTATTGAATTTTTTTTCCCCTTTCATTTTATTCTCGGTTTATGCCTCCTTTGAGGACAACAGCCATAACTTCCCTCAGCTGAAACAGCACTTCTTGCTATATCAGATACAGATTTTCAAGGCACTTACTCCAACATTGTTGCACCTGGTCACCATGTCTCTGAATTCATCTTCGTTTCCTGATCGAGTGCAGAGCTTGTAGCTGATGGGCTGGTATCTTTCCCACCAGGGTCTATTTGGGCTAGTGATGACAATATTTTCACTTGGAGGTGAAACCTGCAGTTGAAATGATGTACTGTGATAAGAAATCAATTTGGTATAGTTCAATGTTTTAAGGGCAAAAATCTGTGCTCAGCATCTCAGCCCTCAGAGGCAGGCTAGCACCCAACCCTGTCTCTCTCCCACAGCACAAGCTCAGGTCTGTGAGATGTCTGTCTTGTAGACTGGCAAGAAAGACGTTTTCTTCTGTTCCTATGGGCTGCCCAGGTCCAGCATGGGCCTGTTTTCAAGGGCATGCACATGGGAGAGCTGAAGCCACAGGAATTATTTTTACCTGGAATAGTGACACCCTTAGGAAAGCCAAAACTCAATGCTCATGCGCTTCCCTCAGAACAAGGTAAAGAGAAAAACTTAGCTTTGCAGGGGAAGCATTTCAGAGGAATGCATGCCCCTTTGTGACATCTTCTAGAAATGCAATATCATTCATTGGCCCTGTAGGATCTAGGGTTGTGTCTAACAGCAGTTACTACTTCCACCCTCCCCACCTTTCCAACGCCAACGTTACTTGGAACTGGCTGTCTCCAATTCAGGCATTTTGATTTATTAATTGAATGCTACAAAGTAATTTTCCTACCTCCTAACAGGAATCAACTTACCTGAACTCCTCCAAATCCATAAGGAGCTAAATAGCGTTCACACTCTAGAGCAATATCGTCCCAGCGCCATTCAAAGAGGTGCACAATAGACGTCCTCCCAGCCTGAGTGTTGGGGTCGTACTGCCCCCAGCAAAATCCTACAGCTGTGAGTAGGAGGAGAACTCGCATGATGCCTTCGGTATAAGGTTGTGGACTCTCCACTGGCAATTTATACTCCTGCAAGAAGACAAAGTTCCTATTGCAGCTGTCAAAATTCACACAGATCAATGCTATCAGTTATTATTTGGCTTTGGCTAGTTAGCTCGATATCATTCTTCTGTTTTGTTTTTTCCTGCATTGCCCAACAGCTGAAGATAAATACCTTTTCACAATGATTATACTTTATCATAAACCAAGCAGTCTGTGAGCACTGCACTTGAATTCAGAATTTACTCTTTCCAATCATGTAAACCAAAATACTTTATAAATAGTATTCTAAGTCATAACACATAGACTCTCGAAAGGGGCTCTGGAAGGTAAAAGGAAAGGAAAGTGATTAAAAGACAACTGGAAATCTAACAGCTCTAGGATAATGGATGTGTTTGCCAGCATTCGAAGGCATCTAGCTCTCAGGATTAGTCTGAGCTCAAACCAGGGTACCTGATGAGCCACTCCCAGTCAATAACAGACGTATCGCACAACACGTTGTGGGTCTTCACCAGCTGAATCACACTGGTAACTAGTAACTGACCTCTTTTCATGCCTGACGTTTTTCTAGCATCATTGCCCCGTCCCTGCTAGGAACTGCTATCAGTTTTCTTCACATGGCTGTGCAGAGCAACAGTTGCTCTACTAGATTGAAAGTGATTAGAGCTGCAAGTGTTTTCCTTTCCAACAGTGAATCTGCATAAGGGTTCATCTCACTTTAAATGATCCATCATCCAACTGAGTTAAGGAAGGAAATCCCAAATCATACGTAAAGTGATACTGCAAATGAGTTTCAGCTGCCTGATATAAAACCAAATTTGAAAGCCAGAGCCATTGCCAAAGTCCCTTGTGGATTTTCCTACACATTCCTTCTTCAAAAAAAAGCCCTTCTGACTTTTGCTCCTGACATAATGTCAGATCTTCATTTGGAATTGACTTACAAGATCAAGATCTCAGCAAAACCACTCAATGAATAAGCTCAAGTCATGCCAATGACAAAACAACACTTCGAGAGAACATGAAGACTAGAAAACCCCTGGCATTTGATGAATATATGTGGAGAAAAAAAAAAAAAAAGCGCCACAAAATGGCACATCCACTCCAAGAGAAAAGAAACCTCAGTCTACTTTGTACCTGAGCTGCCTTCATGTTGTGTCCAAAACTAGCCATGCCATTGAATGTCACATGCATCCTTCTCTTTCCCAGAATTTGTCTTCAAGAATGAAATGCAGAATCAGATCCCATTCGCCCATCTGTTCATTTTCGTATCACTGACCTTATCAAAGGTCTCTTTTTCCACTACAGCAATGAAGTAGTAAGTTACTGCAAATGACCTTGCCTACTCACCAGCAGCAAGAAGCCCGTGAGATGACTTCACCTTGTGATTACCAACTCAGTGAGAACAGACCCGCCCCGCCCCCCCCCGCCATTCCTCAATATTACTGAGAGAAACCAAATGTGCCTGACGTTAATGTTTACATCATCATTCACTGTGGGGTTTCATGGATGCGATTGCACATCACTGAGTAACATTGTTTCCAACGACATGCATTTTCCACTGAAATACCCTGCTTTGAGCCAAGGAGAGTAAGGACCCTGCAGTGGGTTGACCCTGGCTGGATGCCAGATGCCCACCAAATCCACTCTGTTACTCTCCTCCTCAGTTGGACAGGGGAGAGAAAATGTAATGAAAGGCTCATGGGTTAAGAGAAGGACAGGCAGGGATCACTCACCAATCACTGTCACAGGCAAAACAGGCTCACTTTGGGAAAAATTAATTTAATTTATTACCAATCAGATCAGAGTGGGGTAATACGAAAAAAACCCAAAAAATCTTAAAAAAACACCTTCCCCTCACCCCTCTCTTCTTCCCAGGTTTAACTTTTACTCTCAATTTTCTCTGCCTCCTACCCCCCAGCATTGCAGGGTGACAGGGAATGGGGGTTGTGGTCAGTTTATCACACATTGTTTCTGATTCTCCCTCCTCAGGGGGAGGACCCTCACACTCTTCCCCTGCTCCAGTGTAGTGTCCCTTCCACAGGAGACAGTCCTGCATGAACTTCTCCAGCATGAGTCCTTCCTAAAGCCTACAGTTCTTCATGGACTGCTCCATCATGGGTCCTTTCCACAGAGTGCAGTCCTTCATGAACAGACTACTCCAGCATGGCTACCACATGGAGTCACAAGTCCTGCCAGCAAACCTGCTCCAGCGTGGGCTCCTCTTTCCACAGGTCCTGCCAGAACCCTGCGCAGGGTCACAGACTCCTTCAGGCATCCACCTGCTCCAGTGTGGGGTCCTCCATGGGCTGCAGGTGTGTCTCTGCTCCACTGTCTTCACCATGGGCTGCAGAAGAATCTCTGCTTCAGCACCTGGAGAACCAGCTCCCCCTCCTTCTTCACAGACATTGGTTTCTGCAGAGGTGTTTCTCACATATTCTCACTCCTTTCTCTGGCTGTAATTGTGCAGGGTTTTTTTCCATACTCTTAACTACGTTATCACAAAGATGCTACCACCGTTGCTGACGGACTCAGCCTTGGCCAGCATCAGGTCTGTCTTAGAGACAGCTGGCATTGGCTTTATTGGACATAGGAGAAGTTTCTAGCAGGTTTTCACAGAAGCCATCAGCCATCCCTGTAGTCCCCTCGCTACCAGAACCTTGCCATGCAAACCTAATACATGCCTTGATAGTCCAATGTAACAGATGAACAACCCACTGGCAAGGCGATGGGGAGCCCTCACATCCCTCACATGACAGGTTATTCAGCAGACCAAGTTGAACAGGCTGCAGTATTTTAGCATACTTACGTAATGCATGAGGGCAGGAGAGAAGGTAGCCATTTGACTGACAATTTATGACTCTGAAGCATATCCCCAAGTAGAAAGGATTTGATGGGAGTTTCAAATATGACATCTCTTTTGGTATGGCAAAAAAGTCAGGTGCCTAAGAAATTGGCTCTGAAATTCAGGTGGTTTAGGGGAGTTGAAGTTTTGGGCAGACAAGACATTGGAGAGGTTTGGCTTTGTTTTGAAATCCTGTGTTTTAAACCATTTGATCCCCTCAGTATCAGTGGAAACCTGGCAGTGAAGAACTGGAGGATGTGGGTTCTAGATGTGGCAACAAGACCCTTTTATTTGCAAGCTTTTACACTACAACCCTAAAAAAGCAGGACTGCTCTTTTATGTCCCTATGTGGTCATAGCACAGCTCTGTCAATCAAGCAGCTTTCCCGAAAATTGACTTCAGGGATGTTCTAGCACAACATGGATGTGAACCCATTCCTTTGCCACACCAGTTTGCACAAGCAAGTGGAGCCAGTCTGTTTCAAAGGGGAAGGAGGGCTCCCTGACCAGACCCTGGTAGCAAAGAACAGGTTTGCAATGGCTATTAACATCCTGCCAGATGCGTCTCCCCATCTTCGACATCGCTCCAAGGAGCACATGCAGGAGCTGCGTTGAGCCAGCAGGGCCCTGCCCTCAGCAAGGTGGTGCTGGCCACCGTGAGCAAGGGGGACAATGGCACCTCCAGCACCCTCTGCTGACCCAGACACCGGCTCTGGTTTGTCACAACAGACAAACTGTTGGTGTGCGTCGGCACCACCCGTAGGGGACTGACCAAATGCAGCCGCTCCGCGATACAGATGTGTGTGTTACGTGTCGGCATTGGAAGTACCTCATTTTAACTTACCCAGGCGTTGGCGTATTTTCTCCCCTGTTTCTGTGACCTGGGAAATGGAGTTCTGCGTTCCCTTAAAACCTACCACTGCATTGCCACTAGTTACGACGTGATAAAGTTACAATCCAATTCATTAAGGGAAAAAAAATTACTCTTCAATTTGATTGCCATTTATTATTCACTAGGTACACAGAATCACTCGTGTGCAAATACCAGGGAATCACACATGGTGGAAACAGTAATGAACAGACCAAATGGAGAAGGACATTTCTCTTGACTTACAACTTGGCATCAACGTGAATTGCAACGAATGGGTCTTCAGCACTGTTACTAATGTCAAAATTAGCCATTCCATCACTAGAAACATACACCTGTTTTCCGGTACAGCTGTTGCCCTCCTTTTGTCCAGAAATAACGTCACAGTAGGTACCAGCAGGCAGTCTGGTTTGCAAATCAATGTTCAGGTGCCTATGTGAAAGAAAGCAAACGCTGGTTTTAAAACAGCTATTTCACATTTTTGAACCCGATGCTACTCCCTTGCTTTGAAGGGCAATGTAAAGTGTGAGCTTTCTGATCCTATCCCTGCTTCGCTCCCTACGCTCCCATTTTGGGTCTCTAGGCCTGGCACGTAACTGCACGACTCTCGCTCAGGCTGTAGCGATCACTCTCAGAAGGAGAAGAGGACATTCCCCTTCTCATCAGTACTGCTGATGAGGGATGCTATACTTCTCTCCGGGATACAGTCTCTCCCTCTGACTTACCAGTCATCATTATTGAAAACGATGAAGCCTTTGCTACCACGGCCAAAAGCTACTTGATTGCTGTCATTGTCCCACCAGTTGGAGAAAGGCTCACCATCCACCACATTACGGAAGACAACCATGTTCCTGAGAATGCAAGGAACAGCTGTCACTGTGGCTGCAAGAGCTCTACAGCCACAAGGATCATCAAGCAAAAGCATCTGTTTTTACTTATTCTCCACAGTGTCCTACCTTATCTGGCGCCAGCGATGTTCACAAACCCAGTCATTGCCACAGGTAGTGTCTGCATTGATTGTAACACGCTTTATGGAACCATCCGACTCACTTGGTGGTCCCATCCAGTCATTGACGTCCTGTCATCGAAAGGAGAAGTTTCAAGCTTCTTACTGAAAATGCAGAGTGCCTATCTGCAGAGACAAGCTAGATGGAGCATCAAATTTCCACCTGCTAGGTCCAACACCGAATATAGAAATCACTTCACAAATTTCAATGCACTGGACTGGTTCTCTGGCCCTGTTCTGATCCTTACTCACCACGAATGTATCTTCAGCATTCCAAGCTTACCTTTCCATCTACGAAATATCTTGACCAGCGATAACTTGACATCACACGCGTGAACCCATACGGATGAGCAAGCATGAAGCCAACAGCCATTTTATAAAGTCTGTTTGTTAGACAAAAAGAGTAGTGAGATGTGGAAAGAGAAACCGTGCCAGAGAACAGACAGACAAACCAGCAAAAGGAAGAAGCATCACCCAGAGAAGAGCACCGCCTTACCTGGAGTCCCAGAAGGTCAGAATGGAAGCTCCACCGGCCCCATGCCCCCGCTGGTTGTCGTGATTATCCACAAAGACCAGAGCTCTGTCAGAAGGCACAAAGCCCCAGCCTTCTCCCCAGTTCCTAGTCAAAACCACAAAGACTTGAAGCTACTCTGTCAACTGGTGTACCCAGCATATCCCAAATAAGCCACAGGATGTCCATCCTTACTTTAAGTAGGCCATCTTTTCTCCATTCCACTTGCGGATCACTGTCCCCAGTTTTGCGCCGTATTTGAATTCTGTCACTCGTCCGTTTCCAAAGTACTGACTGCCTGTGATCGGCTCTCCACCCAAGTCAATTACCTGGTACAGGAAGGAGAAACTGCATACATTCTCTTCTCACAGAGACAAAAAAAGTGCAATGTACAGCCTTCAACATTAGTTCTTGCTTTACACTGAGAGAAAAAATATTCAAGTACGTTTATTTCTGTTGTGTAGCTCAACCCAAAGTCTGTTTAATACGTGATGGACATCTGTAAAAACATGATGGAAGAAAGAAAAGGTGAAGTTGAATGTCAATCTGTTGTGGAAGCATTTTGAAAAGGCAAAACTACTTTTGTCTGCAGGGCTGCTCCAAAGAAATGGCTCTCTCTTTCTGGGGTAAAGTAGGATGGAGATGTATTACCACATTCCTCTAACGGAGGAAGGCAAAAGAGATACCAAAGACAAGCGTAAAGGAACAAACATGGGTGATTACCTCCTGGTAAATGAAAGGTTTTGTTCCTGCAGAAAACCATGTAGTATTTAGATCATTCAGCTTGTCCAGAAATGCTCTTATGTCCCCAGGCCACATATGCTTGGCAGCATCAAGTCGGAATCCTGCTACGCCAATATCAATGAGATGGTTCATGTATGCGGCAACTGTCGAGCGTACATAGTCCTTCTCCAAGGCCAGATCAAGAAGGCTAACCAAGCGGCAGTCTCGAACCTGTGTAATGAAAAAAAAAGTTCTGAGGTCATACTTTGTCAACTTGTAAAACTTTTCAGTGAAATGTTGGCATGTTTTGAACCATAAACTCAATTCTGTTGGATATCTAATTTCCGTAGAAGACAATTATGCCAAGGTCTACACCAAGACATAGGCAAATTTACCTATGTAAAATTGAGTATGTCAATACTCAAGTTAGGACAGTTAGTGGAGGATATCATCTCTCTGTGCAGACATCATCAGAATTGAGGATGAGAAATGGCATGGTGCATTGTTGCAAAGTGGCTGAAGTAAGAGCAGTAACCTTGAGAAAGAACTGCTACACATTCCGTCTACAAAAAAAGAGTAAGACACTCAACCAGGGTACCACCTTCCACTTCTGGCAATTTTCTAAGGGGACTCCTTATCAAGATCAGCTGAGTTTACAAGCTACAAGAAAGAGCTCACCAGCTGGGCTGAGTACCTTACTCAGTTCAGGAGCAAACTCCTGCACATGTACACATGAAACATGTGGGAAGGGTTTTTGATTTCTAAGTATTTAGAAAATTTTGCACCACAAGTATCTTTCCTGTACTTATGTTCACTACTTCATTCACTTTTCAGGTGACTAAGCACAGGTTTGGGGAGAAACTTTTCCCTTTGTTTGGCATTAATGTAATGTTTACACACCAGGTTAAAAAAAAAATGGAAAAAAGAAAAATATTTCAAAATTTTGCCAGAGAAAGTTACCTGATAAATGTCATAATAACTTTCAATTTCTCCACTTGAAGTTTGACATTTGCCATCATTGAAATCCCAGCCAGAGTATGGCACAGCTGGAAAATCTCTGTCCCCAGCATTAAAATAGCTTCCACAGGTAGAATGGGTGCCTGAGCCACCTGCAGCCCCACACATATGGTTGACAACAGCATCCACATAAATACGAACCTGGAAAAGAAATAAGTGCATTTCATTATGTTTTGTAATGATGGTGAAGCAACAGCCAGAGCTTTACCACATCCCTATTTATTGAATTTTTTTTCCCCTTTCATTTTATTCTCGGTTTATGCCTCCTTTGAGGACAACAGCCATAACTTCCCTCAGCTGAAACAGCACTTCTTGCTATATCAGATACAGATTTTCAAGGCACTTACTCCAACATTGTTGCACCTGGTCACCATGTCTCTGAATTCATCTTCGTTTCCTGATCGAGTGCAGAGCTTGTAGCTGATGGGCTGGTATCTTTCCCACCAGGGTCTATTTGGGCTAGTGATGACAATATTTTCACTTGGAGGTGAAACCTGCAGTTGAAATGATGTACTGTGATAAGAAATCAATTTGGTATAGTTCAATGTTTTAAGGGCAAAAATCTGTGCTCAGCATCTCAGCCCTCAGAGGCAGGCTAGCACCCAACCCTGTCTCTCTCCCACAGCACAAGCTCAGGTCTGTGAGATGTCTGTCTTGTAGACTGGCAAGAAAGACGTTTTCTTCTGTTCCTATGGGCTGCCCAGGTCCAGCATGGGCCTGTTTTCAAGGGCATGCACATGGGAGAGCTGAAGCCACAGGAATTATTTTTACCTGGAATAGTGACACCCTTAGGAAAGCCAAAACTCAATGCTCATGCGCTTCCCTCAGAACAAGGTAAAGAGAAAAACTTAGCTTTGCAGGGGAAGCATTTCAGAGGAATGCATGCCCCTTTGTGACATCTTCTAGAAATGCAATATCATTCATTGGCCCTGTAGGATCTAGGGTTGTGTCTAACAGCAGTTACTACTTCCACCCTCCCCACCTTTCCAACGCCAACGTTACTTGGAACTGGCTGTCTCCAATTCAGGCATTTTGATTTATTAATTGAATGCTACAAAGTAATTTTCCTACCTCCTAACAGGAATCAACTTACCTGAACTCCTCCAAATCCATAAGGAGCTAAATAGCGTTCACACTCTAGAGCAATATCGTCCCAGCGCCATTCAAAGAGGTGCACAATAGACGTCCTCCCAGCCTGAGTGTTGGGGTCGTACTGCCCCCAGCAAAATCCTACAGCTGTGAGTAGGAGGAGAACTCGCATGATGCCTTCGGTATAAGGTTGTGGACTCTCCACTGGCAATTTATACTCCTGCAAGAAGACAAAGTTCCTATTGCAGCTGTCAAAATTCACACAGATCAATGCTATCAGTTATTATTTGGCTTTGGCTAGTTAGCTCGATATCATTCTTCTGTTTTGTTTTTTCCTGCATTGCCCAACAGCTGAAGATAAAATACCTTTTCACAATGATTATACTTTATCATAAACCAAGCAGTCTGTGAGCACTGCACTTGAATTCAGAATTTACTCTTTCCAATCATGTAAACCAAAATACTTTATAAATAGTATTCTAAGTCATAACACATAGACTCTCGAAAGGGGCTCTGGAAGGTAAAAGGAAAGGAAAGTGATTAAAAGACAACTGGAAATCTAACAGCTCTAGGATAATGGATGTGTTTGCCAGCATTCGAAGGCATCTAGCTCTCAGGATTAGTCTGAGCTCAAACCAGGGTACCTGATGAGCCACTCCCAGTCAATAACAGACGTATCGCACAACACGTTGTGGGTCTTCACCAGCTGAATCACACTGGTAACTAGTAACTGACCTCTTTTCATGCCTGACGTTTTTCTAGCATCATTGCCCCGTCCCTGCTAGGAACTGCTATCAGTTTTCTTCACATGGCTGTGCAGAGCAACAGTTGCTCTACTAGATTGAAAGTGATTAGAGCTGCAAGTGTTTTCCTTTCCAACAGTGAATCTGCATAAGGGTTCATCTCACTTTAAATGATCCATCATCCAACTGAGTTAAGGAAGGAAATCCCAAATCATACGTAAAGTGATACTGCAAATGAGTTTCAGCTGCCTGATATAAAACCAAATTTGAAAGCCAGAGCCATTGCCAAAGTCCCTTGTGGATTTTCCTACACATTCCTTCTTCAAAAAAAAGCCCTTCTGACTTTTGCTCCTGACATAATGTCAGATCTTCATTTGGAATTGACTTACAAGATCAAGATCTCAGCAAAACCACTCAATGAATAAGCTCAAGTCATGCCAATGACAAAACAACACTTCGAGAGAACATGAAGACTAGAAAACCCCTGGCATTTGATGAATATATGTGGAGAAAAAAAAAAAAAAAGCGCCACAAAATGGCACATCCACTCCAAGAGAAAAGAAACCTCAGTCTACTTTGTACCTGAGCTGCCTTCATGTTGTGTCCAAAACTAGCCATGCCATTGAATGTCACATGCATCCTTCTCTTTCCCAGAATTTGTCTTCAAGAATGAAATGCAGAATCAGATCCCATTCGCCCATCTGTTCATTTTCGTATCACTGACCTTATCAAAGGTCTCTTTTTCCACTACAGCAATGAAGTAGTAAGTTACTGCAAATGACCTTGCCTACTCACCAGCAGCAAGAAGCCCGTGAGATGACTTCACCTTGTGATTACCAACTCAGTGAGAACAGACCCGCCCCGCCCCCCCCCGCCATTCCTCAATATTACTGAGAGAAACCAAATGTGCCTGACGTTAATGTTTACATCATCATTCACTGTGGGGTTTCATGGATGCGATTGCACATCACTGAGTAACATTGTTTCCAACGACATGCATTTTCCACTGAAATACCCTGCTTTGAGCCAAGGAGAGTAAGGACCCTGCAGTGGGTTGACCCTGGCTGGATGCCAGATGCCCACCAAATCCACTCTGTTACTCTCCTCCTCAGTTGGACAGGGGAGAGAAAATGTAATGAAAGGCTCATGGGTTAAGAGAAGGACAGGCAGGGATCACTCACCAATCACTGTCACAGGCAAAACAGGCTCACTTTGGGAAAAATTAATTTAATTTATTACCAATCAGATCAGAGTGGGGTAATACGAAAAAAACCCAAAAAATCTTAAAAAAACACCTTCCCCTCACCCCTCTCTTCTTCCCAGGTTTAACTTTTACTCTCAATTTTCTCTGCCTCCTACCCCCCAGCATTGCAGGGTGACAGGGAATGGGGGTTGTGGTCAGTTTATCACACATTGTTTCTGATTCTCCCTCCTCAGGGGGAGGACCCTCACACTCTTCCCCTGCTCCAGTGTAGTGTCCCTTCCACAGGAGACAGTCCTGCATGAACTTCTCCAGCATGAGTCCTTCCTAAAGCCTACAGTTCTTCATGGACTGCTCCATCATGGGTCCTTTCCACAGAGTGCAGTCCTTCATGAACAGACTACTCCAGCATGGCTACCACATGGAGTCACAAGTCCTGCCAGCAAACCTGCTCCAGCGTGGGCTCCTCTTTCCACAGGTCCTGCCAGAACCCTGCGCAGGGTCACAGACTCCTTCAGGCATCCACCTGCTCCAGTGTGGGGTCCTCCATGGGCTGCAGGTGTGTCTCTGCTCCACTGTCTTCACCATGGGCTGCAGAAGAATCTCTGCTTCAGCACCTGGAGAACCAGCTCCCCCTCCTTCTTCACAGACATTGGTTTCTGCAGAGGTGTTTCTCACATATTCTCACTCCTTTCTCTGGCTGTAATTGTGCAGGGTTTTTTTCCATACTCTTAACTACGTTATCACAAAGATGCTACCACCGTTGCTGACGGACTCAGCCTTGGCCAGCATCAGGTCTGTCTTAGAGACAGCTGGCATTGGCTTTATTGGACATAGGAGAAGTTTCTAGCAGGTTTTCACAGAAGCCATCAGCCATCCCTGTAGTCCCCTCGCTACCAGAACCTTGCCATGCAAACCTAATACATGCCTTGATAGTCCAATGTAACAGATGAACAACCCACTGGCAAGGCGATGGGGAGCCCTCACATCCCTCACATGACAGGTTATTCAGCAGACCAAGTTGAACAGGCTGCAGTATTTTAGCATACTTACGTAATGCATGAGGGCAGGAGAGAAGGTAGCCATTTGACTGACAATTTATGACTCTGAAGCATATCCCCAAGTAGAAAGGATTTGATGGGGAGTTTCAAATATGACATCTCTTTTGGTATGGCAAAAAAGTCAGGTGCCTAAGAAATTGGCTCTGAAATTCAGGTGGTTTAGGGGAGTTGAAGTTTTGGGCAGACAAGACATTGGAGAGGTTTGGCTTTGTTTTGAAATCCTGTGTTTTAAACCATTTGATCCCCTCAGTATCAGTGGAAACCTGGCAGTGAAGAACTGGAGGATGTGGGTTCTAGATGTGGCAACAAGACCCTTTTATTTGCAAGCTTTTACACTACAACCCTAAAAAAGCAGGACTGCTCTTTTATGTCCCTATGTGGTCATAGCACAGCTCTGTCAATCAAGCAGCTTTCCCGAAAATTGACTTCAGGGATGTTCTAGCACAACATGGATGTGAACCCATTCCTTTGCCACACCAGTTTGCACAAGCAAGTGGAGCCAGTCTGTTTCAAAGGGGAAGGAGGGCTCCCTGACCAGACCCTGGTAGCAAAGAACAGGTTTGCAATGGCTATTAACATCCTGCCAGATGCGTCTCCCCATCTTCGACATCGCTCCAAGGAGCACATGCAGGAGCTGCGTTGAGCCAGCAGGGCCCTGCCCTCAGCAAGGTGGTGCTGGCCACCGTGAGCAAGGGGGACAATGGCACCTCCAGCACCCTCTGCTGACCCAGACACCGGCTCTGGTTTGTCACAACAGACAAACTGTTGGTGTGCGTCGGCACCACCCGTAGGGGACTGACCAAATGCAGCCGCTCCGCGATACAGATGTGTGTGTTACGTGTCGGCATTGGAAGTACCTCATTTTAACTTACCCAGGCGTTGGCGTATTTTCTCCCCTGTTTCTGTGACCTGGGAAATGGAGTTCTGCGTTCCCTTAAAACCTACCACTGCATTGCCACTAGTTACGACGTGATAAAGTTACAATCCAATTCATTAAGGGAAAAAAAATTACTCTTCAATTTGATTGCCATTTATTATTCACTAGGTACACAGAATCACTCGTGTGCAAATACCAGGGAATCACACATGGTGGAAACAGTAATGAACAGACCAAATGGAGAAGGACATTTCTCTTGACTTACAACTTGGCATCAACGTGAATTGCAACGAATGGGTCTTCAGCACTGTTACTAATGTCAAAATTAGCCATTCCATCACTAGAAACATACACCTGTTTTCCGGTACAGCTGTTGCCCTCCTTTTGTCCAGAAATAACGTCACAGTAGGTACCAGCAGGCAGTCTGGTTTGCAAATCAATGTTCAGGTGCCTATGTGAAAGAAAGCAAACGCTGGTTTTAAAACAGCTATTTCACATTTTTGAACCCGATGCTACTCCCTTGCTTTGAAGGGCAATGTAAAGTGTGAGCTTTCTGATCCTATCCCTGCTTCGCTCCCTACGCTCCCATTTTGGGTCTCTAGGCCTGGCACGTAACTGCACGACTCTCGCTCAGGCTGTAGCGATCACTCTCAGAAGGAGAAGAGGACATTCCCCTTCTCATCAGTACTGCTGATGAGGGATGCTATACTTCTCTCCGGGATACAGTCTCTCCCTCTGACTTACCAGTCATCATTATTGAAAACGATGAAGCCTTTGCTACCACGGCCAAAAGCTACTTGATTGCTGTCATTGTCCCACCAGTTGGAGAAAGGCTCACCATCCACCACATTACGGAAGACAACCATGTTCCTGAGAATGCAAGGAACAGCTGTCACTGTGGCTGCAAGAGCTCTACAGCCACAAGGATCATCAAGCAAAAGCATCTGTTTTTACTTATTCTCCACAGTGTCCTACCTTATCTGGCGCCAGCGATGTTCACAAACCCAGTCATTGCCACAGGTAGTGTCTGCATTGATTGTAACACGCTTTATGGAACCATCCGACTCACTTGGTGGTCCCATCCAGTCATTGACGTCCTGTCATCGAAAGGAGAAGTTTCAAGCTTCTTACTGAAAATGCAGAGTGCCTATCTGCAGAGACAAGCTAGATGGAGCATCAAATTTCCACCTGCTAGGTCCAACACCGAATATAGAAATCACTTCACAAATTTCAATGCACTGGACTGGTTCTCTGGCCCTGTTCTGATCCTTACTCACCACGAATGTATCTTCAGCATTCCAAGCTTACCTTTCCATCTACGAAATATCTTGACCAGCGATAACTTGACATCACACGCGTGAACCCATACGGATGAGCAAGCATGAAGCCAACAGCCATTTTATAAAGTCTGTTTGTTAGACAAAAGAGTAGTGAGATGTGGAAAGAGAAACCGTGCCAGAGAACAGACAGACAAACCAGCAAAAGGAAGAAGCATCACCCAGAGAAGAGCACCGCCTTACCTGGAGTCCCAGAAGGTCAGAATGGAAGCTCCACCGGCCCCATGCCCCCGCTGGTTGTCGTGATTATCCACAAAGACCAGAGCTCTGTCAGAAGGCACAAAGCCCCAGCCTTCTCCCCAGTTCCTAGTCAAAACCACAAAGACTTGAAGCTACTCTGTCAACTGGTGTACCCAGCATATCCCAAATAAGCCACAGGATGTCCATCCTTACTTTAAGTAGGCCATCTTTTCTCCATTCCACTTGCGGATCACTGTCCCCAGTTTTGCGCCGTATTTGAATTCTGTCACTCGTCCGTTTCCAAAGTACTGACTGCCTGTGATCGGCTCTCCACCCAAGTCAATTACCTGGTACAGGAAGGAGAAACTGCATACATTCTCTTCTCACAGAGACAAAAAAAGTGCAATGTACAGCCTTCAACATTAGTTCTTGCTTTACACTGAGAGAAAAAATATTCAAGTACGTTTATTTCTGTTGTGTAGCTCAACCCAAAGTCTGTTTAATACGTGATGGACATCTGTAAAAACATGATGGAAGAAAGAAAAGGTGAAGTTGAATGTCAATCTGTTGTGGAAGCATTTTGAAAAGGCAAAACTACTTTTGTCTGCAGGGCTGCTCCAAAGAAATGGCTCTCTCTTTCTGGGGTAAAGTAGGATGGAGATGTATTACCACATTCCTCTAACGGAGGAAGGCAAAAGAGATACCAAAGACAAGCGTAAAGGAACAAACATGGGTGATTACCTCCTGGTAAATGAAAGGTTTTGTTCCTGCAGAAAACCATGTAGTATTTAGATCATTCAGCTTGTCCAGAAATGCTCTTATGTCCCCAGGCCACATATGCTTGGCAGCATCAAGTCGGAATCCTGCTACGCCAATATCAATGAGATGGTTCATGTATGCGGCAACTGTCGAGCGTACATAGTCCTTCTCCAAGGCCAGATCAAGAAGGCTAACCAAGCGGCAGTCTCGAACCTGTGTAATGAAAAAAAAAGTTCTGAGGTCATACTTTGTCAACTTGTAAAACTTTTCAGTGAAATGTTGGCATGTTTTGAACCATAAACTCAATTCTGTTGGATATCTAATTTCCGTAGAAGACAATTATGCCAAGGTCTACACCAAGACATAGGCAAATTTACCTATGTAAAATTGAGTATGTCAATACTCAAGTTAGGACAGTTAGTGGAGGATATCATCTCTCTGTGCAGACATCATCAGAATTGAGGATGAGAAATGGCATGGTGCATTGTTGCAAAGTGGCTGAAGTAAGAGCAGTAACCTTGAGAAAGAACTGCTACACATTCCGTCTACAAAAAAAGAGTAAGACACTCAACCAGGGTACCACCTTCCACTTCTGGCAATTTTCTAAGGGGACTCCTTATCAAGATCAGCTGAGTTTACAAGCTACAAGAAAGAGCTCACCAGCTGGGCTGAGTACCTTACTCAGTTCAGGAGCAAACTCCTGCACATGTACACATGAAACATGTGGGAAGGGTTTTTGATTTCTAAGTATTTAGAAAATTTTGCACCACAAGTATCTTTCCTGTACTTATGTTCACTACTTCATTCACTTTTCAGGTGACTAAGCACAGGTTTGGGGAGAAACTTTTCCCTTTGTTTGGCATTAATGTAATGTTTACACACCAGGTTAAAAAAAAAATGGAAAAAAGAAAAATATTTCAAAATTTTGCCAGAGAAAGTTACCTGATAAATGTCATAATAACTTTCAATTTCTCCACTTGAAGTTTGACATTTGCCATCATTGAAATCCCAGCCAGAGTATGGCACAGCTGGAAAATCTCTGTCCCCAGCATTAAAATAGCTTCCACAGGTAGAATGGGTGCCTGAGCCACCTGCAGCCCCACACATATGGTTGACAACAGCATCCACATAAATACGAACCTGGAAAAGAAATAAGTGCATTTCATTATGTTTTGTAATGATGGTGAAGCAACAGCCAGAGCTTTACCACATCCCTATTTATTGAATTTTTTTTCCCCTTTCATTTTATTCTCGGTTTATGCCTCCTTTGAGGACAACAGCCATAACTTCCCTCAGCTGAAACAGCACTTCTTGCTATATCAGATACAGATTTTCAAGGCACTTACTCCAACATTGTTGCACCTGGTCACCATGTCTCTGAATTCATCTTCGTTTCCTGATCGAGTGCAGAGCTTGTAGCTGATGGGCTGGTATCTTTCCCACCAGGGTCTATTTGGGCTAGTGATGACAATATTTTCACTTGGAGGTGAAACCTGCAGTTGAAATGATGTACTGTGATAAGAAATCAATTTGGTATAGTTCAATGTTTTAAGGGCAAAAATCTGTGCTCAGCATCTCAGCCCTCAGAGGCAGGCTAGCACCCAACCCTGTCTCTCTCCCACAGCACAAGCTCAGGTCTGTGAGATGTCTGTCTTGTAGACTGGCAAGAAAGACGTTTTCTTCTGTTCCTATGGGCTGCCCAGGTCCAGCATGGGCCTGTTTTCAAGGGCATGCACATGGGAGAGCTGAAGCCACAGGAATTATTTTACCTGGAATAGTGACACCCTTAGGAAAGCCAAAACTCAATGCTCATGCGCTTCCCTCAGAACAAGGTAAAGAGAAAAACTTAGCTTTGCAGGGGAAGCATTTCAGAGGAATGCATGCCCCTTTGTGACATCTTCTAGAAATGCAATATCATTCATTGGCCCTGTAGGATCTAGGGTTGTGTCTAACAGCAGTTACTACTTCCACCCTCCCCACCTTTCCAACGCCAACGTTACTTGGAACTGGCTGTCTCCAATTCAGGCATTTTGATTTATTAATTGAATGCTACAAAGTAATTTTCCTACCTCCTAACAGGAATCAACTTACCTGAACTCCTCCAAATCCATAAGGAGCTAAATAGCGTTCACACTCTAGAGCAATATCGTCCCAGCGCCATTCAAAGAGGTGCACAATAGACGTCCTCCCAGCCTGAGTGTTGGGGTCGTACTGCCCCAGCAAAATCCTACAGCTGTGAGTAGGAGGAGAACTCGCATGATGCCTTCGGTATAAGGTTGTGGACTCTCCACTGGCAATTTATACTCCTGCAAGAAGACAAAGTTCCTATTGCAGCTGTCAAAATTCACACAGATCAATGCTATCAGTTATTATTTGGCTTTGGCTAGTTAGCTCGATATCATTCTTCTGTTTTGTTTTTTCCTGCATTGCCCAACAGCTGAAGATAAAATACCTTTTCACAATGATTATACTTTATCATAAACCAAGCAGTCTGTGAGCACTGCACTTGAATTCAGAATTTACTCTTTCCAATCATGTAAACCAAAATACTTTATAAATAGTATTCTAAGTCATAACACATAGACTCTCGAAAGGGGCTCTGGAAGGTAAAAGGAAAGGAAAGTGATTAAAAGACAACTGGAAATCTAACAGCTCTAGGATAATGGATGTGTTTGCCAGCATTCGAAGGCATCTAGCTCTCAGGATTAGTCTGAGCTCAAACCAGGGTACCTGATGAGCCACTCCCAGTCAATAACAGACGTATCGCACAACACGTTGTGGGTCTTCACCAGCTGAATCACACTGGTAACTAGTAACTGACCTCTTTTCATGCCTGACGTTTTTCTAGCATCATTGCCCCGTCCCTGCTAGGAACTGCTATCAGTTTTCTTCACATGGCTGTGCAGAGCAACAGTTGCTCTACTAGATTGAAAGTGATTAGAGCTGCAAGTGTTTTCCTTTCCAACAGTGAATCTGCATAAGGGTTCATCTCACTTTAAATGATCCATCATCCAACTGAGTTAAGGAAGGAAATCCCAAATCATACGTAAAGTGATACTGCAAATGAGTTTCAGCTGCCTGATATAAAACCAAATTTGAAAGCCAGAGCCATTGCCAAAGTCCCTTGTGGATTTTCCTACACATTCCTTCTTCAAAAAAAAGCCCTTCTGACTTTTGCTCCTGACATAATGTCAGATCTTCATTTGGAATTGACTTACAAGATCAAGATCTCAGCAAAACCACTCAATGAATAAGCTCAAGTCATGCCAATGACAAAACAACACTTCGAGAGAACATGAAGACTAGAAAACCCCTGGCATTTGATGAATATATGTGGAGAAAAAAAAAAAAAAAAGCGCCACAAAATGGCACATCCACTCCAAGAGAAAAGAAACCTCAGTCTACTTTGTACCTGAGCTGCCTTCATGTTGTGTCCAAAACTAGCCATGCCATTGAATGTCACATGCATCCTTCTCTTTCCCAGAATTTGTCTTCAAGAATGAAATGCAGAATCAGATCCCATTCGCCCATCTGTTCATTTTCGTATCACTGACCTTATCAAAGGTCTCTTTTTCCACTACAGCAATGAAGTAGTAAGTTACTGCAAATGACCTTGCCTACTCACCAGCAGCAAGAAGCCCGTGAGATGACTTCACCTTGTGATTACCAACTCAGTGAGAACAGACCCGCCCCGCCCCCCCCCGCCATTCCTCAATATTACTGAGAGAAACCAAATGTGCCTGACGTTAATGTTTACATCATCATTCACTGTGGGGTTTCATGGATGCGATTGCACATCACTGAGTAACATTGTTTCCAACGACATGCATTTTCCACTGAAATACCCTGCTTTGAGCCAAGGAGAGTAAGGACCCTGCAGTGGGTTGACCCTGGCTGGATGCCAGATGCCCACCAAATCCACTCTGTTACTCTCCTCCTCAGTTGGACAGGGGAGAGAAAATGTAATGAAAGGCTCATGGGTTAAGAGAAGGACAGGCAGGGATCACTCACCAATCACTGTCACAGGCAAAACAGGCTCACTTTGGGAAAAATTAATTTAATTTATTACCAATCAGATCAGAGTGGGGTAATACGAAAAAAACCCAAAAAATCTTAAAAAAACACCTTCCCCTCACCCCTCTCTTCTTCCCAGGTTTAACTTTTACTCTCAATTTTCTCTGCCTCCTACCCCCCAGCATTGCAGGGTGACAGGGAATGGGGGTTGTGGTCAGTTTATCACACATTGTTTCTGATTCTCCCTCCTCAGGGGGAGGACCCTCACACTCTTCCCCTGCTCCAGTGTAGTGTCCCTTCCACAGGAGACAGTCCTGCATGAACTTCTCCAGCATGAGTCCTTCCTAAAGCCTACAGTTCTTCATGGACTGCTCCATCATGGGTCCTTTCCACAGAGTGCAGTCCTTCATGAACAGACTACTCCAGCATGGCTACCACATGGAGTCACAAGTCCTGCCAGCAAACCTGCTCCAGCGTGGGCTCCTCTTTCCACAGGTCCTGCCAGAACCCTGCGCAGGGTCACAGACTCCTTCAGGCATCCACCTGCTCCAGTGTGGGGTCCTCCATGGGCTGCAGGTGTGTCTCTGCTCCACTGTCTTCACCATGGGCTGCAGAAGAATCTCTGCTTCAGCACCTGGAGAACCAGCTCCCCCTCCTTCTTCACAGACATTGGTTTCTGCAGAGGTGTTTCTCACATATTCTCACTCCTTTCTCTGGCTGTAATTGTGCAGGGTTTTTTTCCATACTCTTAACTACGTTATCACAAAGATGCTACCACCGTTGCTGACGGACTCAGCCTTGGCCAGCATCAGGTCTGTCTTAGAGACAGCTGGCATTGGCTTTATTGGACATAGGAGAAGTTTCTAGCAGGTTTTCACAGAAGCCATCAGCCATCCCTGTAGTCCCCTCGCTACCAGAACCTTGCCATGCAAACCTAATACATGCCTTGATAGTCCAATGTAACAGATGAACAACCCACTGGCAAGGCGATGGGGAGCCCTCACATCCCTCACATGACAGGTTATTCAGCAGACCAAGTTGAACAGGCTGCAGTATTTTAGCATACTTACGTAATGCATGAGGGCAGGAGAGAAGGTAGCCATTTGACTGACAATTTATGACTCTGAAGCATATCCCCAAGTAGAAAGGATTTGATGGGGAGTTTCAAATATGACATCTCTTTTGGTATGGCAAAAAAGTCAGGTGCCTAAGAAATTGGCTCTGAAATTCAGGTGGTTTAGGGGAGTTGAAGTTTTGGGCAGACAAGACATTGGAGAGGTTTGGCTTTGTTTTGAAATCCTGTGTTTTAAACCATTTGATCCCCTCAGTATCAGTGGAAACCTGGCAGTGAAGAACTGGAGGATGTGGGTTCTAGATGTGGCAACAAGACCCTTTTATTTGCAAGCTTTTACACTACAACCCTAAAAAAGCAGGACTGCTCTTTTATGTCCCTATGTGGTCATAGCACAGCTCTGTCAATCAAGCAGCTTTCCCGAAAATTGACTTCAGGGATGTTCTAGCACAACATGGATGTGAACCCATTCCTTTGCCACACCAGTTTGCACAAGCAAGTGGAGCCAGTCTGTTTCAAAGGGGAAGGAGGGCTCCCTGACCAGACCCTGGTAGCAAAGAACAGGTTTGCAATGGCTATTAACATCCTGCCAGATGCGTCTCCCCATCTTCGACATCGCTCCAAGGAGCACATGCAGGAGCTGCGTTGAGCCAGCAGGGCCCTGCCCTCAGCAAGGTGGTGCTGGCCACCGTGAGCAAGGGGGACAATGGCACCTCCAGCACCCTCTGCTGACCCAGACACCGGCTCTGGTTTGTCACAACAGACAAACTGTTGGTGTGCGTCGGCACCACCCGTAGGGGACTGACCAAATGCAGCCGCTCCGCGATACAGATGTGTGTGTTACGTGTCGGCATTGGAAGTACCTCATTTAACTTACCCAGGCGTTGGCGTATTTTCTCCCCTGTTTCTGTGACCTGGGAAATGGAGTTCTGCGTTCCCTTAAAACCTACCACTGCATTGCCACTAGTTACGACGTGATAAAGTTACAATCCAATTCATTAAGGGAAAAAAAATTACTCTTCAATTTGATTGCCATTTATTATTCACTAGGTACACAGAATCACTCGTGTGCAAATACCAGGGAATCACACATGGTGGAAACAGTAATGAACAGACCAAATGGAGAAGGACATTTCTCTTGACTTACAACTTGGCATCAACGTGAATTGCAACGAATGGGTCTTCAGCACTGTTACTAATGTCAAAATTAGCCATTCCATCACTAGAAACATACACCTGTTTTCCGGTACAGCTGTTGCCCTCCTTTTGTCCAGAAATAACGTCACAGTAGGTACCAGCAGGCAGTCTGGTTTGCAAATCAATGTTCAGGTGCCTATGTGAAAGAAAGCAAACGCTGGTTTTAAAACAGCTATTTCACATTTTTGAACCCGATGCTACTCCCTTGCTTTGAAGGGCAATGTAAAGTGTGAGCTTTCTGATCCTATCCCTGCTTCGCTCCCTACGCTCCCATTTTGGGTCTCTAGGCCTGGCACGTAACTGCACGACTCTCGCTCAGGCTGTAGCGATCACTCTCAGAAGGAGAAGAGGACATTCCCCTTCTCATCAGTACTGCTGATGAGGGATGCTATACTTCTCTCCGGGATACAGTCTCTCCCTCTGACTTACCAGTCATCATTATTGAAAACGATGAAGCCTTTGCTACCACGGCCAAAAGCTACTTGATTGCTGTCATTGTCCCACCAGTTGGAGAAAGGCTCACCATCCACCACATTACGGAAGACAACCATGTTCCTGAGAATGCAAGGAACAGCTGTCACTGTGGCTGCAAGAGCTCTACAGCCACAAGGATCATCAAGCAAAAGCATCTGTTTTTACTTATTCTCCACAGTGTCCTACCTTATCTGGCGCCAGCGATGTTCACAAACCCAGTCATTGCCACAGGTAGTGTCTGCATTGATTGTAACACGCTTTATGGAACCATCCGACTCACTTGGTGGTCCCATCCAGTCATTGACGTCCTGTCATCGAAAGGAGAAGTTTCAAGCTTCTTACTGAAAATGCAGAGTGCCTATCTGCAGAGACAAGCTAGATGGAGCATCAAATTTCCACCTGCTAGGTCCAACACCGAATATAGAAATCACTTCACAAATTTCAATGCACTGGACTGGTTCTCTGGCCCTGTTCTGATCCTTACTCACCACGAATGTATCTTCAGCATTCCAAGCTTACCTTTCCATCTACGAAATATCTTGACCAGCGATAACTTGACATCACACGCGTGAACCCATACGGATGAGCAAGCATGAAGCCAACAGCCATTTTATAAAGTCTGTTTGTTAGACAAAAAGAGTAGTGAGATGTGGAAAGAGAAACCGTGCCAGAGAACAGACAGACAAACCAGCAAAAGGAAGAAGCATCACCCAGAGAAGAGCACCGCCTTACCTGGAGTCCCAGAAGGTCAGAATGGAAGCTCCACCGGCCCCATGCCCCCGCTGGTTGTCGTGATTATCCACAAAGACCAGAGCTCTGTCAGAAGGCACAAAGCCCCAGCCTTCTCCCCAGTTCCTAGTCAAAACCACAAAGACTTGAAGCTACTCTGTCAACTGGTGTACCCAGCATATCCCAAATAAGCCACAGGATGTCCATCCTTACTTTAAGTAGGCCATCTTTTCTCCATTCCACTTGCGGATCACTGTCCCCAGTTTTGCGCCGTATTTGAATTCTGTCACTCGTCCGTTTCCAAAGTACTGACTGCCTGTGATCGGCTCTCCACCCAAGTCAATTACCTGGTACAGAAAAGACAGAGCATTGCTTTCTACTTAAAAAAACAAACAACTAAATGCATTGCCATCGACATTGTTTTAATGAAGAGGCACTACTTGAAATAAGTATATTATTTGGCTTGCTTACAAAATTGTATTTAAAGCTAGTTTCTTAATTTTATCTCAGCCTAGCTTTGAATTTGTTTTGCATCTCCATCCTAAATCTCCTTACCCTGATTGATCACTACCCCATAATTAAGGCTTGGGCCATACCGACTTCATATGTAGTCTAGTCTCCAAAGCCTCTGTGTCCAGCACATGGGCAACTTCCTTTCACTATGTAGCTAAAGGATGTTTCACTATTTGCCCTAGACTTTGCAGGTAAGATACTGATTTAATAAAATGTGTCTAGCAACTTTAGCTTCTGCTTAGTGAAACCAACAATTATCTGCTTCTTGGGTCTTGTTAGAATATGTCATTCAAATGTCGAACACAAATTCAGAATGTCAAGTAACACTGGTTATGCCATTGGAAAACAAAGTTTCAGACCATAATTACCATTTAGATCTTCTGTTGCAATTTATGATCCACAATTTAAAATTCAGGGAGTGAAATTTCTTTTTTTAAACCAATAGAATTTTTACACTAACTTCGATGTAACAAACTTCATCTCAAGTGAAATTTCCAGGTTATCTAGTTCCAGAAGGCCCAAAAGAACTAGGGCATTTTGCATGTTAATTATCATTTGTGGTAAGATTAGATATTTGTAAATTATGGTTATTAAATCTTGATGATCATTTCTATAGATCTTGAGTCTGAAAGATGCTCAGGCCCAGCTCAAGGAAGGCCTCACTTCCAGAGTGGGACTGAGTCTGCAGTGTGCTGGCAAGAAATACGTTTGCAAAGAACAACTCAAAAAAAAAAAAAATTACCTCCTGGTATATGAAAGGTTTAGTTCCTGCAGAAAACCATGTAGTATTTAGATCATTCAGCTTGTCTAAAATCGCCTTCACATCTTCAGGCCACATATGCTTGGCAGCATCAAGTCGGAAGCCTGCTACGCCAATATCAACGAGATGGTTCATGTACTCAGCAACTTTTGAGCGCACATAGTCCTTCTCCAGGGCTAGATCAAGAAGGCTAACCAAGCGGCAGTCCCGGACCTGTACAAAAATTCTGAAATGAAACATTTTTCACCTAATAAACTAAATGCAGTGTTCTACATACGTTTTGAACTTTGTTACCTACACCACAATGCCAAAAGAGAACCTTCACTAGCCATTGGTCACCATGCGTATATTTGCCTTGACAGTTATCTTGGACAGTCATCTACACAGAGGGAGCATTAAGAAGTCTGCATTCACCTGGCTTACACAGCTTTAGGTGCTGAAGGATTATAACAGAAAGTCAAAACATTAAATCTATAATCAGCTTTTTAATGTAAGTATAGGGAAATATACAATAAATTACTTTTACTACAGTGTATTAAGGAACAGATTCATTACTATTTCAAGTGCAGTCATTTATTTTCTGATGGAGGAAAGATTTCTAGAAATTATATGTCTAAATCTTTTAAAAATTTTGAGTTATTATAGTCTTATGAAACATTAACTCTTGTTTCTATCCTCTTTTTGCCTTTGTTTCCTGTAAATACAAAATGATAGGCATCAATTTTAATCAAAAGAATACCTTAAACATACACTGAATATACTGAAATGCTTTTTTTAACAACTCTTACGATGGGTTTCCATGGCTATGCACACCTGCCTGGAGAGAGCAAGGTGCACCAGCCTATGTTGCAAACCATTAAAGAACTAGCTATAAAGATGCTCCTTTAGAACTGCTCAAGAATTAAGGCACGTTTGAAGTCTCCTCTTGTTCTGCCATTTCTCCGAAACCCCTCTTCCCTCAACTCAGATTCAGGAAAGATCAATGCATTTGAAAGGCATAAGACATTATTCAAGAAAGATAGGTGTTTACCTCTATAAAATAATTTTTCTTTCTGTAGGAGTTTTAAAGTCCTGACCTTGTAATATGATATAAAGGAACAAAGAGACTCCTAGGAAGAGATATCTCTAAACAGAAGATTGATTTTCAAGATTTTAGCATTGCTGTTTTCTTTACAAAATCCTAATCTCTCTCTTCTGAAACTGAGACCAAATAAAACTTCCAAATTACAATAAAGGGCAAATAACTTACTTTTTTTAAAACACAAAAAAAACCCACACAAGATAATCCCTGAATAGATTTTATGAGCTTTAAAACTGTCTTTATAAAGTACCTAAGCACATTTGTTTAAATCCGAAATTGAGCCATTGGCTCAAGTAGAGATATCTCTTTAAGAAGTGGTGTTCCTGATAGCAACGCTAACCTCTATTCTCAATTTGGCTGGTTTTCCATGAGGGTTTTTGTTTTGTTTTGTTTTTAAAAAATGACTGATAGTAAAGGGGAGCAAAGAAACCACATCCTAGAATGCACGTACATGAAAAATATATTTATAATTCTAGGTTTACCTGAGATATATCATGATAATTCTCAATGTCTCCACTTCTAGATTTACATTTACCATCATTAAAGTCCCAGCCAGAATATGGCACAGCTGGAAAATCTTCAGTCTTTGCATTGAAATAGCTTCCACAAGTAGCATGGTCGCCAGCACCAGCGCTAGCTCCGCACATATGGTTGATTACTGCATCCACGTAAATATGTACCTAGAGAATAGTATGCACATTTCAATTTGAGAAAGCTACTTCTCATGGCACCATTAACATTCTCTCTCTTTTACCTCCTGCCTTATTCTACCATTTCTGCTTGCTTGCTTCCCCCAACATTTCATTTAAAATATATCTTTTCTATTAACATATAGCAATGGTGATATAACATGCAACTCAACAGATAGGCATAAAAATCCCCCGTCTTCACTCCAGTGCTACCATTCCTTTCCTTCAAAATTACTGGTTGTCCATATCGTTGCATTGCTAACACTAGGAGGTTTCCAAAGCACTTACTCCAACATTGTTGCACCTGGTCACCATGTCTCTAAATTCAGTTTCATTTCCAGATCGCGTGCACAGCTTGTAGCTGATGGGCTGGTATCTTTCCCACCATGGTTGCCAGGGGTCAGTAACGATAACATTTTCATTTGGAGGTGAAATCTGAGAATAAGATGGTGTCTCTTGGTAACAGGATACTGATAATGGTTTATTTGTTTGCCCAGTATTGTTAAGAGAAAGAACATAAAAATAGAAGATCAGGTCCCTTTAATGAAAGATGCTCACAGTACCTAACCCACGTAGATCCTCACTATCATCTGCTTACACTGTAGTGGGCTGGAAATAAAAGACTTTGGCCTGGACCTGCAGCAGGTAGGACCATACTATAAAAATGATGTCCATGGACATAGTGGCCTAATTATCTTTGTGAATGCAAGCTTCAAAGACCAAAAGAAAGGTCTGAAATCTGAAGGACTAGGTCAGTAGAGACAGCTCGGAATCAGGAAGGAACTTAACATCCTGCCATTAAAATGGATTTGACTTCCCATTTTTCGAATGTTTTGGATAAAAGTGTTCTTGACATGAGACTTGTCACAGTTTCCAGACAAAATATGCCTCTTGCTTTTATAGATTCTTTCCAGGATATATTTTCAGGCAACAAGCTTTTGCTGCTACCTCCAAATCTCTGGGCATAACCACCTGATGCCACCATTTCTCTCACAAAGACCTTAGGCTGCAGCCTACTTCGCTGCTATGCCTCTGCGACCAGCTCAGCAAGTCTGCATCTGAAAAAACTTCCCCTCTGAGACCCTGTCATGGCACAGATTAAAAATATATCCAAGCATATACCACAGTCTGAGAAATCAGTTTAAAATCAGTCAGACCTGTGTGCCTGGAAAGGAGGTTGCGAAGAAAAGATGCATTATTTGAAAATGATAGGAAAGTTCTCACTCAGGCCAACTTGCAAACTCCTGGACTACAAGCGACAGGCGGACTTTCTCTCATCAATTTTTCCTGAGCAATGTGACAAACAAACTGAAATAGTTTAACAGGTGACTGCTCTCCAGCCATACTACCCCACCTATCTAACACGACTGGTTCCACAGGAACACGTGTCTGTTCTTCAGATAGAACAGATCCACACCTCCACCAGAACCTCTGTTCAGTTCATTTCTGCCTGCTTACTCCAGGTTCCTGCAAAGAAGGGTCTCTTAATGGGTTACTCTGACACTAGGCTTTACAGAGAGAAACTTGCCAGTTTTAGCGAACACAATTAGCAGCCTTTTATATTTATTTATTTATTGAAAACCTTCAGCACCTTGATATGCTCTTTGGGAGCCCTTTTTTTCAGTCATAGTTTCATTTTATGTTTATCTAGCTCTTAAGAGCTTCCCTTGATTTAAATAACATCAAGCAGATTAACATAGGTTACTCTTCACAGCAGTAAAAAAGAGATTTAGCCAGTGATATGCAATTCTAATTCATCTAAATGTAACAGCACAGAGCACAAAACACGCACTTCGGAGCAATGAATGAATTCACGCTTACACGATGATGGCTGAAGAATATATTTATCAGTATTTACTACTTCAGTTACCAATTTCTATTTTTCTTCCTCAGTACCTGTCCTTTGGTGAGTTGAACATTTTCTCTGAAAAATGAATTATCATCCAGGAACAGACATACCTGAACTCCTCCAAATCCATAAGGAGCTAAATAGCGTTCACACTCTAGAGCAATATCGTCCCAGCGCCATTCAAAGAGGTGCACAATAGACGTCCTCCCAGGGAGAGTATTAGGGTTGTACTGTGCCCAGCAAAACCCTACAATTAACAGAAGAAAATAGATACCCATCCTGTGCTCTACGGTCAGTTGCGCTCTTCTTACTGCCTATTTATGCTCCTGCAAGAGGGTAAAGTACATGTTACAAAATACACATTTAAAAGTAAATGCCCATCTCTGGCATCATATTTATTTAACTTTACTTCATCGTCATTTTGTTTGAGAATTGTATTCTAAGTTGTATCAGCCTTCCATACCAACAGTAACTATTTTTCTGAAGTTAAAATTCAGGCATTGCCTAATACAGAGTGTCTCTAGCGTGCAAAAGTGTTTGTATTAGCGTAAAGCCAAAAACCACCCCAAAAGACAAAGAAGCACTTATACAGATTGAAAGTGACATTTCATTTCTCGTTTTAATGTATAATATTTTACATTCCTATTTATCCTTGAGAGGCATCTTTTTTTCAACCTGTGTTACAATGAATTGTGCGTATTAGACAAGGCCTTGGAGAAGCGGCACGCTTCTTATTGCAAGTTGCCACAAAACCCCAGATATTTTTGAGGTCTGACATAGGTGAGTCTGTCATTCGTGATATGCATGACACCCATTGTTCAAATAACAGCCCTAATCTTGGAAGATCTCTCACATACAGAAACCACTATACTGACTCAAAACCAGAAACACCTAAAGTTTAATCTCTGTACACCTGTACAACTTGTGTGGAGATATTCTTCTCCCAGAGAACATAGCACAATGGCATGCAGGAGTTAGAAGTGCTGTGAAACTCCATAACCAAGCAGTCTCCTGCCCAGTGCCCAGCTGCAGAGTTCTGCAAATGCACTGAAGGAGCTTTCCAGAGGAGGAAAACCAGTTGCATTACCTTCTGAAAAGCCAGGATAGGAACTATACTTCCCACTTCATACTGTATTTGTATTTACTTATAAATGAACACAGATGACAAGTCTGTTAAAATTGCCTCTCCTTTTTCTCGTCTGAAGAGATACAACTTACAACAAACGAGACGTTAAACAACTATCAAGGTCTACGTTACACTACTTAGGATCTCATTTCACTCTTCATGTTTAGAGGTTGATTTAGAGAATCTGAGGTACAAAGTAGTCCTACAAGGAGATCTTTTGTAAACAAAAGGCTAAAACTACTAGTTCCCATTGTTACTTTCCTCTCAGTATCTATTCTTTGTAAAAAGCTATCAATACAGAAACAACACAGGGCAAAGTAGGAATAAGGAGATTCCTGAGTGCTGTCACAGGGACACCAAAGACTTCAGTGAAGGTTTCAACATGACACAAGGGCCTTCAAGCTTGCTACATGAAAGAAACCTGCACCCTTTTCTCATTTAATACACATTTGAAACACACTGCTGAAAACTCAGCAATGATGCAGATACCCAAACAAAAGTTTTTATATAATCTTACATGATTTCTACAAAATGACCCTCATTTTTATTTCAAAAGCAAGGACGATCCATATCTCTCAGTCAGTACAGCTGCACTCTTTGGAGCAAATTCAAGCACAAAACATGCCAGTTTATAAAGTGTAGAACCCGCCTTCCAGAGCCTGTTGCTGTCAGCTGTCACTGTACTTCATAGGCAGCCAGAGTTATTTAGAATGAATCATTTGATAAATTTAGCTTGTTGTTCTGCTTGAGAACAAAATAATTTTAATGAAATTATTACTTGTAGATCTTCGATAGAGTATAGATTAATTTCAGCTGGAAGCAGTTGTTCTGTGTGCTTCCATTTCATGAAAGAATGCTTCTTTGCCCTGATAGGAAGAACATAAAACAGAAAACGAGCTAAGAAAGTTCAATTTTCTCTGATGAAAGAAGTCAGTTATCACATTGGCAATTTTTACTTACAGCAGTAAGTGTACAAAGCAGTAAAGTACACAAAGCACTAAAAATAATATATTTTGACCCCACCAGCTTCAAGGCCTAGTGACTGAAAAGAAGACTCAACATAGTTTTTCATTTCTTTGAAATAGGTTTACAGCTGCTCTGGCTTCAGTACAAGCAACAATAAAAGAACAGAGATGTTGAAATCCCCCACACGCTCTGAAGGCTCTAGCTTCAAAATGCTTTGGAAACTTGGAAAAAAAAAAAAAAGAAAGAAAGAGGCTTGTATTTCTCTATGGAAGAAAAGATTGCAATTCAAAGAACACGGGAGAGAATTATTTCTGAAGGACACTATTCCTGCCCTAGACAGCCTGAGAACTCAGGTCAGCTTTTCTGCCAGGTTAAATCTCTGGTCTGACACTCAGCGGCTCTCTCCGAACACTAGCAACAATATTGAAATCTGCGAGAAGCTTGACGCAGGTCTGCTGAAGCTTCAGCTGTTAAAGGCTGTTACAGGAGAACAGTTTCCATGTGAACTTCTCGTCACTCCCCGCGGAACTTCCCTCGGCAGCTGCATGTTTCACACGGACGAAGCAACTCTGCTTCGCCAGCTGCTCCAGAGAGCCAGCGCTGCCCTTACACCGCTCCCTCCGGAGCAGCTGGACCGACCACCTGCCGGGCCTCTCCGGCACGTGCCGGCAATACCCGCACCGAAAGCGAGAAGCAGAACTTGCTACGTACGGTTCGGGACCGGCCTGCGCCATTCCCAGCCGGCTCCAGCGGCACCGCCCGCCCAGCGCCAGCCCAGCGCCGCCGGGGCGGCAGCGACCGCAGCCCAGCCCCTTCCGCGGGCGCGGAGCGGGGGGCGCTCCCCCTCTGCCGCTCGGCTGCGTCACTTGAAGAGAAACTCCCACATGGTAAACTGGTGTCTCTAAAAGCTTTATACTGCACCTGACTGTGTTGAGTCAAGGTGAAACTACATTCTGGAATATATTTGTTCTCGAGATTTGAGAGAGGCAGTATCTCTGCATATGCACTTGTCTCGCTTTTTTTTTTTTAAAAAAAAAAACAACTATTTTTCTCTTGGAGTATTAGCACCACCTTGCTGTTGTCCTACTTCACTGTCTTTAAAATGTACTTAGTTGGCCTTTTATACAATATTTTAGCAGCTTGGCTCTGTACTTGTAACGCAATGGGGGTGTTAGGACATACTGCATATTTCCTCTTTATGTGCAATAAACTGAGTCACAAAGCTTGGTAAAGTGGCTCCATCCAGATACAAACTAAAATGCAGTAGCGCAAGGAAAGGTTTTGCATCTTCGAAGGCTACAGTGGATTAACTAGTATTTTCTACTTTAATGTTGCTACAGTGGCTTTACCATACAAAGTAGCAACAGTTTGTCATTATCAGAATAATGTTTCTTTTCTCTGGGAACAGTCAAAACCACAACGAGAGCAAATATTTGTATATAACCTAAAAGGATCCCATGCCAGAAGCTGCTTGCTCTGCTGGAGTGAAAGACATGTAGGAGCTGCAGGACTCAAGTGTTTGCCCTACAACAGGAACAGCAGCAATGTAAGCTACTTAAGAAAACCAAAGTATTTACAATGGCAAATGTGTTCTCCTTAGTCTTGTATCAATTATTAAGATACATTTAGGGAATAAACTGGAAGCAGTTGGAAATGTCCTAGAAAATAATAAAGGAAATGTGATTCTCAGTTTGACATTAGGTCTCCCTCTTAGCTGTCAGCTTCCAGAGATATGAAGAGATAACAAACACTGTGGACACTGGAGAAATGTGTACGCATTTTTTAAATCCATCACTTCAGAGTTAAAAGCATATTAGAACGACCTTCTGAATTTGGCTTTCCAAGAGGATTCTGACAAGGCACACAACTCACATATATAGAAAATAAATCTAATTTAGCTTCTGCTATCACAAGATCTTTGCTATATCTAGGAGTCAATTTATACAAGAGCACTATAGTAAAACTCATGATTGTTAGATCATCTGAGTCAACCTCATCTTGAAAATTATAGTGATATGAGTATAGTCAGAAGTTTAGCTAAATAAGAAATGTTGCTGTTTCTATGTGTCACTAGCTAATGACGAAAACCTGTGAAATAAGCCTGCATTCACTGCTTGTGTGCCATCTCAGAAGCGAGCCCTAATGCCTTATTAAAAAATAGAAGTCATCTATCGTAGAATCATATGACCTAAATGAGGTCATCATCATTTGATCTAAAATATCAGATCAACAGAACAAATGTTCCAAGGGGGAAAAAAAAAACCACAAAAAACCCCACAAAAAAACCCAGAGTTAATAGGTATGCAAAAACCCAGTTGACTTAAGAGAATGAAAGCTTTGCCTTCTGACTTGAAAAAAGTTCTCAATTGGACTGCAGAAATTTCCTTGATAGATTATTAGTATAGGATGGTGGGGAATATATTTTATTTGTTCTTTAATAATATAACCCCACAAAGAACACTTCTTAGCTTTAGTCATAATGGAATGGCCACAGAAAATTCCAATTTTTTTACTTTAAGCTGCTTTTTTGTGCCTTCCAAGCATCATAAACCCGTCAGAATTTCTCATAAAACTTCTTCTCTCAGTGTATTTTTCCTATTGTTGTGGTTTAGCCCAGCTGGCACCTAAGTTACCACTCAGCCACTCACTCACTCCTCCGCCCAGACCAGTGGGGTGGAGAGGAGAAAAAAAATGTAACAAAAGGCCTAAGGATGCAGATGAAACAGAGATCCCCCACCAACCATGGTCCTGGCCAAAACAGACTTGGCTTGGGGACAAATCAATTTAATTTGTTATTAGTTCATTCAAAGAGGATAACAAGAAACAAAACCAGATCTGAAAAACACCTTCCCCATCCCTCCCTTCTTCTTGGCTCTACCTCCTCCCCACAGTGGCACAGGGAATGGGGGTTGCAGGTCAGTTCATCACACGCTGTTCCTGCTGCTCCTTCCTTAAGAGGGAGGACTCCCTACATTCTTCCCCTGCGCCAATATGGGGACCCTCCTCACAGGAGACTCTCCACAAACTTCTCCAATGTGAGTCCTTCCCATAGGATGCAATCCTTACCCAGTAGATTGCTCCAGTGTGGGCTTCTTCCCCATAGCTGCGGCTTCTTAGGGCACAGCCACCCGCTCCAGTGTGGAGTCCCTGCCCACGCACTGCAGATGCATCTCTGCTTCACCATCAGTCTTCAGCAGCATGGGGGGAATCCTTCCCACAGAGACAGTCCTCTAAGAACTCCTTCAGGCGTGGGCATCTCTTCTCCAGGGTGGAGTTCTCCATGGGCTGTGGGTGGATCTCTGCTCCATCGTTTCTCTCATGGGCTGCAGTGGGGCTGCCTGCCATCTCACCATGGGCTGCAGGGGAATCTGAGCTCCGGCACATCTCCTCCTGCTCCATCTTTGCTGACCTTGGTGTCTGCATAGCCATTTCTCTCAGATCTTAGTCCTCTCTCTGCTGCAGCTGCACCAGGCCCAACCAGCCTCATGAACCTCAGCTGTCCTGGCAGGATGATCTCTGCCCAGCAGGCACCCCAGGAGCAGGGCGCTTTGGAGCTCTCCAAGCCACACCACCACGGCCATCTCCAGTTGAGTGGTGGTAACCTAGCGTGGGCAGCCACCCGCCCAGGGGTGAGGGCAGCTCCCTGCCAGCCCTCTCTCTTCACTACAGGTCCGGCCTAGGTCAGGTTCCTTTGTCCCCTTCTTAAACATGGTATTCACAGAGGCTTCTGATTGACTTGGCCCCATTCAGAGAGGAGGAAGGTCTGACCTGTTTTGGAGCCAGGGAAGCTTCTCACATCTCCATACAGGGGCTATCTCTGCAGCCCCTCCCGTGCTACCAAAACCCCGCCACATAAAACCAGCACACCTGGCTTAATACTCCAAATACAAGTAAGATAAACTAATCAACAGTTACATGGTCAACACGGGAACACAGCACATAAACTACGAATTCCAGTAAAAGCATTTTAAAAGTAATCTGCTAAGCCAGTTCATATTGAAAAAACAGCAAAGATACTTATTTTGGTCCAGAAATCAATACTCGTGATTTAGGCTGTTTGTAGTTGTAAAGACTTTTGTTTTGTTGTTCCACCAGCCTGCTACCACACCATCAACTATGAATTAATATTTTATGGAATAATTTTCTCCTTAAATCCAGTAGTCTTTCTTGCCAAGTGAATGCAATTGCATGTTTCCCTTGTGGTTTTAAAAAGTTAGGCTAATCTTCCTAGTATGTAACAAATTTTACTGTGTGACCTCCATGGCATTGACTTTTATTAACACAGTTCAACAGGGCAAGAACCACACCTAAACTAGTTTAACACTGTTTTAACTGCTACTCTTGTTTTAGTAACTTTAGTCTCTCTAGTGATATTTTCAAGATGTGGATGAACAATGAAAGTTAATTACGGAGGAAAAAAACAGTGTTTAATTTCACAGTAAAAACTCATGCCAGTGTACTAGTCCTCCTGCTTAGTCTCCAAGACAAGAAAGAGATGTACACTAAAATAAGATTATCCTTAGCTTTTCTCACCTTTTTACCTTGAAACACTAACAGCTAAACATCACACTCAAGGAGGTACGCACGAATATATACTCTGAACCATCTAGAACATGCTGCACAATTACAATTGGATTGTTCACCTCTTTAAAAATAAATAAAAAATAACAGGGTGTCTTCCTCCTCCTTCCTTCTCCCAAACCCCACAAAAAAGTCAAAATGAAGATAAAAAGGCAAGATGAAGAGAGAGGAAATAATTTATTAGCGATTTCACAAGCAAACTAACATACGTTTGTCATATAAGCCTTGTGACAGTTTAAAGATATCTGGAATCTTTAAGGTGAGAAAATTTATACTCTGCCTTAAACGCTTTAGAAATGCTACTACGCACAGTTCAAGGGTCCTGATGATTACACTGCTTCTTCTCCCAGCTTGATAATACTTGAAAGAGATGGAACACAAAAGGGACCTGGAACATCACAAAGGCATATTAAAAGTAAGAACAACCAGAAAACAGATGTCTTTTGACAACTAAATTGAAAGATGCTTAGTACTTAAACAAGTGTAGATCGTCTGAAAAAAAATTGACTTAATAGATACAGACTGTATTAATTTTATATTACACTAAGTTAAACAATAATGTAATATGAAATCCACAAGAAAAATAAGTCACTGGCAACAACACTACCTCAGTGCAGAAAACAAAAAAAAACCGCACAACTAAAAAGTAGCAGTGATTAGTAGTTGATTAATAGTTCAATTCCAAGTACTTCATTGAGAGATATTGTTTGATTTGCTTCTCTAGTCAAAAAAAGAAAAGTAAGGAATGTACAAACTAAGTCAACTACAGATTGTTTCTCATATACCAGGACAACAGAAATCATCAAATGATCTAAAAAAATATTTTAAAAGGTCGACCCTTTAACATTATTATGAATTGCTCTGCAACATATTTAACCAGCTTCCTATTATTATAAATTTATTTAAACAAAAGCAAGAAGACATCCTCAGCGTGAGCTCAGCACAGCTCCATACACTTCAGTGGAACACTTTGAGCTCATACAAGCTAAGGAATTGGACCACAAATTAGCAAGTTATATGATCTTTGATGAAGAAGGTGGAGGCCACCTTTTAAGACTAGGAACCTTCATTGTGTCTATTCACACAACACAGACAACTCATTGATTATTTTTTTAACCCCCCCAAAAAATGTGCCCTTTGGTTTTAAAATTAGCAGATTAGATCAAGCTCTAAAACATGTAAACTCCTCCCCACACCTACACTATACGAAAACATAGATGTAGTTGAGTGCTACAGGAAACATTGCACAAAAAAAGGATACAACAAGAAAGGATACACTCTGCATGACAGTATTACTGCAGTATTTACGCAGGAATGTTTCTAAAGAAGAACAGCAGAATGTGGTTTAATTTTACTTGATTCTCAGTATTGCATACACATAACTTTATGCTACCTATCAAAAGCAAATACGCCTCTGATAAAATACAGTTTTGATTCCTTATGAGATTTAATGAGAGCTGATGAGTCCACCAACAAACTCCATTTCAAAAGTAAATACATTTTTTGATAACTTGAACTACTAGGACAACATCAGGTTTTTTCTGCCTCATTAATTCTCCTTCAAGTCTTTGCCATTTTACAGACTCACTTTTTCCATGAGGTCCAAAACCCAATCATGTTTCCATTCAATGCTGGCTTTCGAGTCACTTCTTTCCTATGAAGAAGCTAAGACCTCTCAATATCAGTTTCTTCTACATAATCTTTCTGCCAAAAAGCTGTATTTTAGCTACAGAAAAAATAGTCACCCCAAATACTAACTGAAATTTTTGCTAGTCCATCAAGAGAAAGACATTTCAGCCAGCAAGGAGTTACACAGTACTTTTATAAACCATATGTATTATTTTCTCTACAAAAGATAAAATCTTTCTAGAGAAAATACTAAAAAATAATAAAACATTTATAGTAATATTAATTAACACAGTTTCTTCCTGTTTAAAAATAAACAAAAGTTTAACTTATGTCAATTTAGTTGTTAAAACATTGAGACACAAGATACAGATGAAATCTGCACTAACTTGTTTATATGCATATTTATGTTTCAAATGAGATTGACACTGTTCTTCCTCACAGACTCAGATTTCTACCATGGAATTTTGTATCATAAATCAGCATCCAACAGGAAAATATAGTCATGCAGAAATAGGGTTCGGTTTCATCATTAGTTGGGAAGAGAAATAAATATATTCAATTAAATCTTATGGATCTCTAGCAATCTGCATTAGTCTATGGCGCATTCTGGGACCTTTATGTATAAACAGTCAAAGTAAGGAAGAAGTTCTGCCCACGATACATGAAACCAATGACATCAAGGTAACTCATGTAAGACTTTCAGGTGCACAAATAAGTCTTGCATAAGTACATGTTTGCTCACTCCAAATAAAACTTGGTCAACTGAGTTGACCATCAACATGATTTATAACCAAATAGGCACCTCATTATTTCCTTTCTGTAATTCAAGTATTGTTCAGCATGTTTACTGAAGTCAGAATTCGATTTAACGTACAAAATTAGTTGGAAAGACATGGAATTCCTAAAAGAAGAAAAGGGTTCAGATTTCATTTATAAGGCTTTCGAATAGCTAAAATACATCGTTTCTCTTTTGCATTTAAAGAAACCTTAGTAATGTTGTTCTTACTAGACACTGGATAAAATAATATAAATAAGGTTTTTTTCTAACAAGGAAGGAGTAAGAAACAAGGCTGGAACATTCTCATAAACCCTTGTTCCTAAAAGAATCCTTTAATCAAGGCTCATTTTCTCTTTTTCAATGACCAATATGTAAGAATGCCTGTAAAAAAGTGATCTTTAATTTGATAAATAAAATAAAGATTTTGCAAACCATAAATCCATAACTCTAAACAGGAACTGGTAAGACAAAATAGCATCTCAAAAACGAGGGAAACAAGCTCAAATATAATCTGATAAAAAAATCCTTAGATAAGTGACAGAACAAGAAACCCACAATTGAAGTAACTGTTACAGAGATATTATCCTCACAATGACCATATTGTAGGGTCTCCAATCAATTTTTAAAAATCAAAACCAGCTGTTCACATCCTTTATTTCAAACTTCAGGGTTTTTCCCAAAGTAACAATGATCAAAACATCCAGATTAAAAACACGTCAAGGAGTAAGTAGACTGTTTCAGAAGCATTCAGCTTAAGCTTTGAGTTCATTTGGTCTTAGGTGAAGGCATAACCAGAATCATGCCCAACTGTAATCTGTAATTAAGTTAAATGTCCTTTAAATGTAAGCTAGCTGATGTATCAGAGGGTGCAGATTGAGAAAATAAATGCTTCTAATTCTTGCACCTGTTACTTCACATGCTAATTTGAGACAGTTCACTGTTTTTAGGCCATGAAAACCACCACAGTTAAATCAGACCTGATTTTGCTTAAGTTACCCTCATACAAAGCAAATATTTGAGTAAGCAGTAGTGGAGTAAAAGTATATCATAGGAAATAAAGTTAAATAGTGATTAGTTTCTGCTAAAAGTTACTTTCCCATCAAGTTTAGACAATAATGCCAAAAATCAGGACCTATGCGTTCCACAACATGTAAGCTTTGATCAATCCAACATTAAGTAGCACTTTCTGACACAATATACTTTCTTAAATCAGGCAAGGTTCAAGGACGCTGCAACAGTGCTAAGATCTCATTTTCTGAAGTTAGCAAAGCCAAAGTTCCTTTACAGAGATAGCAGAAGTGAGTTTATTGCTGGAAACAGTTCTTCAGGATCACTTTACATCAGCAGGGATGGAAGGGAAGGAGATAAGAGGCAAACTTTTTTCAAAGCCAAAACCCTAGAAGATTACTAAAAGGTAAGTGGTCAGATTCCAGAGTTAATTCTCCCCAGATTAAGGATTAGAGAAGCTGGCAACTATCCTAGGATATCAGAATTAGGGAAATGACAGTCTCTTGAGTTTGTGAACAGAGGAAGAAGTAATATTTTAAACTTACACCAACTATATACCTTGCATTCTGGTTTTCTGATATAAGTGCACACTTAAGAAAATTGTTTGGAACATTTCCCATACCACAACTTCTAAGGCAGCCATTAAAAAGATAATAAATAAAACCAAACAAAAAACCTGAACAAAACAAATGAACAAAAAACCTCAGCCTATTTCTTTATTTTTATTTTCAGGCAGAGAATCCATACCTTGTGCAGTGTTCTACTTTTTTCTTTTCCCTTCATTGGCATCCTGTTTTGGTCTAGCTGAACGAGCAAATTGCTGAGATTCTGTTAAGGACTAAAAGTGTCAATGATATACAGAAGCCAGTCAAGAAGGAAAAAAGAAGTATTATCTCAGCAAAAGATAGTTTAAAAAGTGGTCTTTATCTGTGAATCAATTCTACTACAGTATTAAACAGTATAACAGTAGTGTCTATTAGCTAAAGATTAGGACCTCACTGATCTGCAGTATTAAAAAATTTTAAGTTTGACCAAGAGCTTACAAAACTAAGTAAATAAGGAGGACTAACAGGGAATGGGTTAGGTGCAAACAGGATAACTACAGCAGGATAAATGCTTGACATTTACAATCATCCATCCCAGCATGTTAATTCCATAAGTTCGGATGTCTTAGCAGGTATTTGGGAGGAAAAAAGCTAAAGGAAGAGAGGTTGGGGTGAACATGATTACAAAGAAAAGGAAATAAACTATGAATATTTAAGTGAAAAATAAGAAAGGACAGGAAGAGATTTGAAATTATAGACAGAAAACAGGGCAATGCAATTGAACAGCGTAGAAATCCCAACACGCTACTCGGGCCCCAAAAGTAACTGACAGTTCCAGCTGGAGAAGCAAGTATAGATAGAGACCAATGACCCTGACAGGAACATTTCTTTATGTTCTCAATTCTGCAAACACCACCTCAACCAAGCCAAAAAGCCTACTTAATTAATACAATGGTCATACAATCTGCACTATCTTTGTATTGTGTTAGAGGATCAAAGAGCTAAGACCGGAGAAGTCAGTTTTATTGTCTGGCATAAAGCATATTTAATTCCCTATTTCAGAAGGGGTGCCTCTATATATTTTTCAGTTATCATACAATTAACAATAGTACATTATGCTATGCTGTCTGGTTTTCTCAAGGTATTTCCTCTTTCCATAGATTTATAATAAGCAGAACACTACAACAACAAAACTAGAGACTGACGGACAGATGACAAAGAACATAATGTAAATGTTTGAAGAAAAGATACAACCACCATGGGTTTTTCAAATAAGACGTATCCATTCACTTCTTTTAAAGCTTTAGCAGCTGCTTTTCATTAGAAGCCCAATGAAGCCTGTCCCGTCATACGGCCTTCTTTCATCAAACGTATATCAAACCTAGAGGCAAAATGGAGAATTGGGAATTACTCATGTTTAACCACACTTTCGTATTTCACAGTACACAATATCATTCTCATGCTTCAGGTTGGAGAAAGAGCAGAAATGGGAGCAGAGCCTACAAGCAGGAAATATGTCATTAGAGACCATTTTTCCTAGGGGAACCATTTAGTAAAAAGTGACATTAGACTACAGGACGTCAAATGGTGTGTCAAACTGCAGTAAATATGACATATGCAAAATGATCAGATTACACACAATCACATACACTGTTCATTCTGTGTCAATCAGACAATACAGTAAATTTTGTAACAAAAACATAAGGGCAAAATATCAGGTCTTTAGAGACTGTTAAAAAAATAATTCTATTTCTGTACTTGTGATAAATGAAGATTTTTCAGATGAAATGCATTTTTTCTTTATGCAGAAGCATAAAGAAAAAAGATGACTATTTTTTAAAATCATAATTTTCACTAGTATTACAGAAGTTAACATAAAAGGCTTATTTTTAACCACGTATCAAATTAACTTACATATTTCGTTCCACTTCTGACTGGAAGTCAACATATCTTCCAAAAATGAACTTGAGATCCTGAAATTAAAGGACAAGTGTAAGAGGAAAGCTGATAAAAAGCCCTTCTTGATAAATATTTGATTTGCTTGTTTACCTACCTTTTCTTGAACTTGTTTAGCTAAATTCTTCACATATATCCTGCAGTTTGGATCACCTGGCTCATAGTTTTTGAAAACAGAAAACTTTTCCATTTCTTAAAGACAGAAAAACAGACAATGTTTTAGGTTATTTAATTACTTGTATTTTTGCTCAGTATAAAATAATTTATTCAATTAATAAAGTAAATACTTATTCAAACTATGTGTTGCAACAAATCAAAGAGTTACCAATAGATAATTTATTCTGTTATACCTTCTCTAGAAAGCCTGTTTTTTTCTAGATCCCTTCTAGAAATAAATTCTGATGGTATTTCATCCTCCTCCTCTTCAGTTTCCATTTATTATTTGAGCTAGGAGCTGGAAAATCCTTCCAAAGCCTGTATTATTGATTTCTTCTGTGCTTGCATAAAGGTCTGAATTTCAACACATTCATATAAGTGGATTGTATGTTATTCACAGAGGATCAACAGCAAGCAAAAAAGTATATTCCTTTGAGTAACAGTTTAATATAGTAGACTTTGTAAAGCAATTTGAACACATCCTTAAAGAAATTTGTCTTCATCTCTGGTTTTGATCAACACACCTGCTCTACGTGGTCCTATAAAGTCAACCCTACTACAAATAGAAGTCATGGTACGTGCCAGTTAAGGTAAAACTAGCCTTGCTGCTCAAGCCTGTATCCATTGCAATGGTTACTAATTTTCATTCAAAGAAACTGCATAATACTGTAACGTCCCAAGAAACACAGACTGACTATAACCCTGTAAGAAAACCACCACACCTCATTGCTATTATTGCCCAGCATTTTTATAGTAGGTATCAGTGCATCACAGAGAAGGAGCTGGCAACCACCTAAACGCTGCTCTCTAAGAGCTGGAAAAGGAAAATCTGAAATTAGCCTGAAACATTCAGTTACCACTGCATAATACTGAGAACGCATTTGTAACACATTTGCTAAAAGCATCTTAACATTGAAAAGAGTGCAATTCACCATAAACACACAGAACACACAGGAGAGAAAGAGACCTTTAAACTCCTCTAGATCCTTTACTGCAGCAAAGCACAGAGTTCTGTGCTTTAACATGGGAAAAACAGCAAACGCAGACAGGAGGCAAGTTGGTGTTCTTAAACCCTGATGTATACTATTTATCGAAGCTCCGATACAAAAGAAAAGAATTCCCTGGCCTAAATTTTAGCAGCCTTCTACGCACTGAAACCACAAGAATTTAATATTAAATACATCTGAAGTACGAACTCTTACCATTTTTTTTCGTCCTTTTCCGAGTTTATCTGAAGAACAGCTGGGATGTCAGTAGTAATGTGGAACTCGATTTTTTTATGACCTACATGTTGTGGCTGCTCAACACATCTGAAGGTGACAGTGTAGGGTGCAAATTACTGTTTAAAAAACCACACATTAATTAAAGAGTCAGACCCTGATGAATGCATAGTCAAATACAAGATTTCTTCCAGAGAGATTTTATGGTGTTTACCATAAATATGAGTTCTCCATCTCATAAATTTCACCCATATAGTTCAAGTTGACTAAAACACTGCAACCAGAGTAGATATGGCTGGCAGTGAGAGCAAAAACAAGAATTACAAGTCACATCACAGTATAGACAAGCACTTATGAAAAAACTTCATCAGTCACCTAAATACGAAAAATAACTGGCCTTGCTGCGCTCTCACACAGTGTATATAACATATCAGTTTTCAAAATATATACCAATCACTTGGAGGAAGAAGGCTATTAGTAAAAATGCATTCACAGCTGATCATCGCTACACAGAAATACTACACTGGTGTCCACTGTGCCACAGCACTGTGGTTCCAAAAATCAAAATTATTTAAACCAAACCAGTTTTTTATTCTTCCAGTATCATTCTTTTTTCCTAATTATTTTAAATGTTAATTTTAAGAAGTATCTGAAACAATAAATTAGATTTCTTCTGTCATGGCTGTGATATGAATTGTTTTTCTTTTTTATAAAAAGGAATTTTTATTAGCTTGATAGCAAGAGAAACACAGAGCTTGAACCAGGCACATTTTACAGATCAAGGTTGTTAAGCAGATTTGAGTTCAAATTACATGAAAATTTAGACCTTTAGAGCAATAAAAGCAAGCACAAGGATAAGGGAAGACTACTATCAGTGAAGATGCTTGTTTTAAAACAGCAACACTAAAGTAAACATGATAGAGAGAAACATAATTTAGTAAAAGAAATAATAACCTGAAAAAGTGCAAAAAACACAGAAATAATACAAACCTGTGGGGAGTACACATAGGAACATTCAGTAAGTCTTTAATTCTTTGCTTTTTCTGACACCACGTCTCTTCGTGTTTATTGGTCTTTAGGCTGAAGGGTTGCTAATTCCATCAACTTGGTCATTCTATTTTAAACAAATTTAAAAAAAGAACTAAAGTGGTTTACAGTTTATTTAAAAATACTCATTTTGAAAACCCTTCCCCTTCTCTTAAAGCCCTTGAAATACAACTTCTCAGAATATGGTTATAAATCTAGCTACCTTAAGACTGGGAACTACATTAATAAACTATAATACATAGCAAATTGATCTACACAGAGCACTTCAGTGATCCATCAAAGTTGTAAAGAGTTCAATGATGTCTCTTCCTTCTCTAAGCACGCAGCTGATTAGGACACTGAAGCTGCAGAAACGCTAAGAAGCCCCAAACTGAAACATTTTTACAATACTATTTCCACTCAACAGGAGTGCCTTCTTCCAAATGCATGTATTTTTCTGAATATAGCATAGGAACTTTCAGATTTATTTTCAGTTTAAACAGTAAATAAAGAAAATTGCTTCTTCATTTACTATTACTTTAAAGATTAAAAAAACAGCTATGATGCAATTGAGTCCCAAAACTACAAGAGAATCCTCAGCACACACAACCTCCCATATTATTACTCCCTGCACCACACACTGATGTTGAAAGAATATTTTGGAAGTCAGAGTGCAAATATGAGTCAGGCTGAGTAGTTTACTCCGTAAAGATATGGAAAAATGAAGACTCCAGAAAACAAACTAATTATTGCTTCCTTATATGTGCACTTTCTCTTCATTCTACATTTTTGTTTTGTTGGGTTTTTGGTTTTTCGGATGTGAGAACAAATGATAATTTGCATAGCATGTGGCCATTTTCCTTCTCTTACTGTGATTCAAAACAGCACTGTTTTTCCATTTTTTTAGTCACTCTGGAGCTGCCTTAAGCATCTGGAAAGACTATCTATATACTGCAAATGTTAACAGATGCCATCATTTACTCAACTAGAAGCTAGAAAAATAAACCCCCCACTTTAAAAGAGCCCAAAAGGTTGTAAATAACTGTAAAATGCATACCTCTCCTTTTCCTCCTCATTATCACTTTCATATTCTGATTCATCTCCACTAGATAGTTGCTCTTCTTCCTCTTCTGGCAAAGGAGGCTCTTCAGGAGGCAGAGGTGGGACTGGGGGAGGTGGCACAGGCACTGGTAAATACTCTTCATACTAATTACAGGAAAAAGTTTAAAAAGTAACTAAACATTTTAGGAAAAAAAATGTGTATCTTGTTTTCCTTTACATAATAAAACACTCAAAGCAATAATTAGAAGATGACAAGACGTATTTTTTAAAGTATGTTTATTGGGATCTATATGCTATTTTGCTAAATTACATTGTTAATGAAAACTTTCCACAAGAAAAAATAATTGCTGCCTTCTGAAGTGTAACAGTGAATGTTTTCATTCTTTTAATTTGAAGAGTTAAAAAAAAATTGCAACCACAGCCCTGGGTTTTTTCTTTGCACTCAGCTTTAAGGACTTTCCTGAGAGGAATGTGGACAAAACATGTGGGAGGAGGCCTAAGCTCTCAAGCCATCTCTGTTTCTACACTGAACCTTCCACCATCTATCAAAGTTACATTTCTATTTCTGTAAGGACTGAGGATTTCATGACAGGAATTTTTTTTCTCTGAGGCTGTAAAAACCACATATAAGGAATTCTCTATGTACAACATCATCTTCAGCCCCACTTTCAACAATCTTACTATACTTAAAAGCTACTTTTATCTACCATCAGTTCCACAGGGCACTGATGACTTCTGGCATTAGAAACACTCTGTGCCCTTTAGAAACTGCTCTAGGAATTTCAAGGACTGGCTTCTCACCTTACTACTCTTTTTTGCATGACCATTAAATTCATAGTGCTTAACCTGGCCCGATACCAGGCAACAAATAAAATTATTCCCAGAAAATCAGTGTTAATTAATCTGATAGATTTATTTCATAGTTTTCTTTACCAGCTAGCTTCCTTGTTAGTAGAAGCAGGTGTTGTATGGGCAAACACAATGTGTAGTGGAGCACAACTTCACTATTTCCAAATACTGCAGCTATCACTATTAATGTAAGTCCTCATTTGCTCTAACTTCCACTGGCAGTCAGATAAACTACTCTATCACAGCAACAGAGACCTGAGACCACAGCAGGTATTTCTATTTCGCTTCAGAAACAGCCTCCCCTAAGCCTCTGTCAGTTTCCCTCAACCCTGCCTCTTTCAAAAAAGATCCTGGAGACGGAGCAAGTTAAAAGATGAAAGTGCTGTATAATCTCATTAACAATCTGAATCTCATCAGACGTCCAAAGAAACACATGGATCAAAGAACTTAACATATCATTGTAAGGCAACAGGCTAAAGGTATCTTTATTTCCGGTATCTGTAACATGATGCTATCATCTCCCTTTTTTTAATACTCAACAGTTTGAAATATTCCCGTGCTACTGTCGTACATTGTTATTTCTTTGTTCTAAACATAGTCAAAAAGATTTCTGTAGAAGACCAATATGCACATCCTACCCAATGAAATGAAGCAGTATTGCTATCCTCTACAGATTTCTCCAACTTTGAGAAGTTTGAACTCAGATCTCCTACCATGTTGCTAACATTTTACATTGTGAATCCATTTTACAATATCTAATACATATATTAAAAAAGTTACCATGGGAGGGCGAGCGGTAATTGGTCCAAAAGGTGGTGGAAGATTCATTTTATTCATAAGATGAAGTACCTGAAATGATTCAAGTAAGATTCCCTTTAAATAAAGAGATGAAAATAGTTCCTTGCTAGCTATCTCAGCCAATAACTTCTAGCAGGTGTAAATCAGCATAGTTTTAATGAGGACACAACTACATTAAACAATGTGAAAGCCTGCACTTGAGATCCAACACTAATGGTAAATAAGAAAAAGACTAATCAAAAAAAGTAAAGCGTCTTCTCAGCATTAAATTCCAAGTACTCAAGTCACATCTAATTAGGAAGATCATATCCAGTCAAGTCTTCAATGTTAATGAAGTAACAGTTACTTCTGGTCAATGACATCTTATTATCTCAACATAGTAAAAAATTAACATTGATTAACACTATCACAGGAAAACTAACTTGATATTTACTACGACAAAAATTATTTCTGTGGATAATTCAGACGAAAAAGATGATGTACTTTTTTTTACTGTTTTATACTTACCTGAACATAAAATTTGGGCACACTTGCCAAGGCATTTGCTATATTTGCTAGAATTGTACTTGAAGGCGGTGGATACAAATACTTGAGACAAGAATTGATGGGAAAGGTGAGGCTAAGGAAAAAAGATTAAAAACAGGAATCTTAGCACCATTGTCATATAATGACTGATAACAATTAATGATTACTGGAGGTTTAACTATTCACTACATATGAAGTATCGCTGAAATATTATTTTCCCTAGAACAGTTTTGAGACACTTACATTATGACTTTCACACCAGCGAGCAGTCCCCTAAAGCATGACGCTTACTGAGCTTTGGTACAATGAAAGTACCAACAACTACAGCGCACAGAAACAATCAACATGTCCAAAACCAAAAGCACAACACAGCATGCTGTATAAACACCACAAACTCAATGCTCAAAGTGCTGGATTTATTAGTCCAAAAATAAATTTATTCATGTATGCAAAAAAGCGAAAGGGGGAAAGAAGAACAAGCAACTTTTGGAAAAACAGAAGTCAACAGTATTCTGCTGTTAACACTGAGACAACCTACTCAGTCCTCAAACTCTTCCTGAGAAAGCAATGCATTGTGCTACAAGGCTATTATGCAATCCACAACTTCACAGCTCAAAGCACCAGTTGCTACTCAACTGTGAAGGTTCTAAATTTGAAGAACTAAAATTTCATCTTCATGACAATTCCTACAGCCATGCATGTAGAACAGTAGCGTACTATAAAACAAAATGAGAGAATGCGGCATACTGCATCCTCTTTCATTCATCAGTGCATAACTCTTATTTCAAAATAAACTGTACCAGAATAAAACAACCAAGATCAAGAAAACCTACTAACCCATGGTTGGGTGCAATTCCATTCTCTATTTTAACACAGTTTGGTTCTTTTTTCTCTTCTTCTTTCACTGGTTCTTCTAAACTGAAAAATAATTATAACAGGGCAAAATTTAAGTCCCTTACATAATGTATTAAAAATGTTAATCTCCTATATTAAAAAATAAGAAATAAATTAGTATGGCATTGTTAACATCTTTTATCAACAGCATTACTACAGCCATTATTAATTCTTATGAATTAATGCATGTGGACAGTTACAATAGCCAGACTTCTAAGGCATACATAAACATTAAGCAGATTGAAGTAAGTCTTCCTACATTTAAACACTTCTGACTAAATGTACTCACAGGAAAAGAAGTAAAATTATTTCATGTTGGTCTCTGTTCAGAGACAGCATAAAATCAAAGGTATTAAATTACTGATTTGTTCGTATTCAGAGACTGGAATAAATAACTTAAAACCCCTACAGTTGATATTAAATAAGCACTATCACATAGTTCTTATCAGTTACATATTACACAGGTAAACATGACAGTCTAACTACGCAATTTATTTTTTTAATTAAGTATCTGACAGACAATTGAAAGCCAAACTATCAGTTCTTGGTCACAGTAGTGTTAGGATTCACTGATTTTTTTTTTTTTTTTTTTTTTTTTAAATATTACATATTCTTTAACTATTTGAAGAGAGACTTGGGAGAGTATTGTTAGTTCTGCTCACTGCTCATGCTTCAAGCCAGATACACTGAAATCAGCTCCAGCTAAGAAGCCAGTGGCTATAACAGTACAGTCTTACACAGTTATGCTAGCGTGTGTCAATTCCACCTGACTCTTGATTCAATGGGAAAGAAACATCAGGAAAGCACTGCATGCACTGTTTAACAGTAAAAGAAAATTATAATTCTAACACACAAAAAAGTAGAAGCATTTTTTTAAACACAGGGAACCTGTGCAACAAAGAGGTCAGCTTACACAGACTGGAGGCTTGCTCGGTAAATGAGAACAAACAGGACCATCTGCTCATTGAAGATATTAATAACTACAAGGATAAGGATGGGAATTATGCCACAATGATATACTGAATTAAACAATATTAATGGAAAGAATATAGGCACTCATCTGTAGATCTGAACTTGTCTGTTAACACTTCTAAATGGTTAGGATTTATCGTTTGACTTCACAGTACTACGAAAGCATCATGAATATGGAATTTCCCTTCCTTGACTATAAACATAGAGACTACATTATTATCCACATACCTCTTACACTTCTCTGAGACAGAAGGCTGGCTAAGTACCTGCACACTATCTTGCTCCTTCGCAAATTCAACAACTAAGGTGTGACCTAAAAGTTTCAGCTGATGCAGTCTTGACAAAGCCTTCAAATAATTATGATGGAGAAAAGAAAGAAAGAGGAAAAACATCAGAATTATTTCAAAGCATAACTCTTTTTTCTTTGCTTGGCAAACTAGCCATAGGATGCAGCCCCAATTGCTTTAAGCTGAGTTTGTGCCACTACAGAGACAGGTAGTTCTGCACCATTCCTGCCTTCACAGCCCTGCTTTTAGCAGCCTCTTTCCTGCCAGCAGGCAGGAAAGCCACGAGGTTGCACAAACAGAACCATTGCAGAGACTTAGGTCATCTGAACACAGTAGCGAGACTGCACCCTTAACAGTGATACTTACTAGATAGCCTAGTAAGTATCTGTGACTTTAAGTAACCAACCTCTTGCTCATGAACTACAAACATGCTGAAGCCCAGTAGTGATAGCTGGGAATTTTAAAATCAAGATTCTTAACAGTGACACTAGGAAGTCCCAGCATTCTGCAAGTCCAGATCCTGATAAGCTGCTAACAACTGACACAAAGCAACTGAAATTTACCACTGTTGACCTCACATAGTGTTTGTAACTTTTTTGAGTTACAAAAGCATGGCCTTATAGAAAGCTTTACAGCATGGCCTAAAAACAAAAAGGAGAAAGTAACACCAAAATAGATTCCAGAGCATAAGAGGGAAATTCAGGACACAGACTTTTTATCAGATTCATATGTAAAAAGCATTATTAGTATTACCTTTTTGGCATCCATGTCCCCCATTAACATAGTAGTTTTCTTTTTTTTATCAAAGTTGGGCATTCAAGGCAGTCTTGAATTGCGCACATCGCTATGTCTGAATTTTATGGCAAAGATGTGATTATGCAGGAGACAAGTAAATTATGTTTGGTTTATAGTTTATAGATAAATGCACACACACCCTAGACAAGGCCCTGAGCAGTCTCAACTCAGCAAGTTTGCCATGCTCTGAGTGACAGGTTGGATCAGAAGACTTCCACAAGGCGCTTCCAACCCACCTTTCTTATGACTCTACAGAAGTGTTCATTTTATCAAATCCTTCAAGCGCCTCCTGAAACAGAACTTTAATATTAGATTGCTCAGTTGTTTTTTTTCTCTGTCAATACTGAGTACTGATGATGTGTAAAACACTTTAGAGCACAAGTAGCAATTCAGAAAAGTGCTTTGCTATAACATTCTATAACAAACACAATACAAACCTTCACAGCTGCGTTTTCACTGGGAAAGGTAGCAAAAGCAGTATGTTTCTAGAAAACAAACAAACAAAAATTGTCATACTGAATTCACATCAAAGAGGTAAGAAATTGTATGTAAACATATATCCACAAGTAATCCATAAGTTCAAGTTTACAAACTTGAAAGCTTCCAGATAGTATTCCATCTACCTTCCATGTGGGGCAAAGGTGAAGGACTAGAGAACATTTTTCTTAAGAATTTAGGACAAGCACCTTCAGCATTCAAAAATTAAGATTGGAGCGCAACATTTTCAGGAATACAAGAAAACAGTATTTTTTTTTTCTAGCGAGCAAAAGCCATTCTAAACTGCAAGCAAGTACGAATTGATAGTTTAATATTCTCTTCAAAGAAAGGAAATCTACTTCAGCGCCTCTCAGCAGAACAGCTTCATCGAAGCAACTCCTAAAAGTCATAATTTTCCTGCTACAAAATTCATAATTATTGTTGTGCTCTGAAAATTTGGATAGTTTCTACTAACATTTTCCCTCAGTTTTTAAGTTTAAAAAACCCTTAAGGTTTCCAAATTAAATAAAATCCTCACAGGACAAACAGTTCATCTTAAACTTAGATCAAAGACCTGTGAAACTGCATCCCTACACCTACCAACTGACTCTTCATCGCTTTTCCACGGCCTTACTCCTAACAACATGAGAGGCCAAAGCTGCGTCCAAGGGCACAGGACCGGCAGCCGCGGGGAGGCGACACTCCCGTGTCAGACGCTCTCCCGACCGCCCCGCCGCGGCCCAGCGGGGCCTCCGCGCCGCCCCGGCTCCGGCTGGAGCGGGAGGAAGGGAGAGCCCTGACCCACCCAACGCGCTCACCCCCTCCCCGCGGCGCGGCAGACGGCCCGGGGCAGCGGCAGGCCGCTCCGCCCGCCGCCACCGCCCGGAGCCGCCCCAGGCCCCGGCCCTCACCAGCCGCCCGTGGTCCGACAGGACGCGCACAGACACCGCTCCGAAGTGCTTCAGCAGATCTTCCTTCTCCGCCGCGGCCAGCTCGGCGGGCAGGTGCCGCACCAGCAGCGTCCGGCCCCGCCGCCGCGCCACGCCGGGGTGCGGCGGGACGCCGGGGTGCGGCGGGCCAGCGCCCGGCCCCACACCGCCCGCCCGCGCGTCCTCACCGCCCGCTGCCGCCATGGCGGCGCCCACGGCCCGGGCAGCGGCCGCGCGCTCCCGGAAGCACAAGGGCAAATCTCGCGAGAGCGGAGGCGGGGGCTCGGGTCTCAAGTCTCGCGAGACTGGCGGGGAACCGGGGAGGGCGGGAAGCACCGAGGTGGTTGTAGTGGCGCTGCGAGGTCCGGAGCGGGACCTGCCGCCGCGAGGCGGCCTCGCGTCGTGCTGCGGGCCTGCTGCAGCTGCGGGCGGAGAGGGGCGCCGCGGTGAGCGGCTGCGGGCGGCGCTGCGGTTGGTTCCTCTGGCCGCGCACTGACGGGCGGCCGGAGCGGCAGCGAGACGCAGCCGCCGGGGGCTGCCCGCTCCTCGGTCCCGCTCGGCCGTAGGCGCTGCGCTGGGCTGCCCGTCAGCCGATCGCTGGGGCCGTGTCCCTGTCAGGGGACGCCTTAAATGGGCGATACGCAAAATCCGCCTTAGTCAAATGTGAAATAAAATCAAAATGAAATCTGAAATGAGAGCTTCTCTTCAGGCTAAATTGCAAGAAGTTGTATTGCTTTCAAAACACATTTCTCATTAGCCTTTAGCTGAGGAGACTTCTCTTTTCCTCCTGCCGCTTGACCTGAACAGCAAGGTGTTCAGATCTTTCTGGCATGGATATTAACACATGGCTTGGGGACAGCAACTGTGTCTGGCCGAGGCAAGCAGCCTGCGTGAAGCACAGCCATGTTTACAGCCTCTAGTTACGGGCACAAGATGGGATTCTGCAGCAAGCAGTGAGCACAGAGGGGTTACCAGCCAGCTACTGCTGCCAGCGGACGAGCTGGACCAAAGCCTGCCTGTTTTTTCGGAGGCCAGAGGCTGGGGTCTCAAATGGGGCAAAAAAAGTCCCCAAACTTGGCTGATGAAATCTCAGGCCTTACTGTGTCTAATCAGCTGGTTGCTGGCTGGCAAAAGCACCACCTGCCCGGGTCGCCACTGCCGCTGGCTCTGGGTCCGGCAGGCATAGCACCTGGTGCCGCTGTGCAGAGCCCGAAGGACTTCGCCTGCCGCTGGGCAGCCAGAGCACGGAGGGAGACCCGAGCTGTGGGACTGCTCTCTGGGGTGTGCTGAAGCCGCCAGCCAGCAAACATGTTTTGTAGGCTGTGCATTCACTGTACCTAGTGAATAGGGAATTACTGTTTATTTTATCTTTCAATAGAAAAAATAAGGCCTCCAGTCCACTAAGTCCTCAAGGCTGCTTTTTTTCCTTGAAGAGTCATGGTTTTCCTGGCATTGTGTGTGCAGTACACCTTAAGGGTCTTAGGCCATGCTCATGTCCTCACTGAACACTGACAATCTGGGGAAAGATCTGGCTGTTGTGGGTGGTCATAGTGATCTCATTGAGCAGATCAGGTGAAAGTCCAAGTTCATCCAGATGAGTTTGGGAAGGAGTTGGGAAAAAAGACTGGGGAAGCACGGGATGCTCAAAAGGGATCTAGGAGAAAAGAAGAAATTTAGTAGCAATTTCTTACAGGATCCGTTACTGCATTTTTTGTTGTTAGTCATTCATATAAGCTAGGAAATATCTGTGAACTTGGAAACAAGTGGAAGCACTGGCACAGTATGCAAATATGGCAGTGTACTTTCTTGATGACACCAGCAGTACTGTTTTTTCTGAGGCTGTTGAAACTTTAGAAGTAACACTGGCCAGCCTAGTAAGTTCTGTGTGTGGCTTGTGGTTTGTATAAAGTCCAGAAGACTTTCTGGGATATGCTAGTCAACATGCAATTGTAGCAGATGGGAGCATCAGGATTGCCAAAGCAAGTCTGTGGTGGCTGTGCTGCTGCATCCTGTTTAAGTTGGCCTGACTTCTAGTTCACTCCTGGGTAGTGACATACGAGAACTTTTTATAGGCAACAGGTCTGTGAAACTCGTAGGCAAACCAAACTTCCCTGTTTTCCTTGTAGCTCTGTAGTACATTCCAATTATTAATCTGCACATCAGTCACCAGATGGTGAAATAAGGATATAATTTCAAATATGTTTTCCTCTCAGAACTAAGAAACACTGTTCTCAATACTGGTCAGGCTAGGCTGAGAAAAAGGTGTATTTTGTAGTGACATTGAACACTAAAGTAACAAGAACAATTTCACTGGAAACAACTCTAATATCTCATGGCTGTTCAGTCCACCTGTCCCTCTCAGCACAGAATCCCTCTCAAAGAAAGACAAAAAGTCATTAAAAGTCTGTTCACCCTGATGGACCGGGCCGCTGAGGGTGAACATCTCTAGAGCAGAGGTTTAACAAAATATCATGCAAGTCAAGGTGATACAAATGTGCGGGGTTTTTTTCCTAAGATGCAGAAAGCAAAAACAATTAATTATTTTCCTTCTCTCCCCCTCATCCTCACATTTGAAACAGATGACTAATGTGTTATTTTTTTTTACTTTCCAAGATGTTAAATTTGTAGATATTTGAACAATAGGATTCTTCAACACAGATGCATCATGATTTTGTGTTGAAATTCTAGGTTTAGGAGTTCTTTAGTTATACAGAGAGATATTTTAATGCAAGTGTCTTAGTAATACCAGTATGAGTCAGAACTAGAGACTCATTCAGGTCAGAAAGGAAGGAGCTCCTTTTGCAGAGATCTCTAGTCCAGCCTCCTATGCAAAGCAAGGTCAACACTGAATTCCAACCACATCACTTGGGACTTTCTCCACCCTGGTCTCAAAAGACCCTAAGGGTGAAGATCCTACAACCTGCACAGACAAGCTTTTCCACTCCACAATTAACCTCCCTGTGATTTTTTTTTCCTCCTTTTTTATCCAGTTGAAAGTGGCTGTATTTGTATAAATGTGTGGTAACTTCATAAAGACAAAAATTTCAAATTCCCAATTAAAATATAATGAGTTGATAAGAAATACAAGTCTGAAAAAAAAAATAAATCAAGAAATCTAGTTTTACAGAATAGCCTGATGTTTTGCACACCATTCATAACCCAGCCCATAAAGTTGCCCATTAGTGACATCAAATAAAGCAGTGGCCAGGGGCAGATGCAGTCGTCCAAAGTAACAGGAATCCAACTCAGCCTGCCCTGTACAGCTGTTTATGAAAGCAGCAAATCAGTGGCACATTAAATGATACACTGATTTCTTAAAATTTATAAAACAAATATGTATGGGCCCACTTGAAATAGATGAGTGTACTTTTGGATTGTATGAGTTAGTGGGCTCACTATTTTTTTTTTTTTTTAACACTGTAGAATGAGGTCATATTCTTTCATTAACGAAATTACATATTAGAGTTACCACTACAGAAAGACTGTAGGATTGAATTTACTGACTCTTCTGGTTTTGCATTCCTCCTTTACTGACACAAGAAAAAAGCCTTCAGATTACAACAGCAGCAACTCCAAATAACTTTAATTCAAGTTCCTTCCCCCCGAAAGAACAGTCAGAACTTTTAATAGAATTTGAGATGCTGTCAGAAAAGGCTTTTATAAAGAAAACAATCTCTTCACTTATATACTTAGTGACTTCTCTTTGAGGGAAGAAAAAAATGCTTTCCTCATTTTTTTTTTTTCTAATTATAAATTTTTTTTCTTGGTTATTTTTCTGCCTTTAATGAAATACATGAAAGACTTTTGTTACTCTGTATATTTTCTGTACATTATGCAGACTGTGGCAGCTGGAATTCCAGTAGCAGAATACGGAAAGTGTTGTCCTTGCACACCAAGAAGCCTCAGCAGCAAGTTCTAGTAATTTACTTTTTAAACAAAGTTCGCAGGGTTTGTTCTAACAGTGATGCCTTTCGCCTTTCTTTCCCTATGCAGTTGTGTTCTGGTTGCTTTTCCTCCAAGCCTGTGTTCGAATACAAATTTTTTTATAAGAGCTTCTGCATGTTTGAGCATGTCTTGCAGCATAGGAGCAGGAAACCATTTAGTGCAACACTTCCTCTTCATCGTAAAGTGCTACATTTTAACAGTGAAGCATCAATCAAAACAAATTGCCTTTCGCTCAGTTATGTCGAGGGGAAGAACTACCTGCTGCATTTCAGCAGTTTTCAAAGTCAGTTCTCAGGTTATATGTCTAACGCTAAGGTGACATATTTCATATCTTAAAGCAAGTGTCAACAACCTTTCAGGTGGAAGCATAAAATACACCTCTGCGTAAGCTGAGTGCCTGGGTTTTTCTGCCCCCAGGGGATCAGGTTCGGGACCAATGCCTTATTGTGTGTTACACTTCCATGTAAGACACTTAGTGTCTTTTTCCACCAAATACAATCAATACTTTATATGCAAATACAACTGCGTTCTAGATCAGTGGGATATGAGTTTTCAGGCCTGCTGCCTTATATTGAAATGAAGATCCTGTACACTTAGCTATACACTGCCATTCCAGAAGTAATTGACGTTCTACTTTCAGCAAGCTGTTTGACACCACAAGATCTGGCAATTGTAACCTGCAGTTTCCCCTCTTTCTGTCCCTCCTGCCTTGTGGGATGATATCTATAGCTATGTAAGAAATAATTCCAGGTGACAAAAAATAGTTAGAGGAGAGGCACTCTGTTTTCCTTCAGAAAGAGGAATGTGTAACAAACACATGGCTTTTAGAATGATAACATCCACAGGAATATCATGTTGGTTCTCCAGCGTTGCAAATTTGGCACTTATCAAAAGTCATTATTTCACTTTCATCTTTTTTTTTTTTTTTTTTAATTCATATATTTTCTACCTTATTTCAAAAGTCATCAAAAGAGACTTGGTTTAATCAAAGGCTATCTAGTATTGGACATTTATTACCTGTGAATCAGAGTTAAATCATCATATAGGATTTGGTGACATCATTACTCTGACTTCAGTATTAAAAGTGTCTAGTGACTTTAATATTTGTATACCAAGTGTTTGGCACAAGAAACCAAAGATATTCAAAGCTATACATAAATTTCATTGCCTTCCAATTGTATGTTGATACGTGAATTTTCTCAATATCAAAAATGTTGACCTGTTCAGCATTAGCTGTTCTTTAGGATGATATCAGCGCTGACTTTGCTGTTTCTGCAATTGTATCCTTTAGTTTGTGGATCATGGTGCAGAGCAGATTGTGTCAGTTGGCTGATAAGTAAATATATTTCCCCCGTGGAAGAGCATGAGGGGAAAAATAAACTACATAGTTCTCAAATATGCCTTCATCTCAAGTAGAAGTCTCTGTATCAAACCGTATCCAACACTTGGTTACTCAGCCTTATTCTTGGGACAAGTGTCAAAGACAGATTCATATAATTTCAAATCACAGGTTCCATCTTAGCCCTCAAACTCCACATGAAACAGCTGATCTGAAACTATACAAAAAGTGACTTGCAGAACTGTGTGCTGCCAGGACTGTTTGACTGGTTCTTTGAGTGAAGTCTGCTCTTACTTTTCCTTGATAGATTCAAAATACAGGTTACAAATACTGTGTTGCACTCTGGTTTCTACAAAGCTTTTACAACTGCTCTACATTTGCATACAATTGCCCACAGAGGATGTGGATGCCTCCTCCCTGGAGGTGTTCAAGGCCAGGTTGGACGGAGCCTTGAGTAGCCTGATCTAGTTGAGAGACGTCCCTGCCCATGACAGGGAGGTTGGATTAGATGATCTCTAAGGTCCCTTCTATGCCATTCTATGATTCTATGAATACAGACCAATTGAGACGTTGACAAGAATTTCTCCATACACCTCATTGATTTCAAGGCCTCTACTGTCATATTTGGCCTGTATTTCTGCATTAAATTAGAGTGAAAAATATTTCATTCTATGCAGAATGACTAGTTGTTACTATAGATTATATCAAATCTATTTTTCAGTACAAAGGGAGAGAAAAGTAAATGAACTTTGGCATAGCCACCTGATATGAAAAATTCATGTTACATCTAAACAAGTAAAGACAAAGCTCCAGACAGGTCTTGATGAATTCAAGGAAAGCAAGTCCGACATGCCTCAGTCCTGAGGCTTTGCAAACTCAGTGGAAGCCTATGGCTCATTATTAGTAATGGCAACACTGTATTTACTGGCCTACAGGGTAACATCCTATATTGCCAGCTCATTATTGCAATAACAACTCTGTAGATCAAAAATATTGGAGATATAAGCAGTGTTACATATCATTCAAATTCAGTTCCCGAAAAATATTTTTTCTGCCTAATTGCTTGTTAGCTAGACAAGGCTAGCAAGGTGTTTGTTAACAGTTTTAGAAGCCTCAGGGCAAAATGTTTTCATTACTAATAAAAAAGAGAAAACCACAAGAGCAGCATTGACACATAAACAGCAAAACTGCTGGGGAAAATTCAGTTTTCGTGGTGGCAGTTCTGTAACTTTCATCATATTAATATGAATAGTGTAGCGTAACAAAGTACCCTTGGAAGTAAGGTCACAGAAGGACCAGAATACTGTTGACAAGATAATACCTATTACTTCTAGTATCACATCTACATGCTGTAGAAGCTTCAGGCATGGACAAGAGCTGTATTTTGTTAGGTAGTATGCAAGCATACATATAACCTCGAAGAGAGTGAAAAATGGTTGCTAAATGTCATTTCACTTGACTTGTACATTTTGAGTAGGATTTTATTTCCATTCGGAGTATATCTGAATATAGTTAAAGAAAAAGCAGGTGAGAATACATGATGTCTCCTCTATTACTGTGCTTTATTAAATTTATTTTCTGTGAAAAGAAAAGAGAAAGTAGATATTTTAAAAAGCCTTGAGTCAAGTAACTGCTTTCCTCAGCTTTGCCCACAATGCTCCCTGAAGTAGCCATTTTCTTTATGCTTTAAATTTTTTCTGTCTGAATAAAGTAACGACAATGGATAATTCACTTAGAATTCTACTTCTCATATTTGACCACTAGATGATGCTGTGACTCTTAATTGCAAACGATAATGTAGTGTTAATGTTATTCTTTCATTCTGTAGAACTCTGCAAGTTTCATATATGAAAAATTGGTGTTTTCTTTCTTGTTCTTACATGCCTTGTAGCTGTTACCATATATAGACTAGTTATATTTTATACAATCCATATAGATCACACATCTTAGCAGTAGCTTTTTCTGCCAATACTGAGAATTTCAGATGATTCTAGAAGCTGTGCATATATATATTTTTCGTAGATGCAGATATGGGCTGCTTTGAGTAAAGATATTTGCAAAAAGTGGAAAGAATACTGAGAAGATTTTAAATTCAGATTTGTGTTTCCTTCTGTTTATCTGTCCTACGTAATTAGTTAGAATGATGGTGTTAGTTTCAATTTTAGAATTTATTTTTCTATGCTGCAACTGCATGTAGAATTAAGGGTGACATTTCTATTTTGCAACTATTGCTAAAAAGTGAATGATCTTACTTATTTCCAAAGGCGTTATTTCTAATTTCTGTTGCCGTAAGAAATTTCCCCTTGGTATATTAAGAAGTGCAGTGGTTTGATCCACACTGTTGGGTCTCTTAGCCAAGAGCTCCATTAAACTTTCAAAGACAACACCATTTTGCTGATGATCTTCTCAAAGTGATTTCAAAAGAATAGCTGTTTTTCACCATTTGCCATTTCTATGATCTCCTACAAACACTTTATAATTTCTGCAGTAATTCTTCCAGCTTCTCTTGGGGAAATTTTAACTACAATAAGGTTAAACTGATTGCAGCAGACAAAGCATACATACTCAACTAGCTGCCTCCTGTATAGCAGTGTTAAAGGCACAGGTCCACTCTGGTGATCCCCATGTGTCAAAAACAACGCAGGAATGGAAACAGGTTATACAATTCAGAACAGCCTGTAAGCTAGGTCAGTGCCTGTCAGTTCCAGCACAAAAGAGGCTGGGAATTAGCTTAATATCAGCCTTTCCCACTTCTTGACATGCATGTAGTTTACTTCTGCCAGCCAGAGATCTGGTTCCTATTTTCAATATGTAAGCAAGGAAATGACAGTCTTTGAATGATAAGTAGTACCTAAAGCCTGTTTCGCCCTCAGTGAAATAGCATCTGCTAATCACACTGGGGTCTAATCGGGAAATCGCTGCGTTGCACTACAACGCCAGCTTCACCGTGACATTGTTATATCCACGGCAGGCCGAGCCGAGGCATAATTCAACATTCATTTTAAAAGTGAGCTTCCTTTTTGCAGACTCATTCACAATTGTACTGAAACCAAGCTCCTGTCACACAGGCATGCTAACTCGTGTTTTGGTGTATGTCTTTACTAATTTACTTTGAGGCAGGCTTATATAAAGGACACCAAGTTGCAGTAGTTACGCTAAATATCTAGGATGTTACTCGTTTTACTTCTAGGTATAAGCTTACTGACACCTTGAAAGACACCTAAAACTGCCTTCCAAAAAAATGATTATATGCTTATAGGCAACAAGTACATGAAGTAAAAGTCCTTAAGTGAAATATTTGCCATTAAAATTAGTGAAAAATTCTATGCCACTAGAATGACAGTATTAGGGACCTGGAATCTACAGAGCATGCTTACACAGCGGCAGTGTGCATGCAGTAACACATTCTAACGAGGCAGCTCGACAGAGCATCAGAAGGCTTTCTACAGGCTTAACCAGAGGCCAGTCTTAGGTTCTAAGAGACCTAGAGCAGAGACTGAAAACTACTCGGTTTTCTTCTCCCACCCTGTGACCGGGCAATTTAGACTAATGGTCCCACTGATATCCAGGTACTGCATGAAGTATTTATTCAGTAGTAGTAAGGATATCAGCATTCTACCTGGACTTCTTCTGATCTTTAAAATGTTGGTGTACAACTGTAAGGACTAAAACTGATACATGAGGCTTCATCACCAGAATTTCGATTTAAATACATCTATATATTCCCAAACTCTGAAGAGTCTTGGGTTGTTACAGATTCCTATTTTGTTTGAGAGTAATTTTTTTTTTTTTAAAAAACTTTTTTCTTTGTGTCTCAACTCTATTTTTAGTTGCTAGTGGGTATATCCGTTTCTACTCTGGCAGAACGTCATTGGTCAGAAGAAGCTTCCCTGCTGCAAAGAGAATTTTCTTTGATAAATTTAAAGAGTCATCTGGAGATTTATTGACTTGAATTACAGCAGCTCACTTATCACTAAGGCTTTGCGTAAATCACTGAATAAGATGACAAATTTCATATGGGATTATAGTGGATTTCACCCATTGTGAAATAAATAAAAGAGCTCAAACAGTCATTGATATTAGATGTGTACATTTACTTTATATATTGGTGCCAAAGTGAGCCTGAGATTGGAGTCAAGTCATATTTAAAAGGAAGAATAGAGAACACTATCTTAACCAACTGCAAAACATACGGAATATTCACTAGCGGTTAAATTCTTTCCAGTGCAGAGTGTCTATAAAAGTTCTTTTGCAGCTCTGCTTCATGTAAGACACGACTATAAAAGGCTGTATTTCCCCCTAGGTTCTTCTCCTAGTTGTACCTTAATTAAAGTTTTTATCTACTGTGTTATTATTCTGATTCTACTGAATAAGAGCATGACTGTTTTGGAAGGCTTTCAAGTGCACACTCTCGTAAGTCCACTTGTTTTCTTCTGGCTTTTATAAAGCAAATGATTTTTATTTTTATATGATGATATTTAAGTATTAATTCTCCCCTTAAGACAAATGTTCTTTTTCTTTTTGTGCACTAGCTAAAAAAGCTGTGGGGCTAGCAAAGTATTTTATATGTTTAGGACAATGTTTTTGTAGTGTAACTTTAATAAAATCTACTCAGTGAAGCATCACAATGCCTTCATCTGTATGCTTTCAGAACGATCTGGCAGGGGTCTTCAAGGGAGAGATCATCATCTTACTAGACCTTTTTTCCTGTAAGGTTAGTGCTTTTAAGACCAGGCTACCTTAGGCCAGGACCATTCCATGTGGTTTCACTGAGTCGTAGTGTTTTCCCAAATCTGGGTTCGTTCGCCCGGTGTGCAATAAGCCAATCCACACGCTGAGCCGAGATACTGCTTTATGACAAAGTTGCGCAGTTTGGGTGCCTGTCTCAAGGCAGCGCACACCTTCTAGAATGTCAGTAAACATTTATACAGTACGCATTAGCATAGTTATACATTCATTGTTATTCTCTTAAACAATTGGTTATTTTTCTCTCAATTTACATGTAAATTACTTTGCATGCTCAGTCCTTTTCCTTCACACCTTTCTTTTGGGTCTGGGGTCTGTTTAGGGTAGGTGGTCTCCATGAGTCGGTGGTCACAATCTCCCCCTGCCAGAATAACCTCTCCCCTAGTTACTGCTGTTTCTTGCTTATTTAATATTTGTGGTATTTTCCGATCTCATTAATCTTTTCTCATAACAAGATGTTTTCCTTATCAGTCTTTGAAGTCCTTGCTTTGGCTCCTTCTTTCATGATTAACAGCCAAATGTTTTAAACTTACAAGGACACGTGTCCTCCTCTTCATGTATTTTTTTAAAGCTCCTTCATTATCCCTCATTATCTATAAAGAAACAATGCCTAGCACATTTTTGCATCAAGAAAATCTTCACTTAAACCTTTAACACTTTCATGGCTAGACAACAATAGTGGCTGCAGTAAATGTTACACATAGATTGCTCACTTTACATCCTGTGTATTTGACAAATAGCAATAAAAACCAAAACCAGAGCCAAAACAAATCCTTCATCCAGATCTTAGAAAGCATATCACTGCACTTTACGCAACAGGATAAACTGAGAAACTGTCTTTTGTGACTGAAATCCTGTAGCCGCTTTTATAAAGGCAGATGAGGAGCACTAAAGTTGTATGAGTAAAAGCACCTTAGCAGCCACTGCAATTCAAAAATTTTGTTAAATAAGTTATTTCAAACCTGAAATAAGACTAAGGCCAATTTAGAATTAAAAAGCTTTGAAAGTCTTAAGACTTTTTCTCAAGGCTCTGGGAACACCCAGCTGAGATTCAGCCCACCTGGCTTTGCAGTCAAGAAAGGCACTGCATTACCATGCAGAAATATCTTTAAACCAGCATGCTACTCACAGTGAGAAGTTATGTCACTTGAAATGGTGTTACAGAAGTCTCTTAATAAACGCTTTTCTGAGCAGTTATAGGAGCCTGAGGTAAACTATACAATGCACAGAATTACAAACTGGGAAAACTGGTATTAGAATCAGACTTGGAAATCACAATCCACCTTTTTCATTCTTTAAATAAATTTTCAAACCTATAAAGTCACCATACACTTTTTGTTTCGCGAATGAAATATTCTACACAAATTAGTGACCCACAACTGCTGAGGGAGAAATACAAACTTCCTATACAATCCAAAGCGGAGTAAAAGGAAATGTTATAGCGAATAGTCTGGCTGGATCTCTAATGTTGAAAGGACAGTTCCAGTGTAATATCTGGAAGTACTCTAGTGCAATGTGGATGATTGTTTTGGCAAGTTGGCAAGAAAGGGTTATAATGTTGTAATCAGCTTAAGCTAACTAATGCTGCTGTCGGAAGTGGCGTTCCCTCCGCCCTAGACCACATGTCCTGCTGTCTTCCCTGTGCTGGCAGACTGCTGCTACGGCCGTACCACTGGATGTTTCTGTGTGCTGATCTGGCTGAAAGCTAACCCAACAGGAGCAGAATTGTTTAACTTTAGGCATGTGCCTGAGATGCTTCTGCTACAAAACAAGCTTCCCTGTTCCAGAAGAGATGTATAACCCCTCCAGGGGTAATGCAGACCACTTTTAAGTTAGTAGCTTTGTTCTACATTGACTTTAGGGATCATAGTGCTAGACTTCGTGAGTAACCCCTCAAATAGATAACTATGAACATTAATATTTATTTTAATTTTGAATATAGCGTTCACAGAGTGCCTAAGTGAGGTGTCTACATGTTAAGAGGCAGATAGAGCTGTTCTGAGATAAAATTATTTCCTGTTAATGTCATTTGTCCCTTGGTAGTTTTCCATCAAAGTTGAGCAGACAAATCATATGCTGTACTTATGCTGTAAGCCTCTGCTTCCGCTCATGAAGAAGGATGATTCTTTGACTTTTAATTGATAGAAATAACAGGTTGATGTGTGTCTGAACTCCAAATGGCTTGAATAGCTTTTAGATAAATAATTGGACAACTACGGGCATTTTGGTATTTTTTTGGTAATTTTGGTATTTTTTTGACATTGAGTAGGCCTCAGGAACTAAAAGTTTCACTAATATTTTTACCAAAAAGTTTGCTGGCTTAAGTATGTTAAACTTTTCTTTCTTTCTTTTTTTAACTTTGGGCAGGCCTTAGGAATGCCAAACTAAAAGTTTTCCTGATATTTTCAGCAAAAGTTTTCTATTCTAAGTATGTAAACTTTTTCTCTTGTTTTTCCTTAAATGTTAATAAAGGTCATAGTGCTGCATGCTGGATCAACTATAAATATTTCCTGTGAGTTGGATTTTATTTCCAAAGTTGCTGACCTGACTTCTGTGTATGACTTTGTATCAGATGACCATCTGGGAGACATCTGTTAAGCTGTAATATCTCCCAGACAGAGAACATATCCTACAGTGCAAATGTAAAATGCTGAGGTAACCTTCCACCTCTTTACAATTGTTCTTTAACAAATAGCAAAAAATAAATAATAGAACACTGATCAAGTTGCTTAGATTCTTTCCATAAGTGTGGGTAAGATCCACTGATGCATTTTTGAATCTTATATTTGATTACAATAAACAATAGTTCAACATTTTTTTTTGCATATCTATCTGACTTATACCTCTATGTCAACTTATCTTAAAAAAAAATAAAAACATAGGTCATGTTGCAAACTGAGTTGTCTCATTGCTTTCAGGTCTCCAAACTGATTTTAAGAGATTAAAATATTTCAGAAAGCAACCATGTAGATTTTAGTACATATATTCAAATGTATTTATTGGTTTTCCAGTTATATTTTTACAAGCTATATTAGTCTTAGTTAAAAAAAAAATCTTGAGCAATGCATACACATATAAGCAAAAAAAAAAAATCTCAGTGGACGTAGGGGTTCTATATCCATAAATGTTTCAGAAAACTATCTAGTGCAAAAAAGTCTCTGTTAGCTATTTTTTTCTTTATGTCAGCACTCTCTGTAGACAAATTCATGCCCTCCCATTATGAATCCATTGATTTGGCTTGTTTTACTCTAGCATTATAAAAGTGATCTAGTCAGAAAAACAGAAAAAGCTCACTACAACACAGACATTGTAAGGCTTAGAATAAGTTGTATCTTTTAAGTTCAGACAGTAGGTTTCAAATTATGAAAATTTATATTTTCCTTGAGGAGTATATTGGTATAGCACATCTTATGACATTAGCTAGTTAGTACCAGCCTTATGTTGTTCATTAACATGGCATAATACATAGTCTTTCTACATTTAAATCCTTCAGCACTGAAGAAGAGTAATTCCCAGTGAATATCACTGAACTAGAGTAATTCCCTGGTGTATTACACTGTGAAATAAATCTGTCATTGGTACTTCACACTGTAGTTCTATGCAACAGCAGGAATGGACTTGCTAACTATAGATGTTACCATCTAACATATGATTTTAGTAAGTATAATATAACATGTTTGCTTGGCTTACTAAGAAGAATTGGAAATGAGTTGCACAAATATTTTTTAAGTAATTGTACTTCCATATGACTTTTTAAATAAAAGTAAATCCAATATTAAGATCTTTCAAATAGTTTGATGTATAAAAGTACTTCTCATTACTTACAGTGTACACACTGCAAATTCATTCAATGATGAGAGAAATAAAGTAATTAACAGAAGCCTACTATTCAGTGAAGTAAAAATGGTATAGTTCCGTATTATTTCATAGAGTGAGAGCTGGTATTAAAGAAAATTACAGAAAAGCAGGAGTTTTGAAAGCGTTATGTCTCATGTTGGTGCTATATTACTAGAAAAAAGAGGAACAGACAATTTGATTTCCAGCTTTCTAATAATCATCCACGTCCTTGCTACTATTTAGCTGGAAAGTGTGAGGACAGGCATGCAAACATGATCAACCTTCAGATGCAGCACTGCAATGCCCTGACTGTACACTAGACTGACCATGCTGAAGATCTGCTAGGATTTTCTTAATTATCTTGGACAGCTGTGCTTTCCATGATCATTAAATTGTGCTAAGCTGTTCTCCTGTACAGTATCTAGTACAATCTGTACTTTTATAATTTAATTTTAAAACACTCAGAAAACAGTCTCTGTTCCCATTCTTCAGCAAAATCAAGCTACAGCTAACATTTCAGTAAAAGTAAAATCTATAATAGGTCTTCATCTTGCTTTAATATAGGGCTGAATCGTCACTGAAGTTTGCATCAAAAATGCAATTAAACAATATTTTGTAGTCCATCCAGGAAAAAAGATGGTTTTCCCTTCCTTTATGCTGCAGGCATCCAGAAATGACAGGATATTGGGTCTGTGGACTTGCCTAAACTAACTTCATGTCTAAGAAATGAGGAAGGCATCAGGAAGCAGTTATCTGAGTGAAACCAGACATAAAATATAATATTTTCTAAAACATAGCATCAGCTAAAAAGTCCGTTAAGAAAGTTGTATCTTGCTGATGCTTCTCTTTTGGTGACCAGGTACATAGCAACAAAGATCAAAGATGTCTCAGCAGTCTGGAACGAGCTACTGCAAATAAAGCTCATCCTTCAAATCCAATAGAATTTAAGCCAGTTGGCACTGGGACGAGTATCTACACAACATACCAGACAGCAGGGAATCAGTGCCTTACAGGTGCAAGGCAAGTACACTTATAACAGGTCCAGTGAGTTTGCAACAGGCACACTCACGAAGTGTGAGCAAATGCCATGGGCAGGTAGCCAGGTCTGGTGCTGTCACTAATTTATCGTATTTACATATAAATGTAAAAATACCTCTGACCTGTAAATTCTATTCTTAGCTAGTCCTTGCGTCTTAACTTTGATATCAGACTCTCTCTTCTCTGGCTCCCTTAGCTTGCCAGGGTTTTTCTGAAATTAAGCCATAATCCTACCATCACAATGGCACAGAGGTAGAGGACCATTTATGGATTGAGAGACAGAAGCTGCTCAGCCTCATCCACTGTCTGTTGAAGTATAAAAAGTTCCATTAATTTTAATGGAAAAGTTGTATTTTGAATATGCTGAAGCAAGACTTCTTTTTACACTATATTTCTATAGAATCTGTCACAGATAGTTACAGTCTGCAGGTATTGCTTTGAGAAAAGCAAACAGTATCGTGTAAAGGAGGCTTAAACTCACGGCTGTTGATACTGAACATTCGTAGAAGAGTGTCCAGTCTAATCCAAAGATCAAGATAGTAAGAATGCATTGAGTAAAACCTTGGGGAGGTCCTAAATTTACTATTTTTTCTAAGAAAATGTTAGCTTATCTTTACTAAATCTACCAATGTGCAATATAGTTTCTTGTCTCTTTGAAATTAATTATGTATTGATGAGATATGATATATGCTTAATGGGAATGTATATGTGTGTATTAACATGTATTTGGTTCAGAATAGAGCACATAATTCCAGTCTGTAAAGTGATGAGTTTCTGCTTTAATCTTTGATAGCTTTTTACCATTTGAGTCAACAGCTGATGGAAAGAAAATTCTCTTCTGAGAAACTCAGTTTAACTGTTAAAAAAACTGATCTATTTAGTAATATTTTAACACTATTTAAATACTCTCAGTGACCCGTATTTAAAACCGTTCTACCATTGAAAATGACTGGTTTGTATATAAGAAACAGAATTCTGATTTCAGAATTTTATTGTTAATGGGAATAAAGATCCTGAAAAAATTTTAGTTAGGATAAATTTGCTGACTGTAGACGGCCAAATTTCATCTGAAATTTGGACATATATCACAGTTACTGAAACTGGCATAAATCTTTTTTTGCCTGACTTATCAAGAGTATTATTTAGGACTGACTTGCACAGCCAAAGTACTTCTTGAGCTCCTCTTTCAATCTCACAGGAAACATAGCAGTCAGCATCTCTTGGCACTCAGACATTAAATGGTACTACATGGAGAGGCATATTCCAAATGACTCCCTGACATAACTATTGTATCAACATGCAAATATAACCTGTTTGAAGCAGGTCTAATAATATTGCACAACATATAAGAAAGAACATATCCTATGGCAAAACTGGGAAAACTTGCAAAGACAGTAACTGATGAAACATCAAAGCATTTCTGATTAATGAAACACATTGTGTCACCCAACCTGTGCCAAATTACAGGCGAGCAGGACTATGTGGCATGACATAACAGCTTTGTTTACTTGTCTTAGCCCTAAAAGAGATTGTTCCATCGTTTGGGTCTCAGACTTCTGCTTACACCAGTTGCTGGCACTGGTGGTATATGGCAGCAAGGATGAAAAGTCCAGAAGGGAGGAATGAACAGAAAGTGGGAAGAGAATGACACAGCAAGGTGGTCCAGTTTTGAGATTTACCAGCAGCTTTCTTAATTAATAGTACACCTCTGTTCTACTCACTGTGGAACCCTACCTTATTTGTTTGACTTCACTTATTCATTCAGATTTGTATCAGTCTTTATCTGTGATATAATCTTTCACAAGGACATACACCTGAGTCATGTATACAGATTATTCATGTTCATCCATATTCACAATACTTAAAGCTTCTGCAGTTAAAACTAAGCAATAAAGTTTTAAGAGAGAAAAGCCATCTTGACACAGGTATAATGATGCATTTAAAACACCATCATATCTACAATCATCTGAGCAGGTGACAAAGATGTTTATCTCTGCCCATTTTGTTTTGACAAAGAAATAACTGTTATTTCCTATTATGAAATCTTTCACTCCTTTATAGACAAACATAGAGAAATGTATATTATAATTTATATATTCCAACTCCCTCTTATTAATGGTCATATCACATATGTATGATAGCAGGAAAACAATCCGTTCTGCTAGGGAGAAGTGCAATAATCTTCACATTTTATGCTATTCAACTCAGTAGAGTAGGACTTTGAGAAAAACAGAAAATCATTTTCCTGTCAAAATGACAAAAGATAAATTAAATTTCTTTACCTAGAGTATTTGGACTGACAAGCTGTCAGAACTGTTTTTCCTGATCTGAAAATGAGAGGCTCATAGACCACAGAATAAGAAAATAATCTTTAAATTTTCCGACCTTGAATGACCTCCTTTTGAGTAATTTTTGGTAATATCAGATCAGGACATAAACAATTGTATTCATTATGAGGAACCAAAATTTTTTATTTCTCATTTTAACATTTCCTAGCAAATTTATTACAGTCCTAATCTTCCTATAGTTGGCATGGCTTTAATGCATCTGATGATATTCGTATCAAAGTTGGTAAATTCTCAAGTAACACAGTGTACAGATAGATTTACATAGATAAAATACTATTATCGGTATATGAGCTTTCCCTTCCATGTACAAGATGTCATCACATTGGAAATATGCTTAGAATTAGGCATATTTCCACTGAAATATATTATCTTAACTTTTTTGAAGTCTACATAACTTTAGGCATTACATGAAAAAGAGGACCAAGGACTTTAGTTATGTAAATATCAAAGACCTGATTTGCATCCAAACCCCTTGTATTTTCCCAGTTTACTTGGCAAAATTACCTAAATAGGCAGGAAATTATAAGAACGTATTGTTGAGACTTTCTTCCAATGTTTGTCTATTTAAGGTATTACTAAAACCTAACATATGACTTGGAAAACACAGATGCATTTTCCAAATAGCAATTTGGCAAGCTACCAGTGGCATCTATTGGCGAAGCAGAATATGCAAGAAGGGGCAAATAAAAGCAAAATACAGAAAGTAAGTTGATGGGTATGTGAGGAGATCAGGAGTCAGTTATGAGCCAACAGCAAGCTTTGATTTTAATTAGGGCTTTGTACCAAATAGGATTATGATGCTCATAAAGGCTTCATAATTATTACATGGAAAAAAGTAATCATTGTACATATTGGGATATGAATTCATGGCCCTGAAATTTCCTCTGTAGTGTACAGCAAGTGGAAAGTAAATGTGGAGGAGCACATCAGGATTCTCTGTGTCTCAAGGTTTGCCCAAAGCATGGCTAACTGAGGCATGCCACCAAGATACGCCAATTAGAACAAGCAAACAAAAAGTGTGACACAACTAGGAGGCTCAGTCCCACTGTTTAGTTACAGACAATTTAATAAAGCCTGCAGAGCATGTGTGAAATGGAAAACATCTGTGTCCACTGATATATTTAGACTGCTCTGGTGTTTAAAATAAGTATCTCAGACTATGAAGACATCAGGGAATTATGTGAAGATTCTCACTAAGGAATATCTTGCATTATTAGAGGCAGACTTCAGGATTGTTATCACCTACGTTTATGTTTCCATCTTAGGTATTTACACTGGGATCTTGGGACTCCTTGGGCAACAAAATAAAAAGTCACTTTTACAGGATAGATAAGACTGTCATCTCATAGGGAAACTAACATCTGAAACAGCATCTAAGCAAGGTGATTAAAACAATCTGGTATGAATATGCCTGATGTTGGGCACATTGGCCACAGTCAGAAGTCTGCTCCATATAAATATAAGGAGCAATGAATTTCCACAGAATTTCTAAGTAGACTAATTTAATGTATTGCAATATGTAAGGTGCACTAGTAAAGTACACGTAAGAAACATTCAATTCTTAGAAAAACAGCTCTTGAGAGTCAGGCTAGGCAAGGCATGTAACTTTTTTTTGAGTTAGGCACTCCCGCTTTTTAAATGTAAAACCTGGTTATCAATTCCAGCACGTACTGTAGAGAAACAAGAGTCTTCTGACAAAGCTGTGCTTATAAATAGCAGATGTTGACAGCCTCCTGGAGACAGGATAATCTTCTTTCTTTATGTTAGATATGTGTAGTCCAAAGAACGGAATCAAGCCTTATGTGTTAATATTTTACTGAATATGGACATTTACTCAAAATAAAGTTGTAAGAAGAAATAGCATCAATCACCAACTGTAAACCATTGCAAAGAAAGAAAGAAATTATATTTGTCTCACGCTATTTCCTCTTTTTGATTGTTTTTTTTTTTTTTGACTGTGGATTATATTAGACCACAGTAAATGAGGACTGAGTTTTCTCTGAAACATTGAATTGGAGAGGTGTGCCCAGATGCTGTGAGCAAGCTGTGCTGGTGCAGTAAGCTGTGCTGATTTACTGGAACTCTTATCACCTAAAGGTACCTTGCAAAAGTAACTAAAATCCATGCAAACTACTGTATGAGAAACTGTCACTCCCAACAACAAGGTGAAATCTGCGCTCATTCTCCTTAGTGCCTAACATCAAAGATAACCCATTTAAGCCAGGTCAAAAAGTGCTGCAGCTGTCACCAGCAGCTGGATCAGGCTCAGCTAGGGAACTTGATGTAGAGACTAGTAAGAGATATTCTTTAACCTGTATCATATTTGCAGTTGTGAGCATAATCTTATTTTCTGACCCAAAACCAGAAGTCCGCTTGCATGGAATTCCAGCAGCCTCAGAGTAAAGCTATGCCATAGCTTTGCTGCTTTGCCAGGTTGGCACTACAGTTCAGTGATGGGCAGTGCTCCAACTACAATGCTAGTACAGCAGGTTTAAAGAATTGCCACACATCATACTAATTTCGTGCACGCCCATGTTACCGCCTGGATCAGAAGTAGGAGCAAAGAAATTCTTACTGCTGTAGCTCCCTTTGTGATCAGTTTTGGTTGAACAGCAAGTGCCATAGATTGCTCTGTTCCTAACAGGATTTAATCTAGAGAGGACATCAGTGTCTCATTAAAATAATTTAGTTTTTTTAAGTTCTTCTCACAAAATTATCTATTTATTATGAAGCAGCTCACATTCCACAACATATCATATCACCTTCTAAGTGCAATAGATTCTCAACCTTGTTTGTTGGACTTGGAGACCTAGATCCCTGAAGGGTTTGCAGCACTGTCTGAACAAGTTCTCTTACTGACAAAGACAGAGAAACTGAAGGGGAAAAAACAACAGTCATTGACTTTATATGACTATAACAAGTGTTCCACACAGTTTGTGACAGGAATTGGCTTTCTATCAACCAAACTTCCAACTAATGAAAAATATTTATTGAACACCATCACTTTGCATATTGCTGGACAAACAGGAGGATGCTGTCTGTGTTCCAGGACACCCACAGTCTGTAAAGGACAGAACTGTTCCTACCTTTATTACCTTTACTATTATTTAAGGACCTAACAACAAGAAGATCCAACTTTTAGAAAAGACTAGTGTAAATATGGGTTAAATAAGTTTCAACTCATTTCTACTAGAATTAAATAATCTGAGAAATTTACCTAAAGAAAGCTAATCTTTACTCCCTGGCAAATTTAAGACACTTAGAAACTTTATTAGAGCTCCTGTGAAATACAGTTTTACTTCAAGTATGCAAAAGTGCTGACTGGGAAAATAGGTCTTCCTGTATTTTTTTTTCTCAGTTCATCAGTTTTCTCAACTGACAGACCTCTTGTTATCACTAGTCTTTGATCATATCTTTCATGTTCTATCCAGGCTCCCACATTCTGCTTTAAAAAAACATAAATCTAGAACAACAGATTAAGAGATACATATATTTGACAGAGAAATAAAAAATATTTGTTTCCTTCAGTATTATCAATGATGATGGCAGAGGACCAGTAACCACACCTTCTGCAAGGTTGTTTTCTGTAACATCTGAAGACATAAACAGAGAACTGCACAGGTTATTTGGTATGCTGGACTTGAAGCAAGCCCACGCTGTTAGATGTGAATCCAAAATAGCCTCATTATTCAAGATATTCTTCACCAGATAACTATGGCATATTCTTAGAACAAAACGTGTCATTTTATAGTAGGTGAGTTTTGTAACTCTTTTCACTGCTTATTTACCACTAATAATCTAATATATACAACCATTACACTATACATATATGCTCTGTATTTTTACTTTAGAATGATCTTTGATCTTTTTAAACCCCCTTATTTCTCTTTGTTTTCCTCCCCATCTTTTGAGCATTGCCTCTGCTTGACGAGATGATTGTTTTTTTCTCATTAAGTAGCTGAAGAGGGCCACAGCAAACCCATTTGTTTCCACATGTCCAAAGGGCAAGTTTATAGTCTTCCCGGTGTTCAGGATATAATTCTGTATTTAGGACTGCTAGGCTGGCTATTTTGAATTGTCTCTTGGCATTTTCACATGACTGTTTATAGAATTTTAAGATCTAATGAACTATGATTAAAATTTTCATACGGCATTGTTTTTTAATTGATTAGATTAAAATGTAGTTGTATTCATCATTTCACAAGTTTAACTGCTGACTGCAAATGTTGTGTAATCACCAGATTGAATGATACAAAATTAGTGCCAATCTAGTAAAGTGAATTGTTTCACAATGTGCAAACCAAATTCAATCATCCTGTAACATATAAAGTTTCCTGCTTTGTCTGTTTCCACCCTATGTAACCTATGAAGCAGTGTAAAAGATTTCTGTTGATAATGGTAAAAGTCTACTAGCAGTTTGGAAGAAAAATGACAGGAATTTTATGCACAGCAGCTATCAATTAAACATACAATACATAAAGTATGTTGCCAGTCAATATTTCTGCTGTGCTTCAGGAGTGTTAGTTTTATAATGTTTATTAACCATAGCAAACTAGAAAAGGGTTATAAGCTGACACACAGTTGTATGATGTTTTATTAGTTTTACTTTAAAATCTTAGTTACTCAGCTGATTTACAGTGCTGTTATGTATTGACTTTGTTTTGTCAATGGTTCTGTGCCAATTTAATACTGCCAGAAGATCTGGCTCTACTATACTTATGGTATATTTTTGTCTTTCATCTTTTCTTCTTAGGAAATTGGAATATCAGGTGCACTCAAGATGTAAAGTTGCAATGAAAATGAAGTACTGCGTCAGTACGTAATTCTGAATATGTTCTGGTTTGCTGGTTTTGAATTGAGTCTAACATACACATATATCTAAAGTTTTAGTGTTATTTTTAATATATTTTGTATATTGCTTTTGTTAAGCCAAGAAGCTTAATCTGTAACAAATACATTTTCATTAGTCATATCCTGCTAGCTGAGATCACCACAAGTATTCAGATTTCACTAGTTCCTACAGATTTTTTAATGACAAACTTATTTGTATATACTATTGGGACCTTGTTTGGGAGAGACAAATTAAAATTTGAAGGTCCCTCAAAGATTAAATATAAATTACTGTAATGCAAGTATGTTACTGTACAGTGAGTCTTTTAAGATTATTTACACCCTACTGAGTTTTAAATTCCTAAAATTTAGCAGGATCTGGAATATTTTTTCAATAAATATGTTAAAAATTCAATCTTTAAAATTAAATTTCTCTGTACTGCATCTGACCTTTAATTTTTAATTCAATTCAAGTTCTATAATTTGCTGCAGTTTTAGAAGAAATAAGTTGTCAGATGTAATATATCTGTATACACTGTATAAACTTGCACATTATATATTCTCAGATACAGTATTTCTTTATGAAATGTTTTGAGATTCTGAGAGGACTTAGGACTTACTGAGCTATTTCAGAATATTCATTGTGTCCACTGTCCAGATCATCAGCTAGTTTTTCACTGATGTTAGGTCCTTACAATTTTCCTTGTCTAAATTTTTTATGTTAGAATGATAGTAGCAGAAAGATACAGTTTAGTTATAAATTATTGTCAATTATATGATAATGTGATTTTGTTCATTCAGAAGAAAGGTAATGTCATGATTACACTAGAAACCATACATGAGTGTCTTTACAAGACAGAATCATAGAATGGTTTGAGTTGAATGGGACCTTAAAGATCATCTAGTCCCAAGCCCCCTGCCATGGGCAGGGACACCTTCCACTAGACCAGGTTGCTCAAAACCTCATCCAACCTGGCCTTGAACACTTCCAGCTTATGGGGCATCCACAACTTCTCTGGGCAACCTCTTCCAGTGTTTCACCACTCTCATTGTAAAAAATTTTTTCCTTATATCTAATCTAAATCTGCCCTCTTTCAGTTTAAAGCTATTGCCCCTTGTCCTATCACTACATACCCTTGTAAAAATTCCTCTCCAGCTTTCTTGTAGGCCCCCTTTAGGTACTAGAAGGCTGCTATAAGGTCTCCCTGGAGCCTTCTCTTCTCCAGTCTGAACAACCTCAACTCACTCAGCCTGTCTTCATAGGAGAGATGCTCCAGCCCTTGGATCATCTTTGAGGCCCTCCTCAGGATTCACTCCAACAGCTCCATGTCCTTCTTACGCTGGCAACCCCAGAGCTGAACGCAGTACTTCAGGTGGGGTCAGATGTATATTTATTCAGTGTATACTCAAGCATGTATGTTACTTCAGAGTACCCAAAAGCAAAGAGGTTTTATCTTTGCTTTAAAAATGAATAAATTTGTTAACTGTAACTATCAGTATGTAAAAGTTGCCAAGCAGACATTTGCAGATAAATTAGACAAATGAATTAAGAATGGCATAAATGGAAAAAGAAAAGAGAAAGAAAAGAGAAATAAAAGACAATTCAACAGATTAAGAAACAAGAAATAAGTAGCAAGGATTAAACAAAAAATACCAGAACACAAACTTTAAACATATTATCATTCCATATAGATTCAGATCAGAGCCTTTACATTAATTATGACTGATTAAATTTGTTATGATTATACATAATTTCAATTTCATGAAGTATATAAAAATGCTAACCATATGTAAATGTATCTCCAATCATCAATATTTTGCAATTAAGTACAGGGTGGAATAGAAAGACTTATCTGAATGTACAGAATGCTAATTATTTTCACTTGTCAATTATTAAAACTGGCTAGAGTAACTAAATAGAGAGGAGACGAAGGGCAGATCTTACTACTTTTCCCTGCGTTAATTTGTGACATGCTGCTAGTCATCCTAATCACCTGAAACTGTTGTCATGCCTTCAATGATGCAAAAAGTAAAGGCAGAATAATTGTGATTACTACTTATTTGTTGCTCACCAGCCTGGGCTGCAGCTCCAGGGATGCTGTTGCATCTTCCACAGCCAGGAGGAAATGGCCCACCTTTTGTAGGCAGGGTCTAAACCTTAGTTAATTAGTTAATTATATTCAATTCATTCCAGCTGGGTAATAATAATTGGATGCCATAATTCCCCCTTTTTGTTCTACAGTTTTTCATTTTCAAAGGTTTTTCAAGAAGGCTTTATGGTGAGCAGAGACCCAGTCCATTCATTCCAACGCCAGCACACCTCCCTCCCACGAATATCACATCAGAGCTTGCAGCTTTACCTTCTTCACCAAAGGACTCTCACTCCAGCTCTGACTCTTTTGGCTCGGGCTCTGGCTCTGGCTCCGGCAAGGGAGTCGGGGTCCTCAGGGTCTCTCATGTTCATATCACGTCAGGGTTACCAGTTGTTGCTCACCAGCCTGAGCTGCAGCTCCAAGGATACCATTGCATCTTCCACAGCCAGGAGGAAATGGCCCACCTTTTGTAGGCAGGGTCTAAACCTTAGTTAATTAGTTAATTATATTCAATTCATCCCAGCTGGGTAATAATAATTGGATGCCATATTTATTTTTTTATTAAAAGAACAAAAAGAAAATAAAAATGAAACAATGAGAATGGAAGCAGGCATAAAGAAGGGAATCCACCTTTTTTCCTATAGGTCTTCATTCAGACACTTTGCAGAGAGGGCTGCTGTGAGAACATTTATTAGACACTGTACCAAACAGTACAGTGTCTACTTAGACACTTAAGAAAGTACCAAACCATTTTAATCAAATCAGAATGGTACCAACCAATGTATGGGTAGGAAAACAAGTTTCGTAGTAGGCTGGATTTTCTATCATAACTTCATTAGGTATACTATTGGTGGGCAAAGACAAAAATATTAATAATGTTATGAAATCAAAGGAAATTTTTAAAATGCCAACTTTTCCCATACATTAGCCACCTTTAATTTTGTGTTGATTATATGTTAAGGAGAAGGTTTGATCCATTTGATATAATTATGAATTGTGATACACATTTTATCCAGTCTTCTAATGCGATATTTTTAACAGCCTCCAGAATTGAAGCATTCTTGATTTATGGACTTCTTTTAGATTTTTTTTTTTCACTAATTACCTCCTCTTACTTAGTTCCTTTCTAGTGATTGAATAGATTTATGTGGCTTGCTCTCTCCTGCTACCATCTTAAATCCTATTGTGTTATGGCTGCTATTACAGACTGGCTCTCACACTGGTACCTCTTAAACTAGGACCTATGCACCAAGGAAGACCAAATTCGTATAACATCTATCCTTCATCTTAAGTTTTGTGGGGGAAGAAAAGCTTTGCTTTTCAATTTTAATATCAGCTAGATATAAGAATCTTATGTAAAAAAAAATATTCACAAATATTCTCCCTATTATTTAAAAAATATTTCAGAGCTTTTCCTAAAAAAGTCTTCAGTGAATTTGTAACAAAGTTTAAAATTAAAGTTTTTGTTTGAGTAAATTTTACATTTATGTAAAATGAAGCTGTATTCAGGACTGAGTATTGCTTCTGGTGTGTTATATAACCAATAATACGCTTTAATAAATGCACAAACACCAAAACTTCTAAATTATTTTACAAAGTTGAGTAGAAAGTGCAGAAGTGCTACATTCTATAACATTATTTCATAACAGTTTCTCTTTAGACCAAATATTCCTGCATCTACAACCTGTAATTTAAGTACTTTAACAATTAATTTTTTAAAATTGCTACTAGATAGTCTACAAAAAGCACAGACCATGATAATTAGCACATCATATGTCTTTTGAAGCACAGTGTAAAAGAGAACACCACAGAATGTTAAAGACAAGTAAAAGACTTGGGATAAGACTAACTGTCAAAATAGAAATTTAGGTACCAAATATGCTTACAGAAGCATCAACCTCTTTGATCCGCTTAAGGTCTGTTACTAGTTTAATCAGCTCAGATACATCCTTGGAACTTCTGTGATTACCATACTTTATTTTATATGGAGTAAAACCAATTTACAATACAATTTTTCTCCTCAAAAAGGAAAATTTAACTTATATTTTCCAAGTGTTGCAATAAAATAATAAATCTTCTACTTAACATTTAATAAATATGATATAGTACATTAATTTAAATAGGATGTTTAAATATAGACCGCATATATAAGGTACATGTGATATATGTACCTTACAGATGTTATTTGTTTTATTTAAATAAGTATAATAAATTGATTTTAAAAATGATGGTGTTTGTATTTGTATTAAGATTTACTGCCTTCGATATGTTTAATGGAACTAAATGAGTGTTTCAGAAAAATCCCGCCAGCTGTTACAGTACAGATACACTGAGTCAGCTCTACAGAAGATACTGTTCTAAATAAAGTGAATAAAAGCAAGGATTAATCTTTTAAATACAGTCTCAGCTTTCATACAATCTAGCATCCACTGAAATAATTTGAAGCACTCATAAAAGTTTCACTGCATTTTAAAAGAGGCCCCAGGCAACATATCGATGCTTCTTTGACTTACCCTACAGAGTCTCTTCTGACAGCAAAAGACTGTAAGAAACGTCTAACAAGAGTGCACTAATTGTTCTCTCTCGTTCACTACTTTGTACCCAGCTAATGACCAGTTTTGAAGGAAAAGTAGCACGCATTAGATTGTATAACGCTGTAAATAACACCGTTTCTGTGCAAGGGAAGAAATATATTCCTTAAAGACTCATGACTGACAGATCTTATAAAAGTTTTGTCCTAGCTACTGCAAGTGTTATTCCTGTCGAGCTTGATTTTTAATTAGCTCTTGCGTCTGTCAGAATAGGAGCCTATACCAGTCAATTTCATAGGTTAATTATATGTTGGGCATAAGAATTTATTAGCCTTTTCAAAGTTTAAAAATCAAAGGCTAGATTCCCTTTCTGAGCTATTAACTACACTGATCATAAGCAATTGTATAGCAAAGGCAACTTTATTTTTTCAGAGGCAGAAACTGAGCTGAAGTATTCATCATTAACCAAACGGGTGTGAGTGGAGCCATGCTAACACATGCACTCAGGATCAAGCTCATAAACTCACATATACATGATTTTCCCAGTCTGCCAAGATGTATGGAGGGTTAATCCCGTAACTCCTGAATTGAATATACATTTGCAAGAGCAATTGTTTTGTATAGTTATTTTTGAATTTCTGAATGTCTTTGCACTGGGGACTGACATCTTTGACATTTCCTGTGGCTTAAAGAAGGTGCGTGTATCTATAGGTTTCTGTCACAAATTTCTTGCAGAAATACATACTTTATATGAGACTGTAGTAAGACTATTTTACTTGTTTGTTAATGTTTGCTTTTGGCCTTCCCATGTGTATTGAATGTGTCCATGTTTTTATCAGAATCAAGTGATCTGTGTTTTCCAAAAGTGGCAACTGGAGATGTTTTTTAAAAAAAAAAAAGCCGTCTTTTCAGTATTCCAGGTTTATATAAGTAGTTTTATTCTTTTTCGAGTCTTCAGAAAAAAATGAAGGCACACAAAAATGTGTTGAGGCTGAACACAGCCTCAGAAGTGAGATAAGAAGCGTGATTTCCTTGCATGAGATTCAGCTGAATTAATGGAGGATAAAAGATAAAAATAAGGTTTCATTCTTGAGCAGGCTTGGAAGTGTCATGCGAATCCAGGGTTGTACTGGGACTGTTCCCATTTGATTTCTTGACACTGCAGTTATAGAGGCAGGAAGGCATTGCAGCCACACGTTGCTCTTGTAGTGCATTAATGACATAGTTGAGAAGTGAGCTGAAACCTATATTCATGTGTCAGTTTTACAGCCTTACTATAAGCTTAGTAAGCAATGTTTCCTTATTGGACCTTTCTGGGTGAACTTGTTCTCCTCTGAATATAAAGGGAGCTTAAGGAGATTAGGATTTGAAAAGTAAAGGTATTGTTTATGAATTATTTATTATGTCACTAACATTTACTTCATAGTTCCACATTGCTTTCTCATGCACCGAGGTTGGCAGTTCATGCAAGGCTTGATCTCACCAGGTCAGGTTGTTGTGGCAAAAGCAGCCACACCTTCTCCTGTTGCAGTGAGAAGCACTCACAAGCACTCCATCCTTCTCAGAACATCTTCATCCCAAGCGTTGTATAGGCACAGACTGAAGAGACTTTGGCCTACTGCTGCCTTCTTTGTCTTCATGTAGTTTTCCCAACACATTTTCTCCCTTTCCTATTTATCATCACATTCTCCAGTAAAGTGAGGTCCATTTAGTAGGAGACAGTACAGTTGTCATTAGACTTTGAATTGATGTTGTTGTGTGGAGTAAGTTTTCTTTCAAACCCTCCATGCAAAGAGTTTTGGCTGTTGCAGGTATTTTCTTATACTCACTTTGAGTCAACTGCTTCCATGAATACCAAGGAAACTCATTTTCTGTTACAGACAGTAGATGCAGAATGGCTGAGAGCACAGTCAAAGAGAACTTGTTGTCAAATGTGAATGAATAAGTTTTCAGATATTTCCGTTTTTTTAAAGCTCTAGTTAATAAGAAGTAAAAATACTTTCATAAATACTTGAACAAATTCTGGAAAACTCAAAGTAATACTGAAAAAGTAATTGTTAATATCTGCCCAAACTCTTTTTATCTTAGTTTCTGTAAAACCAGAATAATTTGAGAGATACGAGAAGATTTACTCTGAAGAAAGAGCAAGAACTTCCTGTCCCTGCGTCCCCACCCCTTTCTTCTCTCTGCTAATTTTGGGAATGGATTCTTTCTTGATATTCCTATGACGAAGATACTACTGTTCTCTTAAAGATTGTTAAATGGTGCTAGTAACATGGCAATGTAAGCGCGCAGCATGATGATTCACCCAGTGGCAAGTCAAGCATCACAACAACATTTTCCAATTACGAGACATTCAGCGCGATTATAGTTTAGAAGCTAAGCCTTGAGCCTTCTTTAGGGTATTTTGCTATTGATCATATCCACCTGATTTGTTCATTTCTGTGCTTCTGGAATGTCGTCATTTACTTAAGACAGCTCTCTCCTGATACTTAAAATCATATAGGTGAAAGAAAGAATTCCTTTTAAGTATCTTTTGTATTGAATCAAATACAGTGTCAGATGAGACAGCATTGATAATGCCTTCTAAATAAACAGTAGCTGCACAGCATCATCTCTAACGATTTTTTGTCTGGACTTACTTCCAGCATCAACTAATTCAGCGGCATCAGAAACAAAAGAAACACTGTTTTAAATTGTTATCTCTCTTTTATGAAGGAGGAAGAAACCAGTATGTGAACTCCATGGCTCGGCATTAGAATCATGCTCAATAAAATTAATCTGAGACTCTAGAAGTTAACAAATCCTAGTTAAAAGTGATTTAAAAATATCGGGGAAAAAATGAGATTTTCAGAATATTTTTTTTTAAAATATCAGAAAAGCAAAGACGACATCTTTCTCGAGGCTTGGAAGCTGTGATAAGGCTGTGGACAGTTTTGCAGCTCTGAAAGGAAACATCTGTCCTGAAGCTAAACCCTGTGTTACAAACGCACGATAATCTTTTCTCTGGGGCAGCTGCCGTCTCCTCTCTCGGGAGTTAAAAAAGCCGGTGATGCTCAAGCACGGAGCCGTTAGAGGTCACTCTTCACGGGGAAATGCCCGGCGCGCCCGGAGCCGGGGGGGAGCGGGGGGAGCGCGGGCGGCGCGGCCCGGGCGGCCGGAGCGGGGGTGGGTGGGTGCCCGCGCCGCGGCGCGGAGCCCACTGGCGGGAGGCCGAGCGGACCCGTCCCGGCCTGGCCTGCTCCCGCGGGGCTCCGGGGCTTGAGAGCCACATCCACCCACCCGCTATTGACTTGTTAGGTGGGAGTTTGTTTTAACATAAATAGAGAAAAGGAATTTACTCCCAGTACTTGATTTGGATTAACCTTTTGACTGTACTGGCAAACACTGCCTTTGTGATTGTCTGAGCAAATTGACACAGGCAGGGGTGCAGCAAGGATGAGTTCCTTTAGATTTGTATTGTTTATTCTCCTACTTTCTCACATTTAGAGTTTGAATCTGCGATTTTTGAGGATTTTAACTTTGCAAGAGTCAGTCGGTTGCTACTCGCTCTGTAAATTTGCACAGCTCATGCGACCCATGAGGTTAGGAATATCACTTCTTTGAAAGAACGAAAAAAGTGGGGAGGGGAGGAGGAAAAAGAAAAAAGCAATTGGAGGCTGAAGTAACAAAGAACTCATCTTTAGGGCTTCGTGCAGCTGAAGAGGAGGTAGCGGGGACCTCCTTTACCATTAACATTACTAAACTATTTTAACACTAAAGGCAATCTGTCATTTTGAGTAAATTCTCTTCTGCTTCTATAAACACAGCCGTAATCAATTAAAGACCTACTTGTGAAGGAGCTATTGTGTGCAGTTCCATTCAGACATTGCTGAGTTGTCTTTTAGACAGCCTGTGGGGAAACACTGGTAAGGTGATGGGAAAGTTCAAAGTGTCTAACTTTTCAATGTGGATTTTGTTATTGAGACTTTTTTCTCTCTCTTTTTTTGCATATTGCTTATCATAGCCAGTGTGAAAAATGGGTGATATCTCTCTATACCTTTAATATTTATAATATGTTCTGCTTGGGAGGTTCTGCAAATATTTTAAATGATTCTCTCATGTAATTCCTTGGGAGACTTATGCATGGCAGCAAATCCATTACTAATTTAAAAGTACTGAAAGAACAAACAAACCCTATAGAAAATATATATACATATATATATTTATAATTATGCACATGGGCTCGCTCCTAACACGTTAGACACCAGTCCATTACAACTTTATGCAGTGAAATGTAACCTGATTCACAGTAGTGTGAAGATGAGAATTAATTTCTGTTTGACACAAGCCCTTCAAAAAGTCAGAGCTCAATTTCATATTGAAAGAAACAGTCAAACAGATCGTTCCAGTGACTCAAATTAGTTTATTTTTTTATTATCTTTCTACTGCATTTGATCGCCTGTAGCTTCAGAGTCCATGAGTGTTACTAATCTTTGCTGAAGCAATCAAAATAAACAAGGAAACTTAAACTTAACCTTGTTATTTTATTCTCTTTCATTTTTCTCAATGAACAGAAAAGTGTGTATAAGGAGACAAAATTCTTACACTTGTTTGAGGAACTTTTTTCCCCCGGAATGCTGGTATGAATTTTAGGGACATGAGTGAAGACAGAAAACTGAAATAAAAATGGAGTGAAAATTTTTCCTCATTTCTTTGTGTTTGTCTTAAAAAGAAATGTAATGAATTTTAAGAATAGACCTTATAAAAAGTAAAAGAGTAGAAATTTAGAGATACTCGTGGAAAGAAAATAAAAGAATCGTACCTGTAGAATCTGGATTTCATTGGACTTTCTGATGCATTTACTTTTGGATTCATTGTCAGTCTTCTCTGTATGGTCAGTTAGGGACAAAAGCCTCACAGAAAAGTACATTTGTATCACTTTCTGGAAATTCATAAACACACTGCCTGGGGACTCAATAATGACAGTGCCTTATTGCAAGGAAAGTCACTTAAAATCATCATTAGGCCAAGGAGTCTTTTGGCATGATGTAAGTTACTTTGAAGGGATGGTGAAAAAAAAGGAGGGAAGTGTGAAGATCATAAAGAAATTATCTTCCTTAAAAATGTAGTGAAAAATCATAATTATGGCAAATATACTTCTCTTATAGTGCCTTAACCTCTATCGGTTAAAAGGAAAATGAACAGTAGCTTTTTCTAGGGCGCTCAGGGCAGACTGAAACCCAGTCGTGTGCTATACTAGTGCTAGCCAGCAAACTTTCTAAACTTCATTTTTCTTTGAATGACAGCTTTTTGGAAGTTACACAGGAGAGCCTTGGTGCTTATACCAGGCACTTTGTAGATGAGTCAGGACACCTTAACTAAATCCATTCATTACCCTGTCCCCACTGGGACAGGTAAAAGCTGCCAATTTGATGTTGGTAACGTGGATGCTGCATTAGGGAATTGACTAAGCCTGCCAGAATTCATTCCTGAACTTTAGCAGCCACAAAAGAGTATTTCTCTGTCGTCTGTAATTGATTCAGAGCCAGGTCCCAAAAGGACAAGCTTCCTTTTGTGTGCCATCTATACCAGGGGCTAAGGACACACAGTGGTACAACTTTTTTTTTATTTTTAGATAGATCACAGGAAACATCTTTAAAAATAAATGAAATAAAATTCAAAATGTCATAAATTATACTCCTGAGCTTTCTAAGATACATTATTTATTAGCTTTATTATTACATTCTGGTCCATACTTTCAGAAAACCGTCACAGTCAGTTTATTATAATCTGAGTATTTAATGTCAATAGAGTGTTACCATTTGGAGATTAAATGAGGTCTGAAACCAAAACAGAAAAGAAATGTATTTGTACAAAAAATAAAATTTCCAGTGCTTCAGCTCACTGAGCACAGTACTTATTACCATCAGTTCATATTCAGGTCAGATTCCTCCTTCCTTTGAAAAACAGGTTGAAAAACCCTTTGAAGGCTTCTCCCATATTCCCCTTACCCATCTGGTTACAAATTTACTAATATTATTCATCACTAGTTCGTGTTTCATATTTGCATCTTCTGCATCTACTTTGTAATGCATTAAAGATTTCATGACACTAGATCAAATACTCCTAAATAAGGATTATGAAAAGTTACACACCTTAGCATCATCAGTCCATCCTGGCAACATTCTCAACATATTCTGTAGAAAATATCCCAGAAATTTAACAAGTAGGACTTTAGATAGTAAAACCATTGGTGAATCCCAGTACATTCTTGTAAAAGTGGTTTGCCAATGTTTCAAATGGTTTTTAAAATACCAGAGTATTCTCACAGCTTGTATTCCCAGTTTTCACCCTAGAAGTGACTTTTAACTTGTTGAAGCAGGCGTCATCTGTCTGAACTTGAATATATTCACTGTATCTTTTCCTTATATTCAAGTACAAGTATATTCTATTAGAAATGCTTTTCAAAATGCTCCTTAAACACACAGGCTTATTCACATGAAAGCACACAAGCGCTATAAATGCTTAGGAGAGAGCCAAGAACAGAGAAATCTGTGTGTGGAGGGCTAATCATAGTTCAAACCCAACGGTTTTAGTGGTGAAGCCTTCCTTCTCCTTCCCACCCACTCAGCAGGGGTAAGCAAAAGAGCCCAGAAAGGGTGAGGCTCAGTCACTATAAATGTTCAGATGTTTAATGAATGTGCCATAGCTTTCACCTACTAACTGCAAGGCCTTCTCAAGCAGACTCCAAATTCCTGCTGAAATGAAGACTTTCTTTCCTGGACTAGGCCTGGCATTCCTGGGAAACAATGGCCCTTTTCAAGTCCTCTCTGAAATTTCACAGGTGAAGGGAACAGGGCAGTCATTTGATCCCATCCACAAGGAGCCTGTTAGCATTTTAAAAAGTGAAGACAGAGTCTATCATGGAAGCACTGGCAAAACTGGTTAGTGATAGAAAAAGGCAGGCTAGATCCACAGCTCAGGAGACCCCTGTGAAGCATAAATCGGTTTGTCTTTTACCTTATGCTACACCTTCTTTCTCAGATTTTTTCAAGCATGGGCTACACAGCCCACAGAGCTCAGGAGACAGGTCTCTAAGTTGTATCACATGCTTTGGAACAGCAGCTTTTATGCTTCCTCTAGGCAGAACTTCACTTTGAGAAAGTACAAATTAAAGGAAGCCATTGCCAAGCTATAGTATTGTGTAAGAGAACACTTACAAGCAATACATGAATTCAGGCCTTTGAAATGTTCTTTAGTGGCCTTATTATAGAAAGACAAGCGTATCACAGTAATTCTAGTTGATTGGTATAACAAGATTATCAAATTCATTAGAAAACATTCAGAAAACTTAGGAATGGGATGATATGGGTGCTACCTGTGCATAGATAACACAATGCACTCAGAGCATAAAAAGATTGGACTTGCAGATCCCCCTTACTCCAAACATCCAAATACGATATTCTGAAGGGACACAAGGGCTCTCAGTTCTGTGAAGAGAATTGCAGAATGACAGAAGCCTCCCAGATGATCTGAGGAATCATGGAGTCATAGAATACTTTGTGTTGGAAGGGACCTTTAAAGGTCATTTAGTGCAACCTCCCTGCAGTAAGCAGGGACATCTTCAACTACATCAGGTTACTCGGAGCCCTGTCCAACCTGACCTTGAATGTCTCCTGGATGGGGCATCCACCACCTCTCTGGGAAACCTGTTCCAGTATTTCACCACTCTTATTACAAAGAATTTCTTCCTTATTTCTAATCTAAAGCTATCCTCTTTTAATTCAAAACCATTACCCCTTGTCCTGTAGCAACAGGCCGTACTAAAAAGTCCATCCTCATCTTTCTTATAAGCACCCTTGAAGTATTGCAAGACCACAACAAGGTCTCCCTGGAGCCTTCTCTTCTCCACTCTGAACAACCCCAACTCTCTCAGCCTTTCTTCATAGGAGAGGTGCTCCAGCCCTTGGATCATTTTTGTGGCCCTCCTCTGAACCTGCTCCAACAGGTCCATGTCTTTCCTTTTCTAAGCACTCCAGAGCTGGATACAGTACTGCAGGTGGGATCTCACCAGTGCAGAGCAGAGGGGCAGGATCACCTTCCTCAATCTGCTGGCCACAGGAGAATAGGAGGTAAATATTCAGAATCAGCAGTTCTTTCCCCAAAGCAAACAACCAAAAAATCCCAACTCACTTTCATCTAGTAGTGGTTATATTGAGAAGTATTTTGCCTCTAAAATTCAGGGAACTTATGCACTCTCTGCCTAAAGTGTATTATAGGGAATATTATGCTTATTGATCTTTTTTAGGAGAACTTGAAGGTTACTTGAATACAGAAACTTGTTAAAGAGTTTGAATTTGAACTACTTTCTGAGAGCAAACCTGGGTGAATTAATCAGGTCATTTGATAAGCAAAACAACCAGCAAAGGGGCAATATATATTCTCAAAACAAACTAAATAATGACTGACTAGTATGTAAGAGACCAATATTTCATACATGCCTCTGACCTACCTCATCCAGGCAGGGGCAAGGTGTTGCAGTTTTATTCCATGTTTATTCTGAAACAGCTATTTCCTATTATTACAAGGGGAAACTCGCATCAGTATTTCTTTCACTTTTGTCTTTGTACCATAATGAAGACTAGCATTTCATTGCTTTTCTCCCATAAAAAAATTCAACTTACTTCCAGGGAAGAGATTCTTGTTTAACGTTTTTTGTGAGAATCAATGAAGAAATCCATTTTCTCAAGTGTAAAGAAAAGTGAAAAACAATCAGCTTAACTGAAAAAACATTTTAACACTATGGCCAACCTGCATTTCCATCTTGAGTCTATCTCTTCATTTTTCCATGCCATTAACAGAATAATTCCCTTTTCTCCTCAGGAAAAAGTCAAGTTCACAAGTGAGCTGATCAAGGAATAGTTAAAGAGAAAATTTGAGGTGATTCATGTCACTAAAATGAGAAACCATTACCTTGTGTAATCTACGGGAATTATGAGCAGTTTTGTACTTTAACACGTGGAGCATATTTTTCCATTTAAAGTCCATCTTGGTTTTACAGCATAACTATTTATAGCCATTTCACTGAGATGCTCAAGACAACGTGGACCATAACAACTGAGAAGAATTTCTGAAGGAAAGCAAAATTTCTATAGCTTCCTCTTTCCGTCCTTCATTTCCTCTTCTCTCACAGCATACATGCAATATGGCCTTTTCTGATTATTTTAGGCAAAATCACTGGGGCAGAGGTGTTCATCGCTGCTTATTGCTATGTAAAGAATACATATCTTTCAGTAAACATGAGATGCACATACCGCCCTACCTCAGGCCTGATAGTACAGGTTAGAATATTGCTGGGCTTGCACTGAAAATTCTCAGCAGTTAGTTTTGCTGCTGTGCAGATACCCACAACATCATCAGTGGTGCTTAGGTTACCATTGCTGAATACCTGGGCAATTATTATATTTGGTCTTGTGTTCCTTGAACTCTTCCCAGCATACCTTGCCGTTACTGGAAAAATACATCTAGCTTCCTGCCTAGTTTCTCAGACACCAAAAAGCTGAAAATCACACCCTGTTTTTTTTTTTTTCTCTAGTATTGACAGCTGCCTCCGCATCATGAGGCTTAGCAGCAGCATATTCAGAAGGAGGCCCTGAGAGAGACAGTCGGTGTGGGCAGGGTGAAGCAGGAGGGGAGGCTGTCAAGGAATTGTTTCTTGGGTGAACGGAGAACAAGGGAGCTCTGGAATGTGCTCACAGGACTTGAACTGAGGTGCTTTCCAAAGAAAGTGGGTCAGTTTTGCCATCCTCACAAAGACTGGTACAGTCTCCCGCAGGGAGTAGATTGTTTTACACGAGCACCCCACCCATACTGGCAGAGAAACAAAGCTTATTGGCACCAGGAAAGACTAGTTGGTGATCAGCTCTCCTTGAGGCAAGTCTGAGTGAAAAGGCTGGAAGCACCTGCAGAGGTACGTGAGGCAAAGAATGGGGTTAGAATACGAATTTTCTTTCTGTTATAGAACTGAATTTAATAATTAAGATCTTGGGTAACACATAGGACTGTAGAATGACCTGAATAGCTCTTTTGGCAGCCTTGGTCTTGCTCTGCCACAAGAAACCCTCAAGATCTTTCCATCATTGTCACACCTTCGAGTTCTCTTTCAGTTTTTCTGCAAGTCTTCCTTTTAGTACCAAGTTTGAACTGTTGATGGCTTGTGACTCTGAAGAAAGCAGAAGGAGGAGTACCTTGCTATTTGGGGTATCATTAGTCCCATTCAGTTCCTTTATTTGTATGTGTGGAAGTTGGTTTTTGCTTGTTTACAGGACTGTTTCACCATACCGCTGTTTGAGTTGGCAGCATTATGCTTTTTATTAGAACAAATATAGGTTCAGAAACTGATGAAATAGAAACAGAAAGTTCACTGTAGTCTACTCTTTTCAGGGAAAATAAACATCATAGGATGCTTAAAAAATTCCCATGATATATCTTCCTGATTAGCAGCTAAAGTCTAAATGGCTTCTTCTGACACGCAAGACTAACCAGAAAGATTATACTGAGCTTTGCTTAAAGGATCCTGTTTATCTCTCTATTTTAATTTTCACAAGTTCCCCCTACTTCACAAACAGGGAATTGAAGATATATCTTGCTTTAATGCTGTGTGTTTCTGTAAGGCTCATCAATTAGAGAATGAAATACTCAGGATTTTAGAAAGCAGCTTGCTGCAAGCAGGTTTCCTTTTCCTTTCCTTCCTTTATAGTAATGGAAAAGAGCAGGGTTTTTTTTCCTTAAAAGGAGGAAAAATAGTTTTAACACTGAAAAGCCTGTATTCAGGGTTTTGTAGGAATTACAACCCAAAAGAGTAAGACAAATATCATTGATGATACCAGTAGTAACTTTTGCAGAATGTACTGTATATTAGTGTTCTTGGTGAGACACAAGATACCTGTCTGTTAGAAGATACTTTGGATATTTTCCTTCACTAGGCTACCCAAAAGCAGCTATTCTTGCTTTTGAGTGCCAACCACTGGAGATGGGCTAAATTTGTAGTACCCATTGCCTGTAAAGAGTACCAAAATAACCACATGAAACCTGATCCACACAGAACCTCAAAACACCAGAGTTGAGTGCTGCTCAGACCTGAAATGTGCCCTCTCTTCCCCACTTCCCGCCCCAGCTCTCCCTGACTCTTGGAGGAGTAAATAGGGCTATTCATACAATGGAGACAGAGAGAGAATTTTGAAAGTTATAAAAAAACTCCCAGTATGTAATGATACCTCCTACAGTGCTACCCACCGTACTAATGATGAAAAAGCTACACCCTACATGAGCAAACTGGCATCCTTTTTACTCTATATTACTTTTTATCCTTCCATGAGGCTTAAAGTCAGTGGTAAAACTCCCATTACATCTAGGTGCCATTAGATTTCTCCAAACATGTTTTAGATCTTAAATATACACAGGTGTTTTTCAAATGTACCACTATATATTCCATCAGTACACTGCACTTTAATTGTCCCTCTCCCTTTCTCTATTTGTCTATTATTTAATGCGTTACTCTAAAAGCTCCTTGGATCATGGCATAATGTCTGCCTGCATGTGTATGTAGGCAGAGCTAGGCTTAATGTGAACAACATTAAAAATTTTAATAACACTATCCTGCAGAAGTGTCCAGTCTAAGATTATACCAACCAAAACCCATTATTCAACTCACATGTGACACTGTTGGGGCTGGAATAACCTTTTGGCCATAAGCGAACCAGGAAGGGTTCTGCTCGCAAGACCTGCGCTCTTTCTGTCGAGATGCTTTAAAGCTTAAAATACCTTTCTGTTTTTCCCTTACTTTTCATCTCCCCATTCTTCCTTCCTTTCCTCATTGGAAACCATGCAAGAAATCAATGCTGATGATAGGGCAGAGAGCACAGTAATTATGGTCCTATTAATGTTTACCAAATTTGCTGGATATCTTCAGCTCTTACAAAACTGGATTCTAGTTGATCTGTAGAAGAAAACACAGGATTGGAGGTTTTCTTTCAGAGTTGGCGAAAAGAATTGCTGTGGTTCGGAAAATATTTTCTGGGGCAAGTAATACTAGTATACTAGTATTGTATTGTATACTAGTATTGTATTGTATTGTATACTATTGTACCCATCTCAGCAGATTGTACAATAGTAACCCCACATGGTAGTGGGTGGGAGAGGTAGGAAAACATAGTGTCTCCTTGAGTGAGTGCTAAAGGAATCAAGTGAAGTGTTAGCCCAGAAGGGAGAAGAAGGGAAAGCTACTGCTTCCTTCCTGACACCCTCAGCATAGAACCAGGGTAGATGTTATCTAGCACATACAGATTTGCTTTTAATGACAGCATTTCATCAAGAGTATTTTTGCTTCGTTGACTAATTCTCATTCACACATGCACCACTACCTAACAAGTGGTTTCTGATCTCATAGGACAGGGTTAGATACGAAGCCTTGCCAAAACAAATCCCTCAGAAAACAATAAAATGGAAAGAAAAGAAGGGGAAAAAAAAGCAAAAAGAAGCAAGCATTTGTTAATTCTGAGCTGTTGGTAACCCAAGAAAATCTGTTAGAGGATGTACATTGCAATTACAACCTGCCCAGACAAGAGGCCTAGAAAGCACTAGCAGGATGCAGCTGATCCACAAAGCAATTTTCATCAGTTCTAAGCAAACAACATAAGACCAAAATCCTCTAATCCCTCTGCAAGAATGAAATACATAAACAATTTCTGAATCAATTTAAGATACAAAACAGTCTCACTTTATTAGAAAAGCCCAAGGACATTTTGACTGAACTTCATTCTTTGTCAACAGCAGAAACTGCCTCCTGATTAGTTAAGTATTGGAGCCTCTTTCTTTTCAAAATAGCTAGTATAAAATTTAAATATAATGAAACTACAAGGAAAGCTGTATTACTGTCCAAGAAAATAACAATTCAGAATTCTTACTATACCATCAGTCATGTTGTTAGTAGGAATATACTGGTAAAGGCGCAGCAAATGAAAGTCAAAAACTACATTTCTTACTGGCTTCATAGAACAAGCAGTACATTTTCCAAAGAATGACAAAGGTACAGTATTGTACAGTATTAATGAGATCTCACATTATGAGCAGTCCAGCACTGAATTATAGAGATCTATAATTTCCATCATACTAGTAGTCAAATATGTTCCTAACATCAATAATTTTGTTTGTTGAAAGCAAACAAGTAATGCTTTGTTAAAGCTAAAGTCTTTCAAAGTTGAACAGAAAAGAATTAAGAAGGATACAAACATATTTTAATTGCTAAAGGAGGCATCTCCTTCCTTTCTGCTTTGTAAAATAGAAGTAATTCCACAGAAGTTAGCAGTGTGATACCTAATTCAAATTTGTGCAAAATCTTTATGCATGGCATATGTTATGGAGTTTATAATCTGTTTCGTTAAATAAATTTGTGATGTGCTTAAAATGGAGTCCATGTAGCATCCCAGATTAATAATTTTGGTGTGAAGACTTAGAGCACTGACAAATAGTCACAAAACAAAGTTTTTATCCATTGTTCTAATTTAAATTTATGGTTAAATAATAACTCTGTACTGCAATAAGATTTTGCGATGCTTTAGTAAGATAACGGGGGTGGCAATCGTTTTTTATCTTCTGAAAATGAAGCAAAGTGTAATCACAATGTTCAAATAAGGATTTTTTGATATAATGTATTTGTTCCCTGAGTTTCCTATAATTATTATTCTTTTCATGGAATTTCAGCTATGTTTTATATGACACCGGATGTGAAATTTAGGACATCAGCTATGAATGAACAATTAACACTGCTCTTGACTAGTTATTATTATGTTAATACTATATTGGAAGGTTGCTGTAATTATCTAGTCATGAATGACATCTCTTAAAGGAAACATTGTGGTGGACAATGTTGAGGGGTGGACATGTACTGAGGCTCTGGAATTCTACAGATCAGGAATGCAAAATAAGGCTTGGAGTGTCTTCTGACTCACATCAGTCCCACTTTGATTACATTGCTTCTCAACGTGCGTCATCCATATTAATGAGGCATGGTAACTGATTTCCAATGATGTGTTTATGAAGCAAGTTTTTAGAAAGATCACAATCCAAAATTTGCTATGTCATTGGTGCCCTTCTTTTGACTCAAGTCAAGGTCAGAAGCCCATACAGGATGGATTACATGCACTACCAGATAATTCCAACTATGAGAGTGGCAAAGAAGCGAATATCCTAGTGCATAGCAAGTAAAAACTGAAGTGATGCATAACTTTTAACAAAAAGGAAATAGAGAAGCTTCAACATAACATATTTGAAAGAAAACATAACATAATTCTAGCCTTATGACCACATTTATGTCCACTGTCAGTGGTAAAATACTGCAACTACTCTAGTGAAAACATGCTGTCAGTAGAATTAGAACTAAACGGCTAGTGTGGAATGGAAGTGGAAACAGGAGTAATGCTCCTTTATTGCTATTTTCCTGTGTTATTCTTTTAACTATCTTATGTTATTCTCTGGAAAATGTATTTTAAGCATCCATCTCACTTTTGTACCTCAGAAAACATGGTATTTTAATTTTAAAGTAATGAGACTTTTCAGATCAGGTTTTGGCATCACCTTTAAGAGCCATTGAATACTGCAGAAGAACACATGTCTAAAAGCTTTGATCTCATTCACTTTGAAAATTCACAAAGGCAATAATGTCCAACTTAAAAAACGGAAAAAGAAGAGCGGGCAAAGGGAAGCAACGGGATGTCTGTTTGACCTCTGAAACAAGTGGGACTTCCTTTGAAGTATGAAATTAAGCAACAAATGCCAGGCAATAGGTTTTAATTGAGTGAGGACTATAGGAATTTGGGCAGCCTGTTATTCATTCCCTTTCTCGTCGCTTCTTCATAGGTATATAGCACCCTGCCATCTCAGGAGGGGAAGCTAAAGCCTACTTTTCTAGAATTGTAGAACGATTCCCTGAGCCTACCTAGGTCTTGCAAAGCACCCTCAGGAACCTTTCTCAAAGGTCCACTGAAATAGGAAACTAAATAAACTGCTCTAGATTCACTCTTCTCCAAATTTGTAGGGGAAAATAGAGTAAATACCCTGGGAATTATTACTTTATGATGTATTCCATTCATTATGGAATTCCCTTCAGGGAGCAGTCTATGGGAAGCCTGAGTTGTAGAAGAATTTAGACTGCTTTTTCTCTATCAAGTTCACAGCTGGGCTTTTAGAGGATTCTGAGATAACACTGCAGCAAAGCTACACCAAGTTCTGGTACCTGGGATACAAGAGTGTTGACTGACATAGACGGGATCAGAACACTCCCTTAAAGTACATTTTAAAATGTCATTTGCACCTTTCCACCTTCATCCCCTCCTCCACTGATTTCAGTTTATGAAAGTCATAGGCCTAAATTGAAGAAACCCCAGATTTCACTATGCAGTCTAATGAATGGCTTAATTGAGCAAAAGCCTTACTTTTATTCTCACAGTGCCGTGAATGCATTGCTGACGATCTACTTGTTTCTGACAAAGTGGGGAGATGGAAATGCAACTCCACTAACAGAGATGGTAGATTTGTAACTCAGCCTTGTAGATTTACCTGTTACTTTTAGAATTAAAAAGTGAAATTGGTACACTACTTTAACTAAACTTTCCAGAGAAAATGCTACCAAGAGTTCAGAGAATATCATGGTAAAAAGGAACGTCTAAAAGGAAAGCAATTTATCAGAAGTAGTTGTACAGTAGAAGATGCTGTGTGGACCTTTTTCTTCTGTGCTCTGGGTCTGAATGGACCCATTATGGGAAGGGTATGGATGCCTGATCCAAATCTTACTTTGATGTGGCCAGTCGAAAGATTCCAGTTCATTTCAAGGGGCAGTTTTGAAGAAGTCTCAATAACTGTTAAAAATATCTAATGTTTGATGAGTTGTTTTCAGTCTGCTTCCTCACTGAAAGATAGGCACATAGCATAAACCTTGATCTGCATGCTCATTAAGTTACTTCTATTATAATTTCCATGCTTTGTCAATCTTATTTAAGACTGAGCAAACCTCTTTCTCTCAATTTGTAAGTAATATTTGCAGATAAATATTGAAGCGAACACCATATAGATAAGGCCTGCCCTTCTTGTTCAAAGATATACTGTGTGTCACTCTTTGTTCATCTGTTAACTCACCAAATTATTTTTCTACTATATTGCATGATTTGTATGCAGAGGTAACAATACAGACACTAAAAGGCTCAACAAAGTTTATTTGCAGAGCTTACTGGCCCTCTATACCTTTGTAAAGGCTATATATGTTTGTAAACCATAAATGCTGGAAGAGAATATCTATTGCTGGGTCTCCGAACAAGATTCAGAACAAAAATAGGTTAATATAAGGTCCTTGTACTCTGTCTTCGCTATGTCTGTTTTGATTTTCCTCTTTATAAGATAACACACATTTGTCAGTGCACATGCACCACATGCATAAACACACACGAATGAGTGGATACTAAATAACAGCCCTATAGAGAGGGAGTACAATATTTCACTGACTGTAGAACGAAGCCCAATTTTATTGGCAGACTTCAATGAGGCTAAGACAATAAACATTTGTAAGTTTTGCTGCAGACAGTCTGGCTGGCGTTTCAGCAGCTCTAATTTATTGTGAATAATAATTTCCTGGAATCTCTGAGGAGTCATTTTAATGCTCCGAAAAAAAAAAATAATCTGGCATGCCATTAAATTTGTTTTCCGTTGTTTTGAACAAAAATACTTAGAATGAAAGAATAAAAAAAACCCATCGTGATTTCAAAGATAGTACTTTGTAAATGTCAGATCTCCCAGTTTTGCACTGGTTTTACACATGAATAATTTGGGTTTACTTCATCTTTGATATTTGAAGGCATGCCAAAGACCATCTGTTTGCAGTTTCTTTTCTGTGTGTTATTTCTCGTTCCAGGCAGAGAAACTGTCCAGGTTAAAGAACTCCCATATTTCTGCAGAGTATACTTAGACTTTGTTTGTGTTTCTATCCTACCGTAAATTGATTATTACTTGTAGCACACAGTGAGTCAGACCATTTTCAAAGGCAGTGCATTCTGGAAGCAGAAACAGAAATTCAAAAAGGCAGTGTAAAAACCAACTTCAGAATATGTTAGAAGCCAACTGTAAAAATATAGATGGAGTCAATTAGTTGATTCAGTTCTGCTGCCATCAGCAAAAAAAAAGAAGCTTTAGTTTCCACAGTTGCTGAGTACATTTTTTCCATGAGGCACCTCACAGTTCCTGCCAAGTAGACTAATGTATAAGTACCTATTGCACTTTCTTAAAATCTTATTACCTTGATGTATCCAAAAGATTCCAAAATAAGAAACTGAACCATAAAACCGATAAACTTTTATCACCAATAGCATCACTGAGTTATCTAACATCATTTCAAGAGTCTGTACAACTTTTAGTTTTGTTGATACTCAGCATAAATAATCTCCATCCAATCCACAGAAACAAAACAAAGCTAAAATCTGTACTAATAACAGGAGAATTATAACAGAAAACACTGGGTAATTTGAATTGTAGTTTGTATTATCTATCTTGTCAAAAAATGTTTTCTACAGACCACGATTGCTGTGAACAAAACAACCCGTAAAAACTGCAGTGTAAATTTAAGGCTACACATACATTTCGTGTGACTTGATAGCATCAAAAAGCTAAATGTGTATTTGAACACTAGTTCAAAGAAACGAGGACCCTCTTTTTGTAAAGAGTCGCATGGCCCTCTGTTCCCATGTTGTCACTATTTTCTATTTGTTGCCTGTCTTTATAAGGAACTATTTCTGAGTTCATGTGCAAAACCAAGCATTACTATCATCAGCGCTCAGCCAGGGTGAAAGCTTCAACACGTTTGGATGAAAATGGACAATAAACAGTTAACAGGCTTCTGCCTGTGCCCTAGCAGAAAGCAATATACCTGCCATTAGCTACTGCCAACCTTATTTCTTTCAGCTGGCACTAAGAGTGCAAAACTATTACCAATAGCAAAGGTCCTTCCCTCTGGACCTGCTGAGAATCAATCTCAGCCTCCCCCAATGGTAGTACTCACAGCCAACCGAACATCTTGACTACAATCAGTACAAGCCACAAATTTCTCATTCCTTTTGTCTCCTCCACTCAAGTTGTTGAATACTCTGTGAATTCCAGTGAGATGGAGATGATGAAATTTTCTTATATAAATATTCATACCAATTTATTAAAGTTCAGTCTCAGTGGGCTGTTTTTCGGTTGCTCAAGCCTACCCATCATATCTTTCCTCTGCTTCCCTTGTTGCTGAAATGAGATAATACTTTATCTCTTAGTATTTGCTTAACAGTTTAGTCTCTACAAATGCAGAGCGTACTCTAGCCTTCTAAGAAATGAACAGGAAACATTTCCTAACTCATGGGGACTTCGAGAGTCAGCCACGTACTACAAAATCCATACAGGCTACATGATTCATCATTTTAGTGTGAAGGCAGGAATAACACATTTCAACATGGAATACACATCGGCATTTACAAATGCTACCATGTGTTGCTTTCCAATAGTATGTTCTTCCATAAGTTCAGCACAGCTTGAAGTATGGTATAGTGGTTTATAATAGCACTCAATAATTTCACCCTTAAAAACAGACAGTTTTCTGGACATAGTGAAGTAAATCTTTGTTATAAATGGCGCCTAGTTTAAATTAAAACCAGGATAAAACAACATATCACTCCAAGTATTCATAATCCAAATATTCACACCAATGATCAACACTCTTTACAGATAAACAGGGATTCCAGGTAATTTTGTGGTATCTGAACTACTTCTAGGTCACATACCACTACGATGTTCAGATGCACAGTTTGTGATCTAATCCATCACAGATAGTTAATTTTCCTGAATTAGTCTAAATCTGGTGCTAGCTAACTTTGTCAGTTTGTGGTCATCACTTTTACGTGTTGTAGTGTCATGCAAAAAAACTGGATGTAATACAAGTTCTTGAAATATGTCAGCAGGACCAGGTAAATCTTAGCACTGATAAATTCAGAAGTCAGTCTTACAATACAGTGCTTTGGCACTGTTTCTGTTTCCAGTTCTAGATACTTTTGCAGTCAATGACTGTTAACTCAATATTAACTTCATATTAAATGTTATTTTCATAATAAACTTGTAGTACACTTGTATTTCTATAGGTTACAATTTATAATTTACTGTACTTACATCCAAACAAATACCATAGTTACTCAGATGAGTTCCTGAGACAGTCAGAGTCTTTTCCTCTTTGAGGAAATTCTTAAAGGAACTGAGAATTCAAATCCCATCCTTGAAGTGATCACCTCAAAAACATCAAAGTAGTCTCTTTCTGTTGTAGCAGCTTTCAGAGTCAGTCCTGCAGATGTTTTGTAAAAGAATCTTGGTACTCAGAATTTATCCTCGTATTTGACCTGTCCCTATTACCATCTTCCTTTACTTCACATTAATAATTTTTCTGACTCTCCTCACCTCAAATTCATGTATCTAAGGATGCATGGCCTTTTTTAGGCACTCCTGCAAAACCATAGCAGACATTCTGGTTCAGAGATGATTCAATCAAAATATTTTCTTTTTCTCATAATAATAATAATAATGATGATAGGACAAGGAGCAATGGCTTTAAACTGAAAGAGGGTAGATTTCGATTAGACTAAGGAAGAAATTCTTCACTGTGAGGGTGGTGAAGCACTGGAACAGGTTGCCCAGAGAAGTTGTGGATGGCCCATCCCTGGAAGTGTTCAAGTTCAGGCTGGATGAGGCTTGAGCAACATGATCTAGTGGAAGGTGTGTCCCTGCCCATGGCAGGGAGTTGGAACTAGATGATCTTTAAGGTCCTTTCCAACTCGAACCATTCTATGATTCTATGATAATATCTTTTGTCTCAGAGATGCTACTGTCTCTAGTCATTTACATTTAAGATTTGAAGTTTAGACAAGTTCCTTGAGACAACGAGTTCTTCATCATGGAAAAATAATATGAAGTTTCATGCCCCTTCTAAATGCATTGTTTTATGTTTCATAGTAAAACAAATAGTTGGTAGGAAGAGAAAAAAAAAAAAAGTTTTCGTCATAAAAGCCTCCAAAGCTGAAGGGCCCTCAGAGAACTCTGTACAGTCTCTGACTGGGCAGCAAATGTACTTTTGAACCTGAAAAAGATGACTGCTTGAAGGTCACAGATTAAATGCACATTCTCAGTTGCCAGAATCAACATTTGCAATCTTTTTTTTTTTTCTGTTCTGTGAGAAGAGCTTCTATTATAGCTACGCACAAAAGCTTTTAATAGAGCCTATGGTTTGTATTAAGAAAACAACAAGTGCAGTACTCTTAAAAAAATGAGACTTGAAAAAATCACCTCCTCAATTTACTTGGCCTTTAAAGATTTATTATTTAGTAAAAGTTGGATTGAAGTTAGTCTGAATTCAGAATTAGTAAGCCCACTTTCCAGTTCAGAATTAATCTTTTTTTTTTTTTCCTCAGTTCACTGCTGTGTTATTTTATTTGCTTCTTGTTCTATATAAGATATAATACAATGCGTATATAAGTCTATGTACTCTGTATTTTATATGATTGATTCTTTCATAGAGAACATCTGTTTCTCCAAATTTTTAGAAGGAAACTAAACAGTATCTTTAACAATGTTTTGAAAGTCAAGTATATTCAATATACATTAATATGAGGAGCTTTAAACTGACAAGGATGAATGACCGTCTGGAGAAGGAGCAAAAGTTAACCTCTGAGATCTCTCATGCATTGAAGCAATGCTTTAAACCTTACAAGGAACAGAACAGTGGCAGATAGAGGGTGGAATAAGAAGCAAGGAGATAACAGAAAGCTAGATTTACATCTATCCTTATCCAGGTATTGGAAATAGTCATCAAAGAAAAAAGTACTAAAAGGCCTACAGTCCATTGATTCCAATATTTCTAGCAAAAGGAGAAATAATTATTTCATGTAGGTGCCTTTTTCATGTAGGTGCTTGTCCATATATGTCTTGCCATAACTCCTATGACTCTTAAATACGGGACATTTTTCTAACATTCGTGTTTGTTATGGAGTTTTTTTCTCCACTACAAGGCATAAATGAAACATATGGCACACAGCTATCACGTTTAGGGTTATATTTGACTTTCTATGTCAATGGAAGGAAAGAGACTCATCAAAAGGGTATTCAAATAACTGAATAGGTATCTAACAGGCAGTATGACTATCTTTCATAAGGTTAAAAACTCACATATTTATAATCCTCATAATCCATATTTAATTACTGCTAGAGACAACTTCTCAAGACACGACATTGGCAAATAAATAAAAAAATGTATATTGATTGTACTGAATGTGAATGTAGTCCTTATTAACACACATAACAGACAGTGAATTTAATTCTGAGAAGTGCAATTTGTATATTCTCAGACCTAACAATAGTGATCTATCTATTGTATACATTATATTGTATTCTGCTCTTTTGAGGAAAAAATACTTGCATTACTGGAATATTAAGAAATCAGTGACAAGAAATTGGTGCAGAATGCTACTATGAAACAGTCTATTAAAAAGAATCTCAGTTTCTTAGAAAAAATAAATTTATATTCCACGTGTTAAGTTAATATATATGTATTTCATATTTCTCTTCCAGTTGGAAGGCAATTCTTTTGCATTTACAACACAGTTCTGAGCACATGGAATTCAATAAAACATCTCATCACTTTAAATAGATTTTGGATTAGGCCTTTAAAACAAAAAAGAATACTATGTAAGTATCTAGCAGTGCTGTTTTTGCTAAGTATGGAAATCTTTAGAAATCATTTTCAGAGCATTTTGTTTGCTTGAATGTGCACATTTTTTTTTCATGTTCCATGAAAAAGTGCAGAGATGGCTAAAGCCCAAAGTTTCAAAAGATTCAAGACTAAATACCTAATTATCATATATGCTCACTGGTTGGTTTGAAATTTCATCAAATTTACCAATATATTAAAACACATGACGTTCATATGAGGTCTTTTAGGCTAATATTACATAGGTTGATTGCATGTGTAATAGTAGATCTAAGACTTTTAAATGCACTGCAGTAGCTCGAAACAGTTGTTACAACTTATTTTCTGGATAATAACGTAGAAAGTTCTGGATTTTTCATTCTATGTTCCAAGCATTCATTTGTAAAACAAGATATTCCATAAGAACTACCAAAAAGGCTATGTATGGCAAAGGTACCTGCTGTATTTTTATGAAACACAAATGTTCATTGAGACTCCATATCTCCTTGAGATTGCTTAGAGGAAGAAAAAATCCTCTCCTGTTCATTCCTAGTCTTTTGGAAACGTCAAGTAATTGATATACAGCAAAATATATTTTACATGTCATTTCCATTGCTGATTGGGTAGAACAAAATTTCCTTGATTTCTATAAGCACTAAATCTATCATTGCTGTGATATAAAGACACTTAGTAGAAGGCATCAATGAGGAATGGTGGGTTTAGCATACATTGTGCAAGAGGTGACACTGAGATGACAAGAATATATAGTCTTGAGCTGGATCTTTAATATTTAATACCACTTCTGAAAAAGGTATGTCTACTACCAGAAATGCACAAATATTCAATAGAATTTACCTATTTAGGAAGGCAATAGGTTCTTACTAAACTAGGTAATGGTATCTGCTAAGATGTCAGTTCCTGATGCTGTGTAAACACTTTGCCAGAAATGAACAAAAAGATAACAACTAATAGTATGAATGTCCGAAAGGAAGATGTTGGTTAGATTTTTGGGAAAAGCATTCAAATCATAAGAACTTGGAGAAATACCACATTTCCCCATAAGGAATCAGTTAGATGGGCATTCTCAGCAATGAAATAAATATATATTCAGCCTCTTTTGGATTCTTCCAGCCACATGGTAAACTTTCACATTGGACTAGAGGCACAGCAAATATTGAGAATAACTAAGAGGTCAGTCACTAGCACAGAACGATCTTCCCTACTACTTCTTTGTGTAGGTGCTTATAGAATTTTTCAAATAAAATGTTTTTCTAACAGGAATTAATTCAGGGAGCTCTTTTGGCTTTTTATGTGGCAAGACAGACTAGATAAATGAAAGACTTCCCTGTGGCTTCATAGAATGTAACGTCCTCTCAAGTGGCAAAATTGCCCCAGGCAGAATGAGATTAGCAAAAGAGTTTCTCAGTTATTTGACTGAGGGCAATGTACCTATAACTGTCATTAGGAATCTTCGGCAGATCTCTGAACTGAAGCCCCACTTCCTAATTTTCTAACCAATGCTTAACCGGAGATCTTCTGTCCTCTTTCCAAAATGCATAGTAAACAAACCCAAAGAGAAAATAAGCTAGCTCATATATCTTCGTAGGTATAAGATATATAAAATTAGCCAGTAGACACTTTATTTGTTATTAGAGTTACTGAAATACATTGCTTTTGACCTGCAAAATGAAGACTGTGTCCAGTTTGTTTAGCAGCACTGATATTTGTCACTCAGGAACAGAAACTGGGATCATGGTAAGATCTGGCCCCAGCTGGATTTTATTGCAATGACGTACAGAGCGACGGAGATATTTCTGAAACTGGAAATTACAACCCACAGGAATTAGAGGATTTAAAAACCTGGTGAGATGTAACATTTCTTAAGAACAATAGATTACAACATTTTTATTCTGTACTGCTTTGGATAATTAGTTTAATAAGTCTTTTTTTTTGACATTCATGCATATAATAAATTAATATGCATGTTTTTCCTTATTCATTAAGTTTTTAAATTCAGCAGATGAAAATCTCTTTCCTCCAGAAAATACACTTGATTATAGATGACTGCCAATGAAAAGTAAACAGCCAGTTTCAATGAAGAAATGTGCTGAAAGCGAATACCTTTTGAACTCTGAATCTTTATTTCCACTCTTCATGGAAATAAACACATTTATGGCTTGTTTATTGCTTGCAGAAAGCAAGCTTGTTCGTCTCCTCCTCTCCACCCCTTTCATTTACTGGTCTAGCTACTGAGCGGAGCCTAATCATAAGATGTCTGTGTATATCAAGCAGATGTTCACTGGCAGCAGAAAATCAATGTCTGGCATGCAGTTATACTGTGTTTTTAGACTGCACTGAGCACACTTACTTGAAAAGTGATGTTTTATGTCACATATCTGTATTTCATAATAGAGAATAAGGTGCCCACTTCAAGTTACGGATCATCTCTATTGTCATTCCATAGCAATGTGTTTTACAGATGTCTGCAAATGAATTTTAGGCTGAGCTCCCTTTGCTTCTGAACCCATAAGGAAGTATGATATGCTATCTGTCTGGTATTCAGATATTAAACTTTGTTTGAAGAGCAGTTAGAATCCCTTGAATTCATTTAAAAACTCCTGTCTAAAACAAGACCTCTGGCAGTTGAAGTCTGACCAATGGGCCTGACAGGTTTTCAGAGCATTACCTTTAGCTGTCTGGTGATATAGTAACAGCACTTTATTCCGGTGAAGCCGACAACTACTCGTACCTCCATGTGAAAACTAGATGGGGCTTATCGGCTCCTCCATGGCGCTTCACGGCATTCTGCCCTTCTTGGGATCGTGGTCTCTTTTATTATTGACAGGGACAGTAATGAAATGGCGGCAGCACCGGGAACCATCCTTTCAGGACTACGTCTGACACAAGCACTGAGTGTTACTTATCTGCTTCAGTGAAGCGAAAGAGGAGACCATCAGGGAGCTGGCTGTGCTCCCTACTTTTCTGTTCTTATTAGTTTTGGACATGCTAGTGCAACCTGTGGACTGCTCTAACATCTGCCAGATGGCAAGAGTTCCCAAAGGCAGTCTGTCGGTGATGGTAGCTATGAAACAGCCTGGGATCTCCACTTTTCCCTCTGCGGTGGTGTGTCTGCACTGTCTATGGTGGGAGGGCTGGTGTCATGGTTTTATGTGGAGGGGGAGGTTCTGGTGCAGAAGCTGCCCACCAGATCGGACTCACATCCCCCTCAGGGCTTGAGCCAATTGGCGCCTCTGCAAATTGCCCTATTTACGTCGGTCCAAAGGAACCGGAAGGTGTGTCTTTGCCCAGGAGCGAGAAGAAGGGAGGGGGGGCGCTGCCCCTGCTCCCCTGGTGCCCGGCCGGGCAGCAGCCCAGGCCGGGCCGTGCCACCCACTGAGGATGGCAGCGGCGGAGCTGCTTGGGGAACTCGGGGAAAGCCCCGCTCCCGGGGTGCCCGCTGGGCCGAGTTCACCCAGAGAGGACTGAGATGTGGGGAAAGAAACGGCCACACCGACACCAGGTCAGTGAAGATGGAACAGGACGAGGTTGTCCTGGACCTGAGTTTCCCTTGCCAGCGGTGGTGAGACGGCAGGTGGCCCCCTTGCAGCCAGGCAGTCCTAGGGAGCAGCCCGTGGAAAACCCACGTCGAGAAGAGATGTCTGAGCCTGAGTACGGTACGCATCTAAAGTCCGTGGGACAACCCCGTCGATGGGAGGTGTTTTTTTTAAAGGAGATGCCTGAGCCTGAGACAGTTGTGAAGCATGGGCACAGGGTCTAGACGCATTTACCGCATTTAAAGTCCTGTGTGACGACCCCACGCCTGAGCGAGTGGCAACAACTCCCTAAATCCGAGACTGTGGTAAAGCCCGCACTGGAGCAATCTGATGGGGTAAGGATTGCCTCCTGCGGGTAGGACTCACGCTGGAGAAGTTTGTGGATTTTCCTCATGAGTAGGGGATCCACTGGAGCAAGGGACAATGGTGTAAGGACTCCTTCTCCTTTAAGAGAAGTGGCAGTAACAACACGGAATGAACTGACCTGCACTCCCCCAGTCCCTGCCCCCCTGCGCCGCTGGGGGGAGGAGGTAGAGCCGGGAAGAAAAGGCAAAAGGAGGGGGAGAGGTGTTGTTTTTAAGATCTGGCCTTGTTTTCTTTTTATTCTTTAAGTAACTGGTTTTGCTTGTCTTTATTCTTTTAAGTAGCTGTTAATAAATAGTTTTGCTTTAAGAGAGCTGAGTCTGTTTTGCCTGGGACCGTGGTTGGTGGGTGCTCCCTCTGTTCTCGTCTCGACCCTCAGTTCTTTCATTATATTTTTCTCCTCTACACTCTACTGGAGTGGGAGACCAGCTGCGTGGAGTTTAGTTGCTGGATCAGCCTAACCCACAACAGCTGGTAGCTGGAGGCACATTCATACTGACACCTGTGAAGGAGTCTTTCCCAATACTGGGCAAATCATCAGCATGGGGAAATAGGACCTTCATCACCCCTCCAATCACCACTCCAAATGGTATCAAAGCTGAGATACACATACCAAGTTTCATTCTGTCTTTCTGGAGAAACTTTATAAAAAGAGTTTAAATCCAAGCATTTTTTTCAGGGATGTTCTTTACCGTGTTTGTGCAAACAGAAACACTGTGTGTTACCACACCAATTCCACTGAGCTACCCTTTCAAACCGCAGACATCGCCTCCATTTTATCCTGTACATTAGAACGGAATACTTTGTCAACCACAAAAAAAACAACTGAGAGAGGGATCAGCAGACAAGTGGAAGAGCAATATATGGAAACAAAAGTCTCTGAAATTCTGCATTAACAAATAACATGTTGAATTCATATTTTAAACCCCATGTTTCTGGGCTATCTACCCAACTGCAGACATTGCAAAATTCACTCATACTAGAGATGCTTAAGAAACAGTCTGCTAAATGATGTCTAGCACAGCTATGCACAAGTGCACGTAGGATCTTCAACTGAAATGACCTGATTGAAATTGCCAATTTACACATGTAATCTTAGAGGTTTTGTATGCAAGTGGATAACAAGGTATGGATACTTGGGCTATGAATATACTCTCCTTCCTACCACAAAATGACACAGAAAATACATTTCAGACATACCTTGGCAACTGGAAATAGAAATGCCATATGCCAAATATTTAAGTAATTGCCAGACGAGTTCCGTGTTGAGCACTGGTCTTCACTACTGCAAACATTTCTTAAATTGAGACAATTATACTGACTGTCCAGAACCTGGGCTTTGAGCTCAGCTCTGCTAAGCTCTCATTCAGCATAGCTAAGCGGTGGCACAGACAGCAGTGGTTCAGGACTGCTGTACCCTGGATCAGCTTGAACTCTTTCAGTAATGCGATATATATTCTGGCCCGAGTCTTTTCTCCTCCTTCAGTCTAAGCTCCCAAATGCCTTTTGCAGTGGGTAGGGTAAGCGATGAGAATAACGGCTGGCATAAACTAACTTCATGCTGTCTACGGTTTACCCTAGGGAATCTGCAATTTTCCTGTTAGGAGTATGTTAGGCTGAACATACTAATGAAAAAGGATTCCACCTTGATCCAAGGGACTTGTTTTAGTACAACCACTGTATTATACCTATTTAGGCAGTATGGTAGACACTGCATCTGTTCACTCACATCAAGTATCAAGGGATAATATTAATTTTTTGTGCAAATCTTGTAAAATAGTAGCAATGTTATATACTGCTGAGTCTGAACAATAGCTGTTACCTTCCTATTCTTCTTAATGGAGATTTTGGAAGACTAGTGGGAAATGATCATCCTAGCCAAGACTTTATTTCACTTAGTCAATCTGTAGAAGGATAAACTGTCATCTACTTTGTGCTGGGATGCTCCAGTCTTACTTAAGCCCTCAAGTTATACCAACAGCTGGATTTATTCATCAAACTCTCTTGTCTTGACGACATTTCCTTCTTTCCCTTTTTCTTTTGGACAAATCAGAAAAAAGTTGTCAGATGGACTCAGAAAAACACAGCTTTCTGCTTTTAACATCAAAAATAAAAAGAAAGTCTGTAAAGAAATATAATCTCCAAACAAGCTTTCTCTTCAGGACAAAAGAAAAGTGCAGGAAATAGACATAGCCCTTGGATTCCATTCCTCTCCAGGGCAGAGATAAAGTAAAGCTTTTAATAAGGTAAGCAGGAAAGTCTAGAAACAAGTGGAGTTTGAAGTGTTTCCTCAGTTAAGTATAGATTTCATCTAATTAGACTGTTCAGCCACTCCTAAGACCTCCCAGACTTCTAATTCTATGTGCTCCAGATAGGCTTTCTGCAGAGCTAATGGGCACCATTGAGTTGTGGTCCTGCTTTTTAACTCTTGTCTTGCTTCACAAAAGCATTGCCGGAAGTCCTGGCCACATGTTCTCTAGCATGTGCTTCCTGTACCCCATGTGAAGAGCATACTGATAAACATGTCACAAGGGTAAACTTAGACACAGAAGATGAACTTTAGGGGCTGCTGATTCACACAAAATTCCTGGATCAGACTGAGACAGGTTTCATCAAGTAGCAGGCACTTCAACTTAGCTATCACGCTTATTGCTGGAACTAACAGAAGTTACAGAGCCATCATATAGATTAATGACTGAACCCATGCAGAGATGGATCAGTTGGTAGGCTCAATATATGTGGAATATGTTAGTTACTTATTCCAGTAGTTTATAGCAATCATTACAGGAAGGGATAACATAGAATACAATGTGTATTTTCATAATGAGTTCTATGCTTAGTACTATGCAGAAATAACAATTATATTCTTAGATATTAAGAAAGGAACAGTGAATGAAACATATGCGTTATTATGACAGTGGTTAATCCATGAGGCACACGTCTTGAATAACATGCATAGCTCTGGTTCCTCATCACAGAATAAACATGTACAGTCAAGGGTATATAGGACAGCAAGAATGCTGGTACAAGACTGTCTCCATACAAGGAATGAATTAGAACTCCGTCTTGAAAAGAGGAAAAAGAGAAGGATTAAAATGTCATAAAATGAATGATGACATGGAGAAGGTGAATAAGAAATTTATATTCTCAGTCTCTCCTAAAACAAATACAAGGACCATCAAGCAAGGCAATAGGATCAGACCAACAAAAAAACAAGTATTCACAAAATCTATAACTAAACAGTAGAACTCAGTGCCTCAGAGTGCTGTGGATTAAAAATACTTTATAGCTCACTCCTCTCTCTTTAAAGAGCACAAAGAAAACCAAGCCATGTAAAAAATATTATCATGTAGCTATTTCCTCAGAGCAAACCCCACATTATCCTTCTGTAGCTACTCCCTATCACCCTTATTTTGGTGTTTTGGCTACTGTTTTCCATTCTTCCCATCTGGTGGTCTGATTCATTTGTACTACCAGAAGACTTTGGGTAATTTGCCTCTTTAACTCTTCAGCTGCCTGACAAAAATGCAAGATTTTCTTTTCTCCCTGTCCTTCTTGAAAAGATAGAAAGTGTGACAATTAAGTGTGGTGTTGAACAAGAAGAAACTAGAGAAAAACATACTACTCTTCAGTCTTCATCCAAGCCTTTTTCAGTCACATGGAATTTCAAAGAAGTGACGATTGAATCTCAAAATGAAAAAAATTATGAGGGAGAACATCTAAAATTTTCCTAAGGTATGTAGTTTAGAATTACTAATGTTAAAACAGCAAACTGTAATTGGATAGTGTGAAAAAGCCCACTGTAAAATTAAATAGTTGTCTTTTTTCCTCATATTCCCTTTCTACCCTGACTGCCCCTCCTGAGTGCTTCAGGGTGTTCGTTTTATACCTGGCACATTTTAGGAACACTATAGGCATAAACAGAATTACTGCTCTTACAGTGTAAGACTCCCTTGACTTCTCTCTGATGAAACAACAGCTCAGTGACTCTGTCACTACCTCACAGCTGGCCTATGACAAGATCAGAAGGTTCTTCTTTGGTTTAAATGATGAAGATCTTTGGAGAACTTGAGTGGAAAGTTTGCTTTACCATTTTGCAGTTATGCATAGGAAATCTCTGCCAGGTTGTATGTTAGACCACTGACATGGAGTCTATGCAGCAAAGGAATCACTTCACCTCATCCCACCACTTACTGCTTACAGCTTCCCATCCTGGCTGATTAATAGTGTGCTGGCCCTACAAGGCAGCCTTGTTCTTCTCCAGAGTTGTTACACTTCAGTGGTTATAAGTTTCTTTCAAAAGTGTCAGAATTAAAGACATGTTATAAATGCTCCATTTTGGTTTGTTTCAGGAGTCCATCCTGGTGCTATATTATCCAAGATGAAGTTAAAGCACAAGATTCTTTAACCAGGATTCTTGCCCTTTCTGCCCTTCTCCATCAACATTCCTGATTCCTCCTTTCAGCACTGATGACTTGTAAACTAAATACATTAGTAAGTACAAGATTAGTCCAGACAACTCCTTTAGCTGTTTGGCGTCTTTTATTTCACCCTCTTTCACCTAATTCATTGTTCGGTTTTATACTCCACTGGGGGGGAAAAAAAAAATAAATAAAATTTTCTGACTATTGTCTCTGTTACTGTTATTGTTTCTTTGTGCTGTTTTTAACAGTTGTGCACGGACATTTGTTCTACTGTCTTGCTCTTCAGGACTTGAAAAATGTTAAAGAAACCCTCTTTCCTCCCCAATCCCAGCTGTGCCTCAGATGAGTTAAGTTAGATGAGTAAAGCCAAAAGCTCAAAAGTGCACACAACTTTCTGTTAGAGCTAATATCCCAGTGTAATTTGCATCACACAATGACAGGAAAAAGGAACAAGAAATAAAAATCACTGAATGTGGAGGAAAACTAAACTTTTACACAATATGTAGCATTAAAACTATTTATTACATTGTAGGACATGCTATGTAATTATGTTACCAAAAGAATTAATAAATAAAATAATTTATAAAGCTCAACTACAAGTAGTACTTTAATATCAAGGGAGCCTCTCATAATTTCAGCATTTATATTATTGTCTTCTAATTATGCTTTTTAAAAAATGAATACAGTAAGATTTTATTATTGCGCTCACTGTAAAATTTATAAGTTGCCTGGGAACAAAACATTGTTTTGTTTTTAAAATGAAGATGAGCGACATTCTGGGGAAATACAATATTGATTAATATTGGGGTTCTTTTTCATAAATGAAATCTGAGTTTATAAAGATTGCAGTTTGAAATATATCATAAAGAATGTTATTCCACTATGGTCTGCAGCTCTTGATAGAATGTTATTCCACTATGGTCTGCAGCTCTTGATTAAGAAAATTTGCAGCTTCTGTAAGCTATTGCCTTCTCCCAGTCTGTTTGGAGATGCTAGGGCTCTACGTGATGCTAAGAAATAGGTGAGTGCAAAAGTGACATTTCTTTCCATAGAAAAGCAGACTAGAATATAAAGCAATAAAGAATGCAAAGTGCATACATAGTGTATGTAGTTGATTACGATCCAAAGGACATTGCTGTTGAAGCCCGCGTTTTCTGCAAAATTGCAATTAACTTCCTCTGATCATATAATGATCTAAGAGAAAATTTGAAAAGAAAGCAAATTCTTCATTGACAGCCCAGTTCAAATATATGAATATGGTGCACGGGACAGCAATTAGTGAACAGAGTCACTATTATCCTCTGCAATCATTTCCAAACAAATGAAGAAAGAAGGCTGCAAAGCCATATGGTACATATATTATAAAGTAACCTGTTCCATTCTTTAGACTTACTATTACTGCTTTTGACACAGCTACAGGAAATAAAAAGCTACTGGAATGCAGACCAGGAAAATGTATTCCCAGAAGGCTTTGCAAAACTAGAGGCTGGAATCCTTGAGTGGAAACAGACTTTGCAAAGCAGTCTCCCATTCTCTGCAGCTTAGAGGATCTGCTCAAATGCAAAATACATTCTACAAATGTGGCCATATTTAGTAGCTGTGCTTTCAAGGTACTTATGGAAAGAAAGTAAAAAAGAAAAAGACTTTAAAAAAGAGGAAGCCTCCTCAGGGAGGACTGCAATGTAGATTAGCAAAGAACTGTTTTCAAGAGAGGAGGCACAAAGTAAAACAGTTCATACTTAGTACGCAACATTCAATTATTTTCTTTCTCTATCATTCTTCTTAACACACTGGTAACCTGAATGAAGTATGTCCTCATTGGTAAAACTGATTTTTTTAGTCATCGGTGCTTTATAATTTTTGTTGTTCAGCCTAAGCACTGGACAATATTATCACTTTGAGTCTTTGGTAAATTTGTCTCGTAGCAAACTAAAGTGGTATCTTTCCTCTCTTTTCCCAGACTCAGTGCCATAAAGATAGGATTTGTACAATGTTTCTAATAGCTATGGCAAAAATACTAACAATAAGAAGATTCATGAAATTAACCTTTGAGACCTTTTGTTAAATAAGTGGCATATGCATAAGAGAAAATCATAAAGTGCAGTATTTAAAATTACTTGAGTACTTTAGCACTCAAATATATGAGGAAGGAATATCTTCAACCAGAATTCCATATATTGATTTTTATTGTGTGCCTTTTCATATCTTTCACATATTGTACTGCCTCACCAGTTATATTTAGTTAGCTGGACATTTTAAAGTAATATTAAGTCCCCTGAAAGAAAACCCATGTCTGATAATGCCTTTGAAGCACATTATTAATTCATCTGCCTAGCTTTAGAGATCTATTATTTTTTAGCAAAGCAAGTAATGGAAAATATATTGCTAACATTTGATACCCAAACAACATTACATAGAGGCTTTTTTAATATTTTTGAATTTCATTATACAAGATTGCCTTTCCTGGATAGGGCTCTACACAACAGAAATCCAAAGGACAGATAAAAGAGTTATTTTCTCAAAGATTTATTCTAAAACTTTTAAAATGACACAACATGTGCATTTCAAACCTGTGTTTGTTGGTTTGAAGGGGCAGAACTTGGAAGAGCTTGTTAAAGGAATTTATTTAGCCCCCGCGTCATGTTACTACATATTAAAAATCTATGATCCACAAATCAAGCAAATTGAAAAGTATGTTGCATGCATGCTGAGACATTTAAATCAATAATCCATTTAAAAAAAATAAATATGATTCTGCTTTGAGATACCTAATGTCAGTCTAACTTGCTCTAAAATTGTAATAATTAAACTATAATGAAAATAATAAATGAAAGAAAGCTTGTGCAAAAAACTGTCAGTTATAGTTATGTATCTAATATCAATAGATTTCATTCAGTATGTTCTGAAGTAATTAGCAAAAATCCTTATATCTCATCATCAATATAGCCTAGAAACTCTTAAGTCTTCATAAATAGAACAATGGCCTGTGCATGACATTATGTTATTTGGTCATTTGTCATTTAGCTATATTGATAATACTGATAATTGATAATATTGATAACATTGATAATACAATAGAGTTTGCCAAAAATTGCCATCTTGGCAAAATTAAGATAATTTGTATGGTCTCACACAGAAGTATATAGGCTTGTAGAAAGGGACATAATTTGCTGATTTATTTAAACACATCAGCAAATATTTATTTGAAATCTTTAAGGGTATAAGTGCTCTACTAAACAGCCACACATGGCTGCACTACACTTACAAGAACCAGTCCAAAAGAGGAGCTACCTATATGAGGGTAGCTGTAGGATATTCTATAAACAGCTGTGTTGGCTGAAGAGAGCAACATTCGATGGTCAGTTCCAGCTACGCTTGATCACCCTCTGCTAGAGGTTTCTACTCACCAGGATAGTGTTACCAAAGATCTAAATTTCCCAGAATTTATCTTCTTTTTATGTCTGTGTGGTGGGTTAGGCCGCTCCGGGAACTATACCCTACACAGTCCCCTCTCACCCTCCCCCACCCCAGGGATGAGGGAGAGAATCAAAGAGGAAAAAGAAAAGAGACCCGTGGGTTGAGATAAGAACAATTTAGTACTACCGCTACCAATATATATATGTACGGATATGTACAAGGATAAACATATGCAAATGAGTGATGTACGGTGTAATTGCTCACCACCCCTTGACTGAGGCCCGTCTTGTTCCAAAGCTGCAATCCCGAAATATATAAAACTCGATACCGCAATCCCGGATGAACGGGAGGCCCTGAGACAGAGAGCGAGAGAGAAAAAAACACTCTGAGAGCCCGAAAGTGAGAGTCCCCGAAGGGCAAAGCGCCCTTCTTTTCGGCTGACCCTCACTTTTATACTGGGCATGACGCTGCATAATATGGAATACTAATTGGTCAATTTGGCCCTCAGTCTTAAGTTCCACCACAAATCACAAGGGGAGTCGTGGACCCCTTGTCCCGGCTATGCTCCCTCCTATCCTGTTGTGCTCCTGCACACTGGCAAGAACACAGCAAGCTGAAAAAGTCCTTGGGACCTCAGTGCCAACTAAAAACATCAGTGCGCGATCAACATTCTTCTCAGAGTGAGCCTCTGAGTAAAACCAAAACACGGAGCTCTTCTAGCTGCTAAAAAGAAGAGCTAACTCTGTCCCAGCTAAAACCAGGACAGTCTGGAAATTCTGTCTCAGTACAATCTATGGTCCTGCTGCTCATTAGTGTTCACTTCAGAAATAAAGTATCATGAAGTTGTTCTGACACAGGGAAAAACAGAGAGACGTTAAAATTTGCTGTATCTATTTTCTATCTTGTCGAGCTAGCTCAATAAGCTAAATGAAACTGGTTTGTTGTGATTACTGTACACAAAGAGCTGACCTCTCCCCTTGAAATATAAGAATAAACAGTGAAATACTAGCAAAAGTAACATATCTCCAAGGTATTATGTCAAAGATGTGGTCACATCCAGTTCTGCTGACACAGAAAATCATGAAAGGGTTTGCACTCTGAATCCAAACTGAACTGGTTAAACACACAGTTGACCACCTGCTGTAAGGGTGGTGGTCTCGGCTGGCAGGGGCAATGAGCCGTGACAGGGTGTAAACTCTCCTCCGAGATCGTCTCTGCCTGGAACAGGGGGTATGACTGCAGACCGCCTTTCCCCTAACCAGCATCCCCAGCATCTCTTTAGTCATCTTACTGGAAATCTGCTTGATACATGTTGATGTGAAAGGAAGGCAGGCCAGGCTCACTGTTACGTTGTGGTGATGGCTTGGGAAATGAGATCAAGATGAATATCTGCTCAATTTTAACACTGGTGTTTCTCTTTAGTCTGTCATCTCACATGCACTGCCTATGCTTCCAAGATCTCTGTGGTATCATAAATACACACAGCTATTCAGAACACAAATGCAAAGGTTCCAAAAATCCTACAACTGAGTTCATGCAGGTCAGACAAAAAATGAGAAGTTCAGCTACTAGAGGGTGAAGAGTGACAACATCAGCTTTCCTAAGGATGATTGCAAAAAATAATTGAATTTAAAAGGAAAAGAGACAACCGTATACCCGCAAAAAATTATGTTTTCTTTCCTTTGTATTTCATTCTACTTCCAAGAGACAGTGGTGGTAAGCAATAAAGCTAAGGCAGGGATGGGTAGGGAAAGGGAGCAGTAGTGGGAGATATTAAAGAACAGAAAAGGAAATGGAAGGAAAAGAGGGTGTAGGCCAAAGCAAATTCTGTTTTCTGTAGCAAAAGGCAAAAACAAAGAGAATGATGTGGGTAGTAGGTGGGAAGTCACTAAATAGGTTCAAGATGCTGAAAGGAAAAGTATTTAGAATAGCAGGTTATGGTGATGATTTTGGCAGCAATACCTTAGACTGGAATGGGAAAGAACCTAGCCAAGGGAAGGCCAGAGTTGTCAAGGAAATGATGAGGATGAAGCAACAGCAGAGGAAAACTAATGAAAGTAATAAGACTAAGTCTCTAGAAACCCATCACAGTGGCCAGATTTCAATCTACTGTACTAGGATGTATCCTTTGGCTTCTGTGGCTAATGTGAATCTACGTCAGGGCAAAAGACATTATTCTTTGGTAATACTCAGATTCATGCTTTTATAAAAGAAAAAAATCCCCTTTTGGTTGTGCCTCAACACTGTGAAAATGGAAACACAGAACAGGAAAAGTGTCTATTTTTTCAGTTACTGGATAGATTTCCAACAGGACAGATAGATATAGGTTTGCTATTTGTTCAAAGGAAAAAAATGTCACCATATTTACCACAAAATCTCAGTTTGCAAAAAAGATGGTGACGTTTCACTTGGTTGAAATTGAGGAATGCTACTGACAACATTACATTTTTTGCAACTGCACCAAAATTAGTATGTCAGAACAACTGGTGCTGTCACCCATATATTTTCCCTTATTTTAATCACTGTGGTTCCAGAGGTGCCAAATCAGCCCTCATGGCTAAAAATTCAAAACCTGTGAGAGGTAAAAACTATAAAACCTTACAGCTAATATTGAATATCTTGGGTCTAATCCTAGAAACATGCATGTAGGTAATTTTACTTATATAGTGAATCCCATTTACTTTTCTGGGATTATTACTGTTAGTAAAATTCCTCATGTATGTAGGAGTTTAGAAGCCTGGATCTGTTCTTCACTTTTTCTGCCATGTGCTGGCAGTGTTTTAGTAAGGGAGACATATAGAAAAGATCCCAGACAGAAGCATAAAGAAGTCTAAAGGGAGCAATTAAGAAGTGGCCAAAGCACTGTAACAATTAGGATAGCAAGGTTTGTTCTATAACTAAAGCTGGTGACTTCTGTAGGAGCTATATAAATGCACTGAGAGCCCTTTTTAAATTTTGCTTGGTCCTTTCCCTCCTTTTCGCAAATGAATAGAGCTATTCATTTCAATGGAACTTTTGTCTGTGTGGGTCTGGAAAGCTGTCTGAGCAACTTGCACAGATCCAGGTAGCAAATGTTTGTAGAATCCCAAATGTTAGACAGCCTGTAATACTAATCTGGATGGCCTCAGTGCAAAATAAAGTGGCTCAGTAGAGGTCATCCACTACAAAGACTAAAACAAACTAAATGATTGGCTATACCAAATAATTGGATACTTTTAACTGAGTAGAAAAAAGAATCAAAGAAGAATTGATCTTCCTTTGCCTAGGCCAACGTACAGCAGTATTGGCAGAGATAGGATAAAGGTTCATGACAAAATTTTAAGTGTTGATGTCAAGAAAGAAAATGAATATAAGGAACTCCATCGTTAGAGAATCAATGTGGTCTTCACTAAAACAGCGAAAGTGATGAAACTAAGTGCTTATGCACTCTCAGATGCATACTTGAATTGAATGATCTAACTCTTTTGCCACCATATGCGCTTTATTTCCACAGTCTCAGTATCAGTTATAAGTAGGATTTGATGAAAATACTCTTTCATATCTGAAAAGACATGCCAAGGATTAATATGACTGACTTATGCAGTGGAACACAGGACACCTGTAAATTTATGACATTGATTTGTCTAATGGCTTGCTCCTGACAAGCTTTGCCTGTCTCTCATCTAGTTAAGATTTCTTCATGCTTTCAGAGCCATGAATAACTCCCTCTCATCTACCCATCATTGCCTCTATTCATTTTGTCCCTTTCTGGTCCCATCTCTTTTGGCAGTCTCTACACAATGTTTGCCACTTCAACTCAGGCTAGCCAGGGGGTTTTGTTTTTCTTTTCTCTGCAGCTCTCAATTCTTAGGAGTTACCCATGAGGATAGCTCCTCTCTGACATACACTTGAGCAAAGCTGATAATGAGTGAAGTAGTAGACATCTAAGGAATAATTTTTGAATTGAAAAAAAAAAAGTCCATAACAAATCATAGCAAGGTCAATGCCTGCTTAATCATTCAACTTACATGTTGCATTAACCTTTCTTTTTTTTTTTTTCTGTTATCCCATGGTTTCTTCTGTGTAGTTCCTAATACACTGCTGACCTTACCACAGAAAAGTATTAAGAGCACATTTTGGAATTACTACAGTTCTTGAGCTATTCATTTGCACAGGAATAATTCCCCTGATACTTGATTGGCCCCGAAGGAGGTGCATTTAAGATTCACTGAGCACATAATTTGATATCTGTATGAAAATAGAAAAAATAAAACATTCATTTTCTGAGTAGACCTGGGTTACATGGGTACTACATGTGACCATCTCTTTCCAATACAGAAAGGTACCTGTCTGCAGTGAGAAATGATGCATTTTATTTACAGCTGGATTTTAGTGGAGCAGGTTTAAGAAGCTTCCAGCTGTCTTTGTAAGGACTTGTCAGAACTTTCCTCTGAAAGGAATCTAGAGATATTCAGGAAATAGCAACAGCTTTAATAAATCATAAACTGAAACCTGTGAAAGCTGAAACTGCTCAGTAGCATAAGGTTGAAGGAGGAGAGAGAGAGAGAGAGAGAGAGAGAGAGAGAGAGAGAAGCAAGGGACGGAGTATGATTTGGATTTTAAAAAAGCATTTTGAAATATAACACCTCCTGTTGTACAAAATGACACAGAAAGGCTACAATTATTTCTGAAATTGTGCTAGTGCGCAAAGTTGATGACACAAAACACCCATCCTTGCCACAGGTGAGTGGGTCATGTTTTGCCTGACACATCTCCCAAAGAATACCTCTTTGGGTATGTATATATACTTTCATACACAGCTGTATGTATTGGAGAAGCTATAGGTATTTACAGAAAATGTACTGTGAAAAAAACCTGTCAGAATAGTCTTATAAAAAAATTAACTTATCTCTTTTAGGTATGTATTTTGCCTGAAGTTCTTACTTTCAAATTTCCTCACTTTTTTGCTGGCTCAAGAACATCTTACAAAACAGGAAATATCTATAGTTCCCAGTGAGAGGCCAGAGCCAGCTCACAGGGTACACACGAAGAAGTGTGAGTGTTACAGGCTTTTCTGGGCTCTGTTGCAGTCTCATTTCCACATTACTGAGGGAAAGGTGATTTGTTGCTTGGGTACTCCAGAATGTCTCATAAAATATCATTGCTTTATATCAACAACTTATTTTTAAGATTCTCTACTGGTATGCTCAGAATATTAATTAAGTTCCTAAGATGTAGCTTAAAAGAACTCTGATGAAAATGGGCATTTATAAACCAAGTAAGAAAATAAAATTATTTTTCTGTTTATTATAATGACAGTCAGGAGGTTGGGTTCTGTTATCCCCACATAACCCCACTGAACTTACTCAATGGGGTCACAGTGCTGCAAGCCAGGGCTGAGCTTAGCCCACTGGGTAAATTTCAGGAAGAACAAACCTATGTTACAGAGCTCAAAAGAATCCTTGTGCTCACTGAAGGAAAGGTATAAAGGGGTGCTTGTTAATACTAGTCAACACAGTCCACTTGCTGGAAAAAGAGGGCAGGATCTTGGTAAGAGCCTGTGGCTCTCATACCCAGTGAGGTGAAATTTCTCCAAGAGAAAAAATAGCCAATTAAATTTTTAAAAAACACTACGTGCTCTGTACATCTTTATAATTGTATGACATGTTCCTATAGGATAGACTTTCTGCAGGAAATATCAACAGCTCTGTAACTGATGCTATCATGTAGTGTTTTTAACTCTTCATAATATTTTTCCTCTTTAATACAAAATTTATTCTTTTCAGAACTCAATATACAGGGTATTTTTTTACCAAACCTAATGTTGTGGTAGTATTATCTCATTATCTGCACGTGTCCTGTTCACTCCAAATCCTAGAAATTGCTTTAAACTGTCTCCTGGTATTACTTCAGAGGAAGAAAGGAGCAGTGTGCTCGTGTGTTTGTGAGGAAGAGAGAAAAAGAGAAGGATCTTTCACGTGCCTTTGAGAGAAAATAAAATTTACTTAAAGAAGATTAAAGTCATCTTACATCTGTAGGTGTCTGTAGGTCTGACACAAAACCGGGAGTGGATGGATACCCTATTTTATTTAGTATTTAGCCACCCTCACAAAGAAAGCCCATGCTCTCACTTGTCAGTCATTTGGTCTTGATTACTGCCTGGAAAATATGCAGGTGAGATCCCTTCATAGGTTAAATAGCACAACCCCTGGGCACCCTGTACTGACCATGCAGGACGTTTGCATGCCTGCATGGAGGCTCTCTTTTTCCCCCATTTTGTCCCAGTGTAGACTCAGCATGACATCTGCATTGTCTGTTGGGCTCTGCATGCCTGCAGAGGAGGCCAGAGAATTCAGCAGCCTTCGACTACCTAATCCCAGTGAATGTCTCATTTTAGAAAACCTGTGAAGTATGTAATACTTTGAACAGAGACAATGGAAAGCACAATATAACTCAATGTTTTGATAAAGTATTGCCCTCGAAGGCAATCTGCTCATCACAGTTTTTACTTTAGTAATTCACTAGCCATTTTCAATGCTCCTGTCTCTTTGAAAAAAAACCACTTATTTTTCTTGTTATCAGTGATTTACGTTTTTCACTTCAGTTTTTGTGGAATGTTTACCAATAAAGTCTTAATGATCTTTGTACTTTTAAAGAATTTTTTTCAGAAGTTAAATGCAATATGACTTTTCCAAAATGGTATGGAAAAAGAAAAGAGAAATCATGATCCATCTGTAAATTCTCCATGCACCACAGTCATTTATTACTTCATACTGAAATTTGAAATATGAGAACAAAGCAGAGGCAAATCCAAATAAAAAAGCCACACCAGAAAGGAACATCTGCAAAATTCTATGAAAATATGCACAAATGTTATGAATTAAACCTTTTCTGGCTTTCCTTACAGCTGCACAACCTCACACTCAGCAAGACAGGAAGGACTATCTAAATATTTCCTATTCAATCTTAAGCAGCAGAAGCCCATGCCATTTATTGAAAACATTAAATAAAAGCCTGTGTGCTGGCATAGTCTGGAAAATTTAACAGCTGATAAAGAATAAAAGTGGGAATCATAAAACGCAATATAAAGTGCAAGTAGTTTCAACTTTCATCTTTAACACAGTCTTTACTATGGCTACACTTGATATTGCTAACAAGTGGTAAGGACCAGTGGAGAAGATGGTGCATCTCTCACTAAGAGGGCATTCAGAAACTTGTGCAAAAAAATATTTTTTGTTTGAAAACACCAGCTGGCAGAAAATGAAAGTGTTTGTAAGAGTAGACATGTTTCTGTGACTTTCGATTTTTATAAAGAATCCTATAGATTCCCAAAAATAATGACATGTGCCTTTTCAAACACTTCTTTTTACAAACCAAGTCATTATCTAAAAAAACCCAACAAAACCAACACCAAAGAAATGGTGGTAAAATGGTAAAAATTCAGAAGTCATTTACATTCATCTGTAAACTCTTTCAGTCTATTGGTTTATGGACCTTTTCCAAAGTTAAATTTTGTCTTAATGTTTAGGAAAGGAAACCTCAAAAATCTGGAGAAATATCTGAGATAAACTGCTTCATAATTAGTCACTGGTGCTTATGCTGAAATATGGTCTGCACCACTGCAGTCAGTGTGAGAAAGATTGAGACCTAAAATAAGGCAAAAATTTATAACCACAGAGCAGATACTACAGGGCAAAGCACATTTCAGGAAGATTTTCAGTGGTAAAATTCTAGATTACATACTTACTGATTTGTGAATGAATGTAAGAAAATTAATACAGATATTTCTCTTATCAAGCACATAACATTCCTCAATGCACTTTCTAATATTAGCATAATAATTACTTTATTTTAAGAAATATTCATTTGAAATTGTTCTTGTTCAATATATTACCTACTTCTATACTGTAGGATTTTGCAGGCAGGTATTGTGTAAATGCATCTGGCCATTCTCTGCATCCAGGAGAAAGGAGTTTGAAAAGGAATATGGTATCACTGAAATACGCTGTGAAATCTCTCTCTCTGTGGTGGAGAATGAAGAGTTGCTCATTCAGAGTTTTCTACCAGAGGACCCCTCAGCCATCACAGCTGTCATGATATTTCCCATGTGAAATGCCCTGTGAAACTACGCTTTGAGTTTTCCTTCATTATATGTTGCTTTAAGGACCCTTAAGCAAGAACATATCTTGTTTACAGTAACTGGGTAGAAACTGAAAAAATATCTACAATCTTTCTAGGAAGATGCACAATCTCTAAGGAAAGTTATAATGGAAAATAAATGCTGATGCTAGGGAGACATTTACCAGTAGACAAAAACATTTCCTTATGTTTACATATACTCTCACTTATAGTTTTGCAGGTGAAACCAGAATTTATTTATAAATAAAATACATCACTTTTCCCAAAAGCTAAAGCTATTTTGAAAGATACTGGTTTTTTTTAGAAGTGATACTGAAACGACAAGCAACAAGAAGATGATGGTCCCAACCACCAGATACACTTTATACAAGGTGAACGTTCCGTGTTTGTGTTAAATATTTTATACCTTTACAACTGCTATTAAATATAGTGAATGATGAATTTTTATATAGGTTTATGCTTTTGACAAAAATAGGTTTGTTTGTAAGACAAAGACTGGATATTACATTTACAAAGACTATGCTGTTACCAATACTAGAAGCACATGTCCATGTCAGAGTTAGAATCTTTCTTGAAACGTGAAACTGGTGAAAGAACGCATCAAGTGAAATCAAAGATTTGCAGGATCAGAATAATTAAATACAGAGAGAGCACATCAAGTATTTATCACAGCATATTAAAATCATGCATAGAAATGAGCTGCCTGAGAGGACACAAGTTGGCTTGTATCACTGTCGTTTTCATCACAGAAAGACAGGAGAGAATGTTCATAAATGGCTATCAACACACTGAAAAAACCAGCCCCCTGTTTACTCTTTCTTCAAATCTGAACTGACTGGGATAGAGTAGCACAGTGGTCCTGTATCAGTTAGCCCACAGGAGGAATGGAACTGCCAAGTGACAATGCCAGTTACATTTAATCCTATAAAGAACCATATGTTAAAGCTGCAGACAGTAGTGACACCTTTTTCACCAACTGTTGGTCACATTCCAGCATTTAAACCTTTATATGTATATATAGCCATGGTTTCAGTTTTATGATATTAAAATATTTCTAAAATCCTGGAGGAGACTCCTATATTACAAACACAAGAAAATGTATATAGACTGCATAATTTGAAACATTCACATTAATTTTCACAAATTTCCCTCAGCTGGCTCAAGGGTTTACGTGCTTTGCGGTCAGGGTAAAGAGAATCGCTGTCTGTATTTGCAGTTCAACTTGGCACTGAAGTAGCAAATAAACTTTGCTTGTGGCTGCTTTCCAAAGTAAACAGAACTTTTATCTCTACTTGAAACTTTTATTAAAACAATGAATATCCCATCTAGTATTTATAAATTCCTTCTGTCCAGCAATAAAATGGAATATATAGAAGGATAATTTGGATAATTAGCTCAAACTGAAACCCAGGACAGAGAAAATTTGTGCATCGTGCAATGTGTTAAGGTGGAGGGATGATCAGATCTTGTGCTCCTCTGTTCACCCTCTCACTCTACACTCTCTAGAAAAAGAAACTTGACTCAGCTACAGTTCTCCTGGGAAGCCTGCTCTGGCATGGCTCTTTTTCTTCCATTCAAAGTGAACCTCCTTTTAAAAGTCACAGTTTGCTCTGGAATCTGTTTTTGGATTATGAAGCAGAGAAATACTAGCTCATTCTTTTATTTATTCCACAATGTGTGACATGTAATTTTTCTGATGCTATCAAGTATATTTAACACCCTAATAAAGGTACTGGGATCAATGTGTTAAATATTTAACTCTTATATAAAGCTTGGACTCTTTTGCATATAGAAAGGGCATTCACTTAAAGTTGGATCCTTGATATTTGACACTGGTAATATACTGTTCACTCTTTCCAGTCATTCATGGATGGGCTCCAGATATTTCCCTGACACATAAAAAAAAATTTATTTTATTTGAATACTGTTATAGTAGCTGGAAGCACTTTTCAACAAAGGACCTTACTCAGGGTGATATATTTGGTGAACAGGCTTTCCAAACAATTCTTCATGAGCCTGTACTGTACTACTGTGTATTGATAACACACCTGTTAGAGATGTACTCAGGAAGTGTGTTCTACCAACAGAAGTCCTTCAAGCTGAAAAATTGCCTGTCATTAATCGTACATTATTAAAAAAAAACTTTTTTTTATCTACCAATCCACTGAAAACCAGTTTATATATCTCCTGTTACTGCGAGAAAGTAGAGAAGCTGAAATAAATCTTACCATGCTATGAAACAGAAGTAAAAAGCAAACTCCTAGTTTTGTGGACAAACTGGAGAAAGATTTTGGAGAATGCCAGCTATAACTTCTTGGCATCTGTTCCAACAAACAAAACCAGGCAGTTCCAATGCAGGCAGGCATTGATTTGCTTGGGGGAGTAGATTGTCTGAGCAGTACTCAATTTTGTAGCACATGTGCTCCCTTTCACATGGCAGAGGAATTGCAGCAGGTCTGTCCAGCAGCCCTGTCACACTACAGCCACATCATGCCTTGTGAAACCAGAGTATCCAGGAAATTAGAGACGGAAAGATGCACTAGGGCTATTGGTTTGTCTGTGCAGGCTATTACCTTCATTCCTTGTCCAGGTCATTTGGAAGGACAAGAAGTTTTTCAAAATCTCACATTCTTCTCCAGAATGCTCTACTATTTTCATCTGTCACTATCACTTTTCTCCTATTTGTGCAAAAATTAGCATTTTTATTCTAGATATCGTCCACAGTAGCGGAGTCAGCAAAAAGTCTTTAATGAGTACAGGACTTCAATGCTTTTATTACAAAATACCATTTTTCAGTATGGTGCATTCCCAGTTACATCTGTGTTATCATTTCTCTGCTGCTGGAAGTCATCTGAGAAGATCAATATGTTACAGAAGATGAGCAGTAGGCAGAAGGCCAGTCACACTGATCTATGCATTGCTGGCTATGTAGCCATGGCAAAACTCAAGAACCAACTTGAGCTGGTCAGATAACTGGATGTTAGCCTGAGGTGGTATCTGTGCTGCCATGACAGCATTGATAGCTCAAGACTCCGTTATTTATCTTTCAAACATGACCTAATTGCATTTTCTTCCCTTAATGATAACACTGTTTTAAGCAGTCCTTATATATCAAGCTGTTACTCATGTCAGTTGGGTAATATTTGCTCCCTATTCGTGATGATGGAGTGTTTCAAGCTAGAGAAAATTTTCCTCACGTAATGGTTCCTGTGGAGCATTGGCCTTAGTTTTTCTGTCCTATGTGCTAGGAAGAAGGGCAGCCTGCAGAAGCATGTGTTTTGCCTTCTCTGCAGCCTGAGCAGATTCTCCAGGAGGAACTGAGAGCAGAAAGGGACCCAGAGGTGGCAGCAGCATCACTCAATATCCCCAGTGCCTCTCTACCTACTTTATTTCTGATCTCCGTTCAGGACTAGATTTATAAGGATATTCCAGCCCTTTGGGTCTTAACTAAAAATAACTAAAAGATTCAGAGAATAGGACAAAAATAATAGGAGTGACACAACTTCCATTAGAAAACTTTAACATAAAACTGTTTGTGAAGAGAGAGATTCTCTTTCCACTAACACGGACAGAATCACACCTCTCTCAACATTCCGTGATTAACACAATCAGAAGTTACCCTTTAATGTCATGCATGAATATATAGAAACAACAAAAGGCATTGGCTCAGTTCCCCTCTTTTCTGCAGAGTGTACAACTTCTGTTGTCTTTTTTCCTTTTTGTTATGGTACTGCCAATCCTGAATGAAAGAGCTTACGGATATATAAAAAGATCTGGATGGAAATATAATACCTGCAGTTTTGTAATTTGTCATTTCTAAAAACCCAAAACACCACACTTAGCCTTTTTAAATTGAAATCTTCAGTTATGCCCCAACCACAAAAACATGCCTATGCTATCATGTGGATCTCAGCAATTGCAGCTTGTTTCTATGATCTTAACTGTACAAAATCTCCAAACAGTTATTTTGGACAAAAGATACTTCTGTGTTGTTATTAAACCTTTTAAGATCACTTTCTATGAATTCTATTATTTCAAATAAAGAGGTTGGTATTTCAGAGGGGGTTAAAAAGTAGGTATTTAAAGAACTTGACAGCACCTGATTGGCTTTGTTTTGAAGAATGCACCAGTAGGCCACAGTCTTAAATTAATGTAAGTATTTAAGTAAGGTCTGGCCAGCCTGCGGCCATTTATGACTTGCCCATTTAGATATTTCCTCTCTAAGCTCTTCTAGAGGTGAATCCTCAATGCTATGAAGTATATCAAGCTTCACTGTCTCTGGATTCATCTTGGATGCATTAGGGTTTGTCATGCTTTTGCCAGCTAAGATTAGACACCCCTGTTATTAGGCATTTTTTTGATGGCATATGTTATGCTTCTTTGTTGCTTACTGTTATTCCTTATACAGCGCTGAGTTCCTGCTGTAATCTGGGTCATCAGGAGGACAGTTGTTAATGCACCTACTTATATATACACTCTACATTGATTTAACGAAACAGTGGTACACTTTTTTTGCAAAATCTTCATTTAAAATTACATGTGCTTCAAAACATGGCAGGATATAGGAAAATTGGAAATAAGCCTTAGGAAAGTAGTTTATCAGGATGCTTGGGTACCTACGTAGCAGTAGACATTAATGGTTTGAGAAAAAAAATACTTTATTTGAGGAAAAATTTTTAAAAACCAGAAATTTTTCTTATATTCATGCAATCATGTTTTGCTAGGTCAAGATTTCAGGGAAAGACAGAATGCAAATTAAAATCAGTATCGTTCTAACTTTAGATTAGTGTGGCATGGAATCAAAAGCAGAACATAGCAGCATCAGAAAAGATACCCAGTGTCTCTTCCAACAAAAATTACCTCTGCTAATACTTATGACATTAACTTTTCTTTCTTATGAAATTTGTACTACTCATTCATTTTTCCCTCAGGGAATCTATTGTCTTGGTGATGACAGACTGTTTAAAGAGAGATTTCACCTCAATAAGCAAACAAAATCGGCATTTAGTAAGCATAACACAAGAAAGTAGGGAAGACATTGTTTTCTTGGTCTTGGCAATGAACTTTTTAGCAGAAAAATGCATACGTTTTTCTTTGACCAAGGTGCTTGTATTATTATTGCTTACTCTAACAAGTGCCTGAATAAACATGAACATCAATGAACAAAGCTAGGATAAATATCTAGCTATGCTTTTTCAATGCAGAGTAATATCAGTTCATTTGTTAAGCTGTATTATTTTTTCACAGTTTAACTATACGCAGCTGTTCACGTTTCATCCTAATCATTTTATAACTTTCGTTATCATAAACCAACTTTGATGTATTTATTCAGGTTAGAGTATTCCATAATGCTTTCTTATCAAACAATCTCTTCTGCAAACAACAGGCCTGAATTTTGCTTCAGTATTGTAAACAAATTCAGCTCAATGTTACATTTAAATAGTATAAAATTCCATATATAAATAGTGTGCAGTAATACATGACGGGAAAGGTTTTGGAATAACAATGTATTCCTTCACATAACACTTTAGTAAAGATTAATACCATTTTTGTTTAAAGGTTTTCAATGTACTGTCTTATGTTTGAAGTTGATTCCCGCCAAAATGAAATCAGTATCTGTTCTGTACTTTGGTGCATAGAAGATCATAGAGGCAGGATTCCACCCACCCTTGCAATTCCCATCTCATTAAAGACTGGCTACTGGAAACTCTAGTCTCCTGATTACCAGCGAAATCATTCAGATCACAGAATGTGTTCTGGCTCAATCTCTTTTCTTCAGATGAAAAGAAGCAACAAAGATCTGTACAAAACTATGGTGCCCTTTTTTGTGACTATTCTTTCTAATTCCAGCTGAATTATGGAACCAAGTCTAGAAGCACAGTGTTCACACATGTAAGTGAAATAAAGGAAGAAGATTTATGAAACTGATTGAGTGACCATAAATGTATTTAACTTCCGGTATCAGAAAGCTCATCAAATAGAGATGCATTCTGTTGGTATCTCTGATTCCATAAGTTTCTGAGTTATGAATAATTATATCTGATTTCGGGGGGAAATCACGTGTGTAAATAATATGAACTGTGTTGATAAATAACTGAAAATAATGAATTTAAATGCAAATAGGAGACAGTTGTTCAGAAATTTTGGTAGTTCTGACTCAGCTGGTTTTGGCTGAGACTTTTCTTGGCCCTGTTCTTTCAGCAATAAATTCCCATTAAAAATCCGGGGCATTTCAAAAGTGCAAGGATGTCAGATTTGATAGTGTTGGTCTTGTATTCAGTTGTCAGCCACGTTTGAGACAGAGATATAAATGCAACGGTAGTCCCGTGGTAATGCAGCCCAGTAATGACCTATCCAGTCAGTCAAGAACGGTTTGAGATCACTGTATGATAAAGTAAGCACAGCAGATTAATTAGATCAGATCCTCAAATGCATTTTGCCTTTTAAGGAATGCCTGTCTTCCTCATTAAACAATGCCAGGAGAAGCTATTTCAGATGGTAGTGTGGTTAGCATGTACTTTCTCAATGTAGAAGCTGTTCTGTCTTTGCTGTCATGAGGATATATGGGTTTAATTTTGTCACTCTACTCAAGACCAAGAGCAGATAGGATATGTTGTTTCTTTTAATGGAAGCAGAACAAGGTCTCTATGGGAAAAGCGAGCCTTATAGTTGCATCTTTAAAAAAAAAAGAATTAAAATCTAAATAAATGGCAGAACAGAAAATTTTAGATAAATTCCTCTTAGCCTTTGACACTCAGTCTGCATTTCCCTCATCTTCCAAGACAGATTTAATCAATAGTCCTCTTTGCTGCATACTGGTAAATGTCTGCATAACTTACAAGCCACAGGCATCCAGGACAGAGTGAACGAACAAGCAGAACCTGGTCAAGACAGAAAATAGCAAGTGTTTATGAAAGGAACGATGAAGGTTTTCATGCGGCACAGTTTATCCAACTGTGAAAATATTAGTTGAGATATTACTGAGCGGGTGCTCAGAGCTCTTTTGGCTACTGACCAGGATAAATGGTCTTAGGAGAGGAGCTGACTGCAGATTAGTTACATATAGAGAAGACACAAAGAAACAAAAGAAACATGACTTAAGAGAGAGCAGCATGTGGGTTGAGAGACTAATCCGCATTTCCTGAGTTATTTTTCCCTTTGCCCTGCTCCTCAGTGACCTCTACTCTCCTTCCCACCTTCTCAGCTAATCCCACCTTGCATTGTCCTATGGTTTATACCATCTATAGTTGCAAATGTTATCACATCCCTTTCTTCAGGATGCTCTTTGGTTTGAGAGACAGCAGTATAATTGCTAAAAAAAAAATTTATCACAACACAAGGAGGTCACAATGTTCAACTATATTCACCACATCTTTTCAATGAAAATATTCTCTTAAAATCCCAGACAAAACCCCTCAAATATAGCTTTTCTCCTTCATATGATATCTCTCTCAACCACAGTTCCACAACTTTTTCCACACTCTAAACGTAATTCTCACATTTGATTCAATTGTGTGCAAATTTGCAGCTCAGATGGTCTTTCTGTACTCATCAGTACTTCAGACTCTCCACCGAACGCTCCTCTGAGACCTTGTCAGTCATCCCATTGCAATTCTGCATTGCCCTCAAAGAACAACTTGAATAAGTTTTACTTCAGACAAAGTGAGAATGAGTTTGTTTAGCTACCCTGACATTCCTTTGTACATTAGCTTTTCACCCTGTTTGGGTCTGGCTGAACACCTTTATACAAACATAGTATTTTGCCACAATCTAGTAAGTAATTGAATATTTAAAAATACCTTAACAAAATTATGTCCTAAAACCAAAAGAAAGCTGACATATCCTGAAATTCGTATGGAATTGGATGCTCTTGTTTGCTTTTTGATTTTACAAGCAAACAGCTCAGGTACCATTCAAGGTACACATGAAACATACGTTACAATGTTCCTTTGCTGCTGATAATTTCAGAAGCAAGCTGGAGATTATCAATCACTGTGTCAAGTCCATCCAGCATCTCTAAAATATTAACTGCTGAAGTAATGTGGCACAGAAACCACTGAAATATAAACCTACCACAAAGACAGTTAAAGTTTTGCAGCATTAAAGACATACTCTACTCAGCTCTTTTCATATCGCAAAAAGTATAACTGCAAGAAATCTTCCTTGCAGAACTCACCCCTGAGCGCAACGAAGCATTATCAGCTACATATAGAATGAGGTTTTGCCTGGCCTTATCCCCAAATGTGAAAGATTGCTTAGCCTCAAAGGGTAGCCTGGTGTAGTGTTTCTTTCCCCTTAAGATATTCTTAATAGTTTTCCTAATTGGGATTTCCTATTTAGTTTTCCTGATATATAACCTAAATATTTCTTGTTCTAAATTAGAGAGGTGTTCTTATGATTTTATAGTCAAAGGATACAGCGAATCAGCTCTCTAATAGACTTTTATATGTTGGAAGGTCTCACAATGTAACATAACATATGATGACCTTTTTCACAAAGCTTTAGTAACTTTGACTTTGCCAGCACATGATCACATTTTCAACTGTGCCAGCTGCAATATGTTCTTCCTCAGCAGCTTCTAATGTTGTCCTATGGAAAGTCTGATTTATGTTTTTTGTACACAGATAAGCTCAATTTCTTATTGCTAATAGTTGTATGTACATTAATGACGCACTGATATCTCCATCAGTACGACATATTGTCTCCTTGCTATCCTGTCTTTTAAATATTTCTATAAAGTAATTAGCAAAGTGTTTGACAACCTGCTCCATACACTTCCACTTACATACCCACGTCATCACACACAATTCCATCAGTTACACTCCAGCCTATGCACAGACTTCTGCTTTGTAAAATAAACCTATTCTCTTCAAATGTACTGTGTCTATTCCTTTCTGCTATTAAATTCTCAAAACAGTATGATTGCAAGGCACTTTGACTTGACCAAGGATTGTCTATCATTCATTCTTGCTTTATTTGAATATTATTTTAATTTGTAGAAACCAGTAAGGAACTCTGTCATTTTATTAGCAGCAGCACCGATTAGTGTTGCTCTAGGATATTTTTTAATGTAGTTCTATATCTCATAGTTCATCGTGCTTACAACATGTTTTTGTAGATGGTTGCTTTGCTATACACATGCTGTGCTTCACATCACTATTTTTATGTGTTGGTTTTATTACAAACAAATCTGTTCTCTGCTGAGCATTTATCACTTGTTTTTATGATCAGTTCATATTTCTTAAGTAGATGCTCTTTTAACTCTTCAATTGCAAAATGCTATTTTAAGATACCCTTTAAAATTCACATTCCTGTGTTGTCACAGTAAGGATGACTGAATACAAATGGAACTGTAATTCCCTGTCAGAAGGACAAGTATAAAGGAAAAGATTTCAGTAGGACCATCACTAATAAAATTCCACTTTCATTCCCTTATTAGCCCATCCACTAACTCTTCAAATATTCTATGACTCTATGATTTGTTTTACTTTGCAGCTCTATACCATAATAGTTAACGTTCTTCTCTGTGAAGTATTTTTAGTAGTCTACCTTTTTCACATCATAATTTTGTGTGGCTTTCCCAAGTGACAGAAAAATTGCAACTCCCTATTCTCTTTCTTTGCCAGGTTTCTGTTTAGATAGAATTCTTTGATTACTTCATTTTTTTCCAAACACTACATTTTTAATTTTCTAAAGATACTATAATAAATATATGAATTAGTAGAAGACTGGTATGAGATAATCTTTCAGCTAGCCTAATTGCATATGTGCCAAAGGTATACAAAGTTATAATTCCAGCCTGGATAAAGGCCATATATCTTGGTCTTAATGACAGCTACAACTGAGTTTTAGGTATAACTGTGTCAAATTCCTCTTTCGTAATTGCGTATTCTTATTTATACGTTTGAAGACTTTGTTGAGGTTTTTTTACAAAACTGTGTGTATACTTGGCATTATTTGGAAAGCACATTCGAGAGTCCCACAGGACCTCAAATTCCTCCAAGCTTGTTTTCTAGCATTAAGTCTCTCTTGCCAAATACAAGTATAGAGTTGTATTTCTACTTAGTAAAGCATTTTAGGCATTAAATTATTGGTTACTAAATATTAAACTTGAAAAAGGAAGTGGTCCTTTACATTTAGCTAATGTTAGTCAGTGAAAATTTTAGATTTGAAAGGTGTAGTTCTATATTTATTCTATGTTGAATCCTCTAAACCACAAACAAATGGTTTTCTAGTCTCCTGCTTCTAGAAAATCAAATAGAAGCTTGCAATTACTTGAACTGCACACCATCTGCTACAACATGTATCTGCATACCACCTTCAGCAGGAGTCCGAGGAGCTAGAGGAATGGGTATGTCTGTGAAGTAGATTAGCATTCTTGAGGCTTAACTTCTTTCAAAATAACTCTTCTTTTTAAAAATATTGTTCACAGTGGTATAAAAACAAATTGAGAAGCATTCATGATGAGCTCCTACTCTAATAAAGGGAATCTTTCCATTAATTTGTTTGACTTAAAGCAGGTTTTTAGGAAAAAAAAACAACCAACATTTCTCAGTTTCCCACAGATTTTGAATTTTTATATAGTTGTAACAATTTACTTCTCTTTAATTAAATGTCCATGGAAAGTTGTTTAAACAGGTTCATCAGTAATATAAGTCAAACCGTATAAAATTTAGAACAACCACTGGCATCTGTTAGCAGCTATTTCCTTAGCTTGGAAAGTTCAGAAAAGTAAAAGCAGCATAGAAACTAGTTCTGTGAAAAAGTATTGAACATTTATTTGAGTAAGTCTGAGGAAGCATTCTTGATGGCACAAAATGGTTGCAAAATACTCCTTCATCCCTTGAAAGGTGGTTGTATGCATGTTTTCTGCTGGACACTACTGAAAACCTTTCTTTGTATCTCCTGTTTAATCAGCTTCCAGTATGAAAACTGGAATGGGAATGAGCAACTTGCTCTCTATGAGGAATTTTTTTCATCACAAAAATATTTTTACCCAAAAGTAAAATGTTACAGCACCTTTTGGCAGACTCTTTAGATAAAGTACAAGAATTTGATAATATTGCTAGAAACACTGTAGGCCAATGTGTTTTTTTTAAATAAATACAAAATCCTGACATTGTCAAAGTGATTAAACTTTAATTACTTCAGACTGGCATATGATTTTCATATGTATTTATATTCAGGTTTACCTGGTGAAATCAAAAATAAAAAGTAAAATCAAATATAAAAGTAAATAAAAAAGTAAAATAAAGCCTTAGAAAAAGAACAAATTTCAAAGAAAGATTAATGAAAGCTATTTTTTCAGAACACACAACTATTAACATTCATAAAAGGATTAGTAGAATGTATTTATATGACCTACCACATACTGGATTTTCTTAAGTAATCGTTATGTTGAGTGCTCAAGTTTATTTCCTGAAGTATTTATTTTATTCTAATAAGCTCCTTCATTGTCAATTAGTTTATGAGCATATTCCATACAGACTCCATCACAAGGGTTGATGCAATTTGCATTTTCTCTTTAACTGAATTTTTGAGAGCTCACATATTAGCAATAATGTTCAAAAGTTAGAAACAAAGAATGTTGATCACCTGAGAAATTCCAGCATTTCAACACCTAAATTGCTTCATCTCAATATAGATGATAGAAAAAAATAGTTTCAAAATGGCATTTCTGGAAAAATCAGCTTCGAAATATTAGTCTTTTCATGTTATTTTTGTGATATTTCTAGAACTGAATGGCTGTTTTTTCAGCTTGCAAGAGTAACCTGAAATGTTTTGGGTTTATTAAACTCATTTTTGAACTAATAAATTAATAGTACACCATTATATCTGCAGTAGTACTGTGGCTCCAATCTTGCAAATCTTATATATATTATGGGAATTATAGGCCACCACAGAGTCCTGTTTAAGATCATAAAGACTAAAAGCAATGTAATGAGAGCACAACGGTTATGTAGTTTATTAGAGTGTTCTGAAAAAACAGTTTAATTCAGATAAGAAATAATAAGTTCTGATCTGGGTCAAGCAAATTTTAAAGAGTTGCATTCATTTTGAGTTTCCTCATCTGAAAAAAAAAAACCCACCTTAAAAAAAATGAACACCAATTAAACAGTCTAGTTTGTGGAAACTGCATTGTCAATTGAGAATATATTGCCACATGAAATTTCCAACCATTTCTAGTTTAAACATTGTATAAAATGCTGCCTCTGCCAATTAGACATGCATCAGTCCTTCAGCACAAAGCCATTTTACCATGTGATGTTCTAATGCAAAAGGCACGACATTCATGAAAAGAGCACTGGGTTTGCCAGAGTGAATATTTAGTTATTCTTTAGGTTGTCATTTGTGGGTTTATGAAAGAACAAATGTTAAAAAAGAGAGAAAGGCGTTCTCTTGCAAGTAGAAAGGAATACAGATGATTACAATACAAAGTACGACATAATCATATATTTACTGCACAAAACCAGCCACAGAAATATATAACAGAAATATATACATCCATTTTGAGAGTTACAGCAGATGTTCACCTGTTTGAAGTGAAGGCCAACAGCTTTCCTCACCCCCTTTAAGCCCTGCCTAAGAAAAAACAAAAAAGAAAAAAAAAACAACCAAACAAAACCCACAAAACAAACAAAACCAAACAACAAAATTAAAACAGACACACAGACGTTTTTCCTGTGTATGAATCTTGGTTCCCTTGCTACTAAACTCAAGGCTTTTGAGTTATAGCATGACCTAAAAGAGCTGAGAACATTCATGAGATGCAGGTAACTGCTTTATAACTTATTTGAACCACTGCATTGCAAGACTTTTGAAAATTGCTACGCTGCAGTAAAAGCCACCCCACCCCACCTTCTTTTTAAAAGTCACCTGCAAAGCAGAAAAGGTAAAAAAAGTTGTCCCTTTTACTGCCAATGATCAGATTATTTGTCCACAAAATTCCAACCAGGTTCCTCTTCAGCCTGACAGGATTCAAATGTGATTATTATGATTCTGAAAAAACTATTCATAATCACACAAGAAATTGCAGAGATATTTAAAGTTAGGCATATGTGAGTACCTTAGAGACTTTATTGTACTCTGGCTCACATTAAATAATTCCTTTACCTTTTAACTCTGTCTAGAAGAATATTCCTTAGCTAATCTTTCTCCCACATCAGTATTCTCTCAGTATCAGCTCCATGATTAAGTATTTATTACTAATTAAATAATGGCTTTGGGGCAGACTGTGGAGCAGTGATCACAGAAAAAAACTCTTAACTTTACCTATACTCTGGAAAAATATTCTATGCTGTACCTTAAGATACAGTTCTCCAGGGGTGCACCATGGCTTGTTTCCCCAGCAGTAGGCAATATCCCCTATTTCCAGTCTGTAGCTACCAAACTACACTACACTGCTTGTCCCCTCTATTACCTCTGAAAGGAAGCCAGGTCAGGCTCAGGGCATACTGCATGCCCAGGTCTATAGATGTGAACAAAGATTCATCCATCTGAATCACAGGGTTCCACCCAAGGAAGTTAAAACCTTACTCTAGAATGACTTCAGAATTCTTTTATTCTTAGCATTTCCTTTTCCACATTTAATGGTGGTATGGAGCATGGTATGAACAGCAAACAAAGGTTCCCTGACCAAAAAGCTCTGAAAATGGTTGCTTTGAAAAATCTAATTATTCACAAAAGGAAGAGATGACTTCTGCAGCAATCTAAGTGCTCTTCTACGTGACCGAAGAGTACATTTTTTGTTTCTGATTCAGAAAAACGTCTATTCACTAAGAGTAGATTAAAATGTGAAAGAAACATTGATTTGAACTGAGGAAAAAAAAATTTCCCCTTTTTTTCCAAAATGAGACATTAAGTCATACGAGTCTCTTTTTTTAATGAAATCTTAATGATATGTGATCTCAATAAGCAAGCATCTTTTTAAAAAAATAAAAATATTAAAAGCTCATGAACAGTTCAGCACATATATTGTGCTATAGTGAAGGAGTCTGAATCAATACCTCTCACTGCAGTATTGAGAGCTAAAATAGTGAAATATTTCACACGTTTACTCAGCTGTGAATAAAGCATTTCTTAATCTCACAGTTAATGGAAAGGCTAGAGGAACAGGGGAAAGAGGATGAATATTCAATTCTGAATTACTGTTAGGCAGGAATGACACTTTTTTCAAATGATTCAATATTTTTTAAGCTCTATTCTGAATGGATATAGAATTTGAATTAGTCTGAAGGAAAAAAAATCCACACAATAAAAGAGTAGATTTATTTCCCCTGGTTATATTTCATAGTTATCACGACAATTTTCAACACACCTACCAAAGTTGGGCTACATGACAGCTTCAGGAGAAAAATCTCTGCCTAACCCTCCAGAAGATAAATATCAGCAGCTTTTAAGTATTAGGTCTAGTTATTCCAGGGTTACTGTGTGATAAAATAATAATGAAAGAGCCTACCAGTGTTTCATTTCCTACCACTCTTTCACCAAGTCAATCTCTTCCTGATAAGAATGAAGTCCTTCTGAAATTAGCAAGAGTACTTCAGAAATGAAGGACAATTCAACACACAGTAAGGGTGGCAAAACTGGACCTGTTCAAAACATCTAGATGCATATTGTGTGCATACCATGGAAAACATGTATCAGTAATTTCCTTTATTCATCAGTTGTCCAAGCAAACTGCAGGAGTTTGTTCTGTGAAAGTGCAACCTTCAAGGGTCTCACAAATCTTCCTTATCATGTATAGGATACCGCTGCCTTTTGTGGGAGAACCTTCACTGTTAAAGGTCACTTGTGTGAGTAAAAGTGAGAAAACACTTTATTTATCCTTTTATTTTTCAAGACCAGACTTTACATGAAGTCATGAACAAGAAGGACCCCACAGGGTTTGTCACTGTTCAAACACAGAACAAAAAGTTGGTCCTATGTCACAGTTTACAGCCCTAGCTTCCCACCACAAACAAAACAAGGAGACCTGCAAACATGTGAAAAAAAAACGTACATGAAACTGTAAAGGAAGCAAAATGAAAACAAAGAATAGGCCAATCTGGTTTAAGCATGAGTGCAAACTTAGAGGAATTTTGATTGCTCTCTCAATAGGCAAAGTGCTTTTCATGCACTGGTCTCATTCCTTAGTTAAGTCAGTAACTCACCAGTACAATTTCCCACAACATGCAGGCAACATGCAGCAACTAAGAGAAAGCCTGTTCTTCCCTGCTCCTACCACTCTCACCCTAGTGCTCAGGTATGCTGAAGCAGGTGGCTCTGATGCCTATTCAAACTGAAGGCTGGCTATACAAGGGAGGAAAACAGCGATCCGCATCACATAGTCGACAATCCCCTCTAAATTTGCAGAGACAAAACACTTATTCTCCAAAAGCCATAGATTCCTGTTAAAAAGTGTGATGAATTGGATAATTTTAGGGGTTTATTTGAGAGGGCTGGAAATAAAAGGTAAGGACAGTATTCCTGCCTTGCAACTACCGCCGTTGACTTGCTGTTGCCAAGAACGTTGGTAAGGCCTCAGTTTCTTTTTAAAAAGGAAAAAAAAAAAAAAAGGAGGATCCACAGAACTACAGGCCAGTCAGTCTCACTTCTGTGCCTAGCAAGATCATGGAGCAAATCTTCCTGGAAACCACGCTAAGCCACATGGAAAAAACAAAGCGATTGGTGACAGCCAACATGGCCTTACTAAGGGAAAATCATGCCTGACTAATTTGATGGCCTTTTACGATGGGGTTACAGCATTGGTGGATAAGGGAAGAGCAACTCACATCATCTATTTGGACTTGTCCAAAGCATCTGACGCTGTCCCACATGACATCCTTGTCTCTAAATTGGAGAAACATAGATTTGATGGATGGACCACTCAATGGATAAGGAATTGGCTGGATGATCACACTCAAAGAGTTGCAGTCAACGGCAGGTCCAAGTAGAGACCAGGAAGGAGTGGCATACCTCAGGGGTTGGTGTTGGGTCTGGCACTGTTTACCATCCTTGTCATCCTTATTGGTGGATAAGGGAAGAGCAACTCACATCATCTATTTGGACTTGTCCAAAGCATCTGACGCTGTCCCACATGACATCCTTGTCTCTAAATTGGAGAAACATAGATTTGATGGATGGACCACTCAATGGATAAGGAATTGGCTGGATGATCACACTCAAAGAGTTGCAGTCAACGGCAGGTCCAAGTAGAGACCAGGAAGGAGTGGCATACCTCAGGGGTTGGTGTTGGGTCTGGCACTGTTTACCATCCTTGTCAGTGACATGGACAGTGAAATTGAGTGCACCCTCAGCAAGTTTGCTGACGACACCAAGCGTGTGGTGTGGTCAACACACTGGAGGGAAGGGATGCCATCAGGAGGCACCTTGACAAGCTTGAGAGGTGGGCACGTGTGGTGAGCCTCATGAAGCTCAACAAGGTCAAGTGCAAGGTCCTGCACATGGGTCGGGGCAATCCCAAGCACAAGGACAGGCCGGGCAGAAAATGTATTGAGAGCAGCCCTGAAGAAAAGGACTTGAGGGTGTTGGTGATGAGAAGCTCTACATGAGCCAGCAACAAGCGCTTGCAGCCCAGAAAGCCAATCGTATCCTGGGCTGCATCAAAAGAACATGTGGCCCGAAGGATGAAGGAGGTGCTTCTGCCCCTCTACTCTGCTCTTGTGAGACCCCACCTGGAATACTACATTCAGCTCTGGAGTCCCCAACACAAGAAGTACATGAAGCTGCTGGAGTGAGTCCAAAGGAGGGCCATGAAGATGATCCAAGGGCTGGAGTACCTCTTCTATGAAGACAGGCTGAGAGAGTTGGGGTTGTTCAGACTGGAGAAGAGAAGACTCCAGGGTGATCTTATAGCAGTCTTCCAGTACTTAAAGGGGGCCTACAAGAAAGCTGGAGAGGGGACTTTTTACAAGAGTGTAGTGATAGGACAAGGAGCAATGGCTTTAAATTGAAAGAGGATAGACTTAAATTAGATCTAAGGAAGAAATTTTCTACAATCAGGGTGGTGAAACACTGAAACAGGTTGCTCAGAGAAGTTGTAGATGTCCCATAAGCTGGAAGTATTCGAGGCCAGGTTGGACAGGCTTTGAGCAACCTGATTTAGTGGAAGGTGTCCCTGTCCATGGCAGGAGGGCTGGAACCAGATGATCTTCAAGGTCCCTTCCAACCCAAACCATTCTATGACTCCATGATTCTCAGACATTTGTGTCTATATAGGCATACAAGGAAAACAATTTCTTTATGTTCGTTTCTACTATTCCTGTTTGTCTTGATAGCTTTATTTCATTATTTTAAAGGCAGTGTGTACTCATAAGGAGTGCATTATCACAAGTTTTTCCCACGTCTGCATTTATCTACTGATTTTCCCATAAGAGGAGACACAAATAACTCTGGAAATGGATTGGACTGAGTTCATGTCCTAATCACGATATATATACATACTGAAGATTTTTTTAAAAAATGCCTTCGCTGTTGCCAGTATCTACACAATCAAGAAATAGGTTTTCAGACATGAAATTACAATGTTTAACTGAAGGAGGAAAAAAAAAAGTTTTTTCATCTTTCTATTGTCCTTTTAATGTACTCAAATCGAACAGCTTTGAGGGAGAAAAAAAGAGAAAAATACTCTCAATGTAATTGATGTTCTGGGCCAGCCAGTCACAATATGCTGTGTAAGTACAGTTCCAGTCATCTTTAGTCCACCAAAAAAACCCCTTCAATTTCTGTAACTAAATACTACTGTTCAATTTGTTCTTGGATACATAAATGGTGTCTTCATTACTAAAAATTCATTGAGAGCTACCAATTGCACCACCTGAAAATTCCCTACTTTACAATTCAAGATGAGAAAATTACATTAAGAGCAATAAATTCTTTCAGAAAAAAATAGAATTTTTGGAGATGTTCTGGGAATAATGATGGAATCTTCTTATCAAATATAGATACATGTTTGCATTCACACTCAGCTAGGTTCAGCTAGCTTGCAACAATGAATTATTTTAAAGGTCGAGGTGCAAGCAGTTTCCATCTACAGAAATGAATAACGATTGAACAATGTTTTTGGATGTTGCCAGTATTAAACAGCTCCAGATTTTGGCTCACATATCTTTGCCTTAATGTCTAAGATGAAAAGTAAATTCAGCTTGAAAGGTGTATGAAATACTAGTGCTAGCAAATAATGTCAGTAGACTCAGTATATCCATCAACAGCATATATTGGTCCTCAAAATCAGATAATGTATATTTTGTCCTTTAGGCCTCCTACTATCCATTTCTAAGCAAAAGACTGTATTTCTCTGCCTAGGAACGTTTTTTTCTTCTTTGTTTTAAAATCTATTTCTTGTTCACTCACTTCACAAAAGATTATTATCAAGTATTTATTCTGATAGTAATGACCATGTCGTTCCTTCAGTAATACTGGGAGGATTTTAAGCAACTGAGTGGCTCAAGGAAATGGTAAGGATCTTGTCACCATGTATTTGCAGGTGAAGGAGACAACACACAGGCATGAATATAATGAAAAAAAATAACATTCGTCATTCAGTTGCGCTCTACCTTTTATACACATTTGTCTGGGTTATAACTATCAACCGTTTTATGAATGCAAAGTTTACTCTTCAAGACGGACTGAGGGGAATTTGGAGGTAAAAAGTATGTTTCAGGTAAAATCAAGATCATGTGCAGTGAGGTTTCATTTGAAAGTTCTAGTATTAGGAAAAGCAAATGAGATTTTTTGTTGGGTTTTGTTTGTTTGTTTTTTAAGTAATTTTACATGTTTATTTGGCTCTAAGCCTTAAAATTTTTGGTCGATATTAGTTAGCTTTTGGAGGGTGCTTAGATGGAACCTGCCTTGTTTTAGCTCCTTGCAAGATTCCAGTCTGTAGGAGTTTTGCACTGATCAGTGCTGCCTGACCACAACACAGTCTTTTGTTTCATATTTCTTAATTGCGATACACTATAATTAAATGAGAATGAATTTCACAGAGAAAAAAAAACCCACAAAAAAACCCCAAATAAAGTGTTTATGATAATGAAAGTTCTAGAATAAGGGAAAAAATGACAGACATACTTTCTTACTGACAAATAGGTTGTACAATAAGTATAGTTTTGCTTAGTGAGGAAAATACACTTGTAAGCTGTTAGGTCCAACAGCAAAACAAATGTGTCTGGGTCTCTCTCACGACACTTTGGAGACTGGAAAGAATACTCCTGGTCATACACAGCAGTCATTCCATGGAATGACATTTTCTGCTAAAGCAATCACTAACACATAAAACATTGCTTTTGGACATAAGAAACATCCTGCAGCAGGTAAATTAGAAAAAATTTTTACAGATCAGAAATATTTGTCAGTGTGCTACATATCTATGTAGATTTATTTTATTTCCCACCAGGATCCACATAAGCCATATGAAGGTAAAATATTGTTACAGAATTCAGCGCAAGAATTCCACAGCCGAGTCTCTCTCTCTGTGCATTAACTATCAAAAATGCTGACTACTACTTATTTCATTTGCATCTGGAGTATTGCCGTTATCAAGAATCTCTCAATTTACTAAAATTAAGTATTAGCTTTTAGAACACGTAAAATTACGCCATTACAATATTTATGAATTATTTACCTAGTTAATAGGAATTAATCTAACAGAAAAATGTGACTTACGAAGATTACAACACTTAACAATATATCAGTTTCATCAGGAAGTTACAAACACTATGTTGTACCTTATAGCTGGAATTTTTTACAGAGGCAGAATGATCTTCAATAGAATCTGAGTGACACTCTACTAACACGTATATCCCTCAGACTTTACACTAATCAAAGCATAGGAATGTCAAGAAAAGTGTCTCAAACCAGTTAAAATTTCAGTATAATTTATATTTATTTTAGTCTTGACACTGTGTAATTTTGGGCTAGCAATATTATTGCCTTCTGTGAGTAAACTGTAAGGTGTCAACCTCCAGTGAGGCATAGTTGTTTGAACAAAAGCCAATGGGAAATCTGTTTCACACCCTGCTTTCACTTGAGATGAAATCCTGCCCTCTTCGGAAGTTAAGGGGAGCTTCACTCTTTACTTTAGTAGCAAGGATTAATCTCTGTTAATAAAGAAAACTTCTTTATTGAGCTCCTTTTATTTTGTATCCTGTTTGGCTAATACCTTTTTTAAAAGTAATAAGATCCGTTCAGTCACAGTCCTTAGTTTTGCAAAAGCTCAGGGGGTCCAATTAGAAGTAGAGAGAAATTTAAACAGCTGTATTTTGCCACTTAACCAGGGAAAACTATTTTGTACCAGACATATTAAAAAAAAGCACATTTAATTATTACAATGAATCTGCCAGCATGAAGGAAGTCAAAGTAGCATGCTTAAAAAGTAAAATTCTCTAAAACAGTACTGTTCAGTTTCACGGGCTTTTAAACTCCTATCTGAACTATTCACATTAGCTAACTGAACCATATAATAATTTATCATGATTTTCCCTTTCTTAGCAGGGAAAAAACACGATATTTATTTATACTTGTTCCACTCATTACCTGTGAGATTACTGCAATTGTGCAATCCAACAGAATTTCACTATTTAATGACTGACATCAAACAGCAAAAAGCATTTAACGATTCTTTCTGCTAGAGTCCTTCTAATTTACAAAAGGAACCAAGTTCAGTGCTGTTATTTAGTTACATCCTAAAATCTTTCTTGGACTCTCTACAATCACTTATTCTCATAGACTGGATGATGTCTCTAGCATGACTAGTCCAGACTCTGGATGCACGCTCTCCTGACTTTATAACAAACACTGATCATCTGCCAACTCAACTTGCTAGGGGTTCGTCTACACTGTAATTGGAATGGAAAAAAGCTAGGATCTCGGAGTGGAGAGTTTGCTACAGAAAACCAAACAGACCTCAGAAGTCAATAAAGACACTTAAAACACACCACAAGCTTTTAGGGGGAAAACTCAGCTGAGATGGAGTTTAGAATACCAGAAGTTAAAAATGAATCAAATATCTTGTTATCTCTTGTCAAGTGGCTCTACTTGTAACATGCTTGTACCTGAAAGATTGCTGTCCTCCCAGGATTAAAAAAGACAAGGCAACCAATGTTTGTATTTACATTAAACAGGAAAAAAATACAATGAACCACTTTGATGGACAGGAGAGAAAGACCAGAGACTGTGATGAGCAGAAGGACTAAGTGATGTAAGGTTTTGGAGATGATCACTAGCGTAGTTCACCTCTCTCAGATCATCCTGGTACTAGTGCTCTTTACTTCTAACCAGGTCAGTTTTGTGAAGTCAATTATCCAATGTGTGGAAATAATTGTGTGCAAAGTATCTTTCTGGCAGTTCACTTTTCCTCTCAATGATCCCTCCAGAGTTTTTGAACTCCATCACTCACCTCTTATCTACTTTTATTAGTTTCTTTCTCTCTGCTGTAAAAGCTTCTTCCACCATTTTGCCATAGTACCATTCAACAACGGTTATGGTGGTTCCTCCAGTATGTGACAATTTACATGAAATATTTCATGTTCATTAATTTGTGGTTGTGGGTTTTTTTTTTTATGAGAAAACTGGGGACTAGTGTGGGATGTTTGTTTACTGCCAAGAGGAGAATCTGACTCCTGGAGTAAATTTCATGAGAAAAATAGTGGCCAGCTCAGGCTCAGACATTTGATGAAAACAGATAACTTCTCAGGTAGAAAAATTTTGAAATCCTTCTATCACTTCCCTTATGAAACTTTAATTCAGACAAGTAAAAATATGTCAAAGCATGAGAGATGGAAATAAGCAGTGCTAAGTACAGCAGCCAAGTGTGTAATTTCAGTATAGGACTGTTGAACTGTTACTTTTGCACTTCTTTCAGCAGTCTGATCTGGGCAAAGCATAACAGCCAAGTGTGCAGTGTTGGGACAAAGCAGAAATAATGAAGTGTTATAGCCCAATAGGGAATGTAGGTTAAGGATTTAAACAGACAAAAAAGCAAAATGAGAAGGAGTGATGCAGAATAGTCTGTCTGCCAGAAAAGGAGTAGTCAAGAGGGAAAGGCACCTGCGGTAGTCATGTCAGAAGAGGCTAGCCAGGCCTCCAGTCAGGATGGTGGCCAATTGTTTATTAGTATTTTGAAATCTGATTTCAGTTTAAACTTCAGTAAAGCCAAGCTAACAAATCCTGTTCACTGGGTTGAACAGTGTATTAGGAAACTTCTGAAGCTATCTGGAAAAGAAAGGACAATGTGGAGCTGTGGATATCCCACAGGGAACTTTTAATGATGTCAGTACAATACTGAAAGAAGAATTAGCATACATGATTTATGCTCTATAAAACTGCAGAAGTTACTTATATCCTGAAAAAGCAATAATCTAAAATTATTCAAGCATCTATAATAATAATTACAAAGATTCAGTACATGATTGTTAAAAGAATTAAAACCTGTTACAATAACATCTATAAACATAGAACATGAGAGGTATGAAAATATTTTTCTTTGGATCATTTAATCTGTGGAATACTTCCTTTCTTCCTGTTAGAAATATAATACTGAACTGAATGAAGCCCTGATGTAGAACTGAAAGCAAAAGAAGCAGGAAGGAAATTAAGATCCCAAAGGTAAAAGAGTATAATATAGAGAGAAAAATATGAGATTTAGATCTACAATCTTACTCTTCAATCAACTAAAGAAAACGTAGCCATTTTTTTCTACCTTTGTTGCCTTTCCCCCAGCCCTAAGGTTTTGACTGGGTTCCTGATAAGCACAAAAACATTTGATGCATTTGAAGAATGCACTGAAGAATCTGAAGTTATTGAAACTAGGCATTAAAAAGACAGGGTGCTTCTGCCTGAGAGTCGCAGTTGTTAAGTATACTAAAAACCATCACACAGAAGTCTAGGAATAAACAGAGAGGATGGCATGGAGGACAGAGCAAGACTGCAAAATAAAGGAAGTGTGGAACTACAAAATTCTCTTTCTTCATTCATGAGTGTAACAATCCAAAGACAGAGACTAATGTCAGGTTTTGGGCACTAGAATGGCACTGGCTAAACACATCATAAAATGGCCATGGTCAGGCTTTAGACAGGTCAACTACTGTAAATGAGCATATTCTGCTGTGAAGTCCAGGAGGAAAAAAAATTATATCTGCTTCAGAGGTAGCAACAGGACAGCCTGCCAGATTAACTTACAGAAAAGCTGGGGAAAAATTAAACAAGGCAACAGAAAAGCTATATCTAATTGTATATGAAAGCTGGGATCTTATAATGATATAACTAAAGTGCTTGAGATCTGTGGCTCTAGCAGTGTGCTAGGAAAATACTCTCTCATGACACTAAAGCTAAGGATGGAGGTGGTTCAATTCACTACTGTAAGGGCATGTCAAAAGACAGTTTTTTGTTATGAGCATTATTTTCATTATTGTCTTACTGCATTTGTATCTCCCAAAATGAACAGGGTAGAATCATACAGGAGATAAATTACTCTAATTAGAAAGGCACCCTCTGATTAAAAGTTTAATAACAACAAAAACACAAATACCCAGCTGTTGAGAGCAGTCCAAGAGGTAGGTATTATTACAGGAGTAACTCAAAACATTTTGTTACTCTACTGAAACAGCAGAGGTGTGAGCCCTTTCTGTTCAACTTTCATCTTCCAAATAGCTCAGCATACAGAAATCGTCTGCTTTTAACATTGTTTCCAGATGTACTCTTGGCCAGCTTCTTCTATTTGGACTGATCTGAATGACCTGAACTTTGGGAACACAATTATACTCTGGGAAAAAAAATGTTATTCTCTGCTAATAAAGAACAAAAGGTTGCAAGGCAAAGATCATGGTGACTTAACATCTAAGCTGCATTCATCCCAGAATAAAGGCAGCAGGAATTTTGATCACTCCACCCATACTCAAATTTCTACACATGAACACGCTCCAAAATATTCAAGGAGTTATTTAGACAGCTTCGGATTCAGTCTTACAGCAAAGAGTGTCCACTGAATCACAGATTAGCAATTGTGTTATTATCATACTGTTTTGTTGTTTTGGTTTTTTTTTTTTTTTTTTAAATAGACTGATTGAAAAAAAAACAACTGTGGTAAATAATCAAATCAAAGCTATAGGCTCTGCATTTCAACAGTGGTAACCAATCTCTCTGGTAGGGCAGGCAGGACATGCTCATATTATTAGTATGTGGACTATAATCCTAGTATGACTAGTGCATGTGACACATGCTGTGGGGCAGCAGAATCACTATGCAGAAGATCTGTCCAGAATCTGCATTCAGGCCTACACCCAAAACTCTGGCCCAACAGTGACAGAGGCTGGAAATGGGCTGCAAGAGCCAGAGCAATTAGACATGGCCAGCTCCCAACAGCTGTCATTCCCCAGAGCCCCATGACTGCCTCCTGGCCAGACTGCCTCCTCCACAAAGCCAGACCTGCAGTCAGTACTTGACTGCTGGCTTCCCAGGAAAAAGCACCCCTATTAGTGTATCACAGATCCCAGGAATTATCCCACTGACCCACAAAGACTCCACAAGCTGTAGTTTAAGCAATTTTGCTTTTGACTTCAAATTTCAAGCAGCTGGATCTCATCTTCCAATGAACCACTAGGCTAAGAAATCTATTGTTATTTTGGTGGGAGAATAATTCTTTGGACAATGGACAAATGACTAGCCAGTTATAGTATGAGGAATTCTCTGCTGACCTCACATCGCATACTAGGTACATATCTTTCATCTAATAAAAAGGTATTTCATCACTATACAAGAAACCACATCAATAAAGAGAGCAGCACAATAGCAACTGCTAATCAGTTTTATGTCAGTGCAGTCCAATGAAGAAATGAAATCTAGACAAAACAACACTGCTCATTTAGCAGTGCTCCAAGCCTTACCAGTACCTACTTTCTTTATCGAGTTTGTACCATTCATATTTCAGCCACCACTGTACAACTACTTTACTTTACATCTTTTACTGTATTGATTATTTGGGCAATCTATTCCAAACAAAATTCATTCAAAATTCATTCAAGTTATCCTATCTATGAATTAACTTAATTTGAGCCACTTAGTGTATTAAGAGGAATAAAATGCTGAGAAAGAGCTTCAATCTTGCTGGGGGATACTAGGCTGTTTTTCAGAGTGAGCATTCACTGGGAAGAACCAGCACCTCTTTGCACTGGAACCAGCAATCTTGCAGCAAGGTGAGACAGTTTGACTTTCTTCTCTATAAGAATTGTTCTTATAAAACAAAATTTCTTCCTACTTTTGATTCTGGAGGTCTGTGGGTCTGTTCTTCACAGAGGAACCTTTCATGTGCAGCTCAGAAAATCATATCTATTTAGATCACTGACTGCAGTTTCCAGCTTCCCTTACATATGACTAAATATGAATTCAGTGTTACATAAACATTTAAAATGAATCCTCCTCAGCATTCAAAAGTGGCATATTAAAATCACTTGACATTTTAAATTTAAGGTGTGATACACTAGCTTTTTGCAAATTAACTTGAAATGCTACAGCATTTTTTACTGTAATATATTCAATTTGGTTATTGAAACAATTATCCTAGGTATCACCTGATTTTCATTTATGCAAACAAAAATGTTGTTCCTTACAGTAGAAGGCTACTATGAGGTCAAATGCATTTCATATCCCTTGTAACAATTGATGTGTTGTGTGTTTTTTTCCCTAAGGGCAAACATTAGCATTAGAACACAATAAAGTTAGTTTCCAAGCAGTGTTACTGTTTAGCTCATTAGGAAAACACACAGAATTTGTTTTTCCAAGCATTTGAAAAAAATAAATTCAGATGCTGAAAGTGAGCATCATTATTCAACTTTCTGTTACAAATACAGGTAGTGTTTCATTGCTCAGGTAGAATCTGAGAATAGCTTTTCCTCTTAATGTCTGATTTATGCATTGCAATTTTTTTGCTTCTTGAGAAGGTGAAGCTGAAAAAATATGAGCTCTCCTGCCAGTGGTAATTTCTGTCCCATCAAGAAAGAAGTCAGCAGTTTATAGATGTGGAATCAAGTATGGCTCTTTCAGAAATACTTCCTAAGTACCCTTTTTTTTTTTTGGTTGGTTGGCTGATTGATTGTTTTGCTTTTTTGGTTGTTTTGTTTGTGGTGTTTTTTTGGCATGACAACAATATTTTCAGAAGTCAAGAAAGAAACAGTTGCATCACCATAAGGAGTTGTACATACTAGGAACTATAGTCTTTGTCTCATTTTCTTGGTATCTACTAAAAAATCACACCCTGCCCCAAGAAAAGTTCAGAAACTGCTTGAGAGGGTATGAAGATCTGTGTTCTGGTTTAGCTGGCACAGAGTTAGCTCTTCTTTTAGCAGCTAGAAGAGCTCCATGTTTTGGTTTTACTCAGAGGCTCGCTCTGAGAGGAACGTTGATAGCAAGCTGATGTTTGTAGTTGGCACTGAGGTCTCAAGGACTTTTCAGCTTGCTGTGTTCTTGCCAGTGTGCAGGAGCACAACAGGATAGGGGGGAGCATATCCGGGGACAAGGGGGCCATGACTCCTCTTGTGATTTGTGGTGGAACTTAAGATTGAGGCCAAACTGGCCAATTAATATTCCATATCATGCAGTGTCATGCCCAGTATAAAAGTGAGGGTCAGCCGGAAAGAAGGCCTTTTGCCCTTCCGGGACTCTCACTTTCAGGACTCTCAGAGTGCTTTCTCTCTCTCTCACTCTCTATTTCAGGCCTCCCGTTCATCCAGGATTGCGGTATCAGGATTATCTATTTCGGGATTGCAGCTTTGGGGAAGAGATGGGCCTCGGTCAAGGGTTGGTGAGCAATTACACTGTACATCACTCGTTGTATATATTTATCCTTGTACATATCCGTACATACATATATATATTGGTAGCGGTAGTAGTAATTGTTCTTATCTCAACCCTCGGTCTCTTTCTTTTTTCTTCTTTGGATTCTCTCCCTCATCCCTGGGGGTGGGGGAGGGTGAGTGAGTGACTGTGTAGGGTTTGGTTGCCAGAGCAGCCTACCCATGACAATTGTCATAGCACTGCACTTCTGACCAAATACAGAGACTGATAACTGAGGTCATGCATCAGCCAGCTCCCATAGCATTTTACCTGGCTGTCTGAATTACTGTTGCCAAAAATAAAGCATAAAAGAGAAGCAGAGGGCAGCGCTTTAAGTTGATTATTTCCTGCCCATGCAGCTAGGGTGCCTTATTTTGGTTTGCCTTTAGAAATGAAATAGGCTGATATGTTTCAGTAGGCGGGGAATCAAACACACCAGACAAAAAGTCGAAGTGAGTTTTGGATAAGTAAACAAAATATGTCAAGGGAACTTAACTCCTTGGCAGTGGTACCACTGGATTCCAGTGGAGTTTGTGTCTGGAAAATTGGACCCCAGGGCCCAAAGGGATTAATTTTCATATTTATTTTACTTTCCTGTTGGCAGATTTGGAAGTTTGTGTTGGTTAGGTCTCTCACTCATTTTCTTTCTTGCCTCTAGTAACTGGATAGCACGTCAGCATAAAAAATTGAAAATACGTACTAACTACTAGTATCTTGGAAGACTTCCTGTCAACTTGCTACTATGAATAGGACAACAAACGGAGCTACTGACATTACTCAATATCAGAAAGGAAATTATTTTGTTGATTATTCCACATACACTGTTTTTCTAAAGTTGTATTTTAAATGCAGAAATTTACTACAATATATAATGAGTTAGTAATTCTGTCACATTACTGTTATGAAGTGTTATTTCACAGCATTGTAAGACTACTTACAAACACTCCTAAAAAGAGAATGTAAGGCTATTTACTAACAAGATCCTGATAACAACGTCCTTCTGGGACACAGCCCTTTGTTTTGGGAAACTAGTAATCTTAAATTCAAACTATAAATTACAATAACTGTTGGCATTCCATCAAAGTGAAGTCTTTGTTTGCAAACATAGCTATTTTAGTTTTGTCTATTGGATTATCAGAAAAAAACAAACTCTGGATCCTCTGTGCAAAAGCTAATCAGAAGAAACATGACAACAATCAGATTAACAACCTTTAGAGAAATATGAAATGCTTGCAGTACACTTTTTAATCATTTATTTGAAAGTCTGGGTTTCTTAGGGCTTATGCAAGTCTCATTTAAAGTGGAGTTTTACTGCTAAAAATCCTCTCTAGTCTTTTTATAAAATAATAGAATGGTTTGGGTTGGAAAGGACCTTAAACATCATCTAATTCCAACTCCCCTGCCATGGGCAGGGACATCTTCCACTAGATCAGGTTTCTAGTGGGTGCACAACCGGATAAAGGAGCTAGAACCCCCAAATGAATGTTTCTCTTTAAGGATTTCATTCAGCTCATCTAAAGCAAAGAGAAAAATCTTCATTTACTTCATGATATCCTGAATGCAGCTCTAAATTAATGTAAGCTAGCAGATAAAAGTCAAATACTACTACCTCACAGTAAAAGCAGTCCAAATAAAATCCTACAGATTCACATGCATATTTGTATTGGTTTAACTAAAGTATGATTTTTAAGCTCAGTGAAATTGGTCTTCTATTTGTAGACAGGTCTTTCATCATTAAGAGGTATTTTGAGGCAACACACATTATTACATTATGCCAATTCTCTGTAACAGACATGATTTGTTCTGATTTGACTGAAATTTTAATCAGCTACCAGGAGAGCAAGTCCTCCACTGATGGAATTCAAAACCAGCTTTAATACCCAGCCTGCCTTGGGAATTAAAACTGACATTATTGTTATAGCTCTGAGCACAAATGCAACGCATCTTAATCTTGCGCATCTGAAAATGCCAGTTTTCTATGCCTTGAAAATTAACATGGATTAATCTTAAGAAACAACTTCAAACTGTATTTACATTTAAATGTGTAAAGTGTTACATGTAGATACAGAGAAGCAACAACTTGAACTGAGCTGAGAGGCTTTCACAATTACGTTAAAATCACAGAACGAACCTAAATCAAAGGTTTTGAGAAAGTTTTATTTGAAGACAACATATCCTACCTGGAATAGACACATGGATGCTGAACATAACACAAAATGAAATCCTTCCATTCTACAGAACACAGGTAAAGACTTTGTCAGAAGGTCGTATCACACTCTAGGCATCCCATTTCATGTAAGATGTGTGGAGAAAATCCAGAAGGAAGAAAAAGTACAAGCTTTTCAGGCGTGCAGAAAACTTGAAAGAACTGGATTTATTTGCTAAAGAGAAGACTGAGGAAAAGGTGCAATAAAGCACTTACACTCTCTAAAACGTGCTGAAAAAGCAAGGAAGTAAGTTTCTCTTCATATCCACAATAAGACCAGAGAGCTCATTTTTAATCTGCAGCAAGGGAACTTTCTAGCTGTAAAGCCAATGACACCAACAAAAAGAAGATTGCATGGTACATTCAGAATTTGTAGATTTCCTTCCTTGGGACTAAGAAGCAAACTACAAACTTCTAGGTCCCTCAAGCCTTTCTCGTCCCAGACCTCGTAATAAAACAAGATTGGACTGAAACATTTGCAAGCCTTAGATAACATATATAAATACAGATGCATATATAGGTAGAGGAAGTATTGTCCTGAACAGAAATCAACAATCACAAAGCCAGTATATAGCTGCTTCTTCACAGAATGTGACTTGCAACTCACACCTAAATAGGGCTTCATCAATTTAAAACAAAGTAAAACGAGCTCGCAGTGCCTGAGCACACTACAACACTATAGTAGTAGTTGCTAATTTTCCTGCTGCTTGAAATGTTACTCATTAAGAGCGAATTATCCTGCTTCTAGGTCTGTACTCCCCTAAGTCTAGGATAATAGCATAATTTAGCTTGGAAGGCACCTCCAGAGATTATCTAGTCCAACTCCATGCTCAAAACAGTTCTAATTAGATGAGGTTGCTCAAGGCCTTGTACATTTGGGTCTTGACTATCTCAACCACCCTCCTAGATATTAAGCAAAAGGTATTTACTAACTGGAGCTCTCCATGTTCCCACTTGTGCTCATTGCCTCTCATTGTACCACTGTGCACCTCTGAAGAGAGTCTAGCTCCATCATTTCTATATGCAAACTTAACAACCACAAGCAAAACACATAAGCAGGAAAATAATGACCTCGAGTGCCAATCCAATCCACAGGGCATGGTAGCTTATTCCGGACTAAGAGACCACTAGAATTGCAGCATTTCGTTCTGGTAAGTGACAGAATATAACTAACTTTGCTGTTAAGTAAAGATATATCTCCTTTTATTCACACATTAACATTATACAGAGAGGGAATTTCACAGGACATAATTACTCTTATGAAAGCTTCTCCACTGACAGTCTTCTCCAATAGGTTCACTCTCTCTTATTATGACCAGTTTTTTTTCAAGTCTTCCTAACAGCTTGGGTCTAGACCTTTAACCTTTACACGGCTTTTTATGAATTTCACTTGCTTTCCCTACTCCGAGAGATGTTACAAAAAAAGTATATGTATATAGTCCCAAACTTATCTTCAGGGGAGTTAACGCTGTATATCAAGAGATGTGCAAAAAAAGCCATCACTATATTTAGCAACACTGCTAATGAGGTAGTTTTATTACCCATTATAACGTTATTACAATAAAAACTGCAGATGCTTGATAAATTATTCATAAATGGACGTTTCAATGAGTAACTATGACCAAGCTTGTTCTGCAATAAGAATCATATGTTAATCTTTCCTGGGTTTTGCAAGTTTAATTTCCTAAAAAATATTGCTTTTAATACATTTATTAGTCAATACTACTGAAGTGTTCTTAGAAGCAATTGGATATTCCCTCACATACTACATACATTTATTTTTTAAAGGATTTGTCAGGTCTATTTAGGTATGGTTGATTATGATTTATTAGATCATACAATTACCCCCAAACTGGATTATGGAATCCTTAAACACAATATGAAAGATGCAATCCAGCTTCCAGTCAGAGTCTGACATGAAATGGGTAAAGTCTGAGAATTGTAAATCTAAGATTTTTATACTGCACAACCAGAGAATTTGTGAAACAAAATTCAACTTCATTTCCAAATCTCACATCTGAAACTTCTGCTTGATTATTTAAGATGATGATAATAAGTTTCCTGTGTATGCATCTATGGATTATTATCAGAAGTAAGCAGGGCTGAGTTAGCACGACACAATACCCAATTTCTTTGCCTGCTTAACATACGTCACACCTCCTGCCCATGCATAGCCTGGATATTCCATAACTAGTGACATTCATGACTGCCACTTGCCTGTGTCCAGCCATACTCCTAACTATAGAAGTGTTTTCTGCTTTGTCTCTGAATTCTTATCTTTCTATAGTCTAAAAAAGTAGAATCCTGTAAAGGTAAAAATAAGCATTTTGTAGAATATACACTGTCTGCCAACTTTATGGACCATTATACTCATTAGTAAAGTAAAATAAAATCAGAAAAGTTAAGTCCTGATAAGATTTTGTCACTAACTTTATTCTGTACCAAACATGTTATAGTGCCTTTCTAAAAGGGAAAGTAGGAATTCTTCTGTGTTCTCACAGGTGGGAAATGACAGGGCATACATGAAGGAACTAAATAACCTTCAGTCCTTGAATTTTTAAATCTTTAATATGTTCTAAAGAGAAAAATGAACACCAATTAAGTCATAGGCTTTGTCTTCCTACAATGTCTAGCTCAGTGCTTGTTGCAATGCGGTACAACACACTCTTAGATGTACTTGAGATAGCCATGCGGCAAACTATGGAAATTGATTTTTAAGTACTAGATTTTGTTCATACATTTTCTTTCAGTGATTTATTTAAAGCAGTTGAAAGATACAGCAGTGGTTTTGCAGTAATGAAAATTCCACTTCTTGTAGCTCTTGTGTCTTGGCTCAATACTTGTTGATTTGCTCCAAAATATATTACATAATAAAATGGAATTTCCAGAGAGAAGTCAGTACTTTACAGCTAGATATATATCAGGGGAAACCTCTTCTACACTTTGGCTGCTAATTATGCACTATTGGTTCTTGACAGAAATACTTTCTGGGTTACATTTATTTTTTGTTCCTCCAAAGCCATTTAGAGAAGACGCTATAGCATACTTCCATTTTATTTTCCACACAATTGGCAATGCAAAAATCTATCCATCTTTTACTGGGACAAAGTAAGAATTTCTAATGAGCAAGTAAATTCAGACTCCAGATTTTATTTTATTTAATTTTTTTCCTAAAGTTGACAATTTGGGGTTTAAAGGGTGATTTCTGAGGAAGGCGTACATCAGAAATAGCAGAAGCAGCACATTTAGCAGCCAGAATAATGTGGAGCTAGGAAGAATCACCATTTCTGAGGAAAGGTGTTGCAGTGTTCAAACTTAAATATTGTGTCCATATGAAATTCAAGATTATAAACAAATGATCCGCAAAGAATTAGTGGAACTTAATTTAATCAAACTTTGTATATGGAATGCATCTAAGAAATTCAGGGGAGGACGCAGAAGGAAATCCTCATTTTAATTAACATGAAAAAAAAAGTTTTCAACAAACAGTTGTATTGATCATGGAAACTACTGCTCCATTTTCAAAATATATCCAGTGGATAATACAACAAGGAATATGGAAAAACTTGAGCAAACTAGAATAATGTCAGCATAAACTGTTATGTGATGATCTAATTAACAATATGAAGGTAAGAATTTAGTAGCATGAACATAGTCTAGTGAAATCACAGATGTTTCAAACCTAGAGGAAAACTTGGGTAATCAGACTGCCATAATATAAAATGCAAATAAATTCACTACAAAATGCTCAGGTTCAGTGCATGGCAAAATTTGTCCAAAAATGCAATCTATCGAATATCAAAGTCTATAGACCTAGAATATTACATAAAAGTAAATTAATCAGCAGCACTTGAATTTTCCACAGTAACCTTTAAACATTTTAAGTTACATCTTGCTTAAAGAAGTCTAAGCAAGCAGCAGATTTATTTGGAAGAAAACCCCTCTCAGACACCAAAGTTAGTAATAAAAATAAAGAAATTACTTTCAACTGAAATTGAAAATTTTCCACAGAAATTGTGACCCTATGTTTAAAAATCATAAACAAATATGAATCAGTTTTTGTCCAAAGTAGCATGATTTACTTTTCATTGAAAACCCTTCAAAAAATAAAAGTACTTTCTTCAATAGTAATATCACCAAAAGCTCTAATTTTTCCTTCCAAAGAAGAAAAATCCATGAAATGCAGATGTTTCTCAACAAATAGTTTGTGATTATTCACCAAAAAAGACAAAACAGCTGTTCCCCACAATGATCCTATCAGACAGCCAGTTAAATAAAAACTTAATAAAAGAATCAGAGCCAATTTTATTATATCATGAAATAAAAAAATAAAGGATATTTGTGAAAAGGTTTTAATAATAAATCGTTCACAAGTTTTCATCAAGTAGTTACCTCTGTACAAATATTAAATTAGTGAAAAATTTAAGTGATATGCACCTGGTAGAAAGGAAGCCAAGATAGCTACATCTCCAACAGAAACAAGGTAATGTTGAGTGGAAGAAAAACATGAATGCTGAAGTTTTAAGACATCTTGCTGTATGACAGAACTTCATAAATGCTTTTGCCTCATGAATATTTGTCAATTGTATGAAATTTAGTATTTCAACTTTTCTGGTATTCAAAAGCAATTACATTTTCATGAGTTCAGTATTTGTATCAGGGCTCTTTTTCTTTATTAGGTCTAAACTTAGAGGAAAAATAGAAAGGGAATTCTATCATCAGCAATTGATATCATTAAGATAATTGGTTTTCCTCACTTAAATTTTCTTCAAGAAAGGAATTTGTTCCTTCTCCTATGCTTTCAAGTTAAAAATAGATTGTCATAATCTTGCTTCTGTTTCTTCTCAGTAAATGCAGACAAATCAGACTATTTTAGTCAGGCCTTGTCTAACAGCTGAGTTAAAATACACTTTCAAAATCAATTTAGAAGGCAACTATGTATTGATCTATATGCATTCATCCATATTTTTGACCATTAGCTTAAATTGCATCTCCAGCTGTTCTAAATATAGAGAGATTGGATCAATTGCTATCTGTTGGACTGAAATATTTTATAAAGTGAAAGTAATCTCCCTCCTTTTACTTGCATTTGGCAAAGAAATAAGCTCCATCCTGTTTGTCTGAAATAATACCACTTGAAATGCCATATAAATCCAAGGCATAAGATGCAATATAAACACATTTAATGTAATAAATTTATCTCATCTTTAGGAGGAACTCTTAAATTACACTTAATTTTTGTGAAGAAAAAATAAAAATGCTTGTATTGCAATGCAGGGAGTAAAGTAATGGGGTAAAACTGGCAAAACATATTATTCAAGGGACCTCACACACTAACGATGCAGTTCTTGAATATTGCAGTGCTTTTTCTTCAGCCAGAACCATAGCATTTCCAGCACCACAGACAGCATGGGTGCTTTGTCACACCAGCAGGCAGGGTTGGGCTGTGGGAGACTTTGAGGACCAAAAGAGCACAGCCCTTCTGCAGCCCAGGGCCCTGCTCACACAGCTGCTGCCACAGCTGGCCCAGCCCCAAAGTGAGTCAGCCCAGGCTTATGCTGGTGCTCAGTCACAGCTCCAACGACACAGTTAATACCTCCAAAAGACTTGTGGTCTGCCAAGGAACTTTCACATTGGGCAGTTATTTCACTCTCTGTGAAAAGGTGAATCTTTTTGAAGAAATTTAAAAAGCTTGGAAAGGCTGTTTGTTTTGGTTTGTTTGTTTTTTTTTTTTTTCTGAAACAATCAAATTATTTCCTACAAATGCCAGAGAAGATCATTTGTCCTTCCCAGACTCCTTCAGTCTTCTCACTCTCTTCCACCTTTCAGTTAGTTCTTCAGATACTATCCCCACCACAGGCAAATCCTAGCTCTCCTGTCTTGCACTGTTATACTGATATCTACCATTTAATCAGGAGATCTAGCTACAGTTGGATGCTCATGGTGGCTTTGAAACAAATGAGGAGAATATTATTCTAACTATCATTTTTCACACACACTAAGTTTACTTTTGCAATCCTTTCTCTAGGATTTTCCATAAACACAGAGTACCTGGAGGTCTTTATGTATGAAACTAAGGCATGATACTCTGAAAAACTCAATTTTCACTAATAATTAAACTTAACAGATCTACTAGGACTCTGATTTTTTTTTGAAAAGCTTCCCTTTCTATAACCAGAATCCTGGATCCCCTTTCCCCAAAAGTGTAAAGCCAGCAGAAAGACTTTATTTTTAATCTATCCCAACTCCAATCCCTCCTCACATCTGAGAAAGCCATCAAGCAGTCCACATGGCATTCCCTGAAAAAAGTGAACTTTAAACGTCTTTATGGGACCCAAATGTTTCACTCAATGCAGTATTAAAAATGAAAAACACACAAACCTCAAGATTTTCCATACATGTTCCCAATCCCTCTTTTTCTTTCTTCCACCATAGAGCCCCAATGGAAGAGCAGTCATGCTAACAACAGTGCACAGAATAATAGAATTGCATATACTCAGTATTTGGTTACGAATTTAAAATCCTAATTGAGCAAGTGGCATCACATTTTCTGAAACCTCTGAACATCACAGAAGGAAGAAGAGCCACCACTCCCTCCTAGGCCTTTTCTATTTTTCTATCCTCTGGAGTCCACTTCTTAGACCTCCAATCTACAGCTGGCATAATGTTCCTTTTATGTCACAAGTACCTAAAGGCACTTCGCAGACTTAGTGAAAATCAAATTTTGCTCTGCAATTAAGGAAACAGAGGTGATCTTTCCAGTGAGTGAGGCAGAGGGAGCTGTTGCTGTAAGAAGAAACTTACTGCAACAGCTACTGCATTACACACCTTTACATTCTTTACCTGCAGCAGCCATGAGCATGGCTTTACAGGAATCTGGACTAGATGGGTGTTTTGTCTGAGGTAGGTATCTATTTAGACCTCACCTAAAGTCAATCCTCACCTCTGTTATTTCTGGCACTTAAATTAGCTGGACATTGCAAAGGGAGTCAACAGCCTGTATATGCTCTAATCACCAGGCAAAAATGCACAAACAAAAAGGAGAAAAAAATTAGTGCTTTAAGAATATTTTCAAGGCACTTACAAAATCATCACCAGGCAAACGTTTCCAACTGAAGTATTTCCTTGGGAAACAAGGAAATTTCCTTGGATCATACAAAACTTATAATAGTTTCTGATATTCCAGAGCCAGAAAGCCAAATGCAAAGCTCACCACAAAGCAAGCTACAAATATAAATGGGCAGACAAGGACAATTGATACATGGCAGAAAAGGAAGAAAATCTCCTGAATATTGAAGGAGAGGCAAAAATACAAACCCTTCTTCTTTTCTAATTTAAGAAACAATAAGATTGAGCATCCAAGAATGTGTAACAAGACATTTGCACATGACACCATAGTTTTTCCTCAACACTGGACAAAGCCCCCCTCTGAGTGAGTTGTAGGACATTTCTTGTACCTCAAGAGTAATTAACTTTTGATAGGTGTGATTTTAAAACAGAAGTAGAAATTCTTTATGATTCCAACAGTAAATATCTATTGATGTTTACACCTAAGCATTGTGGGCCTTGTCTAAATTCTGGGCAGAATCTGCTTCACTTGTTTCATTTTCTTGGTAGCACAGAATACTTTCTTATTTGCGGAGACATTTTTCTCTTTTCACTCAAGTAAGACGCTATATTTCTAGAGAACTTTCGGATTTCATAGATTGTAAATGACATGTCAGAGCCAAGGTTTTAGATAAACAGTTCACATTGGTATACATATGAGCAGTGCCCTACAAAAATTAAGAATGTTTTGTTTTCAAAGAATGATTCCTCATATGATATTAAAACTTATTTCTTTAAACTGCTGTGAATATAAAATCTCATTAACTTTCTGCTACTTCACAGCTTTTCTGCAGCAAAACAAGCTCAGTAGAAGGGTCCCATCCAGTCCACTCCTGCTTACCCATTAGGCAACGTTGGTGGCTGGGCTGGCGGGAATCAGGGAAGGACAAATGTCATGAGACTTGCCCTGATCATACCTAGAAGTTGGATGAGAGCCACTGTTACCTAGCTTGCAGGTCTCTGGCAACTCTGCTCATGTCTTATGCCTAACACTACCCATGGCTGTTTCCTATTAAGCCATTCCTATTTCCCATTCACCTTCTGAGGTCTCAGCTAAAGGAACAGAAACAGCTGTCAAACCACTTACTATTGTTCAAAAAAAATAATCAGCCAAAGCCTCCTGTGTAGGGTTTAGTTGCCAGAGCAGCCTAACCCACAACACCGTTCCAATAAATTAGCTAGATTTAGCATGGCCCATTGGGTTCATATCTCATTCTAAATTTCAAAATATGGACAAAGGTTTCTGAAGAAACAAAACCCCAAACTCAACACGCTAAATTCCCTGTTCACACTGCTTCTATAAGCAAGTGTCCCAAACTGCATCTCCTCACTTGGATTACATACATTTAATGGCAAGCTTTCAGCCTTCCAATGTAGACTGCTCTTTGCCCTATCAAGAAAGTGAGTAAATACTGCACTAGATGGCATTTCTAAGGTTAGAGTGTACATATCTGTAAGATCACCTCCACAAAAGGAACTAGTTTAAAAAATGATATGCCTCTGTGTTATTGTAATATTGAAATAGACAAAATCAATTTACCAGAAATACTAATCGAAATATTGAATTCTGGAATATTTCTGACTTGATTCTTTTCCCCATTTATCCCACCTACTTGAAAGGTCAACACTAATCCTAGGCAAGATGTTAAATATTTTTTAGATGGCCTGTAGTTTTTGCAAGCATATTTTATATTATACCTGCAACTTAAACATGCGCCTCACTTACATTTTGCAATATAGTCAAGTGGTTAAATATTTGCAGCACTGTGACTACTACAGTCATGAAGCACTTTGCTGCCAAAATTAAACGTCACTAGAAGATGAAAGAGTGGCTTTGGATTACCTTCAAAATCAGGGACTGAGAATTACGTGGCCCATACGCAACCCATTCAACATTTTTTCCTCTCAGCCAAGTAAGAAATAAGGCTAAGATCATTTCTTACTATAGTGTTACCTGCTTCTTTTTTAAGTACCAGTTGTTTAGTTTGTCTAAGTAGAGCAACAGATTCCACAGATTTTGTTTAGTCTACAGGTCATCTTCTGGACAACTATTTCAAGAACATATGCCAATAGTTAGCTGAATAACTACTGTATGCCAGAGGCTGTAAGAGGGCAAAAAAAAAATATCCTTCCATTTACTGTGATGAACAAAATAATAATATGAAACAGAAAAATACACAATAATATTCTCAATCAGGTATTTTATGGTTACAAATCAACATTTTTGGCATTCTGAATTCATCATGATCTCTGACAAATATTTCACAAATTGCCCCAGAGGCAAAAATATTCCAGGTGCCTAAGGAATGTAGGTGCCTTAATCAGGTTTGAAAATGTGACTCAAGTTAATTGGTTAGAATTCAGTTTTCAAAAGTTTTCAGCTATCCTATACATTTAAGGCACATCATGTTAGTGATTGTATTAACATCCTGTAATTCAAGTAAAAACACTTTCAGTAAGCAGCCAAATTCCCTCATGCTCTATAATGCCCAGAAGATATCTCAAATCTTTGTGCTTTCACGTGCTTCAAAGATGTGAGTGCATGCAAGAGAGTTCCACCAGTAGAAAATAAACTCTACAAAATGCAGAAACAATTTATTATGGGTACCCCTAAACTCCCGTTTGATATTAACGTCTGCTTAATGATCATATCCAAACTTCATGGGTCAGGTTTTGAGTCCTGTAAACGCTGTAACTTCTAGGAACTCAACTACAAAGCTCTCATTTCAGCTTTACTTAATACTCATGAATTATGTTATTCACAATAAGTCAAGCAAATGTGTGCATAAACTATATAATTTGCTGATTGTGCCTCCTATTTCCTGTTTTTCGCCCCCTTTTAGTTAACTCCAATGCAGCCTGTTCATCCTTTCGTCTTTTCGGAATTGCACTTACAAGCCACAATAAAAATCAACAATACCATCACCATCATCTTCCTCATGACATAATAGTAGCAATTATAACTTCAGTTCTTAGGTAGAAGTCCCTTTTCCAACATATGTAGTCTACTTAAGATATAAGTAGAAACATGAGGCAGTTTTTTCCCACATAATTTTGAAGCATCTGGCATTGACCACTATTTGCCTTCTGTATGTCAATGTATATGTTTGCAAAATTAAAACCAGACTAATATAATCTTCCACTAAGTAAAATGCCAAAAAATAATTCCAGAATCCGTAACAAATCTACATCCACGTAGCACCATAGGCATCCTCATCTCCTTACGAATCTTTGCCTCTATTGTAATACAAAGAAATGAAACCAAAGGCAACAGGCAATAAAAACAGTGGACAGATGCCCCTGCCCCAGCCCCACCACTGCTCGCCTCTGCTGCCAGCACCACACCACCGCCTCCCATCCTCCCCAGCAGCCTCATCTACTCTGCTGGGGCAACTCCAGTAGTTTTTCGGTTTCATTAAAGGAATTGAATCGCAAATACGCAAAAGGGCAGGAGAAATCACAGGCACTAGGTTTTGGGTTATATTTGGTTATAGGAGGAGTTTTGCTGAAATTTACTCCCAGACTTGGTTCTGTTCATCCTAATCATACAACAAAGAGAGAAACCAATTCTCATTGCCTGTCTCACTCGTTCCCTTCTCTGTTAATATCAACAAGCTCTGTTTAGCTCTCAGAAGGATTTTACTAGCAGGAATTAAAAACGTTCCTAAGCAAATTCCAAGTTCATGTTTGCACCCTGTGTCTGTGGTGGGGTGCCAGCTGCAGGGAGCTACAGCAGCCACATCTGAGAGGAGGGGCTGAGGCTGGACCCGGCCAGTTCCCATCGGTTCTGCCAGCCCCTTGGCCAAGCCTGGCTCAGCCCCTTGGGCGAGCTGGTAGCACCTCTGTGAAAGCATGTTTAAGAAAGGGCAAAACACCACAAAGGTGGTGAGGAGTGAGGAAAAAAAGTATGAATGAAACAGAGCCCTGTGACCCTCAAGGTCAGAGCAAGACAGGGAGGAGGAGCTGCTCAGCGGCCATAGTAGGACCCCGCACCAGTGCAGTTGAGTATTTGATTCTTTGCTTTTACCAGTGACTTTGCTAATATATTAGAAAGAAAACATCAGAGGGTCTTTGCAAGCATTCCTGCAAAGTGCTAAGGTGACAGTGTCAGAGAAAACCACCTGCCTCTTTACTACAGCACTGGCCTTTGGCAGGCTGCCCAGGAGCTCCGTTTCCACTTCCATCCATGGAAATCTCCGGCACAAAAGATTCCTGCACACCAGGCCCTGTCCCCTGCTTGCATTCCTCTCACAACCTGAACTTCAATCTCCCTCTCATGTGCCATCCATTTACTCATCACTTCTGTGGGTGGTGGTGTCAGCATTTTGAGATGTCTGGGAGAAATAATTTACAAGTTTAGTTTCAATTTTGCTTGCCTTGCAGATGTTACTGTATGCATGCATCTAAGTATGTGTGTGCTCACATGAACGCGTGAAGATTGGAGTTTGTGGTAGCTGATTATTCAGAAGAGGAACACATGAAAAAAAGAACCTGCAGCAAGCTTCCAGAAAAGAATCACACATAAACCTTTTCTCAGTATAAATTGTTAAATTCTTCATTAAAAAAAAAAACCACACCACAGAAAATTCATTTTCTCTCAGGAAGATCTATTATATCAAATATAGAGATTGAATTCAATCACTAAGAGTTAAAAAATAAAGCTGTAATATAAATAACATTATTGAACTGCAGATTAACTAATGATAGTTCCATAACCTGAACTATACATGCCATACAACTTCCCATTGCATAGAAACACTTAAGTTTTTCTAAATTAATGTTATCTTTTTTCCATGAGATAAAATGTTAACACCATCTTGATAAGCAAATTCTGTGATATAATGTTATGAGGTAAATCACTAGCCAGTCCAATTATGGTACATTTCTTAGCTCAACCACAAGTAAACTACAACCACCATTTTTTTCAGATCTTCCAAAGCGGATACCAAGTGTCCAAAATTATTAGTCTACTGTTGTGCAAACAGCAAAAATATCTGAACATCTGATGGGAACTAAAGGCCAATCTGCTGTAAAGAAGCTTGCTTGTGAGTACTTCAATATTTAGTTTCCATAGCTAATAATTAAATAATTATGTTAGTGGTTTATATGTTTATTTTTTAAAATATTAGGCACGCCTTCAGTTGAAGATTAGATTTTTAAAGAGTTTTCTTTTTCAGTACCATTTGAGAGTATAATTTACTGCGAAATACCAGCTTGCTACAAGTATATCCCAAATATATAATTTGATAACATTGTTTTTTGAACCCAAATTCTGACTGGCTGCACAGCTGTTTGTATACTAGCAAACTGTAACATTCACTGTTTAACAAGTTTATGTACCAAGCCATACAATTCACCACCTCACTAGGAATTATGCTGACAGGAGTTTTCACGTAGTATGCCTCTATCAGCTTTTTGCTGCTGTTCTCGTAGATAACTTTGACTGTACAATGACAGTGTCTTGATGCTAGTTATCTCACCTAGAACTGATGTTTAATTTTCATAGTACAGACTGGGATCAACTGCCATTTGTTTCTTTTTCCTACGTTCGACATCATATGGTGTTCAAAAAAAGATGTGACCTGTGTTTTGAAGGTTAAGAAACTCCCCATTATTTTTTTTTTTTAACAATAGCCAGCTAGGATTCCTGCTGAAACTGTTACATATAATTACATATAGCATTTTCAATTCATCCATTTTGAATGAAATTATTAGAAACTGTTTACTTCTAATGTTAATTCTTAATGAAGCAGAAAGTGGGCATGAAGTAGTTGGGTCCATATATAATACATCTTCTCTGCTGGAGACATAATCTTTCTATATGGTTCCATCATTCTATATGGTTCTAAATATAGGCTATTAATTTCAATGTAAAAGTAAAGAGTTTCATTAGGAATTAAACTGAGATCTCTGCCCTATGCTCTTTGCTTAAAAGTTATTACATTTTTATCTTCTGAATTCTATGTAATATGTGTTCACTGAAGAGTCAGCTTCATAGCAAGTAATAAAGAAATAGGCAAATGAGTATAGCATCCTTGTAGAAATGATTGGCATTAGTTCCCCTTCAACTTAAAGCTGGGTATCTTTATGTTTCTATGTTTGGCATTCTGTTTATCCATATGGGAGACATGGTATCTGCCATCTATGCCTGTCTGTCAAGTCCTCTCAGCTGCTACTTGTATGTGCTTGCCAGAGACATCTTATGGGCTGTGCCCTGGTGATGCTCACTCTTTTGCTCCAGGCAGGCTTCCAACTTTTGCCTCACTGTTCCAACTAGAGATCTGCCTATGCAGCCCTATTTTGTTACTCTCAGCGTTCATTAGTAATACCACTTCATGTCATCTCACTAATCCCAAAACCATCGTTACTTAAATAAAACACTATCAAAGCCTAATAGCATACCTAGATACCATACATACGCTGCTAGGCACAAAAAAAAAAAATAAATCAGGAAATGAAATCAAGAAAAGAAACAGCTACAAATAGAATCAACAAATGTTCTTATATAAGAAACATGAAAAAAACTTAGCAGGATAGGTATACAGTCCTTCGTAGTGAGGTTTCTAATGGCCAAATTTTAGTTTTATTCATGCAGACATGAATCTTCAGCAATTCTACTGTTTTCAAGGATAGCTGCTCTGGATTTGCCCTGCTGTAGCCAAGACCAGCATGTGGCCTTTGAACTCCATTCTCTTGCTTAAAAGCAGCTGATAGGAAGTATGTAGCTATTTTATTCTAAGCTTTCCAACCTTCTATTAACTGTTTTCTCTTTTAGGCCAATGTGTTCCTTGGATATCACTTAAGTTACTATTACCCCTTTCCTTGGCAATTAAGATTTATATCTAGCAAGGGAAATAAGCAGTATGCTGAAGCAACTCTGAACAATTCTGAAGGTATTTTCTTAAATATTTAATTTAAGGCTCAAGAGTACAAATGTTGCTCTTTCTAGTGTTTGCCTGACATTTCTATCGGGTGTAGCACAACACTACCCAGCCTTTTACCCTACAGAGAGATAGGTACTGAAGCTGACAGACAGCTCTACTACTGAAGAAGCCTCTATTAAAAAAAACCAAACCAACCTCCGCATGGGACACCTTTGCTATTTTCAGTTTTCCAGCTCTTCACTAGAATTAGAAAGACTCAGTTGCAAGAAAGAGTTTTCTTTCTCTTGTTGAAATTCAGAAATGTATAAGTCAGCACCACTGTGGTTCTAAACTCAGCTTTCTGCTTGAGGAGCTAAACTGTGGTCACTTGTTCTCTGTAACTACCAGAGAATTCAGGAAAACTGTTAAGATCAAATTATGCCTTTTCAAGGGCAGGCAACTCACATGGTAATGTGCTGAGCCACCACCAAGGAATGCTCTGGATTCTATTAATACAGGAGCAATTTTGTAGCATTTTCTCTAAATACATCGCCTTACAAAAAAAGCCTTATTTTCCTATAGCTAACACAGTGGAAAATGTGGCTAGAAACTTACTAGTTAAGCATAGTAACTTTGGCTTGAATAAAAAGAAAATTATTGTAAAGCTTATAATTTAAGAGTTAGCTGTTAGATCATAAAGTGGGCTACTGGTAAACACTAAGTATTAAGGATTACAGTAATACATATTTCTTTGTTACTGACACCAAGAGGGTAATTCTCTAACTGTAGTATGTATGTATAACATCATTAGACTAGGATTCAGTTTTGATGCATGTATTCATGAACTGGGTATTCAATTACATCTTCATTTTTTCTAAAAATTGGGTCTTTCTTACGTGAACGTGTGACAAATATGGAAAAAGGGATGTTATACAACTTTTAACATAGCAACACCTACCAAGTTCTTGAAAGCAAACTTTCTAAGCATATATCAGTTTGTATTAAATGTTTTGACAGAAAGCATCTGAACCGATTTCTCAACAGCTTTCTCTCACACAAAGGCATACAAAAATTGTTATATATACAGAAATATTTTAGATAACCTGGGAGGAGTATTAAATTTCTTAACTGCATGTTACACTAATACATATTTTCCATGGCTAATGGAAACTAGAAAGCAGTTGTAGTAAATCTGCAGTCAGTATGAGGGGTTTCAAACTGTTCATCTAGAAAAACGTAGTTCCTATTTGCAATCCAAATTCTGTAGTGCTCACAAGAACTGTGACCTGTGATATCTGCTCTGTGTGAAATACCAACCCTCCCCTGCTACACACAGATTTATGGTGTGATTTCACTGTGTAAAGGTGGCAGAACACTTAAGCCTTTATAAGAGACGTTTCTCAGACTAAATATACTGCTTTAAATATGCACATAGCATGTTGAGATCCCAACTATTACCAAACATTTAAGAGACCTTAGAATTAGTCTGGATAATTTTCTGAAAGCTCGAGTTCAGTACTCAGATGCTGACAAAAAGAAACCCTAAATTAAAAATTAACAGGAATGAGGTAACACAAACAAAAGAAAATCATTAAACACTGACTAGCGCCTGCATCTGAGCACTGCTACTAGTGATCACCTTTCACAAAAGGGTGTTTCAGTATCACACTAAGTAGATGCGAGGTAACCACTTTAAGCAGAATTATGGAATGGTTTCCAGACAAGGATAGATTTAAAAGATCAAGACTCTTCAGCTTGGACATGAGTTGCTCTAGATATAAAAAAAGAAACAATAATAGAGAAAGTGGTCAGGAATTAGTTCTTACTGTTTTTTATCATTCGAAAAACTGGCAGTCACCTGAAGAAGTTATCAGTCAGTAGACTTAAAGTTAAAAATAGGAAATACTTTTTCACAGGTTGCATCTCAAAATGACTGCATTCATAGCTACAATATTTTGAATATAAATGGATTCAAAAAACAATTAAGCAAATTGGAGTAAAATAGGGCTGTCAGTAGCTTTTGAACGTGGTGGTGAAGATGTTTCCGCTTTAGAAAATCTTTAACAGTAGAAGCCTAGAAGATGAGACAGTACAATGGGAGATGTTCTTACACCGCTGCAAGCTCCCACTCCTGGCCACTCTCTGGGACAGGATACTGGGTCAGATGGATCTTGGATCTGACACAATGTAGTTATGCTTATTTTTGTATAACTGCAGGTGAATGCCACAGAAGCATCCTAGTGCTTTCTAAAGATACTAGAAAAAGAATTTGCATGATCCAGTTGTTTTAATGATCATACAGTATTTAATTCTTTAGCTTAAGTTGTTCTGCCTCTGGCTACTGTATGCTTCCTCAATAGACAGAAAATCTTCTCTAGTTCCTGAGTAGACACAAGAAGGGTCCTGGGAGTAGATAGAGTTTCAGAATGGAAAAAACAGACAATTACCAATTCAAACAATCAGCTTCCTGTCTTTCAGGAGCCTCGTGCCTTGCTGTATAATACAACATAAACAAGAGCTCTGTTTTCTCTTCGCATTTGCATTTCAGTTCATAGCAAAATCAGTCTCGGTATTCATAAAAAATCCAATTAAAATGAAGCTAACACATTACTTTGGAAGTGACTTTTATGCCAGTGATATATATGGATCCAAACCACGTGCTATTCTTTTTTCATTCCATTACATTATTTAAAAGAGCTAGTAGCATGAATGGCGCATCATTTGTTTTAACCACAGAGTCCAGCACATAAAACTGACATTACAGAAACTGAGAGTAACTACAGTTATTTCTAAACTAGAGTTTCAGTCTATGGCCTGTTCTCTCCTATCTCACATGCTGTGCCTGCTGCTCCAGGAGACAACAAAATGCTGCAGGCACAGGAAGGAAGTGGTTCTTAGCAGCTCGCTGAAGGGATGACGTTTTCTATATTCTGAAATCTAAACTTATATTAAAAGAAAAAAAAAAGAAAGACTTGGACTTTCAGTAGTTGTAACTCCCATCAGTCCCCTCTGAGAAGCTTCTGTTAGTGAGGAGTTCAAACTCCTCCTTCTCATCTCTCTCCTATCCTGGGAGTGGGAGCTTCTCCTGCCTCATTCTTCATTCTTTCCTAACTTTGTCTGGAGAGACTATCCCGTCTCCACAGGGAGAATTCCAACTTAACAGCTTGCTCTCTGTCTATGAACTTCTTGTGTTTGTTTTAGTGACTTGTGGTCATCACTACCAGAGTCACATGAAGCATCTGTTTTCTCCAAAAAGTGAAAGTGGGACTGGAAAATGGGATAAGCCATCTCATGCTTTAAAATTTAAAAACTCTTTAGAGGAATTGTGTATTCAATGTATTTGCATTCCTTTGCAGATACAGTTAAATATCAGAAATAGATGACAGTTAGGAGACATCTATGCTTAGAGGTTCTTTTAGTAGGACTTACCCCTGCTAGTAAGCATTTCTCTTAAGTTGTACAGTTTACTTAGTATTCAGGGCTTTATATGCTTAAGATAGCATATTCTCTTTTCAATGTCTCTTTCACAATTTTTCCATTGTTTATCATGTGATATTTACACTGCAAATGCTGGTGTTGTGCCAAGGCAATTTCTTTTCTTTACAATGAATGCTTCTATCTTTGTTTTGGGGGGTGGGGGGTGGTTTGTTTGATTTTGTGTTTGTTTGGTTTTTTAAATCGAATTACTTCCACATATTCAGGTCATCACTTAGAGCTAAGCACCTCTAGGACTATAATGCTTGCCCAGACAAATGCACATTCCTGTCTGTAAAGACCTAGCTGGAATGTCTAGCGTCAGAATTTCACATTTTGTGCAGTCAATTCTATTTCACATACTAAGCCACAAACCCATTATAGTTGAAAACAGCAGAAAGTCTGTTTCAAATTAGGTGACGTAAATACAGTAGTAATAGAAACCACAGAAAAAGCACAGATGTATAGAATATGTACGTGCAAGGCAACCAAGTATGAAAGACAGGTATCAGTTAAAATGTTTTCTAAAGGATGAAGTCAGTTTTTAGCAAATAGTACTAATGAATACAGTAATTAAACAAAAAGGCAATGCAGTGTTTTACATTTGCCATTTACTGAAGTTCTATCAAATGACAGCAACAGTAACAGGTAACCCCAGAATGCCTTCTAAAAAGACATGCTATTTTAAAGCAAGGAGTGTCTTCCTTTGAATGTACAACTGGAAGAGACAATACAACAAAACCTACTAAGGACAACAAGCCTTGCAAAGTCATTTAGACTCACGAGAGACATGCTAATTTACCATTAATAAAGCAGGAAAAAAAATGAGGAACAAAATTAGACACTACTGAATTTTATACTGTAAATCTAACTCCTTAAGACAGTAAGATGACTGCCTGCATCAATATCATTTTTATGAACAGAAATACCCGAGATGGAGCTTTAATGTGCAAACAGAACCAAATGGCTGGTAATATTTTATTTTCTTTTTAATACGGAAGTGTTCTATTCTTTAAGTACAATTATGATTGATGTTGCGATTTGATGTAAAAAATAATTTTTATTTGCATGATGAGACTAAATCCATATCAGTAAATCAGTGGGTTAAAATAATTCAGTCACCTTTTAATACAGATGTGCATTAAATTATTAATAGAAATAATTAATTTATATAAAATCTATTATAAAATACTATAAAATAATGGAGTGATCTTATTGCAGCCTTCCAGCACTTAAAGGGGGCCTACAGGAAAGCTGGAGAGAGACTCTTTACAAGGGCATGTAGTGATAAGACAAGGGGTAATGGCTTTAAACTGAAACAGGGGAGATTAGATTAGATATAAGGAAAAAATTCTTCACTCTGAGGGTAGTGAGGCACTGCAACAGGTTGTCCAGAGAAGTTGTGGATGCCCCATCCCTGGAAGTGTTCAAGGCCAGGTTGGATGAGATGAGGCTTTGAGCAATCTGGTGTAGTGGAAGGTGTCCCTGCCCATGGCAAGGGGGTTGCAACTAGATGATCTTTGAGGTCCTTTCCAACCCAAACCATTCTATGATTCTATGATTTAATCTAATATTGGGAATATTTGAAGTGACTTGTTTGTCCAGCTTAGTGCTAGCCAGCTATGGTTCTAGCCATAGTACATTGTTCCAATTGTTCACAGACAAAGGAAGTAATTCATAATAGGTTAGTGTCTGCAGAATCTACATGCCTTCTGCGGTTTCAGATTTTTTTAGGCCAAGAAAATTGTGCTAATGAGGTGTTAAAGCCTTGATATATATTAAGGAAGTTCAGTAATTCAAGAGGAACTGGCACAAAGACTAAAGAAGCTGTAGCTATTCACAACAAAAAAATCTGAAGGAATATTGAAGAAAATAGTATTTGCAGTTATTAAACCAATTTTGAAAACCCTACAGAAATGCTCTACATTTAAGAATGAAATAAATTGAATCATGCACATTATGAAGTACTGAGTTAAATACTAATGATGCAGTAGTTATGCGAAATTACTATTGTACGATCACCAGTTGGCTCAGAAACAATTGAGAAACTAGAATCTTTTCTGTTGAAAAAGGTTGGTTACATGAAACAAGTCTCTCCTCCACTCCTTGAAAGGTGTCACAGGATATTTAACTTGCATTAGTACTGACACTACAGACAGATAGTACACTTCACTTTAATGTCTTTTTGCACCTCACTAAGGAACATAAGCAAAAGAATGTCCAAAACAGCTCATTTCTCGTTCTGTATCTATCTTCTAGCTATTTACTTTTTCCCTATGTCTATCTCGTCTAGAAATTTATTTTACTTGTATAAATTTATTTTCCCTTCCCTATCTTTCTATAGTATTTGCTTCTCCTTTATATAAAACACAACGTATATTTTAAAATCAATTCTTCTCATGAAAATCACTCTCGCAGATTCTTCAAATCCATGTGTCAATGTAGATGTATGCTTATTTTAAACTCATGTGACACTTTAAAGATAGCCTGTCTTACAATATTTGACTAGGATGAGGCAACATAGCAAAAGAGGCAATAACCTATTACTCTTAAAACTTACATACATTTTGAGAAGTCAAAAATATTTCCTCTTCAGATATCACTGTAGAATGTCCACTACATAGTTCATCCTTGCTCATTGTTCATTTTACCAAAATAAATATTAAAGAATAGAGTGGATGAAGGTAGAAGTTAAAAAGAACTAGTCTTCAATATTGAAAAGAACATTTCAGTAACAGATTTATCAGGCCTACCCTGACACAGTGAGCCCATGATGCAAAAAACGAGGTCTGTAGCATACAACAGGACTGACAGAAGAATTAAGAAAATTTTTACAGATAAATTTTTTTTACCTGTCTTTCCATTTGGTTTCTGTCAGTTGTCTCAAACTGTCAGCTGAGGTAGCTTGGGAATGACATGGATGAAGGGGTTTCCCCCTCCCCCCTTTAAAGTACCAACCATTCAGTGTTCTCATATTCAGACTTAATACATAGCTAGTAAATGTCCCCCTAGTTGCACCTGTAAATAATTCTTGAAAGTAGAACAGATCTGTATATTTTTTTTTCCTTAACACAGCAAAGCAAGTATTCTTATATCAGGAAATTTCCTAAAAACATCCTGAAGTTTTTAAGAACATACTTCCCAGTGAAAGGAATTAATAAGATTTAAGTCTAAAGCAAGGCCTTTAGCTCTAGTTTAGTATAAATTCCAGTGACATGTGGGTCTTTTGGAAGTTTGGTTCTATTTTTTGCAACTTTTTCTTCACATTATAATGAATTTCTGTATTTTAATGAAGCTGGAGTGTAAACCCAATGGGATTAAAGTTTTATCATCTACACATTTGTATAGTGCAAATTGAGAGAAAATCTTAGTAAATATGGACTAATACATACCTTGAGAACCTGTTGCATTGCTTCCTCCTTCACATCTGAAAGGTTCAGAAGAATAATATATCTGGGACTAATCTGTGGGCTCTGGTATACTTTGTCAACCCACAAAAAAAAAATCTGCTGAGGGCCACAAAAGTGTCCAAGAACTGCATTGCACCAGGAAATTTGGATCAAGACAATTCACTTCCTTTGAAACCAGATGCTACAGTAGGTTGTGAATTTTTTAATGCATTCTAAAGGATGTTTCATAACAAAAATAAGAAAAAACCCACAAGCAGTATATATTATCAAGCCATCTTTAAGGAACAAGCATTCCAGGTAAAGGCTTTCACCCAAAGATTCTAAGCATTTCTTTTATAAATGCATTCATAATAAAATGGATGCAAAGAAGAATCAGGGAAAATTAGAGCTCTTTTTACAAGAAGTGACTAAAAATACAATCTGTTTCAGTCTACCAACGCTGATGCTAACAGAGAATACAATAACTTTTTACCTATACACCAGGTGAATACATGGCTGGAGGCAAGAAGAGTAATAATGCATTCACATAAAAAAATAGGTATAAATTAGCCATGAATACATGCAGTCAGCAAGCTAGAAGACTTTTTTTACATCAGAGGAGGGACTTCTGGAACAATCTTTGAGTTACAGAAACAACTGAACCCATCTGAGATGAGTCTTGATAAATTGACAAAAGAGACTATAATTTAAGGATTGCCTGAAGTACCAGAGGAGTAGACTTCGGGAAGTCCCCTCTTGTAAACCTGTGGCTATATTTCCACATTATCCTGATCCGTATGCATTCAAAACATTCGGCTTGCTTTTTGATGCTGGCTGTACTTTGAGGAAAAGACTTGATGGTACTAGAGCTGGCTAATAACTGCGTGTACTTTTTAAAAAGAACAGAGAAAGAAGGCACTGTATAAGTTACTTTAACTCTACAAACCTAAATGCCAACACTTTCTCACATCTCAAACTACTAATGAGATGCCTATAGCAGCTGGAGGAAACAATTCTCTCCTGAAATGGAAGGACACTAAGGCCTATCCCGTAGTTGATTGTCCCAGATTTGTTGCAACCATGGCAATTAGATCCTTTCGTGGCACAGAGAGGGGAGATGAAAGAGTTTTTGCCCCCTCACGTTTCCACACACCAGTTTCCCTCATGCGAGACCAGCTCAAAACACAGTCTGAGTACAGCACCGCACCTCATTTGGTTCTTTTCACAAGAGAAAAGTTGCTATATTGAGTCTCTGTGGACAGTTGTCATACTCTTTCACTCACATTACACTTCTGTTTGACAAGGCTATATCAAAACACATAAAAGGAAGAAGGAATGGTAAATGGTCCTATTGTATGATTAAGAACACATGCCAGTCTGGGAGATTATCTAAGCCCTTCTCCTAGCACTGAGGTGTCATCTGCTCCGGCGTCCTCAGCTAGAATGAGAAATACAGGGAATCAGTAGTAACCAATCTTAGTTACGACTCTTGTGTAAAGTGGCTTTACTTTCATGCCAGGCATTATGTATATTTAAATTGGTATAGATTAATCTTGATTAATTCTTTATTTTTTCTTTCTTGCATTTTAAAGAAAAAAAATGTTAAAAATATCATGAGACTTAAAATTTTCTTAAGGTTTTAAAAATTTCTTAACCTCTCAAGCTTAGGAACACTCTCCTGATGTTTTAATGTTTTTCTTGGTTAATCTATGTTTTGTAGCATCTATTTTATGTTTCATGACAGTGTAAAGAAAATGCAGGAAGCAGTACATAATGACATGATTCTGGCACTATAATTTTGGTCTTGTGCATCTCAATGATCACATTCCTTTGATATGCCACAGTAAGTTTTGAAATGCTGCATTTAACGGTAAGTCTGGTAAGCCACAATTGTAGAGCTTGGTAATGCTTGTTTTGGCTTTGCAAAGTAAGATATCAAAGAGGTATAAGATCAACTTGCTATATTTGGCACCATCAAGTTTAAGTTAAACCTGTATCCTAGGTGAATGGATAGTCAAATAAAACCATCCCTCTGGAAATAGCAGGTACTGTATATAAACTAGAAGAATTATTGGTTGTAAAGCAGTCTGGACTGAATATAACAAACTCAGCTGGCTTGAGCTCAGGGAGCTGTTTCTTTTGCTTCATAACAGAGCTTTTGTTTCAGAAGCTGAAGAACCTATGTTTAGACCAGCAACAAATTCTTAAATGAATCAACTATATGTAGGTTTGGTAGTATGTTTACCAAGACTTCCGGATGTGTATTGTTTTGTTCACCTACCTTATACAGTATGGTGTAGCTGTCTATGTACTACTCTATAGTAAAAATTTAAAATAAACCTTCTCTTTAAAATCTCTAAAAGCTTTCCCTTTAAAATATCTAAAAAACAATTGTGACATAAAAACACATTTCTAGTCATCTAGAAAGCAGATCTACTATCATACTATCTCTCATAAAATGGCTGGTCTACCCCATTCTAAAGCAATTCATCACAAGTTTTCCTTCCTCCTTGTTGATAAATGGGTTGTATTCTCTATGACCAATTCTTAATTCCATACTTCAGTGACCAATGTTTTCCTTCTCCCATTGCCGTTTTAATCTTCTTTCGTGGTGTAAACTATCTTATACAATCCAAGCTTCCCATTTCAGGTCATTACTATCATTATAAGTCAATTTCCAATGTAAATACATATCCACCCTGGGCATAAATACAACTATTGAATGTGGAAGTACAAGTCAATGTTAAGAAAATTTATAGAACTAGTCCTTTGTACATTCAAATTTCAGCCAGTGTGTTCCACAAAAATAACATTTGTGAAATCATTACCCTGGAGATGAAATAGCACAATGCTTGAAGCATTCAGCTATTTCAGTCTTACAGCCTGAACTTATGATTTATAATAATTATTTAAGAACATTTCTCAGGAACAGAAGAAAGACACTAAGCAGCAAGCTGCATCTACTTTATTTAAAATGTTTTTAAATCAGCCATAACTTCAAGATCTTCGCAATACCAGGAAGGGCTGGGAAGCTTTACCTAGAGATACTGACAACTGTAACTGAGGTTTAAAAATACAGTTAGATGGATGCCTGCCTGACAACAAATAGAAGAAATTTTATTTGTACTGACAGACATGATTGTGACTTGTATTTGATACACTCCAATAGGAGATACGTGCTCTGCTTTCTAGAAAATCACATTGTGAGTCAGTCTTCAAATCTTGCCCAGGTGAATAGAAAGACTGGGCAAGAAGTCAAAAAGGGTTGCAGATCCTGACTTGATTTCCATGCAACGTGCTGGCTGAAATATGTTTCAGCCCTGAGCAGGAAATCAAGTTAAGATTTAGAAAAGGGAGTAAATAATTTGTTCAGTTTGTTAGGTAGGTTTTCCAACAATTCACAATGTTGATTTTATCCACTTATAAATTAGATTATTTGACTTTTTACTAACACACAAGTTTAGAATCCTTACTTTATTGCTTTGAATGAAAGCCTGGTGAGCTCCATTACCCAGTCTTACTTGCTTTCACCACTACTGAACAAGGCAAGAATCTACCACTTTACTCCTTATCATACTGCTGTAAATGCTTATAGGGAATAGCTCATCAAATACAGACTACTACCTCAGCTTAGAAAAATATTCAAAACCTCAGTCTATGTCTATATGGTTTGTTACAGTTTCACTTCATCTATATATTTCAAATCTCTTCTCAGCTTTCCCCATCCCTTTCTTTCCCACAAAGAACGACAGCAAAAACTTAAAGTTCTAAAATACTTGGAAAATGCCACTGGATTAGTTACTTTATGCATAATTATAACAGAGTACCACTGTTACAGCAAGCATTTGCTCATCTCTCTTCTGATATTATAACTTCACATAGATAAAGAACGTTGTGATAATGATGCCTTTGCTGATTGTTCATCAAACCCATACTACCAGCTAATATTATCAAACTGTACATTTGTTACTGTGAAATGATTTCCTAATGTTTCAAATTTTTATGATCTCATATTACATAGGATTAATAACACCACTGTCTTAGTTATTTTCAGACATGAAATTGAACCTTTTCTTTGCAGAATAAAAGAATCACAGATTCTACAATAGACAGTCCACAGAGAATGTCAACTTTCCATATTGCCCAAGTAATAGGAATAAACAAGTGATTAAGGACTACATCTAAGTCAATATTTACAGAGTCACAGGGAAAAAAAATTCAAGCTAAATTTCAAAATCACATTGCAAAAATCATATCAAAAGGCTAAGTAGACAATTTTATTCAGAATTAGTCTCCATAATGAGGTGTAATTTATCTCACTTTCCTTCTAAAACAAGTTATGCACACTGTTTAATTTTGAATGAGAGCATTTTCTAGGAATAAGGTTTTTGAAGTAATTTTTAACTTGTACCTTTAATAAACCTGAACTCATTTTTCCTCTGATTTTACAGATAAATTAAAAATACTCACGTAACATGCAATTCAGTGTTAGTAACTGAAGGGGGAAACTGATACTAGTAAACCTAAATGGATGTTCTACACTGAAAACATTTTGCAATAGAAATAGCATCTTTGCCTTAATATTATTATTTTTTTGTTTGTTTTCTTTTCCCTTCCTCCACCACAAACCATTTTTTGAGTGAGAAATAGGAAAAACAACACAACTGAAAATAGAAAAGAGCCCAGGAACAACTTCCATTTTCTCACCAAATCTTTTCTTTCTTCATAATTTTGGAAAAAAATGGTGATAAACTTAATATATCATTGGTATTTTTGTTTTCTCCTTATGAAAAAGTAGAATTGAAATGCTAGAAAATTATGAAGAGTTTTTCTGCCTCTTGCCACTACCCTAACCAATGTAAAATGGTAGTGTTTTATAGGAACTACAGAGCCAGTAAGTTTTAAGAAAATGCAACTGAAAACACAGAATATAAACATACAGAATTCGCTTACCTCACAATTGTGTTGTTGAATAATACAATACTGAAGCAGCAAGCAAGGATCCATTTTGTTCCTGTCAAAAAAAAAAAACAACAAATAGGCAAAGGACTCCTAGTAACACATTGGCAAGGAACACAAAATTTCGTAATACGGTTACAGTAATCCATCCTAATAAAGATATATGGAAAAAATTATACTTCTGATACATTGATTTTCTTAGATTTATGAGAAAATGAATAGCATAACCTCCATTAATGAATATCAAATCATGTGCTTCGGATACGACTTATTGATGATTTATACAGACCTAAGACTATTTAATCAACCATGTAAAACTGGTATAAGGATGAGATTATGCTCTGTATGGTCTGAATTAAAATTCTCTTAGAGATATTTGTGATCCAGAACTCAAGCTTGTCACTAGCTGTCGTTACCACCAACTTCTGAATACCTATTATACAGTATATATCTAGATACAAAGACTGGAAAGGAAATAAAACCTATGATTTATCACAGCAAGACTTACAGCCAAATTACACAAGTTATGGCCCACAGATGAGTGATGAAAGCTCATAGTAAATCCCACAGATACATATTCTTTTAGAGCAAGCATATAGCATTAAGTTATTTTCTTCAACTTAAAACATTTAAATTGAATAATATTTTAAGATTCCTGTGATTACGAAACAGACATTAATTTCACTGACTTTGGAACAGGAGAAAGAGTAAAACTGAGAAACTATTTATTTGTTGCTTTCAAAAGCAACCAAATCTGTTTTATTTTACATAGGAATATTAGGCTTTAAGTTCCAGCATCTCAGGACTCATTAACTCTAATTTCTGCTTTTTAATTATATCAGCCTCCTAGTTCTAGCTCTCACTACTTGTTTCTGGCTCTAACAAATCACCTCAAGGCCATTCAAGCATTGGTCAAAAGTAGAATATCGAGATACCACCAGCCACATGCTAACAAACAGGCAAAGAGACAATTCCAGCTTAGCTTCACCACAAGAATCTGCCTTAGAGGAGACTTTTTTTTACCATCTTGTGTGACAGGGCAGTAAGCAAGCCAGGACTTTAAGACAGAACTGTCTGCACCTTTTCCTTAGAATTAGCACTTCAAAAGTAATGAAAGGTTTTCCATTCCTACACTAGGTTTCAGTAGAACCCAAACTGGAACAAGGTAGCTTTTCAGATAGATGAAATGCAAATCTGCTGGAAGAGACAGGTTCAAATACAATATCTTGTAAGCAATCTTCTCCCTACCCTTGGTGCCTGTACATCCAAATCCTGCTCCCAGATCCAGCAGGTTTCAATTCTTGGACTGCTACAATCTCAGCATTCTTTTTCAAAGCTTCAGAAGACTTTCTTCATCCATCCATGTGTTGCCATACAGCTGTTCCCTGCCTCTTATAAGAATTTCCCAGGTCCTCTGTGAACTCCCCAGCTGCCTGCATTGAGCTGTGGAAGCTTTGCCAGGTGAGCACAGCCAATAACATTAAAAAAATAATTCCAGGGAAGCCCCACCATCACTTCCCTTTGGAAAAGTTCACCTGAACTGAATAAATCCCTCATCAGGCCTATTTTCACCTTTTTATAAAGTGTAGCACATAATAAGCTGTGATCAAACAGGTGACACAATACCCCTTCCCTCACACCATGGATGAAAGGCAGTGCTCAACTGTTAACTTTAAAATTGCGTGACTGCTGAATTTAGCTTGCTTACTTTCACAGTGCAGCAGGATGTTCTGCACTACTCAGCCCTCCCTGGTTGTGCTTCCTGGAAGTCCCACAACAGTAGGGAATCCTTAGAAGTTCTCATATGTGGAGCTCTACAAGGCTTTTCAACATGTGCTTAATAAGCAGAGCTCATTGATCTCTGTTCTTTTTCACTTAAAATGACACTTCTTAATTTCACGCTCAATTATTTGCTGGATGGGTATAAGAGCATATTTCTCTTGTGGGCAACAATGCTTTAACAGAGAAGGAACAGCAAGGCAGAGGGTTTTTTTTGAGATAGGGCATCCTTTCCCATGAAATGGCTTTTACTAGTATTAAGACAGTTTGCTGTTCTGTTGTGTGTTTTTTTTTTTCTAAACTCCCCAAACATAGGTTTGGTATAGACCTATGGAAGGCTGGTAACGGCTTTAATTTTTATTAACTCTTGACACTTAACAACTTTTCTCCAAACAAATTATTGGCCTTAGATCTGAGTTATCTACCAAATTATGACCCTCAGAATACACAGTTTTAATCGGATTAAATAAAAGCAGCATTTTTTTAATAAATGAGGACGAACATGTTTTTAAGCGAGAAACTAACAAATGAGAGGAAGTAAAGGACTCAATATTTATTTTTAAGGGGAATTTTTCAGAAACAAAGTAATGCATGCATTTCTTTCTGCTGTCTTCTGCATAGAAAGTCGCCACTGTTTTACAGGCTAGACCATTTTGCCTTTGGGGAGGGGAAGTCAGGAACAGGGAAACTCCCTGTTGAAGGGACAGCAGCAGCATTCCCATGCCTGCAGCCCATTCCTGTGGCTCTCACAGATGGAAATTAAACAGAAAAAGTGGGTAATGCAAACTTGTGGTCAGGTTTCAAAGTCAGTAGACTGTACTAGCTTGACACGTTTGAAATCAAGCTGTGCATTTTTTCATTCCATTTTTTATCGTCTGATCGATGTAGGTGTTTGAAATTTTACAAATATCTGCTGTGACAGTGTACTATTGCTCTCTCAGCCACCACAATTTTCAAAACATTATTTGTGTAACATTTCATCTTTCTCAATGTAGTATTATTAAATTTTACAATGTGACTATTATTGTAAGGGCAACTAATATTACATAAATTAGCAGCTTCATTTTGTAGGGTAATTTCATGAATCTCTCTAAATAATTTTTTTCTCAAAACCAGTAAGTTCAGTGAGTTACAGAAACATATCATAAAGATATGCTACCACAAATTACATTTCTAAACCAATATCAGGATGGCAAGCTACCATCTCTTTCCCATTACTTTTTACAACAAAGAAACAGCTTGAGTTTTCTTAGGAATTTAAGATATATTCAAAGTAGATAATGACACGTAAATTCCTTACAGGTTAAGGTAAGCTATCAGGAAATGACACCTTAGAGACAAAGTATTTCTGAAAAATCAGCCCTGACAGAGAGGAACAAAGTTGCAGACCCACAGGCAACTCCAAAGTCAGCAGCTCTACTGCTTGTGAAGTCTGCCAAGAAGCATAACACGCGCAGGTATTTCCAGCTGCCTGTTCATTATTCTCATTCCTGTCAAAATGAATCTTTCTTGCAACACTGTCATTCACACAACATTCACTTTAGGCTCCAAAGGCAAACAGGCCAAATTCGGAGCTCTAATAATCTGACATGAGTCCACTGAAGTCAATAGTTATACTTGTTTATATTAATGAAATTTGTCTCAGTATCTTAAAATGCGGGAAATTTTGATCCGATTCAGTTAGGTGCAATTTGCCATGGGTTTGCAGGAATTCAAGGGATTATTTCAAAAGTTAAAACCGCAAGACTGGAGCTTATATTAGACACTATCTGAGAGTGTTCTACTGGGTTTTAGCATCAATATTTCACCAATGTCTTTCCCTGGGCTTTAGCAGCACAGGTATGACTGAATAGTGGAGACAGAATGTCTATTTTCATTTAGTAGCTCTTCTCTCCCAAAGCAGAGCACTGCAAATAAGCCTTTCTCACCCCCTTCTTCCTATAGGTCTTTCCAGGTTTTTCACTACCACAATAATTTTGGGTCCAACAGAAAAGTATCTACAGTGAACTAATCATCCTTTTCTTTTTTTTTTTTTCTTTCTTTCATCCACCTCAAATTTCCTCCAACTGAAAAATCATATTAACATCATTCCAGTTTATGTCTTAGCCACCATTGAAGAAATATAGATTCTACTTTTCTTATATAAAAAACATGACTTACAATGATTTTAGAAATGTCTAGCTACCTTGTAAAAGTTAGAACTCATCCTGGGCAGAAAAAAAATAATATATATACACATATAGACATATACCCTAATGGGGTACACAAATATACTTATATACTTAAAAATTAAGCACCTGCCAAAATACTAGAAGGATCACAGTCATAACTGGCTTGCAGATGTGGGAACAAATAAAGAACAGAAACAGTATTTATGGCTAAGATAGGTTGGATGTTCTTACCTGGGGGAAAGTAAAAGACAAGATTGCTATATATCATCTGGATTGAATTTTGAGCTTTTTACACACCTAAAATTAAGAACAGATGTATAAAATCCTATTGGCATAGCAAAGCCTAATTTGCAAAAGGCTATTGTCCACAAATGTGATGATCCTTAATGCCTATCTTTAGGAGGACTGAAGAATTGTGAGCAATCTAGGGATGATGGCAAGGTAGCTAAATAATCAAGATTTGGAGTCAAATATTTTTTTCTTCTCTCCATTTCTCAGTCTTGCTCTCATATCTGATTATAATTTGGTAGAAAATTAGAAGGCCTAACCATATAATACATTCTGGAAAATTACTGCAGTCATCATCTGGAATCAGTATGGATACAATGAATTAAACCTTAGCATAAAACAGAGTAAACATTGCCTCCTGAACTTCAGAATCTGTAAACATAAACTGTAGATGCTATAAGTCTGTCTGAATCTTGATTTCTCCAGACATTGAGAATCTATACTAATACTGCACCTGGCACAGAGAATTGATCTCTGCTTTCAATGTCTGACAGCAGTACAAATAAACAGACATATTTCAACCTTCATTATTTTGCCCACTGTATTTCAGAAATTTTGCAACGTGTTTTTATAGTCTTTTGACAGTACTACATTTTGGAATGTTCAGATTTTACTCTGATTGATGTTTTGCTTTAGCAATCTAATCTCAAGGCATTATGTATAAATTCAGCATTGTTTTTTTTTATTATATCTATAGAACTTTCAGTATATAAATATATATATCTCATCAACTATGTGAAAATTACCAGAACAAATTTAATACTGAACTAATTGAATTCCGGACTCACTAGCACCTACTGAAGATTGCTATCTAGCATAAAATTTACTTACTGCTATGACAAATCATAATCTTGAGTACCAGGATCCCATAACTTATAAAATAATATAGTAGTGCAAGAAGCAACATAATGGAACTTGTATTTCTTTAACTAAGAATCTAAATGTGAAATTTCATATTCCAATCTTTTTATTATCTATTTTTTAGTATATCACGAAATTAATATTAATAAATCAAGCTGCATTTTCATCCAGAGTTTTACATTTTCTTTCTAAGAATCTATCATATCTTTTTCCAGTTTACTGTTCTCATCTTCCTCAACTATGACTACTCTAGCAGACATCATTACTTTTTGCATCAGTTCAGATTGGCTACAAATGAATCTAATTATTTTATAGTTTGGGCAACGTGCCTAGCAGACAGCAGGTCTTGGACACCCACTGTTGCTTTGAAGATACATGTTGAAAGGAAAACTTGACATTTCTCTGATATAATTTTTCATGGTATTGACTGAAAAATAATCACTTTCTGGGAAGAAATATCAAAATATGGGCAGTTGAGATTAATAAAGACTGCAGTAGAGTTATTGAAGCATTGTGAGCACCTGTTTGATACATTTTATCAAGTGTTAAGGGGAGATGAATATCACTAAGAGTGAATGAAGTAGCAATCAACATATTGGTCATTTAGTATAACACACATTATAGGCAAAAAAGGTGAATCATAATTTGAAGATATCATCAAACACAAATTGTAAGCAAAGATGTTCTGTTGATCCTCCATTTACTTATTCTTTTGTGATTCTCACAGAGCTGCTATATTCTCCTCTGTTTGTCCTAATACCAGGTGCAAATATTCACATATTATTACATTAAACAATGACTAAAATAGTATTTTCAAGAGACTTGCTTTTTCAATGTCCATACAAATGCACAAACAACATGTAAATACGCTGCCTTTGAGAGACGAATTACGCGCTCTGCAGAAATCTGTGCCCATGGACAGGAAGCTCAAGGCAATTTGGCAGTTTTAGTGCAATCCTTGTTTCATTATTCCCTGTCACATGAACTACTCAATGCCTTCTGGAAACTGCTATTAACACACACAGCCCACTGGCCTCCTGGGACTGGTCCCTAAGACTTTGATAGGGCTTATGTACTGAAGGCTGCCTCACATTTCAAAAGGACATGGTCAGCCCTAAACAGAGTTTTCAAATCTTAAACAATTAAAAGGCACCAAATTGAATTAAAAGCTTTGATATGACTTAATTTTAAAACTACTACACATAGCTCAACCACTTTCCTCAAAGGGTTTTCTTTTTTTTTCTTTGATAAATGTAGAATTATGTCTAACAAAGAATTATGACATGGCACGATAATACATGTGATTCAGTTTTCATCAGCTAGTATCATTAAAATGGCCATTGTTTTATGAACAGAGGTGGATAATGAGAAATATTTTAAACTTTCATATTCCAAGGCACTTGACATTTGACAACTCCTGTGACTCCGTTGACAGGATGTGTTATTTTGGAGGAATATGAGTTTAATGTAACAGGACTGAAATATTTATTGAATGATAAACTACTAATATATTTTTATTTGTATTTATTTATATGCACATTATGTTTTGGTCCTCCTTTTCTCAAATTTGGGCAAGTGAGAGGGCAGGCATGACACAGGGAGCTACCTGAGGCCAGCCTCCCCAAAACGTTACCTTTGTTTTCTCAGTGCTCTTTCTTACAGAACAGGATAAACACATTCTACTTCAAAGTACTTTTTCAAGTGATTCAGTTGCAAGGTGTCTATGCAAAGAAAGAGGAAGTACAGGACTGTCATAACTAGGCATAAACTAATTTGCTATTAGCTATTCACCTTCTTAGCGCTCTCCCTGTTTTAATTTCCCCCATTAAAAGGAAATGTGAAGGTGGTAGCATTATTGTTGCCAGAAACTAATAAACACGCTACAAGTGTGTAACACATGCAGACCATTAGTCTGTGCCTGCACTGCCTCCTTGTGTATTAGATAGGCCACCAGTACTCTCCCAATACAAAACAATGCCACAAAACAATGCATAACGGGGACTATAAGAGGCCTTTTATACTTAAACATCTCTGTTCTTAATTTGTCACAAGTCATAATTTAAAATGGACTGTGGTACGTAGACATTGGCCCAATGCTTCAAGAACAAAACTGATTAAAGTGGAACTGATCAGGGAGACTCTGTCTGATAATAAGATAAACAGTTGGCAATGAGAGTAACTGAGCCTGTCCAAACTGTCCCCTGTTAGTTCCTCCAGCCCACGTATCTGTTTCAACTGCACTGCAGCAAGAGGAAGTCTCAGATATATCGTAAAAACAAATGAATGAAGGAACCAGTTAGATAACAGCAATTAAAGGCAAATATTTGGAAGTGTTGGGTTGCAAAACGACAGACTTATAAAGGCAAGTTTTAGTTGGCCATTTAATAAATTCAGAAACAGCAATTAAAATGTAGATATTTGGCAGTTCTGATGTGTAATGGGAATATTTAGAAACTAGACAGAAATTGAAAAACTAATCCCTGCATCAAATATGTGTGTCTCATTTTCAGCTGTCTTAAACGAGGAAAATTCTGGTATCCTTAATATGTCATGTTTTAGAAGACGTATTACACATTACACTAAGTGCTCACATTTTTTTTCTCTTGAAGTAAGTATAATTATGATTACAACAGGTTATGATCCCAAGAAGAATCTATGCAAATGAATAAGGAATGGTGAGTTGCTGTATCAATTACACTGCACTGTGCTATAAGTATCAGGAGGTGAACGTTGAAAGATTAGGGAGTTTGGCTGAAATAAGCCCCAAAAACTTCAGCCGAATTACCAAGCTGAGCTGGAAATGCTGCATGATACTTGATACTTCCTGCTGCTTGCTGAACAGGATGGAAATGTGCTGTTTATATGCTGTAAAATGCTACTTCAGCAATATTTTTCTCTCTACCAAGGGAGGTGCAGGAAGATCAGACTATTCTACAAGACAGTCATGATTAAGATCCAACAAAGTCAATGAGACCAGGAAGGATAGTGATTGCTGCTTGTCTTCAATGAACTTCATAGGTTGAGAGAGTTAACATTCTCTTTTAACCCGAGGCCAAACACATATCACATTCCCAGAACAATCCTAGTCACAAAATCTCCCATTCACAAATGTGTGGTCCTATGGATCCACAATCCACAGAAAAACTAACATCCCTGTCATACCATATGCTGTAGCTCCTCAAATTGGTCATCTGTATTCAGCATCAGAACAGTGCCTATTTTTGTGTGTGTTAAGGCTACGTAAAACAAGAAAGGAGGAACTTCATAGAGAATTACAAATTTGTCAGACTACATCTATCAATGAAAAGAACAAAGTTAAGGAAAATATTGTGCTCTTTAATTGTGGCAAGATTTTATGTAAATGCAGTAAGTTACTTTTCCTCTCATATAACAATATAGAGGCATACTGATAAAAAAGAGGGTTGGGGAGTAGAAGACATGAAGGAAGATGACTGTGTGTCGTGGTTTTGGCCGCTCCAGCAGCTAAACTCCTCACAGCCGCTCACTCACCCTCCCCCACTCCCCAGGGATGAAGAAGAGAATTAAGGAAGAAAAAGAAAAGAGACCCGTGGGTTGAGATAAGAACAATTTAATACTACCGCTACCAATATATATATGTACGGATATGTACAAGGATAAATATATACGAATGAGTGATGTACGGTGTAATTGCTCACCAACCCTTGACCGAGGCCCATCTTGTCACGAACTAACAATCCCGAAACAGATAAATCCCAACCCCGCAATCCTGGATGAGCGAAAGGCCCGAAAATGGAGAGTGAGACAGAGAGAGCAGTCCAAAAGTGAGAGTCCCGGAAGAGCAAAGGCCCTTCTTTCCGGCTGACCCTCATTTTGTACTGGGCATGACGCTGCATGATATGGAATACTAATCGGCCAGTTTGGTCTCAGTCCTAAGTCTAAGTACAAATCATAAGGAGAGTCATGGCCCCCTTGTCCTGGCTATGCTCCCCCCTACCCTGTTGTGCTCCTGCACACTGGCAAGAACACAGCAAGCTGAAAAGTCCTTGAGACCTCAGTGCCAACTATAAACATCAGTGTGCTGTCAGCATTCCTCTCCGAGCAAGTCTCAGACTAAAACCAAAACACGGAGCTCTCCTGGCTGCTAAAAAGAAGAGCTAACTCTGTCCCAGCTGAAACCAGGACACTGTGTGACATGGAGGTGTGCATCAAAGTAGCAAGGGCGTAGGGAACTCAAGGAAAGAACACATGCCCTCATTCTTTTCTGCAGAGGCAGATCAGAATCAAGCAATAAACTATTTTTTTTTCCAGACAACCCTAATCTCCTTTACAACTAAGTAAACAAAACCAACAGAAAAACTGAAAATAATGCATTATCTTCTGATAACACCAGTTTCTTTTCTCTCTCTTTGATGCACAAAGAATACATATGGGGAGGATTCTTCATCCTCCTTTTCCAAAATCACAACCATAATCGAACCAATAACCACAGCAAACATGAAACTAAGAGACTGATCCCTATTATCTCTGTGACTCACACAAAATCAACTGATAATTCAGGGTCTCCAAGTGACTTCTTCTCAAGTCCAACCGTAATACATATGTAGGTAAGCAGCACTTGTAACAAAACAAAAGATGACACATTCTCATAACACAAGCAAGCCCTGCAGTGTCCAGGAAAAACAAGACTCTTGAATTTTTATTGCCTTAAGCACTAAATGTAACCACAGTCCTAAACATTACTTTCATTGCAGCAAGGTGATTGATCTGTACAAACTGTGCTAAGTTGCAAACCTAGGTGTAGGCTGTTCAGCAACACTTACACCATATCTGAACTAAGACCATGGACCATGAAAACATCAGAGCTGCTCTTATCAAAACAAGCTGTGCAGAATCCAACAATTACCCATCATGCTTAAGTTTTCATTCTCTAAATGGTACCTCCTAACTCCATTCCAACTCCTAATTTGATATGTATACACATGGTTATCAAAAATAATATAAACTCATGATGATTCCATACAATGTCCTATTACTGCAAGCTTTGCAGAATCTGGCTATATATGTGGGTCTTGAAAATGTTCTTTTTCTACCCTAATATTCAAGCCAATCTTATCCTTAACCTTCACTATACCCTGACCTGAAAACAAGGCATTGACCAGTGATAGCAATAAGCTGCTTTGTGTTCCCCAGTAATAACTCAGTCTCCTGAAGTCATCTTTTGTCACCTTAAGGACAACTGTCTATAGGCTTGGCAGATTAAAAAGATAGTAAACTGAAAATAAGATACTGGATCTTGATGATACCAGACCGCTTTGCATCTCTAGATCCAATCAACTGGGTTGTCTACGAATTATGTTGTTGAGTGCTCACTAAGACCTCTCCTACCTCTTCAGATCTGTAAAAATTGATGGTGAACTGGGTCTTGACACTTCCCTCATCTTAATCTGAAAGACAGTAAATCATTACTGAAAGAGAAGAAATGGCATCAGTTTGTAGCATCACCAGTCTCTTTCCTGCCCCTAAGAAGCTTCCAGAGACTAGCAATAAATTGGATTCTACACAGTAAATCTAATCTCAACCCTATCCAGAAGACCAGAAACCTCAGAACCACAGAACAGTCCCTGGTCCATTTTATTTACTAGATACAGTCTAAAGATTCCAAAACATTAATCCTAAATTCCTATACCTTCAGTTCTAATTCTTGCATTATTAATAACTACTTTATTACTAAATTAAATTACGTACTATTGATCCATACTATTACGGATCAATTACTAGAAGAAAAACCAATGGCTTCTATTCATATGAGCTGAGTCTTATTAATTCTTATTTCTGGGAACACTGTAGATTCTACCATAAGGTATGCTCTTTACACTTGTCATCCGTTTTCAAAACCCTACTCTTAACCTGTTTTAAACACTAACAACACTCTCCCAAGGCAATATCAGGTTTCTAGCAATATCTGCACAATTCTCACCTTGGTAGCCTTTGCAGCATCCAACACTAATTTGTAATTTATACATAGGAACCTACTGATGTAATATAAGACAATATCAGTCTCTGGTTTTCATTTGTACTGTTTCTATGCTTACTTGCAAAGGAACCTGTAGAATAGAACATTACTTAGAGATGCAGACACATTATATTAAAAAATCTAACCTCAAGTGTAACAAAGCCTTGCTCAATCTAGAGAACGAATTCCAACTGTACAACAAAACATAGACCCTTAGTTTATTTCTCCATCTGGTATAGAAACATTATTTTCTCTTGAGGAAGAAAACAACGAAAGACTTTGGCTGCGAACGTACATTAGCACAAAGCTTGCTGCCAAGATTTTTGAATTTATGAGAAAATGCATTTACCTGTTGATACTTTATTTTCCTAAGCATTAAACCCTCTGCTAACGCCAGATATTCTCAAACTACAGGAGTCTAAGGCATTGGTTTCTGTCAGTTGGTAAAAAGCAACTGGCTTCTGTCAATGCCTACCTCCTTCTCATCTCCTTGCTTCCCACAGGTTCAAAACGCAAGTGAAAATTATAACAATTTAGAATGCAAGTATCAGCATTAAATTAACTTCTAATAATAGTTTTATTTTTAGGAAAGGCATCAGTTTCCACAGGAAATCGCAAACACAGTACATCAGATGATTGTATTTATACCTCCTGCAAGTTGTCTTTGGCAGTCTTGCATAGTTGAGCATTACTCAGGGTTAGGACAGTTACAACTCTCAAACCCTAACACTATTTCTCAAACACTAATGTTGCTCACCAGCCTGGGCTGCGGCACCAAGGACGCTGTTGCATCTTCACAGCCAGGAGGAAATGGCCTGCCTCTTGTAGGCAGGGTCTGTACCTTGAGTTAATTAGTTCATTATCTTCAACTCAGTCCAGCTGGCTAATAATGATTGGATGCCATAATTCTCCCTTTTTGTTTTACAATTTTTGGTTTTTTTCAAGAAGGCTTTAAGGTGAGCAGAGACCCGGTCCATTCATCCAACTCCAGCACACTTCCCTCCCACGAATACCACGTCAGGGCTTGCGGCTTTACCTTCTTCACCGAAGGACTCTCGCTCGGTGCTCCCAGCTCCGGCTCTTTCGGCTCTGGCTCTCGGCTCCGGCAAGGGAGTCGGGGCTTCTCAGGGTCTCGCGGATGTATCGCATCAGGGTCACCAGTTGTTGCTCACCAGCCTGGGCTGCAGCACCAAGGACGCTGTTTCATCTTCCACAGCCAGGAGGAAATGGCCTGCCTCTAGTAGGCAGGGTCTGTACCTTGAGTTAATTAGTTCATTAGTTCATTATCTTCAACTCAGTCCAGCTGGCTAATAATGATTGGATGCCATACACTATCTATAACTTGAATTAACTAGCACATAAGGAGAAACCTCCATACTTAAAGACAATATTAGTCAATGGTTTCTACCAACACACTTTGGGTGAACTTGGAGAAAGGTGTCAAACCCTGAGCTCTTTGCTAAAACTTTCAGCCTAAACCTGTCATATCTACCTCCTAAGTAGATAGTCCACTAGTTCCTATAGGACTGACACGGCTCAAGGCACGGGTTTCTACCAACACAATTACTATCTCCAACAGTCAGCAGGGTCCAGAAAAGTCTGGTTTCTTAAAACTTCAAATCCTCAGCCCTAACTCTGTGCCAAATCTTTTCCTCTTTTCTTAACAGTGAATGTTAACATGAATTGTTACATGAATGTCTACAGCGAGAGACTTCAACAGGTATGGGTTTCTATCAACAGCAATCTCCACAGAGTCTGGCAAAATATGAATTCAAAACCAAATGCAAATTTCACAGACTGTGATCGAACTCTATACATAACATCTCATATATAAATCACGGAAAAACAAAGGCTAATCACTATAGTATGAAACTTTAGGGAGTAATGGGTTTTCTGACCCAGGCCCCTCCAAGCTTCTGGGGAGGACTGTCAGATCCGCTTAGAGTTCTTGACAATTTTATTTCCAAACCTTCTCCTATGTTAGCACCCTACAATAAACTAATATCTTATACTTCATATTCCAAAGCCCTGACTTAAGCCTATCCTAAGCCTAATTTTATGAAACCTGGCAGCTGAGTTCTAAAACTGAAGAAAAATGCCACACACCTTTATGTTCTCTCCCAGAGAACTCTAGATGGGAGCAGGAAGTGATGCCAAAGCAGAAAAGGAGGAGGACGTAGAGCAGACAGTGTGAAAAGGAAGGAATGGCTACTGGGAGCAGAGAGACAAACAGCTCCCAGAAAAGAAGCAGCTCCAAATGGGACCAGAATCTTGCATTCCAGAAAGAGTTTATAATCTTACATTGTAAATACATGTTACTGCAAAAGGAGGAAGCAATTAACTGGCCTAGGAATTTGCCTCAGTGGAGAAGACTTTGAAAAAGATTATAGTTAGAAATTTTCTATCACGTATTATTCTGTTTACCTTATTGTACCTATCCGCAATTCACTTTAAGAGCACAAAGAAATTTAATTCTCTTGGTTTTCTAGGTGAGGGCTTGAACCTTTGTTTTATTATCAAACTCCCTTAAACACAAAAATATCCTTTGTTTCTGTCAACCAAGTTTTGGCAGAAGGATTATAGTTATTTATTCATGAGGGATCATCCCTAAGGTAAAAAGACCACACAGGTTATTATCTTGCTTTTATCCAAATTTTTTTCTTATCTTCATGATCCTGAAGAACAGGATGCAATTTTGATGGTTTACATTTTTAACTCTCGACATTAACCGTATTAAGAAAAGGGGATAAACTCCTGTGGCAAAAGAGAGGTATAAGCTCCTACCAACTACAGCCCCCTTCCCAAATCAGCAGACCATCTGTTTCAAACAGCATACATGTCATTTAATCCTTTAAATCCCTAACTCTAACCTTAACATTATTCCTTACGCAGGCATAGAAGTTTTAATCTGTCACGTTGGTGTTTCTGGCAGTAACTCCAGCTAGTGCACATCTGGTTTTAAAATGTAATGAATTTTTCACCAGAAACTGTACAAATTCAACCTTCAATATACATACAGCAACAAATACACATCCAATTTGCAGCCACATCACAGCCCTGCTTTCAGAGCTATATAAGGTTGCACAGTGCAGCTGTATCCAGCCACTCCAGTTTGCCTGTGTCAACTGAAGAGCTTCTTTACTTTCTCAACAGAAAAAAAAATAGAAATGCTAATGTTTCTGTAGTCTTTTGGAACCTGAGCTAATGAGTATTGAACTATGCTGGTTTGTATCAAAATTATTTTATTATGTCTGTGCTCCCTAATTCTTGGGCATCTGAAAGAAAGAATTAATGAACACTGAGCCATTCCCTAGCCCAAAGAGTTTGGTGAGGCACAGAGAAAGCCTTGGCTTCATCCTTCAAAACCTAGATGAAGGAACCGGGGGAGCTCAGTGAAGCTGTATGCTATTACGGTTAGTAGCAAATGGTATATTACAATTCTTGAAGACAGAATCATGGAAAGAAATACTGTTGATTATTCTGTCTATATGCATGCATCAAGTATTTCTCTCCCTTTAAAACTAGCAAAAGAAGCCCATTAACATTCCACCTAGCAGAGATCATTCCACTAATATCCATTTGTAAGATATCTTTTTTACAAGGTTCACTTCCCTGAAGCAGTATAATTCACTGTTTCTTCCCAATATTAATCGTACAACAGAAAACTCTTAGAAAGCATCGATCTGCACCAGAAATGAGACAAGGATGAAATATCCACGTACATAAAATCAAAAGATTAAAGTCATAGAGAAGGCAGTGGGTGATGACTTTTAAGACAGCCATTTATTTTGCAACATTCATTTCTGAGCTGTAAATAGAATTTAAAAAGGAGTTCAAGTTTTAGAAGGCATCAACGTCTGTGTGAAGCAAGAACAAAGTGGGTTTAGCCAAGTCTATGTCCCTGAGAGACATGGAAAACAACAATGAAGCATACTCTTCCCTACAGAGCATTAGTTATTCCCAGTGAAATGACCTTTTATATACAGAGAGGTGTCTCTGCTTTTGATGATGTCAAGGAATATACTAGGAAAAACACAATATGATTGCAAGACAGCCAAAGAACATCACATTTACAGTTATATTTCATTATGGTGCCTACAGTCTGAAGAATATGAAAGCACTGCTGCTGTGAGTTTTGTGTAAGCTATAGTGGTCCAAGGAAACATATTCTCTTCTCCATAGTTCCTAACCCCTCCCCCTCTCTGCCCAAAATACAACAATGACCCGTCTGTGCACATACAAGAGAGCAATTCCTAATATTGAAACATGGACTAATCTGTTGATGTATCAGGGACAGAACATAATGAATGTCACAGTGCTTAGTCTTTCTTTTCACTAAACTGTCTTGAAGAGTAATGAGGAACAAGAAAGCTGACGGAAAGAACAAACCTCTGTGGATCACAGTTGATTTAAGAATCCATTATTCACTTCTTTCCTGTTTTTCTCTGAAAACCTTTCATGTTTTAACTCTCTTTCGGATTCAGAAAGAACATTTAAGTGCTGAAATTTTCTACCAAAAATATTTAAGAATATTTTATGGTTGCTCATAAATCTTACCTATGCTCTAAATCATTGTCTTATCTTTGACACATTTTCATGGCACCTAAGCTGCAACTACTTTCACCCTGGAACACCACATGGCAATTAAGAAGATTACAAACAATAACTAAGAAAAATCAGTTAAATAAAATAGTTGTTAAATACTGAATTTGAAGGGCTGCAAGATGTGGATTTCACCTAAATGGCATGTGACTTTTCTCTTGTAACCACAAAGTCTGACGTGGCTTGGTATGCCAGCACGCAAAATAACTGAGGATATCTAAAAAAATGTGGTTTCTGCTACTATAATTACTAAAGAATTATACAGAATTGTATGTTAATATAAGCATGCTACCTCACCTAGATTGATATCTTTCCTTCTAATGCCTTGTAGGATCTAAAATTCTGCTAAATACTCAGCATTTTGTCCTATTTGTTCTGCTTTGGATTGATGAAAGACCACAAAAATCAGTGGTATCTTTCCACTGACACTTTGGGCTGAATCCCATCTACTGGAATTTAAATAAACTGTTATGTGCACTGTGTAAATTATTATTCCCTACACTGTGAGAATACTTGTTCTTTTTCACCACCTATCTGAAATGCTTCCATTCCTTTCTTGACAGAGACAGAAATTTTCTTTTTACCAGGACACAGTTTAGCTGTATTCATCTAGGCTAACAGGAAGCCTCCTCCTCCCCAAAAAAAATCTTAAGAGAGGCAGCATGTGATAGAGACTGGAAGTAGCAAGAATGCTGGTGACAGAAAGATGGGTAAATTATAAGCATGAAGAAGAAACTTTAAACTTCATAGCATATGAGATTTCCCGATGACAAAGTATTAAGTAAAAGAATAAATTGCTATTGGTTAGTATCTACTGACATTGCAATGAAGGAAGTTGAACATCCAGGAATTAACTTGACTTGTTCTAAGCAGTATCTAGTAAACAGACTGAGAACGACACAGACCGGCCGGGCAACAGTAATAGTACTAATTATCGATTCCTGACTTTTGGGGATCTGTATGAGGTTAAGATTTGAGACAAACAATTGTAAAGGAGTAAGCTTTGATACAGAAAAGCAGATAGACATGGCATTTTGTTGCTCAGGAGCTATACTGTGGCTAACTACTTGAAGTGCCAGAACAGCCTTGTCATCTCTCCACAGAATGGCACCCCAATGCACAGCAGTTAAGGGAGCTTAGATGTACTGTGCTATGCACCTCAGTCCCCTCATTTGCAAATCTAATGACAATGACACCAATTATTTCAGAAAATCAAGGACAGAAAGAGCTATGTATATTAACACAGTGCAGTAAGATATTGTTGGAAAGGATGATATACTTTTGAAATTTAATTTGACATATAAAAGCAACGTGTATTTTGTGGACCAACGACGTTTATTCATTGTTGTAAAGCATTAAAGCAGAAAGATCCCAAGGAAAGTGAATTTTAAATATTTGATACACACTTCTGCTAAATTGTGACCATAGCTTTCTCTCATTTCCCAGGGAAGCCGGGGCAGAACCTGATCCCTCCAGAGGATCTCGACTCAGATCTGCTAGAGGTTTCCACTACCTACAGGTTGGTCCCCATCACTGCTTGCTGCACAACAGGGATGGCAGGACACGAGTGAGAACGGGAGCCTTCTCGGGGAGTTGTGAACGCTTGCTCCCCGATTTCCAGGGCGTGGTGAGGCGGGGAATGGGGACGGCTGTGGGGTGGCTGGCTTTCCCTTCATCGCCCTGCTCCCTCCTTTCTTACAACGTCCTTCAAGCGAAGCCCCCGGAGGCCCCGCAAGGGTGCGTGAGAACGAGTCGCGCCTGGGAGCGGGTGCGAGTGTGTGCGGGCCGCGAGGGTCGGCCCTGCCGCCGCACCGACGCCCGCGGGCAGAGTTTCGGGGTGCACGACGGGCCGCCCCGCAGCACGCCTTCCCCTCGGCGCCCCGGCTTCTCTCACGCACATTTCTCCCCTCAAACATCCACCACCCTCTCCCTCCTCTCCGTTTGTCCCCAGCGTCGCCCCCCTGCCCCACGCATCCCCCTTCCGCGCCGCCCGCCCCTCCGCTCCGAGGGGAGCCGCAGCCGGCGCGGCCGGCACCACGCATGCTCCGGGCGCGTCGGTGGGGCGGGCGGGGGGCGGCGGGACCGAGGGGGCAGCGGTGGCCCAGTGGCGGGACAGCCCAGCGGCATCCAGCGGCGTCCGCCGGCTCGCTCCCGGCCCGCCGTTCCGCGTCTCCCAAGCGCCTTCGGGAGGGCCGCTCCCTGCCGTCCGGCGGGCCGGCGGCTCAGCGGGCTGCTGGCGGGCGCGGAGCGGCCGGTGTGCCGCCGCCGAGGCGGAGGGCGGTGCTGTGGGCGGCCCGGGCAGCCGCGCGATTGGCCTCCGCCCGGCGGCTGGCTTGTCAGTTGAGCTCCAGGGGTGGCCCTGGGAGCCTCTCGCCCAGCCCTCTGACGGATGAAGCCTTTAGGGGGATGCGGCGCTCTCTGCGTTTTGATTAAAGCCCCTCATCTCCCGTCAGTCTGAAGGCAGGGCGCCGGGGAGAACGGGTCGGAGGGGCCTGCGCAAGGCCGGGCGGAGAGGGAGGGAGGGAGGGAGGGGGCTGAAGAGAGAGAAACCCCCTCTTGGTATGTCACGTATGGCTCTATAGGAGAAATCATCTCTGGGAATATAGTGGAAAGGACGGAGCTGGTATAAACTGAAGGTACCTGGGTTTAATTCAGACTTTTGTGGGTGTCCAGCATGGAGATGCAGAGATGGTCCACAAGGTGGAAAACGAAAAGGTGGCCCTGGGACTCGGCTGTAACCGTGCTCATCACCTTCGCTATCCTTGTCCGGGCTGCAGAGGTCAGAGGAGGTAAGAAAGCAAAGGGGAGCCGGGGAGTCCGTCCGCCTCTCTCCCCGCCTCGGGGAGAAGGAGCCAGGGCACGGCTGGAGCCGCGGTGCAGAGGAAACCTGTCAGAGCGCCTCCGGATGCTGGGGAGGCGAGAGGGCACGAAGGTGCCTGGGGCCGGCTCGGGGCGCGGGGACCCGCTGGGAGCCCCTGGCAGCGCGGGTAGGGACGGCCCTCCCAGACGCCGCGGAGGGATGGCTCCCGCTCAGCCCCAGGCTTTAACTTTGGATGTGGTTTTAATGCAGTAAAGGGGCACTGGCGGGGCGGGAAGATGAAAGAAATACTTGTTGAACAGTGATTTCTCCTCTTCCAGTACTAAACTCAGTTTTGTGAAGTTTGCATACGATTTTCAGTTTTGTTGAACTTACGGAGTTCAACTCTGCTGAAGTTCACCAAGTCGTGGCTGAAACGGAGAGACAAGTTATCTGCCTTCTCCTCGGAGGGGCGAGAAAGGGGAAAGTTGCGGGGTGGAGGCTCTCCGCTCTGATTTTCTCCATTCTCTGCTTTTTTTTATTATTATTATTATTTTTCCCTTTGCAAAGGGTTTCAGTGGGCAAAACGTTTTCCAGGTCGCGAGGGGAGGAGAAAATACATTCGAAGGGGCCCTTTGGCCGTCGCTGAGGAGAGCAGCTCCCGGCGGTAGCGGCGCCCCGCAGGTGGTGTGCGCAGCGCCGGGCCCGGAGATGCCCCGGCGGGGAGGGAGTGGCGGGGGGGCGACGGCTCGGGGGCTCAGCCTGACGGTCGCTGGGCTGCACACGGGCGGTGTCAGCGCCGAAGCGTCGTCCCCAGCCTCCTCCTCCCTTTGCAGCTTCCCCAGCGGGATCGAGTGGTCCCTTAGGTGTCCGTGGACCTGGTGGGCACGGTGCAGCCCGCGGGGGACTTGCAGTGGGAGCAAGAGCCAGGCAGCCACGCGGCGGTTTAGCAGAAAGGAATCGTGCTCCACCACGCCGGGCCACCCCTCTCGTGTCCTGCACTTCTCCCCTCCGCACTGCTCCCCGGCACGGCTCGGTCCTCGGCTGCCCGCCGCGCCCTCCCAGCTGGGCGCCGGCGAGGCGCTCCGGCTTCTGGAGGTGTGCTCGCACGTTCGCGGAGCTGCCGTGTATCATCTCCGGCGACGGGAGCGCTTTCCTCCTACCGGGGTGGAAATGCTGCCTCTTCCTCCCTCCCTTCATCCCACCCTCCCACTGGAGCCCGCAGGTGCATCTGGGGGCCGATCTGGCTGGAATTAAGGTTTTTATTTTTCTGTGGGTCTGATAATCATGAAGGGGCTTAACTCTCCCAAAAGAAAGGTTTAGTTTTTATGCATTTATTATTTTAACGAGGTGTTTCTCGATCCGAGTTCCCACTTTCTGAATCAACAGGCGTCCTAGAGGGAGCGCAGCCAGGGGATCAGTTTCCATTCAAGCCCTGTGTACCTGGGCACAACCTTGGCGGTGCCAGCTCGAGCGGGGCTTCTGCCCCCTGCTGGAGGGGCTCAGATTTCGTCCGCGTTGCAATTCCGCGGGCTCCGGTGGAGTTACACCCAGGGTAAATTAACGTCGCAGAGCTTGAAGGATTTGGCTCTTCATTACTATGTCGAAACTAAATTTCTTCAAGAAGCAATACTGTCTGCAAAGGCATGACAGATTTCTTATGCCACTTTCATGTGACTGTATACAGTAGAACTGACTTCATTAAGTAGGATTTATGTAGATTATCCTATAATGGGTTGGATGCAAATGAAAAATTAAAAGAAAATCTAAACCCAAGCAGCCTAGGAAAAATCAACAGAAGTTATCTGGTACTTACTGAAATATATTCTGCAACATTAGGCAGACTAATTTGATTTTGGTAACCTCTATTAAAAATTAAAAAGCTGTGTTAAAAATCTTTTCCTCCAGTCTTCTGTATAAAGGACGGTTTCAGAACCATCAAAACTACGTGCTTCGTGTGTTGTATAAACATTCTGAAAAGAACTTAGTTCTTGAGCTTTTCTGAAATACAGTATGCCATTTGCTTAGAAACTACAGGAGCTGTGTGTTTAGGGCTTGATCTGTTATGAAGTCAGCAAGAGTTTTTCCGTTAACTAAGAGGGAGTAGAATTTGACCTAATTTCCCTAACGGAGTACAAGTAAGATATTCTGAATCGTCTTTTATGTGTTCTAATCTTGTTTAAAGTAGTTAAAAGAGGACATAATGATTTGCATTTGAAAGTAGGAGAGGGAAAATACCGAGGAATAAAATAAAATCACATACTACAGCAGTTAACAAAATAACCAAATAAAAATGCTGGGTAGAATAAGAGCCACTGCCCTTATAAACTCTGTCAAATTAAATCCTATATTCCTTCAATTGTCTTTCATAAACTACCCCTATGTAATAAAATTACATGGTATATTCATATAAAGTGTTAATCATACTGCAGTGACTTCTTTTTAAGACAACAGAATCCATTCCATGTAGAGAAGAAACCTCAAAAGATTCCTAAAATTCCTGATTTTTTTCAAGTTTCTTTATTTAACACAAAAAAAAAGAGAAGTATGAGGTGTCTTTCATAGTACCAAGAAAGAAGGTGTGAAGATTGCGTTGGGCTCTTGAGTTGCTTCTTCTTTAGACAGAAAAAGTTACAGAAGCGAGAAGCAACTGAATGGGAAAACTAGTGACTCATACTTGGTCAGCTCAGTGCCCACCAGCTCTTAAGCAGCTCTTTTTAGAAAATATTTTTGCTTTACGACTTGGCTAAAGTAAACAAAATTCAGTATTTTAAAAGATATCCTTTGATTTCCTTTCCCCTTCCTCACCTTTAATACTAAATCTGTTGGTAATGTGTTTGGAATGAATAAACTCATTTAGTCGAAATGGCATGGCTTCAACACTATAAATTTTTTGTAAGGGCCTAGCATCAATGCACTATTGTGATGCTGATTTAAATTTAATGGGCGAGAAATGAAAAATCAGTCTTTTTATTATTTATAAGCTTTTTCAATCATATGAAAATCCAGCACTTAATCTGAGTGCAAAAAGATTTAAGAATCCTTACTGAAAACGAGGCTGTGAAGCTTTATATAGAAAATACACTTCAGACTTTCTGTGTAAGTGACACGCAGATTTGTTCCTAATATAGAATAGGTACTTTTACAGTCATCTTAGGAAATACAAAGGTTCCTTGTGCTTCCCCACACAGGCTGGAAACTAGTGGGAGTTCTAGGTGCAGAAGGAATGCAGAACTAGGCCCACTAGTGATAGCAAAAGGAGAGTTTCTTTGTGGATGTGCACTTAACACTGTTACTTAATTATAGTCCTTAGTAAGTTACATTGGGAAGATATGGATCTGTTTCTTCAATGAAAAGTGTTTTGTATATCTGTCTAGTCCAAACCTGTATAAAAGGTGTTTTAGGCTAGAAAAGTATGAATCTCTTCTCAGAACGGTTAGTGATGTAAAGCGCTTTTGATTTAACTGATCATTTCAGTTTTAAGGTTGAAAAATAATATAAATGTTTTCATTCTTTCTTTATTTTACAGTGAATAGTCTTGTGTGTGTGGTTTAACAAATGTCATTAACCTTTAGAAACAGAGGATGTACAAAGGTTTCTCAGATAAATATTTGCAAGTGAGCAAAAGTGATTAAATCAAAGGGTGATTTCACTAGATTCAGCTAGTGGTCCTAGCTGAAGTTTTTCTGAGTCCCAGGATCAGCAGGTGAAATGGTCCAGTCTTCCCAGTATAGTGCAAAGAGACCTGCATTTATATCTCTGTTTTGCTATAAAATTTAGGGTTTTTTTTAATGGTTTCTAAGGTAAAATAATTATTTCAACTTCTTCATCAGACATATGACACGGAAAAATGACTGGTATGTGTTTTAGATTCTCTAGAGCATGAATCTTTGCATTTAACTTAGAAGAAGACTTCACAGGGATCCCAGAGAGGACTCTTCAGGCTGCAGGAAACTATGTCTTTTTACTAGCTCTGCAGAAAAAAGCTTTTCACCTTCAGTTTTGTGTATATCTTAGCAAATGTAACTGTATGTAAGGACATATAGGATACCTACAAATATTCAGTGTTTTTGGCTTGAAATAATCTCTGTGCCTAGCACCTATTTTTGGAATGTCACTAGAAAAAATAATCTTTGCTATAAAACCTTTCCTGGTGCTACAGTGTTTTCTGATTGCTATGAAAAACATTGCTGGTAAATTTGGTGTCTGTAGCAGTTGTAAAATGTAGGAAAAGACTTGTCATACTCAGTTTTGAAATGTCTTGCCCAAACTTGTTTGGACTCCTCCAAATAGGACCCTTAATTCTAACAAGGTTGCAGCATAATAAAAGAGCCATGACATTACTACTGAAGTGAAGTTATACCTAAAACATGCTGGAGCAATTATGTCTCTCCTGGATTTGTTTTGTACAGTGGTGAACAGTAGGGTTTCCATCTGCCAGCAAGATTAAGAAGTTGCTTTTATTTTCTCTGTATAACACTCTGCTTCTTTTCAGAAGAAATCCTCCCAGCATTGGTTAATTTATTGTTGTTCTGAGTATTTGTTGATAATAGAGGGGAATAAATTAAGCAGAGCTTGGGAGAAATCTCTAATGTTCTAAGAATGTGAAGTCTCATGCAGTGATAAAGATTTGCCCTCTGGATGGACACAATAGAGAGCAGTGGCTTAAAAGGAATTAGGAGAACACACATGCCTGTTGCAAGGGCTTATAACTGTACCACTCAGTATTAAATACCAGGTTTACAGACTGTAAATGTAAGAATTAATTGTTTTCCCTGTTATTACAATAGTAGTAGAATCTGGCAGAACTTAAATTCTTTTTAGCACATTATCACACATAAGGGGTTGTAAAAACCTTTGTAAATTCTAGGTATGGGACTTCACTGTATGTCAAAGTGTTAATGCATACAGTATGTGAAATAGAAGCTATCTGGCAGAGCTGATATTATGGAAGCAAAGTGTTTGCTGCAAATTTGTCTTATAAAATGTGATTAAAACTCCAAAGTTCCTGATCCTGCTATGAATAATGTCACTGGCAGCTAAGCTTTGCCTATAATATGAATTAACTTAGTTATGAGTCAAATTATGGTCACATTGTTAAAGTATTACTGTAGTCTAAGCTGTACCTACTCCATCCCTCATCTGTGTATCTACTGATAGGTTATCAAACACTCAGAGTTTATAAAAAAATAAAATTCAAGAGTTTACAACCTTGCTGTCTGCTTAAGTAGAATTCCTGCTAATAACAATAGGATACAGAATTGAGTATGATTTCCTTGCATTGCTCTCAAAAGGGAGACAGTACCTTTGACATCAGCGAAAGTATGATAAAAGTTTTTAGTTGTATGATTTAAAAAAATTATTTCATTTTTTCTCTATCAAATTTGTCATAGGGTTACTTTAAATGACACCATTTGTAAATTTTTTCCTTAGCTGTGTTTTGCTTTTTTTTCTATGCTTATAGCTGAAAAATGTACAAATAGTCCACATTCGAAGACACATTTATTAGAAGATATTTTTGAAGTCTGTTAGGATTATTTCTGAAAAAATACCTTGATCGACAAAGCTTTTAAGTGGGGTCAATTTCTTTCATGTTTAGTTGCTGAGGGAACACCTTGTCCCTTCCTGTAGCAGTAACCATTTTTAGACTGTGTCTTTTTTTGATATGGTAATAGAAACAGGATACTCCAAGAATTTAACACTTGTTTTGCTGATTTTCGCTGTTGCAAGTACTATCTTCACTGTCTGTAGCTGAATCTTTAGCAGAGGCCTCAGTTAGACACTTGGATTGCAGTTCTGATATAATCTGCTGTGGTATAAAATAGGAATAACTCCAGTGAAGTATTGAGACAGATGTTAAAATATTGTAAACTGATGGATCAATACAGATCTGCACCAGATGATGAACTAGCGCTATCTCTTGTGGGTAACAAGTGAAACATTTTATGGAATCAGGATCAGGTCTTTAGTGCTTGATTGTAGTCAATGTTGCTGACCAAGTGATAAAAGTACAACCTCTCTAGTCTCAAAGAAGATTTTAAGTAATAAATAAGTCAGATTTTGTGGTGAAATATATAAAACAAACATGAAATGTCAGTCTCAATCTAGGTTATGCTCCAGAATTGTGCAAAATAACAAAAATCAGAAAGAGCTATTCTTATTTTTCACTGAATATTTCTGTTGAATAAATAAGCCTGCAAGATTATTAAAGATCTGCGTGTGTAGTTGTATATAGGCAAGTTTTCAATGTGAGATTTAAGTGGGGTTTTGGTGTTTGTTTTTCTTTTTTACTGTATTAGTGTTAGAGATTAGTCTTCAAAAGGACATATAGTTAGTAGTTGGTGAGTATCAAAAATGCGTCCCATATATGCATAGATGTCTTTATTATCTTTGAAGTACTGTTATGTATTTAGTAGATTTTGCAGCATAGGAAGTCAATGAAAAATTTCCAAATAACTGGTGTGGAAACAGAAGTAGCTAGTTCTGAGCAGTTTCACATAAGCCATCTCTTGGTGAAATAGTCAATCATAAGCCATTTAAAGCATTCCTGTACACATCTGGATAATCTCTAGTTCTTGTAATCATTAAATATAAAAGCACTACAATAACACCTTCTTCTAAAAATGTCTCCAGTCAAGATCCCAGTTACATAATTCAACTAAAAACTAATGTGTAGGAAAATTTTTAATAGGTAAAACAACCTTGAAGTATGTCTCTAGAGATATATACATGGGCAATAGATATTCAGTTAATCTCATAAATTTATATTTAAATACCTAGGAAAAAAAATTTCAGGAGCATTATGTAATTACTTTAGACAGCTTAATTGGTTTCATTTTTGTACCTGGAAGATGCTCTGCAACACAGTTTATTGCCCACCAAACAGAGAGCTCATAACCAGTTCTGTAAAGTCCTTTGGTTAATATCTATGAAAAGCATTGGAACCTTCATAAAGGACACTGCAGAACTGACTCTTTCGATGCTTGGTCCCGGAACAATATTCTGTTACATGTCCAGACTCTCAGTAGAGAGCTGGGAGGCAGGCAATTCTCAGACAGTCAATCCCAAAAGCCTCTGAAGAAGTGCAGATCTGCCCAGAGCTAACCAGTAGGAAATGCTAAGGACAGAAGAGTATCTGATCCTTTCCTGGTGCTTAGGCACCTATGGCAGAACTGCAGGGAGCCATGACTTGGGATGCAGAGACTAGAGCCTGCAGTGGGAAGGTAATAGAGTCCAGTGAAGCATTCTGGACATAACATGCTTTTGAATTCCTGCTCTTGGATGTTTACTCCTGTATTAATGCTTCACAGATGAAGAACACAGTACATTAGTAAGTATGGATAATAATAATAGTTACTTATGTGTATTTTTGTTTTTAAAAGATATCCGTCATACCTGCCCACAATAAGTAAAAGTGTATAAAGGTAAAAATAAGAACAAAAATACTCTGACCACGTTAGAAATAGCATAGATTTCTAGTAATAGATGGGTCTTGTACTGTATCCTAAGGGTCAACAAACTAACAGTTTAACAAATCCAGATTCTAACACTGCTAGTAGAACTTCCTTACTGATAATTTGGCAAAGTGGCAGCATTTATTAGTCTTTCTGCTCTAGCAAATTTTAGGTCTAGCTCATAAACTAAACTGCTTGCTAATTGTTGATAGAATCAGAACTGGACTAATAATCCAGGAGAAGGAATGCAAGGAGTTATCAGATTTCACAGTAGGAGCACTGCTGAAACAGCTTGACAAATGGTAGCTAAAATAAACTTATGTAGAACTTTGACAAAATCTGTATTTAAGAGTGTTTTTAAAATAAAAACATTTATTCCTTTTTCTGGCCTGACAGCACTGTTCTGAGAGGTCAACAGCAGAAACTGAAGACTAGCTATCCCTTCATATGAATTCCTCTAGTTCATGAAAATATTTTCACCTCTTACACTCGTAAAGCCTTGAACTGTCCTAATGAATGTCAGTTAGAAACCTTCATCATGGTAGTTTTTCTCTTTACTCACCTATAGAATACATGGAGAGTCCTTAGAATGAGCTCTTACAGTTACGAAGATTCAAGATTTTAAGAAAAGTAAACAAGTTAAATAACTGTAGGCTATTATGCCTTCAATAGGTAGCATAGTTTCATAAAACTGTGGAGCAGCCAGTACCTTCTATTTAAGTTCCTAAATATATACCTAGAAATCTAACCATGGGTCGCCTATTTTGAAAGTCTTGTCCACAAATATAAGGAGTCCTTCATCAGTACCCACCAAATATGCATATTTTAGCCTACCAGTCTATAATAGCTTCTACTCTTTAAATGGTCTGTCACAGTGAAATAAAACTGGACTGAACTTTAAAAAAACACTCCGTTTAGAATTTAAGATTAATGTTTCAACACTTAAGTTTTAGTTTTGTGGTGGTTCCATTGGAACAGATTACTGGCAGAATGAAACATATTTCCGTGGAAAAATATGAAGTAAAATAATAGTAATTTAGAAACATTAGTCTTCCTAAGTTTCTGAGATAATTCTTTTTACCGGGGAAAATTAAGCTCTTTTCTACTCCAAGGACGTATCTTACCAATTACGAGTTATTGACTGTAACCCTTACAGGCTATTTGTGGAGTCATCATTGATAAATTTTCTCTTTCACATTAATAAAAAGAAGAGAATTGCTGAAGAATTATGATAACTCAAGAAGTTATCTGTTTATTATGTCTGAAAAACATTTAAAACTGTTTTATTATAAAAGTAATTTTTATTATATCTGAAAAAGGAAAGGCCACAGTTAACAAACTTATTAATGAGTATAGCAAACTGTTGCACACTAAGTTTGTATGGTATATCTGTAAAGTAAAGAATATTGGCTCTTTTTTTTCCCCTTAGTTTTATTGTAATTTGCATTTAAAGTACGTCTCCCAGCATGCAATCTGGGAGCAACTTATAAATTACGTAGGTGAATATATCTTTTCAATAAGGAAGGATGATTGTGCCTGGGCTCTCTCATAAAATTAAGAGACTAAGAACTAGGAGCTCCCAGACCAAAATATAAATACAATAGGATTTCAACTTCTATGCTTTATTAGGCATTTGAACAGAAAGAAAAATATTTTAGTCTAAATGAGTCAATCCCTGAACAATTTCTTATGGGAATGAATTTGTATCCAGAAGTTGCCACATAGCCACTTTCCTGTCAGTCCTGGAAAGTTTCACTTTGAGGCCTGATAACAAAGTCCTCCTTCTGAAAATGCAGATGATTATTTCCTCTGTATACCTTATCTTCAATAAAAGTCTGTCTTGAACTCTTTAATTAGTTTAACTGCAGCTAAAAATGCTTTGCTGTACAGTTCATAGAAAGAGAACAGATGTCAAGTTTGGTGTAGCCTACCTAAAAAGGTCCAGGGCTATATGCATGTCTCACTGCAGCTTCTAAGTGGCTTGCAGCATGTTCTGTGCAGAACAGAAGAAAACTCAAGGTGTGGGACCTTCTAGATAAGAAGGACAGTTGTCCATTCTGAGCTTCCTTGGTTATCTCTTAAGGAATAATCAAATTCACTCAAAATAACTCTCAAGTCAATGAATAGTATCTTTTCAATCTGCATATATTCCAATCTGAGTACCACTGCATGCATCTGTGATACAATCACTTTAGATGTTTGACTTCTTAAGATCTGAGTAAGACATGAAATACTGAGCGAGATCTACAGTAGTTGGGAATTGTAGCCACTCATGGAATTGACTCATAAACTGCTTCTCAATACACCTTTATGTAGGGAAGGACGGTTAGAAATCTGTTTGATAATCAATTAGCCTATATAGATCAAAAAGAATTTCTGAGGAAGCATTCACAAGTATGCTGCATATTTTTTTCTCTGAAAATAAAAAAAATTCTAGTAATAACATGTCCAGTCCATTTTCTGTCAATGAAATGAATCTGACACAAAACTTGTCAATTTATTTGTGTCAGCAACAAACTTGAAATACTAGTAAGATACTGTGAGTGGAAGCTGATATGTATGCTAAGAAATAGGAGCTCAAGTGTTTTGTGTACTTAAGTGTAAACTTATTGATTGTACACATGAGCTGCTTAGAATGATACAGGACAGAGCATTTTACTTACGTGAAACAATATAGCTCTATTTTCAGTGTGTGTTACTGGCCTAATATTTACATACCTGGCATTTACATTAATGTCACTCACTAGATGGATTTGAGTAAACCCATGTGATTTGAGTAAGCCTATATGGAGAACTTCTTTTGGTTTTGGATCATCGCTGCAGTTGATCAGTAGCTAGAAAATTGTAAAAAAGAATCCGTTGTAAATCAAAACATTTGTAAATGCGAAGTCATTAAGATAAAAATAATTAACCTTACAATGTGATGGTAGCTTGAAAGATAGTATGTGTGAATTTTACCCTTTTATCCAAAATGGTTGCTGCTGGTGTAATTCCAAAGATGACATTGCTGCCATTAGATGCCCTGTTGATCCATCTTTTTTGTGTTCTGTACAGTTTGCCTTTGCAGGGTCAGATGGGTTTTATCACAACGCAGAATTTTAATGGTGGCTGCTGAAGCGCAAACAAGAAATTTTATTGCCTATTGCTAAAATATTAATTTTGCCGTGATCTCATTTACAGACAGGATACATATTTTACAAACTAAGAAGATATGATTAAACACTGTTCATTTAATTGCCATCTGCTCTTGCATTTAAATAAATCCAAATGTTATGAACCAGACCTGACCATTCCAACACAAATTTTCTTGCATCTGATACAACTTGTCCCTGTCTTGTGATGTATATCCTTATACCTAGGTCATCTACAATGTGGTCATCTACAAAGCTTTCCCATAGCGAGATGTAGAAATGCTAAGCATTCATACTGAAAACTGAGGTCATCCTCAAGACAAGGAGGCTTCATGTCACATATCAAGTAACTCATCAGCACAGACTGTGTGTCTAAAAGACTTCAGTCTCTGCATTGTTGTACAGTTTCTCAGTCCCTCGTTTCTCTGATGTCATAACTTGTATTGTTATGGTACCTGGGAACTTCCTCCGTGGACAGTTTCCACCAAGAGAAAAAGAGTGCCGTATTGCATAATAGATTCCAGCTCAAAAGTATCAGGAAGTCAAAGTGAAGGAAGCAAGTCCTCTGATCTTATATAATAAGTGCTGTTTATATTCATCGACATCACATATGGTCATTGAATTCGCTGTTTTCACCAGCTTCTACTTAACTCCAGAAGAAATGACATTGAACAATGGCACTAGTTCTTAGGTATAATGCAACACAAAGGCATCAGAATTTGATCCATATGTGTGATATCAATATCAGTATTAATAGAATCATATATCACAGATTTTTTTTTCAATTTAAGGATTGTGGGAATGAAATTAAACTATGATATTTTAACCATGAATATGATCAAAATGTAGTCTGAATTTTTAGGGTTTTTTCAATCTATAATTGCATTATATTTTTGAAAGGTGTGGTTATTAATTTATTGAATAGAATGCATTGTCCTAGCCTTAAAAAATTTATCTAGGCTTGAAAACTGGTAACCAGTATCGAAAGTCAGTTTTGATCTACATTTTCCTCCTCTTCAGACAAACAGAAAACACATGAAGTTTCCTTCACATAATTCACTTCTGATATTCTGTCCTGACCAGGCAGTGTAAACGCATGATCTAGCAGCCAGTTTACAACTACTTAACTCCACTGAATCCTTTTAATTTCCAGCAGAGATATGCTGACAGTACTTTTTTTTCTTCTTTTTAGTTAACATGTTTTACACATATTTTAGTACTATTTAAGGTAGCTTAGAAGATTTTACATTTCTGTCAATCTGTCTTTTTTTGCCTTAAGGGTCTTATTTAGTTCATGTGGAAGGAAGCTAAAGGAGAAGCAAAGAAATATTAAACATGGCTGAGGAGTTATATTTAATATGAAATGCTCTGGCCAAATGTCCTTATCCATACCGCTATAAATGTGGAAGCCCATTGAGTGAATGGATGTACTTCAGTAATACCACAGTAATGAAGACCAGAATTGGCCTATACAGTTTTAAGGTTTGCAAGTTACAAGTTGTTTCGGGTCTTGGGATGTTACACCACTAACTTGTTTGTTTGTTTTACCTTCTTTGGTTTTGAAAACCAGAAACTTAAGCTGGAGCTAAATGATAAACAGTTTGGTATCTTGAAAGATACTAGGACACTCAGGTTTCCATCTCACACACTTCTGTCTTCTAAAAATGGATTTTTGAAGAATTCTCCTTTGCCAGTCCAGAATTCCCATCACTTTTAAACACTTCTCCTCTGGCTACCAGCGTATAGTCTGTTAGTGGCAGTGAAAGTTGCACGTCACTCTGAACTTTTTTGAATCAAGGGCATATGCTGTTGAGCTTGCACTATAGTCTTTAGTAAGAAGAATGATCCCCTGCAGTTGGTTCTCTGTCAGTGGAAAAATAGCACAGTGGAAGCTTGCTTTTTGATTGCAGTCAGAAACTCAGGAGAGCTTCGTCCGAAAAACGCAGGCTTACCCTGATGAGCACAGGCTTCTCTTCAAAGGGTTATCTTGTGGCTTTGTCTGGCTTGCCTGCAGCAGATGCCCTTCCAGCAGCAGTGCAGTGTGGCCATAAACGTCTGCATGAAGGGACCCACCTTCAGGATCTGGATTTTGTCAAATTTTCCATGACAAAAAGAGTTGAGTTTTCAAAGCTGATGTCTAAATTTCATAAGGAGACTTAACTGCACTCCAAGAACTGGTGAACAGAGCCGTTTGCATGATGGTTATTTGTTGGTTATTTCCTTGGCATCTTAAATATTAGCACCAAATTGGAAGGATGCAAAAGCATTATATCATATATCATTTAACTGCAGTTTTCTTTCTCTTATAAGAAAACTATTCAAGGAAATTAGATTATAAGGTAAAATCATTTAGGTGAGCTGCTTTATGCACTGTAAGGAAGTGCTTGTGAGAGACTCTAGATCTGCCAATATGGATTACATTGATGTTGCTCTGTATTCATACAAGCTATAATCTTAATTTGTGGACCATGCAAACAGAAAGACTGCATAGCCTTAGCACTGGTGCTGTTTCTGGCTATTTGTTACCATTTCCAGAAATCACATGGGAGCAGAATGCTAAAAAAGAGGCAGTTTTCAGGAAAAGCTGAAGCTCCCAGAATGCCGTGACACTGGGCACTGCAAAACCTACAGAAGCTAGCAGAGGGAAGCCACAGTTTCAGCTGATAGTTTCCAGACTATGCTCTTCCCTGACTCTGTGAGTTGTCTTCCTACCTCTCTACCTTGGTCTTCTAAGCAGACCAGTGTTGGCTGTGCGAGGACTTCTCAACATCCTTTATACTTCAAACAGGTTATCTCTAACCAGTTAGAATCTAAGCGCTGCTGGTTTTTAAGAGCTATTTGGTTTTGGACTGGATTCCTACATGTTTGGTGCACTGGTGGCATACTGTGGCATATTGAGAGCAGCTGTGTGCAGTGCTTTTTGTAGTGTTACAGATGTAATATAGGCATTGAGCAGATAGATCATCTGAACATGCACAGTGAGCTCATCAAGAATGTTGGGATTACTGGCTTGGCAGCCTGGTCAGAGCTACTAAACACTTGCTCCACCTAGGTTGCCCTAGTTTCAAAAAATGTAAAAATTCCTGAAGTTCACCAAAACAAAATTTCCAGTAGCAAAAAGAGGATGTTTCGGCAGAAACCTCAAAATGTGGTAGTCCTATGCATGACACATAAGGAGTGTAGAGGAGAAATGCTTTACACATTGAGCCTTGTTTTCAGCTGGGAAGTGGCAATAACACCTGTGAGGAGACTTCCAGGCCCACTGCCTCCCAGCTGAAATACAGAATGGGTAGCATCATAATCTGAGCATTTGATGGAAGTCAACCCCAGGTTAAAAAATGACACCCACATGAATGTTGCAAAAACATTTATCAGGAAGAGACACAAACTCAGTCTGTTTATTTTGCAGACTGAATGATATGTAGGTTTCTATCAAAAGCAAATTTTTGTAAGGAAGCATGTTAATCTTATACATTCCGACTGGTTTGTCTAAAGAACTTCTTTATTTTTTAACTATTGGTTGAAGTGGCTATCTGAAATTTTTTATATAAATTAGGGAAGCAATTTCTGTTGCCTGTGATCTGTAAGTATTTAGTAAATCAGCCATGATATTTCTGGAAATAGACTAATTACTTTTTTTTTTTTGCATGAGTTACTTCATATAGCTTGCCATTTCTATGACAAGTTACATTTAAATCCTTGTTAACTGACTAGTGTTTTTGCTATTTATGTTTTGTGAATCACAATTTGAAAAAATAAATGTCATCTATGGACTATTAACAAAATGTTTTTTCTTATTATTTGGAATTTGTGGTTTGAAGATTGTTCTTTTCTATTATTACTCTGTTTCTTGTCTGGAAGGTTTTTAGCAGTGGAACTAGTGGGGAGTAATGAATAATCTTGTTTATGTGTGAATACCCTGCCAGTCAGGCAGGCAAAGAATAGCTATTATTCTAAAAAATAATGAAGAATCTGTTGCTCACCAGCCTAGGCTGCAGCTCCAAGGATATCATTGCATCTTCCACAGCCAGGAGGAAATGGCCCACCTTTTGTAGGCAGGGCCTAAACCTCAATTAGATAATTACAAGCCAGCTGGGTGATAGCCATAATTCCCTCTTTTTGTTTTACAGTTGTTTTTTTTGTTGTTGTTGTTGTTTTCAAGAAGGCTTTATAGTGAGCAGAGACCCAATTCATTCATTCCAACTCCAGCACACTTCCCTCTTTTGGGCTTGCAGCTTTACCTTCTTTATCAAAGGACTTCTCGCTCCGGCTCTGGCTCCGACTCTTGGCTCGGGCTCTGGCAAGGGAGTCAGGGTCAAGGTCTTCAGGGTCTCTCGTGAGGGTATCACATCAGGGTCACCAATTGTTGCTCACCAGCCTAAGCTGCAGCTCTAAGGATGTCATTGCACCTTCCACAGCCAGGAGGAAATGGCCTGCCTTTTGTAGGCAGGGCCTAAACCTCAATTAGATAATTACAAGCCAGCTGGATGATAGCCATAGAATCTGGTACAAATTGTAGAAAAGAACAAAGGAATGTTACAGTGGTTGACTTATACAGCGACTTGGATTTTTACTAATATTTTCAATGACTGGTTCTACATTACTTTACTGGTTCAAATTATTACAGGTGCTGCAAAAATAGCCATTAGTTATCAGAAAAAAAGTGCGGCAGTTCCTTCAATATGCTAGTAGCTTTAGAATTGTGTGAAATACCTATAGAAAATACATTATATCCATTCAAATTATTTAGTCAGTACTTAACAGAGAGGTAAGACTAATGTTTCAGATTTGTGCACTATTGAAACTTTTCTTTTGAGAATGTTTAAATGTATTTTCTTGAATCTGCAGCATATTTCACGTAAATTCAGGTGTATACTCAAGCATTCATTCAAAAAGTATTAGCTTGCAACAAACATTGGCTATTGGATTTACATTTGATAACATGATCTGATGGAAAAAAGAAATGACAAGTTGCATGATGTGAAAAAAAAGCTCGCAAGCATTTTCGTGTGAATGTATTTTAAGATGGAAGCTATGTGCTTTCTAGGCTGATTGAAAAAACCTCAGGTTTTGTTCTTAAAGAATATGTTTTTGGTGTTATTCAAAGATAGATTTAACCACAAAGTTAGTTACTTCCTATTTGGCAATGACAGGAGATGAATAGTATGAGCTGGTTAAACTCAACTTTTTTCACATCTGTTATTGATAATGAATATACTAAAATACTTCTGAGATACTACAGTAACAAAAAAAAAAAAAAAGGTAACACTGCCTGGAGCTGTACAAATAGTAAGAAAACAAGGTAGATATGTTTCCATTGGTGACTAATTAGAATGCCACTTCGCCTATGTTTAACATTCTTTTGCTTGTTGTTTGCAAACGGTTGTTAAAATAGTTGAATATTTGCACATGGTGAATTTTGGGCCTTAAGCTAATATTTGTTGACACATAAAATGAATAATAGCAGAGAATAAATAGCTATAGTTAATACCACAGTGCAGCTCAAAGACACGAAGAAGGGCCAGATTTACTGAACACGTTTCTCAGCTTTAACAGTGAAATTCATGTAAACTTTTTCTTTCCAGATAGTTATAAAAAGTAAATATATAAAAAGTAAGTTATAAATATATAAAAGTAAGTTATAAAGTAGTTATAAGCTTGCCAACATAAAAACTGCAGAATAGTCCCAGTGGAAAAATGATTTGCTGAAATTCTGTTTCCACTCAAAAAAATAAATTAGGGAAGCCATGATCTATAGGGAGTATGAGAATGAATACCTTATTTTTTTCTAAGAGAAAAGATATTCAGTAGGCAAACTACGTTCTCTCACTGCCTCTGTTGAAGTGCTTGTCCATTCACTACTTGGCCCTTTTGTCATGGTGAACTTTTACAGATTAAGGCTTTGTTGTTGGCTTTATATATATATATATGTACACACACACATATAGTTTTGTATGAATATCAGTGCAGTAGAAGCTCTGTATTTCAACTTTAAATTGTTAGACACTGAGCATAAATGCAACCTGATTTTACTGCGGCTCTAAAGTATGAAACAAGTCCATTTGAATTTTATCTTGGAAATAATGACAGACTGTGATTTCTTGCATTCACTCCTTGCAGGCAAAGCAGGTACATTTTTCTTTAACTGGATGAGAAATGAGGTTAGCTTCTTCCTTATCACTTTGTGTCTGAGAAAGCAGTCATCTGTAATCAGAATATATTTTAATGTTAGCAACAGAGTTTCTGATAGCAGATTATTAGTAACTGAATGCTTCTGAAACTTTTGTGCAAACTTTTAAAATCAGTTCCACTTATTAGAAATCGTTCATTAAAAGAATGTGTTGTAAGTTTCAATCACCAAGATTCTCTGCGTTTGTGAAACAGTGATTTTCAGTGTGTAGTCAAGTAGTTTGATAATCTGATCACAACAATTACATTGGATGGGATGAAATCTTACACATTTAAAAATGAATAATCCTTTTGGAGTAACACTCTGGTGGAGGAGTAATCTGCAATAAATCAAAATAGGATGCAGCTACTGCTATGATTACACATACGCTTCTGCAATGAAATTGATAGCTGTTTTGGAGGCTGCATACTGTAGAGATGCAAGATGAGTAATTATTTTTTGTTGTGTTTTGGTTTTTTTTTTTCTTTGTCAGCTGAAGCTGTTGATGTGCTAAAAGCATTAGAATTTCACAATTCACCAGAAGGAGTATCAAGAACAGCAGGATTTTGCACAAACAGAAGGGATTCAAAAGGATCAGATGTTGCCTACAGAGTTTCCAAAACTGCCCAGCTGAGTGCTCCAACAAAGCAGCTGTACCCAGGTGAGATTTTCAGAAAGCTATTACTTTGGTAAATTATCTTACTGCCTATGTTTTTCTGGTATCTAAGGCACAGCAGGTAGTCCATCATCAGTACCACAAACCACTTCTGTTATCCCTAGAGTTGAGCCTGCATATGAACGACAGGATGTGTTTATCCAGTGAATGAATCAGTTTTTATTGGCTTCAGTTTTAAAGGTCTTCATGAAATTCTGTGTCACTGGCAGAATTGGCCTGTAAGTCATATTACCTATTCTTTTATGATGCTATCTGATGGAAAGCTTATTTGGTGGCTTTGGCAAGTTTCTTCCAGTTTCAGTAGTCAATTTAAAAGCAATACTTTCTGGAATAATGCTGCCATGGTAGAAATGAGTTGTGGTTGGCCATTGGAAAGTCATTCCCAGAAGTACCATCTGTTAAGAATTACCTAAGAGTATCTGGGTATTTGAGGGATTAAACAAGGCTAGTTGTGGATAGCAGGTAATGTGATTCCGTCTTCTCTCAAATTGCTCTAAAATGAAATAATCACATTTTGGAAAAGATTCTTTGGATGTTGAGGATAGACTTTTATTCCATTATTTTTCTGTCACTTGTCACTTCACTTCCTCCTGTTGAGGAAAATGATAAAAACCAAAATTATGGAACATTTAATTTTTCTGTCTTGATACATCACACAGAGTTTGAACAAGTCTGTCTATAAACTTACAGATTAAATGTTGACAAAGAATAATAATTTCTTTTTTGTCTATTGAAGAGCAATCATATAGATATCATCCAAGATCTATAAAAGGGGGGAACATACATTATTTTGTAGTAATAATGTGTTCCCGAAGCAACATGGGAAACAGCTATACACAATTCAAGCATAACTTACATGTTCACTTAACTCATCAGTTTACTTTTTATTCATGGAAAAAGATCAAAGCAAAAGTCACTACAAATACTTACATTATTTTATAACAGTTCTTTAGTTGTTAATATATCCTCTCAACTAAGTTGTATGTAGTTTACACATCAATCCAGCTGAAAATATTAACTGAATGGCACATTACAGTCTACAATGTCTTGCTGATATTAGTGTGGCTGTGTATAATTAGTTATTACTTCACCTAAGTAAGGTTAACAGAATATGGACTGCTCTTTCTTTAAAAAATTCAAAAATGATCCATTTTATTTAAAAACTGCACAAATTGCACAGTGTAATAAATGGGCACCTTTATATTCTGAGTTTTACAGAGCATGTCATTTAAGCCAAGTAATAAAACAAAACACTTTATATAAGCATTCAAATACAACTGGACAGAAGATTAATCTGACTTGGAATCACTAATTTATTTTTTTTTTTTAAGACAGTACAAGCACCTTTTGCTAAATCAAAGCCTGAGAGTCCAGAGCTGGAAGCCTGACAGCTTGGCTTGACTTGCACTTATTAATTAATCAAATCATAACATAAAGAGGAGATCTGGCAGCTGCCATGATAACTGTTCATATGGTTCTTGAACGACAGAACAAATAAGTACCTCATGTTGTTGACTGACATCTAAATTTCTATAGCCTTTGACTGCCTTTAATTTAGGTACTCTTCTTAGTAATGCTTTCAGTTTCTGTCTTACAACTGGAATGAGTTTGCTTGATTTTACCAATCTGTTGCAAGACTTCTGTGTGCAGGAGACAAATAAAAAGCCTTGCTCACTCACAGTATAAAAAGAAGCCACCACAAAACTTTACTTAATACAGGAAAATGTCATGCTGTCCTCTACTTCAGAAAAGAACCTAGAAACAATTTTTTGGAGATGATTATGGTAATGACTTCCTTTTGAATCTTGCAGAACAGGCATCCTCTTCCCACCGCAAGAAATCCTCCTTTTTCAGAGATTATTATCAAAGACATTTGAGTGATCATTTTCTTAGTGCTCTATAGTAGTGGAAAGGCTACAGAAGATATAAGACAAAACTGAGTTATAAGACATCGTTTTAGCACAATGATACAAGTTGTAATGCATCTTATGCTTGCTTTCATCTGACTCCTATAACTCTCTAGGAAGTATAGGTATCTTTTAGCTACTGCAGCTCAAAGGGAGTTATGAAATGGCAAAAGCTGGGAGCATCAATATATTCATCTTTTGAAAACTGATATAATTATATTTATCAACGTCCCAGAATATAGTTTGCATTGATTTAACTGACTAAAAGGCATTATATAATTGTAAAGATAACTGCTTAGATTTTTGTTGTACTGTTTATATGCTTTTAGTTATCTTTTACAAAAGCATATAGGAATCACAGAAATGGCAAGCCAGATATATACAAAGATTTTTCTAGTGATTTTTCCTCCAATTATTATTATTTTTGGTTGGATTTGTGTCCAAGAATTATATATACATAGCAATATGTAAAATTTACATGTTAGATGACATTCATTTTTGAGGGTGGTAAGGTACAGGAACAGGTTTCCCAGGAAAGTGTTGATACCCCATCCCTGGAAGTGTTCAAGGCCAGGTTGGATGGGGCTTTGAGCAACCTGGTCTAGAGGAAGGTGTCCCTGCTCATGGCAGGGAGGTTGGAATGACATGGTCTTTAAGGTCCCTTCCAACCCTAACCATTCTGACTCTTTCAATCAAACTGAGTTTGGAGGAAATTTATTTATAATTACACCATGTAGGTGCAAGATAAAACATTTGGGAATATTTCGTCATAGCAGTGATAACAGAAACTACCAAACTGAGGCACATGAATAATTTTCAGTGACCTTTCTTAGAAAGCTCTCAGTTTTTTTTCATCGGATGTTATCTGCTTGAAGAGTACATGCCCAGACTAGCTGAATTTGTGTCACTTGCCTTAAGCATTTTCAATATATCTTTCAGATTAACAGTGCAGACAGGGTAAGGGTTCAGTGCTTTTCAACTAATTTCTTTGGCTTTTGTTGACAGTCATGTTTTCTCTTTCTTTTCTTATTTTGGTGATCTGTTTACTGTGACATTAAAAGATATAACATGCAGTTTAATATGTAAACTAGCAGTTTTGCTTTGCCTTTAAAAAGCTTGTTCTAAGGCTCATCAGGGTAAATGAAATGCTTCCTATTTATTGAGCTTTGATCCCTTCAAAATAAGATGTCAAAACAAGCCCTAAAGTGGTCTATATTGCTGCCATGTTTCAACAACCTTCTACAAAAAGGTTTAGAAATGGTAGAAAGCACATAAATCAACAGTGCAGCAGACAATTTACTAAGTGTAAGACTAGGGATTTTCTGTTTTAGGAGAGCAGTATGTCATTTAAAGAGCAATGAAGATTTTATGCATTTTGTTTTCAGACTGTAACTAAAGAGTTAATACCATCAATGGCTTGTCTTCATGGAACACTCTGTAGAATCCTGAAAGAGTTTTCCCACAAGATCTGTCTTGGAATAATCTTCTATATTCTCCATTAGAAGAAGCAATTCCTAAATCAGCTTTCCATGCTGAAGTCTTACGTGCTTTTATTCATTGAAAAAATGTAACATTTTTATTAAAACTTAGTGTATTATATTATTAGAATGTACACAAAGTTGCAGTTATATTCATTGCCAACATTATAATTAGATTCTAATCCCTCTATTTCTTGCATGTCAAATTGCGGGTGAAGCCACACATATCCAATACATATTTTGATTTCAGAATCTCAGTCTTACACTTAATTTATTATTAAGCTTAATAAACTTTCACATCAAGTGAAATGAGATTTATCACCAGGTTCAATAGGACTAGTACTGAGTACAAACCTCAGACCTTCCTTTATAAAAACGCTAATTAATTTTGTTTATTTTTAGTTGTAAAGGTTGAAACAGTGATTGATATGTAATCTCTACTTCAAAGAGAAAGCATCGGAGAATAAATGAAAATTAAATGTTCTTTAATTTTACCTAAAGCTCCTATTAAATAAAACTAATTATGTATTTTTTCAATGTTAAGCACAATATTATTCTAGAAAGACAAAAATATATGTTGTGAGACAGAAATTAAAACAAGTGGTTATCAAGGGAGTTGAAGTGCCTGGGAACATATTTGCTATAATAGGGATACTTATTTTGCTGAGTGAAATTGTAGTGCACGCTTTTAGATTAGAAGATTGCTAAAAAGGAGATAAATAGAAAAAAATAATGAATGTTAAACTATTATGGTTCTTGCATATATTGTATTATTACATAAACTCACAATAGATTTGCAAGTCATATTTTCAAGAACCATTGAAGTATATCTTTCAGGAATTAAAGTGAGACCAGAAAGAAAAAAAAGAGATAAAAAATTTTCTTAGTGTAATTTTTTATGCATTCATTTTGGAAAATTAAAAAAAAACTAGCAGTTTGTAGGCAGAATCCTCTGTCCTTATAGAAAAATGTAAACCTTTAAAAAAATGTTTCATCTTTTCTGAATTTCTAAACTGTATATATCACTTTGTTTACAGGTGGAGATTTTCCAGAGGATTTTTCAATATTAATGACAGTAAAACCTAAAAAGGGTATACAGTCCTTCCTTCTGTCTATCTACAATGAGCAAGGAATTCAGCAAGTAGGTGTTGAAGTTGGTAGATCCCCTGTCTTCCTCTTCGAAGACCAAAATGGAAAACCGGCCCCGGAAGACTACCCTCTTTTCAGAACAGTCAACATTGCTGATGGCAAGTAAGTATAAAATTTCATGATGAAAAATAATACCATGGACCACTGCATAGGTGATTATGGTCTTTAAAACAGTTATCTTAAATATTTAAATAAAGCAGTAGCACGATTTCCAGACAGTTGGACTGCTATGATACAAATCAGAGAACCTTTGCAGCAGAATACAGTTCCAGCTTCAAATGGTGTATACAGCTACAAATAAAGCCAAACCATCTTTCTTATTTGCCATTTCTATAAATCAAGAGTGAAAAAATAGTCATAGAAGTTAAAGTCACCGAAACTAAACCTATGAAGATTCTTCTTGTACAATAAAGAAACTGTTTTCAAAAAGACTCAAGGAATAGTCTTACCAGAAGGGCTGTCTTTTCTATTTGAAGGTTATAGACAGAGTGAAGACAAGTTGACAAGACAGGGTAGAATTTCTCCTATCCTGAACCAAAACAGCAGATAAATAACATGGTTTGAGATGTCTATATATAAGGAAATCAGGGAAGAATAAGCTGGACAATTAATCTGAAGTGCTGCAAGGACTTATACTGCACCCTCAGTAAAGGTGATTAATCTCAAACACCTATTGCATTATTAATGCACTTAATTTTTTGTACCCAACTTCCCTTTGTAGGCAAGCAATCATTCTCTGGGAATGTCATTCTGGTGCTTGCAAATGGACATTAATTCTTTCACAGGCTTTTATTTACTCTGTTGCTGTCCAAGAAGAGCAGCCACAGTCTTCAGAGATAAACAGAATGAAATTTTGTTAAAGCAAAGAAAAAAATCAGTAGAAAAGGAAGGGCAAAAATTCAACTATAATGAAATATATTTATAAAGCAATAAAGGATTAAAAAAAAAGAAAAAGTAGTTTTCTTCTAGACCTTATATTACCAAAGAAAGGAATTATACTGGGAAACCTAAACCTGATGCATTCCTCTAGCAGAATGAATGATTAAAAAAGCAGCGAACTTTTTGTTTGTTTGCTTATTTCCTCAAAATAATAAAGCTTTGACATGGATTTCAGAATTTCACTCAAATTGTTGAGAAACTGATAAAAATGAAGAAATCAAAGTGAATTGGTTTCGTACAGTTTCCTGCAGTGAGACTATACAACTTCTAAATCAACTGGAGTCAATCCTATCCACAGTGAGCTGTTTCATGCTTTCAGCTTCTACATGCTTTCAAAAGAGAGACCGACAATTTTCTTCTGACTCAGCTATTTTATGAAGGTTCTAGGACAACAATCTTCGTCTCAAAATGAGACATATTTAAAAAGTGTAAACAGTGTAATGTGCCTGAGGATGCATGGACAGTTTGCTTTTATAATGATAATGTTTAACCACATTCCAGAGAAAACATGGAATTAGAGTTCTGGCTCAGTGATACTGTTTAGCAGTCAGATTCCATTAGCTTCGGGGTGTTCTTTTTGATATACAGAAGCTCTTTGTAACAATGATCTAAGCTGTCTTTCTGATTTAGACAACCTTATTTCCACAAATGCCAACTAAAATAATTTGATTCCGTCCTTCCTCTTACCAGTCACTGGTATGACATACTTTGACACTTTTTGCCCTGGTCTATCAAAGATTCTTTGATGTTTTGCTCCATGTTAGATTGCAGAGTGGCCTGCTCTTGCTCTTAGATATTTAAGTTGTCATAGCAGAAAGGCTTACTAAATTAATGTGGTCTGTCATGATAATAAAGTCTCATGAAGAGCATAGTACAGTTGGGTAAATTGTACAAATCTTTATTCTCCAGTGTCTTTAAAATAAAGTCATTTATCAGTATTCTCAATCACTTAATTCACTTTCTGGTGAATATTTATGTAGGCAAAGCTATTGTTGCAGGAATATTGGCAAACATTTGTAAGTATATGTATCTGGAAAAGCATCTACGTTGGAACTGAAAAATCTCTATGGCTGTAGGATACATTCAAATAAGCAAAAGAACATTGTACAATTTTGGTGATTGATCACAGAACAAATAGGAAAATGTTAATTACAAAGAATAAATGCAAGTAATTCCTTAAGTAATTTGGAAAATCAAACAAATTTATAAAAATGAAATCTGCTGTCATAGATTCATAGATTCATAGATTTCTAGGTTGGAAAAGACCTTAGAGATCATCGAGTCCAACCATCCCTAATCCCCATTAAACCATATCCTCAAGTAGATCATCCACCCTATTCTTAAACACATCCAGGGATGGGGACTCAACCACCTCCCTGGGCAGCCTATTCCAGTGGCTGACAACCCTTTCAGAGAAGAAATACTTCCTAACATCCAACCTGAATCTCCCCTGACTAAGCTTATGCCCATTTCCTCTTGTTCTATCACCCATCACTAATGTAAAGAGTCCTTCCCCCTACCTCCCCACCATCTTTTCTCAAGTATTTGTAGGCTGTAATCAGGTCTCCCCTCAGCCTCCTCTTCTCCAGGCTAAACAGCCCCAACTCCCTCAGCCTCTCTTCATAAGTTTTATTTTCCAGCCCCTTGACCAGTTTAGTCGCCCTTCTTTGGACTCGCTCCAGGAGCTCAATATCTCTCTTAAAGCGAGGGGCCCAAAACTGGACACAATATTCCAGGTGCGGCCTCACCAGTGCCGAGTACAGGGGCAGGATCACTTCCCTGCTCCTGCTGGTCACACTATTCTTGATACACGCCAGTATCCCATTGGCCTTTTTGGCCACCTGGGCACACTGCTGGCTCATATCAAGCCGGTAGTCAACCAACACTCCCAGGTCCTTCTCCGCCAGGCAGCTCTCCAGCCACTCTTCCCCGAGCCTATAGCGATGCTTGGGGTTTTTATACCCCAAGTGAAGGACTCTGCACTTGGCCTTATTAAAGCTCATGCCATTGGCCTCAGCCCAACGATCCAGTCTGTTCAAATCCCTCTGAAGGGCCTCCCTACCCTCGAGCAGATCGACACAGCCTCCCAGCTTGGTGTCGTCCGCAAATTTACTGAGGGTACATTCAATCCCCTCATCCAGGTCATTGATAAAGATGTTAAACAGAACTGGACCCAGCACTGAGCCCTGGGGAACCCTACTGGTGACCGGCCTCCAGCCGGATTTAGCCCCATTTACCACCACTCTTTGGGCCCGGCCGTCCAGCCAGTTTTTAACCCAAAGGAGGGTGTGCCTATCCAGGCCAGCAGTTACCAGTTTCTCCACCAGAACACTATGAGAAACTGTATCGAAGGCTTTACTGAGGTCTAGGAAAACTACATCCACAGCTCTTCCCTCGTCACCTAGGCGGGTCACCCTGTCATAGAAGGTGATCAGGTTTGATTGGCAAGACCTGCCTTTCATAAACCCATGTTGACTGGGCCTGATCACCCGGTTAACCTGTATGTGCTCATTAATAGCACTCAAGATAACCTGTTCCATGACTTTGCCCGTCACCGAGGTCAGACTGACAGGCCTGTAGTTCCCCGGATCCTCCTTCTGCCCTTTTTTGTAAATGGGGGTAACATCCGCCAGCCTCCAGTCCAGCAGAACTTCCCCAGTGAGCCAAGACTGTCCAAAGATAATGGACAGGGGTTTGGCAATGACATCCGCCAGCTCTCTCAGGACTCTCGGGTGGATACCATCAGGCCCCATAGACTTGTGGGCATCCAGCCGGAGGATGGATGATCACATTGTCAGATCAATCAATCTAATAAAATGTAAACAGTGCACTCACTTCTAATTTGACTTTAATAATGTTTTCTGGGTAAAGCTTCAGAGAAGGTCAGCTTGAACTTCATCTTATATAAGACATTCACAATGAAGTATGGATCTGATTCCTTTGTACTAAGGGACAGGAGTTATATAATGAATAGATAAAATGTGTACATTTGTGTACGTATGAAAGAAGAAAATAAATGGAGACGTTTAAAATTTTATCTGTGACTTGATTGGTGCACAATCTGCAATGAACTGTCTTGATAAGAACACAATGACCTAGTTTTAAAAGCATAAATTAAGTAGAATTATGTGGGGTTTTTTAATAGGTGGCATCGAGTGGCTATCAGTGTGGAGAAAAAAAGTGTTACAATGATCGTCGACTGTAACAAAAAAACTACGAAACCACTTGAAAGAAGTGACAAAACAGTTGTGGACACCAATGGCATCACTGTCTTTGGAACTAGGATACTGGATGAAGAAGTTTTTGAGGTAAAAATCAATACTGAGTAAATGGAATTGACTGAGTTTGTATTTAATGAAGTGCTTAATGCAAATCAGAATAGATTTTTTAGGGCAAAAGCTGAATAATGTAGAAACTTCAATTTATAGAACCTGTTACGATAGGCTGAAATAAAAGAGAAGTGAAACAGGGAAGTGTCTCTATTGTTGGAAGATAGATGCATTTTTCTATCCTTTAGATTATATTGTATCTGGAAGGGACTTGCTTTTTTGGTGTTTCTGCCTGATATTGAGATATTTTTGACAATTAATATGGTAAAGTTGAGTAGTATGATACTGAATCATTTTATTTCTGTCTTGCAAATATTTATAGATATTTGTGTGTGCTAACAATATTTGAGAAAGGGAGAGAAGAGCCTGGAAAGTTTTCTGTATAATATGAATCCGTTATATTGTTTATCCCACTTATTACTCTTTCCAGTAACTGGAAGGACATATATGTTTCCATCATTTACTGGCCAAGAAGTACATATAGGAAGGGTAAAATGCCTCTAAGGAAGTATGCGAATGCCAATCATGGGGCCTTTCTAGGTAGAATCCTTACTTCAACAGTTATTTTTACAGGCTAATAATGAAGCTTCTCTAAATCTACATTATTGAGTTTCTGTTATAATATTGTTATAGAACAGTCAAAACTGTCTAAATTAAAACTGAAAAACAAGAAAATACAGATTGGTAGTTAACTTACTTCATATACAGAACATCTGTGCTGCATAAATGTCCACAGTTGTAATCCTAGGTTTAAGCAGAGCATATGCTTGAGAAGCTACATAGGTATCAAAAGAGGAAATATGAATTTTGAGTATAATACTGTGACATTTTTATCTTTCATTTCCATGGACGTGAGAATCATGAGCCTTTTGAATGGGTAAATTACTGGGATGATTTAATGGGTCAACTAATATGACATGTTTGCTATTCACAACCTAATTTGCCCGTAGTCCACAATACAGTTTGCACATCTGAGGGATATAATTTTTCATTTGAAGATGAATTTCAGAGATGCCTTATCTGGGGTGGGACAAGGAGTTTTGGTCTCCACATGGGACAATTACTTTCAATTTTCATTTGTGTTTCTTTCTTGGGTCAGAAACCAAGTCCCACAGTATGTGTATTTGGCAATAAGTTTTCAAAATATGTGCAATGTTAATATACATAAGTAAAAAGAATTCAGAAAAAAATGCAGTGAAAGTAGATAAACTGATATTTTATTAGTGTTTTACAAGGGATTTTAGATGCTAACAGAAACAAGGGCATCAGGCCGTGGCTTGTTCTTGCAAACTTTGTAACCACTTTAAAAGTTGTCGAGTGCACAATAACATTGGTGTTTGGTTTGTTTTCTTCAGTGCAATTGCTAAATAAAAAGACCTGTCTGAAGTTTCAGAGGTGCTGAAATGATTGTACGTAGCTGTTTGAAAATAAGTACAGTGCATAAAGGGAGATATTTGTTTTAATCATTGGCATTGCGTAACACGTTGAATGAAAGAGAAGCCTGCTAGGGGCCTTTCATCTCCAAAGGTGTTGACTATTATATCTGCACTCTATATTTTAAATAGCTATAAATACTGAATCCTCAAAAAAAAATGTTAAAGAGAGATTAAGACCATTCCCATGGGAATACAGAAGGAGCATAGGCTATCTAAGGGGTAAATCAAATGATAGTTCTGAAATTTTCCTGCTATGTTGTTCTTCTGTCACAAAGGTCTTTAGCCACTCTGAAAGGAAGATTGAACGTTGAATCATGACAAATACTATTTTAAGGCAAGATAATTCCTACTCTAGCATTTCCTCCTCAGTGATAGTTTCCTCCATGTGAACCTTTTGCAGTTGTATAATACAAATCCCTCCACTTTTTCAAGCCCTATAGAGGAGAAAGAGATGGGAAGGGTTGTTGTAGAATGCAATTATTTTTCGGTTAACAACTGTTGGAAGGGTCAGTAAGGTTGGATGAAGACATACTTAGCAAGTTGAAAATGGTACTTAAATATCAGAATTCAAGAATTAATTGAAGAAAACCATAAAATAACCCTACATTTCTCTTGAAGTCAAACTTATGTGAACACAGACATGAGGATATAACTTTAACAGAATTTGCTAGAATGACTTAAATAAAAATACTTTTCTCTGAGGGTTTTTGTCATGTGCTGAAGGATTAAAAGGGAAGCTAGTGATCCTGTCAAATTTTTTGCTGAAATCTCCTACATTGACGCGGAAAGTCAGTGCTTGAATTCCAGCTGAGACCCACTAAGAAGAAAGGTGGCTTTAGAATCACAGAAGAAATCCATGCAGCTGTCTGTAAAGTCAGTTTGCAGGCCAAATCTTAACATTCAGCACTGAGAACAGCAACATTTCTACCATTTGTAACATCACTGTGTATTTCTGTATTCCTTCAGTGATTGTTTCCTTACTTAACTGATTGCACCTCTTTTCTCTTGCTTTATTCAGAGAAATCAGTTACATTCTTGTAAGGCTTCTCTTGTAATCACTGGAGGTTTAAATTTAGTCTGAAGTCTCTTAACTTAGATTAGAAGCTTAGTCTTTTCTTTTGGGATGGGTTTCTGCTTTCGGGATAGGTTTCTGTATAGTGACCTGTTGGAAATCACAGTACAGGATTAATATTGTATCCATGCATCACAAAGGCTGTTTTATCTTGGGTAATAATCATGGTTTTAGTCTTAATAAGCCAATGGTTTGATCACAGGAATGGTAGAGCACTCTTCAGTCTCTTTAAACTGAATGGAAATTTAAAATGTAGAAATAATGAACCTGTAGATAAATACAATGAAATCTTAGGCTTCAGTGACCTACTAGTTGAAGATGCCAGGGTTTCTTCTGGTCCTGAACCCTTTCATACAGCATAACACAACTGCACAAGAACCAGTTGCATCATTAAGGTAATTCACTCCCATTGAAAACAGAGTTCAGCACTGTCAGAATCAGAGCTGTAAACAATTAGGTACATCAGCTGTTCCTGTTCACTTAGGGAGTACATCTAAATCTCAATCTCTATTACTTCTTGCATACACACGAGTCAGAAATAGATATTATTACATGTCATTATCCTGACCTCCTGACAACTTGATTGTATCTTTGGAGAAAATAATTACTTCTTCAGTCGTATTGCTGGAACATATTTGCATAAACTATTCATTTAGAATCCTCAGAATAAATATTGCTACTGTCATGATTATTTCACACTTGTAAAAAAACAGTGTTACATCACTTTGTTTCTAACTGTATTATTTTAAATTTGTAATGCAACAAAATTTAATGAAATTAAATTCTTGGCTATTTCCTTTTTTTTTTTTCTCTTCCTAATATTAACTTCAGTTTTCTAGGCAGTTCTTCCACCTTTATTCTGATTCTGGCAGTCTGACTATTACTAGCACAACAATATGATATAGTACACTGCGAAATATTAAATGCATACATTTTAATCTGTTTGACATGACTGTTTTAATGTGACTTCCCTATGCTGATGATCAATAATTTCTGAGTAAGCAAGCATACTGGGTGTCCAGAGATCAGGTAGATCACCACTGAAAGAAGGAAAGGGCTGATTAGTGTCCTAAGAGCATAGTAAATGATTGCTTAATTTTCTGCTTTTCTCTATTCAACAAACGTATTATTACTTGGTAAATTCACCTACTGGTGCTAAAGCTAAGAGATATTTTTTGGTAGTGCTCAGAAAGATCTTTTGGTTTAGCTTTAAAAGCAAGAAAAATTTATCTGAAGCATTTTCCAAATCTTGAGAAGTGTGTGGGGTGTGTGTTTTAAATGAGGAAATTCTAATTTGGAGTTGCCTGCTGCTCATTCCTGAATGTAACTGCTAATCTGAAATTTATGACATCATGCTCTATCAATATGGAAATCAATATGATGTGCATACAAATGCTTGAGAAGCAAATGATAAACTAGAAATGTGTCTTAAAATAATAAAATTATGCTGTCTAGAAACTGTTATTACTATCTGCCAAATTACACAACCTTCATTTACGCTTCTAAGCACTTGCTCACTGAAGTAGATCTATTGATGTCAGTGGGACTAATTTGTAAATGCTTGTATATGAAAGACTGACACAGTACACCTGAAACTTTTACATGTGTCATTTGAAATTAATCTCTTATGTGTTTTCAAATACATGGTGTATGAAGGGCTGGTTTGTAAGTGCTCGCTACTAAGAAGAGAATTCCTACAATAGCATACAAAAATTCAAAAAAAGAAGAAATTAGTCAAATGCTGGTACGTGGCACCTAGTAAAAGAATTTTGAATTGTATCCATTGAAATATGTTTGTAGCTTGAATGTTTGGTCAATAGCAGGGATCATTTTATTCTTTGCCAGCTTTAAGGATTTGTCACTCCTCATTTAGTACTGCTGGTGTGAACAATAGAACAGATTTTTATAATAAGTATTTTATATTAACTTAGTAGCTAACAGTCTTTATGCAGATATTTCCCTATAGAGTCTTTTTTCCCCTCAAAACTCCCCCATGTCAGACCAATACAACGATTTTTTAGGCACTGTGCTGTAAAAGAGTATAATAAGACAAAACGTAATGTATGTAAGACTTTCATTTAAACCCAATGAAAGCTTTAACTGCACAGAGTTTATGAGATTAAATCCTTGCAGTAATCATTGTTAATAAAGGGTTTAGATTTTGATACTAGGCATTAACCTGTTTTCATTTAAAAAGCATTTATACACTTACTTGCAACATAGGATCCTTTTAAACAGCCTGAGTGAGCAGTGGAAGATAGAGTGATAATATCTGGACAGCAATATGATTTAACCTACAGATCTCTTCAGATGAGTAGCCATCCTTCACATAAATGTAAGCATGGAAAGTCCAAGTGCGCAAGTGTAGAAAAACCATTTATCTGTGTGCATACTCTATGAAGATGTAGCAGTAGCAGAATGCATAGAGCTTTTACTGACTGACCAAAATTACTGTACAGCTAACGTAGAATAGGGAAGCTAGCCCGAAGTAAAATTCCCCCCAAAGACATGTAGTGTGAATGACGTGTCATCAGTGTCCTTCGTTTCATAGTCCTGTTGAGCTGCACTGCTAGCTCATGCAGACATAGCCAAAATGATTCCCATTATATGTCACCTTTAGTAGTTGCTAGTGACCTACTAAATGTTTACTATCAGTCAGACTAAAAAGTAATGTTTGACATAAGTGGGACAGAAAGCAAAAAATGCAATAGCTTCCAGGCAAAAATATTCAGAAGCTGGAGAAATGGCCAACTTCCAGCATTGGGAGGAAAAAAAAAACACAACAAAAAAAATACAAGCAAAGCAAAGAGTTTTTTCCATTTCATAGGCATCTGATAAACACCCAGCATTTTTTACAAAAGCTTCCTATTTGTCTTGTTTTGTTTTGCCTTTTTTTTTTCCCTGAAAGAATAGTGATTTGGTGTTTGTTATTTTTTATAATATTTCCAAACTTATGCTCGATGCGCAAAAGTAAATAATTCTGTTTTTCCTGTCGCCCTTCCTTACTTTTAAAAGCAGGAAGCAGGGAGAAAAGCAAAGCAAAGCTCTGGTAATTCATTGGAGTTCAAGTTCATTTTCAAGAAATTTTCCCAAGAAACAAAGGAATGGTCATTTAACTAAACTGTTTGCAATTACATTTAAAATTGACAACCTGGGCTCAAAATATGCTGCCTGTCACATCAACTCCAGCAAATTCTACAAATACGATTTATTATCATCTCATTTAATGTTTGTAATACACTTAAGTTTTAAAGAACAGCTGTAAATGAGGTTTCAAAGATAAATGGCAACGTATTCATCAAGAAAGTAGGATGTCCTTGGTCACACATGTATGTGCGTGCGTGTGTGTGTTATGCACACGTACTATATATACAGGCATTGTAATAAAATCTAATCTCTCAGCCAAGAATTGCAGCAGATTTTGGTCTGTAAACAGCTGTGTTTTGAAAGTTAAAAGTTAGAATTGGTATATCAACCGATATTTCTTAACTAAGCTGAATGTATGCTACTATAACCATGGAGTTTCAAAGAATCGAGAAGATATTGATTTCTATGGAAACTGCACAGAATTCTGCTTTCACAATTTATTGCTTTTACAGTGCTTCAGTCTGGCAGGCTCTAAATATCTTTCTCTAGCTATATTATGCAATGGGCCTGGGTTATGGAATATTATATTAAAGGCCCCTGGAATTCTTCAATCCCTCAAATCTTTGCAGGAAGATTAAATGAATTCTGCAGCAGGTTTTTCTAAATTCTATAGTAATAATATCCAGGCTGTCTAGACTTTTGTTCTTTGGCGTGTGTAGTTGTACTGTCACATAACTAATTAGAGAAGGTTGGCACATACACACAGGTTAGGGTTTCTGCTGATTTATTGAAGAGTCCTCTGTAATTTGATGGCCTTAGCCATCATATGAAAATGAAATATATTGATATTGTTCTCCTCAGTTGATATAGTGCCTAGCACTGCTTTTGTTATGCTTTTATCACCATTTAGGTAGTCATCTTCAAAATCTAATTATCCTTATAAGCACAAAACTCATTTTATCCAGAATATGAATTAAAAGAATGGTATTTTGCTAATACTAACCCTCCCAGTCTAGTTGTGGAAAGTATTTCTGAACCTCTAATATTTAAATTAGACATTTAAGTAATTGCTCCATTATTTTTCTTTTTTTTTTTTTAATCAAGCTGGAAAAAGAACAATAAGCTTTTTCCTCATGAAATCATTCTAGAAAATCTCACTATTTTACAATAAGAATCTACAACTTGATTTCTCAACTCTGATTTAGTCACATTGTTACATAGCATCCTAATTGTGCAACTATCAAGATCACTTTTTCTTAGAATTTTCTGGGGTTTTAAATGTTTTTTTTTAATAATTTGTGAAGGTTGCCTCTGTAGAGAGGGTCCTGTAGAACTTCTCAAGTAACGCTTACCTGCTATTCCCTGGACAAAAGTCACTTTCACCTGACAGAGTTATTATTAAGATTCTTGTGAAAGTGATATCCCCAAAATCTGTCTCTACAATTGAACTGTTTGAGGTTCTTATAGAATTGGGGAACTAGACCATAAAATTTTAAATACCAGTTCCTGCATATAGTGCCCTTACAGCCTTGTAAGAATTCATACTTTTGCCTTTTAAAAAATGCTGGCAGGTGATAGTAGAGATGATATCTATCAATGATAGAAACTTTTTGCTGAAAAATAGGCTATAAATGGACTACTTCGTGTCTGTACTTCTCTAATACACCATACTTAGAAAGCATTAGTAAGATTACATAGTTAAAAGGGAAGGAGAATATTTGAAGAAGAGAGATCATATCTAAGACTTTTTATGAAGTCACAATTAAGATAATAAGCAGCCATTAACATTTATTGCTTATAATGATAAAATAATTAATTCTGTACTTCTCAGGCCCCCAGTGATTTACATCATTGACAAAATCTGACACCATATCTAATTGGAGATTGTCTAATTTTAATTTCTGCTGTGGATTCTAAGAACGGCTCTAAAAAGGTGGAATCAAATATAGCGATTACTGCCATGAGGCTAACTAAAGCAATAATCACATCAAGAGAAAATGAGTGAAATTGGAAAGAGAATTTGGTAGTCTACTCCTTTCCTACGAATTTGGTCTCCATTTCCTTTTTTTTTGTTAGTCAACACTTTATTTTTTCAGTGTTGCAAACTGTTTTCATGTAAGAGGTTATGTTTTTAGTGCAGATACCCCACCTCGTGCATTATTGCTTAGTGAGGTGTGGTTTTCAACAAATCCTGGAAGCATAAATACACATAAACTTTCTTATTCTAGAATGTCACTGTGGAATGTCTGTGAGATTCACAGAGGAATTTTCAGTGACTGAATTCACCACACACTTCTCATTCCTAGCTGGGGTGTTCCTTGTCGTAGAACAGTTAATTTGAGGGAATGTCTGTGCAGCTGTTCCAGTAGACAGGCATTCAACTGATTTGAACATATTCTCCTTGTAGTTCTGTAGCCTGGTTCTCCACGTTTGCTGTGGCATGCCACAAAGAAGTGAATGTTTCCTCAGATCTCATTAACTCCTTTTAACAGTCTTCCATGATTCTGCAAAGAACAGCTTATTTGGTAGAGTACTTTTTAGGAGAGTGCTATGGAAGTAATCCTTCTGTACCATGTTTTCATGCTAGCCATAACTCATGAGCAAGATATTTTATTATTCTCTACAGCTTTTTTCATGCAACCACTAGGCTGATTCAAAAGCCTCTGATTTTAATTATGATCACATTCCCAAAATAGAGAGGAATTAAAATGTTCATAGACTTTAACTATTTTTATTCCATATTGAGATGAATTACTCAACTATGCATTGACTCTGTGAATTATATGTTGGCTTTGACAACAACTTAGTATGTATTTCAATAAAGTATTTATAACCCAAACTAAATATTAAGACTCCAAATTGATCTGTTTTACTTTTATCCTTAATGTTAGGTATACTTGAATACCTTGCTAGATGTTCCCCTTCACTTCTGGGCAACTAAGGCAGAGACCTATCTCTCAGCTTTCTCATCCCTAATATGCAAGTAATGTTAAATATCTGATAAACACTGTTTAAAATACATTGTATTAAGTGTTATCAAGGAAAAAAATATTATAAGGCAGGAGATTGCTTTTAGCAATTTTTGGGGTAAATTAAGCATGTGCATTGTTAACAAGTAATAAGATGAAAAAATGACTGTGTATATCTGTCTGATGCCTCACCACAAGTTCTCTGCCTCTGCCTTCTACCCTCTTCTCACTTACCTCTAACATCAAATCATGATGAAAGACTGGCTCAGCAGAGACAACAAACATTTGACTTGTATAACACACTATATATCGTCTATCAGCTTTGTGAAATTGCCTGAGCAGTCTTTTCCAACAAAGAAATTTCATAGGGAAGGAAATAGAACTAGTGTATATAGACAGCTGCCTTTCGTACTCTTTTTTTTTCTTTTTTTGTCTTTTAGAGTACTCCAAGGATGCTCAGGTGTATTTGTAAATTTTACTCTGTTCTCCTGTCTCCTTCTCCATCTTTATTCTCCCTCTCTTGCTCTCATCATTCTATCCTGTGAAACTTCCTTTTTCCTGCAGTTTTCATATGAGAATAACTTTATGCACATATGCATGTATGTTTAGATACCTCAGCATTGTTTTAGAGACCATTAGAATTTAGAGACTATTAGAATTGTTAATAACCCATGACTCCATGTATCCATATTTTCATTTAAAGTTCTTGAGACTTGTGAAGGTAGATCATTAAGTGCGTAATTTATGACTCCAGGTCGTGAAGTATGGTCAGATTAAGTATTTGTATTTTATTTGCAAAGAACTTTATAAAATTCTATTTTAGTCTCACAAAGTCGAGCAGCTAAAGAATGTATTTGTTAAGGCTGAAGTTGTTCTATGAAAACTTCTCAAAAGAGTGCAGATTTGTTCAACAAATACCTTGGAATGATAACTAATTAACTATAATGAAACCTGCAATAATGTATGTGGAATTTTATGTTCTTAGATGACTGACCTGATCTGAAATGAAAGCTCTTCACTGACTAGTGAAACAGCACTGCCAATACATCACATACAAATACTCAAAGAAGCCATTTAATTAGCAAAGACAGAAAAATAAAAACAAAAAATGGAAAAAGAAAAACAATAACGTACTGGCAATATTTTTATAGCAGATGTTGAAGGAAAACGAGGAGAATTAACATTTGAAATGTCAAATGTAAAATCAATCATTTCCTCAGCAAACTTCTCGCACATGAATAGCCAGTAGCAATTTATGTATACTGTGCAAAACATCTGAGGGCTTCTCTCTATGTGGACCCATGACATGCAGACAGACAAGGCTGGGAAGTACAGTCAATGGATCAGGAACAGCTGTAACCAATTTAGGGACATCTAAGCCGAGTGGTAACAGCATGCTGAGTGCTTCTTGCAAACACACAATCTGACAAAACCCAGTGCCAAAATTCCATGGCATTCAAGATCAGCACAAAGCAAGCTCCAGAATACTGGCTGTATTCCCCGATCTGGGTTCTCTTAGCATATGATACTCAAGAGCAGTAGTTTCGGGAGCAGTTCCGGCATTGCTCACACTAGCTGGCACACTGTACATGTGGGGATCTGTATGGGCAGCTCAGAAAGGCATGCATGTTCAGGGACATATAGCAAGACAATGACCTGAGCTCAACAGGGTGAGGACTTTTTTTTCAGTTTGAGTGATTTTTGCTTCCTTCTGTGATTTTTCTTTTTGAAAGGAAGGAGCGTTACAAATGATTCTTTACTATTTTAAAATACTCTCCAATTTTATTAATTTGTTAAAGGCCACTGTTCTGATAGATGTAAAGTGATTTTGGAAATACTGAGATAATTGTGAATTTTCACAGCTGTACTTTTCCATTAGTTATGATATTTTCTCTTTAAAGACAGAACATAATACTAACAAAGTTATTCCTTTGCCCCCGTTTTTGGTAAAAACAAAATACATTAGAAGTATATAAAAGCTTAAAAATCTCCCCTTCTGGGGAAATAGTGAGAGATTGAAATTTATGGGGTTTGGCCAAGAACGTACGCCAATTTTCAACAACCTTATATTTATGACAGCATAAGAAGCTCCTGAATGAGGAAATTTATAGTGGAAATGTTGGCAACAATTTGCCTAACGCTGTTTAAATGGTACCACTATGCTAAGAAATATACTGCATACCAGACAGCTTTCTGTGGAAAATGATAAACATACAAGGTCTCTGTAAGGGATCTCTGCAGAGCCATTATTTTATTATTTTTATTATCCAGAATAGTGGATCTCTTTACTGTGATGTTGTTTTTACACGATATATTGGAACAGAGATGAAAATAACATTTGTTAGCTGTTAAAATTTTCATTTCAACATATTCTACAGTGTGTATTTACATGGTGCTTACTTAATTGTTTTTTATTCCAATAACTATGTCTCTGGTACAGCCTTTTTAATTTTATTTTCTCCCTTCTTTGAGAGTACAGATGCGATGCAAACTCTCACAATCATACTGTTGATCACTTGCATGTTGAGTTGCATACTGTTAATAGGAAATGCCCTGAATTTAGTCTTAGGAATTCAGACTGATTCCCACTAAAGAAGTAAACAAACATAAAGAAAATGAGCAGGAGTTACACCTTCCCACCATCTCCTTTCCAAACCAGACAGCATTTTAAGCCAGAATTTTGCACCTAGTCTGTTCAGTATTAATTTGCATTGTTTTGTCCTGTGAACAATAGTTGTTTTCCAGAATAGCAGCAGAAATTAAGTAGATATATTATTTATAGCCACAAATGTTAATATAATATCTAATATATTATGTGCCTAGTTTTTTTTTCTGAATGAAAACTCTGTACTTCTGCTGAACTGTAGATAATCTTTGTTTTTTTTATTTAATCTGCATATGATTCTATGATATGCTTTCCTGCAGGGTGAGATCCAGCAGCTGTTGATTATAGCTGACCCCAGAGCTGCATATGACTATTGTGAGCATTATAGCCCAGACTGTGATTCCCCAGTGCCCAATGCTGCTCAGGCTCAAGATCCTCAAATTGATGAGGTGAGTAATCAGTCATGTATTACCAGATTTATTGCACATTAGTGGTTGTGCTGGATACAAGTTACCCAAGGAGCATTTACAGGTAAATGGCACGCATTGTTCTAGATATGAGGGAGGCAGGTTGCAGTTGGTTTTGCTATCCACTCATTTATGTCAAGCATTTGAAGGAATATATCGCACTCATGTTTGAATAACCAACATGATCAACAAAGTTAAACTGTGATTCCTTAAAATAATAGCAATATGAGTTTGTTCAGTTGTACCTGTTTGTTCTTCCTGTGTATGTTTATGATTTCACTGATGCTGAGTGCCATAAAATGCCACATTCGAAAGATATGGGAGCTATGAGTGTTCTGCAATTAGAAACAGCTTCCGCTAGAAATGTGATGTATTCTAATGAGCTGCGTGCAGGGTACAGTTATATGTACACACAAAATTATTTCAGCCAGCTCCACTTGTAGCAGGTAGATATCAACAGGGTCAAAACAGAGTTGGAATTTTTCCTGGAAACACACAAAATATTTACAGAGACCATTTGTCACTGTAGACAGTTCTCACAGCCATAAACTGAGTAATTCACTGAGGGCAAGACAGTTCCTCAGATTAGAACTCTGAGAGTCTTAATTGAACTTGGCTCTGGACAGTTAGTATGCACTCAACTGTCTATGATCTGATTGGTTATTGTTACTGGTTGCTCAAGATCTTGCTGAATTGTTCTCAGATGCCTGCTTTGAGCCAATTTTGAGACAGAGCTTTTCCTAAATACATGATAATTTCTTTTTGTTGTTTTGATAATTTCTTTTTGTTATATCTAAATAGAGTATTCTGTGGAGTCCAGAACTTAGTTCAAAGGGACTCCCACATATGTTGCATCAGAGGTACAGTTCAAGATGTGTCAAGTCAATTACACATAGGCAGAGGCCTTTACAGGCTGAAAGTATAGTGTTGATATTTTATGGGAAGAAAAAAAAAAAGCAAAATCAATTTAATTTTTTCCTCATTATTAAAATTCAAAGAAATTTGAAATTTTGCTTGAGAACTTTCCTGATTTGCGCTATGTGACTTAGCATTCTGATTCTTTTTCTGTGTGAAGATCTAGAAGGTTTGAATAGGCTAGTGCTTTTCTACTTTGAAATAAGACTGAAGAGTAGTCAAACTGATCTTTGTGGGAAAAGCTTGTTAAAAATCATCCCATGGTCTCTTTCTTGAAGAGAAATATATCTAAATACTTAAAATGCTTTGACTAAGTTGGGAGTACTGTCAACTCCAAAGCATGAGTTAATATGGCTTAGAGAGATTGCAAATTCTTGCTTGCTCTGGCCACTACTGATGGCAATGATGGCTCCTGTCTTTTAGTGCAATGCATGTGGACAAGGCTTGGTGTCCTCAGAAATTAGTTGGGATTAGACTGTAGATTCAAAATCTAATCAAGATGAAGAAGAATAAATACTTGTGCTTGACTATTAGCAATGACTACTGGTGAATTATAAGAATGAAATTCAATGTTTCTAGAGAATATAGAATATGAATAAAATAGCCCAGGGATTACATTCCCCCCATAAGGAAAGACCATATAAATTGTCAGCTGTTAAATATTATGTTTATAGTACATCAAAGCTATTTATCACTATAATCAATTGAGAGCACTCATTTATAGATCAAAAGAAAAATAAACCTCATCACATTTATAAAAACTATGTGCACATGTATTGTTATATACTCTTCATGTAGAATTCCCAGTTATATACTGCACATCTATTGAAAACAGTCTATGAGCACCAAACAAAGAAAGGAAACCATAAAATCAAAAAATTGGCACTGTTCTCTCACTGTTTTTCAATGTGTTTTTCTAAGTCCTATTTTATTTTTGCCTGCAATAATGCAGATGGTTTGTGGGAGCACCTACAGAAAAAAGTAAAATCAAAGATCTTTATTTGTAATGTAACATTTCCAAATAAATGTGAAAAAATTTTGAAAAGAGCTAGAAGTTTAAAAAAATGGAGAACTGCCATTTCTGGTTGTTTCCATGTGTTGCTCTGAGCAGTGGTCGAATTATTGTAGTTTCTGAACTAAGACACAATTTCTTTGCTGCTATCCATGAGGTTATATGTATAACTTTGTATGAATATTCCCAGTGAAGTCAATGGATCTCTAACATGTTGGGTAGTAGTAATCCAAAATAATCACATCAGCAATACTACCAATGTGAATATGCAACAGAATAAATGACTGACTGAACTGCCCAGAATTATAGAATTATCTGCTTAATGATAAAAAAACAGCTTGTTAAAGCAAGCTATTTTGTTATCTTTTAAGATGCAGCCTATCAAATCACATAGATAATTCATTTTAAGGAAATAAATAAAACAAGTCTTATTTAGGTACTGGAAGAAATTATAGAATGCTGACTTTTTTTTTAAACTGTTGATTGCGTTAAAAGTGTTAAAAGATGTGATTATAGCCAGTCTATATGGAAAACAATGATTTCGAAGTGCCTGATTGTATGTTTCAAGGAGATTACAAGTTTGATAGTGATGCCTGATAGAACTTATAGATTTAGACCTTTGTAAAGCTTCTGATTTGCCAACATGTATTTGAAAGAAAAAAAGGCATCGTATTGTAAAGTACCTGACAAAATCTGGCTGCCTTATTTCAGAAATTACTGTAAACAGAAGAGCTATCATTGAATTAACTTTTTAGTAGAGTTTCTTAGGAATTGTGCTAGCAACATAGAAATGAGTGTAAAATGGATGCTATTAAAATTTGTCAGAGTCATGATATTGCAGAGCAGTAAACAATTATGATAATATGACTAAAGGCAATGTTACAAATGAAGAAGAAAAAGAAAGAAATGCAGGGCAAACACAAAGAACTAGGAAATATACACTGCAATAACACATGCAAGCAGGCTGTAACAAAAGAACCTTTCACGTGCAACAGATTGTCCCTATCTGTGGGCTTCATCTCCTGCTATATCAGTGAAAGCAATTTTGGAGGTACATGATTTGGAAGACTGGGATACTAATCAAACTGAAAGCCAACATGAAAAGATTGCTGTTTAGATAGATTGATTTCCTGGTTTGATCTCCCATGTTTCCATACAAACTCTTGCAATCATAGAATGGTATAGGCTGGAAGGGACCTTGGAGATAATCTAATCCAACCTCCCTGTCATGGGCAGAGACGCCTCTCAACTAGATCAGGCTACTCAAGGCTCCGTCCAACCTGGCCTTGAACACCTCCAGGGAGGAGGCATCCACAACTTCTCTGGGCAATCTATTCCAAAGTCTCACCACCCTCGTACTGAAGAATTTCTTCCTAAAATCTAATCTAAATCTGTTCTCCTTCAACTTAAACCCATTTCTCCTTGTCCTATCAGTGGACAATCTTGTAAAGAGTCCCTCCCCAGCCTTCGTGTAGGTTCCTTTCAGGTATTAGAAGGCAGCTATTAGGTCCCCCCGAAGTCTTTTCTTTTCAAGGCTGAACAATCCCAGCTCCCACAACCTGTCCTCATAGCAGAGGTGCTCCAGCCCCTGGATCATCTTTGTGGCCCTCCTCTGAACACACTCCAACAGATCTATGTCTGTCTTATGATGGGGACGCCAGAACTGGACACAGTATTCAAGGTGGGGTCTCACAAGAGCATAGTAAAGGGGAGAATCACCTCTCTTGACCTGCTGACCACACTTCTCTTGATACATCCCAGGATGCAGCTGGCCTTCTGGGCTGCATGAGTGCACTGCCGGCTCATGTTGAGCTTCTCATCTATAAACACCCCCAAATCCTTCTCTTCAGGGCTACTCTCAACCCACTCTGTGCCCAGTTTGTGGGCAATAGGAAGAGGGAAGAGAGAACAATGGGCTAAAGGTTAGGCAGGATTGTGTCTTTCGGTGTCAGCTTTGGCTTAAACCAGCAGAAGCTGAAAATATTTGTTGGTTAGTAGCCTCAAAAGATTCTGGTTATTAAAGTAGAGAAACCATTTGTACATGACTACTCAAAGCAAAACTGACAAAAAATACAGTGCATGTCTGTTGCTCACCAGTCTAGACTGCAGCTCCAAGGATCCCATTGCATCTTCCACAGCCAGGAGAAAATGGCCCACCTTTTGTAGGCAGGGTCTAAACCTTAATTAGGAATCAATCAATTCAACCCAGCTGGGCAATCTGGGCAATAGCCACAGTTGCAATAGCCATATTTCCCTCTTTTTGTTTTACCAGTTTGTTTTTAAAGGAAGGTGAAGGCTTTACAGTGAGCAGAGACCCAGTCCATTCATTCCAAGTCCAGCACACTTCCCTCCTTTGGGCTTGCAGCTTTACCTTCTTTACCAAAGGACTCTCACACCAGCCCTGGCTACTCTGGCTTGGGCAAGGGAGTTGCAGTCCTCAGGGTCTCTCAGACATATCACATCAGAGTCACCAGTTGTTGCTCACCAACCTAGACTACACCTCCAAGGATGTTATTGCATCTTCCACAGCCAGGAGGAAATGGCCCACCTTTTGTAGGCAGGGTCTAAACCTTAATTAGGAAATCAATCAATTCAATCCAGCTGGGCAATCTGGGCAACAGCCACAGTTGCAATAGCCATACTGGGTAACCTTTAACTACCTTTCGTGTACAGGTGCTGCAAAATCTGTTGAATATTTGGCTGTTTGCCAGAACTGTGAGGCTTTCTGTGGGCAGTTCAGGCTAAGCCATTAGAATAAAGATGCATGAGTGACATTCCTGTACTCAATAATAGAGTCTTTAATTTCTCTGTGTTCTGTTTCAACTTCATCAGACCTAAGTGTCATTCAGTCTGAAATTTGAAAGCGGAAATGCAGTAGATTAATAGTAATATCCACACACTTTACGCTGTTGGTTATTATCATTTATTTCCACCTTCAAGACATGCTTTAAGGGAAATATGCATCAGTTGTCCTTGTTCTTGCTTGTGAATAGCTAGGTATGATTCTTCATAACTTGCCAAGTACAGAATGATGACTTCAGCAGTTGTCACTTCACCAAAAAGGTGTTGCCTAGAAGTTGCTTTAAAAATTGTGCTGAATCTGTAGTTCCTTCTGGAGGAAGAAGAAAGGGTATATGATTATAGAAAATGTTCAAATTTGAACACAGCAAGGGAGACAAAGTTCTTGCTGAATAGAAAAAACTAAATTATTACTTGATGAGCACAACTCAGTTCTCAGAAATTCCAAGTAAATTAAAATCACTGATTTTCATTTACAACAGGGAGGAGATGATTGCCAAATCTTTTAAGGAACATATTGTATCCTGAAATATATTCATTGTGTTGCATGTTACTGTGTTATGTCAGAAGGCTGCTAAAGAGTTCAGAAAGTTCGGTGCAATTAAATTTTGTATAAAGAGAATTAAGCAGAGAGCAAACTGGCCAAGAAGCTTAGAAAGTGATTAGTATAGTATAATAGCATGATTTCAGTCTAGTGTCTCAGTCATTTGACCATACAAAATCTTCATATGGCCTTTTGCTCTATTCTGCTGTTTTTTTCTGAGTTTTTTTTTATACTGAGCTTTAAGATTAATTCAGTAATTAAATTTCATTCATGATGAATGTATAATTAAGTTTTAGGGATCAAATGTGGGGCTGAAATTATATTTTTAAATTATCAGTATTACTTTTCCTAAGGAAGTTATGCACCTATGCTTTTCTTATAAATACCTTGTGAATAGTCTGGCCTCTTTTTCAAACCCCTTTCTACAATAAATGGAAAAGTATTAAATTCAATTCCAGTTCAATCAGATATGCTTGGCCAGCTCACAGAAACAGGAGAAGGGAATGACCTAGGCAGTCTTCATCTTCCTTGATGCTGGGAGTGTCATCAGGTCTGGTTTTCAATGGGCCCAGCTATCACGCTTTCAAATTCTTCTGCAGCCCAATAAATCACACTGTCTGATTTCTGCTGAAAAAATTCTCCCCAAAGGAACTCTGCTTCATTTATTTTGGATCTATCCCAAACTAATGGATTGCCTTTAGTGAAATGAACTTGGTAAAGGCGCAAATAGCCCCAAATATGTCAGTTTGGAAGCTTCAGGCATTCTTACAGACCGTGTTAATTTAGTGTCCTTTCAGGTGTTTGACTGATCAGAAAGACTAATTTTCTGAATAATACAGAAAGATAATTATTTTCATGTTTAACTTCATGTTTAATGTCATGTTTAGAACTGCAGTTAGCTAACTTAGCAGGTGTTAAAAATTGTGATCTTGCTAGCTCTCTTTTTCTTTGCATAGATGTATAGGCTTTTTTTAAAGCAATTTACGTAATAAAGAACCTTAAGTGTCTTGTTCTTCTTTTGACAGAGGATGTCTTTGGAAGTTGAAGATTTTGTTCTTATCTCCTTTTATCTCCTTGCTTTTATCACTTTTATAACAATAGAAAGACTATCTGGTAGAAGAGACCGTCTTTTAAATCTTTTAACTTTCCTTCTGCCCTAAGATTGCCATCTGCTACCATTTATTTATTTATGTTATCGCATCCAATTTTTAAAACTCTCATGTTGTTTGGCATCCTTTATTTTATCATGTTTTGTAAAGTGTTGCCTAGAATGTTTCAAAGTTATCTTTGCCTCTTCAGCTAGCTAAATGATTTAGCATAATCTTTTGGCAACAAAAAATTGAGTTTATGACAGTTCTCTGTTTTAGGATTTAGAGCGTTAATTACTTGTAATTTGCAAAGGTAAAGCAAAAATTACTAATATCGACATCTTGGAATGGGGGGTAGGTTTTTAGAGTATGGGTAGCAGAAGAATCCGTTTTTAAAGTAAGACTGTCTTCAAATATTTAAGTCATTCCACAGTTGAAATAGGCCTTGCACGCTGCTGGTCTTCTGCTTCTAAAATTCATCTGATGAAGAAAACAGTTCATCTCTTTAATTGGAATTGCATGATGATCTGGTACTGTAATATAATCACTCTGGTAAAGAAAGCATGAGGTCATAGTGGAAAGATTTTGTCCCATCAAGAAACAGCAGGTTTTATTCTTCCTTTTGATTTGTAAGAAAACAGTCATATGCAATATTCATTACAAGAAGGGCTGTTCTGTAACTATTGTTGGTCTTACAAGAGAAGAAAGAAAAACAACAGAAAATTGCATCACATTTGAAGTATGTGTTACCTGATGTCTCTTAGCTGAAATCCCTCACCAAGTTCCAGCTATTGTCCAAGTTGAAGATATAATTTTGAGTCAATCTTTTTGATTCCTGTGAAATCACTGGGAAAGTTAATATAGTTGTATATACCTTGCTATTACTTTCAGCACCTGATGAATCTCATCTCTGTTGTCTCGGATCTGTAACCATCTCATTATCTAGCAGTGTTAGGGTTTAGGTGAACTTTCAGAGACAGGTCCCTTGAGCAGGATTGAAGTAATGCTGCACAGCTGTGACAGGTATATTTTGCACTTGGCTAAGTCTGTATCCACGGAAGGAACAGAATGATTGACAAGCTGAATGCCCCTTTAAATACAATTCCAGCTTCTTGATTGTCTGGCTACATTCCTGGCCAGTGATATCTTCCTTTGGTATATAGATAACAAACCAAATGCTGTTCTCTTCAACTACACTCTTCCTCAATGTCATACTCACTTTCATTCCCAGCTTTGATTTCTTGCTAGAGTTAGTAGTCTTGACTAAATTTAGAAAGTGGCAGAAGGTACTTTTCCATTTGCATTAATTAATTTTGAAATTCTAGATGCTTTCTCCTGTATTTCGTCTACTTATTCTCTTTCCTTTGATTAGCAGTGCAACCATGACAGATTTCTGTGAGCTCCCCAACTTCTGTGAACTAATATCAAGGCCTGAGGTAGCATGGGTTTTGCACTCAGAAAGGTTAGCATCCAAAATGTGAAGGCAGTTTTCTCAAGGTTTGTTGAGGCCTCAAACTGAGTGAGTCATACTTGTGTCTCAGGTCATCTGATAAAGGTGACCTTGTAGTTTTGTAGCTCCAGAAGAAGAAGGGATATGTGCCACATATCCAATCTTGACTGTTAATGGCAGGGTAAGTATGAGTTGCCAGCTTCACAGCAGGTGCCTAAAGTCCCGTTATTCGCTCCATTAAATCTGTTCCTGGTGTTTGTAAATTTAGTCCTCATTTAACTGGCCAGTCCTTCACTAGTCCTGTTCTTTCATCTTAAAAATGAGGAATAGTCTTTGTCAGGTTGAGTTGATAAAATCATGCTCTGGAGTAAATCATATTTCTAAAGTACATCTTTATACCAGTTAGGGGTGTAGACCTGCGTTCCTCCATCTGGACAGATCATTCCTCAGGAAATGCACGTGGAAGATTTTGCATCTATCTTTCAATAGTTGCCACGGGACCTGTGCAGTACAGTACAAAACATGTTCTCTCCATTTATTGGCTGGTATAAAAGACTAGGGTTGCCGTTTTTCAGAAAGAAATGTCTGGAAAGGAAGAATAGATAAGAATAAGGTCTTTCTGTGTAGGAAGTTTAGAGCTACAGCATATTCCCACTTGTCCTGCTTGTACCAAGGGGATTACAAAGTGCTGCCAATTAGAAACTACTTGAATATACTTTCAGTGTGGTGGCCGCATATCCTAGCTTGTAGGTTCAAGAATTTCCATAATACCCATCTGATACTGTGCTCTTAAAAAGGAAGAAAAATAGTCCACAGAGAAGATCGTCACTTGCTTGGCAGTAATATGATTCCAGCATGGAAAGTGGCGTTCCCTACTTTTCATCCATTCCTGTTCTTTTTGTCGATGTGTCTGCGTATTGTTGCAACCTGAATGCACCACTGTATTTGTGATAACATTTTGCATACATCAAGACAGTTTCATTTTCTTTAATTGAAATGAGTGAAACACAATACCCAAAAGTAAAGTATTTTCTGTGTGATTGTGCATGATGCAATAGATTTCTCCATATACTCACGCTTTTTTGTATGAGTGTTTTCTAGTTCTCATTCATAAATGTCTGACTTTCCAAATTATGCCTCTGGCAGATCTTAGCATAAATATCAATTTATCCACCACTTTCTTTTTTAATATTAACATACTTGGCACGGATATTTTTCCTTTCTTTTTTTTTCCAGTTAACATTTCTGTTTAGTTTATGGCCTCTGGATAACTTTTTGTAACCCACTGTTGTAACTTTATTAGTTGCATAGTTGGCACAATTCAGCACAGTCATTCAGCTTACCTTGAGGGAAGCCATACTATTGAGATTTGAAAAACAATTATAATACTGAGCGACACAGAGTTATATTTTAATTGTTAACTGGTCAAAATCAATGCTGAAATGAATGCTTCCAGTTTCAGAATCAGTCTACAATGCTTACTAGAAAGGAATCTATGTGTCTGGAAGTTGTTAAAACAAACTCCTAACAGCATATTTAAATTTAAACTGAGCTAATGAAACAGTAATTCTCTCCAAAATACTTCTCCACTTATCCCTTAAGATATTGGATAATATTTAACATGGGTAATATCTATTGTTTTGGTACCAATAAAAATTACATAGCAGAGTGTTGATTCATGTTGTGTGGCTGAGGAAGCACTTGAAAGTATGTCATGGGTTGTCACTTGCAGGGCACAATGACTGAATTTGAAGCGGTATGTTCCACTAAAGACTTCTTTTTTTTCTTGTAGATCAACCGAATTGGATTTTACTCGTTTGCACACATTTTTATAATTTCCAAAGAAATACAACAATTTCAATGCTATTCTGTAACTATTTCAAAAGGGCTGGTTTTATCCATGTGGTTATTTCTCTTCTTTACTGCCTTTATGTGGCTGCTAATAATAAATAATAAATAATAAATAATAAATAATAAATAATAAATAATAAATAATAAATAATAAATAATAATAATGCTTTCTAATAAAGTAGAAACAAGTTGTATTGAGTTGCATTTCTAGTACTGCACAAGCCAGAAAACATGGTTTTATACATTTACATCTGTAAAAATCTATCATCACTGCCCATGAGGCCCTTGGACAATACCATTTGCAAGTCAAAGAGATTTCATCGACTTCACTGGGATTAGGAATGAATCTTAATCTACTGCGAGAGAATAATTACGTATTACTTACTAGATTTAAGTCTAAAATGTTGCTGGTTTTGAAAAGTATAAATAGAATGAACTTATTTCTGTAATGCAAATGATACCAGTGATGAAATCAAAGCATTGCTTGCATTATATAACAGGCAGATATAAAGCATCAATAGACTTCACAGAGAGGATGTTCTCCACCAAAAATGATTAAGTGTTTTGTTATTTAAATGCAGTTTGAAGTTCTCTTATTAATGTGCAATATAGTTTGGAACAATTTTCAAAAGTATGTTACATTCTTTCTATAGGTTTATCAAATCTCATGACTAAGTTATATGTGCATGGGTGTAGAAATAATCAGAAGGACAATCAAACAAAAGCATCTGACTGCTGAAAAAAGTCTGCATCTTCTTTTTAAGAAAAGCTGTTATTCATAGTAGGACTCTGAGGAGTCACAGGAGTCAAGTAACAGAAACCCATGTAAAGGGATTTTTAAATGATTACAGCCTTTCACTATTAGTCTCATACTTCCTGAGGAAATCAACTTCTCCATGTTTTCTGCACACTAAAATCATAAGTATATGAATTGTACCAAAAGCCTTTGTCAGAGAAAACAGTTAAACCAATAACTTGGTCACATGGTATAATATATTTTGGAATATGGAGATCTAGTTTAATCTTATTTATAGTTTCTTCTAAAATGTCAATCTCTTTCTGATGCTAATAGTATTTATGACTTCTATGAATCCTCAGAGTCATTTGGAAGTGTAATGTACTAATCCTCTCAGCAATCTGATGAAACAAACAGATATTGTCTTCATTTTACAGTCAATGATGCTGACTTGTAACAGGAGAGAGGAGATTTCAGAAGTGGCTAGCTCACTTGAGGCACATTAGAATATTTCTTCCTAAACGAAGGAAAGCAGACACTTGGCCAGATTCTGGCCACAATTCCACCTTCCTTTGGCTCCCTGGTGAGATAAAGAGAATTGGTAGCAGCTATGAGACTGCTTTAATTTACAGGACCAGCCAGTTCCTGTAGCTTCAAGCATGACAGGTGCGGTAAGATAGTTTAAAGCTGCCCTTTCTCCTCAGCTGTGATGCATAGTACTTGGTGCATATAGTATCTAGATCAGTATCTTCACGGCACAGCCAAGATTACAGCTCAGGAGTTCCTGGCTCCCTAGATTGTGTTCACAACGTTACACAAGCCAATCCTAAAGCCATTTTCTCTTGTAAAAGTTTTGCATGCCAAATCTTCATTTGATACTAGTTATTGTAGATACAGAGCTATGGAGCAATTTACAGCAGCTGAGGATCTGACCTTTAAATGAAATTATACCAATGAAGCATTTGCTGAGGCAATGTGTACCATGGAGCTGCCCTGGTTTTGGGAACTGTCCAGCAAACAAGAGGATAGCCACGGTTATTTGTGAGTTGTAGCCTCCTTCCTATATCTGAAATTATTTATCCTACTCATGTCAGATATTGGCATCTCTTCACTCTTCTGGTCACCTGAAAAAAACACAAGTAAAAAAGTATAGGTAAAAAGAGTCATTACTTGCAATTTAAAGAATAAATAAATATACGATTTCACAAAGATCAGTTAGTGCTTCTCAGTAATCCAAATTATAGTTGATTCTTCTGTGTAATCCAATAAAACAGTTTGGTTTTTTTTCCTGGCACTACTAGTTGTTTTTTTGTTAGTTTTGTATTGTGCTTTGAAAGAAATAAGAAATTGTATTTTTCCCCAAAATGCAAAACTATATTGAACTATTTGTACTACCTTAATTTTCTTAAGCTTTACTCCTAAGTAAAGGTTAAGATGCTTTCCAGTATTGCTAATCTAGTTTGCTACCACTAACATGGAAATGCCTGATATTTTTCCATTTGCAATGTAGTACACACCAGAAGATTTTATCGAATATGACTATGAGTATGGGGATGCAGATTATAAAGAAACTGATTCTGTAACAGAGGGACCCCCACTGTTCGAAGAGACAGTAGCACAAACAGAGGTAACGGAATCTGATCTGTTTGTTGTGTGGTGTCCAGCTGTCCCCTACCACATGGTTTGTCAATTTGTGTCTTCTGTGTATAAACTTAATGTTTTCCTTTCACTCATTTCTTTGTAGCTGTAACACTTGCTTTCAGTTAGAGATGGAAGGTCTCACGGTTGACAGCATTCATCTCACATTTGATTACCCTTCTTTCCTTCATGCTTTCTCAATTTCTTTTCATTTTATTTATGTTTTCCCATTCCATCTTTCATAACGTTTGCAGAAAAAGAAAGCCATGGGCAAAAAGAAGAAGAGGACAGTGGCCACTAGCTCAAAGGACAAACCTCAAAAGGCCACAACAAAAAAAAATGAAAAATATGCATCCAAGAAGAAGAAAAGTTATCAAGCAGCAACAAAAGGCAAACTAGGGGTAAAGGTAGCCAAGAAATAATCAAGATCTTTCCCAGGCCAATACTGGAAGATCTCTGATAATAAGAAAAAATATACCTAACCCCACTAGATGAATATGTCTGGTTAATACCATAACCTGAAAAAAAAGTGATACCTCTTGATTTTTTCCTACAGGATTTTTTTTAATAATGTACTTTTTCTTTAATACTAGGCAAACACTGTTGATGGATTTCAAGAGTATAGCATAGCTGAAAATTACTATGGGCCCCAGACAGAAGCTCCCTCCAGAACTACTGAAGCAAATGAGGTAAAAAGGACTTTTGAGAAAATGATAGGCAAAAATATTTGCCTACCAGGTGTCAATGATTAAAAAAGCACAAACCCATTTTAAACCATGAATGTCTGTGTAAATATACATATCTGTAACAGCAATTCACGTGATTTTATGCTTTCTCAGCCAATATCAGAACCTACTATTTTCCTGGGCAGATCTCTCATTAAATCTGTAGAGATCTGCTGAATCTTTAGACTGCAGAGTTCGTGATTCTGGAAATCATTCAGTGATATATGCTGTGGGAATGTGGGGTTGTTGCATTCAGTGTGGATGTGAATGGGGGTATGTTTAGTATAAACTAGGTTAATATTAAACATAGTCCTCCTAATCTAAGAGGAAGTGCAGTCTTCAATTTTTCCTGTAACTCTTAAGATCCAGCATAAAATGAGCCTAACAGAAAACAAAGAATGCCTGCAACCATAGCAGCATATAGAAGTTGAGTCAGAAGCCATCATTTCCTTTTACAGTTCTTCAGCTAACAAAATCAAATTACTTGCTTTTCACTGAAGTTCTATTCAAATGAAACGTATTTTGAACTGTCAAAAATAGATGGAATTATTATTTTTATTAATGTTAAAAACTACCTTTTTAGAAGGCACAATGACAAGCCTAAGCATTATTTGTTAAGATTACCACATCTACAACCAGTATTGATTAATATGTCCTCATATTAATTAATGCTAGTTTTAGAAAAATGATGACTGATTATAAGAAATATTGCTTTCATTTTTCTTTTACATTTTCCTTTCAAAATGAAGATATGTTGCTTAAAAGATGTACAAAACTGCTCCCCTCTCCCTGAACATTTGAAAAAAGTCCCCATTTTTCTTTTTGTTTTCCTCTTATGTATGTTGGAAGGTAAAGGTGAATTAAGATATATTTTACTCATTCTACTGTAAACAGTTCTTGTGTTAAATCTCATGTTTACTGCTAACAAGCTGATTGATAGAGGCATATTTAAATTATTCTATTTCTTGGGCAATTATAGGCAAATTGTACAGTAGTACGATTGTAATGAGATACACCCAAAGTGTTAAATGCTCTCCTTAGTGAGAGCAGTTCTGCATAAAGGCAAAGTTTGGCTTAAAATTGGTTCAGATCTGTGTTTACTCTAGCTTTAAGGCAAAAGTCATAGTCTTGTAGCTAATGGAATTCGGCAACTGTTAAATCTAAATCTAAATCTGGCCTTCTATTTTAATTGCAATATATTTCAATATTATGATTAGATCAAGATATTTTAAATTACTCCGGATGTTGATTAGCTTCTTAGTGTATTTTTTAAGATCATAACTAGTTCATCTTGTCTGACTATCTAGAATATCCATCTCATGTTAGCAATATCTGAACTTTGGTTTCTTTCAAAATTATGCTTTCAAGAGACCTCTGTTACAGAATTAAGCAATCCTCTTTTTTTTTTTTTTCACGAATGGTTTTGTACATCTCAAATATAGCGTTCTTTTACACTGCTTTGGTGCTTGTAAGTTGGTTGCTTGGTTTGGCAGTTTACATACTTGAAGATGAACACTTAGATTTCAGAAATTTAAATTAATCTGTTTTGCAGGTGGAATTTGTCTCAGCCAAAAATATATAAATTGCCATGACAGACATGGCCTTTGAATGAAAATGACTTTTTGAATGAAAAATAAACTGCAAAATCATTAACAAGAGAAAAGAAGTTGAAATATTTAGCTCAACATTGGTATTTATAGACACAAAATAATGAAGAAGACTGGGCTTAACTAAAGTGATGCTTGCAGTTCCTCTACATTGTTATTGTAAAAAGGTTTGAATTTATTCACTGCTCATTGCGGTGCATATGGTCATTCATGAATGCCTGTAAGCGTGAAACCAAGCAGGGAAATTCAGCTCTATTTGGCATTAAAGTAACATTAAGCAAGCAGTACACATAGCGTACTGGATATATTGAATTCAATGTTTTTGCAAATAAAAAGAAAAGTGTATGAAAGCGTTACTTCTTTGTACTACTTATACAAAGATCTTTTAATTACTCTGAAAGGCTGGACTTCCATTCCTTCAGACTCTAATTAAAAGACAATATGCTGTAGTTCTACTGTTCTTTTCTTCTTTTGACAAGTCATCATGGTGGATCAGCTTATGCTTATATTGCTTTACTAACAATAACCCACATATTCCTCCTGTTCCCAAATCTTTGCTACTGATACGAATAGCAAAATCCTGTTGAAGAAGTATTTGCTGAAGAATACATAACTGGAGAGGATTATGATAAAAAAACTGATGAAACTGAATATGGAAGCAGAGGAGTAGACCTCAGTGAATCTGATCTGCTGGTAGATGGAGATTTAGGCGAATATGATTTTTATGAATATAAAGAATATGAAGAGAAACCAACTGATTCCGCTAATGAGGAGTTTGGTCCAGGTGTTCCTGCCGAGACTGATATCACAGAAACAAGCGTAAGTTGATTGAAAGCATAATGAAGATTAATGTAATTTAGCAATTCTTTTATAGTTGTACAATCTCAGAACTGAACAGAGCCTGATCCACAGCTCCCGGTACATATTAGATATATTCTCACTTTTGATAGGTTTTGGATCAATCCCATCCTCTTGTTTTAGTAATCTTGAATTTTTTATTTTTATTAAATGCACAGTTTTTGTCTCTTTCGCTGAAGGGAGTAAGGGAGGGTTGAAGATGGGAGGGAAAGGAAAGAAGAGGTGGAATTCCAAAAATAAATGATAAAATGAACAGTTTTAAAAATCTTTCTAAACTAGAGCTGAAGCTGGAAAGAATGTAAGTTCTAGTGCAGGTGCAAGTACTGTAATTAATATTTCATATGATTACCCTAAGAAGTTGAAATGCATATAGGTATCTAGAATCCTATGGCTTCTGCTACTTTCCAAGGAGAAAATTCGTAAGTGGGAAGGTGAAGGCTTGAATCCCTTCATGAAAATAAGCTTAGTCAATGGTGACAGGTTTATGACCTTGCAGGAGTGATTTAACAGCTCAGTATATGTAAAGGAAGATAGGATGACATGGTGGATCCTGTGAATCATGCTCTTTTTTGTGTTTTATAGCACTCTCTTTCCCTCTGACTTAATCACAGGCTTTGCAGCAAGGCTTTAATTTTCCTTTACTTGTGCCAAGATCCTCGTTTACTAGTTTACTGGACTGTGGGAGCTGCAAAGAAAACTAATATGACTGAGACTGGAAGCAAAATTAATTCCCACTTAGATTTTTAATTGGGAAGGCCCTGAATACAGTAGGAAAGGAGAATTTTGTTTGCAGTATTTGCTCAGTCTTATCTTTATTTTCTCTTCACAAACTCAAAACTTCAGTTTGCAAAGGATCCAAGAAATAACAGCAAATGCTGTGAGGTTGCTTTTCTCTGCCAACCTTGAAACCCATACTTCTGTATTTCATTTATCGCTCCTTTCTAAACCCTGTTGGGGTCATTGTATTTTTTAATGATCCTTATCTATGCAATGTGATACAAGCTTGCTTTTTTCCTTCTAGCACAGATGGGGACACTGTGGCAGAATGACACAGAAAAGGTCAGATTATCTGCAAAGCAAAGAGCCCATAAGGCACCATTTGTGCCTGCATTAAGCAAATGACTGTGTAGACTCCATCCCCTGGTGTAAATTTCAACTTAAAATGCCGTGTTACAAAACCGAAGGAGTCAGGAAGCTTGAAGTAGAACCCAGGCTCTGACCTGTGCCAGTTTTATTACAAGTCTCATCTGCTGAACCAGAGATATTATATCATTTTCCTTTGACATATGGATATGTTTAGAAGTGAAGTTCTAACTTTGATAAGGACAAGATGAAAAGTACTCAGTATCTGGAAACTTTTAAAAAATGGAGACCTGATGTCATTTCTTAAAACCAACTCTAATTAATATAATAAACCATGATAATCTATACCTCTTGCTACTTGATTTTTATGAACTATTGCATCATTACTAGTAAGATCTGTGCCTTTATAAATCAATACAAAATGCACAAGCCATGAATCTGTATCTGTTTTTCTTTTCATATTGAAATACTGTAACATTATCCTTAACATTTTCAAATTCTCAGCTATTTCAGTGTAAATGTGGAATCACTCTACTGAAATTAAAAAACACATTTAAGATTTTCATCTGATCAGAGCTGAATTTAATTTCTAGATTGCAGTGGATTTGTTAGCCATCAAAATCTTTTCTTTGTTTGAAACTTGAATCTATGTTCTGCCATTAGCATGTGTTATTGACCTGTTGGTTTAGGTAGTTCTGTTATCTTAATCCTTAACCCAAAACTCCCTATAGAGATGATCCTAAAAGAATTTTGCAGTTTATGCTAATTCATGTAGTCAAGAGGCATAACTAGTTATCCATGAAATATTATTTAATGTTTACAATGCCGCTTAACTCCTTTCCCATTTATACCATGAAGTCACAGACTCTTATGACTAATTTACATGTTGCGAATGTCTAATGAATGAAATTAGGAACTTGAAAGGTACTGTCCATATGGGACTAAGATCTTTCTTTCCAGCTTTAGGCTTGTTGAACTCAGAAAGCCATGAAGCATCATTATTAATTGCCAAGAACATGTTCATTTAAATAAAAAAGAAACAACTTTGTGACCTGCACATAGAAGTTACAGATTCTTAATCCAAATCCTAATGCAAACCATGGGATGCAAACTATTGCATTTCATTGGAAAACTACAACTGGGCAATATCCAATAATTTGAAAAATATACATGCAGGTTTTGCAGTTTTCATTTCTCACATGTTAAATATTTTTGATTGATATGGTATATGCCTGTGACGTATTTGTCATAGCACAGATCAATTCCAGCTTTAGCTTTCAGTTACAGGTTGCTGCAGTTCTTATTGTACCAGGTCCTTAAACCTTCTACTTATTTTCATTTCTGGGGCTGTTTTTACTGGCCAGGTGACTGGACATGGGACTTATGGAGAAAAAGGCCAAAAGGGAGAACCAGCTGTGATTGAACCTGTAAGTACAGATGTGGATAAGTTTTTCTTTAGCACTATGTAACATATGCACACTGTTAATACATTGTTGCTCACTAACATAGGCTGCAGCTCCACAACAGGTTGTTGCATCTCCCACAGCCAGAAGGAAATGGTCCACCTTTTGTAGGAAGGGCCTAAACCTTAATTAATTACATAATTACAAATTCATACCAGCTGGATGCATATCCATAATCCCCCCTTTTTTGTTTACTAGTTTTTAGAACTTCATGGTGAGCAGAGACCCAGTTAAATAGTTTCAAAGATTTTATTCATTCTGTCTATAACATTCTGACTCCATAAATTGTCTCTTCCCTCTTTCTGCCAGGGTAGCAGCTTTACCTTCTTTGGCAAAGGAATTCTCGCTCTGGCTCCGGCAAGGAAGTCAGGGTCTCTTTATTCTATAAAAGATTCTTCAATCACATCAGGGTCACCAGATTTCACTCAGCAACAATGGCTGCAGCCCCACAGCAGGTTATTGCATCTCCCCACAACCAGGAGGAAATGGCCTGCCTTTTGTAGGAGGGGCCTAAACCTTAATAATTACATAATTACGTGGTTTGTCAGATGGTCAAGGCTATTGGTCACTTGACCATCCACCTCCCAGAGCGATTGGCCAAATGCTACAGCACCTGTTTCAAAACAACCTTCCCAGTGTAACAAGCTACAGGTGTTTCTCAGCCAGCCTGCATGGGGAAAGAACTTTCACAGGATGCTGCAGCAGCTGGAAAATTTCTCCACGATACATTATAGCTTCCAGCTCACACATAGGTAGCACTGTCACCACAGGTTTCAGCAAGAGCAAGGAGGTTCCTCTGAGAGGTTAAATAAATGCTTGTATGTTTAACCTGTGCTGGTGCAATCAAACTGCTAAAAGTTTAATTTAATACTTCTTTGGAGGTTACAACTTGGTTATAAGTACAGTAATGGATCAGTAGCTGAATTTTTCTGCCTTTAAATACTAGTATAGTAACTAAGTAGTTTTTACATTAGGACAAAGTTATACTGTAGCATCATGTTCGATGGGTAGAAATTAAAATGTAACTGAATTTAAAAAAATATATATATTATACAAAAATAATAATATCTAGCAGAAGTTGAATGCCAGTGTGGTTTGCTCATCTAGAATTTCCAAGGTCTGCTTCCAAATATGTATTTGACCCAAACAGAAAGTAAAGTTTAAACTGGCTTTTGTTTCATAGAAAATTAGGTACAGAAATATCAGGAAAAAATTAGCTTAAGTTGAAACCTGATAAAATACTGTGATCATAGAATCATAGAATGGTTAGGGTTGGAAGGGACTTCAAAGATAATCTAGTTCCAACCCCCCTGCCATGGGCAAGGAAACCCTCCACTACACCAGGTTGCCCAAAGCCTCATCCAACCTGGCCTTGAACACTTCCAGGGACCGGACATCCACAACCTCCCTGGGCAACCTGTTCCAATACCTCACCACGCTCAATGTAAAGAATTTCTTTCTTATATCTAACCTAAATCTGCCCTCTTTCAGTTTAAATCCATTGTCCCTTGTCCTATCACTACACGCCCTTGTAAAAAGTCCCTCTCCAGCTTTCCTGTAGGCCCCCTTTAGGTACTGGAAAGCTGCTATAAGATCACCCCAGAGCCTTCTCTTCTCCAGGCTGAACAGCCCCAACTCTCTCAGCCTGTCTTCATAGCAGAGGTGCTCCAGCCCTCTGATCATCTTCATGGCTCTCCTCTGGACTCGTTCCAGTAGCTCCATGTCCTTCTTGTATTGGGGACTCCAGAGCTGAACACAGTATTCCAGGTGGGGTCTCACGAGAGCAGAGTAGAGGGGCAGAATCACTTCCCTCGACCTGCTGGCCATGCTCCTTTTGATACAGCCATGTATCAATGATGTGTCATTGTTACTTGAATGTCAAAGATCTGGATTCTGTGATCCAAAAACTCCCTTTTAATTCTATATTCCTGTTCCAGGGTTAGCATTTCATTAAGCTACTGATCACCAAAGTTTAAGGACTACGATAACGAACAAGTTACAAGTCAAGATTGTGACTTCTCAGTCATGATCTGTGAAGAATCTCAGAGTGAGTTAGCTCAATAAATGCTTGGCTTTTTTAAACTGTTGCCAGATAAATTTAGTTTACATCTCTAAAACTGAAGAAGCATCCAGTGCCAAGCCCCATCATTGTTGGTGTTCACTACAGCTAGCCTCAAGCTTGCTTGTCCCATTGTTGCAGGATCCCTTCTGAGGACGGCCCAGAGTCATGAACATACACCAATATGGTTAGAAGATCATGCTCCGTTTATTACAAACAACACACAGGTTATATAGTGGAATGTGGTGTGACACGACTACATACTACAATTGGCTTGCTTAGCGTAAACACACTCTCGTGGGCTATAGTGATAGGGCAGCGCTAGCAGACCACAGGTAATAAGCTCATCCCTTTAGTCTCCTCATTGCGGTCATCAGAGAGGCATCCAGGAGGCGTGCATCTTGGCAGGCTCTCAGTCTACATTTCCTTTTAAGGCCATTGAGATAACTTGAAGGACAAAAGTAATCTAGTTGGTAACCTTGCGCTCTGGGGCCCAAACAGGGATTGTCCATACCCGAGAGAATATTATGGCCAGTCTCGGAAAGGAATTCCTCCACATCCCATCTTCCTTCCTGTGGAAAGCCAAGTACAAGTGGGAATAATATATTCATAGGTCTTACCATGACCTGGAATTTCGACCAGCATCTGCACTCAAAAAAAGTAACTGGGAGGTGCTGTATGACCCACAACACAGAAATAGCCAGTTATTCACATCAAATTCTTTAACAGCATTTAAAACAATATGTTACTTTGAATCAAGTACTGTGAGATCCTTCCAGCCTACAAGTCTTTCTTACTTTGAAGCCACATAACATTCAGGTTCCAATTCTAGTAACTATGGAGAGAAGATCTCCAGAAAAGTTATCAAAAGACTCACAACTGTTAACTTTACTACTTCAGCTAAAAGATGTTTTATATTTTTCTCCATGACATGACCAATCTAGTATCTTTTTTCATCCCCCTGTAGGGTATGCTCATTGAAGGACCACCAGGACCAAGAGGACCTGCTGTAAGTAGATTCATCACTATTTCCTTTTACTGCATTTGATTTGTCCACTGTGCTTTGGTATTCCTGAGTTAACACAATTAATAATGGTCTTATCATAGTTCCCAAATGGTATATTGGATTTAGCATTTTTAGAAGTGAGCAAAAAAAGGGTAATCTCCAGCATTTTCAGTAACAGCATGATACAAGCTGAGTGCATATGAAAACCAAACTTTTTGAAATTTGAGTATAAATCTTTGTAAGAAAAAAAAGTATGCCACCTTATAAATTAATTTAACCAAATACGTGTTCAACATAACTTTCCAGAGAAAAATAGTTCAAAAATGCTGCAAGTCATCATTCAGCATAATAATGTCATTAATTTTCCCTAGGGTCTTACAGGTCCCCCAGGTCTACAAGGTCCTGTTGGTCCTCCAGGTGACCCTGGTGAAAGGGTAAGTCAACATATAGATTATCCTGAGTATTCATGGTATGTCTTCCACTAATTGCTACAAGAGTAAGTGGGCTAGATCCTGATCTTAAATATATACACAGAGGTTAAGAAACTTCAGTGGAACTGAGGCTGATTTACTCAGCTGACCAAATCAGCTGAGAATCTGGACAAACATTTCCTTAGTGGTAGAAATACATACTGTAAACACAGGAAAAAGGTTAAGTTCATATTCATCTACATTTCTCTGTTTTGATGTGAATTATTTTAAAATATAATAAAGCAATAGGTACAAACATTTCATATGGATTTGAATGAGTTTTTAAAAAATTAATGTGACCACAGCTATGACATGTAGAGATACAAACAAGCTCTGCAGAATCAAAATATACATGGAATATTGAAAGCTATGGATAATATTTAGATGATCTAAGCAAAATTTATTTGCCATATTAAATAACATACTGCATGAGAACCCTATCCAGTCATGAATATAATTGAAATTTAAGCTATTATTTTAGTCTTACATGTTCTCACAAGCCTTTTCTTTCTGCCACAAGTAACACAATTTTAGAACAGACCGAATATATTTATTTGAGGTGCAAAGAAATCTTTCCTGAGTTTTATGAGTGATAGTTTACTGACAAGTCTAGCATGTTCATGCCATATTTGTGTATATGAGATGTTGCAAAGATGCTATTACTTCACTGAATAATGAGATACAATGCTTCACCTTGATAGTAAGTCAGCATCCACACTTCTTACATATTTCTTTCCTGTAGATTAACTAAACAACATATTTTGGAATTTAAACTTATAAAATTGGAATTGTAACACATTGTAGTGGAAGAACTACTGATAATACTCAGGTTTTTAACTAACTCTTACTGAATTCATCATAAGGAAATTTCTTGACTAAACACTGCATGTGCCTGTCATGGAACAGCCTTCATGTTTTGTTAAAAAAAGGACACAGTACATAAATAAATAATTGTAGAAATGAACTGTCAAACTCATGAGAACAATACAGATTTCTGCAAGAGGTTCTGCTGACAGATTCCATCGTAATGAAATAACATATCTTATGTTAAATTTTAAGCATATGTGGACAGGTTTGGTTTTTTACTTAAACAAAAATCAGTGTATATGAATAGAGGCTCTAGATCTTGCTATAACTATTCTGACTGCTTTTCACCTTAGGCAAAAAATTTAGAAAAGTAACATTCTGAGAAAATTACCACTCAAGAAAAGCACATTGCTTACTTTTAAAAAGCCTGCCTTAATACCTAGAATAATTGAGAGTGTTGTTTAAGCACAAAATTATAGAAAAATTAGTTAAGAAGTCCACCACTTTTTGTAGTTGCTATGGTGCTTCAGCTTTTGTACTAAATTATTATATCATTCTAATCCTAATAGTGGGTATGAGACAATTCAAAAGTGAATGAACATACCCTCCCGGAGAGGACCATAAGTGGTCCTACTTTTACTTACTGTAGGGATGAATTTCACTTATATAGAATGGTACAATGCAAGAAGAAAGGGAAAAACTAATCTAATCTTCTGTGTCATCTTCAGTAGTCGAATCTTCATCTTTTGATATAATCTTTCAGTTTTAATCTTCATAAAGACTCATAATCATATGGCATAAAGTCACTGCAGGCCAGAGTGAAGGTTCTTTCGGTGCCTTGCAAGTGCGTTTAATTATTTTTCTATTTTTTAAACTTAACTCAAAATTGCCTGGTTCTTTTTAACAACTACAACATTTTACTCAATGTTTTACATCTGAATTAGTAGTAAGTTTCAATTTAAGATTTATCTGTAGTGTGTTATTAGTAGGGAATTATTTTTTCATGCTTCAGGCTTTTTTTTAAAAAAAAAGAGTTCAAACAAACTACTGATCTTAGTTCTTGAAGAGGCAAAAAAAATCAAAATTTTTGGATCGGCTTTCCCGTTGTTTTATTCAACCCCCTGAGTAGCAGAAGGAACCAGTGAAGACAGTATGATGTTTGTTGGTCTGTCATTGCAACCCTGCAGAGAGTACTTTATTTGGCAGACATGCAGCAGGCAAATGAGCACATCCTGATGCAGGTCCTTCCTGCCCTGGAATGTTTCAGCTAGTAAAAATGCAGTATGCAAATTGCTGGGAGGAATGGTGCAATTATAAATCTAGATTGTCACAACAGCAATATTCATCTGGCAGCATATTGGATCAATAATCATGGGCATCATGTACGCACTTGGTACATTTCTTCAACTCCAGCTTGCACAGAAACGTTTAGGCTCTTTTTAAACTGTCAGGGAGAATTAGATTTCAGAAACAAATAGATGTCAACTCATAGCTGCAGGACTTATGTAGCTTTTGAAAATTAAGCCTTCTCAAAGAGTTTAAAGAGAATCAGCAGTGTTCGTTCTCTATATCAAATAAAGCATACACTGGAACACAATGCAAATCTCAGCTCAGCCCAACCTGTGAATTCATGATCAGAGCCTCCAAGATCAGGTAGTCCGTACTCATCGTTTAATACAATTTGTAAGTAAATTAATTGAAGATGACAGCTTTCTTCCCTGTTGCTGATGTCTTCCCCAAACTCTGTTGTTTAATTACCTCATTAATAATGAATAACATTCCCAAATCATTTGCAAAGAGATATTAAACCTCCAAGTGCGTCATTGTGAATACAAGTGTAAGTGTGTGGGAGTGACTCAAAAGGTTTGTCTTATATAACTATCTTTTTGTTTTCATCCCTTTTCTCGTCCCTTTGTTCTCTTAGGGTCCACCTGGTCGCCCTGGTCTCCCTGGTGCTGATGGTTTAGCAGGTCCCCCAGGTACCATGTTAATGTTGCCGGTAAGTTGGATTATGATTACAGGGTAGCCAGCCCTCAAAAAGAGGAAGTGTGTTTCAAGAAATGTGTAGGTGGTTTCTTTTTTCATCTGATTTGTCTTTGGAATGAGAGATGATAGAGTTTCTTGTATGGTGTAAGCATTTCAAGATCATACAGTATCTTTTCTCCTCAAACAAAATGTATGCTTGAGCTCCTGCATGGCTGCCAGATTGGAACCTGTGTGAATGTATTACACTCATTGATATCGTCCTTATATTTTCAACAGTAACTATTATTTGCTACTATATGTCCTAAACAAGGAGTTTGCTGTTGCACAAAGGGCATGTACTCCCAGCAGGCATGTGTGCTTTCAAGTTTCCTTCACGTGGAGAATGTTAAGCATTCTGTGCTTAAAACTGGACTTCAATGTCCTCTTGAAGAGTCAGTGCATCCTTTGAATAGAAACACATGCACATAGCCAGCTCTGCTCCCACTGGAGTCAAGCAAAACACCATCTGTTTTAAGCAGGGTGGAGGAACAAGCCCAAAGCTGTTAAAGTATCTCGCAGCTTTGTGATATGAAAAGTAGTATGTGCGTGGAATTCATTATTCCTAAGTGTATGTGTGAAATGTGAAAGATCTGATGAGTACTGCCATCCCACCAGAGAATTGGTAAACCAACTGCAAATGAAAGGGCAGAATTTTTGGTAGGTAAACCAAAGTAAGTAAAAAGTCTCGGAGCTCTAGTTGCTGCAGTTCTTATACAGGAGGCAAGACTCCATCCAGTATCAATGAGGAAAGGATGATTTTATAAAGTTTATTTTCTATTTTTGAAACAATCAGTGGAAATATGTTAAAATAAGCTAATGGTTTTGGCCTCATGCTTGCACCAAGTTCTGTTATCACAGCTAGCTGCGTAATAGAAATATTGTTTACCAATATTAGTTTATGGAAAAATGCCGCTACTCCTCAGGGGAATTATTCCCAAATCATTCTTCCATCTGCAATTGCTGTGCCAGCAGAGGAAATGTATCAGTTTGTTCCATTAAAGGTAGTAAGTGTGGACTAAGCTTATCAGTCACTTTGGAACATCTAACTAGCTTTATTTTTAGGTGTTAATGAGTGTCACCATAAGTGATTTACCAAGTCAAACCAGCATCTTCTCAGGAAGGAAGAAATTGGCTTCAGGTGTCCTGAATTCCAGCCTAGCAGTTCAACAACCATCCAGACTTCTTTTCCACATTTATAAACTCCATTGAGAAGCCACTATCTTTTTATAATAGATGACCTGCTCACTAGCTTGAGAGCATCCTGGTATAAAGAAGTCAACAGATGGAATTGAGTCTAGCAGTGGCAGACTCTCTTGTCACAGAGATACATTCAAACACCTAGTACACGTGGAAGACGCTTTTTGTTGGATGTGTGGCTCTTCATCATCATGTGCGGGGCTTGAATTCATCAAAACAGGTTCACCTTTTCAGTGGATGCAAGACAAGGAATTTAGGTATTTTTGCCAGGAAAAATATTTTGAAAAATGTGGTTGGTTCCACATTATGTGGATCCCTACTAACCACCTGGCTTCCTTTCAAGGAAGAAGAGAATAGAAGGCTTGGTAGTTCTATTCTCGTTTTAGAACAAGACAGGTGTTCATTGTGGAGGCTTAATGCAGTAAGTTTTCCATCGCTTTCCAAAATAATCTTTCCATTTTGATAAAAATATGACTGCAGGAGAAAGACCTCAGTTACTATGCCAGCTCTGGGCATAGGCAAACTGGGCAAACTGTTGTGGGCAGTGAAAGATTAAATTGAATTGTGGTTTTCTGTGGGTAGCTACCAATGTACAGAGAATTGATTAATTTTTATACATATTTTTAATGAAGTTATACAGACAATTAGAGTCTATCTTGGCCTCTTTTTGAAACAAAAAAAACCCCAAGCAAACAAAATCAAAGCCAAAATCCTATGAAATCAAGAGAATGTTTGCTCATAAGGGATTAGATCAGTTCTGAACTATACGAACGACTTAATATTCATGCAGAATCCAGTGGCCTCAACGCATGAATGAACTAAAAACTGAGGCTCTGTGTCTCTGAAGTGGTTTACACAGTTGCAATAAAATAACAAGTATGGTTTTAATTTCATAAATTCTGAATCCTTTTCTTGTTTTGATACTTGCAGTTCCGCTTTGGTGGAGATGGAGAGAAGGGCCCAACAATCTCAGCTCAGGAAGCTCAAGCACAAGCTATTCTTCAGCAAGCTAGGGTGAGCACAAGAAGCCTGCAAACAAAACTGCAACAAGGGTACAGCTCCAAAAAAAATTTCATTTTATATCATTCGGGACGTGAAGTAAAGAGCTCTAAGCATCATCTCATCACAGTAGTTATTGACAACTAAGTCAATAACGGGAGCTATTTTCTAATGCATTATAAAATTGTATTAATATAGAGTTTGTATGCTCGCTGGCAGCTTTTTCTTGATATCTGTTGTTTTCTTCTGTTTGTTTTCTCAGATTGCTATGAGAGGTCCGCCTGGTCCCATGGGACTCACTGGAAGACCAGGTCCTGTGGTATGTAAACAAAACAGGGGCACAGGTTTAAGAACACAGTAACACAAATCCGTGGATCTCATTCTGGCCTTGCTTACACCTCTGTATTTGTACTTATTTTATTTGAAAAGAAACTAAAATTATTAAAACCATAGTTTGTATTCTTCTTAAAGGTCTGCAATGCAACCTGAATATTTTATTTATAGTTTTTATTATAGATTTTGGGGTGTTTGGTTAGAGCATACTGTAGACTTACAAAGCTAGCGAATACTTTTACAGAAATAATTAAATATGCCTCTACAGTCAGTCATCTCTGTAATAATATTTACAAATTCTCTTGTGGTAAATACAAAACTCTACAGGAGAAGATACTAAAGCAAGAGTGTGCAGAATGACCTTGACTCACTGTTTAAGCTGAATCTGGAAAGTTTTGAAGAGCCATTCCTATAAGCAATTAAAAGCCATACAGATCTCTAAAAGAATTGTACTTCTTCACTTCGGTCCCAAATTTGGCTTGACTGCTAATACTGAATGATCTGGAAAGTGGCCCTGTGGATGTTAAAAGCTTAATATTTGTAAAAAGTCTATACATGGAACACAACAGTTTTTCTGATGACATGCAAAACAACTTTTGGATCACAAATAGGTTTGCCTCTGTAATCCCTACAAACACTTTAAAAGGACAGTACTCACAATGAAAGAATAAAAACAGGCAGGAGGCTCAGCAAGCCAAACCCACCTGATCAATCTTGTAATTGCAATTTCCTCGTTTAGGAAATGCGTACTTTTCAGACTCAATAGTCTATTAAATAGTGTAAATTAGTATTTACCATCTTTCAAAAAGCTAATATACAGCATCTGTACCATGTAAAATAACAAGTTCTGCAGCCAAGATCATAAGCTTTGTAGAAGACTAGTCTTTTCTAATTTTCTGACAGGTGATTGTATTTATTCTCTGATGTAGAGAGAAATTCTTTTCTACAGTTAGAACAGCATCCATATTTGAAAGATCCACTTAATTTTGAACTATTATTTTGGCTACTGTGATGGCATAGCCAGGTTGGCAAATATTTGGCCTCTTGAATCTTGATCTATGCTGTAATTTTTATTTATATTGTCATTATGGCGTTGGACGCAAGGAGTAATGTTAGTATTTTTCATTAGACCAGACAAGCATCTAGTTATAAAACACGGACAAGAATACAATTGTGCTATTGAGAAATGAAGCCGAGTGATCACTGGGTAGCCAAGAGAAAAGGATGAAGCAAGTTCCTATTGGTTTATTGTGTGAAGAATATGTGACTGCTGAGATATGCCAGTTACAACTATTGCAGCATACCTAGCAGACAGCAATAGAAGTTGCTGGAGGCCACCTGTTTTTTCTTTGCCTCAGAATGCAATAGCATTTTCCTCCAAAGTAGTTTCTTTCACTCATCCTAATTGTGGAGATTTGGTCATAACTTAGAAGTGGTAAGACTGTAGTATAAGAAATGTGACTCCTTTCCCTTCTTTTGCACTTCTTTCCTCTTAATGTGATGCTTCAGCAACAGCCCATAGCTGAACAGTAACAATCAAGTCCTCCCCTTCAAACCTCCTCTTTCCCCTCTCATCCTCACTGTTGTTAATGTACAGTGTCTGTTAGTTTGAAAGCAGGAGAAGCAGATGGACAAGCATGAGTATATCATCCTACTATTACCGCAGAAAATAGTGACCGTGTTATTGTCCATCTCATTGTGTGTAGTTATAGCAGCACAATGCAACCAAAAAGTTACTTCAGTGGCTCTTGCTGCTATTCCCTCCAGAGACCACTTATATTAACAAAGGAGACCCAAGGGATATAAGATAATTACCTACTGTTGAAGAAACACGTAGAGAGCCGAAGAAATTATCTGGATCATGTTCTTTCCCTGATCCTACCAGCTTAACATTCTCTTCAGTGACTCTTGAAAGATCCATAACACTAAAACTGTTTAAGTTGTATTCTCGGTTGGCTTGGTAGTGCTTTGCCTCATCTTCATATAGCATCAAAAAATCCATTCCAGATTATGCTGTGCTCCAAATTGGCCAGTCTCACGAACCTGGTCTGTTTATCTACCTGAAATTACTCTTTTCAGTTAAATTGTAGCTAAATATCCCACCAGAATCTCACCTGGTCCCCAGAAACTGAAATCACTGGACTTTACTTGCATTTTTAAGCAGACCTATTAAAGAGCAATTCTTTTCCAGAGTAATTTTTTCCAAAGTAAATATTTGCTACCAAGCAGAGAATTTGGCTCACAGACTCCTGATTGATCATGATTAGATATGGAATACTTACAAATAGTCAAACATGTTGGGTCTATTTAACAAACTAATACACTGTTTCCACCAGTTTATTAAATCAAGAGACCTGCAGGATAACATTCAGTCTATACAGACAAATAACTGTAGAACTACTGTAAGCAAGGAATTCTTTTGTAAAGATTGGTATGGTATTGACAGTAGGTTGTATACTTTTAGCTGAGGTATAACCTGGCCTCATAGTCATGCTTTCATGTTTTAAAAGCCTTCATGAATTTCTGTATGCAAAGTTCAACAAATGAGTAACAGTAATAGTTGTTTCTCTTCTAAGCCACTAGGAGTCTCTAGAAATCCAGCTCTTTGATCTGGCAATGTTTTTGGCCTACAGTTCCAAAGCAACTACGGATTCTTGGTCTGCCCATTGCTTCTGTGCCCAGCTTATTTTAAGAATGAAATAGTCAAAGCTTTTACTCTTAATATGAATTGTATTTTGTTAAATTAATTAGTAGCCAATAAGATATATTTAGAAACATATCAGTTATTAAAGTCTTTAACGTAGCAGTGTCAAAGACCCAGTCTAGCTTCAAGTAAGTCTAGAGTTCACATGCTTAATTAACAGAGAACACAAAATATATTTCTGCCTACAGATATTAAATGTAATCAATTATATTAATTAAAAACATAGCTTACATCAGGGAAACCCAACAGATGGTCACCACCTACCAAAGTCACTGTTCTCTCCGCTGCCAGTGCCAGCTCGGGATCTGATTTTTGGTTTGCTTAGGACTTGATTCAATACCTGCAAGGTCAGTTGGAATCTTTCCACTCCAGGATGCTAGACTCAGCACTAAGCCAAGCCATGAGACCACTTCTTTCTTCAAATGATCACTATGGTGAAGGATTATCAATTTTCCAAGGTCTGCAATATTCATTTCATATTAAATACATACATTTGATCATGATCTGTTTCAGAGGTCAGAAATGCAAAATTCTTTTACCCATAATAGTAAACTCCAGTATGTTTCCTTCCCTGAGCCTGTATTCTATGTGAGCATGTTGAGGTTTTTTGTTTCGTTTTGTCCATTTTTGCGAGACCGCTATTAAGAAAACACAAACTTTGACTAGTTCTGGCCCAGATTCCACGTACAGTATCTTACCCTGGATGAAGATCTGTTTTAGATCTGTTTGTGAGTAAACTTACTCTGAAAATCTGTATCATCATGTAACAATAGTAAAGAGATGCAGTTATATAGGTTTTCCACTTCTTCAGGGCCAGATGCACAAAGACCTTGATTAATACATCACTGAAGCTCATGACAAGATTAAATGGTATTTTTCATTGACTATAGTGATTTTTGGATTGAACTCCAAGACTGTTATTTTCTGTAGAACACAGAAATAGATAAACGTAAAAAGAACTGGCTTTCATTTTTTTCTGTTGCCTTCCCTATGGTGGATAGACTTCTGTTTGCATAATTTACATTCTTACTGTGCTCATATTTAGCTCTCAATATTAATATAGAGCAAAGGGTTACATTTGATCCATTGATTCAATTACATTGATTCAAATCAATGTGAGTTTTCTTTGGTAATAGATTTTTGGCCTGGTTAGGCCCAGTGTCCAGGCAATGATATATCAGGGTATATCTGCAGATTCAAACGGTGAATTCACATCTCCTAATGAATAAGGGATCATTTGTTTTTTTCTGCCCGTAATTAACGTATAGAAATAGAAAGTAACTTATTCATTTAAATAGTTTTTTGTATATTCAAACAATATATTTTGCTTTTTTCATCAAGGGTGGACCTGGAGCATCAGGTGCTAAGGGTGAAAGTGGTGAACCAGGTCCTCAGGTACAGTAATATTGCCTGTTATGTTTGAGCTTGTTTATCTTTAAGAAAGTGCATTCATATCACTTAGAAGAAATCAATGATATGCTTTCCACGTGCAATTGAATAAAAATGCTTTTACAATACTATCCTAATTAAATTCAATAGCTTGATTGTTCATTTTGAAATATGAAAGTTAACAACCTTTATTTAACAAAGATCAATTGTCACACGTACAGTTGAAAACCTGTTTTAATATTGTCACTTCAGGCTCTTTTCTCTTTTAAATAATCATATGTCAGTCTGCTATTGTATGACCTTGGACTCTGATTCTATCAGATCTCATAAGGCGAGAAAGGTTGAATTTAGTTGGTAATTAAACAGGGTATTTTCAAGAAAGATGTGACATAGCAAGAATAAGTCTTTAGGAATCAGTGCATGCTTTTCTTCTCAGCTTCCTGTTATATCCGCTCCTGTGCAGTGATGTTAAAGAGCAATGAAACACATTGAAACCTTTCAGTTTAAACCTAAAAGTAATAGAGAGTTCTTAAAGAAATCATGATAGGAGTTTCTGGAACAATGATTTTGACAGATTTCAAGTGGTAGCACGAACTTGCTACATTATTTAGTGCATGTCTTAAAACTTCACATGGATATTTGCAGAAGAAAAACAAAGCAGTTGAATGAGAAAGCACTCTGAACAGCTGGTTAGTCTTCTAGTTTACTTACTTACATTTTCAGTATTTTTTTCTCTTCCTACTCAGTATTTTTGGATGGCTAGTCCTTACCATTGCTATTTTCACCCGAAGAAGATGCATTTGAATGAGGGATAAGAAAGCTTCCACTGACACATATGGCTACACAGCCATCAGTGAAAGTTACATGTGTTTGCAAGGTAGAATTAGGTTTTTCAGTCTGGAGTAATTTGGCCTTCCTATAGTTGAAACTGTGCCGTGTAAAGCTAAGACAGCATGTGAGCTGTTTACCAGCACAACTCATGTTTGTGTATAAGTTAGGAATCTGAAATAAGCACTCTAGTTTTCATGAAATAATGATTATGTGACTGAAATAATTTTGGCAGGAGAGGAAGAAAGGTTAGAAAGGTTTTCAAACCACAGGACTGAGATCTTCAAAGCCATGAAAAGAATGTAAGAAGCTTGGATGTTAAAAGGACCAATTATGCCGTGTATAGTGCCATCTCATGAAAACTAGTGTTAAAATTGGTAGTGCTAAGGCCAGTTTGGATGCCAATGTTCTGTTAAAACTAATGGGAATTTAGAAACCAGAATCCTGGGAAAAAATGAAGATTTGTGTATTAAAAAAAATCTTATCTTTTTATTCAGGTTAGATGTTTAACTAGATTTTGCTGACATGAATGTGATTCTAAGAATTACACTTTTTAAATTCAGGGTCCTCGTGGTGTCCAAGGTGCCCCTGGTCCAAGTGGAAAAGCTGGCAAACGGGTAGGTAGCGTATGGATCAATCCTACTCTGGGTAAATAGTTTCTATTTAAAAATATTCAAATATTAACTGATTCCACTGCATTTTCAAATGTTTGCCCCTTTGGGTTTTTGCAGGGACGTCCTGGAGCTGATGGTGCCAGAGGAATGCCAGGAGAACCTGGTGCAAAGGTAAATAATAATGACTTGAGGCTTTATTTCAGTCTTGGAATGGGCTAGGCAAATTCTATGTAGGTACCACAGTTTTTTATACCAACCCAAAATTCTTCTCTCAAGTGAAAATACTGAGGTTTCAGATAGCTGGGTCAGATGCAAGAGCTGAGAATGAATCATCCATTTAAAATATGGTAATTAATGGTAATGGATAGTAGTCTGACCTTGAAGTAACTTGATTCTTGGGGCATGATTCCTATCCCTCTGAGTCAGTTTCTAGTTACAGAGTATCAGTAATAGTAAAGTGAGTTTTCCAACTGCAAATTGCAGCTAGAATCAAGCTTTTCATTTCAACGTGGACTTCTTTTTATAAGTAGTGTAATTACAGCACAGTTAAAAAGTTGGTGTGGCATCTTCTCTTGCTTTAATGCATAGAAGCAAATTTTGTGAGTTTGATCTATGTGCTCCCCTTCATGTGTTTGATTCAATAACAAAAGTGTACATGTAACCAATGGTAGAAATTAACTTTTAGAGGGAAGGCACAATTTATTCAGAATAATACAGAATGGAATAGTCATTCACTGAACCTGTGATTTCTTCTTTCCTAGGGTGACAGAGGATTTGATGGTCTTCCTGGCCTCCCTGGTGACAAAGGTAACAGGGTAAGAAAAACGTGTATATATTTATACAACAACAAATTTATACTGTCACAGAAATAATGCACTATTCATTAAGAATAACACTAAGGACTATGGGGAAAGTTAAAACAGAATGTCAGCTTTTCACACTATAGAATAATATTTATCTTGTCAAGTAATGTATTCCTTATGAAACATTTTAGTAATATTAATCAATAGACAACAATTCATATATATATAAATTATTTAAATATATGTTCAGAATTCACATCACATCTTCAGCTACGTTCTGCTCTAATTTCTTTTAGTTAAGGAATTTGCCTGTTGATTTAAAGTGATTGTTAAAGGAAATAGTAATAGGAAAAGGAAATGAGCATGAAGTTTCTGGATCAGGAGCATGACAGATTTTAGTCTGCTGAGAAGCTTACTCAAAAAATGCATTTGAATATTTGAATTACAAGCCAAATTGTTTAGCATGGCTTATTCCCACAACTATAACTTAAAGAAAGATCAGAGTCAGGTCAGATAAGTTAGGAAAACTTGAAATAATATTTAAAACAACTAATGTACTTGCTCCTTATTTCATACCAATCTGCAGGATGAGACTGTATCTTTCCCTGCAAAGTGTAGAAATAATCACAGCAGAGGATTTCTGCTTTAAATTATACACCTAATGTAAATGCTAGTAACAACATACTTACTGAATATACCTCCCTTCCTGTCTTCCTGGTAAGTGCATTGCACCATAAAAAGAAACAGTGAGTGAGAATGTCAACAGAACCATTTCCATATGCGTAAAGGTTGATGACCAAGGAATGATTATAGCTCTCAGCCTTTGATGGGTTAGTGCAGTTGCTGCACTGCTCAGAAAATCTCAACTGTGTTGGCCACTGGCCAGTAATGTAGTTCTTTGTAATACCATCTAAGGATACTCTTTTGAGTTCTGTTTGCAATGACAAAAGAACTTCTAGTGTCATACAGAAGTGTCTTGATCCTTTTTCATCATTCCCTTTTACTTTAAGAGTGTAAAGTAATTAGCGCATCACAAATTGAAATCCAACTTCGTCAGAGGTGACCAGCAGAGGGAGCAAGGCATTAAGCTCTTGCCACCACTGCACTCTGAAGGCTGAGCAGAAATTTGTTCAGAGTCAGTATGCGTCTGCTTTCCAACCTGGAATACTAGAATTGTCTGTCTGTGGGACCTTCCAAGTCATAAGGAAATGTGGTTTGTTTTTTTTTTCTAATATTCTATTTGTTTCATATTTCCTGAACAAATAAAAAAACTAAAATAGAAGAATAAGTTTGAGTTGAAATTAGCAAAATAGTAATGAAAATAATTACTTCTTTTCATCATTTCTTTCATCCTGCTATTTAAAAATCACTGCATTCTTGTGTTTGTGTGGAAATCTTCTGTAAAAGTACAAACTATGATCTTTCTGAAAGCAGCTCAGTTCAAAGCCAGATCAGATAGCTGTAGCTCTTTGGATTCATGTTTACTGACAGCATATAATGCAAATATTCAGTTCTCTTTGGCTTGCAATGAAAAGCACAGAAAGAAAAGAGCAACACTTTTTCTGTTGTAGTTATGTTTCAGCAGTAAGAGAATCGATGTTGAAAACCCTTAACTTTAGAGTGCAAGTTTTGAAACTACTTTTAAAATTAGTCACGTTTGAACTATGAGTTGCAAATTGGATGTCTCTCTGAGGTTATGCCTTTGTCAAACACAAATTGTCAGACAGAAGTTACTGGATGAGATTCTCTGACTTCCAATATAGGGGAGCTCAGACCGCATGGTTTAATGTTCTTTTTAGCATCAATATCTATGACTTTGAACTTTTCTTATTTCGATTACTAGATGAATAACCTTTCTCCAGCATAAAAGCAATACACTATATATTAGAAGAAAATGTCTAAGGAAAAAGAAAGTCAGACTTTAACAGAACATTTGAAGGAAAGAATTAGAGAATTGAAGAACTGAAAACGCTGATAATGATAGGAAGTTTTGTTCTTACTGCATGACAATACCAGGACACTGAATGCGAGCTCCTAAACTAACTCTAAGTGCCATGTGATTGCAAGACAAGAAAGGTAGCCCTTGAGAGGATGAACTATTTCAATATTTGAAAGTTTAATGCAGTCTTCACCCAGATATTGCTTGGAAGCCAGAGCACAGATCACGTGTCTTATGTGCCATCTTTCAGGAGTGTCATTTAGCATATAGAAAAACACATGCTCTACCAGCAGGTCATGTTGAGTAGTTCCAAAACTTAGCAAAATATAGAAGCTACTGTATTAATTCATCTTAAAGTATGAAAGTGCAGTTCATAAAATTTCATTCTCTCCCATGCTGACTCCAACTTACAGAGCACAGAAAGGCAGTAGAAGAAAATCTTGACATCCCTAATATTAGATAGCTCTAGGGTAAGAGAGCAAGTTACCTAAAATTCTCTAGGAAAGTTTAAAAGAGTAAAGAATGAAGCCACTGAAGAATGACTCCATATATCTCTGCTAGGATCCACAGTAGTGGTCAGGCTCCTTGGAGACACTGATAAAATTAAGGAAAACAGCATGAATACTTGGTTGTTGTTCAATGCCAAAAGGCAGTCACAGTTTAAAACCCCAGTGCTCAGAAAGGTCAGTCAGTGGTGTTTGAGCTACGCAGCACACTAGTTCTCTTTAGAAATGAAGAAAGAAAAATAAATCCTAAAAGTATGGTCCAGAATCCACTGAGTTTCTGCATGTATAGACGTGAAAAGCCCCAGCCTCTGAGGGGATGTGTGGAAGTCTGGCTGCCTTCCAAAGCCTCAGACAAATCGGTCCTAAGGCTCTCAGTGACTAGTGTCAGGGTGCATGGTTCTGAAAGGTGATCAGTGCACTTCACTATGTGTATTCCAGGGCCCAGCAATTGGTTTATTAACTTCTGACCCATGTACACATGCCTTATTTTACTGGCAGTAATACATTGTGTAGGGGAAGGGGGAAGGTGCTGATAAGACAAATTAAAATGTGGGTAACACTCACTTCTGGGGCCAAGATTAGTTACAGAGTGAAATTCTACAAACACAAATAGTTCATTGTTTCAATAATGTTCAGTTGTTTTTACACTAGTGTAATAAAAGACTTTACTGAGTACTATAACCTACAGATTTGTAACATTGTGTCAAGACATGTTTTGACACATCAGACTTCAGCTAGCACATTTGTTTTCATTTCCCTTCCCATCTATTATTGTTTCCAGCAACAGATGTATTATTTTAATGGCTTTCCTTGTTCTACAGGGAGACCGTGGCCCACAGGGACCTCCTGGCTTACCTGGTGAAGATGGATCAAGAGTAAGTTGCTATTTACACAGTAAAATTTAGAGTGAATCCTCATGTAGCAGGAATATGGCCATGATACATGTTCTTTTTTTCTAAAACTTCTATTCCCTTTGTACAAAAAACAGGGAGAAGACGGGGAAGTTGGACCAAGAGGTCTCCCAGGTGAAGCTGTAAGCAATGCTTTCTTATTCTTCTGTTTCTGTTATAAACAAAAGTCATTCTGAGGTTTTTTTTTCCTTCTATTGAACTGTTCTGAAATCCACGTATAAAAATTACTCTGTACGTGTGTATATAGAGAATATTTTTTCTGGCTGAGAAGCAAACAAATGAACAGTTTTGTTAGGAGTAAAATGCTGCTTACAGGATTAGAATTAAGTCAGGGATATATCCAGTCAAGTATACCCAACTTGCAGAATCGCAAAGGCTATTTTGTATTGTGTAAAATCAGTAACTGCAGTCTTTGATACATGAGAATATAACCAAGCCTCTGTTGCTTTCAAAATGTTTTCCAAACATCTATTTCTTAGAAAATAAGGCCTGACTTCTCTTTTTTCACACTACCGTGCTTCACTGTGTATTTTTACACTTGTTTCACGCATAGAATTTCCACTGCTATCAGTTGGAATTCTGCAGGTGCTGTCACTGCAGAGGAGAGCTCTGCATTGCAGGCAAGAAATCAAGCCTCAGAAAGGGGAATTTTACCCTAAATGTATGATATACTGCTACCTACTCACAAAGTAGGAAGAGGTCACTGCAGACTCAGAGTGTTAGTGATTTGTGACTATAACATACATGAGAAGACTAGAGACTCAGTCCTGCCTACTTGAGCAGCGTGACATGAATGATGACACAAATGATGAAAACTAATATTCATTTACATAATATAAAGCTAAAAGATTGTGTTATAGACAAAATCTTACTTACCTTATTTAGGAGAAAAGCTCCTGGCCTTTTGTGGAATTTTTTTGAGGTAAGGGGAACAAATCTGATTTTGGTTTCCAAATTGCCTTGCATTTATTATAATAAAATTGTTAGTAGTTTTTCATTATTTATTGGATCTTTACTACAGATAAAAGCACTGTTACACACTTAGAATAGTAGTATAGAGTATGACATATGATCATGTTTTCTAAAGACAGGAATACACACATGTATGCTACTATTCAGGTCAGACCTTCAGGCCAAGACACAGCTGAAACTTTAGTGGGAAATGCTGTGCCAATGTTCTGCACCAGGAAATATAAATGGCTATTTCCTACTGTTCTCTGAAATGACCATACAGCAGCTAAATCAAAGCTTGCCCCTCCAATGGCATCATGATCAGACATATGGTGGCCCTCAGGAGAATCTGTTATAAGTGGATTTTTTCCTTTATTCCTTTCTTTCTCCCTCAACCCCCATGCTGCCTTCCTCTCGTCCTTCCTACTCCTTATGACATTTCTTGCCCAGTCTTGCTCCTGGACCTCTCTTTGTTCAGAGAAAAATTGTAAAGGTGTTAGTAAGTGTTTCTTCTTTTATAGGGTCCGCGGGGATTACTGGGCCCCAGAGGTACACCTGGTCCCCCCCGGACAACCTGTACGTATGAACTGCTTTGCATTTGCAATTTCCAGAAGAAAAATAAAAGTTCACTGAAAGTTGCTCATGGTTATATTGTTTGTTGTAGGGCATTGCAGGTATTGATGGACCTTCCGGCCCAAAAGGAAACATGGTGAGTAAGCAACATGGGAATTTAAAAGGGAGCGAATTCTAAGAAACCATTCCACATTCTCTTGCCCTGTCATTATACCATCCCTTCCATTTAATTAAACTTTTCTGTCAAAATATTCAAACTCATTATGATCTTCCATAGAAAGAGAAGCATTTTATTACTTGGCCTTCATCCAAAAGGCCTAACCATGCTTTCTCTCAAGCTCCTTTAGCACCATGGACTCCAGTGCTGAGGTCGTATGTGTGGGCTGTTATTCTCTGTTAAAGAAAAGGCCATGATATTCTTAGCAAGAAAAAATATCAGACTGGATAGAAAGTTGGTGGTAGACCACGTAAAGAGCGAGGAACAAAGATGAATTTGTATTCCTTTTAGTCCTGACAATGAAGATCTGTAGTGCAGAAATGCAAACCTAATGCCCTGGTATTTTTTTGCATGGTAGGGTCCTCAAGGGGAACCAGGACCTCCTGGTCAGCAAGGAATTCCGGGCCCACAAGTAAGTGTAAAATAACTCTCAAGAAATACGATGTAATGTGCAGCAAATGTTTAATAAATGGAAATTACTAAAAGGTTAGCTTTTCATGTGCAAAACTGATAAAGCTTCAAGGATTTTATAAATAATGCTGCAAATGTGCCGAGGGCAGTGGGAGCAGAGTTTTCAAGTAAGCTTTCAGAGGGATTTTTCATTCAGGAGAAAAATGACTCATTCAGTGTTCCTGGAATGCAGCAGGAACGGCCACACCTGGAGGAGGGTTCTGAATAGGATCTTGTTACAGACCTACTGCCAGAATAGTGGCTTGTGCAAAAAGCTCACACAAAACTCTTGATCTAACTCGTAAGGGGGAAAAAAGCCACTTATATTTGCCAGTGTGTTTAAACAGATTAATGAGGGACCTTTAGTAGGGTGAATGTATGTATATTGTTCTCCCTGGTTTCTCACACTGGTTTCTTTTTAACAGGGCCTTCCTGGTCCGCAAGGTCCTATTGGACCTCCTGGTGAAAAAGTAAGTTACAGCATTACTCTGGTATTTCACAGTCAGTTCTGTGCAACAACCTTCCTTATGTGCATAAGGACTTTCTATGTTTTACAGAGGAGTATCTAAAATCTAAAAATTAGCAGATCTTCCTGAAATCATCAAGTAAATGAACAACCAATGGAGCCCTGGCTTTCCTCTCAAATACACTTTTCACAAGCATAATTTCCTCTCTTTATTTTGAATAAATTATCTGTTATTAGCTTCAGAATTCCGTCTACAATATTAAACAGTATGTACAGCAAGCTGTGAAAATTATTTTTATTAATCTCTTTTTTGTAACAAAGTTTTACATACTCAAGTCTGATTCTGTTCTCTTTTTTCAAGGCTTATATTTTGACATAACTCTGCAATGTAATTGGCATACAGTAGTGTTACTTGGTGGTTTTTTTCTTCATCTATCTGTTTGTACATGTTATGTGGTTTGAAACATGTCTTCTCTTAATTTCAAAATGTCACTTGAATTTTACGCTGATTTTACTTTTCTCTCCTTTTTGCTGAATTCCCTGTCTTTTGATTTATCTTTTATTTTTGCTCCTCTTCACTGTTAGGATATACTTTAGGATAAATTGAAGGAGATTTTAGGAAACAATATACATGCTTTTTACCTGCCTGTATGCCTGAGAAGTATTATTCTAGCAAAATGGGCTAGGTCTGCAACATACGCATTCCAGAGGCTTTCACAAAGACATACCATGCCTTTCAGCGATGAGCACTGGAGTTCTGTAGCTTATACTTTTTGTCTCTCGATCTCATTGGTATCTTTCATATGGTGAATCCTTTTATTCCTGAAATTCCAAATAAAGAGTTAATTTTGGGCACTGGAGAATTCTTCCTTACCTTGTGTTGTGTGTGTGCATGTTCATAGGATAATCCCTGAAGCCTGTTCTCAGGCAAGCATCTCGTTGAAAAATATGGATGATTTATATTGGCTAAAGATTGTAAGAACTGGCCTTGTGCTTATATATTGTATGATAGCATCTTTCTGGGTTTAGTCGTGTTATGTTTTTTGGTTATCCCTGATACCGATATCAAGGCATTTAGGTATAACTACGTTTTATGTCCTTAACTCTTAGAGTTAAGTGTATTGGATATGGGTGGGGGTTCTTTTCCTTTTTCTTTCCTGTTTTTTTTTTTTTAATTATTATTATTTTTCTGATATTATTCTTACTCTATACCTGCGGTAGTTTCAACAGTTGTTTTTAGAGATTAAGACACTAAAGATATATAAGGTAGTTTGCTGGTTTAGGGCATACCAGTCCTCAGCAAGGATGATCTTTCATCATCCTAGCAAATGATAGAATGTCTTCTATTGTTCTTAAGATGTGTCTCTGTTACTGCATTTAGGGACCTCAAGGCAAGCCTGGCCTTCCTGGCCTTCCTGGTTCTGATGGGCCTCCTGTAAGTAACCAAATATTTCATCTCTTGAATGTTTAAGTACTTTTACCAAGTAATAAATATTTCTGGATACCTGTGCTGCAAAGAGAAAATGAAGAGTAAAAGCACTGGTAGTCCTAGCTGGCGACAGCTTTATAAAATCCTTCTAAAACCCCTGTATCATTTGAACTGTTAAAACTAAAAGAATTACATTCTTGAAGCAGCTGCTAAAAATGGCTGTGGGCTTTTAAAATGTGGTCCCAGATGATGAAATGCGCATTTAAAACATCTGCGGGAATGTGTAAATAACCTAACTGACACACAAAGGGCAAGTTACTGTTTCACTGTAGTCTTACTATGTCAGTATGGCAAAGCAAATCATCTGTAAAAATGCTCAACACTTATTTTCTGAGGAAAGATAGAATAGACTAGATCTTTCTCTGCTTCCTGACCTAAGGCATGTATTACATGTTTGGGCTTCTTCTTTCATTGTCTACAGTGGAACAGACCTATGCCAAACTTCAGACTCTTGTGTCGCTAAGGAGTTCAGCTTAGCTCTGAGGATGCATTCACTCACGTGAACAGAGAGTGTAACCACCTGAGTAGCAATGCTTACAGTTGAGGCACTAAACTGAAATGGAATCATTGTTCATAGTGACATGCATATGCACTAGTTTTCTTGCATCACAAACATCATCTTTTTATACCACCAAGAGCCAGCTTTCCCCCTTATCCTTTTCTGCATGCTGAGAATAATATTAATTTCCAAACATAAGTGTTTTTTAAAATCTGCATCTTGTTAAACCTTAAAAGCAGGGGAGGGGGGAAACGGTGTAAGAGATAATCAGGTGTTAGCACAGGTCTGTACCTGATATATATACCTACTGTGGTGGGTTGCGCACAGTCAGCAGCTAAGCACCAACCCAGTCATTAAACTCACTCATTCTACAGCAGGATGGGGAAAAGAATCAGAATCTCAAAAGCAAGAAAAATGATGGGTTGAGGTAACAACAGCTTAATAAGTGGAGCAAAGCTATGCACACAAGCAAAGCAAAATAAGAAATCCCTTCACTACTTCCAGTCTGCAGGCAGATGGCTAGCCACTTGCTGGAAAGTTGGGCTTCAGTACACACAAGTGTTACTTGGGAAGACAAACATCGTAACTATGAATGTTCCCTCCTTCCTTCTCCTTTCGCTGAGCTTTTATTGCTGAGTATGACACCGTATGATATGAAATATCCCTCTGGTTAATGTGGGACAGTTGTGTCCCCTCCCAGTTTCTTGCCCACCCCAGCCTACTCACTGAGGGTGGGGACAAAGAGAATACCTCCACACTGTACAAACACTGCTCAGCAATAGCCAAAACACTGTTGTGTTATCAACACAGTTTTATTCACACATCCAAAATACAACACCATACGGCCTATGAAGACAATTAGCTCCATCCCAGCGAGGCCCAGTACACCTATCCAAAATTATCTTCCTCATGCACTAGCAGGGTTGTTCAGAGAAAGGGCAGGAGAGGCAGGTTAAACTAAGTCCATTCTAATTGACATGACCTATTTACAATCATAGAATTACACTAGTGATTGAAGGTAACAAGCAATACCTTCTGATTGTAATGAGCTTTTTAACTGCTCCCATGATATCTGTGTTAAGATCAGGTGGAAGCTCAAGAGCATTTTTTCGGGAGATCAGGAAAATTCTTGCTGGCAATTTCATTTCACTTCTATTTGAGGAAATATTCTTCTATCTAGAAAGCGACATATTGTTAAAAGTGGCATATTGTACTGGAATTAATAGAAATCTAAAGGGATGCAAATATGCTCATTAATAGCAGGAGTTTTAAAATCATTTAATCATAGAATCACAGAATGGTTAGGGTTGGAAGGGACCTTAAAGATCATCTAGTTCCAACTCTCTTGCCGTGGGCAGGGACACCTTCCACTAGATAGGTTGCCCAAAGCCCCATCCAACCTGGCCTTGAACACTTCCAGGGATGGGACATCCACAACTTCTTTGGGCAACTTGTTCCAGTGCCTCACCACTCTCAGAGAGAATTTCCTCCTTAGATCTAATCAAATCTGCCCTCTTTCAGTTTAAAGCCATTACCCCTTTTCCTATTACTACATGCCCTTGTAAAAAATCCCTCTCCAGCTTTCTTGTAGGCCCCCTTTAGGTACTGGAAGGCTGCTAGAAGGTCTCTCTGGAGCCTTCTCTTCTCCAGGCTGAACAACCCCAACTCCCTCAGCCTGTCTTCATAGCAGAGGTGCTCCAGCCCTCGGATCATCTTCGTGGCCCTCCTCTGGACCTGCTCCAACAGCTCCATGTCCTTTTTATGTTGGAGGCACCAGAGCTGAACGCCATACTCCAAGTGGTGTCTCACAAGAGCAGCGAAGAGGAGGAGAATGTTATAGAGACGTCTGATACTGGATGGAGATTTAAAATTTTGTGCACAAGAAAGTATATTCTGGGAGATTAGGATTAAACAACTGACGTAAATATATTTTAAAAAATAAATAACAAATATTCAACGTTACTAAGACAAACTCTTTAAAGGAAAACTGACAATCAGTGTAAGCAAGTATCAAATACTTCTCATTTTAATCATTCTTTTAATAAAAATCATATTCTAAACTGTTTCCCAAGGCCAGAAAAGTTAATATAAGCACTAAGGGTATGTCATATAAGATTAACAGCCACATCAAAGTCATATCAGCTTTGACACACTGAAAATATTTTGGCATGTCAATGACACCAAAACATGAATGGTTTTAGTAACTGGCTACATGTTATGTGGGAAAACATGCTTGGCAAAACTATACATTTACTATGCTCCTCCAATAAGACTGATGAAGATAAATAGAAAAATAATTCCTGATTGATTCTTATAAACAATAATCTTTTATCAAGCTTTAGTTTCATTAAATTGCCTTTAAATTTTGCAGCATTTTAGTGTAAATTTTGTAAGAAAGAAAAACAAGGGTTCGGTTATGTTTTGAGTGCTGCAATATTAATGTCATTGGTATAGAACAAAGACTAAGACATAAACATATTTTGTTTTAAAAGCAAGTCACAATTTAAAAAAAAACCCATAGAACATTAAAACTAGATCATCTTTCGATTGTCTTCTGCAATAAATTCCATAATCTTGTAAATAATTTTAGGAATGTCTTCATGCTGTAATATTAATCACCCTGCTTGTTTCAAAATGAAATTTTAGAGTTTCTTGCATTAACAACCTCTTACTGTGCAAATGTTAACTAAACAGGAGTGATTGGGATATTCCTGAAAAAAATCACATAACTATTGTCCAGTTTTTCCTTTGTTATGTAAATTAAATAAATATTGAAAGGAAAATCTTTCCTTAAAATTCTGTGCGTGTGTGTGTTCTAATGCAGAAGGGTGATTAGTGATCTGAAATTCAAATATTTAAATAATTGTGTTTTTATAATAAAATGTCACTACTAAAGAATGAGTATTTTCCAAATCAGATACATTTCTCTTAAATCAGGGTCATCCTGGCAAAGAGGGTCAGTCTGGAGATAAAGGTGCATTGGTGAGTTTTAAAACTTTTCCATTTATTTACATAGCTTTCAAGAAAACCTTTGGCAGCTTTTCAGCTTTATGGCACATTTTTTGCTCCAAGAACTATTTAGGAGCTTAATAGAAAATCCATGACACAATATAGAGATTACTCTTTTAAAGTAAAACTGATTGGGGAGATGACAGAATGGCAATCAATAAAAGTTGCATACATTTCATGTAGATAACTTGCAAATAGTTTCAGTTTACAATTCCATTGTTTAGAGTACCCACTAGGGTTCTTCAGAGCCTTGTTTTTTGAAGATTTACAAATGCATTCATATATATTGTAATTTTTAGGTCATCTTCAAGTCAGTGGCAGCGAAAAGTAATTTCTTTATTTCTTTATGAAGCACTGAAGAGTCTTGGGGCTCTTTAAAGAGTTCTGCTTGCACAATATTGACCCTTATTTATCCAGAGTAGCACCCTTCATAGCACCTGGAATCAATTTCAGTTGCAGTACTGATTCCAGTGGCAATACTAAGAGGTTGTATTCTGGATAAATAGGGTGAATGAATGAAAAGGACATTTCAGAAAGTACAATTCCACTGACACCAACATATTACTATTTGTCCCAGATGTTATCTGCTAGAGGATTGTAGTTTTTATCCTGATTTCTTAAGAAAATAAAGCTTACACTGAGCATTTGTGTTTTGGAAGTACAGGTGTGTGACCATCTGTCAGTTGTTTTGTAAGCCTTTTGAATTTACTGATCAATTCAGCCAAATTTGATAGAAAATTTTATTTCTTAGAGATGTTACCAGTCTAAAGGTTTTGTAAAAAGACACAGTTGGAAAGGGGAAAAAGACCTTATCAATGGCCTCATTAGGGGAAGATTTTGTTGTCTATCCATCTCAGACATCAGAGAATCAACAAAGCAGCTCAGCCTCAGAGAGAGATATGTATGTTTCCAGGCTTCCTTGTTTCCACCGTTTACAGAATTCTCTTTAGACACTGCTATTGGATTGCATATTATCAAAGTTAAGCATCTTTAAAATGCTCAGCAAACAGTAAATAACAGAATCTAGACACCATTCAATATTGATATCACCATGAGCCTTTCAGCTTTCAGGTTTGGAATCCCTTTTTTAAAGACCATGACTTTTATTATTATCATTATTTTGATCTCTATTTTTGACTTGTGTCATCATCATGATTAACGTACAAATTTTCTCCATTAAGACACCTCTGGTTTCTAATTGGTGGCTTTGGTTTTGTTTGCTTGTTTGTGACATTTTCCAATTACCATTGTTTCAGATAATTTATATTATGGATACATGTTTCTCAAATATACCAGCAGAACCAAGTTCATAATTCTATTAATAGTTTTATAGTGACATTGAAGGGTGCTTTTTTGATGCCATGACTTTTCTTAGTGGCAAGCAGCCCGGTGTTATTTTGATGTCTCACACAAGACTGCTGCATTATAGTGAAAGTACAAGGATTAGACTCTGAAGAGGACTGCTTGCTAACCAAGTACTGTACAAACAAAGGTTCTTTACTCCAATATATTCTAGGGGCCTCCAGGTCCTCAGGGTCCAATCGGCTATCCAGGTCCTCGTGGTGTAAAGGTAAGATTTAATTACTGGATTCCTCCCCCCACCCTTTTTTGAATACATGCATGTGGGTGATTCTTTATATTCTTTCTTTAGGGAGCTGATGGTGTCCGTGGTCTCAAGGGATCCAAAGGTGAAAAGGTAAATCTGACTGCATTAAATTCCTTTGCCTTTTCTTATGTTCCTTATTTCACTGCAATGTCTTCAGTCTCCTTCACTGCAGTGTTTTCTCTTGCAGCAGTGTGTTTATTTTTGCCTTACCCTAAGGACATACCAAGCCATACCAATTCATAAATCAGTGATCTCCATGGTTATTTACGCTGGTACAAAGTGAATATAAAACCTTTAATTAATAGATGGTTTTGGATCCTCTTTGCACCAGTTTAAATAACTTCTCTCTAAGGTGCTCTGAAGTAGAGAGTTAGACATTCCCTCTCTTGTTAGTAGATACTATAGTGGATACTGAGAAGCTTGTGCATCAGAGAGATTTGTGGTGACAATAGTGTTATTTTATCTGTTTTGATAGAGCTGTAGGCTAGATTTTGTATTTTGTATGTATTTTCCAATGGCTTTCTAGGTTCCAGGTATTTTTGTCCCAAATCTTTGACTTTGCCAATGTGCTGGACAGGCCCAGTCAGATGCATATATATAAACATGAAGAAAGCCTTTACATCCCCTGATACCAATAATTCTGTACATAGAGCTCTTACTAGAGCAAACACCAACTACTGCAATCACTATTGACTTCTGATGGTCTGCAGTGGCTGAAAGTACAACCAGTATTGGTTTAAATTCCCATTTTCCTCAGCACTCAGAATGAGAGACAGATAACAAACACCATTAGTCATACCTCCTGACCACACAGGCAAATTCAGCCTTGTGGCTCTGGTGGCTACTGTGTGTATATTTATAGCTGTTTCTAAAGCAGAAAGCACACTTCTGCCAAAAAGCCTTGATTTCAGCACTAGAGATCTGTTTTTCAGGCTCAGATGCCAAGAACTGCTGTACATTTTCAGGCTTCCCTAAACCACAGTTTGTGTAGTCTGCATACTCATTTTAGACTTGCTTGTTACATCTGAGCTGAAAAAGAGTGTGTTTAATACCGATGGAGACTGGAAAGTTCAAGAAAACAGCTTTCTCTTGTGTCTTATTGAGTGATTAATATCCAGCTAGGACAAAATACAGGACTTATATATAAATAGGCTTAATATGTGTGTGTATATATGTGTGTCTCAATGAATACTGATTAGTATAATATCCACAACATTTCTGTGTTCCTAAAAATTGATCTCTCAGTTGCAGTAAGACACTGAACTCTACTGAACACTTCAAAAGATCACACAAAGATATTTCATAGATTGTCCTCACAGTGTTTTAAAAGTATCTTACAGAGGCCTTTTTTACTGAAATTGTTTAGATGCTATTGCATTGGGGAAAGCACTGTAAGAGACAGAAATAAATAAACTGAGCATTCAGGAAAGCCTCTGTAGATCTGGAATGGTCCCAGGGATATCAGAGGAAGTCCATTTCTGTACTGACCAGTAAATGTGACTAGAACTCTTTAGCTATTTTAATTTTTGTTAACAGCAGAAGAGGAAATAGAGCATTCAGCTCTCTCCTCCCGCATGGAATAAAATCAACCTCTTGTAGATCTCAATAGCTGGAACCTCATTGTGAAAGCTAAAGAAGAGTTTTGGTTCATTTGGCAGCCATTTGGTCAGTCCTTGGCACAGGGTCAATCCTTGCTGATATGTTGCAAAGTGTTCTCATATAATTATTACTGTCCATGGCCATAACTGAGCAACTTTTACAACTAAAGTTTTTTTTCATATATTCTTCACTCTACCTTTTTCATCTCTCTCTAAATTTAAAGAAAGACCACCCTGAAATTTTAATTTGTGCAATATAAGATGACCATATAAAGCTTAGTTCCCCCATCTAGAAAGCATGGGAAACCTGCTTTTAGAATGGTTTTTAGTATATTTTTTTCAATGAATCGCAATGGGTTACCTCATCTTTTTCACATGAACACATACTATTGAGAAACTGTATTTCCTTGTTTATTTTTTTTTAATTTTAATTTTAATTTTAATATATCCTCACCTATTGATTTGAGCTGTTTAGCACTAGCACATCTGTTTCTATTACCCCTTCTAGGGTTATTTGTGCATGCAACATGACTACTTCTGAGCAGAGTTAAAATGGCTTTCACCTTGGGATCAGTCTCAATTGCTGATCAAGAAGATAAAGCTTTTGTGGGCCCAGGAATGCAAAATGCTAACTTCTTTTTCAAAGTGAGGATGACATAGAAAGCTTTTTCTTTTTTTTTTTCTTTCAGTAATGTGAAAGACAGTATCACTCTTTCCTGTCTATATTGACACTCCAATATTACTCAGGTTCTAAGTCAGCAATATTACTTCAGCATATAAAAAAACTAACACCATTATAGTAAAACATTGTACTATGTGCTCATCCATCACAAAGACCTTTGCTCCCAGGATATAACTAAGCATCAGATAAAAATGCAGTCAATAATCTTTGTTTTCTGGATATTAGAACAGTATTTGTATGATGAGTTAGATTAAGACAGAGGGAACCAAAAGCTGATCTGTTATGCTAGAACAAGTTGTGAACAAGCCCACTGAACAGCTCTGGAGATTTCTCTTTGTATCTGAACTAACTCATACAGGTATAAATGAAATTTGTCTGAGTACTGTATGCTTGTACTTCAGCATGGAGACTATTAAAATGCTTGGAGTAAATTCTCTGCCAGAATTTTCTAGGAGGTAAATCAGAAATTCTCACTAGGAATGACAATGACATGCACCTGTTTTGCCACTGTATATGGATTCAATCTTAACATCTATTGGTTTTCCTACTTTCTTTCAATCATGTCATCCAATGAGAGCAGGCAGGACTGAGTACTGCCAGACATTGAACTACTACATAGAGATGAATACTTCTTTTAGATGATGAACATTAATATGTCTTTTTTTTTAATTAAGATGTCACAACCAACAAATTTTTTTTTTCCTTTTATGATACTATTAAGACACTAGTTTAAAAGAAAAATAATCAAAAGGGAGGTTCTACTATCAAATAGAATAGCACTTAATAATTTGCCACCAATTTTTTAGTTAATTGAATGGATGACCTTATTAAAAAGAATGATAATCAAAAAAAGCTTAGGAGTTAAGAAAGGACTTTACAAGATCATTCATAACAAAACAGAAGAATTATATTGTCTCTATCATGAAATAGATTTTGAATAGCTTTAAACAGCTGTTATTAGGAACTTTTAAACTAAAAAGTCTTTTGTATAGTGCACTGATACACTTTCTCTAAAATAGCAATAGCCATATTAGATTTTCTGGTGTCTGAAGTTCACACTTTATCTACACAAATTATTTTAATCTGTAGTGAATGTATTTTCTTATTCTATTTGCAGAAAAAAAAATTCCTTTCTATTACTGAAAGTCATTACATGCATTTCTGCCTTTTTCAGGGTGAAGATGGTTTTCCAGGATTTAAAGGTGACATGGGCCTTAAAGGTGACCGGGTAAGCATTTATTCATAGCCTATATGCTCTTAAAAAGTCTAAGTGTTACTATTTTGAAAGGATCACTGAAGTGAGCAAATAAATTTAAACTAAAAATAAAGTGAAAGCCAGTAGCTTAAATTATTTCTGTCCCCTCTGCATGCACAAATTTGAACTAGAGATTTGGTTCTTGTGAGTCAACAATGGCACAGTTATAAAGAAGAAAAGAATGACAGTCTTGGATATCCTTTCACTAAGCTTCTTCCTAGAGAATCTCCTTTTCCAGATTCCAAGATCTCCAGTATTTGCCTGAGGAAAATTAATTTATCCATGATAAAGATGTTTCCATCCAACCTAGCATCTTGCAAATCTCAGCCAAAATGTTGTTTATTTAGCCTAATGGGCATTTTCTTCTTTTCATAGGAAGTGTTGTGGAAGTTCTAAAAACACTTCTCACAAGAGGCTCCTGGCCTGTATCTGTTGCCTGTATACATCAATAACTATGAATATGGTATCCACATAAGTACTCAGATACAGACGTTTTTCTTTCTATGGACTGTCAGAGGGCCTTAACAAGAATTTAGGGAAGGAAAAATAAGAATACGCCATTTCCGAATGCAGTTCTCTTCAGGCAAGGCATCTAGGCTCTTAACTTGCAAAAGGAATATTCCTTGCATAATTTATATGTATTTGTATTTGTATAATGAATATAAGCAGTGGTATTTTCCTAATTGGAAATTGGATGAGTCTTTCAGCAGCTTGATCTAGTTGAAGATGTCCCTGCACATTGCAGAAGCACTGGACCAGATGACCTCCCTTCCAACCCAAACCATTCTGTGATTCTATGATTCTAATCTCTATTTACATTTACTGACAACTTATTTTAATGTAAATGTAGGTGGTCTCTCTAATACATACATAAAGGAAATTGTTCCATATTTATAAGGTGGTGTATTTTAGGGAGAAATTGGACAGCCAGGTCCACGAGGAGAAGATGGTCCAGAAGGTCCAAAAGGTCGAGCAGGTCCATCTGGGGACCCGGGTGCTGCTGGTCCAGCTGGCGAAAAGGTCAGTAGCCAGATATCAACCTAAACATGTCATTGCCTCATAACATAGATGGAGCCCATGTTCTTCTTCCTTAAAAAAAGCCTCCAGATCTGCAAAGTCTTTACCTACCTAACAGTAGCTTTTATGAGACATACTACAGCAGACCACTGGAGTTCACATTTGAACTATTGGAAATCATTATTCTGTAAGTATACAAAAAGGCATTATATACTTCATCAGCACATAAGACAACATAATTCACATCCCAAATTACATACAGTGCGTGCCAGCTGAGGAAAACATGATGCAAAGAAAATAGCTGGGCACAAAGGAAAATAAAGGTGCTGCTGGGGAGTGAATTAATATTCACAGTCATATTATGCCAAATTGTGACATGAAGATTGTTTTAAACAGAAAATATATCCTGAATAAAAATCCAAAATAGAGCTGGCAAAAGTGAAAATGACTTAAAAAGGAGGACTGAAAAAAAGGATAGTGACATGAAATACAAGAGAGAACAAGCACAAAGAGAAGTACAAATCTTTGTAGAATCCTGACCTCAACAAAAAACACTTGATATAGAGGAGGAAAGGAGGCTGAACAATGTGTGTGCAGGTACCATATTTCACTGGGTGATAGCATCACAAAAGAAAGGTGATTTCAGCAGCAGCATTTTGGATAAATGGGAAAGAATGATAAAACAAAATAAAACAAAAATGATGGTTCAGAAATGTGTATACTATATTTCACTGAAGTGAGAAGATGCTGATGAACATGTTTATTGATGAACATGTTTATGCCCACTGGTGATTAATAGTAAAAATTATAAATTGATTTAATTGAATATTATATACCATGAAGTATCATCACTCTAAGTTGTGGAAAAAATATTTCCTATAGAAGTTTGCTGAACCACTAAGGAGGATAAAGTAAAATTTAACAATGCCTTCTTATTGCAGGGTAAACTTGGTGTACCCGGATTGCCAGGATATCCAGGAAGACAAGGTCCAAAGGTGAGCTGTAAATGAGCTGTGTAACTTCTGCTTTGGCATTAGTCACAATGGCAGTTACTTTATTTGCGTGTTTGGGGAAGCAGGGTGTGGGCATCAAAGCAAGGGCCATTTTTCACATTTTCTGTCTTGACAATCATGTTTTGAAGTAAAATCTTTTAAAATGTTGGATTCCTAAGGCAATCTTTTTAAGAAGCACTGTCTTTCCTCTTCTTAATTATACTGCCTTCAAACCTTTGCCATCCTCTCGTGAGTCGTTTTTTTGTGCAAGAAACATACTGGCATGCATTAAACATTTTGAAAATGAAGGAACTGATCATATGCTTGAAAGAGAATGAGCACTATATTGACCACTAAGTAAATGCTGATAGTGATGGGATTTTTTTTTTTTTGTGGTACAAGGATTCCATTTGTGTCATTACTGCTTCTTCCATAGAATAAGCCATATTTCTTCGACACATACAATCTCCAATTTTCATCATGTTTTCTTTTTGCTTCTGTTAAAGAAGCAGCATGTTAAAAGAGAACATGACACAAAACATGACAAAATTCAGCTCTTGGTTGATTTATGTGTCCCCAAGTAGCCTAGCTGATTTTAATGTTTTTAATGTTTTGATTGCAATAGAGAACCATATAGGTGGCTTCTGGTTTAAGTGAAGGCTTTTATTTTTAAAACATTTTTATGAAACAGATTTTTAGAAAGATCATCCTAAGACAGCTTTAGGAAATGGGCATGCTAAACTAATTGCAAGATCTCTGAGATCTGAGATTAGCAAGAAAGAAAACATGAAATAAAACCACAATTCTACAGGCATTTCCCAGTTTAGAGGAGGCCATTAGGGACACATTGCATCTCCAGACTGTCTCAGAGATAACTCATCTGGAGAAATATCACAAGTAAAAGAATCCCTTACCCCTTTTCCACAACTGAACATTCAACCTGCAGTAAAATCCTCAACTTTGCTCTACTTTGGGCTATTTTTTTTTTCAAATTTGAAATTACGATTTTTTTTTTGAGAAATACAGTTTCCTGGCTGGCTAAGCAAAGTGTTTTCCTGACTCTTGCCTATGCTTTGGCCCTTTTCAGTCAAGTGAATGAACTATCTGAAGAATGCTTATTCATTGAACACTCCGTGTTAGTGAAAAATACCAAAACAGTCTATGGAAAGTATTTGTGAAATCTATTCACCTTGAGAGACATGGCTTTTTGGTTCTGTTTCTTAACTCAAATGTCTGAGATTTCAATCTCTTTGTTCTCCTTTAGAACTGTTTTTTGAAAAGTCTAAGATCAAAGAGGTTTTCTGTTTTTTCAGTTCTAACGAAAATGATACAACACTTCAAATAGAAGTTGATTGATTCTTTTTTTCAGCAGACTTGATCAAGAATTGCATTACATTAAATTCTTATCACATTAGAATTGAAAATAGTTCTCAAGCTGTGTTCACTGTTTGCACTTCTGTCACTTAAACTTCCAGGAAAAGATAATGACAGCTACAATACATCAACTCACTAGAGACTTGATTTGAAACTTATTCACAGTCCAGTTCAAATTAACATAAGGTACAGAGAAAAAAAGAAGCAGGAAAATGTATTAGCTCTGTAAATCTAATAAGAAATCTTGTCCCAGTATTGTCAAGAAGGTTAATACCATTCTTTTTGTTGTTACTTACTTGCTTTTCATTCTTTTTCTTCTAAGAATTGTTCTTAGAGTACTGCCATTATCTAATAATTTTCACATTTTTTTCCGCCTGTCCAGTCCCTCTTGATCAACACTATTGCAAAAAATGCTGTATATATAAGATATTGTATGTATTGTCACATCAGAGAGTCTGGCCAGTAGTTTAGTGGCTGACCAAACAAACGCTGCTTTGATTTTCATCTCCAGTCACTTAAAAGTATATTTTATCAAGTCTATCACTTCTTTGACCCAAGGTCTTTATGGCAGATTAACATCTTGGCAGGTAACAAGTCTGCTGTCCCTCTGGACCTGTATACCAGAAATAAAGAAGAAAACAATACTGTTCAGATTAGACTGGGCAGTTAGCAGAAGGAAAGAGGAGAAAAAAGGAGAAGCAGGAGTAATGCCTGGAACCAGTTTCAAGTCAGATAATCTCCCCTTAAATTCTGCTTATGAGCTGAGCATGTATAAATTGCATGTATCAGTTAAATGAAACTGAATACTAGTCAGCTTACAGTGAATAAAGCACCTCAAGTAATTTACAGCTCAGTAAAGTGAACAGAGGACCACTGTTCAGATGTAGTGACACCTTACAATTATTTTGAATGAAGTTATTTGTAAAAGAATTATTATACTGTGAGGCAACAATGCCTTGTTTGTTCTTTTTTTTTTGAGATCCAGTTATTTCTAGTGGGCTCTTACTGATAATTTCTTTTCTATTTTTAAAAATTGTGCAGATTTAATGAACGTTTTATTGTCTGATAAAATGACAAATAATATCCATTCTATACTTGATTTTTTTAATGCATTCTGGACTTGAGGCATTATGGTAAGTTAATTTACAGACATCAGAGCTGTCACACTTGCAAGTTTAACACGTACAATGTACATGACTTTGCAGATATACTTTAAATATAAATTAAATGTTGGCTATGCTACTATTTTGCTATTGATATCCTCTGATATTTGTATTGATTTCTTACACAGGGCTCAACTGGTTTCCCAGGGTTTCCAGGTGCCAATGGAGAGAAAGGTGCAAGGGTATGATAATTTATGCTTGCATGACACTTAATTAACTTTTTGAATCAGTGCTATGGGAAGTCACTGAAACCTAAGGATATGAGCTACTGTCTAAAGAATTATAAAAGCAGGCTTTTCACACTTCAGATGAACCTCTACAGTTATGTAAAACAGGACATACTGAGGCGCTATTTCTCATTCTTTAAGGTATTAATCTAAATATACAGAAACTCAGACACTTTCTCACTGTGTATGGTACCATAGTTACATATTTGAAAAAGAGAAAAAAAATCACCTTCACTCAAGCATCTCTTTTGACAATATAGCTGAGTGAATTGGCGAGGACTATTTTCCTGTATCCCATGAATTATCCTGCTACCATGCAATTTGCCCTCAAGGAAATTCGACTTGTATTTCATAAGTATTCTGATTTGTCACAAGCTTTTTTTATAGCCTGAGCATCGAAAATGCTAAATATACCAGAAAGATGAGGAACATGTACTATTACATATATTAAAAAATAGATGTAAAATGACAGCTTTTGCTGCCTTGTTTACCTGAAGCAGGTGAGGGAAAATCTGTTATGCGTATTCTTCAGAGTGTAAAAATGAAATCTAGGTTAGAAAGAAGGTCACTGTGCTGTTGTCTCTATACTCAATTGAACATAGCAGAACATCTTGTTAAAAAGATGATGAAATTAAGAGGATGAGTCAGAATTCATAGATGATAGCAACTTAACGGCAAACTGAAGTCATGTATATCATTGTTCTTAAGAATCCATTTTAATTTGTAGCATGAAAACAAGCAGAAATTTATGATTTTAAGATGAAATATATGGAATCCCATTGCATTTGCATTGCTTATGTATGATTTAAATTGTTCTATTGTTTTAGCTAAGATAAAGATATGTTATTATGGACAGAAACAAGCAATAAACCCATGTTCAGTTCATCCTTGTTGGGGAAAATGAGACATGGCTGCTAATAGAGATATCAGATTTAAAAACAAGCAAAATGATAACATCAAAAAGCAGACTTAAAAATATGAAAATCTAATTATATTGATCTGTTATCAGATCTGCATAAAGCTTTCAATTCAGCTAGGGTACTAACCATGTAATTTATGCCATCGAACTTCATGTATACTGAAGTGTTATGCTGATCATCAATGAGACAATAACTGCAGGTTTTGCAATGTAAATCGGGTATTATTATTAATCTTGCCTAAAGGGAAGTTCACAAGCTGTGTAGCATTTTAAGAACAGCACATAATTTTTATTTTGATAAGTGAATTAAAAACTATATATAAAAAAGAAAACCCTCAAGAAAACAGATGTGTACATTTAATTAGTTTCCAATAAAAGCAAGTTTTCTGCTAAAATACCTCTGCTGATTTTCTGTTTCTGTTGTGTTTACCTCAGACATTAGAAAGTACCAGTCATCAGGTTCCTTTTTCTACCTGAATAATACTCTCTTGAATTTTAAGCTGCTTTGCATTAGAATGCACAGCAATACTCATGCCAAGCCTAAGGAAAGAAATCTTTTGAGCATGATTAGGAGATATATGGAAGCAAAAGGTTAAGGGCTAGTTTTCTGGCAAGTTCTGTATCTCTGTGCAAGTGTGCAGAATCCTGGTAGGTATTACAGTCCCTATTTCTGTTATTAAAAAAGAGAGACTTGTCCTTTCTTTTCTCTATTAGCCTGTGAAGCTGTCCATGGGAGCCTGGAAACTTTGTCTTCAAGGCTATTATTGCATTGGAAATGATGCCAAGTCCTTTAGACTACTGCAGAGAGACTCTGCTTGTTGTGTACCATCTTCACTACTGTTTTAATGTAGTTTAAAATGTTCTAATGCCTATGACAGAATCTGACTGTGAGGTAAATTTAGCACATTTAGCTACAAGTCCCAGTGAACTCAGAAAGATAATCAATTTTATCAAGGACCATGATTCTGTAAATTGAAATGCAAAATAGATACTTAAAGATAAAATAACATTTAAACCTAACAGAGTTACACTCTGCCCCTACGTCAGTAAAAAAACTTTATCTCACAAATGTAGTGTCTGCTAAAATGATTTCTGTGAACTTTTCTCTACAGGGATTACATGGCAAACCAGGCCCCAGAGGACAGCGAGGACCAACAGTATGTACTTTTGCTTTGCAGTTTAGAGAGTTTCCTATATTAATTGCCACCACTATACTGTGAAGAGTTATTTTGATTTGATTATAGTATCCAATAATTGTCATCAAGTGCATCTGTGTTAAATTGACAGGGTCCAAGAGGCTCAAGAGGTCCCAGAGGTCCCACTGGCAAACCAGGTGCAAAGGTAATTGTCAAGCACACGATATAGATATGCTACTGGCTGTTTCTTTAAAATGAAATAGAGCTCCAATCTTTGAACATATTGTCTTTCCTTTCTAGGGAACTGCAGGCAATGATGGTCCTCCTGGCCCACCCGGCGAGAGGGTATGTGAAAGCTGTTTATGTACATGTTGTTTTTCCCACTATGTAGGAGTGTGATTTCAGGGTGTGAGGGTTGTTTTATTTTTAGTTCTCCCTCTCATGTCTTTGCCCTTCTTTGACCAGAACAAAACCTCGATTCCAGTGATGCTTTTCACAAAGTTATGAATGAGGCAGCTCAGTTTTGTATATATAGGACGCAGAGAATACATACACACTGTGTATTATACCCATGCACTTCGTATATATCCATGCAAATTGTTGTACTTATCAGTCTATGCTTTTAAGAGTGTCCCATTTAGTGCAACATGCTTCTTGTTTATGGGATTTATAAATCACTCAAGCCACCTCCAGAAACTTCTTTGTTGAAATAGCTGATTTTTTTTGTTCTGATGAGCTAAAAATTCCCTTCAACCTACTTTCTGCATGCTTGAGAAATCCTATTGTGCTTGCTAAAATACAATTTTTCTCCTTGCTATTATATTACCAATCAATACAGAAATCCAATATACAGTCAGCCCATTACACAGCAGTATATAGAAAAACAATATTAATAGATCAGATTTGTAATAGCAGCACTTGAAAACCAACTCACATTAAGTGGACATGCTCTCTGCCAAAGTATTTTTGCAAAGCTTAAGAACAAACTTTTCTTTCGTAGTCATATTTCATTAAACTGCTAATCTTCTTCATCTAAAGAATCTGTAAATCCTTCCCGGTACCCACTCCCGGTACATGCACATTTGGTGTAACAATACTGGCACAACAACAGCAAACTGTTTTTGCTGTGACTAAGCAAACTGAAAAAGGAAAAAGGCCATAAGATCAGATCACATGATTTGATTGAGTCGATTACTGGAGATAAGGGTATCCATAAAACTAATGATAACAAGAGCATGGCATGAGTGTCTTCTAGATATCTCAAATTTTCAGTTTGGGTGTCTGCAGAAAGCAATTAAGGTTCCTTTGTTTGGTTTATCCTTAGCAGTTGCAAGTAGAATATTAATAAATATCTGTTTGCTATACACATGTAAGGGAATGCACATGCCTGTATATCTAATGTTGCATTTTTCCACTAAGGAAAAGGATTCCTTTCCTTTTGACTGAAAGGCTGTAAAGCATCTACCAAAAAAATTAATACTAAGTACACTGGAAACAAAAATTTTACTTTACTGAAAGCCTTTCATACTCATAATTTTAGCTTTTTAATTCCTGAAGCAGAATATTTCTTAACTGTCCCAGAGACTGGTTAGTGGAGCAGGACAGTGGTTCTTGCAATAAGGAGAAGTAGGATAGAACAGCAGAGAAGTTGAGAGCTGGAGGACTAGACTGTAGCCAGTACATATGGAAAGCAACACTCTAAGGCAGGCTGCAGTAAGAAGTTCAAAGTACCTCTATATCAAGCAAAAGACAATGTACCAATTGGAACATGGACAGAGGAAATAAGTGGAAATTTTGGGTAAAACAGGAATGATGTGGCAAGTAAGAGAGAGACACGGGGGCAGGAAGCTGGGATTCAAGAGAAGAATGAGTTAACCATGATGTTGGATGTAGAGAACTAGGCATAGTCCAAAAAATGAACTGTAGGTGGTTTTGCACTGAGGAGGAACATCAGAGGCAGACTACCAGAAGAGGAATCGCAGAGCCTCATGAAGGAGGAGTTTGCTGACAACTCCAAGAGGTTATGAGAAAGAGAACCTGTGGGTGAACTGGAAACAATGAGCAGATCAATCCAAGATGAAGGCATCCCTGGAGAGAAATTGATTAGAGCAAAGAGATGAAGAATCACAGAGCACTACATCTCACATCACTTGTGTAATATAAGTGTGAGGTATCTATTTGCTTCCCAATAGGGGGGAACGTCAGCCAAAAAATAAAACTGTCATTTCTACTCTGGTGAGACTGTTTCAGGTGCCAGACATGTAAACATTAAATAATCTGTCCTGTGTAGCTACTGTTAAAATGAAATTTAATGACAAAAATGAAAATGTAATTTTGATAACATGCTGTTAGTATTCTAGTGCTTTTTCTCACACATTCCTTCAGTCCAGTGACTTGAAATCTGCAAGCCATATTGTGAATAAAAAAAATGCAAATCTTCTTTCCTTAAAAAGCCTCAAGATGTGAGGATCAAAGTACAACAGGAATTTATGAGAAAGAAGGTGCAACTAACAGTAAAACTTTGAGTTGTGCTCTTATAACCCAGTTCCTAAGAAGGATCACTTTGTTTCATGTATTTTGTACAGTGGCTGAGTCAATTTTAATAGTTTTCTGCTATAAAACTCCTCCATGTTTTTGGAAACTTTATGTTTTACCCACATGCAAATAAGGAAAAGTCATTTGTTCAGAGACAGCAGAATGAAAAAAAAACCCAAAACCCTCATACGAAACATATTTGTGTGTTACGGAGGTTTCAGAAACACCTGTTTTGGAAGAGAAAACGACAGATAGTGAAGTAAGATGACAAAGATTTCTTCCTTTGCCTAGGATTTTTGTTCACTCAGATTTAGTATTACAGTATAATCAGGGTCTACCCTGGAATAAGATTCATTTAAGGGCAAATTCTCCCAGGTTGGGCAGAAAGAATCCTCTCCCACAGCTACATTCACACAGTGCTTCACCTACTGCGGGAGGCAGCCGTGCTCTGGACGTGAGCCTGGGCTCTAATGAATGAGGCTCATGGAACTCAGAAACAGTTGGTGCTTTATCAGAGGAGCAAAAAGGTAGCATAATTTGAAAGACATGGCCTCCTGCTTTAAGTCTTTCACATCAAACTAACATTTCTAACATGTTTTGACAGCTGATGTTTTAGCAAAACCAGACATCATATACCAAGTAGAACAGGATAAAGTCTTGCACTATATGGCTAAGGTACAAGGCTCTGCTATGGGACCATGTAGAATAAATAAGGTTCTTCAGGCTGCTACTCTTTGACTTAGCACACTAAAAATTAAACAGGAAAAAATATTTTAATAAGCTGATGCAGTCCCTTTGAGCATATCAGCAATAAATTTTGAAAACTGGCCTCTGTTTTGTTTGACGACAACTTTAGAAACAGTCAAGTATGCCAGTACTTTATGTAAATAGCTATATGTATAGATGTATGTGGACATAGAGGTATGTACACATGTATATGTATGTACTTGTACATATAGATACACAATGCACTAACTCACACAATCATCTTTAACAAGATTTGTAAAAGCATGCTCCATGAAAATTTTGTCCATATATATGTGTATATACAAAACTATATAAATAAAATGTTCATGCATCATGGGTTTTTTTCAGCTCTCAACTATTTTTCATGATAGCGAGAATGTTTTATTTAGTCTCTGATAACTACGGAAAGTCTATTCTATTTGGAAGTTTGTACTGCTGTACTGGCTTGAAATATTGTCTGAGTGTAAGAACTGCTAAAGATGAATGTTGGATTGAAAGTTAAAAAGACCACCAGACTATTAATTAATCTCATGTTTTATGCAACACAGAAAACAGTGTTTCTTACTCACAGTTGATTCCTGCTTTATTATGCACAGTTTCAGGGATCACAGACAGACATACTCTATATAAGTAGCTTTTCTTTTTTCTTACTGCATTCTTACACAGGCTTTTTTGCTTTCAGGACATCTCCTCCAATGTCTATGCATGTGAACTGTTGCTATCAGTGGGGCTGAGGCTTTATACTTATAACCAGACATTAACTACAGAGTTCATGTATTTTATAATTGAAGTTCATATATTTTATAATTGATGCAAACTTTTTAATTCAGTGTCATGGCAGCTAAAGTAAAACTTAATGTGTTTGCTTGCCTTTATGCTAGGGACCGCAAGGGCCTCAGGGACCTGTTGGATTCCCCGGACCAAAGGGACCTCCAGTAAGTATCTTTTTAATTAAGTATATGCAACAACAGTAAAGTTATTTTTCATGCAATGTTTCTGAAGCTAGTATTTGAAGATTTATTTAAGGCATGGTTTATGCATAGATTACAAATATGCTTACTGAGCTTTAAGGCTGAGACAAGAACTCACACATTCAAAATGATCATTGGTGCAGCTCATATGACATTCAGCATTATATACTAAACTGCAAATCTTCTAGTGTGTTGTTGCCAATGTCCAGATGACAGACTGAGTTTAGGCAAAATATTACTTTGTTGGTGTATATTCTCTTTTAACAACTGATGCATTGAGGAAAAGATGAAGAGGAAGGAGACATTCATTAGTAGCAGAAATGTATAGAAGTAATAGCACATTTGAGCTGCAGCCTGAACTAGTTATACTGCTCTTCCAATATGTTTGTGCTCGTATAGAGTAAGTAGAAAAGCATCAAAACCGCCTGTGATTTTATTCACACATGCATTTGTTGGTTTTATTTCCAATGCTAAAAATTGAAATTTCATCAAATACTCCTGTAATGCTTAGTTTTATATTAACTGAGTCATTTAGCAAAGAAAAATGGAAGGGAAGCATAAGGACTTCCCATGATTTCTGAATTTACAGAAATCCATTTTGAACATGCATTCATTTGACAACCTAGCAGTCACTCTCCAACTAATTGCTAACACCTATCAGGGAGGACACAAGGATTGTAATTATTAAAAGAATTTAATTTTATTATTATATGTATTAATATGTATTTATTGTTGTTAATCCTATTAATTGTTATATATAAATGTGTATTAATTAATAATATTTATTATTTCAATCATAACTGATAAAGGAGCAGTTAAGCTGTACCGAAGACTAGTCTAGAAAAAACAAAGACATCAGAGGTTCTTACTGCAATTTTGAAGAACTTTTTTTTGCGCGCTTTTTTTTCAGAATTAAGGATGGCTAAGAAAGGCTTTGATTTATGTATTTTACAATTTCAGGGGCCACCTGGAAAAGACGGCTTGCCTGGACACCCAGGACAGCGGGGTGAGACTGTAAGTAAATTTACTGTACTGTGTCAGCGTTGTAAACCTCCAAAGGCCATGATTGTGTTCAAAACTAAAGAAATAGAGACAACAGAGAAAAGGAGAAGAGGCTGAGACTAAGAGGTTATATAACTGTAGCTTTCTTACAGTAGGTAGGTTAGGTGTGAGAAAAGTTTATTTTGTTTCCATGCTACAAGAGTGAGGTTATTCTTTGATATGCCTAGTTAGTAATATCACAATGAGCTTAAATAGTTAATAGAAATAAAAGAAATTAATACTCAGATCTCAATTTTAATAAAGGTTTGTCAAGCAATTACTGTATGGTTCTTTTCTCACTGAATGTCGTGTAACAAATAATAACATAATAAAAAATCTTATTAATGGTATGCAACTAGGAACCTCGAAAGCTAACACCTTTGGAAAATAGGGTCAGAATGATTAAACCTATGGAAAAAATCTTAAATTTTGAAAACTATATCCTATGTAATCCCCCTAAGAATCACAATGAGTAAATTCTGGCAGCAAAGTGAAAATAGTGGAATTATTTTTAAAAACTCTCTACTTCTGTAGTGTCAAAACGTTACTGACATCCCATGGAATAAAATAAAATTCTTACTCGAGTTTTTCAGAGCTAGAGAAAGCCACAAATGAATTTAGAGAGAAATTTTCTCAGCATGTAGAATGTGTTTTGGGTTCCAACTTCCCTGGAAATCCATTAGTGACAGGTGAGTCACTTCCACTGCTGGAAGGGGAGCACAGATCTTGGAGTGAGGCATCATTCTGAAAAACTGTATTTTCTTCTGTTAATACTGTAGCACTGTAATGCTTTGCAAAAATAGCAGCTTTTTTGTGTGTAAGAGAAACATTATTGACTACTTCTTTGTTCTTTTTCTTTGCAATGATGTAAAGATTTATCTTGTGTACCATAAAAATTAATTTAAATCGTTGTTTAGAATGCAGGAAGCTCAAAATTGTTCTTTAGTCTGATAAGGAAAAGCAGAGTTACTATTTTCCTTTATTCTTATTTATTTCAACATAAGCCACTAACATTCCATTACAGCAAAGAATGCTAATAGTATCCTGGGCTGCAGTAGAGTGATATCTCCCATCTGTTCAGCCCTGGTGAGGCCAGGAGTATTATGTCCAGTTCTGGGCTCCTCAGTACAAGAGAGCTACTGGAGAAAGACCAATAAGGCCCACTAAGATGATTAAGGGACTAGAGCATCTCTTCTGTGAGTAAAGACTGAGAGTGCTGAGACTGTTTAGCCTAGGGAAGAGAAGGCCCAGGTTGAATCTTATCAAAGCATATAAATACCTGAACGGAGGGTGTAAAGGAGATGGAGCCAGGCTCTTTTCAGTGTTGCACAGTGACAGGACACAAGGCAATGGGCATAAACTGAAACTCAGGAGCTCCCATGTGAACATCAGCAAACACTTTTTCACTGTGAAGGTGACCAAGAACTGGAACAGATTACCCAGAAAGTTTGCAGAGTCTCCATCATTGAAGCTGTCTGGACATATTCCTGGGCAACTAGCTCCCAGTGGCCCTGCTTGAGCGGGGCAGTTGGAACAAATGACTTCCAGAGGTCCCTTCCAACCTCAACCACTCTCTGATTCTATGATTTCTTGATCTCAGTCATGACTAGAAATGAGATGCAAAATACAATGAAACTGTGGACTCTGCTACTGTGTGATGTTTGGACCAGGTCCCTCTGAGTTAAATCAATACTATGGTTCTCTAATTTTTTAATCTCCTTTGGGTTTAGTAGGGTTGGAGTAATATAAAACTTGAGTAACTTAGGAGCAAATGCAGCTTTTCATTAGCATTATTTTCTGCCCTGTATATATCGTATACTAGGGACAGAATTATTTTTAAATATTTTCCCTCATGGGTTCTCATGTATATGTTTTTGTAGAGAAAGATATTTTTAAAAACAAAAAGTAGGCTTGTTGACTTTTTTTTTTTTTAATGAATATTTTCATTTCAGATTTCTTAAAAATTTATAAATCAGAAAACTTTCATTGCACTCACTGGTAAATCTGGGTCTTAAGAATTCTGTTTCTTATTAAGGTGTATATCTCATTAAAGTTCAGTGGTGCGTGTGGGCATTACAGCAATTAGGGAATTAGGCTGAGACATACTCATGCTTAACAAATTAGAGAGCCGTATTCCCAGATTGCACTCTGCAGCTTACGTATGGAATAATAAGCATATGCTGACAGCAACTGAGATAAGTACTAGTAGAGAAAAGGCTACAGCTTTTTCTCAGTCAGTCATAAGCACTTTGAAGAACTGTCATTGTTTGCTGAAATTCTAGACTTAGGAACAGTAATATCATGAGAAATAATTTAGAATATAAATGTAGGAATAAACTAGATACTGAAAACCAGTATTAAGCTAGTTCCTCCTTAGAAGTGATTGTCAATTTCAGTGATAGCAATCTCAGATTGTCAGGAAGCATCAGCTGCAGAGATTTAGATTGTTTGGTGTTATGCAAGAATTTATTGTTTCACGCCTGTGAAAAGATAAAGTAGAAATATACTAGCTGTTTCATCTATTAGAATTAATCAAGGATCTTCTTACTATGATAAACTTGGTTTTATTAAACTGTCTTTCACAGAAAATTAAAAAAAAATGGAGGCTAATTAGGCATTTGCAAATATATGCATGAGACATTAGTGTAAATTTTTTAATACTGAATATATTAGATGAGCCCATGGGATGTTCAGGTCAGCTTGACTATTTGCTGCTGAAATCTCTGCTTATTACTTTTTTTACAAATTTGAATCTGTAGGAATAGATAAGCTGATGACATAAGAGAGAAAGCAGAGTAGTAAAACCATCATTAGCATCAAGAATCATTGAATACGTTGCAAAGTATCAATATATTCTGCAAAATAGCAAGTCTTCTCAAGGTACTTTCAGGAAATGGATAATATTCAACATTCCTTTGTCTTTCCTACGATAGGCTTCAGAAGAAGCTTTGACTGTGTAAAGGAAGGGACACATGAATGCTTTCATCTGTGCCAGTTCTGATTTTCAGTTGTTAGAGCTAAAGGGTACTTTTGTATTTGTTTTTAATCTGGATCATTTCAGAGATCTTAGAGAGAATGCCTAAACAGTTATGGGCCAAACTGAACCATGGTAACATCTGGTTGGTAGCAAGAAGAGAATCAGATTGCGGAAGGTAAAAAAAGCTTAAACCAGATCTAATAGAATGGGGCAACTGTCAGTGAGACTATGCCTAGAGGAATGCTGAGCAGGGCCTGACATTTGTAAGAAATATGGCCCAGGTGACACCTTTGTTTTTACACAGGTGAGCGGAGTAGAAGGCAGATATAGGCAGTTATGCAGGGGATACTACGTGAAACCTTAGGATACAACAGTGAATGCACTCCCCTAACTTAATGCATCAACACAATTCCAATATTTGAAGAAATAGTTAGCACATTTCAAGGATACATTAAACAATGCTACTATTCAGTGAGGTTGTCATTCAGCTTATTGGCTAATTTTGCACGGAATTCTGGGGCCACTGATTAGAAAATGAAAATTCTGTAAAGTTTTTCAGTGTTCTGAAAAACTGTCCCAAATCCGTTTATTTTCTATTCTCTGCTTCCCAGTTTTTGCCATCTTATCAATTTCTCATTAACTTAATTCTTTTTGTGGCAGTCATGCTGCCTTTTTTATCTTATTTATCTTATCTTATTTTAACCTTCATCTTCCCTGAATCTCTATTTCTTTTCATTCTATTTGTGTCTAACCTCTCCTTTATCTTTAATGCCCCTCCAACTTAATCCACCATCTGTCTCTTTCTTTAAAAAGCATTTGTATGTCTGGATTTATGATTCATAATGTATATATGTAAAAAATGTAGTTTCATCTGTCTTTTAGCTGCATCACTTATGCATTGAGACTCACTTAATCAAGTTCACCTAGAAAGATCTGTAAAATTGACTGGTGCTGTACCACCTCAGAGAGATTGGAACTGACAGAGATAAGAAAGAAGAATCAGTATTTCACTTTTAAGTATACACAGGAAAAAAGAATTTCTCATTTTTATTTCCTGAAGAGAAGGAATGTGTGACAAGGAATTTCTCTTCAATCTTCAACAGAGATACAAATTTTACTCTTCTATATCTTGTCCTGTGTAACATAGTATTTTATAATTACTTCACAGGGTTTTCAAGGAAAAACTGGTCCTCCTGGTCCTGGTGGTGTTGTTGGCCCTCAGGTACATCATTTCGTTTCATAGTTAACTTCTTAAGACTAATGTTTAATGATTATATTATGGCTAAGGTAGTTGCTTTTGTTTTATTAAAAGGACTCTATTGATGGTTGTATTAACTTTTTTAACAAATTATGTGTAACAATTTTAGAAAGGTGTACTTAGTAATTATCAGAGATTTCACAACATATGCAAATGTTTGGGTTACTTTTCCATTTCCTTTTTGTGTATTATCTTCATGTGATTATAAAGTTGATGGTTTACAGAATTCAAGAAGGCAGAGTTCTCTACCCTGAACTAGTTTAAGAAGAACAATGTAACATGTGAGTTCCTTGTGAGAGGCCAAATTTCAGTCACTTTTAGATTGCGGAGAGATTCACTATCAAAATTTCATTTCATCTAATCTTACATATTTGCAACAAAATCAAACATCTGGATTGCATGAGCTTTTTTAGGTAATTCCCCAAGTGAGAGTTTTCTGCTAGTGAATCTGAAGAGATATCTTTTAACACTCCTACCTTCCAATTCATATTATTCAAAAAAAACAACTGTACAGACAGTGTTTCAAAACAAGCATAGTACATGGATTTCCCTCCCATGTCCTTTTTGTAACCTCCTCCCATATATGGATACACAAACTGTTTTAAAGCTTCATTACTTAAGGAGCAAGGTCGGGATTTCACTCTCTGGAAGCTGTACATACGTGTCTGCAGGCAGAATGCAATGCAAGATTTCTTTTATAGGACAAAGATATTTCGTAAGTCAGCTTTGCCTGGGGGGAAGGTGAGGAATGTATGCTAACCAATGGTAATGTTTTGTAACAGATACTCGTAACAGCTGGATATTAAGAATCTGCTCCTCCCCACCTCCCTCACCCCTCCAAGACATTAAATACCTTGAGGTGACTGAAGTTTTACTTTTGTGCTTAGGGTCCTACTGGTGAGACTGGCCCAATTGGTGAAAGAGGTCATCCAGGTCCTCCTGGCCCACCAGGTGAACAAGGCCTCCCAGGTGCTGCAGGAAAAGAAGGTGCTAAGGTATGATGTGGCTTTGCAGAACAAATTGGAAGGGACAGATAAATTGCTGACAGTCTCACGTTTCAAATCATCATGCAGAACATGCAGAATAAAAGCAGAACATACAATATAAAATCATGATTGGCACATTCACCCAGAAGGTTTTTGAGGATTGGAAGATTCCAATTTTAGATCTGTGTCTGCTTCCATTGAAATAATGAGAATTCTCTTGAGCCAACAATTAGTACTTTTGTAATAAAAAATAAAAAAACAGTTTACATATACCATACATTCACTGTGGAAATAAGTAGCAATGGCATGTTTTTCTGGTTTAACCCTAGCCAGCAACTAAGCACCACGCAGCTGCTCGCTCACTCCTCCCTGCCCCAGTGGGATGGGGAGGAGAAACAAAAAAAAATCCCACCGAACTTGTGGGTTGAGATAAAGACAGTTTAATAGGACAGCAATGGAAGAGGAAAAAAAAATAAATAGAATATACAAAATGAGTGATGCACAGTGCAATTGCTCACCACCCACCAACCGATGCCCAGCCAGTCCCCAACTGGTGATCCCAACCCCCTGGCAAACTCCCCCCAGTTTATATACTGAGCATGACATCATATGCTATGGAATATCCCTTTGGCCAGTTTGGGTCAGCTGTTCTCGCTATGCTCCCTCCCAGCTTCTTGTGCACCTCTTGGCTAGCAGAGCATGGGAAGTAGAAAAGTCTTTGACTTAGTGCAAGCACTACTTACCAACAACTAAAACATCAGTGTGTTATCAACATTATTCTCATACTAAATCGAAACACAGCACTATACCAGCTACTAGGAAGCAAATTAACTCTATCTCAGCCAAAACCAGGACGCATGTTCATACCAAGGTATAGGATTGTGCATTGGCATTTAAAGTAGGATGTGTAGTACTGCCTACCAGGCAGAATTTCACTGACCAAATTTAACTCTTTGCTTACTTTTTGTCCAGCACTGGGGCAAAAGAAAAATATAGCTTATCTAATTACTATGTAATACTATTCAATCTTCCATTCTAAATGAACGTTGTAAATTTTTAATGAATGTATCTTTAAACATATTTTTATGGCTTGCTGTGTTTTTCACTATTTATATTCTGTAACTGATACTATAATTTGTCAAAGTTTTTTATAAATTTAACCATATTGCTAGACTGTTGTGCTGAAAATCTTAAAATAATTAGGGGGTGAATAGGTGAGGACAAAATCTTTTTTGTCATTACTATAACTAGGATCTGGTATTTCATTTTCATCATTCATTTAGTGACTAACATAAGCACTTTAAACATTTTTTTTAATCAAAATGTAATGTGTTTCCAAGGGTGACCCAGGCCCTCAAGGCATTCCTGGGAAAGATGGACCAGCAGGTCTTCGCGGTTTCCCTGGAGAGAGAGGCCTTCCAGGCGCTCAGGTATGATATAAGCACTAGAACTGACATGATGTTTTTAAATACTAGAAACAATGGATTAACTCTATTATTTCACAGAAGCTTCTACTGTGCTTAAAAATGAATGCGATAGGAGAACAGACATCGAGCATCCAACATTGTTAAATAGCATTGGCTGTATAAGCAATAAAGGAATTTATTCAGTTTTTTGTCTTTGGATTTTTACATTCTTCCTATTATCTGTGTCTTGATCTTTCTGCTGTAAGAGTTAAGTTGTTTCTTTTTTTTATTTTTTAGGGTCCATCTGGTCTGAAAGGAGGGGAAGGCCCACAAGGCCCACCTGGCCCAGTTGTAAGTAAACATAGTAATTTTATGGAAATATAAACAGTATTATATAGTAACCTTTTTTCTTTTTTACAGTCTGTGATGTTTTCATCAACACAGTCTGTAAAACAGCAAAGAGATGTATGTCATTCAAAGTGATAAACAATTATTTTCTACTAATTATCCACAGTAATAAACATTCAAGGAATGTGAAGGTTGTGGATGTCTGAAGCCTTCTGCTATCAGTACAAGATTTACTTGTGGCTCAATACTTGCCACTTATACAAGTCATTGCTGAGATAAAGAGGTTTTCCTTAGCGGAAAATCTATGGATAGTCGATAGTGGGCTGAGGCTGTTGTGGTGGGTTGACCTTGGCTGGATGCCAGGCGCGCAGCAAACTGCTCTATGACTCCCCGTCCTCGACTGGACAGAGGGAGGAAAAAATACAATGAAAGGCTCATGGGTTGAGATCAGGACAGGGAAGTTACTCATCAGTTACCATCATAGACAAAACAGAGTTGACCTGGGGAAATTAACTCATTACTAATTGGATCCGAGTTGTATAATGAAAAATAAAAATAAATCTTAAAAAGCCTTCACTTCACCCCTCCCTTCCTCCTGGGCACAACTTCATGCCCGAATTCTCTACCTCCTCCCCCCGAGCTGCACAGGGGTACAAGGAATGGGAGTTACAGTCTGTTCATCACATGTTGCTGCTCCTTCCTCCTCCCAATGTTCCCCTGCTTCAGAATGGGGTACCACCCACAGGAGCCAGTCCTCCACAAACTTTTTCAACATAAGTCCTTCCCACAGGATGCAGTTCTTCATGAACTGCTCCAGCATAGGTCCTTTCCACAGGGTTCGGTCCTTCAGGAATGGACTGCACCAGCGTGTGCTCCTCTCCAGGGAGTCACAGGTCCTGCCAGGAACTGCTCCAGCCTGATTCATTTTAACTCACTGTGAAACAGGTTCTTGTTTAGATTGGGATAGCAGAATGTTTCATACATAAAGAATAAAACTGATAAATATTCTACTCATCTTCAGTAATTTCTGTATAGTTAGGAAATGTCACATAGCCTATTTCTTTCCACTACCATTTTACAATTTTTTTATTTTTTTTACTATCTTAAAAAAAGTTTGAAGACAGTCTTCTCAGAATCTATTGAGATTTTTCACTCAGAGTTTGGAGATGTATAGAAATGATGCATTATAAAATTACTTCTGAATTTTAGAATATAAGATGACCAAAAATGATCTATTGCTTTGAAGAATTTATCTTTACTGTACTTCTTGTGTGGAACATGCCTATAGACAGGATCAGTAAAACTGTTACAAACTATGTTTGCTTTGCTAATAACAGCTATGTAAAATCATGTCATACAGTAATATTCCTTCTCAACATTTTAAGCTCAACATAGGCTTAAAAAGGTATTTGCCAACTTTTTCTGTTGTAGTTGGTTGTTTCTTTTATGATTATGATAGAGAGAAAAGCATTGATATGTACTCATTCCTCAAAAACAGTAAATTATTCTCCCTTGAGTAGTGTGATTAGACTTTTTCTAGATGGTCCCGTGCTCAACAGTTGTTTACATTTAGATTTTTGTTTCATGTTTGACTTCTACTATTTATACCTCTACTACCTCTTTCACTTTAGTTTCTGGTAGCTATCCACTGAAAGGTATTTGAAGTAGGATATGCTTAAAGTTACTTATTCTCTGTTGTAATTTTTTTTCAAGGAAGTTCTACAAGGGCGCACTGGTGTTCAAAACATGGTACAGTTATTCCCAAATGTGAATTGTGTAGGTTTTGACAGTCACCTTGTCAACTTATTTTTTTTATTCTGTGCAACTGAAGTAAAAAATAAATCAGCACAGTTATTCCTGTTAGACAAAAAAAGTAATGGAGAAGGTGAAATTCTGTATGTTTCAACAATAAAGCTTTCTTATGACCTTGCAATTCGTATTGAGATTAGAATGCATTAAACAAGGAAGAAAAAAAACAACCAAAACAAAACGTAGTATAAGGATTCTTGCTTTTGGATTATTTTTACATTGCTGGAAAAGATCTGCTGTAGCACACTTTTAAGCTTTACTTCTTGATTTCTTAATATTGGTACTTGAATTCTCAACATTAATTATTTAATTCTTACTGCTTTTAAGGTTCTGCTCTATAAATCGAGAACTTGCGTTACTGATTTACAGTTCTTAACACCGTGCAGTACATGTACATTCCCCAAAAGCACCAAAACAAGATAGCTGGAAATAGAATGGAATGAAAAGAATTAAAATGAAGAAAGCAGAGACCAGAATAGTCTCTTCAATCTAAAGGTCATGTCTTCATTTTTTGTTAAAGGAGGCCCTAAGGCTGGACTAACCTCTCAAGTAGATAGTTCAGGTGCAATGAACCAGAACTCTTCTTAGCATGCACAAACCAAACAGCACAAGCATACCTGACATTTAACACCCCCCACTTTCCCAGTCAGGATGCCCACATAGTAACTGTGCCACTACTATCATAGTTTCTCATAAATATGTATCGTGTAAGGTTGCGAGACAAAAGCAAATATCTTGTTTAGTGATGGTTGTCCATATTCTGAAATACACGTTTGTGAATATAAGTTCAGATAACCTATGTTTCTCTAATTCTTACAGGTTGTGTATACGTTAGTGTTTTAGTTCAAAACTTCAGAGCCTTTTTAGGTGAATGTCTCAGTTGTCCCCATTTACCATCCTTTGGTTCAAATCATGGATCTTTTTTGCAGCTCATGAATGGTATTCCTTTCACGTGAAACTAAATTGGACGAGAAATTCCAGGAGTGCCTCTAAGACATGCCAGCTAATGGGAGTTCACTGACAGACTAGAATTATCAGGAAGTGTGGTCCAGAAACACAGAGTATGGGTGTCAGGAGCACAGAACCAACTGCTTCTTCATTTTATAACTCCATTCTTGGGAGTTGGTGCCACACTTCCTAAGAAGGTGAACATAATTGTAGAAAGAATCACTTAGGAAGCTCAGAATTTTTTGCATATTGTTTTTCTGATCTTTGAGAAATAGATCTCGTAGTAGCAGGAATTGTGGGCAGAGTGGAAACAGAGTTTGAAGGGTAAGTATTTTTTGGTTTTCAAATATACGTTGAGTTCACCCTGGTCCAAGCAGGCCACCTGAGGCACAAACAGCACAAAGCTGCCTTGAGAGCATTCCAGAAGTCTTCAGTGGGATTTTCTTTCTATTTCATCTTTAATTACCGATTCGTTATCTTAAAAGTGTTTTTCAGTGAAAAAAAGATGCATAGGTGCCTTTAATACTGGATTCTGTGCATCTGCAAGGACCACAAGTATACCACAATAGCTTGCTTTTTTTCATAGTAGCTCATTGCAGACCATGAGCGCCAAATAGTCCTAAAATATTTTCCCGTCTATTTTTAGCCAACAGAGGGTACACACAGAAGTGTAATTATAATGGAGTCTTCATTTGCCATTTATAATAGGAAGAGAATTTATGCCACTGGATGATTTTCCTCTAGTTCCCTGCCAATACCAAGTGCTTCTAACTAGCATATATAGTCAATTATAAGCTTTATTTGGCTAGCGCACACATCCGCAAACATACCAAACAAATGACTGCTCCAAATACTGTGCATGCCAATTACTGTGCTTAGAAGGATTTGGACAAAAGAAAGAGATGCATGAATGCACTCCAGAGCAAGGTTTCTTCCTGTTGTGGTTTTTTTTTTTCTGTTGTGGGTTTTTTGTTTGGTTTTGTGGGTTTTTTTTAAACAGTTCTCTTTTATCTGCTATCTTTGTCTTCTGTTTGTTTTCTTCCCTTCTCGTACTACTGTGTGGAATGCTGAATGCTGATGAGAGAAAGCTCTTTAGAATGTCAATCAGTCATTTTTCATTAGCTTATTTAGGAATAGGATGCCCAAATTGGACTCAGAATAAGCCAGCTGTAGGCTACCCAATTGTCAGTACTGAGCTATCTAGAGGTATCTTCCTCTATCTTCTAAAATTTTTCAGTCATGACGATATTCACTTGTTGAGTATTTTAACCATCACTACAAAGTATTGCTACTACTATATAGTGTATACGGTAGCTATAATTACATCTCTCTTCACAGAAAGTGAGATAAAAACAAGGATACTAATGTCTTTATAGTCTGTGTAAGAGAAATACAAGACAAAACATGACACTTCAATTCTACAAAAAAGTTTAAAAAAAACCCCACAAATCAATAAAAATATTAAAGGATGTGAGTATCACTGCAAGGCCACAGGTTAACAAGGAGTTTAGTAATATATGGGGATTGTTTCATAGTGAGACAGAGTACTGAAAAAATAATAAACATAGAAAGAAAGGACAAGCTTAAGAAGCTGCCTAAATTGCTTTTCTGAGTTGTGACTATAATTTATCGTGTTCTGTTTTGATCAGAGGCCATTCTGACAGTGAAATGAGAGAATTCTTGAAAAGAGAAGGCATACTTCCTGTTCAAAGCTCATGTGAAATTTAAGTATAAGAAATAAAAATGATAAATGGGTAAAGTAAAGATAAACGGGAAAAGTTGGCTGAGTAAAAAGACCTACTACAAATTATGGCCCCTGTTAGTGTCTGCTGTCTGAATTAGGAAAGATCTATGATTTATTTGGGTTTTTTTCCTCGCTATTCTTGGATCCTACTGATGAGACGACCTAAAGTTGTTTAGCTTATGAGAGCTGACAAGATCAGAGACCATGGTAGTATGGCTGCAGGGTAGTGAATTTTTCTCTTTGAATTCATGGAAGTCTTAGGAAGTAAAACAACAGAAATAGGACTGAAACTTAGGCATCCACTGAGACTTAAAAAAAGACCCAGCACCTAGAAGGATAAAGTCATCTATGATTCCTGCACAAATACTTTTTTTGAACATTCATGCAAAATTAGATCTCATGGAGATAATTTGCAAAAATATTTGGAACAACCATTCAGCATTCTCTTCTGCCACAGTTAGCTGGAGAGAAAAACAACTTATTATGGAATTAGTACCAGTTATGCTAACGGGGTCAGTCCAAGAAAAGTATGTCATGAATAAAAGCAAAAAATTGGTCCCTCACAGGTGAAAGCATCTTAAAATTTCAGTGTTCCAGGAGCCAGCAAATTTGATCTTGTTTAAACATGGAAAAAAAACTGGCTATTCAGAGCCTTAGGCTACAACACCTATTACTTATCCATTCCATGATGTATCACCCCACTTCCAGTATATCAGTTGGAAAAATGAAATTATCAATAACTTTAAAGTGTTACAAACTATCTCGTAGATGTTGAGCTGAAAAGCTGCAGAAATATTACTATACAGCAAACAAACCTTTAACAGTGCTCTATTGATGCAAAAATTATAAATTATTTAAAACAGGAAACAAAGATGCTACTGAAGTGTGAAAATGTAGAAATTTAGAGGGAAAGGACAGCTCTCTGCTTCTCAGTTTCCAGTAAGTCCACAGATTTCAAGGTTAACTGTGTTACTGCTAGTGAAGTTCTTCCCATTGGACTCATAAGCATAAGACTAGTTCATATGTAGAATATAATGGAAGAGAATATTCTGTTGTCTTTGTTCCCATGATGCCGTATCTGCAAGACACACTAGGGATGTACAGCATCTCGAATCCTCAGGAAATATCAAGCAAAGCTGGATTTCCTATCAGTGTTCTCAGTCAGTGATGGTGCAAAAAAGCACAATGCAGCTCCGTCACTCTCCACACTCTGCCTGTACCCAGGAGAGCATCATGCTTCTGTCTCCCTGCACATGATGACTCTTGCAGAGAGACAGGAAGAAGCAGGTTAGATAGCAGTTACCCTCTGTATCAAGACACAGGAAGTTTTTCCCCTGTGCTACCATGAATCGATTTCGAAAATACAGACTACTTGGTCAGAATCTGCCTGTGTGATCAAGGAGATACTAGGAATTCTAGTGTAAATGTCTTTTGCTGCCTGTCATTTTCTTGCTGTGATGTGTCTCCAAACAGGTGTCTGTTTCTCTGGTTATGAATTACAGAGAACTTTGGTTATGGATCACTGTTTGGAAATTAACCCAGCTTGCAAAAAGGATTTAAAATCAGTACTATACATTATGGCTTTTGACTAGATGATAAATAAGTACAGATAGACCAAAATTTAACATTTTGATTCTGAAATTCTATTTATTTGAGCAGAAATTCTAATCTATACTGTTATCTGTTCCCTTGTATCCTTTTAGGAAGGTTTTTTAGTACTAGAACACTTTGTTTCCTTTCCTTTTTCCCCTTCAACACTACCTACAAGTATATTCCATCTGTATTCTTAGAAAACGCAATAAATAAATACAAGAAAAAATTAGTCCACCCTAGGTACCTCTTTGTTTTTAGAGCACTGCAGATTTTTACATACCTAGTCATTCTCTCCATTTTGTCTAGTTAGCTCAATCCAGCGGGAACTATAAAGGCACAGCTCAAATTATGAAAGGTTATGGAGCTTGGGTCTGTGGCAGATTGACATATTTAAAAGATTTACTCTTTATGAAACAGCCATAAGCCCTACACTGCTTCAAAAGAAAGAACTGACAGGGAAGGTAGAAATTAAATTTTCACTTGTGGATGCTTTGGTAGTTTTAGATAGAAGAAAAACCAAACACTTATTTAGACAATTAAAGGAATACAGTAATGACAATTATATGACTCGTTTAAAAGTGAGGCTTATTGATATTAGAGTAAAAATTATTCCTCTCTGCTATTGTTCTCTGGAAAAATATATTCTAGAATACAGAATTCTGGTGTTGTTTCCACCTACAGCACCTGCCTTTTCCCCTTTAATATGCACTAATAGATTTTCAACTTTTTCTGTGCTTATCTAAAGATACCTGCACATCCAAGCCTCCTCTGTATGACACATCAAATTAGTCATTATACTTCAATAGATTTTTACACAGGTGAATTGAAATGCAGAAACATATTGATCAACATAACAATATACAGCACAAAACTTGACCCAAAAATTTGGGTTGTGGTGTGAGTTACTTCTGTATTTTAATATGCTGAATATTCTTTCATCAAAAAGTACGTTAATGTATTTTGGAAACACAAAGGGAAAAAAGTTCTTGAAAATAGGCTGAGGCACACTCATATTACAATGAACAAATACAGGAAAGAGTATTTATGAAAAAAAGTTCAAATTAGTATGGAATATGAACTATTGAGTGTGAACTTCAGGTTAGTTCTTTCAGCCTTTTTCTTTACTTGTACATATGCTGAGTGTGTACCCTTCTACTAGCTGGAATCTCACTGAGCAACAGGTATCTTCTCTGTTGACCTGGGTCATGAAAACCACCAACAATTATCAGGGCTATATCAGAATTCTCTTATAATTTTTTTATTTCTTTCCAGGGTTCACCAGGGGAACGTGGAGCAGCAGGCACTGCTGGCCCAATTGGTCTACCAGGTCGTCCTGGACCTCAGGGTCCTCCAGGCCCTGCAGGGGAGAAGGGTGCTCCTGTGAGTAATCAGAGTCATATAAAACTATCACAGCACAGACTTTTCATTCCAGAATTCAATTTTTCTCACTCTAGTATTTGCCTATTAAATGTGTCCTCAGAATACCTAAGCTACTCCTTTTATATTTACAATTAAGTAAATATAAACAGTAAAACATTTATGTCATACCCTCTAACACCCAAGAAGGGTTAAACCTGTTATTATCACAGCAGGGAGTGAATATAATAAAAATAAAAAAGTTTGTGAAATCAGTCTTTCATTAAAACTTTGTACCCAGCCACTGTGCATTAGAGTACAACTGTATTTGTTATTGGCTTCCATTAGTACTTAGTATAATTTTCTGATACATTCTCTTCCCTCTATAGTTTCCTTTCTGTTGCTTTGGGTTGTTTTTTTTTTTAAATTTTCTATTGGCAATGTGACTCCTTGTACTGAAATCGTCATTAGTCTCCTGTGATAATGCAGATCGCTTCTTTTTCTTCAAAACCAGGGTGAAAAAGGTCCTCAAGGTCCAGCTGGACGTGATGGAGTACAGGGTCCTGTAGGACTTCCTGGTCCTGCTGGTCCTAGTGGTTCTCCTGGAGAAGATGGTGACAAGGTGAGTCATTATAATTGGTATAGTGCATCTGCGAGAAGGTCTGTCAGTACAGTTCTCCGGTTGTAGCTTTCCTCACAATAAATATGGTGACGAAGCAGCTCTTATCCCTGCACCCCCCAAAGTCCCTCCACCCACTGCAAAAAAAAAAAAAAAAACCCTTCTGTAATCAGATATCTGAGGGACAGATGTCATGGGACATTGGGATTTGTGTTCAAGAACTAGTTGACTAACATTTATCCTGGTGGAGAAACAAGGACGAAAGTATGGCAAAATAAATCAAGGCAGATGATGTCAAAATTGATTTTTGCCTATTTTAGAAACTTGGTTTGCTGAATAAGATAAAATTTTCTCAGTAGTGTCTAGTGATTTGAAACCACTGTTGATAGGTTGAGGGTGTCAAAATAATATGTTCACAGCAGAGATGTTCTGTTGACTTCCTACAGAATTTTGGACGCAGTACCTTTCAGAATCATCTTGTATGTTTGCTTGAGTCAGCACTGTTCTGTTAGTTAGCATAATTTCTTCTATTATTGTATAAAGAAAACAATTTTTTTCTGACATAGTTTCCTGTTGATTTGAATAATTTTAAATTTTTGAAATACTGTACACTACAGTAAGAAGCAGTTGTTCAGTCACATACAGTTAGGTGAGTCTGTAAATCAGGATGCTTTCATTATAAGTTCATATTGAAGGTCACATGAGGAACACAATTGCCTCTATTTAGAGCTCAGTTGCACTATACTTCAAAGCCAGGTCTTGTTCTTTGCAGTATAGCAATCAATATCTGGATTAATGATACGCTATTGATCGATGCAGAATTGCCCCCTGTAGGCCGTCACACTTGAAGCAGCAGCATAAAATACTGAATAATCACATCAAAGGGAACATTTAAAGACACTGTGATACTGACTTCAGCTAAGTGTGAAGGAGACCACTTTAAACAAGAAGTTTAACTTTTCAACTTTCAATTACAGGGTGAAATTGGTGAACCGGGTCAGAAAGGTAGTAAAGGTGACAAGGGAGAAAACGTAAGTAGCAAAATCCTTTGTCTATTACATTCTTCATAAATAAAAAGTATTCATGCATGAAGTATGCAGGTAGTGTTGCTACCTCAATGAACAGAAACAAAGACACACTTTAAAAATGTTTCTTCAAAATAATGTTGAGTTTTAATGAAACACTAGAGGTTTGTACTTGTAGAGCCATGCCTATGTTTTGTATTTCACATATTTCTTGAGCTTTTGGAATCATTAAAAAATAGATAGCTAAATTACATTCTTAAGCACCCTTCCTATATAATTTTAATTCATCCATTCTACATTTGAACTGAGAGAGATCAAGAATATACATACATTCTCTTACTGTGTTTAAGTTACTTCACTGACTGGATCCCAGGTTTAGCTTCTTAGCCATAACGAGGAAGAATATGAAGACTCAGCAGAAAAATCTACTAATATATTTTTAAAATTTTTAAAGAATATCTAATTTTTGGAGAGAACACTTAACTGATTGCAACATTTCAGAACAGTGAAAACCTCAAATGAAATGCCTTATATGAGTTTTCAAATATTATCACTAGACCTATTAGTGATCTTAGGACTAATCAGCATTCTACTGATTTAATTTGAAATGTTTTTGTCTTAAAAATTATTTCTAAAGTTCAAACATGTCCTCTTTTGATTGAGGCCAGAAATATAAAAATAATCTTTTTCCACTGTAAAATTTGAAGATAGAAAGACTAAAACTAGCTTTTTTTTTTCTGTTTGATTTTGGTTTCTTTCTCAAAAATTCAGAAAAGTTTTGGTTTTCCTTTTTGTTCAATTTCAAGATAAACTGGCATTTTATTTGAATAATTTTCCTTAAGAGAAAATGGAGAAGTAATTGTAGAAATATTTTTTTATTATTATATTTCATCAATATTCACAGTTAGCAAAGTTCAGAACTCACCATAGGAGTATTCATAACTAAGCATATTTACTATCTTGAAAACATCGTGTGCTTATTATGATTAACAACTTATAGAGCATCATAAAAGTAGATTGCTTCTAAAAATTGGACCAAATTTACGGCTTACACATAATCAGATGATGTTTTATAGGCAGATACATACAATTCAAGTAAATCACAGTTTTATGATAATTTCATATTAAAAATATGTGGAGACAAAATGTGCAAAAAAACGACAAGGGTTTTTTTTTTGGTTTTAAGGATAATCTTGTCCTTTTCAATTAGTTATGTGAGAAAGATTTCTGCAGTTTCCAGTGCAGAAAACATATACTTTTCACAATTTTACTAGATCAAATCATGAGTGCTGTAATAAACTATTTTTAATGCCTCGTTAACATAAGGAATGTAATGTTATACATATGGATGAGAGAGCACTTCTATTATAAACCCTAGTTTTCCAAGAAACATACATATAACCAAGTTGTAAACAAATCCTCTCAGACTAAAATTACTTTTGCATAATCTGAGCTGAATGCTTTAGTTAACTTAGTAAAATTAATTTATCAAATTAAAACTTGTTTAAAAGTCAGTTTTAAAACTTGTTCCCAGTTAACTGAAAAATCAATCTTAATCTATTTGCTGTTGTAGTTGTACACCAGCTGTGGGATACACAGAGATATATGCAGCTCCTCTTTGTCCACCTAAAGAGGTTCATTACAGTACAGGCCCTGTGTACACAGGAAAACCAGGCATTTAAAGGAAAGGGCAGAGTAAGCCTACTTCGGGCTTTGCATGTGATCACATGCATATCCTTCTGTTTTCCCCTTAGACATGCGTCTTCATTAGAGATGATTCTGCATCCGAGAAATTCAGAGAAAAACACATGCTACACTTTCCTGCTTCAGACCATTTTAGCATAGCTAGTTATGCTGAGCATTAGACTGTGACCACAGTTCGCATAGTGACTACTAATGTATTTGGGCATGTTCCCCCAGAACTGCTGTACAAATAAAGTGCCTTCAACATAATCATTTGAGAACGTATCCTGTACTCTCAGTCTCAAGGTTTAAGGCTTTTGGAGGTTTAAGGTTTGGGAATGTAATATGCTTTCCTTGAAATACAGGAATCAGTGTTCAGGCCTGCTCATTTGAAATGAATGTTACTCCATTTGAAGTCATGTGTATTGAATTCTGTTTGCCCTCAGTTACAGTCATTCATCCCTGACAATTTAAGAATGTATTTATTTCAAATCTGCTTTCCTTTCAACATGCTGACCGTTGTGTATTGGGGCAGGGAGGAAAGGCCTTGGTTGCTTTTGAAAGATTCTGAAGAGGAAGTAAGTACCTATTTCTGAAATCACAGGACATAAAGAATAGATACTCACAATACCTAGACATCCATAAGAGCCTTGGTGGGCATTTAAAGTCTAATCACAGCAAGGACCCCGAGCAAAGAAGAATTGGTCCATCTTTCTTGTTTAAGAAGAGCTGGAAACATCTTCAATTCCCAGTTGAAACTAACAAGGATTTGTGTTTGGGGGTTTAACTCTACAATGGGTAACACAAAATACTACGTTGCCATATCCTAGCTAGGGACAGCATAATTTTATTGCTGATGTACATCGTCCTGAGTTTCAAAACCTCCACCGTTATCACAGCTGCTTTTATTAACTGAAGATTCTCTCCTGATGATTCTAACCAGTCTCTCTCCATTTACCCTCCAGAGCAATGGGAAAAAGAGTCTGGCCATGTGCCCAAATAACTTCTCATTAATCAATCGCAAAGTACCTTCCAACAATAATTTATATTGAAATGAGTATTTAAATGAGATTAAAAATGTATAGATATCATTCTGGACCCTATAAAATGAAGGAGCAGGTAGCAGCATCCTGCAGAGTGTAGAAGTAATCTGTTCCAATATGATTTTTTTTTAAATTTCTCCATACTAATTCCATTTCTCATGGTAACCCTTCCAGTTAATAGGAGCATTCCTAGCAGTCCTTTAATTTAGATATGTCATCATAGAGGCTAAAAAGCTTTGCTTTACCTATTGCCATCAGGTATGCGATGAAAAGAAAACTATAAAAGAGAAGAAATACATAGCTTGACACTTCAAACACTCTAGAAAATAAGATACTCTAAAATATACATAAAACCCAAAGAAAGAAATAGACTACTAAGATTTAAGAAGTCCCTTTTCCTAATCTCCCTATAAAGGGCAGAATAATCTAATTTTAGCCCTAGCAAGGTCTTTAAATCCAAGCATTGTTCTGCACTAAATTAGAATTCCCAGCCTAGAAACTGCAGACAACTTCTTTGACATCTGAAATAGCAGATTAGAGTTCAGCCATTGTCAGGTGGAAGGTGTTACAGTTTCTTAGCTTCACTCTTTATCAGTCTAATCTCTCTAGCTGGTGCAAAAAATAGATTCAACCTAGCACATAATTTTAACTGCGTGATAAATTAATGTCTTGCATTCCCATACTCTCAGTGTTAGGTATCTTCGTTACATCACATCTGCATAACTGACTTCTAAATTAGGCGTTATATAACTGTGAAAATTGTTATTCTGTAAGGAGACTGAGAAAATTAAGCTTTCAGAGAAATATTTTTTGCTATTCTGTTGAAAAGAGACTTAATATCAAAGAGACTGTGACTCCCAGTGCTCAACAAGAATTTAGATTTTTTTCATGTCTCCTGGAGGTCAAAATAAGCTTTGTGCTATTGCAAAAACGATTTGCAATTTCATAAACACTAATCCAAATAATAAGCATTTCATTTAAAGATACATTGTTAGATGATGCTTTAAAGGTTGACTTTTTCAGCATAAATCTCATTGAAAGGTCTGATATTTTTAATTGTGAAAAAAATATTTTTCATTTTGATTCATGTTTGCATGGAAACCTATGTTAAATATTCTGAAACATTACAACTATGCTTTGAATCAATGCCAGTATTAAGTCTATTATAGATGTGCAAATCTCAGTTTTTGAGAGATAAACAAATAATGATTGTTTGTACTGACTGGAAAGGTCCTGAGGGAACTGGCAGATGAAGTTGCTAAGCCACTATCCATCATATTTGAGAAGTTGTGGCAGTCCAGCAAAGTTCCCACCAAATGGAAAATGGGAAACATATCCCCCATCTTTAAAAAGGAAAAAAAGAAGACCCAGGGAAATACAGGCCAGTCAGTCTTACCTCTGTGCCCACAAGATCATGAAGCAGATCCTCCTGGAAACTATGCCAAGGCACATGGAAAACAAGGAGTTGATTGGTAACAGTCAACATGGCTTCACTAGGGGCAAATTACACCTGAAAAATTTAGTTGCCTTCTACGACAGGGTTACAGCGTTGATGGATAAGTGAAGAGCAACTGTCATCATCTACCTGGACTTGTGCAAAGAATTTGACACTGTCCCACATGACATCCTCGTCTCTAAGTTGGAGAGACATGGATTTGACAGATGGACCACTCGGTGGATAAGGAATTGGCTGGATGGTTGCACTCAAGGTATTGCGGTCAACAGCTCGATATCCAAGTGGAAACCAGTGATGAGTGGTGTTCCTCAGGGGTCAGTATTGGATCTGGTGCTGTTTAACATCTTTGTCAGTGACATGGACAGTGTGATTGTGTGCACCCTCAGCAAGTTTGCAGATGACACCAAGCTGTGTGGTGTGGTGTGGTCAACGCACTGGAGGGTAGGGATGCCATCAAGAGGTACCTTGACAGGCTGGAGAGGTGGGCCTGTGAGAACCTAATGAAGTTCAGCAAGGCCAAGTGCAAGGTCCTGCATGTGAGTCGGGGCAATCCCAAGCACAAGTACAGCCTGAGTGGAGAACGGATTGAGAACAGCCCTGAGGAGAAGGACTTGGGATCGTTGGTTGATGAAAAGCTCAACATGAACCGGCAATGCGCGCTTGCAGTCCAGAAAGCCAGCTGTATCCTGGGCTGCACCAAAAGAAGCATGGCCCAGCAGGTCCAGGGAGATGCTTCTGCCCCTCTACTCTGCTCTCGTGAGACCCAACCTGGAATACTGCATTCAGCTCTGAGTCCCCCAACACAAGAAGGACATGGAACTGATGGAGTGGGTTCAGAGGAGGGCCACAAAGATGATCCGAGGGGGGCTGTTGGGGTTGTTCAGCCTGGAAAAGAGAAGGCTCCAGGGAGACTTTCTACCAGCCTTCCGGTACCTAAAGGAGACCTACAAGAAAGCTAGACAGGGACTTTTTACAAGAGCATGAAGTGGCAGGTCAAGGGGTAATGGCTTTAAATTGAAAGAGGGTAGATTTAGGGCAGATCTAAGGAAGAAATTCTTCACTGTGAGGGTGGTGAGGCACTGAAACAGGTTGCCTGGATAAGCCTGAAGTGTTCAAGGCCAGGTAGGATGAGGCTTTGAGCAACCTGATCTAGTGGAAGGTGTCCCTGCCCATGGCAGGGGGGTTGGAACTAGATGATCTTTAAGGTCCTTTCCAACCCAAACCATTCTATGATTCTATGACTTGTGAATAATGCTGCATTCTCTATGGAGAAATGTAGAAATGCTTAATAGACCTCGATTGTGCAAATAGCATTGTCTCTATATTTGTTTTTAATCTCATTCCAGATGCCAAAATCAATAACTTTTCCTTTTGGATGTTTGTTGCAGGGTCCACCTGGTCCACCAGGTCTTCAGGGTCCTGTTGGTGCCCCTGGTATAGCTGTAAGTAGTTTATTCAGAGCAAACCCCAATCTTGCCATAACTCATCTGATACTCACAAGTTCTTTGAACTGCATGCTCATTACTCAGCGTATGTTTCAAATCACTATTAACAGTTCTATCATTGTCCCCTCACAGCAGCTATTTATTGTAGACAAGCCTGCATGTGTGTTATTTCATTTCAGATTTACAGCAGGGCAATTATTTGAAAGAATTATTAAGAATGAAATAGAGTGAATAGTGAATGGGGCCCATCCTTTCAGTGAACTTGTTTGATGGTTTGTGTGACAGTCAGTAGTAAAATCGGCTGGGTACCAGATGCATTTAAGAGAGAGTATCTCTTTTTAAAATTCACCTGACACTAGGTGGATTGATTTTTATTTTTGATCTTGAATTCTTCTACCATGAAGACTGGCAGAACTATATGCTACTCATATTTATTAATATGTAGGTATTCAACATCTAGAATGTTTATGCAGATGTGAAACAGAAGAGGTATTCAGGGAAATTTTTGTGAGACATGCAGCGTCATTTCACTTACATTAAACCAGGGCGTATGCTGGTATTCTATTTGTATAACATTTCCTTCCATCAAGGTGGTAAATGCATTTATGAAGACATTGTGATTCTGAGCCCTCTTCTAGTTGTTTTCCAGTGATTTCAGTGGAGCTTTATCTATTATTATCAAACCTGTAATAGGTTTACTTTTTACTGTTTCCAAATAGGGAGGTGACGGGGAGCCAGGCCCAAGAGGTCAGCAAGGGATGTTTGGGCAAAAAGGTGATGAAGGTCCTCGAGGCTTCCCTGGCCCTCCAGGCCCTATTGGCTTACAGGTAAATTTCTTTATTATTTTACCCTCCACCCGTAAGAACCCTGATTTCTGTGTCATAAACCGAATGAGTGTTGTCTTCTATTAAATAAACGATAGCATCATTAATAACTGAAAGATCCCATATTCACAGAGTTCATGCATAAATAGCAGATCTAGTGCTGAAGGAGATTGGTAAAATGCTCTGGAACTGAACTCCTGGCTACCATAGGCTTCAGAATTTCATACAGTAACTCATTCATTTCTAGAGTCCAAAAATTTCTGTTTTAACGAGAGCATTTCTTTTTACTGGAGATACACATTTTAAAGAAAAGATTCAACATGGAGGAGTATTTAACATGTCGATCATTTACTGTATTTTCATAATAGGTTTTGGCAACATGGTGTGTTCCTCAGTGGTACCATCATCACAGACACTACTTGTATTCTGAAAGATTAGCAGAACTCCATGATGCTTATACACTGCTGCCATCACTGGCAGGTTCCTATAGTTTCATGTTTCTTCCTCTTAAAATTGTTATTTTATAAGTCAAAAAAAACACAAAGCAAGCCTACAGTAAAATGTAGGCTTTTCGCTGCTGCATCCCGAGAATTACAGCTGAAAAATCCTGCTTTTTCAAAAATTTAATTTACTTAAGTATAGCAAAATAAAGAAGACAACATTTAGGACTTTTAATTTATTTTAATGTAATTAAAACACTGCACAGAGCACTTCCATTTCTAATTCATGCATTAAGCATGAATCATATATATGATATATACTCTCTTTTAAAAACAGAAAATTATAGCAATAGTATTTGAATATATTAAGCAGTATGTCTCCTTTCTATGCACCATGCGTGACCTGACTCATTTCTTTCACTAAGCCAAATCTTAACCTATACCTATCGGTTTTTAAATTCTATTACACAGTAGTTCACAAAATTTACAATGAAGTTCATAAAATATTCCAAACCTCTGTGGAAGATAAACAGTTCATTAGTGCACCAACATATATGTCTTATGTAGATTCATATTGCATTTGAAATTGAAAACATCTTTATTTTCAGAAATAATAACTCAGAAAAAAGTATTCCTAACTTTTATTATGAATTGTTACGTTTTTTACTGTTTTAAAGAGAGTGAAGTAAAATTATCCCTGTTATTTTTCTCAGACCTAGGATACAGTTTCAATTGAGATTTTTAAATAAAGTCCACCTTCACATTTTAAATTGAATGAGCACTGAGCTACCTAAATATAAAAATCAATTAGGTTGAGACTTACGGAAATGAAATATTTCAAATGAGGAATTTTATTTCTCTGATTAAGATTTTAATTTGAATATGTTGTTCTATGGACCAAAATTCCACATATGCTAATGGTATTGAAGTACCATTGAGAAATCGGGAGTTTCTTTTACTCGGTAATGCAATTCTCATGGTAATTATGAACTGCTGGGGAGTAACAACTTTCTCTGTCTTATATATAATATTCCATGGGAACTATATAACACTTACTTCAGTTAAATTCTACTTATATTACTTACATTGGACATTAAGTAAAAAGTATTTTTGTTCATAAAAGTGAACATTAGTAATTTTGAGTATTTATTACCTTAATTGTGAGCTCCCTTGCTATTTAATTTTGATATTATTTTTAAAAATAATGATGTTTCTAACAAAAGAAGTTGAATTAAAGAAAATCAGAAAAACTCTATGGGCTTATCTGGATTACCTTGTATTCAATTTATGGCAATTTTACTTTAATTTTGAAATATTAAATGACAAACATCTCAATTACTTCTTGCAGAAAGGAACAGAAAGGACTCCCAAAATACCATGTCCAATAATGCATGAAATACTGATTCAGTGAAATCAGTTGGAGTTTTTCACTGTTGAAATAGGAGTTCACCAAATAGCTTTGGAAAGTCTTTTTGAAGACAGAAATATCAAGTAAATATTTAATTGCCTTCAAAGTTTCACAAATACCTCCTCTGCAAGCAGTTGAATGAGCTGTTTAGATTTATCATGACCATGAATCATAATGGATAAGGCATTCAATTTTTTAAGCTAAATGTCTTTTTATGTTGACGGGATAGAACTTAGTAGACTGTTGGCAACTGGAAGATCTAGTTTATTTGAGATGGGATTCATCTCTCTAAAGACTATAGTTTGAACATACTTTAAAAGTAGCAGAACCCAGGAGGTGACACTTAGAACCAGATCTTAATGTAATGTAAATCAGTATAATGCTATTAACTCCAGATCCAGGGGATCTGCTTTTATAGAAGCCATGCTTTGATCCTACATTTAGGAATACCCAGCTTAGTGGTGACAGAGCTTCTAACAGGGGTAACATTATACCAGGTATCAGTATTAACATCAGCTGCAGTATCCTTCTCATGGTGTTTGTTACTAATCAAACTTGGACGCTGCTTCTAAGGAAATGTTTGCATAATCCAATGCAGTGCCTCTCAGCAAGATTTATTACCTCCACTGGACACCTTATTAAAGCAGTTAGGCAGCTTCCACTACTTAGGTAGCCTAGACATCTTTGCATGCCACTTCACTGTGCTGCATTGATCATGTTTTCTTCACATATATATGTATCATAGCACAAATCAAACCCCCACCTGGGGTCTGGATAATGATGGCAGTGTTTTTAAAGTCAGCCACCCTAGCATTTGTGTGTCCTTTTTTTTTCAAAAATTTTCTTCCTCACCTACTTTAAATACCCTATGATTATAATTACATTACCAAAATTATACATTTGCTGTAATATAAAACACTTTTTTTTTTGAATGTAAACAGGTTTTGTTTTCTTGTCGTCCCCCACACTCTGTTTCCAAGTTTCACGTGTAGATCTGTTTTATATTGTTTCATATTGATTTAGAACTCATCATTCCAGGTACCCTACTAATAGTTTTCTTTTCTCTTCCATGTATTTTAGGGTCTGCCTGGCCCACCAGGTGAAAAGGGTGAAAATGGTGATGTGGGCCCAATGGTAAGACTTCTTCCCCATTGGTCACTCTGGGGGCCATAATTATCATCTGTGTACTGTTGTCTTTTCTCTGTAGCTCAAAATTTGATAAGCTACTCTTGAATTTGTTGCCTGGTTATGAAACATCTCATGTAACATAAACTCTCCCTGGGATTTACTTTGCTTTCCCTCATCTATCTCATCTTTAATATAAAGATTTATGTAACTTAAGAAAATACTCTGAAGAGTAGGTAGCAAAGCAAATGCTATACATGTCTGAGACAGGACAGTGGCAAGCAAGTTCAGGAAAGAAAGAGAAAAAGGAGAGACCACTACACCAGAGAGCTTGGAGCTGCTTTTCTGAAATTCTGGGCATTGTGCCTTAGCTTCAGGTAATGGCAGGCCAGAAGATGGCAAACATGACTTGGCCACGTTTACTCTGTTTCTCTGAGTGATCTTGAGACTGTTTATACTGCTGACAGAATGCCCTCTGGCCTGGTCCTGACTGAAATGCAAGCTATTTGCAGTATACATTTGCCTCTAACACCCTATGCCAAGCCTGGATGCTTTATTATTGCCCATCTGTAGGCACCATGGTGCAATACTGTCCAATGGCTGTTACTACACAGGGTCTTTGCACAGTGGAAGAGGTATGCAGGTAACCTGCAGGGAAAATTCAGTGCAGGAAACTAATCCTCAGGAGTCCTAAGCATCAGATCATTTCCAGCTCAGGTACCGTATAAAATAGCCCAGATCCCTCACCACCTTGTGAACCCATGCAATGGGCAGCAATCTGGCCCTGCTGTTTCTATAGCACTGCGAAGGTGAAAAGTCCTCTACAGATTGAGTATATTATTTCTCATGGCCAAAAAAGCCCCACTGGACTTATTCTTTATGATTATAACTGTATCGAATTGTTTCTTTGATACAGGGTCCACCTGGCCCTCCAGGTCCAAGAGGTCCCCAGGGTCCTAATGGAGCTGATGTAAGAATTAACTTTTTTTTTTTTCTCTCAGTAAGTCAGTAATAAGCACTATATTTGGGATAACTAACATCTTTTATCATTGTAGGGTCCTCAAGGTCCCCCAGGTTCAATTGGCTCTGTTGGAGGTGTTGGTGAAAAGGTGAGTGTTGACAATCTCCTCTTAGAAAGAGAAAACATTGAAACAGGAATATGAATATATATTTTGATTTTCCTTCGGAGCTATATAGATATATTACAGTTCCCAAATATGCTTCAATGACCTAGTAATTGTTAATAGTGATCTAGCTATACTCCTAATGGCTGACTTACCCTGGTTGATCTTTTTATTTCATGTTTTACATCACAAATATATTTAACAATCAGAGGAAAGAGCTTTGGAGCGGAAGACAGTTTTCAGGTGAAGGATTAAAGTAAGGTTATGGTGATTTCCTTAACTACATGGTTTGATGCCTACAGTAACATTATTGGCTTCGAGTATTTTTCATTTTATGCTGGTGTAGCTTAGAATATTGTATAGCCCCGTATCTGGAAGCTATTATCTAATGCATCAGTGGTAAAAATATCTGTGAGGTGAAGCAGACCTGAAGCATCAATACGAATCTGTTTCTCATACAGATAGATACAGTTCCAATAAAGTCAGAAGTTTGAGAATGAATTGCGCTAGTTGAAAACCTGACTTAAGAGTGATGCTATATGACATTCATTCAGCAAAATTATTTTCATTGCCATTTTCAGTTCTCTATTCAGAAAACTTCCTAATAATATATGGGGTGGTTTGAGTGGGTTTTTTTTAATTTCCTATCTTACCCAAAGAATATGTCAGATAGTATCTTGTTTTTCTTAAAGGAAAAATATTGTATGCAATGGCCTTTTTTGTATGATTTATTTGAATAATCAGTGTAATCTATTATAAAATGCAGAGCAAACACAAAATTCAAGAGAGATTCTCTTGAAATTCCTATTTTTGTTTATTTTAACAAGTTAGGTGACCTCAGCCATATCATGCCCGTAAGCCTAAAAGCATTTTGTTGTAATGTTACAGATGTAATATGAATTTTTTCTTTAACTTTGGGTTTGGAAAGAAGATACTGAAAGGAGTATATGGTGAAGGAAACAAAATAGACATGTATTCCAGGCCACTGTATAAATAACTTATTGAGAAACTATGTAGATTGCTCTTAAGTATTTAAATATTTGCCACAGAGCATCACATGTATTCAGTGAAACACTGATGTCAATGAATCCTAGAGAAGACATCGTCAGGAATGTCAGAAAGCTCACAGTATTGATAACTTTTCAGAATATGAAGCAAGTTTTCTTTTTTTCTTGCGGTCCCATCAGATAATAATTCCCTCATCTTTCTCATACACCATTACTAAACTTCAGCACTTCAGAAGTCTTAATTTCTGCTCCCTTTCCTTTATGCACATGACAGAGTGTACCAGTATTGTACCTTTAGGTACAAATCCATCAGATCTATGAATTTACAAATAATGACTCAAGTACTAGGTCAATCAAAATCACTTACATTTGTCATGATCCTCTTCTTGATCACTGTCCAAAAGCATGTCACTCTGCTTCATGGAGCTTTTAGATATTCTTTCTTTTCACAAGATAAGGAAGTTGCCATTATTTTCCCAGGATTGTTTGTATGACTAAAAATAATGAAAAATAAAAAGAAATAAATCTGCAGTTCATCCTGCAGTACCTCACAAGCTTGTTGTTCCTCTGTAATACCAAAAGATCTTTCTTATGATGCTCTTCAATATTTTTGACGTCTACTATAAAATTTTGGTTATGTGTCTGTTTTTTTCACTAAAAGCTCTTTTATTTAAAAAACCCTTCAGTTATATTAGGACACTATGTCAAAAGGAATCACCAACTTCTTATCAGTATGACCAAAATTTTGTTTTAATAGCATCTTCAGATGTTTCATGAATTATTCGACATGCCCATCAAATAAATCATTTCCTAGCGCTATGGAATGTGATTAAGAGAGTACTAGAATAATGAAGTATAATATATGGCTTGATGGAAAAATATCCTACTTTGTCTCCCTTTGTCTTTTGAGATCAAAGGGTACTAAGCCCAAGCAGATGAAAATATTAACTTTATCGTGTAGTTTTTTCATGGTAGCACTGTCATGTCTTAGGCTGACAGTACTTCATTGCATTCCCTGTTTCTTACGATGTGGCTCTGAGCATCAACCCACCTCTTGGTAGCAGTGGCATTCTTGTATCTTCAATTTTCTTTACTCATAATTGCTTCAGACATACAAAACATGATGCTTTCCTGCTTGACTGCATTATTAACAAGGCATTTCCCTCTAATCTCCCAGTTTTGTGACGTTGTTCCTCCAGCTTAGCTTAAAGAGCTTGGCCTTGTGACGAGCTGCAGGATTTCTCTCTTCTCTGTGGGAAGAGTACCAAAACCATGTCTGAGTATAAAAGCTAGTAGAGATGGCAAAAAAGGTTACTGGGAAAAGAGAGTCTGTACATCAGTGGAATACAGAAAAAAAATGGGCACTGTGACCACTAGAGTACTGAGAAATATCTTTATTATAAGAACGCTACATCCAGGGTGGCACCCATTATATTCGCTGCTTTAAAAAAAATACACCTTATACAATATTGTGGCCAATCGAAATCAATAGGAATTTTGCCAGTGGTTTCAATCACCTCTTTAATTGTTACTGTTTCATGATCAAATTATATTCCAGTCATTTTGTAGAAATATTAACTTATATTGAATTCCTTAATCCTTTGTTTCTCCTCATGACTTTTCTGTGATTTAGAATCACTATTTGTGATAATCAGCCCACCAAATTTAATTTCAGAACGTGAAATTCAGACTGTTCGTCACTGGTTGTCTTTTTTATCTGCTCCTGCTTATTTCCCATATTCTCTGCATTCACACAGAGACTCTTCCAAGTATATTATTTTGAAATTGTTATTTCTTCTAATTACTTTCCTCCTCCTTCTCAAGTATTAGTACATGCCAGGTTAATTCCTAGTTAGGACATCTTCCATCTTCATTTCAGTTCCATTTAATCGGTTCTGCAAGCTTAGAAATTGTGAAGAGTTGTTTTGTCACGAGGAGTTCCCACAATGGGAGGACAGTTCAGGCTTTTAAACAAAACATGCATTTTGTCTTTTTCTTTTCTTCCCACATTTTTCCTCAATGTTTTTCTTATTACATCAGCATGCTTTGGCCTCTGCATCCCTTTCCTGAAAGACATATCATACTACAGATGATGCAATGCAAAGCTGATTGCAGAGTGTGGAAAATATTTTGGTGTTGTCACTGTTGGTCAGTGAAATAGAATTGCTCCCTTTCATATTTGAATGGTTAAACTGGGAGATATTTTGTCATTGATACTGGGGTTTCAAAGCCCCCTTGTCTTCTGGCAAATTATAAACAACTTTTGTCACAGTGCCATGTATTTTTAACTAGCTTGTTTCATCTGCTGTACACACAAAGGTTTAAATGTTCAAAGACATCTGCAGTACAAATGTGCATGTAGCCTTGCATTATTAATGCCATAGCCTCCACGGAGCAGTCTAGAAGTCTTGAGACTTGCACTCAAGTAGATGCACTTAAATCCATCTTCAACACAGAGATTATTCTCTTTGTTGTGCTTATAATTAAGGAAAAGCAGAAAACCAAAATGTACCAACACATGCTTATCTCTAATTTGATATCAAAAGCCTAACATGCAGATACTCTACACACCTAGTAAGTTGCTCATGACTTCTCAAAACTGGGCCTTAGATGTTTTACAACATCTAAGAATTTATAACAGAGAGAGGAAACAGAACAAGTAACATTAACCTCACACTCCTCTTCCACAAATCCTGATAAAATAAATTTGCCTTTCTAATTTTTGCCAATCTGTGATAACTGCACTGAGTACTGTGCCATTCTTCCACCCTTTCTCCCTTCCACAGCATGTGTTAAACCAGCAGAGTCAATGAGTAATGCAAGATGAACGTCTGCAGAACCTAAGCACTCTTTCTGTAGCCTCTCAGAGTTTAAATTTGTTTTACTATATGAAAAAGTCTGATGTTAGAAAACCACTACACTCATCTGGTTTTATACTCCTTCCTACTATATAATTCTAAATTAATTTTTTTAATAGTACACTAATAAGGAGTCCAACACAGTAAACAAGTGAAATCAATAGTTTACATGCTTAATCAGTCATTGATTTATACGGCAGATGGAAGTGAGAGGACAAAATCAATTGAGTATTCTCGTCCTAAGTTTAAAAACATGTCTGATAAGTTTGCACAGACATCTTTATGTGTGCATATAATTCTTCCACGCACCTGTGTGCAGACAATTGCTAAGGTTCTTAATCGAGATGTGTCTATGGCAGTTTATACTACCTGAATATCTGTCATAACAAATTACTTTTAATAACTTTACATGACTCACTGACTGTGATCTCATATCCTTCTCCATTTCTCCAACATGCTTGTAAATAAGCCCTTCCAGAAAATACAGCACAGCTTTAGAATTTCTCTCTTGATTAAATTTACCTTCCCGCAGAGCCATAATATACATAACACAGTCACGTATGCGTAGCTGTATGAAAAGGGATTGTCTTCTAGGTAACATTTTTTCTCTTTTTTTCTATTTTATAAGAATGGCAAAAAAGGAGCAAAAGTGTAACTGAACCCTTTCACAACCCAGTCAATTGCAAAGTTGCCTCTCATTCTCATAAAATAAATCGCCATGTCCCAGAATTTAACCAAAAGCTGGCAGCCTTCCATCCACTCTCTCTCTGTCTCTGTGCTTTGTATGGACAGTTCTCTAGAACTGGTCATAATAAGGAAAACAAAGGACTTGTAAACTACTATCCTTAGCCTGATACAAATCATTCTGCTTGCTTAATCCAAGGAGGATTTCAGAATTAAACATGTCCGTGAAATGACATTAATCTTTGTGGTTTAGAATTTCTATTTTTGCTTGTTGAAATTCTGTCAGAGGAAGGCTTTGCCTAAGAAAGACCACACTAACTTTTAAAAGATCTGACTTGATAACAGAAGAGGCAAATATTCCAGAGGTGAAATAAATACATTATTAGATCATAAAATCTATTTTCCAAAAGAACATGAGGTGTTTCCCATGGAGAAGGTGCATCGGATTCTGAATTAATACCATCCTTACCAAAAATGCAAAAAAGGACAAGGGCAAACAATAACCTACAGATTGCACAGTTTTTAGTAGCTATAAATATGTGCTCTGTAAATACATATCAGCTACAGTCTTCTATATCAAAACATTGTTTAACTCCGTTAGCAACTGTCTAAAACAAGTAGTACCTTTCATAGTACCTAATACTTGGAAGATTAAAATCAGTGTCAGAAAAAACAAAGACTGCATACAGAGAAGAGTCACACTTGTTTTAGTAGAGCAATGATTTAAAAGTATCAATGTAAGACAAAACTTTAACTGGTCTCATCTTTCACAGATGCTCTTTAAGAGAACATCTTGGCATTTTCTAGCCCTTCCAATTTTTCTGTCTTCCACACTGTTGCTTATTGGGGAGTTACTATGCACAGAGCTCATATAGGCTGCCTACATCTGCCAATTTCAACATGCATGGACCCCTGAGATCCCAGGAGCACAGTGTTCCCCTGCTGTCCCCAAGTATAGGTCACTAGGTCAAAGAAAGCCCATCTTTTCTCTTCTTGCATGATATCATAAAATAAAGATGTGTTTATCAATGGGAAGGGTAAAGAGTGGATTACAAATCAAATGTGAATCATCATAAATCAGGTTTGGCAGAAAGGCAGAAAAAGAACTTACTCTCTGAGAAGCTTAGAAGGGGATTATACTGGCACAGGTGCTTGTCAGGCAAGACTTGGCACAATTAGCACTCTTACATCACTCAGTTAGTTAGTCCTGCAATGGGGACAGCTGTTGAAGGAGTCTTATTGTGGACTCTATTAAATATAACATATCTACTAACTTCAATAACATGAATGTGTTTGCTAATTCCAGACTTCATTCTCTGTTGCTACATAAATCTAATTTGATTGATGGTAGGCATGGGGAAAAAAGAAACAAACCACCCAGTACTAATGATGCTGCAGATTCAGTAAACTTTGTGCAGAGGATAAGGAAATGAAGATGATGAATTTTCCTTGAAAACTTACTTAATGCTTATTGACCTGAAGTATCCACTAGACTTGACTTTTTTTTTTAAATAATGAATGCTATATCACAGAAGCAAATGCATATTAAGTACTGAGAGGGATCATTAATTTTTAAGATTACTGCAAATTTAAGTATGTCTAATAAAACATACCACAGTTTCTAAAGGCAAATTCACCCTTTAAAAGTGCCCTTTCTAAAGGACATTTTAATATTGCTTCTAAATTGTGGTAATCTGTTAAATATCCTATTCTGGAAATCAGTTGGGTACTCAAATCTTCTTCCCTTCATCTATTGTAATATTTACTTCAGGCCAAATTCTGGTCCCAGTGAGGTCATCGTGCTGCTATTAGCTTCTACGAAAAAAAGTTCAGTATCTACACCATAAGATTTGGTTAAAATTAAAATTTTATAATTTATACTTGTATACTGTCTGTGTGGAAATGACAGACATGCATGTTGTATTAATTAAATTGTCACAGAATGATGAGGGGTGTACAGGTCATAGAGGATATGAAGGATACACAAATTTATTCCAAATCTGTGTTTTGGGAATTGGGTGAAATACATTTTCAACACTGAAGTACTCTTGTTTATAGGCATTAATTACTGACAAGGTTCATTGGGTTTGGAAAAAGAATATATATGGAGGCAAAAAATCCCCCTAGCAGCAGTTACATTGAGAAATCCTGTGGAATAAAAATACATAGTTCTTGTCTCAGCACTCCATAACAATCACAAAGCAGATTCTGTTATCCTTTCACAGATTTGTGTGTCTGTGATGCTTATAGCTAAATATTCTACTAACAGAGTAGTTTCCTATAAAGGTTTATTTATCAGACCACTGAGCTGGAAAATAATCAGTCATAATAAACTTTAAAATGAACAACTGCAAAGACAGTCTTTGAACTAATACTGTATACAAGCTCAAAAAGAGACTGAATTAACTTAAGCATTCACTTAATAGTGTATAATCTTTGACTGGCACAGATTTTCGTCATATGGTGGCATCCTTAAAGCCATCTGCTTTACTAAACAATTTCCATCACCAGGAAATATGTAGTGTACATCTTTGTGGCCTGTGCTGAAAATTTTACTAACTGTTAAGCTATTATTTTATCCTTATGTTTTTCTTTATGTAATTTTTTATTCTAACAGTAGCTATAGCAATAACATCCTTGCTCCATTGACATTCATTTCCAATTAGCATTATCTTATTTGCAGAAACTTCCTTCCAGGCAAAATGTATTTTCTAGAGAAAAAATAATATACAAGAAAGATGACAAACAGGAAATTTGCAATATATGTAATAATAAAGGGGAAGATCTTCCAAAGCCCAAAGGGAAAGTTACTCTCCCCAGCTCACTAAAAGCTTAGTTTGATATATTCTCTCTAAAATTTCAGATTCCAGTTCTGCAAAACCATATGTAACTCAACCGCCTTTAGGCAGACCCAATAAAAGACAGTTCCTGTAAGCTGTTCGCATGAATAAGCATGAGAACAACATGTAATAACAGAAGTAAATTCACAGAAATATTCTTCCTAATGACTCATCAATTTATCCTCACACATTTACAGGGTGAACCTGGAGAAGCTGGTAATCCTGGACCTCCTGGAGAATCTGGAACATCTGTGAGTATTTTGGTTTTGTCTTATTACTAACCGTTATTATGTAAACTAAGGTATTTGGTAGTGCTTACTTTAGAAAACATTTAATCAGATTGAGTACTTGTGTACATTTTCTTTAAATTTTTAATTAAGAACTCATGCCTTTAAAATGCAATTTGTTTCCTTATAATTATAGCCACATCTTGTACTAACAGCTAGAGGACAAAGCTGAAGACTTTCTAAAGTACCTATTTTTAGTTCAAAAAGTATTAACTTTGACATGCATGTTTTTTCTCTGAAGATAATTCCTTGATGCAAACTGGGTGCAGATGTTGGCACTCGACATGAGATTCACAGTTTTTCCAATCTGATACTGAGGTCTTAAATTCCCATTCGCAGGCCAACATTTATTGATGAGTAACATTGCCCAGGTCCGAGAAACAGTTTTGCCATTCTAATCTTTTTTTAGCCATTCAATTTCCAGATGACATTTTTGTGTTCATGTGTTTTCTACAGGGTCCAAAAGGTGAAAGGGGAGAAAAAGGTGAGGCTGGTCCGCCTGGAGCAGCTGGACCACCAGGTGCTAAAGGACCTCCAGGTGATGATGGGCCTAAGGGTAACCCAGTAAGTGACTTTAATAATTTTAACACAAAGCACGATGAAGCACTGATGAAGTTGTCCTACATATAGAACTGTATATAATCTTCTACATTTGAACTGAATTCATTATATGCTTCACAAAATATTTGCACTTGCTACCTGCTTGTCAATGGATGACCAATTCCTTGATATTCTCCTGGTTTATCTAGGGCCCAGTTGGTTTTCCTGGAGATCCTGGTCCCCCTGGGGAACCTGGTCCAGCTGTAAGTATGCTTAAAATAATTGTTTTAGGTCCTAGTCTGGGTTTGCACTAAATTCTAGTTAACTCTGCCTCTTCCTTGTCTGAGCATGAGGTCTTGCCTGTAAGATCTGTTTTTCTGTTCATCTATTTCTTAAGGCTTAAAAAAGGTATAGGAATCTTTATATTAAAGTTTTGAAGCTAGTATCCCAAGGAAAATGTTCTGTAGAAAAATAGTGCTCTTACATTCATAAATGAAACGAAATTACTTAATTTAGCTGAATTTTGTATTTTGTTTATTTTTTTATGAATTCTGTAGGGTCAAGATGGTGTTGGTGGAGAGAAGGGTGAAGATGGTGATCCTGGTCAACCTGTGAGTTGTTTCTGTTCTTTTATTTCAGCTGCATGTTCTTTCCTATGCTAAGAAAGTATATTTTGTTGAATCAGTGGTTTCCATATATTCATAACTCTATATTTTCTAAATGGATGCTTTTTCTATTTCACTGTAAAACATATATTTCTTTCCTTGCAGTGATAGAACTGCCCATATTATAGTCAAAATCAGAAGCAAGAGCTCAATTTCTTTTAGAAGTAGAAACAAATTATGTGTTAAAGATCTGTGCTGAAGTTGCTGAGAAGCACTAAAAATAGAGCAACTCTGAGCATAAGAAAGGAATGCTGCAGCCAAATAATTTTCGTTAGCTTCCCTGATGAAATGAAGCAATACCTTGATGTTTCTACTTCATGAAAGTTAAAAAGTATCTGAGCAATACCCATATTAAGCATCAAAGTTCTTATATTTCTGTAATTCCCATATTAAAACATAATTATTTTTTTTTTTTTTTGCAAAAAGATAGTGTTTTCATTTTGGAAAGTTTCCTTCTAGTTCTGGAAGTTCTAATTATCAGAGAATTATGCTATACAATACAGTTTGAAAATAAAAAAATGCTAGTACATTGAATGCATCGTGTCATAGAACTGTTTAAATTGGAAAATACCTTTAAGATCAAGTCCAACCATTAACCTAGCACTGCCAAGTCCATCACTAAACCATGTCTCTATGCACCACATCTACAGTTCTCTTCAGTATCTCCAGGGATGGTGACTCAACCACTTCCCTCAGCAGCCTGTTCCAATGCTTGACAACCCTTTCGGTGAAGAAATTTTTCTTAATATCCAGTCTAAACCTCCCCTCTTGCAACTTGAGGCCATCTCCTCATGTCCTATCACTTGTTACTTGAGAGAAGAGATGACACCCACCTTGCTACAACCTCCTTTCAGGTAGTTGTAGAAAGTGATATGGTCTCCCCTCAGCCTCCTCTTCTCCAGGCTAAATAACCTCAGTTCCCTCAGCTGCTCCTCATAAGACTTGTGGTCTAGACCCTTCATCAGCTTCATTGCCCTTTGGACACACTCCAGCACCTCAATGTCTCTCTTGCAGTGAGGGACCCAAAACAGAACACAGTAGTTGAGGTTCAGCCTCACCAGTGCTGAGTACAGGCAGACAGTCCCTTCCCTAGTGCTGCTGGCCACACTACTTCTGACACAAGCCAGGATGCTATTGGGCGTGTTGGCCACCTGGGTGCACTGCTGGCTCATATTCAGCCAGCTGTCAACTAACTCCCCCAGGTCCTTTTCCATCAGGCAGCTTTCCAGCCACTCTTCCCCAAGCCTGTAGCATTGCATGGGGGTTGTTGTGACCCCAGTGCAGGACCCAGCAATTGGCCTTGTTGAACCTCACACAATTGGCCTTGGCCCATTGAGCCAGCCTGTGCAGATCCCTCTGTAGAGCCTTCCCACCCTCAAGCTGATCAACACTCCTGCCCAACTTGGTGTCGTCTGCAAACTTACTGAGGGTGCACTCGATCCCCTCGTACAAATCATTGATAAAGATATTAAACAGAACTGGCCTCAATACTGCACCCTGGGGAACGCCACTTGTGACTGGCTGCCAATGAGATTTAACTCCATTCACCACAACTCTTCGGGCTCGACCATCCAGCCAGTTTTTCACTCAGTGAAGAGTACACCTGTTCAAGCCATGAGCAGCCAGTTTCTCCAAGAGAACGCTGTGAGAAATGGTGTCAGAGGCTTTACTAAAGTCTAGGTAGACAACATCCACTGCCTTTCTCTCATCCACTAAGGAGTCACCTTGTCATAGAAGGAGATCAGGTTAATCAAGCAGGACTCGCCTTTCACAAACCTATGCTGATTGGGCCTGATCACCTGGTTGTCCTGTATGTGCCACATGATGGCATTCATCATGATCTGCTCCCTAACCTTCCCCACCACCGAGGTCAGACTGACAGGCCTGTAGTTCCCTGGATCCTCCTTCCAGCCCTTTTTGTAGATGGGCGTCACATTTGCTAAGCTCCAGTCAACTGAGACATCCCCAGTTAGTCAGGACTGCTGATAAATGATGGAAAGTGTCTTGGTGAGCACTTCCACCAGCTCCCTCAGTACCCTTGGGTGGATCCCATCTGGCTTCATAGACTTGTGTGTGTCTAAGCGGTGTTGCAGGTTGCTAACAATTTCCCCTTGGATTACGGGAGCTTCATTCTGCTCTCCTTCCCTCCAGCTCAGGGGGCTACATACTCCAAGAAAACTGGTCTTACTATTAAAGACTGAGGCAAAGGCGGCATTAAGGACTTCAGCCTTTTCCTCATCCTTTGTCACTATGTTTCCCCCCACATTCAATAAAAGATACAGATTCTCCTTAATCCTCCTTTTGTTACTAACTTATTTATAGAAACAATTTTTGTTGTCTTTTACAGCAGTAGCCAGATTAGGTGGTTGGAAGTAAGTTATAAACTGGGATTTACCTGCAAACTTCAGGGAATTAGTATCTGTGTGTTTTACTTAACAGTAAGTACTTTTAGAATGTTTTTTTCCTGAAGAAAAGCTTATGAAACCATTCAGCAGCTCTGAAATATTTAAGAGTATCACATCTTACCAAGATGGAGTAGCCAAATGGCTATCAGTGCACAAAAGCTTTTTTCAAAAGAAAGCCACCCATGGGGTAGCTACCTCACAGATGTAAGAGAAAAATTTTAGCAGAAGTAACAACTTCAGCACCTGAGAAGGCAAGAAACTTCTTAATGGAGTTAGGCAGTAGGCTAAGACTGTGTAATACTTCTGGGCAGCCACTTTCTGGTCTGAAACGTTTTGTTGTGAACAGGAAGAGAAAAAAAGAATGGTTGCATTTTGTACAGTCCCAAAAGCTGTTAAAATTTTCAAAAGACCACCCTAAGAAAGGATTAGTTGGATAAGCAGGTATACTGCTCTGTGTGTATTTATGATACTTACTTTCTGTCCATTGAAAGGGGCCAACATCTTGCAGATGTTTGTTGCATTTAATAAAGATAATAACTTTATCCTTTTTTACCGCTGAGCTTATCATTTTCCATTGCAGGGTCCACCAGGTCCTTCAGGTGAAGCTGGTCCACCCGGTCCACCTGGAAAAAGAGTAATTTATTTCTCATTTTCTCTTATCTCTTTTTGAGACACTGTGTTCTAGAGAATTTCAGCTACTTGTTTTCCAATGTTGTGACACTCATATGTGATGTCTGAAGATTCTTTTAATTAATGGGAGAAATGAAAAAATAGAAACAGCAGAGAAAACCGTTTAACAGGAGTTACATGGAACATGAGAATGAAAATACACAGAGAAGAATATATTCCTTATCTATAAATGCGCCTTTTCTTTTCACCCAAGCGACTTCAGTCTCCACTAGGGTAAGAATTCAGTGTCTGCTGAATTAGCCCACTAATAGGAGTGAGTGATTATGAGAGTAAAACAAGACATCATCCTTAGACACATGACTGCTGACAGGGAGCTGGAAGAATGTATCAGTTTGGTGTCTTTAGCCTCTGAAATAAAATAATTTCAGTGCAGCTTTTGTGCAAACCTATGTCATCCCCTCTGCATACAAAATTAACAAGCAGACATTTCTGTAACTTATAAAGCCATTCCATTATTTCTGAAGTCTTTGAAGCTTCAAAGGCTTTACAAATGTAGCTAATCAAAAACACTAAATAATGTTACATTTACAGAGCTGTAGTAGATGCATCAACCTTTAGGTCTGCTTCAAAGAGCAATCAGATGCAGTTTTTACACTTTGAAAAACAAGGGAGGGGGCATCATTAAATGTAAGCTGAGACCTATTTAACAAAATGTGTTAAATTGCTCTATTTAATAGGCTTGAGTGAACCGACATGCCTAATTAGTTTTATCTGTTTTACACAATAATCTATTTGCTCCACCAACTTGCAAAACATTTATAATACTGTAAATGATTAGGGTAGCATTAGCAACCTTATCACCAGAACTGAAATACAGCTCGATTGAATATTAGCAATTAGTATGTTTTTTTGACATCAAATTAGAACTTCCTACTACATTATACAAAAAGGCAGTAGCTCATTCCCAACAGATTGGATATATTGCATTTGATTGTACCTAGACAAAAAACACTTTGGAAACACAAACCACGTCGCCTGTGGTTTGACGCATTTCCAGTGTAGGGAAAATGTACGGCTAAATATTGCCAGGTAATCACATTCCTGAATTCGGAAGAAAACATATTGTAGAACTCAGATTCTACATTACCTGAGTACCTGAATGTTTCCAGCTTGTAGACAGTCTGTATTGTATTGATATTATACCACAGAGAAACAGTGAAGGATTGAAAGCTTCATACTTTGCTGGCAGAATGAACACAAAAATGCTCTTCATTAGTTTTTGTCAGTTGTATGGTAGAAACGATTTCAACAAAAAGCCCTAACAATTGTCCTTTCCTTTGGATTAAGAAGGACATACCATTTCAACAGTAATACCACTGTCTATGGAGGTACAGCTCTTGCTATACTACTAGAAAGCAAAATTCCACCCCATTTTTTGTTTTTCTGTCTCTGAAGTGACAAGCTGGCAGAGCTCCGGATTCATATTAAAAAAATATTTCCACCACTGCCTTTCAGAAGTCCTAATACCACAGATACTTTCAATTTTATAAGGGAAAGACCAGTGTATCTTCAGAACAAAGCCCTCTATTCAAATGAATACTAGATTAAAAATATATATATATCTATAGGCCAAAAACATAATCTACAAAGAGTAAACCTTGTGACATAGTCATTGATAGAGTTTCTCAAAGTGATTACATATATTCTTGATTTTTAAAAAAATTTTCAGTAAATCATAATTGATATTTTACAGATCTTGACTTCTGAAATGATCCATGCTTGTACCAGATCAGATAAATACATGCTTAGGCAGCTTTATACATCTAGGTAGTTATGGTGCAAGTAATGATAGTAATTGTGCATGCAATTCTAGCACGGCTTTGTGCACATATTGTTGAGAGGATTAGAGCTATGAAATCTATCACAGGAAACATAGCTGAAGTAATTTTATCATTAACAAACGGAAGGAAAGATTCTCTAGTTCAGTGCAAGAGAGGATCAATGCCCAAAACTCCAACTGATTTAAAAATACATATTCACTGGATCAGATTTTCAGGGACTAGTTTAATATTGACTAAACTCTATTTTTTAATTCAATTATAAAATGCCTTGTAATGAATTCAAAAAGTAGTAATTCTTTTAAAGTGTATCTCATCAATTAAGTAAAAGATTATGCTCAGTATTTCCAATATACAAGAATATACATATAATTGTATATTTGTTTACTTGCATAGTCAAGACAGGTTTTCTATCTTGGTTTATAACTTTCAATAAGAGAAGATAATAACAATAAAAATACAGGAGTAAATGTTGGAAGTATTTGGGGAAAACATATTTCCCTTGGTTTAAAAATGTTTTCTTATAATTGATAACCCCTAAAAAGGATGTAGTTCTAAAATAAAAGTAATGTACTCAGAAGCATTTGCTACTCTTTCTTAAGCAGAAATAGTCAGCTAATGCAATACTGATTGCAGAATGTGAATGAGAGTAGTGTAGAAGTAAAAGCATGTCGTATTCGTTACTGAAGTTAAACAGAAAAGAAAGTTATCAGTTGCATAATATACATATTATATATATCTATGCTCTTTCATAACTATAGATGGGAAAACTTGAGCAATTAAAGTACAATATTTTAGTGCTAAATTCAGCATTCTAGCCAGTGAATACAGTTTTGTATCGTCTTTCGGAAGAATGCTCAGCAGCAGTTCAACATAGTGTTTTTGAAAAATTATATTTTTATATTAAGTTATCAAAGCCTTATGACTCAAATGAAGTTACTTTTAAAATATACTGTTTAAAGAAACCTGTTATAGCTACTTGAAAAATTGATCAACATTCCTAGTATTCCTGATTCCACATAGCATACAAGCTTGCTAGGACATACGCATTTGTTTCAGTATGCAGATTTCAGTGCCCTTTTAAGCCTCTTGCCAAATCAAGACCTCAGCGGCTAGACACAATAGCTACCACTTCATCGGCTGTCATATTTACTTTATATTTATAAAAATATCCAGCACAATAGGCTTTTTGGTAGAGGTAACCCACAGCAGATCACTGACTTAACTTCTCAGCTATCCAGGACCCAACTCTAGCCTTACCAGTTCTATCTGATTTGAGAATGGCTGCTCTTCATCAGCACATCTTCCTCTCCCTGTGGGCTTTCTGTCATCAAATCCCTTGACAAGTTCTCCACTGAGAACTCCGCCTAGATTCTCTAGAAAACTCAATGTGTTACATGTATGTATATTCCAAGCTGAAGAGACAAATAGTCTAGTACAGCTTTGGGACTAGGAACCCCTTTTCTAATCCTTTTCCCAATGTATGCGTGTCAAACATTTTTAATATTGCCATCTGAATTTCTCTATCTGCAAAAAGAGAAGAAAGAAACTTGCCAATCTCACAGAATTATGTGGCTTCCAAAGTGTTCTTAAATGTTCTGAAGACAAAAACTGTGTTATAAACTTAACTTTATTGCTGGAGCAATCTAAGACAACCAAGGAGTTCACAAATTGCTATGGGCTCGTCAGTGAAAGTTCTCAGCTGCACAGCTTTCCTGTTGCTCATAATAGCATCAGCCTTGACCAACAGCATACTGTGTGATGACTGTGTTTCTGAACAGGTATAATGTTTTCCAGCTTCTCCTTCCAGTGTAGGAAATAAGTGAGTTGTGATCAAATAGAAGTGGAACATCTCAAAAGGCCTTCTGAACCAATGCCTGCTTATCTAGAAGTGTACATACAAAGACTGAATCACACTCAATTATGTTGTTAGTATTTTTTTCCGAAACTTAATTCTTTACACATATATTTTGGACTTTTTTTTTTTGTTTCCATAGAGTAGTTTTAACTCACTAATTTCTATCTGCAAATGTTTAAAATAGCATGAGGAAAAGACATCAAACAACATTCATTCTTAAAACAGAAAACATATACAATCAATAAAAATCAACACAGATCATGTTCTTGGTTATGTTCCTCTCAACCTTTCAGAGTGCTAGGCACTTTAACTGTGTTTTCTGCTGTTTGGCTGTTTTCTTTATTAGAGTCAATTAGATATCTGGATCACATACACATAAGGCTCCATTTATCAATCTAAAAATGCTGGAATTTAAAGTGCAAGACTAAGGTGCATTTTTATTCTAAACTGGAGGGCATACTGCCTGCTTTCAATAAAAGAACAGATGTCAATACTGCAGCAAAGCCAGCTTCTAAATTTTGAGAAGCAGAAGTTCATTTGGTTAGTTGCCCTTATATACAATGTTGAATAACTTAGAAAGAAAGGAAGTGTTTCTATGAAGTGGAGTGCTTCAATTTTGGATACAGCATCATGCTGCCTCAGCAGGGTGCACACACCACTTAAAAATTAAGCTGATCTTCTGTCTTGATTGAAAATGCACAGAACACCTAACAATACAGCAAGTTACTATCTTAAGAGACTGATAAAATGTAGTAATGGTTTTCTGCATTAGAAATCCTGTTTTTAGTCAGATGACAGAGCTATAAACAGTTTAAATTATTTTAATTAAATTATGAAATATGGAAGAGCAGACAAAAATGTCCAAACTTGAGGACAAGTTTGCTTCTGTATAATTAATTTTGTCTTCTCAGTTCTGCAAAAAATGTATCAGGCTATATGTCCAAACTTGAAGTGCAATATCGTAAAATTCACCATGATAGCTGGGGTGGTGAGGGTGGGGAGCCATGCATTAATTTAAGATTATTGTTATTGAGATCTTTTCTGTCAGTTAAAATTTACCAGACACTCCAACAACTCAAGTGCAGGAAGGTAAGATAAATAATAATTAGCAGTCTTTCTCTGTGGAAGCACTATCTGTGCCACGCCAGCAATCACAGCCTGCTAGAAAGAGCAGTTCATTTAGCTGCTTCGTGCTTGATGCAGCACTAGCACTGTTTGATAACGAATGCACCCCCTTTGTTTAGCAATCATGGTTAATTGTATTTGTAGTTTAGCGATCACAATGTTTTTAGCCTTGCTAATTCATGTTGCAGCTGCATTTCTAGATTATGTAGAGACCATGTTTCTCAAATACAAACTACCATACTCAACCCTTTTCAGATTCTTAGGTTGCCTAGACCATAATCCATAAGGGAACTTGAGTGAAAGGAATTTTCAAGCAGTAAAGACAATGGGCATGTAAATTAAATCAAGTAAGAAAAAAAATCGTGTTTCTAAAATGATCTTGAGTTTATTTATGTACCTGCTAATCATTTTTCTTGTTATCGCTGCGAACTACAATCCACCCAACTGAATACAACCTACACAAAGGGATATATGCATTGGAGATTAATATTGGAACAGTAGTGATTTAAATTATTCTTCCTATTTTAGAGTCAGCAATTGGACCACACTGCCAGGGCTTTTTAGCTTCTCTGTATTTTGAAGAGGTAAAACTAAGTCCTTTACCACTTACAACTCTTAAAAAATACCAAAGAGAACAGCCTATTCATAGCCACAACAAATGACCAAAGTCCACTGTAGGTAACTTAATTCATTTTGCATTACTTTTGATGGAAAGCCTGAACTATCTCTGTTGGCCAGAAGGTTCATACAGTACTGCAGATGTTTATTTCCACCCTGGAAAAAGTTTAATTTCAGAAGCAAATGAATGATCTTAATATACTTCTATGTAAATAGTTATAAAATGAATGTGAATTTCCAGGAATTAAATTAAAACTGGTTTAGTTGCTCAAGGTATGTGCCAATAGTAGTGGATGGTGAAATATATAAGGCTATAAAAAGTTGGGCTAAATTCGGCTCTAGTATAAAAAATTGCTATTAGGTCAAACTCTGGTGTAAAGCCCTGAGCTCACAAAGCATACAGGTAGATGCTTGACTGGAGCAACAGTTCTCATCTGTAAAATTAAGAATGCGGTTTAGTGCTTTACTTTTAGGGGCCTGCATTTTTCTGTCTATTGTTATGAAGTAAAAAGCAGTAAATAAATTGAAGTGATTGAATTTTTCTTGTTGCTGATCCTTAGAACATTTTTTTTTTTTTTGATTTCTACATAACAAACTGCTTGTTGCATTAATGAACAGATGAGTCTTAGGGAGTACTTCTATAGATTCAGAAAATCACCTTCTATTTGATCGTGGTCACCTTTCTTTCCTTTTGCTTTAAGCTGCTCATTGGTTGGCAAGAAACAGCGACTTGTAATAAAGACATTTCCCAAGCTAAAAATTAACCTTGTAGGAAAACAATTGGTCCGTTATCTTGAGTGCATCTTTTCTAAGCTAAGTATATATGAGAAGCATTTTCAGAAGAGTACATTAGATCTACATAGTGCTTCTGTTCATAACTGAAGCTATGAATATTAATTCCTTGACCTGAAAATCAGCCCTTGATATTTTGGAGGAGAAAAATGTCTTTTCATTTTTCACTGAAACCTTAAGAAAAGGAAAGATGGGTGACATCAGCAATAGGTAGTCAGTGCAGCCAGGCAACTGCAACTCCTGTTTTGTGGCCTTCAGCTGAACCTTATGCCATCTTTACATCCTCCTGCAGTACCGAGTTCTATCTTCTTAGTCAAACAGAGCTTTTGTAAAGCAATAGCAGGAAAGCTGATACCAGGAGCTATTTGTAGGCAGTGTCTTTATTTCATTCCTTACAACCTTTAGTCATGTGATTTTTTTTTCGTTTCATATTTAGTGGATAATATTAAGGCACGTATCAATTTTTGGCTGTCCAAATGTAATCAAAAGGCTTACTGAGCCCATCCCTGACTTAGAGAATAAAGAAGTATATGCTATTCTGTGCTCTGCAGAATGACAGGCCCTTTTGGAATCAGTAGATAAACTACAGTGAATAGATAGAAGCCAATGCAAAGCAAGTTTAAAACTGTTATTGTATATGTAAATTAGTATTGTTCTTTTCCTTTTATATCCTGTTTCTTTTTTTTTTTTCCCCAAGCTATTTCTTTGCTTTTAACCTCATCATATCAGAGCTGTTAGGTGATACATATTTTTTAGATATTCTAAAACACCAGAAAATTTTATGAAGGGAAAAAGAGCTGATGTGACAGACTGGGATTTTTATCCCATGAATAATACATCAAGAAAAGAATTTAATGTTCTTTTGTTAGCATTTACTACATATTAATACAGTGGAAATTGCACCCTCAGAATTTTTCACTGGTAATATTTTAGAAAACTGAGATTATGAGCTCAGTCTTCATCTTTTACAGGGACCTCCTGGAGCAACTGGTGCTGAAGGCAGACAAGGTGAAAAAGGTGCAAAGGTAATACACGCTAGATATCTTTTTGGAGCATGGCAATGTAAATTATATATCAATGAAAAGTAAATTGCTTGTTATGCACTGAATGTGAAACTTATCAAAGTAATAATAGATAAACCATAAAATCCACATTAAGACCCAGAATTAGTAGCAATACATAATGGAGTACATGTAGACTCTTACCAGTGCTGGCCCAACTTAGCTCACCCCTGTGGAAAAGCAAGACAGGCATGCTTTGCTGGCACCGCATCTATATATGAAGCTATCAAAATTTTGTTCAGAAAACCATCCTGTGCAGAACACTGTTTCAGAATAGCTTTTAAAAAAAACAGAGTAAGGAAACTTGGCTCTAATTTTGCAGCTTGTATATCCCTACAGTGCCAAGCTTGGTCAGCTCTTCCTCTCTGACCTGTTCCTAATGTTCTTTCTAGGGTGAACCTGGTGCAGAAGGGGCTCCTGGAAAAACAGGTCCAGTTGGTCCACAGGGACCCGCAGGAAAACCTGGCCCAGAGGGTCTCCGGGGCATTCCTGGCCCTGTGGTAAGCAAGCAGAGTGTATAATAATATTTTAAATATTGCATTTCTTGTATATCCTCTGGTAAAGCAAACTTTATGTTTTTTCTAGGGAGAACAAGGTCTACCTGGAGCCCCAGGTCAGGATGGTCCTCCTGGGCCTCTGGTGAGTACCCTCCTTAAAATATACCCTTAATGTGCCTGTTCATTTACAGAAAATGAATGTACAAGTCCGTTTTTAGCACAAAGACACTATTCTTCTGTGCTGGTAAAATCTGATACATGACTGCCTCCGTTTTACTGCTCTACTTTAGCAGGCAGCTGTGCTGAATGCTGCTGAGTTACATCAGGTAAAAAGTGGAATAAGGCAATGTAAAACCAAATTCTTGAAATCCCCTGAATAGAATTAAAAATAAAAATAAAATGAATGACACTTACAATTGAAAAATCTACATCTGTCCCCACATCAGCAAAGCTTAATACCTTAAATCATTTTGTTTCCTTAGCACTGGTAAATTTTGTACATCCACTGGTTTTAATGACTGCTAGTTTAGGAAAACATTATTCATAGGGTAAAATTTTAGATCATACTTATTCCTTAGAGAGAGAAAAAATTAAATCAGAAGTAGGGCCAAAAAGGGACTTCTACCAAAGAAGAAAACGTGCTTGTTTTATAAAAATGAACAGCAGCATCATGTCTGTTGTTCAATGTGGGAGTCACAGGAATTATAATCCATGACCAAAGTGCCTAAAAGAGTCCGAATGAACCAAGCTCCCAGTTTCTACAGCATCTAGGGTATACCACAGTTCTGCTACACGTTAATAATATGGTTAAAGCAAGGGAAGCTTATAGATGACATATTGTAAAATAATGTCATTGCTTCTATTTACACTTGCTATTTTAGTGCATTTTTTATAACAAGTTGAAAAAACAACACCATGAGCACAAATTACACAATATCGGTGTTCTTATTGAGCATTATATACAGAAATTCAAATCTAAACTATATGGCTAGCAGGTTAATTCTTCACATGTGAAGCAAAGGTGATCCAATGTAGTGGAAAGATCTCATACCCACCTCTATTATCACAGCTGAGTGACACATTGGGAACAAAAAGCTTCAAAACAAAACATGGACTGTTATAGTTTGGCAGAAAAAATATAAACAAGTGTTACACTCTCAAGGCATTTTACAGTGTGCAAGCAGTGTTATCACACACCAAGTAAAATCCACTCGTTATTTTGGCCAGAAGATTAACTATGCCAACATATACAATCAGATTACTGAATGAGATTAGGCAGTAAAGGGCTATCCTCTACTTCAGAAATGACATGGTTCTTAAAGGGGAAGAGGAAGGCTGTGAGCAGGAAGTGTGAAGGAAATCCTCTGTTACTTTTCCTGTATGCACTTAGAGAGTAAAAAAGATATAGGTCCTTGAGTAGCCTTAATACTGGAAGGTTTTGCGCTTAAGCAATATACTTGAACTCAAAATCTTTCCAAAGAGCATTCCTGTCTCCCCAGTGAGAACTCAGGATGTGAACATCTGCTATAAAATTTCCATATCAGACTTTTCCAGTATATAAAAATGAAAGTGGAAAAAATGGGGAATTTAAACTGAAATGCTGCATAAATTAAGACTTTTAGCCTAAACCAGATTCTCACTTTCATGTGCATATATGAACATTGAGGAATTGCCTTTTCTTTCATTGACTGAAACACTTTTGTGGGTGAAAGTATTTGGGTAAATATTTATATTTCCAAAAATGTTCTAAACATGCAAATTCTTAATCTATAAGCAAAGAGTTTCAGGACATTTATTTTTATGCCCCACACACTAGAAAGATTTTTTTTCCAATGAACAGTGATTTGGTATATAGGTGTATCTATCAATCACTTCTGTGTATATAATTATAGATGGTATTACAATGGCAGCTACATGTAATTTCATTTTTCTCTATCCCTTAGAAAACAATAATGAAGCAAATAGTGTGCTGAGGAAACCTTGCACTATAGCTCTTTGTTGCCCTTCCTTTTAACATTCCAATTTTGTCTGAAGTCTCATGGATAACATACTGCTTGTAAGTCAGAGGTTGGGAAGAATGAATGAGATGCTGCAAGGAAAAGGACTCTCCTGTGCTAAGCCCATAATAAAACCCTCTTCTCTCCCTGGTCTCTCCAGGACCACCACTGTAGTTTTTAAATGATGTGCCCAATTAACAAACAAAATGCATGGGGGACAAATCAGAGAACTGAAAACTGATCTTCTCAGTTACAACTCTGTGCTGAAATCCAAAAGCCAATGAACAATTATTCAGGAATAATAACCATCCCTTTCCCACATGTCAGTCACCAGAAGCCTCCAAATACCATCATCAAAAGATCTCTCTTCCAACAGTTGAGAGCTTGAATATTCAATTCAAATCTGAAGCTGAGTGTATTAATGAGCTATATACTCCCAAATGCACAGGCTTCCTGTCAGCTCAACAAGAATGTTTTTTAGATGCATTGCTGCAACCTGAACTTTATTTTGGATTTTAAGGAAGTAAAGTTTATATGTAAAAGTTGCTGAGGTTAGGTCTCCCTCCTTCCCTCCCTCCCTCCACAGTAGACTGCTATCAGGATAAGAATATGAAAGCAGATTTGCAGTAGAGCACAACACACTGCAGGTGAAAACATCTGATTCCGTATTCCAAAAGCTTAAAAATTTCACTTTTCCTTCATGAATTATGTATTTTTCTAGGCTTTTGCATCTAATGATATCCTGAAGTAAAGATGGAAAGGACATGCACTGAATAATATTCATACACGAAGTGTTATGGCACTTTTGAATCTGTGCCAGGTTGAAAAGATCACTTATTACTGCTATCCATATCATAACTTCACAGATGCCCACTGCCAGCAGGAGACTAGTAGCGATGAGATACTGACTTAGTCTAGCTGTTCTGCACCTAATGCATATATGTTCAATGTGAGATTAATAGCCTGAGAGATGAATGCCTTTTCTGTGCTTGCATATGCACTGCATGGCCTGAGTTTTTCACCTCATTCTGTACAAATCACACAAAAAACATCATTGTCATTCTTATGAACCTCAAAAGATTTCTCAAATCCCTCAAAATTTTTCTAAAACTATAAACAAGGATTAAAATAATTTTTTTAAAAGGCTAGAGGGAAAAAAAAAAAAACATGAGATTTTTACAAGCTTAATGTATAATCTTTTTCTGCATCATCTATCCAGCTATATTTTCGACTACTGATGAAATAGTATCTTTAATGGATTGCTCTTTTGACCCCAATAAAGGTGAAAAAAGCACCGTCAGGGAAAAGAAGCTTGTGTCAAGTTATAACAAGATTATTCAGTGGTATTTGCAAGGGTTGTGCAGAAAGTAAGACCCGTCTACATGAATGGGTTTATCCTTTGCAGTACTTTCCCAGGTAGCAAGACTGCAGTAAAGTTTTCCAATAGATTTTCTAAGCATCAGCTTACACTGGAACGACCTTAAAAAAAAAAAAAATCAGTGTTTTGGGTTGTCCCCTCCCCATATCTACCCCCAAAATATGGAAGAGCTTGTAGAATGGTTCTCTTGACCCTATATTGGCTTTTCACAGCTCTGTCTCCTGCCCCAGCGTATTTCTTTTTACAGAAATCTAGCTGCATGGAGTAACGTTTAGGGACAACTGCAGATAAAACTTTGAATAAAGAGGATTTCTTATGCAGTTTCATAAAGTCACATATGTCTTTACCATACTGCAGAAAGGATAGCTTGTAAATATAAATTAAAGATTGTTAAGCTGCTTATGTGATGTGAACCATGTAAGTAGCTAAAAAAGTATCAGTTTAACACCTCTGTAAGGTAAGGGTATTATCCTTATCCAACTAATCAGGAGTGGAACCCAAAGAGACTAAGGTGGTTCCTAAAAGCATTTAGGATTGCCTAGACTAGTATTGCAAAACCTAAGTAATTTGTGTACCCAATCACATTTACAAAAGTGACAAAAGACCATAAGCTTGTACATGTCAGTGGAGCTACCACACCTAGATAACATTAAGTGAGCTTGCAAAGTTGAGTAGAAAGGACTTGAATAGTTAGAAAATACAGATTTAAATGCATTATTCATGGTCATACAAGAATTTCAAGTGGCAAGTCAAGGAAACCATAATTCCAAGACAACACCCTGAGCACTGAAAAAAAAAAAAAAAAAATGAGGTAGTTCTCCAACAAAACAATACTGAAGAGCCATTATTATAAGCAGCCTGATTTATATTCTGAAAAAATTTTACTGAGCTGTAGTAAAATGGGAGAAAACAAATTAAGAGGATACTTTCTACGGTCTTGTGAAAGAAAAGGCTAAAATAAGCAACTAAAATAAGGTACAGCAATTAAGGTGGAAGTAATAATTGAAAGCATGTAATGTAACCACAAGCATAATTAGGCCGACCAACAAAACATTATTTGAATACTTTTTTTTTAATATTACTTGCTTCAATAGATGCTTTCAGTGCTCTTTAAAAACTTCAGTGACCCTCTGCTTCAGATTTCTAATCATGCAACCCTTTATAGACTTCTAACTATAAAATAAATTAAATGCTACAGTATCATCTTTATGCCTTTTTAAAGATACATTTCAACTTTATCTTGGACCCTAAATCACATGCCATCAATCACAACCATCAACCACTGAACGACTCTGTACTTTGACTTACACTGCCTTCAATAATATTTCAAGAAAACATGATCTGTGCAGTATGTTAAAACTTATTTTAACATTACTTCCTTTGATTTATTTAGGGTCCACCTGGCTTGCCTGGCCTCAAAGGAGATCCAGGTTCCAAAGGAGAGAAGGTATACTTTATTCATTGTTTGTGCCTTTGTAATTTTGACCCAATCTAAAAGTCTGTACAAAATTAGCAGAAAGAAACACTAAGGGTTTCGTACGAAAAAAGCACGACAACTTACCAAGCCTGTCAATCAGCTTCCCATAGCCTTAATAGTAATCGTGAAGTTTTAATCCACATCTGATATCCTGGAGTTATACAGAAAGAAGATTACTGCCTGTGTGGTAATCTATTGACCATGTAAGTCTTCCTTGCAATGAAAATCTCAAAGACGTTGATGTAAAGAGACCTGTTGGTTTTACAAAAACAAAGTAGAAATAAAAAGCATTTGAGATTTGTATTTAGAACAACAAAATGTAAATAGTTAACAGCTATAATACTTTCTTTTGAAATAATGAATTGAGACATCCAGGATAGCATTTTCTAATGGAGTCCCAACAATTTATTGATTGGTTGTGTATCAGAGAAAAAGTGTATAAAGAAAGGGATATGAATATGATTATATCTTGTGAATTTCAGGTTTTGTTTATGGCTTGGATAAGCTGTTCATACAGGTATATCACACATGGGAAAAAATGTGCAACTCTAATATTTTATAGCATCTAAATGTGAAAGTTAATATGAAATTTGTAGCCACATGTCTTGCTATTTCTGTATCAGTTTCAGTTAGGGCTCTTGCATGGAAAAAGTGGTCACAGGCTGCAAATAATCTCCAAGTCACTAACTAGGATGGAATAATTTATTTTCAGGTTAATTGTTGACTACCAAAAGTGGTGACATTTGAAAGCTCTACTTTGTGTGTTTGCAAAGCACATTTACTTTATATATATTGAGTTTTAACTATATTTTCTTCTATCTTGTTTAGGGACATCCTGGTTTGATTGGCCTTATTGGACCTCCAGGAGAACAGGGTGAAAAGGGTGATAGAGGTCTTCCTGGCCCACAGGGATCTCCCGGAGCCAAGGGTGATGCAGTAAGTAAAACATACTTATGTTCTCATTCAACTTCCATACAAGCAGAAAGTACATATTCCAGTCTTTCTTTTGAGACACAAAGTTGCTTTTAACATTGAACATCCAGAGCCTCGTGCTAGAGGTTAAAACTGTCCAAGGCATTGTACAAACACAGTGAAGTTAAACAGCTTAAAATGAGATCATAGTTTCAGAGGATGAAGGAAACACATACACCTAAGTTAGGGAAGAGATAAAACCAGCAGCACCAATCTCATCATGTTTGTTAACTGCACTACCCAAAGTAGCTTCCTTTCTCCTTGTTAGTAAGCCATGCTTTAAGACATTTTGTGAAAAGTGAGATTTCCAAGCCCATCTGAGGCAGAAACACAGTCATGACTAAGTATTGCAGTGTACATCTACAAACAACTCAAACTGTCAGATAATATTTTAAATTTACAAATTATTTTGGACCCTAGCAAATGGCCTAAATCAAAACTCATCAGGGCTGGACACTTAGTAGGACTACCTTTTTCATAGATACACATTTTTTAATCCAGTCCAGTATGTAGAATACTTCAGTTCTGTATTTATTCTTTCCTAGGGAATTTCTGGTCCTGCTGGTCCACTCGGACCCCCTGGTCCTCCTGGTTTACCTGTAAGTAAACTCATTCAGTCCTCCTGTTCAAAACACTCCCATGTCGTGTGGAATATACTCTAACTATGCTTTTATATTCTTGCTCATAGGGTCCCCAAGGTCCAAAAGGTTCCAAAGGATCCAGCGTGAGTAATTCTCCTCCATACTTTTTGGTTTTTTACTTAACCTTTGCGTGTGTTATTTTTTAACATTTTGTGGCATAGTCAGCACTGCATTTCTTTCATTGCTTTATAGGGTCCTGCTGGTCAAAAGGGTGACAGTGGGTTACCTGGTCCACCTGGTCCTCCAGTAAGTAAGAACTCTTATTTGACATGCATGCACATTACACTGACATGTTGGCCCTATTTTGACAAGGGTAGAAAACAGCATTTGTGAATTTGCAGATAAAGAAAATATTAATGATTGCTTGAAAATTCATTTTTCAGGAAACACAGATCCACCAGGCACAGAAATTGTCTGCCGTGAAAACCCATTTGAAACTTAAAAAAAAACAAAACAAAACAACAAAAAAACTCCTACAAACTAACAAACTCCTAACAGTAATCATTGAATGTGTTTTACTGAAGCACAGGAAATTGAAAGATTTTAGTTTCCCCTGTTAACTTTTCTGTTTCTACTACTTTTCATATCATAACAATCTAAAGTGAAAACAGTCCAAATCTCAATGAAGTGTTTCAATTTCTTGAAATGAAACACTGCTTTATAGACCCCAAGTGGAATTTTAAAGTTTTATCATAGGAAACATCCACCATTTTCATGTTGTAGACTATGCCTGTGGCTTGAGAGAATTGCCAGGGATAAGAGGCAATTGCAAGTCACTTCTGCACCCTTAACTTATGTGAGGGCAGCACACTCTTCCCCAAACACCAATGTTCAGAGCACAACAATGGTTTGGCCTTCTACAATCATCTTTTTCTGGAAGTAAATCAAAGCACATAGGCATATATCTGAAGGACATAAATGAAATAAAGAATTTGAGGAAAGCCTATTCAAAGCATCTCAAAGCCACATTCTGTGGTCTTCCTCTGAGTATTTATGCAGTTGAAAAACAAACCAAAAAGGTAACCAGACATGCTGTTTTCCACTCAGGGTCCTCCGGGTGAGGTAATTCAGCCACTGCCAATCCAGTCACCCAAAAAGACAAGAAGATCTCCTGACTACATGTTATCTGATGCTGGTGATAATATCCTGGATTATTCTGATGGCATGGAAGAGATCTTTGGTTCATTGAATTCACTGAAGCAAGACATTGAGCATATGAAGTATCCAATGGGCACTCAGAACAACCCAGCCCGAACTTGCAAAGACTTGCAACTCTGCCACCCAGACTTCCCAGATGGTACGTTAACATTGCATGACAAAGGCAAACAAGGCCGAAGTTATGATCTGCTAAGATACTTTGGCAGAATAGTTAATTATTGGTAGACGGTTAGTATAGTTGCTCAATAAATACAGTCTCATTAAATCCATTTTTGCAGGTATAAAAGTTTATTAAATATAAGTAAGAGATGTTCACTTGGTAAAAGCCAAAATTCTTTGAATACATGACTTGATGTCGTTTTAGATTTTCAAGTGCTTAATAAAAACAGTTATTGTTTTGAAAGATGGGCCAGCCTTGCCTTTCCACAACTATCCAAACAGGAGAGGAATGAAAGATTGATGCTATTTAGATCAATGGAAAGTAAAATCACAAATGTCAGAATGCTGAGATAGCTAATAGCTTCTTTTAAAAGAAACAAGAATTATTTTAGTAGTGGTATACTTTGGCTTAGCATAATAATATAAAATAGCACTGGAGATATATTTAAATATGAGATTTACTATTGATTATGACTCTCAAAAAATTTACTGTTATTTTACCCTTGGAAACAATAATTTGTTCTACTGCATGACCACTGTTTGTTCTATATCACTCAGCAAACAGACATGCAAGTTTCTTTGATACTGTTTAATGCTAAGTACTAGCTTAATAAAATGCAGAGTAGTATGAACAAGACACTGAGTTCTGAAGAACTATCTTGATTTAATTATTCTTTGTTGTTTTCTTCTTTTTTTTCTGAGTTTACCCCTCTAGAAAAGTTTAAATGAAAGCCAACCTTCACAGAGTTTTCATCCTTTCATTTTTTTTTTGATTGCAATGGATATTTTTCCCAGTTCAAAGCAATATTTTTCTGTTTTTAAATTGGAGGAAAAATAGATTTTGACAGTTTAATAATATTTTATTGCTTTCACTCTAGATAGATAAAAACAGATGGTTGCCTTGAGGAGTAGTTAAGCAGTGTATGTGCTATATGAAAGGTACATATTTTACAATTCAGTACCTCCATAATAATGAATGCTTTTTATAGAACAGATTCACCTTCTTTATTTACCAATATTTGCTTATTATTTGGAGCTTTCTTCATATAAAAGTAATCTTATTTTGGTTAAAATAGAAGTAAATGCATTTGTTAAAATACAAAATTCTCCACGGACAAGACTTACAGATAGGAAAGACTGTTTTCAATAAATACAGCCTGAATCGATAGGATTTTAAAATACCATAAAGGCTTTGTCCATGTCATGTACTTAGAAGACAGAACTGGTGAAAGGATTTGTCATGCCTCTTTGAAACCGCCACTATTTGCTTGAAACTGGATTAGAACAGTAGTGTCAGAAAATCCTTTGCTGTCTTGCTGTGAAAGTAGCTGGAGATAAGGACTCACATCACAGAAATCATCGTTATAATTACAATGGTACATTTTTAAAAGCACTGATTTTTAATGGACCTGGATTGACTGTGGCTCTCTTTCATGCACAACCTTCATTCACCCTGTCATTGTAGGGCCTGAATTCTCAATCATGCCAGCCTGGTAGGACTGCTGAAACTATGGGAAGCCTCATGCAAGTTTTAACTGTCTTTCCCACTGTGTCACCTAACCATTAGTTAAGGTGTTTTTATTAATTCAAGCAGCCTGAAGTTTCACTAGTGTTGCAGCTTCATAACCCAGTAGTAAAAAACATCTTTGCTTGAGGTCTATCTGTCTCAATGGAAACTTTAGGTACTCATGCCAGCTATAACCTCACAAAGTCCTGTGTGGCCACCTTTTTATGTAGGCAGGTATGCAAATGACTCCAGATTTTGCTCTCTGACCTAAGCCATGGCTTATTTCTGCCTAATGCTGCCTCTGCTTTTGTTTTGAAAGTGCTGTCACCACCAGTACAAATTATCCTTGTAGCTGAAATACTGAAATGGCCAAATTGTTAAGACCTGCAATGTATGTTTCACACAATGTCCTTCGTCCTCTTGACTGAGGTCTCTGTAGTTCCTCCAAAACCTCAGCAGTATCCTGTAACAGAGTCATCTTTGGAAGTAAAATTAGACAAAAACAAAAGGACGCAGATAAAAATAGTCTTTGATCCTGGTGTTATCTGCCATAAACAACAACAAAAGCAACAAATCACAAGGCAGAAAAGAACAGGTTGCTTTCTCGTAATTCAGATAAAATAACTTTGCTACAAACTTTGGAGGATCATTAGGTAGCAGTAGAAGCTGGATCTTCCAAATACCACTTTCACTATATAAAGCAAATATTTCCTCTTTTTTTTTTTCAGGGGAATATTGGATTGATCCTAACCAGGGCTGCTCTGGAGACTCCTTCAAAGTATACTGCAATTTCACAGCAGGTGGAGAAACTTGCATCTACCCAGATAAGAAATCTGAAGGAGTAAGTACCAATCTGTGTTTTCAGTTGGCTGTTGACAAATCCTACTATGCTGTTGCAATGCTGAACTAAACAGGATAATTACATTGTCACATTTTCATATATCTGCCTTTCTGAGTACATTGAAATTTGCATAAATCTGAATGAAGTGATAAAAGGTACATAGGGTTAACAAACAGCACTTTCACTCTTTTGCTTAGATAGGGCATCTATGCATCTGCTTGCTAACCTTTCATTGCATTTCAGAATGCAACGTAGCCAGTTAAAGTGCATTATCTAGCATTTGACACCTAAAAGCTAAACCCTTACTGTGTTTCTCTTGTGGGTTCATTTACATCTGTTCATTTATGCTTATGCAAAGTAGGTGTAAAACACTATATATTAAGTGTCCTCACTCATTGTTGCAAATTACCTCTGATGGGACATATGGCACAGAGGAAGGCTTTCTAAAAGCTTGCTTAAATGAGAGAGATCTGCCAGCATCAACACCAGTGAAAACTCTAATTTAGACACTCTTCACGGGAACAATGTATACCAGCAGTTTACCTGAAACTTAACAGATGACAACAGTCTCTCTTAAATAGAACTAGCTCTCTATATAAGCTATCACCTTGGATTCCATTTAAAGTCACTAATTTGAAGGCATTCTATACAAGAAAAATATCCTATTTTAGAGCTTTAAAGAGGCTGAGATCTCAGAAGGAAGAACCATTCTTTACTGTCTGATGCGACATTTGTCCCAGTTAATGTGAAACCTTCATATCTATTAATATATGTTTTAAATACTTCTATCTCTTTTGTTTTACCACACAGGTAAGAATTTCATCATGGCCAAAAGAGAATCCAGGATCTTGGTTTAGTGAATTTAAGCGAGGCAAACTTGTAAGTTGTCACTGCAACATAACAGTTACTCACAAATCAAGTACATGTTATCAGTGATCAGATCCCAAGGAATTTTATAAACATTTAGATAACGAAAAGACTTTTCAGCCTCAGCCTTTTTGCCCTAAATATTAGGGCAGCTATATGGTCTCTTGCACAGCTGATGGTGAGGATCTGGCTTCTGGCAGACCACACATCACCACTGAACCTTAGTAAAGCAGCTGGAGCACACAACCCCTGCCCCGTTCCAGGTAACTGGAAATATACTGAGTATTGAAAGATGAGACTGCAGGCTGACATAACTTTATAATTAATTAAAAACAGATTCCCAAAGAGCTTCTGCTGTCTTACACTATATGGTAGGAGTAATTCTCTGTCTTTCCCATTAGAATAAAGCTAAACTATGGAGTTCTTCATCCTAAATATATTGCTACAACGTTTACTGAGTCATAGCTTTATTGAACTTTAAAACTCCATAAAATGTTATGTGTTAGCTGATTATTTTATTAGGGGCAGTTATATGGTTCTTTTGTCAACAGCAATTTTAGTCTGCATTTTAACAAACTAAATAGATAAATATTAATGTAACTTCTTATATTTTCCAGCTTTCCTATTTGGATGTTGAAGGCAATTCCATTAATATGGTTCAAATGACATTCCTTAAACTACTGAGTGCCTCTGCCAGACAAAATTTTACTTACAACTGTCATCAATCCGTAGCTTGGCATGATGCATCATCTGACAGCTATGACAAAGCACTAAGGTTCTTAGGATCCAATGATGAAGAAATGTCTTATGACAACAATCCTTACATCAAAGCTCTTCATGATGGCTGTGCAGTAAGTAGAGGTTCAGAAGAGTCTTTACAAAAACAACCTGCCAATTAAAATAGAAATCAAATTCATTTTTTCACAGCTTTCTTCTGAGAAAAGCTTTCTAAACGCTATTTTTAATAGACTGCCTTGTAGTATATTTTTAACTACAATACACTAGTCTCTTATTTACTTTTCAGATATGTACCAAAAAAATGCAAGCCATAAGCCAAGCAACAAAAATGAAACAAACCTGGCATGGATACAGCCTGTCAGCACCAATGTGCTGAAACTAGACTATCTGCTAGTATAAGCACAGTAGAAGAGAAGAACAGAAGGAAAAAAAAAAAAATCATTATCAGAGGAAGCAGCCTACTAGCAGAATATATTTATACTCAAAACCAAGGCATATGCAGACAACTTAGTGAATACAGTAAAAACATGTATAAACTAGACCATATGTATGTACCCAAAAACAGTGAATTAATTGCATAGTTTGATATAAAACATTGTATGCCTTTTTCTCATTTTTCGGTAGTCAAAGCCAGGCAAAGGTAGTCAATTGTTCCTTTCGGAGTCCTCTCAGCTCAGCTAAAATCCCTGGAGCTGTCCAAACACGCATCAGCTCTCTGACCACCTCTCCAGCAGGGTCTTCGTTGGCATAGCAACAGTTACCTCTTCTCAGAAACAGAATGGTTTGTACTGAATACTTTGAAACACAGACATCAAAGGAGCAAGTGACAGTTGAAGCCTCATTTATTATTTTGGGATTTGATATGGAAGCATTTTGAAGGCAGTTCCTGAGGACTCAGTAATAGAGAATCAGAGATCTTTAAGTGCCAGGATACACACCTGGCTCTGATAGAGATGCAGCTCAGGTAGATGCAGAGTCTCCTCCCCTCAGTAATGAGATTCTAATACACAATTCCTTCCTGTCAGCCTTTCTCTATGTCCTGTATATTTATTTTGCTTTTGTTATCCACAATGGGTGAGTGTAGAGCTCCAGGGAGAGCTGGAAGTGATTTAGGGTATAACTCCATCACAAAGCTGAGAACACTCAGATCTACCAACTTGGATGCTCATCTAAACTCCAAGACCCTGGCACAGCTGAAAGGGGTCTCAGCAAGATATGAGAGACCATCTGAACTTTCCAGTACCTAAAGGGGGCCTACAGGAAAGCTGGAAAGGGACTTTTTACAAGGGCGTGTAGCGATAGGACAAGGGGTAATGGATTTAAACTGAAACAGGGGAGATTTCAATTAGATATAAAGAAAAAGTTTTTTACATTGAGGGTGGAGAGGCACTGGAACAGGTTGCCCAGAGAAGTTGTGGATGCCCCATCCCTGGAAGTGTTCAAGACCACATTAGATGAGACTTTGGGCAACCTGGTGTAGTGGAGGATTTCTCTGCCCATGGCAGGGGGATTGGAACTAGATGATCTTTAAGGTCCCTTCCAACCCTAACCATTCTATGATTCTATAACTAAGTGCAGTCCTGATAACTAACATGATGACTTGGCTGGATGACATTTAGAAGAGGGAGAGAGCCTGTGTTAGGAAGTAAGGATGTGCATTCAAACCTGGTTGCTAAGTGCATCAGTTGGAAGCTCTGTCAGACTACTTTCTTTCATGTCCAAACACCTGCTGTAATATTTTTGTGAGACGGTTACAGTCATTCTTAGAAGTGGGTATTTCTTCTGTGTCATGGTTTAGCCTGGCTGGCAACTAAACACTATGCAGCCGCTCACTTACCCTCCCCCACCCTGGGGAATGGGGAAGAGGATTAAAGAGGAAAAGGGAAGGAGACTCGTGTGTTGAGACAAGAACAATTTAATAATAAGAATATAAAATTGAAAGTAACAGTGATTAAACAATTATATATATAAAATATGATAATAATATGTAAAAACAAATGATGAGCAATGTAATTGCTCACCACCTGGTGACCAACGCCTGTCCCATCCTGGCAAGTGATCCCAAAACTCCTAAGTCCCGACACCACAATCCCAGACGAGTGAGAGGCCCAAAAAGAGAGAGAGAGAACTCAGAGAGACCAAGAGAGTCCAGAGTCTCACAGAAGAGAATCCCACACTTCCCAGCCAAGCCTTATCTCTGTACTGGGCATGATGTTGCATGATATGGAATACTCTATTGGCCAATTTGGCCCTCAATCCTAAATCTAAGTTCAAATCCTAAGGGGAGTTCTGGGCCCTTTGTCCCGGCTGTGCTCCCCGCCAGCCTGTTGTGCTGCTGCACACCGGCAAAAACATGAGAAGCTGAAAGGTCCTTGCTCTCTCAGTACCAACAATAAACATCAGTGAGCTATCAACATTCTTCTCATAACGAATCCCAGACGAAATCCAAAATACAGAGCTCTTGTAGCTGCTAAAAAGAATAACTCTGTCTCAGTCAAAACCAGGACATTCTGTCTTTCAGAACTAATTAGTGATTTCTGCACCAGGAAGATATGCCCACTGCTATGAGAATATTATTATTATTCATTAAATAGTATAGATGCGGATTCAGAATTCTCTAAGAAACATTAAATGGCTTAGATAATTTTCATTTGTAGGCCTATTTAGTAAGTCAAAAAGCTATGGGCCAATCTATTTCTAAAATCAAAAACATTCCATATAACATTTTTAAAATAAAATCCTAAGAAAACATAAGCTTCAGAATTTTAATATCTGGTGCATGAAGAGGCAATAATTTATAAATTCCACAGTTCAGAGATAACCTATGGAGATCTACAGCACTGTTCTGATATATAACCATGTTTGCTTTTTTGCTTCTTTTTAACAGTCAAGAAAGGGCTATGCCAAGACGGTGATCGAAATCAACACACCCAAAATAGACCAAGTGCCTATAGTTGATGTGATGATCAATGACTTTGGTGATCAGAACCAGAAGTTTGGATTTGAGGTCGGTCCTGTTTGCTTCCTTGGTTAAGCTTAAGAAAAAGTCAGATCAAAAAAATGTTGCACTTTGGTGCTACCAACCCACTTCATGCCACATGCAAGTTTTGAACAAGGATGGCATAGAAAATATGTCTTGCTGCGTATGTATGTCTTCTCTAGAAAGTAATTGTTGCCCTTGTAGGGCCAGAATCACATGACTTAAACTTATTTTGCAAAGATGCTGTGGCACAGACAACATAGGGCTCACTTTAGGAACACCCCCCTTTGGATTCCTTTGGTGCTGTAAAAAAAAAAAATAAATAAATAAACGACTTGGTGCTCCTTCCATTACAACAAAGAGGTGTTAAGAAAGTGTTTGATAAACTGTAATTATTCTATGTACAGTACTATACTGTTATTTCTCTGTCCACTTCCAAAACTTGCATGTGTCTCTGAATTACATCTGGCTCTTATTTTATACCTGCAAAACTACATTGTCAATACTGTGTGTGTATTCTGAAAAAATAAAGCTGTAATTGCGAGTGAAGGCAATTCCATTTCTAATTAATAATAAAATCCCTTTGTATATATTGTTGTTGAAGAGCTTTGTTATTTGAAGTCGCCAACAAAATTTAAAGTGGCAAAACTGGAAGATCTTGAGCAGCACACTCAAACAACTCTTTACTGCTGATATCACTCTGTGATGATGAATTTCAATAATGAAACCACCTTCCAAGGTGCTGTGTTCCATGGTGCTATACCTCAGACTTTTTACTTTCTTTTCTAATTCCAGAGTTTCATAAGATACCTGTATATACCTAAAATAAACACGTTTATATTTTTGGGTGGGGAAAATATGTAAGAAAAAAAACAAACTTCTGTGTTAAAAATCTGTGTGAAATAAATTAGTCATATAGCTTTACTTTTTTTTTTATTCTCATCTGAATTTGCTTCCATTGTGCTTATTTGGTCTGCATAAATATTAAAACTGGATTCTAAACAGTTATTTATGGATTTTTGCAGTGTTTACTTAGATTTTTATGTAAGCAATGATGGATGTTTGCTTCCTGAACTGGATACTAAAAGTTTCACAGAATAGTCCTATACAATATTCGCCCATCCCATTAATATGAATTATTTTTTCTTGTTATTTCAACTGAAGGCCAGGGATGCAATATGTCTAGGTCATGTGATTCTACATAGTTGCTAAGCAACATACAAGGGGACTGCTTCCTACAGAGCCGTCTTTGACCCAAACTGTTACAACTTGCTATTCAAATCTCATGAAAAAAAGTTGGTTTGGCCTTCCCTCGGAACATTTTATTCAGGTAGTTGGAAGTAGAAATTACATTTTAGCTTTACGACACAAATTCTTTTGTAATTATTTTTCATAATATATGTAAGACTTGAAAAGAAATGTTTGTTTCTATTTCTTATAAATTGTTAAATTAAATAGTACTAGCTTCTGCTGGCTCATTTCCAACTGGTATTTTCTTATGCACATTTATACATGTAAAAGTGAGATTTCAAAAGTCAACTTCTTGCTGTTCATATTTTCTTTTATTTTTGAACCAAAGTTTGTAACTGTCACCTCAAAGAGGAAAATACAAATTTTATTAATAAAATCAAGTCTTGTCTACCTGGATTGGTCATTCTCTTTTTTCAATGTCTGAAACTCAGCCACTGTCATTACGGTAACTTTACTCTGCTTCCTGACCATCCAGACTCAAAAAAAAAAGTAATGTTACTACATGTCCTGGCAAGCACTGGGCAACAACACTGGGAAGAGAATTGTTAATAGAAACAATGCTGATGTGGCCATTGGCAGTATGCAGCAAGGCTGATAATTTCACCTTTAGTTTGTATGGATTTGTAGCTGCAGCAGTCCACATACTATCGAACACAAAATAGGAACCCAATATTCTTTCCCCAGCCACTCTCTTACAACCTACAAGGTCTAAGTGCTTCACAGTCTAGTGCTTATCCTTGTAGGACCCATAAGGTAGGCAAAAGATGCTATTTATTGATGGGAAATGGAAGACAAGAACTAGACCAAGACCTAGAAACTACTGGAAAACAAAATTTTCAGTACCTTCTTTTAGATAGTGGAACCAGAACTGATGATGTCCAAGCTAGAGACATGCCATATGTTATGCAGAACAAGTAATACCAAGATTCCGGGGCCTCCTCCAAAACACTTTGTATTTTTTTAATCTGCTAACTGTTCTTTATGAACTCTGGTTATGTCCATGATAGCTGTGAAACCAGCTCAAATAAATTTGACAGAGGAGCAGTTACTTTCTGTTGCTCAAGTGTGCTAGGTTAAGTTAGTGATAAGCTAACTAAAAAACACCACTTCTGGGTCAGGTGCTTCAGGGTAATTTGGGTAAAAAGATATAGATGGTTGTGATTTGGTGGAGTCAGGATTAGGCTGCAGCAAAATGGTGTTTAAGAGTGCAATGGTGTATGCAAGAAGCTAAACAAACCCAGATCTTTTCCAGAATTAGTCTTGTATCAGAATTAGTCACATATCTTGTCACAGTTCATGCTGACAACATCTCAAAGAAGAAAACGAACTTGAGTCTTTTACATCTCTCAGGCAAGGACTTGTCAGGTTTATTCTTTCGCCTTTAAGGCCTTACTATTATTTAATCCTTGTCATGAAAGCAACTCACCACTGCTAGTTATCCTAACTCTTCTTTGTCCATTCTGTTTCAGTGCACTGTTCTTGTCCTCTCAAAGTTTCTGATTAAAGGGGAAAAATTGCCATTATATATTTTTGGCCTCCACGCAAAAAATTATGCTATTTATTTTTCCCTTCACAGAAGTGTCATATTAGCAGTGCTTAAAAAAAAAAAGGCAGTGCAAAAAGAGCACTCTTCACAACAGAAAGAAATGTCACATCAAAACTCACACATTAGTCTTTCTATGAAATAAAATTCAGATTCTGTAGTCAAATGCTACTGGCCATAAAAAACATAAAACCTCAGATTCATCATATGCTATTATGAAAAAGAAACACTCCAAGACTATGCAAACTAAATTCCTTACTCAGTCAAGCCCACAAAAAAAAACAAGGATCAATATTTTTCACACCACAAATTAAAAATGTGTGTAAGCACAAAAAGATTGAAATTGCTGTATGACATCTGGATTTTACCTCTAGAAACTGACAAAAAGAACTTGAATGTTCTGTGATCTTGAGGTTTCACCCTACTTCAGAGCAGGCTGGATAGCTTCTCTTGAAAGTTTGCTTTGAGCCTCTCTCTCAATAGAGAAAAGCCATACTGGAGACGTACATGGTTTCTTCACTGCAAACACAAACGCTGCTGTAACGTTGCATGGAAACGGAGTAAGTAAGCGCGCAGCAAACACTAGCCACACAAATGTTACAGACTGAGGCAATGTTCTATTCAGAACAACATGGACCTACAACAGACTTAAATGACAAGATACAACTATAAAGGTATAAACTGCCCTGTATGTGTAAGTGCAGAGCTTCCTCTCTCTCTCCTTTCCTCTTTCTAACCCAGGACAGGGCAACAGCGATTCATCACGATGGGCACACCTCTTGGAAAACTTCATAAAATGTAATGAAGGTATTTTTTTCAGTCTAAGTGGGCAGTCATTATGGCTAACATCAACAGTCACCTTGTGACACAAAAAGCTACCACCTGTTTCAAAAAATAAGCACAGTTATTTGCTTAAGATTCTTCCCCTTGGGAACAGCTTTGTTAATTTCAAAATGAAGCTTCACAGGCTAATGGCTATTAGGAGATGCCTTAATAGCAATTGATTTTCTAATACAAGCACACTCATTTTTCTATGAATTAACATCTTCTATTTATTGTACAAGCACCAAAAATATCTTGAAAAAGACAAAGACAGGATATTAAGGGTCACGTCTACTATATTTACCTGGAAAGGCGTCTTATTTATGTTCCTTTTCTAGGCACATAAATTATCAAAGAGGCTCACTGTTAATTCAGTAAAAAGTAATGCCAAGATTCTTGCAAAGGAGTAGACTGCTCTACAGCTATTTATTTGTTTTGTTTTCAACAAGGACATCAAAGATTATTACGGTGAAGGCGGCTAAATGCATATAGATATTGAGATACGTTGCTCTAGCCAAAACTGGGCTTGTTTTTTTCTCAGCTATGTGAATGAAGGCTCTGTTCTACTGACAGAGGATGGAGCCAAAGCCTACAATGCTACCATGGACATGTTTTGTCTAGGTTCTCTCAAGAGCTTTGCCAGACCTTAACTTTGATTCCAGTTTCTCAAGGGTGGAGAAGTGATCTCCGTCAAAACACATCTAACTTCAGTAAGACAGACAGGAGTTGTTACGAATTCAGCAGCGGGACTGGGATCTAAGAGTCTTCTCTGTTCCCTGGTATGATCTAAGAAATTAATTTTTTTAACATCAAAAAGACATTGTAGCTAAATCTTGCTGAAGCATAGAAGAACTCCAGCTCGCACAGTGATTAAAATGCAGATGAAAATTAAAATTCAGTCCATGCAATGTGCTGCCATTACATTATACACTACTAAAACATAATTTGTAAAAATAGGAGATGACCAAGGGCCCAGTCAGTGGGTTGTGCTAAAAATCACAAATAATGAGTCAATGCATCTGTTTTCTCTTCCTTTTCTTGATGGTGCCAGTTGTTCTGTTCGAGTCCAGAGTTTACTCTCCAAGAAAAATCTTCAGTCTGTTACTTGATTTCCTTTCATCATCATTTGGTAATTTGCATTTTGGTGGATGATCCTGCCTACTTGATCACCTTTCAATGTCTAGTATACATTTCATGAACTATTACAATCTAACAGTAGCAGTAGTTTTCAATTTCCTGATTGCCAGCCATTCTACACCCAAGTGACTAACATTATTGGTTTTACTCATACTCAGCTGGTATTTTCAATGCAACATAAGGCTCGGAAAGGATAATCGCTCAACCTCCTTCATAATTTTAAACCAAAAACATCTGCCACAGTGTCAATAAGCCCTCAACAGATAACAAGTGAAATTAATCAATTTCCAAACAATACAGTAAGCAGAATAGCTGATGGAGCATTTATCATAATTTCTTCTTCTATGTACATTAAAGAAGATTGGATGTAAGTACACGTCAGAGTTCAACAGCTTGCAAAGCCATTTTCTAATTTTGTGCTCTGGCCTTCACTTTATGTCTGAAATCATGGTGAGTAAAATTATTTGCAAGAAGAAAACCAAATTAATTCTTCTCTAGCCCCCAAAGTTCTCTAAACTGGATCTTCTGCTGTGTTTTTACTATAGGAAGGACGTAATGGGTAATTAAAGGAACCTTTCCGAGTCCACACGGCTAGGACGACAATGCTGCCCAGTATCCCAAGGTCATCCTAATGATCAGGAATGAATGCACAAGCCTCTCACTCAGTTCCCATCTCACTCTGAAATGTCTCTTACCAGAGATCTTGAAAATAGCCACAGCACACCACATGCTTGCAGCAATGCAAGGCCATAGTGTTCTGTGGCCTGCAAGCTCTGTAGTTCCCTAACATGAGTAAAAAGTAAAAAAAAAAAAAGCTAGAGCAGAGCTATAAACGTGAGTTTTTAAATGGAAAGTATTACCTAAATGTTGAAATTGTGAACTGAACTCAGGATGCAACTAACAAATAACAGTAACATTCCAATACAATTAGTGTTTCTGAAATGGAGATACTAATTTGTTATTTGTTAGTTTACCCAGAATCTACACAGAAAGCCCAGTGAAGTCAGCTAGGATATCACCAACCTGAACTACTTCTAGAGCAGGTGATGTTCATTACAGTGTGCAAAGTATGTTAAGTGAAAGAGAAGTGAAGAGATTTAGAACAAGATTATTTTTATTTACATAAAAGCCTCTTTCTGTCAAATATTAACAAAAAAATAAGTAAGGTTTTATATTCTATTTATAGAGTCTCTCAAGCCTATGCTATTTTTATTAGAATATCATCCCCATGGCAGTTTAGGTGAGAAAGTAGCTCTGCTTTGTGGTCCTGCTGCCCAAATTGGCTCACAAGATAACATAATGCAAAGGCAAAGGCTCTGGAGAATGCATAAATACATAATCTTCATAACATTTACTATTGAGTGACTTTCTGACTTGGATGTATAGGGATCACTTATCTCTTTGTTATTCCTCAGAAGGATTTTAGAAGTAACCACTTTGTTCTAGGCCTGCAGACTTGCTCAATGCACAGATATTAAGATCAAAGCTGTTTACTGTCAGAGAGTGCCAAAAATGGAATTTTAGTTTGTAAAAAAATCTCCACAGCACTCCCATTTCCGAACAGAACAAAGTATGTTTCACCTCCCTGCCACTCTCCTTTTCGAAACGGTGATGTTTCCATTTGAAATTGTAAGATATTTTTCTTCAAACTGGCTGAAAATATTTGACTGGTAGGAGGAAGTCCACTGGTATGGACACTGACATCATTTCCCTGTGTGCTGGGGGACAGGAATTGAGGACCATAAGGACAGCTGAATAAAGGCATCTCTATAAAAGAAAGGCACAATAAAACCAAGCAGAAATAGTTCTCAGCACACAACAGAAAGGACAAAACGTAAGGGGAAAAAGGAAATAAGGAAGCAGTGGGGAAATACATGGGAAAAGGTTGATGGGTGCAGAACTTGCCTCCCTGCTGTACTCAACCCAGGGCAGGAGGCTGAGAAACCTGCATGGCCCAGCCTAGCAGCACCCCGTGTGATTGCTGGTATCACAGCAGTCAAGGTTTGTTTCTCAGTGACTGTGAAGTGGGGGGTGTGCACCAGCACCCTAGTTAGGGGGCAGCAGCAAAACTGGTTTACAAAAAACAAACCTAAAAAGAGTAGCAAAGTGTAGGCTTCTGCAAGAAATACGGTGCCACTAGTACCTGGCACGGGCTGCAGCCACTTGCTAGTTCCTTGCTCTCCCTCCCCTCCTTTCCCAAGCACACCTCTGCCTTAAACAAACATTCCTGAAGTTGCTTCCTCTGCAGGAGCTCTATTCTCATGGAGCAGCCACATTTTACTGTGGCACTGAAAAGTACAGGACATCTGAAAAGGAGAATGAAAGGCTTAACTTTTAAGGTCAGGAACTTAAAGGAGGGAGAAAGGACAATGGGGGAGAGTGAGCAGGCTGGGAATCCAATATAGAGCCACACTAACACGCTGCCAGACTAACAAAACATAAAGCCTCTCTGGACCATCCAGGCATCCAGATTAGGAAAAGCCAATGAAAAGGGCTGCGTTTCTGTGTCCTTTTCCTACCACAGAGATGCATTGGGTCAGGTAGCACTATAGTCCTCCTGAGGACTGCCTGTGCAGTGAAAGTCAGCTGAAAAGGGAGATCAGTTCACTTTGATGACCCTGTGAAACATCCCTCAGCACATTAAAGTTGGTCTATTTCATTTTCTACACATATTAACCGCAAAAAAAAGACCATAATATCTTGAGGAACCATTTGAATTAGTGTTGTGTCTCTCCATAACAATTTTCCTGGAGAAAGCAGTAAAAAAAAAAAACAAATAAGGACAGTACATATGAACTGATGATACCTGAAAAGTTTCCTGATTAAATGATTCTTGACTATTTCGAGGCATTATGCAGTTTTGCATGTGTGCATTCATTTCTCATGTTTTGCATAATCTTCCTGATGAGTGTATGCACAAGTGTACCACGTAGAAACAGCAGCTAGCCAGTGTGATTGCTCATTAAATTTAATGAGCAGGTTAGAATTAACTACTATAAAACTAAAATGAAAGCAGAACCACAAATTTGAAAGCCAACTAAGGCCTGAAACATATGCAAGCACAGTTAGTTAATACCCTCTTAATATGCACAACGATAAATATTCCATATAGATATACAGCAAATTTGGATGCACGTTACCCAAGTGGAACTCAGCTGTGATGGGGTATGAAACGATACATTTAACTCTAATGAGACGCATAGCTCAGAGGAAGCAAAACCACCAGAGTTTGTTAGGGGTCTCTTGCAACACTGGAATATTTTCACGCGAGAGCGTATAGCCAGAGAGCACTCAGCCCTGTCCTGTTTAAACCCGGCGAAGGAACACAGAACTTGATGCACGCGTTTGAATCTGCAAATAAAGACGGGCTAACTCCCGCGCACGGCGGACGGGGCTGCACCAAGGCAAAAAGCGGAAAAGGGTAAAGCCCCGGGTGTGCAAGCACTACGTACCGGACGAGAGGATTACGAAGGAGGAGGAAGATGCTCGAGCACAGCTGAAGGGGTGTTTATACCAAAGCCCTGCTAACAGGTGGTCGTACTGGTACTCACTGGGATGGTTTTCTGTGCAAAACTCCCGGCTCTAGCAAGGAGCGAGTTTGGGCTGAGTTGGCTCGTCGCGGCTCCGGCGGGAGCGGGGGCACCGCCGAGGCGGGCGGCCCCGGCCATGGCTCGCGGCCGCCTGCAACGGGCTGTGCGCGGGACGGGGCGCGCGGCGCCCCCGGCACGGGACGCTCCCCGCGCGCACCGCCGGGCCGGAGCGCGGCACCGCGGAGCGGCCCGACGAGCCCGCAGCTGAGAAAATGGCCAGCCCGGAACGCCGGGCGGGAAACGGCTGCAGAGTTCTGTGCGCACAGAGAAAAAAAACCCCGAGCCCCGCCACTGGCGGTTTCCAGCCAGCAGGCAGGCGCCCGCGGGCAGCCGAGCGGAGCGCGGCGCCAGAGCGACCCTTTGTCCCTCAGCGACGGCCCAGCCGCGCGGGGCCGCCTCGCGACGGTTATCGGCGACCGCTAGGGCCGTTAGCCGCAGCTCCTGACTGAGCAGAGCCTGAGAGCCCGTCGCGTTTCCCGACGCTTCATGGATGGAAGCTTGTAAGGTAACTTTTGAGTCCACGCGTGCGTGTGTAAAGCGGAGGTGCAGCCCTCTCTCTCTAGCCAAAAAATCCTGCTATTTTCGGTCAGTTTTGTTCTCAATTCTCATCTCTCCTAAAAAGACGCATTAAGAACGTACCAGTCGCAGAGCCCCAGATATTTATATCTTTGCATGTAGAAGAGGTGGATTCGAGTTGTTATTACCTCTGCAGGGGCATAAGTAAGGTAAAAAAAAAAAAAAAAAACCAAAACAACCTAACAAACAAATAACAAACCTTGCCTTCCTGTGCTTCAGGAACATGAACCTTTTTGCACGTGCTCTGACTCCCTGTCCATGGTGTACAGAGTTCTGTGCTACCTCCCACTCACTTGTGTTTTCTCCTGTCATGCTACACAAATGCTCCCAGTAAGTTAGCACTGATAGGAGGATTATTCTCTGAAGAGCTGGATGTACACAACTTAAGGCAAGAAGCTTTTTTAAAGAGCAAAGGGAATAACAGAGGTCATTTGTTTTCTTTACCTAGGTGTTTCTGTGGTAGAAAGGGCTGCACAGTCTGCAAAACCTGAGTAGCTGTGGGACTTCTGACAGCAGGTATGCAAACACTAACAACATTTAAACAACTCTATAAACTAACTAGGGATTTGTGCAATTAACAGTTTTGAAAACTGCTTTGAAACACCATTTAAAGAGTTTTTACACTGCAGGAGAATCTGAGCTCCAGCACACCTCCTCCCACTCCATCTCCACTGACCTTGGTGTCCGCGTAGCCATTTCTCTCAGATCTCAGTCCTCTCTCTGCTGCAGCCACACCGGCCCAACGGGTCAAACGAACCTCAGCAGTCCTGGCAGGATGAACTCCACCCAGCAGGCATTCCGGGAGCAGGGTGCTTCTGAGCACTCCAAGCCGTGCCATAGCAGCCATCTCCAGTCAAATGGTGGTAGCCCAGCATAGGCTACAGCCTACCCAGGAGGCCAGGGATAGGAAGGAGGCCAGCTCCTCCCTGCCTCCTCTTCTCTTCGCTGCAGGTCCTGCCTGGCTTAGGTTCCTTTGTCCCCTTCTTAAATAGGGCATTCACGGAGGCACTGATTGGCTCAGCTCTGGCCGGAGAGGAAGGGGAGTCCTACCTGGCCAGAGACAGGTCTGATGGGTTATGAAGGGTTATGAAGCCTGAGAACCTTCTCCCATCTCCTTACAGGAGCTATCTCTGAAGCCCCTTCCCTGCTACCAAAACCCCACCACATTAACCCAGCACATCCTCAGTTCTCCTTACCTATGAATTGTGTTCTAGGCAAAGAAATTGAATGATAATTCTTGCTGAAAGTATTCAGCTGCCAGACAGGCAGGTGGAGATTCTAAGTTAAAACATTCCTCAGCAGCAAAGAACTCCAGACCATGGTAATGCTTAAATTAACACAGCTGTAAACCATGCATTCTCCTTGTTACCATTATTCCTATCTGGATTGCAAAAAAAAAAAAAGTCTTACCCTTAGCGAACTAGGATTCAGTTATGCACGAAATACAAGGACACATTTGAAACACCTAGGGATGAAAGGAGAGAAAGGTTAAGATAGTTTTGAGCTGTATCACTCCTGAAAATAAATGCGAATTCTCCATCAGTTAGATGCTTTCCGAACATCTGAAAAAAAAATACACAAAAAGGAAAAAAAACCCTTAATTTTCTGCATATGCTTTCATGAAAACACTATTGAATTGAAAAACATTCCTTGTGCAGTAAATATAAAGCTTGATGTATCTTACAGGTCTCCAAAAGTTTTAAAGTAAATCCAAAGACACTGTTTCAGTAGGCTTAGGTTTCCTGCACACAGGCGCAATACATTTCATTTTTCAGCTTATTAAACACTTTTAGCTGATGCTTGGAAAAAATATCCCTTCAGTCAATAACTCATCATAAACATATGCCAGTATAAAACGTATAAAAGACACTGTTATAGAAGTGACTCACATTAATATAAGTTCATATGAAGATAAAAATACATTCACTCTTCACTGCGGTGATATGAACTACTTGCAAAGACTTTTGGTCTAACTTCACATCATTTCCATGTTTTGTGATGGCATCAATCCAAGACTGCAGAGAGGTACTGAAGGCTGATACCAGGGTAAGTGAAAGGGGAATCGGAGCCATTCCGCTCATTCTCACTGTTGTTACGATAATGCAATCAGTACCTTGACAGATGTAAGAATCATCATTTTGCTGTTTGACTTTTCTTCAAACCTAAGGCTGTGGGCAATCAAAGAGATGTGAACATCTGGCTGAGCTTTTGATTGCCATGCTCACTGATATAGTGCACCTAAATAAGCAACAATTAGTCAGTATAGCTTGTATCAAAAGATCCATCACGTTAATTCAGATTAACTCAGGATAAATTGAATCCACTTGGCATGCATGCTTATTTGTATGTATAGTCTAAATAAGCTTCTTTTGCACCACACTATCCTTTATTTACAAGCAAAACATATGCAAAGTTTTGTGTTTTAAGTAAATATTTTCACAAATGTTTTGACTTCCTAAAATGAAACTTCTGGGGAAAAATCTGTATTCTTCGGAATGGCATTTCTGGACTCACAAAGATAAAAATCTGTTGGCTTTCTCAAGTTCATATTTCTCACTTGCTAATAAATTTCATGACTTTGGAAGCTATTCATAAACATTTTGTCAGTTACAATTAAAATACTTGACTGGCATTAGGGTGAACTTGAAAGCTAAGAAGGTGGTCAAGATAGTTACTAGATTGTAGCAAGAAAGGAAAGTCCTAAAACTGAAGACAAATTTCCTCATGTTTTCACTTGATTCTGAGTGTAGAACCCTGGGAATATGTATTTTCTTTTCAACATTCCTGTTTAGATTCTATTTATTGCAACAGTAGGTTAGATTGCATGAGGACCTGAGATTAAAACTAATCAAAGACAAAAGAAAAAGCTGAACGTGTGTACATGTTTTTTTAAAAAGAGAAATTTGGAAAAAAAAATAATTTTTTAAATTCCAGCTCCTTGCAGTAAATAAATTTTAGTCTTTGCTTGGCAGATACAGATACCATTGTTTCCAAGTTAACCTTTTAAAATTTTATTTGTAACGTGGAGGTGGAAATCTGTTCTTGCTAGCAAAATAGTGATAGACTGTCTGGCTGAGGTGCTATCAGTGCTCAACTAACTAGACATGAAATTTACTGTAATCTCACCTAAAGCTCAGTTAGCTCAATCTGACCTGATTCTAAAATCCTATTACAAAATCCCAGGAATTTTTCACCTAAAGCCTAATGCAAAACAGTGTTTCTCACACTACCTGATGGGAAAGGGCCACACCCAGAGCCTCAGCTGCAGCAATGCTTGTGGAGTGGGTACCTCACTCTGCCTGTGGCCCTGAGCTCCCAGTGTCACCAGAGCCAGGGTGCTTCAGAGCTGTGCTGGAAATATTTAAAATGCAGACACAACAGAGGAGGGACCATGTCAGAGGAGAAGGTTGGGTGAGTCAGTCCGTGAGCATGGGACTCAACATTCTGCATTACCGGCTGCCACAGGTGCAAGGAGTGTGGCCAAGCTGTTACATTCTTTTTTCTGAGAGTCCATTTTGGTTTGGAGCCAAGAAATAGGTTTTTGCTATTCATTGACTCTTGTGAATATCATGAATCCAACACCCTTGAGAACAATCAGGTCAATTAATTAGAAAACTGTTACTGTGCTGCCTTCATAAATCAGAGGATTAGCTTGTGATCCATAACTTCAAACAGCCTTTTAGCAGCTGTTTTCTTGAATTTCATGCGTTTAAAATACTAACTCCTCTTATATATCCAACTTCTGATTCAGAGGTTAAAGGTTCATCTATTAGCATTACCTTTAGAAATATATTTGATGAAAAATCCCTTAGATACTCTAATGACGTGGTCCAGTTGCTGTCAAGTGCACAGGCCCTTTACAAATGCTACTGAAAAATCAATACCATGCCTTCAAAGGATGTGGAGTCAGGGCCATAATAATAGTGATTGTCTCCAGTAAATGACTGTTCAGTGATTGTTCTGCAGTGGCCTGGAAGTCCATATCCCCCTCAATAACTTTCAGAATTGATGCACACTGGGAAACGTAAAATCAACCCTGCAAACAGGGTTTGATCCAGTAGCTGCACTTTCTGGCTAGTCAAGTATCTACCTATTTACTTCATTGCTTGGGCATTATTGGCCTAAGATCTTGGAGAAGAAAATCTGCTAAAAAAGGAAGTTCCAAAACAGTAGGTCAGCATTTCAGATGTGTTCAGCACACAAAGGAATACTGTGCACCACAGGAGAATCAGCTGTCAGCTCCTCACCTTGCCTGTTTTATTTAGAGATCTGAAAACAGACTAAGAAGAATACATTTTCAAAGACTGTGGTCATAGGGAAAAAAATATAATTCCAAATCATAAACAACGAAGCAGCATTCGTAGTTATGGTTTGTGGTATTTATTCTCTGGATAAAGCAGCCTGCTTGCTTGGCATCAGTAGCAGCAACAGGGGAATATTTTGCAAAGCTTCAAGTAGTGTGGCAATCGCTTTATCGATAAGACTCTGACCATAATATGTTACCTGGATCATTTTTTTAATGCATTTGCAGCAGCATGTTATGAATAAACACAATAAAAATATCAAAATCTATTTGAAAATTCTTTTTTTCAAAGTTCACTCTTATTTTTACTGTGACACAAACCAGTAATGCTTGTGCAAATGAGATTTTCAACTCTCAAATCTACATCAGTGAGAAAATAAACTGAATGTCTTCCATTTATTGACATATATGCAAACCCTTCATTAAATTTTATGTCCCTATCTATCTACTATTGATTTTCTTTTGCATCAGTTTACCAATAATTTGCAGTATATAAAGTGTTAGCCATGAAATATACCAGGTGATTACTTCTGATTAAAAGCAACAAGAATTTCATATGAAAATTTCCTCATTGGTGGCTTAAACTTTTCTAATACACTTTTATAAATAAGGGTCAATTAAAATTAGAACACAACTCTACAGAAATGGTGAACGTATTTTTCAAAAATTGTTGCTACAATAAATTAGTTTATGATCTGAGTTATCATCTGTCAGAGAATCAAACTTGTAAAGGTTTCCAGAGATTCTGATTTTCTGATTAGCGTTGTGATTAATTTTACAGCCAAAAAATGCACGGTTTATTATTCTTTCTCAAGAAATTTCATCTATGCAAGCTTACTTCTCTCATTTTTATGGAGAGCTTGGAAAAGAAAGTAGGCTATACATCAAAATACATGGAAAAATATCTGAAGAAATTTAACTACAGAGAAGGTCAGAAATAAAGATGGATGAAGTCTAAAATCTCAGGTCTCAAGAGGCAGATGGGACTCCACTTTGGGGCATAGCAACGCTGGTTTTATAGCGATTTCTGTCTCCTTTAGCAGGTCCATTTTGGCATGCAGGGGCCTTTCTCCTCTTTTCTCTCTGTCCATTTAGTTTGTTCTCTTGCCTGGTAGCGAAGGGGACATATGAGGGTGTGAGCAAAGGGTGTTAATGGGGATATAGTTGAGAGGGAAGACAGAGGTTCTCTAAATACCTTCTTAATAGCAATTTGCAGGGTAGGAATTTATGTCATTGTATTGCAGGCCTATGCTGAGAGAATGGACAGAGAATGGCCTGCTTGCCTGCATCTCTGTGTTTAACCAGAGATTTTCCTTCTCCTCCTAGGGCGGGGGCTGACACACTGCCAGCGTGAGCGCTGCCACAGCCTGTGCTACAGCAGTGAAAACCTTGTAGGTGTGGGGACATGAGCTCTTTTCCTATTGCCTCTGTGAAGTTTGTTGTCCATGTTGTGCAGCCCAGTGACAATTACTGTGAAGTCCTCAGTGGCCTAAAGCTTATCATGCTCATTTGTTCTTCACAGTCTGACCAGAGCGTTCACTCATTAGAACAGGCTGTATCTGTGGTCGCTGTTCTGTCAACATGTCAGATCCAGCTGCTTTCTACTAGGATTAGACTGCATATATATTTTTTGTCTCTCTACAGTGGAAGCTAATGTAATAATTTCATTTATTAAGTCTTTTTTTTAAAGTTTTGCTTGGACCATGTTTGTCCTTTGTAGATGCAGAATGTTGCTGTCTAATCTTTGACAGTAAGAACAGAACAATTAAAAGGCATTCTTGGGGCTAGAATGTTTAATCTGTGTGCGTGTTGTACATGCATGGGCAGATTTTCTCTGTAATACTGATTGCATATAAGCATTATTGTAACTTTCAGCAAGTTCCCAATTTTCAAAAATACTTGTGTCTATTACCTAGTGATGCTTTCTTTCCTCTGAGGTTTGAACATCTACTAATGTCAAAGAGGATATTTCTTTCAGTCTCAGTGGATGCTATCTAACCACAGCAAGTACGGCTTAAACTTGGTGTTATCTTAAGCAATATCTAGAAATGTCATTTCCCTGAAACAATTTAAAGCCTTGAAATCACTTCAGCGTTTCCTCACAGGAAGTGTTCCTAATCTTGTTACAGGTCTCATTGTTCTCTTCTGAATTCTCTTTAGTTAGTCCACATCTCTTTTTTAAAAATAATGTGGTGCCAGAATTAGCTAGCTGAGACCTCACCTGTACTGAACAGAGAGGAAAAATTACTTCCTAGACTTCATATGTGACAGTCACTTTCTTGCAAGAGCCTCACATTCTAACCCTCTATTCAGTCTGTGACTCATTACAAGCTCCAATCCTTTTCTACCTTGCTGATGCATGGATGGTGAGACAACCTCTATTGCACATTTAATTTCTTTTTCCACAAGTAGGATTTTTCCACTTATTGCTGTTTCTGTCTTACAGCCTTCAGACCAAATCCACCCCTCTGTCTACATGATTTTGTACCTCCAGATGCTTTCTGTCTTCCTTCTTACTTCTCCCAACTCAGTGCCACACACAGAGTAAGTCTAGCTCTAAGCAGTATTTTCTTTTAACAATGTAGGAGATGGCACTAGGAATTTGCCTAGAAATTCTAAGGCCTGGCTAGCCTTCACCTCAGCGTCTTGCCCCTTGGAGAAAGAACCACTGAAAGCTGTTTCATATAGGACCTTTCAGCTACTGTACACCCGCTTACAGCATTTTCCTGGAGTTCAAGGTTCCATGGTTTGCATATGAGAAAGTCGTAGTGGACAGTACCAAAAGCCTCCACACAGTCAAGAAGTAACAGCCATTGCTTTGACCATCCAGTAAGGTAGCTGCACTGCTGAAGTAAAAGATCGGCTAGTCCTGTCAAGAGCAAGTCATGTAAAGCCAATGTTGCCTGTTCCTTAGTATCTTATTTTCTTCTGCACGCTGATAAGTATCAAAACCAAACAAACTGGTTCTTTCCACTTCTGGTGTGCTTTTCTCGTGTTAAATAAAATGAATAACCAATCTCTTATAATTAACCTTTATGAAGAATGATATTAAAATGGATTGAGTGCATGAGCCTACTCCCTGTTATCTGCTATTCCTCTCTTTATCCATTCAGCATCAGATTTATATTTTCTGTTTTCATTTTTCCTTTTGAATGGAGTTATTAAAAAAAATCTCATTGTCCTTAAGTTCTAAATTAACCAGTTGCAATTAACTTTGTGACTTAATATTTACAGGGTCTGTTGCCACATATGCATGCTATTCCTCTCTGCTCCTTCTCAAGTGTGCTTCTACTTTTTATACAGTATCTTTATTTTCAGAACAGGCAAGAGTTCCTTGTTCTGTACTATTGATCCGTTACTGCCCTTCTCTCTTAATAATGTGCTGTATCTTTGCATAAAACATAGCGCACACAAGCTGCTTTGGATCAACAGGGCCTTAAGACTGCCCTTTACTGATCACATGAATTCTAGGAGTGTGTATCCACTTCCCTGGGCTTCACTACCATAGCAATCCTAGAAGGTAACATTTGTGACTGGATGAAAGGGAGTTCGTGTTACATCTTCAATGACATTTGTTTTAAATGATTGACACTCTCAGGATTTCAATAATGTTCCATTTTCACTGCCAAACTGACAGAAAGTTCCAGTCATGGTTACAAGTCTTATCACTTCTAATATTTGCACTTTATACACAATACAAGAAGCCATTTAAAACGAATAGCAAGTACAGAAAATGAATATGTGCCACAGAAAGAACCTGTTCTAGAACACTGGAACAGGTTGCCCAGAGAGGTGGTGGATGCTCCATCCCTGGAGACGTTCAAGGCCAGGTTGGACGAGGCCCTGAGCAACCTGATCTAGTTGGAGATATCCCTGTTCCTTGCAGGGGGGTTGGACTAGATGACCTTTGAAGGTCCCTTCCAGCCCTAACCATTCTATAATTCTATGATTCTATGAAAGTGGTCCAATCTATTTCCTATAGACTTGTTGCCTTGAGTTATTTGCCTGTCTTCAAACATACACAAAGGAGTGGTTTTCAGTATCTCTTCTGTTTGCAAAAAGATCAGGCTTTTCTTAAAGCCAGCTACTTGCTTGAGTCAATGTTTGGCCAACACATACAATTCACTGTCAAAATGAAAGTCACCACAAAGTCCTGTCTCTCCACAGAAGTCTTGGAAAACAAGTGTCCCAACTTTCATAACATAGAAAGTTCTTACGATACGGAATAGACATCCTTGCTACATTTATGCTTCACCTTTATCAAGACTTTTGAGTAAAAATATTGGAAAAAATTGTCCATATACATATATAGATTTACTCCCAGTGATGTCACTTGCAAGAAGACACAACAAATTAATATAATACGAAAAATGTCTTTGGAAATATAAAGTCAGTGATGGTTTTGTATGATAGTAGTAGAAGTACAAAATAAAGATCAGAGAACTCCCAACTGTTTTTTTAATGCTGCCTTGGATTTAAAGTGGCTTTGCTTCAACCATCTCTCAAGCATTAAAGTTTATTTCCTACTAGTATTCCTTCCAAATTAACTCTCTTAGCAAGTTTAAAAAAACAAAAACCTTTGCGCAGACATGCTGTACCACCATGTAGAACTCTGTTGCTCTATTAACTGTAAAATCATTATCATGATTTTTTTCTTTATGCATAATATAGTGTTTGTATGAATGCTTGTTGCAACTGGAAATCTATTGTGCCATCTAGCAGCTGACAGTTTAAGTTATGCAATGCATAAATATTAGACTAGAGAAAAATCTTACTGTGATTTCACAGCTAGTTTGATTGAAAACAATTCTCTGAACTGGTGACTCTTTGTGACATCTGTTCTCATAGGACATCCTGGTAGCTTTGTGGTTTTTTTATTTCGAAGTACTTAATGAACAAATGTTATGCCCAAATATATTCTCTGCAATAAGCATATGTTAGTGAAATAAATTAGACTAAGTACCTACCCAGGAGTAAAATTAGGTTTTACAGACATGAGTGCTACCAGAGTTGTTAGACTCAGGGAACTCTTTACCATGTAGGTCTTCATGATATGGTAATAATATTATACCTTAAGCAAGCTGTTGGCTGAATCAGTCAAGTCCATCTCAACTGTATGTCAGTGAAGTCGTTTTATCCTCATAAGCTGATTTCAGGCCCTTAAGGCAGCCTTTTTACTTCACAGTATGTATAGCCATTACATTTCCCTGCATTCATTTGTCTTCATCCAAAGCAGCACTCAGCCACCTTGGTGTTTATTACTGTTAACAAGAATGTGGTCTACCTTAATACAGTGTCAAATGAAATCAGAAAGAATCATGTGAATGAGAGCAAGAGAAACTGCGTCAGCGTGTGCAACGTTATCATGTAGATGGGAAATATAAATGAGGGATGAAATGTAATTTCGGCAAACACTCGGAAAACAAATGTGCCATTGTAGACAAACAATTCTGAAGCAGCTGCGTAGGAATCATGACAGAAAAAAAAAATCTATGTTTTCATAAGAAAAACCTCCTTCACTTGTAATTCTTGTTATGGGATTGAAAATCAGAAGAAATCAGGAAATAGATATTTTCACTAAAAGTGGTTCTCTTATAATGAAATCCTTATCTTTCACTGACAAGACAAGCATTATAAAACATGCTGGGTTAACTGCATGAGCATCCTAAAAGCTTGAATATTAAAGCTGTTCATTTGGCAGAGAGACTAATAGGCCTAAAAGCTTTCTAGCTTATTTTGACACCTTCTGTTTTTTCTCGTTAATGCTGGCACTGATGTTCAGGGAGCTGATCATATTTACAAAACCTTTCTATTTTTCCTCTTTAGAGACCACATCTGAATCACCTTTGAATATAGAATCATAGAATCATAGAATCGTTAGGGCTGGAAGGGACCTTCAAAGGTCATCTAGTCCAACCCCCCTGCAAGGAACAGGGATATCTCCAACTAGATCAGGTTGCTCAGGGCCTCATCCAACCGGGCCTTGAACGTCTCCAGGGATGGAGCATCCACCACCTCTCTGGGCAACCTGTTCCAGTGTTCTACAACTCTCATGGTAAAAAATTTTTTCCTAATATCCAACCTGAATCTACCTCCCTCTATTTTAAAACCATTACCCCTTGTCCTATCACAACTGGCCCTCCTGAACAGCCTCTCCCCATCTTTCTTGTAGATGTTCAAGATACTCAGTTCTTGGAAAGATTCAACAGAGCCTTTAAACACAAGGCCATTTGAAACACCTCTACAATCTCTAGATACTGTGCCTAAAAAGGAAAGCTTTTCTTGAAGATGCTGTCTCATATAAGTAGCAGCTGCTGGCTTTATCGTCTGAATCAGCTTGTGCTGATCATTGAGGAGTCAGGATCCTAGACTAGAGTAATCCTATACAGTGTTACAAAGTCTATATGTTAAATTTGTCCCCAGTACTTATCATGTTCCACATTTCCAGTGCTGCTTTTGATGTTACTGTCTTCTTTTACTACCAGTTCTTGCCCTCCAACCTTTGGTAATAGAAGAAATGTAACTACTGAGGCCTAAGAGTATGAATGAGAGAGGATAGTTTTGCCTTTTACAGCACTGAGCTTAATAAGTTTAAGAACGCACACTCAAGCAAATATGTTAATTTGACTGAATAATCCTTACTTCAGTAAAAATCAACATTTATCAGCATCTCAGGTTTGCTCCTCAGCTCTCGTATACAGTGAATTCATGGGGTCTGTGCATAGCTAACAAGGTTAATGCTCTTTTGTAAGCTAAGTGGTTTGTCACCATGCAGCAGCTGAGGAATTGCTGAGATCAGGTCAGATGCAGGTGTGTTTTAGAAACACCTGTCATTTTCATTTTCTGTGAAATTCATTTAAGAGTAAAAATGTCTGCAGGATAAGAAACATGTTCATTAAGGATGCATGCCTATATGCACTCCTTTCCTTTCTGTATGCCTTACTCTCCTGCATTAGCCACAGGGGAGCTAAAAAGGTGCTGGAAGTGAACTCCATAAGAACACACGTAAGCAGCCAGTAGGCTAGAAGAAATTTCTCATCTCTCACTGGCGTAGCAGTCACATGTCTGTACATGGAGATGATTGCAGATACAGAGCAGAGAGTAACAAGAGTGATGCTACCCAAACTCAGAATGCCTCAATCCGTCATCTGGGTCAAATCACAACTAGTTCCTAACCAGTAAGAGAGACTAGTTCTGGCTACAACAACCACAAATTGTGATTTTGTGAGTAAGCAACATCGTCCAGTAGATGATGTCCCTGGGTCCTTGTATGGTAACTTAGCTCTTATAGTCTATGTTTCTGATGCTAACAGACCTCTTTCCTAACTTTTTTAATATGGCCAGCCTTGGAACCAGCTCTCTCTTTGGAGAGCTTCTCAACTCTCTTCCCTGCCTGCCCCTCCACACCTCTTTTGCAGAAATATATTCCCAAGTATTCATATTTGGTGTTTTGAGCCCAAACTGGGACTACATAAATCAAATCTACTCTGCTAAACTGCTAACTGGTAAATTAATCTGGTTTTTTTTCCTATGTGTATTTATATATAGCTGCTGGTTTAGATTCCCTGACCAATGAACATTGCTGATGGCTTACCCCAGTACTGGCACTGGAGCTACATCTCTTGCGTATCTTGGCCTGTTTTGCTCTTTGAGGAAAGAGGAAAAGCATCAACCTGACATCCCACTACCCTTGTAATCTCACCAAATCAGGAACAAGTTCATGCAGGACAGCATGTTCTGATTCTGTCAGCATTTACACTTAAGGCAAAAATAGAGCTGGCTCTGATGACTAATGGTACAAGGACACTAATGTATAAAACTTTGTTTCAATTAAAAAAACCAAACCACATTTATTTTAAAACTTCAAACAGAATTATCATCAGAAATCTGACACCCCTTTTTGTTCTTCCCAAATTAAATTACACACATATTTTTACAGTCATCATTTTATAGATACATGGAAAAAGGACATATGACTGACCTTCAAATCAGCCCTCAGCTTGACAGACTGGATCAATGTATTATCCAGGCCTGTATTGCTCATTCTGTTCAACAGTCAAATAGAATTATTTGTTATGATAAATAAGATCTCTGATAACAACAGAAAATAAGATACATGCAGGCAGCTTACAATGTACCTGTTCTCAAAATGCTCTTTGTTTTTTTAAGAACTGCAAGTTTCCAAGCTGTTGCATGAATAATATCTTCATTTTTCAAAGACAGACTAAAGTATTCACAATTAAGGAAAATCATAGAATCATTTAGGTTGGAAAGGACCTTTAAGGTCATTGAGTTCAACTATTAACCTAGCACTGCCAAGTCCACCACTAAACTATGTCCCTGAGCGCCACATCTACACATCTTTTAAATACATCAGAGATAGATAACATCTCAACCACTTCCCTCAGCAGCCTGTTCCAATGCTTGACAACCTTTTCGGTGAAGAAACTCTTCCTAATATCCAACCCAAACTTCCCCCAGTGCAACTTGGGGCCATTTCCTCTTGTCCTATTGCTTGTTACTTGGTAGAAGAGACTGACATCCACCTTGCTACAACCTTCTTTCAGGTAGTTGTAGAGAGCAATAAGGTCTCCCCTCAGCCCCCTCTTCTCCAGGCTAAATAACCTCAGTTCCCTCAGCTGCTCCTCATAAGACTTGTGGTCTAGACCCTTCATCAGCTTCATTGCCCTTTGGACACACTCCAGCACCTCAATGTCTCTCTTGCAGTGAGGGACCCAAAACAGAACACAGTAGTTGAAGTGCAGCCCCACCAGTGCCGAGTACAGAGGAACGGTCCCTTCCCCAATGCTGCTGGCGACACTATTTCTGACACAAGCCAGGATGCTATTGGGCGTGTTGGCCACCTGGGCACACTGCTGGCTCATATTCAGCCAGCTGTCAACCAACTCCCCCAGGTCCTTTTCTGCCAGGCAGCTTTCCAGCCTGTAGCATTGCACGGGTTTGTTGTGACCCCAGTGCAGGACCCAACACTTGGCCTTGTTGAACCTCATCCAGATCCCTCTGTAGAGCCTTCCAACCTCAAGCTGATCAACACTCCTGCCCAACTTGGTGTCATCTGCAAACTTACTGAGGGTGCACTCAATCCCCTCATACAAATCATTGATAAAGATATTAAACAGAACTAGAAGTAAGACTGCTTATTAGATGGGGACCCAATTTGTTTTAATATACGTCATTCAATTATGTAAATAGCTACTAGGATTTTACAGCCTTCACATACCAAAATCAACTGGTTACAGTGTTTCCTGGAGGACAAAGAGTTTACATTAGTTACAGATTAATGACCATTCGGTTCTCTGTGTTGCAAGATCATACAAGATCTCAGATCATAGGGGTCTCAACTTCAACTAAAGACAGAAACTTCTGGACGCAGATTCTATTACTGAACTGCAAAAGAAGCACTCAAATGGTTTGCCACCACTTGGTGAACCCCATTTTGGTTCTAATGATCTGTTAAAAAAAAGAGTCTTGACTGGAAGTTTCCACTAATTTGTATTATGGATATAGCATGATTGAGAAACTGTAAAAAAAAATATCTCAAACTACATGTTCAGGTGGTCAGGATTCTAACAAATGAAATTGTTTTAAATCCACAGTACCTTTCAAAGCCATAAATGTCATTGAGATTACCTTGTTTTGAAGACAAGTGAGGAGTGGGTTTCTGAAGTAATTTGTATACCTTAATAGACTTGCATTCATCATCATGAAATAAGTCAGCCAGATACACTCCTTTGTTGAAGTACTTAAGTAAGTTTTGGGAAAGAACACATGCTGTCAGGAGTTGTCCTCAGGCCACCGATAATTATTTCCCATAAGAACAGTCTACCCATGAGATACAGTTAGGATTAGTTAATGTACTGGGCTTTGAAGATGTAAAAAGATTTCAAAGAGCTAATTGGTACTAGATTATCCACTACACTGGGATTTCTGTATTGCTGTTTTCAACTACCTTACTTTAAATATGAAGTCATAATTAGATACTCAGAGCAATTTGTAAGTTATTTTGGCAACTATTTAGTTATTTCATCTATTACTTGAAAATACAAAATATAAATTTTCTCTATGAATGTCCTTTGCATGTAAGGAAAGAAAAGCTTGTGGGTTTGTGTTTTTTTTCTTTTTTCAGAAAAGAGCCTGAAAATCTATTCGTTTTCCTTTTTCTGCTTGTTTACTCCCTAAAAAAGTTTATGGTCTGCATAGAACCACAGAATTCTTAGAAGTAATTAATTTTTTCTTTCCTGATTATACTGCGTGATTCACTGGAAAAAAAAAAAACACCACCAAAAAAACCCCACAACAGGATTTTGCCAGCTTTTTGGTTACAAAGCAACAGAAGTGAAATGTAAGCAGCAAGAGGCATTTTTTCTCTCCAAAAGCTCAAGATTAATATGAAAGTAATAATAGAAAAACAAGTTGAAGGAGAGTCACATAGACATCAGCAAAAGTCTTTTTCTAAAGGAAAGTAATGCCGCACAGGGACAGGTTGCTCAGAGAGAACACCTTGGAGGTGTTCAAGACAGCAAAACAGGGCCAGGGCTGCCTGGACCAAGTCCCAGTACTAGTACCACCTCAAGCAGGGGCCTGGAGTTGATGACTGCCAGAAGTCCTTCCTAAGCAATAGCTCTGTGATTGGTGACCTCCTACTGCAATTACTGAAATTACCCAAGAATCATCCTAGAAAAAAGATTATGGTCTTAGGAAGTAAGTTAAAAGTGGTAAAACTCCCAAAAATAGAAATAAACCCAAATACTGAAATGCTAATGAAAAAAAAAAAAAAGATAAAAACAAGATAAAACCAAAACAAAACCCAGAAGATTCAAATAAGGAAACATGCAATTCTCAAAGGTACATTATAATTTCAGTATTTCCATTGAATTGTACATACTTAATGGAACCAAAGAAGGGACCCACACCCTTTCTTCCTTACAAGTCATCTTAACAGAAATCAGATACATTTACTTTATCATAGCAAAAGTCTGTGCAAACATTAAGTATTTAATAAAAGGTACCCACGTCAACTGTCATCTGCATTTTGAAAATAATCATGTAATTTTATATAAAAGATACTTTAAAGATAAGTATTATCACTTTAACATACTTTTCTCCGTTTAGGATTTTCCTGTCCAAAATTTCACCCTCAAGTCTTTAAGCTATGAGAAGAAATTTTCTTTTATTTCCTCTATTCCAGCACCCTTTATATTAAGACATTCAACTCAGCTCTTTAAGCTGACAGGGTTTGTAACTGGTTGGATAGGCTGGCTGTTCTGTAGGTAAAATTTTAAAATATATTAAATTCTTCTCTAATACTTCAGACAGTGTACTCCCAAGAGACCTAGAAACTGATCTTTTACTCTGTTAGTCTGAGAGGACACCTTAATGTAGACAAGCTAAAGAGAGAACCCAACATGAAACCCAGGTTTCCTCCCTCATAAACACACGTACAACCAGCTTATAAGCATGTTCTACTTCTTTAATGAATGAATAGATCATGAGGCCCCTACAGTTTTAGCTACAGCCATTGCAAGTGACTTAGTTTTGGTGTAGGAGGAAGAATTGGCTCAGGCTGCAACTGTTCATATTTTTAAATCTGGAGATCTGTGGTTCAACTTGTGTACTGGCCAATATTGAAGGCATTGCATAGGTAGCAATAATTTTGTTCTTGCACAGGGATTTTCCCATGTTTTGGACTGGAGCCTCAAAGAAAGTCATGTTGGAACCATGGTGATTTCACTATGAAACAAGAAAATGGGAGCTATATTAACCAGACTCAGAATTATCAATTCCCTACATGAAACAAGTGACCATCTGCTCCACTTGTCCATAAGCAATACTAACATCTTCTTTTGCTCCTCTCTACTTCCTCCCCTTTAGCTTTAAATCCTTCTCCTTCATATACCACTATCCAAATATTTTTAATTTGTGTCTTCTAAATTACTGCTTGGCTACTCATCGCATCAACATATGGTAGCTCTGCTGGCTTGTGGCACAGACCTCATATCTGGGGACCGATTATGTACCACCTTGTAGCTGGCATGGTTATTTACATGTATTAAAGGCAATTACAAAATATTGCCGCCTCAGAATATCCTCATCAATGAAAAAGGTTTATCTAGATCTACTTAAAGCACTTGATCTTAAATTTGTTCACTCTGTAGTGGGTCATAATTTCAAAAGTTAAAGCTCAATGCTAAGTCTGGCATTATCATTCTAATCCTCCCAATCTGATCTTGAAGCTTCCATCTGATCTGGAAATTTCTTTTATATTCAAAAGTAGGGATTTGTGAGATAAAAACTATTAAATACTTATTTTTTTTTCTCCATAAAGAAGAGGAAAGATACATTTCTACTCTTACTTTGTTTGGAATACTAGTTTGCTTATTTCAGATGCTCAGTGAGAAAAGTGCACAGAATGAGTATTCTCTTGAGAAAATCTAAGGATGTTTCAGAACTTGGAGGATCTTTCTTGCTGAAGTTTGAGTCTCTAGTGATCATCTCACAGCTGTTCAATAATGATGCTGGGTTTTGTATAAATGTGTAAAGTCCTTTATGTACATAAGCCAAGACAAAATGCAGAGCTGCTCATCAGAGCTTTTCTAATTGTTCTTATATCAGCAGCTTAGGAATACTTGCAGATGGGTTTGTCATAATACTTTGTTGGCATTTTTTATAACAATTACCTCTTCAAGCTAAGCAAACCCTGGAGGAAAATAACGCTGTGGTGAATACAGATGCAATGTTAATTAACATGCACTCTAAATGTGAATGTTTTAGTAAATATTTTTTTTAAAAAAATAGTGTATTGACATGTCAAGCAACCAGGAAATATTTTGAAAATCAGGTTTTATTTCCCTGAAAAATTGACTATCTGCATTGGAATATATTGAGCTGAAATGTTAGGCAGCAAATTAAAGGCAAGGGCTTTGTGTGTGCACCTAAGCGTTATTTCTCTGGTGATGACGTTTACCTCAGCTGCCCTTTGGGTAGACTGCAGAATTTGGACAACTTTATAATCTTACTGGTGATTTCCAGGCTCTAAAGTACTAAAAGGCAAAGTATTAGCAGTAGTCTGGGAGAGATTTCCTAATTAGGCAGCCCAAGTTAATTATTAAAGATATAGTAGTTTTTATGCTGCCGCCTGTCTCATGTCTGTAAGCAAAACAAAGGAAACAGCATCAGCAATGGATATACTTTGCTATGTTCTACTATGAAGAATGCTGTACCATCTGTATATAAGAACTGGTTAGAGAAACTCATGTGACTTCCTCTGCAGAAAAAAAAAAACAACAGTTAATCAAATCAAAAGATAAATGAAAACGACTGGTTCCAATACGTATTTGTCTCTGGAGACATCTGATATTGTTGTCCTCAAGTAACTAGCAGTGCTAATATGTAACGTTTAAACTAATCCTGTCTCAGAGGTGAGCTCTGAGGTAGATACAGAGTAGATACAGTAGATATCTGAGGTAGATACAGGTATTTTACTAATCCTGCACTAGAATCTATTTTACTATGCTAATATTAGTTCTTTTCTCCATCTTGTGCTATCCTTAGGGTAAGGCTGTACCTAAACCAAATACCACCTAAAAAGGAAGCAATAATATAGATGATTGGTTTGGTTTGTCTTCATCTAGTTAATTACTTCAGCCTACACATGCTTTCCCCTTTCCTTTTTCAATTTCCTGAACCAAGAGAATGAATTGTTATTGCCAAAGGAAAAGGAGAAAGAGAAAGGGAGAGGTGGAGACAGTCTTAACTTTGCTTTGCATTCATATCGTTTCAATGCTAAAAATTCCTAATTAATAAATAAAAGCAATCTCTATATTGCCTTTGGTCCCAAAGAAAATCAAAAGATCATGCAAAGCTAAAATAAAATGCCATTATTTATCAAGCTCTGGGGATCATTTCACCAAAGCAATTGATTCCATTTCACCACTGCAGCCACCTCGCATTGGAAACATATTAGCTGTTAAACAGCACACTCATAAAACAAGATAATAAATTACCTCAACATTTCCTAGGGAATAACGGTTCAGTCTTTCACTAGAAGATGAAAGGTCAAAAATAATCTTTTTCCTCTTTTTTTAACTTCAGTTCATATAATCTCTAGTATACCTACAAGAAATGTATTCTAAAAAGAAGGGAATCTAGCTGAAGATTTCATAGACTAGAATGCATGGTCTAAGTTTCAGTAAATATATAATGAGATCTTCAATGACTGCAGACAACAAGGATTTGGAGTTGTCACATCAAATTGCATTTCTACTTACCAGCATGCTAGGAAGTACATTTCAGTAAGATACAGGACTTGATCTCTAGTCTTGCCATACATTTTTTGTTCTCTCTTTAACAAAGCTTTGAGTTTCTCTTTGCTCCATTTCTCCATGTGTTGAACAGGAAAGTGATTCCTTTTCTTCGTCCCTCCCCTTCTCTTGGTCTAAGGCCACACCTTAGTTTCACTATGTGCCTAAAGAGACAAATTTCTGTTGATGTCCTTCAGACACTTCCCATATTAGTAATTAGCAAATCATTTTAGCTTTTTTCCAAAAATCCTGAAAAATCTGGAATTGGCCATTACCACTCAGCGAGCAACTTGGTGATGTTTTCCCATTGTGTCACTGGTTTTGGAAAGTTATGTAACATCATACAGAAATGGAATAATTAATTTTTCATTTTAACCACTTATTCCTTCTTTTTAGCATGATTCAGTATGTGGATCATCTGCCTTGTATTCCCATGATCAGATATTCAGACTTAGCTTTAAAACTTAACTTCTCTGAGAAACCACAATACCTGGGACTAGAACCTTTGTCATGGCACATGAGTTCTGGCAGGGAAGTCCAGCAAGGTGAATTCATTCAAGCAAACATAATAGATAGAGGAGCATAAAAAAAGCATAATATACCCAGCTGGACAATACAGGAGCTCCAACTGCTGAGTAGCAGCTGCCATTCTGATTGGAGTGCTCATTCAATGCTGCCAGCTTTCATGTAATAAGCCAGAAATGCCTGACTCTTGGAACATAATAGGCCAGAAATTGCCAAGTGTTAAGGACACAAAACGCGGACCACTGCCAATGCTTTAAAGCTCCTATAATTCACAAAGATCTGTTTTGAACGGTACTCCACTTGAAGTCTTCTAGCCCATGGGCCCCCCGACCTCCCTTGCTGCATGCGTGGAGACAGTTCTAATAGCACACAGGTGTGAAACATAGAATATCCCTTGCTTGTAACCAATCAGTCAGAATTAAAAAAAGGGTTATAAATATTGAAATAGAATCCCACATCCCAGTGTCTCAGGACAGGTAGGTACATGACAGCGCACACGTCTGTCTAAAAGCGCACAAGGACTGTACAGGTGACAGCACTTTTCTGAACATCAATTGTCACTGGCCTTGGGGCAACAATGACCCACTGAGGGGCCATTTTATCCCTCTCAAATCAGGGCTAATCTCAAATCAGCACTGTTCTAAAGAGTACAATTTAAAATTTAAAATGTAATTAAATCTTTATCTGATATGTATTAGCACATGCAAACAAAGAAATATCTTTGATAAGAAAAAGGTACCTCGCACAGACAGTGTAATCTGAAATAACATTTGAAAGTGTGAGCATCTTTAAGAAAGTCCACCTTTTTTTCAGTTATTGTGATGCAGTTGTGTTTCAAAGACAGGAAAATTTTTGAAGGATAGTTTATTGCCTTTTTCAGCCAACCCTGTAATACACTACCGGTATTTAATCATCTTCAGAGATGAAAAATTTTTCATCCTCGTTCTTGAAAAATCAAAAAATGATACTGATGTCATGGCTAGATACCTCATGCTTTAAAGAAGGAATTTAGCATTCATGACTGATATTTTTTACTTTTCTGGTGATATCATGTTTTCATATAGCGGCTGATGCCTTGTAAATATGTAGGACACACGCAAGCACTTAAAAATCAAAAATAAGATAGTCTATATTGTAAGTAGAAATCATGATTTATTAAAAAGTGGGACAAACTAGTGACAGAGTCACTGAAGGACATTTGGCAGCATTGGTTTTGTCTGTGAAAATCATTTCAACTACCATCTTATTTTAGACAGTCACAGGAGTCCAACTGACTTTGATCTAAGAAGTTCTCATCAAACAGATCTAAAAGCTTGATAAAGTACACAGAAATCAATTTTTGAAACCTGGCCAAACTTCAACTTGAGTACTTGGGACACACAGCAAGATAATTGATTGGCATAAAGGAACTAAAAAAGTTAAATTATCTTAATCTCTCTAGATATGACTGGATTTTTCTATTTGTTCTGTTACCCAGTTTGCACACTTGAATATTTTGCTTATTGTACTGTTATTCAGTTCTTTCCAGTTAGCAGATAAACGGGCTCAGCACTTCCACCTTTAGAATATCACTTTTCTTCATTGAAGACATTGTACTTACAAAATAATCACTTCCTTATGATGCTGTACTTTCTCGTTATTCCTCACTTCATGCATTGTTTTCCCCATGAAAGAAGTTGCCTGGTACCCTGTATGTATTTGAGGAACAGATTATAAGGAAATATTCAAATGCACTGAAATATCCTTAGGTCCAAGTTGCTTTCAAAAATAGAATGATATCTTTCCAAGAAAAAAAAAAAGAAGCAATTAGGTGCCACCTTTCAAAAGAGACCAAAATGTTGTGAAATTTCCATTTTTGCTGTTCAACATCTCCACCTCCCAGTACCATTTATCTTTAAATGCATTCAAGTGTCTAAATTCTGCTGGAGGTCAATAGACTCTTCAAAAAAATTTACATCTCTTTTATGGAAAACCCTTCTGAATATACAGTCCAAAAGGCTTAAATCACTTCTGGGACTGAGAGACAACATTGTTGTCTCATGTTTTCTATATGGCTCTTTCCTAGTTATTGATGTTGTGGTGGCAATGTCTCTGAGTCATTTGTATAGCTTTGAAAATGTAACCTGAGATCTATCCATCACTGAGCTCCAAAGAATGCTCTACCTTCTCATGTAACATTTTCTTTATTCTGTGACCTTCAACTATTACTACTAAACAAGTTTACAAAACATACAATTGCTTTGAAATTACTGGATTTCTCTTTTTGCTTCACGCCCCCACAAAGAATGTTTTAAAGGGTGTACTTCAATATCTTGCAATTTTGGGTTTTAAAAGTGATCAGATTTCAATCACCGATAATAGTCTTGCAGGACCTCAATAATTGCCACAATGCTCACAGAGTGCTTACTAAATCTTTAGTGGTTTTTCCTTGTTTTTAAAAACTTTATTCCTTTTGCAAACAACGATAAAAAAACCTTGCTAGATTATTTTAAGATGACAACATTTATGCCTCGAGCTATTTACTGATGATGAAAAAGAGTAGTACTGTTTGCTTATATGTTATTTTTCCGTATTTGCAGCTATTTAATATTCTGCCCTACCCTGCCATGTACTAAATACTTTGCAGCTTTTAGATTCTTCATTTTATCACTTTTAACAGTTCTTATATTCCTTTCTAGCTACATGAGATTTAATTTCTATCCTTATTTTTATTGAAATAAATGTGATTTCTTTTCCTCCTTATATCATAATCACCTCTAACATCCCACAGTAAACAGCAGGTCGTTCTAAATCAATCTCTTTCCATTCATGATTTATTCCTTCAAAGTTTGTCTTTTAAAAGTTCAATATTTTTGGTGTTATGTATTTTATAATACCCTCACGTAATTTTCATATCTGATGATACGATTATCACAAGATACCAGATGTTCAGTACTTCTCTCTTAATTATCATACTTGGGACTTATATCGTAAAACCAATTGAGGTAATCTTTGATCTGGGTATTTGCTTCCAACACTGAGGACACAATACTACATTACCTCAAGATATGCTCATGTGGTATTTAGTAATTGCTCATAGGAACAGCAGTCTGAATGTTTGAGCCCCCAAAAGAAGTCTGCTATAGCTGCTTTTCCCATACATTCCTCAACCTCTTTCCGTCTATAGGACTACCCAACTGCTATGCATGTTGGAGGACTACTTTCTTAAACTGGAGAAAACAAGTTTTTGTCAGGTAGGAAAAATATACATACAAGAAAATGTATTACTTAACAGTCCTGAGTGATATCTTCTTTTAAATATTGATTCTTCTCTCCTAGCACCTCACACCTGTTAGCAGAAATTGCAGAATTTGTGAGCTGAAATTTCAGTGATAACCTGTCTGCTGTCCAAAAAATATTTCTTTTTTAAAAAATAATAAAAATGACAATAATTTAAAAAAAAAACACCAAACAAATTTACCTTTTCTTCCAAAAAACATTTCTCAAAAGTAAATAGAGAGGAAATGGGGAAATTAAACCAATACCAGATGTTTGTAACCAGCATGTTGCTTATAGCCTGATTTGCTAAGCCCATGCTGCCCTTATCTCAATACAGAAAGCCTTTTTTCCAGAAGATATTGATATCTATCTTGACAGCCTGGGAAAGAGGTGCTTAACAAGACCCCAGTGGATTCTACAGCTCACGGGTCATTAAGTCCAAAGTCTCTCACAATGATCATTTTCTCTTCCAAGAGTTGCAGTGAATTTTGAGAATAGCACTCCACAGCAGTGTTAATGTTACGGATTAAAAAATTTACAGTTTGAAGCAGATTTAAGGAGTTAAAAGCAGATTCAGCAGTGCTATTTTTGTATTGCCAAGTAAGCATAAAACTGTTCTAACTTCTGAGCAAAAGCAGTAGAGAGAAGAGTGTATCTTCAATGGAAGAGAGAATGTCTGTCTCTAGAGACATTGCTGCTTCATCTAAAGCCATCCAGAAAACAGCATGTGCCAATCAGTTCACTTCCACTGAGTGCTAAAAAAAGATGAATAAGCAGATTTATATTACAAACTAGTACTGAACCTGGGAGTTTGGAATCCTGGCTTCCCTTCCTTGCCAAGCTCTCTTTAACTTCAGCTAGCTGTGAGCTGAGTTACTAGTCCTTAGGCTTTCTTCTCTTCTATTATTATTTGGAATGGCATTAATGCAGCACTGCACAGAGAGGAAGCTTCCAATAAAATGTTTTAAATATTTAAACAGTAAAAATAATAAAGACTTCATTGTTTGCTTTAACATTTGACTCACCGCAAAAAAAACCATACCTTTGTTTTCTGCAGGAATGTTACGTGAGCTGTGAACTCAGTTGTCTGTGACATGGGGACTTACCCTAGGGTTTGCTTTTGTCATCGTTATGTTCTATGCAACTTTTATAATAGGGCATTTAAATTATAGTTAGAAAAGTTAAAGGGACTGTATTTGACTGATACTAAAAAGGGTGGGATAGAAAGCATTTCAAGAGGCAAGACTTAAATTTTCAAAGCTGTTTCAAAGGAAATAAGATGAGGAGAAACCATGTGACCAAGACACAAGACAGAACAGCTGCTTAGGTAACATATTTCAGAAAATATAGGAGATAGTGAATCACAAGCTGAAAGTAAGTCAACAATGACACCCTCCTAAAAAGGTGTGGAAGAATCAATGTTTTAAAGGTGTCTGGAAGGAAGTAAATAAGCTGTCTTACAGTGTGTAATATATAATTATTCCTATGGACATACTGTTGTGGTAAGGTCTCAGCTAGCACATTGTATCCTTACTAACAAAGACATGAACAAGAGCAGGTAAGAGCATGGCGCCCAGAGTGTTGCAAGCTAACAGAGCCACAATTGCTGTGCAACAGCAGGTCAAAAAAACCTCAAGAGTTTCTCCTATACAGTGATGGGGTGTATTGCATGGTGTTCAGTACAGGCAAGATAGGTGATTCCAGAGTCTTTGCAGAGACGTTACAGAGCCAAGACTTCAAACCCTGAATTGCAAAGGAGGTAAATCTAGAGAACACCCTCAAAGGAGCAGTGGATGGAAAATGTAAGGAAGATGATGATCAGTTACTGTATTTTCTACTGGAACAGCCCAAGAAAAAATTCAATTTCGTTTCAGCAGATAAAATATGACTTAGATATTAGAAACAACTGTGCCACTTTGAAGATAAGCACTAAAAAGCTGTAAGAGTAAGCTATGGAATCCCTTCACTAATAGGTTATAAGAATAGGAGTTCTTGTTCCAGCCTCAGTATAAGGATATGAATCGGATGATCTCAGGAAGTCACTTCCAATCAAGCAGATCTAAGATTCTATGAACTATTTATACTATAAAAGAAGCCTGTGTTAAATGCTTGGTGTTACTGTGAATTCAGTGATTGAGGAAAATCTATCAAGAAGCTGTACTCTTGAGCAACTGGCAGATAGGTCTTAAAGGCTAGAAGTTCTGAAGTTCTCAATAAGAAGTCAGAAATATGTTTGCAAGAATTCAGGCGAACAGTAGAAAATTATCTAGAAGTAAAAGTTTGAGAATAACTAGCATATAAAACATTTTTTTAATATTTTTTCTTCCAAAAGTCACCTATTCAAATAGCTTTTCCTTTAGTAGAAATAAAATATTCTTGTCCATGAGCCACTCTTTTGTTGGGTTATTATACAACTAAAGCTTCAGCCAATTACTTAGAAAGATGTATCTGTTCCTTAATTTTGGTTCTATATGTAAACAATGCTACATTCCTGGGGAAAACTAACTCTATCTAAAAGCATAAACAGCTCCAGTAGAATTTAGCTGAAATCAAAGACATTAACACATCTGCCTTCTGATTGCTTTCTAACAGGCTACTGTTTGGACCATTCGTATTAATGACATTCGGTATGGCTATGCTTCTCATGTTTTTATGTTTCTACAGTTGTCAAGATGATTGTCCTTATTTTCTTAGACTGGCACTAGTTTAAAAGGGGCGATTTATTTGGTCTGAAACGACTGTTTCACTTTGGCCATAAAAGATGAACACAGGCTTGAATTCAGTGATCTTCATATGCCATAGCTACTTTAAAAAAAAATAAAAGGCAGCTCATTTCCAAAATAAAGTATCAATGGCTAGATTTTTTCCATGATTTCAGGATTGTGCATTTCTAACAGTATGCTAAACATTAAGTTCTCTGGTGTAGATTTATTGCTGGTATCTGAGACAGTATCAACAATTACTTAGAAATTTATAAGATACTATCACAGCTGTCTGAATTCTTTAAGGCATTGTTATTGAAGATGTCTTTTGCATGCTTAAAAAATCATTATTTTCTTTTCTCAGGTATTTGCTATGAGACTGTTTCTCAAGTGTTAAGCATCTATCTTGATGACAATGTACTTGTAATCTATTGCTGGTGTTTCTACATAGCTTAGCTTCTATTCAACATACTTAAAGCACATTTGTCAGGTGGTGTAAATGGACATGGCTTCCCTGAAACTAGTATGCTTTGCAAGTCTACAAACTGAAGATCTACTCCTTCGTGATCTGAATGACTTTTCAGTACTATTTTACACTCTTTGTATGGTTCTGAATCATTATTTTCCATGTATTCAGTCAGAGACTCACAGTTCAATGGCTTCTAGCCATTCTAATAGCTCTAATTTCATGATAGTTCTTCAAAATTTGATCCTAAATTACTCAAGCATTCACAAAACTATCATGTGTTTACATTTTAAAATCTGCACACCAAGTTCCATCCTGATTTACATACTTCTTAACATTACTGCAGATATCTGAGACCTAAACCTGCTGCAGTTTGTGCTAATATGTATGATCTCACCAGATCATTCACGTACAGATTCTTCACAGCTTAAACAGGCATTGTCATGGTTTCTAGTCTTGCAACATGAACCATTCTGCTGTCCTCATCTTTATGCTACACAACTGTTTTCTAAGTATTTATACCTTATGGGATGGATTATTCAGAATCAATTCTTTGCAGTAATAATATATCAGTATCATTCAATGACACAGATAGTTCTATCCTGTATATCTGAAGCCATCCATACCATTCCCCTGGGATGAGTTTTTTGTTCATCACTTTCAGCTAAGTAAAATGATTGGTTTGACATAAAGTACAGATAAATCACAAGCGAGCCACTAAAGAGTGCTTCACAAACCCTGCATAAAGGGACACGGCTGAGACACGCCTGAGAATGGGACAGGTTTTTCAAAAATAGGACTGTACCAGGTAGAGCTGCAGAGAACTGAGCAGTGTTGCTGGCCTGTAGGCAGAGACAGATTGCACTAATTTAGATAGATCCTTGGGGCTTTCAGAATTATTCCATGAGCTGCTCCATAGGTGTGAGTTATGAGCTGCAGCCCTTTGAAGAACAGCATTGAATTTCACCTCGATGTATAGGCTCTGCAGCCTGATATATATCATGTTGATGGGGTCACTTCTTTCATGTCAGCACTCTGTTGTTCAAGTCAGTGAATTCAGAAATTTTTCAGGTTAGCATCTGGGGCTAGTTGCTAATTTTCTGAATTCAGTAGGCGTATCTAATATACTTCTGATCAAGCTCTTATTCCGATTTCTAGTCTTCCATGTCTTACACTTTCTTCTTATATGTTTCAACCAATTGGTAAATTACCTATTTTAAAGAAAAATCTTACTGATGGGTTTATTACTTAGCTTGCACAAATGACACTCAATTCTGGCAGGTGAATGAATATTCAGGAAGAAATTCTTCAGTACGAGGGTGGTAAGACTTTGGAATAAATTGCCCAGAGAAGTTGTGGATGCCCCCTCCCTGAAGGTGTTGGACAGAGCGTTGAGTAGCCTGATCTAGTTGAGAGGCGTCCCTGCCCATGACAGGGAGGTTGGATTAGATGATCTCTAAGGTCCCTTCCAGCCTATGCAATTCTGTGATTCTATGATAGTTAATATCAGAAAACATTAAATAATCATAGAATCATAGAATGGTTAGGGTTGGAAGGGACTTCAAAGATCATCTAGTTCCAACCCCCCTGCCATGGGCAGGGAAACCCTCCACTACACCAGGTTGCCCAAAGCCTCATCCAACCTGGCCTTGACCACTTCCAGGGATGGGGCATCCACAACTTCTCTGGGCAAGCTGTTCCACTGCCTCACCACTCTCAGAGTGAAAAATTTCTTTCTTATATCTAACCTAAATCTGCCCTCTTTCAGTTTAAATCCATTGCCCCTTGTCCTATCACTACATGCCCTTGTAAAAAGTCCCTCTCCAGCTTTCCTGTAGGCCTCCTTTAGGTACTGGAAAGCTGCTATAAGATCACCCCGGAGCCTCCTCTTCTCCAGGCTGAACAGCCCCAACTCTCTCAGCCTGTCTTCATAGCAGAGGTGCTCCAGCCCTCGGATCATCTTCGTGGCCCTCCTCTGGACTCGTTCCAGTAGCTCTATGTCCTTCTTGTGTTGGGGACTCCAGAGCTGAACACAGTATTCCAGGTGGGGTCTCACGAGAGCAGAGTAGAGGGGCAGAATCACTTCCCTCGACCTGCTGGCCACGCTCCTTTTGATACAGCCCAGGACGCGGTTGGCTTTCTGGGCTGCCAGCGCACATTGCTGGCTCATGTTGAGCTTCTCATCCACCAGCACTCCCAAGTTCTTTTCCTCAGGGCTGCTCTCAATCCATTCTCTGCCCAGCCTGTACTTGTGCATGGGATTGCCCCGACCCACGTGCAGGACCTTGCACTGGGCCTTGTTGAACTTCATGAGGTTCTCACAGGCCCATCTCTCCAGCCTGTCAAGGTCCCTGTGGATGGCATCCCTTCCCTCCAGCATGTCCACAACACCACACAACTTGGTGTCATCTGCAAACTTGCTGAGGGTGCACTCAATCCCACTGTCCATGTCTCCAACAAAGATGTTAAATAGCACTGGTCCCAGTACCGACCCCTGAGAAACACCACTCGTCACTGGCCTCCACATGGACATTGAATCATTGACCACAACTCTTTGAGTGCGACCATCCAGCCAATTCCTTATCCACCGAGTGGTCCATCCATCAAAACCACGTCTTTCCAGTTTAGAGATAAGGATGTCGTGTGGGACAGTATCAAATGCTTTGGATAAGTCCAGGTAGACAATGTTACTTGCTCTTCCCCTATCCATCAATGCTGTAACCTCATCATAGAAGGCCACCAAATTAGTCAGGCAGGATTTGCCCTTAGTGAAGCCATGTTGGCTGTCACCAATCACCTCCTTGTTTTCTATGTGCCTTAGCATAGTCGCCAGGAGGATCTGCTCCATGATCTTGCCAGGCACAGAGGTGAGACTGACTGGCCTGTAGTTCCCTGGGTCTTCTTTTTTCCCCTTTTTAAAGATGGGGGTTATGTTTCCCTTTTTCCAGTCATTGGGAACTTCACCAGATTGCCACGACTTCTGAAATATGATGGAGAGTGGCTTAGCAACTTCATCTGCCAGTTCCCTCAGGACCCGCGGATGCACCTCATCTGGTCCCATGGACTTGTCCACCTTCAGGTTCTTTAGATGGTCTTGAACCTGGTCTTCTCCTACAGTGGGCAGTTCTTCATTCTCCCAGTCCCTGCCTTTGCCTCTGTGACTTGGGCCATTCCACTAGAGCTCTTGTCAGTGAAGACTGAGGCAAAGAAGTCATTGAGAACCTCAGCCTTCTCCATATCCTGCGTGGCCAGGTCTCCCGTTTCCTTCCAGAAAGGGCCTACATTTTGCCTAGATCTCTTTTTATCACTAACATATCTATAGAAGCCTTTCTTGTTGCCCTTGATGTCCCTAGCCAGATTTAACTCTATCAGGGCTTTGGCTTTCCTAACCTGATCTCTGGTTACTCGGACAATTGCTCTGTATTCTTCCCAGGCTACCTGTCCTTGCTTCCACCCCCTATAGGCTTTCTTTTTGTGCCCAAGTTGATCCAGGAGCTCCTTGTTCATCCATGCGGACCTCCTGGTGTTCCTACCTGACTTTCTCTTTGTTGGGATGCACCACTCCTGAGCTTGGAGGAGGTGATCCTTGAATATTAACCAGCTTTCTTGGGCCCCTCTTCCCTCCAGGGCCTCATCCCATTGTACTCTAGTGAGGAGATCCTTGAAGAGGCCAAAGTCTGCTTTCCTGAAATCCAGGGTAGTGAGCCTGCTATGCACCCTCCTTGCTTCCCTAAGTATCTTGAATTCTACCATTTCATGATCGCTGCAGCCAAGGCTGTCCTTGAACATCACGTTCCCCACCTGCCCTTCACTGTTAGTGAGAACAAGGTCCAGCGTAGCACCTCTCCTCGTTGGTTCCTCTATCACTTGGAGAAGGAAGTTATCATCCATTGTTGGGGAAGTCCTCTGGCTGCTACATGGGCTAAATAGAAAGCACCTGTGCCTCATCAAGACAGGTGCTGTGAGTCACATTGGTCAGCCAGAGACCACGTGACCTATGGGTGGCTTAAAGGCAGGGCACTCCCCTCAGGGAGGGGGGCAGTTCCCTCCTGGGTACTGGAGAGGTAGGAGCCCCTAGAGAGGGGTGAGTTGGAGCTCTCCGTTGGATAGATTTCTGATTGAGATTAGAACAGCCTTCTGATTGTGGAATACGTCGTGATCGCAACAACCATTTGGTTGCGATTCACTGTGAGAGGATACAGGCAGTCAGCGACATCTGGTGACCCCGACGTGATTCGTCGGGACAGGAACTGCCTGGACCGCAGACTGAAGTGCGGTAGATACAAGATACAGAGCCCTCAGAGAGCAGCGACTCGGAGCTCTCGGTTGAATTGCTTTCTAATTGAGATAGCAGTGAGATTGGAACAGCCTTCTGATTGTAAGATACATTGTGATCGCAACAGCCATTTGGTTGCGATTCACTGTGAGAGGATACAGGCAGTTCGCGACAATCCATGCATTCCAGGAACCTCCTGGATTGCCTGTGCCTTGCTGTGTTGTCCTTCCAACAGATATCAGGGTGGTTGAAGTCCCCCATGAGGACCAGGGCTCGTGAACGTGAGGCAGTTCCTATCTGTCTGTAGAGGGCCTCATCCACCCAGTCCTCCTGATCAGGTGGTCTGTAGCAGACCCCTACTACTACATTCCCTGTCCCTGCTCTGCCTTTAATCCTAACCCATAAGCTCTCAGTCGGGACCTCATTCGTCCCCAGGTGCAGCTCCATGCACTCTAGCTGGTCCTTGACATAGAGAGCAACTCCTCCTCCTCTTCTTCCTTGCCTATCCTTCCTAAAGAGCCTATACCCTTCTATTCTGACACTCCAGTCATAGGCGTCATCCCACCACGTCTCCGTGATGCCAATAAGATCATATGTACCCGGGACATAGAGAAGGCTGAGGTACTCAATGAATTTTTTGCCTCAGTCTTCACTGATAAAGCCTCTTGTCTTACCACCCAAGCTGTGGAAAGAACTAGCAGGGACTGTGAGGATGAACCACCGCCCACTGTATTTGAAGAGCAGGTTCGGGAACATCTGAGGAACTTGAAGGTGCACAAGTCCATGGGACCTGATGAGATCCACCGCGGGTCCTGAAGGAACTGGCGGATGAAGTTGCCAAGCCACTGGCCATTGTATTTGAGAAGTTGTGGAGGTCTGGCGAGGTCCCCGATGACTGGAAGAGAGGGAATATAACCCCCATTTTTAAAAAGGGGAACAAGGAGGACCCGGGCAACAACAGGCCGGTCAGCCTCACCTCTGTGCCTGGCAAGGTCGTGGAGCAGATTCTCCTGGGAACCATGCTAAGGCACATGAAGAGCAAGGAGGTGGTGGGTGACAGCCAACATGGCTTCACCAAAGGCAGATCGTGCCTGACCAACTTGGTGGCCTTTTACGATGGGGTGACAGCATCGGTGGACAAGGGTCGACCAATGGATATCATCTACCTGGACTTGTGCAAAGCTTTTGACACTGTCCCGCACGACATTCTTCTCTCTAAACTAGAGAGGCATGGGTTTGATGGATGGACCACTCGATGGATAAGGAATTGGCTCAATGGCCGCACTCAGAGAGTAGTGGTCAACAGCTCGATGTCCAAGTGGAGACCGGTCACGAGTGGCGTCCCTCAGGGGTCCGTGTTGGGCCCGGCCCTCTTCAACATCTTTGTCGGTGACGTGGACAGTGGCATGGAGTGCACCTTCAGCAAGTTTGCAGATGACACCAAGCTGTGTGGTGCCGTCGACACGCTGGAAGGGAGGGATGCCATCCAGAGGGACCTCGACAGGCTGGAGAGGTGGGCCCGTACCAACCTCATGAAGTTTAACCAGGCCAAGTGCAAGGTCCTACATCTGGGTCGGGGCAATCCCAGGCACAAATACAGACTGGGCGGAGAGTGGATCGAGAGCAGCCCTGAGGAGAAGGACTTGGGAGTACTGGTGGACGAGAAGCTCAATATGAGCCGGCAATGTGCTCTTGCGACCCAGAAGGCCACCCACATCCTGGGCTGCATCAAGAGGAGCGTGGCCAGCAGGTCGAGGGAGGTGATTCTCCCCCTCTACTCTGCCCTCGTGAGACCTCACTTGGAGTATTGCGTCCAGTTCTGGAGTCTCCAACATAAGAAGGACATGGACCAGTTGGAGAGGGTCCAGAGGAGGGCCACAAAGATGATAAGAGGGCTGGAGCACCTTTCCTATGAGGACAGGCTGAAAGAGTTGGGGCTGTTCAGCCTGGAGAAGAGGAGGCTCCGGGGTGACCTTAAAGCGGTCTTCCAGTACCTCAAGGGGGCCTACAAGAAAGATGGGGAGAGGCTGTTCAGGTGGGCCAGTTGTGATAGGACAAAGGGTAATGGTTTTAAAATAGAGGGAGGTAGATTCAGGTTGGATATTAGGAAAAAATTTTTTACCATGAGAGTTGTAGAACACTGGAACAGGTTGCCCAGAGAGGTGGTGGATGCTCCATCCCTGGAGATGTTCAAGGCCCGGTTGGATGAGGCCCTGAGCAACCTGATCTAGTTGGAGATATCCCTGTTCCTTGCAGGGGGGTTGGACTAGATGACCTTTGAAGGTCCCTTCCAGCCCTAACGATTCTATGATTCTATATCCCAACAGGCACGCACACACTTCTAACTCCTCTTGCTTATTCCCCATGCTGTGTGCATTGGCATAAAGGCATTTAAGTTGGGCCCCAGATGAACCTGACTTCCTGGCTGGGGCGGCTGGAATTCCCTCCTTCTGTTCTACAGGTACTTCCAGCATATCTTTATCATTCTTGATATTCCTCCTCTCCCCCTTTGAATCTAGTTTAAAGCCCTGTCAATGAGCCCTGCTAGCTTTTGCGCTAAGACCCTGGTTCCCCTCTGAGAAAGGCAAGTCCCATCCGTTGCCATCAGACCTGGTTCAGCGAAAGCCTTCCCATGATCAAAGAAACCAAGGAACATAATGAACCAAAGGAACAAACAAGTTACCATCAGATTAGATTTCTGTATAAAACATTGTTTTCTGGTCCAGAATATTCCTTCAAGTTGTATTTGAGATGTTTAAAGATTTCTTTAGGTGACCTTCAAATCAAATAAATAAACAAATATAAAATCAATCAAATATTTCTTCTACCAACCAACTTTCATTAAGGATAGAAGACATTATAGTTTGATACAAATGCAGTAGTCAAAGAACCAAGGAGAGAGACTGCAAGGCATTCTGGACAACAGTCACAATTCCATAATTTCTTGCTAATTATGGCCTTGGCACCAAGTTTCCCCAAAGAGAAAAACAAAGGAGCTGCATCCTTGTCTAGCTTGGCCTGCAGAGTGAGAAGTCATAAGAGGAAGATAAGAGGCTCAAAGGCACTTAGCAGCTTGGCTAATTCTTTAGGGGCATCAGTAGAACTGAGGCTACACAGAGTACATTGCCATCTTCCCAACCACCTCCCAAGAAAGCTTCCAGGAAAAGCGTGGAAGTGAATGTTTTTGCACAGTCATCACTAATATTTTGCAGAATTTTTCACATCCTGTAGCTTACTCTAATTCCTTAACAAATCTGAATCTGCAGCTATCCACTCTCGGATCACAAAAAAGTCCACATTTGCATTCCTGGTGTTATGCAGCCTAAACACTTTGTGCATCCAGGAAACCAAAAAACAAGACTTGGACCGTGCAAAGAGAAGATCTTTTGCACCTTTCACCATTTCAAATCAGCCACACCCAGCAAAAAAATGAAGTCTCTAATTTGTAGTTGTTCTTCAAAGAGGTTTGTTTCCCCTCCCAATTTTTCAAGTTTCACAGGGCTTTGAAAAAGAAGAGCCATATTTTGAGTCAGATGTCCTCCACAGAAATTGAAAATTAGGCCTGAAACACACTACCAGACACTTAATATTCTAAGATATTGTCTTGTGGAATGTATTCTATGCTAGATGCACTATTTCTCAATATATTTTACTTCATTTCACATAGTACTTCACTAGACTAAGTCAGCATTTTTCCCTTTTCTTCTTTTGCATTTTGGGAAACTGGGATAAAGTTAATTAAGAACATGCTCAGCTACCAGGATTGATTTTTCTTAAGGTTTATGTAGACAATTTGCTACTACTGCTATTGTTATGAATTATTTCTTCTGCTTTACCTCTTACTGAAGCATTGTAATTACTTTAGTGTACAAATACGCCACTAGATTAATATACCAGAGTAAGACTACAGCAACTATTACAAAATTAATAATTTCTGGACTTGGTTTAGTATTATATATTACTCGGCTGCTATGGAATTTTGTTAGCTGTTATATTTTTGCTACCGGGACCGTAGACTGATAAATGTCCCGTCCACCATCCCTCCTCAAGAAATGAGTTTATGTTCCAATTAATGTAACTGGTTGTTACTAGCACAAAAAAAGCTTTCCAAAAAGAATAATCATTCATTGAAGCAAAAAGTTTACTAATACCTGCAAAAGTCCATCCTTTCTAAGTTCAAAATAGTAAAAATACATGTTCCAATTAATGTAACTGGTTGTTACTAGCACAAAAAAAGCTTTCCAAAAAGAATAATCATTCATTGAAGCTAAAAGTTTACTAATACCTGCAAAAGTCCATCCTTTCTAAGTTCAAAATAGTAAAAATACAGTTCAATATGCAAAGTCTACTCAAACACACATTTTCCTGGAAAACTTCTCTTTTATTCCCTTTATTTTTCCAATTACTGTGTATAAAAACTAAAATCTGAGGTAGGACTGGAGCAAAACCACTTTGACTGTACTTTAATACTCCTCAAATAAATTTTTTCAGATAAAACTCATTGTTCAGTTTCCTCTTCTTCCCTTACAAATCAATATTAGACTTGGCAGCATTCAAAGCACAGGATTGAAAATTGGCTTTCTTGGCAAAAATACGCTTCTGAATCAGCTCTCAACATCTCTTTTCAGGATAATGCTCTTTTGCTTCAACTACTGTATTCTGCCACTTCCAGAGCAGTGGCTTCCTGCTCAGTCCATCTCCTGCCCTAGCATGGCAACACCTACATCTTTATTTGAACAAGATTCCTGTTTATTCATGTTACATAATGGCTAAATTCCTTCTTCTGGATTTAGAACTAACTTTTATGACAATTACTAATTTGTAGACTGCATGCTGAGCCTAATGGTTTAGATTTCTTCATTTTCACATTAGAGTCTGATTATCAGTTTCTGGAATAAGCTGGCTGTGTAAACCTTACGGAAGAAACTCTGAAAAGGCAAGCAAGCTGAGCTGAACCCTTCACCCTTCATTCATTACTAATTCACCCTAGGAAGTTGTTAAATAGCTGGATGAATTGTGTTATTTATTCAAATAATTAGAATTATAAACTTTATTTAGACATAAATGAATCTTTGCATTTATAATTTATAATTAGAAAGCATTCTCTGTTCTTTTACCCTTCAAAGACATTTGTCATTATTTTGAAGTTTGTCATACTTCTGCATATAATCTCTTTCTTTATTATTTCATTGGTTTGAATCTACTAGCTTGTTGTTCAGCTGCAGCAAGTAAACGTAACAGTTTTGCATACTAATGCTTGCAAAATCTGCTATTATTTCTTTTCCCTGTTTATTAGAAATGCAATTAGATAGCTCTCACCATTTTTTTTCCTGCATTACTAGATTAAATGCCTTATTTCTTCTGTCAGAAAGGGCGATTTTTTATGCTTGTCTCAATCAGCTACCTAGAGGTACTTTTCTCTCTCACCTGAAGAGTATTTATCTCATTCTTATTCTTATCTTTTATCCACTCATTCATGTTTGGTTAGTAGGATTTATAAGATATCATCTCTGAGAAAAAAAAGGAACTTACATCCTTGTTCCTTCATCCATTTTTCTTCCCAGTCTATACAAATTAAAAATAGGTGTTTAAAGTTAACTGAAAGTATGGCACAAAAAATAGAACTTTCAGAAGAAATAATATAATACATTAAAAGTAAATCTGTGAAGACTCCGAAGAGAAAAAGCAGATGATTTATATGCCCAGCACCAGAAATAAGCTTGCTGTACATCCCCCTAAATTGTCGAGTTTCTCTGTAGCATTTTGTTGCCCTATTTATGGGGTATGTCTTGTAACATTCTGACTGCAAAACAAGTTCCAAATCTACATAAACACAATTCCTTCACAAGAAGAGAATAGGCATCAGAAATCCTGTTGTTCTTTCTTGCTCTATACAAACTACTAGCAGTACAGGATGATGTTTAGACAGAAGAGAATAATTTAAAATGCACAGAAGGGGTGAGCCGAATCAAACAAGAATGACTCTACCCCACTTATACAAAAAACTACTCAAACAAAAATGAATAAATGAATAAATAAATAAATACTCTCTAGCACTTTACTCTGGAGAAATTAATTAATTCTTCACAGCTAGCCTAAAAATCTGTGCCTCAAGAGCAGACAGCTGTGGGTATTGCTTCTTATCACAAAGAGGTAGCTAACCCGTCTTCTGCCAGCTTCCAAAGATAACTGATACACCTGTAACTTGAAAGGCAAAAGTATAGTTAAAGCAGAGGTGAATCTTTGATTATATTACTCTGTAACTGGGTCAAACTAAGCTCATAGAAATCTCATCCTTTATCATGAGCCAAGGGAGAAGTTCACCTTTAAGTCATATTTTTTAGCCTTCACAAACCACCCAAGTTCACAGATCCAGGAACTTAATGCACTGTCCAGGAGACATCAAATTTGAGTCTTCTCAGAAACAAACAAACCTTCAGGATATGCTTGCTTGCTTCCTCCCTCCTTCTCTTTTCCTTTTTAATTCCTTTCCACCTTTTCTGACCCAGGTTAAGCAGCCTAATTCTTACTTACATCTGCTGAGATTTAAGCAAGTAATTGAAAGAAGTGTATTTGTGATAGTGGATTCCCCCTGTTTCTTCCTCTTGTAGACATGGTCTTCTATTTCTCACTCATTCTCCTCTTCCTGTGCCACCAAAGCTGAGAAAGGTTGTGGTGAAGCTGTAGAGGGAACTTGGCAGAGAATAGCAGGAGGTGGCCTGGCATTGATCAGGTACACAAACCATCTCCAGGCTTGTCAAACCACTGTGAAAGCTCTGTGCACCTTTGCAAGATGCAATTCACTTCTGACTTGCATTTCTAAGCATGTCTGTTGCTTAGGTTAAAAATACTACCTTCCTTTCCTTTGCAAGGTCTGAGTATTTTAAGCAGCTGTGATTTAGGTCTAGAAGCTGTAATAACTTCTTCTTGCAGAGAGTTCAGAGACACACAGGCAGATAATTTGTGTGACAAATTCAGTGCAGATTTCAGATTCTATACATCTTGTCTGCAGTCGTTCTGGTTCAATAGCAGTTCGCATGTGATTTTGGGCTTACCACAATTTGTGTTTCACTGCATTTCTCCTATGGACCCTGCGAGCTCTGCTAACCCCAAGAATTTCTGCTAATGAGACAGACAATTCATCTGCCATCCCATCCTCCTCAGTTCTTTAGCTTCTTAGCTAAAAAAAAAAAAAGTGAAAATTATTCTGAACAATTCTCCTTGACAGAGAGTGGGGTTTTTGAGAGAAATGAGAACTAACATACCAAGGGTTTTTTTGAGCAAACAACAAACATTTTCATCTACCATTATGATAGATTTTCTCTTGTTCTCTCCCCTCACCTCTACAAAAGGGTCAGGATTTCCAAAGAACCTAGTAAGTAAAAATTATTTTTTGCTGAATCCTTGTGTCCTCAAAGAAAGACCAGTCTTCAGATGTAGTTTTAATTGCTATCCTTCTTCACAACTCGTTATACAGAAGAAACCAAGGACTAAATTTTCTGTGTCCTTGAAAGGAACTACTAAATTCCTATTAGTGTCAGTAACAGAAGATCAAGATTCGAAGCCTTACACTCAACAATGCTTATAAATTCAGCTGTCTAATGGAATCCACATCTAATACACAAGATAGCTGCTAAGCTATCAGGGTTCTCTTCTGAGAAAGGAACAGTATTCCTAAAAATAGAGACACATCTTACCTTGCAGCTACGCGTTCAATACCGGCGAAAGGGCAGGGAGTACTGTAGCTTGCAGCTAGGTGCTATATCCAGGTTTCTGCTGTAAAAAAACATGAGAGACAATGCCACCAAAGTGTGATCAATAGGTTAACAGCCTGACCATCACGTGGGCCCTCATGTTCAATCGTAGGAGTACTTAATTCCAAACAGGGTCTTCAGCTCAGTAGGAACTTAATTTCCCAGAAAGCAAATCTAGGCATCCCTGAGTTTAGAAACAGGTTAACTGGTGTTCTTAACACCTGGTTGCACCAAAATACCAGGTTTGCTGCACGCATAGGCACTTGAGTAACTGTATGATCTAAGCCTTGATGATTCTGGGGCTAACAGTTTTGATGCACTAAATCAGTTGCCTCTTCCCACCTTGACTTATAACCAGCCCAAATATCCCACTTTTTTGAGCTGCTTGTGCCAGCTTGCGTGAGATTGAGCCATTTCTTTCCACTTTAGTCTCCCTACCCAGATGCCGGTTTTTAAGTGGTAAAGTAAATCTCTCTCATAATAAACCTATAGATTTACAGGAATAATTACTCATTCTGACATACCTTTAATCAGTGGGTATTAATTCTTTCATTAACTGGCATTGCTAAAAAATTATGTACTGAATATGCACCATTAACAAGGTGGAAAAACCTCCCCTTCATGTCATTTTGGAAGCACATCAGCTGGTTACAAATTATTGTTTTTTCCCATTCAACCTTGACTAGAGTTAGAACTTGTTAGTTGTCATGGCAATAAAACATTCAGGTGGTAGAAAAGAGAAATTAGCAGGTTCCATTTGAAACCATTCTGTTAGGGTACGTTCCTAGTAAGATTAATATACCAGACCAAGATTGATACTACTTAGTTTTGGTGTAGTTGCATGTTTTGAAAAATCAGTCAGTATGATAAATGTGAGTTTCTTATTATCTGATATCATTTTATCTAGCTGTCTGTTTGCCAGAATACACCAGTGAATGATTGACTAAATGTCTTTTTTACAGTTACTCTGGTAAAATAAATATGAAGGAAACTAAGTATGATTACTATACCAACAAGAAAATAGTAATCTATGGCTAGTTTTGCAGGAGGTTCTTTGGCATTGCTCTGTATGTATCAGAGAGTAAAAGCAAAATGGAACAATACTGTTATTGCACAAAGTCCTTGATGCTTTTAACAAAGCCAGCTTTAAGCTTTAAAAGTTGCGGTAGCTCGTGTCACTAGGTATGTAACTGTCTTGCTTTTATTGTCAGTGCATTTAATTTAAGAATTAAAAGAATTCATGTGTGATCAGATACTAGCAGCCATTTTCTGGCTTAGAATATATATATATGAAATTTTATTGTAGAAATCTTACTGTTCAGGTTTTAATTTTCACTGATCTATAACAATTAAATTAAGTGAGGGGTTTTTGTGTGACAAACAGGCAGACAAGAAACATGTAGCTCTTTCTAGTGTAGACTTTCTCTGGCAGATTTGATCCCACAGCTCCTTGCAAACAAAACCACAATAATGGAAACATTATAGAAAAAAGCCCTTGTGGCAAGATCAGCTACACCTAAACAACTATTGACAGATATTTCCCTGTGTGCTCTTAACAATTCCCTCTGATTGGGATTATACAGCCTTCCTAGGAAATCCACTGCAGTGCTTAACAGTCCTTACAGTTGGGAAGGAATTCTTTTCTTAACATCTAACCTACATTTTTCATGCTGTAATTGATGCCCTTTCATTTTTCTCTTATACACAATGAATATGGAGATTAATGTATTCTCTTCCTCTTTGCAGTAATCTTCATCATGTGAAAGCTGTTACTATGTCTCTTCTCAAGGTGCATCCACTGGAAAAAAAAACTAGTAAATTTATCCCAGGTCATATGTTTGTCCCACTCATCAACTCACCTTAGATAACTTCCTTACTCTTTGCCTGCCACAGGTGTAAAGGAAAGTACATAAAACCAGTTTAGTCCAAAAGCAGGGACTTTTGCAAGTGGGGTAGGATAAGAGCAATCTCATGGCTTTCATGAGTCAGCTGACAGGAAATAGTTCTGCTTGTTTTAATAGAACAGCTATAAATTAACTTGTCTAAATGAAACAACCTAAGGTTTGTAATCGTTTTTCAAAGATCTTGTTTTCTAACCTATTCATTCCTGTTTTCCTTCTACAAACTAAAAGTTTCATCTCTATATTGCAGCCTGGCACACACACCTGAAGATAATACTGAAACTTCTGTTACACTTATATTTAAAAGAGTATAAACTATACTATATCCATTACAGTTTGTTAATTTTCATCTTCCTCTTTACAACAGAATGACAGATTCAATGAAACTACTGCCAAGTTAGGCATACCCCGTCTTCTACTTTGCAGTTGATTATTCCTATCATAAAAAGCATGATACTTTGCACTTCACAGAACTGCCTTCACTTTTTTTTTTCCTACTTGTCCAGATAATTTCAATTCTTCTCGTCTTCTAATTTGCTTGCCGCCCCTCCCAGTTTGCAGTCAAGCAGTGAATGCTCAATAGATTGTAGATTGCTCAGCAATTACACTGAGGGGTGCCACACACAAAACATACCACACATGAGAAGGGTACTAAACACATTATAAAAATTCTAACATTTCCTGGGAATGGAAAAAACAGAGGAAAAGCCACAGGGAAGACTCCCAAGACAAATATTGAAAGTGATAAAAATGTTCATCACTACCAAGTCATCTTTCTCATTCATGTTTTACAGAAGAAAAAAAAAAAGAAGAGTATTGGTAAATATTTCTGTGTATTTTGAACAGAATGGTTTTGAAGCACTGGAGAAAAATAACGAAAGGTGACTCCTCAGTTCCCTGTCTGTGATAGCTCAAGGCCAAAACTGAAGTTCTGTAAAAAGGCTGAAATGAAGGCATTGAAATTGACATTAAAACGCAGATACCAGAATACCCTCACGAATTTTACCACACTTCACTCAAATTGTGTGTGTCTTTCCCTCTGGAAATGGAATTCCAACACTGTAAAACTCTATGGCCATAGGAAACTCAGGAAAATTGCCTTGTTTCATTTGGCTGGTATCCTATTATTTTAACTCAGAGAGCAGGCAGGCTGAAACTCTGGGACCGTCATCAAAGTTGAACCATTTTAAAGAAATACGTAGTTTTAAAATTGGAGAAATAAAATGTAATTATTTTCCACTTCGTTTGATATTGAGTCATAGTTCCCAAGGATATTAAAAAAAAAAAAACCCTGAACAAACCAAGTAAGACACCTTTGTGATACATGTCCAATGGCAGTAATATGAGCTAAACTTAGGATCACATACCAATTACAAAACATAAGCATTTTATGGGTATTAGTTAACCATTAGCACTTCATATAGTTCGATCCATGAACGGGAAGGACACCACCAACCTTCTTCTGTTCTTTATTTGTCATATGCATTTGCACTTCCTTTCTTGATCATTCTTCCTGTGGCTCCTGCTTATCACCATTCATTGGATAATTTTACTGCTTTGCTTAACTATAAGCAGTAACTAATATACCTCCTAGGTATACCTGCTAATAGTGTTATAGAGAACACTTTATTTTCATTTTTCTCACGATTAACACTGAAAATACATTTCTTTTTAACAACAATATTGTGGTCTTGGAATGCAGAGGAATATGGAACAAGGTCTTGAAATTCCAGTTCTACATTCGTTTACAATTCCTTAACATAAGTTCATTTTTTCATTTACTTTTTTACAATGGTAAGTTCTCAATACAGGCAAGCTCATTTCTCTTTTACTGCAGGAACATATTAATGAAGTTAATACTTCATTTGGCTTAAAAAAATAATAACTAACACTCACTCTTAAGCATTTTTTAGTCAGCTTATGCTGTCTACTGCAATGTCTTTTTCCTAAGGACTCATTAGAATGATTAATTGCTGAATATAACATTTTTTCCAACACTGAAAAAAGTATGGGTCATTGTATTCATGTTAAGCAGATAATGCATGAATATGTCACTTGAAGTATCCACTATCCTCATTTACTATTTCAAGGATCTAATCTACATGCATTTCCTTGCCAACACCTGACCTGTTAAGATTGGCAAGGCTAAAAGATTTATTGTTGGCCTATTCTAGAACAGCTTCATTTAGAGATGAATCTACAACAGTGACTGAAGAATTAACTAGAATGATTGTGCAACTTATCTAACATTCTTCAAGACAGTTAGGACAAAATATTCAGAAGACATTTCTTATTTTTCAAAATTAATGCAGCTAGAACACAATCGCTAATGACACATCCTCTTGACTAGATTATGCATGCAACAAACACATTTGATGCACAACATAAGCAAAGTCTGCCAAGTGTTTTAAGTCATGTCCGTGTGTCAGAATATACATTTCATTGATTGGAATTACTTGCAGAAGTGACACAGTAACACTTGGATAACAAGAGGTAAATTGGAGAAATTTAATTTCAGCTACCTATATAATAGAACTTCCATTATTGTGCTTCTCCTCTTCGTCTTCCTGAGATACCTACCAGTACAATACATACACTAGTATAATTTAGCCTTACGAGGAGACAGTGGATGGTCTCCCAAAGACCGGTAGGCTTGTCGCTCTTGAAAACAACCGGCATTCTTTACCTTCCTTCATTCTTACCTTATTCACAAAGAAATTACCTCTGCATTTCTGTTGCTGATGGTCCTCATATTTTTTTACCCTATTTTGTACTCTTTCTGTCTCAACAATAATACATTCATAAAGATCTACATTCTGCATGACATTTACTTTGAGTGCCCAATATTATAATTAATTTTTCCACAAAAAACTCCCATTAATCCCAGAAATTTAGAACGATACTTTGCAATGTAAAGGAAATGCGGACAGAATATTCAATCCAGGAGGCAGGGCTTTGATCTTCATTATGAGACTTTGCAATAAAGAGATGAAGGTTTATGGAGAAGGCAACAATCTAGGTCATCTAGCTCTTCTGAGGTAAGGGGTGTCTTGAATCAAACTAAGATGACAAATTCTGCATCCGTCAAACTATTTACTATTCAGAGTCTGACGTCATAATAGAAAAATTGTGGTTTTCTTTGTTTCCATTCTGCTCCTGCTTTTCAAATCCCTTCATAAATTCCAGTTATTTTTTTAACTGCCCTATGATTTAAAGTACTTAGCCTCTGGTTTGTGGAACAAATAGTCTTATAGGCTTGTCCTGCTTTATGCTCTGAATATTGTCTGTATTGTTGAGTACAGTAGTCATCTTCTAGGAAAATATGCCCTTTAAAGTAAGTAGCATAAGAAAAATGTACAATTGTATCCACAACTTAGGGAAACACAAAATGTTTGTTTTGTTTTGAAAAAAAAAAAAAAAATTACCAGAATCTATTTTCTTGCCATTGCAGTGGTCACAGCTCTTGTTCATATTCCAGTATTCTCACAAATGGAAGCCTGACACCTTGTTCTCTTTCAGTGCCTGATGACTTCTATCACATCTGTTTGAAGTGCTATTATTCTATTTTTATCTCCTCATTCCTTAAATTCTTCCTCTATTTTACAGCATTACTCCACTTCTTGCAGACATATCTGTCTACAGTTTTCGTTCAGTAACACTGGCTTAAAGAACAAAAGTCTTAGGATGCTATTGTTCACATCAACCCTGTACACACTGAGATGTGAACTGTGTAAAATAAAGAGTTAAATATACTTTAGTTTTGTGCTTTTGACATGGCACTTGCAGTTTTTATGGACTTTTTAGTTCTAGTAAGTAATTCTGTTTGACTGGTATGAACATGTTTCTTTACTTATTGCAACTAGACATGGACAGTGTATATGAGAGATTTTCACTAGCATAAACGTCAGCCCAAGGGCTAATTCCTATTGAATGTCAAAATAAGATAGATGTTCAAATGCCATTTTGTGCCACTGAAAATATCTTCATTTGTTCATACCCATATTTTAAGTGGAAAATCTCCCTCTGCTTAGACCAGTGTGCCTGTAAGCATAATTATATAGATATTAGATTAAATTCAGGGTCGTAATAGGTTGAACTAGACACAGAAAGTGAGTTGTGAGTGGCATGAGTTAAGTCTCTCTGGCCACTGGGTGTCAATGTTGATGCATATTACATCAAGAAAGAAGCATTTTATAGGCAACAGAAAACAAATGTTTCTAAGTAGATAGTATAAATGGATTATCTAGGTTGACTGAGAAAATTTGCTTATTCCTTCACTCCTACAGAATTGTTCTCTTATAGTTTGTTTTGTTTTTTTAAATTGCCTAATACATACATACATATCAGTTTTTCCTGTACTCATTCAATATGTTTGTCACGATTTCATTATGGAGGTTGTTTCTTACCCAAATTCATTGTGTTTCAGCTATGTTAAAAACTGCATTTAATTCACAGAAGTTTGATTACAAGGACAAAAATGCTTTTTGAAAAAGCAAAATTTAGCAACTATTCAGAGGAAGTGTTTGAAGACTTTGAAAAATACACATATTTTATTGATATTCCTCCACAGATTTTGCTAAGTTCTTTAGCATTCATGTTCCCAGTTTCTTCAAAAAGATCTGTCTATGCCTGCTGATTTCTAGGACAACAAGGAATCTTTGCTTACTGTGGTGCACATTGCTATGCTGAATTTTATGTATCTTTGCGCACATACTTCTGCGGTCATCAAAATGGTAGTTTTACCTTGAAATTGCTTAAGTAAAAACAGTAACTGCTGCTATGGTCTTCAGAAAGAAGTTTGCAAGAACTAAATCAATATCTTTCTAAATAATTCCTCAAGTCCTTTTTTAAGACTGAAATGACAGAGATGTTACTGACTGTTGTCTTTAAATATTGAAGCATTACAACATACTTTAAAATTCTTGAGTATCAAAATTCACAAATAGGATTATTTTTTTACTCTTCTACCACTTTTGGGACACATTTGTAACCACCTCTATCCACACTCAAAATTCAGAGGAAATTGCATCTTGCTGTTAAACAAGCATTTATGATTAAAAAGATCTGCTGATAAAGCACAATAGCCTTTTGATAAAATTATAGTTTATAAGTGCTGAAGGTCCAGATGACAAATTGGCAGCCTGAAACACTTGTAAACTTTTGTTTTCCTCCTCTTTTTATCTTCTTTTTCTTTATTGCTGTAGTTGCCTACTATAACAACTGTATTTAAATCCAGTCAGGGTCATGTCCATGCAGATTCATGGTTATTATCACATAATCACATTGTTCCTGACAGGAACTTATAATTCAATTAAAATGAGCACTCTCTGTTCAACGTGGAATACAAATAGACACCCCACATCCCAATTATAAATACCCACCTGGAGATCATCAAGAACAAGAAGGATCTGTTAAGAATAGCACTTTTTGGCTTCCATCAAGAAATTGCTTTCCTCTTCCATTATCAAAGACATTACAGCAAAACTTTAGAGTAGACACATGATGATCAAAAGCAATGGTCCATCACTAGTTTCAAATATTTGGATCCTCCTCCCCATCAATATCCAGTCGATACTGAGAAACTTACAATTCAACCATCTGACAGAATCACAGTGTCATACGTGTATGTTAATTGCAGAGAGAGCTAAGCTCATTTTTTGTGTATGTATTTATACCATCTGAGTATATGGAAGAACAGAACTGTGTACCTTTGGGCTTCTGGTATATTCGCCATGAATTTAAGAAAGTGCCCAGTGGAGAAGAAGAGCTGCACTGAGATACTATTGGCTAGATGTATGGAGCTGGCATAGCAAAGAGTGAGGGACAGCAAAGCGTAGAAAGAGACAGCAGACTCGAGAGCGGAACATAGAGATTTCATCTGGCTGTGGGCTAGTGAAGAAACAGGAACTCTGAAAAGACCAAGCAGATTAAATTCCCATCCCATCACAGGTGCACTATTATTGATCCCAGGTGGAGGCCCACAGTTGTGTATCATTGCATTTTGACAGTCTGGTTATGCTATATGAGTACTGCTCAACAAAACTCCCATATGATATCACCAAATTTATCCATTGCTAGGTCAGGCAAACATCTCACAGGAATCGTTAACTACAGATGATTCTGCCTGAGGGCAGTGGAGTGGATTAAGTGATATTTCAGGTCTCCCTTCCACTCTGCCTTTTGTTGTGAGAAGACTAGATGACACCCCACTAATGCAGGTGGCTCATCCTGTCATTGTGAGGGTCATACCAAGGTGGTTAGCTCTGATACTCAAGAGTTAGATTATATCAGTGTTTCTCCCACTAAAGACAATATCCCATAACACACAGCTCTGTTGAATTCAGTGACATTAGGGAACTACTAATGCTAAATCTCTGAAGCATACATTATCACATAAAGATATTTGGCCTACAGAAACTAACAGTAATGTTTCTTAGTTTGACAGTTACAATTTCATGCATAATGTTGGATTTATGACTGGAACAGTTTTTCAGATGGGAAATGCAAATGTTTACATCCAGTGAAAGGCATAAGCACCCACAAACCATAAGAGCTTTCATCCAAATGGCATCCTAAATTAGGCGCTCAAGCCACCTTTACAGTGCACTGGGAAGGCTGATGAGGTGCTACAGGACAGCAATCCTTCCCCCAAAACCTTTAAATTAAACTTCAACAGAAGCCATCTTCTCTGGCTTTACATTACAGTGCAGAAGACCTGATGCCACTTTGTTAGTTCATCTGTCACAAGCAGAGAACCATCTCCCAGCAACCTCCTACTGGGACTTGGCCATGATAGCCTGACTTCAATACTCTTCATTACAATTAAAAGTTGATCTTGTTAATATGCTTGGGAACTACTCTAGTTGTTTTCCTTTATAAATACAAAGGAGGTAGGAAATGCAAAATTTCATAATACTGTTGAACAATTCTATTTTATCAGAGGAAATTAAGACTTTTACTCAAAATTAATTTAAATCCATTAAGGAACTGCTTGTTTATGTCATCTGTTTATTCTGGGATCTTCTTAGATTTCTAAGGGCAATAGGCACCTAAGTGTCCCTAAAAGTCAAACCCTCTAATGCCTTTAAAATAACAGATCTAAATGTGTCTCATTTATGTTGTTTAACAAGACACTGCTTTTGCAAAGTTAAGAGCTTATTCTTGCAACAGTAGTTAGATTGATCTCAATGGGAGTATGTGTATGAGTAAGTGCTAAACAGAATGCACTGGAGTTGTTTAATTTGCCCTTAATTAAAGTATTAGGAGGAAAAAAAAAAAGAGGTCCAGTATAGATAAGGCAAAATTGCTGTGCAATCTGCATTTTTGGAATTTGCCAATTCTAGCTGTGCATTTTTCTCATTTTTTTGACATCTAATTAAGCTATTCCACTATTTTATTTAAAAACTAAGTAGCTTAGTAACTTCTTTGAAATGTATTTAAAAATAATTCATTCAATTTTACCTGATTTTTAAGAAACTGAGAGATAGTTACGGAAGAAACTTCTTTGATAAAAACACATTCAAAGTAAGGTATCATTACTGGAGTTCCTGCTTGAATCAAAATGTCTCCTGTCAAATCATTCTTAAGCACAGTGTACTATACAGAAGGGTATTTTCCAGAGGTTTATAGTGAGTTATATAAAAAAATAATTTAAAGTGAAGATTTAGCATATTTAGTATTCCATTCCACAACGGAAAAATAAAGTATAAAGAAGCTGATTTAGATGTTAGGAGACTAATTCATATAATAACACTAAAGTTGGCTTCAGATCTGGGGTCGAGTGGCATTTTTATCCAGACAGCATGTCTTTTCTAAAGGAAAGAAAGGAAAAAGAGCTAACTAAATATACAGGCTGCAAACTTCATAGGGACTTCTCCAAAACATTCTGCCTTTATTATTGCTTTTCAATATACAATCTTTCACTTGTTTAAAGCTACTCATTCCATTGCAGTAAAGATGATTATTTTCAGCTCTGTCACCTTATCTCTCTTACTTATTCCTCATACTGTTCTGGCACCATTTAGTTAAGGCCTGTTCTTATGTGAATTAATTTAGGTCAGACTCCTCCCAGTGCTGCCTCTAAGTAACTTGCACAGCAGTTGGGTAATCCTAGAATAGAAGGATAAACTGGCAGATACTCTACTCCTTTCAGTAATTAGAATTAATTAGGTTTTCAATCTAAGACACAGTAGTTGGGACTGTATGTATGAGAAAAAGAATCAGAAATAAAATAATACCGAGACCCACGCTATGTCCTTTTCATCCTCCAACTGCTCATTACAACAGGGGTCCTTTGGAAAGGTCTTTATGGCTCCAAAATTAATGGTGCCCAGAATTCTGGGCTGGACACTTTGATAAAGTTAGCGTCAGACAACATGCCTAGTGATACAGACCTCCAGTTAAAAATGGCACCTGGGAAAACTCCTCTCTCTTATAACAATTCATCTTTCATGTATGTCCTCTGAAATTCCTACATTGCCATTAAAAATCTGGGTAGCAATGACTGGGCCATGCTCAGCACGCAGCTCATAGAGTGGAACAGACCTGTGATTTAGGATCTGGTACATCCTTGTATGAGTAAGGGAGTTTTCAAGGCAGTCATAACGTAGTTGTTTATTTGAGTTTGAGTGAAAACTGAATGACAGGGTTAGTTTGAGACTCTGATCTCAGAGCATGTTAAATGTTTGCTCATTACAAAAACCATTATATTATGTGCCATAGGCATAGGATTTTGTTCAAAAAAGATTTAAGGCTGTAAATATCCACTGATTACACTCATACTCACAAGAACTAGCCAGAAGGAAGTAGACTGGGGACATGATCAAAAAGGTAACAAAGTGAATGGAAATAGAAAAACTGACAGTAAAACCTTAGATAAGTCTTGTAAACAGACATAAAAATACATTTGTACAAGTATTTTCAAACATGCATTTCTTTAAAATTAGGCATCTGTAAGTAAAGACCTAATCAGCCACTTTGATTTGGAATCACAGTTCCTGATGATCCTACTCAAACTGATGTCAGACCTGTGGATGCACAGCACCTCTCAAAACCAGGTCATCCAGTTGACAAGCTAAAATATAGATCTGAGTCACTAAAAGTGGACTCCCGTATTTGCAAATGTTGCCTTAGGCTATTTGCATAGGTATCTTCTACAATATGCTTTCAGACTCCAACTTCTGAGTTGTAACAGCTTTCTATTCTTCTTCTTTGGATAAAATCAGTTACCACAGGGCACCAAGTGTGAATGTTTGGTACTTGACTGCAGTACTCATTGTTGATTGTTCAAATGTGCTTGAAATACCAGGAGAGTTCTGTGACTGCTTCATATTTCTAAGCGTTTCCTGTACATAGCTGTGTTCTTAGACAGGCCTTTCTATTTTATTGAAGGCTTAGTGGGTTATAGATATTGCTCGTACTGCTTTTATTCTTGCTGCACTATGGAAAAATTGGCCATATCTGTCAGATTGTACATCTAAACCATTCAAGTATTAATGTCCTGGAAAATAAAATCTTTCAAAATTCATTAACATTTTAAAAACCATCAAGAAAATATCAATGTATTAATTATCCCAACATGGCCAGTGATGTAACTGCCACAGTTGCTCAAATGTTGCTATTAAATGTATTTCAGTTCAAGATAAATTTCCCTTTAAACACAAATTCTGAAGAGTATTGTATTACTAAGGTAATAAGGAGTCATTTCTCTTGATCTGACACAATCAAATAATTATCAAAACAACAGATGTATACTGCTGTAGAAACCCTTATATTGAAAGAAAACTTCAGATGTGAAAACATATTAGGGCAAGGAGAAATGCTCATCAAATTATGGCTTTTGTAGGCTTTGCTAGATCTCAAGTCAAATTACTTATTTTATGGAAAGTAGAGTAATACCTTGTGCAAATTCCTGATATCATTCAGGTCTCTCTTTTTCAGGAGCAAAATTATAATTGTGTCATCATGACTCAGTGGAAATTCATTTTCTCTAACATTGCCTTCAGTCCCTTGAAATAAATCCTTGGGAAAACTTCCAAGGACAATGTTTCCGTAATGTAAAAGTTCATCAGGTCTTGATTTTCTTCTTTCTATAACCCGGTGGACCTAGTGTCTAAAAGGTTCTGCAGGATCTTGAATACATGATATGAAGCTGTTGTATGTAGATATGCAGCTTACCACTTTCATTCAGAGTTCCCTAAGTAATTAAATCTGTAAAGTAACCAAGACAAATAATTCTGTTATTTTATTTTTCTGTACTTTTCTATAGCCTTTTTTCTTCATAGTAACTAGATATTCTTGCCGGCTGTGGGTAGTCTCAGATATCTCCCCATGTAAAAGTGCAGTACGTAATTAGTCAAAATACCTATACACCTCAGCAGGAGTTCTTGCTGAAAAGACCCCAGGTCTAGACTTCAGTAGTCTTTTTTTCAGAAAGAGCATAGTCACTGTGATTTAGATTCTCCACCGACTCTCATGAAAGACAATAATAGACCAAAAGCTGCAGTTTACTGCTCTGTCCCTGTTTGATGAGGTGCAGCTCAGGCAGTTTATTCAAGGATCTACATGAATGGGGAAGAGGTAGCAAGATTTGAGAGACTGCTCATATTACAGACTCTAAGGATGAGATTCAGCTCACCTAACTGCATTTTGGCAACAGAGGAGTCTAGGCTCCCGTCAGTGGAGTTTAGAGGGTGATTCATCATCCTCTGAAAATGAGCTTGTACCTCTGGATTGCTTGGAAACTGTCTTAATGCCACTGAGTGAACTGATTCAATTTTTACTGACTGTTACAGGAACCTAGACACATAAATCAGATAAAACTTTCTACATTTTAGGCACCAAAATTTGGGAAAGGTGAATCCCTGTAATACAGAGTTAGCTGAATCCTATTGCAGATGCCAAAACCAGTATTTACACCATATTCCTAGCTGTGCTGCTTTGTTTTGCTCAGTAGACTATAGATCATCACAATTACCCATACATGGATAGGCAAAATATAGCATGCAACAGTTTCAGTGATGAAATCTTCAGTATTCAAGTATACTGCAAACCTTCATGTGAAATCCATCTTCCATCCACTGCTGCGTGTCCCAAACACAGCTGCTCTTCAATGCCATGCTTCCACTCTAAGGACCTTAGCGTAGTAAGAGCAGGAAAGATAGCTACATTTTCCTTCTGTCCCGATTCCTATACAATTAACTCACATTTAAGCTGTAGTATAATCCCCTGGACGGGTGACTGCCCTGTTAAGTGAATCCAGGCAAACCATTTTGTGTGCAGTCCTTCCTACTCCGTGACTTCTTATGGCTCCATAGACCGCAAACTTTGTGTTATTGCACAAGTACAACAATGTGTCCTCTTCTAATATGAAGATTCAAGTACTATAATAGTAAAGTATTAATTTGCTTCTTTGTCTTCAGGAAAGTGCAGAAGCCTGTAGATCTTTAATTTTCTCTTAAGTCTCAGGTTTTCTGCTGCATTATACAACAAGTAACTGGTAAATAATTGCATTTGACCTTTCTCTGCATCTCACACTTTTGTATTAAATATTCTCTTCTTGATTGAACTTTCTTTAATCCAAATGCTTCAAAAATATTGAAAGGCAAGAGGGAGATTATTGTAATACACCATAAACCTCATTGCTACTTTAATTCATATTATGAAAAGAGAACTTTCTTATCATTAAACTGGCTTTTCCCATATGTAAAGAGATTACTTCAGAATATTCCAGTTAGAATACTGAATCTTACTGAAAAATATTAAAACTCACGTAGTCAAGTCAGCAGGAATAAAAATATATGATCTTACTTTATTGGGAACCAATTTTGTAATTGTCTTGTCTTTTCAAATAAGAACACTAGTCTAGTAATTGTTCTACAGGTCCACAAGAAAGCCTGTGCATTTTGAAAAAACTCTACCTTTCTTTGCAGTGTGCTACATTAAAATTTTCTGCTTTAGAGACACTTAATGAGGGATAGACTCAGGTTTGAATGCATTTTGGACCAGCAATTCACCTGGATATTTGACTAAGCACCCCATTTTACATCATTTTAATAGAGGTTTTACACCTTAGAGTTTGAGGCTACAGTTTGCAAAGAGAGCAATCTTAAAACTAGAATCGCTGTTTGTCATATAAATAAGCGAGTAGAGAGTCCAGCAACTACTATTAACTATAGCGGGGTTGAGATGAAAATTTCAATTAAGAAATTTATTCATGGCCAGATGGCATTATTTGCATTAGATTAATAGCAGTGAGTACCTATCTATTAAAACTGAGTGACCACTCACATAGCTTTACAAAAGGGTAAAGGCAATTTTAAATAAGTTTCTGTTAGTCATCCACAGCATTAAACAGAAAGAACAATGCAGATACCTGTCTGCCTTGCTGTCTCTCCTGTGCAATAAAAACAGCGGCTGAACGTTCCAAGAAACTTTGAACAGTGATTTTAAAATTCATCCCAAGCCTCATAGCTTCATGTTGTCCATTCAGCACCAAGATCTCACAGGCTATTACAATACACACGTACACCTATGATTCATGAACCTGAAAGAACAATATAATCAGAGGGATATGAGAAAATACTTGCTATGAAAATAGGATAAATTTAAGTGACTTACCGAAACAGAGACCATAACAAAAATCAGAACACACTTACTCTTCTTATAATAGAATGGTTTCCTCCTAAGCAATATGGGAAACTCAGATGAATGCTGCGTAACTATTTAGGTAAAAAAAAATACAGACAAGCGTGTAAGAGGGAGTGACCCTATGTTGGTGCGGTGGTGCACAAGATGAACTCATGGTCTTTCCTATCACCATAATTCTCCGATTCCTTAATTTTTATAATAGGATTTTTTATGTTATTTTTATACTATAGTATGAGCAAAAAGTGGTAATAAACAAGTCCCACATCATCACTATAACACTGTGCTTGTAGGACATCTGTCCACTTGTCATCTAAGCAATAACTTACATGTTCTTCTCATATTTGCATGTGGTACTGTTTGACAGATTTCTCCCCAATACATGCTGCCAGTTATTTTCTCCAGTTCCCTTCTCATCTTTCTCCAGACTATGGTTGGTTAGTTTTCAGAGTATCATTTCTAAGAATCAGGTCATACACAGACATAAGATTATTTGATGTTCAAGTGCAGCAGTAGCTTAGGTTAATGATGGCCAGAACAGAATAACTGGAACATAATGATATTTTGTTTAGCACTTTCTCCCAGTCTTTCTCGATCTGTTCTCATGCATGGAGAGCCCTGATACTTCTGGTGGGAGATTTAAGAAAATGCCTTGTGCTAATGGATTTCTAGTCTACCTGTGATATGGTAGATGTTAGTTGTGGATGCCCCATCCCTGGAATTGTTCAAAGCCAGGCTGGATGAGGCTTTGAACAACCTGATCTAGTGGAAGGTGTCCCTGCCCATGGCAGAGGGGTTGGAACTAGATGATCTTTAAGGTCCTTTCCAACCCAAACCATTCTATGATATTCTATCTACACAACATCTGAAATATCAAGTTCAAACACCACTATAGATACATAAAATTCTTTGCACAATTTATTCACTTGAGGCACTACCTTGATAAATTCTTGTGCTTCTTCTTGCAACTCTTTAATTATATCTATTCTATTATACTATTCTGGAAACTGTACCTGCCCCACCATCTAGACAGCAGAAAGCCTGTTCTAGACAGCTACTGGAAATTTTAAAATGTCGTATCTGGTATTTTTCATTTCTTTCAAATAGTTATCAATAAGTATTTTCCTTCAATAGGACTGAACAGTATTATTAGCCTTTTCACAGAGAGGGAAGATGGATTCAGGGAAAATTGTTCACTGCCGTCAACCTTGAATACTAAATAATGTCAGTTAAAAAAACTTTAGGGATTAAACAGAGTCAGATTCTGACGTGGAAGGAAATGGCTAGATTTAGTATGATTTCTTCTAGTTCTTCCAGATAGCAGGTATGTTAAGACTGAAAAATAATTTTGTAAGCGCCTACATTTTAAAAATTACTATCTTAAAATATGAGAATAATGAGAAAAGGTATCTCGCACCAGTTGTCATTACCTTAAAAGTTTTGCTCGTTCATTATCACTACCCAAAACTGTGGTTTTATTTTAGAATTCTGAAATTCCGTTGAAAATGTTCTTTTGTCAAAAAAAAAAACCCAGGCATTTTATTCACAAGTGTTTTAGTTAATACATTTTATGGGCTTTTACTACCGAGTAACACTTCTTTTCTAGGCCAAAGCATTTTATTATAGCAGTTTAAAATTTACCTTGATACCAACTTTCATCTCTCCAGAGAGAATATTTCTCATATTTTCAAAATATCTTTATTTGTTAGCCAAAAAAACACCAGAACAAATAATATATTTCTGACTAATAGTATGACTCTAAAACTTTCAAGCATTCCTGATATTTTTTCTAACAACAAAAGGTTTAGGAAGAAAACAATGTGACTTCATTATTAGTAGTATCATTGTTAGTGATAAATATGCAGGATGATTTGCTAGAAAGAAAAAAATAGCCAGACTATCCCAGATCTAGCTAATAGGAACAGGATTGAGTGTACAGACTTTCAGCAGCAACTAGAAGCCCCAGTCACAGACCAAAACTCTGTTATGTACCTTGCTGCAAGAAGAGAAAACAACAGCTTCTACTGTAGGGAGTTAGTAGGAAACAAAAAGGGAAAATGCAGATCTTTCTGCAGAGAGCTTCATAAGCTAAGGTATTCAGCTTTAGTCAGGCTAAAAAGATAACGCAAGAACAAAAGAATCAAGCAAAATGGTGATATTTAAGAAATGACACAGCCAGGGCCAGTGACAAGACATGGTCAGACTGTTTTATGTAACCGTAGAATATAAACAAGGTTAAAGAGTAGATGCCTCTCCTTAGTAACAGGATTGTAAATTAAGTGCATGCACTTAACATATTTCTAAATGACAGCTTTATGCTAGTGACTACATAATAAATAACAGGAACACTCATATTTTTGCTGAAGGACCTACCTTAAGAAAGTTAGACATGCATTCGCTCTCAATCAAGCATCTAAAGCATAAGGATAATTTAGCCCTAATAGTCTATGCCACATTTTAGTATTTCTTCACATTGTAAGGTTTACTAGCATTTCAGCAGTATCTTTTCTCTCCTAATGGAACATAGAATTATACTACTTATGTATATCTTTCATGAAATATTTATAGTGCACCATTTGGTTTGTGATTCATTGTTGAGAAAATTCCTTTAAAATCAAGTCCTTTGCTTTTTTTCTGGAACTGGCTCCTCTAGTTCCCAGCTCAGGTCTGCAAGTCAATAAGTGTCTGGTTCCAGCTGGCTTTGTACTAGGTCTTTGCATAGCTTGGCACTTGGTTTGTATGAAGATGAAGGCTAATGCTTCAAACCTTCTGACTCAGGCTCAGAAGTAGGCACTGCTCTTTCCTTTCTGATCGCGTGGGAATTTCAGAGCACACAGCCATTTTGAAATAAATGATAAAGTAGATTTTTTGTACGATGATGTCAGCATAAACTTTGCCTTATTCTGGTGCGATTGAGTTATATTACTGGAAACCAAGCAGTGTTGCCCATTCATTTTGTTCAACGTTTATTATAAGCTAAGATAACTACACAAACAAGTTCTTTCAGCAAACAAAACTTCATTAAGAAACCACTGCTTCTGCTCTCTAGGTTTAACACCTATCATGGAAAGAATGCAAGTCAAAAACTCCAGAAACCTCAAGCTTTCCATTACTTTTCCAGCAAGATCCAAGAATATTCTTTTGCCACAAATGCCTGTCACACATTAGATTTTTCCATCTGCAGGCTGAAGTTATTTGTGGCCAGGTAATAGCTGTTTGTTCTTGTGCCAATATCATCCTCAAGTTCTTATGTTTAAAGCTGAGCCTTTATAGAAGGCACTTGCATTCCTGGAAATGCCTTAACTCTATCCATTCTTGTATCATATTTGACTTTATCAGTTATCTTTTTGACTAATTATTCTCCTAACATTTAGTATTCTACATCTTTCTCTTCTTCTATTTTTTGTAACATTATCAATTCAAGTTAAAGTGTGTTTCCTTCGCCATTTCCGGAGAGCTAAGAGCATGTATATGGACAGCTTCCACAGTTAGGGTGTTGAAATGGCTTATCATGATCATTTGTCTATGCCTTGAGATATTAGGTAACAATTTGGAAACATGGCTTCCAATCATATTCTTTAGTTTTGTTTAAAAGTAAACGGAATGTTATCTTCCCCTTCTATACACAAGTTTGAAAATTGATTGTATTCATCTGGTGCCTTGACTAACACCATGCTCTGATTACAATGCAACATGAACATTAACTCACTGCTATATGGATAAACTCTTACTTTTCTTTGATTTGGTAACTGTAGTTTAATCTCTCTTTGGCAAGAAGCACCATAAGTAGTTTCCTTTTATACTATGCTTGCTTTAGCTTATTTTTATTTATTAAACTTTAATAAAATCTATAAAAGGATACCCTGAGTTATAGTGCTTTCAAAGAGCAATATAGGCCAGAGCTCTTAGTCAATGTCAGCATGTTTAATCAGGAACCTATTTGATCTCCTCTAACATTAGTCTTATGGGTCTCACAAAATCTTACACTGCAGCTGTCCATATTGTACCTGTTCCTGTGAAAAAACCCAGAGCTTTTACTCTCCAGCAATTTGAGGGGGTTTGAATAATAAGGGGCAAATATTTAACAAAAGAAATTATTTATGTTTGTTTTTCCTCCTCAGGGGGAAAGAAAGTATTAATGACTTGTGTGAGGAACCTTTCCAGGAAGCGATCAGCTCATTTCCTTGGATTTGATGAAAACTAGATGCCCACCTGAGTCTTGCAATTGCCCTTGAGAAGATAAAATTTTAATAGTAAATATCTCAGTTGCTATTCTGAGGCACTGTCCTACAGGTGCCTTTCTATTCCTTTAGCACACATGTAAGAACCTGTTTTTCATGCTTAGTGCATAGTCATTCACTTGCTTAGTTGTAATTACTGAGGCTCAGGAATAGTTGTTAGGCATTAAGACCACATCTAGTGTAACTGATGCGTATGCATGTAGAAGCATTTCAAAGTACTTCAGATCCAGGTTTTTCTTTTTATATTGCCTAAAAGTGTCAAGTAAATACAATCTGATTTTTTCAGTGCATATATATTCTTACACTTTGAGACTATGAATCCTCTAAAAATGAAGCAAGCTATATCTGAAACAAAATCAAAAGATTCAATTATGTTTTAGAACAGCAAGGAACAAATTTTCATAACTATGAGCCATGATATCAAAATCCCAAGAATAAACTGAATAAATACAAAAGAGCTAACTGAGGGAAAAGCAAATGCTGATGTTAATTGAGAAAATTATTATGAGACTTGAACTTTGACTTTCTTGTTTTCCCCTTCTGATAATATTTCTAAGACTCATTTACTAAGTTACGATGCCTAGATAAAAAATGTAATTATATACATAATTTAAGTATGATTTTCCATTGCTGGGGCATATTTCAAGGAAACGTATGGAGCTTACTGTGTCTTTTAAAGAAGCACTGTCATGCAGTGTAGTTTTTGGAAGATTCTGTCCTAAGAATGTGTTGGTTTGGATGCTGTTTGACCTAGTGAAAGCTATAATCCTAAACATATCACTACTTCATCTAAAAAGCAAAAGCAATGTGCAAATGCTTTTTTTATACTTGTGATTGTTTATTCTCTGATTTCAGTAACTTTTTACTTCTGCAGATACCTTTGCATTTTTTTCAAATTTTCTCCAATTCTTGTATTTTCCAGACTTCAATAAAAGGAGGAAAAGTAATTTGAAATTTTCATCAGACAATCAGTTTTAGTTCAAGATTTTAGTTTCTTTTTGCAATTAAAAATAAGTTTGAACTCAGGAAATAAGACTCTAAAAATAAGTACATAAATTCCACTTAATTCCAAATTAAGATTCAGGTTCTACGCTTATCCACAAACCTTTCCATCCTACATGAGAGTACATAATTGCCAGCATTTCATATCTTTATAGGGTAAACTCCCAGTTTTTTCATAATGAACACCAGGAGGGCAGATATTCATTCTATGTCTACTGAAGTCTGTGGTGGCCACAACACATCTCATTTCAGAGGAAAAACTGAGTATCTACAAAAATACCTGAAAGACTTCTCTCAAGAGCTCTCTTTCACTGTTTTTCCAGTGCAGAGGCCCTCCCTCTCATGTTCCTGCTGCCTATCCTTGCTATCTACCCAGCTTCAAGCCATGAATCACTCATTCCATTCTGCTGGGTGCAAAACCTGCAGGCAGCACACCTATTGCATTTGTCTTTGATTTTTGTGCCTTTTTTCTCAGTACTCTCCCCAAACACATCTCATCCTACATTGCAGCTGAGCTTACTTTCCCTGTCGTTAGATCTTGCTTTGTTTCTTAGTTATAATCCCGCTCTTCCAAGTCAGGCAATTACATTAAATATGCAGTGTTATTATGGATTGAGCAGCTATTTCAGCTTTGCTTGTGTTCCTGCTTCTTGCTGCCATTGACTTTTTTATTTAGGACTTCCCAGTGTATTCTCTTTTGATAGCAGAAGATCAATCTCACAAGTATCAGAGACTGCAGTCATTCCAAGACTGCATTTGCTTAGCTTTATAGCCTGTTCCTTTGTGACAATGTGCTTAGTGTCAGAGTCTGATTTAGCTCTTTCCCACAGATTACTGGAATATTTTTCTTTAATAGATCTTTTTACTCATAATATTACTAAGTATCCTAAACCAAACCAAAATCAAAATGAGATTAAACTTTGTTCTTCATTGTTTGACAAGGGATGTTATAATCTGGGAAAAAATATTGCACCCTAAAATGTTTTGAGCATACTAGATCCATGCAAAAGATTCAACAGAACCATGCAAAACCAGGACAAGTAGAGCATCTACCCTAAGCGTCTCCTTAAGGAACATAGGCTAAGAAAAACAAAATCCCTCTGGATTTTACAGATGGTTCCTCTGGTTCTATAGAGTCATAAATCTATTTTCATGGGAAATACTCTTTGCAGTATATACTCTTTCAAATACATAGCATATCTAAAGTGCAAGATTGCCTGTACTCTGTGAAATGCAGCTATGCTAAACCAATAAGACAAAAATTCAGCTAAGCAGAAGGACAAAAGAATTAGTGGTTTCACAAAATACACAAAAATGAAGAATAGAAGTGGCAGCTATTCCAGACAGTAACTGTGGTTGATATCCTATGTTACAGCATCTCGTTGAAAGATAAATAGTAACTCTGACAAGAGCAGTGCAGAATTCATCCTACAATCATAACTTTGGCCATCTACTTGAGATCATAATACATCATAATTTTACAAATACAGAACCACTAGAACAAATGACCTTGTTCGGATGTCACCTTCCTACTCAGCTCTTCCTCTTTACTTGAATGGTAAAACAATGTATTTTTTAATTGCATTAGCTTTAAGAGCCCATGAGAAAGTGAGCCAAGTTTTCTTTCCTCTGAACAAGTATTGGCAGGCTTATGAACTCTATGGCAGGTACTAAGAATAATTAAGAACAGCACCACTGAAGTTGGTAACATCCGATGATTTATATCCACTGACGTGAACTGGATTACAAATTACAGAGTCGGTTCTGTCCTTAATTACAGTTATGCCACCTCGCTGCAGAATTAATTTCTACAGGTGGAGCTTAGGGTCGAACTCAGCTTACAGAATATTTATGGGTGGTGATGATGCATGAAAAGGAAAGGATTTTGCTTGACTTTCACTTAGAATATGAATGCTTGTTTTCTAACTTTAACTCTGGTAGTGGAATTTTTAGGAGTCTTCCACTGAAACAAGGAACTTCAGTATTGGAAACCTAACCCTGCAGGTGTTTAAGATGCAGCTGTGCCTTTCACTTGTTTTCAAATATATTTGTAAGCAACTATCTCAAAACAGTTTTAAGAAATTCCAATTACATTCTGCTTCTGTAGGCAATCATTCCAATAAGAAGTTCCCTGACAGTGAAGACTGAAAAGATGTTTTCTATTTTAGACTTTTAGATGTCATCTAAAAGATGTTTCCATTGTACAGAACAACTGGAATTGTCAGGGAAAACAAACATACCTGCTACATCTTGAGTAAGTGCAGTGATTAAGTGTACTATCACTATTATGTTCGTCCATGTTCAATTTGAACTCATCCTGAAACAAGTGAAGTGGAAGGCTGCTGGCATTATCAGAAATGAAGTTTGTAGAATAGGTGAAGAGGACAGAGAGCTTGCTCAAAGAGAGACTAGCAAAGAACAAAAAAATCCTAGGTGTCTGCTGGAAGGCTTAGCATGTAGGAGGAAGACAGCTATGTGAGCTAAAAAAAAAAAAAAGTGGGAATAATAACAAATGTATATTAACTAGAATAAATTTAGCCTGGAAACCTGGAAGATGTTTTAACACAGAAGTTCTAGAAGCACATTCTCATAGACTGGTTAAGGAGAAAGAGCTTTGCTCTCTTTAAAATTTGTAACAGGATTATATGATGTTATGTCTGTGAAAGTAGAGGATTGCCTTAGATGCACAGAAACCCCCATTAGCTTAATGCTTCTAATTAATTAAAAATTCTAAAGTTTTCTGAATTTTTAAAGTGAAACAAGTGGAGAATTAATGGCATGGGTATCAAGTCCAAGAGGCGGATTAGTTTATTTTTTTTTTATGATGTGGACTAGATAGACTAAAATTTGTACTTTTTAAAATACTGTTTAAAAAGATTAAATGAGACTGTATTTGTACTTACAAATAATGACAGAAATATCTACTGATTCAAAATTAATACCTCATTACAGAACTTCAGAAAATAATCTGATTTAAATGTATAACAGCTTGGCCTCTCTATGATCTAGGACTCTAGAAAACCAGGAGGAAGATACCTTGTTGTGGCAATTCTGGTATGTCTCTTCACAACACATCGTTCATGGATACCACAGAAACAATTATACTTCTAACAGGAAAAGCTAAAGTTATTTCTTTTCTCATTATAGCCACATATGGGAAGGACAGGCATAAGCAACAAGAACACATGAAAAAAGATATGAAAACATCACAATTTGAATCATTTGGCACAAAATTTTGGCTTCCTTTTATCAACTGAACCCTTTATTCATTATTCATTCATTTTACGGACCTAATTATGATGGGTTTAACCAGACAGAAAATAGCATACTTTAGTGATGTAGGGTCTCAGCTTTAAGTCAGAAAACCATAAGGTTTCTCCTGGCTGTGCTGCGTGACGCTGAGCAAATTACTTTATCTTTTTATTCTCTGAAATACCCAACTGCAAGATGGAGATGAGAGCACTCAAATACAAACTGTAAGATTAACAGATACAGAGCACTTCCTAAGAGCAAAATGTTTTTACTTGCTTATGTTCATGGAGCTTTTCTCTTGTATTTGAATCTTCCATAGTTCTTCAGATCCAAACAGACCTAGCCTTTGCTGTTAGAGTGTACTAATCAGTAGCAAACTATATTAGGAGATGACGGCTTAATAACCCAGTTTGAGACACTGAAAATGCATCTTGACTGAGGAGAAACGTATAGCAGTCCATCTACTATAGAGCCACTGACATTATAAAGATTATTCGCAGCAGGAGGCTTCACCCAACAGGAAACACTTTCAACATAGAGGACTGCAGCTGCAATGACTTTATTGGAGCAAACTTCCAAGTGATGACTCGAAGGTTCCCATGCCATGCATGACCCAAAAGGGCACCTCTGCCTTCCGTATTGTTCTAGACAATGTTTTTCTAGCATGCAAGATGATTCTTTTGAAGAGTCAGTTAGTTAAGAACTGCATTCTTCATTCATGTCGGCCTTACTGCTTAATTCTTACGCAGAATGTTTTCTGCATACACTTTTGCTTGTGCTTCTTTTTCTTATTGATTTTGCAGTATCACTGTGCTTTACTTCTGTTGCTCTTAAGTCATAGTTTGTAAGCCAACAGCTGAAACCACTTTCAGATTGTTTGGCATAGCTCTGACCAGGAACACTTAGGACTATAGTTTGGTAAGGGAGATGCCTTGAGAACCAGACAGCGGAAACACTGTAGAAATACAAAATTCACAGAGAAAGCTTATATCAAAAAAATACCTAAAACACACCATTGACTGCCCTAATTTTACATGGCTGAAATACTGAAATATACTTTGTCTGTAGTCCTTTTACAAGCAAATAAACGTATGTTTGCCTATTTGATTACCAGTTGGTTGGATAAGTGTTTGAAAACAGATTTTATGTTTTGAAAATATGAACATAATTTGAGTTAAAATTTTCTGCACATATATACAGTGCATAACACTTGAAAAACATATTGTCTGCATTGTGATTCAAATTCCATTCCTGATCCTTCCTAAAATGCTCTGATGCAGCGAAGTCAATTTTTAATTTGCTTTAGCAAAAGAAAAAAATTAGAAAGCTTTACCGGAGCCAATGGACTGGAAAGGAATAACAGAAATCATTTAAAAAAAAAAAAAAAATCCTAAATTTTTTGTTTAATACTTCAAAGAAAACCTATTTTATGACCAACTGAAATTTAAGTAGAACCTACAGCAAAGCAAACTTACTACAGTATTTGCTCTGCAATATTAAAACTTTGAACTGATTGTGCATATAGTTCCTCCTGATAATAACTAGGCTAAATGAGGCAACGATAAAGATTTCTGCACATTAGCTAAATGTAAAACAACATCCCAAGGCTGAAAGCTTCATATCATTAAAAATAATGGTAAAACCCTTGAAGACTTCAATATAGATGATATTTCACTGTCCAGAACATGTATGCTATCATATAGGATACGTACAAAATGGACAACGGTTTTTGTTTCATCCACTCTTCCTTAGTATATGTATTTGAATATCAGTCCTTCAAATACAGGAAAGAAACTGAGATTAATACAGTACCCCTCATCATAAAAAGCAGTTGCTATGCACTGTAAAATAAGCATCTGCTAACAGGTCTAGGTTAGATAAAAAAAAAAAAGGAAGTCAAACTTATCAGCAAATTCCAGGGGTTTGTGGGAGTTTTATGATGGAATATCTTTTCAATGGGCTACAAAAGGAAAAAGTTTGGTAGGATATGTTAATTTCAGTGGTGCTTCATTTTCAGAAAAGGAACTGGGCAAGAAGCACGGGAAGATCCTTGCACTAAAGCCCGAAGCTTGAAAGCTCTAAATTCTCCGACATGGAAAAAGTAATTTTCAGTATAAATATACAGAATACAAAAATGATATTATTTTGAAAATATACATATTTATAAAGATGAATATCAGATTGAATATAAAAAAATCAATATAATTGGAAAAATCAAGAAAGTAAAAAACAAAGTAGAATTCTTTTTGTGTATTGAGCTGAAAGATTTTGAGCAATTCTGGGTTTTATTTCATTCTGTAAAATGTATTGGTTTATTCAGTTTCAGAAAACTGCAGAAAATACAGATATTCCAAAACATAAAATTCCATTCTTGACTAGCTCTAGTAATTAGCAATAATTACCTCCATATTAATTTGTGCATACTGCCTTTAAAATGTGCTGCCCAAATGTTTACTTGTGATTCATATCTGATCAGTTAAAATACCCATATGGTTTCCTTTGGAAAGACCGACTGAACTTGTTTTCGAAAACAACATGGGCCAGCAGATATTCAGTCAATTTTCAGAAAACTTGATGAATCAGAAACACTGGCATTTCCTAAATTACTGGGTACCTGACTTAGCACAATCTGTCATTGGTTAAAAAACAGAAAGGTGGTGAAATCCCCTTGGTGTTCTTTGGAATAGGGGCAGATGGCTCCCATCTCTCTCAAGTTTTGTTTTCCTCCTCTCAAAAGAGAAACTTGGTAACACTGTGACAAAAACATACTACACAGAATAACAAGTTCAGGCACTTTATGAGAAACAGACATACTGTTTTGAAGTAGAATAGTACTTTCTTGGGAACTGAAGTGTTTATAGGATTATAAATGCCTGGGATGACACTAGGATATATATATCCAAAACACATACAAACAAAATTGCTTTCAAACTTTTCTTTTAGGGGGTGAGTGAGGGAAACTAAACAAATTCCATTATGCAGCTTGATCTAAGTCACTGATAGAAGTAATAAGCAGTGCTGAAATCTTTGAATCCCTCACAGTTTTCCACAACTAAGGAATGATCTCTCGTACTTTCACTAACATAGATGAAAACCAGAGTTCTATGGGACAATCACTGGAATTCCTAGAAATTTGCTAACAAGCACAGTCATAGAGAAATCTGAGAATCTTTGGTTATGTTCTGGGCTCAGTAAAATCAAATTTTATCGTGCGTATAGGCCCAGTTCTATTTCCTTATAAAAAAACAGCTTTGTATCATTGCTTTTCTGTTCCTGTTCTATGTGTTTCTGCACTTTCAAACTTCCTTAGCCACTCAGTTCATCACCTCTTCAACTATTGCTTACAGCTGGGCTTGCCTCTCTACTGGGACCTAATCTCTTTCCTCAAAATTTCTCCTTCTAAACTCAGTCTTCCTGGCCCCAGCAGGTTTTGCTCATCTTGCTTCTGTATAAAATCAGGGATGATCTTCTGCATGGCACAACTGAAAACAGAGGAAAGCAAGCATCTCTGTTTCAGTTTCAACTGCAGACAGGTAACAAAAATAATAGTACCATTTAGGGTGAGATGGACAGGAGACTGCCCAGTAAGAGAATGAAGAGAAGTCTTGATTTTCAACTACAATGTAACAGAAAAATCTTTCCTTTTAATGGAAGGTGTATGTTTGTGAATCATTTTGGCATGAAAAGAGCAGGAATGCATACAGTTCTTCAGATCACAACATGGATTTCCTAGAGTAGAACTGACTGTAAGAAGGAGCTAGTTTCAATCTGCATAATCTCAGACATGCAACTATATTAGCAACAACTAAACCAACGCTGCATTAGGACCGAGGTTTAAGCATCTCCTCCTTATATTGTGGTTAATTTTAGCTTGGCATGATCTAATCAACACTAAAGTTAATAATCAGAACTCAGGACTGTTCATGCATAAGGGTACTCTAGTCATTTAGTAGCTTTGGATGATAAAACTCATTTGTTTATCTGGTAATAACTTTTCTCAAGTTATTATCAAGACTGATAATCTGGGGCCTATGGATAATCTGAGTCATTATTGTACAATGAAGCCTCTCAGAGAACATAAATTATCTAATACAGGACATTATTGAATTATTCATGAACAAGTTGGAGGGAGGAGGGGAGAGAGAGTGAACAGAAAATTTGGAAATCGTTTCCAAAAAAAAAAAGCTGTGAACGTATATAGATCATAAAATAAGAACTACCTTTTGTACATGAAGGAATCTCAGTTAACAACTCAGGACCTGTCATTTGTACACAACGCTGACCAATCTTTAAAAATATTTTTCCAAATCCCTTCTTTTTTCTTTTTTTGCTGTCCAAATTTCTCAACAGAAAGCACAGTTTAAGCTATGCTCTTCCTTCTGCAGTTACAGTACCATCTCAGAACACACATGCAATTAGCAATGTAAAATGTTACACTACAAGATTTTCACCGAAGCTCCAGGTATTTTTTTTAGTTTATGCTACAGCTTGATTGTAATACTTCACCTTTTGTCCTCTAGACAAGTCATTAGCTGTTGGGAGTTTCTTTTGGAGGGTTTCATTTGGGTTCCCCTCTCTGCCTTCTCACAGAAGCTTCTAGAATCATTTGCCCTTCAAACTGTTACAGCCCATCTTAAAGGAAAACTTTAAAAACCTGATCATAGCTGCAGCTGAAGTGATGCAGAAATCCCCTCGAGCTATCTGCAGGGTTCTTCTGTCAGCTACCTGAGTGTCAGTCCTCTCCAGAGAGATCTGCAACAAAGCTTTAGTCAACTCATACAAGTTCAAAGGGAAAAGCTCTCTGCATGGGATGATGTTTATTTAGGGAATAAGCACTCTTTTGTCACACTGGAACCTAAAATTTCAGAAGCAGATACATTCCATTAGGAGAGTTTTGTTCTGCTATAATTTCTCTGAGAATAGACAGCACAACTACAGTTGTTCATTTCCATGTGGCTGAATTACATAGAGGCCACTGAAAAAAAGAAAGATAGATAGATAGATAGATAAATAGAAAGAAAAAAACAAAACAAATAAAAAAACAAGTACATGCTGTTGAAATATTTTATGATATAATCTGTTTATTTAACCATGATTCATTGAGATATCTAAGGGATAAGGTATTTGTGAACTGTTAGGAATGGCTCACTCATTTGTGCCTAATACGCTACAGAACATTACAGGTCACAGTATCAATTCCTAAATCAAAGCTACCTTAATAACAACTGACAGAGAACAAAGATTGCTCCTTAACTAATAAATATTATAGAGGATGAAAACATTTCTGGAAAAAAAATATATAGCTTTATGAATAGACAGAGCAACAGGCCAAACAAATGAAATTTGACACAGAGATTTGGACAAGCAAAAAACCAACTAAGGTGGCAAGACAAAACATGGATTACCTCTGGTCAGATGTAGGAGCAAGACTGGGGTACATATAAAATTGAGACAAAACTAATACTGAATATGCAGAAACACTTCAGTAGAAAGATCTCTAGAAATAGAAATATCTAAAAATAGAGAATAGAAATAAAAAAATAGACATGTACTTTAGAAAATCTACTGTCTGTATTGGACTAGATCCTCAATAAATGCCTGTATATTCATCCATCTAGAATGAGCAGGAATTTTGACATAAAGAAGTGTCAATAACATCTTCAGTAGTTTCCAGTCACAGCCTAATAGGTTTTATTCACATGTTGAAATATGTACACTTTATTAGTTTAATAATCTGAAAATAATAGCTTAAAGATGTAATATTTTATTTTCTAATAAGAGTTCCAAGGCTGATATATTGGATAAAGAACAAGAATGATGCTGACGATCATCCTTGCCAGGCTCAGACTTGTTGTTAAGGTCAGTGATTAGCTTAACAATTCAGTGCTTGAAAAAAAAAAATCTGTCTTGGCTCACTGTGGAGAAGCTCTGGCCAAGTCCTAGATAGAGAACCTGGCCTCAGAAAAGGCTCTGAACAGCTGAGATTACTGGAAAAGAAGCCTGAATGATTTAGAAGATAATTTCAATATAATTATATGGAAACACATACATGGAGTGACATAGATTATTACAACAATAATAGATAAAAGAAGCAGGTGAAGGAATAGGTGTGAATTCAATTTCTCCTGCTGTGTTACCAGCTATGCACAATTCATGAACTGCTTATTATTTATAATAATGCATTATAATTTAATAATTACATATGACATGGAAAACACATGCATTAATCTTTTATAAACCGATTTTGCATCTCTGAAATACAGTACAAATATCTCTAAACTATCTATCTGAATGGATATGACCTCAAGCTGGGAAGGTGGGTTTCACCGGTGCAATTCTTTTTAAAAGAAATAGCCTGTTTAAAATATATTCAATAATTGGAGAGAGATTGAAGAACCATCCAGAAGTTGGATATCTGTTAAAGGCTAGTTATCTTGGCTACCTCTGTAATCAACTGAATAAGATACGTGCTTCAAGATGGTGATTTGTTTATCCTATGTTTGCCTCCTATAAATATCTCCTTTCCCAGGAACACCATGCTGGCTAACTGGCTTAGACTAGATACCTGCTTTTTAAGCAAATAAAGATAAGGGAGGTGAACTCTAGCCCTACGGCAAAGAATGTTCTGTTTGTATTTGTAGATTTCTTTCCTCATGTAGAAGGTTAACTAACCAAACCTACCTATACCTATTTTGAATCACATTTTTTGTTTGGTTTGTTTTGGTAAATCTTACCTCAGAAAATGCTTCTTCTCAGAAGTTGAAGTGAAAGGTGTTCCAAAAGTTCCTGCAACTGCACAGTTATTCAGAGAGTCAAGAGCTTGCTGTTTGCTTTCCATGCTTGTTGGACAATCTTCAAAGTACTCTACAGTTGTTTGCTATCCAGAGAGTATATATTCCTTTATCAGAAACATATTGTTTTAAGTGCAGGAAGCCTGAAAAAATACACCAATTGGTAAAGAGTATTTTCTCATCAATTTAATAACACAAAACAAGTACAAAATTTTACTGTTGTTTCCATACAATAAAACATTAGTACCTATGCTCTTGCTGATAACTGATACCTTTATAATGGAACTTAAGCATGTTTTTAATTTGATTCAAGAAATTTTTCTATTCCTCTCCAAATAGAGTCAAATATTTAGACATGGTAAATCACCCTCAAATGTTCAGTCTGGGTTTGTCTGATGATAGTCCCCAAAATGGCTATAGAAAACAGTAACTCCCCTTCTATTCAGCATTGAGAAGTTACTTCCCCTGGAATAAACATTCTTTTCCTCAGCTAAGGCTGAGCTTAAGAGTGTAAGAGCCTGAGCCATACCAATGCACACACCCATGGGAGCATATATGGTTCAACAGAAACAACAACAAACACCAAGACCAAAACTTACAGGTTTTGAAATGTCACTGTTAAAGCTTCATAGCTTTTTTCCCCTCTTTTGGTTATTCGTGTTTTTCTTCTCCAAAATTTAGAAAATAAAGAAAAGCTAAATAAACAGAAAAACGAAGATGAAAAGGACTGGTTATCAGTGTTTACTCTTAGAAGCAGAAAAAAAAACAGAAAGAAATAAGTAATATTCCAATTTTCAGTGATCAAGATCTATACATCTATTTATTTATCTATAATATTTGGAAGAGCTAACAATCGTTCTGTTTAAAATCCTATAAAGTAGAAATAAATTTAATTTTTAAACTTTTTTTTCTGAACTTGAACTGTTGAAATAAATTCTGATAAAAAAATCAATAATTTAAAAGACATGAAAAATGTCAATGCAGTTTCCAAGTGCCATGAGCATGAGCGGAGAACATTTCAATACCCAAACTTTTTTGACATTAATTATGGCATTTTCATTTTCAGATATTAAAAGTTCATCTACAGTAGGTTGCAATTCTTATGAACAATGATGCCATACTGCTTCCAGAAACATTGGTTTCTGTATAAATCAAATAACTTTGAAAGTCAGGTTTTATCATGACTCCAAAAAGTAGTAACACAAATATATTTTACAAACTTGTAATACCTGTATTTCTATTTCTAGTTAAAACCTATCTTTTATTTAATACTGCACTATACAGACTGGTTTTGAATTGCTATAATTACATATCTGAATATGCATGTAATGGAAATGGGGCAATCAGAGGCAAGTAGTTTTCCAAAATTTTATAAATAGCAAGTTTAAAATATATCAACAGATGTGATGAGGGTTTTTTTTGATAAAGCAATGCTGAAAATTAAAAAGAAGAATGTATGATTTGCAGAGTCTTTATACTTAATTACCTTGGCATTGGTTCATTATCATGGTTGTTTTAAGTGTTTTACTAGATTTAGAAGCGTTAATGTCCACAGCTTAATGCAGCCTCTCCAGCACTGTCCTTTATTTCTAGTATGTAACAAACTACATGGAAGTGTTGTGGGGATTTTTGTTTGGCTTAATTTTATGGCAGTGAAATATCTAAAATCATCGCATGTCTGCAGCTGGAATAGTCCTTATGCTTACAAAGCCTTGTGCTTAATGAAACAGTAGCTGACATTGTACAGTCCGTGCGCGACGCCAGACTGAATGTTTTGTTGGCTGTGGCACCCTAGCACCACTTTGGAAATGCAGAGTCCTGTATTACTTGTTTGAGTCCTGCAGCCAAGACCTAACTCAAAGGAGCCCTTGAGTCTGTCACATCAGATACGTCTTTATCTTACGATACTTTGTCTTCTACTAAAATGGCTGCTGTACCTGTTTATATGGGAAACCAATTTTTCATGATTTCCTGCAGAGATGTAACCTATAGAAGAAGAGACACAGAAAGGGACAGTGTGAATTGCTTTGGTGCTATATTCAGATTCATTGTACTTAAAAAAAAAAAAAAAAAAAACCTGTGTTCCTTCATTTTTAGGATATTTTATTCTATTCACAAAATCACTATATATTTTCCCAACTTATAAACTTGTCCATTAGGTACAAATGTTTACATCGTAAAACTTGAGTGGCATGATAAAAATTTGTAGCAGTGCTTTTATAGCAGCTATTATAACAGCTTTGGAATTAATGCTTAACTCAAGGCTAGAGAACAGCAGTTATTCAGCTGGATTTGTTTGGAAGGAGCAAAATCTCCCTTACAATTGCTTTAGCAAAACAATTATTAGACAACAGAGAACATTAGAAAGAAAAAGGTAGCCTCAACAAGAGTCATATTTTACAACTTGAGAAGAGACTTGACTAAGTGTGTAAGTCTCACCATGAAAAGAAAATACAGGATCTTTAAGGAAGCAGAGAAAAGCTTCCTATAAGTCATTTGAATAGATATTTGAAACAATTCTAAATCTGAAGGGTTAGTTAACAGACTAAATCATCTAATGCATTCAGGCCCCTTATTCAGCTAGAGAACCGTCCATCTTCTGCCAAGATGACTTAAATTTAGGGGCTTGTCTACCAAGACAAAGATTATGTCCTTTCTATGAAAAAATTGGATCACCAAGATCTTAGGTCTGGTATCAGGATCAATAAAGTTTTCTAAAGATAAATGATCTCATTACTTTTTATAAATGTAGCTTTTTCTTTTTTTTCTTTTTTTCTTTTTTTTTAATTGTCTGGAGTAGTGTAGAAAACACAGCAATCAGTAAATTCAGTGCAAAAAGCACCAGTGTGGTAAATATACACAGATGCATAGCTTTAAGTTCATTTCACTAGAAATTAGTGGCAAGTAGTACGCTGTACTAATTATGTATTAGTACATACGTTAGTTTGTATGCATCAGTACGATGCATTACTGCACTTGGGTCAAATTATTTATTTGATCTTTGTAACTCCAGTACAGAGCACCAATGCTACTTCACTTATACTTTTCATTTGCGCTCCCTTGTTTGGTCTCTGCATTGAATAACGGTTCGTTTTACAACTCCTGCCCTAAAAGCAAGTGAACACGTAACACACTTGATAGAATTCTAAGTATCATTAAACTGATCTTCCTCACATACATGCAATGCCTACGTATTCCATAAAGAAAAAAACGTGAATTGAAAATAAGAGAATGAATTCTGATTTGAAATGTCACCTTATGTAAATGTTAAATTACTGTTTGGTTAGGTAGATTTGGGAGGGGTTCATAATGAAAGCAGTACATTTCTTGCTTACAGTGTCACACTTTTAAAGGACTGCAGTAAGACAATGCAATCAAACCGGCAGATTTGGTTTACTCAGTAAGGAAGTATAAGCACAACTCACTCTGATTTCAAATCTTGCCACAGGGAGTAAGTGAACTGGATTAAAGACACTGTGCTGTGAATAGCATTGCCAGCAATCTGCTCAAACATCAAGGCCTCCTCACTCAAAAGGCTGGCATTCACAACTGGGGTTATTGAAACATAAGAGAATTTTAATTGCATCAGTATTTTAAAGCAAGCCAAGTCAAATGCTAGTTTGAATTCAGTGGTACCAATAATGATGAAATTATATCATAATACAATTTATAGAACATCCGAGTCTTGTAGAACAATGATACTGCATTTTTAAAAATCCAAGCTTTTATTTCATCATGTCACAGATTTCTTAAGTACTTATATTCCTTAGAAGCATGAATCTCACTGATTTTAAGTGGTGTTTTTACTTCTAAAACAATTAGGTGCTTCTAAAAATCTCACTTTCTGGCATAAGTTTCTTAATTATGCTTCTCATGTTTTGGATAATTGTTTCACCTAAAGAGTTCCTGAAGATTTTTTTAACCTCACTTTTATAACAGCTGCCAGTGCAGTTGTGTTTGCTTGTGCAAAATAACATGATTCACATTACATATTACTCTACGAAATCTAAACATACAAGCTGTCATAAACAGTAAAAAATCCTAGAATGTCATCTCAAAGGTTTTGTTTAACTCATAGAAACCTGGAATAAAGTGTTACACACAGCAAAACTAAAATCGTACATTCTATATTTGATAAAACTATAATTATTAGTTAAATTCTTTTTTTTTAATGAGCATGTTTGATTCAATATGCAGTCATGCAGAAATTAAGAATCTGATTATTAAACTTTTGGCAGATTTTCTAACAAAAACTTAATTTCCACTGGCATGCTTAACAGTCCTGTTTAACCCTAACAGGAAGTTAATTAATTACCTTGAGAGCTCATTTGTACAGCTCCAAGTGTCATAAATAGACACTCTAACTGAAATTTCTATATGTTTCAATACCATCCCACTTCACTAGACCATTATATTGCAGAAAATTACATTTGTGCAAGTGACTTGAATTCTGTTGATCGTGATTTAAGAGAAGTCCCACCACCCTCTAAATAAACCAATCCCCTCTTCAAAAAATACCTTTAGGCAGGGAATATAGCAATGAATACGATACTTAATCATATTCAAGATTACTTAATCATATGACTTAATCATGTTCAAGGCCAGGCTGGATGAAGCCCTGAGTAGCCTGATCTAGTTGAGAGGCGTCCCTGCCCATGACAGGGAGGTTGGATTAGATGATCTCTAAGGTCCCTTCCAGACTATGCCATTCTATGATTCTATGATTAGGAATATCCATTAATCCGGGTCTGTATTTTACCTAATGTGTAGCTTAACAGCTTTGTTATTAATCAAGTCTTAATGTAAACACTTTGAAGCTGCTGCTACTCAGAAATGTTCATTACAAACGGTCCCTGTGGGAGTCACCACTTAATTTCATTAAAACTCCTGCCTGCTGTTAATTGCTCATAGGAAAACATGAACAAATTAACTGTGTTTTAAGAGACAGTGGTGTAAATTTATCTGCTGGTGTGTTTGATTGCTGGGGACTAACTATGTTCCTGATAATCCTCTGCTGTTGTGCTACACTATGTGATAGCTGGCAGCGCTAGCCTGTTCTAGTCAATAACAGTTAATGTTACCAAGGTTAAAAGAAGAAACCATCATTTGCAAACCATGGTGTTTATCATGTCAGCTGAGACAGAGTATCATTCTGGGTCATGGGCAATTAATTTTTAAGTTTTAATGAATCTCTTGTGTGAAAAAAATTATGCTCTTTAGCAGGGATGATTGATGTATATTAACTGAGCAAATTAAAAAATCCAGGATATTTTTACTATGACGGGCATAAATAGGATATGTGACACCTTGCTGTTGAAATCAAAGGTTTTCCATAATTCAGAGGCATGTGATTTTATATAAATTGTAATAGTATTTAGTTAAAATAGTGTAATAAAGAAAAGAGCATTTTAGTTAAAATAGTGTAATAAAGGAAAGCATTTAATTTAAATGTTGTCATTCAAAATGTTAGTAAAAATGCTCTATGTAGTAAAACAGCCTACAATACAATTTGCACAGGAACATTTAAGCAAAAAGAAAATTCTCTTTTTTAATAAGAAAATTAAATCATGTTTGCAACAAATATATGTTAAAAAAGAAAGCTATTTATTATCTTCCCTACAAAAACCTTGCATGATATGATGTTCCCGCTACTTAACGGGGATTCATCACAGATGCCTAAAAGAAGTCCATTGGAAAATATATGGCTGCAATCCAAAAATTAAAAGGAATTGAATATATATTTACATGAGAATATATTTACATGCCGTTAAAGAAATCTTTATTCTCTCCCTATTAGCACAGTGGATCCTGAGTGTCTCATTTGCATATTCAGTATGACCCTGTGACTTTTAGGGGAACCAACATTTCGAATTCAGATAGATGACTATAAATCAGCAATGTGATCATCATTAAACTTACTTATTATTAGTCCCTTAATAAAAAAAAAAAAAAAGAATAAAAAAGAAAAGGCAACTTAAAGAGTAACCAAAGAGTGAGATACTAAAAATGCTGGGACTGTTTATTTTGAAAAAGATAAATCACAAAGAAGACATTAAGAAGTATAAACAATGAGGTAGATTAAATTTCTCTTGTCTTTGTCTCACCAGGCAAGAACAAGACCACACTCATAAATGGAAGCAAGCTAACTGCAGACTGAGCAAAGGTAATAGTACAACACTGAAATATACTTTAAGAAGCATTGCCATTAAACACGGGACTATTCAAATATTCAAAAAGGATTAGGAACTGTATGAATTACAGGAAAGTTCAGTAATGGTAGTGTGGACAAAGAAAAGATTTAGGGTTGATGTAAAAACTGGATCTAAACATTGGTTCCTTCAAGGCTAAAGACAATTGCTACTTATTAGGCATTAACGGAAAACATGCAGATTGTCCTAATTATTATGCTGAATGCTCTATTAAAGCATCTGTGGCTAGCACCTCCTGGGAACTGGATACTGCACTTGATGGTCTCCAGATCTCATCCAGCATGACAATTCTCTCAATTCTAGCTGCATTGGGAGGGGAAAAAAAAAAAAAAAAAAAAAAAAGGCAAGCCTATACATGTAAGCATATTCCTTATTTAGTAAGTAGTCCTACAGACTTCATTTCAATGAAAACTGTATGATTAGACAAATACGTGCTTGCAGCAGCAAGGAATGGGCTGAAACAAACATGATGTTTACATTAATGCTTAACTACATTAGTACAAATATTATGCTATGGAAGCTGAAAATATTTTGGATTGTGCTGTGTCTTAAGGATCATTCAATCTGTGTTAAAAATATTTAAGTAATGAAGTATAGATTAATTGTTTTTGTAAAGCACTCTAATACTGTCAGTGGATACTAAGTATTCACCTTCTGTTATTAAATCGATAGGAACTGGCTTATGACAGTAACAGAATAAAAACACTGTAGAGTCATAGACGTGCTTGTATTGATTCGCACACTTTGTAGATGATGCAAAGAGAACCTGACTGAGCCATACTATTCTAGGTTGATTTAATTGCTGTGACAAAAGCTTACAAAACTAGAGTCCCATGTATACAGAAACAGTTGGAAATAAGCAGTAAGTACTCGCAGTGTAAACCAGTATTGAAATGTGCATGAACGTTTTTTTTTATCCTGCAACGTAATCTCTTTTACACTGCTGTACTGCTCAGTCTTTTCTTTCCTCACCCCACTCCAGCAGTATCTCAGGCTGACGCTAAGGAAACCTTGGGAAAAGGGAGTAAGTGAATGTGTAGCATAGTGCTGACATATGTTGTAGGGCCCTAATCTTTTATAGCAGAGCTGAACGAAAAGCATGCACAAGCCAGTCAGAAAAGTCATTGCTCTACAGTAGAATCCAAGAGCCCTACCCCATGTTCTTACCTGCTGGAGTCACTTCCTGTCACACCATGCAGACTATTTTCCCCTTTCACTCACTTTAGCAAGAGAGAATAACCACTTGCAAACATGACTTGAAATGCCCTTGCCAGTCACAGATTTCTTGACTCCCAAAAGTTGATGCAACATAGCAGCTCCTTCTGTTTGAGATACAAATGAACAAATTGCCTTCTCTCAGACGTTGCAATAACTTATATAGGTGATTATGTGGTACTAAATGGGAGAATGGTAAATAAACCCTATAAGGTTGATAATTATTAATTGAATTACTCATTAAAACATGTATATTTCAAATAAGAAAGCTATATGTAGCTGCTTTTACCTGTTCTTTTGTCCGTGTTAAATTCAATATTCCAGAACGCATAGTAAACATATAATGTAACTGAAAGCTATTTTGGCTGTGAGGATATGCTTATAGAAGATCTGTGCTATGATACTAGGTTACGTTCTGATCAATTAACACCTTGATCTATTAGAAGAAAAGAAATAAGTAAATTAAACAGCATCTGTTGCAAAAGGGAGAGAATAAAAACTCCCTTGGAAATTTTGCGTTGTTCCAGATGATTTGCTATATACTTATCTTTAGAAATATTCCTAAAACTCTTTGAAGGAAATATATCTAATTTTCCAGTTATGTTATTTATTGTTGTTATAGAAAAAGCATACAATGCTTAGGAAGGAATTTAACTGTAACTATTTTCTCTTTAACTTGCTGAGCACAACGAGGCTCTGAGATCACTAGGAGAGAAGGCTGAGAATCTGTCATTCTTGAAAGGTACCATTCTTAGATGATACAATCTAAACACAGCATTGGTATTTTAAAGAATGGTATCATTTCAAGGCCCTGGATTTTCAACACATGTAAGCCTGTGATTAAATCCAACCATAATCACAGGAACATATTAATAATACATGCTAAAATTAAAATGTTTCCTTTAGTCCTACTGAACTTTTCTAATCAGTCCATTTTCAGTAATTTTCAATCAGCTCTATTATTTTTGTGAGAGAACTAGAATTTCAGTCCCATTCTGAGCACTTGTTGTTAGCACACAGATAACCAGTATGGTGAAGGCCTAGTAGTTGCCGTTGAGGGCTTTGGAATTTTTAATTCAGAATTCATCCCTCAATGAGAGAATATCATTGGTGATTAAATAGTTTGTTCTATGTATTAACAACCTTATCACACTTCTGTTAATCTGGTCAATCGTAAGAATCTCTGACTTTCTTCTCCCTTAAGCCATAAGTGAATGTTTTCCTAGTTCAATATTTATAGGAACATCATAAACTACCACAAAGAGTAAAGGGCCTAGACAGAAAAGTTTAATAGTTGTTTAAATAATTTTAACTCTGTGTAAAAGGGCTGTAATCTTGAACTAAATGACAGGATCATGTTAAATACATCCGTGCATGCATGAAGATTTTTACAAAGATGCACCTGTTAATTTGCAAATCCTCATGTCTTTGAGACACTCAGACATCTGCTTGCTGAGTCAAAAAAAATGAACCTCAGGCTTTTTGGACTAGAAGAGGAAAAAAGCAACCAAATAAACAAACAAATTAAAAAAAAAAGTTAATTCTTGGTTATATGGCTGGTTTGCAGAAGAAAAGTTTTTCTTAGATGGAGAAAATAGAAGCATCTTGACTTGTGGCAGTCAGTAGAGCCTTGTAGAGAGCAGGCAAATGAAAGAACTTTTTTTTTTTTTAATAAATTATTTTGTTTAATAGCCTATTCATACTTTCTCTATTTCCTTTGAAACTATAGCTTTCCAGTGGCTAGCAGTACAGATTTAATAATTCACCTAAGGCATAAATTTGACATTTTAGGTCTCCCCCAGAGAGTGTAGCTTCTTCACAAAAATTAAAATATTATTTATTTCAAACCAGTGAAAATCCACTTCTGCTTAATAATAACTCATCTGCTCAGGAGCGGTCTCCCACATTCACAGTGCATGTAAGCCAGGTACTATGAGCTGGCTGTAAAGATCAAATCATAGTTCTAAGGAAGAGATGTTGTGAAAGTGTTGCAAAGTCTTGACGGACTTGGTAGTGCTAGGTTAACAGTTGGACTTGATGATCTTCAGGGTCTTTTCCAACCTAAATCATACTATGATTCTATGAAAGCCATGAAAAGTGAAGCTACAACTCCAGCCTGCCAGTAAGTGGCTCAGATTGCAAAATGTGTAATGGATATTAATATAATAATAATATGTACCTCCAATCCAGCCTCTCTGAAAACCCTTCCTCAAATATCAGGCTGCAAACCAACACCACCATCCTACTACTCGTTAGGAAAACAATGGCTGGTTTATGCAACAGAATGGAGATTAATAAAGGCATAGCAGGTATAAACCTACTGTGCAGTCTTACAGATCCTACAAAGAATGAAGAAAACACTTGCTGACACTCCAGAAATCCTACACAGTTGCCTGTTCCCAAAGCCAGTGCTGTTTGCAGCAGAGGACTTCTCTGAATACAGATGAAAAGAGGAAGAGAATCAATTCTTGAATATACATCAAAAAATCATAATGGACTTGTCTTGGCAATGGTTAAAATGATGCAGGAAAATTGGTTTCTATGTTGTACACAGATTGAAGCAACGCAACCTGACAAGGAAATACAGTTCTCTGCCATGTTCACTGAATGAGCAGGTTTAGTGCATGTTTCAGAGCTGCAACAAAATTAGATAATCTGTAGAAGAAACAAGCTAAGATCAGCCAGAAAGGACATCAAGGACAATATTCATAGTGTATTTTCACTATAAGAAATAGTCTGAAAGTGCCAATGGTTTTTGTGTCAAACTAAGAAATTTGAGCATACACATGGAATTTCCAGGTCAGTGAAAAATCAAAAACTTTGGAAAAACACCAGAGTAAATTTTAGATTCATCAGCATGTTTGGGCTAATATGGAGGCCAAGGAGATTGCTAAGATGTTTCTTTAACTAACTTGGTAATTAATCAGGTAATTTTACTGTTTTGATTCCCAGAAGCAGCAAAATGGAATAAGTCGTCTACCATAGAGCTTGATATTTGGAAACTGGTTTATCACAAAACAGCTCCAGAAAGTGAGACTGCAATAGTAATTCAAAGTATATGGAGCGTGGCCAGAAAATGTTTGTTACCTTGCATGATTTCATGGTGGAGGTGACTGAGTATTGTGAACCCCTGCACTGAGAAGCAGCAGTGACATGTGTTGACCTAGTAGAGAAGGATTCCGTTGGACTGGCAAATCACTGTGTCTAGAGGCTTACCCCATTTGTTAACTTTTGTCCCCCAAAAAAGTGGCTGAAATTTGGGAATAGGTCATATAAGGGCTACCAGGATAGAATTACAGTCTTAAAACATATGAAACAAAAATTGCTTTAGATTTTACAATGCCTAGATTTTGCAATGTCTGGTATCTTTTATGATTATAATCAAAACTAGAGGCAAAATTGAAAATTTTTAATCCTTTGGAATTACATTCCAAAATCAACTGCAATAAGTGCTGAATCCCCTGAAGCGTGAATAATGAAAAAAGCAATAGATTCTCTGGATCTAAGGTAACTTACAGACTACATTAGCCAGAAAGGCATCTAAATCTCCATTTTTTTTTCTCAGAATAAAGGCTTCATCAGCCTTCTAACCTGGTGGAAGCATTTCCTCAACATCAACCTTGCTGAAACCTATCTGGAATGTAAAGTACAATAAAAAAAGACATATTTACTAAAATAAATACTACTTATCTCAAGCTGACAGATTAAGGTAGAGAATAGAACCTACAGATACATTTGACACTGATTTACGGGAGGATTATTTTAGGACATCATTGGTTCACAGCATCAATATAGAGCACCTACTATTAAAATTTCAAATAATTTGAAAGATTCTTGAAAGGTTTATGTTTTTTTTTTTTTAATATAGCATTGTAGAACATAAGGAAGACTATTTAATTTGCCCAATATTCCAAGCATATTGGAATAGTATGTTATTTTAGTACTGGATCTTCCATAAATCTTAATAAAAACGTGGTCACCATACATTTAGGTACTTGCAGTAAGTTCCAATATACTAAAGTTAATAGTTCAAGAAACATTTGTCTTCTGCTACAGTCATTATTCATTGCAGTAATAGTAGTCCTCTGTGTGAGCTCAGCTAGCTCAGAACCATCAGTAAGTTACCTTTGTTACAGGCTCCCGAACAGATAACAAGTGACCATCCAACTCAGTTCACATTTCGAGTTTCAACTATTCGTCATAATAAACGGCGATAAAAATCTCACATCAGCTTCTTGCCAGATTCCCAGAAATAGATTAAGAGAAAGATTCAGACACACAAACATAAATGAGTATATTAAAACCCCATTACGTTTTTCACATTAATTATAGAACTGCGTCCCACACTATTACAAATCAGACACTAGCAACACTGTTTATAGAATGGTTGTCCTTTGTTAGAGCCTGGCTGACAAAAACAGCCCCCAATAAACAAAGACAAGTTTTTTTTTCAGTCTATATTAAATAGGAAGATTACCTGCAAGTTGATGTTCTTGATTTTAAAAGGTGAATAATGACAAATCGGCATGAGTAGCCATGCTGGACTGTGCAGTTACCTAGAAAAAAAAATTTTAAATCTTAAGAGTACAGTTTCCTATTATTGTTAATCCAGGATAACTGAGGTTTGCTTCCAAAAAAGGAATTTCAGTTTACTTATCCCTGATCTTGCTTTCCCACTGTTTTTCTTGCACTGGATCTAATTAATGATGATGCAGCAAACAAGGTGAGTTGGTTCAGCTCAGATCTGACAGAAATCCACAGATAAAATTAATAGTTTTCTAACAAATCTACAAACTGAACAGATTCACCTCAAAGGCATGGGATCAGTTGACTCAGTGCCAAGGGAAGGAATCCACGACTGAAGCATAACGTCTACTCAGTGTTATGCTCAATTAAGAGTAACATTAAACCACGTTTTTAATTTTAGACTATGGAAACATTATAATGAAATTCTGTATTGATTATGCCTAGTCATATGCCTTGCAGAGATTGCACTGAAGTAGCACATAAAAATACGTGAACCAGCACTAATTCTGGACGAGGTTCCATAATCAGGATGTCTGATTAAGAAGCCAGCAATCTAACCACAGAGGGAAACTTGTGACAGTCCCTTACAAGTCTGTAAGGAGATAGAGCTAATACTGCTGCTTCTGAAAAAATACTCTTTTTGTGACAAAGCGTCACAATAGCGACAAAATCCAGAAGGGCTTTCTCACCACATTGATAAAGCAGTCTCACATAGCAAAATGGAACAAATTTACACTTTATCTCAGTCTAGCCGCTCTCAAATCCCCGTTTGCAGCAAACGCTATCTGCATATGGATGTCTCAAAGAAAAGGTCGAGAAAAAGCAGAAACTAGATAGTAAACGGACATTGTATTACCCAGTACTCTGATGATGTCAGCTTTAAAATCAGTTATGTCAGAATCAGATTTGATGTGACCTTCCCATTTTATTTGACAATGAGTTGAAAAGATTTTAAAATCATAGTGATTTCATATGGAAGTTTGGATTTTAAAAACACCAATGTGTTTCTCAACCAGACACAGGTATTTCTGTATATTTGAAAAGAGCAGAATTAATCTGGCCTTGAGTCTTATAATTTAAACAGAAAACATACTGTAACTTTTAGGCGTGTAATTTCTGACCTCTTGATTTTGCCCAAGAAAATCGGGCATGGAGAGACTAATTTTAAGGCAAGTTTCCAAAGACAGTCTGTGAAAGGCACCTGCAGATGCTGCTTCATTTTCCAGATGGTTTTAGTTTGGTCAGGTGAGAAATCCAAATCCACGAATGTTTTTGGCAGTCACAGACTTTCCAGAATAAGAGCCAATGTTTAGTTTCTGCAGAAAAGTGATACAAAAGGGAACGTCTTTATTTCTGAAGTAATCCACTAGTATTGAAATTTACTGAATGAACTATAGTCAAAGAGAGGGTACCTAAATGGCAAATTACTAGGAAAAGACAAATATGCTAAGTGCCCTGCAATTAAAAACAAAATAAATCCATTTTAATTGATGGACTAATTAGTTGACTATATAAAGCCAGATACAATGGTTTGACCATGCTTCTTTAGTGTATTCATTTTAACTATTACATTAACAAGCAATGACTGTAGCCCCAAAGTCAGAATCTTCTCTACTAAGTAGACTAGAAGATCTCTCTTTAAGCAGAACTTATCGCTGATTTAAATGTTCCAGAATGGATGAAACAAAATAAACCAAATATGGTAAAGGAATTTGAAATCCTGCCTCTATTTCTGAAGGAATCTGGGACTTAGATTTCCTGTATGCATTGTATTTCCTTCTAGCTTTAATCATAACTGAAATGGTAAGCACGCAATCCTTGAGTTCAGAATTTGTTTATAGCAATCTGGGGCTACTGCTACATTCTATAGGAGAAGTATCAAAAGACGCATCAATTTTGCTGGTTCCTGAGGAAAGCGGAGACCAATTTATCAAGTATTCTTTAAGTTCAAGTTTCTTTCTCTATTAGTTCTTTACAAATAAACCCCAAAACACACTCCGAGTATACAGCTAATTTGCAAAGCACAGTAACATAAAGTGCTTTTGTCATATATTTCCTCTAACAGTTTACATCAGTTACTCTTCCCATACGTTTGCCCAGGAATCACTGGCTGAAACACTATTCTGACAGAGAAACCCCACACTTCTGTCATTCCCAAAACAGCTCTGTGCTAATGTGGCATAAGGCATTACATCCAGACTGACTAGCAGATGCTGGTCAAGCGAACAGTCAGCTTTTGCTCTTCCATTCATTATGGAGATCTGGGCAGAATGTAGACCACTTCCTTCCAGTCCAAACATCAGTATTTCCCACCCACGGCATACACTTTGTATGTTGTAGACATAGATTTTCTCATGATGAAAAGAGAATAGAAAGGAGAGCTGCAATGCAAAGAGGGAAGGCTAAGTCCTGCATTTTCCTTTATTACATCTACCTGTGCACCATTTTTAATGAGCAGTGAAACTGATTTTTTTAAAATCACATTAACTAAAAATAGTTTACCCTCTGTTAGCGCAGCATTTAGCTGAACTACACTAACAGAGAAGCATATCTTTACTCAAGGACACCATGCACTCATGGAAAAAGCCAAGATATTCAGATCTCAGCAATAGCAGGGTAATACCAGAGTAATTTCATACAGTTCACATCGGCATATCTGTGATTAGACTTATGTAAACAAGATCAGACTCTGATGTACTGACATTCATGGCAACTTTTCATTTTCTGCTCCTTGAAACTCACTGAAGCATAGGACGTGCTTTACAACTTCAGTTACAAAACCGATTGTTCTTCCCAACGCATGTCACACATTTGTCCTCATAAAGCATTAATACGTGTCATGGGAAGAGAAATGCCTCCCAGACAACCAGGGAAACCTAGGAGGAGCTGATAGCAGCATTAACTAAAACACTGAGACACACTTCAATAGGACAGCTTAAACTCTAGTGTGTCTCTTATTTCAAGAAATTGCTGTAGCCACTAGTTTTATCCTGAAGCTCACCACCACTGATTAAAAATGTTTTAGTGATATACAGTCTGCAATATTCTCTAGACCACCTGTAGTTAGAAACATACAATTAATGTTCACATCAACAGTGATACAAAGATGCCTGATTTCTATTAAATCAAATGATTTTGAGAGTCTGTGTCTGTACATCTAGCAAAGACAATAGAAACATGATGTAAATACTCCATTTCAGCTGATCCTTATGCTTTTTAACATCCTAGCTCACATTAAGAAAAACTTCATGTCTAGGATAATACATTAAATAACCTGGACGCCTACTTTTTTGTCAGACTTTCTCAGTTCTGCACATCTTGACGTTTTTCCTCTTAGAACCTTCACTTTGGAAAACATGTTAAACTGGCATGTAAAATCTGCTGCCAATGTAGCTACTCTCTGTGAAGAAAGGAAGGGAAAAAAAACCACAAAAAAAAAGGAAAAAAAGAATTGCATAAGCTACAGCAGGCTAGCAGCTTGTCAAAATATCAGTTGAAACAGCAGGTTCCAGGTCATTAAATCTCAGTTTGTGTTATACTCTAGAGATTCCTGAAGCGGCAGAATGGTGTGCGTTACTGTGTAGGCAAAATAAGAGCCAGATGTTGTACTGACCTCTTCTCATTGGAGTCTAGTCCAGTGTACTAACAGTTGCACTAAAGATGTCTCTAAAGTTGTACTGGGAACTCCACAATAATAAAAATGGAAGGTGAGTTCATGAAGATAGTATCACCTGATTCACATCACAAAAAGACTGTGAATTGCATTGAGGTCACATATTTCTTGGTGAGAAAACGTCCTTGGGAGTCAATTAATATTGACCAAAATCACTCTCTAGCATAACCAAATTATTCCTGACCAATCCTGAGGAAGGAGGAAGACACTGATACTCTAATCCAACATTTCTTCAATTATCTGGGAAAGTAAGGGAGCTTCAATATTGATAGAATTCAAGCAACATCAGAAAAACGGGCAGCTCTGCTGCAATTAGCTTAAGCATAACAAATGTAGTTTGAAACTTGTAGTGTCTGCAGGAATTAGAAAAGAAGTTTCATTTTTAATGGTCAGTATTGTGTTATGCTTTTAGGGTTGACTGGGCATGCATTTAATGCTGACATTATAAAATAATTAAATTAAATATTAAGGAAGTAGAAGGACTGTCACTTTCAAATGAAATGGGAAGAAGAAAATGATAGGTAAGCAGGTCACACTAACAAATACTGGAGGAATTTACATAGCTATGGTCTTGTTCTGCTAGGGGCTCCATGCAGAGAATTTCAGATGTTGAAAGCTGATGCACGGCTCAGCAAATACCAAAGACTCTGCTCAGATGAAGTGTTCACCTTCACAGCAAAGATACTCAATGACATGTAAAAAAAGATTTGGCTGCAGATCCCCCAGAATACAACAGTAAAGTTTGTTTGGATAGGAACATCCACATCTCTTCACCTTGCTTTCCTCCTTCCCTTCAAAACTTCTAATGTAGAACTATTGCAGAAATGGTTAAACATCTTTCTGCTCAGTCCTTCCATCTGTTTTGTTGCATGCAAATTTTTGAAAGCTGATAATGAGTTGGTCACAATGAGAATTAACTGGTTTTTCCTAAACAAAACAAAACAAAAAAAATATTTCCAAGAGTTCTGTATCTTTCCAGCTTTCTCTTCTTTTTGTGGAATATATTTGTTTCAATTTTGCACCCAGGGCCACAGCTGTGGCATTATATTTAAGCAATCGGAATAAACAGCTGGTTTTGGCAATATTGATCAGAACATCCAAGGACAATTAAGCATTTGGTTTATACTGCTTAAGGTAATTATTACTTTGCAAGGAGTCTAATGATGTAGTGGTGCTTTTTGTGAACCTTACAATCTCGATTTTGTCTGTGTGTAGCACTGTCATTTCACTCAGCCTAGCACAAGCCATACACGTTGGAAAGGTTTCCCCAGTGGTTAAACAAAGGTCCTAAATTACTGAAGTAGTTGAGCCTGTGTGTAACTTTAATGTACTGAAGCCAGTTGGGCTCACTATATGCTTCGAGTTGTTACCCTCTTACTTTACCATCTAGGAGACGTCACTACAGTAAGAAATATGAGGAAAATTAATTGGCTTTTACAAGTTCTGTGATAAGATTCAAACCAAGATACACTTACACAGACAGTATGGAAGTATTTGCCCAGGGGCATTCTGTCATTCTAACACTGTCACTGATGTTTCACCCATCTTTCTGAACTGAGTATTTTTAAGATACGTATCATCAGGATATATCATCTGGTGTATCCAATCTGGGGTACTTGGTCTGCAATGGTTGGTGACCATTACCTTAAACATATTTTATCTACCTCACAGGGATATCAACAATAACGGACTGTAGTGGCAGTTTAGATCACTTGCATATACAATGTGCACACACTCCCTCATGGGATTTACGAGGCGTTTGGAGAGCTTCTAAAATATAGGTAATGTGGTAGAAAGTAATACTAGGGTCTCCACAGCACCCTTTTCTTCAATTGCCCTGATCTTAGCTTTTCTTTTGCTACCATTTGTCCTGTATCTTGCAATTTTTCTATATCAATAATTTACAAATCCCACTAGGAGTTTGTATATATTGCATATTTGAGCACACTGCAGCACTTATGTAATGACTCCGCACAGTATTCAAAAAATTGCAACCCATTGGCAAAATTTCAGCCAATACTGAAAAATACATACATGTTAGGGCCCTCAAACACAGAGTAACTGGAAAGTATTAGCTATTTTAAAATAGGATACTTATAGATTAAATGGAAAGGGAGATTACACATCTAAAAAAAGGATAAAACATCTGAATTGTTTATAGAGTCCTTGAAAGATTTCTTACAAACCAAATTGGAAGTGACAAAAGCATATAACTGCAATTAGGATAAAATTTAATAAATTGACTTGAACAGATCATATATTACCTATTTTAGAATACGTAGGACAACCAAGGTCCTTTGTGTAGTGACAAACCTGAAGGAAAAAATAACATAGTACACTGAAAGCAATCCTCTTGAGAGGAAAATACAAGTATATGTATGCATATACAGGGTGCTAATGAAAAGATTAAAAACCACTAGAAATTGATCATAGCATAAAAACAAGGTAGAACTAAGAAAACATCCACATCGGTTTTGTCTCCCAGCAGTTCTCAGTGAAGCAGAGATTCGGGATACTTACACACAGATTACTGCAAAGCAGAAACTCTCTGGTACAGCAAGAAATGCATGTGCTGTGTGCTTGTTGTTTGAAATAAAGAGATGCTGAAGGAAGGACTTGCTTACTGAAATGTTGCAGACTGTTAAGATTATAAGAACTAAGTGTTTCCAAGTAAGATACCAACCAAGACATCACTGTTACGAGGGTTGGGATAGTAGTATAAAAGAATGTTAAATAATCAGGAAGGGCAATTCAAGGTATTATATGTTACATCACCAGATAAGAAAGTCAAGAAATAAATGCTACATCTCTTAGTGAATAAAATTGGTTATAGACTTTTCTTTGGCCTATCCTTAACATTAAATTATCTTACAATTCAGAGCAGAATATCCATACAAAGCCAGCACAAAATATCTACCCTAGCAGAAGGGAAAAAAGGAAACTAATACAAGTCTGTCTATCTGGACTTGGGATCATCTGTCTAGAATATCTTATTTTAAAAACAGACAATTAAAACCCAGTCATCATCTTGATTATTTCTGATTATCAATTATATGGTTCAAAAATAATACTTATTATTGTTCTTTCTTATTGCAAAAGTGGAAAAAAATTTTGGTTAAAAGAATTTGGTTTTCAAACACTTCGGTTTTCTTTCTTTGAACTTTCTCTCTTCTTAGCATACCTTGTTTTCTGATTGAAACACAATATACAACAACCCACCAAACCATGTTCAGAGGAGGAATCTTAGGTGGGATGAAAGAAATAAAAAAGCTGCACTGAATAAAGGGGAAAAAAGAATCCACAGGAATGATAATGATGTGAAAATCCATAAATCATTGTTCAAAATCTCTTTGTTAACACTGTACAAATATCACTGGCATCTCATTTAATAATACTTCAAGGTTTAAGCATGTCTGCAATTTGCATTTTTATTCTCTCTAGAATTTTCTTCCAAGTCTTGACTTTGTAGTGTGTATCTTCGTAGAAGTACAACATACCTGCTGAAAACATAGCAGTCTAATCAATTACATTACCTAAAAAAATAAAATCGTAAAACATGATCATTCAAACAAACCCCGATGAAATACTTCATGCCTATCCAAACTGATGGAAGGCGTTCTTACTGGAACATAAAAATGCAAGTGCGCAAACAATCCTGGCTGAACTTTAATCTGTGTTTGTGAACAAGCAAAGACTCGACTGAATTTTCTCAAAGCTGGATGTGAAAGGTTTTGCCCTGGCTAGATATTTGTAAACATTTTCTGTCTGGCTCTTTGCTACTGCCATTTCAATTTCAGAGCTGTTGTTTCATGATCTAAACCAGTGAAAGTAAGAGTACAGCACTTAACATGTAATATCCATTAGTTGTAGTGAGAAAAACAAAGAATTTTTCATCATATGAACACATTTCAACTATTAATATTAATCTATTAAATATGTCTATACATTATACCATGCACTGTGTACACAAACACACACAGAGACCCACTGTCATGAGAAAATATGCAACTTTCCCCAATAATCCAAGACAGCAAGGTACAGTTAATTTTCCAGAATACAGTCACCTTTATTATACAAACACTGTTAATTTATTTTGTTGTATGCATCATACTGCCAGTGTAACAGAAGAATTAGAAAAAGAGAAATTCTAGGTCATGCCTGAGGCTGCTCTCTGTTCATAAGCTTTTCTGCTGCCTCTCTCACCTAATTCTCCTTTCCAAGGATCCCTTTTAGGCAGAAGACTATGAATATCTTACTCAGCTGAACCCCTCAGCCTAAACTTCTCCAACTAACCATCTTCCCAGGAAGCCCTAGAGCTCTTTCTGAAGCCTTCCAACTTTTAATAAACCGCCTCCTGCAGCCAGGAGAAGGGCCAAACTGACCAAAATGCTCATATTTTGCCTAGATGCAAATCTGTCTGGCTACTTAATGACTGCACACAAATTCACGGATGAACATGGAGCCACAGACTAAGGTTCTTTTTTAAATTACTATGATGAAAGTAATCTCAAGAAATTTTTTGGGTTTTTTTAATGTATGGCTCAGCTTTTTAACTTGCATTTTTAGTTTTTACTAAAAAATTTTCATTAAAGAACAACCAACCCATTTTAATTTGTTCTCTTAATTTCTCAGTTTGTTCACTGTGATCTGAATAAACCTGAAGTGTCTAATCAGATGACTTCAAGATTTAACACGATTTCCATAATATTCACTTGCTGTTTAAAAAGCTTGCAATATCCTAGGATCAACTCTTAAGCTTTCCTGCCTTTTCTTTCTGATCTTGTCCTTGTCTATTTCTGCAAAATAGAGGTTTTCTTTGTTTTAACTGGAGTTGAAATTGGTGTGACTTTCTGGCTTCCCAACCTCTTCACCCACATACAGCAATGTAACACGGCAAGGCCCAAGTGCACATGTAAGCTTCATCACCCCGTGTTAGCAAAGGTCTCAGAAGAGTATTCTTCAGCTGGCTACTGATGCTAAGCCAACAAAAATAGCATGGATCATTTTCATTTATCTCAGTCGATACCTTTAATATTTGATGTACTGATTGAACATAAGCCTGGCAGGGGCTGGGGAGGGGGGAATACAGGAAATCCAGAGTAAATGAAGAGTCAGGCAGACAAATGAGAAGGCTGTGGTGAATAGCACTATTATGTGATGATTTCCTATTTATATTGCAAACATACAGGGCTAGGCATAGTCCAAGGCCTCCAAACCAGGCTTATCAGTGGGACTCAATAACCTTTTGGCCTCCACGTAGTTACAGTTGCAGCCCACCCTGCAGGATCCGCCTACGTTAGCTACATAAACAGGCAGTTAGTTCCCCATCAAAGAGCTGGCATGTGAAGTGGAGTTCTGTTAACAGCTGTATCACACTCAGTACCTGCAAAGACACCCGCTGTTTTGATGCATTACTCCAAGCTTTCAAAACCAGATAAATTCTACCCCCACAGAAAATAGCAGGATATTTCCCTAGTAACTTCAATACAAACAATATAAACCCAATATTGAGCATCTTAGAAAGGTAGACCTTTCTATCGCTGTCCCGTGACGTTTGTGCTCACTATTAGCAGTCATTCCTTGAGACAAATACCTAAGTACTAAACACTAGGGGTGAGGTAGAAACTCTTCCCTCCACTTGGAATACTCTTGGCCAATATGGGTCTTCCACCTATTAAAGTAAGAGCACTGACACAACTCTTCACAAACTTCCCCACATCCGTACTCTTCTAGAGCATTCACCAAAGTACATACATTTACGCAATTTGTCATGGAAGTGGTATTTTAAACAAAGTAGAAATAGAGGGAAAATTAATTCATAATGAGAAGTTTTATTCTGTACTTACTTTTATAAATGATAGCAAAGGCATCCAGATAAGGCTCTGACAAAATCCTTATTATCTTCTATGCATCTATGAAAAAAAAACAAAAGAGTTTTTTGGTGGAATGCTCTTTAGCACTTGCACCAGCGACACAGCTTGCTAAACTATGTATTGATTGATTGACTTTGCTATTTCAGATGGAGAAGCAGCATCCATCCTAACGTGTTTCTTTAAACCATTGTCATGATATAGAATAGAAATATCTATGCTATTCAAAACTGTATCAACAAATGCTTATTACATGACAGACTCATAGTGCTGTTATCAACAATGCAAGGATGTTTCCCCACCAAATTAGAGTGCCTTTTAGTGTTAAAATGACTACTAAACATTTATAAAAATAGATGTACACTTATTTCCATTTTAAAGTAGTAGCTCTATATCAATTTGTCCATTTGAGAGTTTAACAGAGATTAATATTAATTTTGTGCTTAACTCCATAAAAAAAAAAGAAAAAGAAACAACTTGTACCTTCCACATCGTTTCAGTGGAATTAATTATCTGCAGAGAAGCACATTAGAAATATTTATTTTTCCAAATTTCATTTCAATAAAAAAATAAGTATTGTTAATTGTTCAGAATGACTTGCGAAACAGAAAGCTCACTATGTTAACAGTGAGGATGAAGTTACCTATGTACCATGTGATTTGGCATGAATAATTACTATTAGCGTAATAAAAACCGCAATTAGGAATCATCACATAGTTATAGTATCTCACTCCATTTTTACTTTGATTTGTGTCATTTACTTTTTAGTTAGACTTGAGAATGAATATTAGAAAAGACAAGCCAGAAAGAGAAGGAAATGAACCTAAGGTGCACAAGAGTGATTTATTTCAAGAATAGAAAACTGGTGATTGACACCAAGGAGGTTATATCGCTTTGCTTTATCCTGTCACAGAAGACCAGTGCGCAAGGAGATTTCTGAAGAGGGAACAACCTACATTGTCATAGACTTCTGCTTAAACCATGGAAACGTCTTCGGTTTATCGCTTGCAATTGTGAATAAAATGGAATCATTAAGGCTCTGATTTTGAGAAGAAATTAAGAAATGCTCATATAATGTCTTCTTGCAAATACTCTGAAAAAAGCAAAAGAAAACAGGAATGTGCAGAGACAAAGATATGGAAAAGTAAAAAGGATGAGTTTTGCACTCAGTCATTTAAAAAATATTCATAAGGTCTTTTTTTTATATAACAAAACAGTTGTGACATAGTGGCAAATTAAGAAAACCATTTAAATGTTGTGACTTACAGCAAAATGGCTAAAGAAATGGAATCTCTTCAAAAGTGTGTTTCTATTTTCTAAAAGAAAACAGAAACTCTGTCCTGCTTCCCACTTGAAAGAGAAATCCCAGCAGTTCTGCTGCTCAGTGTTCTTCTAATTAGATTCTGGCACAGTCATTCACAGTCGGGACATGCAGTATATAGAGTTATAGAGGGTAGGATGACTTGCTCTTTTGAGTATTAAAGTTGTTAACAATGCCAGTATGTAGATGTTCTGATCAGAATCAAAATATAAGTTAACACACTGCAAGATGGGCTGGTTATCTCAATTTTTCTTGCATCATAGTCAGCCAGAAAAACACTATTTAACAACTCTCTAGGGACAACTTGTTTCTGTACTGAATAAAAACAATAGTGTCGCATCCACTGGTTTCATTTTCACTAAAAATATAAAGAATATACTTATATACAAAAATTGCACTTCTGTAAATGGACTGGGAAATAACTTCCAACATTAAACTTTCTATTTTAGAGGACAAAGTATTCCCCTTCCATGTATACAGTATACTTAAAAACAGACATGAAGACAATAAAATCATGATAAATGATAAATTACTATATTTTATTGATCATGGATCAATAAAATATAGTAATTGTCCATCAAAAGTATGAAGGTAAACCTAAAAGCTGTGCAGTGAAGCATGGAAAGGCCTATCTTTTGTTCTTGAATGTCACAGAGAAAAATAAGGACTTCAAAATAGTATAACAAATAGTTGAGATTATGCAAGACATTGACAAAACCAAAGTTGAATTGTCTACTTTTACTACTAGGAGGCATATGAAGATTCATTTAGCATCAGCCTATCACATATTAGCAGGTGATAGATGAACAAAGATTAATATAGTTAAGAAAAAAGAATGCTGGCTTCAAAACATGCCCATACTGATTTGTTACAAAGTACCACTGCAGTAAGACTTCAAACAGTTCAATTTCAAAGGGATCATGGGAGGAATTAGTAAGAAAAAGCTTGTCTTTGAGCCTGTATGTTTCTTGAGTTGTTTTTAAAACAAACAAACAACAACAACAACCCAACAACAACAACAAAAAAAAAACAACACCAAACCTTGTCCCTTGTCAGATAAAGCAATCTGTTTATTATCAAGGAACCACTTACCACTTCTCTAGTGAGGTGTACTAGGATAGAGATGAGGAGTATAAGCCATGGATCAGCACCTTTTTTGTTAGTAAAACAGCGTGCTGGTTTTGGCTGGGATAGAATTAATTCTTCATAGTAGCTCGTATGAAGCTCTGTTTTGGATTTGTACTGGAAACAGTGTTGTTGACACAGGGATGTTCTTGTCACTGCTAAGCAGTTCTTACACAAAGTCTTTTGTCCTTTCACCCCACCTCACCAGTGAGTAGGTTGGGGTACACAAGAAGTTGGGAGGGAAAGGCATCCTGCAGAAAACTATTTCTAGGATTGCAAGTTATGAAGTCTCTAATCAACAGCTCCTGACACAGTATGCCAAATGGAGCGTAAAAGCAATGATGTATAAAGGCACAGCTAATGTAACAGTTCAAGTAGTCCACGTGACTGCCAGATGGTAGTCTTGCTAATAATTCAATGAGTTGTTCTAATTGCTATGGCTCAGCACAGTGTTTCCCTCAGTTCGAGGTCCCTTTAAGGCCTCAACCACCTAACTTGATGCTTTTCCACTGAGCTACTGAGTAATGAAGGGCAGGACAGATGTTTTTTGTTGATGATGCTGATCTTTCTAGAAGTGAGGTGACTTACAGATGATGCTTGACTTCAACCTATTATGCACTGACAGGTTGGAAACATGAGTCATAACAATTGAGCCTTTTTTGTAAATCAAAGTCAGCTCTCAGCTCTGATTGGAACAGAAGTAGCTCTGCTGAGATCAGCTGCTGGTGGACCATCTTATCTTAGAGCAATACATCTGAGCATTGTGTTATGAAACAGGATTCAGACACAAAATGATGACTAACATTTTCATCTGGAATGTGAATTTCCTTGATTTGTTTTTTCCCCTGAGTTTCAATGTAAAAAAAAAATATGGTATTTTTCTCAGAATAAAAAGGTTTGCAACAGTTCAGTCAATAGGCATTGCCATTTCAGAAATCAATAACAACCACATGCAGAAGTTATAAAATGCATCACTTTTAACAATTGACCTTCTCTCATCTCATCATGGCATAAAAGAAGGAACTTTTACCAAAAGTGTAATACTGTGCTAGGTTGCTTTAGTTGGCTTTAAACAGCTGCACTAAAGGAGTACCAGAAGCTGGGAAGAGTGTCAAGCACTGACTTTTCTATAGGCCTTCCTGTCTTAAATAAATTTAAGAGACCAGACAATGTGCACAATGCAGTGAGAGAAGATGCATCTTTCCAGAAGTAGCATTTGGAGTAAAATCCTTCTGTCAAGAAAACATATGCAGAATATGATATGAAAATATTTTTTCCCTTCATTTGAGGTTAATATTAGTACTTGTAATTTCAGACTCTTACAAAACAATACATGAATAATATTAAAAAAATTATTTTGCTATTAGTATCTGCTCTGATTAAAGTAGCCTCATACAAACAGGATGCATAATCAGAATTCCAAACCAGATAAAATGACAATACAGGTTATGCAAGGAACATCTTTTTAGGCGTGGTTTGGACCAAATACTGAGCTTCAAATTCAATAGAACCATCGCTTTGTCATGAATTTTGACAGATGTTTGACAACTACTGTAATAATACAAAATTTAGGGACAGGAAAATTAAAAATCTATGGGTTAGGTCTTTTAAATAACGTGTATTTGTACAGTGTCTAAAACAGTATAGCTGTAATAATTAGGCAGTGCTTCACTGAAAAATAAATAGCAGGGATAGCTCTTTAAAAATTGTGTTAAGGAACAACACAGCTGTAAGGAGTACAGCTGGATGTTTGTGGAAGCCTACTAATGACGACCAGACCTCCTTTGTCACCCCAATTCACATAAATCCACTAAGATGGTTTTTAATCACATGATGCTTGCATCACTGTGATTTATGTGAATGCATATGCCATGCTATGCTTTGGATAAGGTATTAGCTTAAAAATTAAAAGAATACCTACACAAACGCATCCATAAAGATCCTACAAAGTTGCTATAAATTTTCAAAATATCCCCAAGAACAGCAATGAGTCAGGCATCTCCAGATGAGGTATCATTCAGCAGACAAAACTTGTCTCTGCTTGAGAATCTTAACCCTTTCTTCCATTAGAAGTCATTCTCCTAAGATGCTGAAAACTGTCAGATTGTAGGACATACTGAATACATAGGTAAATAAGCTTTATCTTCTCTTGAAGAAAATAAATAAAAATAAACAGATAACATGCTGAGGACTCCAGAAAAGCCTTAGAAGAAGCCATCTGACATCAGTGTACTTTCAGTAGTTCAGCAAGGCAGGTCTCCTTGAATACAAGTGAGGCCTGGTTGTTAAATAAAGGGAAGCAAAGCAGAAAAAAAAATAAGTCTTTAGTGTACATTTTTTACAAGATTAATTTCAAATACAGTATATTATGTATTTGCAAAAACACCATTAGCCTGACCATTTTATACTAACTGTAACTGCGATATTTTATCATGATTTTAAATAGGAATAAAAGAATAGTGAGGAACTCAAGGAAGAAAACAACAAAAAACTCAAAAATATAAAAAACTGCATCTTTTCATAAAGTATGTTTACCTAATACAGTGACTCTTGTTCCCCTGCTGGGTATTTAAACAATGGTATCTGAAGAGCCAGTTAGTGGAAGCTGTGAATCATGAGTCAGAAAACAACTGTCTGTGACCCAGACATCTGCTTTCTTGTGAGAGGTTACAGAGCAGCTGAGGAATTCTGCTGTCCTTTGGGTGAAGCAATAGCTAGAAAGATACACTAAAAAAATAGCATGCAATCTATGTCTTTTAATTCAAGATACCTCTGCCTTTTTTCTGCTACGTCCTTTTTAAGAGACTCACATGATGATATTCTTGTTTTGATGTTTTTTGCTACTCTTTATATGAAATCAATCAGATCAGTTAAATGATACCTTCTGAGAAAGAATCACCAAGAGGGAAAAAAAAACAACCAACCAAACCAAAGAAAGAATCATCCTACTTAAATGTCTTTACCTCACTGGGAATCTTTTTGTAGTGGAAAAGTAGTCTTAAAGGTCACTATACACAATCTTCAGTTCTTCTCTCTCAGCCCCAAATAGTCTTCCAACCAAATGCTTTATATCTTCTAAAAAATCTGCCTTTAGAAAACCAAACAATTTTAACTAAAAAAAAAAAAATAATGATGAAAATAGTTGTTTAAAAGAAAGTAAAAATACTTTAAAAATATAGTAAGATAGTTTCCATGGTATTTTTGTTCGTGATGGCATTGAAATGACACTTGTGTATTTTGATTTTTACATTACATTGATCTCTTTTCTGTGTTTACTTTCCATGAATATTCTTGCTCTTTCAATGAATATTGATGAAGCGTGTGGAACTGCAGTTGTAACGAAGCCAACAGGTATTTGCCATGTACTTTTAGAAGGCAATATCAGCAAGAGCTACCCATACATCCAGACGAGCGTTTTGTTTTTAACAATGGGCAGATGAGGAAGGAAGGTAGGTACCCTTAGGTAAGAGTATAAGACAGGAATACACTGATGATTGAATTCTTCTTGTACAACCTTTCTATGCTTTGATAGCCACTCAACCTGAGAATAAGAACAGCAGCAGTCCAATAAATTTTAAATTAACATTATAAATTATTTGCAAAAGTTTTTTAGAATTACTTTACTACAGGATTATCCTTATCCCCCTTAAGTGGTGGATAAATGCAGTGGAAAAGAAAGTGGCTATGGCAAACAGTTTACAATATTTTTGTAAGCATTCATCTTATACATCTTGTGCTAGCAGTTTTGCATCCCTCTCCCCAAATACTGGTGGACGAGAAGCTCAATATGAGCCGGCAATGTGCTCTTGCAGCCCAGAAGGCCAACCGCGTCCTGGGCTGCATCAAGAGGAGCGTGGCCAGCAGGTCGAGGGAGGTGATTCTCCCCCTCTACTCTGCCCTCATGAGACCTCACTTGGAGTATTGCGTCCAGTTCTGGAGTCCCCAACATAAGAAGGACATGGACCAGTTGGAGAGGGTCCAGAGGAGGGCCACGAAGATGATAAGAGGGCTGGAGCACCTTTCCTATGAGGACAGGCTGAAAGAGTTGGGGCTGTTCAGCCTGGAGAAGAGGAGGCTCCGGGGTGACCTTATAGCGGTCTTCCAGTACCTCAAGGGGGCCTACAAGAAAGATGGGGAGAGGCTGTTCAGGAGGGCCAGTTGTGATAGGACAAGGGGTAATGGTTTTAAAATAGAGGGAGGTAGATTCAGGTTGGATATTAGGAAAAAATTTTTTACCATGAGAGTTGTAGAACACTGGAACAGGTTGCCCAGAGAGGTGGTGGATGCTCCATCCCTGGAGACGTTCAAGGCCCGGTTGGATGAGGCCCTGAGCAACCTGATCTAGTTGGAGATATCCCTGTTCCTTGCAGGGGGGTTGGACTAGATGGCCTTTGAAAGTCCCTTCCAGCCCTAATGATTCTATGATTCTATGATTCCATTTGAACTACCTAGACAATCAACCACATGCAACTTCAACAAATTACTCACAAGCAGGCAATGAGAGCTAGAGTAATATTTGCACACACTGCAAACTTTCAAATAGCTGAGAAGTCTCGATTTTCACTGATATAGGCTCTTAACTGACTAGTAGATTACTCCTTATACCATGGAGAGCATTTTCATTTCTTAGGTTTCAGTGCTATGGTGAGATATGAAGTATTCAGGAGAACGGAGAAAGCTGAAATTGCCCATGTATACTTTATTTATTATAATATATATCTATTTTAATGTAAAATGGGGAGAAAGAGAGAAAGATCTAATACAAGCAAAGATTTTGTATAGGTCTTATTTTATTCCATCCTGTGTAACTTTACCAAATTCCTTCCCTTTTCTTTTCTTTTTTTCTTTTTCAAACCATCTTCTTTAAGTTTCCTGTATCGTACATGCACCAACAAAAATCATAGACCTCAACGATATATGAATAGGAACTACCAGTATCTAGATATGTCAAGTATGTATTCCAGTCCTTTTCTAAACTGCTTATTTTATTCTGTCCTAAACAAATTTAAAAGTTGATTTCTTTTATTTTCAGTCCTGGACAAGCTTTGGCTCTTTGATCACCATAATTTAGGAGAGATTGAAAGAGATATCCTAATGAGGAATTCTGCAATGGCTGCTTGCCAAGAAATCAATCAAGTGATCTCTTTCAAAGTCTATCACTAACCTCATTAAACTAGTGAGAAACGAAGCCAAGACTTTCTCATCCTCATTCCCTACAGGCACTGAAGGGAATTCCCTACACACTGAAGGGCTGACAGAGAGGAACACTAACTGCATGCCCCAGACATGCACTGACAGGTCACTGGTTAGGGTTAGAGATACTATGGATCCAATAAGGTCACAGAGAGGAAAATGGCTACAGGGGTAATACCCCTTTAAAGACTTACATTATTTGCCTGTAGTTTGCTATGTAAAAATCAAGTTAACTTAAGAAAATGTCAGCTTCACCTTTCAGGCTTCCAGTCTTTATCTGGCTGCCAGTTACTACCATGCTGATCTGTCCTACTGAGCAGTAAACAACTGTTAGCAGGTGCCCTGAATCAGCACAGCAAGAGGCAGACAGACTGGCAGAAGGCTTTGTTTAAAGCACAGGCACTCTAGAAGATCAGAGAGCCCAAAGGAAGCAGTATGAACACAGGCTATGTATCTGGCACATTAGAATTGTGTTCTATTCATCTGGCTGCTGCAAGCAGGCATATATAAAGCTTGCTACTACCTTTCTCATATTCAGCATGCCATTGTATGATCACCTCCTTTTCCCACGTGAGCACATGGATATGAATTCTCTTTAAAATATCACACATGGTGCCACAATTCCAAGAGGAATAATGAGAATTTATTTTCTAATAACAGCATTACACGTGCAAACTGCAGGAGGAATTGTCAAACAATTGGCATATACCAACAAAATCTCAAAGACCAACTTTCCTGAACTGTAGAGCACCGAATGCCTGCTATAATTATTGCAGCTCTCTGAACTAAAAGATTTTTCAATACATATGTTATAAAATATTTTATCACTCACTAACTCTTAATCTTCTGGAAAAGTTCCCTAACCTCCAGAGCCTTAGAAATTTTTCTTACAGATGAAGTCATAATAAATTAAAAGTTAGTGATTTGATTAAAGAATTTTAAGATGAAAAAGGTGAAGGTTTTTTTTTATTATACCGTTAATTCAATACGACATCCACTCACATGCTGAGGTCCAACACAAGGCCTACGCTCTGTTTAAGATATGCTTAATCCCACCAGGCTCTCCATGCGTAAACCGGCTGGTTCTCCACATCTTGCAGCACTAAATCATGCGTGACTATATTGCCAAGAGTTGGAATTACACATCAATTCATTTAATGGAGGCATCTAAACAGGTGTCAGAGAAATATTACTGTATTACCAACCTATGAGTATACGACATACCATGAATCACATTGAAGATTCAAAGGTTTCAAGTATACGCTCCCTGAGCCACAAATTCTTGACAGGCTTCCAAACATTTTGCATATAGATAGTCAAGGTAATAAGAATCTGCACACTTTTAACCATGTTGTTATCCTGAGAAGAACACACTAAATTAAATATGTTTCAGAGAAGCTCTCTTTATTACAAAGTAGCAAAATAGTTTGATCTTTCAATAGGAGTATTTCCTACTTAGGAGAATTTTTTTTTTTTTTTAATTAGACTAGAACACACATGCATTCCTTTGAGATACATTTAGAAAAATCACATCTTTCTATAAATAAGAAACACTTTTATAAGAGATTAGTCAACATTCTCTCACACAATGAAATTACACAAGTTAAAGTATACTGTGACAGATCCATATTTTCCTGTTTAGTCTGTTTAACTAAACTTAATCAGGGCATCACATTATGATCAGCCCAGTTAGGATATAATATTTCATAAGAGAAGGACGTAGGTTTAAGTGGGTCCCAAAACTCTTTTCCATACTGACAGAAGAGAGAAGCTCTTAGAAGGAGGTGAGAATTTCATTTTCTCAGCACATGTACATCCAGAAAACCCTGACGAGAAACCTAAAATTTAAGACTAAATCTTAAGCATTAAAAATGTGTGTGGATGTGTGCGTTAGATTCTCTTTTTTATCAGTTATTCAATAACCATCAGCATAATTTGTGGTTCAAAATCAAGCTGGTAGGAGAACTCTATTTGCATTATTTTTAATTAGCTTAGTAGTACAATTTTTAAAAACTCTCTTTCTCTTTCAAATAAAGATGCAATAACCCAGAAACAAGAACATGAAAATTATCTATACGTAACTGCAACTGCAGGAATATTTGGGATTCAGATATCTTTACCATAGCTGAGGTAGAAGGTCATAGGCTGTGTTTTACCTCTCAATGAAGTTAAAAACAGAACTGTCTAAGATTTCACAGTATTACGAATAAAACTATAGTGAACACTGCTCAACAGTATTATCCAGAACAGCGTGGACCCGTGTCCCTACTGGCATTGCTGTTGCCATAATTAATTATTTTATTTGGAGTAGTCTTCAGAACTTCTGTCACAGGAAGTTATACAAGTGCATAATATACTGTATGAGAAGAAAATACTTACACAAGGCTCAAGAAAAGCATCTACAGAAATATTTAGGTGAAAACTGGGAGCCCAGCTCCCAAATGATCCTGAAATCTCTACTGAAGTTTCATTTAACGCTGAAGGTACTCATACTAGAAACATCAGTTTTTCACTGCACAGATCTCTAAAGAGTTGAATACCTAAATGTAACTCGGTTTCAGTAGCATTGCTCAGCAGCTTTTTCACATATATGCCTAGCTTGAATTAATTTTCATAAGCTGTTCCTAGTTTGAGTTCATTTTCTTAATGCTGTTCCAAGGGATAGGAAAGGATTATACATGCTTAAAAGCATTTCTGAAAATATTCATTTCCCAGGTTAAAAATATTTTTTTCCCCTTTACTGAAAATTGAGCCTTTAATAGTTCTGCTACTAGGTATGTACCACTATTTGGAGAACAATTTCAACAGCATGAGAGATTCCTCACCCTCTCCCTTGCTCCTTTCTCTCTATCCCATCATGATGGTTAGGGCATCCTCAAGAACCACATGTCAGGAAGATGAACATCTTTGGTTAAAACTGAAAAATGAACCTGGGCGTCTCATATGACAACTAATTACTACAGTATCATATTGACCATTTCAAGAAAGGAAAGCCCTGCTTGGTTTCCTTGGGACAAAGTTCAGGTTATTTATCAGTCCCAAGAGGATGAAAAGTGAGATTTAACCCCTACCAACAAAAACTTGAATATTTAGAAAGTGACCTGCAGATATACACTGAGGGGCTGCTCCTGGTGTGAGGGCACCATGACTTCCATCTGACCTTGATATATGGACTTATTTTCTCTGGAGACCAGAATGCAGGTCTAAGAGAGGAGGAGACCAGTGAACATGAGGCTCTAGTGTTACAAACTGCATTAGCACCTGGGGTGCCATAAAGAGTGCAGGGACTCAGAAGCCACGAAGTGCTGTGAAGTTTCCCAGTACAAGCAGTGTCTCCCAAGCACTCTCAGAATTCTACTCGTGATTTGGTTCCCCGCTTTAAGGCATCAGCTCACCTATAGTCTGTTCAAGGAGCTGATGTGCCTCTCCCTATACCTGGAAGTGAGGTGTCACAACACCCAACGTTTCAGTGATGGTCTTTTTTAGGAACAAGTCTCAACAGAAACAAGAAAGGCTGAGAGAAATAGATGCAGGAACACACGAAAGCAGCAAGATAATACTAGAAGGCATGCTAAGCAATGATCTCCACTGCTGACCTGCTACTGCTGTGAAGCTTTTGGTAAGCCCTAAAGCAGAGGAAATCTGTAATACAGAGCAGATCTTCCTCTGATGGTAGCTGGAAGTATAGGCATGAACAGAAGGGAAGGTACAGCCTTTGCTGAAAAAAGTATGTGGTAGTAATTGAAATAGTGTATCTAAAAGTAGTTAGTAAGTCACAGAAAAACCCTACTAAATATGTGACAGATTTTCCAATGTAAAAGTCCTGTCCAATGTAAATAGTACCTTTCTCCTCCTGTTGTACTTGTGTTTTTTCAAAATAGCTAATTTGCCTTTGTCCTAAATGCTTACAGATACTGAGGATATTTTGTAAGATTTCAGATTACTTCCTGTCCAACATAAGCTTTATTTCTTAAAATAAGCACAACTAGAGAGACAGGTGGTTTAGGAAAAAAATCAGAGCCAGTGCAATTGCAGCAAGACTTGACTTGCCTTCAGAATGCAGTCTGTCTATCTGCAAAACAGATTCTAATTTAAATCTTAGTGGGAAACTAAGAATTGGAAAGGGTTATCACTAACATGCTGCTCCTGTGTGTTATTTCATTTGGATTTGGACATGCAGCATTAGGATATAACTGGGTGAGAGAGTATAAATATATTAGCATCATGCCTACCTCTATTTAACTTTTACACATTCTTGCACATCCTTAACTTTACTCGTGTAAATAACTGAAATCCAAGGGACTATTACTGCAATTAAGGTTAAGCAGATGCTAAAGTGATTTGCAAAACTGGAGCCTTAAAAAGCGGTTTCAAATCAGAAGGACTAAACCCAGTCATCTCTGCTTTCTCTCTCCTCCCCTCAATTCTTTAAATTTTCTTCTCTTTCACAATCTCCTTTCGTAACAGCACTCATGGCATATACGCTGCATGCCAAGGAGACAGCTTTATATGTTTTTTTCTTTTTGCAAACCTACTGATTAACATAAGGGCTGAACTTAATATTACATGTAGGGAAGCACAGTCGAAGGTGTTTAATTTCTGTAACTGTGAATACAGCTGTTATGCGTGGATAAGGGTGTGTATGTCTTAGTCGTATCTTCATTTAACAGAGAATTTACAACCCTGTGCAAGACACTCATTCACCACCTTTATGAATGACTGCAAAACAAAGCAAAATATCTTGTGGCCCTCTCTGTGTCCTACACCCGTATCATGCCTCCTCATTAGTCTGCAGCTAGTAGTACTGGCAGGCTCAATGGTCAAACAAGGCAAGCAGACCATTCTGAACCCATCATCCTTTGTCCCAAACAAGACCCCAGCCCCACCAACAGCCAATGACACTTCATCCTCAATACCAAGCATAGGCAAGCCATGTCAATATAAACCTGTCTCCATCTTGATAACTCTGCTATCTGAACCTTAACACCAACCCCAGCTCTGACCTTTTATCCTTAGTTTAGTGGTATTTTCTCACACCAAACCTAAAAGGTCGTTGCTCACAGCACATGCCAGCCTCAGGTCTTAGATTAGTGTAATAGCTCCTTTCTGAATTCACACCTTATTCTGGCAGTATCTGCAGTCCAATGTTCAAATCTTAATTCTACTCCAGGAACTCTTTCTAGTAACAAAAATTGGCCTTTACCAGCACTTTTGGAACTGTACCTCAGTCTCTGTTAGCTCAAATCTCTTCTCCCCTTTACTGTATTCGACCCAGTCGTTGAAGCCACGGATCTAAGTGCGCCATGGCAGGTACCTGTCAGCATCAGTCCTTAGCGTAGCCTGGCAGCACCTTTTGAATCTGTGGCTTACTCTGAATTATATGCGTATCCCATGCACTGCCCTGCACTGCTTTACACCAGCACTTCCTTGCTTCACTTCATCTGCAAGCACTTTGCCTTGAATTAAAAGATGAATCTGAGCATTTTAACCTCTGCTGACACAGCCTCAACCTTTCCCCTAGAATTGGCACTTTTTGACCCTGAACCTAAAAGCGGCAGTGTAGCACATCCAAGAAACTTAAAAAATATAATAAACTTACCCAAATTATTTTCTAACTTAAGAGTTTTGGGTTTTTATGGGGGTTGAGGGAAATCAAACTCTCTTTTACTTTCATTTGAGATACAGGATCATACAAAAGACTGACATGTTGCTCTGCCACTTCCAAAAAGGAACACCATTTCATCCTGCCCAGTTCTGCTGCTTTTCTTGAAAACAAATAAAATTATTTCACTAAGGGAGGGTGCATATGCTGTCACAGTGCATCTTAAAATACTGTGTCCATTGGCCAGCACTGAAAAGAGTTACAGCTGAAACTCAGTAGCGGTATGCAGGCATATTGCTCCTCAAGTCTGCCGTCACAGGTTTTCCGGACTTTTAGAATTACCCAATACCTAATATCAGTTCTGAGTACTGTGCCTATGCTTATTACTTGTAGTCAGCCCTGGAAATGCACAGGCTGAATTATCTTGCTAGTAATTCCCCTCCCTCTCTTCCAGTGTCCCTAGGGTACAGATGTGTGCATTGATATGTACTGCCATTAATTCCTCAGTTTGAGGGTGACCCCTCTGTCCTCAAACAATATTCTAGTTCTCCATATATTTGAAGAAGAGGGACGGGCTGGGTCTCTCGTAACCAAAACATGATTAATAATTATGTGGATTCATTATGGCTCAAGTCTAATATAAAAAATAGCCTGGATTTGGACTTACATTATAGAATAGGCAAGAATCTTACAAATGTGCATGGCTATATGGACATTGGTAAAGTTTTGCTACTATGCCATCTCAGAATCTGCCACTTCAGATGGCTATAAAATGCACATATTGTGATTTTTTATATGCTGAATATACATTGTCATCCAGAACATAATTTAATTATCGTATCAAGTGTGAAGATATCTAGGCAGCTTCAGAATAAACAAAGCATAATATGAAACCTAAATTAAAGTAAAACTCTCTCATGGAGTAATAGATATCTGTCTTTTCTTATTAACGTGATGGGGAAAAAAAGGACTTTGACATGAGTGTTTTCAAATCAGAAACATTGACACTGCATTATAAATGATCCCATTTCTCTTTTTACTTTATATTCATGTAGTCTTAATGATTTGTGATTTCTCATCTCCAGGCACCCTTAAGTATGCTTGAGTACTAGAATAAATGCAAACCCAGAAGCCTTCTTGAACCTTAAGACCAAGGTCACTAAGAGTTCACTAGGACACTCCATTAAATTCCTCAAGCACATTCTCTATTGTCATTTCAGCACATTTACAACAAGAATGCAGAACTGCTTGCTTTGAATGATGCTTCTTCTTGCTACCAATTGGCTTGCCTGTCTCTATTCATAGTACATCGGATTTCAGAGGATGATACAGCCTGAAATTAAACCATCTCGGGATTAAAAAAAAAAGTTATTCTCAGACATTAATTTTAAATATGAAGTAGAACTATTTGGTTTTAGCTTAAAAATGATTAATGGGATTGGATTTAATGTGCTAATTTAACACATCACAGTGACTTTATAAGCTGTAAATCTTCTTTCCAGAACACCTTGCTTCTATTTCATGAAGAAAACATTCCCTCTTTCATTTATCTGGATGTGAACACTGTGTGAAGATAAATTACATGCCACAAGTTTCCACATACCATCGCAGCTCCCACCTTCTGATACAGCAAGCTGTCTTAGAACTAAATTAACAGAGCATAACATGTTAATAAAAAAAGGCAGGAACTTGGGTTTTATGGGATTGTGCTGAGCAGGTGTAATGAACCGGAGAATCCCAAGTATTTTCTCATGTATTTTGTATTCAATGAGATAGCCAAACAACCATTTTCAAAAAAGGAAGTCTACTGTTCATTTCTGAGGGTAAATATTTTAAAGCACTTACCTGATTTAGGATCACAAAACCCTAATTAAAATCAATATGGGTTGGGTTGGAAGAGACCTTACAGATCGTCTAGTTTAACATGAGTTATTTCGTGCCTTGTTTTCAAGGGTAATTATGAACTAAGAGATACAGAAAAGCATCCAGTGGGATCTTCAAAAATATATAAAAACCTGTCACTGTTTCCTACGTGTAAATATTTTCTCTCCATGTGGGGCAGAAAGGAAGGGAAAAAGAACAGTCAGTTATATCTACCTATCTCAGCGTAATTAAATTAGCTACAATAAAAGAATACCATGTGAAACATAGCAATATATGCGACATGAAAATACAAGAGTAAATTAATCTCTGCAATGAATTCCACAACAATCTAGTCACGTCAAAAGGATCAGGATATATGACATGATACTGATGTCATATCATACATAATGTGGTCTAAGAAGCCAGCACAGGCATTAGTCCTTTGACCTTATTCCCTAAGATGCATTTTTTTCAGGGCAAACTAAACTTAAATCTTGAAGACACAGAAATATAACAGCTCAGGGTTATACAAGTAGCACTCAAACTATACATTCAGAATTATAGTTTAAAATTTAAAATAACTCAGTCAACCTGATTAGATTATGCTCCATCATGTGCATAAACCCAGAGCATCTAAGATACATTTTTGAATAAAGAATACTGTCTCTGACCATTTGATCCTGATGTTTCGTTTGGCTTCTTGGTTGCCAACAATCACATCCATCTGTTATGCTGGCAGCACGCTCAATCACAAGGTGATTGGATCCTTTCACTTTAGGCATCATTGCCAGAGAAATACAAAAACTGGATGGGACAGCACAACGTCGGGGAGAAAATAAAGAACAGGGAAAAGAATTTAATAACTCTTACAAACATCACGCCTTTGCTTCTTCAAGAAGTGGAAAAAAAAAAGCCACACAAAACAGCATGGCTCTTATTAAGAGCAAATCCAGTAAGACAAGTTCTGTATGTTTTAGAAAACCATTGCACTCCAACCTTCGGTCTTTCTTCAAGGAGAATTAGGAAAAGGTCTTCACCTGGGCAACAAATTTTCCAGCCATCATTACCCACAGCTTTGAAACGCTTACCAGAAAAAGGAAATGGGCCTTCCTCTTAAAGGGATTATCCTGTGTGGTATTTATAGCTTGACCTAGATTTCTGTTCTTCTTTGTGCTCTTTATTGACAAAGTATCCTCACTGTGCTTCAAATACAGTAATTTGGGGCAATGTGGGCCTAATTTTATGCATAGCAATGCGGACACAGGTAATGTTTTACTAAGGTGCCCAGGGATCTCACTGAAGACCTAAAATTAAGCCATGCAGGGAGAGTAGACTATTTTATAAGATTTGAATCCCATGAAAACCAGGGAATCCTATGACCAAACAAATAGTGTGTATTGGCATTAAACAGAAAACAAAATCATTCCAGACAGTAAGGACATTCTGCTGTTTGGGCTTTTTTATTGTATTTTTCCTTTTCGCTGATGTGACAAACCTATTCCTTATAAATACTATAAGGAAATTAGTCTCAATCATCACTTCTCCTCAACTCATGTTTCAATAATATCTCTAGGGAGTTAACTAGCATATATTGGACTAGTCTTAATGTCCTACAATATTGGTTTATTTTTCTTGCTACCCACAAGTATATCATTTCAGAATTACATAAGCAGGGAAATCTCACTGGATTTTGTATTCTTTCTGTGCAAGTATCAAGACATCCTTAAAATATTTTATCAGCTGTTATCAGGCATGCAAAATAATTTTCAGAAGAATGCATTTCCCTTTATTCCACTAAACAAGCTCAGCCTAGTTACCTCTGGAATTTTAGCCTGCAAAGAAATCTGATCTAGGGTGATCTTTCACTAGTCTATAGCAATATGTTTAACTGTATGGAATTTTTTAGGTGGAACAGCAGACCCTCCAGCATCTCTTTTCCAATGTGCCTGCTTCAGCATCCTACAGACATAGAATCATAGAATGGTTTGGGTTGGAGGGGACCTTAAAGATCACCTAGTTCCAAACCCCTGCCATAGGCAGGGATACCTTCCCCTAGATCACGTTGCTCAAAGCCTCATCCAACCTGGCTTTGAACACTTCAAGGGATTGGGCATCCATAACTTCTCTGGGAAACCTGTTCCAGTGCCTCACTACCCTCAGAGAGAATTTCTTCCTTAGATCTAATTGAAATCTCTCCTTTCAGTTTGAAGCCATTTCCCCTTGTCCTATCAGTACTACACACCGTTGTAGAAAGTCCCTCTCCAGCTTTCTTGTAGGCCCCTTTAAGTACTGAAAGGCTGCTAGAAGGTGTCCCTGGAGCCTTCTCTTCTCCAGGTGGAACAACTTCCAACTCTCTCAGACTGTCTCCCTGTTTTCATAGCAGAGGTGCTCCGGCCCTCAGATCATCTTTGAGGCCCCCCCTCTGGACCCGCTCCAACAGCTCCACCTCCTTCTTATGTTGGGGGCCGCAGAGCTTAACGCAGTACTCCAGGTGGGGTATAGTTCTCAGGAGTGGGGAGGTACAGACAGAAAAGGACAGGGGTGGAATGTGGCTCTGCAGAGGGGCATGTCAGTAGGGAACCCCTGGGAAGAAAGGAAGGAATTGTGGTAGGATTGGGCTTGCAAGTGAAGTTGCAAGCAGTGGTAAGAAGGCAATGGCAACTGAATGGCCACAGTATACTCAACAGGAGACAATCTCCAGCCTTGGCAGGAAACACCTGCACAGCTCTCAGGGATTGCCATGTGAAGGAAACAATGGCGAAAGAAACAATGGCAGCTGTGCAGCTCCCTATTGCTGATCCCTGCTCTGTCTGACTAGAATCTGCTCACTGCTGCTCCATCCCCCTCACCCCACTGCTTCTTCCTGGCAGTGCTCCCAGCAGACAATCCAAAGCAACATACTCCTGCCTCAAGATACCATATACTCAGGGCACACTTTTAAACTTTAGAGTTGTCATTGTAAAGCATCTTAGCAGAAAAGTTGTATTTATTCCTGCAAAAATCAAAGTACAGATATAAAAGCTAAAGTGTGATCTACCTATCAGATTTCTTTAACCGTCAGCCATTCAGGAGCACCTACAGAGGTACCAAAATGTTCTGTTCACAGTGTTTTCTTTGTGTTGTTAAGTAAAAATAGAAAATTATTCCACTAGCACTGATTCTGAAAGCATTTTTCGATTCCTTAAACATGGCATAATATGGCAGAAGTTTGCCATCATTAAAAACAGTTACAATAAAACAGCTTTAAATACAAAATATGAGACTGAATAGTTTCTCCAGGTCTAATACTTTTACAAGCTGTATCAAAGTAGAGTTGTACATGGAAGTGACCAGTAATTTTGCCTTACTGTGCAGTCATAGAATCAAAGATGAAAACCCCTAGGAATACAGCATTTACTCGTATACAGTATGCATTAAATGTCTGAGTTTACCTTTACTTATTTATCACTTCCCTAGTGATAATAGTTCTAAGTTTTCTCTCCATCCATTTCCTAGGGTTTTTATTTAATTTACATATTTAAATTTATGTACAAAAGGAAGACCTTATGATCCTTTTGCTCTAACCTATGGGATGGTTGTTCCTCTCTACAGACAAATCTAAGTCTTTCCCTCTAGCTTTATTGAACCTAACTGTTTTCAAGTTAAGGCACATACCCTTCAGAGCTCTCTCACAATTATTCTAATAATCTCAGATTGTACATTTGTCTATAATGAAATCTACTTCTAGGTAATACCTTTCTTCACTATACATCTAAAAGGTTAAATCTATGGGAAGATTCTACAGCGTTAGGATCCAAATGAATTTACTGGAAATCAAGATGTGTCCTAAAGTTCACTATTTGAGAAGTTGTACACCTGATCAGGGTGCACTTGATGCAACTCACAAGATGGCTAGCCAAAAAAAAACAACTGAGCCTTGGTGATTCAGCTTTCTAGTAGTATTTTCAGTGCTCCTGAAGCCACAATAGCCACAAAAGAGCTTCTTGTAAAGTTTGTCAATTTTTCTTAACTACATTAGTAGGACTACAAAAAAAAGTTGCCTATTCCTACAATTCTTGCTTCTCGCCAAGTTTACTGAATGAATCTTTCTCCAATATACGTCTCAATAAGCTGAACAGATTTACAGCACTCGATTTTTTCAGCTAGTAAGTTTTCCTTGTATTCCATAAAACCTGTTCCTAAAACTATTTATTTTTGTTTGTTTTCCACTAAAATTTGCTTGCATTCATCTAATTGTAGGATCACAATTTTGGAAAGCAGCGAAGGCAAAAATTTTCAAGATACATTTGCTAGATATATTACCTTATTCCATGGCACAGTGGAGAAATTGTAATACTTACTGTCAGCTGAATATCTCCCATGTCAGGTGAAAATTCCCCCTTTTCTTGAATGCAGGCTGAATCATGCCCCTAAAAATCAGTTCCTTTCTTAGAGCTTCAGGTTATCTAATTGTGCTGAATGGATACAGGCACGAGGCCTCAGTAAAGCAGTCTATGACAGACAATTTTGCAAAAAACATCCGAAGTATTAGTTTCCTTTTTATTTCCTCCTCTGCACAGTCTGCTGGAAAAAGTCTAAATGAATAGGAACAAAGCTCAGTATTTTCACATTCACTTACAGATGCTCAAGTTTTGCTTTTCTAGAAAATTCATACTGAATACGGGTATCAGAAGAGAAAAGGAGCAGCATTTAGAACCCCCCCATTCCGTTTAGGAAGCACCTTGCATTACCAGCTGTCACTGAGAGACTGAGCCCTGTGGGAAGAATTCTGTTCCATCTGCGGCACTGCTCTCTCAGCTGTTTGGCCATGGGCTGCATGAAGGAGCATCCTCACTGCCAGCCACATTACAGTCTCCAGTGAGAACTGATCTAATTTCAGCAAGAATGGCCTTTATCCCTTTGCCGAATGTGACTGGAATAGATGAAAACAGTCAGGGCCCTTCACAGTCAATGCCTAAAGCGCCGCTCAATAGTATGTAATTGCAAATACCACAGCAATGGAATATTCAGACACAAGCTGGTCAAGGAATAAGAGATTTCTTAGCGACTAAAAGTGCTTCACAATATCAGCTACAGATATTGTTTGGTGATACAACTACAATATGCAGCACTAGATGTCACAGAGTGAGAATGTTGATCAAAACTGGAAAAAATAAATGGTCTGCACGAGAATGGAATAGTTTAGCTAAAGTAGTGAAACAGTAACAAATATTTATTTTTTAATCTTATTTTTGGAAGAGTAATTCTTTGAGGTTTCACTTAAGTAATGCAACTTTGTACTTTCTAATTATTTAAAGGAATTTGCCACAGAATCTTCACTTCACATAAGCAGCTCAATGTATGAAAGCCTCAGTTTACTTACCACAGAACAGTTCTTAATCTATAATTCAGCTAGCTTGTTAATTGCTGGCTTTGTGAACTTCCAATTATATGGTTCTCCTCTTAGTCTGGAGGAAGATAAAACAATTCACCTTTTGTAAATACAATCATGGATTTTGAACACAAAAACATGTATACAGCCTGCAATTCCTTTAAGAAAGCATACAGAGCATCAAAATTAAATTCAGAACGAGCCCATCACTTCGACTACTGAAACGGTATTTTCCAGCAATGAGATTGTTTTAAAAATATTGTACATGAATGCCAGTGTGAAATGATGTCAGTTTATGACAATACAGTAAGACTCTAACTCAGAAAACTTAACTATGTTCTTCTGCAGTGTGACAGTGAGCAATGAGGACTGACAGTAACTGAGAGCAACACCTAATTTCAGCAGATTTTAGACCTTTCACCTGTCACATGCAGGAGGCACTGAATTTTTTTTTTCTTCCTTAAATATAAAAGTCCTCCACAAAACATTTATATAATTTTAACTATCAAGTTCAATGCACTGATCAGATTTTTTTTTATAATAATGAACAATGATAATTATTAGACAGATCTATAGAAAAGAATGTAATAATTTGTAAACTGAGTTTTCTTTTTTTTTGAAAGCTGCTTTAACTTGCAGGAGTTGAGCCTGTTTCATGAAATCTATGAAATCTATGAATCACAGATAGAAGGAATTGGAATATATATCCAGAGATTTTGATGTGGAAAAACAGATAGAGTTGATCAAGTCCCAGTTTCAAGTTTAAGGACGATACTGCTTTTGGCATCAGATCTTAGACTAGGCAACATTATGGTACAAGTTAAAGGTATCATAAGATGTGCACTAGCAGATTTTCAAGGCTTTCCTCACAGAGATTGGAAAGAAAGCAGTCTTGTAAGTCAGTGGATTAGATTCTGCAATTAATTATTTACACATGCAAAATTTTAGCCTAAATTAGCTGGACAGAATAAAAGCATCGATACCTTTATGATCTCCTGGAGTCTTCTACTGATTACACGATTTTTGTCTTTTAACAGTTAAAAAGTCAGCATTTACCATACAGAACAGACTTATAAATACACTTAGACTCAGGCAAAAGAATAAATAACTTAAGGGCCTAGTTCTCTTCTGCACTGTATCTCCTTGGCTCCACTGATAATTCATCAATTTACATTGACTGATCAGGCTCAAGATGTTTTAAAGCCTAAAGTGACTCAGGGAGAGGTTTAGACAGCGTCACTTCCCTCTGGAAAACTAAGTTACTGTAAATACAGTCACTCAGCCAAATAATTTTTAAGAAGTTAAGCTTTCTGGGAGTCTGTTGCCTCAGATGAAACATCATCTATAGTAAACAAGACTAAACATCCTTATTAAAACCTTTAATTAGATGTATAATATAGCAAGTGAATAACAATAAGGATAGCTTGCTGTTTCTCATTACCAGCTTCAAATTGTCTGTCTTCCCTTTTTTTCTCAGATCACCGATAATGTCTCAGACATGGTTCTCATGTATGACAGCTAGTCATGGTCTCACTCAGTTGGCCTTTACGTAGAAAATTCTTTTTGGATTCTATAGAAGTTTCTTCTCTGACACTGGGTCTATTATTCTTTGTGTGAAATGCAGTGAAATGCTTTATGAAGCTGTAAGTGAAAACAGAAGAGAGCCATGGGAATTATAGTATTTTATAAAAATTGAAACCTTGATACTTCATGGTCACGAATGATAGCAAACTACTGATGAATACTGAATGCCAGAGAAACCACCCAGAACGAGACTAAAGAAATAAAGCCAACAAATCCCTGTTGTTTTTACACCTATGCGGTTAAAATGTACCTTATGCAGAACTAAGACTCAGCACAGTTTCCCTCAGTCATCGTTTCTAATTTGGGCCGTGCAATGAGAAACAAACCAACCACACTACTTAATCCACTGCTGTCGGATTCTATGTGTGTCATGAATTAATATTCTTAGTCCCGTTATGAAGAGTGTTTTCACATCTCAAGTATGGTATCATAATTGATCCTACCTGTCATATCTGACATATTGATTACTAAAGAATCCATACCTGTCCAACAGCCACAGTAAAGGGAGATAGTTTGGAATTGGACAGCCTCCACAGCATTATGTAGGGGGAGGAACACAGTATTTTTTTTGCTACCATATCTGCTGTGGGCACAGCCCCAGGGATGTCAATGTTCAGGTTGGAAACTGGCACTTCTTAAAAGTACTCACCTTATTTGGAGATTTGAAATAGCAAAACACTCTAATATTAACCAAGTATTGGAGAGGAGGGAATTTTTGCAAAGATATGCTTTTGCAATATTTCATCTATCAAGCTGTTGATTTCCAAACCAAAAACAGATTCTGTGAATTTTAAGCTCCATTTTACCCAAATTTTGCAAAGCCCAGTGTATTCACGTGGAGTCTTTGAATGCGACCACTTTGACACAAAGCAGTAAGAGATCAAAAACAGCATCAACAGCCACATTTTCATTATTAATTTGCAATGAAATTATGTAACTCATGTTACAGCACTTACCTTAATAATGACGTATTTTAAACAAACTGGATCTTTCTATAAGAAAGCCTGCCCTACACTTCCCAGAATAAGCTACAGGTAACAGAAATTTCTAAATATATTCTTGACTGATACCTTTATAGCTCTCCCTTCGCGTTTGGTCTCATCTGGGTTTGATCTTACCTGTGCCTTACCTTTCTTTGTAAGCTTTAAGCTGGTTTGAACTTTTCAAAGATTCTGTGTATTCACAGGTGTTCAGACGGACAGGCAGCACAGGAGGTGGGAGTATGACATAGTGTATGCCAGACAAATACGACTACCACAGCCTGGCATTTTTTAAGGCTGTCAGGAGTTCCTCTTGATGACAATGATGATGACATACACCTAGTTCTTCTGAAGAGTCCTGATTTCTGCAACACTTGTGCCAGCTCCAAGCCTCTGTACTCTTTTAGTCTCAAGCACATGGATTATGTCTAATGCCGTCCATCATTCTGGCAAGCTAGTACAAGGTATGCCTGAGGAAAGACAGGCCAGAGCAAAAATGATAACTTCTTTGTTATTACATGAACAGTTCACTGAGAAGTAAAAATCTCTCTCCCTCCCCATTTCCAGTTTTTCCTTCCAGTAAATCTTTCAAGAGTTACCTGTAACATTATCAAATACATCAAGTTACATTCACCTCTAGTGATACTTGTGGAGCCGCTGATGTCTGGTTTTGATACAACTGCATCATTTTATACCAAATTAAATCAGGAATGCATTTCTCCCAGTGCTTTTCATACTATTCCTGCTGTACCTCAGGCAAATTACATACTCATAGAGTAATTTTCCCAGAAAGCAATAAAAGTATCTCCCCTCATGCACTTCCATCTCTCTCTGCTTTCCTGAGAAATAAAGCCACTGACTGCACTGGCACCTTTCATAGATGACCTAGTGATTTTTTTTGGACATATTCCCTCTTTCTTAAGCATATAAGTTGCAAACCCATTTTTCTGTATACCCTATATACTATTGAGGTAGGTTCAACCATTTAGTAATCCTGGAAACACACCAGCTGATTTCAATCTTGGAATGAAAGCAAATCAGCCCAGCTGGAAACCTAAAAACACACAACAAAAGTCACACCAAATCTTCAGAAAGAGAAAAAAAATATTCAAAATTGAGCAGAATTTTCTCTAAACTGACAATAAAAACTTCATTATTGCTAAACAAATACAGACACAACAAAGCCTCTTCGAGGTTTAGGAGACTACATTTTTTTTCTGAATTTACTAATTTTATTAGGTATTTTTTAAAATACTCTACATTCCAATCAAATTATAAACCCAACAGTTATTTTAAAATAAGGCATAGTTATATATACAATTATTTCCTCAGCACTATGTCTAATTATATAATCCATTTATTTCTAATCACAAGCAATGATAAAGACATGTAATGACAAGTAATATTTTATCACTGGTACAGTTAACATACATTTCTGTTCTAAAGCAAGTGTACGTTTAAATTTTCTCCTACTCCTTAACATAAAACGGCAATGATCTTAATTTAACTTAGAAGTAAAACAAGTGCTAATTTAGCTACAAGAAAAGCAAGTCTGGTTATATAAGCTTTGGGATGAAATTCCACTGCAAATGAAACATTTGAAATGAAAATCAGCCAGTTATACTTGCCTTCTTCCTGGGCCTAGAAGCAATACACTCAATCACTTCCGATTTCCAGAGGTTTTTTCCAGAGGGGTGTTTAAATGAGATATCTAAATGTATTTTATGCCAAACAGTCCAAGTATATGCATTAACAGAACTGACTTGGGGTCTTATACCTAAGAGTAATTACAGAAATCATTTTATCTGTCATGTGAAGGACCCCGAATAAAATAAGCTGTCACAAAGCATTGTGTCATGTCACCATACACATGCACACACACATTCTATACAAGGAATATTGCAGTTGTTTGCTTCCTCTCCTGTAGGGACACAGTCTAAGGTGACAGCTTTCCTCAGGGAATATGCTATGATTAGATTTCCCATTAGGGCCTTTTCCATGGAGAGAGATTTTTCCTGTATCACAGGCAAAGTTCTGTTCTTCTTGAAACCATGCTAGGTTCAAACTAGAGGCGATCTCATCAAACTGACTTTCAGAAGTGGAAGAGAGGAAAGAGAGGTATAGTGGATGGTGTGACAGGAAGAGGCAATGTAATGCACATTTTCAAAACATTGCTTGCATAATCTATATTTCGGAAGCCCTTGAGATTTGCATTGCTCTATTTACTTCATTGAATGTTTCAGATCTACTCATTTCCACTCACATTCCCACTGTCAGAATTTCACTGACAGCACTAGATTTCTGTGTCGTAAGCAGGACTACGGCTCCTTTTTGAAGTTACATAGCTTAGTCTCCTTGTTTCCTGGAATTAATCCAAAAGTATAAATATCAAATACCTGTTATACCTTTGTGTCTGATAGACAGTAATTTCTCCAAACAGAACATACAGCTGTTTCAGCAAAAAGCAATACAAATAATAAAATCTCTCTGACAACAGGAAGAATCATCTTAGCAGTCGCACTTCACTAATGGGAAAACAAAAAGGTCATTACATGTCAGAAGAGTGACTGTATCTGACTGTATTCCAAAGTCTGGGGAACTTCATTCAAGAGAAGACAACATTGGTCTCAGGAAGTGCCAATTTCTGAGGTCATGAAGCAGTCAGGGATGCTGTCGCAGTTGGGAAGATGCAGAGTGAGCTTGTCATGGAGAGACTAGTGGTACATTCCTAGGAAAGCAAGTAGGAGGTAAGCACGAAAAGAGAGGTTCCCTTTAAAAGTCTTGGAGATTTTTAGATTTTGCTGTTTCGTACAGGATGGCTATATTCATACAAGCCATGGAAAATACAGACTTATTAAAGTATACCTGAATAGTTTTAAATTATCTTTTTTCAACTGAATTTATGTAAATACATACATAGGCGTGTGTGTGTTTGTCTGTAGGTACACATATAGAATATGTCTTGTCATTACTCATGTAAGTTCAGCACAATACCCTGTAAACCTCGCACACCTAGGAAAGTTTATTGTTCATGCATTTTGTACATGGAAAAGATACAACTCCTCTTAGCAGTGACCTTTGACTCTTCCTTGGCGAGAGATTCTTTTTCCTGATGCACACGGAATTACTGTACTTTATGCACTCCTCATCGTTATGTTCTTTAAACATAAAGAGAACTTTTAGGCTTATTTGATGGTTCACACAGAATCCAGTGGAAAAAATTTGAGCCTTCTAGCTCTTGCAATTTTTCCATGCTTTTTCTATCATAGATACCTTGTCTCTTTTGAAAGAGCTCAGTGACTTCTTTCATGTCATTTAATTGTATAAAGGAATATCAAACACTTTGGTGAATATTTCATTCAGTATTAATTCTTCCAGCATGTGTAGTTCTACTGATCCAGCCATTTGCATTTGTTTAATCAGGACCCAGAACAATTACATTAATGACCTTTCATTCTAATGAATGGACCATTATTTCTTATTAATAATGTACAGCACATGAAATTTAACGTGAGCTTCCTTAATTTAGAGACCAAGATAAAGGTTGTGGAAAGAACATTACCCAATTTTTTGGACAATACTGGAAGAATTTAAAGACAAAACCTGAACCAATAAGTATAGCTTTAAATACATATGTTGCTCCTCTTTTAAATAAGCAAGGTAGAATGTATGCAGCACCTGTTGAAAATTCTGCAAATGAAACTCTTTTTTGGCCCACAGCCCAGGGGAGTGATCTAGGTTTCTGCTGTCATGGTGGGCACTCGCCTGAGTTAAAATCAGTGTTTCTACAGAGACAGTCCCTGAGACGCCTGACAATTCCACCCAGCCAGAACTGGTAAAGAAGGAAACTTCAGTACAGACAGTAGGTTTCAACAAGTGCCCAGACCCTTCTTCTGGAGAAAAGTAAAGTACCTGCAAAAGATGCACACAAGTTGATGATCTGTTGCGTCAGGTGGACAAGTTGCAGGAAACAGTTAAGAGGCTGCACAGTATTAGAGGGGCCAAGACAGAGATACCCTCAGCGAGTTTGCTGACAACACCAAGCTGTGTGGTGTGGTCAACACGCTGGAGGGAAGGGATGCCATCCAGAGGGACCTTGATAGGCTGCAGAGGTGGGCCTGTGCGAACCTCATGGAGTTCAACAAGGCCAAGTCCAAGGTCCTGCACGTGGGTCGGGGCAATCCCATGCACAAGTACAGGCTGGGTGGAGAATGGATTGGGAGCAGCCCTGAGGAGAAGGACTTGGGAGTGTTGGTTGATGAGAAGCTCAACATGAGCCAGCAACGTGCACTGGCAGCCCAGAAGGCCAACCATATCCTGGGCGGCATCCAAAGAAGTGTGGCCAGCAGGTCGAGGGAGGTGATTCTGCCCCTCTACTCTGCTCTCGTGATGAGACCCCACCTGGAATACTGCATTCAGCTCTCAGGCTGTCAACACAAGAAGGACATGGAGCTGTTGGAGTCGGTCCAGAGGAGGGCCACAAAGATGATCCGAGGGCTGGAACACCTCTCCCATGAAAACAGGGAGACAGGCTGAGAGAGTTGGGGCTGTTCAGTCTGGAGCTGGACAGCCTGGTTCAGCCTGGAGCTGGAAGGTTCTGAGGAGACTTTCTAGCAGCATTCCAGCACCTAAAAGGGGCCTAACAAGAAAGCTGGAGAGGAACTTTTTGCAAGGGTGTGTACTGATAGGACAAGGGGCAATGGCTTTAAGCTGAAAGAGGGCAGATTTAGATTAGATCTAAAGAAGAAATTCTTCACTCTGAGGGTAGTGAGGCACTGGAACAGGTTTCCCAGAGAAGTTGTGGATGCCCCATCCCTACAAGTGTTCAAGACTAGGTTTGGATGAGGCTTTGAGCAACGTGATCTAGGGGAAGGTATCCCTGCCTATGGCAGGGGGTTGGAACTAGATGATCTATCCAGCTGGGAAGCAGCTCTGTGGAAAGGGACCTGGAAGTCCTGGTAGACAAACAGCTCCATATGAGTGGACAGTGTGCTGCTGCAGTAAGGAAAGCCAACAGGATGTTGCGTTGCATCAACAAGGGCATGACCAGCGGAGATAAAGAAGTCATCATCTCACTCTACTCAGCGCTTGTCAGGCCACACCTGGAATACTGTGTTCATTTTTGCTCCCCACTATACAAAAAAAGATGTGGACAGTCTGGAAAGAGTCCAGAAAAAAGGCCACAAAGATCATCAAAGGACTGGGAAGCCTGTCACATGTGGAAAGGCTGAGAGAACTGGGTTTGTTCAGCCTTGAGAAAAGTAGGCTTAAGGGAGACCTTATCACCTAAGCTGCCCAGGGAGGTGGTTGAGTCCCCATCCCTGGATGTGTTTAAGAAAAGGGTGGATGGACTACTTAAGGATATGGTTTAATGGGAGATTAGGGACGGTTGGACTGGATGATCTCTAAGGTCTTTTCCAACCTAGAAATCTATGAAATCTATGAAACCATGTTCCAGTATTTAAAGGGTGACTACAAAGAAGATGGCAACTCCTTTTTTACAAGGCATCACATGGAAAAGATGAGGAGTAATGAGTACAAGATAATTCTGGGGAAATTCTGGTTGAACATAAGAGGAATATTTTTCACAATGAGAACAATCAGCTATTGGAATAATCTCCCCAGGGAAGTGGTGGATTTCCCAACATTGGACACTTTTAAGATACAGTTTGACAGAGTGCTGGGTCATCTTGTCTAGACCATGCTTTTGCCAATAAAGGTTGGACCAGATTATCCCTGAGGTCCTTTCCAACCTGATATTCTATGATTCTATGATCTATCTACACTTACTCTTGCCTATACTAGAAGAAGCAGCACTTGGGCATCCAATTCAATCTCAACTAACTTCAGTCATTTAAAATTCCAGGCATCTCTTATAGGCCACCTGTCTAGGTTCTGTCTACAGGCTAAGGAGTGAGACAGGAAGGGATGCAACTTCTGGAAGTCTGTATTTCTCTCCTTTATCTACAGAAGGAAAGTAGAGAAGCAGCTTATACCAGACACTTTCTATTGCTTAACCATCCACCAGCTGTTCTGAACTGCTCGTTTCCACACAGTTTTTACAGAAGCCTCGGTAATTGCTAAGCTTCGTGATATTTACAGTGTCAAAGTTCCCCCACGAACCAGCATACATTCTATGACCTCTTCCTTCTTTCCCCAAACCTCTCTTTTGTCTAAAAGGGGCTGAAGTGCAGGAGAAACCTGTGTCTATTTCTCATCTTCCCATTCACTTCTTATGAAAATTATCTCTAAAATACACATAATACCAAGGCTTTAAAGGAATGTACTGCGGCTTAATTGCAACAAGCTCTGAAATCTCTAAAAGATGCTGCAGAAAAGGAAAGGATTATTATTCTGCAATCTGTATACAACAATATATTCTGAAAAATTACAACAAAGTTGCATGTTGATATATCCTAGGAGAATAGTTCCAAATCCCTTAGGAGTTTTTTTTTTCCACAGCAAATCTTTGTCGTTTAGAAGAATCATAAACAAATGAAACACTAAACTACAAGTAAAGCTGAGAGATATGTAAACAGCCACCTCCTTTTGAAGCTGCCTAGGTAGAGACCGCATCAGTGTACAAACAAAGGAGTAGGTTTTTCATTTCTAATTTAATAAGAAAACCAAAGAGGTTAATTTTGTTGAAGTTTCAGGATTTACTTTAGCTGCTTGCTACTACCTTACAAGAAATAAGAAAAGTATAAATCATAATATATATTATATATTTATAATATACATTATAAGTTATAATTTCAAAAGTCAACCCCTTTTCCTACTTTCAATTCTGGAAATAGGGGTTTTTTTGTTTATCTCCTGTAATACTTATAATCATGTGGCATAAACCAAGTTTATTATGCTATTTGAAAGCATTACAAAAAAGCAGCATAGTGAAATACTCTAAGTCACATATACAGAAGAACTGGAATAACTGGAACCGAGTTTCAGGGGGAAGCAAATAGCAACCATTCAACACCCACTAGGAGGTTACTGAAAAGACAGATCCAGGCTCTTCAAAGTGGTGTATGGCGTTATGGTGTGAGGACTAATGACAATAACTTGAAACAATAAATACTCAGACTGGATATACGGAGAAGCTTTAACCATGAGGGCAGTCAGGGTGGAGCATGTTGCCTAAGGAGGCTGTGTAATCTCCACCCTTGGAAGTTTTCAAGACCCAACCAAATAAAGCCCTGAGCAATCTGGTCTGAAGACATAGCTCACCCTGCTTCAAGTACAAAGCTACACAGGAGACCTCTTGAGGTTGCTTCCAACCTAAATTATCCTACGCTTACAATACACAGAACAGCTATAATACAGAAGAATCTAAAATGTTATTTCTGACTTCAAGACAACAGCTGGAACAACCAATGACAATTATACATTTCAATCCCAACTTGTTATACTATCATAAAAAGATTGACATTAGGCATGTGCTGAGGTAGTTGTCTAAAATTCAGCTCATTTAGATCTTGTTTAAGCTGTTTTTTTAATCATTTCTCATGCGGATTGATCCCAATTTTTTTTGATAAATATATACAAATTTCCATAATTCAATTTTACTGCCTGTTGTAAGGCCTCTGGATAAAGAATATCTTATAAATTATTTTTTGGAAGATTTTCCTTTCCTTAGACCCCTCATTCACAAGTACAAGTGATACTTTGTTTTCATAAATATTTCTTAAAAAAACTATGCATATTGAACAACATAGGTTTTAATAAATTTTTTCACAAATTTAAAATGTATGTTGTTCTGGTGAAATTAGTAAAAAAAAAAAATTTCTTCTCTGTATCCTTTTGTTTTCTTCTTTACTCCTCAACAGATAAATAATGAAGTTTCAAATTTTTTTAAATACTTTGATTTTCAGTTTTGATATTAACATAGCAAGTCAATTGAACTGCGTTGAACAGTAAAAGGCCTCTAACTGTAAACTAGTGGGGTTTAGTTGAAAAGGGTAAAACTTGTATTTTCATTGTTAGATTCCAGGAGAGTAGAAATAAACTGAAAATTACTAAAATTCTTTTCCGCTATTCTGATATAAAATTAAGTATTTAATTACCATGAAGATGTTATCAAATGAAATACTGTTGTAGTTTCACTTAACTGGGTTATTAACACTGCTAAACAATTTGAAAAATAAAATAAAAAAGTTATTGTACCTTAAGCAAATTGATATGAAGCTGTTACAATCACTGACATCTGAGCTGCATGAAAGCATATCAGCTGAGGATCTTCACACTGATCTGCTGTGCTGAAAAGCAATCGTACAGAGATTCTCGTGCTCAGCTTTGCGTTCTGCGATAAGAACTATTACACATACGGTTATTCTTGTTATCGTTCTCATTGTATTTAATCTGTTTGAATTTAATATGGCCCAATCTATTTATTGATACTACCTGTGTCCACATTTTCACTTCTACCACGCGACAAACTGCATTTTACACAATGTGTACAGGTATTAAGTTGCTACTAAACAGTTGCCATTTTATTGAGTCCTAACATATTTGTATGCAATAGAAATAGCAAGTGCATGCCACAGTGATGTTAATATAACAGGGCACTAATCAGGAAAATGACATTTTGAAAACCACTGTATTTTTTAAATTGCATTCACACGAAGAAAAAAGTCAACTAAAACCACCTCCCTGCTTAATTGGCTAGTGTAATCCATAGACCTGTCACAAAAAGAACACAACTGCCAGAAACACTCAGTGTTCACATTGCTGCTAAAATTAAAATCAAAGAGAATGTCACCATTCCTTTTAAAAGGGGAATAATAAAGTTAAATTTCTTATTGTAACACAATACCATGAAATAGACATGTTAAGTGAAAATAGAGAGTGTTTATTTCTGGTTTGGTTTTTTTTCTCATTGTGTTTCTCAAAGCAGTTTTCCTACAAAAACTAAAAAAAAAAAAAAATCCTAGAAAACAAAAAAAATTCCTAGAAATGGTGATGGTTCATTACACATGTCTTTACAGGAAAACAAACTTTCTTTCCTTCAAGGCCAAGGAATATCTGTTTAGTTTTAGGCCAAGATTTTCACAATATAGGTGGTGCTTTAGCTCCCAATCACCAGTGGGCAAGATGAAAAACAGAAAATATCTAAAATTCGGTTTGTGTTTAATTTACATAGATTTAAAAGTTAATAAAATAAAAACCAGAACAATTCTTATTAGGAACTTTTAGAACTCTGCTTGTTCTGAGTTGGAATGAAAATCCAAAATCTGATTGACAATTTCAGAGAAAATGATGTGGACCATTTTTAGCTCCTGCAGTCCTTGAGTATACAAAAGTTAGGTTATCTCAGTACTTCTATTATGAAATGGAAAATCATTTATACATCATTGTTGACAGCAGGAAATCTACAGTATTTCTGTACATATATTAGATTGCCATGCTTTTCAGTAAATTTCAATCGCAAAGATGCAATTAATAGAAATAGCTTTTTTCCTCTCAGGTAGATCATTACTTTAAAAACACATTTCTGCCAGGCTTCATTCGCTGCTATTTTGCAGCAATTGATCAGATACTAACTGTTGCAGGACTTGCACAGGAAAATGTGTTTGTAGCAGTTTTTCATTAAATTTTAACCTTATTTTCCTGGTGCAATTTCATTCATTTTTCTCAATGAAAAGTTTTGCCCCATATACAGTAACTGTAGTTATACTTAAATTCTACGTCAACTAATAGAAAGCTATGTAACATCTAAAATTAATGTTTTTCTTACAAATATAAGCCTACAAGCATAAAAGAGTAGGTCAAAATCAGCTCTCGGTTATACTGAGACAAATCCTGAGAAATCAATAGGCTTCACTAGTCATGCCAGGTTTCTTCTTGTGTGAAGTATTTGAGAGAGTAAATTTTCTTCCATATATCCACATTCCTCAGGTAAGCTGTTACTACGGTAGGTCATATAAAAGCCTTCACAGCTAAAAACATCAGGAAAATGTCACAAACCAACCATTTGTGATGGATGAGCAAACAGCAAACAACCAGAAATAAGTTATCCTTCTGTCAAAGGAGCCGAGTTCCCAGACATAACAGCGCTTATTGCTCAAACGCTGAAGACAGGAGTTATTTAATGACTAAGTCACCACATTGTAATAGAAGTTACACGTGAGAAAGCTTTGCTCTTTCAAGAAGTCTCCTTAGTTTAGTCCAACTGTCAAGAGTTATTGCTACTTATTTTAAACCCAATCAAAACAATTTTCTGTTTCCTATACATTTTAATTTTCCAATATGCTGCAAAATTCTGTATTCAAACCACATTATTGCCTCTTAGAATCAATTACAAGAAAGCACAGGTTTGTAAGCACTGATTAATAGACATTGAGGATTCTTGGCATCTTGGAAAACACAGCAGAAGTTTAGGTTATTGGTGCATAAAAGCAATTTGACATCTTTGTTTTGAGAAGGAGAATGCAGCTCGGCTAACAGCTAGAGGAAACATGAAACCTGGCTCCCATGATTTCCAGGCTGGCCACAACATGAAGAGCTTCCCATACATAGGGAAGGACAAGGGGCAATGGATTTAAACTGAAAGAGGGCAGATTTAGGTTAGATATAAGAAAGAAATTCTTTACATTGAGGGTGGTGAGGTATTGGAACAGGTTGCCCAGAGAGGTTGTGGATGCCCCATCCCTGGAGATGTTCAAGGCCAGGTTGGATGAGGCTTTGGGCAAGCTGGGGTAGTGGAGGATTTCCCTGCCCATGGCAGGGAAGTTGGAACTAGATGATCTTTGAGGTTCCTTCCAACCCTAACCATTCTATGATTCTACATGCTCACTTTTGAGCCTACGGTCACAAAAATCACATTTCATTTTCAAGGCACGACTAAAACTATTGGCTATGCTGTAGCCAATATAAAATAAAACTGTAGTGTCAGCAACAACATAGTAAAAAATCAGATATTCATTTAAATGCTTTAATCCCTAACTATTAGAATCTAATTAAAATCTTAATCATTCTGAGGTGTTAACAAACAGAAGGCGAAAGTGAAGAACGAGCAACAAGTGAAATGGAAGGATAAGAACTACTCCATTGTTTTAGCCATAACCCCATGTAGCTAAGGGGTTCCAACTGTTCCCTTTCACCATCACCTTAGCACCTTTCAGATGAAGTAACTAGGAGGGGATTAGACTTGATACTTTTTTGCACAGAAGAGACACTGATGATCTCACAGATATTGTCTTATTGCCACTTTTAAAAAAATTTTAGCTAGCTGCCTGTAGCAGCTAATTTGGCAAAAGATTTTTCTAATTTTGGCCAGAAAAGTTGCAGTATAAAACTCCTGCGAAGTACTAGGCCTCTCTCATGAAATATTCATTTTATATACCATAATAGTCTCACAAATCATAATAAAACCTAACTTTTTGCACATTTATTTTCTGCTGTCAAGTAAAAGAAAAAAAAAATTGGCTAATGCTCACTATGCAATAGCAACCAAAAGAGATGACACATTGCTTAGTACTAGTCTGTAGAAGTGAACTAACAAGACACTGAAAAGCTTAAAATTTGATTTTTGCAAAAACAGGTGGCTACTGTATGTTGTTGTAGTTACAGCTTACTCCAGATGGTCAAAATTGGTACAGCTGACAAAACACTGTTCTTCAGAACTCTTCGACATTTTGAGACACGTTACACCAGATTCTTTTGAATTTATTTTCTTTTTAATTCATCAGAAAATTCAAATTTTCATTAAGGAGAAAGCATTTAAACTTCCTAGTTCAGGTACTTTTTGCTTCTTTCAAAAAGCTACTTACGTATGTTAAACAGAGTACTAAAAAGAGCGGGGAGGGGGGCAGGCAGGGTAAGACCAGTACAATGTAAGTTTGTTTCAATTTTCTTAGAAATTACTTTCTGGCAGTCTTTAGTAGAGCCATTAATTGTCAATTCAGTGTTGCATTTTATTTTCTTTGACCAGATTTAGCAATAGGACTGAATGAAGCAAGCACAGGGCAAGGCATCCACAACATAAGCTTCCCAGACTTTTATGTTAGGATCAAAAGGTATTGATCTACAAATCTGAGAACGAAGACAATGGTGAAGAAACCTGGAAGGCTTTACTTAAAGTGCTGAGATCAGTGACAGATTTAATTTTAGCTATGAGTTCCACCGAATAAAAACAAGGCCAATGGCCTTGTCATAAGATGCCTTCCTTTCCCTACCTATTTGTAACACTAGTAACTATGTTAATGTTAAAAAAAAGTAAAATAAAGCCACTCGGAGTGGCTTTTATGTCTCAGCACAATCACAGAATGAATGTAAGTGAAAAGCTGGAGGACCACAAGAAATATAATACTAAAAATGGGTGAAAGAAAAGTAAGATCTCCATTGAACAGCGTAGTGGGCTCATATTCAAATCTAAACACCAAACCATTGCTGCCTCAGCAGCCAGGAGAACAGATATCCTTTCTTCTAAAGACACAGTCCAAAGGCAGGGAGATATTGAGTAGAAAAGGCTGTGCAGACCACATCTATGCTGCTTTCTGTTTGAGGGTGGGCAGCTATTTTTTACATCTTCTAACCATTTTTAGTGGTAGTATTCCTAAGTGTTGTTTTACCAACAGAGAGAAGAAGCTTTTTGAAGTATAATTTTATTTTTTTTTTACAGCGAGACTATAACTTTTAATATCATTCATACAGGTGCCAAATCCTCCTTTCTATTAGTCAGCTGATTTTCTTTAATTCTCATTAAGACAGCAAAAACTCAATAATGCTAATTGAAGTAATACTAAATAAGAAGAAAACACAGGGCAGTGCGAGTTTTACAGAGAGCTTCCATATGCTCAACCAACATTACAAAAGGAATGAAACAAGCTTGAGGTCTATGATTGCTGACTGAAAATATCAGGAGGAAATTAAGCCCATCTTTTGTGAAATCTATTCACTTCTCTCTTTCAAAACAGAGAGAAAAAGCAGAAGAAAGAACAGTTCAGAAGCTACCATCACCTGGTAGTAACATAATTCATGACATATCAACTTCCCTGCTATGTCTTATACTGCTCCCAGCAGCATCAGTCCCAGTATTCCTCGTAACAGGCATTATATCTCTCCCATTGTACTTGACAAGCTCTGCATCCATCTGCTTCTTCCCTGGTTCACATAGCTCCACCTTACTCCTGTTTTGATCTCCAGAAGAGCAAAAAGGATTTTTCTTAGCTTCACAACAAACAGATCAATAGCATAGAAATTCTATATGTTTTTTCACTGGGGCCTACACAGATTTTTTGGGGGGCAGACAACCATTTATCAAGAGGAGAACTGGGCCCACTTTCTATCTTGATTAATGTCAAAAATGCAGGTTTGAACTAGAGCATCATCTCAGGTGATACAGTACAAAAGTTCAAGTTTTTAGTCATCCCAGAAGGTGTTTTTAGTTCTGTATTACAAATAAAAAAATCTGTATCATCAAGTTTTACTCCCTTTCACAATTGTTACATTTTTTGCAACAGTCCCTCAAAATTTATCAGATACCAAAAAATCTGATGTAAAATACACAGAATTCCTTTACAACTTTTCCTTCAAAAATAATTTTTAAAAATTTACTTTGCTAAATATATATTTTGTTCAAGACTACCAATTAAAATCAAACAAAAATGGTTATGGAAATTATTCTAAATCTTATTCTTTGTGTAATTTCATAAAAAGAAGTAGTTATAATAAGTAAAGGAAATTTTTTAAAAGACAATGAGGTATTTTATGTGGGTATAAGCAGCATTTTACTCTTAAAGCCCAAGTCTGTCTTAAACCTGAAGGCAAATTGTTGGGGGGTTTGTTTGGTTTTGGGGTTTTTTTTAAATGAAACAGTAAACATACCCATGAAAATCTCTGAAAGGTTTGCAAGTTTCTTGAGAAATATTTTATCTACTTCTAAAACAATTTGTACAAAAAAAAAAAAATTAAGTGAGCAATGCACCAGCTGTTAGAAGGTGGCAGAACAAGGCCGATAGTGTAATGCAGAACTGTGAGGGGAAAAGGTGGTGGTTTACTACCACTGCACTAAAGCTTTGTTTTCAGAAATGGTACTAAGACAACAAATAGAAATTAATTTAAATGTCCCCTAGGGCAAGCCTCAAACCTAGGTGTCAAATTCCACTCAAGAAAACGTTCATGGAAACAAGAGCTTCAGCAGAATAGTGTATTTCTTCGCAAATCTAATACTAAATAAATATGGAGAGTACATATGACTAAACTTCAGATCTCCTAGATGATGGTATTTCAGTTAGATGCTCATGTAGTATTACAGTTTTTCCCTGTTCCTCCTAAATGCAAACAATGTAGTTTTTTCTTGTCATCACTGTCTCTGAAAAACAGCAGGTTTTTAATGAGGAAGTGGGTATGCTGACTTTACTACACAAAAATCAAGGCAAAAAAAAGATCACGTTTTCATCCATAGGGATAATTTTTTTTGTAGCTCATAAAATGTTAGTAAAAAACTTTTTCTAAAATGAGCAAGAGTAATAAATGGAATAATTAATTTGTTTATATTCAATTCATATAACCACATTTTCTGTAGTTAGTAGTGATTTATTTGTCATTTGGGCTTTATGAAGAACCAATTTATTATTAATAATAAATATAACCTGACAAAGAACATCTGGTAACACAGACATCATCAGCTTTTGTACCTTCTTATAAAAGGTTCTTTTTTCTCAGTGGCACGGTTTCTACAGCTTAAAAGAAAGCAGCAGCCATGTAGCTAGGCTCTTGAGCAAACCTTTTATCAAGTACTTCACTGAACCTAATAGAAATAGCAACACATAATTTGTCAAGCAACAATGCCCATCACAGTTTAAACCTCGAAGTACAGGACAGCATCTAGATGGCTATCTAAGGGTGAGATACACTGCTGCCGTACAGAGACCAAAGCACTGCGCTCAGAGAGAAAACGCCCAGAGGCAGGGTATCGGAATCTCTCATTAGAAGCTGCTTCAGTCATTTAGATGAATGACAGTTATTGGATCACATCTGAGGACCCCATATGGTCTCCCCAGACAGCTCAGTCTGCACATTTTTTTCTATATATAAAGCAATCTTCCTCATCAAGCAGTAGTGTCTCTTGTCCCCTCTACATCCAGCAAGCATAAAGACTTTTTACTAACCTTCTATCTCAAGACAAAAATCACTCTGTACACATACCCTGGGCTAGGAGATAAAGAAATACAGAAGGCAATCTTCAGAAATAAAGATATCAGAAAATATAATAAATGTGTTCTAAGATCTAAGTGTTTAAAGTTATTTTCTTCTCTACTTCATCTGAAGCATTTTAGGACATTCAAAAGAAAGCATGGTAGGTCATGGGTAGGGCTCAGGAGCCTTCAATTCCAGTCCCTCCCTGGCACTTCAGTTCCCTCAGCTTCTTTTTGGCCTCAGAATGAATGCATAAGCTTAAACTGGGACTGTTTACACATACATTAGCAAAAAGGGAAGGCAGAAAAAATAAGAGCAATGTACAGAGGAAAGGGACATCAATAAACAAATCAATTTGCTCTCACAATATTGCACTGACAGCAACTATATGACAGTATTTAGTTATGTTGCTTTGTAAAAATGAATTACTACACTGTGAATTGTTAAAATATTTCATTTAATCATTTAGACTTATCTGAACATCGCACTTCAGGATAAACATCACAGTCAAGTAGAGCCCAGTCTGAACCACATGTAGAAATGAAGAATAGAATTAATCCCTCTTTGTGGGGCAGGAGGGAGTGGACAGAAAAAAAGTGCCATCAGTAGAAAAGAGGACCTTTTCTGTTACAAACACGGTACCTTTGGTAAATGCTAAGTTTGGTTTATTTTTTTTCATTCATATGTTATTTTTCCTGACATGGAAGCTAATGGTCTCAGGTGAGGAAAATAAAAAAATGGTGTTAAAAAAATTTAACATACTTGGAGGATTTTTACCCCGAGCTGTTTATGTAAACCCTCAGATCCTACTGTGACGTTGAGCAAAGAGGAACTAATTTTTCATTTTGTCAAAACACAAGACAAATGGTCCAATGCAAATCATCAAAAAAGAAATTCTCTCAGCCAGGCAATGCGACTTCAAATATTAATGTAATAACCACGCTTTGTACTTTAATTATTAATTCTACTTTTAATAGAAAGACAACAGATAAAAAGTAAAAATCTTTTTGTGGAAAATAGAAATTATGTGAAAATTTTCTTCTACGTGAAAATAAAAAGGATCATATTAAGGAAAGAGGTCTTTCTCCAGTTAATCAGTAAAGTGAGTAAAGTTAGGATCTGATTTTGCACTGCAGTGCGTACATATACCTTCTGCTCATGCAAGCAGAACATCTGCATGTATAAGAGTTCCTGGAACACCTAGAATACCCACACTTGGAAAAGCACTGAAGAGTACCTTCTTTGCATGTCTTATGACAGAAATTGTCTCTCTTGTTCATGGTATCACTTAAAATATACGGAAGTGTATGTGCACTGGGCAAGCTAAGGGTGTTGGGGAAGTGCAGATAACAGAAAAAAAATTGAAGTCTCACAAATAAAATTACTGCTGTTGTTAACAAAGCCAAGTTTACAGACAAGGTCTTTGCACCAGATACAAAGACAGACATAGACCGTGGATCTGCTGAACAGTACAACACAACTGCCAGACACGTGTTGTCAAGAACATGGATGGGAACGAACCCATGAACGTATTGAAAACATAAAGTTTCATAACTGCACTGGACCAGCTACTTAGGGTACAGATCCTGCGAACATATCTGTTATTTCGAAGTGCTTAAGGTCAATCAGAAAATGATACTTAAAAGGGGACATGCAATAAAACCTTTTATGAAAAATGCAAGGCCAAAAGACAACCTGGGAAACTCCTTCACTCCCTTTGCAGATCAAGATGCATGTCCTTCTGGAACACATTCTGGAGCATAACCCAGGATAAGACCCCACTGAGAATACTGTGTCAGGTTGAAGCATCCTTTGATCAACTGCAGCAAGTTTCACTTGGACTAGATTTCTTCCTGAAGTACTTCCCAACCTGAATTTTCCTGTGATTCTATTAATTTAACAACTTTAATCTGAAGGCATAAAGATTTCACAGTTACAATGACACACCCCTGCCTTTCTGTATTCTATTGCTTGTATAAATACATACAAGGAAAGCAAACCCACTCTTTCAGTAAGTTACAAACACATGTTCCATGTGAATTTTGGTCATTTGGAACTTTCTTTGCATTCTAAATGCTAAAGAAAAAATATACTGAAAATTCCCTAAAATTCAGATTATAGTTTAAAATGCTTTGACAATTTCATTCTAACAATTTTTTTAAAAAATCATTTATAATCACATACTTGACATGACAGCTTTCAGAAATACAAGTTTAAGTGAAACCCTCTTTTCCAGTGAGAAACTATTCCCTCAACTCTTGTGATCATCTCTAGTTATCCTCACCCAATGAAGCCACACAGGCCACAATTCCAGGAAAGTACTAAAGTATGTGTAAAGTTCTTCCTCATTCCTCCAGCATTATCTTAAGCTCTCCCTATTTATTTTTCACACACCAAAGTGATTCTGGATGGTAAAAAACATTTTTGATCACCAGATACCCAGTACTACAGTTTTCCAAACTTTAGATCTAGTGTTTTTAAACATGTTCCCTTCCAAGAGGGCCAAAAATACTGCATACTCCACAATAATAAAATAATTAAAAGTCACTGTCTTCTCCTACGGCTGTTGTCTTACATGAGTTACCTTTCATTAAGTCAAAGAGACACATAAACTATGAATGCTTTCTGAATGACCAGAAGCGTTTGGATGAACTTCATTGGTGTTTCCCAAAAGCGTTTTCCTATTTCAGGAAATTACTCTGACTTCTGGAAGAAAATTCAGTGAAACCCTAGAACTAGACAAAAATAAATTCAATTCTATTCAAACGTACATTCTCTTTTAGTAGGTTCAACAACACATTCTGTAACTTATATTTTATTAAATTATCATTAGTGGTCTTACTGACTGCTCTCTATCCTTAATTTTTTTTCTTTCTGCCTGCATTTTAATGCAGGATTTTTTTCTCTTTCATGTCCCTTTAAAACAAAAACAAACCTTCTTGCTGATGTCTATGCCTTATAACCTTCAGGCAAAACTATTGTGAAGTTGACATATAAAATTTCCTTGGGTGTCTTTCAAGAGCTTTCAATGTTTTTCCATTACTATAGCCTTAAATCGTGGCTTTGTTAAAAAAAACCTGTTATTAGTTCAAACAATTCATATCTCCGTATTACCAATTTCTTCTAGTAATCATTTCTATTTGATTCATTAAAGACATGATTTAATTTTGGTACTAAATAGAAAGATGCAATGATTTGATTTTTAGTATTACATGATGTACATACTTCTAAGCCATTTCAGATTTCAAAATTATTAACAAATATAACTTGATAAGATGCAAGGCATGGGAATACAAAACTATCACAAGTATTGTTGTAATGTCACATTCATTTTCCATTCCGTAGTGAGCAAGCTTTAAATAATCCTCAATCTATTTCACTCATAAATTATTAAAGAGAGTTGATTTGAGCTTGAATGTGAAGAAAAATGTATATGAATGGTAGCATTATTTTTTCCAAAACTAAGCTTCTAGCTATCAAAACTGAAGCTTTCTAAGAACCACGATGAAGTATGATACTGTATGTGCAATGGGTATTTCTACAGATTTCCATGTCTTTAGGACATAGTCATCTGATGTCACGAAACAGCCTGAATTTGAATAATCTTGGCAGTTTTGTCACTCACAAAGGGAACTGGTAACTGCTTGAATTTTTTGAGGATGACTTTGACTACCAGAGGAATTTGTAACACACAGTCCAGGAAAGTGAGTTAGGTTCTCAAGAAAAAAGGATCATCTTCCTTGGAACCTACACTTTCTCAAAGGAAAAAATGATCTCCCCCAATAGACTGTGAGCAGAAGCCTCATTTAAAATGTTCTGACTTGTACTCTGGAGAATTCTGTTTGTCTCAGTCAGTTATCATGAAAAGGACCTTATGAGTTGTCCTGATTGCATTTTGGGGCATAAAGACTACTACCTAAAGTTTTGTAGAGTAGTAATACCTGCACCACTTTACAGAACTACATGGCAGATTTTGCAAAGCTTTCTGGTACAGTTATCTTCATTTAAAATAAAAAAAAAATTAAAAAAACCCCTATGAAATTTCTAGACATAGTCTCAGTCAAAATCTCCAATTGAACAAAATTTTTTAAAAAAAGAAAAATCTAAGTAGAAAAATATAAATTTCGACAGATCACCATAAAACAAGCTGTATAAATAATTTCATATTACATAAAACTCTTATTCTCCAATTTATCCTCCTAAGTGTTCACATTTCTTCAGAGACCTTCTGACATCCCTCATCACTCTCTTGAAAAGGTATTCAGTAGAAATAAGAAGATACTATTCAGGCTGCTCCAGGTTGGATTAAATTGATTCAGGAAAAGTCAGTTTATTAACATCCTTGTAGCATTTTCCAAGCTAACACTCTCTTAAACAAAGTACCTCAAACTTTCTTCTCAGTGACTACTAGTTACAAGTTTCCTTTCAAATCTGCCTGAGGGCAGGAGGCTGATGAAGTAGCTCACTGGTGCTGATAGCTGCCCACGTATGTAGTCATTTTTTATGGCTTTTATCATGACATCTGGGACACATAGAATATGAAAACTTAGTAAATGGAATCAAAGTAAGGTATTGAAGAACGAGTCGCACAAGCTAAAGCTACAATAAAAGCTTTTAGCAGGAAAACCTAATTATTCAGTAAGTCTCACTGGGCCTATTCTAGCATATTTTCAGTAGGATAACTGCATTTTTTTGAATTCAGGAATATGCAATCTGCAACAAAGAGCCTGGAAATATTGAATCACCTTTCCCTATCAGTGTCTCACAGTCAGTTGTATATAAACCTCATGAAATCTATGCTGCAGTGTGTGCCTGCTTTACAGAAATTACTTGCAGGGGTGAAAAAAGTTGTTTCAAATACTCAATGATTTTGCAGGTGTTTTTTTAAGCAAAAGACACCAAGACACATAAAGTGTATGCCAGATCAGCAACTGTATTTTTAAAAAAATTTTGATTTCCATAGGTTCAGTTAAGTATCTTCTCCCAATTTTGTTCTCTTCTTCTCAAAACTCTAAACAAATAAGTTTAAGACTTTGGTAAACTGCAAGATATTAGTAACCACCAAACACAAGAAAGATTAAGAATACAGTAAACAATAGCAACATAAAAGTAGACTCTCTGCAAAAAGTCCCATTTCAATTTCCGATACTTAAAGAATCATTACAATCTTTCCCTAACAACAGAGCACCAAGTAGTAAAGAAATTAATCATTACAAAAGAAAGTAATATTCTACTTTTTAAAGTTTCATAAGAGAAAGCGTTATGAACAGCCTAAATTATAGCTAAGTAAATTATCTGCAAAGAAAAATTAATCTAATCTAGTTGTCAGCTTTTAAAAAATATCAGTGAACTGACTATTGACTGATTTTAGTATCCTTAATGATGATTATTCTTCAAAACATTTAGAAAACTTATTGCGATTGTAATTCCAAATTGTTCACAGAAGCATTAAAAAAATCCATTGTCTAAATCGGTCAGAGAAATTATACAGAATTCCATAAATTCTGAAATTCCATAAACGAATTAATGTACAAATGCATCTATCCCTAATACTTACAAATTTCCATTTAAGTTTCACTGTCTACAAATAACTGTACTTATTTCTTTGGAATTCGTTTTCCATTATTATTTGTACAAGCTAACCTCATCTGTTCCAAGATTCGTACAACGTCCCTCATCATATTGCTGATGCATTCCAGGGCCGACTGATAACATCGTTCTGATGCGTTATAGTTCTCCACACAACAGAGGGGCAGTGAAGAGCATTGGAATAAAGTCAGCACACCCGTCTTCCTATCACTGACGATAAACTGGGGTTTAAATAAGCAATTAAACAGGTTTACAGTTGTAATTCCAATGACTCCACTGGAATTTTTTCTCTTTCCAACTGATATTTGGGAAAAGAGAATTAAGCCTTTACTGATATGTTCAGAACTTTATGCTGTGTAAAATGCTATTTTACCTTCCTTTTTACTTTCACTTTTCCTTTTTAGATACAGATAAGTACATAACTGGCTTTGCTAAGGTCCGTATTAATCTCAAGCCCTCTGTTAAGAGCACAAATCCTTTTCTTTCTTTCTCTCCTGAGAGCTCTAAGTCTATTGAATCAAGGAACTACATTTTATGACAGAAGCAATCAATTCACTAACTTTAATTTGATATTTTCCCATAAAACAAATGCCAGTATGCAGAACCACAGATAGCTTATGCCCTGTCATATTCCACTGTGAAAATAAACACTTAAGATTAAAAGCAGAGATCGAGTATCCAAATGTTCTGTAAATTTCCTGATAAGGCTTCCCCACTCTATTCAAATTGTTTATTCTGATGAGTTATGCGGCCACCTAAAAATCATACCCAATCACACCATCAATCTACAAAAACAAAGATTTAGAAAAATATACATAGGATACAGAGACAAAGTCAACACAAGTGCATGTATGTGTAAACTGGAGAGAAAAGAGGAAAAAAAGTCTCATGCATTCTTGATGTTAATATTTAGGAAAGCTACAATATACTCCAGCCTTCAGAGAAAAGTATCTTCCCAGCATCTCAGGCATATAGCCACATATACACAGCCTGAAAATTCCTCTCACCTACCAGGAAATCTCAGCTAAATAAAAGGCAACGACAGTACTCCTTCAAATAGATTCATACACATTTACAACAGGAAGGTACAGCACTTTTGATAAGTATATTTTTGTATCTACAAACCTTATATTTTTTTCTTTTTATCTGTGTAAAATATTCAGAACCAGACTCTGAAATGTTTAAATATCATTATAATAGGAGAATGAGTATGACTACACATTATTGAATTGCTATAAACTTCCCAAACCAAAACTTCCTTTGATCTTTATTAGGCAGTATGCGTGTTAAAATCTAACATTTTTGTTACACATGTTTTGATTTACATGCTGAATTTTGTTATTGAAAGTAACCGTTGTTACAGAAAGTCATTTCCCATTAGGCAGAAGTTTGTCAAAGAATTGGACAAACTTGAAAAATTAGTTTACTAAGAATGTATACAAAAGATTGCACAAACAAGAATAGGTCAAATGCAACCAGTTTAAACCTGGAAAAACTAATATAGTAACGCATTGTATAGCAGATCTACCTTTTTTTTTTTTCTTTTAGAACAAAGGTATTTTTCTCCTCTGCTCTGTCGCTGGTTTTCCTGGATTCACTGGATCAAGGCAGTATGCTAGCCTGACATACTGGCTTCAAACTGGCCTCAAACTCAGTAGATATTCCAGATTTCTTCATTTGCACTTTTCAGATCACATTAGGCAGTCCTCAACATTGTCCAGGTCTTCCAAAATATTTAAAATGTTGCCTCTGACAAGTTCTAAAGATTTACTGTTGCTGTAAAAACAGACGGTACGTGTGCCAGTGCAGATAAACCATTTTGGAGTCATCTTTGGATGCTTTCCACACTTCAGGAAAAATTAATACCCACATTTCAATATTTGCTTGGCATTTAGCCTAAGCTTGCCTGGAATAATAATCTAAAGTCCACAGTTTAAAAAATAATAAATTATACAGTGATAAAATGGAAAGAACTACAGAAAGATTACAGGATTGAAAACACCTGCTATCTCTCCTGTATTAGCAATTATACAGTGTAAGATTGCTGGGGTTCCATCAGTTTATTCTAGGAAAGGCAAAAAATTACTTTATCACATCCTATTCTTAAATACCTACAAAAGGAATATAAATTAAACAATGCTATCAGACAGGGGTAGATCAAGAAAAATTGGGCAAAAAATCAATCTAAAAATTAAATAAAAGGTTCTAATAGAGAAAAAAAATTAAAAGCAGTAAAAAAAATAAGTTCCTTAGCACTTCATCTTGAAGAAAAAATTGTATCATTGAAAAAAACCCCACACTGTTCTTTAGAAAGTCATATTACCATTACTATGTAGATCAGACAGAAACCTAGAAAGAACACTCATACTGTAAGAGAACCCTCTTGCTCTACAAAATACCATTTACTTACTTGTCCCAAGAGAAGATGCAGATCTAAGTCCTGCACATTAACTCCTTTCAGAAAGGCAGAATCCGTATTTCCTTATATTTTCATTTTATCACTACTGTAGCAGCTGTAAATTATTAAACAATTAAAAGCTCATCAGAGGTAATACAAGAGAATTCCTATTTAATTTACTATGGGTTCCCTTATAAAACGCTTGTTTTCTTAGAATTTTAATGAGACATTCTTTGAAATAATAATGCAAAAAGCAAGTTTTTATTAATTATTATTTTACATTAAAAAGAAGATCTAGGAAATTTTTTGAAGACAGAAGCTATAAAAGGTTCAGACTTTTATGGAAAACTCATCCTGACACAATTCTGATGCCCTAAATAGCATGAACTTCACGGGAAGTTTATACTTGAATTCATGCCATACCGAACTTGCAAGTCAGCCTACCAGTTTCCCAAGCTCGCTTGAAACACCCACAACATAGAGGCATGAACTACAACCCTTTGTTACCTGGTGAACAAACTAGCAGTAATTAATTAAATCTCAGCTGACTAAACTGGACTTGGAAGGCTCTTAAGGTATTTAAAAAACAATCCTAGGAGGCCTTCTGTGTAACACAATATTTTCCCAATAGCACAGAAGGAGGAAGAGGAGGGAAGTATAATTTCAGTTTTGAATATACTTCTCTAGTTATTGTACCTCTTAGTTAAGAGCTGCTTTTGCGTGTGTGTATACAGAATATAATACATATATGCCACTAAAGTAGCATAGTTCGTGGGTTTTTTCCCTTAAGGGTAAGTTCCAGTGACTTGCATTTCCTAAGATATTACTCTCTTTTACTGCTTAGCAAAGGTGGTGACTGTATATTCTGAAATGTATAAATATTTCTTTGAACATAAACTTCCTTCTGTGTTACAATTCTTGCTATAGCAGTTAATCCTAGAACCCATTTCTTTTTATTTCCAGTTCTCAAAAAAACGCAACCAAGAATAGTATGATCAAATGGCACGCAATATTTCTGCTGCTGCTAATTCCTATGAACAAACGCAGAGAAATTTTAGGGAAATAGTAGACAAGTCGCAAAACCAAAGGTATTTCATGGGTTCCTGTAAGACTGAAAAGCACATGGTTTTATTTTGGAAAGTCTTTAAAAAGAGAAATAGGAACTATGACCAAAATGTATGGAGCACAATTTTGTCACTTGAACATTCCATATGAAATCTTAAGTAATTTCTTTCATCCATCCTTTTTTTAGTCACCTTTTATGCACGTTTAGTTAATCAAGTTTTTTCTCATATAGACATCCACAGAACAGCAATTTCAAAGAAAGGTATGTCAGTAACTCAAAAGAAATTCAATGTAAACTCCCCTCTGCATAAAAAACACTAACATGCTCAAATAGCTAGGGAACAGAAGAAAAAACATGAAGAGTTTTATTTTTTTAATTTCTTATTTTAATTCCAGCTACTGTAACTGAACAAGAGTGAACTATATGAGTAGTTATATAGAATATTTTATAATTAATCTAGATAATTGAAATTATATTAAAATAATTTTAATTTAAATTGTTTCTTTTAAAATAAATATTTAAAAAGCGACAACCCAATCCTTATCCAAGTATTCAAACAAGAATAAGCTCAAGGAAGATGAAATGTAATTATTCATTTATCTGAAATCACATTAAATAACCTTAATTTAATAATTTTCTTTGTTTGCTTTTTTGCTCTATAGCAATCCTAAGAAATTGCACAGACCAGACCCTTCTGTGAAGCCAGCAGGAAAACTCCCAGTAAATGAAGAGAAAGAAAAATCAGACCCCTGTCAAAGTAAATGTACAGAAAAAGAAAATTAAAAAAAATAAAGATTAAATCTACATAACAGAGCTAGTCTAAGGGGTAAGGAGTATTTTATATGTGGTTTCACCTCTATGAATGAGATGCAGAATAAAACAATGACGACATTGAAAAGTAGCTTTCCAGCTCTGGATTCAAAGATATTCATCAAGGTACGGATGACATAAAACTATCTTGGACATGTCACAGAGCAGGCACAATACAAGCAGCAAGATGACACTGTAACTGTGTTATTCCGAACTGTGACTAGCTTTTAATAAAATAAAAATTATAGCATCCAAATTTTATTGATGGAAACATCATCAGAGCCCTTGCAGGCATACTTGACATACGCACCAGGAAATAATTCATTCAAAGATGTAGTTTCTAAACACTGGGTAGTACTCCTGATATAGTTATTGTCATTGACCAGTAGCAGCCAAAGAGGACTCAGAGAAATGAAACTGAATTTCAAACATCTGTTATCAAGTATTTATTAATTTGAATATAAACACAAAGAATCCCACAAACTCTAGGAGACCATTACTGCTGTTCCATAATTCTACTTCTAAAGAACAGGCTTTTGAAAGGCAACAACAAAGGCATCCTTTTGAAAGGGTAACAACAAACTGGAGATCCATTCAAAACATCTTTCTCTGGTAATTCTACGGTAACACTTATCAGAACTGTGTCTTTTGTTCTTCAGCAAATTTAAAAGGAGGCTTAGCTCCAAAACTATTATTAACTTCCATTGAAACCAAACCTAAAGCAGCACGACTTTACCAGGCCTTAGCTCTGCCCTGCAGCATAACTACTCTGTATGTGCAGGTCAGGCATAGACCTTTACTTGCACTGCTGAATGCTAGGCACAACACAATTTTCCATACCCAGCTTTTCTTAGATGTCTTTTGTCATTTCTCAACTACTTGCTGGATCAATTCCATTCATGACATTTAGAGTCCCTTTATAGTCTTACTCCTTCTGCCTCCTTGGAGTATTGCTTTGTCCAAGTATTTGGAGAGCCAACCTTAACAAAAAATGTGAGCTGAGGCTATCATATGGATTAGCCATAGGCACAGAAATCCTTTTCTGACAAATCTGAAAAAAAGCTCTTGCTGCTCTTACACAAAATGTCACAATGAATGCAGGGCTCAGCAGTTCTACCAGATCACCAGTCTATTCCTCCTGCTTCCTTTGACCTCTTTATCAAATCCCCTGCTCGTAGTTCAGCATACTTTCTCCCACACACACCTCCCATTACAAGATCAAGTTCAATGACTGTCAGCATGTCTGTTTCTTCTTACCCCACATCCCTCTGATCCTAAAGCGAAACCACACTTAAAACCAAGTTGATTACATTCTAATCACGCTGATAGCGAGAAAGGAGAAAGTTAAAGTCAATGTCACATTTCTTTTAACTAAAGGAACAACAATGAACTACTTTTGCAAATACAAAGATTTGCTGTCTACAAAGGAAAAAACAAAGCACAGTGGTACATTTCCATTTGTACAATTCTGTACTACCAAATAAGCCCCAGCTGGAAGTTACCCAGCCTTCCATCCCTTTCCCCATACACAATCAAAGCAATTTCTATAACATTGTAAAATAACTTATTCTCAGGCAGCAATGTTATGAATTTTCAGCCTAAGGTGCGTTATTTATGGCAGAAATGTAGAAAACAGGGCATTTTTAATAGACAGATTCTCAGGTACAATAACAAACGGTGATGCTATAGTAATTTCAGAAAGAATTCTTTCTATGAATTGGGTCTTAAAATTTTGAACTAAAACAAGATGTATGAGTCACATATACACATGCTCACAGTATCGAGACACTTGTTATCTGTCACCCGGAATGCTTGATTCTGATAAATTGCAGAGAGAGAAAATATTTAGACTTTCTTTAATCAGATTTAAATTATATAAAAGCAACCCCATGTTACCTGGATCCTTCCTTCTATTAATGTGGTTTATATCATCCTTCCACATTCTCAGGAGAACTGAACTTTCTATGAAGATTAATGCTACACACTCTTTACCGCACATTAATGTAGAAGACATTATTACTTGGAGCTCCAGGAATTCCCACTGGCAAATGATATTAAATCGATGCATTATCTCTCCAGCAATCCTAATGTTGGCTTTAGAACTTCTGTAAATTCAGCCATGGCTGATAGTAGGATTTCATGCCAGAATTTTGATTGAAGTATGCAACCACTTTAAAAAAAAAATATATATATATCTTGGAAGAAAGTACATACCAGTACAAAACTACACTTGCTGCTTCCTATGCCACTGCAATGGCTTCCATGGGAACACTAGAGAAGTTACTAAGTTTTAGCAATATTCTTTTTAGAATTATAAGACCTTCATATCTTGACATATTAATTATACTCTTTAATGTAATGTATTATTCTGTAAAGATGTGTCATTAAGAGCACTAACATTCTTCTATTCTTAGAGATTTACTTCTACTTTTTTAAGGGAAATGTCCTTAAAACTGCTCTAAGGTGAACTTATGGGATAAGAAAAACATATTGATTATATATTCCCTATGTCTTCTAGCCCAAATAAGTAAGAAAACATGGTGAAATCTCCATATTTAATGGTATGATTATTCTTCAGAATTAAGTAAATAGAGCCTGTGCAGAGAAAACAGGTTCTCTCCCTCTGCAGATTTACTTCAGTACTTATCAAACTTAACTTCCCTTTCAACCCCTACAAAACTCTGATTTAGGAAAGGAAAATATGTACAAGCTGCTAAGCTCTGAAAACTGTACAGAAGCTTTCTTGGATGCATCCCTAACTGATACTGTAGTAATTACATACACAGATTAAAATCCAACGTGTAAACTTTTGTGCAGGCATTAAGGGAACACTAGAGAAAGGAGTGCGTTCCTGAAGACTGCCCAGAAATCTTTAAAATTCTTGGAAAATAGGATCTTATTCAGAAGTCCATCACCCAGTAAAATGCCCGGCATGAAATCTATCTCGAGTTGAAGGTACGCTGACGGTATTAAATCCCACAGCTCTGCATATACTCAGTTTAACATCTAAAGTAGCAAAGCTGGCAATTATGAAACAGGTCAAACAATTTTTTCCCTTTTTTGGCCAATTCATACAAGTTAGTATCTCTGTGGTACAAATCTCAAAATGGGATTCTCAAAAAGCTATCAGATTCCAATAGAGAACAGATTTTTAATTGCACAAGACTCTTCCTGCAACATTTGCAGTGGCAATACAATATTAAGTGGTGACTAAGCTCTGAAGAGCCCTCTTTTCCAGGAGTCTACGACAAGTAACAGCACAAGCACACAATCAGTCTATTCTGAAGACCTTATCAAGAACTTTACTTTGTGCACAGGAAGATATCTGAAACAAGTCTACTTTGCCAGCCAATGTCAAAAAGCCAAAGCCTACATATTTTGGAAACCAACCGGATGTCACACAAAGACTTGAAAGAAGCACAAAAGACTTGAGTGATAATTTGAAGCTCTTGAAAACAAGTTTTAAATTACCTTTTCCCTTATAGGGTATTAACTGTTTGGCATTTCAATTGTCTGTCACCTGTGTCTGAATCTCAGGTAACTGTAACATATTACATTATTTTTCTTATAATTTCTATTCCTCTTCCTTTATTTCCTGCTAGTACTATGAAAACGTGAGCTGTAATATCCTCGGGTTTATTTCAATCGCATCAGCATATGGTCATGTTGACACTTACGCTGAAATCCTCCCAGTTCAGCTACTCTCCTGGCACCTGAGACTATAGAGCACTCAATCCAACCACCACTGAAGTCAAAAGAAGTTTCCCACTTACCTCAAACCTTACACTGTGTTCTATGCAAGATGCTGAGCCACCCCAGCTCCTGCTGATTTTGATCAATGAAAACGCAGACCCTCAGCGACTCAAAGGAGGTGAGTTCAGAGCAGTTCAAATCAGACATCATAAAGTAGATCTCTTTGGTTAGACACGTAAACTAAGAGAATAGCAGAATCCTTTTCACTCATGTTTTGTGAACATCACTATTCAGATTGGAATCTCAGTTTATGCTCCCTAGGAATCAGAGCTCACCAAGTCCCCAGATTTTCTAGTGTTTCCAAACAACCTGTGTCTCAAACTAACCTGCACATATTCAAACTGAGGAGCAGATATAGTAAGAGAAATTGCATTTGTATTTCATTTGTAACTTAGAAAGTTTTAATATAAGTTTTATGGCATATAAGTTAGATAGTGGTCCTTCACCCTGAAAAAACATATATGTAATTTTGGTCTAGCTTATTGTTTGAACAGAACTGGTAACTAAAAAGTTTTCCAGTACTGGAAACTAGACTCTCTAGTCATTAAATTTACTCATTCTATTGATCAAAGTTTGTACAGATGTTATAAAGGGAACAACTGCCTTATGCTCTCCTAGTACATCATTAACTTTTTCCTCTTAATATCTTCTCCTGCATGTTGTAAAGAAAGACTGTACTCTCTTAACAGATTAAACTGATTTCCAATACATTGGGACTGAGCCAGGAAGAAAAAGTTAAAAGAAAAAATTCTAGAATCTAAAGGCCCTGTTTAACCTTACATTTGCTACTTGGACTTAGAAGCAAGATGTGAGGTATTTAGCATTTCTGCATAGCTTTAATTTGGGTAGCAACAATTTAACAGTAGTTATCTTCTGTTCCCATATTAGATATTTGATTTAAAGTCACAGAGTCAAGGTTCCTTTCCTGAGGATTCCCAAGGGAACAGAGGCAGACAACATGCAAACACAGGAAAGGGAATGAGGCTGATCAAAGTGATGTGACTTGAGCACTGGCACTGACAACACAACATTAGGAGCAACAACATTTTTGTTTGGATTTCATATTACTGGAAATAAATATCATGAGGGCTTTACTTACCACATCCCTCCTCTTCAATAATATGCTTTTATCATACTACTTATGTGGTGAAACTCTTTCTGTTACAGAACAGTAGAACCCTGAAGAGCTCTATGCAGGTAAAACAGTAGCATACACCATCTTGAGTCAGTCTGCCAAACAGGAAAGCACCCCTTTGGGAGGAAAATATCCTGCCAGTCACATCCTTGTCATAATCATGCCCTCCATCCTGAAAAGACCTACTTCTTCCAAGTCATGCCAATTTCAAGCTGCCTATTTGATGGATGCACTCAATTTGGAATAAAGAAGTCTGATTTGTAAAAGTTGGATTTGGATCCTAAAACCCTCTCAAGATTTTAGGATTCTAGACTAAGTGTCAAATGAGAAGTGTGGCCTACTTTAGTTCAATTTCACATAATTCCATGTTGACTGGGCCTCATCATCTGACTGTCTTGTACATGACACATGATAGTGAACATGTAAGTGAACATGTAAGGCCTAGAATCCTGTACACACTTGGCAGGCGTCTTAATACTCATGTCAGTGGAAATTTAGAAGTCCACCATATCTGAAACTGAAATTGCACTTTGATCTTCTGAGAAATCATTTTTCCATGATTAGACCCTAATTCAGAAAAATATTGAATTATGAAGATATTTCTTCATGTTAAAAACTCATTTTCAATTAATTGGGTTTTCAAGTTACAAGACAAGATTGCATTCCTTAAAAGGAGGCAATTGAACTATTGCTTTTATCTCCACCTGTCAGCATGACACTGATTTGGCTTTATATCATCATAAACTGTTTACTATTTGTCTTACCTCAGCAGTACCAAAACAAAACAAATATGAATAAATATTTTCAAAATGACAGCAGCATCTTCTAAGTACTTTGAAGCTACATATTTGATTTTAAAGATCATTGGTGGACTTCTTGAAATTCCTATTTGCATGTCTATTGTGCAAGACTCTTCAGAAAGTGCTGGTATAGGAAACATACCATCTCTCCTTCTGCTATTTATAAAGGAAAGCTTTGCTGCTGTAAATCCACTTCGAGATCCAGGTTCTACAGATTCTAAAACAGTATTCTCGTACTCTCCTCCTTGTTGATCTTTTTGCATGCTTATTTAGTTTTGATTTTTAGGTGGGGGGGGTGAGGAGGGATCAAACATGCAAGATCTAGTTTAACTAACCTGCAACTTACTAACTTTGACCCCTTTAGGAGTCACTGGCAGTAGCTTAGCACAGCCATGATGCTTTGGTGACTTCTTTCACCTGATGGAAGAAACCATGAAACTGTCTTCCTCTCTTTCAAACCCACAGAGGCCTAGGTGCTCACCACATCAGAAGGAAAGGACTGGGAATGTTACATTTCTTTGCAGTAGTTTTCATTCTTATCCAACTTTTAAATACTTCTTTTGCTGTTCTGATTGCATTTTCACTGGACTTCTTGTGAAACAAATACTTGTACTGGATAACTTGTTTCAGGGATAACACTGCTGTTTTCTCCAAACTCTGCAATTTCCCAAAAAGCTAATTGTACCCTATGGTGAAAATATAGCTACTCCCTTGTCTTTTTTGAATAACTCGCATATCAGAAACTATTTTGTAAAGTAATGGCTTACAGGCCTGGACAACTCCCAGTACTCAGCTAATGCTAATTGCGTTTACATTTGACTAAGAGTGTGCCTAATGGCAGTTCTTTCAGATCAGCAGACAGTCCTAACCTGTCACTCCAAAGCATCTTGTTTGTGTGACTGTGCTCTAATTATCGAGCTTTTCTCTTCAGAGACTTTATGTTCACATGACTTTACGATTTGTTCATCTATGGAGCACAGCCAGATTCCAGATACTACATCTTCTACAGCATTTAAGACCAATTTACAGTATTTCGAAAGAAACATTCTGCCAACTCCTCCTTCGGCTACTAAAAGTGGAAGTGTCATCTGCTGGCACCAGAAGATATATTCTCAACACATATCTTTTTACAGAAGAGGCTAACACACGAATCTTCACAGAAGCTGCCTCATCTAAGGCTCTACCTGTTAAGAGGAGGATTCCTGGGAAGAACAACTTGCAGAACAGGCTAAATTAGTCTTAGAGAATTTCTATAAAATGAGAAATAAAGCCCTTTTTAATAAGCCAAGAGTATCTCTATTCTCTGGATAAATAAACCACAGCTCTTCACTACACTCAGTACGTGAAGGTTCTTCCTGGATTTTATTTCTGTTTCTATCAGTTTCCTGTTGCACAGCTGAACTTTGTGAGTTCTCCTTAAAACCACCCCAGCATGGCTATTGATGTAACACTGCATGCCTCTCTTTGAACTAACAGTATATCATTTCAGGACAAAAGGGAGCGGTCCTTTCATTCTGCTGTTTTGATCAGACTTTTAGCGGCCTGATCAAAGTGTGCCTATTGATTAAAATAAAATGAAAACAAAAATGTCAGGTCTAGATTTTGGTACTGCAGAAAAGTAAATGCCAGCTTATATGCATAGCTTCTTTACGTATCAAAAATAGCTTTCTCCTTCATAAGTGTGCCATTGATTGATGTTATTCAGGCAAATGTCTAAGAACATTTTGTTCAGTAATTATTGTGGGCTTGAGCACACAGACTATAGAAGAAAAATCTATTTTAAACTCAAAACCCAGTGTGCCCTTCGCTGCAGGCACGGCTGTGACTAACAGAGATGTCATGCTTATTATCTTTACCAGATGCAGAAGCTCAAAATGAACTATTGAGCTCATTAGAACACACAAAGCAAAGGATAGCATCCAACAGTTATAGCAACAAATTACTGGGATCAGGGCAAACTAGCTAACTACAAATTGAAGTGAGGAAAAAAAGAGTGAGCATAAGACCTACAGTAATCATCCACAGCAAACCCAGAAGTCAAACAAACAGCCTGATTCTTGGACTGTCAAGAAGGAATATAACAAAATGCTAGCACGTCTCAGTGACTAACTGATGAAAAAATGATTGTAATTGAAAATTAGACAAAAATACATTCAATAGAGGCAAGTACTACAGCCAGGGATCTGACTAAAATTCTTGCGAAGGAAAAAATTCATGTAGCTAGAAAACATATTTCTATAAAAACACTTCCATGTCAGTGACGTTACGTACCTCCTCCCCTCAAGCATGCCTGCTGCACTTCTGTGACTTTAGCAGAGTTCTAACTCTTCTGGGCAAAGAGGATAAAATAGAATTTTTCTACAGTTTCCCTACAGCCACATAATTTCTTAGAGTGTAATCACTGGTAAGTAGGAAGAGCGATTTGCTCTTCATTTTCGTTTGCACAAAACTGTCCTCTTACCATTTTGCTGTACATACCTCAGTAGATCTTGTGTTCTGTTATTTAAATTGTAGATCAACGTTCAGTGGAATTACACCAAATATACATTAGAATACCAGAAAGAACTGGGCTCAGGATTTGGGCACAGAGCTTTCTATCAGTTTTGCCTTACTTATAAATCGATTTTTGTTTGTTTCTGCTATTCTTATTTCTCTTTTTGAGTCTTGCATCTCACAAAGGATTCCTTTGGGTTTAATGAAATAATGCCCTACTCTCACAGTCCTACGGCATTCTGAAGAAGAAACTGACCTATGTTTTGAACATGGTTGCATTTTTGTCTCTACATTTCTCTCAAAACCCAAAAGTGATAGACAGAAGTTACAAGTGTTATAATCCACCAATCTCTGGCTTTTGGCTATACTTGAAAAATAAGAATTTGCTTTATTTAACACAAATTTTACATATTCTAATAAAAAATAACTTCACTGAGAGGGTGGTCATCAGTCACTGGAACAGGCTTCCCAGGCAAGTGGTCACAGCACAAAGCCTGTCAAGAGTTCAAGGAGCATCTAGACAACACTTCTAGTCACGTAGTTTAGTTTTAGGTAGTAGAGAGATGGACTTGATGATCCTTATGGGTCCCTTCCAACTCAACATATTCTATGATTCTATTGTTTCCTGTTGAGGTCTCTTGATCACAAAGTGGGCATCTACCTTACCACTGAGATGAAGGGTTCTCTTTAAAAGCAAACTAATGTCAAAACTCACTGGATACCACCCAACACTTGCCTTGGAAGGTTTGGATAATCCTTGGAAAGGATCAGTGGAGAAAGATGGAGTTCAAAAGGACATTTACTGTAGTCTCAAGTCCATGCTTAATTGCAATGAGAAAAGGCCAAATGAAGCAAGGTCATGAATAACCAACAGCTTCCATTTTGGCACAAAGACAACACGAAAGGCTGTCAGGAGTAGGAATATGTTTCAGCGAATCAATAGATAAACTGGAAACATTATTTCAGCATCTTCATCAGACTATAAGATTGTTACCAATTGTGGCTGGAACTCAAAAACACCTCAAGAAACTGAACAAAAGTCTGATCACATTTTATGGGAATTTTCTCTTTAGAAGAGTTCTAAGCAGACTGGTAATTCTAATGTGTTTTTACTGTTCTTGAAGAAACACATTATCACAGTAGTTAAAGTCTTGGTCCATTTTAGTCAGACAGAAATATTGCAGTCTCTCACTCTGAACATGCCATATTTTTCACCTCCTCTGTTAGACTGTTATAATTCATTGTTACAAATGATGAATGAAAGCAACACCTCTGAATCTAATTAGAAAAACAGAATACAGTGAATCCAATTTTTAAGAAATAAATGTGACTGAGTGGATCACACCGGTATTCCATACGCGCCCACTTTGTCTCTGGACACATTTTCAGTGCCTATTCATTGTCTTTAAAAGCATCAGCTTCTTTCATCCATAAAGATGAAATAACTGTGCTCACCAAAGTACTAAAGTTTACATAGACTTCTTGTGAAACTTTATGCTACTAAAGAAATAGAATCTTCAATAAGAAAAGTCTTCGGGTTAAGAGGTCTGCCAACAGCTATGAAGGGTCATCTTCAATGCACAATCCAGCATCTGTTTTTGCAGAAGTTGTCAAATAACAGAGGCCACACAAAAATAAAGAAAAAATATCATTAAAGAAAAACAGCTAGATCTAAGTATAAAGAACGTTTTTCTTTCCTCTGAGATTTTAAACCTTGGAGTTAGCTTCCTGAATACACCAAGATTAAAGAAAGGAAATTTTACAGGTAGATATTCAGAAACTCCAAAAGAAGAGGGTAAAGACTAAAATCAATTCTTCATGGAATAATTTTATTTTAAATAATCCTACAATAATATAAAAAAGTATCCCTCATCTTTCATGAAAGTATCTTAACAATAAACCAGGGAAGCTCTTTATGAATTATATGCCTTTAAAAAGACTTGAAAGACTAGCCTGCAAATTGTTGACATGAAGATGTTAGATGTAAAGAAAAAAAATCCAATCCATTTTATTGCACATTGGATATATTTTCATTGGGCTAGGCTATGCACTCTCATAAGTCACAATTCTAAGATGCCAGGATAAATAATTAGACATTTTAAAGTCTTATTTATGAGATATTACTAACTGTTGATCACTATGTTAAAGAATACAGTATAATTTAAAAGTTGCTAAGTGAAAGTTATAAAATTAGACATTCATTAAATTATGATAATTTACATTTTGACAGTCCATAATAGTTTTAAGATTGCTATGAAGACCTTTTGCATGCCTTTTTACGCTGTGATGACTAAATCCCGGTGGAGTTATTAGGACTTGACAGCTCTACATAAAGTTGAAATAATGGGGTTTGGCATCTGAGAGCTCTTTAATCCTCTTCCATCAATACTACTGCAATAATTGAAAATGTCAGGCTAAAATGACTGTGAGCCTCAGACATCTGTCACTTATAATTATACCAAAAAACTGGTATGATTATTACACTGTATGTTCCATCACAAAACCACAATACTGAAAGCATAATTACTTCAGCATGTTCAATTCATTTCAATATAAAGCAAAACAATAAAAAATAAATCACCCACTTAGGACTTTCAAGGAAGCCCTACTCAAGTATCAGAAGAAAATTACCCTCTTCTGCAGGATGGGACAAACTGTGGTTTCTAATTCATCAATGCCTATGAAGAATGGCATTGATACTCACTGAAAACAGCAGTTGCATCAGATATATGTTAAGTAACAGAAATCGACAATATCTGTTCAGATATACACGTGCTGCCTCACATGCAGCCTCTTCAGAGCAGTGTGATGTGTGTGTGTATACATAGTTGCTATGCATAACTGTAGGTTATTGTTGAGGTCTGCAATTTTAATCAATAACTTTCTTCTCCTACTCTTCCTTGACATAATCTAGCATATACTAAATATTTTCTGGTAAATAAAAAAAAAAAAATATTAAAATACATTAAAAACTACTACTTGTCATTGGTATCATTGGACACTTAATTACTACTATTACTGCAAAGGTAATAGCTTGCGAAATTTGTTGGCAGAATGTGAAGTCAGCATTACACAATGTTAAACAGTTAAAACTATCCCTATAAATTTTGGATTCTGAGAATGGGCATTGAATAATTTAATACACAGTAGGTAATCAGCATTTGATTTTTTACCTCTTCCACTCTCTAAAACGTAAGGTGAGCTGACTTCCAGTAGTATCAACACTGAGGATGATCATAATAACATAACCCACAACCACTTTACAGTCTGTGAACTGTAGGAGTACGAAAGCTCTCCTCTGAGAAAGCATGTTCTTTTAAAGATAACTCTTCTAAGTTTCTTTGGTACCCATGTTTTGGGCTCAGACCTTGTTACAGTACATCCCAAGAATCCAATGCAGATATAATAAAAGATAAACGTATACTTTTGTAGTGATGGCTCATTTGTTATCCAAGGAATTTTACTGATTAAACGAAGCCAAGTAAACTATAAATTTGATAATTGGTATAAATGATAATTCTTTGCTGCTTTGTCTAGTCCACTGTGCTCTGCTTTTGTTCAGAAGACCCTCAGATACTTAGACACAAGACCACATCTTGACTAGGTACTAAAATAAGCAGTAGACCAGTGATCCCAGCAGCTAGGCCCCAATGAAGTGGCTGAATGAATGCACAGAATCACAGAATGATGGAGGTTGGAAAGGACATCTGAAGGTCACCTGACCCACCCCTTCCTGTTCAAACAGAGCTACCCAGAGCCACTTGCCCAGGACCATGTCTAGATGGCTACTGAATATCTCCAACGATGGAGACTCACAACCTCTCCAGGCAACCTGCTCCAGTGTTCAGTCACATGCATCCAAAGATTCTTGAATCACACTTGGTGGTGGTAACATTCCAGTTAAGCAATTAATCTAATCAAGGAAGAAGGAGAGTTCAGTGGTCAGAGCAATTCTCAGGACATACAAGAAACTTAGGTTCAAATGCCATACCTCCAGCCTACAAAATTCTAACATGGAGCATCGTTCCAAAAATTCTCTCAGGATTTCTTTTCTTATATATAAGTACTAAGTGAAGTATTTGGGGATGATGAAAAAATATTTTTGAGAGGTTTTGTTTGGTTGGTTGGTTGGGGCTTTTTTAACAGTATTCCAGTAGAGGAAGTAAATTTGAAAAAAATGCTTAATTTAAGTTTCTACTTTTAGATTTTTCAAGTGGACATATTAAATCCTCAGTTCAAAATGTAGGTAACAAAACATGAAGGATAACACTCATCCCTCCCACAGAATCAAGTCTCTTTGTTTCCTGCAGGAGAAAAAGACAGATTTCATATATAAATTATTAATCATCCTCTTTAAATTATACCTAACTTTAAATCTTTCATTATAGCCATTTAGTCTATGTCTAAATTGTAGAAATTAGGGGCATTTAAATTTACAGTAAGACCTAGATACTTACAAGAGCCTCTTCCTTCCCATATCTTGGTTTCCACTTTACAGAAATCGTGGTTTATGGGCTGGAAGACATGACACACACTTGGCAAGTTCCACAGTTTGGATAATTGAGGTACCAGGACTGCAGAACACATCTCTGAGAACATTTGATCCTCAAGTATCCTTACTTCAAAGTTACATCAACTCAAAACTCACTTTCTTAAGTAAGAAGAGAAAATATTGGGTGCTTATTTCTCTCAAATAAATTGATTAGGTCATGCTAGTGCTGCATATCAAAATGATTGTTGCAAATGCATCTGATCCATCATCCATCATGTCATATATTCAGACTTTCTAATAAAAACTTGCAATTTTCATCTAGGACTTAGTCCAAGTCCTATTTTTCTAGGTGAAATGATCTTGCAGAACCTTACAGCTGTTGTTAGGAAGAACATCTTATTCTTTGATTCTGATTTGACTCACAACTGAGGGCTCTTCACAAACTTTGCTAAGTGATTAACTGGCAATATTTTTTTTCCAGCTCAAAAAGTACCTATCAATAATGTGATCCTTGAAAAGGCTGACTTTTTCCAAATCTCTGACAGCAGAGTCTCCAGGGAAGTCCTGATGCAAGACTCTTCTTCCGGTCAACTGAGGCCACAGCCTCTAGATTCCCCAGGTTGGTGGAGTTAATTTATCAAGAAATGCATGACTGAAAGATATCATGGCAATGGGTGAAGGAGAGCAAGGATGTATCTGACCTAAACTTACAGTATTTTTGCCAGTACTTTCTAAAATTTCAGAATGGAAGAAGAGATACAGACATTGAGGAGGAGAAATGTTGATCATACAGGACAGATTTTGCTATTTAAGAAATGTGCTGTAATCTTCTGACAAATTTTAAATTTAGTGATTATAGAACTTAAAAAATATATATATATTAAGCAGTAGCATTTCTCAGCTTTAGAATAATCTTAGGAAAATTTTTCACATCAGTATGGCTTTTTGTCATTTGTCTTTTGAGGTCATTCCACAAACAGCTGGTTAGTATACTAATAAATTTCAGATTCATTTACAAAAGTCATTGCAAATAAATGACTAAATGTGATGTTTTTCTTCTCATGCCATATTACTCACTCCTTCCTAGTCTGCCTAGAAAACAAACAGCTCATTTATTTATGTGAAGTGTCATAATTTTTAGGTTTGGATTATGTAGCCAAGATATATATCTATAGTTACATGTTAATAATTATATGTTACTCCCTATCACAACTTAGATGCTGCTATGACTCTGAAAAAGCCATTTAATACCCACTAATAGGCAAAGACTATGCAATCTGTGGGACAGAACCAACTTGTGACAACTTGGTAATGTATCTATTGGAAAATCTTTCTTATACAAATTACAGTGTTTGAGCCCTGTTTCAAAAGCAAACCACTGAAGCACAGAAACACTGACTTCATTATCTTTGCACAAAACTCCGATGTATTATTTACCTACACTCAAAATAATTGCAGTCATGTACTGTTTCAGCAAAGACGACCAGAAGAAAGAATGAGCTACTATCTTTTAGTCATTGATCTTCCATTCTCTCAAAACTCCTCAGAGACACTGTATTCACATTTTTATTTTAAACTGAAAATTGGAATTGTGTTGGTTAAAATTGCTCTCTTTTCTAAAACCGGGTAGTCTTGTACACTATCTCTCAAAGCTTATTTGCACTGAAACACAAACACTGCGTTAACTCTTTTAATGTCACCAAACTGCTTAACATTACCAATAGAACACCAAAACATCTGTGTTTTCAGGTTACAGAGATGTTGTTTTATGCTGAAGGGAGAAAAATCCAATCCTTATATAAAATCTGTGTCAGCTTCTATTTCTCTGTGATGGTGACAATACTAAACTTCCACCCTCTTCACTTTCAGGAGTGAACTTTGCTGGTTTATGACTTAAAAGACTTCAAACCACTTCTTTTTAACTTTATCATCTCCTTCTTTTCCTTTCTCATCAAACTTCAAGTCTTTCTTTTCCTCTTTTCCACATTCCTTCAGACCATCCCTTTCTTATTACATCACTTCCTCATTAGAGTTTTCCCAAATTCTAGCTTCTCCTTCATCTTCTATCCCTGAGGCTTTTCTGAGCTTTGGGGCAAACGAGATATTCGCTTCAACCCATGAGTTCAAGGTTATGAAAAACACCATCAGAGTAACAGTGTTACTCATCAGAGTAACAGTGATGTAATTGATACTACTATAATACTTCTTCAAAACATCACTGATGGTCTTCTCATAATGTATTACATTAATACTTCATTAGAAAGTTGTTTTCCAAGACAGAAATGGAGCCAGAGAAGATACATATCTAGAGAAGAATACACATTGAAGACAGTATTTTGTAAGAAAGGAAATAAGCTTATACTTTTCCACTGTTGATTTTTCCAAAGAAACTTTTAAGCTTTTTTTGCTTGTTTAAATGGTTCATCACTTCTATTCTGTTTCAATGCAAATCTTTATCTTAATCTGCTTGTTATAACAAGCTATAACTACAGAGCATTTTCAAATTAATTAAAGCCATAATGTCTTGAGGCTTAAAAAGCCAGTAAAAAGCTTTTGCTGTGTATATGAGAGGGAACAACAAGAGGGAGGAAGGAGGTCACATTACTATAGGTTACTTAGTTATACATTGAGAACTAAAAATAAGAATGGTATTGAGAATTTAGTCCCCTGCCCATCCCCACAATATTTCTTATAAATAGTAACTGCTTCTCTTAGAGGAAGAAATGATGACTCATGCAGCCATATCCTGGTAGTAATGAGCTAGCTGAGTTACCAAAAAGAAATTTTATACACAGCAACCTAAATCAGAAACTCTGTTCTAATAAATTTAATTTTAATGAGAACGAGAATCAGACTTTATATATGAAAGATGTTGACTCTAGTCAAGATGATACTTATTGCTATGAGTATTGCCTACCACTAAAAAAGAAAGTTTTCACTGCCACATACAACATTGGAAGGGGAATTCAGGAAGACATTAGATTAATCTTTCAGCATTAAATATATGCTACAGGATAGAGCTGCCAGTAACTTTAAAATAATTACAGAATACACAGCAGGTGGCATTAATTTAAATCAACAGGTGTTTTCCCACTGACTTCAATGACAACAAAATGCAACATTCTCGAAACTGACTGCCAGAATTTTGGCTCTGATAACCTAACTAACCTGATCTGACCAATAGGAAAGTCACATATTTAATAAGTACCCTAACATTTGTACTTTATTCATTTGAGTATGGTGGTGCTGAATCATCAATACAGACAGAGGAAAACACTGGTAACTTGTCTATTCAGTTGATTTCTGCTACAAATTTTTCATACAAGATCAATTCAACTCAAGCAGAAACTGCTCTGCTCCAGCTGATCTTACCATTCTTATCACTTTATCTTAAATTTCATACTGAACTTTTCCTTCTACCCAACCAAGATGTCTTGGTCTGTCTTGACCTGTTGGACTGTCAAGCCATCTCTGTCTATTGATGAAATTTCTGCTCTTTTCAGCTGACACTCCTCAGCATTTGTGTTCTTCCCTTCCTTCCAGTTTATGGTGACTTCAAGTTTCTGAAGGATTATGTCTCTTTTGTTCAGTCTGGACACATGATAGAAAAATTGCTTAACATAGAGCATATAAGTACTTCAGTTAGCTTTGCTGAATCAGGATTATTTTAGTTAGTTCTTTCGATCTTGTTGCTTTATGTTGTTTTCATAATCTTCCCTCCTCAGAGCTAAAAGCTTCTGTTATTTTTGGTTATTTGGTAAATAAATGTGGGTTTATTATGATTTTTTGTTTGTTCCACTGTACAAATGTGTGGGTTTCACACGAACTACTCATACATTCAAATTTCTGTTTGGAATTAGTGCTGTTCTCAAATAATTATGGTTGTAATAGAACCATTAAAAAAATCTTTCTATTTGACAAATAAAAATAAAAATCCTTTCATTAATTGTCTCTCTAGTCTTCCTATGCATTTGGTTATGCAGCCGGAGGCACTGGCAGTCTACCAGACTTCTCAATGGATAATTTCCTCTAAATTATGAACTAGAGCTATTTTTACTTCTGCATTTTTATATACTCCACTAGCTTCCTTTTTGTTATTGGTATGAGGTAGTCATTTATTGCATTGTTATAGAATAGTCAGCTGCTTCTCCTTCTCCCTTTCTCTCTATATATACATATATATCTGTTTACTCACTAAAGTAATTTACCAAACACATCTTCATATCCAAACTAGGAAAGTCCCAACACACCATTCTTTTATTCATGCAGTTTGAAGTGAAACATTTGAAGTGAAATCAAGAGTATTCTAACACTGAGTCTTTAGTGGTGTTGATCAAAATAAAAAGGGAGCAACAAAATACCTCCAGTAAAAAACAGTAAGCAGTCTCTGGGATTTTCCTCAGTAATTCCAGAGCATCTAAGTTAACACTTTGTCCTGGTCTATCTAGTAACTTTTGTCCTACCTATGTCCTAAAGCTAGAGCAGAATACTAATAAAGCAGCCTACATCTCATCCTCAGTCACAAGTGAAACATTATGTCCTAAAATTGTTTAACAAGCTAATTTGTCTGTTTGTCTTCCATAAATGCAACTCCAGCTTTTCTTCTATATTGCCCCTCATGTTTGCAAGGATTTCCTTTATGAAAACCCTGCCTTTCTGAGAAGCCTACAAAACCCTTGATGCTGATATGCCAGGAAGTAATCTGTCTTTCTAACTGGCATTATTTACTGGGTTTCTTTACTCTTCTATTTGTCGTACCTATCCACCATCTTATGTCTTAGACCTAATTCCTAAGCACCTCAGGCAAGGATCATTTATTAACTCTGTTTGTACAACATCAAGTGCAACAGGGTTATGATTTATGCCAGAGCTGACAAATTAAATAAATAGCCTGTCTTTCCCCTCAGAGTCTCAAACACTGGTTTTCAGAACATCTGTAAAACAAGTACTGGAACTGAATAAAGTGACTCTGTTGGTGAGCACAAAAAATAAATTCTATCGACATTTCTCTCAAACTTAGGAATGCATGCTTTTCAAATTTGCTGATTCTCCTAAATATTTTTGTTTCAAGAAATCTGTCAAAATTTTTTTTTGCCCAAACACAAAACCCTGTAAATAAAGTGAACATGAGTTTAGGTGCAGGAATAGAATACTAGAAACTATGGATTTGTAGATACAGGTATCTATCAATTATAAGACACACAAGTATAGTTTGTTCATTAGTCACTGGTTCTCTGACAAGCACTTGATCACACTTTAAAGATTCCCTTAGGCAGAAATGAACACATCTGAAAGCCACATACACGCACACAGATTGGGTTTTTACATTCATAAATATCTTCAAAGGGGTTTATCTATCTAAGGGTTCACATGGCATACCTGTTTTATAAGGAACTACACAGTTGTGCTCATGCAAAGCAGGTATACTTTGGCATTCCAACTTTTGAATGTGTATTGTTCCTTCTGACTCTTGAGAATAATATAAAAGAGATTTTTTAGAAATGGTTTTGATGAAACTGATGAAAATCTGTTGCACTCTGTTCACTGATAAGAGTCAAGCAGATTCAGTCAGAAGCATTAGCCTTCTATTCTGTCACTAAAAGGCTTTGAAATCAGCCCACTTAACATATAAAAGTTTCAGTTTGCTTGATTTGGAATATAGATATATAAGCTCTTGCCACTATTTTATGACAGGTGAGAGAGAAAAGATGGCATCCTTTCAATTTTTTGCTCCAATTCAGTTCAAGTAGTGAAAAGCTCCTACTGAGGAATCAAGAGTGGATGGTTTTAAACAAAAGGGTGAATATAGGGGGAAAAAGAGAAAAGATAAATGGACTGTCATGGCAACTGAAAGATTAATGCAATCTGGCTCATCCTAATTATCACACTAGGGCAAATCCTAGATTTTGAGTGACTTAATACAGAAGATAGGTCAAATTGGACTTGAAAAAACTCCACATTACCATTAATCTATCATAGACCTCACAGTGAATTGGCATATGGTCCCACATATCCTGTCACTTAGTAACAGAATTCAAAGGCTTCATTTTCATAATTCTGAAAGACAGTTTTTCAAGGTGAAAGTTCATTCAACTGTGTGACCAATATAAGCTTTTTATTTATGCAAGTACACCTGCTGGTCTAAGTGTTCATAAAAGGGGTGAAAAAAAAAAAGTAGTCATCAACTACACACTTAAAAACATATGTAACTTGACAAATATTAGATATTTACTACCTACTTCACTGAACAGAACATGCCCATTTCAAAAAAGTAGTAAAGTGGCACTGATAGCTAAGATCTTTTCTCTGAAGAGGCCAGGGTCACTTCTCTCACGGATACTAAGAGAAAGTTTTTCAAAGTTTCCTGAAAGGTTTATCTTCAGTAAATATGGAAACAGACTGTACACTCCTAAAATTCAAGACTGCACACTGTATTGGCAAAAAAAAAAAAATCAACTGTGGTTGCAAAAGGATGCAAAAGAAAGGATTTTCAATACTAGGTACATGACAAGTTATTATTATTTCAGTATAGATGCAGTTAGTCTGATCCGTAATCACATTTAAATTGTACGTGCAAATTCTGACCTCAGTCAAACTACAGAAAGAGTGTAGAAATAAGCAATTTGTTCCTATAAACTGTTGGAATTTTCTGAAAATCTGACTCCAGGGAGACAGATTTCCTTCATTAGTCTTTACAAAACTGAAACCATGTCCAGCCATATTATTTTTCCTCATTCAATCAAATTTAAATAAGTTCCCCTCTCCGACTGACCATACTTGTGCACTTATGCTATTGAAACTGAAGCGCATATCACTAACAAAGACAAAGCAAAAGCAGAACACTAAGACTATAATAATACATTTTCTCAGGAAGATGTAAAACACAGGAAATGGCAGAAAGAACAATAAATGGAATCCCTTAGAAACAGGTTTTCTTTCTCAGTTGAAATCTAGTTGATAAAACTGGATACAAATCGAATAGAAATAAACTATTACAATCCATATTTTAATATTCTAGTTGAATTTTATTTAAGGCCATTTTCAGAAGGAACAAGTTTTCTGCACAAGTAGATACCCCAAGGGAAAAAAAGACGAATTCCAATGTGCATGAAAAACATGCTTTAAAACTACGTGTTGGCAGAAAAGCATTGTTACATGGAAGAGGGAAAAGTACAGAGAAAGGCTTTTTCATATCAAAGGCAGCACTTGACAAGAGAAGGGGCATCAACCTTCTGAAAGAAAGCAGCCTTCTTCTCAATGCAGTCTGACATGAACCCCCTGGGACAGAAAAAGAACCAAGCCAGAAGTACTGACATGACAAGGGCTGATGTTCTTTAATCTTTGTTACCTGTGTTCCATACAACTTAGAAGCACAGCTTTGCACAAAACAAAAATTCTGGGGATTTAAGTATAAATCTGTCCTGCTTTGCTTTTTTTTTTAAAAATGGCAGGCCTTATTCATGCTATGCTTATTTTTCTGTTTTTACTTTAGAGTAGCAACTAATGATTTATCTTGACAGATACAAAAGATTGCTGAGGGGGAAGGTCTTGCTGGCCTATGACAAATGAAAATGATTACAGAGAGATCTAGACTGCAAGATGTCACAGCAGTTGGAACCCACACTGGCAGGGAGGAGGCCCACCGGCTGTGGAACACCATATATAGCATGCAATATTGTTTGGGTTGATTATGAGTACCATGATACAAGCATATGTTGTGCTTCTCAGGCAAATTATCCATAATCATACCTCACAGATATCCATGCATATAATTTATTTTCATATGCTTGTCATTCAGCTGAAGCAGCTGCTCTCCTGTCTAGACATGTGAATCATTGTCATAGTCTTTAGTCAAATTACCACCACTGGACATGAGCTACTTTACTGTGGGATCACAACTATTACGTGATGAAGTAGCAATGGCATTTTGCATTCACTTTGTGTTGATTTCTCATTCGCTGCTTATCTCTGTGCAGTCAGATGACGTAAGCCATTTTGTAATCATAGGCTATCCAGCCACTTGAAAATGTTATCACAGTCACAAGAAATTACGTGCTATTATAGTCAATGGATATCAATACAGCACAGCTGGGATAGCTAATGAACCAGGCTTTTTCTAAAGTTAAGGTCTGGAATTTTCTAGTGCTGTTATCAACCAGTAATTTAGAGAATATTAATTAATTAATGCTTAGTTAATCTGCACAGATTAATGCTAGAAACCACATATAGTATCAAAGCATGTCCAGCTATTAGACCAAAACAGGTTGCTCAGGGTTTTATTCTGTCTGGTCTTGAAAACCTCCAGGGATGAAGACTGTACAACTTCTCTGGACAAACTACTCCATTACTTGACTGTCCTCTTGGTAAAAAATATTTCCCTAAATCCACTCTAAATCTGTGTCGCTTCAACTTACCCACGTTGTCTCTTGTCATCCCACCATACACCCCGTGACTATACTGCATGTGACACAGCTATATCCCATCATGCATTACAGACACCATAGTTTATTCTGCTAAGCTTGGTTCCCTTCCATAATTATTAAATCACTTATTTTCTTTTGTTCTTTAGATTTATGCCATGCAGACAGAACTGTGCAAAATGACACCCTTGCAGTGAATCAGTAATAAGCGCTGCTTTGTTTCATTGTCCAAGCACAAGAAAGGACGCTTGTCTGAAGAACTGCATTTGCATTTAAATACTTCTACCTCATAAAAAGCACTTTCTAGAAGTATGAAATGGGCTACAGTATTAAAATCCTGTCAAGAATGTGCTTAGTTTAATAACAGCATGTCACAAGAACTCATTTAATGCAAAAACAGTACAATTACAGAATTACGATTGTTTTGTATTACCAAACACCATTCATATATAAACAACAGGTTTACATCTCATCTTTCCAAAATTTCTCTTGCACAAGAGTATCACGGAAGTCTTCCATAGAGAATTAGGTAGTTATGCATTGCTTTTATAAATGGCATATGCTGCTCAGGTTATCAGTTTGACATCAGTTCATCTGGCTGCCAGGGCTTAAATCAAGAAAAGCTGCTAAGCTGGGAGTCGACAGCAAAGAGTACAAAGAAAGAAATAAGATATTTATAGTAGACAGCTTCAAAGTAGTCAAAATAACATCAGCTTCAACTATTTACTAGGTGGGAGCTAGTGGTCTGGCACCACCCAGGCTGCTGGCTATGTTTATTCTTTTCTGGTTGGTAGCCTTTAGCAGAAGGAAACCCCAAACCTTAAAACATTGTCCAAGGAAAGTAGGAAAACCTAAATGACTATTAGAAGCTTACAGCTTAAAACCATGTGAAAGAAACAGCTTGATAGGTAGGGGCTACCAAACATATAAGACTGAGTAAAAGGATTACACTTCAGTAAGAAAACGAAAGGATTTAATACACAATTCTCTGTTTCACCATTTTTGCACAAGATCTATTCCATTTAGCAATTAGGTTTTCTGTTTGTTGTGATGAAAATGCTGGGATAAGCAAAGACATTAAAGGCAAGGTAAAAGGAGAAGACTGGAATCAAGTGGTGGAGTAGCAATGAAGTTGAGGATAAGGGGACAGAGAAAAGCAGCTTAGAACAGCCAGTTACAAAATATGGGTGGAGGGAGCTGAGGCATAAGTTCCCATCACTGATCTGGCATTGCAAGATGCTTTCCATTTCAACTCAGATCAGATTCAAAGTGAACAGAACTATCCAAGTGCAAAATAGTAGGCAGCATTGTATTTTTCTCCTTATCTGATTGATTACGCATGATTGTCCTCTGAAAGCTCTTCCCTGATGTTAAGAGAACTCTCTAAGACTTCTCCTTCAACTTCATTGTTTGAACTATTTTCCCATCTGACAGGGAATAAACTGCTGAAACTGAATGACAGAATCCTGGTTTCAACATTTCAGTCAGGGCTGCCTCCCTTTGAATTTGTCTCCTTAAGAGCTAAAGATCATCTTACACTTTTTTAAACAGTGAATAACTGAGCACTGTAGATTCTTCCCACAGTCACTACACACAGCAGACTGTCTCCTGTGCACATGTTAGAATATAAGAACCATCGCAGTTAACTTTTTCACCAGTGGTATGTAAAACTGAGTAAGCAGTGCTAGGAGGCTGCTGAAAGCTCTCAGGCTCCTTGGTCCTCACTATTTAGTCTGAGCAGTATTGGCGAACATTTACCATTACGGCTAAGTTCTGTCAGCATTCATTTACACGCAAACAAAAGTAATGCAGACTGAGAGACAAACACAGGCACAGCCTGTTTCCTTTCAAATAAAAACTGTAAGTTATTTCTACTGGGAATGATTTAGAAAGAGGAGTTCAGCTGATGGTGTTTTGTGTCAAATACCAGAAATACACAGATCTATTTCTACTAGGCAATTGCCTTTTTTCTTACGGACTATGTTCATCTAGAACAATAATAAGAGAGTGAGATTTTTAAACTCTTGCTGTTAAAACCACTTCTCAGAATGAGACTTTCATTTCCTTTATGCAACATGTGACCCACTAAAATTTACGGTACATTTGTAAAGATGCTGTCTTCATATTGCCTCTTTCATAGTTCAGGTAGTCAGAAGCGCCTTCAGATTTCATCTTATACTAATTAATCTTATGGAAATCTCAAGAAAAAACTCTGGGGCATTTTACATACATGTAACTAGGCTATGAGCAAAAAAAGTGGTTTTTTCTTTTAGAGTGATGAAACATGGAAAACACCTAAATTCATGTATTTTTCCAATTAGGATCTATGTTTTGTGCTGGTGTTGATGCTTCTCAAATAATCTGTATGTTAAAACATCGTTTTAATTTTTCATATCTTGTATTCAACTTCTAGTCTAGTTTTCAAGCATTATTCAGACTAAGTAAAAGAGTAAAAATCTCTCATGTGAGGATTACTAGTAAGGTAACAAATAGCCCATACAGCCCAAAAGGCGAAAATAATCAAGGCCCAAAAGTTACACTGAGCTTTCCTACATTTACTGTAATCCAAGGGTTACACATAAACCCACACACGGCCTATAGTCCCCCCTTCCCTTTTACATAAATAAGTTTTTGGTTTATATTCTCCTTTTCTTCAATTGCCTCATAACTTACAAGAGTGCATAGTTTAGGTAGTTTATTAAAGTACCAAGTTTAAGCTCCAAAAATATTCCCACGTACACTAGAAATGCATTCAAAGTTCCTGAGGTCTTTATCCTGTTCTTCGTGCAGTTAGCTCTCAAGGCATTTTTCAAATACATTCTCTGATCTCTAACACTTGCTCTGTCATCCAAGTACAGCATGTGCTCACCTGAACCTGTTGTCTTCTTACAGTTTTCTGTCTGCTTTTTTCCTCTCAGTCTTGCCTTTCTCTCCTGTCTAACTAGTGTTCGTTTTCTACTGCACTATCCTTCAGTGAAGCAGAAAGAAGGAAATAACTGAGTCCTGGGAATGGAATCTACGGGTACATCTCTACTGTCACATTAGCTCACAGACAAACCTGCAGCTGCCCATACTGCCTAGTGGTTTACCCACCCTCACTAGGGCCTGGCAGTGAAACTCAGACATAGGGACCATCCTGAACGGCGGTTCTGTCTCTACAGAGTATGGATGGCACGAATTCGACCATTGTAGCACAATGGCAATTTGAATCCATATGAGATACAGCTAGCAAAGGTCCTACAGACAGCATCTGAAATTTGCATTGCATTATATGCTTTGGGAATAGCCCACATCAAATCGTGAAACATCAGTTAAACAGCTTGAGACTCCTGGATCTATTCTAGTCTTCCTTAATTTGACAAGGAAAGGGAGTTTCTCCCCTTATTGGACGCCAGTTGTGAGAATGCTGCATACATGCTAAAGCTTTCAGTTTATGTGGGAGGCTGTGGTGCGCATTTATCTACTAATGAAATGCATCAATTAACACCTATAGTAAGTTGCTGGAGAAGGAATAAATAAACGAGAATCCAAAATAATACAAACAGCCAGAAAAGAGTAAATAATAATACTTAAAAAAAAAAAAATCACTCAGAAAAGTTTCAAACATCCATGGTAGGTATAAATTATTGTGTGTATAATCCATGGGAAGCGCATCAAAAGATTCAAAATCCTTTGTATTCCTGACTAAGCTTAAACAACGCTAATGGCTTTAAAAGGTGTTACGATATTGAACAAATGGTTGGATATCACTTTTCCCAGCAATGAAATAAAACAACTGGAGATGTAACGATTCTCAGAAAACACAACTATCTATAATTGTCCAGTGTATTAGAGCAGGAAAGTTTGAATTTTAAGAATTTTCCAAGTGATTTAAGAGTCCCAAGTCACTTCTTTCAAAGTGACTTTGGCGTGGACAAGCTTGTTTTTAACTGAAAGTCAGAGGGAGTTAAGCTTTTAAGTGACTTTTGAATATTTTAGCCACAGTGATTTATGGCTAGATCATCAAATAGCATAAAGAAATACAGCTCTGTAGACTTCATAAAGTTATGTGGTTTTATAGTAGCTGAGAAGCTGGCCTCACAACACTGAAAGTACAGTTCTTGATACACAACCAAAACACAAACTGTTTTGGATCAGTAGCTAAGTATGTTTATAACTAAAGGTCTGATAAACATTGATAACTAAACTCTAAGTTTACTATATATAAACTCAGATAATTAAATACTGTAAAATAATTTCAAATACTGTAAAACTTTTAATGACGAGCAGGCCACTCCTGAGTGATCCACAGATTATTTGCAAAGAAACTAGAATTCTTTATAGTTTCAGCTGTAAACCAGAAGAAATAAATATTTTCACATTGCTTTACCATGACACAAGATGAGATTATAACAATAAATCTATTTTTCCTAAAGTCTGTAAACTACACTAATAAAAAAATCAAAAGTACACTATGTGAGATATGTCTGTCTGGAGGAAGCAATATGACCATGAATCCCAGCAGAGTGAAACAATATGCTGTAAACAGCAATTTTTTCTTCTTTTTCTGTTTTTTCCCAGGAAGATGTTACACTGCAGTCCCCAAAAAATAAATGTATGAATGCATCCTTTTCACTACAGCCTTTCAGTCTACAAACAATTGCAACCCGCTCTTTTGTGCAGTTATATTGAGGTCTAACAAATCTCAAGTATAATTGACTAGTTTCATTATGATCATGACAAAGCTGGGCCTAAGAAATTATTTAGGTTCAGACATTTATTGAATTTTGAGTACGTGTAGTCAAATCCTGAAAGAGTTTGAGTACCTGCAAGCACTATTTCAACTTAATCAGTCCCATTAGCCTCATAATTGCTTCTTTCAATCTTACTGAGGGTTTTTTTGCAGTACTGGATACACCTCACAGCTTCCCAGCAAACATATGTATTCATGATTGTTTATTTGATATAAAACAATTGTTGGACTAGGATGAATTTCTGCTCTTGAAAGGTAGTCTTAAGGAACAGAACGTTTTTCAGACTTCTAACTGAATAATAGTGTATTTTTTAAAAACTTTGATAATACTTCAGAGAAACCCTGAAGTGAGAATTTTTCATACCAGAGTTGTTGAAGCAAGTGTGAGGAAGTGCTAGAACTTTCATCAAGTTATAACACTGACATCTCATAGGAGCTGAGAAGTGAGGGGGGAAAAAAAAAAGAAAAACAAAAAAAAACACCCCACAACACCAGTTCCACAAACCAGGGAAACAATAACTTCTAAAATTCAGAATGACTCATATCCAATCACCAAAACTACCCTGATATACTTTATTGTTTAACTGAATAAGGGAGCTCTGGAAATCATTAGGAATACAGTATCACTACCACAAATTACTTCTGTATATATCTTACAGGATCAGGATCACAATTGTTACATCTATCTTTTGATTCCCACAGTAGAATGTTATTCATTAAAACCCTGAAATTCAGTATTGGTCAAATTCATACATATTTGACTGCTGAGACCCTAACAGACACAAATTAGCATAATATGAATGGATATTAATAAACTGTGTCTATGATTTTATTCAAAAGCACATTTAAATGAATTGTGTGTATTGTTTATTTTAAAGTTGCTATTTACATAGAAAAATATCAAATTGTAATAGCGCTTCCATTTATTTAAAAAGCAAACAAACTATATACCATGCTTTTATTCTTGGAATTCTAACCTACACTAACAAAGGAAAGGAGTTATTGACTGTCCACTGGAATTATTTTACAGGCAGTTATCTTTTGAGATCAGAAATACTGATAAATAATTTGTTAAAATCAATCATTCTGAAGCAAATCACATCTACTGCTTTGCCCATTTCAGGAAAGGGTGAGAGTTTTTGAAGAGCAGCCTTACTTACATTCAAAGGGATATTCACTTGAAACAATGGTTGGAATTAATCTTCTCTAACTTTAGCATGCGAAAGTCAAGCATTCAATTTAAGCTAGCTTTTTCTAGGATGCTTCTATAGCAAGCAGAGAGACCGCCAGTCAACTTCATGCTGCAATTGAGCCTATTCTGTGACTGGAAGACCTACATGCATAACCTTCTCCATCAACTGCAGAGGAAGCCTAAGGAGCAGCTCAGGTCTAACACCCAACCTTTAGATAACTAAAGATAACTGAGATAAATATCAGCCAAAGAGACAGACAGGAGCTGATCGTGTCCTGCCAGCCACTGACGGCCGTGGCTGCGAACCTAACGCGTACAAACAAACTGCTCACGGTTTTATTGTACGCTGCAGTTGTTCAGTATAAGGTTAGGACTGGTTGAACTTTGTTTACCTTCACATAACTCCTCTGTAACTAGCCGGTTAACGGCTGCGTCATGGCCGAGGTGTGGAGAACCTTCCAGAAGCACAGCCGGAGAGCGGCACGCGCCACCGCCGGGCGCCTCAGGACCGTCAGCCAATCAGATCCCCGCTTCCTGCGCGCCCCCTGCTGGGCGCAGCAGAGGCTGCGGCGGTGCCCGCGGGCTGGGGGGGCTCGGCCCCGCGCCCTGGCACTGCCCAGCCAGAGCCGAGCCGTCGCCCAGCCAGCTTTCCTTCTGGACTCAGCCACCGCCTCTGTTGCACGACGGAGACGCCATGTTAAAAACTGTTACGCTGACCTCTCCCAGTCTGTGCTGTCTCTTGTGAGGGCAGGGCACATGGGTCACTTTTCAGTGAATGTGTGTGTGATTAACAATGCTTTGGTATCCAAGTTCATTTAGTCTCCACTCTGTCCATTTGATCCCAAACTACAGCATACGTTTTCCTTTTAGTGTTCTTAGAAAAAAATACCTGTTATGTGAAAAATAGCTGTCCATTAGTTAACTTTATTAACAACAATTAGGTAATCATTGTCTGTATGAGGAAACAGAAATAGGAGTTTTGAACTAACATCAGGACTTTCTAAGTTGATTCCAGTTAACAGGTATATTTCTACTTAGTGCCAAACTCAGGTCTTCTCACAGCCTACTCATCCCCCTCTTGGAGATGACCATCTTTTCAGAACTCTTTGAAGACAGTATGGACAACACTGACTGCAGCTGTTCATACCACTGGCCCAAGGGAAGGGGAGATGTGCTTCAGAAGACAGGCTAAAGACCAACAGATACACTTCCTGGTGAAGAAGTGATCTTCACTCACAGACCATACTCCGCTACTATGAGCTCAAATTTCTAAACATCAATGGCTAACACAGTGGCATCCTGGACAGTCTCCACAGAGGTATTTTGAACCACCAGCCTGATTACATCTCTGCGGTACTAATAACTCTTTAGAATTATGTATATGAGGCACACATGATAGGAACAAGTACTATTAACACTTAGGATGAAAAACAGACCATCACTCCAAATAAAGATGATCCCAGGACTACCAATAATTCATTTGAATATTTGTCAATATGGGATAGATACCATATAACAGAAAGGAAGGAAGTTTCATATTCTATAGGCAATAGATTCCATATAAATGAAAACAAACTTCCTTTACCTGAAAATGCTCTTTGAATAAACTTAGCTGTTCTCCAGCACCACCTTGGATCATGTACATCAATTTAAGCTGATTAGTTCTACTAAAACCAATGCGTTTGCAAGAACTTGGCATTACAGCAGAAAATTAAAAGTGCCACATACTGAACTTTTTAAATCAATCATTTGGAATAGAAGTTTTACTAAAAATCTAGTGATTATCTACAAACATTCTGGTAAAAATATAGCAGCTATCTAGCCAAAGTCTGGGTACCGCTAGAGAGAAAAATCCCAAGACAGAATGGCTGCTATTATTTACTGCTGAATCCCAAAGCCCCATGATATATCCCATGAGGTAGCAAAAGCTAGATTACATGGACTGTGTGTTACCATCTCCACACTTACACAGAACAACGGTGCTCTACAGTTCCAAATACAAACAGTACATTCTTCTCTTTTTGTTGTCCGAATCAGCCTGTACAACCACATGTTTACCTGAAAAATGTTTTCTTAAATTAAACTTCCTCATCTACACTCCAACTCGAGCTCTCATTTTTCCCCCCTCCCTGTCTTAATAGTCCATATTTGGACTACTACAAAAGTAGTCCACTTTTTCTAGATCAAGAGTGCTACTTCCCCTTCCCAGCCTTGCTGTAGCCAATGCTTTGCTTGGATTTACCATTATAATATTCCATCTACATATGACTTTTTCCTTGCCTATGAAAAACAAACAATGTAAAAGTTAATGCACATACAGCATACTTATAATCTCACCTAAACAAAGTTTACAAATGCAGTATAAAAAAAATAAAATCAGATTAGCAAAATACTACTTTATATCTCTGAATAAAAGCAATCAATATTTATCCTTGACTTTATTTCTCATTATTTGGTAACTTCTTGTCTATAGATGAATAACATTTTCACTGGTCATTGTGCTGCCTTTCATCAGCACGCTTTCTAATTAATCAGTTAACCATCTCAGAACAACTTGGGTATATGAAGAGTGCCCAACTGTTCAGCCAAAGTAAAACTTCTGGTAGCATAATCTGACATCACCATAGCTGGTATGTTTACCAACCTGGAAGTAAGGACAATACCTACTTCAGCTCTACTGGTAGAAAAGCAAGGTGAGCTATCAGTTTGCATAAGAGTAAAACTAAATTTTAAAAAGTGAGAAGATTAACGCATAATGTCTCACAAACACAAAACCCCAATTTACTGTTTCTGCAATCACTCTGTTCTATTAACAATGTTCTGTATTCTGCACGGTATTTTCAGTTGTACTGGTAGTGTTCTGAAACTGGTACTTTTCATCCAGCTTGCTTTCTAAATATTCTAGCATGAATCTGTTTGTCCCAGATAGATTTACTAAAACAAATAAGAATGAAAATTATTTATAGATCTACTATTTTTCTACTAACTTGCTCCATTTATCCCTTATAAAACTTTAATATTGGAATCACAAAATTTTGACAAGTGCTCCTGCAAAAAATTAACCTGAGTTGATACTATTCTACATATTTTGTGCTAACTTCCTAGTATGTTACATACTAAGGCAACATGGTGAAGATTGTCCAGTATTTTCCATGTTTCAATGATATTGGGCTACAATTCCGGTTTCCTTTCAAATCACTTAATGTCTGTCAATATAAAATATAGATAAAACTACATTGCTGAGGTCCATTAAATAACTTTTGAGAACTAAAGTCTTAGATGTTTGTATCAGAAAATATAGCAGATATGTACATGCAATATATGTGATCATATAGATTTGCTAAATTATACTACGCATTGTTAAACTTTTCAAAAGTAGTGTCTAAATGTAAGCTAAGGAGACAAAATCATTGCATTTGCCTAAAGCTTAGAGCATGAAAGCAGTACAAACTTCTGCTCAAATCCTCAAATGCACATCATCTTGGTCTGCACATGAGCTGCTTTCCATGTCTGGATCTTTCTCTCTTGAAGAGTATAACAATCATGCCAAATAATAAGCTGATTCTTCAAATAAAACAAGACTTTCACAGCTCAGGTCTTCCAAGTTGAAATTGTTAATGCACTAAAAATACTAGCTATGTCCAGGCAATGCTTGAGAATCTTTTTAAACTTTTTGTATCCAAACCTCCACTCTGATTCCAGTGTGGTTTTTTATCTATTATTATTATTATTCCATTTTGGTTAGTTAGAAAAGCATATTTTCATACCCCTAGGGAACACTCCTAGTAGAAAGAGCAATATATAGAACTCCTTTTTTTAAAAAAAAAAAAAAAAACACAACAAAATGGAGATGCTAAAACCAGGGTTATTTAGACAACACTCTTGTCATCCTAATCAGCCAAGTGATTTAGAAAAAAAAAATTGCTTAGAAAACAGCTCACATCACCTGGAATTTAAGATATTCCACTCAGTGACTGCACAAATAAAGAGCATAAATAGCATACAAAAGGTACTTTATCTAAACGTGAGCAATAAATATTCTCAGTGGTGTGGTACTTAAGAATTTGAATTATGACTGTACCTAGTCATCTAGGAGCTATATTCTGCATAAGGAGCACTTGGCTGCCTTGTCACTGTTGCTGCACTGTCACCATAGGATAGTAGGTAAAATACATATAGAAATGGAATTTAACATGTCCTAGGTAACATACATCTCATTACATGCCCAAATCCTTTTTTGCTTTCTAAAACATTTCCATATTCTTCTCCTTCTAGTTTCCACTGACAGCTTAACGTATGTGTCGTGCTTTTAACCTGGCCGGCAACCAAACACCACCCAGCCCCTCACCCACCCTCCCCTGCCCCCAGGGGATAGGGGAGAGAATTGGAGAGGTAAAGGCAAGAAGACTCACGTGTTGAGATAAAAACAATTTAATAAGTGAAATAAAATAAGATAGAAAATTATAATGATGATGATAATAGAATATGCAAATGAGTGATGCACAGTGCAACTGCTCACCACCTGCTGACCAATGCCCAGCCTGTCCCCGGCTCACAATCTCAGAGGAGAGAAATCCCCAAACCGCAATCCCGGAAGAGAGAGAGAGATCTTCCCGGCCATCCCTCATTTCTATATTGAGCAGAACGTCGCATGTTACGGAATATCCCATTGGTCAATTTGGATCGGTTGCTCTGCTATGTTCACTCCCAGCTTCTTGTGCGCCTGCACGCTGGACAAGCATGGGAAGTTGAAAAGTCCTTGATTTCCTAGCAACAACTGAAAACATCAGTGTATTATCAACATTTTTCTCATACCAAATCCCATACTAAATCCAAAACACAGCATTAGTCTAGCTTCTAAGAAGAAAATTAACTCTGTCCCAGCCAAAATCAGGACAGTATCCACCCCTCATTCTATACCGTCCTTGTCATGCTCAGGTCCCACACTTGCCAATAAATCACCACTGCCACAGCTTGGCAACAATTACAGGGACCCTCAAACTTAGCATGTGGCAGTACAAGGACTAGACACATATGCTCCAACCTTTGCCAAGAGGCTCCTGGCAAAAACAACTGGATAAACCTGATATTCAGAAGTAGCACTGGAGTCCAACTGAAGCAAGGCTGCCTTCTGTTCTACTGGGTGTCACAAGTATTATTCCACATGCTTTCCTGTCCTTGGGCTGGATAAGAGACTGTGCAAGCAAATCATTGTATGCCAGAACTTTTTCCATATGCACTTGCTGTCTCAAAGAAAAATACACAGAATAATTCTACAGTACAGGCTATTTTTGTCTGCTTGCTGTAGTGACTGACCCAGCTAAAAAAGCAAGATATCAATGTTGAGATGCTATTCATGAAACACTCACACAGACATAAAATACTGACACTGCTATACAAATATTAACTGAAAAGTCATTATAAAACTCCATCTAATAACTGAATCATGTGTGAGCAATCAACCTATGCTACTATGGATAGCAAGGGGGAACTGTCTACTTGCTAGTCATAACTGAAAGAACTCAAAGGTCAGTAGTCACCAGCTGGCCTCCACAAGCAATCATTAATCCCACTGACCCTCAGATCAAAGATAATTTAGTATTGATGGCTAAGAGATTCCCTTAATCAAAGTAATTTGAGAGCAAGGTATCTAAAAGCACGTTTTCCTAGAACTTTGTACTACGTTATTCCAAGTGGAGCTGTAGCCTATTAACTTCTATTAACTTAGCTCCCAATTTCCAGTGACTCGAACAAAATCTTAAGCACTCAAAAGTTGGTCTGTTTTTTCAGCACTATTACTAGGGCCAAAAAGGCATTTTTCTTTTTGTATTTTACTGCATACAACTTTTACCTTACACATAGACTGTCATGGCTACTGCTCCCCTGACTGAAGAAAGTGGAAGTCTTAGAATACTAGTGAATATCATATTCTTAGTTCCGAATTACACTGGGCTAAACCAAGCAAGATAAACTTTTCTAGGGGAAACGTAGCTGCCAGCTCCTGACTTCACTTCTTACCACACTGCACTGTGCTCTGATATCAGAAAGGAAGGAATGCAATCATTCATAATTGACTCCATCACTTCAGGTTAGTATGTTAGTTACATTTTACGGTCAGCAACGGTAAAGTTATATGCAATTAATAATCAGAGTGCCACCAAATTCTTCATTACTTGCCCTGAGTAACATGGTGAGCATCAGTTTTCTTTCAACAGCCCACCGGTAAATCTCATTACACATGGACATAATTCCTAGATTTAGAAGAAGAACATTTTACCCTCACACATTTAAAACAAAAATAAAAACACATCACACAATTTAATCTGATTTTTTAAAACCGATTTTTGAAATCTGAATGACTTTGGCCAATTTGGAGTCTGGGAATTTAACACCAGGTATATATTTGATTTCTGTGCCAGTTTGGGCTGGATAGAAACTTTTTAATTTAAACATACAAACAAGATAGAAAATTGTGTGGTCACCTTCCCTTCCTGCTTTTTCCATTTGTTACTCCTCCAACCTTCTTCCATTCTTAGGCAGAGACAAACGCATAAAGAGAGACATGAAAGGACTCACTAGTTACAAAGGTACCTGTTTCACCAAGCACACACAGTTTAGATCTCATAGAACACAGCTGAACACACGTAGTTAGGAAAACACTAATATTTAATACACAACATAACTTGGAGATGTAACGTCATGGCAACCATCTGTTCCGGAGATCTGACAAGAATGAGCATTTCTGAGAAGAGAAAATTGAAAGAATCTAATTAGCATTAGGATTTACTCTTCTATACAACCCAGATCTATTTATCCTAGGAAAACTCTCAGTGGTAACTGTGGTGAGGAAAGATAGCCGCTGAGGGGTGTGATGATAGTCAAAAAGCTACAGAGACATCATTTTTCTTGCATACATAAAGTGATTTGGCAGCTCTGGAAAGAATATCTATTCAACTGCCAAAGGCTCAGAACACAAGACAATCTCATGATTAATAGGCTCAAGTCTGTGTCCATTTGCTATGGTCCATTTAATAATCGTCAATCGTATTATAAGCCTAACTTACATCAAAGAACCCCTTATTTCCTAATGTTAACAAAATCTGAGAAAGGGAAGATGGAAGATTATTCTTCTCTAGAGGTTAAGTTGGGAAAAAGTACTAATTCCTTTTCACTCTCTCTACAAAAGGTAATTTCTATTAGCTTAAGACAACAATGTGAAATATTGGCATTAGGAGTTTGTGTAGTTAAAAATATGTTCAAAGTATTCTTTCTGGACTGTTTTAGATTCCTGTAACTAGCATCTCAGTTCAAAATTCTCCCATACCGCACCTCTAGTATGCTCTAAGAAATGCAAAAACATCACTCAAAAATATCTGTCTCTTACACCCAAAGCATTCAGCAAAATCTTGAGTGAAGTGCGAAACCCAGTACTCATAACAAGAAAGTATCACAACCAACCAAACAAAAACTCAACTGACAGAATAAGCAAGCAGATGGATAGAAAAGTAACTGAGAAACAAAGGCAGAGCTACAGTCAAGAAAAATTGCACATAAATAGCAGAGATATGCATAAACTCATTCCTAATTTGGACATGATTTCTCTCTTTCTCATGTATACGAACACGTGAGTTTATTTGGTGTTGTTTTTTTTTTCAATACTACACAACCCTACTGCACAAGTCACAGCCCATAGCCAGGCAAAAACATGTAAGCTTGAAAACTTTGTAGCCGTGCTCTCAAGCAAAGGAACTGTCCATAGACCTGTAATTGAGACCAGCTATATAGTAGACAGCTAAATGCCTCTTCAATTCTTTTGAAGCTTGATTTACGCAAGCAGCTTCTACTCCACTCTCCGATGATTCAGTCATATAGGACTCCCAGCAAACTGTATTACAACGGCTTTAACTCCTTCCCTTAGTCTCCCTTTTTCAGCTGCGTCAGAGTTAGTTCTTTGTAGAAGCTAGAAGAGCTCTTTGTTTTGGTTTTAGTCTGGGATTCACTACAAGAAAAATGTTGATAGCACACTGATGTTTACAGTTGGCACTGAGACCTCACGGTCTTTCAACTTCCCGTGTTTTTGCCAGTGTGCAGGAGCATAACAGGCTGAGGGGAAAGCATAGCTGGGACAAAGGGTCCGCAACTTCCCTTATGATTTGAATTTAGGATTGAGAGCTAAATTGGTCAATGGAGTATTCCATATCATGCAACGTCATGCCCAGTATAAAGCTGAGGGTTGACTAGAAAGAAGGGCTTTTGCTCTTCTGGGTGTTCTCACTCTTGAACTCTCAGAGAAAATCTCTCTGTTGGTCTTTTTTCAGGCCTCCTTCTCATCCGGGATTGTGATGTCAGGACTTACTGTTTTCGGGATCATTAGCCAAGACAGGCGTTGGTCACTGAGTGGTGAGCAATTATACTGTGCTTCACTTGCTTTTATATATTATTATCATTATACATATATTCATATATTATTATGTTATTAAATCGTTCATCGCAACTCATGGGTCTCCTTCCCTTTTCCCGTTTAATTCTCTTCCCCATCTCCCAGGGGTGGAGTAGGGTGAGCGAGCAGCTGGGTAGTGTTTAGCTGCCGGCTGGGCTAAAGCATGACACTTATGTAAATACTATGTCATCTGATAGAGCTTCATATTTTCCCCATATTTTGTTGCATCTCTTTTTTTTCATTCCCTGACAGTTTTGACCATGTTATTTTGCTTGTTTCGTCAAGAAGAACACAACTATATGATAGACGGGACACATTTCTCAAGCACAGCATAGAATTAGTCCAACAGCTTGCCAGGAGAAACTAGACTTTCGGCTCCAAGCAGCTTCTATGTCCTGTCCAGAACATCAGTCACAACTCAGGAGTCTGGGTATCATTGACCAATGGTCACTATTATCCCCTGACAACTATTTTGGGCCAATCTGCATTGTACAGTCACTTTCTGCAAGAGAAGGCAACCACAGCAATTTGCAGTGAAGTACTTTCCCTTTATGTCAAAATTTGCATACTTCTTACGCATACATGTTGCCTTTACAGTGCTGCTACTGACTTGTGTCAACGCATCCTGCTGCCAGTACCATTCTCAACTATTCTCTCTCGTAACACGTTGGTTGAAATTTCTTGTACTGTCTCTCCGTAAATCACATCTTAGCTTTGCACGTAGCTCTTACACACTTTTCAAGTATACATTAAGTGCAACTTAACGTAGTTCTGTTTCCCCATGAATTATTTCCAGTTAATTTTCATATTCCTGCTTCACTGCTGCCCAAAACAGAAGGTTATTCTAAGTACAGTTTTGCTATGCTATAAAGAAAGAGATTGCAACCTCACTGGTCTAAGTTTTCTTTCCATTCCTTATTTGTACACTTGAAAAAGTCAGTAAAACATTTCTTTTGAACACACACAAAAAAATGCCACTGGAATAACTTCTGCTCATGTGATTGACTGATTAGATAGCAAACCATTAGTCATTGACCTCCTCATTCACTGGCACTGCGGAACATCTCAAAAGGCTTTATTAACTTTCTAAGCTTACAGGAAGGCTTTCTGTTTGATTGGCTTTTAATATGAGTGCTGAACTGCTACCATCAAAACAAAAAACTAGTAGAGAAACCAGACTTCACTCCAACATGTTAAATGGAAAAGTACAGTTTGTATTCATTGGACAAAGAAGGACAAGTAAAGCATGAAGACAAATATAAACCATGTCACTGCACGAGCAACACACTTTCCCTCCTCGCACTGATGAGAAGCCTGAGCTACGTAGTCAAGGCTAGAGTAGCCTAAAATAAGCACAACTGAGATCAGAAATTGCCTGAGTGAATTTAACCTACAAATGAATCAATCAAATTCTGAACAGATAGTTTTTCTGATTTAATTTTTGCCTGGTTTAAAGCAGACTCCATTACACTTAGATCAGTTGTATTTATATGGCTGGATTTTTCAGTGAGATTTACACTGCAGCCACCAATACAAAATAAATCAAGATTGTATGAAGCAAAAGAGAAACACTTAAGATAGTATTGAAGTAGTTCAATAAATCATCTGCAAATCACAGAGCAGCTTACTCAATGTCCCACAGCATAGAATATGAGAGGAAATCGTGAAGAGTGCTGAGCTTTTACACCAAGCAATACAAAAGGTGTTTATGTGTTCTAACAGCTGTTGCGCAAGCACTTCTGAAGAATAGCCGGCAGATTTCTTCCTGACTATTGAAGGAAATTTCATAATTGAATTAAATCCTATTAATAACCAAAAGAACTCAATTGAACAAGTGGCCCATTGGATTGTGTACTAGAGGTGACTTAACAGATGGGTTCTTGTCTCCATTCTGCTGACGAGTCACAAAGAAAACCATAGTTGTTCTCACATATAAAGTGTGAAAATGACAATACTTACCTCCTTTCTCATCTACTAATAAGAAGTGCAATATAAAAACTAAGCACAGTGTTACTTATAAACAGACACCGTAACAGAAAAGATCCAATAAGGCTACTGAAGAACATAGTAATTTTGATATTTTGCATCTAAAGTCCATTCACCCACATTAACACTTACTTTTATGATAACTCAGAATACTATGACAAGGTAACTCATTACCTAACACTTTCTTAAGCTCCTTATTTATGATATCTTAATTAAAACCATTGTAGCTAAAAGCAGCATCATTAGACCTCTGGGATTTGCATTATATTATACAGACCATTGACTTGATTTTAAATTATTTTACTCTTTCAGCCACAGATGTGCCCCTTTCCTGCAGAGTGGTGCCACTAACCAACATCACTGCTATAAATCCATCCTTTTTGTTTTGCATTTACCACCTTTGTATCAGGAACATTTTGACTGCAGTATTCCAGTTGAAACAGACTCTTTCTTAGTACCACATATGCAGAAAATATGAAACTGCCTTCTGAGGAAGACTAAATATTAGACAATTTTTCAGAAAATTAATAAATAAGTTGGAACTCATTATGATGCACTCCTACAATGATTCATTTAGATAAAAAAGTTACAATTCCAGTAAGTTTGGGGGAACCATACTCATTCTTAGCATAAATCTAGTCGAAGTCCATGGAGTTACACCAGGAATTAGGCTGTTGACCTAGCTTTCCTAAATGCATGACAATAAGATAAACACTTTCTTATGAATAAGGCATTTAGTGGTTAGAAATCTGGGTGACCCTTTGAGGCGTGACTGTCAGTCTCAGTAATTCCCTGTGTCAGTATTACTACCAGACTAACTTGGAGTCAAATTGTCAGCTCACTTTTAGGACACTGAGATTCAGGCTCTGACATTGATTTGCAGATCTTTAAATCATTCAGTGATTTGCTGCAGCCAGTGGCTCTGGCTGCAGAGTGTAAAAAGAGAACACCTCTCACAACATGTATCAGATTCAATATTTTCCCAATATAATTGCAATTCTTTTCATGGTGAGGATACGAAACATGATTCATATGATCTCTCACAATCCTTTCTTCGTAACACATTATTTGAACAAGCACAAATGATTTGTAAGTTGTCACTGCCAGTTCTCTAGGGAGCATTCTATTTCTACTGCACGATGCTGAACATGTGCCATAGACTTCTGAATTTTGAGAACATTAAATTTGTAACAGCATTTCTAACATACATTAGAAACTTATGGCCATAAGTAAAAGCTATTAAAATGCTTCTGTTTTCAACTTCCTTGTGAACAATTCTGCTGAGGGCACAACAGAGGTTCACAATATATGCACATATATTATGCATTTTTTGTAATTCAAGTTATTGATTTTTCATTCTCTGTGCAAAGACAAGGATTTCAAGGATCTGATAAGGATTTCATTCTGAGAAACTCCTAACTCTCTGACCAAATCTGGAGATGAAGGAAAGCAGGACTTTGCAGGACAAGATCTGGCATTCCCACAAGTTTTTCAGATGCTATGTCATCACTTTAGATAGCATTCATTATCTAAGTCGTAATAACATTAATAGACTCTTTCATCATAAACTTCCACAAGGAAGATCTTATCTGTGGATTCTGCTAGGTTTGTAGAAGTATAACATTGCCTGTTGTCATGTAAGGAGAGCTGTTACTACTGATGTGATGAGGCAAAGCACGTGCAAGGTTGCCTACAAGTTTACAGAAACTCTCCTCTATTACGATTCATTTTTTGGAAGGCCTATAGCATCTAATGAGTCTGCAAGGTGTGAGAAGTTTGGTTCAAAAGACCAGAGGCTGTATTTTGAAGAGATTTGTAATTAAGTCTTGAGATCATATATTGGCAGAAAAGAGGCCTCTAATGACTTAACTATCCCCATCTGTGGACAGAGGCACACTTGAACAGAATATTCAAAAAAAAGACCAGTTGGAGAGCAACAAGCTTCTTTAGGCAATAAGGTATGAACTACCAACAGCAGTCAGGCTGAGGATCTCAGGATGTCTCTATTCCTAACTTGCAACTCTTCCATTGTGAACTAGCTGCTAGTCTGATAACGCCTCATTCTACTTTTAAGCCCAGGAAGGACTATTTCTGGAACAACAGCTTTATTATGAAAGACCTATAAAACTTTTGCATTAAAATTATATTGAAACGTAAAGGTAGCTGAATACTGTGAGTTTTCATTGCAAATTTTTGCCTAAATAGATAGAAGATTAAAAAAAAAAAAAACGACCCCAACATTCACTGTGAAATTTTCATGAGACAGTTGTATGGTTACCACAAAATATAACTTATTTTAATTTACTCAACAGAATAAGACTTTGTACGCATTTAATACAATAGACATGAATCGCGGTAGCCAATTTGCATCAATGGAGTCATTTTGTCTGAAGAGTTCTAGTGGAATTCAAGTTGCAGACGCAACAGACTCTTAAAATGCTAATAGCATAAATTATTTTTAAAAAATCACCACTCTAGCTTAATGACTGAATGTCTGCCAAATTCCTTATTTTAAATCTTAGTGGTTTAAAAATAGAATTAAACTAGTTTCAGTCTATTATTTGAAATCCCTGCTGTCAAAATCAAAAAAAGCACTTTTTCCGTCAGGCTCTGTAAAGAAAATATGCTTAAATATTAATCATCCACTAAGTACATAAAATTTAAATATCATATTCTATTTCATAATCACATAATTCTAATAGCCAGGAAAATCACATCCCTAAGCTTCACAGCCAGTAATGCACTGTAACAACCTCCACTTTTATTCTGATACTCTGGAGTACGTGCACCACATGCTTACAGATTTTTGCCTCTTGCTGAAGTCAACATTTATTCTACTTGCACTATTTCTACACAATGAAAGACAGTAATTTCTAGCAGTGCTCCAGAGAGGGTAAAATAAAGGCCAATCTTCAACTGAACACAAATTTCTGCAGAAAGCCACTCTTGCTGCCCTGACAGAAAGACAGACAGGATAGAAAAGAACTAGATTGATGGTACAGAAGTACGGAAAAAAGATGAGACTGATTATGAGAGAGCGACTATACTCACCTGTAAACATCTAGACTATCAGCAATCAAAAGGAAATGCACAGAAGTAGACATTTGGGACATAATTGGAGTTTTATTAAAATACAATACACCACAAAATATATCTGATCAGCAGAGTGCTGCTTCAGTTCAGTTACACTGGTGGAACACACATTCTTATAGACTTCTTGGCTGACAGTTCATTGTCCCAGGAAATGCAAAAGCAGCCCTACTTCAGCTATAGACATAAACTATCAAAGCATGTCATTAGATTACATGCACAACAAAAATGCCTGTGAAATTTCCAATGAACAGAATGTAAAGCAGATACAAAATAATGCCTCTCTATTAAAGACAGGATTTACACCTACTCTTTTTCTTCAGAAACACACTTGGTGATTAATTCCTGCAATAATGCTATTGCTTCTCTTATCGGTTGAAAAAATCTACTTGGTTTAACGAGATTTTTTTTTTTTTTTTGCAGTGTCTTTCATCTTATTCTAAATATGTTTTACGCTGTATACTTGGAAAAGGTTTCTAATTTTTATTTAAGTTCATTAAATTAAGATAAGAAAGCTGCCACTGAGCGGCTATTGCTCCCAAAATACTGTTCTCTACAGAGCTGAAAGTCTTCTCTACATAGTTTCTCTCTGAAAATGAGGACTTTACTAAGTCTTAATAACTTCACAATTTTTTTCTTACTTGAAAGCCACATTGAGTATCTTATTAAATAACATAATAACAAGAAGTGAAAAGAAAGCATTCCATAAACACTACAGCACGTATGGTTTGAATATTGGTTACCTTGGCATTCTTCCTGTCTCCTCATACTTTTAAGTAATATGTTCTTATAAGATAAAGGGTTAAATCTCACTCAGCTCCATTTATACTTTGATATTCTGAAAGTCTTGCATGTTGCAGCTGTAAGTACGAGGTAAAACTGATTTGATCTGGGTGCCAGTACTATACCTGCGATGTTCTGAAGCTCTTCATTACATATCTAGATATTGTAAAATTAATTAGTGCTAGTTAGCAGTAGATTAATCTCATTTTACCATCAGTTTTAGCTTGAAAACTCGTATTTTATAATGGATTTTCACATGGCATCCTCTCCTTTCAGAAGTGCTAAGTACTTGCATTTGAAGTCAACAGAAGTTATGAATGCTCCATGCATCTGAAAAGCAATCCCTTGATTTTATGAGCATATTCAGCACCATCCATTAGAAAATTAAGTAAATACATCATCACATTATTGTTGTTCTTGCACTTTTGAGGCCTAACAATGGCCTATGTCAGGTGTTAGGACTTCTTCCTACCATTAGGATTACAACTTTCATATTACTATAGCATTCAAGAGTCCTGATCTTGCATAAACACTGAAGGACTCATTCTTATTTTGAGTAAAAAAATTATGAATTAACTCCTAGCACTGCTGTAAAAATCTCAACCAATCTTTCTCTGCTGTCACCTTCAGCAGCAGCATCCAGGGTCATTACAGGAAAGCCGGAGAGGGACTTTTTACAAGGGCATGTAGTGATAAGACAAGGAGCAATGGCTTCAAACTGAAAGAGGGGAGATTTAGATTAGATATTAGGAAGAAATTCTTCACTCTGAGGGTGGTGAGGTACTGGAACAGGTTGCCCAGAGAAGTTGTGGATGCCTCATCCCTGGAAGCGTTCAAGGGCATGTAGTAAACAGCCCTCTTAAAACTGCCTCAGCAGTGAAACAAAACCAGAAACAAAAACAGAAGAGAGCCTGTGAAAAGATGGCACTTTTTCTCTATTGATTTGCTTTAGATGAAACCCCTGACTTCCACGAGCTTGAGGCAAAAAGTTTGCAGTAAGTCTGGTATTTCAGGAACAAAACAGAAATCAGAGTAAAAATTAAAAAAAAAAAAAAAGTTAAAAGGTCATTAACTTTTTATTTTTTCTTTTTTTGGCTATGAAAACAAAGGGCTTTTCTATCTCAACCTATTATGCCAATAAACTACTACATTATCTTTTTTCTTCTAATTTGTTCCAGCAGGGGAAAAAAAAAAAGATCAGTCAATAATTCTCCTTGAGTTGTTTCTTGTATTCTAAGAAGTTTCATTTCTCTGTAAGAAGTATAATTAGTAATAATACCCTACATTTAACTAAGTCCATTCAGCTTCTGACACTTCTTTCTGCTTTGGAAAGTTTACAACTTGTAATTCAGAGATACCCAATATATTAGAAATAGACATATGACAACTTCCCAGAAAAGTGGGACATTTATATATTTATATAATTACATGTTAGTAATAAGCGTATCTAATTATATGTATGATGCTTAAATACGTACAAGGCCTCCAAAGAAACTGTACTTGATTCATAGCCTTTGATAAATGGATAGAAACACATCTGTTTGTAGCGGCGATAAAAATAGGAATATAATTTTATAGAACCCTAGATGTGAACTATGTATCATCACATAACTAGATTTATCTGTCTTTCCTTGGACTTCCACTACATAAAATTACACATCTTGCTATCAAAGTCATTGCTGGACTGTTTTCTGTCATTCAAAAAAGTAGTGAGAAAATAAACTACCTGTGGCAGATCTTCATGCTGTTGTTTCATAAGCAACTTATGGAATTGATCTCAAATGCTGTAGAGTTGAAGCAGTCAAAATGTGAGAAAAAGAGAAAAATATCACGAGGAAAGACTGAGGAAAGATTCTTCTCAGACAGCATTGTTACAAGGCCTTGCTCAAACTAGGAAATGATTAACAGAAGACATTGATCTAAATAATCCATCTTTCAGTACATACGATAATGAAGTCTGAGTACAAGAAAAATAAATTAATGAAGTCAGAAGTGATTATGAAACTTAATGCAGTGTCTTCTGGTTTCAAACACTACTTGTCTCAATTTCATGGCTTATCCAGAGATGTTCATCTCATTCCTTGACTCATCTCCAAATTTCTGCCACAGGGTATTACATATTTCTATTTTGTTTCATTTTACTATGTGCTACTGAAAACAAAAGACAAAAATCACTTGTACTTTCTCAAGCACCCAGGACAGTTTTTCCTCATTTGCATAAAGTTGAATGAAGTCTTTGGGAACTGACGGAGAAGCCAATAAATACAGGATAACCCACTCCAATCATCAAGAGTAAGCAGAGCTAATAACAAGTCACACTCACTGTTCCCTTTACAGATGAAGTGCATTTTTAACATGATTATGTTATATGGGGTTAGAAAAGAGTTTAAATCTTAGTACTACCTGTCTGCAGGAAGAAGGTCATTTATCATGGATAAGTGATTTAATTGAGGAATTTGTTTACAGTGATTTTAAGTATGATAACCATCAGTAGCTGTTATAGTCATCTTTGGTAAAAGATTGTTTCCTGTCTTGCCAGATGAAAACTCTGTCTAGCTATGCCTATGGAATAATAGAATTTCAAAAGCATCTGTCTATGTCAAAAGAAGGCAAAATTGTAGCAGCTAACAGTGTTTTAGAAGCATCAGAAACTAGTATCATAATTATCAAGTTGCAAAATTACAGAAAAAAATGAAATAAAATACAACTAGTCCCATTTCAAAATAATTTGACTTTCTAATGTATTTTGGCCTTTCTCTGATACAAGGACAGCTTTGAGGACAGTACTGAACACTGTGAGCAGGAGAATGCAGTTCAGAACAGCCCTGATTGCCCAACACTATCTATATTCTTTGTGCACTGGGCAGGAGCTTTGTATTTCATACATTATTCACAACTTGCTGCAGTCATTCAGCAAGGTCAGTACATGCATATCCCTACCATACAGTAACGGAAAAAGATGAGACATGTTTAGGGAAAAAGACAATACAAAACCGGGAGCTGTTCTATGCTTTAATTTCAAAGCCTCAAGTTGCTTTTGAAGCCTGGTTCTGTGCTTACTTAAAACAGACAATAACAACCTGCAAGTGACAGCTGGATTTAGCGGGTGGATCTGACGGATGAGGGTTACTATTTGTATCCCCTACCAGCTCCAGGCAGTTAATAACAATAACCAGATATACCCCAGTTAAAAATCAGGATACACTTACATACCAGGCTATAACTTCACAACATGCTATATGTTTATTTATACTTTAATCCACTTTTATCTGATTTCCCTCTTCAATGCCCCTTGTTATTATAAGGTTCATTCTAACCTCAAGCACTCTTTCCTTATTCTCCTGTCAGTTTAGATTTATGCATATTCTTCTCTGGGATCACCAAAGTATTTTCTATTATCTTCCCAACTTCAACAGAATTCCAACCTGTCTCTCTCAGCTTCTTCCAAGTCTCACTTTCTGCCACAGCTAACAGAATACAATTTTCTTTACCTGCCACTGCATCTCAGCTTTGACTTAGATGGAAAATCCTTAGGGGAGAAATGTGGATATTAAAAAGCTAGAAGCAGAGAAATTTTCCAGCTGCTGCAGCATCCTGTGAAAGCTCTTTTCCCCATGCAGGCTGGCTGAAAAACACCTGTAGCTTGTTACACTGAGAAAGTTGTTTTGAAATGGGTGCTGTAGCATTCAGCCAATCGCTCTGGGAGGTGGATGGTCAAGTGACCAATAGCCTTGACCCTTCTTGCAAACCACGTTAGATATACGGATTTGTAATTAATTAAAGTGGGGCATTTCCTCCAGAGTGCTGGAGGTGCATCAACCTGCTTTGGAGCTGGAGCCTTCTGCTGAGCGACAGTGAAAAGATAACCTGATCTCACCGGCAGTTTCAGAGTGAGGATTCTGCTACCAGAGGAACCAATTACCATCGTTTTCTAGTATAGTTTCACTGTGATGAGAAATAACAAGAGGAAGATAGCTGCTGCATAAACAACCATTTACGTAACACGAATGGAACAGGAGATGTTCCTACTCCCTCACTTCCAACATGAATACAGTACTTCTTTAAGAAATTACAAAGCATAAAAGAAGGCAGACACTTTGCATGGCTTAACCAGCATGTTTAGCACAGACTGTGTGTCACCATTTAATAATAAGCCATTTGAGCTTAGTTGAGGTTTCCATGGAAGGTTGAAGTGAGCCACAAGTACTACAAAAGCATTCTGCAGACTATTTCAGAAGGGATTTTTATCCCGAGGTTTCTGGGATTATCACATATAAGCAAAATTTTAAAATACATGAGAGAATGAGTTTACTAAAGAGTTAGCATGACAATAGAGGCAAGCAAGAAAAATAAACCACATCCTCTACTTAGGCTGCCTCATGTTTTTTTTTTCTTCAGAGTGAGCTTCTGGTAAATGCAATTTTACAGAACATTGAACTATATGAATTCCTCCAGGACTGATTTAGAGATGGTATATTAATGCTTTTCAGTTTGTAGGAAGAGTACAAAAGAACTGAGACACTTTAGAGCATAACGTGTTTTGTGTGACCTAACATTAGCTATTATTCTGAACTGGCTTTTTCATAGGAAATATGCTAGTGGCATATTTTAAGTTTTAAAACAAAACAAAACTTTGATTGCAAGCCTACTACCATCACTAAATTTTCCATTAGATTGTTTTCTAATGTTTTTTACAGACGTGCTATTTAATTCTGCGTGGATTTTAATTCCCAAAAGATCAAATTTCCACTAAAACATCTCTTGACATAGCAATGATGTTCAGGGATTTCCCTCCTGTTTGTTTTCATAATTCTTAATTTTTATATAAAAAAAATTATATTTTCCTAATAAACTCTGCAGAGCTACTCTTCAGGCATTACACCAGCCAAATAATCCATAAGGATATATTCTAGTTTTAGATAAACTCACTGAAATCTGGAAGGAGCTTACTGACAGCCTTTACTAATATTTTCTACCTTTTTTACTCTACTATAATGATTTTAAAAGCCGCCTTAGACACACTAAATCATTCTAGTTTTATCACAAGTGTGTTTCTCTGAAACAATAGATTTTATATTCAAGGTGCATGTGCAGGTAGAACTGATATTATATATACATATATATACACACACATACATTCAACAGTCCATTGTATTTTCTCTTTCCATTCTCAGAGGGCAAGATCCACCTATGTTCAAAGATCCATGGTAAAACCTACACATTATTTATAACATATGCAAAATTAGATTCACTGCAACAAAAACGAGAAGGAAGAAAAAAGCCCAAACAATACAATAAATTAGAAATAATATTTTTGCAGATCCAAACAACGTGCTGAAATTAGATCAGGCAAATGAATGCCACTGCAATTCCAAATAAGATAAGCATCGAGCAAAAGGAGAAAACAAAAATAATGAGAAGTTTCTTTAGATTGCCCCTTTACTTTTATATTATTATTCCTTAGTATTAGAAGTCCTGCAAGTTTAATTAAGAAAGGCATGTTGATATCAGTGCAAGGTTTTGAGAATATGACATAACTTGATGTCAAATCTTTAAAAATATAATCCTTACTTTTCAGGTCAGTTTTTTCTCCATAATATTCTACAACCAAAATACTTTTTGTTGTCAAAGAAACGGATATTGGCCGAGATAGTTAAAATGCTGCTATATTATAGTGAAGTAGAACTGCTTTTATGGATAGGTTGGATACCAACTTAACAAATAGATTATTTTTCTAAGCCTTCTAAACGACGTGTGTTCCTAAAAAGTGGTCAGTATATTAATATTTTATTTCCTGGGATATTGACATTTTAATGGAGGCAAAGTCAGTGTTCTGAAGGCAATAGAGCACTGTTAATTAACCTAACCAACACTAATGAACTTCTTTGACAAAAAAAAAAAAAAACTTCTCTCTATTTTCTTCACTTTTACTCATTTCTATGTTTTTTCTGTACTATGAATAAGCATTGCCCTCAGACAGGTACGGTACCACAAAGTCCCGTCTTTCCTTTTATCCATGGGCTCCCAGGCCCAGTTCCAACCTAGCTCCTGCTGCAATACTTAGTGCAGCTTTCACATAGTTGTGATCGTCAGCGTTGACAGAGAGAACCAGCTGCAGAGCTGGTTATTATACATGTTATACAGGAAATCGAGGCATTATAATGATTTTAAGTTCAGGTGTGCTATGCTATTCTACGTTAAACAAGGAAGTTCTGGAGCACGTTCAAGTGCACCGTACGAATCAATGCTAACAGGTGTTCTGCACATACTTTTCTGCAACACATAAAGAGTAACTTTACTTTATGGGAGTTAGAGAACAGATGCTTTGGCACATTATCTTTTGCCTTTTAAAAGAACACAGGAAAAACTACTTATAAAAGGAGGATTAAAAAAGAATTTCATGGCTCATCCTGCAGTTCCACAGCATTTTATGTTTATATTTTATTGGCAATTCCACTGCAATTTTGAATAGTAAAACAAAGAGGAAGTGTTTAACATTTAAAATAAAAATTAAAATTTGTTTCAAATATTTCCCTTAATTTCAGCTTGCTTGTTTTACCTTTATTTGTGTTCTATATGTAGACACGGAAATATTACCGACAGGACAACAGTCAAAACATCACTATATGCATTCTAATGGATTAGTGTATCTTTTATCACCAATTTTAAAAGGGCTTCCTACAAAGAATCCTAAAGACTGGATAAGAACATATTTTTAAAAATTCAAAAAGATGCTGCTTTTATAATTGAGAATAGAATTTACTTCATGAAAATGAAGAGTGACATTAAAAGACAAATGTTTTATTTTATATAATTTAATGGATAACATCAAATGAATAATAAGCTGTCACTGCATGATTGTCTCCAGGTGATATATAAAATAAGTAAACAGGTTTACTTCCAAAGCAGGAGACACTGATATTGTGACCATATTCTTTCTTGATCATTTTATTTTTACTATGTACAATGACTTATGTCAATCTTACCATTTCTTTAATGAATAAATGCTGGAGCAGTAAAGTGCCAGTTGCTTACCGCTGTCTTGTGTCCTGAATGACATACAGAACACAAACATAATGAGTGCTTCAGTCTTTTGTATTCTACTCGATTCACAAAATTACTTTTTAAATTCCTTATGTACTGGTGCAATATGCTTACTCTGCCTACATGAAGTTGAGAGGGGTGGGGAGGTCTTGGTTTTCTTTTAATTCTTCACCTCAAATACAGATCAGCTATCCCAAAGTTTGGTGGATTAGGTAAATGTCTTTCAGTGGACTAAAATGATCGTCTTCAAGCAGTAAGCCAATGATTTCTTCAGAAAAGAGAGGAGGAGGAGAAGATGAAAATATAAATGCCTGTAAGTTAAAAATGCTGATGTCTACAAAAGTAATTTCTACATTTAGTTCTTCCATTAATGCTGCATATATTTAATTAACTTAAAGAAATATCTTTAGAAAATCTCCACAACTAACCAAATAAATGGTATATACATGAAATCATGAACCTCAGCTATGGCAGCATGCTACTTTTCCAGACAGGAGACTCCTAAATGATGGACAATGTGAGACAAAGACAGACTGATCCATAGGAATTACCTGTGTCACTGAAGAAGAAAAAAAAAAAAAACAAAACCAAAACCAAAAACCATCTAATTAGAAAGGACAGGTGAAAGATTAATAGCTTAGTGCGGCCCAAATCAAGAACTGAAGATTTACTACACCAAATTTTCTTTCATGATTTTCTAACTTTCATGATTTTTTTAAGTTCTCCACAGTAGCCTTTCCTGTTAGTTACATAGAGAGTGAAGAGGTCCATGATAAATTCCTAGCAAGCAGGCTCACTGGCTTACTCGTGCACCAGGATCACCCGCAAGGTGGTGAGGACATCACCTTTGCATTCTAACATCAACTTCTGAGGACAGCACTGTTCATAATGTACCAGATACCGTTATTATATTTCGACATATTTCTCTTCTTGCTAAACTTTTCTTTCTCTTGGAGACCACATAAATTTGGCGAAATTTATAATTAGTCTAAAATATAGAAATTCACACTCAGAACACAACAACAATGCCTGTTTGTGTTTGCAACAAAATGAGTTAGTTCCATACCTTGACATATTAGCCCTAGGAAAGAAAGAATACCACTCAGCCTGATTGTCAGATTTGCCTGCAATAAAGCTCACTGTCAGGTAAGCAATGTGCTCACAGGGACATGTGTTCCCTCACTGTCTTCCAGTAGGATTATCTGAGGTCATGTTAATTGGACAAGCAGAAAGTTCTGAACATCTACATGCACTCACTGCATATGACTGTAGCCAGGGGTGACTGAAAACTGATTTTAACTGGCAAGTGGCTACTGAGTGTTGTGGATTTCTTCTAAAAAAAAACCAAAACTGATAGCACATTAAGGAAAATTCTCCTTTGTGATTTCAAGGTATCTGTAGGATTGAAGAATTTGTAGGTTAGGTAAAGCAATAGGGAATTTGTTACTTCTTTACAGTTTGGTCTTTTTCAGCTTTTGGTTGGTAATATTTAAGTATTCATCCCTTTTTTTAGGCTAAAATAAGCATTATTTTAAAAAAACCCAACCAACCAAACACCCAAAACCACAACACAAGATGACAACAAAAAAGAACCAAGACATTTGGGAAAGCTGCTATTTAAAAGACAGTGAGATAAACAGTAGTGTGAAATAGACCAGTTGAGAAACAGAAAAATTACCAATAATTATAAGTAAGAAAACTAAAAACTGGAGGAAAAAATAAGACTACAAGGATTAGTCATAGGAATTACTGAGGTGAAGAGCTAAAAATGTATTTGCTGTGCTTAGACACAAAATTTGTTTCTGAAGGTGGTATCAAAGCTGTGTTTGCTCTAGATCTCATTTAGCAACCATCAAGCCAAAGGAATATAAAGTGATCTCATTTTAAAACATGACAGAGTTCAGGACACTCCATGGTTTAAAATAAGCTTTCAGCTGAATGTAGATGAACAAGTCTAAGTAGATAAAATATACTATTCCTTTGTGGAACAGCCCCTTCCCCATGTCTTTACCATATTTTTCTATGTAAATATCTTTAAAAATGTGCTTTAGGAAATGTTGTGATTAAAACAAACCAAGCAGAGTCAAAGCAGTTACACTCTTGTCAGCATGCAATACAATTAAGTAAAATAAGTGATAAGCATAAGGCTAGTGGTTTGTACTTATTAAATAAAAGCACTGCACGGGACATACAATGAAAAAAGCGAAACAGAATATTGTTTCAGAGTATTAAAATATTCTGTTAGAGGAGATGTTTTGAGATGTCTATATTAGAAATATACAGAGGTCAAACAACCACCTGGTTCTGAATTTTATCTCTGTATCCATAAATATGTACTTGTTTCATGGGAAGTCCTTTCTGTATGGATCTAGGCAGGGTTTTTACTAGCTATGAACCATATACTAGAGCTGTTTCTATTATTATTCATCTAGGGTGCATATGGATATGCATCCAGCTGGTACGAATTCGTAATTACATAATTAATTAAGGTTTAGGCCCTTCCTACAAAAGACAGGTCATTTCCTCCTGGCTGTGGGAGCTGCAACAACCTGCTGTGGAGCTGCAGCCTATGTTGGTGAGCGACAGGTGTAAAGTAGCTGTTTGTTCTGTAAGGAAGTAGGAGGCTGATTCACATGTCAACAGACCAGCCTTGTTACTAAATGTCAGTCTAGTATAGTTCTATTTTGAAGCTTCAAACAGGCGTGATTTATCACATTCTAAATACTTTCATTGCTGCAATCTCTCCTCTTATTCTCTAACTTGCCAATTCTTACATTCACTTTCAGTTGAGAAGATAAGAAAAACATTTCTGCAAAATAAACTGTGAAAATATTGAAGTTCCAGGCTTGGAAACAAATTTTTATCTCACCAAAGTTTACAAGTTCACATTTCTAGAGTTTAGAAGGAAAACATTGACCTTTTTTACCAGCAGCTCTGTCAAGTCTCAAGCTGTCGGTAAGAGACCTTTACTGAGTTCTGATCTTCTACCTGCAATATTGGCATCAACTGAATCTCTTACAGGGTGCAGTGGTGTCTCTTCTGCTTTGGGACCCCACACAAGAGCAACAGCCACAGCCCAGAGCCACAGTACCGTGCATCCCACTAGAGTCTGTGCCCAGAGGGGCTTTGTTGGAAAGCACACCCCTTTCCCATCAAACAATCTTACCTCCTTCCTCAGGCATTTCTCTATTACACTCTAGGGCATCTCTATCTCCCTTCACACCTGCCCCCAAAATGCAGAGTCTAAAGCACTGGATTCACAATGTTCAAGCATTTGTGCTGTTATTCCCCACAGGTATTGTCTTGCGGCTTGGCATAAAGTGGAAATTTTATATAATTGTCTGTCTTGTTTCAGGAAAGTATCAATAACATTTTGGGAACAGATTTTTTTTTTTTTTACCAGGCAGGTCCAAGGAATTTAAAAAGAGGAAAAATATTATTGCTGAAGTAAGTGTCTTCATTTAATCTCTAAAAGTCAGGTTAAGCCTGCAGGATACAGGATATCTGCTGCCCTACACTAGCTTACTTTGCTGCTAAACTTCTAATAGAGCATTGGCCATGAGGAAAAGGAGAACGTATATGCAACTGTGGCGACATGGAAGAGTTTCCTGAGAATGACGCTAGACTCCAGACTTGTTCTGTGCTGCACAACCAATACACACTTGCTGTGAAACTCTGAAAATGATTAGCAACTAATGCCCCTCCCTGCCGTGACCCTCACTCCTCCATTTCATGAGCATGTTCCTTCAACATACAGCAGGCGTAATCCTTTCTACAGCAATCATGCAATTTGCTATGGTGGTAGCAAAAAAGAGAAAGGGCAAGCTTATTACTCCTGTCTTGGGCCACATGGTATGGCTACTTGTGGCTCAGACACAGTGTTCCGACAAGCATGGCCTCTGGACACCTCCAGCATAGTGAAGGAAAAGCATATGAACTAGTAGAGAGTTCAAGGACACGCAGCATTAAAAAGTTTGCACTACTGCTTCTGCCATTTCCTGTGCAGCCTGTATTTGACCATGATACTGTTTACCCTTCTGTGCAAATGACATTTTAATGACAACATTATGAAAAGTAAGAGTCATTAGAAGCAGAGAGAATAAATGAATAAAATAAATTCATGAAAAAGCAAAGACAAGACAAAATTTCAGTGGAGAAAAAAAAACAGAGCTTTGCTTACTGATGCTTTTCTCTTCTAGGTGCAGGGAGTTGATACATCACTTGATTCATTTTTAAACGGCCTCCAAAACACTAAAGTAAAAAAAACGCAGAAAAGCTTTACACTGGAAGGGTAGTGGACTAGTTGAATAGATTATATTTATTTATTGCACCTACTTTTCTCGAAAATGTCTCTTACATGTAATGTACTCAATCAATGCTGTTTACAGAATGCTATTGATTTATTTTTGATAAATCTACAAAGAAATTCTGTTTAATCCTAATGTCGATACGGAGTTCAGCAGTTTCCACATTCCATATTCCTTTAGACTAAGGTTTTCTATTAGAAGCAGAGGAAAATCCGTTAAAGAGAACGCATGTTTCCTGCTTTTAGAGGCAGTCCTCCTCATGCAAGGCAGCAGCAATAGAACAACAAAACTCAAACAGGCATAAGGAACTATACTTACAATTAAAATTGTATCAGAGTGGCACTGAGAGAGAGTGAGACAGCACTGAGAGCCCAAGGATACAGGAGGTCAGCTTATACGTAATTAATTTGTTAATCTTCCACGGCATTTCACTGAAATGTGTTATTTTCTCAAACACATCCAGAAGGATGACAAGCTGTCCTTTCAAGTGGTTTTATGTGCAAGTGCTCTGCATTCCATATTTCAACAGTAAATACAATAGGATGACAATGTTTTAATCACTTTTCAACATCTCTCCTACCATTCTGGGATTTTACTCTGCCATACACTGTTTAGTGGCACGTTTATGACCAATCAAAATGTTCAATCACAAGAATCTAAAAATACAAAACGGCATTTTTTTTTCTGAACAAAGAAATCACAGGAAACTGACTCTTCAGAAGTCATTCAGTGTGATCCTTTATATTTGATGTTACAGATATTTTCAGTGTTTGGAGTTTAATTCAAAGTTCAGGGGTAAGAATGCAAACTTTTTGATTCATTTAGCAGATCTGCATTTTTTGTTTTACTAATTATAAACCAAAATTTCTTCAAAGTGTGCCTTAGATTATGTAATTCCTTAGTACAGTGGAGTGTTAAAACTTTTGTGGTTTTTTTTGTGTTTTTTTCGGGGGGGGGGGGGGGGCGGAATTATCACTCATAGTGAGATAGATTTTTATGAGGAACACTTCAATAAATGTATGCACTTCTGGACTGCTTTGCTATTTAGCGTGACACTTTGCTACATTCTATTTCCCAAAATCTATCTGAGAAAATAATAATTTTCAAGATTCATTTAAAAAAAAAAAAAGCACCTCTGAGGAGGAGCTATATTATATAGTGGTTTTATTGAGGTTGCAAATGGTAAAACACATATTTAACTGAAATGATACTTCAGCTCAGAAAGCTCTTGGTCTGTATGTGGTATCAAAAGAAAAATCTTGCTACAAATACAAGGAGCAAAGCCAGCACCTCACTGAATACTGTGAACAACATTAATAGGAAGAACTTGATGCTGACCTTGAACACATACAAATATCCAGTGCTGTATGTCAGTGCTGACTAGTGGGATGTGTTGACCTACATTAACATTCGATTACCTTTTGGCACTGTTTTTAAGCTGAGCCAAGGTAACATTCAGTCATTACTAATTTCCTTATTGTGCCTGTTTAAAGTAGAGCCATCCAGGTGAAAATCAGGCAAAGGAAGAAGAAATGAAATAAACAACAAAATGTACTTAAATTTGGATTGAAGAGATGTGTTAAATATTCATCATGGAGCATTTATTTATGATAATACCACGTTTTTCTGTTCTCAGCTGCTGAGATCTTTTGTTATGCAAAATGTGAAGTTACATAAGGCTTTTATTAAAATCCTTACCAAGTAGCTATTTTCAATACTCCCTATAGCTAATACTAGAAGGTGAAGGTAGTACAAATTATTTCAAAGACACACACACATATATATAGTTTCAGGATCACTTACTAAATTAGCTCCTTCTAAGACTTAACATTTTGGATTCTGAACCAGCTTTAACTGGTTTAGTAAATTACCAAATTACTTCATACCTAGCGTGACAATTGCATTACTGATAGACTATCAAGAAACGGAAGAGCTTCAGGAAGCCAGAAGTCAATGCCCTCAGAAGCATACAGGCATTTAAGCAAAAGGAGGAGTCCAGAGGGCAAAATCTCACTCTTCATCTATAAATGATACTTTTTAAGCTTTTTAAAGCCTATTTACAGAAGACAAAGGAACAAATGCTTACAGTAAGAAACTATGTTTTGCAAATGGAAGACATAGTTTGAAATTAATGTTATTACATCCATAAATACACAAGGAATTACAATACTAAAACTTCATAAAGCTTCTGTGATTGATGAAGAAAATCACTACTATAAACATAAAAACATAACTGGAAAGGAATGTTTTTTTTTTATCTAAAATTAATTTTTAAGGAAATAGAATTTATTTAGAATAGAAACAAAGGAAACTTAGAACTACCTTTGAGTACCAAAGATTTTCAGTCTCTGTTAATGAAAGAGGAAAGGCGACAAGAGACAGGGGAGAGAAGAGGAAAAGAATGGATTTATGTCTTAATAAATGAACTTTTAGACACAATAACTTAAGCTGATAGCTGTTGAATTTAAATAGAGGCAGACACATTTCTTGGAGCCCTGTGATCAGCTTCCAAATGATATGGTAGAATGCTAGGGTGAAACATATCAAAAACAATGCTCCAAGAGAGAAAAATCAATTCCCCTGTAAGGATAGACCTATTACTCAGAAAACTTTCTTTAAAAGCCCTAGAAAGAATAAAACAATAGTTCTTAAATTGCTGGCTAACAAAAATCAACATTTCAGTACATAGATACAGCACTTTACAAAATGTAACTATCTTGAAGCTCATTCTTTCTTTTAGTCTAGTCTTCAAATTTGTAACCAAGCTGTTCTTTTTTTCATGGCTACAAAAACAGTTAATTTGTGAGCAGCCACGGTTTATATTATTGTAAGGGTGCTAAGAAGCTTTTTCAGTTGGTCTTTCCTACTGATGATATCACACGAAAAGTAAATTTCAACAGTCCTCTAATTAGACTTGAACTAGGTTGTGGAAAATTAAACAACTCTAATAAAGCAGTTTTACCTCTTATCAGACTGAAGAGTATTTCTTCTAAACAGATTTTACAGCAAATGACCTTATCTTTACCAGGTATTCCCTTCTCTCCAATTTACCACAGCTTTACCACATTTGTTCAGTAATGTCATCAGAGCCAAACCAGAGATAAAAGAGGTAGGCAATGGAAAGGGAAAAAGATTGACTATGCTAGATAGCTCTCAACTGCTCACACAACTACAGGACATAAACTGTTGGAGACTTTTCTCTTCTATGAACAATGAAAAATCTCCAACATAAATGAAACCTCTCTGATTCTTCTTGAGCATTCCAACTGATAACCATTCAAAGTGTAGTAATATTAGCTTCTAGAAATAATTTCTTTGGAACCATATGAGAAAGTAAAAGTGGCTAAATGTATCTATTTCAGCGCAACTTTAAATACCATAATACTCATTCCAAGCTCATTCAACTCCTTTACTCCTCAACAAAGTTGAGAGGTAAGAGTAGAAAAAAGTATGTCTTGAAAATACCGTGGGGCCTTGAAATACTGAGTGGTTAAAACGACATCTTTATAACAAAGGCTAGAAAACATTTGCAAAATATAGAACTTCCAAGTCTGGGCAAAAGCTGTCAGGAAACCATCATCAGGGTGAAGGGATGTGCCAAGTATCCACTTACCCTGGGTCTGAACTGGCATATCGTGCCCTATTAGGAGCAGTATGCTTTAAAATATATTCCTTGAATCCAAAATAAAATGCAAAAATTATCACTGGGAAAGTCAGAGGATGACACAATCATTAGGAAAACTGTAAATAACAAAGACACGGGTTAATTAAGGTGAAATCATCTGTATCACAAACAAAATGTCCTACATCTAGAATCACAGAATAAATGTCAGGTGATGAGAGAAACTACTTATTCTGGAAGGCAGCAATTTTGAAAAGCATTTGGGGTTCATGATGAATAATCATCTGTATAAACTATAATGCCCTGTGCCAAATGGACTATCACAGTTCTAGTATCTGCAAAAAAAGATACTTTCACGTAGGACTAGGCAAGTCTTATTCCTCTACCACAGGCAGTAGGAGCATGTATGTACATCAAGAGAAGTGTATGTGAGAGAAAAGAGGTGTGGAGATGAGAATTTATCACACAGCTTCTGTCTCTAAAAAAGGTCAGTCCAAAAGTGCACTTTCCCATAATCTAATTTTATTTTATAGATGCTAACAGGAGAGTACGCAGAAAGATCTGTATTCAGAATTGGTTCTAATCCAATTTATAATAAATCCATATTATAAAGCAAAGTATAGTCTTGCTGTACATCAAACCCTACTGTATGTTCTTCAAAAAGGCACACAAGGGAAGGAATAAAATTACTTCATCAGGCAGAAAGATTCAAAAGCTTAACAACTAGCTAATGGCAATCATTCCTGAATTTCCAAACACAAGGTCAAACCCAAATTTAGCCTTTCATCTTCATAAACTCTACTTTCTATGAATTCCAATCCTCCTTTAGTAAAACATAAAACTTGAAACCTCTGGATTGTTATCAGTACTATGACACTCCAATTTGCTAGAAAAGCAGGAAATTTATAAATGATAACAAGGAGCCACAGCATGTTGGCACTAGTTCTCTACAGAGGCAAAACAAGGTGCCCTGTTCGTGGTTTCATTAACATCCTTCAGGAGGCTCCATTTGCGTGCTAGTTGCCAACTTCAGAGTCAAAGGTATTTGGGTTTCCTCTCCACATCAGGTTAGCAGTTTTTCCTTATCATCTCACACACAGTGAAGCATAAGTACATCTAGTAGCTTTTTAATTCATTTACTGTATTTTGAGATACGTACAAGGCTCGTTTAGTATTCATATGCCCTTTTCGTAACACATTACAGTTAACAACCTTTGCTCTTTACTACAGTACTGGAGTTGTTAAAGGGAGTTGGTTCAGAGCATGCAGCATAAGTACTCTTCGAGTATTTTTAAACTGGTTCTCAAATCATGCCTGTCTAAAATTTTGAGCACTGGAATTGATGCTCCCCTCAAACAAGCTTAATTCTAGTCCTGTGTTTCTATCAACTACAGAGAAATAACCGAATAGAATAAAACTAGTGATGTATGATTTTATTCTATCCGTCTTCTATTGTTTAATCCATGTTGCATCTATGACTTTATTTCTTCCTTTCAAACTTCAAAAGTTATTTTAATAATTGTAAATGATGATGGGAGAAAAGCAGGAATTTGAAACAATTTGCACCCCAGAAAGTTTTCCCAGTTGAGATGATCAGTAGTCAGTATTTAAATTATAGAAGAGATGTATTGCATATACAAACTAATTAAACAATCATCACATAATTAAGTTCATAAGAAATAATGAGAAACATAGAAATAAAAAAAATCAAAACAAGAGGAACAGAACAGCATTTAATAAAAAGAATATTCTTAGTATTTATCCAATGATTTTTCAAGCTCAGAGATAACTGTCCTACCATGAATACTGTAGTTCAGAAGTCTGATATATCAGAGGCCAAATGAGAAGGAAGACACTGAGGCACGGACATCACAGTCAGTTGCTGTGAGCGGAAACTGCCAGAGACAGAAACATGGAAATACCCAGACAAAGGAAATGAGGCACGGAGACACAGCAGGGGCACGGACTGAGAAATGAAGGGATGATTGACAGACTTTATACACTATAGTAATAAAGAAATTACCTACAGTGACCTCAGGTATTCCTGAACTCCACAAAATTGTTCCTACAGAAGAATAAGCTGTATAGTGGTATTGTGGAGGTCACTGTAAAAGCATATAGTATCCCAGTCATATAAGTTGGGAATGGACCTTCTTTTCCCTAACAGCTGAGTTGCTCCAGAGCTAGTACAGAGAATGCTCCTCAAGCAAACAGCCACAGCCTCAGGCCTGGCTTTGTATCTATACAAGCTGCCATTGTAAAGGACTCAACAAGGATCCAGGGAGATGGTGGGATGGGAAACCAGAAAAGACAGGGAAACTGGAGCTGAGGAAAAACTAGAACTCAGGCACTAGCAAGAGGAGAAAATGTGGTTAGCCAAGAAGAATGAGCCCAGGAATGGACACAACTTTGGCAGCAATCAAGGAAAGAGAATAAATCTAGGGGATGGCTGTAATTCTGGAATAATAGATTACACCTGTGGCTAGAGCTCGTATGTGAGAATGTGCAGGTCACTTAAAATGGCCTGTCACACAGCTAATAATTGCATACTTTGTATATTCCGGGTATCTAAATGCTCTGTCTTGACACCTGCAGAAGTGTCAAATTCTCACAGCTGCAACTGAAATTACTGGGAGTTATGCTTTAAGCATACTAAGCAATCATATAATAAGAAGTCTGAAAAATAAGACTCTAGACATTCAAATTAGGAACCTACAGCAAGCGCAAATTTTTTACTTTCAAATTTCTGCATTCTCTCTTTGTATTTCTGCAAAAATGAGGTTACATGCTACCTCACTCTGCAAGCACATTGTAGAAATGTATGGTTTTTTTAAAGCACTCATATTTTAGTTATGAACATCATTTAGAAGCTCATAAATAAATTACTAATAAAAATTCCCATGTTTAAGTAGCATGTATGTATATATTCAGCAGAAAAAGAAATGCTAGAAATATTCCTTGAACAAGGAATGTGCTCTGCAACTGAGTAAAGGAGCATAACGGGAAGGTATATAACACAATCATATAGTTCAGGTTATAACACTTTTGTTATGTTGGTCAGGTAGCAATACTGACATTTCCCAACTCATGAACACTAAATAGTTGTAGTCTTAGTCTTCTTTTAATGTGATTTCTGGGGTGTGTCTGCCCAAATCATTCATATTACACAGTGCTTTTTCCTCATGATAAACACTACCAGTCACTCCAAGAAAGGATCTCTTCACATCCATCTCTGATACACAGAGATACACCTTGCCAAAGCACTTCGAACCTCCATCATTTCACATGATATGTTACAATGTTAAAAAATAACATATTCAATGAGACACTGCCACCAGAAATGCTGAAACAGAACAGTAAATAACAAGACAAAACTTTCCTGGAAGATAAAACCAGGCACACTACTATGCATGATACCATACTTCTGGAGAGACTGGGAATCTTTTTGTAATCTGTTAAACTGTAGGAATAAAAATCTACTGAATTCTGAATGGGTTGTACAGGCAATAAATCAAATTACTTGTTGCTTTTCATGTCTTTAATTGTTATGAGTAATGTGGTTGGATATCCAGTTAGAAAGATAGAACCTGTTTTGCATCAATGAACTGTCTTCATTAAAAAAAAAAAAAAAAACAAAAAACACAAATTACTACGGATTTCATTTTACAAGGTGCCTTAAACAAAACAAACAGAAAAAAAAAAAAAAACCAACCCACTACACACGTTTATCACATGAAGATATTACAGCAGTTTCCCACAGGAGAAATTTTCTACCACCATCTAGCCCTAACATGCAATTTGATGCAAACATCCCTTATGAAGAAAGTGGTATAAGTCTGCACAAAAACAGAATTGAGAAGCAAAAAAGCACGCAACAGACGTGTAGAGAGAGAGATATGGCATTGATTCTTCCATGTAGGACTGAACTAGCACAGCTTTAAAGAAGTCTTAAAGACTCTATCACACAGTGCATCAGCAATGTCAGAAAATACCAATGACAGAAGTAAATGGAAGCAGGATAATTTTTGTCAGCAGGTAGAATTTTAGAAATGATTGCATGATCAGTAGTCAGTATCAGGAGTATCAGTATATAGTAGTATTAGTAGCAGCAGTAGCACAGTATTAGTATATAGTAGCAGACAGTCTCAGTCAGATCAGTAGTATTTTCATCATGGATGGAATCCAACTTGAACTACCACATGGCAATCAAGCTAAAGAACTCAGATTCTGCAATACAAAATTTGTAGAGTAAATGGTTTTCAGCACTTGCTCACATCCACTTAAATCAACGTGCAGGCTGCTATTTGCTTCCTGTCACCCTTCAGTTGACCTCTTCGGCATAATTGTGATCACTCTAATCAACAAACATGAAAAGCATTTTCAACACCTTAATATGCATTTGTGGACATTAGGCAGAGAACTTAGCTAGCAACCACACAGTATGGTCCTTTAGGAGCAAAGCCTTAATGTGGAAATACAGAAATGATGAATCAGTTTTAAATTAAAAAAAAAAAGAATACTAAATGACAAAAAAAAACCTACCAGAAATAACACAGCTTGCTTCATCATTTAAACTCTTTCTCTAATTGCACTCTGTAGCAACCATATACTAGGAACTGAATTTCTTCTGCAAGATTGATTCGAGACAACTAAATATTTGACTGGAGAAGATCAAGACTTTAGTCAGGAATTACTTGCATTGTATATCAGATGCATTTCATAAGAATTAAATAAAAGTTCATGAATCAAAAGTAAAAGCGTACTTAACACTACTAGAAAAAATAAACATTAATTCATGAGACACCTCAGTATTTAATGGTGTATTTGGTCAATGGATACTTAGGGAAGAGGGGATAGTTGCACTGCCTAATTTTATGTACTTAAATTAGGTACACGGTTTATCAGGCTAGCCTCCAAAGTTCATGTATGTATTTATCCAATACAAAAAGGCTCCCACAGAGGACTATACAAAAAAAAAAAAAATTGGATTAGCACAGATTGTTATTCCTTATGCTGATTTCCACAAGTTTGCCTTTAATACAGGCCAATTTCTGATGACACACTATAGAGGCTCTAAATCATCCATGCAGATGTCTGGATTCCTTAAAGTGATGTTACACCAAATTGTTCACTTAAGTCCTGTGCAGGTTCCTCTTTCCATCAGTAGGCTTTTTTCTGGTCTATCAGCTGCTATATATAGCTGGTCTGCTTGAAGTCTGACTAGAAACTGGTATTGTCTTCACTGCCTTAAGCATGCTTCGTGAATAGAAAGCAGAAAACAGTGCAATGAGGTGTACTATATGAGCTACTGTTGGGTAGAAAATGAACAGAATTAATAATGACTGGCCATCAGGGGCATATATAACTAACAATCAACTATAGTGGCAGCTTGGGTATCTTTTATAGCGAGATTGTTTAATGTGCTGGAAGATACTGATGTCTAAGTTTTGACCAAGGGAACACGCTTTGAATATGTATGTGGGATGATGCAAACACCTTTTTCTCATCCTTGGCAAAAATTAGAATACTGTTATTGTGGGTGGATTCCTGCAAGCACTTATAAAATAAAAGTTTTCATTACAGAGGGCAATCAAAGATTTCTTCTCTGTGGTTTCCTTCTCCTGTCTGTCATGAATGTCAAGCATTCCAGAGTCATTATGAGAAGCAACAATATCCTGTAGAAAAGGCAGCATGTTAATCACACCACCTCTCAGTGTCTCTTGAACCTTTCAGAGATACCATTCAATTACTTTTTTTTTTTTTCCTTAGGAGAGGCATTGTTATGGCTGATGCTGGAATAATTAGGTGTTGAGAGAAGAGCACCTGAACTCAAAAGCCATTCTTTCAGTCGAAAAGGAGGCAGCTGGTACATGGTAACTAGGTAACTAAGAATGCATAAACGTTAATTTCAATGATTCCATAATTTTAGGTAACATAAAACACATTCCTTTCAAGCAAACTGTAATCTTTTGCTTATTTCAACCTAAAAATGTTACTACCTAAATCACTTCTGTTTAGTCATCATTTTTACATTTTCCTTGTATGTCTACTTATGACAGGCTTCAGATGTAACATTTCCTTGCAGACAAGCAGAAAATCTCTAATTTTTTTCATAAAAGTATATTGAAATCACTTTTAAGCTTCTCAAAAATCTATCCTACAGCTGTCTTATATCTGGATCTCTGATTAAAATTGGTCTTGCACTATGGTGAATAATTTTAATGATGATATGCTGCTTTAATTTTTCCAGTATGTTCCTTCTTTGCTTGGGAACTTTTTTTTTTCTGCTGCAGAAGAGAGAGAGTGATGAAGGGAGCAACATAATTATATTTAATAATTTTTTGTATAAAATGCTGTTAATGTTTACAGAAATATGACAAAGGGGATTTTCTGAATAATGAAGTTACTCAATTAAAAATAAGTTAATGTGCAGGATTAGCAGGGTGTTGGGAAAAGATTGAAACAGTTACCTGGCAATTGATCAAGAAGCCTTGTCTTATAGAACAATACTAGCATAAAAATAGCTCATAAATCTGAAAGGCTGATTACTGAAACTGTTGTGGGAGCTTTATTTTTTAGAAGAATATTGAATTAATGAGAAATAATACAACGGGGGAGTTTAATTATTCTGAATAGAATAATTTTCTACCCTAGCCTCTTGGGACGGGTATGATTATGTAGGCCACATACCTAAAATGACTTTTATGCATATTTCATTAAAAGCCACATCTTTTCATGAAGGATAGTAAGCAATAAGCCCTCTGCAGATAGTACTCTCTCTACAGTGCCTTTAACGAAAGCTATTTCCGTTGTGGTTATGGAGCATTAAGATGAGGAGTCAATAAATACAAAACCAGGCATATCTTATTTTTAGGTTATTGTTGTCACATAATTACAAGTAAGTTGTTTTCTTTCCTGCTCTGCCCAACCCCCCACCATCATTTTGAATGCTTAGCAATTAGACCTTGGCCAGGATTCGTAGTCTGCTTGTACTTCTAGAGAGTTACTATCAAACTGATGAGAATGCTAGATAAGTATTTTCACGTTCAGCCAAACAATGAGATTTTGATTCTGAGTTGATTTGTAAGATTTTCAGTGAAATTTTACAAATGTGAATAACGAAATTATTGATCAGATATGGAATTTTCTTAGCTGGTATCCAATTTTGCTGCTTTCAGACAGGAAACATTTTTACATCCTATTTTAGTGTTTTTCTGCTTTAATTTTTAACTGGATTCCAGATTTTTTTTTTATTGTAATAAAACATTCCTCATCAGATTTACACATATAAATGCTTTCAGTGAAATACATGCAGTCTTTTAATCATTGTTGTTAACTTTTCTTAGCTGCAAGACTGAGATTTAGTGTATTCCACATACTTACAAGAAACGTGAAAATGTTTGGTCCATTAAGCATCAGAAAGATTAATTACAATTTAAATGATCATTTCCTGCTTAATCTTAAAAAGCTGTTGTGCATAGTGCAGGATCAGAGGGTCTATCAGGTACTGTCATACATAATACTAAAATTCAAATCTCTCGACTCAGCAATTGAGTGTACAAAGTCCTAGTTTATCCAACATATTCTACTGGCCAACTGAACTATACTTCGTCACATGTCTTCAGAACTGAAGGTCTGTATTGACTTACTGTATTACCATATCCACTTAGAGTACTAAACAATTGTTTATAATATTTAAGTTTAGAAGAAATAAATTCCTGGACATTCCTGTGCTCCTGCTTTCATATACACTCAAGCCTAGGTATAAATAACAATAAAAAAACCCACAACTGTGTTAAATTATACACTTGTGAAATCACAACTTGTTAAATTATAAAGACACAATTTCTATTACATTTTGGTATGTCTTGGCTGTTGTACTTCTGTGTCTGAAATGTTTGACGGAGCTTCTGAAGTATTCTTCCAAACTGCAAATAACATCAAAATTAATTCCATGGCTATTTCCATAGCTGAGCTATTTGAATCTTCAATGAGCACTAGATTAAAGAAAGGGTAGTTGAGGTTAAATTGTTAACCAGACACAAGGAAAGAGGACAACTTGAAAAGATATGATTTAGCTAAGCAGAAGCATTATAAATTCATTGGGGAATTACTCAGTACTGCCTCATACAGCACAGATCACAGTTCATTACTTGATTGTTTCTCTTGGTTAGAGAATTGTCATCAGTCCCTTTACCCAATTCTGATACTGCATAGTCCTCCCATTGCAAATTTTCATCCAAACCACCAGACAAGATAGTGCTTTGGTTAGTGTGAAGTTGCCAACCTGCACTAAACTGGACACGAAGGGAAAAGCTTCCCATTCCCAGAGAGGCCAACACACTTGCAGCTGACAAAAAACCCAGACACATCCTAAATCAAAAGAAGGAATGGTGCATGCTACACTCATAGTGTGGTTTTGTGCACACTCCGTCTTGTGTGCAGAAACTTACTGCCTATATCATCAATGTAATTGTTTCCCCACACTAACAAATCCTGTCACCTCAGAGAAAAAAAGATGGAGAAAGTGTTCCTTATCTACTCCTTACATCAACGACCCTTATATTCTTCTTCCTACAAGTACATGCTAAAATTCTCATATGCCTGAAAGTGCAAGAGACCCTGGGACTAGTTCCCACGCAAGAGGTCACATGTCTTCCAACGGATCCTGGCATGCTCCCACAAGAATACACAGGGTAAGAATAGGCAGGGTCTACAATTGATTCTAATACAACCAAATGAGATTGGATTCACCACTTCGCATGATCCATTTTTCCCATAGGAACTCATATTACTTAGCAGATTCCATACTAGTATAGCCCTGCAGTGATTCATATACAACACAGTTGGAACAGGGAAGAAATATGAACTGCTTCAGAGTTGCAAGTGATTCATGAGCTAAAGCTTGGCTCCTCTAGGGCCAGTAAACATCTACAATGGAGTGAAAAATTATATCAATTTTCACATGTCTGCTAACGCAAAGATCATACTGCTATATGCTTAAGCTTATGGATACCTTTTGTGCTTAACTTTCCATCTTGCTTGGGATGATAAACTTCTTTTTGCTTAGTTTTCATATGCTGTCTATATTTAGGGTATTTAATCTGGCACAGAAATTACTCCTAGTCTGCACCAGACCATATGCCACACTTAGAAAGCAGAGCAAATACAAATAAGGAGCTTTCATTTAATCTCTTATTTAATTTGCAATGATCTAGACCACTGTGATCTGAAGAAGCACCATACGAACACCAACACATAAAATTAGAAAGAGTGCAGAGAGCACACTGCTACATCAGCTAGGATTGTGCTTGACCTCACTCATATGTAAATTGTGACCGGACATGATATGGGCAGTTTATCACAGGGCTCATAGGAAATTAATATTTTTCCAGGAATTACTCCCCTGTAATGAACAAAAGAAACAAAATAATATCCAGAATCTGTGCACTCCACTGTTCTTAACTGGCAAAAACTATCCCCAAGTTTGTCTAAACAGTTAGACTCAGTCTCAGTGTTCCCAAAATATTAGCTTGATAGCTGTCAGTCTGAGTCTAGGAGAGAAATCAGAAGATAAAACTGCACTAGCTGTGACATACACGATTAAAAATGGAGAGGTAAAATCATCCGCTTGGCATCACAGGTAAAAAGTAAGAATTGAGTAAACTTTATATTGCCCAAGTAGACATGTGTAAATTCCAGCTAGTTGTACTTATTCTTTGCTACACTTAACTGAGGTTCCATCTTTTACAGTTTAGCTCATACATATTTTCTGACACTACTTTATGATAGCAATACAGCAGGTGTGCTTTTGTGCAGAGCAACTGCTTCTTCAAGACATCTCAAACAGCATTTATATCCTAAAAGATAGTCTTCATTCAATTCTGACTATGACTCAAATGCTGAGACATAACAGAGACAAAAAAAACATCCACACTGGAATGTTTTCCAGTATAAGGGATACTTAATCATCATCTGAGCAATTGAACTAACTTCTAAGATCATTGTAGATCATGCAAGCAAAAAAAAAAAAAAAGGCAAAAACCATATCCCCATATCCTAAGGGGTTGTTTTCTTCTACCTAGAAGAAAGAAAGAAAGTCAGCTCACCACCTGCAATTATTAAATGCCTTATCTGTAATAAAGAACTATGTCTATGCAACAGGGTTGTATCACCGTACAGGAAGCGCTTGCTGATTAGAGTCGATTAGAAGTATTATAAATATAATGCTATCGGAGTATTTTTGCATTTTCGGGTTTAGCTAGTTGAAACTCAAAACACATAACATAATTCAAAATAACACAAATTTAGTAAAGCATGTGGTTTTAGGGTGTGCTTAAGGTTGGGGCTTTTTAGCCTAAGCAGGTAATGAGAAGTTAAGAAAATCTGAAGTAGCTGGTTTGCATTTGTTTTGTTTTCTGTATTGTTTGTCACTCAATGTTTTTGTTTAGTCACTTTCCCTCTTTTTATGCCTCTGTTCACAGTTCCTCCCTTTCTCCTACCTTCATTCCCTTCCACTGCTACCTGTATACTAATAAATACCTGCAGTATAAACATTTTCTAAGTTATCACTCAAAACTTCAAAAAAACATCTGTAACTGACCAGGTCAGAAAGTTTCAGGACCAATAGGAATGACTTCCTTCTAAGCGATGTTCTCTTAATTACCAAACACACACCATTTTTCCTCACAAAGATTGAAAATTGTTTGCCAAAAATATGAAGACTGTACCATTTAGTCTTCTCTGTACATACATAAGTTCCAGACATAGAAAAATAAATTAATATAAACAGTTTCACATGCAACTTTTCAACTGCCTAACAGTACGCTATTCTGAAGACTACAGCTTGAAGCTTTGAAATACAAATAGCAGAATTTTGCATAAGTACTTCTAATATCCTCCTTTACTAGCCTGGATAACTGTGCCGTCTTTACAATTCTTTGTGGTCTTACGCACATCTTCTTGAGAAAGCACCTACTGCTCATATCTGATTTTTGGCTTATATGAGTGCCTTTCATCCTGCTTTGATCTTCTTGTTTCAGTCAGTCTCAGAGAATGAGAGACTCAAGTCACATTAAAATCCTTACTATGTTTTTAAAAGCTCTCATTTAATACTTTGGAAAAAGTGAGACCGTTAAAAAAACTTCTAGCAAGATTTCTGTAGAGTTTTGATTGAAAGAGGTAGGTTTTGATTTTTAAAGTAATGTCAATATATTCCAAAGAATTAATTTTCTAATTCTATTTAGGAAAAACATTGTTTCAGTTTAGAAGGTTGAATAATAAAATCAAGAGTTCAGTGTTTTCAAATAATCAAAATATGCAGAATGCCTGTTAATTTCATTTAGGTGTAGACAATTCATTGTGAAATTACATTTTAGAACATAGCTAACCACATTCCTATAGAATCTAACAAAGTAAGGGAAAAATGTCCATATGCTAGACTAGTCAGGCTGCTTTTTCAAATGGAAGGTTACTCTTCAATATGAAGCATAATTCAAAAATGTTCAAACACAAATGATAGCTATAGGTCTATAAGGTAATGAAATTCAGTACTATATTCTAATATATTTTGTCACAGACCTACAGAGTATACCTACAGGCATCTATCTATTTGAAAACTGATAAATTCCAGATATTCTTTTTCCAAGCATCTGTATGCAGGAACTGCATTATTTAACAAGGAACCATGAAACTGATCTCAACTCCAACTGAAGATTTTCCTGTCTGGAGACAGCATAATAGAAGATTAAGAATCCTTCTCTTTCAAATGCTCACCTTGTCCAAGGACTTCTCAATATCAGATGTGTAAGAGAATCCTTTGGCCCATGCTGATAACCTAGCTAGCAAGTCAAACAGAACAGTAAAATATCTGAGAGCAGTGCTATCGTAGGTCTGTCCTCTATACCACCACTAATACTTTGTACCCAAAGCCAGTATGAAATTAATTTCTTTGTCACATCTAACCCTCTCTTAAATTTAGAAGAAACTAGCCAACATTTAGTTTCAAAAAGATAATGTGATTGCTTTTTTTCCCCCTGTAGGAAACAGGATCAAAACAAAAAAGCTAGTCAACCTAAAGACTCTCCAGCATAGTTCATCTCTTAGCAGTCTGTTACTGCCGAAGCAGTTCTCCAAAAAGCATCACTTTTTTTTTTTTTCTGGACAATTATTTTCAAGTATTTAATGTTCTGTTGAACTGAAATCTCATACCTTAGCAACAAAAGTCCTATACATGTTCCTTGGCAGATGGAAACAGCATCTTCTCAACTAATGATTCAGCGTTTTATCTTAAACCCTGTCAGAAGTTTGTCTGGAGCCATTGTATGCCTTCTCTTGTGATTTCTAGCATCCAGTTATTAGATTAAACCAATAGATGCCCCCAGCAAATATTTCATTAACACAGCAAAGACTTCAGTAACTTTCCAAATAACTCATTCACATACATAGTTTGTAAGTCATTATAGATTTACAAGCTTTTATCATTCTCTTCCTGGTTAATCTCGTAGTTCTGCCCAATAGAAATTTTCCTTCTTTTTCATACTATGCCTAACTGAATTAAAGTATGAAATGTCTATGCACAAAAAATGACTATAATAATTTGGATAGTTTTGACCATTTCTATAAGGTAAACAGAATTTCCACTGCAATGGATTTATATGCAAAATATTCAGTACTATTTTCCTAGACAGTGCCAATAACCTATAATTTGATTGTAAGCATCTCAGCACAGCTGAATGACAGCTATAATGGAATCAAATTGAAAGCATGCAGTGGTCCAAACTGTTGATTTTCTTGTCTGAATGAACTCACCAAAACAAAACTAAAGTTTAAAGTCTGTCTGTGAAAAGACTTTAACATCTCCGAGTCTACAGGTAATTGTTTTTCTTTCTTCAAATTATCCTTCTAATGCTACATTAATATTCTAAGCTGTACTTTTACATTTGGCATTGGCATAAGCTCAAACATGAGAAAGCAAATGTTTGCCTTTAAACACAAATAAAATAAAAATAGAAGTTATTAAATGAATAAAGCTTTCCTCTCTCTCTCTAGTCTTATTTAATCAGTTAAGAAACTAATACACTTGTAGAAAGACAGGAACACTGATTCATGCATTGTACTACCTAAATCCTGTCAAATATATCATAATAGTTTGCTCTTTACTTTTACAGAAGATTGACCTGAACTCACACTCCATATTAACTGCAGAAATCAATTAGTTGAGGAAAAAAAACACATTATGTCCTATGTTACAGGAGATAAGTTCTCAAATGATAGGTGTAGAAGGGAAGCCTCCACAATATGAAACACAGAATGGAAACACAGTTTGATTCCTTTATGACTATGCTGGTTTTACTGGAGGATGGCAAGAGAGTAAAGACCCTATTATAAGACTCCAGCAGTAACACAAGGTTCTCTTTGGATTCAGGCTGAAGACTTCAATTAGAAGTAGCACGTCCAGCAAGGTATTAAAAAAGAGGATGCTAGAAGCCTTGCCTCAGAACTTTTGGTTCCAGACTTGCCAGTCTATCACCTGGACTTAAAAGGTGAATTGTAGAATGCTCCCATCATTCCTGATGTATGGTTCATCAGATGTGGGTTGGTCTGTTTTTTTCTCTTCTTGAGACTTACAGATTTCAAATTCTGTATTTCTAATTCTAAATCATTTCATAAAAAAATTAGCAATGCTTCCTTAACAGTGTGGGGAACATGAAGTCATCAGAAATTACATTCTAGGGCTGCAAAACAAAGTAACACCAGAAGCAGAGTTAGCTCTGGTAATATTTCCAGACTACTAGCCCAAGTGCTCATTTGTTAGACCGTTCTATCTGACCTACTTAGCCACTGTGACTTAGAGTACTCTTTCTGCTGCGAGAAATGCTTTCCACCTCCACATGCACCCTCTTGGTCACTTGCCTGGAATGTTTCAAATATCCATTTAGGTCAGATCAAAGATTGCTTCATAGATGAGCTATGGAGCTCTAAGACATCTACCTTTGTAAGTTCTCCAGCTAATCTCAGGATGGAGCTTAACTATCTTGCAAAAGGGTCATGTGCAACAGTGGGGCCAGGATTCAATCACCTTTCCACTCCCACGTTCTTCTTGTAAACAAATATGTCACTGAAAATTTGTCATTATTTATGTTATTAATTATCGATCTTTAAATACTCCAAAAAATTTTTATCAGACTTCAGCTGCTTAACATAACTGCAGGAACACCATACACTCTTCAAAACAAAGCAATATTATATACATTATTTGAACCGCAGTAGTGCTTAGGATCCTGTCATGGTTCTCAGTGGTATTAGGTACTACAGTGTTATCCTACTTTTTGAATCAGTGAACTCAAAACTCACTGTGTTTATCTTTTATAGTTGGTTGAAATACAGGGAAACATCATATGCATTTGAAAATGCATATTCAAATGAATTATTTCGCTTTTTTTTTTTTTACAGTAATTATTTCCATTTTATAAAAATGTTTGACTCAGATTTTGGAGGGTACTTTTTGATTTTGTTTAGTTAGGGTTAAAAATGTCACATAACAGAATTTTTAAATAAAATTTTTAAAATATGTGACAATTTGACTGAAATAAACAATCGAAATTATCCATACAAGAATCAAAATGTACCACAAACTAGTTAACCAGATTAACAATACAAAAATTTAAAAATATTCTGCTGACAAAGTAGTTAATCCACTGGAAGCTTTCATTAAAATCTTTTAAATGGAAAATATTATTTTATTTAGAGATGAAGAGCATGCAAACGCAGAGTGTGAAATTCGAAACATAATGTAAGTAAAACGTAGCTCTTCTGTAAATCACCTGCCACCTTCCTTGTCTAACATGTTAAATTGTGTTTAAGGGACATGTTACACTATATTTAATGTTTAGAATGGAGATCTTATAGTCTATTATCCTACACAGTTACTCCTACGTTTTGAGACTCTTACAGTGGTAGGCTTGTATTTATCATCAAGCTCCCTAATCTTCTGCAGAAAGCCAGTTGTCAATATAAAGACAAAGCAAGCTAAACATAAATAAGAACTTAGTATGAGGCAGGCATGACTTTATAAGAGTGTAGAAGAGTCTAGGGCTCGTATAAATCAAGATGTAAACAAATACCTTTTTGACTAGACTAGAAAATCATTTAAAAGTGGGGGCAAAAAAGATAATTGAAACTTGTTATGTTTAAAGAAAAGAAAGTATTGTGAATTGAAGTTTATATGCACTATTTTTTGGTAAGGTTTCACAAACAACATAGAACTAAGTGTGTTTAAGAGGTGGGAAAAGAAAAAAAAAAATTAAACAAAGCTCCTATTTTTCCAAAGATCTACAAACACATTTCATTTGATATATAATAAATATCAGCACTTCAAACCGATGGAAATACAGACAAAATTCCTATCGACTCAAATGCATTTTGTCCATGTTTATAACTATGCATATAAATGTCTCCAGGATCAGGAACTTAGGCTGCTGCAGAAAATGCTTAAATTGCAATGAACAATTTTTTCAGCAAATTACTATTCACTAAATTCAGTAAAATTAACATTTTCCTATGTTGCCAATTATCTGTAACTAGATAATAAGATCTACTCACTGGGAAAATTTCACACAGTTTTCTGAACAAATTTTAGCTTTCAGATTTCTTGTGAAGCATGCAGTACTTCGTATTACTTAGTAACATACACTAATAAATTAATAGTAGCCTGTGTGATTGGTTTTTTTAGATCACATGATAATGATCCTCTTTTTTTGTTAGGTGATGCAATACTTCATTAACCTTTCTTAAATAAAGGTAAGATAGTGAGATACCAATTTCTTCTTATATTTACACAGATATCTTCAATAGGCCTTAAAATTCAGTTTCTACAAACACACTGTCGTGGGTTATGTTGAACCGCCCCACACACAGCCGGTCACTCCCCCTCCCCCACCCCCAGGAATGAGGGAGAGAATTAAAGGATAAACGTGAAACCCGTGGGTTGAGATAAGAGTGATTTAATACAGATGATTTAATACAATGTAGGTGCTCACCACCCCTCGTATGCGAAGCCCGTCTCGTCCCGAAAACTGCAAATCCCGGACGAACGCGAGGCCCCGAAATAGAGAGGGGCAGAGAGGGAGAGAAAGAGAGAGAGAGAAAGAAAAAAAAAAAACAGCAGAGCAGCAGCGCAGCAAGCGCAAAAGAGCAAAAGTGCAAAAAGAGCAAAAGCGCAAAAGCCCTTCTTCCCGGCTGACCCTCGCTTTTATACTGGGCATGACGCTGCATGATATGGAATACTAATTGGCCAGTTTGGCCCTCAGTCTTAAGTTCCACACAAATGACAAGGGGAATCGTGTCCCCCTTGTCCCAGCTATGCTCCCCCCTTATCCTGCCGTGTTTCTGTACTCCGCACACTGAAAAGTCCTTGGAGTTTCACTTCCAACCACAAACATCAGCTTGCTATCAACATTCTTCTCAGAGTGAGCCTCTGAGTGAAACCAAAACAGGGAGCTCTTCTGGCTGTTAAAAAAAAAACTCTGTCCCAGCTAAAACTGGGACACACACAAACAGAAGAAATGCTGCTTGAACAGTTAGAAAGGAATAAACAGAAACACAGATAAAATAAAACTGAACACAGAAAATAATGGCTAATTCCATTCTTACAATATATTCAGCTCTAGAGAAAGTGCAAATTTCCAATATTCGTTAACAATCAAAAGCTTATCACATTTTTCACTCATGTTCACCCTAAGAGCCCTGGTCAAAATTCCGCATAGCTGAAAAATTCAGATAGCATTCTAGATTTTGTCTTCAGTACCCCACTATTTCTGTTTCTTAAGTCTGATAAGAACACTATGATGGAAAACACCATCCTTGCAATCTCCTCTGTAGACTAGAAAATCAAGGGTTTTGTCTACCTGACACAGCAATTCGTCTTACACGGTTATCATATTGTCTTCATTGCTCCTATTCAAGGGTTTGACAATACGGCATCTACATCACACTTGATCTGATATTACACAAAGAACTGGCCAAATTCAAAGAACGTAAGTATTGCTGTTGAAAAATCACACACAAACATTTGCTTGGTCATCCCTTTTTCTTTTTTGCATGACCTTTCATGACCTAATCTTGGACCTAATCTTTCAGGCCCTGATCTTGGTACCACTCAGGTATACATGTGTGGAAGTGTTACATCTGTGCTTTAATGTTTTAAACACCTGGGTCCTGAACTGCACTCTCCTGGTTTTGTACGTTTTCCTTCTTTCACAAAGTTGTATTCTAGAAAGAAAGCAATATAATTCCACAATTAATTCCTACCTGCTCTGACAGTGCCCCCTCAGGGTAAAGATGATTTTTTACATTAACACACTGAAAGCTTCCACTGTGATTGACCTTAAACCCACTGACAAATTAATTACTTTGCCAGTCAATATGGCATGGCAGCTTAATGATCTGAGATGATACCCAGCCAGTTAACATGCATGCTGCCATCTGCTGAATATGACAACAAGGGATTTGTACTTCTCTCTCTGAAAGAAAAGCTGTGTAGAGCCTTCCAAAAATACGTTACCAAACTCCTCATTCATAGCTTATTTCACAAGTCAAATAAAAACTGTTTAGGTTCCGTAAGCGAATTGGTAGTATTTCATGTTTCTTTCACCCACAGGTTTAAAACGGAAAAGGAGACTATCTCAGAGGATTCTTTAAAGCTTTGGTTTTGAGCACACTGCTCAACAGCTGGAGCTAGGATATATTCAAAAAGATCATGAGATTTATATGAACTCTTACGCAGTGCAGATGTGAGGAAGGGAGTTCATAGTTTATGTACCTCACTGTCAAGCCTCAGCGTTACCTGGATTTAAAGAGCTCTCCTCTAGCTTGAGATAAAAAAACAAGGGGCAACAATTTATAAACTGAAGTTCCTGCAAAACAATGGCCAGGGGCCAGCACAGAGGAGTGAATTTTTAAAAAAAAATTAATTATGAGAAAGCTTGATACCGGTCTCACAAAGACTACAGCTATCTTCTGGAAAAAAAAGCGAGGTGTATCAAAACTCCATACATTTTTTTTCTTTTCGATTTTCAATAAAACTGCGTCACATTAAAAAACTGAGTAATTTGTACACTACAGTTCCTGTAAATAAAAATATGCATCAAATTGCTCTAAAAGTATACATATACACAAAAATATATATACATATAAAACTATATAATACACACTATATTGGTTCAAAATACACACTGATTATACAGCACCTATTCTTTCTCAGACATGTTGAGGAATAAGATAGGTAGCTCCAAGTCACACACACAGAAGAAGCAGCAAGCCAATTGTGCAGATCACCACTGTTCACATGGATACAGGATCATAGGATAATTTGGGCTGGAAGAGGCCTCAGGAGCTCTCCAGACCAAACCACTGCTCAAAGCAGGGTCAGCTGTGAAGTCAGATTTGGTTACTCAAAGTTTTATTCAATCTGGTCTAGAAGACCTCCAAGGAGACAGACTGTACTACCTTGCTGGGCAATTTGCCCCACTGCTTGACCATCTTAATGGTGAAAATGAGTTTCCTTATATCTTGAAACATGTGGTATTTATAGTTTTTATGCTTCCTAAATATCAGATATTGTAGGTATGATTCACTTTTCAGATACACTAGTTGTAAAAGAGGGATAATAGCTGTCCAAAAAAACCAAGAAAATTACTGGAATTTAAACCACAATATGAAGGAAAATAAGACCTTTTGCTTCAAAGCATGGTTTTATTATGACTATTTATTATGGATTATTTAATCCAGTTTTTCCCTTTAGAATTTATAAACGGGCTGATATTCTATAGAAAATTGAAGAAAATCTTTATAAATTTTCTCCTCTGAAGAAGAGATACTGTGTTTACTTTGACCAAGTATCATAGTCAAAGCTATAAATGAGTGGAATTAGAATGAATGGAATAATTTCCTCTGTCGCTGCTATGCAAAAAGATAAGAGTAAAATCAAAACAAAACTAGGCCAAACTTTCAAACACCTGGAGTAACACTGGACAAATGGAATATGACAAAAAAGGATATGTCCCACATGCAAGTTATAGTCTCCTAAATTTGATATGGTAATGAATGAAAAAATAAATGACATTGTACATTGTGGAACGCAGAATTTGCTGAGCTGTTAAGTCTACCCAGTACAACTCTTAGTGAGTACACATGTTCTGCTTTGAGACTTGGATGGAGCTAGGTTGGAGGTCCCTTCACTCATAATAATTAGTGTATAACCTTAATAATCTCCTCACAGATTAAGAGCAGATATCATTTGATAAATGCCAAGAGCCACATCAACCTACTTTTTCTAAAGATTTACTTCAGAACCCAACAAATGTTGTATGAAGTAAACTGAAATACCTTTTTTAAATGTTCCTCTTCCTAACAATTGTCTTTTAAAAAGCTGTCTCCCAACTTAAACCGATCTCGGAGAGAATACAGTCACATACTTTCACAGTCATGACCTTACATCAGTATTCAAAATCTAATCCTACAGAAGCACCAGGGAAATGCCAGGAAGCATCAACTTAGACGATTACTTTTGTTTTTCAGATTAGTTATATTCTAGCATCCAGTTGGAATTAAAATATCAAATATATGTCAACTAACAAAAAATTATCATAACAGTACTTGAGTTTATGTCATCAGCTATAACAAGCATACTTCCTGGCTATATGGGAGAGAACCATGAATATTGCAATAGTACCACAAATAGCACCATACTACTTGGCTCTTTTAAAAACTGAAACTGATTGAAAATCAAAGCAAAGAACGACTGCATTACAGAAAACACCCACCTCTTAAGCTCATTTGTCTTTGTGACAAGTTCTTATGCAAACTTCTCTTTCTCCATTCTAGCAGAAATTTCTGCACAGAAGACAGACACGAGATACTAGATAGACTGATTCTTCATTTGGGGAAAAATATCAGGTACTGAGGAAGCATTCACAACCTTAAAATAGAACAGAACATAAAATCCATCAGAATGTTTGCACCACAATTTATAATCATGACCTAATCTTTCTTCTAAGTACTTGTGCCCTTAAGTGATTATGACAAAGACTGGTATTGCAATTGAACTTTTAGTAACGATTCCTTGTTATTATTTTTAAAGCCAGTCCTGTGAGATGCTGAGCCCCAGGAACTCCCCAATGATCAATAGTTGAGGATATTCTAGTCCTTTCAATTCCAACAAACATGACATTGTTATACAGGAATAAGCAGCCTCTTTACTATGACACTCTTTTCAATAAATATCCATATATATACCGAGACACAAACTAGTTTTGCTTGCATATGAACATTTAGAGAACTAAAATTACTATGAAAATAAATTAATACATCATACTGCTCTGTCTTCGTTGCTTTTGCAGTATGCATTTGCAAATCAGAAGATACATTTAATATTAAAACATTCTACAGATTCCTAAGACTTAGCTGGTGAATTAATTTTCTGATCATCAGCTACTTAGCTCAACTTTAACTATGACTTGACAGGCTGCAAATTATGTGTTTTAAGAGCTAATAGCCAATTTCAAATTAGGCCAACTGAATATTTTACTGTTTAAAAATTATATTATTCCTATTCATATTGAGTAATCACATCCTCTTTATTTTCAAAATCTGTCAGCCAAACCAAATTTCTACTAAACTGAGTAGATTTTACTGTTTGCACTAGAATTCTGAAGTAAAACATTTCAACCTTAGTTATCCAAGTTTCACTTATTCATAACAATTGTTACTGTACAATTTTAAGAACACCAGAGAGTTCATCAAGAATACATTTACTGTCCTTGTGATCGCTTAAAAGAGAATCTTAATCCTTAAATTCTATGATATTTAAAATTACAAAAGTCACATATAACAAATAGTACACTTAAAGGCTATTCTGATGGGATACATTGTATTGTGTTTGTCCATATTGGAAGGGCAAAGTATCAGAAAGCTTGTGAGCAGAGTTCCATAAGCTTCTAGGAAAAGCATTTTTGGTAGATAAGCAATTTTCCAGTATGCTGTTACTTTCATGAAGAATGCCATTCCTACATTTCAAACTGATGTACTCTTCAATTACATTTTCATTTCTATTTATACAGTAATTTATATTTAAATATAACTGATTTGTAAATCTGAAAAGACTATAGCCATATGGTGCTCTAAAGTAAAGATGTTAACTCCTAAAAGGTCAGAAAGAGGATTTATTTTGCTAATTTGTTTTTGATGCACAAATGAGGTCCCAAATACAAAAAAAAAAAAAAAAGCATAAATGATACCTGAAAGAAAAACAAAGTGAACTGAATTGTTTTATATGAATATTTACAAATACTGATATTCGTATCGGCGTTATAAACAACTTACATTTCCACAAACTTAAGTCCGTGTTGTGTTTCATATGAACTCTAAATACCCGGGAATACTTCACTAGGGAAGGTTCTTCATCAATTAAAACTAAGGTCAAACTTCAACTTTTACAAAAGTAAATTCTAAATACGGATCAGTTTTAGAGAAAGAGTTGGAGATCTGAAAAAGGTGCCCGGCTCACCGGTTCTCTATTAAACCTGTCCACCATTCAGTACCTGAATATTTCTGTACATCTGTCGTGTGCAACTTTGTGTACTTCATAGAAGCCAGTAACAATTATGCTGATCCACAGCTACTTGCACCTACAGTACACTGCACACTGGCACTGGCAGTAAGCACACTGGGAAACAACATTAGTCTTGCAGTTCCTTGGAAACTTGAATTTTAACTATTTTCAGTGCACTCTATAAGAGGTATATACACAAAGGAAGGTAATTTTCACATAAAAGTTCCTAAAAAACCTCTGAGTAACAAAAATTTGGTTAAAAGATTCACTTCAAGAAAGCACGGAGTAGGAAAAACATCATCTGCTAGATTTATTTTCAATAATTATCTAGACACCTTTCGATTTTGATAATGTACAGAAAAACAAAATATATTTTCCAGGTATTAGAAAAATGATCAGTATTTCTATTTAGTAAAGTAATAATCACTAGGACAGTTGCACTGATAAAACGTGCTTCTGAAACCTCATTTCAATAGCACAACTAACTAATAAAGCAATGTGGATTAGGAAGCAAGGTTGTAGTATTGACAGATTCCAAAAATTACCCTCCTTACATGACTGGTAACTATAAAGTATATTTCAATCTGATGACAAAATCTATCCAAATATAAGTACATTTAATAATTTACAGTAGTCCTGAATTTTGTTCCATATCTGCAATATTCTGTATTTTATTTAACATCTATCTACTCTTCACTAGCTAAATTAAGTGAATTTGTATTTTACCGATTTTTCTGTTCACCTGATTTAACACTTCAAGCAATCTGTTTCTCTCACATTCCTTACAAATATAATCAAACATAACGTATATCACAAAAGTTTAGCTTCTATATCATTGATAGCTTAATTTTGGTTTGATCTTTTTCTCTCTTTATTCTCATTGAAATATCAAAATCTCTTCTGTAATGAAAAATACATTTATGTTCTCCAAGGACATTTCAGCTCCATTAAAGTCAACAAGAATCAGTATTCAGCTCCTCTTCTCAATGCCCTAAACAAACATGGAGAATGCTTAAAATTTCAAATCCCAACCACCTTTCTAACTTAGTGAAAATTCAACATCCATTAAATATTCAGTGTAAGTATAAGACTGATTTCACCAAAAATTTTCTTGTCTAGAAAAAAATATTTGATAGCACTGCAATTAAAAATACAATTTTCAGATATAATAATCTCTGCTATAAATAATTTATCTTTCTACAGATGGCCATGTATGTTGTCTTTTATCATAACTCCCATCAGTACTTTTGAGCTGTCAAATTCAGATTGCAGAACTTGGAACTCACTTATGTATAATTCAGGACCTATATCCAACTTATCAACTTCAGTTTCCAGCGTACCCAAGTGAACAAGTCTTATTCCAATACATCTCGCAACACGGTGTGAAAAGGAAGTTGTTCCAGCTTTAGCCACACACTGAGAACATCCTTCGCTATCTAGACAAGCTGTATTCAGTGCGCCTCCTCCATTTTGCTAATACTCCGTCATGAATGCCTGCAGGAAAGCTTTTGATATCTCTTTTCTTCTCTCTCATGACTGAGTATTTTACTCTGACTGCAGCCATATTCATACAAAGAATTCAAGAAGAAATATGTAATTCACGTAGAACTTCACAGGTTTTTAAGGACGATTAAAAGCTTTGTTAAAGAGAGATCTTCAGAATCAGGTATTCCCTTGCCACTTCGAAGCATACAGCAAAAATAAAAACTTCTCACATGGACTTGAATTTTGTTTAATTTTTCAGATACATTTTAACTATCTCAGTTTTTCAGGTACTAATTGCTAGCAATTCTTACCACTGTTCTTCAGACAGTCTTTTCTGACAAAAAAAAAAAAAAAAAAAAAAGACTTGTCAGGTTTCTAAAAGGTAGAGGAGAAAGTCTATTACATATTTTCTTCTTCCTCATGGATTGTTAAAATCAAGCAGAATAGAATTGGGTCAATTTAGGGCATCCTTTTGAAACATGTTCTGGTACCTTCTCACATATCAAACAAATTATTAGTTTGTAACACATAAAAGTATCTGAGGAGTTCAGGAGATTAGAAGTCTCATTTTCTTTGGAGGCCTAGGGAATTGTTTGTTTTATTTTTCACTTGTACTCTTCAATCTTTTACTGATTTCAAAGACAGATATTCCAAGGAGCATCAGGAAGTGGACAAACATACCACATCACTGAAGCTCTCCAAAAAGTTTGCATTCGATGATTATTTTAATAGTTCATACATTTCGCCAATTTTATCTATGATAGACTGAAAAAAAAGGAACAGGAGAAAAGCAAGGGGAAATAAAGGTAGGGAAAATAAGAGAACCAGTCACTGAGGTAGTCTAGAAAAGATCTAAGTACCTTCATACCTGCTTTTGTGGCTTTAGAATCTATGTTCCTTTTTCACAAGAAATTGTTTCTTTTCAAAACGACATTCACTTTGTCCTTTCCAGAATCACAGGTTTTCAGTGCTTTGGTACTGTTACTTTACTTATTATTGAATCCATATTAATATATGCAGCTGTTCCTTTTTACTTTTTTTTTAATCATTATTTCACAGAAAATAGAAATTTTAGATCTTTTCTACAGAAAAAAAAAACCACTAGTCTGTGTCTTTTATATTTTCTTAGTAGAAGGAAATTCAGTAGAGTTTGTATCAGAGGGGATTCTCTTTCCATTGTAGACTCTGGAATGTCAATGGAAGCTCATTCATAAATTCTATAATCTCCTTTTTTTGTCATAAGGAACCACACTTCATAGATCTACCTAGACTGTATCTTTGTAAAAGATACTGCTGACCAAAAGGAGGCTTCTCTAAGTCATCTTAGCATAAAACATAAATTTTGATTCACTCACAAAAGAAAATCTGGTTATTTCAATCCTAGAAGAAATTCGGAACTCAAAAATATAACAAAACACTACAGGAAAACTTGGCGTTTTTTGATGTGGGAACATTATAACAAGCATATGCAATCTTTTCAGAGAGCACATCAGCAGAACAATTACTGTCTTTTGTCTTTCAGCAGTAGTCTTAACTCTCAAAGACAAAAGACACCAATCTATACTTGGAGAGAGGGTGAGTTAGAAGGCCATGCCCTGTCCATACTCATCCTAATAGACACTCAACCAAAACACCCTCCCAAGCTTGGATTTTTGAGTTTGTTTGGTTTTTTTTTTACACTGAAGTTTTGCTTCTTTAAGGATATTGTTATGCTATTTTCTCTCTGTCAAAATTACATAGCGCCTAAAAATCCACAACAGCATCAGCCTTTCTGTGCTGGCTGCTGAAAAAGTACACAATGTAGACCCCAAAGAATCTAATCAAGACCAAAAAAAAAAAAAGTCAACTGTAAAGCTAATATATTTTTACCATGCAAAGCTGAAAAACTCATTTATAATAATCTTAGTTATGATCTTATAAATAAGGTTACCCTGACTGTAGCTCGTGAGCTTGAGCCTTGTAAGGGAAAATAGTTGAAACTTCGACATACTTTGCCCATGCTAACACGATGGTGCCGTTCCAAGCGTGATTTACATTTGGGCCATACTCAGCTGTGCTGAACATGCAACCCTGAGGAAGCCAAGCCACACCCTACCTGTACTTCCTCTCCTGCAGCTTGGAAGAGTGACCATGAGATGCTGCACAGGCAGACAGGAGCCCACCCAGCATTGTCTGACTACAAATGTGCTGCTTGATGTAGACAGTGGAAAACTCCAGATTGCACGTTACATGTCCTTGGAAGGTCTGCCAAAGGACCCCTCAACCAATGACCTCCACCAACCTTCACCTACACAGGCCTTCCCACCACAGCTCGCTGGCCAAAGCAAGGAGACACAACGGTCCCTCGCTGGCCCACGGTCCAGATGGAAAGCAGAGTGGTAGATTTCCCCTGCTCAGGGCTCAGGCAAGACCTGACTTAATTTTCTAGGTGGGAAGCAAAACGGCGGGCTCTCCTGGACAGAAGCCCTCTCTCTCGCCTGACTACCCCCGTATCCCCCCACGACAGCCCGCCCTTGCCCCGCACCACGGTGCCAGGTGCGCCTCTCAGGACAGCCGCACCTACTACTCGCCTGCGGCCAAGGGCAGCGCGGTGCCCGGCGGCACGCTGCCCTCCGCAGGGAACGAGCCTCCGCCGGGGGGAAACGCCGCGAAGTTCGGGCGAAGGGCCCGACGGGCCACCCCGTCAGACGGCGCAGGGCGCGCCGCGGCAGCCCGGCTCGCGCCGCCTCAGCACGCCCGCCACCGCGCCCCCGCTAACGGTCCGCGGCTCCCTCGCGGCGGCGGTGATGTCACATCCGCCGCCCGCTCCCCGCGCCCGTGCAGCCGCGCTGCCGCCGCCGCCTCCCGGGCCCGAACTTTCGCGGTGGGCTGGCCGGGGGCGGGGGGGAGGGGCGGGGGTGGGACGGGGCAGCGGAGCCGCTCCGGCAGCACGGGCAGCGCCGTCCTCGCCCGCCCTCCCCGCGCCGAGGCTGCCCGCGGAATGAGCGTCTCCCGGGCGGCTGCCGCTGCCGCCTCCACTCGGGCTCCGGCGGGCGGGCAGAAAGTGCGGCTGCCGGCGCGGTCGCTGCAGCGGGAGCGGAGTGAATGACCGAGAGGAGCGGCGCGGAGAGGCAGCCCCGGGATCAGGATGCGGGCGCCCGCCAACATCCTCAACCTCCTGCTGCTGTCCCTGCTGGCCGGCCTCGATCCGTCCAAGGTAGGAGCCGGCCGGGCGCCGCGCCCCCGCGAACGGCAGGTTCACCCGGCCCCGCAGCGGCGGAGCGAGGCAGGCGGCGCCGGCCCGCGCACGGCGAATGCGGTAGCGGGCGACGCGGCTCTGCCGGGCGGCTGGACGGCTCCGGGGAGAGGCGGGTGCGTGTCCTTGGTTGTCCGATCGGCCGGGCGGGAGAGTTCGTGGCGGAAACGGCTGTCCCCGGTCCCGGGACTACCGGCTTCACGGTGCGAGGCGGGGAGGCGCGGGTGCAAGCGGTCAGAGGGGCTGCGCAGAGCCCGCGCACCCCGCGTCTCCCCCCGGCACCCCGCACCACCCAAGTTGTACCAGCTGCGCACGAAGGAGGGGGGCGGCGAGAGCGCCGGGGCTCGGGCGCTGCCCAGGGCCGGGCGCTGTCCAGCTGAACCGAACGGCGACGTATCCGACTGGAGGCAAAGGGGTATTTATAGCGCTCGGTGGCTGCACCGGTTCTGGGGAAGCAGCGAGGCACTGGGAGCAGGCATCGACAGCCTCCGACTGGAAATAAATTTCTTTAGAGTGGAACCGGAGGCGTCACGTGAAGACAGTGATTTTAGTCCTATAGCCACGCTCCAGGGCTGCTGCGGAGTTTCGTTATTTTCAAATGTGTTCAAGTTGCCAAAAGATCACATCTGATGTTGAAATAGTGATAAAAGTAAACAATTGTGTTGCAGCCATGCAACCGGGCTTGTAAAGGTGATTTTAATCATTAAAAATTCAGAATTGCACTATACCTCTTAAGAGGAATGATGACTGAAACCCCCTAGGCCTGCAGATGTCTGTACTGCTGCATTGTAGATGTAGAACTTGTCTCATTTGTCTTTTTGTAACGTGCAATCTTGTAACTGTGAGCATTGTAAAAAAACTAACGAGAGAGAAAACATTCTTACAGTACTGCGGTCCATTGCCAGCAGTAGTTCATCCTGTGTTACCACAATTTATATTGTATGTTGGTGAATGTCATTTTAATGATACCGTTTAGGTACCAGACAACCGTATGAGGCAATGCTCAGCTCTTCTGGCAGGTCTTTTCCTTTAAATTAAGGAATTAATCACCTAAATTAATCATAGACAAATATGTAGTGAATTTTCAACAATGTGAAAAGGATGTTCCTCTTTAAAAATAAAAAGATGGAACATAAAAAGCAATTCAGTGGAAATCTGATTTATGGCTGCAGTATTCTGACTGCTTTTTAATCAGTGGGATACAGTGACAACTTAAAAAAGCAGCAGGTGATATAGGATTAATCACATTAGCTAATTAACTAATTAGATCAATGTTATTAAATAGGAGCTATTTGAGAGCATTAGTTAGTGCTATGTCTATAAAGAGACTCATCAGGCAACGCACAGGAGCTCCACATGTGTGTGAATAGCAGCACATGGTCACGCTATAATTACAGGTTTACACACACTCATTTTTCTTTCTTTCTTTTTTTTTTTTTTTTTTTTTTTACACTTAGCAAGATCTATTCAAGTTAGGAGACTTAAAAAGACTGTGTGAACACAGGAAAAGCAAAATTTGTATCACTATCAACAGAAGAGTAAAACCACTAACGAAGCAAAAGAGCTTCAGTTGGCAGAATAACTCTGTTAGTTCAGGTGTCAGAGATATGCCCCAAAGTAACAACGGGAAGAAATGCTCCATCTTATGTGTCTGTCACCATCCAGCACTGAAAAGCAGGATGAGCCACTGGAATGAAATGGCATAAATTAACTTTTGAAACTTTGCTTCTGGCCCTTTTTGCTGTGGCCTACTGTGCAGAGGGCATAGAAATGGCCTTTTATTCATCACTCTGTGTGACATTTTCCAGGATATTAAAATGTTCATTACAGGCTCTTTTAACTTTGTGAAGGGGTCATGAGCCAGAAAGCTCTGAAGTCCTTAAAATTATGAAAAAATAAGAGCCCTTAATCAAAGTCTGGTGTTTATCAGAGCTAAATTAGGTTTTCAGAAATGAAAACATGAGATCAAATGGTTACTCAGATCCTTGGTTAAGATGCTACACCACATTAAGCACATAAAAGATGCCACAGAGCAGATAATCATTAGTTTGGTTGACTATGAACAGATTTCATATTTCTGTGAAAAAACATATGCATAAAACGTTCACAGTTTTTTTAGCAAATAAATAAAAATTGTGATTGAAAACTCACTTTAGAAATGGAAATAATGCTCAGATATTTATCTTACTTTATGCTAAATTGAAATCGGATACTAATTTTCTGCCGGCAGGTTGGGAAGCAAATATATCATATGAAATCAATTGTTGGAAACAAGAGGATGTTAAATTCTTTCTTTTCCAAAAAGAATTGTGCAATACTCATGACTACATAAACAACTTTTTACATGCCATTGACACTCACAAACTATTCAGCTTATGAAAATAAATCAGATCAGACATTTCTAAGTATACACAATACGTTCCTATTCATGTCCTACATAATCAATATTAAAGTAAAACTTATTTTACTGATCAACTACTTTAAAATAATGCCTAGGAGAAAAAGCTTTGATTTAGTACCAGGCCATCGCTGACCCAAGACTGCTGTCCATAGGCACTCTTATTATGACAGGGCTTTTATGCTTAACTTACTAGGTTATTTACTGATTGTAAAGTGTTTAAGTATCGCCATCTTATGGTACAAAATGTAACATAAAAATATATAGAGTTTATTCTTAAATCTCTGGAATGTTAGGATTTTATTTCAACCATAGTAATTTATTGTTCATGCTTTTGTATTTCTTTTTTTTTTTTTCCTCTGCTAAACACAATATAGAATATTGACCAGCTCTGGAAAGTCTTCTGTAACAAATGGAAGACAGCTCACTACTAATTAATTTTAAAAACTCGTAGTGCTAATTACAGAATGTCAGTTTTAAGGGACTTATTAAATGTTATATCTGGTAATTTGATTCTAATTTTTCTCTGTATTTACTTAGAAAAAACCCAAGAAAATATAGTTATTCATAATAATATATTTCAATAAATTTTATTTGCAGCAGTGTGGCTAGATATTCAGCAGGAAGCCAGCTATAGGGAAATGACTTGGAATATAAAATCTTTCCTTTCTCCCACACTGAAGTGCAGTATCTTGAAAGAAGGAACTATTAAATATTAGGAAACTTCTAGGAGTTACTGCTAGATGGCATCTCTGTGCTGCTTTTCTACAAGCCTGGAGTTTTCTGTAATGACCTTCATAGTATGTAAAGTGGACTTTTATAAGGGTTACTTTTGCTGGCCATCATTTGATAATCACAGTAGTATAACGTTTTAAAGTGTAAGCATTTTAAAGTGATGTAATGCTGCTCCACATAGAAATCAAGTTCAGCAGGTTTCAAAGTCTAAATGGCATTTTTTAATTTTGAAAATTTGAATAGATCTGAAAAATATGTTCATTTTTCAATGCAGTTAATGAACTTTATGCCTTTAACTTATATAATGGCTGTATGTCCTACATCTGTTGGGTTTAAATTATTTTAATTTCACCCCCCAAAAAAATGTTTCAGAAGACTGGCAAGTACAGTCCCAAACAGAAGCTTAGTATCATTAAGGACAGTTACAGAAAGCAACTGTTATCTTTATTCATTGCTTGTGATAGTAAGATGTTTGGAAATATTAACATTAAAAATAAAAGCAAATTTGAAACCAGTCATCTGAATGCTTAATTAAAGTTTGCATTTTGGTCTTTGGAATGGCTGTGTTTCCAGATTTCAAAAAACTACAATTTTCACATATAATCAGACTACACAACTAGCCACTAAAGTCTGTCTTTTTCCCAGATTTCAAGAACGTGTCAGTAGAAGAGTGCACTGCTTTAATGCTGTTTCACAAAACCAATCAATTCATCCCTATTGTGAGATTTTGTAACAAGAATACTATGTACTAGCAAGGGTTACCACAATACACTATTTTGTTGGAAATATGGCTCACAGTACTATAATACATTGCAAAATTAAATGGAAGTCTCATTAGAGCTTGGAAATTCATTTACCCTGTTTCCTACAGTATTAGCAGTTACTCAATATGAAAATCATATATCATTATTTAGCCTGCATGATTTAAGAATGCTCTAAATCATTAACTGCTGAACATGGTCAACTCACACTTGCTGTCTGCTCTCCAATTCCTGAGCAATGTGACTCAATAGCCGTTGAAGAACATCCTATTGGTATCAATATATCCTGGGCCCTCTCCCGAGTGTCGTTCCAGTTATGTTACTCTCACTCTAGTAACTTCAGTCAATGGGTAAAGACCAAAGACTGTTGTTAAATTACTGGTTCTTCCTGCAACAGTCAATACAATGCCTTCTAATCAAAAAGAAGCTTCATATATTTCACGACAACCTTCTATTCAGCCACCATGTGTGAAGGTATTCACTACATCACATTCACTACTAATCACAGAAGGTATTCACTACATCATTTTAAGTAACATATATGAAAGCATTAGAAGAGACTATGCGAAAACACCCATGTGTCACATCTGCGTGACTGCCAACTCTTCTGGTGCTATCAGACATCACACGGTCTTTAAGGGCTTTTTAAAAATGTTGATGCTATGTGAAGAGACCATTTTTTCCCTCTAGCTAAAACCAGACTCCTCTCTCGGTCACTACTAATATGACTGCTACTTCTTTGAATGCACTCATATACTGATTATATGTATATAATCTCAAAAAAAATAATATATGTATACACAAACATATGTGTATACATATACTAAGTAATTCTTTTCTCACAGGAAACAATTATTTTCCCAGTAGAGAATATTTTCCCAGTATTGTCTTCAGGCAACGGGGCTTCCGCCTTTCTTCTATACTTGGTCAAGTCACAAGCCAATAAAGGAGGAACAATTTACAGGATATGTCAAGAAGAAAAAGGTGAAGCAGAGAAGGTGACTATCAGGAACAGGAAATGCAGTATAACAACTATTAAAAACAACACTCACCTATAGCTCTAAAAATTGTGTTTCTAGTTGGCTACAGAATTAACAGAGTTATAAATTTCACGTTCAAATCCATGAAGTTCATAAGGGGTCTATTAAGAAACGAACAGGAATTCCTCAGAGAGGCTCCAGTCTATTTTGTGCACTGAAATCCCCTTTTTCAATACTGTAGTGTGAGAAAAATGCTTTAGGGCATCACTTAGGCATTCTTACTGGATCTTCACTGAAAACCAGGTAAAATTCAAAAACCTTGTGTAAATCTTTGCAGCAGTAGTCTGTGTGAGCACTTTGTGTGCCTGGGTCTGAATACAGAATTCTTTTCATGAGGGAGCATTCAGGAACAAGTGGAAAACTTCTCTTACTTATAGAAATGAACTGAAAATTTCAGAAATTCTTGCATTTAAGCCTAAGTGGCATGAAAACAGAAAGAACAAATATACCTCAGAATTCCAGACCAGATCTATTGTTCATATGTTTTTAAACCAAGATGTGTGACACAAGCACGTTTCTATACACATTAATCATTCATTCCACCTAAGAACCTAGCCAGCAGAATTCTTAGTCCTCTAAGCCAGTAAAAACCAGAAATACAGCAGCAGTACATATTACTCAAAAATACTTTGAATGGTCAACAGAAAAACATCCTGGAGTTAAGTATTTTTACATATTTCAAGAATTCTGAAAGAAGATCAAAGAGCTTAAATGCTACTCATTTAATATAAGGATACAGCGTGCACTATTACCCACGTGGTCAGCTAATAAGCTAATAAAGTAATAAACAATTTACTGTTTACCTGATCTGACCTCATTTTTTGGAAAAGGAGGTCCTTCACAAAAAAAACCACCTCACACCAAAAAAAAAAAGGTGTAAAGGGGACTTTTTTGTAGTGACAGCTGCACAGAACTCTAATTTAGAAATAAACAAAAAGTTGCAACTTTAACAATTTTGCTTATGGCACATTATTATCTAGCTATCTGAAGGACACTCATCCACCACTGATGGTCACTTGATACCTTCAACTGTGTGAAATAAAGGAGATACCCTCACTTCAAGATGCAGGAATCGAACACGAGTAGTTCAGTTAAGGGAGAATTTGTCTCTATTCATTAATTTAAGATTCATCTTACAATGCTGAGGTGATGGTGAAGCCCAAGCAAAGACAATTCTGAGATTATTTCTTAATGTTGTGCACAGCACAGTGTCAAGAAATGTTTCTGAAAAAAAGGAGACTGAACTTGGACATAAACTCTTATGTCACAGCATTACTTCCAGGAATTGGTGACACTTCACTGCAAGCATGGACTGCAGCTTCAGATTTTTTCATTAGACTCCAATCTTAAAGGCAGCTGAACTTCTGTCAGCAGCATAATTTATCAGAACTTGAAACTATTTTAAAACTATTACTATTTTTATTGTCATTTTCTTATTCCTGTCGTTAAAGGTTTTTAAAGTCTCGAGTTGGCTTTGTTTGTAATTGGGGAATTCATATTTCTGCCTGAAAGAGCTACCAAGACACCGGAATGCAAAATAACAAGACCTCGTATTTGGATTATTTTATCCCCATTCATAAGACCATCCCATTGGGAATAGTACTAAAAGATTTTTTTTTTAATGAATAGGGAAATAATGTATGTATCAAACAAAGTACCATTTCTTTAGCTAGCTCTGTGTGGACTAAAGTTAAATGATCTCTAGTCATCGTCTTTACTGACCGGCTTCCAGAAATAGTTTCCTAATAACTAGCTTTTCTGAAAATATGACTGATTCATACTAATGAACTGAATACACCACAAAATCATAGAATCATAGAATCATAGAATCATAGAATGGTTAGGGCTGGAAGGGACCTTCAAAGGTCATCTAGTCCAACCCCCCTGCAAGGAACAGGGATATCTCCAACTAGATCAGGTTGCTCAGGGCCTTGTACGTCTCCAGGGATGGAGCATCCACCACCTCTCTGGGCAACCTGTTCCAGTGTTCTACCACTCTCATAGTAAAAAATTTTTTCCTAATATCCAACCTGAACCTACCTCCCTCTATTTTAAAACCATTACCCCTTGTCCTATCACAACTGGCCCTCCTGAACAGCCTCTCCCCATCTTTCCTGTAGGCCCCCTTGAGGTACTGGAAGACCGCTATAAGGTCACCCCGGAGCCTCCTCTTCTCCAGGCTGAACAGCCCCAACTCTTTCAGCCTGTCCTCAGAGGAAAGGTGCTCCAGCCCTCTTATCATCTTCGTGGCCCTCCTCTGGACCCTCTCCAACTGGTCCATGTCCTTCTTATGTTGGGGACTCCAGAACTGGACGCAATACTCCAAGTGAGGTCTCACGAGGGCAGAGTAGAGGGGGAGAATCACCTCCCTCGACCTGCTGGCCACACTCCTCTTGATGCAGCCCAGGACGCGGTTGGCCTTCTGGGCCGCAAGAGCACATTGCCGGCTCATATTGAGCTTCTCGTCCACCAGTACTCCCAAGTCCTTCTCCTCATTGCCACGACCCAGATGTAGGACCTTGCATTTGGCCTGGTTAAACTTCATGAGGTTGGTACGGGCCCACCTCTCCAGCCTGTCAAGGTCCCTCTGGATGGCATCCCTCCCTTCCAGCGTGTCGACAGCACCACACAGCTTGGTGTCATCGGCGAACTTGCTGAGGGTGCACTCCATGCCACTGTCCACGTCACCGACAAAGATGTTGAAGAGGGCCGGGCCCAACACGGACCCCTGAGGGACGCCACTTGTGACCGGTCTCCACTTGGACATTGAGCCGTTGACCACTACTCTCTGAGTGCGGCCATTGAGCCAATTCCTTATCCACCGAGTGGTCCATCCATCAAACCCATGACTCTCTAATTTAGAGAGAAGAATGTCGTGCGGGACAGTGTCAAAAGCTTTGCACAAGTCCAGGTAGATGACATCCATTGGTCGACCCTTGTCCACCGATGCTGTCACCCCATCGTAAAAGGCCACCAAGTTGGTCAGGCACGATCTGCCTTTGGTGAAGCCATGTTGGCTGTCACCCACCACCTCCTTGCTCTCCATGTGCCTTAGCATGGTTCCCAGGAGAATCTGCTCCATGACCTTGCCAGGCACAGAGGTGAGGCTGACCGGTCTGTAGTTGCCCGGGTCCTACAGATGTGTGCAAATGTGCACACTTAGCGAAAGAAGCACAGAGCACAAAATGGTGGTGGCACAGGCAGTTAACATTGAGGAAGTAACTGATAATGGATACTAATGGATCCAGGAGTATACACAATAATTTCCTTACTTAAAGTTTCATGGTATCACACATAAAATACACTTTTTTTCATACTATCTTATGCCCTCTTCAACTTTGTGACAGAGGTTTACTGATTAGAAAAATCAATAGAAACAACCAGGCATATTTTTCATAAGTCAGTAAACAATCATAAATTGGAACTTGTTATAGTTATATATATATATAATAATATATATGTATAGTTATAGCCAAAAGTAGGTTGAATGGGAAATACCAGGCCTATGGATATGGAATTTTGTAAACTCCTACCTGGCTGCTTCTGTAACTACATCTGTTCACAAGAAAGAAAACCATAGCATGCAGTTAATTCACAAAATATGCATTCCTACTTATTTAAAACTTTTTTCCCTCAAAAGAAATTAAAGTAATTTTAATATTCTGACCACTTCTGAGCCTTTCTCAGACTTTTAAATCACTCAACTAACTAACCTAAAGCAGTCCCAGGTAACACAAATGTAATTTTTCATCCTTCATTCCCCTCAGAAACAGTCATCTGCCTTCTAACCAAACAAATCCTTGTAACTGCGAATGCAGATTTCATATTTCTATTTACTTATTATTTCACTGAAAAGCATATATCAGTCAGCATAACAGTGGTTTAAGGGAATTCTGAAGGCAAGTAGCCCTCTTCACTCCTATGGTTTTGGGAAATAGTGTTTACTATTTACTATATCCTCCTGAAGCTGTAAAGTAACCTATGAGGTGGGAGCCAGATCAATTGGAAAAGACTCACTCAGTTCAGAGGACTGCAGCTTCATGAACTCTCTTAGTAAGTGCAAATCACAACACTGTGGATAACATTATTCTTAAATTATTGGTTATTATTACCAGATTTTATAGATTTTCTTGGTACTCCTTTTTTAGAACCACTCCTTCAGGAAAATACTTTAAAGTATGTTTCAGTATATCCCTTTCAAGGACATAACTAAGCACTTGAATAATTTACCATTTACAAAATTGTAGATGTTATTTGAGTTTGGACTTCAGCTTTAAAATTTGATTTACAGAATTATGAACTTAAATACATTTAGAATACATTAATACCTGTGGTGACAGCAAATATTATTGATCTGAGATCTCATTATAAACACAAACCTGTCACACATTTGCTTACTCATATTAAACAGGGTTGTTCGGTCTCAGCATCCCTACTGCAATTATTTTTTTCCTATTCATTTTGTGTAATCTCTAACATATTATTCTAACAGATCTACCTTCTTATAACTTTCTGTGCATTTTTGATATATGGGATTGAGAATTTTCCAAGAAAATACATAGAAAACAGTGTAGTTTTAACACTGAGCTACTGTACTGAGTAACAAACAGTACGTATAATAGATGATAGCATGAAAAATTTAGATACAGCTGTAGATACGTGCACTCTCAGTTCTCAAAGCAAGTGTGTGACAGGTTTGAATTTATAATGAGATCTTGGATCAATATTATTTGCTGTCATCACACGTATTTCTGGGCCCTTTCATAAAGAATACAGAGGTGCATGTCAGACAGAGTAGCAAATGAGCATGTTACAACAAATATGCTTTTTCTGAAGCATTAAAGTAGAGAACTTTGAATATTTAGTAACTAATTCATATTTGCAGAAATCAACTACCAATTATGTCTGGTGTCTTACTATAAAAAATTCAGATAAACTCTAACATCACAAAAGTCCACAGCTACATTAAATAAGAAAAAACACAGCTATTAAGTAATATTCAAATTATTCTTTCAACAAAATCGTTGCAGAAATGAATGACAAAATACTGGTTAACAAAATCAGAATTGCTAAGTTCTTAAGTTTTCTCAGAGAACTGTGACCTCCTAAATTATAAATAATATGCCCTACACATATATTACTCAGACTGACAATGAATTGAAAGCTTTTTGGGAATACCCTATTCAAAGAAAACGTTTCTGCAAAGGAAATTTAAGCTGAAAGTTACTTCTGTCACCTCAACTTAGTCAAGGAATTATTTTAAAATATATGTTTCAAAGAATGTTCAAAATTGTGGTGGTTTGCTTCAAGATAAAATTACACTTCCTGTGGGATTCAACAGACTATTGTCTTTTGAGTTAGCCTAATACACTCAGTGATTTACTTTTTTAATCCATAGCTATTTTTCAGATACACAAAAAGCCTTGTTGAAGGTGTCAGTTACTAATATTATATTCACTTTATTCAGCCTGGATATAATTTCTATTCTGATAACTGATTTATCCTGAACAGCAGTTACTTAACATACTTTGAGGAATGAATTTACAAAAAGGAGTAAAGGCCTGTGCAGACTTCCCCTGCAATCAGTCTCAGTGCATTCCCAGGATCTGTTCTATGGCTCTGGCTCCCCAATCAGGATGTCTTCCTGACAACAATACAGTAAAATCTGCCAAAATCAGAACCTTGAAAAACTCTTTTGGAGGTGACCCCTCCTGGTAATTATTTCAAGAAATGCATATATAGAAATTAAATAAATAAATAAATAAAAAGTGCAAGTAAAAAAAAAAAATCATAGTGAAATGTAGTGTAATAAAACTTGATTTCCTGAGGACAAACACAGGGGATTATATTAACCTTTCAGTCAGTCAATATCAAATTAAAATAATACTTAGTAGTTGCTCATTCATGGCAAATACATTCTTAAATAGATGACAAAAACCTTTTCATGAACTCTTGAACAGTCTGAACCTGTTTTATACAAAACAGGTCTTGAAACTTTATTATCAGTGCAATCAGAGACCTTTGGAGGTCTTCTAGTCCATACCTCCAGCATTTCAGAGACCCTTTGAACAGAAACTCTGACATTCAGCAATTTCCATTAATTTGGTATCATTCTGCTCCATCATCCTGAAGGTTGTTCAACAGTATCAACCACTCAGCATTGGCTTTCACTGCCAGCTGCAAGTTAAGACTTCAAACCACTACCCTTTACCAGTCCAAACATTTTTCTGCCTGTCTTGTAAACTACCCATCCAGTTCATAACTCCCCAGTTTGACTACAAGGATGCTGTAGGATACCATGTTGTCATGGTTTAGGCCACTTCAGCACCTAAACTCCTCACAGCCGCTCGCTCACCCTCCCCCACCCCCCAGGGATGAGGAAGGGAATTTAAAGGAGAAAAGGGAAAGAGAACCATGGGTTGAGATAAGAACAATTTAATACTACTAATAATAATATATAAATATGTATAGATATGTACAAGGATAAATATATACGAACGAGTGATGTACGGTGTAATTGCTCACTACCCCTTGACCAAGGCCCATCTCATCCCGAACTAATGATCTCGAAACAGATAAAACCCAACACCGCAATCCTGGGTAAGCGAGAGGCCCGAAAAAATAGAGTGAGACAGAGAGAGCAGTCCAAGAGTCTGAGAGTGAGAGCCCCGGGAGAGCAAAGGGCCTTCTTTCCAGCGCTCCCTCACTTTTATACTGGGCGTGACGCTGCATGATATGGAACATTAATTGGCCAGTTTCGCCCTCAATCCTAAATCTAAGTACAAATCATAAGGAGAGTCATGAACCCCCCCATCCTGGCTATGCTCCCCCCTATCCTGTTGTGCTCCTGCACACTGGCAAGAACACGGCAGCTGAAAAGTCCTTGGGACCTCAGTGTCAACCGCAAACATCAACTTGCTATCAGCATTCTTCTCAGAGCGAGCCTCTGAGTAAAACCAAAACACGGAGCTCTTCTAGCTGCTAAAAAAAAGAGCTGACTCTGTCCCAGCTGAAACCAGGACACATGTCAAAAGGCTCTGTATGTGACATCCTCTGCTCATGGCTCAGGAAATCTGAGATATCTAGTGATTTTTTTGTTTCTGTTCCTATTTTTCAATCAGGCTCTGTTGGGTATGGTTAAAGTCCATTCCTAAAGGGAAAACAGATTTATCCAGTGTACACGAAGAGTAATTGTGAGCTCATACAATTTTGTTTTGGACTTTGCTTTCATCAGGTCCTTAAAAAAAAATTCAGTGAATACTGAACTTCATAAAACTCTATGTCAAAAAGAAACACTAGTATTTTCATAATGATGATTTACATCTAAGTAGTTTTCTATATATCTTCTCAGTGTAATTTTATCATGAATAGTAGTTTTCAATTGAGAAACTGTGATAACATAATCTTGTTATTTTTTTATCAGAAGAGGAGATACTGATTTTTCCACATCACAGTTCTTATCCTAAAGCCATTAAGACTGAATTTATATTTCTCAAATTTTTCAGAGGCAAACTAAGGGCTACAAGCATAGACTTTAGTGAAGTTGTTTGACTGGTCAATTCAGAATTATTGGAAAATTTAATTATTTTGTTAGTGAGATACTGACGTATCTCCTGGGCATTTTTTTTTCCTATGGGAGATGTAGAAATGCTGTACAATATACTGTGATCCATCTTCTTTAGCACTTTGTGCACAGCAACTGTTAGTTAACTGACAGCCGTGACTCTTAGTTAAACTGAATTATGCCTAATGACAGTAGTTTTGTTTTATTTTTTATATTTGAGAAATAATTCTTTATTGATATAGATCTTTTTGTAGACATAGAATACAATATCCTTGCCCACTTGCACTATAAGTAAATTCAGCAGAATAAACAAATTTACTTTCTGTAAGTAATTTGTTATTCTTATACTTCTCAGTCTGTGCTCTTTCTAAATAAATTTAGTCTAGTACTACCACTCTCCCAGTGCTCTAATACACTTTTCAGCAACTCTTCAGTCCCTACTGCTTATTCCGCTTACTCTTTTGTGAGGTATTCTGAGAGAAACTCATTAGATTTTTTGAGGATACATATTACATCACATAGGGAGAATTAGTCATATCTTTGTCCTGGACCACATAGGGGACATCTGGTTCATGGATAGGCTTGTTCTCTGACTTACAGCAATAGTCAGTCCTGTTTGAATATATCCTAAAAACAGCTGAAGATACAAAGATTGTCACTGACCTGTTTTCCATTCTGTCTCTGAATACATGCACAATTATCAAAACATTATAAACATATGTGTTAACAATCTCCCATGAGGATCAGCTTTAGCCACAAGCAAAGAATATGGTCTCCTGCATTTTGTCTTTTCAAAGCCTCAAGTTCTCTCTGACTCTTCAACCTAAAGACTAATCCTACTTCCACCTCTGCCTACCATGTAACAGGCAGGAATTTACTGATTCCCAGACACCTTCTGAGTCCCCACTACAAATTTTTCAAGTGCTTTTGCTTTTCTTTCTCTTTGCGATTAATATGTTGATATGAAAATGATGTGGACATGACAGTTTAACAAGCTCAATAGTACGTATGTTAGTAACACATCCAATTAAACTAGATAGGCAAAAATACAGCTGAAAGGCACGAGTAAACTGGAAGCTATGTTTCATACCATGTCACACAAAAATTAATGTTTCCAGTCTTACAGAAGTCCCTCCTGGCCCAGAAAACTATACTGAAACCAGAAGCAAAGAATAAGAAAAGTTCCTCTAAGTTAGGAAAGCATATAAACAGTGAAATTATTTCTATGAAATAAACAGTGAGATTGGCTGTATCTTTACCCTGCTACAGAATTTGCACATAAAACTTCTGGAGTTATATATGCACTACATATTTCTACATTCTGTGATATTACAGGTTCGCTAATGACATCCAAAAATCTGTCAGTTGTGGCTGTCTCAAGGTTAAATAGCTGATTTGCATTCTAATCCTTTTTAAAAGGAAGTTTATAAAAATACTTTTTAATGACCTTCTTCTATACTAGTCCTGCAGACACTGCTAAAATAAATAGTTCTGTATTAGCAGACAGTGTAGCAATACATCTGTACCTTGTTTCCCTTCCACACTTCCAGCTGTGATCAGCACTCTATGTAGCGCAATTCAAGGAGCTCAAATTTCTGTACTTTAGTTGTTGTCTTTTGCTGATCTTTCTTTGCCCTCTGGACTTGCCTTCTCACAAAATCACATACATATTCTGTTAAAGTTCAAGTCAGTGAATGTAAGCGTCTTCACTGCAGTGACAGAGTAAAATCAGTGTGTCCAAAGTCCCGATTACTGGCCTTATATTTGCATACAGTACCCTCGTGGCTTTAAACAATTGCTGTTGTTCGTATCTAGAGTGAATGTTGCTATTGAAATTCTCTGAGATCTTTAGAGTTTCTTTCCATTTGAACACCTTTTAACTATTTCTCAGCACCGCAGCTGGAACATTCATTCAGATGTCTCTGACAAAATAATTTTATATGCAAGTCATTTTGGTTAGTGCTGGTCCAATGCATTTGAATCAGGAGAAGTACTAGAAATTACAAAATACAAAGACCCCTACCTACATCATTTTCATCATAAGCTCTTCAAAGTTTCAGAAAATCTACTTTTAAAGCAAATTGCAGCAAGTAGAAAAAAATTAAAACTAGAGATACAGTAGTTTATGCTCCCCATAATTATTTTCCTAGATCTAACTTTTGCTGAAATGTTACAAATTTATTATTAATTGCCATGATCTGAGACAGAAAATTGTTGGTTTGGAGAGACTATAGGCTTTTTACAGGGAATGCTCATGAAAGAATAACATCACAAATTCTGTTTAGAAAAGCTAACTCTTAGCCTATGGATTGTGGTTCTTTGTAAGATGGTGATTTTATTATCAAAAAGTGCAATGACAAAAATGCTGACCCTTTCTCTGGAAAAGGCTAAATGTTTACATAAGAAAAATAAGATCTCTTTCTCATTTTACATTATCCACTCTACGCCACAAATCATTTTTTGTCATAACCTCTCATTTCCAGAGACAAGTTCTCTTTATTATTTCTAATGTTTATTTCCTGCTCGTTTATGAAACATGTTTAATTCACTCTATTTTTATTGATTTAAAGATATAGCTTCTATTTTAAATATTCATTTCTTATAAAATGATTTCTATTGGGGATGTGAAAGATTAAGGACTAAGGGCAGAGGAAGTGGCTGGTTTATTTTGTTTTTTCTGTAAATTAAACCATGAGCATTTGTATCAGTCCTTTCAGTCAGAAGTCCACTATGGGAAACATTTATTTCAGAAGTGCAGCATCCTCCATTAGGTCCACTGTGTTTGCTTAGGTGTAGAACACTGCTGGACAATAAATCGTACTCATAATAGCAGCAATATTCTGTCCTTTGTTTCAAGCAGAAAAATACAACTCCAGCCTGAGGACATATATGCTTGTTCTTCCCCTCTTTCTCAATGAAAAAGAGGATTCATTTGAGAAAAAATGTGAAGGGAAATACTGACTGAATCAGTGTTCTCAGAATGTCCCATTTATTTAGACCGAGGCGGTTATCTTTTTTTAAATACTAAGCACTCCCTTCTCTAAGGTTGTCTTCTCACCTCAAGGACTCAAGAATGAAAAACTGTGTTTGCTGAAACCACAATCATCATTTTAAAGTATTTCATTAATCAATACTTTGCTTTTGTGAGTGCCACCAGAGACTAGAATATGGAATTTTAGAGTGGGCAGAGAAGTACCATTTCTCCTCTCAAAATGCTGTATTTATACTCCAGTTAGCAGTAGCTTTCCCACTCTGAGCTACCAGCTCCAGAGAGCAGCACATGAGGAAGAACACAGATGCTACTCATCTGCTCTTCGAACTCCTTCAACATAATCTGTGTGTGGAAGGATGTACAGGCAGATCTATTCCTCTACTTGTAGGACTAGACAACTAAATTATCCCTGATGGATATGATGCAGAAGGAGAGAGAAGGTATGTGTTTGCTTAATTTGCGTTTCCTCTGGCCTGAATGAGAAGTGGATAAACACTCTTCATCTGGAGATTTCAACACACTCTCTGAAGACAGAATAACATGGCTTCCCTAATATCTCTGATAAGGCCGCTGTACAAGAAGCCACCAGGCGATACTGAGAGCTTTGAATTTTTTTTTTTTTTTTGAGAAAATGAAAGAAAAGAGATTTTGATGCAATAGTGGCAGTAGCTGTAGTATTCAAATTTGCCTGGTTGTAGATTTGTCAAGTGAGAAAGCTACACTAATGGCTAAGGTTCACCAATGTTGTTCATATAGAAGAAAAAGTTACTGGGATGCTCCTGGCATTCATATTACATTCACTGGTGTCTGTCAGGAATAGAATAAATTGCTCTTCCTTGTAACTCTCTTCCATTTAGAAGTTGTACAGAAATTAAATAAGAATAAGGCTGGTTAGGCCATTGAGTCCATCTCTGTAGAAGGGACATGACCAGTTCATGTTTCTCAAGCGGTGACCCTCAGGGGTCTGTTCTGGGTTCAGTGCTGTTCAACATCTTTGTCAGTGACATGGATGACAGCATTGAGTGCACCCTCAGTAAGTTTGCCGACGACACCAAGTTGTGTGGTGCCATGGACTCACTTGAGGGAAGAGATGCCATACAGAGGAACCTTGATAGGCTTGAGAAATGGGCCAGTGCAAACTGCATGAGCTTCAACAAGTCAAAATGCAAGGTCCTTCACCTGGGTCGGGCCAATCCTAGGCACAAATACAAACTGGGCACAGAGTAGGTTGAGAGTAGCCCTGAAGAGAAGGATTTGGGGGTGTTTATAGATGAGAAGCTCAACATGAGCCAGCAGTGTGCTCATGTGGCCCAGAAGGCCAACCGCATCCTGGGATGTATCAAGAGAAGCGTGGTCAGCAGGTCAAGAGAGGTGACTCTCCCCCTTTACTCTGCTCTTGTGAGACCCCACCTCGAATACTGTGTCCAGTTCTGGTGTCCCCACCATAAGAGAGACATAGATTTGTTGGAGCATGTTCAGAGGAGGGCCACAAAGATGATCCAGGGGCTGGAGCACCTCTGCTACGAGGACAGGTTGCGGGAGCTTGTTCAGCCTTGAAAAGAGAAGACTTTGCAGGGACCTAATAGCTGCCTTCCAATACCTGAAGGGAACCTACAGGAAGGCTGGGGAAGGACTTTTTACAAGAGTGTCCACTGATAGGACAAGGAGAAATGGGTTTAAGTTGAAGAACAGATTTAGATTAGATTTTAGGAAGAAATTCTTCAGTACGAGGGTGGTAAGACTTTGGAATAAATTGCCCAGAGAAGTTGTGGATGCCCCCTCCCTGAAGGTGTTCAAGGCCAGGTTGGACGGAGCCTTGAGTAGCCTGATCTAGTTGAGAGGCATCCCTGCCTACAACAGGGAGGTTGGATTAGATGATCTCTGAGGTCCCTTCCAGCCTATGCCATTCTATGATTCTATGATTCTTATATGGTTCCACAAATCACTTTCGAAACAGATGGTAATAGTGATTGATGGTAGTTCTTGAAAAAAAGTCCTGATAAACCCTAACCACCTAGTTCTTATGTTAAATAGAAACAAAGTTGCAATTTTTTCACCTGTGGAATTTTCCCAAACCATGTGCAACTAGATACTAACACATTCCCCTTTCATTAATGTTCTTGGACATACACTATTTCTATTATGTCATTTTCCTGTTTTAATAGCCTCTGACACTTAAGAACAACTGACGTTATCGTTTCACTTTCTAATTATTCTGGACCTCTACCTGCAAAAACTAATCTCTTAGGCAAATCTTTTCATGTTAAAATATCACTCTTTTCTTATCCATCGTCATAAATTTCAATTACAGTTCTAAAAAATTACTGTATCATGTCATCATAAGTTTCCCAAACATTAGCAGTTTTCACAAAAGTCAAATAGTAAATGTGATCTCTCTCTTTTATAATCTTTTTTCTTCCTCTGGGGAAAATATGCTATTATTAGCTAATTTCATACCGAAGTCCTTAGGCTTGTCCTTTCTTCTCCCTCTAAAATGCTAATTATTATTCTGTACCCACACACTTCTTGTTTGCAATCTTGGAATGCTTTCTGACTAACCATGTTCCTGACAGATCCCCTTAACTGCTAGGCATTTGCTTGTGCCGTATTCAGTTGTCTTTAGAGGATGGCTTCTTTTTCTGGGAACCTTTTTGATATTTTTGAGTTTTGAGAGATTTTTAAGAGTTTTGCAGAGTTTTGACAGATTTCTCCAGTCATCTCCATATCACTTCATATGCTGAATTTTTTTATTTCTATTATTATTTTTAATAATAATTGAAACTAAATCCTCTGAGCTACAAATAAGTGCATTTCAAGCCAAAGGCACTGTTGGCCTAAGGAAAACATTCCAAGATTACAAGAATTCACATGATTACAATTCATGCACCATATATGTTTGATTTTACTTGAAAGTCCATAACAGACAAATCTAGTAACTTGTTCATTGAACTCGAAAGACTTTCAGCTGTCTTTCCAAGGGCATATATCCAAATTCTGGAACAGTTACTCCAATTAGCATCAATTTAACTAAAATGCTCCATGACAGGCATTGGGAGGAAAAACAAACAAGCAAACAAACAAACCAACCCAAAAAACAACAACAAAACACACCAATGCCTAAACATACTCTGCTCAAACAAAGCATTGACTGTAGCGGGTGGAACTAATGATCAGCATACCTACCATCAATTTAAACATAAGATTAAGAAATATCTTAAATAATCTACTTCATTATTTTAAATTTAAAAAAAATATTCAGTCAGATAATTCACATTTGGAGGTCAGGCTTATTACTTCAGAGCCTCTGCTTTTTCTGCTGAACTCTTCTTTGAATTCAGAGCATTTTAAAATCAGCAACATCCTGTTAGAGACATCTTTATGCCAAACAGAGCACATCCTCCCCATTTCCAGTCAATAAGGCTTTGCACTTCTGTTTCCATTAGGACCAATGTGCTCAGACCCACAATCATTGATGCTGGGGGAATTCTTGCCTGGCAAAATTCTTGCCAAGGCTGATTCCACAGTATAAGTGAGCACCATGGTGTCTATTCATTACAAGACTCTGCTTGAAGATTAACTTCCTTGAAGAGTAACTGGCTGAAAGACCAAAGATAACAGTGCAAGTAATGGGAACTTCAGAATAAACCCTTAAATGTCTAACTGTGGATATAGGCTTTGCCACTGCTGACTTCTAAAAGTGACCTCTAAATCCAATTCAAAGCTACATTCTAGACCACCTGCACTGTCTACCTTGAGGCATGCCAGAGGAAAACCATTCCAGCAAACCGTTGTACAGCCGTGCATCCTGCTGCAGTATGGACATTCTCATAACTAGACAGCTTAGGTGTAGCACACAGGGAAGCATACAGGCTTAAGAACAACTGCAAATATATATATATATGTGTGTATATGTGTTGCTGGCCTGTACTCTTTTTTTGTTGAGAGACAAGAACATCATTTTCCTTTCTTCAACTTTTTGTACCACTGAATCTGAAGTGAGAATCAGCATGATAGGTATTGTTTCTGGTACATTTCCCTTACAAAATCTGTTTTCTGAAAGTGAAACATCTCTTGGTGACAAAGACTGCCTCTAGACTGAGCAATAGATAGATACTAAGGTACATCTCGAGGCTTGACTTGTTCGTTATCCAGTCAGGGTCAGTGGGCACTTGGACTTTTTGCAGCTCTCCTTCTTGGGTTTGTCTCCCACTGAGACCAAGGTGGGGAGAATGCAGTTAGACAAAGCCTTATGTGGGCTTATAGCCAAAGCCTGTATCCAGAGTTAATAGTTTGCAAGCACTCTTAAGAGCCCAAACTTAGAAAATCAGAATTGAGCAGCATCCAAATACTTTTTTTTGCTACTTCAGTCGTCACATGGCACAAAAATTGTTTCTTCTGAATTATATATATATTATATATAACTATATTTTATATATATTATATAACTATGTGTTATTATATAATGCCTGTATTATAAATGCTGAATACATGAGATATCCTTATAGGATAAAATACAAAATCAATCTCAGATGAACAGACTGTGATTCAGTGATAGCTTATGATGGGGAAAAAGGATGGCAATAAGGACTTAGCAGAATGTGCTAAAGAGTGGGCACATCGTGAAAAATGTGCTAGGTACTCTGAAAAAATTGAAAGAATAGCCTTAGGAAGGGAAGATAACAGGAAACAAATGATATGATGTGAGACTGAAAAAAAAAAATTCAATGGGAACACCCTGGAAACACTGAAAATGGAAATATCTGAAAAAAACATGGTAATATCTTGAGGACTATTTTGTCTTCCATAAAGGTACTGACCTATTAATAAAAGAGCATATTAAAAATAAGACTAACAGTATCAAATTAGATTGTAACTGGGATATAGTTCATTCAAAAATACACTGCTGCTTGCCTAAAGAAAGCCCTATGGCTATATCTCCCTCTTTCTTCCACCAAGGATAAAACCAAGAGATCTCCAAAGAAGAAGTAATGGCCACAGCAGCAAAGCTCAATTCACTTCTCACTTGCAACCAGTTGTGAGTAAGAATGTTAACATACCTGCGACTAAGTCAGCAGGCCTCTGCACAGCAAAGATTATCTCTTACTGGACAAGCACATTAGTGCAAGATGCCTATGAAGAAAATGAGGATGAAAAAGATGAAATGATTCGATATTTTTCTTTCTTAATGCACTGTCCTCGGTAGATAGGAGAGAAAATAGAAATAAAATCTCCCAAAAATAGTCATTCCAATTTTTAAATAAATGTAGGTTAAAAATTGTTTGTACTCCTTTTCTAGCAACCAAAATTGATGACAGAGAATGTTAAGTGAATATTGTAATATATTTAATATGAGTTTATAACTTGTACTTCCATTTGAACTGAGCAGCAATTTTTGCCTACTCATTTAAGAAATACCAATATATTTTATGGTTTATCAATCCAAAGTAGGTCAAATATTAGCATTCAGGTTTGTGAATTATTCATAAAATAGCTACAACCAGGAACTACTTATAGAAATGTTGCTGAAAATAGTACTCTGTCTGTAGACTGATGCTAGTAAAAGAGGAAGCTAATTATGTTAAATTGTTTAGATCAAATTATCTGCTTAGCCTTATTATTGAGCATACAGTGCAGTCTATTTTTAACTATGCAGTGGAGCTCTCAGCACTTCTCCAAAGAGTGTGATACCGCCTAACACATTCCACTGCTCCATTTTTTTTTGCCAGTTCTTCATACTCAGATTCAGCCTCTGCTATTGCTTATAACAAAACCACCCACAGTTAAGTAACATTTACAAAGCAATATCTGTTTTATGGATTACTGAGGAAGAGAAATATATGCTCCTGTTCTAATTTATAAAAAGTAATTCCATACAATTATGAAACATTAGAGAAAACAGCCAAGGGATCTCTGGCTTATTTTATAGACCCAAGGATAAAAAGGGAAAGAAAGGGATCAGTCACTGAAGCCTTACAGAAGAATATTAAGTACTATTCAATGGCAGGGAAGAGTAAAAGATGAAGAGATGATTGATTTTTCCTTCAACATATGTCTGAGAAACGTGTCAGAAAATAAAGTAAGCAAGGAATAAGCTACTATATATTTTAAATAGAATCCTACACAGCTGTTCCCAGGTTTTATCACTCTTTTGATAGCCATCAGTCTCAAGTAGTTTGCAACAAATAAAAAAGCTCTTTCTACTAGTTTTATAGTTTCTTCATGACACCTAATAGCCTTTTAGTAATATAAAAATTGTTAGTGAAACTTCTCAAGATAATGTCCATGTTTTCTTGTCTATCTGGGAAACAATATTGTTCTGTAGGCCTACTATAAATATATAATTATTGATGGATCTGATGTATGGATTTGCTTTGAACTCTACTATTCAAGTAAATCTTTCATTCTGTTCCTGGGAACTGCTAAGCCATCCTCTTCTGTTTCTGTCCAGATTTTTTTCTTTTGAGGAAATCATACAGTAGGCAGAAGAAACGAGACATAACTTCCATATGAGAAAGAGTAAACCAAGTAAACAAGATGATTGTTATTATGGGGTTCACAAGGGATTTGTATAGCACAATTTCAAGTCAATAAATTTCCTTATTCTATAGCTAGAAAAGGAACATGTGGGAGTTAAGTTACTCTGAGGTACAATTAAAAAGCATTAGGACACCTAGGCCAATGTTTCTGCTCAAGCATCAATGTAGTTGCAAACAATGTCTGCACTGCAGCAGGGAAACAGGCAAAGGCTGAGGATTGACCTATGACCAAAGAACATCAGAGAGGCATCTGAGCCTAAAAGTTCTATCTTATAGAACTTCTTCACAGTTTTTATTTATTTATGCTGCAAAGTTATAAAGACATTTTATCAGAAACACTGCACTCCAAGTCCTTGGAGAAAAGAATAATTTTATTTTCCTATTTCAGTACTCTTTTTCTTTTACTGACTGAAAAAAAAAAAAACAACACACACAAGTTTGGATTTCTTTGATATTTTGGCTCTGCCATTTCCAAAGATTCATGAAAGGGAAAAAGAAACTTACGAAGCTGAGAACTGTAAAAGTCAATATATGAGCTGCAGAAAAGTGAGAATAGGAATTAAAGTTAATCTCTTCATTAATACCAGACAAAGTGATTGTATTTTAAGGGGAGGAGCCATCCACAGCAGATCAATACAGGCAGCGTATTGTTTGGAGGATTCTGTGGACTTCAGATATTTCAAAAGAACAAACCAGAATTACTTGAGGATGCCAACCCTTCTGGTAAGCCCTTTTCCTTTGGCCATTCATGTTGTATATGGTGCACACAGATACCATAAAGTTACCTTATCTCTCATCTCTACTTCTAACTGAGAGATGCTGCAGCCCCTGAGCATTGTCAAAAGTCAGACAGGCAGAGTTATACCAGTCAAGGATCTGAACTTAACTAAACTCATTGTCATAATTTTGTGGTGTTACTGAGTCCCAGAGTGATCCTGCCATCCCCAAGCCAGCAATTACTGTTTATGCCTGGGACTGACACTCACACAGCACTAAAAAGCTAGGGACATGAGACGGAATCCGGCCACCATTATTTAATATCCCTGCCCCCATCTGCCTCCCTCCCTCCTCCTCACTAAAGGAATCCTAAGATGAAATAACAAGACATTTTTAAAGTCATTTGTGTCACCAGAGGTTCTCACAGAGGTCAGGCTGAGACAGGAGCTGGACCCATTCTAGTACTACTGCTTTAAGTACAGTGGAATTCTCAATTGCCTTTTCTCCCCTGCTTGAAAGATTTTTAACAAAGTCATGTTGCTATTTACTCCCTGTTTATCATTAGCTAAATAAAACTGCTGCACAAATATTTTATTTGGATAAGATCTTAATATTAAAATTAATCAACATACTCCAACAAACATGTCCATTATTATAGGTTGCTCTGAGTTGACCAGGCTTGTATAAAGCTTTTTTTCCTCCCAGATAATAAACAGAATTATTGTGCTCTGGGAAGGATAGATCACTGTGATAGTTTTCATTCTATTTATCTGGTGAACCAATGGGCAAAAGCAATGTCCAGAGAACAAAATTCTGAAATCCCTTCGACTGATGTAAAAAGGGTACTATTTTGAAGACAATCATTTCAGGCTTACTCCTAGATGTCAAAAGACACAATAGGGCTCAGTGCTTTTCAAGAAGACAGCTAAACTTGCATAATAAACTGACATTTAATACTCAGAGTCACCACTAACAACCACCTCAAGGTAAGCTCAGAATTGCATTTTATACACAGAAAGGCCTATGGAGCTAAACGAGGTTTATACTTGGTAAGGATTTTGCTCATTGTTTTTCTGTTGGTTACCATGCAGACGCTGTTTCATTATTTGCTAACGCCAGGACTGGAAATCTACAAAACATAGATATGGTAGCGTTGAATTCATGTCCTTTTTTTTTCAGCTCAATTTTCAGAGACTGAGAACAGTGCAATAGCAGAGTGTGAAAAACAGAACAGTATCTTTTGCTTCTGTACACAGTGACAGACAACACAATTTCTTTTACCATGCACACTTGCAACCACGTAATTATGTTTGGTGAACAGACAATATGGAGCAAAATCCTTAATCCTTAATCTAACTGAATAAAAATTTAGGGATTTAGCTTTACATAACAATTGCTTCACATTACTACTACATGATTACCTTTACCATGTTTAATGGTGAGATAATACATTGTTACCTAACGTTTAGTATTTATTGTACGTAATCTAGAAACAACATGCATTTATGCAATGTTGTCTCACTCACGTGCATATATTCTCCATACATTGGGAAGCAGCATATAGACATGCTACGGAGAGTCATACAGAAGGTATATTTACATCATATATAGGATATATTTTTTTATACCAAATCTACAGTTTAGGGACTAGATTTCATCACAGGAGTATTCAACTACAATCTACAGACATTACTTTCAGTTCTACCTCTTTTGCAGTCACTCCAGCATTTTAGGAATTCAGCTGTAGTTTCATATCCATGACAAGAACACACACTGTTCATATCGTATGGGAGGTAACAGGATTTTAGAACTCCTGTTTTTTGTTGTACTGGACTGACCATGCTAAGATACTATGACATCCTCAGATTAAAGTCTCTGTCTAAATTAAAATCATTATTATTACCAAAGAGAAATTAAGGACCAATTTGAAAGACAATGAAATGGAAAAGAGTTCAGTCAGACTTGTTCCAGACTTAAATACCTAACGTCTTTCTGTGAATTAAAATTTGATTGAACAAAGAACTTGAGCTTTGATAATCTACAGTTAACCCCTATGAAGTAGTTTGGTGGAGTCCCTCTGAGTTGTTCTTATGGCACTTGGAAGATGGCTGATTAACTGCGTTGTTGGGACAGCTTCCACCTCTGTGGCATTTCCAGAGCATGCCTATCAGGAAACCCTCACTGTAAAATTAGTCTACTCTTCACTGACTGAACCAGAAAAGATCAAAGTGCAGTAGAATTATTTGCTAAGTGACACAAATTGATCCCTTGTCCTTAATGAAAATTGTGTTCCAAACCCTTCAAGCTTTTCTGGAGTACAGAGTACAATTCATTTCCAGATGATCTAAGCCCATTCTTCCTCTCTTTGTAAGATTAAGCCTTTGGAAACTATATAGGTCATCTACCCCCACATTATGCCCTGGGAATACAGCTCTTAAAGAGCATTGGATTGTTTTACTATTACATGAACAGCACAAAGAAAGAATTGTTTCCCTCTTTCCTCCCAAAGATGTTAATTATTGTTATTAATATAAAAAAGTATTTACTATTCTTGTCACACTGGCTTATTTGCAGTGGTATATATCTTGGGAAGAGAAGAGGCAAACCTACATCCATTTTTGTATTCCTCCCTGTCCTAAAATTCTGTATAGCTCTCCATGGGAAGAACAAAAGAACAGGATTCATTCTTCCATTGTTTCCTCAACAGTCACACAGCTGATTTCACAATATAATGCTGAGTTCATAATGCTTCCAGTGTTTACCAAAATAAGGGAGAGAATGCTGTTTGTGTTTTTGACTTCAAATTATGAGAGATTTCAGGAATGCATACTCCTGTATCAACTGGAGGAGGGAGGGAGTGGTCCAGAGCTCAGTTTGACTTTTAACGTTTCTTGCTCTTTCCATTCTTATTCCATCCCTGCTTACTAAAGGAATAATATAGAAAAAAATATTTGTAAAGGGACACAGGAGGAACTCTTCCTTTGTTCACTCTGACACTTCCTTGGCATTTACTTTATCTCAGTTTGGCAAAATTACATTGCAGCTGTCTGGAAGCGTTATTTAGTCTGTTATGAACTCTGCATGAAGTATCTTTAGATTTGAGTTTTTTGAGCCTCCTCTGTTTTATAAGTTATTTCTAATTCATATGAGTTACGTGAACCTAAGTGCTCCGTTAACCTTCATTATGCCATCTTTGCAGTTCTTAGTCTGACTCGCATACAAACATAAAGAAAAGACACATGAACCAGTATCTTAAAAAAGATTAAAAATTTGTCAAGCAAACTATTGATTTAAGGAGAAGCTAAGAGGCACAGCTAGCTTATCTATACTAAGATAGCACAGTTGTTCTGTTTGACTGGTTTTAGTAGACCAAAGCCTAGCCTATATTTTCTGACTTTTGTGTCTTGGTTTCTTGTCAGCTGTATCAGAAGAGCTCGCTTTCTGTCACTCTGCTGCCCTCTAAGAACATAGCTCATTTTAATGGTGTTTTGGGGATTTTTTGCCCCCTTTAAGCTCATATGAAAAGAAGAAAAGTCTCTCTAGTACTTCAGAAACTCTTCTTCCCTGTTTATTTGCTTCACCCAGAAACAAATCTTGTGCTCCCTACCTTCATCAGAACTATCACATAATTACAGAAAATAAACTACAGACAGAAGCTCAAAGAGATCTTTAATCTATTCCTCCAAAACTGAACAATTTAACATACTTGCATCATAAACTCTCAGCCCTGCATCATCCTAGAAACACAGTTGAAAATAATTACCTTTGAGCGCTTTATGCTGACAGAGGATGTCATCAGATTTTTTCTTAAATGGGAAATGAAAACAATTGTCCCAAACTAGCAAACACTTCAGGCCATGCAGCTCTTCCCTTTTGCTCTGAAGTCTTCACTTATTGAATTTATCATCTAAGCATGAGAGTTCTTACTTATAACTACGCATTGGGCTATCTGATGGAATGTGCAGGGGGGATTGAGCAGATCCTAAATACTGTGCTAAGGAAAAGAAAGGAAAAAAAGTGATCAAGTCAGTGCTGTGAAAAGTGTCACAAATTATGTGCAGCCTGAAGTTCAACAATGTTATTTTGAATAGAACTGGCATGCCTTATGCTTCCTTTAGGCTTTAAGTCACTTCCAGTTCATTAATTTCTTCGTTAGTTGTTGCCTCGATTACAAAAGATGATAGCCTATACTGTGTTTTTTTAAAAAACATAGTACAAAACAGTGACTTTCCCTCTGTTTCCCAGAAAAGTTTTTTAGAGTGCTTCTATTTCAGCTGATCGGATGTTACTTGTATTAAAACCTCAGGCATTCTCACTGGTGCATCCTCCCTCCTACAGCACTGTGCAAGGTCTTGGTCAGAAAGTATGCGTGTTTCTCTCTTCAAGTGCTCTTCTCTTTTGCACAGTACAGAACACATTTGCCTGGAAAGGTCTACCTCAGTGCTCCTGTTTCAGAAACCCACTAAAACACAATCAAATATCTTTGAAGTCAATGACATTTGATCATGTAACGTTGCAAGTACCAACATACTAATTGATGGAAATGATGATGCATTTTTAGAAATTCATGTTATATTTTACAAAACTCTTAAAAGTTGCCGTACAATTTCCTCAATTCTGTGTTCTTTTCAATTCCTGTGAGCAACCAGTAATTTATATATTACTTCAACAGCAGAGGCAGAACCCATATTCACGTTCTTGTGCATATTCCTTTAATTACAGGACATCCATGAATCTGTCTCATAAGCAGGAAAAAATAAATGCTGAAATAACAATCAGTGATTCCATAAGGTGAAATAGGAGGGTTTCTTTCATAATTTCATTGACGAAATAGTCAACTTGTAGCAGGAAATTCTCTCCAGCTGTTGATTGGAATGGAAGACATTTTGCTGGGTACTAGGAATTTTTATTAGCAAGTACATTCCTTTATGTTTCAGTAAAACTAAATCAGACTTAGGTACTGTGATTAATTCATGCATGGAATTAAAACCATCAAAAAGCACCACCGTATACAAGATTTTTTAGTGGTATGTGCACATTCCTTTACTATTGATAAGGAACTCAGAACAGTAACACACCAGTCCTTTTCCTTTAAAACTGTAGTCTCAGTACTAGAGCCTGGCATTTTTGCTCCAATTTCCTAAAGATTACAGGTTCGCTCTTCAGAAACCATTGACATGTATCCAGTAAAAGACCAGAGGAGAACAGCTAACACGATCATTAATAATTTGCAGTACTGCAGTCTTGATGTTGCCTGGAGAACCTCCTCATCAACATAAATCAGAGCTGACTGAAGCCTATGATGCCAACAAGTGATTGTCTCAGAGGTCCAGGAAGACAGTGAGCGAGAGAATGGTATAACCCAGAGATCTGTTCGTGCTGAGACATCCTTTCTCAGCGCAGAACAGCTACAGAGTCCCAAAGCACCCTAACAGAAACCAGAAAGCATCCATTTCTTGAATTATGTCAGCCTTAGTTCTTACCCTTTTGTTTCATTCTCACTGTGAAAGAGCTCAGTTTTCAGCTACAGTAGTTTTCTTGTGGTAGATTGTTAGCCTATTACCTAGTAGGAACACCATAGTAGACTGAGGAAAAATCTTATTTAAAAGGGTCACTACAGAATAAGGAATATTATCTCATTCAGCTTTCCATAATAATGTTGCACACTGATTGCTGTAAGCCCAAACACCCGCTGCCTCTCTTGTTTCTTTGACTGTCCCTAGTCTAAGAGAGACAGAATTATCCATTAAATTTCAGGTTATTCTGTTACTGCACACATTTCCTTCTGTTTTATCTGTTATTTTTATTTGTATAATTCTATTTTCCATCTTCTTCCCATTCTTATTTAATCTTGTTAAGTATTAGCCTATATAGTGTTTTTGCTTTTTTCTTCTTTTACAACAGATTGCAGACAACTGTTTCCCAACCCAGAAGGCTTAAATTACAGTATGAATATAGATTGTGAATTGCCTTAGATTCTTCGTAATTACTGGAGACTGACTTTGTGCAGTACCATAACTGTATAGAATGCTAGAAGGCTTTTATCCTAATGGTTACCTTCATAATGCATAAAACAGTAAACTATGTTATAGCTACATTGCAGTTCATATGCCTTTGGCATAAGTAACAGTTTTAAGTAATACGGAATTTATCATCTGTCCTTCAACATCTGATAAACCACGTTCTTTTTCAGGGGTACTTTGCTATTCCAAGATACTGATATTACCAACTGTCATCTCTTTCAGTTTCTATTACGTTTTTAAAAGGTCTGTATGGTCATCTCAGTGATGATATTTTCTCCAGACTGTCTCAGTGGTTGTACTATGTTTGATTATCTTCTCTACAGGTATCTAATATTTACAATTTGAATTTTTTCACAGATAGACTCTAGGGCCAGTTTTCTCTCTTTTTCTATTTGGTAAGTTCCTGGAGAATTGTTTTGTCTAATGAAGCAGCACTTGCATTTTGTGCTCTGAAACAATGTTGTTTCCAATTCATTACATAAGGAGAAATGAGGCATCTTGTGAAGTAAGCATTAGAATATGAACTCAGAAAAGTCTGCATTGCTAAGCCAGATGGCTCTTTGGGGAAATTGGATATTTCCACCCCACTAAAAAGCTATTATAATCACATTCTTTTGACTGCCAAGCAGGCTGCACTAGAGACTCCATTTGCTCCCTCCTTAATGCATCTGACTTCCAACCTCACTCTTGAGTCAAAACAAGAGATTTTACCAGGCTTGTGAATCTCTTGCACCTCCCAATTCCTAACCTTCATTCTCATACTGGTTTTACTAGATTGTAGCACCCTTGCCAATTCCAGGACAACATAAACATGCAGCAACACAGGAACAATATCTTCTGAATTCAACACTAATTCCTCCAACACCCAAAGTGCAAAGAGGAAGAGTAAAAACAAAATAAATGGCATTTATGCCTAGCTAGTATTTGTAACTTTTATACATTCAACCATAGCTTTCCATCTTTATGTCTAAAGCACAATGGAACTGAGGTAAAAGCTGAAGTTTCTTACCATCTATGTAAATAAACCTAGTCTTTTCCTGTCTCCTCCACTTTGCTTCCTTGCTCTGATGTGTTTGGGATAGAACTGTCTATGATCCCACATTTCAGGCTTGAGAAAAGTACTTCATTCAAGGCTGCAGGAGTCAGGCATACTTTCTTCTGTATTCATGATCAAGCCATTGTTATTTTAAACCACTTCAAGCAGTTTACCTGGGCCTTACCTTTACCTCCATTTAATTTCCTGTATGTTTAAAGTTAACAACATGCATTGAAAAAGGATAGCATCGCACAAACAAGCTCATTTATATATGATATCTTGCTATGTTTTGAAATAAATATTTACAAATCCAGTAGTCTCTGGGACTGCTGATGAGCTCAAGGGATTTATAGCCATGACATTTCCCATACATCTGGGAATTCATAGCAGGAATTAAAGTCATCAAGGAACACTGCTTGGGATACTGCTTTGTGGTTTGCTATCTGTTCTAAACATACTGCACAGTCCAAAATTTATTTATAGACAATTAATCATGTCCTCGAGGAACTACTCAGAAAAGTCCGTACTAGGAAGATTTGGACTTTAGCAAATCTAAGTCTGCAGTCTGATACCTCAATATCTTAATACAGGTATCCTCAAGCTACAACTCCTAGGAAAGTATTTGACCCTGCAAGGAAAGATGGAAAATCTGGAGCCAGTTTACAGAGTTCTGAAGAGAGATCCACGTCTTGGAATCTGATTCTGAAATCAATTGTTCTACACCCAGAAAGCAAACTGTACCACAGAAAACTATAACATGCTAAGGGAGTGTTCTACATTCATCTATGTACTTAAGCCATGTATAATTTTTAGGAAGAGGTCATCATTTATTAAACCAACTGCTAGTGTTAGAGAAAATGGTTTGCTGAGGGAAAAAATTGGCAATTTATACTGCTTAAGAAACCATAACTCTGAGTTCTGAAGAATCAAAAATACACAACCACAAACAGGTTCTTCTGTACAGCTCAGACATGTATCTTAGAAATAAACAAACATGAAAGACTTCCACCAGCAAAACATTTGGTTAAATTTCAGGATAAAACAAGATTACTTGAATGTACCCAGTTAAGTGTGGTTTTGTAGTCTGGTTTCCCAGGCTCTAGATCATTTCCATAGGCTGTTTTGCTTTTAGAGAATGGCTGTATCCAGTACTCTGTTAAACAACACAGAAAGTATTTTTCAAGTCTCTATCAATTTTTCAAAATAATTAAAGTGTCTAAGCTGGTATTTATTCTAAATGCTTTGAAATGAGAATTTGTTGTTCAGCCTGAAATATCCATTCATGTTACTAATAAACCATCAAATTTATGTAAAGTGATTGACAAGCTTTCTTTGGATCAAAAAGTCATTTGCAACCTAGAGACGTGTCTCTCTTACATTTTAACAATTGATTAAAAGGAAGCATTCCAAAACGTTCTTTTTATATTAGTCTTTTAACAACATCTCCAGTGATAAGTTTAATATTTTAAATTCATCAGAATATTTTTAATTCTTCATACTACAGATGAAAAAACATGAGTGTCACTAACTTTTTCTCCGAGTTTCCCTTTAACTCACAAAATAACTCATCTGCATCCTTACTACACTGAGCAATGAATCAAAACAGAGCACAGCTTAACAAGATGAGCAAAGGTAAGCTATCCAAAACAAAAGAATTGTGATATACCTCTTGTGCAAATCAAGCAAGTCATGCTTTACCTTTAAACTAATTTTGATTATTTTACCATAATGAGCAAAAGCCATTTTGAAAGTGACTGTCATTTAATTAAGTCACACCAGAGCTAAAATTTAGCACTTTATTTTAAAATGCTACTTAAATTCTTCAGGAAAACATGGTATAAATTCAAGCTAGGTTTTGTTGAAGTGCCCTTCAGAAAATGGCTTGTATTATCTGTAAAATGTGCATGTGATAGTAAAAGAAATGAGCTCTCAATGAAGATAATTTAGAAAAGTATTATTAACAGTCTTCAGCCTCAAGTGGTCATCATTGCATTGGATTTAAGATCTGCAGGTCTGTTTCCTAAATAGTCTAACATAGGTGAGAAGCTGCAACAAGCTAATTATTGGTTTATTGGGTTTTATTTCTATTGACAAAGCCAACATCTTTAAAATTATCTGTTACTGTCTATCTATTAGGCAAGCTTTTTTGTTATTACTGACTGCACTGCTGCAGTCATACACTAACATTTCTATTTTCCTTGCTCTTTGACCCTTTCCTTCCCCTTTGACTGTAAGAAAGCTTACGAGAAATAAGAACACAGGCAGCAGGTGTTTCTCTAAAACAACCATGTTTTCAAGCTAAAGAATGTATTTTTACCTTTTTTTCCCCTGCATTCTATGTTACATTAAAGAAAAAAAACACCTAATTCTTGCAAATAGCCCTATGGCGTCCCATCTGGCTGAAAAAAAGACAAGTATTTTCCCTAGGCATTGGCTGAGGTGGGCTCCATCTGGAATCACTTTTCTCCTTATTTGTGACAGACTGACTGTTATATTCATAAGAAAACAAACAAAAAATAACTTGCTAGTCCATTAAAAGCAAAAAGTCAATAAAAAAATTGTGAAATGCCGTTTTCTTCAGCTTCTCACTTTTCACCACTGCAATATTTTCTTCAGCATCTTCCCATTTCTGTCAAACCATCTCTTTTTATATAGATTTTAAATCATTGTATTCTAGTTATAAATTTAAAACTGATTTCCAAGGCTAACAAGGATGAATCTTAGTGATTTCTTACGGCTACTTAATTGCCTTAACACCACCAGTGGTTTGACAAATTAGCTAAGATGCATCTATTCTTTTCCAGTTTCACTTAGTAGTTTTTACTTTTATGGTTTAACGTCTTGGTGCTTTTTAAAATTCAATGCGTAGCGCGTAATATGTTCAATGCCAGGAGATCTGAACCTTGGCTAAGAACACACTGAAGCAAGACATGAACTCAGAACAGAATTTTTGCTTGGTCAAGACAGATGGCTGTAAGATACAGAAAAGAACTGTATAGTCATAATTATTTCTGCATTACACCGCTTAAGCAGCAGAATGGCAAGTCACACCCCTTAACAGGAAGAGCACCTTGCCTGCAACTTGCAGGTAATTTTATTAGGCTTCAAATAATGAAAGGAAAGCTATGATAATTTTATTAGATTTCAAATACTAAATATTTTAAGCCTAACAACAATCATCTACCTCCTTATATTTAGAAGTACCTGAAAACAATATAAATTTAATTGTGTTCTTGAATGATTTCTCTATGGGATATTTCGGCAATATCAAATATGATTTTAAAAAAATATAACCCTAATATGCTTTACTCAGCTTAGGATAAAAGGTAGGAAATAAAAGTCCAGATATGGTATAGTCAGATCTTCGAAAAAGATCTGCCTCAGCAGTGAACTATCTCCAACTATTCTCAAACTGGATTAAGATATTGAGAGGAGAGAAAAGCAGCCAGATTTTTTTCACATGGATTTTGCTGGAAATACTAAATACTTCATAATTTTCTCCTCCCAAGCGATATTTGAAAATGTAAGCTCTACTTATTTACAGCATTTCCGACCTCTCTCTTGCCATCAAGGTGCTGAAAAAGACAGTTTCACCCCTCTAAGCAATAAGTCACACAGAGCACACATCGCGTCCCGGATGGTTTTATTAACAAGGGCATACACGGTTTTCAGGTGAAAATTAAATTGTTTCTGCTTACTATGGAGACCAAACTTATGATGTTTTGTTTATGAAAGACAGTATTATGACTCATGATACTAAATGATGGTTCACAGAAATCATACAGCAAAATACTTTCCCATAATTAAAGAAGTTCACCTTCAGCTCTAGCAATGACGACACAATTTCAACAGTTTTCCTCTATTGACAACCAAAGTATCAATATTCTCAGTTACTTTCAGTGTATGAATGACTGATATATGAATGTTTTGTGTGCAAGAGGACTATATTTATGTATCTGGATCTTGAATACTATATTCTACACTATATTATATGACTGATGGGTTTTTTTTCCTTTTAAATTATGGAAAAGTGTGTACCAGGTAGTCTGAAACTTAAGCTTTCATAAAATCCAAATAAGCATTTCAGGTGAACTGTGTCATTGGCTACAGTTTAGTCATTTCAGTTTTAAGATATGGTGATATCACAGAAATGAATTAAAACTTTTCCTCTGCAGACATTCAGGTTTCAACAGACCTGAAGAACGTATCGATTTTGCTTTCAAAATGCTGTGTACTGTTTGATATCAGGTGGTGGACTTACCCTCATGACCCTTATAGTAGTTTGGATTGAAATTTTCTTTTTTTGTTTTGTCATCCTTGAGATAAGTCTGTGCATGTTTTTTAAATTATCTTTTTGGATTGAAAACACTTTTCAGTGTTTTCCACAAGTTGTGTGTCCAAAGTTATTATTTGCCCTTGTACAAATATGTCTTTCACTTTCTGCATCACTGTTAGCCAAGCTGCAGAAACAAATTACGAGTTTTAGTAGAAACCTTTTATTAAATTTCTCTGTCATTTGCTAATGAGTTAGTTAAATCTCCCTGTAAAATTAATGTAAAATCTTGAAAGTTATGTAAATGCCTTCATTAACCAAAACCTTGGCCCTTTTTTATTAATTAGATCTAAAAGCTTATGTAAAACTTCACCAGCTTTGCCTATGAATTTTACTCTTCACAATCACATTGCTAAGCAGTCCTTCAAGGACTCGCCAACTTTGTGATTCTTAACTGGTGAATTCCCCCTAATTCAAGCTAGAAAGAAAATTGAAATTCTGGTGACAGAAATATTTTTTTCTGGAAATGAAATCTTTACTTCTAAGCTATTCATTGATGCCCACTCCTCACACATTTCATATTTTTCTCCTGTGAGATAATAGTCATCTCTACAATTTTTAATTCTGATGCTGTAAACAGAGGATTACAACTGCACACAAGGATTAAGTGCCTGAGATGATAAAAAATAGCCTCAGAGTTAAACTGCTGAGAAGATATTTTAAAAATATAGGTTACAGACTGTATGGAGAGTGCCAGTAAACAGAAGGCTTCTGATGTGGTATCACCCGAGTCTTCTTCATTTATACACCTCTGTTGTCAGCTCACTCAACCCCGCAAAACTGCAAAATTCCAGTCATCTCCTAAATTGAGAATGACCTTGTTTCCTTCAGTCATAAAATGTGACTGTAAAAGAATGAGTGTAATGTGACATGGTGTGTACTGTTATTTTTTTAGAATACTTTGCATTTGGAAGCTGAAATGTGAGCCTTTTGTGTGGGATACGTCATTGGTCAGTCTGATGTCAGAACTGCTTACTGTATTATAAAAGCTTTGTTCTCTTTCACTGCCATAGCCTGTAGTATCAGACACTCCACTGCATGACGGCAAAGCAACAGAAAGCCCAACCATTTTCCACTGTCTTCTCCTCAACTGCTGCAATCATGTTCTGTAATAACTGAAAAATCACTTCTTATTAGTCTGAGACCACAGCTTTCTAATTGAGAGAACAGGATTCAATGCCTGTTTTAGAGACACATGAAAAACGGGGTAATGGATAACAGATTACAGGGTGAAGAATCACAAGTATTGAAATGATTAACTTTTAAGTACAACCATGCAGGCCACAGAGTTATAATATGAACATAGTTGTTTAGACTATCTCTCCAGTTTTTATTTTCCGTAAGTTTCAAGAAATATTCCACATTTATCTCAGTGTTTACATTGGCTCACAATTTTCTGTTCCTAGTTTTATGAGAACTGTCAATGTGTACCACTCTTTTCTAATCAAAAGAACACGGCCTCTCCTGAGTTGCTAACTATTGCATATATGGATTTTTCTGAGTATTGTGCTAATACTAAAACTCTGCAAAGTGGTACCTCAGTCACGCCTAAGTCAAACTGCTGGTAGAAATGGAAGAAGGAAAGTCAGAATACAAATTACTTCTTTCAAAACAGTGTGGATGTCTGTGGTTGTCCAATACGCTTGCTGAGCCTGGGATCCAGGAAAATCATAAGCTGTATGAACTACAGTAGCCTTATTTGTCCCCAAAAAGCAGCAACTTCCAATACTGAGAATATTAACCAGTTTAGGATTTTGTTACTTCTCAAGGATATCAACCCTCACACAGTAAGCAGTATTCCCGAGGTGACAGAATGACCACGCTGACGATGGGCACACTAGCATGACTGCCATTGTCTCATGCATAAATACTAAATCTGTAAGAAGGTGCTTTGGATTGTCTGTCTTCTAGGTGCCTTGTGATATTCAAATGATAAGTTAGGAACAAAGAGGCAGCAATCCCTAATACCTCACCACTAAGTGTGTCTCAGTACTTACAGCTCCATTTGTTTTTCCCCTCTCTCTTCCTCCCTGCAGCTTTCTTTTCCTTTCTCCTACTAGTTTTACAAAGTTATTGTAAGCTTTTCATGTTTAAACTAGCTTTTATAATCTTGCTTCTCACCCATATGCAGAAATCTCAGTCATCCATATCAAAATTTACAAAACTGGCACTTTGTAATTTCAGGAAAATGGTAGCCAAGACTAAACCGCACTTTATTTAGTGGTTTATTTATTTGTACAAGCCAGTGTTACTGCATGAGAGGTAAGAGCACTGATCTTCACATATCTGAGACACATCTGTGTTTTTTCATATTTACATTTGGGTTTGTTTGCTGCTGTGCATTACAGAAGTGCATTTCTCTCAGTACTATCCTCAGACAACGGAACCAATTTAATAAATTTCTCTTTTTGCTGACCAGTGGCTGGGAAAAGAACCTTGGACCTTCAAGCATGACACCCAAATTGCTCATCCGTGAAAAGCTTCAGTTCCTGTTAGCATTCGGTCCCTCAGCAGCCCTGCAGAGGGCAGAACCCATCCCTCACCAGGATGGCCCTTGCTCAGCCACCCAGAGCGTTGCACGCCTGGTTTGATAATCTCAGTAAGGAAAAAAAAACACCACACAACTAACAGGGTAAAAGGCAAGCTTCATAAAAATGAGCCATTGAATTCTTTAAAGTGAAATATGTTTTAAAACTTCTATTTCTGTTCCATAAAATATAAATGGAAAATAAAAAAGGCAGCTAGAAAAATAATACATCATCATTTCAATGAGGTCTGTGAGATACCTGGTACTATTTTTCTGCAAGTAATACACTTTTGATACATTTCCAAACAAATAACTTTACTTCTCAGCATTATTCAAATCAGAAACCTTTAGGATTGTTACAGTCTTACAAACTAACAAGTGTTTGCTTTCTGTACTCTTATTTAAACATAAATTTTTTTTATACCATCTTTGTTCTCAGAGCATGTTTTGTGGCGTATACGTATGGACTATTTTGCCCACTGCTGAAATGCAGCCATCTCTGAGGTGAAACACAGCACTTGTTTAATTGTATTCAAAGCACTATACAGCATTTAGAACAGATTACAGTCTCCAACTGAAACTGCAGGAAGCATTTTGCTAGACAGAACATACCTAACTCTACTGGAATTTGGCCATAGTGTTCAGGTTAACATCCCTGTCTTGCAGGAAAGATGACCCGTGGAATTTTCTCAATATTTACTTATACTCTTTGTATGCTTTCATCCCTGCTTAAAAGGAAGCTAGTCCTTCCAGAATGGCATTGAGGAACAGTACACATTAAAAATGGATTCAATGGCAATGAGACACATTCACAAAACCATTTTTTTTAAGGATTTTGCAGGAAACACAGGCAGTGCTTTCTGAACAGCCACACTCGGTCTTTCTGCCTACTGAAAGAGGGCTTCATATCTCAGAGAAAGGAAACGTTTTTAATGCTGCTGCTGTTAGAAGACATCCCCAACACTGGACACTTTTAAGATTCAGCTGGACAGAGTGCTGGGATGTCTTCTCTAGACTGTGCTTTTACCAAAAAAGATTGCACCAGATGATCCTTGAGGTCCCTTCCAACCTGGAATTCTATGAGTCGATGAAAAGCCTTACAGAAAGATGCCACAGCCTTTAAATGCTGTTATCAGTGCCATGCTGGTTAAACCTATAAATTTTTGGCTAGCATCTAAATGTACTGCAGCCTTTGGGGTGCCAGACTACTGGAAGTAAGCACTAGTTTAGACTTCTGAGGAATTTTCCTTATTTCATCCTTATAGAGGATATGACAGGGACATGTTAGCAGAGGGAATCAGTATGACATGACAGTTTAAGAAGAGACTTGCCAAAAGCATGTATCACACATGGTGAGATGAAGGGCGAGCCAATAGGAAAACCCTCTCCATTTCACTTTTTCAGTAGTCAGTTTATAGAGTCTTGACGATGATCTATAATGCAAAGCTGTTAATTTACAAAGAACATGCCAAAGACCTCTTTGTCAGAATACAGCAGAAATCAAACAACAGCAGATGGTTCCTTTGCTCTCAGTTCCAAAGGCAGCACTTAGCCAAATGTAAATACAACCATACTACTAAATACAAAGGAGATGAGCTGCTCTCTCGATGCTGATCCGCAGCTCCTTTCCGCACACCGAAACTAATCACTTCCCTTCCTGAAATGCTGCCTCCATGCCCAAACCATCTAACTCTGAATCATGCCCAGACATAAAAAGAAATGTAATCAGGGAGTGTGTTAAGAACAAACAGTATTGTTTGCTATGGGCAGTGTCCAACCCTATGCCCCAATCCTGTTGCATTTGTAAGTACAGACATAGCCCATTAGTGTTTTACCAAAGCAAAAATTCCCCTTTTACAGGGAATTTTATTTTACAAACCCTTTCTGCTTTCTTTATTTCTGTCTTTTTTGCACTCACAAAGATTTGAGGAGATTTTCAAAAAGGGACTGAACAAATTTACCTGTGACTATTAAATGTGACAGTCCACAGCCATCCTCCAGTTTCGGGGTCTGTAACCACTGACTGCCAAAAGCTGTAAGCATACATTAACCAGAGGACAGTACTGACCATTTTCACAGAGTTCAAGTCTACTTCTGTTCTAATATCTTATGTCTCTTGTTTTCTGACATCTAATTGCAGTCAGAGCCAGCTGAAACCACTTATTTATTAAATTACAACAGAATTCTCTGATTTTCATGGCTCAAACTCTACTCCAGGATTATATATGGTCTAACTTCATGGTGAATTTCAGCTTCTAGACATCTTAGAACAGCGAAGTTTCTTTTATATTTATCCTCAGTGAAAGCCAGCTCACCTGCCCTCAACAGAATAATATATCTTTTGAGGATGGAAAAAAGACAAAATTACACATGGTTAAAAACCTTAAGCACGAGGATTACTCCAGGACGAATTATGCATAAATCCTTATATCCAATCCCTACTGTTCTCAAAATAACATTAAAACTGCAGTACCATGTGATGTGCAAACAATTCCAGACCCAGGACTATCCAACACTGCAACCTGCCATTCTGTGGATGTTCATAGCAAGAGGAGGGATCCCAGGATCCTCCAAAAGCATGCAGATTCCCAGCTTCTGTTGAAGGGAAAAGGACACTCTGCGCAATCTTTAGTGATTCTCTATTAAATAGACACCTCTTTATAATTTAGAGAAGAAGTTTTTTTAGTAAGCATGAATAACCAATAAAGAGGACAGAACAGAAGAGAGTGATTTCACTAAACTCTTTTTCTCCCATTAGATCCATCATCATATCACACATTTGAGGGAAAAGCTTATGAGGTTTTATTGAGTATCTGATATAAATGTAATTGAAAATTAGCAAGAAATCAACTGAAGAAGTTTTCATTTCCATTTCAGTTAGTCCTTCCCTGCCCATTTCCCCCCCCCCCCCCCCCCCCCCCCCCCAGCTGTTCTTATTAACTGCAAACTTTCCTAAAGCACACTGCTCAGCCCGCTTCTAGTTTCAGGCAATTCTCACCATGAACTAAGCCCACTGTAGACACACTACTTTGTTACTCTGTACACTTGGGAATTGCTAACAGCAGAACACAAGAGAATGGGGGGGGGGGGGAGAAACATGAAAATGCCCTCTAAGAACAATGTCTTCCTCCAAAGGAAGCTGCCTGAAGCCTGAAAAATGAACAAGCAGATAGCTAAGACCACTTCAGAAAGAATGTCACCTCAACAGCATTGGCGTAGAAGCACATAACGGACAACAGACTTTAAAAATCCCTTGCTCAACATTTTTGCTATCAGTGGAGAGGCTTGACTGAAGAAAGTCACTGTGTATGCACAGATGAGCTGGTGAAAGGATATTCTCTAGAAAGGGCACATACTTCTCAATCTGCTTTTACAAAGAAGCTGGATATTACTACTCACAAGTAACACTGTAAAGCCAGAGGGTTTTGCTGAAGAAAAACAGAGTTAGATGAAGAAGTTAATGTTTTCTCAGTGTTTCTAAATTCAGGGAATTGGAATTGAACTGAAAGGGCAAAGATGTACTTGCTCTATAAATTTTAATTGCTATTCAAATTCCGAGAACTTTGCTTTATATATGCATTAACCTTATGTGAATAAATAATGCTCAGGAACATGACTAATGTACTGACACACATATTTTAAACCAAAAAATGCTGGTACTGCTGAGTCACCACTAGAATGTATCACATGAAGAAAAAGAACTCGATACACTAAAGAAGAACACTGTAACAAGGGAAGCTTTGACTTTCGTGCATGAGCTTACTTTCTAAACCTAATCTGTCAAAGGACAAACTTACTGAGATTTAAGATTCCTGACTTTGCTCTGCTTCAAAGGAAGCTATTTAAGACATCTGAGCCATGAGTGTGCAATTACTTTGATCTCTATCTGCATAAAATGCAAAGTTTTAGGCAAAGCCTTTATAACCTTTACCCATGAACATGATTTTGAATTTTAAGAAATATTTGGGAATGAGGTAACTTTTTTTTTTTTTTTTTTACATACATTAAATAAGATGACAGCAGGGTTAATTGACTGCTGCAGAACTTCCTAAATTCCTCTTTCTTACATTGACTGTTACTTTTTCCTCCAGTTAAGAGGTAATTAAACATTCTTCATGCATTTATGAGTGTGTGTTCACATATTGCTGATTCTCAGGACATTTACTTTGTTGATATTCCTAATACCGATGTTAATTACTTTTTATAGTACAGAGACTATTGTACTCAGTTGTCATAATGTAACGTTGGGCTGTATTCTCATTTACATTAGACTTTAACCCAAATCACAATGTAATAGGATCTCAAAGTGAAAGTAAATGTCAGACTAGAAGAGCCTCCAACTTCTTATTTAATAACAATAAATAAGGGCATTCCTACAATACCTTAATAATACCTTTAATACCCCAAATAATGTATAATATAATAACTGAATATCACAGAACTAGTATACAGTAATTCTGCTAACAACACTGAAATCGTTACAGATTCACAGACTTTTATGTAAGATGAAAATATGGCATCTGTAGTCATTCTGTGTAAATATTTTAGCTTTTACTGACTGTGGGAGAAGTTAGCTATGAAAAGAGGAAGTTACCATACCAGTAGAAGTTTCAGAGTAATAAAGAACAATGTTCAGATTTTAGAATGGCTATTGTTTTCTAGCTCTTGTTCCAAAATTACTTCATAGCAGTTTATCATAGACTAGAAAATATGAAATTGCACCTTTTGAAAAATAATAATAATAAAGCAAAACACAGAGCTGAAATGGAACATAGATCATAAGATTTTGTTTCTACTTCCTAATGAGATGAGAATAACTCTTCAGTTATTCTGTGGTTTCTGGCAGGTTCTTTGTATATGTGATTTCAGATATGTTTCTCTCAAAAATTTTCTACTATTTGCTTGTTGTTTTTTAATTTACCCAAACATTTATGGCAAAATACAGCTAACGTTTTAGTTACTTAACAGAAATGGGTTTTGGACATTTATACAGTTCTGATAAGAACACAAAGAAAACACAGTTTCAGTGAATATTTCCACTGCTCAGGAAAGAAATCTTTTCAGAGACATATCATTCCCATGTATGTCTTCTCTCACAATGCTACTACGAAGCAACTATTTGACAAATGGGTGCATGAAATGAGGAATATTAGATAAATAGAATATTGACTATTACACTGAACAAGTAAAGTTCCTGTCTAGGGGAAAGCTGTAGCCCATGTAAAGAAATCAAGCTTAGCATTAAATTTGCAGCAGTATAGGACACAGCTGCCACACACTTACAGTCCTAGAAGAACAGTTTTGCAGCTTTCCAGTGTAAGCTACACCACTGTCAGTCCCTGGGCTAGGGCCGTGTTAGCAGACTCACATATTCCCCTACAACCTGCCATCATCCCTGCCCTGCAGTGCAATTGTGCTTTAAAGCCCGTGTGCAGTTACAGGGGGTCTAACTTCAGCACCATGGGGAATCCAGATACCAACTATATGGTAATTTTAAGTTATATAACCAGCCAAGAGTACTAAAGGATTATCTCCTGCTGCGCTCTTTAAAGACGTATCTAGCAGCAGTACCGCGAATCACACGTCAGCAGGTTTTCTCTTTAGCAGCTAAACTAGTTGGAAGAAAATAAAGTTCTAAACTACATTAGTGGATAATCTATCGCAAGAACAAGCAACATTTCATGTTAGGAATAGTCATAATAATCAAATAAACAGCGTTCTTTACAGGAGTTGACAATACACTGGGTTAAGGATAATCAGCAATAATTATTCATCTGGACTTCAGAAAAGCCTTTTATTGTCTTTTGAATGTACTTTGTCCAAAGTTAAAATAGACAGGAAGGGACAGATTAAGTTATTTTGTGGAACAGAAAATGTTTAAGAGAAAACCAAAAACATTAACAGCTGCAGCTCAACGTGGTAAAGAAAAAAAAAAATCCATCATGACTTTAAGGAAATGTGTTGGAACTGGTGTGTCTTGCCATGGGGTCTATGTCTTCAGAGAAATAAACGTAAGGGCCACCATCACACAATCCAAGCTTTTATGAAATTTATCTTCTAAAATACAGAAAATATGCTCAGTAAAACACAGCTGCCATTACAGAACTATGAAACACAGGAGTGCTTCTGAAGCTCTGGAGCCAGCAAGCACATCCCTGTACCACCACAAGCCCATACTAGCCTGAAACATGGCACATACCAGCCACCTTTGCACTCTGGTTTTCACAGTAAGGAAACCCCAATGCCTGGCTGGAGCCAGTATACTGCAGCAGTTGCTTACTCCAGACAAGCAACCAAGGCCCTAGAGCACACCCCAGAGCATAAGCACAGACGCTACTATGAAAGCTGATCTATGAAACCCGATCTATGAAACCCAGTGCTCCTATTGACTCCTTTGAAGTCAATAGAACAACAGAAAGTAGAGTCACCACTGGCTCTCAAAAGGTGTCAAGTGTTAGGAGATTGTCATGGTTTAGCCCAGCCAGCAACTAAACACCACGCAGCCGCTCACTCACCCTCTCCTACTCCCAAGGGATGGGGAAGAAAACCAAAGGGGAAAAGGGAAGGAAACATGTGGCTTGAGATAAGAAAAAATTAATAATAATAATATACGAGAAAAAAAAATAATATATGTATAATGACAAAAATATATACAAGCAAGAGATGCACAGTATAATTGCTCACCACCCGAAGACCAAGACCTGTCCAATCCCAACACAGATAAGTCCTGACACCACAATTCTGAATGAGCGAGAAGCCCAAAAAGAGAACAAGTCCAAGAGTAAGAGCCACTAGAAAATCAAAAGCCCTTCTTTCCAGCCAACTATCATCTCTATACTGGGCATGACGCTGCATGATACAGAATACTCCATTGGCCAGTTTGGCCCTAAATCTAAATCCAAATCATATGGGGAGTTGTAGACCCTTTGTCCTGCCTCCCCCTCAGCCTGCCGTGCACCTGCACACCAGCAAAAACATGAGAAGCTGAAAAGTCCTTGAGGTCTCAGTGCCAACTATAAACATCAGTATGCTGTCAACATTTTTCTCCTAACAAGTCCCAGTCTAAAACCAAAACACAGAGCTCTCCTAGCTGCTAAAAAGAACTAACTCTCTCCCAGCTGAAACCAGGACAGAGATTTAACAAAACAGAGATGGTTCATGGCCTTGATTACCATATTTGCAGTATCCAAATGCATTGATGAAGAGTTTTTTCTATTAAGTAGCTGAAAGCAATTCTGGCTGTTGGTAGTAGTTGAAGGTTATGATTTAAAAAAAAAAAAGTTTTTTAAATGGAAAATTACAGATTTGAATTGAACACCAGCACTTCTCCAATTTGCAATCTAATCATGACTTCTAGTAAGTATGTTTTTCACACAGGACATAATTCAACTGTGCAACATCCATGCCAGTGGATGTTATGCCTCCTAAAAGTACAAATGAGTTTAAAAGTTACTTCAGAAATTCATGGAAGCATCATAAAAGACTGTTGTACGCAAAGTTACAGCCCCTGGCCAAGTAAGTACAGCAGTTTGCTGGAAGGTTACACCAAGTATTATTTTATGTTTGTTGTCTTAAGCATCCACTGCTGGCCATTGCTAGAGAAAGGAGCTAAATGGATCAAGGAGACTGATCCAGTGCAAGTCTTTTACTGGGATACCTTTTTTTGGAACCGAGCAAAAAAATCGTGTTTTCTTATTCAGACATCAGCATCATCAACTATCAGTTCATATTTTGAAAGCAATCAAAGTTCTCTGAAGAAAATGGCCCGTTTTGTTATTTTGTCCCAGAAGTTTTGATATCGATTAGACGAAGTACGTGAAATAAGCTGAAATGCATGCAAACAAGCGGGTGCATTCACCATGCTACAGGAAAATAAAACTACATTTTTAGTTTTTAATTGATTATCATTTTCATATTTAGGTCTTTAACTGTAATGTCTCTACATACAGAGAAACTAGCAAAAAGTTTGTTTTTCTGTGCAGAATCTGTATATAAGAAAACTCATACTCTTTCACTGTTTTCAAATGCATTTCTTCAGTGAATTAGTTTTTTTGAGTATTTGAAACATTTCAGAGCTCATCTTACTGTGTAACTCCCAGAAAACATTTAATATTTGGATGCACAGAATTTCTCTGTAGTCTATTGCTGTAAGACTCCTTAGATTATGTAATATCTCTCAATGTGTTTTTCAATTTCTCTTTAAAAAATTAATTTTCCTTGTGTCTTCATTAAACTGCTGAGATTTATTGAAATAATTCTAAATGAATGTTGGAATAAAAAGGCCAGTCTGAATTTGGCGTACAAGCTCTGATAATCTAAAAAAACTGTTTGCATTTTTTAGTAACTTTAATAAATGCATTCATGATCATACACTCCTATGAAAATGCATCCTTTCAGTTTCACTACAGGTTTCCTTCATACAAACCACCAAAATTCCTTAAGAAAAATTCAGTCTTTTGGAAGGAAATTCAGAAACAAAGTCCATAACTGCCTCTGGGAAAAATACAGTAGTCCATCTCTCTCTGCAAACTTTTAAGCAAGTTCTCTCTAAAATAATTGCTGTTAGAAATCCTTGCTCAGCATTTCTTCTTTTTAAAATAATTCTAAAAAAGTAAAACTACCCCAACGGCACAATGATTTTTATGCGCTTTTTTTTCTGGTGTTTTTTTTTCCCCCACACTTGCTAAATTTATGAAAAAGATAAATAGCTACTGAACCTGGAGATCATTCTACAGCACTAGAGAACAGTAGATTTAACAGCAGATGAGAGACAAAAGAAGCCTAAAAATGCTACATGAGCAACTCACAATTCATCTTCTGTTTCCACCCAAATGGCAATGAAGATATACTGAGTCTGCCAGCCCTGGATGTAATGCAATAACTCTCAGGATAAAAACTTGTAAACTAACAAGAACACTGAGAAATGCAAATCTTTACTGCTTCAATGTTCTTTTTACGAACAACAAATATCTTAATAACAAGCTATACAAATCATAAAGTCACTGATGTTTGTCATTTATGAGACAGCAACAAATCAAGGAAGGTTCAGAAAAGTTTCTGGTGTTTTCATGGGCAGGCTGACAGCTCTGCCCCTTCCCCATCGACTTGGACAAGTATAGTATCATATTTAGAAACAGATCTGAGCATATTTCTGCTGAAGCAGTGATGGGGAGCAGGGGGTTATTTGTGTTTGGGTTTGTGATTGAGCTTTTGGATTTCAGACAGGAACACATACCACTCTGCAAGGACTGAACTAATTAAGTGCTAATTGACTCTCTAGCATCTATAAAGAGATAATTCACCCATGCCATCTCCCACTGGAAACTGCAGCAAGTATTAACTTAGAAAGGACTGCTTATGTAGTGGTCAGCATAAGATAGTCATAAGTATTTGTTAGTGAGAGCAGAAAGACAGAGGGCAAGCAAGGATGTGAGTGTTTTATATGGATGATTACCTCTGGGTAGCTTGATCTCCTTTCATGCTGTGGATGTTGTGTGCTGCAGTCACGCCTCTCACTGCCAGCCTGCGCTGAGATGATAATCAGTCACTATGAAAACTCATTAGCTCCACAGCAATGAGTCCTCCACTGCTGAAGCTTGGTGCTGTTCTTAGTACCATGGCAATGATCTCTAACTGGATGTCCCAAACTCTCCCATCTCTGGTAGGACTAAATACCACCAGAATAACCACTTCAGATACTCTAGTAAGTAGCTCTGATGTGTTGCAAGCCATCTTACTGCTGAAGTAGTATTTAAGTGCCAGCTGAAGCTTTAGTTTGTTGCCTCTTTTTATATCTCTTTTTAAGGTACTAATCTTCCTATCGTTGCTTAATGCATGCTTCTCTTTGGGCACCATAAAACTGCGCTTTGGCAAGAATGTTGTGGTCTTACTATGAAAGGAAAGATTTTAAAATAACATCCTTAAATATTTAAGAATAAATGCCTTCATCTCAAGTGTGAAATGCTAAAAATAGTACAGCAATGTCATTTCATTTGTCTAGACTTTTTTTCCTATGTTTACTGCTCCAGAAAAATGTATTGCATTATTAAGAAAAAAAAAAACATATCACAGTAGGATTCTTTTTGTCTGAATAATGTTGTATGTTAGCTATTCACTATAATATGTAAGGGGTCTGATTCTTTCCTATTTTTATCAGACTACAGGTAAGCAAACAAATAGCTATTAGAAAAAAATAAAGTTGGTACTAGGAGGTTGGGTACTAGAATTGTAGAAAGGCTGATATGAGAATAATGCAAATGACAAATACCACTTTGTATGGTTGATGCTCATATACAGCCGCCTCTGTTAATGAAGACCTATAGAAAAGCTATGATTAACTACTCATGAGAAGCCTAAATATTAAAGTAATACTTTAATTGGATAAGAGACAACACTATACTGGTATTCATAAATTAAACTAGAACACCATTTTCCTAAATGTCTAGTAAAACACACTGTGTATCTTTTTGTGTAACTGCAATCAGATGTTTACATAATAGTATGTTATGTAAAACGTAAAATTTAACTATTTGTACAGTAGTTCACCATGCTCAGAACTTAGTTTTTTAGTTGTAACTAAAATTGAAACATTTACTAATCAACATTTAATTAATTGAATATATGCATGCAGGAAAAACATTACTGAGAAAATCACGGCACTTAGACTTTAAATATTACTACTTTAAAATTAAATAAATGAGAAAGAATTCTGTTGTGTTTCAGAGCAGCAAGAAGGTGAGAAGACACAGAAAAGCACTCATTTTCCTTTGATGTAACTTGTTCTCACTGAGCTATAGTATATATTGCTAGTTCTTGTGGCAATATATTACCAGTAATAAAGTTCCCTATCACATTTAAATCCAAGTTTGAAGTTGCAACTGAGTAACTAAGGGATGCACACTAGTTATTATAACACACACACATATATACATCTATTTATACACACACATATTTATGTGTTTATGTATATTAACATTTTCAGATTCCAAGTAAACTGCTATGCTTCCCTTGGCTACAACAAAGCACTGCTGATATAAATGCCTCTGAAGTATTATTTCAGTAATGCTCTTTGCACTCATTGAGTTGGAATTACATGCACATTTGATGTTTCAAGAGGGGTAGCAGGAGTGCCTGTAGAGCTGGGGAAACAATCATAAAAACCTGATTATCTGAGCTTGGCAACATCTGCCAAACAAAAAAAAAAAAGTATGAACTTCAATCATGTGGGGTTCTTTTTGCATAAAACCAAGCACCCCAAATCCGCTACCTTTTCTAAACTTTAGTTGTGGGCTGAGAGATTTATGTCCCAGGTGCTCAGTAATACTGAGGTATTCACTGGCTGGTTTTTAACTGCCATCAAGAGTTATCCACTGGCAGCTCATCCATTGAACAGTGCAGCACATGCACTTCTTCAGAAGTTCTCTCCTAGCACATACACGGCTCATAAGTTTTGTATATTGTATGAGGAAAACAGAACAAAACCTCCCAATTTCCTCCTGTCAGCTGGAAGAATTGTACGTGGAGGTGGGGATGGGAAAAGAGCCTCCCTCTTTTCAGCTCTGTTACAGCCCCAGGACTGAAATTGCAAGACAAACTGAAAAACAGGGTTTATATTTAAACAACCATATTAAGTATACGTACTGCCACTTGCCCAGTCACTAGTAATGGAGGTAACTATAACAGTTTTATCAGAGTAGATAACAAAAATCTTTTGGAGGTAAGTGAAGTGAGTCTGCAGCACAAAACCCTGCCAAGGCAATGATTAATATCAGTCTTTGTAGGGACTCCTCTGTTTTACCCAGATTTTCAAGATCTAGCATAATTACTAGTGTTGCTATTCTGCACTTGTTATTTCTTTTCTTGTTTGCTCACTAAGGCCTGTCAGCAGTAAGCCTGCATTCAAAGAGTAGATTCAGTAGCTTCTGTAAAGGTTTTGATGCCTTCTAGCCTCTTCCCTGCACAACACAGCAGTTTCTGCTTGAGGTAGGGATTAAATGTCAAACTAAAAAATAACAGAGGAAAAAAAAAAGCGCAAAGTGCACCTACACACATGTGCTTGTTTTTCTGTGATCACTCATACTACCCATCCTAATTAATGAAGGAACCCTAATGGCCCAAATACAAGGAACCACAGAATATCACAAAGAACTGTAGCCTAAATTGTAGCAGTATTACGTGAGCGCTGATCTGTGCACAGGCAGCTAATAACCATGCACTCATATTGGGCCTGACAGTCTCTCACTGTGAGAAATATTTTCCCAAATAGCAGTTACTTGTTAAAATCAAGCCATACGTTAGGCACCATGAGAAAATACCTGCCAAGTTAATCTATAAAGTTGAGAGGTTTTCTTCCTTAAAGTCGAGAGACACACTCATGACATCATTAGAATATATAAGTACCTTTGGTAACACAGCCTGGATTATAACGGCTTTACTATAGACCCTGTATGATCCTGGTATCTCATCCATTCTCCGCTGTAGAAAACTTACCTGAATGCAGTAAAACCAGCTGCTACTAATCTAAACGTATTAGGTATAAGCCTGAAATATCACAATTTTTCATAAACTCATATTAAGTATTCCTGTCCTAAAGGAATTATAATCACAAGCTCTAGGTTCCTGAATATACTCCTGAACTTCAATAAAAATTCAGTTTCCTTACTCTTGCATGACAGCACTGCCTGGGCATGAGTTCTACAGAGAATCATGGCAACTACTGGAGTGAATAGATCTTACTTTTCGCAAAGGTTACCAGCCTTGGTAGGCTTCAGTGGTTCAAGCTTGCAATTTTAGTAGCTCATTAAAACCAGTTTACATTGTCTCTGCAGATGTAATTTTGTTTCATTTTTATTGTTCTCCATGTCTTAAACTAGATTCCCTTTGCCCTAAAAATTAAGGCGAAGAGAACACCATAGAGGCAGTATAGTTTAGCACTGAACTCTGGATATGCCTTTCTAGCAAACCCTAAGGCAAGTTCATCTGTCCTCTTTTTAGTCATCTATGTTATGACAATTTGTTTTTCCTTGCAAAACAAGGGAACAATACAATTTTGATTTTTCAATTAGCTCCACAGCAGAAGAGGTCACTGCTATCTTCAATGACTTCTTCAGAAGAGCCATTGTTGTGAAAAGCCTGTGCTCTTTTCTAACCGCGGTCTACAGAGATATTGCACCTCTCTCTGACTTGTGAGGAACTCTGCAACTTATTCTGCACTAAGCTGCCAGTAACGCATCAATATCAAAGCTTGCCAGTTTAAGTAATCACTCTCTGTGCTGACACTGAGTACAGTTTTATAATATAACTAATAATTGATTCCAACTGTGTCCAGACCAAAATTACTTCAAGGGCATCCATTAGCATATGTACTATGAAATTCAGTAGTCAATACTGTATTATTAGAAAAGAATAATGCATAATATTAAGTTTAATTTACAGATTAAAAACCAAGTAAAATAATTACTTATTGTGTCCATTAGTTTTAATTCCACCACCTGAATTTTTTCCATCATCTAATTATTCTGCTTTCTCTCGTTCTTATGCTGTGTATGTCCATGCGTCCCATTTCACAGAGACCTACTCTCACAAGGTATCACACAAACTTTAAATGCAGTGCAGAGTTAGCCTGGTCTGCAAGCAAACGTGAATTTTTGCCTTTCTTTCTCAGTGGTAGTTGCTGTAAAAAAGAACAGGTTAGGAATTTCCAGAATTCTTCTGTCCCAGTGAAGGACAGGCAATGCCTTAATTGCACAGTGCCATCCTTGCCATGACTCCCATTCACCTACACTAACCAGATACTTTTCAGTACTACCCTGCAGCAAGCCCCTCTCCCCTTTGGTGTATGTGCAGAAGTCAATAGAAGGACAACAGTTTTCTCTGTGCTACATCTTTAAGAGCAAACCCGCTAACCCACATCCTGAACTGCTTCTGAGCCAATTCCCAACGCGTGAGTCACACACACTGTGCTCTGTCTTTGGAGTTTTATGTTTGTTCTTTTCTGTCTTTGTTGTTTCCATTAGTCTAAAGTAAAAGTCATTCAAGCTGAAAGGACATGTTTGTTCTCTGCTGATGAAAAACTGTAACATCCCTTTGCAAAAAATTAAATCACAAGTTGAAAAATTGCTGAATCACAAGCAGAAAACGGTTCTCATCCACTCTGGAAACAATGCGTGCTGAACAGTTCTACAGAACTATTACAAAGGTGTGAGATATGACAAAACTGTGTGAAACCACCAATCTAATTGTTAAAAGAGTAATAAGTGTGGACTAGGAGAAACCTTATTGCAAAACATATACTGCAAAAATAAACAAAAATATTGAGGCAGTGTTCTTTCAAACAACCAAGAAAGTTCTCTGTATTTTTATTATTCTGTTTTTACAGACTCAAATAAGCCCCAAGGAAGGGTGGCAAGTTTATAGTTCAGCCCAGGATCCCGATGGCCGTTGCATTTGCACTGTTGTTGCACCTGAACAAAACCTATGTTCAAGAGATGCCAAAAGCAGGCAACTCAGACAACTACTAGAGAAGGTAAGTCTTCCCAACAAATTCCTCCTTTTGATTACTAAACTTTCCATGGAAATCCACTGCTTTACCTCTAAGTTTAATACATTAATGGAGTACTGAAGAGTTATCTAGTAAAAATATTTCTTCAGGCTATATCCCCTACCTGTGTTCTCACCACTGATCATTATTTGTCTATTTTCCTTATAACACACCTTTCCCAACCCAAGCCATTTATCTAGCAAACTGAAGTTGCATCTTCTCTCTTGTTCACTCCTCCCCAAATTCTTCCTTACAAACAAACACAGTTACAAATCCCACCTCAAACTAGCTAGTTGCTGTGGGATTTAAACTACAGCTTCTGCTTCAACCATATGAGATTCTTGAAGGTCATTCCTTGTCTTTTCTCAACAAATAATGATATGGACATGACAGCATCTGCAAAGCAGACTGCACAGAAGAGAAACAGTTTTAATTTTCTTTTGTTCTTTCCTCGAGTAATACTAGTTATTCATTCTCTGGTGGTGCAAATTTTCCCCAAACAACAACAATTCTTATTTCCAGTATTACTCACTATTGCATATATAGTAAAACCAACGAAGCTTTATTTTGCATCAACAACTGAAAAATGCTGCAACCATGAAAACACAAACTATCGTTCTGCATTCCCTGTATAAATAACCAAGGTTATCGTTACTGTATCACAGCTAGTGGTACAGAACTTGAGGCCTGAAAGAGTGTTTGAACAGCAACAGAAAGCAAAATTAAATGTAGACTTAAAAATACATTTTTACCATACAATTTTCAGTATTTTTCTAGCTACAGAAAAATCACTCTAGTGCTAATACAGTGCCAGGTCCCTGCAGATTTTCCCTCCCTAAACTTCCATGAACTTCAGCAGGGACTTAGTTCCAGGTTGTGACAGTGCCCATAGCATGAGATGCAGGGAGAGATCATTGATGAACCAGCACACAGAGGAGGAGCCACTGCCTCTCATGTTGTCTGTTTATCCAAGAGGAAGACTTCAGTCCCAGAGTCTTTGCTCTAGCGTCTTTTCCCAAACACTAAAACATTAACGCAAAAAACTTCTTTCTTTGGGGATGAGGGCTGGAGAGGTGTTAAGATCTCAGCGTAGTTTTTGAGCTGGCACAGGAAAGAATCTAAATCATCAGTCTTTTTCTTACGATTGGAACTGTGGTAATCACGGATATGTAAAGTCTAAGTCCATGCACAGTCATTTAATTAGAACCTCTATGTGAATGCACCTTCTGCCAAGTGGAAACACCTAAAGTTCTTCCAAGACCTGAAGGACTTTATTTGCCTGCTTTTGACAACTAGAAAGTAAATAAAAAAGAAACATTGCTGGTTTTCATTAAAAGTACTTTTTCAGAACTGCTAATGGCACCTGTGCAGTAAGTCATGTATGCTATTTGTAAGAGTATTTTAAGAGTATTTCCTTAACCCACATGTTCTGAAGGTCACAGTATATTAGTTTCAAACATGAATATCAGTTCAAACATTGCATACTCTTGCAAACAACAGGAATACTGCCAGGTTTATCTTTTATAATGAAGGTAGAAATTATTTTTTTTTCTTGAGCCAAAACTTCAATATGGTGCTTAATACATTTATAGCAGACTACTTTTTTCATGTTTTAGGAAAACAAAACATTTACTGAAGTAGAATAACTGCAATTACAAAACGTGTCATTTTTATGACTGAGAAAAGCATTGCTTTTAAAACAGATACTGTTAAAAATATATATCATTTACTCTAGATGGCAGTTATTCTTGCCTCATTGTGGTAAAAGTGCTCACTATAACTACAAAGTCACTTGCTCTACAAAAGTTACCTGAATATTCACTACTTCTGTAGTATCTGTAAAAAAAATGTGAGTTTCTACCAATGCGATATTTGGATAAAATTTCTAATTTTATATCTGCTTACAAAATCATGAGTGAACATCTATTTGATGATGGGTGACTATCCAGCTTATCTCTGGATACTCTCATTAATTCCTTATATCAAATTATTATATAAATGCCTAGTAGCAATAAAAATCATGCTCTTCATACTAACCAAAATCTCCAAATCTCAGTCCTGTCCCTCCCGAAGTGCTCGGGAGGAAATACATGCTCTATAGCACATCCTGAAGAACAGTCAGCATCTACTAGAAGTGACGAAGTAGACTCCACTACCTAACAGCCTTTTTTGAGCCCATCAATGATGGTGCTGAAAGGATGTCTCTCTACCTCAAAGAAGCTAATCCAAATCATTTATGGCTTCAAGGTCTTGCTCCTGATAGTCCTCTGTTAGTCATGTTCCCCAATTTTTGTACTGTCAGCTGTTTGGAATTTAAAACTATACTGTGATATAAATGACTCGCAACTAAAACATTGACATAAACACATTTTATTGCCTGACATTTAACTACCTAACCAGGAAAAAAATTAAAGCAACGGAAAGTGCATTTAGAGAGTGTTCTTCTTTAACAGGTTCAGAATATGTCTCAATCTATTGAAGTTTTAAATCTACGGACTCAGAGGGATTTCCAGTATGTTTTAAAAATGGAAACACAAATGAAAGGGCTGAAGGCCAAGTTTCGACAAATTGAAGATGATCGGAAGACGTTAATGACAAAGCATTTTCAAGTAGGTTTTATTTTAACACTAACTTTGAAAGCCTGCTGGAAGCAACGTACTAAGCAGCAATGCATGGACTGCTAAGATCTCAGCTTGAAATGCTCATACAAGAGCAACATTCAAAAGAAAAGCATAATAAATCTTCCTTTATGATAATCATCTTTTGCTCTGTTCAATTTAATTGTAATAGGGAGAAACCATTAATTATTAAGTCATTAGAGAAATATTATTATAAACAGATTCGTGTTTTCTCTGTATCAATGTGCATGTCATACTGAGAAATTTATATTCATTCAAGCTCCAGTGATAAATGGGGAGATCCAATGGAATTAATAGCAAACTAGAGAGTTCTGCACGTTTGCTGTTGCCTGACATTTACTGCATTTGAAGGGAAGTAAGCCTATAATAAATCAGGTCATTGTAATTTTTATCCAGTACAATTAAGATCTCATTTCATGTCTGAAGGTTTGCTATTTTGAATTTGGGATAGGGGAGGAGAGCAATCATTCCCTGTCACACATTTGTGTGATTAAAAAAAGACTTCCAAGGAATTTTAATGCCACAACAAAAACCACAAGCCAGTCTTCTTGAGAGGAAGGAGGGTTGCAGAGATCACAAAATAGCATTGGGTATTCTGAAAAAGCTATCTGAAATAGTCTTGAGGAAAAAACGTTACAACAACATATTTAACTTCTTTAAATATCAAGTCTGATAAATTGATATTTCAAGACAGCAAGACAAGATCTAGAAAATATATTGTGTTAACCAAATATGCATTTGTAAAGTGTTTATGAAAAGTTCACATAAAATGGACTTAATTTTCTAATTGGTGCTAAAGTTAGATACCTAAACAATTACATAGCTAAGGGGTCTAATTTATGTTTCAGAGACACTAAATATCCAATGGGTCTTAATAATATCAGGAATTAAGTACACTAATGATCTGACTACCAAACTTTATTCTTCAAGTCTTCATTCTTAGTTTAGATTAGAGTTTGAGCACATACTTCCAGTTATTTTCAGGTAGTAAAAAAAACGTCTCCACCTTTTTTCCCTTCATCACTCATTGCTACAATAACAACACATTTGTATAGTGCCATTATTTATTCTGTATTCTCATTATAGTTTTCCTTGGGAGGAAAATATCAAAGTTTGAATGTCTGATACACGATGTCAAAGGTAGCAGATTTTTGCACTACTCTAACCTTTTAAATATTCGATATTTGTATTGGCCAGTCATTTAACTTCGGTCTGACAGTTTGCCAGGAGCATAAAACAGATTTCCAGCAAATCAAATTGTAGAGTAATTTAAAAGGTCAATATAATACAACATATGCTGCTGGCTTTCTGAAATTTGATCTGCTAAAATTCCAGTGCTTTCTCTGTCCTGAGACAAAGAAACTCATTCTGGATATAGCATAACCCCTCATATCAGCAGGTATGAAGTGCCAGAATATGTCTACCACCTATCCATGTCTCAATACAAATTAGTTCCTGTACCACTCCTCATAGCAACAAGATAGGAGTGTCAGCAGAAAACAATAAAATTATTTTCTTTATCATTAAAATACCAAAGCCATCTCTGGATCATTTACTCAAGTGAGATACTCTAACACTGTGGTTTCATGTTGATGAGAACCAAAGAGTACAAATTTGATCCAGATCATACTGGACCATATGGTCATTCTTCAGTCAAATCAGCATTTATGGCAGGCAGGAGGCACCTGATCACCACAAAAAGTTACAGCAGTTTGCTCAAATGATACATCACCTGGCATAAATCCTGTCAGGAATAAGTTACCTTTGCTAATTCTGTTAAACACAATTTATCTTCCTGAGTTTTTACAATTTTTGCATTTCTTTACATCACGGTTTACCCACGATTTTTGACAGTTCACTGCCCCACAGAACTGAAGCCTAAATTAATCATTTCAAAAAGAAGTAATAAAAACTTTGGCTTATGGAGCTCTGCTTTCTATGTCACAAAGCCTATTCTCCTGGCCATCAAGGAAAAAATAATTGTTCATTTTAATGAGCATAAAGTAGGGTCAAGTTAAGTTTTTAATAAAAACAGTCAAATAAAAATAGGTTTAACTGTAGACAAAACAACTCTCAACTTCTTTCTGTCCATTTCAGTAATTCTGCTACAATATTGTAATTAGAAGATCCCTTGACAATCAAACCAATAGAACTCCTAAGACTCTCAAATCCATTTTTAATGACATATATACTATAATTTAAAATGCAATTTTCTAGCTATTAGGATGACCTGTGTGCAATATACACTCCTAACGACACATATCAGTCTTTATTTTGAATAGATAATAATTCCAATGTGAAAGCAATTGCTAAAACTATATGGATATGTTAGCTAGGTTATGAAGAGATACTGCAGAACTCTCAAGCTGTCTTAGAACATGTTTGAGAGGCAAAAATTCAGAGGTAGATCTTCAAACAGCTCAAATGCTGACCCTGCCTATCAGTTTCTTTCACATCTCCTTAGCAAAAATGCATTTGGCACCATGTTATTTATTTTGGAAATGTCCTATCGTGTTTATTGCTCTTTAATACAAGTGATGTAACAAACGGTATGTGCATGCCTTCACACAGCTCAGTGACTGCACTAACCTCTAACCACATTTGTTTCTGCACCTTTTTCTTGTGCTTGGGCTTCCATTTAGTTCTCTTCTGCTTTCCCTTTTAACCCACTGACTACTACAGCTATTCTTCAGGACTTGATTATTTTAACCCCTTCAATAACCTCTCCCCATGTGTTCTCATCTGTTCCCAGTCCCTGTTACCACCCAATGCTTGTACCTAATGTATCTTTATTTTCATCCTTTGCTTTATTTTGTCCAGGCTTGCATCTCCTTTTGTGTCTCTGGCACTTGCTCATAGAAGTCCTCCAGTTCCTCAAATTATAAAAAGATACGCAAATCTCTATATACGGATGATACATCAGGGACAAACCTGTCTGCTTTTCATTAAAGCAAAACTTTTTGACTGCAAGGATTCTTTGAGGTTTTCCACAGAATAATAACCAAACAAAAAACAACCTCAAAACAATTAGTGTAATAAAGCCTCTATGATTAGTGCATTTTAAAAAACAATTACGAATGAAAGATGAGCAGCCAATATAGGTTGCAAACTGAGACAAATTCTCAAACTATATGACTCAGCAAAAGTTTGAGAAAAGAGCAACCCAAGATCCCAAGTGGAGCCTTATTTTATTTAATCAATATTTAAGAATAGGATAGGAAATGCAACAACTGTACATGTTGTACAAAAAAAACTATTTGTGATAGTTCAGAAGAGAGATTGACTGAGGAAGCTCAAAGGCACCTAGTGATGTAGCAGGATGGCAAATACAAAGTGCAGTTAAGAGCCATGACTTTTTCACTTCAGAAGAAAGAGTTGTATATCATTGTGTCCAGAACAGAACTAAACAGTGTTCAACAGCCACTGAGAAAAAAATGAATTCAGTATTTCTAAGGAGTGAAATAGAAATTAACAGCTCACCAACTATGACAGCGCTGTAAAACAGTTATGACCTTCTCGAATGTCATTATGTGTTCAGACCTAATCACCTTCTCTCAAGAAAGATACACTTAGAAGGGATTTATGTCCTCTGGATCAGAAGTCAGATCTTCAACAGGTTTGGTCCAGATCACTTGAAAGTAATTGAGTATTTTCAGTAGAAAAATTATTCTCTCATTTTATCCACTGCTTACTACCGTTACGTCTGAGGTTTCTAAGACTTTCACAATACTCTAATAATAGGTCTGTAACTAAAATCCATAATCATTTTCAAGTCATTTTAATAAACAGGCATAAATATTACATTAAAGGGAATTGGGGATTGAAGTCCCTTAAACTGCTCTAATGCACATTTGATTGCCTTTAACAGGAGTTGAAAGAAAAAATGGATGAGCTCCTGCCACTGATCCCAGTTCTGGAACAATACAAAACAGACGCCAAATTAATCACCCAGTTTAAGGAGGAAATTAGGAATCTATCTACTGTCCTTACTGGGATTCAGGAAGAAATTGGTGCTTATGACTATGAGGAACTACACCAGCGTGTACTCAGTTTAGAAACCAGGCTTCGAGACTGCATGAAAAAGCTCAGTAAGTTAACAATTTCATGGCAAATTTGCTCCCTCGGCTGTATATTTTCAGTTGTCTCTATAGAAAGATGAAGTTTTCTGTTTTCTTATTTGATGAAAGACTGCATTATATTCTGATCCGTTCTACCCTAATAAAATTCAAGAGTAACTCAAACTAAGGTCAGTCACCTCTTTCTAAGTTTGCACAATCTGCCCTATTGTATACAGCAGTAATTAAGATGGAAAATTATAACAGACAGCAGTTTTAAAATCTAAGAGATTTACAACAGTTGGAGAGCTACAAATATTTTTTTTAAAAAGCTCAGACAGGCATTGCTACTTAGGTCATCTTTGAGGTGTCAGTGTGAAAAAAAAAAAAATTAACAGGAAGCAGATAGAAATCAGTTTCGAGATGTCCACATCATAACCCCATCATCTTGCTACAACTCCTGAGAGGCCACTCTGATTGTACTGTCTTTAGACCTCTAATATTAGTATTAGGAGAGATGTGCCATTCTACAATTTGCAATTCAACACAATTAAGCATTACACCTAATTTAGGGGAACAAAGCATGATTTTTGTAGGAAGCACAGCAACAATCTATTGTGAGCACTGCACTAGATATATATCAGGCAGCCTCCATGTTGGTTGCTCACATGCTGGCTTTAGTTAGAAAACAATCAAATGTTCAGCGTCTCTGAAAATCAACACTAGCTCAGTATCAGCCACCAAAACTAAAAGTCTGAAATATCATTATCAAGTATCAGCCTAAACTTCCATTAAGCAAAGAGGGATAATTAGTACCTTCCTGCTTTACAAACAGAATGCAAAATCTGCCCCCTCCCCAACCTAGCCGTGCATTCTGAGACTCCTGAATGGATCCCTGTTGCAATCTGGACTGCTACAGCCAACAATCCAGCACCTCTATGAGAAATAAATGCTTTGTAAGTTAACACTGAACATGAATAAACCAGAAATTTCCAGGTCCAACCCTGTGACTGGTATCTCAGTTATCAAGTGTGGGATATTTACTTTTGAATGCTACAAGACATGAGATATGCAATGAACTCGCTAACCAGTGCCTCTATTTTTGTGAGGCAATAGAATGAGGAAAATCTAGGTTAAGTTAGCCTCTTTAATTATTTATTTTCAATTTCTTTATTTTATGCTAGAAATAACAGTGATGATGGGCTAAAATACATGAAAGACTTCTTCAAACAGAAATTTCTTATGATCCTATTTTCCCCTCAGTACACACGCATAATAGCACATTACTGCATTGACAGGCGGCAGTCAGGAGAAAATGGCTGCATTGCAATACCGCAGCAAGGAAGAAAATCCAATAAATATTTTCTGATAGCGAGTGTTTCAGTAAGTTTTAGTGTCTAATAAAGATCATTGAGTTATCTTTAATAAGTGTCTTGTTTTTCTTTGCTTTTACAGCATATTCCTGTAACATCAATTAGTGAAGTGGCTATAGTGTAAGATACATTTCATACATCGGGATGACTAGGTGTATTCACAGGGGGCTCTCTTCTAAGTAGTTCTTTACTATTTTTTTCATCGACATTTCCCCTCTTATCTATCCTGAATTCTTGAATCATATTCTATTTCTCTTGATGTGCTAACGTAAAAAAAAAAAAAGACCACTATTAAAAGTATGTATATTAACAATAGAGAAAAAAATTTTGTATGAAATAGATTATTAGGCACATCCATTATTAAAAGAGTTTTGGCCTTCTCAAGCTCTAATACAGAATTATTCATCCTTATTGGCATTATTCCCTGGTCTTCGGTGCTTAGATGACTTTTATGCTCGCCTGCTAATGGACTGGCTGTATTTCTGGCCTAACCCCCTGTGCCTTCTAAAGTAAAAAGAGCTTCAGTTAGGCTTACTGTGAGTAACTCCTCAAAGCTGGTACTGTGTGTTCAGATCAGCTAGCACAAAGCAAAAACAGCTTTCACGCCTACACCTTCTCCCCAGCCACACTCACCATACTGGAGACGATCCAGCTGTGACTGTACATGCCAATCTGATGGCCAGAAGCCTATGGCAGCAGAAGGCAGACTGGCCCCAGTGTGCCACAGGATCTGGCTTGAATCTTCACAGATTTTGTTGCATTTCACAATATAATTATCTAACTAGCATGTGTAATAGTTATTTTCCATTCTTCTCCCTAGCAGGTGTTTTTCAGCAATATAATGCATTATTTATATTGTCCTGGCCACTTAAAAGGGATCTTCCATCTGCACTGGCAACACTTTCAACACTCATTAACATACAGTAAGCAGTTGTCTTACTTTCACTGAGGTTTAATGATTATCACAGCAGTTGTGATGACTGAAACTTGCTCCTTCTCTTTGGAATAAGAGAAAATTCAGGCTGAAGCTGGTGAGAAATTTGTCCACAAAACTTTAAAATGGTGCATGCAATGAAACGCGTAGTAATACAGTCCATATGACTGCACACACTGCAAATTCACATACACTTATGCACATATGGGTCCTTTGCTGGCAGTCATGTAAGGCATGTGCATTTATAAGAGAATGCAGGTTGCACAGTATGCTTGTGTACCTCCTATTCTTGTCCTAATGTGTTTATGAAATTGGAAGAATAATATATGGGTAGCATTCATAGAAGCCAATAGTCTGCCAAACGTTGCTTATAAAATTTGAAGAAAAAGTTAGAGTCGATACATATTGGATTCCTTTGTAGCTACATCTCACTATAATGTAGCATCTAAACAATATTTTACAGTAACATTTTTTGTTAGAAATTCAAAAGCAGAATATTCTTTCTGTCCAAAGGCATGCTGTTACATCAGTGGCAGAAGAGGTATTAGTGCAGGCATGAGATTACTTTATTGATTGCAGTGGTACTTGTAGTTCCAAAGCATCCTTCCCTTTGGGATTTGAAGAACTTTACAAATACCATTTAGGACAAAACTGCGCAATAGAGATATATATTGTTATCCTGATTTTGTAGATGAAGGAACAAACAGCCCAGGAGGATAAATGATTTTCCCAAAGATTATGCAGTAAGTCATTGCACGCATGCAGAAGAATCCAGAGGCTTCCTCTCGGCAAGCTCTAGTAACTAGGCCATAGCGCTTCCTGGATTTGTATTATGTAGGACAACAGACATACACCCATTAAGTAAGAACTAATTATTCATTCTCTCACATTACAAAGTAATGTTACGACAAATTTGATCATAAGCAGGAAAGTGCAAGTAGTAAACCACTTGAAAGTCACTTGTGCAACCATTGAAAAAAATACTCACTCCATTTTCCTCTATTTATTACCTACAATAAATAGAACAATAATGCTCATGAACACTTCAAGAGAATGTTTTGATTTTATTTCCCTTGCAAGTCCCTCTATAAATCATACACTCACTTGATATATATAGCAGCTACAAATATTCTTTTGCATCACAGAGACTGAGACTATCAACTACCTATTCCTAGCTATCTTCAAAATAGCTTCTGTCCAATTGGTCTATCACATCCTTCTCCTGGTATTTTCTCTAATTTGGAGCAGCTTTCCAGATGCACTCTTCGCCATAGACTTAACCAGCCTACAGAGCTACTACATGCTTTCTTTTTTAATGGTCACTTCATGCTCAACTTCTTCCTCAATATAAATAAATACGGGAAATCACAGACAGACTTACTGGAGTCCATGGTACAAAACTGCAACAAGAAATGAGTCAAGCTATAAACACTCAGATTGTTCATGATATGATGTTCCTTGGACAGTTCAATTTAGGATGGATAAACATTCAGAGGTTTGATTTTCCAATTACTACAATCAGTTATGGTTGGGATATTCTAATGTAGGCAGCTGCTACTTTCAAAGTCAAAGGAAACAGACCGATACCAAGTGCTTCTAAAATTCCACTCTTTTTCTGTGTAATCCTGTCCAAATCTCTTAGTGCTGGAAAAAATGCGTGCATATATCACTTTTTTTTCTTTTTTCTTAGTGTTCCTGAACTTCCTGACATTTGCTTGTAGGGACATATATTTGACCTACCTTCTCACTAGCATATGGTCCTCCTCATGTTAGAGAATTAAAGAGCAGAGGTTTGCTATAAAACAAAACTTTTCAACCAGTAAAAAAAATTTCCCGCCATCACAAGAGTTATATCCTCATCCTTATACGTTCCCTTCTGCCAGAAAAAAAAAAAAAAGACAACAAGAGGGGAAAAAAGAAAAGGAGTTTTTGGTTGTGTTTTAAAAAAAAGCAAACACATAGGCCAGTTTTAATTCTCAGCCACCTCACTGCTATGGAAAATTCATAGCTCAGAAGTGTTTCCCATTTTACAGGATATTTTTCTATGTTCTATTTCCCTACATACAAAATGAGCTAAAGAAAAGTCTCAACTGGAAGCTAATTGGAATTTTTTTCACTGCAGACTCCCAGACTTGCCATGCCACAAAACTGTTAAGTAAATGAGCCTTCTTTTCAGTATATTAGTAGCAGCGTGCCCTAGCAAGAAACCTCAGCATGCAAGATCAATTTTAATACAGCTGCACAAACAATTATAAGGTTCATTCTGCAGCTAAGAATATAGATTGGGATTAGATCAACACATTTTACACTTAAATAGACAAGAAGAAGCTGCTTCCAACTCCAGTAGAGGAGTGAGGAAAATTTCTCGCACAGAATGAAAGCTGGAAGTGCTTACAAGCACACAGAAAACTCACCTTGCATTGTCAATGAACTGTTAAACGTTACATTGACCTTTACTCTTGAAAGAGTTGTCATTCATTTAATTTTTGTATCAAACGCAAGATCAGGCTTGAGCAAGCTATAAGGGAAATATATTTTTATAAAGTCAGTATCACCAATTATCATAATAAGAGACTGAAACTGCATATTCTAGTAACATCATCAAAATGCTGTGATATTCATCTGGAATAGATTATTTGATTGTATTAGTAAGTCAATAATACTTCAGCACAGACAGCACATGCCCGTTTTTATAGGTCTGCTGTAACAAATGAGTAAACACATTTGAAGGTAGGGCTCCAAAAGACAGAACTAGAGAAAACATTACCTTTCTCTTGAAGAATGAGAAATTAGTTTTACTGTTTTCTTAATTGCATTGACTTGATTCTCTTAACTTCCAGTCAAATATTGGAAGCAACACTGTATTAGAGGACTGCCTGAAAGTTTTACAGAATAAAGCGCGAACTGATTTTCACAGGGATTTCAATGAGAAGAGGAGGATGGTTTGGCCTCAGTTACTTTTTCCTAGTCTCATATTTTCCTGAAAGATCAGTCAGCAATACTTTCACTGTATTCACAAGAACAGTATTTAGCTAGCCAGTTGATTTGTGGAATACTTGTGACAATTTACTCCTACAAAAGTTACTTGTGCAGTCTTAAACAGTTCAAAGCAGTATGAGTTGATTTATCAAGTTGACCATTCAGCCAAGATATGCTTTGGGGCCTTGTCTTGTTCTTTCTAGCAGTTCTTTCTGAACTCAGAGAACTTACTGATAGAGTTCCAGTCTGCATGTGTCTGGAAGCAAGGGTTTGAGTTCTGACAACTCAAAAGACTGATGACACCCAGGTACTTGGCCCGGAACGTTTCTCAAATTAACAGAAGAGTGATGTTCTGAAACAATCTTCAGTTGGAGTAAGGGTGAGGGTAGGCAAGTGCAAACAATATTTCTTGATTTTTAAAATCATATTAATAATTTTATGAAAAGGCTGTCTGCAATAGCAAGGTACTAGACTTAAATGACTAAAATTTTGGCAGAGACTTCATACGTTAAAATCCTGTGCCTAAGGATCTCCTAGCTGTGATGACAAGACAAGTTGGCACTGGCAGCTCTGTTGGTTCCTTCTTACTGCCCACATGCTGTCAGCAAGTAGGCAAACAGACCTCAGGTGCTGCTGAGGTTTACAGTAGAAACCTGCTGATGGAATATGAATTATCACTACAATGGGAGTGGCTTACCATATGTGGAAAAAATACTTGTAAGTATTACTCCTTAGTTTTATATACCAGTTCCATCACAAATAGGCAGATTCATGAGCTTCTGTTTAATGAACAAGGAAAAGAAAAGATGGGACATACTACAGGGCAGGAACAAAAATAAAAAAATACTCGTGCCTCTTAAAAGATCCTCTATTTTGTTATGCTGAAGAGGGAAGCTTTGTCACTTTTACAGTCAGCTGCCCCTCAGCTATGTAGCAACTCTCCTAACAGTCTTCCTTTCTTGATATCACTAAATGCTATCTGGGAATAAAAATTTAATCACACAAATATAGCCTGACTCAAACTGCCGACCATTTAGTGGCTGAAGTACAACGTCACCTCTTTTTTCACACTGAACAGTGTCTCAATACATTTTGAAAGATCATGCTCTGAAAGCATCTGACTCCCATCACAGGGGAAAGCTGCTCAGTTTACATCATTTAAACCAAATCAAGACTGAAGAGGTTTATTAATTATTAATGACATGTAATTAACTGGCAATCAGTGAACTATACATTGAGGATCGATACAAGTAATACAACAGATGAACTACAGTACTGGACACTTAAGAAACATTAATAAACCTACAAACTTCTGAACACCCTTCTTAGCTCGTATCGAATAGCTCCAGTCACATATGGCACACCATGTGCATAAACACACCTGGAATTTTGTGCACACACGCCCGGCACGGCTACAAGCATCCTCCCAGCTCTTGCACCTCTCCTGCTGGAGGTGTGGGGCCTGGAGTTTGCGGTGTGCCCATGCTGCTTCCCCACAATCCACCAACGCACACTCTGGTGAGAAAGCCTGTGAGCCCGCATGCACCTGCCTGGGCTGTGGGACTCGGCTCACTGCCCCCATCCTCCGACCCTGCTCCCCGAACCCTGGCAACTCATGGTACCTGCTGGGGTGACTGCTCTGCCCGGCCTTGGCAACAGTCATTGTGCCAGCAGGCGGTTTTGCAAATTCAGCTCACACTGTGCACGCTCCCGTGCCTGCCCCAACACATGGCATTACCCAGGCCATGTGAAAAGGTGGGCTCTGTGAGCACCCCCACCTCTCTGCCATAGGCTCTTCTTTAAGTTTTGTCGGTTCAGCAGCAAAATTTCACAGTTCATTTTTGATTCCACATTTAGCTTCCTGGATTTTTTTTAAACAGTGTTTCAGAATTCCAATATTTGCTTATGTTCTCCTACTGATTTCAACACTGTGTTTTAAAGGCACCAATTAGTATATCCTTTAACTCATGCATTCATTGTATTTTAATTATCTTAAAAACTACAAATTCGGGAGTAACTAAGTTTTTCCTGATTTCTTTCTACTCATCATTAGCTTGCTGATAATTTTATTCCAAATTAAATATTGCAAATTAAATCCCTCTGAAGGTGTGAGTTTACCTCATGCCAATTTCTAACACTATTTACTAACATACCACCTAAAAATAAAAGCCTTCGCCTTGACAGAGTATGGTCCTTTACTTTCCAAACTAACAGCAGTTCATTGCTGTAGAAAAACAGCACTCAGCGAACAATACTAGCAGTCTACCTACAAAAAATTCCAGAATAAAAGATTATGTACTATGATAACAAAATGTAGAAAACCTGTAAGATTCTTTAAAATGGGAAATTCCAAAATAACTTCAAAGGACAGTAAGATACATAGACTGAGATATGTAAATAATAATGTCTTTGAATTAACCATAAAAATAGAGACAGCCTACCCTGCTCATTGAGGTCTCAACAGATACTCAGTTATCCTCATTTCCATTACACCCCACTTCCCTGGCCATGAACGAAATCCCCACAAGCAGCCCCCGAGTTGTCACCACAGCATTAACCCCCTTCTAATGGGCTGAAAGAGGCTTGCACAATACATTCCTTGCCAGCTACATAAAGTAGAAAATCCAGACTTGATGCGACCTTCTCTTTTGAACTGAATAAATTAACTCTCAACACCAGGTACAGTTTGTTTTCAACATTTCCTAAATAGATAGGGTTATGCAATATAGCAACACCATGTATCACAGAGAAGCATGTATTTTTAAATTTAAAAAATAAATGAAACGTGTCACTTCTTTTTACATTCTCACAGAATATCCTTTCTCCAAAAACATGCTATTTCACCTAATAACCTATGCACCACTGTGTGATATTAAACCCCTTAGTAAACATATGAATTCCACCAGGGACTTGTTGCTAATAGGTATGTTATTAATGTCCCCTAAAATATAGGTTTTTGGATTGTTAGGAAGGTCAGCATCCAAGATTGTATCGACTCTCATTATTTCCTCCCAGACAGTCTAATATGAGACAGCCTAATGGATTAAAAGCCAACCGATACAGCCAAGGTTGCTGAATAATGCTCGTATCCACCCGTTTACCCTCAGACAGGCCCCTCGCACTGGAACAGCTACGTGTGTGCAACCGCAGGGCAGACAGACACAGGCATTTGTGTACAGCTACACGGGCTCATTTTTTCCTGTCTGCCCTTAACCTCCTTGTTACCCTGGTCAATGGAAAACTGAAAATCCATCAATCCTAGCCTTGCACTGAACTTTCTGAAGGCAGAAGTAAGGGGTGTTTATGTCGTCTTTTCATTTATTATTAAATGTTATTTGCTTCAGCTCAGAAGATATTTTACTAGGTTGTATTTTTCTTTTCGCCCAGAAATTGTAACTGTGCTTTAAAATAAAAAAAAAATATATATATATATATATACACAAATAAATTTTTATTTGTGTATTTTTAGGTATTTGTATTACTGCTCAATACAGAAAAGCTCATAAAGTCAAGAAGACAATCTATCTGCAACATAAGCCTGAATCCCCTGGAGCCACCATTTAGTTTAGAGCAATTGGTCTTGTGGTCTGACTGATGTTAAGGAGAGTTCTGTAATTATTTGCATTAATGCATTTGTTTTTCTAATTTCAGCATGTGGCAAATTGATGAAAATTACAGGCCCCGTTACAGTCAAGATCTCTGGAACCCGATTTGGAGCTTGGATGACAGATCCATTAGCATCAGAGAAAAATAACCGAGTATGTTAAGGCACTGAATAACTCTGTGTCCTGGAGTTTTACTTGCTTTATTTTAATCTTTAGAAAGATATTTTCCCCCAGGAGGTTACACTCACAATCATGTATCTTCTACTTCCATCATTTTCACTGTTAAACATCTTCAGAAAAAAAAAAGTAACAGTGTTTGTGCAAAAACATCCAAAGACAAAAGTTGGCTAAGCACCTTTGTGCCATTGACTTCAACAGTTTCGGGGATGACGTACACCCATCTGAACCAACTACACAGTTTTTTTATTTCTACCATATTTAATTGAGCTTGGCTCTTTAAGAACTCAAGTAATATAACACAAACATCAACACTTTTATCCAAGAGCATAACCCATAATGCAGCACAGTCAAAATTTGTAGGATTAGGCCCCATATAAGCTGTATTCAGACCATTTATTGCCTCGGATCCCAGTTTTGTTATTGTTTGGATCTGCAAGAGGATCTCCAAATTTGCCATAGCTTTGAGGAAGTTCTCCCTCTATCAAAGGGCTTTTGAAGTCAAAACACTAGGTTTCATTTGTATGAGACCCAGAAGGTTCATTTTTGGAATACAGAAAAAAGCAGAGGCAATAGAAAAGGCAACGTAGAAACGGTAAGATCGCTGTGCAGCTCTCTCCTGCCCACTGTGTCCATGTGGGTTTACTACTGACCCCAGGAATCTCAATTACCTTTAGGAGAGCAGCAAACTCTGCTCATGTCCATCTTGTCCTGAGCAAGTTTCTTCTGCCACCTCAGAGCGCCAGTGGCTGCTCCAGACCCATCCCCATGCGCCCTCGCCTCCACAGCACCTGCTTCCCGCTGTGGCCCCCTCCCTGCACACCTTGCAGCCCTGCACCCCCCTCCCTAGACAGCTTCCACATCCCCCAGCTGCCAGCCTCTTAAAGCAACACAAAGACTACCCACGTGCATGCAAATTAGAACAAACCATATCTCTCACAGCATCTCAATTAATAGGAAGATGAGGAGCTGAACTGCCATTTATACAAATATTTTGTCAATGCCAGTTTCGAAATCAGCACAAAAAAAATCTCTAGAAATTATTCTGTTCTTTTGTTAGTCAGGATTTGATTTGTGCTCTGACAAACTAAAAGGACAAAAGGCAAAATGCATGAAGGAAAAAAATGGGGGAAAGAAAGTTGGCACACAGAACATTTAAAATGTATTGATTTTGTTTTCTTTTGTTTTAGAGAAGAAAACGGTTTCTAAATTTTACTGGTTTCACTGCTATTGTATTTGGTTTCCTTACTAAGAATACATTATTTTTGACCAATTAGAGGTTCAGCCAAAGAAAACTAAACAAATTTATTCCTAAGCATAAATTCAAGCTTAGGTCACATGTCATTTCCCATCTCTCTCTCTCATTATTAGTCTCTGGGAATATCTTTAAGCAAGCCCAATATAGCAGAGACCCAAACACTGAATAATCCAAAAATAAATTTCTCTGTAAATGCAGATACTGTAGTTAGTAACAGTCTTCCTGAGAGTTCACCCATATAGTTAAGTTTTGATTCAGAAATTCAAGAGTTCCTGGTGCTTTTGTAACAGGAACGTGGACAATGTTGTACTTTGAAAGCCTGCTGCACACCTAAAACCTTTTTCCTTCTTTTTCTGCAATGTATCCATCATACCATATCATGATCATGTACTACAGATTGTGTTCCAGGTGTTTACTCCCGATCTTTTTTTTTTTTCCAGGTCTGGTACATGGATAGTTACACTAACAATAAAATTGTCCGTGAATATAAATCAATTGCAGACTTTGTCAGTGGGGCCGAATCAAGGACATACAACCTTCCATTCAAATGGGCAGGAACCAACCATGTTGTCTACAATGGCTCCCTCTATTTCAACAAGTATCAGAGCAACATCATCATCAAATACAGCTTTGACACTGGGCGGGTGCTTGCGCAGCGTAGCCTTGAGTATGCTGGCTTTCACAATGTCTACCCTTACACCTGGGGTGGCTTTTCTGATATTGACCTGATGGCAGATGAAATTGGGCTATGGGCTGTGTATGCCACCAACCAGAATGCAGGCAACATTGTCATCAGCCAGCTAAACCAGGACACACTGGAGGTGCTGAAGAGCTGGAGCACAGGCTACCCAAAGAGAAGTGCTGGAGAATCCTTCATGATCTGTGGCACCTTGTATGTTACTAACTCTCACTTAACAGGAGCCAAGGTCTACTATTCTTATTCCACAAAAACCTCCACTTACGAGTATACAGACATTCCTTTCCATAATCAGTATTTTCACATATCCATGCTTGACTACAATGCAAGAGATAGAGCTCTCTATGCCTGGAATAACGGACATCAAGTCCTGTTTAATGTTACCCTTTTCCACGTCATTAAAACTGAAGATGATACATAATTTTCTTTCCCTTTCCTTTTCCCCACCTCCCTCCCTCAAAGCAGTGCCATTTGTGATAAACTCTAAAAACATCCATCTCTCTCATTTCCTTTTAATTTACATTTCTTTTTTTCATTACGGAAAAGCAACATTTTCTACCATAGAATGCATTTCAAATACGGCTGAGCCTGTCAAAAATGACCTGTTGGAAATAAAAGTAACTCATGATTCTACAAGGTCTGTCAAGACCTTGTCTTGAAAAGCACTAAAGAGGGTTTAAGTGGCTAAAGACAGTTTTAAAAAGATTATGATCTGCCTTATTTTAGAGTCCGAGACTAATGGTGACTTAAATGCATGAATGTCTTTTTTTACCTCATTTATTTTTATTTTTTTTTAATCTATTGCTCAACTTCAGGAAATATTTTGGTAGTGTCAGACATATTTTGCACACTGTATTTTTTTATTTATTCCAAAAGAAAGATTTAAGAATTTAATTTACTTGGACATGGAGTATGATTCATTTTGCTGTCATCCAATTTCAGATGTGGTGCTGTACAGTATGTTTTTAAATCTCTTGCAAACATTTTATCAACAGTATGTATTTCTACCATTGTAACCACCATTGTGCAATTGTATCTCTTCACTTATGTGAAAGTAAACTAAGTACTATTTTTTATAAAATATATTGAAGCTCAGTTGCAGTTCTGGCTATGGGTCAATTGAAAGCGGTAAAAATCTGAGAAAAGATTGTTATTTCTGACAAAGACTAATAGTTTCTCAGTTGCATGATCCCTGTTCTCAGCTTTCCTTGGTAGACTTCTTACTCACCATTGGTGCTTACTGGGAAATTTGCAACTTTGAAGCCTCATACCAGTCTCAGTTTTACAATTGTTTGCCCTGTCCAATTTTTATCTCCTGCTGCTGGCTTCTCTCTCTTTTTTCTCTGACTCTCTTTCCTTCCACCATTTTATTTCCCTTGTTTACGCTCACTCCCTGATCTGGGCTTTACAAGAGAGAAATCTGAAAGCAGGCTGCTGCCAGTGCCTCCAGCCTGAGTGTGTGAGTGCATCCCGTATTTGTGCTGTTCTGGGACAGTGAGGAGCAATGTTAGAAGTCAGGTTGCTTTCCTTAATCTGCCTGTCTTCTTACTCATAATAGAAGAACATTTATCTGTTGACAAAGCTCTTCTCTGGGATGACAGTAATCAGGGAGAAAATACAAAGGAAGAGGTTCAAAGCCTAAACGACCTGATAGCCACTATATTGCTTTTCCTTGCTAGAAAACAGCCACAACACTGAGGCCAACCTCTTGCAAAGAGGTTTGGGGTTTGCTAGCAGTAGTACTGTTACTTATGGTCAAAACTGATGCCTTTTAAGAAACAAATATTTCTGAAAGATTGCTACACTATCTCATTAGAAATTGAGGGGGGGGGCATATTTTATTGAGAAAATGGAATGAGGTGCTATTTATCTATTTCAGCATAAATGGAAAGAGACTAACATGAAGAACTAGTGTAAGACTTTTTATTAAGCTGGGCTATCACGTAATGCAAAAAGACAGGTATCTGAGAAATTGTGTGAAAGCTGCATTCCTCACAAAATCTGAGATTTCCCTCTTTAGATCCTTTGAAATTGGGCTCATAGAAAAACAAGAACATTTATGAAAATGTTCCTATGTAAAAACAAAAAAAAAATTAAATGCACTCACATTTGCCAAATCTATTTTGAAAACATTTGATTTGCTGATTCTTGCAACATACCAGCTGAGACCATCTTAAGTCTCAAATATTTTCATTATTATAAATATATATGTCTGTATACATTTACAAGTCTGCTTTACAATATAAACCCATGTGAAGCTGAACAACAAATTCCCTTATTTTACTTACTGGTTGCAAACCACAAAACTACTAATTAGGTTTCAAGAACTGATAAAGGGGGGAAAAACCCAACAAATTACATTACAACATGACCAGAGAAACGTTACTCTCCTGCCTTCATTTCCCTCCTCCTGCCTAGCTGAAATGATAGCTGTTATCCCTTACAATCAGTTACACACAGTTTGGAGACACTGAGTTCAGCTAAATGGAGACATTAAACCACTTCACTCCTGTACCCAGCTTTCCTGTATTACAAATGAAACCCCATCAGTGACACGTGAAGGTGTATACAACTACTGATAAAAAAGGTATTTTCTGTCATATAGAAATGTTTTATGAAAATGAAGTATGTTCACATTTTTACCAAAAAGCCCTAAAACAAACCCCATCCTTTCCCCCACAGAGTAACTTCAGCAAAATAGAACTTTTTCACAAATACAGCATTCTTAAAAACATTAGTCATTAGATTGAGAAATTAAACTTTTCTAGTGTATCATCATTAACTAGACTAATAGCCATGACACAAGTATCACTTCATCTGAAAAAAAATAGTTACTACCATGTTTCTTGATAAGAATTTCATACTGTGTAATTAGCGTGCATACTTCAGTACAAGTTGATAACTAATGGTTATCAATTAAGTAAGTAAGATTAATCTCACCTGATTTCAATGCCATTTAGTTAGCCATTTAAAGGTAACGAAATCCTATTAGTCCAAGGAAAGAAAGAGACACACACTACTACAGGGTGCTAGAGATGGGTAGATAACTGCAGTAGGAAAGGCACCTTTGAAGGGTAATTTGTCTTATTGATGAAGCTACTGTGCTAACGCATAGAGGTCATACCTAGATAAATCCTGCCCTTATAAATTAGTAACAATGGATTGGATTCCAATACCTTTAAACCTGAAATAACAGCTTACACGCCATCAATACAACAAAACCTGGTAAGATATTATCAAGTAGCACTGCTTCCTGCTAAGGAGCGTTCGTTCATTTTTCTGTGAATCAGTATTATCACCTGTCTTTTCCAAATTGGGAATTCCAAAGTCATATTCCCAAAAGGCTGAAAACACCACATCTCAATATAAGGAAAATTGCGTCACAAGCTTTGCCTTCATAATTGAGCAGCGCAAGCAGAAAATCTTCATGACATAGTAGCAACCTACATATCGGCAAGTAAAGTTTTATTCTTGTAATTGAAGCATAGGCTGTTTGTTACGAGGAGATACTGATACTACAGGGGAAAACAACATCTCCTCTTAAACATGAGAAAATTGTAGAGCCTATTTTAATTTTTAATATCTTAGTGACCTCCTGCTTCAAGGGATATCCATGTAAAAGGACCATGTCATTCCTGCACCCAAACCAGAATTCTTCAGTCTCTCAGAGCTGGGCTGCTGGCAGAGAGGGACACACACAACCACAAATCTAGCACAGGAACACCAGTCTGCAATCCACCAGGCACACCTCTCCCGAGGAAGCTGAAGGAGCGTGAACAACGCACACCACAAAGCCCACAGCTTTCCCCCTGGAACAGGCTAACTGTTCCCCACAACAGAACAGGTAGAACAAACCTCCCCAGAGAAGGCTTCCTGAACAGTAATAATCTTTTATATTCCCTTCTAGCATTTTTTTCCAGTGAGTAACTCCCGAATCAGTTGTTATGCACAAAGGCTGCTCAGCCTGCCCTGTCTGTCACAGGGCACTAACACCGGCAGGGTGACTGCGGATCCTACTCGGCACTGTAGTCACTGCTAGCAAGAGACAGTACTCAATTTGAAATTAAAAGAGAATAGTTGGAGACAGAGTGATACAATGTTTTATTCACAGATTGCTTAGATCTAAGAACATTCATTGCCAGAAAAGCTCAGGGGCACTAGCTGTCACTCAGCTCAGCAGGCTGGATCCACAGAAAAGAAAAACAGGATCTTTGTTTCAAACCACACTCTGAATAAATCTGTTACCTGGTAATTTGTCATAATAAACAATTGCTTAGAAAATACTAGAGTAGAGATGAACAAACTATTCACACCAAATTATTCATCCCATAAATTTTATCCTTTTTCAGTTCAAGAATTGCCAGAGAACAGTCTTGAGTCGTACTGATTTTTATGCTAGTTAAAATGTTTTTGGATATCATTTAGACAGGCATGTATCTTCCTGTAAATAATCTAAGCATTCCCTGCTGCAAATCTTACTCTACATCCCTGGCATTCCAGAAGCAATGCCAAGTATTTGGGCATCTTTTCCACAAGAGGCCGATGAGGGCTGCAGCTGCAGAGCTTTGGGACACAGCTGTGTCTCAGCCCGTTGTGCTGACAAGCTCCACACCGCACTAATTTTGAGGAGACCAACTCCTGCTCCACAACATCCTGTAACAACTGCATCCTACCAGGAGCTCACGCTCAAAAGGACTCAAGCATGCAAAGACTAACTTTCGTAGACCATAGAGCCGAGTCCTGAAACTCACTTCCCCACCAAGAATAGAGACCATCTTATTGCAAAAACAAAAAGCAAAGCCCATTTTCTGAGCTAAGCTTTCCTCAGTAATTCTCCCACACATGACCATATAAATGCACAACAATGTGCAAGCAAATAAACTAATATTAACTAATTCTAGAATCATAAGGTTATTTCTCCTACAGAAAACAGCTCATTTAGGTTATACCAAGATCATTATTACCAAGGTGTCTACATTTGGTTACTGGGAAACTGAGGAGACACAGAGTTATCCAGCACCAAGATGTGGAGACTATACAAAAAAAGAATGTTTTGTGCAGTGTGGCTTTGCTGGGCTCTAGAAAACAGACGTACTACATTGACGCGACAGCTATGACCACAGATTCACAAAACTGAGATGTGCAGAGGTTTTCTCCAAACTGCAAACAGATCATCCATCTGAGTAGTCTAGTATTAAGATTAATTACCACTCTTCTAATCTGTGAACTCCTGTAGATTTTCAGTTGCTGTCAGTCTGTATTTAGTAAGCATTTCAGGATAACATCTAGCCTTCCAGATCTCTCTCTCTGTCCTCAGAGGCCTCTCACATATCTAGCACGCACTGTGTCAGACAAACTGCAAGGGACACATCCTTTCTGCAGCTCTCATTCAAGTCAGCAGAGATTATTCATAAACGTAGAGATTGGCCCCAGATATCAAAACTCTTTATTTCCTCTGAAACAGCCACATGGAGGAAAATCCTCACTCTCAAAATAAAAATCAAGTTTATTGATTTTTATATCTACAGGAGATGCACAAGCTTCTCATGAAAGTGTTCAGCCTCTTAAGGAACCAAGGATATTTGTCTACCTCTGAAATGGAGGGAGAGAAGAAAATTCACATCGTCTTTAGAATCAGAAATTTCTGGTAGACTCATACGCAGCTTGCCAGCTGAGCATCAGCAGCAGAGCCTGTGGAGTTTGCCTGTACCTACTGCTTCAGAATATTCAATTAAAATAATAACATCACAGAAATATTTCAGCAGATAAAGTGAAACAAAGCTTCTTCAGGAATTTGTTTCAAAAATTGCAGTTTTAAACACAGCCCACTATGAAAGCAGATAACATTTAGATCAGCTGCATTCTGCTCCCATCTTTGAGTCCACTGTACAGAAGTCCCATTTTTCCTGAAAACTGTGCAACTGATATACCATAGCAGCACAGAAAAGTATATGAAGACACATGAAAATCACAAATTGAAATCTCAAAACACAATCCATTTTACTGTGCTTTTATACAGAAGCTTGAATTCATATTTACACAGTTCTTATGGTGAACGTGAACAGTGAGAATCCACTGGGTCAGAAATACTCATTTTATTACTTCAGCCTGCAGTGACCTAGTGCAGTGCTCGTATTGCTTCATGCTGTGGGCTCTGCACCCTAGGGTAGATATTCCAAACATTTCCTCCCGGTACAAAACAGTCGATATCTCCTCAGACAACTGACATCGAAGCCAGCAGCAACTCTCCACACCCAGTTGCATCTTTCTGAAGCTAATGAAATCTTTATCACCAAAAGATTTTTTTAGCTTTACATCAGCTCAGTATTTTAAGCCCTATACATCTCGCAGCCAAAATCGTGTTCCTACCATGGTGCCCTTAAAGGTAAGACAAAGACTTCTGGCTCTGGTAATCAGAACATGCTGAGGTACACACACTTACAGTTCTCCATTGAAAGTCTGAAAGAACTCATGAGGGCCTCCACGTTGCTGCAACTATTCACTACAGACGGGTCAAGTATCTTCAGGCATTGTTACACTCAAAGGTCCTACTGACAAGTAATCTGTAGTTTTACATGTTTTGTATCACTTAGAATTGTTTTTGTCTTCATTCAAAAGAACTCACAATACTAAAACTGCACTTACAGTGGCATTTATAAATTGATTAAAGTGATTGCTGTGTGTTCTACTCTATACTAGGTTTGATTCCATGTCCTTTTTTTTTTTTTTAACAAAAATGGTTTGGAGTCCTTTAAGACAAAAACATTTACAGTTAATGCAAGACACTGAAGCATCAAAGAAGCCACTAATTTCAGACTTCTGTAAAGAGTACTTTTCCAGTATTCTCTACTCCTGCCTGGTCTCTGTGGAGACAATAACTTATTTTAGGTTTCTAGTGAGTGCTACTATCCCAGCCAGTGCATCAAGAGATGGAGGAGACACAGACAAGGACCCAGAGCAGGGTACTGGGCAACTATCTGCAGCTAGAAGGAATGGAGTACTTGCATGTTGGTAACCAATGGATGCTGCTCCCTTCTGGAGTTGCATAGGCCTGAGTTCAAACTGGGCTGCTTAAGTAGGTGTAGTCAAGCTGCAGCCAGTTATTCCCACTCTAAAGCTATGTGACCTGGTGTACATAGACAAGAACTCTTCAGCTCCAAAGACCTGTTGGCTTTGAGTCTCACTGCTTTGAGTTTCTGTGGGAACAAGGAAAATGGATTTTTGTGCAAATAGGTGTCATTTGCTATACATGCTTTATGTAAAATTATACATTAAGTTAGTCTGAAAGGTGACCACATGAAAAATATTTGGAGAGGAAAATACCTACACAGTATTATATAAAGCTGCTGCTTTAAAGTAATCTGAAAGAAATGTATCATATCATATTAGTGAATTGTGTTACTCCTTTGATTTTCTTCAGTTTCCTAAAGTCATTCCATTAGTTTCCCTCAGCACAGTATCCGTCACATGTACAAACCGACTCCAGATTATTTTTCATTTCTCTTCTTTCGTTCTCTCCAATCTTCTTGATCTCCACCTAAATCTGTCCCAGCCCCTCTCATCTTGCAGTGTGAATTTTAATGAAGGGCTGTTCAGATAGAACGCAAACTGCACAGATTTATAGCACACCAAGCTTCATCTGGAAAAGGCCTAAATTTATTTACCCAGTTATGTAAAATTTAGTTCTAGTGTGCCCATAAAACTGCCTACAAGCAGTACTGGTTGTATATCATGGGTTGCTCTACAGAAATAATTTAAAACAGATTCAAGATAGCTTTCTTCCCTTTTATTTATTTATTTTTAAATAAATACTTTGTTTCATATCTCCAATTGTAAGAAATGAAATTAGCATTGTCTTTCACCAGAGCAGGTTTAGACATCCGTTTCTCCCTTCTGGGTCACATCCTCAAGGTGGTCAGCAATACTTCCATCTCCAGGAAATCAGGCATCACAGTAATTGAGTGTGCATCCTGTCAAAGGTGCTTATGCCTTTTGAGTTAAGCTCCAAGTCTGTATCACACCATTCAGACAGGCCATTTATTTAGGCTTCCTTCATCTGGGTAAACTGGGCCTACTGTCACCTTGAAGGACATTACAGATTAATGGTTACTCAGGACCATAGCTGTCAGTGTAGCACTTCAAGAGACAAGTGCCTTTTGGAGCAAAGTACACAGGAGGACTGCTTTAACTCATTACTACAGCTCTAATAGTAGCTCATTCCTGGAGAAAACGCACACACCATCTGACATTTCTGTAGCAGCCACCTCCTCAGGACTGCAAGGCAATTTACAAACACTAATTAACACATCTTCCCACTCTATCAGGAAAGAAAGGAAATGTTTACAAATCTCATTGTTCAGGCTCAGCAGTTTGGACAGAGAACAGCTCAGCTTAAGCCTAAGAGGGTTTATTTGGCTCACCAGGAGTCGATGCTAAATTTCCAGTATCTCAAAGTCAGTGTATCATTCATTAGCTCTCCTGCAGAAGCAAGTATCTGCCCAAAAGTTCAGTTCCCACAGTCTTACACTGATTTTTTAATGGCTTTTCCTATTTGTTTTCAGTCCAGTAAGGAGGACTTCGCTCATGGGTAAGGTGTTATTTTTAACTTAAGAGTTTCAGTCTCAGCAGCATGTCTTGCAGGGGTGGCTGGTTAATTCATAATCATCACATGCCTGTTGTGGATAACTGCCCCCAATAATTTCTGAAGGAAAAAATGTCACTTCTGTAAGGAGTTACTTTATTTCCCCCATGGAGAAGGAATCCAAAGGGTGCTGTATGGGACTGCTTTTATGCTGCCCATACTTTGCATACCTGCAAACATCCGTCTTACAAAGTGATTTACAGCAGCTCCAACACTGCTAGACTTCACCAGCTTCCCTTGGTCAAGAAAAGGACAAGCCTCAGCACTGAGCATTTTATCCAAGCCAAGATGCTCCCATGGCAGGGCAGCGTAAGGGATGGGGTAGAACCTTGCACACAGCCCTCTGCAGAGCTCTGCGCAGACCCACAGCACCGCACATCTGCGTTCAGAAAGAACGGGGGCTACCTACCTAAACACAATCTCTGGACTAGCTCTCTTCATTTCAGAGCATAAACCTCATCAAAGCACATACAACAGCAGTTCTGTTCACCAGGCTAATTAAGGGAGGAAAACATGGCTTTCTCCACTGGCTGGAGAGCTGAAGTAGGACTTGGGAGATTCACCCTGGCCCTGTGCCCAGGAATGAATTTCACTCTGAAAGACTAAACTGCACTTTTATGGCAAACGTTAATATGTTGTTATTCTAATACTATGGCAACATCATGATACAGAACAGAAAAAGACACCACATACAGCAGAGCCCCTAATCTGAAAGGCAATAAACACTGCAAAATATAACATATTAAAATAAAACGATCCAAATGGACTGTTTCACAATCCGTCCTCTAGTTTAATAGCACTTGGTTATAGTTATTCACTACAATATACTAAATACCAACTCAGTTGATTTTATTAGTGTTCACTGAATGTCAATATGCATGACATGACTAGATAATAACAGAATTAGAAATTTATGTACTGTATAAAAATGGATATTTACGTCCTTAGACTGGCTCACAAAAAAAATCCAGAAAATCCTATAATTATGAGTATGGAACACTGCTTATTTGCTATATTAGAACAGAGTAAGAAAATATATGGAAATAGAAATATTTTACACCACAGTGTAAGACGATACTTATATTGAAGATATAAATTAGAAATCAGTATATACAGTGCATCAAATACATCTGGATGAAAGAGCTACATAAATTTCAGTTTTATGTTTTCTTTTCCAAGTTGCACTTAGAAAAAGCACAGATCTGATTTTATAGAAAATATAGACATAGATGCAGAGGTAAATACAGACACATGACTGCACTTGAATTCTACATGGTATTTACGACCATGCCTGGAGAGAATATAGCAACTCTCGGCAATCGCTTACACACTGACTGAAGCAATAACATCCAGAAAAAAATCCAACAACACCCAACTGCAGCAAACTACCTGCTTGCTAGTCAGAATCCCTGAAATCAAGGTATTGCTTCTTCCTGGAACAAAGTTCGTCATGCCATGCAAGGTCTGCAGCCTGCCAGACACGGATCCCAGTGCTCAGGCAGCTACCACTGTGCAGTACAAACAGCAACATATTCATCCTATGGAAACTGTAAAGCGCTCAGCAGATGGTCCTGCGAAAGGTACCTTTGCTCACCTGAAGAATCAAAGGAACCTTTTTAATAAAGTCAACCAAACTGTACAGTGTAACAAGCTTGGTAAGAAAACAATCTTAGTATAAACAGCTTCTGTCTGACAGAATAAGCCCTGTTTGTCAGAATTTCTGCCCAGCTAGTCCACTTGGTAGCACAGACTCATGAATAGGGACATTTTTTTCCATGTTTGCCACCCAGCCTCCCAGGAATTAGGTGAGGGAGATTGGAGAGATTTATTACAGAAATTTTGATAAATGAGCAGACAGCTATGGCAGGCTTAGAAAAGCTAATCAGGCTCTTTTACAACTTTTTTCTAATTTGTATTCTTTTGGGATACCTTACTCATCTGCTACTAAATAGGGATTCCTTTGGCCTGCCAAATAACCCATTTCAATTAGCATACATTTACATACATTGACATACAAATTGGCCCTACTGTCATGTTTGGATATGGTCTTGTCTGAATCCACCTACCAATATTATCAGCTGAATTATCATTCACTGACACTACTGGGCCCACTCCTGTAAAGTTTTTGAGCCCTTTTACAAGGTGTTTCACTAAGTTCCAGACAAGGGGCTTGAACGTTTCAAGTAACTAGATATCTTTAGATATCAGTTCTAATGCTCTATTTTCCATTTCAGTTCTTACATAAGCAATGTTGTCCATTAATTTTAAAAGGTGTATTAAGGAACAACTTCTAAAGAGAAAATATTTTAATATCAGGAAGAGTTGTAAGATAACAGACTGAGGAGATTTCTGTACCCAGCAACGTTGGCTATGTGTGAACCGTCAGAAGTTACACCTCATTTTTGCTCCAGTCAATCTCAAGCTATCGGACTCAACACGGAGCCCATACTGGAGTTAATTTTGGAGAAGTGTAATGGTCTGTGAAACACGAAAGGTCAGATTAGGTGATGCATTATTCATTATAGCCTTAAACTCTGACTGCATGAATCTGACATATTCAGATCTAAAGCATTTATCAGCACTTTTGGGTGTGTTTTTCCATTCAGATTTATAAAGACTGAAGCATAGCAATGCTTCAAGAAACATATAAAGATCAACATTAAAACATTGTCCCATCAGTTCACACTTTCCTGCGCTTATTGAATTTCTAATACTAGAAAGTCACACGTATTTATGAAAGTTGTTACGAATAACCCTTTGTGACTTTGTGCTTTTCAAAAGCAGATATTAAACAATGGTTACTTCGGGCTGTCTTTTGGCAATACATATGAGATACAAGTATTTAATCAATTTTTAACTATTTGTCCTTAACACAAAAATCATTAACTTTGGTGATTTATTGGATAAGTAATTTACTTGGAAAAAATTTTAGAGTGATTTCTGTTTTGTCAATGACACTTACAGACTTGGCATGAATCAAGACCGCAATCATGAGTTTCTACAAAGAGTATAGTTTCACATTTCATTTTCAGTAATAGTAAATCCAGTTAAAGAGCTTTCCATGTTTCTCTCTATGTCTCTGTTTCCACCTCTATGCTGCAACTCACAGCCTGTTTGGGCTGATACAAATGTTTGTGGGGTTCACTATAAAATCAATGAATGGAATAATCTAGGTTTAAAAAGTTTAAAAAAAAAAGAGAGAGAGCGCCAACTAGTTAGATATTGCCATATAGACTGGGAAAAATAGCCAGAAGTGTCTCATGAGTTACAAAAATGCAGTACTCATTGATTTGAATTGAAAATTCAGTTAAACAGAAAAGAAATATTTAATATCCACTATATTTTTGAGACATGATTACAAAATTGGATATTGAATCGTAACAAAATACAGACCCTTCCAGACCTCTTTCTTGACTAGAGTAAAACGAGCATTGCACATGGAGTATAAATGTTAAATCAAGAAATACAAAAGCACCAACTACAAACAGCAGGATGCAGCACACCGACTTTCTTATTTTGGGAGAAATTTAAAATGAAGTTTAAAAATTGCCTTGATTATTACAAAAGCATGTTAGAATAGCTACATAGAATATCACAGTGACCTACTGATGCATTTAGCTGGGTACACCTCTTTGGGTAAGGAGAGAAGTGTTAGAGGCATTGTCTGAATTCCACCAGTTCCTCACACTGGTGATTCTCCTGGCTGGCTCTGCCCTGCTGAGATGCCTATCTGACAGGAAAAACAAACCTCAGGCATACTGAGGGGATTCAGCCTGTCTCAGTATGGCTTAAAGAAACCCAAACAGTTTGGAAAAATACAAGCCAGGTAATCTTGACAGATATTAGCCATCAGATAACCTGACCTTTACGTGTACATATTTATGAGTCAAGAACTGGCTGTTTATTCTCTTTAGTGAATACTGCAGTGCACATATAGATGATGCTTGTAAATAACAGCCATCTTTCCTAACCATCACCTTTTCTTTTACAAATATACAGGAGTGAGTCAGAGGCCTCTCTGTTTCCATTTAATTTTATTATCAGAGAAGCCCAATGATGATTGTCATAGTACTTTTTTGCTTTTCATCATTGAAGATGCAATAGTAGTCTTACGAGAATATTTTCTTTGTCTACTCAGTTTCCAAGTTGGTATATTAAAACACCATGGAAGAAATATTTCTGAGAGAATGCATGAAGACACCAGCCTCACCTTTCTGAGTATTTCTGAGGTACATGAGTTCTATTCTTTCTAAAATACCCATCATTCCTTCAGGAATTAATTTCTTGATTAATTGATCCAGGCCCATCCATGTAACTTCAGCAAAAAAGGCTGAAATACACACCTTTCAAACTCTTTTACAAAATTACATGGAATGTACTTTAGCAGATAACCATAAATTTACACAAAATATCTATACAAAAAGTCACTTTATTAGACAATTTTCTGGGTCAGTAAATCATCTTCAAGAATCTCCAAATCTTTACTAAGTAACTGATCGTTGCTGTTTCACTGACTCAACTGACAGACATAGCTTTTAGTGCATTAATATTCTAAAAATTCTTCCATTCTTTCAATTTTACAGAACCTATCCATCAGTATCACTTACAATACTGTCTCAGACACTATCGCAGCTTTCAGCTATAATTTCCAGAGGTACCAAATAGGCTTTCTCAGGCTAATAATTCATTTCAGAAGCTGAAGTTGCTAGACGACATCAGTTGTGTTGTTCAAACCATTAAAACTTTTAAGGTAAACGACGGTGCACCAGCTTCACAGCTAAGTTGTGTTAGCATAAAGCTACACAACCAGTCAGTTTTACAACTACGTTTCCATCTGCATTGTCACACCAGAGCGCAGTAGCTGTATCAAATCTTTCACTCAGGGAAAGTGGAAGATATTCTCAGGATCGCTGCTGGTAACAAATACACATCATATACAGGAGGCTCAGACTGTACGAGGATGTGTGCCCACAAGTTGGAGGTTACTTCATCGTTCTTTATCATTGTTGTGCATAATTTCATTCTATTTTACTGGGACAACATCAAGCATAAATTCAAAGACTGTATTAAATGTAGTCAGTAACAAGAGAGAGAACAGACACTTCAAAGCCTGAAAAGAAATAAGCCCATGTTTTATCTTCATGAGTTTAGTATGCAGCTTCTATAAAGGTCTCATTTAATACAGTAATACTTTGATGAGATCTTCTTTCTCTGCTTTAGAGCTGGATCTCTATTTTGTACACTTTAAAGTATCTAAATGCTAATAAAAATATCTTTGAGAAAGAAAATTCCCACTAGAACTTGCGTATTAAGTTAAGCCTTTCTACTGAGAATATTATTAAATCCCACTAAATCCTATTTCCATTCAGTCATCAGCAGCTCTGTGCATAAATAGATAGAAAGAATGCTATAAGGGATTATGTTGGTGAAAGAACTATCAGCTATCATTCTCGGCTCATTCTTTAGCAACAAAATAACGATGATTCTTAAGAAATTAGTTTCAATCTCCCTAAATCAAGACGTTACTGACAATACTATTTTAAATCACATAAGTACCTTTAAGATCTTTAGCAAGATCAAACCATGAAAAAACTCCTGGAGATGAGCGCTTTTCTTACTGTAACTTGCTATGATAGCAGCATAATGGTCAGGAACATAGAATGAGGTATTATACCAGATTTGTCCCAAAGTACTCTGAAAATTTAAAATGTCAATAAACATATTGAAAGAAGCATGAGAAGAGCTTGTATAATTTTTTTTTTTTAGATTGTATGAATTTATCCAACAAAGAGAAATTTCTTCTTAAATACTTTTTTGAAAGGAGAATAAAGCAGATAAAAGACGTAAAATATTTCAATAGCTTTGAAACGAATCCAGGTCAGATATGAAAAGACAATTTCATCCCAAATGTTCTTGCACACAGAGATTTAACTCATAGAACAATGATACTTCTGAATAATATCTTGCTTCTGAGCTACTAGTGCAAAGCTAACATACTTCAACTAAGTAAGGGAGAGAGATTTGTTTTGTCGTTATGAATGAAAGGGAGTTCTTAACCTTGAAGAACGTCATTTATCCAAGAATTGCATGGGTTGGCAGAAATTAGATGCAACACAAACAATTTATTGGGAATTGCACAGGAACTGGTAGACACATGTCGATAAGTGGCAGGGAGCTTTCTTTCCAACTGCAAAAGTCACTGACTTCAGTGTCCACAGGGATTCTTCCATTGAGGTAAGTGGAAGAGTCCATTTCTGGACTACCAGCAACAAACTATTGGCATCCATTCTTACGACCCATTTGTCAGCACTTTCTTCCAGGAATTCTCGAGAGACCATTCATGTCACTCGCACACCGCTTCAGGACCAGACACAGATTAACTCACGCTCTGTCTCTGTTCCTCAACAATCAAACTTGGTGATAGCTCACACTAAGAGAAAGTTAAATCCTTGAGAGTGGTCTTTAAGCACACTACTGCCTTAAAATTATCTTCCCATAGGTCCTGCCTCTGAGCCTACACATCTCACTTTAATACTTCAAGCTTAATTACTATTTCCATAGCTTCCCTCAAAGGCCAAAGGGAAGAGTGTGCCTAATCCTAGTATACTTTTATGTTTTCAGCCAGACAGACCTGTACTCACTCCGGACAGATCCTGAATCAGGATCTGTTGGCTGCAGAAAAAAGAGAACAGATCGAGATTTACTCATCAGCTCTCAGAATCAGAGGGGACAGGACCAATATTCAGATGTCATTAAATTTATACATATTTGGAAATACTGCATTTGTTTCACTAAGATTTGAGATCTCTAATATATTTTCATAGAAATTGTTCATCAGAATGTCAGAAAATTCTCAGAGAAAGTTAATTTACCTCACTTCGAGCAATTTTTTTCTGATTTAGCCATTTTCCAGTCTGATATGGGCTTCAGAACTTGTACTGCTAACTGCTTGCTACACACACTGATTACTTTGGGAGTTCTGGAAAGAAAATATTTGGTTTAGAGCTATTCTTTCTTCTCTCTAAGGATATTTGCTCACCTCAGTGGCCTTAGAAAATATTCAATTCAGTATCAATACTGAAAGAGTATTTTGTTTCCAATAACGCAGTGATGGTGGATGCACAAGCAGTCTACCTTTGTTGTGTGAATGAAGACAAATATTTGGAGCTAAATATATTTCTTGTTCACACAGACTGCAGGTAAAAAAAATCTCTGTGGATGTAACATAATAACTCCAGTGTAAGTCTTCAGCTTACTGAGGAATTTCCTTATGGCATCTTCTATGTTGACTTTCCCATAGTTAAAAGTTTCATCTTTTATATTTTTAACATACTTTTGCAGTTATATTTTGATAGATCACTTTTAACAGCCTTTTCCTACATACTATAACAATTTCAAATGCTCTGTCTTTATATATGGCTACATTTAGGTTCAGACAAATATTCCCAGTTTCTTCATGTTTGCTAGCAACAAATATTTTTCAATTAATGTTTGGAGAATTTTTAAGGATTTTAATGTTTTTAAGACCATATTGATAAGACAGAAATGGTGGATTTTTGTGCTTTCATGGAATTCGGATTACACATTACTGAAAATTACAATGAAAAAGAACACATCATACCAGAAAGGAACACCACAAATAGTAATAAATCAGGTGATTCAAGCAGCATAAAAGCATCAGACCTGAATTTAAACCTACATTCTTTGCTTAGCCTAGAAAACACAACTCTATAATATGTGCTGTTGGAGCTAAAACCCTGAAGGAAATAGAGCTTTAATCCCTAAATTAATAAATGAGAAATGAAACAGAGATGTGTCAGTGTGTGCGATTTCAAGAGCAGCCCTCTCCTTCCTGAGTTTGCCTTATACTGTTCGATGGACCTGCTTTTAGATCGTTTCCTTCAACAGTTTCTGAATTCATAAGACTACTAAAAAACAAAAGTGCAGCAGCTAAGATGATCAGGTGATAAGATACAGCAAACTTTATAGTTCACAGGCTATTTCAAAACAAATCAACAAAGACTGCAGCAAAGAACAGAACTTGCTTTTGCCAAGTCCAATGTAAACTGTACTTCCGAGGCCCACACTCATGCTTACTTCATAACGAACCAAAAAATTACATTACCCTCAACAGGAAAACTGCAGGGAATTATTGCCTTCTGACTACTGTGCATCATATGTGTTGCAAAATAGCACCACAAACACCTTCAATTTAGACCTGAAGGGACCCCATGTTGGCCGTGGCTGTTATTTTCTTGCCATGCTCAACAGCCAGAAGTAACCCAACATAGCATTCAATGATGTGGGAAATCACCACCTAAACAGAACTCTTGAGATATCACAGTTAAAAATTACCAACATTTAATGCCTACCATCTTTTTCTGAATTAAAGCAGAAATCTTTCTATTTATTCTAGTTTCTGCCAAGAAGTAATGCAGAATCTTAGAACTATCAGATAAACGTTGGATATGTAGGATAAGTATGTCTTAGCACTTATTCAAGCCTTTTTCAAGAATTGGACAAGCAGAGAAATACGCCTGATAGCTACAGGAAGCATCACAGTATAAGTAGAAACATGAGAACCTAAAATTCCATACCTTGAACAGCATTGATCATGGGGATAAATAAGACAAATGGATTAAATGTGCACTGTAATGTCAATTATATTCATAAAATGAGAAGTTTAGTGAAGGTTAACTAATACTGAAGTCCATTCATTCACTTCGGTGCACTGTAAAAATCATTAGCTGTGATTACTTTATGTATTCCATTAACATAGCTAATTTACTCCACAGGGTGTCTGGTTAAATGAAATGACTTTATCAAAATACATAGTTAAACTGTAATTGACAGTATATTTGACTGTGACTACAGCAAATCTAGATATTTTTTTCGCCAGTACTTAGGTTAAGACAAATGTTTATAATTCTCCCCTCCTAAAGCTGTGAAATTTTTCTATTCTGACCTTTATACAGCATTTATGATGGATAGACAATGCATTGACAGTACGACCATACATAAATTTAAACTGTCACAGCATGAAAAAAAAAATAACGTATTAATAGTAGTCAGGAAAAACTGCCACCTACTGTATCTTTTCTATTCTCTTCTTGCTTTCTTTTTCCCTTCCTTGAACTAGAAGAATCAGTAGCTGTATGCATTTTAAATACCTGTTTTTCTTTAGAAGACTACCTGAAAATTATTTCAAAAAGCCAAATTATCACAATCATTTTTCATCTATGGAAAAACAAAAGGGAAATTTACAATGTCTATATGAGTAGAGAGACAGGCTATATTCTTTACTTTCCCTCCATGAAATACTAAATATGATTGAAAAATAAGTGTTATTTAGTGATGTAATATGTGATGATAGACTACAAAATTACTATATTTATCAAATTACAAAGAGGAATATTTAGCAGTGTTTACTATAGTTCCTTCTAATCTAGCTAGTAGTTAGTGTTGTGTGTCAAACAAAAAACAGAATAAATCCAGACTCAGTGAACGTTTTCCCTAACATAATCCATTTTCAACTAATCAGCTTTTCCTGCATTCCAGACTCCCAGCACTAATTTGCTTTTTTGCAACTGCATAGCCTTTCCTGGATTTCTATGCTTTGCTATGAAGTGCATGGCAGAGACATAGGCAGTTTAAAACTCACTTCTGCAAGACACTGAAGAGGAGGATGAGTATCTGCCTTAGCTATGAACAACGAGCGCTTTGCTATCATGTCCTCATGCAGCCAACTGAAGACATCAGGCAGGTTACCCTCTATCCTCTCTTCCTTCATGACCTCCAGTCTACTCTGAGTCCTGTTCTTTTTCCCTAACCCATGGCTGGCCTCTCCAGGGCAGGTTTCCTTACACACAACGAGAAGTAGCATTCACGTATGCTAAGCATTACAACCTGGAACTACCATGTTATTGCAGAGAAGAAAGGAATAAGAGGATGAAAGAGAAGAAAGTAAATGCTGCCTTCACTTGACTTTCTTTACCATTTATAAATAGAACCTGAGGCCAACAAAAGACAAAACAGGTCAGATAAATTAATGAAGAATAGCCATCCACATACATGTGCCATGCCTGTGAAGACAGTGAACGTTACACAGTTTTGTATCATTATTTCTTCACTCATATTTCAGTAGACCAATAAAGACTCTAAAAGACTCTTTGTTCCCTACTTCCCTACAGCTAAACATTGATTTACAGTCACTAGAGTAGGTTGGTCTGTCAGTCTCTGTGCACATCTCTGGTTCTACACGATAAAGGCACTTTTTGTAGATGGTGAAAGGTTTTGTTACGCCTCATCAAATGGTGTGCAGATGTTTAAAGTCTCTGTGAAGCACAGCACATTGTTAAGCATAGATTAAAAACAAATGTGTGGCAAACTTCAAAAATGCCTACCTGTTTTCTGGGAATTGAAATTATATTTACATCTCATAGCTGTGGCTGTACAGCATGTGTACACTTACTAAGTTTTGGGATATACTACACAGATAATCTTTTGTGTACAGAAACAGACCTGTGGAAATAGTTACAGTTTATTGTAATTATATCTCTCTTACAGAAGTTTTTTTGCAGCAGATGGAAATTGTTAAGCTATATCCCAGAATAAGTCTAACAAAAAAAAAAATCAACAGGGTGAATACAGGGATACAAGGAAAGTGCTAAGGTATTTTATAAAATAGCTATTTGAAGAAACAAAACAGCCCGATGGTTTCATTATTTAAACAGTTCATTGGCTTTTCCATAGGAAAAAACATCCATTAGGTATTAAGAATGTAAAGAACATTTTTAAGGGTGAGAGACATCTGCAGCCACACTGTTTGCTAAACAGCTGAAAGCTCTAGTTAAGGCTTTCTCAATTTTTCCCATTTGTGCCTCAAATATGCATATATGCCAACAGTAATTATTTCAGCAACATACAGTGTCTCCTGTGTGCCTGATATAACACAAAATACTCATCTCATTCTTAGTCAATGTTTATTCATTTCCTCTCAGTTTGCATAGCTGAATGAAATGTTAGTTCCAAGCATAACGAGAATTATTGCAAACCTCCAGACAAACACATGGCCTTAAGAACAAAGTAAAGGAGAATCTTTAACAAGCTATTTCAGAGACATATCATCTCCTGTGAAATGCCCATGAAACAGCTCTGCTTCTTAAATCTGCTCATGTACCACATATGCTGGCATCACATATTTCATTGTTAATGTTCTTTGTTCATCACACAGGCATGCAGCTTTAAGAGGCCAAACTGTTTCTGAACCAGTAAGGGCAGTCCCATTGATTAGACCACAAGTGTAGGAGCATAGGCTCCCTCAGGATAGAGGAGCACAGTCGTGCTTCTCTACAACTCTGTTCAGTTTTCCAAGTCTGGAAAATCATAGGCTGACAAAGAGGTAGAAAATAATTAGAACAGTAAAATCCAAGGTCGAAATCAAAGACAGGGATATAATCAATGTTGCACCATATGTTGGTTTCTTGGGTTAGTGACATACATTTAAAACTATGTTTAGAGCAAATAAAAAAAACTTAAATTTGATATGTTCATATGCAGCATATTAGTGAACATGTGCGACATTCCATTAAAATCTGTCCTACTACTGACATAAAGTCCAGGTCAAGCATAATGGGTAGTGTAAAAATATTCCTGACCCTATACTCCACGCATACAAATTAATTCAAAGAGATAAAACCACCAAACATTGCCAAATCCTAATGCAGCCTGATAGCACCTCTTTAAAGTAAGGCAATTTTAGCCAGTCATGCCCAGATTCATACCGCCTAACCAAAATAATTAACCTAGAAATGGGGTGATCCTAAACTATGACTGTATATCAACTCATCTAATCCCTCAGGATAACAACTTCAGGGAGCTCTAATCCTAACTTTGGTGCTGCAGTTTTACCTGCCTAGGGATAGGTGGGCTTAACTGATCTTCCATCTGCATCAGTACAAGAGTCAGGGCACACGTGTATATTCAGCCAAGGTGTCTGTTCGTCTCCATGTTTTGTGGCTAGCCCCCTTGAAAGGAACTGTGGAATTATCCAAAGCACCAAGAAACTGTGATGGTGAGACTGTTCACATTCAACTTGAGACACCATATATTTTGCTACTCATGAAAATAATACGATTATCAAACAACAAAGGGAAAATTTACCCATAACATTTGGCTAAGGAGAAGACATAAATATATAATACATTATAATATAATTTGTATTATTCCTACGAAATAACGTATACACAATAACTATTCAACAGTTGCCTGTCATTCTCTATCAATTACCAAGAGCCTCCAAACTTTCCTCTACTGCTTTCCATTCACCTGGTCCCAGCACTACTTTGGGCACACAGCACAGATACCTGTTGTGCCTGAAGAACAAAACATTTGTAATGAAGAGATGGCCATTTAGACACCTCAGCTCTTGCCCTTGTCTTCATTATGAAATGCTTCTTGTATTCTGCTTTCATTTCTGTTTTGTTAGGCACCAGGTGTTTATACTGCACTTCTAGAAGGAACCATCAGTTTACTTAATTCCCTGTCTACAGTCCCTTTAGACGACAAAAGTAACAGTCCCTGAACTGGCAAAGACAGCAGCTGTGTATCTGTGCTAGTTGCATAGCTGTACCATTTCTTCCTCCAGCAGCCCAGGTACTGAATGCAGTGTTATGGGGAATCAGCACATTTTCTAGATATCCTAATGTAGTCATCAGCTAATCTAAAAGTTTCAGACACGTGCACAATCTCCAAGCAACCACTGGACAGCTCCCTGCCACTGGCCTTGATATGTAGCCAGGATGGATTTGAAAATTCAAGTTTCCTTCCATGCTCCATTTTGAGGGATTCCATTTGTTTGGCAGATTTTCTGTATGGTTAGAAAGAAAAATTGAGCTGGAATCAATGTGATCTTCTCAATGCCAAGTCAACTTTTATTTTGCCCAGAACAACAAACTAAAGCCAAATTTCTTACTATTGTTGATAGCACTGTAGATCCAAAAAAAGGTTAGTGTACTGTTGGGAAGTGTAAGGCGCCCTTCTGATGAAACAGTATGAAAAGTCTTAGAAAAAAACAAACAAATTGTCTGAAATATATACAATACAGTGTAGCAAGTGTGAGTATAAAGTGCTATTTTCACACTAATATGAAGATACAGGATAGTGGTGACAGTTGTTCTGCTAAAAAAAAAAAGAATATGGGGTCATTTCTGACCTTCAGCTGAAAGAGAAACTAAAATTCTCCTGCAGTGAAAAAAAAATAACATCAACTGTACTCATATGCATATGGGTACATGTCACATACAAGTAGAGGTATTGGACATAAATACATGAACTAAATCTTACAAGCTCTGGAAATTCATCACATAGGCTATAATGCTGCAGCTGATGTACAGCATCCCATTCAAGAAAGATGAGAAAGAACTGGACAAAGCCCAGAGAAGATCATCAGGTCATTTGGAATCTAGAAAATGTGAGATCTGCTTGAAAGAGGTTTCTTTACTGTACAGGAGAAAACAATGAGGATTCACATAGTGATAGGTGATTATAAAAGACTGCTGTGAAGAAAACAGAAGTACACTGTACTCTGTGTTCATTGTGGGCAGGACAAGTTTAAATTGCAGAAGGAGATTTATGTAAAATATTCTCACTAAATAGATGAGCTGCCCAAACTACTGTCTCAATCCTAATCTATTTTCCTGCTAGTTGAATATATTTAATATGTAGTCAACCCGTATATATTGTAAAGTGTATGAGTTAAAAAAAAAAATATATCAGGCATGGAAAAAGGTGCCTAGTTCACTATAGACAGCAGCAGAAAAATCCAATCAAATTTTGCAGCTTCAGGCTTTTGTCCCATAAGATGATACAATGCTGATATAGCTTTACTCGCATTTTCTTTCCTAGTTGGATATTAGTAAAAAAAGACAGAGTAAAAAAATATTTTACTGAGTGAATAATCTCCACAGCAGAAATTAATGTTACTAGCATTAGCTATAGAATTGATTTTTTTCTTTTTTTAGCCAGTGGTACATCAAGAGGCATTCTGTAGTGCTTGGAACAAATGAGATTAATTTTTTTTTCCTAAAATTAGAACCACAGCTATATTTTGAAACATGTAAAAGGCAATTAACTATGCTGTTTAATAGATTTCATATTGATTGTGCTACCATTTCCAGACACCTTTGTCCCCGATAAAAAAAACCACAAAAACCAAACACAAAACCAAAAACAGAACATTCAAGAAACATCAAGTGTTAAATTGACAATTTATGGTTTTTAAGGCAAATAACCATGTGCTGGTGGTGTGGCTTTTTTCCTTTATGGTTAATCTTGCATAAAATCCAATCTTACTCAGTTTTCTTAAGTGCCCAGAAAGCAATATCATGGTAAGAACATTGTTGAAAACAGTAATTGAGTCAATCAGCTATGAATCCTAGACCTGTGCTCATCTAGCAAATACGTGGCATTACAGAATAAGCGTCTTCACTTTGCAGTTACACCAAGAGCAGTATTTTACAGATAAAGGTAAAACTATTGGGTGAAAAACCACCTTTATTTTTCAGCATTACTTGAACAAGAGCTCAAACCATGCTCTGCGAGCTTTTAACAATTCTACCCTAAATTTTGTACATTTACTATCAGGCAATTTCAAATCAAATCAGGCTGAAAGTTTGTACCTGAGCTATCAGTTCAAAACAAATAGGATTTTTGTTACAAGATGTTTTCAATTACTTGTCTTTCTGAATTTATAAGGAGAAAAATCTCCTCCATTTTGGGAGCAGATTTAGATGCACATTGCCAACTATAGCACTGTGAGTTGAATTATAGTTTTTTATATTTTCTTTTGAAAGTACAAAAAATTTTCAGATTATAAATTACTAACTTTAGGGTGGGAGGCTTTCAAAAAATCCATAACAAAGGACATTTAAACATGAACATTAGCAGTTTAGTATAGAATATTTTCAGAGGTAAATATTTGCTCAAGCACTCGGAAAAAATAGCAACATGCTGAAACTTTGTGACTGCATAATGAACCTTCGTGAGTGATGTAATGGTTTCCATTTCTACCTATTTTATTATAATGGTTTAAGTTAAAACAGGTATTTAATCTGCTGTAGCTATTCACAAAGCAGACATCCAAGTAAAACCAAGACGAAATTGGATTCTGACTCATCCATTTCTCCTTAAAGTTCAGAAGGCAACAGCATAGTGGTGGCTGCCAAGACAGAGGCCAGTTTTGAAGGGTGAGGTGCATGGAGACAATATCAAAGAGCTGGGCCTACTGCCCTGCGGCAGCTGGCAACAGATAACTGTTTAAATTACATTTTGTAACTGCTCAGGTTATCTGACTTTTCTCACTCTCTCTGACAACACGTGCTCACCTGTACCAACTGCTGCAAAGAGTGACATTGTGTTGCAGATTGGTGCTGCACTGAGGTTACCCAGCCATAACTCGACATAGACTCCATATACACTGAACTTACTCTTCACGTATAACATTCAGAGTGATCAGCAGATTCTAGAGTTCAAAGAAATACACGTACAAGCCTCTAACATTGAGGGTCACAGTTTTAAGGGTCACAAGATAACTTGCCTCTCCAGCCCAGTTATCATGTTCTTAGACCACCTTTATGTTGTGCTGCTCTATACACATATTTTACTGATGAATGTGATGATTCTGTATTACATAGGAGGATTACAAAAAGCATTTTTGAATGCTAAACGGTGCAAGAGAACGATGCTAGCAGATGTTATGTAAGCCTAACAAACATCTCTCAAGTTTTCATTTAGATCTTCCGGATATTTTGCTAATTACTGTTGAAAACTAACCCTTATCAAATTTCAGGTTAACATGCTTCTGTCTGTTTGTACATAACAAAGTCTCTGTAAGTACATTTTCACACCTACCTCCCATTGCTTGCAATGGAAAGCTAGATTTTAAAATTCTCTTGGAGATTTTGTTCCCTCTGCCACCACTCTTCACCTGTAAAATGGGAACAGAATAATTTCTGTTTCCACTCTTTTGTAAAAACCTAAACTCTTTCTGCCTGTCTGAAATTATGTGAATTTACAGAGTTTTACCGGACAAGTGTCTTCATTTTGAGAACACAAATACTGCATCTTCAACATTTCTTCAAGAAGCATCACCTCTGTCATTGATTTCAGTATGCTGACTAATAACTGTATGCTGATTACAATATTTTGGCAGAGACAGTAACAAAGTTTATCATTTAGAGGAGATACTCCTCTGAAAAAAAAAAAGATTTTTAGGGAATATTGCTAAAATGTGTCTAACCATTCTCTTGAATTCAGGCAACAAAGAAAAAAATTGTATGAAACACTAAGTATTTCTTTAGGACTTCAGTGTATTTTGCCTGCTTCTTTAATCAATAAACGATGAAGACACAAGGTAAATCTATTCAATTTATTTAAACTTAAGATTCTTTTGATTCAAAAGTTACTTGATTTTCTGAAGTTACATATCATTCATCAGTTTATACGTAGTCTATATTCTATCCATCTATCTTCATATCAGTGCCATTTTGTTATTCTGTGTTAGAAATAATTAATGCTGCAATAATGTTACAGCAACACATGCATACTTGTGACACTAATGGATTTGTTTTCATTGCTTTTGGATATCTCGCTACATGATCTGACAGCTTTAGCCTGAATTCAGTTGAAGAATAAGCGTCAGTTCTACTACCAAGAATACAATTCATTTATTTCTAATGAGGTGTTTAATCAAAATATATTTGGTATGATAGCTGAGGAAAGTAATACCAAATCTAATGCAAGCACAGGGTCAAACAACAGGTCAGAAAATATCCCTGCTTTTCATCCTGAAATATTTATGAAGCAATTGTTTCAAACCATGAAAAAGATCTCTCTAACTGGTAATCCTGACCATGGGACTTTAAAATAGCATTTAGATAAACCATAAATTAAATTATACCACAAATAAACAGAAGTACCTGCCAGGATGTATTGCATCCTCAAACAATTCTGAACTTAAAGATTAAAAGTTGCTGTAAGAACTTCAGAACTGCAGAAGCAACATGGATAAATTCCAAGAAGTTAAAGCTGTGTTTGTTCTCTTTGGAAGATATTTTGTGAGCTAGTATTATACTGACACTACATTCTGGTTATTTCTCTCTAAGGACCCAGAGTTCTTTACAACAGAGAAAGATTGTCTATTTATAAGATAACAATGCTTTTGCTTTGCAATGAAGTGGCCTGACAGCAGAGCAAAAGGCCTGTACCAGACCTGCGTGCAGACCAGCTAGTAGGAGGCAGTTGGCAGAAGATGGATCCAGGATGAGATGCCCTGGAGTCATCAGCTGTGTTACTACTTACATATTCCCTTGCAGGCAGGATAAGAATTGGTAGATAATTAGTGAGAAGGTACAATGGTATAGTCTACCTCCTCTATTTTAAGACTGTTCAAGCTGGAAGGGGGAAAGTAGGAAGGAAACACAAAATTTGCACTGCAGTCTACAGAATATATTTAAGTTCACCCTTACTGCAGCAACAGTGAAAGTAAAGGAGCAGGTTGCTACGTGATTTTTACAAAGGCAGATCTCAGCCAAGAAACTGAGAATAAGAAGGATGAGAAACTCCTAATTCTGCACTCAATTAAGTAGACAACACTATATCTACAAATATGCCAAAAGAAATTATAAATTTTAAAACATCAGCAGGGCCTCTTTGACCTTTTAGATTCCTTCCATCACCATCATAACTAGAGATATAAGCAGGGGTAAAGAATAAGATTCTGTATGTTCTCTAGATACTGACTTGCAACTACCTTTAACTTCGGCAAAATTTTACTGTTAGCAATACTTCCCAATGGAATGTAGTAACATGGCACTAAAATATGATTTTAAATCCTCTACGGTTTGCCCCCAAATTTTTTGTTTAGGTTCTATTACACTGCAATTCATATAGTTAACCAAATAATGCTAAGTTCTACTTATTAAATGGCATGAAAATATTATTAAAGAAGATATGTTAATGCTTTGCTACAGTATATGTCAAAGAAAAACTGATTCAGTTCATAGGCATAATATTCTGTGAATATTCTTTCCACTGTTTCCACTATATCTGTACAGAATGTTTCCTTGGAGACCCCAGTCATTCCTATGTCTCATTCCAGGCAAAGGAAGATGAGAGCATATCTCACCTCTTAAACACTCAACATTTTGCAAGATCGGCACTCTTTTCCTTTCTCTGGATGGAGGCAATGAAGTTAAATAGAAACAGCAATTTCTCTAGTCATACTTTTAGCAGCTATACTGTTGCACAATGTATGTCTCTGGAACGCTACAGGTAGAGGAAGGAACAAATCCAGAGTGAGCAGAGACACCACATTCTGGACCTTAGTATTTAAAAGACAAGTCTGAAATATTGCCTTAATTAGATTCAATGGCCCAATTTTCAGTGAAGACCCTGAATACACCTGAGACCGTAATTGCTTGCTGGAGAGTTAATTGCCCATGAATATTGCAGGCATGGGTGGAAAGGCAGGTGCAACTTGACATGAAAAACAGCACTTTAATGTTGATAAAAATACTTGTTTATAAGCAAATTAAAGAAGTTGACAAAACACTTTCACACAAAGTCAGCAGAAACATGTAAATAACTCGTTTCTAATGTGACATTCAGCACCCTTCAGACTGATGCAGAGATTAGAAAATTTTAAAATGTGCCAAAGAAAGTGTGGTGCTGGCAAAAAAAAGAAACCACTTGGTATGAAAATTCTGCAAGAAGTTTTTAGCTACAATATTTAAAAAATAGATTAAAATAGGGATTGCAGATATACAATCAAGATATCAAAATCAAATATCCCATCTGTTGGCTTTTCTTCTTTAACAACTCATCTTGCTGAACAGAGAATCACCCAGCAATCCATATGCTATAGACCATCCAAAATTAATAGGACTATAATGATGACTCAGTCAGCTCTCCTCTGTTACTAAATCTTCCCTTACTCAAGTGTATTTGGAAACCTCAACTGCTGAAGTTACAGATACAGCTAAAGTCATACTTTACTACAGATAAAATATATCTAAGAGATAAGACATGTCAGTCCATGATTAGGTTACAAAGTGATTAGTGACTTCATCCAGGTCCACTTGTGGATGCCCAAAGTAGGAGACCTTAAAAGAAATATTGATAGGCAAAGTTCATTCAAAAACCTTTCCAAAACCCACAGTGTATTGAAAATCAAAGTAGTCTTGGCTTGAGGCTATAGACAAAAATGGAAAACATAAAGGAACTGTCATTTGCACAGCAAAGGAAAACAATTCAGGGGACAGTTTCATCCCCTCTCTAATGCTTGTAAGCGTGCACACAATCTGAACAATTCAGGCCAGAGTTTCATTCCCTCTCTGATGCTTGTAAAGACACATGCACAGAATCTGAACCAGAAAACTGAAAAGTGGATTGGTCCCAGCTATATCTTACAGTAAGGATGACCATGGTAATATATCCATTTTCCAACTCTACTACATATACCATTCATACAATTCACTGTAGTATTTTGTTTTGAAAAATGGGAGTGAAAGAATAATGTTTGAGAGTGACTTTGTATTTTAGTTTTATAAGAGATTTTACAGTTTCTGAGACAGATTCATTACAACCAAGCCCAAAGGATTCAAATTATTGTATTTTTTAAAAAAGTTTTGCCCAGAGGTCAGAAAAAGTGGATTATTTTGACCCAGTAACAAAAAGCCTTTCAGGGACACACTGAACATACTTATTCTCTGATGTACATTAGAGCAGTTTGAAAGCTACTCTAAATTCTGCTTTGTCTGCAAAAGCCAGGGAAATTATGCCTGCCAGAGGCTGCTGCAATACAGCATACTCTGAAGATGAAGAATAGAGCAGATAACTAATCTGCCTCTTTTCTGCACAGGCATTTATCTTACCAGTAGGTAACCTTAGCTGTCCAATTAGAACAATTTCTAGACTTTTGTTTTTAATATATTAAATATATGTAATTTAGTAGACCTGTGCATGCAAATTTGTTTTTGAACAACAGCATAATAAAAGGCTATATGGTGAGTGTCTTCTTACACTGACCTATAGAACATAGATTGTTTAAAAGATACCAGATCACAGTGAAAAGGAACCATTTCACCGTCTCAACTTCACTAACTTCTTTATGAAAACCCTGCCTAGCATTTATAGCTATGTTCAAAGGTCCATAGCTCATTTCAGACTTCTGAACAGACACTATAAAAATCCAGAAGAAATGTTTCAAAAATATTCCTGAGTAGAAAAGCACCTGCACAGAGATTGCCACAAACATTTGGTTACACAGGTTTGGAGCACTTCTACAGAGTTTCATCACAACACTAGAAATTAAGATTTATCTTGATAATAGTTTGTAGAGGATTAGATAGTCCTTTGTAGAGACTGCAGTCTATGCTTCCAGGTTATCCTCCCTACACAAATACAAAAGTAGTGACTGAGCAATGAACAGAATACAGGTTCGAGGGATTCTGCCTGGCTGAATTCCCACAGTAGGGATTAGTTATCAAAGTTATGAAGAAGGACCTAGGAGCTTCATCTTAGTTTCTGATAGGACCCAACACAGCCCAAGGAAGCTGGCAGGGGTAAGCCTCCAAAAGGGATGAACTGCGAGCACTATCAGACCTATCACTCAAGATCGATTGTTCTTACTTCATGTGAGAAATATCCTTTTTCACAAACAGTCCACTTCACCATGTCTACTGAAAAAGTTAGCATTGTAGCATTTTTGATCATGCTCTACAGGGAAGAAGTTTGAGTTCATAAAACTTGATTTGATCAAGTTAAGCTCAACTACTTCTACAGAAGAATGTTGATCTTTTCAAAACAGTCTTTGAAGTGTCCAAACAGAACTTGCTGTAAATTATGCCCAAGTGCTGCTTGGCACATCTCAGATGCATAATCCTAAATGAAAACACAAAATTCCAAGCACGAAGTGGCAGGCTGAATCCTGGGACTAGTCTATACCAGCAATCAGTAAACTCAAGCTACAGGCTTGTGAACATTCATTTTGGAGCAGATTCTGATTAATTTACTCAAGCTGAGCAGTATCTTCTTCCTCAAATGATTGTGTTGAAATTTATAGATACTCAATTCAAGTCTGCTGTATGTTAACATATAGTATATATCTCACATACTTGTTATTGCATCCATGCTATATATTGCTGCTAGGAACAGATGAAAAATATTTTTGGTCAGGCTTTTTTGCCATTAAAATAAATACAATTTATGACATCATTAGGTTTTGGTGTCGTATCTTGATAAGACGCCTAACTGTTGAGGAAAGGATATGTTGCAGCTGCTACTACTGGATATGACTGTTCATGTGTATTTCCTTCTGGCAAACGAAATCCTTCAAAAGTTGTCAAAGGACAAAAGTTATTGCCATTGTTTTGACAGTTTGCTGAATTTATAAGCACTAGATGTTGCAAAACCTTTGCTGCTTATTTTCAAACTACCATCAGTGGCAAAATACAGACTACTGTCCATTATCACTACAGATTTTCACTAGGAAGGAAAGGAGCAAGCCTAGTAGTTGTCTTTGCCTTCAGAACAATGGCATGAGCTAAACTCAGTGGACTGCTAGTACATCACGTGAAATATCACATGTTGTGACAGTCAGGAAAATACAGTTGCCATCACACTCTCAACTTCCCCCTACTCCCCAGGATCACATTTTCTCCTACATGCTGTTTGACTTTTATTTCTCCACCTTCTTCTACTGGTGATTATCTCACGATATTTTTAACTTCATTTTACAATAACAATCAAGAAATAATGTAGTAGCCTTGGGGAAGACAATGCAGAGTGGCAATCAGAGAAAGCAAGATGCTCAGCCACTACATAACTTACCCGTTTTTGTCTACGTTGTTCTATTCCATTGTGTTATGTATAGCTTCCCATGATGCAAAGGAATGGAGAAAGCACGCACATAATTACTTTTAATGGATTGTATTTACATGACTTCTCTCTAAAACAATAAATTAGGGATGTTTTTGTGAAGGACACCTTGTTAATGCAGTAACACAGAATACGACAGGAGCAGCTGCCACCCCTTATTAATATAGAGTGGAATCACAGCTAATGAAATTTGTGGGCTTTGGATAGAAGTCTCACCCAGCAGACAACCATATTCCTGTGCACAGCATGTTTCTGTCAGTAGCACAGACTCACACTTCACCACGTATCAACTCATGGCTCTAAGGGCTAGATTCGGGGAAACGAATAGAAATCACAAGTGAATCTTCAAAGGGGCTTGTTTTAAAAAACTGTCTGTAAGAATTGTGATGGGAATTACTGTGTGCTGGTATTTTATTTTTCATATGATAACCACTAAGAAGTATCCATGAAGACACAGATTTAGTTTTGAAAATTTGGCCCAAGTTGTGGGTAAGCAGAACCTAAAAATGGGAGCTACTTTAAGAATCTGAACTTCAAACGCTAATGAAAATCTCAGAAACCAGAAGCTTTTAAGAATATATCATTCACTTCAGGAACTAAGACTTGCAAAGGTTTCCTCTGAATTGTTTTTAAACCACATTTCTCAGTTGATTTGATTTATTTGGGGAAAATAGTTCATTTTGCCTGAAGTCTTCAAAAGCATCAAGTCAGGAAGCTTACTTGTATCCTGGACTTTCTTAGAATTTAACATTCATTATAAAAATAAATTTATTAAAAAAATAAAACGAAAAAAAAATCATATGAAAGGCTCAGTGGAATTTTTGGGGTTTTAGGTAGATAAACTGACAATGTGTACAACTGTATGCGAATAAGAATTACATCAGAGGAGATTATTTTTTGTTGAATACTGTTTATGACAGTCTTCACATCATCTTCCCGGAGATAATTTAAAGAGATGTTATTCAAAATATTATATTGATGTATTGCCAAGACAGAAATCGTAATCCACACAACTCAGGGAACTTCCTAACCCAAGGCAGGTTCCCATAGCAACTGCAATTATACTACTACTTTCATATATGCATTATTGCCTTCTCTAGCAAGATAATAGAACAGATAGTTTGGTGGTCGAAAACTCTACCGGGACATTGCTTTTACTACATTTGTAACTGTGATCTACAGTGTACTACTGTCTGAACTTTTAAAGTTATTTTTGTACTCTACAATGAGTTACGCTTTATCTTGAAAATCAGTAAGCCTGCTTCTGACCTCACAAATACCCGTGTAAATCAAGACTGAAATAGTAAAACCACGGCAGTTCAAGTATCACTGAGATACATAACAGTAACACACAAAGCTTATTACATACAGGTTTTGTGAGAGTAAGCTGTTGCTACCTGGTGATAGACAAATTAATTTATGTTTTTAATACCATTATTTCAAGAGTTGCTATTCTGGAAATGTTAAATTTCTCAAAATCAAACAAGACAAGGTAAAAAGTACATTTCTGTTTCCAGATGCCTGTTGGTAATGGAAATTCTTAATAATAGAGTGAGCAAAACACTAGAGGAAAGAAAGTATTTGGCTTTAAACCCATCAAAAAAACTTCACTCTGCATATTAGAGATTATGACAGAAAACTCAAGTACACTGGGATTGCTCTTTTTTTTTTCCAAATTTATTCTGAAATAATACACTTTCTTGTGAATTTCAGAATGAGTGGAATAAATCCTCACAAAATTCCACCATATCTCCTTTAATTTTGGTTAGACAATGTAATCCTGAGCTAAATAGTTTGGCTCAGGACAAAGAACAGTCGCAACTGCTGAAATTTTGTTCAACAAAAACAAACAACAAAAAAGAGATTAAGAAAAGATATTAGGATCCACTTAACATCCTGACAAGTAGCATTTAAGCAATTTAAGCATAGCTATTATACTAGAGTTTACATTCTGCCTTACTGAGTCAAAAAAAACCCCAATATTTTAGCACACTGAAACATACTGGGGGCCAGAGCTTTAAAGAATGTAAAGGTACGCAGTTCCCACTGAAATAAGGACACGTCAGAAATCTGAATGTCTTTGATAAACTGAGTTTATGGACTGCCCGTGAGCATCATCAGTGATGCTCATATACTGTCAGAAGACTGTATCAGAAGGATACCTAGTACAACAAAATTGAACTATTTTTCTTATTATTCAGATACTTATGTAGAAAAAGATCAAGTATTCTGGACAATAGCAAGCTAGTAGAACTTTGACTATTATATCTAGAAATTGAAAACTTTGGCTAAGAGGCACTGAAGGGTCCACCATTCCTAGAGTAGGTGGAACAAATCACATCCACTTTCATGTCGGACAGGCAGATAGTACCCGTCTCCAAATCTGTAGAAGATATTTACAATGCAAAGCCATGCTAGGAACCATGTGTTCAATGACACACCTTAAAATAAAACAAACTTTAAACAAGGCATGATGATGATGACTACAGTATAAAGAGCAGATTATTAGGTATCATTATTCTTTACCCAAAAGCTAAAAATCAGATTTGAATTTGAGCTGACCTATATACTTCAGGTCTCATAACCGTAAACAACAACAAAAAAATTATACTGACTGTCATGGTTTGATGTGGAGGGGGGGGTGGTTCTGGTGGCAGGAGAGGGGTTTTGCTCCCTGCGACCTCCCTGGTTTTGGAACCAGGTTAGGCTTAGTTCTGGCCACCAGATCAGACTGCCATCCCCCTCGAGGTTAAGCCAATAGGGCCCCTCTGCGAATTGCCCTATTTAAGTCAGGACAAGGGAACCGGAAAAGGTGCTTCGCCCAGGATCGAGCAGAGGAGGGAGGAGGGCACTGCCCTCGCTCCCTGGCTCCCGGCTGGGCAGCTGCCTGCGTCAGGCCGGCACCGCCCACGGAGAATGGCGGCGGCGGAGCCAGCTGGGGAGCTCGGGGGCACCCCACTCCCGGGGTGCCCACTGGGCTGAGTTCACCTGGAGAGGACTGAGATCTGAGAGAAACAGCCACATCGACAGCAGGTCAGTGAGGATGGAGCGGGAGGAGGTGTGCCGGAGCCGAGTTTCCCCTGCGGCTGATGGTGAGATAGCAGGCGGCCCCCCTGCAACCAGGACGGCCTCAGTGGAGCACAGACCCACTCTCAGCCCGTGGGGAGAAGATGCCTGAGCCTGAGGATGGTCGTGTTGGGGTGCACGACAAGGCAGAGAGGCATCTGGAGTCTGCGTGACGACCCACGCCGGAGCGAGTGGCTACAGCTCCCTAAGTACCCGAGACTGTGGTAAAGCCCACACCGGAGCAATCTGTGGGGAAGGATTGTTTCCAGTGGGCTGGACTCACGCTGGAGAAGTTTGTGGATTTTTCCTTGTGGGTAGGGGATCCATTGGAGCAGGGGAAAAGGGTGTAAGGACTCCTTCTCCTTTAAGAAAGAAGCAGCAGTAACAGCACAGAATGAACTGACCTGCACCCCCCCAGTCCCTGCCCCCTGTGCTGCTGGGGGAGGAGGTAGAGCCGGGAGGAAAAGGAAGGGGGGGGGGGGAAGGTGTCGGTTTTAAGATCTGGTTTTGTTTCTTTCTGTCCTCTCAAGTAATCGGTTTTTGTTTCCCTTTGTCCTTCTAAGTAATCATTAATAAACTGTTTTGCTTTGAGAAAAGCTCTGCCTGTTTTGCCCAGGACCATGGTTGGTGGGTGCTCCCTCTGTTCTTGTCTCAACCCTCAGTCCCTTTGTTTTGATTTTTTTTCTCTCCTCTCTACTTTACTGGAGAAGGAGAGACTGTGTGAGTTTTAGTTGCTGGATCAGCCTAAATCCACGACACTGACCTATCTTACTAGGGTACTGTGTACATGAGCTCGCCAGTCTTTACAGCTTTCAGGAAGGCTGGCTCAGAGCGTCAAGCAATTCATGTTTTGCAGATTGCTCTGTGGGCCAATGCTACTCTCACACGTACCGCAGTGCAGTTTAGGCAACCTTGCGTCTCTCTATTAGGCACTCAAGTGTAAACAGTCTTTACTCCACAGAGGTTTTTTCTGAAATTCAGCCAACCTCCATTGTGATAAAACAATCCCAAAACAAAGCAGGATACAGTTTCAGGTGCCTTTTTATAGGTTGGTTGCTGTTTTGTTGGTTGTTTTTTTTTTTTTAAATAGCATGAAAAATGTATTTGAGGTCTAATCAGTTCTCTATCTTTTTAAGGAAGAGAGTGAAAAAAACATCAGGCTGTCACTGAGCCATATGAAAGAGTCTGCTGCCTTGTATTTCCCAGATACTTTCTGAATACAGAAATATCCACTCTCCCTTTCTCAGTTCCTCCCTTTGTGCATATGCCAAACACTGGCATACAGGCTGCCCAAAGGGAATAGTATATCATCTCCAGAAAGTTGTTAACATAAGGCTGAGCATGTACCATGCCACTATTGTGACAGCTTGCTCTAAAACAGAAGAGACAAGCAGAAGTGAGAAAAGCGCACAGCTCGTTTCTACCACGTGTCTACTGTCCATTCGCAAATATTAAGCTTACTACGACCTAGGATGCAAACAAGTGACAAAGCACAGAGCACTTCAGCAGTTTAGTTTGCTGTAGCCAGTTTTGCCCATTTTTATCACAATCTTCAGCACAGGATTCTGAATGATTAACTTCAGTCAAAATACAAGTCACAGAAATGTCTTCCATGATACAAGAATCTCTCTGCCTTCTGTGCCTCTGAACTGTGGGATCATTTGGATACAACTTGCAGAGATTTCTTGTATTGCAAGAAACAGTAAGCTACAGCAAGAATCCAGTCACTTTATAGTCCTTGAAGTGGCCAATCCGGATCAAACACAATTAGCAAACTTTGCCGTGTCATTTAGTTACGGTATTTCTCCTTAATTCTTCTGCTTCATTATATTCCCACCTCATAGAATTAGTCTGGAAATATTTGAAAACACATGACTTTCATATTTTTAATGAAATATTAATGAATTATTGTTTCCATTAGCTCCTTGAGTATTTTCCCCAAAGCATCCACTGCAGCCTTAAAATACTCAAGAACTCTTTCTGCTCTCGTGTTGCCAGTTCCTATCAGAGCTATTCTCTGGTCCTTTCTCAACACTATAGGGATCTCATTAGACACTGGTATTCCCTGCCCTCTTTCTTTCTTTAATAGGCCCCAAAGATATATTCTTTTTTAATTTCCTTTCTACCTCTTGCATAATTAAACTGGAGAACCTATCTTCCATTCTGCGATTCAGCGAAACCAAGAATGGTAAAAGCATAGTGTTTCTCTCCTACTGATACATTTATCTTCTACTTTTTGGTATTGATAGTGTTTTTAAAACTGGGTTAATACATACATTTGACCTGGTTGGGTCCATCTGCCATTCCTCTACATTTGCCAACTTACCAAAAAACAATGTTCGTTTGTACCTTTTACAAATAACTTCAATGCAAGGATTTCCCTGGTTTGGGATAGAATGCCAGCTCAGAAGAGCAAAGCTAGTCTTAAAGATGGGGCAGCCACCAAGCCTCTTGTGCTCTCAAGGCACCTGGCTTAGTTGTGAGAGAAGGCCAGGTCCTTTCCTCACAGGAATCCAAGTGAATCATGGAGATGGCTGTCCATTTGCAGGTCTCTAACCCTCATGCTAGCATTTATTTGTGATCACTATTTTTCTCTCTTTTGTGTCCTTGGCACAAATGTTTGTTTGGTTCAGAAAGAAAACCAAGGACAGAAGTTAGATCTGAATGAATTTCACTTAATGAGTCTTCCAGTTAGCTCACACATAAATCAAACCAGCTTCAAAAAAAAGAAGTTTCAAACACTGTAAAAAGGTTGAGCTCAGAACATTATACTACATCGTTGGCTTTTTGTGCGCTGGTTAATTTAGTAGTAATGTAGTGATCAAATGGCAGAAAAAGAGTACAGCCAGATGTCAAAAGGGATCTCTGCAAAAAGAATACATTAGACTGGTAATATTGTGCTTTCTTCTTTTTTCATTTTATAGATTACCAATTGACCATAATAGTCATAAGGTCTACAGAAGAAAAAAAAAAAAACACAAACAAGAACATGGGAAGAGTGCTTGGTGTGATAAAGGACTTACAAGAACAGATTAAGCCAAACACCTACAGATATTCACATACTACTTCAGCCAATTTGGCTCCTCAAAAAAGGATACATTTTTCTTCTTGAGTATCATGGGTTATACTTGTAGCATGTAACCAGCTTTCTCAAGATCTTTGGTTTTGAATGGTCTTTCACTTTGAGAAGTTAAATTTGAGGACATTTTCCTACTCTCTCCTTCCCTGTTACTCCACCATTGAAGATGCTGAAGTATGTGTGTTATGTTTTTATGGTATTAATCAAGTCTTACTAATAGAGTTTTTTAATACATGCTTGCACATCTTCATGAAATGCTAACTTCTTTCCTTCAAAAAAAAAAGTGATACGATTGCACAGAAAACTCAGGTGAAGCAATTGAATGGTTCATCCAGAGCCACATCTGTGTCATCCCTGATATAAACCAGATGCTAACACCTACTATCAGAAATTAAATTCACTACTATTGGCTCCAGATTCACCAACAGCAAAAGTGTTCTCCATACGTGAGTGCAGTACCATATATGCACGTGTGTTAACATATATCTTTTAATATATGCATATGAACTCATGTGTATATAAATATGCACTAGTAAATAAGAGGTAAGTCTTGACTTACGATCAGAACAGGGATTGAGAGACCAAGTACAAAGGCACTATACAGCAAGGGAATAAAAGGAACCCATGTATGAATTTCTGGGAAGTGCCGGTATGATAGAACATTTTATGTGTCTGGAAATTGCCATTTGCTTTGTCATTAGTTCTAGGTGTATTCATTTCAGCATTAGCATTATATGAGAGTAAGATCTCATATACTTTTGATCATAACTTCAAATTATTAATTTGAAGCTTTTGCAGAAGAATTTTCTCAATTCACATTTTTAAAATAATACAGATAAATACTTCTTTAATACTTCTCTAGAGTTTTTTATTAGTATTTCATTAAGATAAGAAAATTCACTGAACAAGTTGATAATATTCTTACCACTGTATTTTACTGAAACAAGAAAGTTTTCTATTTCATTAAAATTTTTGTGCTGCAGAACATAGCAGACTATAATAACCAGAACACCTTCACAACACTGATCCTCCTGCAGGACAGATTTACTGTTCAAACTGGAGGTTGACCTGTTGCCATTCTCCCCTCAATCCTACAGGCACTACACGGCCATAAAATTCATGCAGAAACCCTTTTTACTCCAGTAGATTTCACAAGGCACAAAATATTATGCATCCTGGATACTAATTGCTTCCCTTACTGCCACTCATTTTCATGCTGCCTTTATAGACAGAAAAAGTGGAATTCCAGCATCATTGTTTTCTGAAGTTACTTCTCACTACTTCACAAAATCTTTCACGTGAAGAGTGACATGAAAGGGAAGTGGAGCACAGAGCAAAATAATACGTAATAATTAAACAGTTAAGCTTATTCAGGCTTTTGGGGTTGAGTGTGGTTTTTTTTGAGGGGGGGGGGGGTGCATTTTTTAAGGAAGCTTTAAAAATTTCATTTGGCAGATAAAACAACTGCTCTGACAAACAATTAGCCTGTACCTATTTCTTGCCTGAGATTCTGGAACCCTCTTAAAGAATTTGATTCCTTGACACCCATTGCTTAGTAATTATCTACATGTAAAGAAAATTAGCTGAAAAACCTTGTAACAGATTAGCATTTTGTAGCAGAAATGTGACTGAGAACACCTACAATATAAATCCCTATAGGAAGGGTACTGGTACAGATAGGCTGATGGACTTGTGCCCCCTAATACGAAGGAAAGAAACTAAATATTTAATACGTATGTTTCAGTAGAGTTTGTTCACTATTTAACTTGGTTTGAGCCATTTCTAAATGAAATAGAGCATGCAAGTAAAACTATGTACTTCTTGCCCTTGTTTTGACCTTTTAATTACCTTGCACTTCTCAGAAGACAATTTTTGCTGCAACAGAAACTGATTTGAAACACTCATGAAGGACTCTTTCTGCCATCCTGCCTGCAAAAAGGGTAATATTGTAACCTTGATATTAGCTTATTGAAAAAAACAGTTGTGCACTCAAAACTAAGTGCTATGTTTTGTGGAAACCAGTATTAAAAAATTAGAGAAATTATGCATACATTTGTTTCTTCTTCCCTTGGAGATTACAAACACCCTGAGGCAGCTCGTTTTTACAGAGCATTTGCTGTCAAGAAGCAATGAAGTGCAAATAGAAGCCAATTGAACTTAGCAATTTGTTTACCCAGGAAGACAACAGCTGGAGAAAAATGGAGTATTTTAATAATTAGCCAGTCGCATTAGATAAGGGGGAAACTGGTATATGATCTAGCACTATAATGAGGAGACTTCCTTTGGGAGATTACTGAGAATTAGTAATTATCTTCCTTGAGGATCAAGGAATTTATTTAATCTTATCTGATGGTGGCGGAAACTATGAATAGTCCAAAATATCGCTCTGTCTGGTTTCTTCCAAACCCTCAAGGCAGTACAGACTTTACAGTTTTACTTCAATGTTTAAAAACCATTCAGGTATATCCACTAGTCCCTATCTTCTCCAAAGGCACAGCTTCATAAACCAGAAATTGTTTAATGATTAGATATTATGTATCTGGAGAAATTAAAATTTGTGTTATCAAGCCCGTATTGTTTTGATACCTTCTCCTGAATTATCTCTTAGGAATTCTTAAGTTTGACTAAAACTTTACTAATACATAACAAGTAATTCACCCAAATAGAAATAGTGAATAATTCTAATACGATGTACAGCTCAATTATCCACTACCCACGGGTACATACAAGGGACAGAAAAAAAATATATTACTTCATTAAAACGTCTGCATACAAGATGTTTAATCCAAAATCTGCTGCAGCAAATAGAAAGCTTCCTGATGCTGTCACTGGCTTTCAGATCGGATTCTGTCTTGCAGAACAACTTGAACTCCTCTCACAGACAGCTCAGTAGATTTTTTTTAATGTTCAGTGAGTTCAATTTAAATTGGTTCTACAAGATGTTATATTAGGCCTTCGGCTAAAGTGACAAATTTTCTTGATATGCAATTAGAAAAAGTCAGAACTAGAGGCACAAAGACCTGAAAAGCATATAGAAGAGATTGTAGAAATTACTACAGGACATTTTCTGAAGAAAATAATTTTCTTACCCCTGTATATTACAATATGGTTTGTACTGATTTATCTAAGTAACAGTGACAAGAGAAGTAGACTTAATAATACACTGCAATGCATTATGCCAAAGTTACTGCTACAGAAATTTCAATATTCCTTAAACCAGTGTCTTCTCAGCTGCTTCATCTTCCCATCAGTCCAAGTGTTCTTCTGTTACCAAAAACCCCACAAAATTCAGCTGAAAGTCACAGCTGGGAAAGAGCAGCAAAAATTGCTATTTCCAAGCTTGGAAAAGCTCTCAGGAAGCAAGACTCAAGTCTTTGTTGAACTAACAAATGCTAGTGCATTCTGCTTTCTTTCAATACATAATTACAGTATTCTTTATTATTACTGTTGTTGCATCTTCAGAACCGACACCCTTACCAGCACTTTGTTGTTTAGGTGAAAATGAAGTCCTACACGTCTGAGAAACACTAGAGAAACATAAGGCAGCTCTGAGCAGCATGCCTATTTTGCCAACACTGCAGTTGTCAGTTTGGAGGAAATAACTTAAGCAACTTCACGTTTATAGAAAAGAAGCCAAAGAAATAATATAATTCTTCAGTTTTGGGAAGCAGTTGCATAATTCGTACTATTTAAAATCTGGTATTACACAGAAGAAGCTGCAGTTAATAGTTGCTAAACCACTATCTCTAAAATTTTATTTTTACAGTCTGTCATACAGCACATAGGCAACAAAGCTTCATGACATTTACAGTTAAAGTAATTACAGTAAAACTTTTTTAAAAGCTACCTCTGGCTTGTATGCTTCCTAATACAATTATCTCATTATTCTCTCCATTTTTTCATTACCAATCTTGTTAAATATGTCTTACAGAAAGCAGTTCAACCTTTTTCTGCTGATAAACCAGTGTCATACTTAAACTCATATCTTTTTATCTAAAGCTAGTCAAAGGCCAACAGCCTTTACGGTTGTTTACATCAAACAACTTCCCACTCAGCCTGGAATTCTCACCGACTATGTTCTTTCTGTCATCATTTTCTGTGTGTAAATTGGAAAAGGAACAGGAGCAACACTGACGATGAATTATAAATATTTTTGAATGTGTCATAAAAGAATTTGTACCAGAATCCTGCTTTTATGAAGCAAACTCCCACTCCATAAATGTTATTAGTATTAAATATATTATTAGGAAGTCTGAGAACACTGAATCTTCATTTATCTGCAGATCAAGAACTATTTTGAAAATAATTAAAAGTATAAATAAACTCGCCAGTTCATGGGTAATTTGTAAGCTGAAAAGAGGAAAAATACACAAAATACATTGTGTTCACCATAAAACAACATTGCCTCTAGTTGCTATCAAATAATTCATGACTGCCAAAAAAAGATATAATTTTAACATCAGCCCAAACATAACAGGACTGCAAAAAGCTGAGACAGTGTTTCTATTCAACAAAACAGAAAATACCAAAAGGCACCAAACTAAGTTTAACAAGACATCTAGGTTCCAAAATGTTTAGAATTTACTATTTAACATATTCAGAGATTCATTTTGCAGACATGTAAATACAATTTTTTGCTTCATTAGGACCAATTAAACCATGTTTTCATATTTATGAAAACACGGAACAACCAACTTCAAAGAAAAACAACTGTATAAAGGAACTTTTTCTTTTTTAAGTTTATGTAATTGACAAGTCTTCAGATTTCTAGAAAACTAATTAAAAGAGATTAAGTCTTGGTAAATAAATTATTGGATGTGAAATTTGTGAAATATGAAGCGAACCGAAGTTTCAAATGTTAGTTCTGCTCCAACTGAATTATTCATTGTTGAATTGAATGAAATGACTAACTGAATTTAGTCCCCTCTCTTATCACAAATTCTCCAGGAACTGACCATAATTTTATTCAAACATTCATTACCTGCAAGTATTTGCTGAATATTTTATGTCAACAAATTTCAATCCTTGGGATGCTTGTAAAATCTGCACCTCAGTACCATACAACTTTGTTATTTCTGGAATGTTTGGCCAACTTAACAATATAACCATGTTTATAGTGCTCTGATTAGATGACTAAGATCGTTTAAACAACAGAATGACAAATGATGAAAACTGAATAGCAAATAATGAAGCATCAGAGCACATTTTTGGACAAAAAAAATCAAGCAAATATTTAAGACATAGGTATAAGGGTGGAACACTGATATGTTTAAATTTAATCACTGCCTCATTTGACAGTCATTTAGTATCTTTATGTCTGTCCACTTTACCTCTGACTTGTTAATGGTCTTAAAGCTGTATTTTCAAAGGTGCTTACATATCTAAAGATGAAAACAAGGTCAAGAAAGGATTTACACATGTACACAAATGCCTTGATTTCAAGATGATGAATTTCCCTCTCCTATGAAGACAGGCTGAGAGAGTTGGGGGTGTTCAGCCTGGAGAAGAGAAGGCTCCGGGGTGATCTTATAGCAGCTTTCCAGTACCTAAAGGGGGCCTACAGGAAAGCTGGAGAGGGACTTTTTACAAGGGTGTGTAGTGATAGGACAAGGGGCAATGGATTTCAACTGAAAGAGGGCAGATTTAGGTTAGATATAAGAAAGAAATTCTTTACATTCAGGGTGGTGAGGTACTGGAACAGGTTGCCCAGAGAAGTTGTGGATGCCCCATCCCTGGCAGTGTTCAAGGCCAGGTTGGATGAGGCTTTGGGCAACCTGGTGTAGTGGAGGATTTCCCTGCCCATGGCAGGGGGGTTGGAACTAGATGATCTTTGAAGTCCCTTCCAACCCTAACCATTCTATGATTCTATGTTTTTGAAAAGCCCATTTTCATGCTTTTTTACATCACTAGGCACCTAAACAAGCTTAAAGATCTGATCTTTTTGTCCCCTACACCTCGCTGCCTTAACTCTTCATATTTGATGATTAATAACAGTTCTATTGAGCTTATGTGGAGAATTTAGTTAGGTTATGTAAAGACAGAATAAACACTGGGTCTTGATCCACTACAGATTGACATAATGCTGAAAGTACAACAAAATTCTGCCCAAACTATGGGCACAATACAGCAGCCTAGTTCAGTGTCTTCAGACCAGGATTTGACTAGGAGTCAGAGAGACGGCGCATTTCTCCTGCTATTTTAAAATCAAATGCTAAAAATCAGTTGAAAGGATAAACTGGAATAATCGCACTACATGAGAATTCATTTGAACATGCAATAATCTATGCCTGTGATGGCAAAAATCAATCTTTATCTGCTTGATAAAAACAAGCTTAATTGAACCGCAGGAAGCATCAGTTGAAAAGATGATGACACTCTTTGTTTCCTCCAAGGTATTCTTAGATGTAAGAAGTGGCATTTATGGTGACTGTTACACCAACTACATGACAACTAGATTAAAAAGCAGACTTTACCAAACGAGGTATACGTGCAAAACTGAAGTAAAAACCAACATAAACATTTCAAGTTTGCCCAACACTTTGCAGCAACCCATGCATTAACAGGTCGTTACATTTCTCTAAAGTTGTCAGCAGCAAATGTCTATGCAAATAGTGAGAGAAAGGGGCTGCGTTCAGCATTTCACTATCTCCTTAAATATAGGTCATCTTTCTAATATTATATAACCCCATTTGAAAACCTTGGTCACAAGGTCCCTAAAACCAGGCACAATGTCAAGCTAGCAGAATAAACACGTTAAGTCAGAAATACAGTCCTGGCTTTGTACTGTAACATTCAATAATAAAACTCACAAGCAGACATTCATATTTTCCAGAAAATATTGACATGTTTTAATTTAATTTTGCTTTGAATTAGAATCAGAATTAAAGTTTTAAAACACATATTTTGACATAATTAGTTTTATGTAGTGCTGAGGCATTATACCTTAATAACACTGAAAAACTACCGAACTTCACATATAGGCTATACCTGTGATATTGAATGTGTATAAGCTGAAATGAGCAGTTTATTAATAACAAATACTTTAGAATAAAAACCTAAGCAGAAGGGGTCAAGATGGAAAAAAATATTTAAATATTTCAACAATATCTAAATGAAACACGTTTGCAGCATCTATTTTGATTTTTTTATGCAATCCTGTGACTAGTTTCACTTCAATAAAACTGCATTTGCTAATGATTGTGCTTAATCTGAGCCAGCAAAGAAAGTAAACATCAGAATTAAACACCTTTGAAAACTCCCCTGCTATCTTCTGTCAGATACCATGTCTAAGGAAGTGCAGATCCGATATGCATGCTGTGGCCACAGCAGCAATTTGAGAACGTCAGTGTTTCATAAGAAGGATGGAAAAGGAACATCTGGAACTGATTTCCAGGAATATCTGCAATCCAAACACACTGTTGCATTCAAACAGTATATTGACAACGCACTCTTCAAGCAGTTCAGAGAAGCAGGACATGAGAAACGTACTCAAAGTCAGAGGTGATCAAAGTGTTACCTGAAAGTAACCAGTAGTACTGGTTTAATGGAACTTCTATTGACACTGGCTTTCCAAACAAAATCAGTGTCACATATTAAATTACTATTCAGAGAATCCAAATAATTTTTAATGAATATTTACTGGAAACTAGTAAGACATTAACATGGGGCACTTAGGACCATTAAAAGAATTCCTGTGTAATAGAGCCAAAAAAAGATCTGCTAGGGCGAGTGACAGCTGCAAAGCTGTGAAAGACATCAGTGAGATTTAACAGCAAGAAAGAAGAAAATCCTACTTTTTCTACTATCTGAGGTAAGATAGTTGCATAATTGAAGAAAATCTGTCTACATGCGAGTCAAAGAATAGACATTAAAATAACTGTCAAACAAGAGAGTGAAGTGAAGAACATGGGGAAGGTAGGAGATCGATGCAGAAGAAAATAAACATGAACATCATAGAAAGCTGCAGAGAATGACAAAGCCTCAAGACAGTCACTGGAAAGAAAAGAAAGCTCTTTAGTGCTTCAGTGAAAAATCGTAACACCAAATATTACACCAGAAGAATCACCCACCACATACTGAGAGCGCTAACTGGAGTACACCAAATAGGTCTGTAAAAAATTACAATGAATTGGACATTCCTTCAGTTTCCAGAAAAGGCTGAACATGCCATTTCATTGCTGTAGAATGCTGTACTCCTTACAAAAGAGGCTCATTTTCCCTCTGTTTTAATCAACTATCACTGCAGTTCCCAGGGTTATAAGAATCACACACGAGTATGAATGATAGATGGATTGATATAAGTTGACAGTATGACTCATATTCTGTGTTCATAATGTTGTTTTGTTTCCCTGAATAGAGTTTAATCACAGGATCTTTTAAATAAGGAGAGATTCTAAAGAAAAAATTATCATTGTGTAGTTTTTAATAATGTCCTTATTTATTTCCTCATTGCCATTTATCACAGGACCCTGTAAACATAGAGATAAAGGAACTGATTTTAAAAAACCACTACACAAAACTGTTGAAGAAATAAGGACACTACTAAATACAACACAATGAATTTTCCTTAGTATTCTTTCTTCATGTTTACAGGGTCCTGTAATAAACGGCCATAAAAAAAGGACCTTTAAATACCAATAGATAGAAGCAGCATTGAGGACAGATGAGCTTGCTGTGAGACCTTAAATATTAATCACTGCAGTTTCCCATCTACTCTAATAGTCACTGTCAACCATTTCATCCTGAGTGTGACTGTACATAATCATCATATTTTCAAAGTTGTGTGACACCATTTTCATCTAACGATTATTTCTTATAGGCTACTAGACAGATTACATCACCAATACTTAGAGCATTCAGAGCCAATTGACTTCACTTGTCAGAAAAAGCGAATCATCCTTTCCTACTTCTGCTTTGCAACAGTGCCTGGCTTGATGTATCACACATCTCAAATTACTGTTCCTACCGTAACCAACTATAGTCAAGCACTTATATACGTAAGCATTTATTCCTAATACTTGCACAAGATTACCACCTTTTTTTCCTTTCAGCATAATTTACTGTGCTCATCACACAAACCCATACCATCTCTGGACAGTACCAGGACAAACACTATCTTCTACAGCTCATTCTGATACTTTCTCAGACAACTCAATTTTTGTCTAGACTGATTACTAAATAATGAAAATATTTATTTTTAAAGAAATTAATGGATTTACAAAAGAAAATAATCACAATGAATGCTATTTGTGAAATATTATTCCCCAATCTACAGTACTAACTGGCTACAAACATTGGTCCCACTCTAAACATTCTTGCAGATCTTTGTAACGTCATGACTGCATTGACTACAAACAAGTTCTTCATACTTACAAATTAGGATTGCAGCTCAACAAAAGCGTAAATCCTTTTGCAAGAGAATTTTCTTGGGTGAAAGAAAGGAATTAGGCTAGACCATTCAGGGTGTTCACCTTCTTTATGCCATGAGAAGGAAGGTCCAGATGACTATGCTTGATTAGATGCCTAATTTTACATGGTTTAAGTGGGATAAACTCATTCCAAAACCTGCACATATAAGCAGTAATTTCCATTTGTGGGCATCAAAACAATTGCTTTGTTTCGGTATGTTATTACAGTTTCTTATTAAATTGCCTAAAATAATTACTTTTTCAGGCATGGTTTTGTCCCAAGTGATCCTCATTAAATTCAGTAACAGATTTACTATTGACTCAAATGGGAGCAGAGTTAGACCTATACAGCATGGACATTATTTTCTTTGTCTGCTTTACAGAATACACTAGAGAAATAAATGGAATCTTCCTTTTCAGACAATGAAAATACATGGTTTTAATTCCTGTTTGAAGTATATCCAGTACTATCCCCATGAAATTCAGTAAATTCCATAAACATGACCAAAGAACAAATATGGCCTCATACACGTGCAACAAGCAATTCATTGAGACGAAAGTCTGTAGAGTTCACAGTTCCTACATTTTTATTTTTTAATCCACTTACCTCAGTAGTGACACTAGTATAACGCAGATGAGAGGAAGCTGGAATTAAAGCTTGTTACCCATCAGAACCCCAGATTAACATTAATCAGCAGCACTTTTTCTTTACAAACCTCATCAGTTGCTTAAGCCAATGAACATGATATCACCTCAAATAAATGTCCTGACAACAATTAATTCCTGGAAAAAATCCATTACTGATTGATTGAATTAACATTAGGGGGTCATTTAAAGCATGTTAGCTACAAAAAATTATTTTCTGTTTTCTTGTAAGTTTATATATAATGAACTTAGCTCTTAACACAAACACATAAACAACACTTCTGCTGCAACTTCACTCTGCCAGTACCCACAAGCAAATACAGGTATGGCTCCACAAAAGTAACTCACTAACCAGCTGGAAAGATTCTGCTCCTGTCTCTACTACTTTCTCCTCAGAGTAATACACATGGGAGATATAACAATCGAGTGTCAGTGTGGTCTGCCTAGGAAAATATATCAAAACAGACTTGGAAAACAAAAGGAAATAAGCATATCATTTTCAGAGTCTCTTTAAAGAAAATCTTTAAATAATCTCTGTGAATTTTTGCAGTCTTCTGGTAGAAAACTGGAAAATTCTGTTTAAAAAAAGGTCTACAAACATAATAAACACCTGACAGCACACGAATTGGGCTGGACTTAAACAACCCTGGTACATTTCTGACATTAACCAATACCAAAACCGTAGTAAAAATGGAGAGAAGGAAGAACTTAAAATATTCAAAGAATAATGATGCAATAGCTGTTCTACAACCTCAGTTTCTTATTCATTCCAGACAGTTGTCATCCAACTTTAAATCTGAACCAGAAGATACATCCTCCATCTCATACAAGTTTGATTAAAGAAAACAAACCAAAGGAAACATTATGAATTTAATTTCTTGCGTTTACAACTCTTCCGGTATCTAGAAGCTAAACTTCCTCTTAGTTTCTTGTACTTCTATCCCATCTAATCACATCATCCTTATGAAAATCTACATTTTTTCGAACATCATCTTTATCATGACTTAAATATACCCCACAAAGTATTTCCACCAGGTTTCAGATTGTTGCCTTTAAATTTATCATCCCTTTTCTCACATATTTTATGAATTAGAATAATTAGAAATACTTAGATGACTTCTCAACCCCAAGTAAAAATTACTGTCATTTCATCTTAGTTTACATCTCTAATCTAAGCACTGAACTTGCTGTAAATCTAAACTGCCACAGATTCTACAATATCTCTTCTGAGACAGAATAAGACACCTGTATACACTATTCAAGGACAAGATAGCACTGATTATTGTAACAGCCCTGTACTTTCAGGGTTAAATTGTAGCTTTTTATTAATAAAACATAACACCTTCTGTGACTGTAACTGACAATAAGCAATGAGCAGATACACTTACTGAATTGCATAAAGTAATGCCAGCACATTTTTTTTCCTCAGTGGTTATAGATAATTGAATTAAGCTATTAATCAGTAATTTGTCAAGCATGTAACTTCAAAATACACAGAAAGACAGAACATGAATATATTTAACAGGAACATTATGGCTCAGATATTTCAAAAGCATTCAAGTTTTTTTCCAATCCCATGGAAAATGATAGTAAACCTCCTACTGATTTCAACAGGAGCTAGGTTTGAAAAACTTGAAAATTCCACAATAAAGCAAACTTTAACAAGATTTCTTTAACCAAATCAAACTTTAGATCATCATCAATCCTCATATAGAATTGCAGATATACCTGTTTTTAAGTGACTCCTTTAAATTAGATCGCATAGAGATTAAAGTACTGGAATGAGTATCTCTGAAAAATACTGAAAAAAATGTTAATAATCGTTCTTATTTCTAGACGACCTTACACCAATTTCACATCACCTTGTTTTGCTTTAAACTAGCAGCAAAGCCAAGGAGGCAAAAGACAGAGGAAAGACTGTGCCATTGGTACAGGTTTTGCTGGGCTCCATGGTCAGATGTACGTCACTGACATGAACCAGTGGCCTTTGCTCTTGTTGGAGACTACTTAGAGTAAGCAAGTCTTGCACCAAAAAAGCCATGGTTCCAGTGCTTACAGTGGTCTGATCAGAAAACAAGAAACATCTAACACAACTAACCTCCCCCTCACAGAAAAGTCAAGCCCAAGCTTTGCCTTTTGGCTGTTAAAGCATTCCTCCACAGAGTGAAGGCCAAGGTTACAGTTACTTTGGAACAAATAATAGGCCTCAGAGGAAAAAAAAAATATTTTTCTAACAAAGATGCATCAGTTAAGCTATCAGAGCAACACTATTCCCTTTTGTCACCTAGAAGAAATTCAGTTTTGAGGTCAGCGAATATAAGCAGTGCCTCTCCAATAGCTGTGTGCATGGGCATAAGAACTGATACACAGTGTTCCAGGAACCTCAGACTAACCGCATATGCAAAATTTCTGCTCTGCAGGCATTGCAGTCAGCCCAATGCATCCAACATCTGCCATGTCTGCTGCATATGAGCAGACCAGTAGTGCAGCAAACGCCACGAAGCAGTATCGTGGCCACGTTCAGCAAGTGCAAAGCATATTGAACTTGCCCATGCACAGAAAAACAGCTCATGCACAGTATATCACTGGATTCCTACTCTCTTCAGGGGAAATACATTTATTGTTCCTTATGAACCATTCAATCAGCCTTACATTAAAAGACAAGTAAATGGCTATAAAGTGGTGAATTTGCCACTATACTTTCACAAAATGTGCCTGAGCATACTGAAAACACAAAATGCATTGAATGAGGGAAAACAAAACAATTTAGGACAGAGGAAAAACGTTACCACTGACAATTTTCTCCTGCACTTTTCCTCATTACCTATATTTCACAACACATCACTGATCTTGCTGACTATATCTTCAGTGTGAGCTAGGTTGTACCTTGCTTTTATGTAGGTATGAGAGAATAGTGGAAAAAATGTCTTTTTATAGTTTCACTGCTCCTACATTTGGGTATGAATAGGTTCTCCTGCACCAGGACAAATCTTCTGAAGAGTGCAAAAAGGAAGAAGAGCCAGGGCACCATGTCTAGTGTCTGCAGTTACATTGCTCAACTCAGCAGAACGGAGATGCTGCCTATGACAGAATGGGCCTATGAACATAAAGCACTATTTCAGAGCTCTATGAAATTAGGGTGCTACTGCATTTCTTGCTATCCTGGCTGACAGTGAGATCACTTTTCTTCTAATATAGTACAAGGCTGACGAGCTCAGAAGGAAACACGGAGGGACACCACTTTTGTTTCCAGGACAAAATACATGATTTACATTATTCTGGACTTCTTAACAGCAGCTTTTCGATCTCCCTTTTCAGCAAGGGAAAAAAGCACCTGCTAAGGACCATGGAACACTTCATTTGCCGTTTTCAATTATTAACATGCAATATCAGCACATAAAGGCAAGTGGTAAGTGAACGTAATTTTATAGATATGATTAAGTTGTTCTTATCAAAGGATAAGCCCTCAACTTTCACATCCTTCTCACAATTCGGATACCAAGGGACCAGAGTTCCACATGCGGTTAACTTGCTCATCTTAAATCCACTAAGGCCACAGAAGCTATTTTATCTGGCACTCTCTGCTCCCTGCCGCTTCCTCCTAAACACTTAATTATTTATGGTCATATGTGGAGATGAACCTTTCTTTATGAAAGATAATACGCGATAAAAATTGGTCACTAAGGTCTTATCACTTCATTAAGGAAACTACAAATCGAAAGCCACTTAAATATTCACAGTAAAGCCATTTAAATATTCACAGCACGCCTGTTTCATATAAATAAATGTGGTCTCCAGAGAGCATCTATCTGCATATAAACATTGTCTGCGCAAATAAGATTTTTGCTTTATCTGCATTTCAGAAGTTTATTCTAGAATTTACTGTCTGCTAGTGAACTTCTCTGATTGTTAGAAACAATCTGGTGATCTGGAACCAAGTTATTTTTACAGTCTATAGCAACAACAGTCCAGCTATGGCACTGAAGACTTATGCCAGTAGCTGTGAGGCAAAAAAAAAAGCTTGCGCAAAAAATATGAGTAAAGGCATTGCAGTTTGGTAAGTAATTAGCATTCCATTTTGCAAGTGAAACTGCATATCATTTGGTCCAACTCTGATATTCACACTGTTGGAAATCATGGGCAGTACCAAAGCCAGCAGAAATGCACTAATTTAAAGCTAATGCAAGCAAAAGAATAACACCCAACATCTGGAACCCATTGCACTGACCCATTTGTGTATGCTCAAGAGCCTACTTCATTATCATGCGACTGTCCCTGAAGTCTCCTTTCATAATGTTCAGTCTTGCAAGTAGAGAAATCTCTTTAGTTGAGGAATTTGATGGTAAACTAATAAATAATAAAATCTAATAGAATAATATCCTGGAGGAAAACTGCTGAGCTTTCAAAACTCTCCGTTTTCTATCCGCACTAAAGGCTTTCATTTGCTTCCCCTCTGTGCCTTCCTAAAAAAAAGAAGAAACATCAGTAAAATGAGCAAGAGTTTCAGGCACATTCAGTGGTCCGTTGCATGTGCAGCACTCTCCAGTACTGATTTCAGTACCCCCAAGGAGACTTCATCAGGTTCTTCTCACATGGCATACAGCAGTGGCAAAAAAAACCATTTCATGACAACTACTATAAGCCTTGAGACCGCAGAATCTTGCTCAGTCCCGATTTTCACATGAGCAACAGCTAGAGTATTTAAGCAATCCCATTTATCATGTCTTTGCACACTTGTTATGCTCTGCCCCAAAACTAATCCCATGTAGGACCAAATGAAGCATTAATTTCTGCCTCCTGCTACAGTTTGAAAAAAGTCACAGTCCCATTTGTAAAGCAAAGACATTTTATCTAACAGCCAGAAAGGATTCTGTCCCTACTGCTCTGACTGCACTGCAAGATTGTTCCAGGATCTAATTTCTCTGATTGTTAGAAACATTCATCCAGTTTCCTATATAGGTATATTAATAAATACATTATTTATACTCATTTGTTTTTCTGCAAAAACATCCTGATGTTGTTCTGACTGCAGTTCCCCCTGCTGCAAGAGTATAATTAATTTTGTTAGTGATGGGATTTTCCTTCCTCTTTGCCGAGCACGTTTCAGTTAAGTACTCAGAATTCTCTGAGCACCTGTAGGACTCCCATGTTTACTGCTTACCATGTTTGTAGCTTTGTGAAATGTCCAGATTTCATCAGCACAAAGCAATATGCTCTGCCTATGCCAATCCTGAGAATGATATGGCAACTGCAGTTTCTAAGCCAGACTGTTTTTTCTTCATGACATCGACTTGACCAAAAAAAAAAACCACACCACACCATATCTTTTCCTAAACTATTATCTGCAGCTAATAAACTTCTGCCACATCAGACAATCACAAAACCGTACGGAGTGAACTGGAGTTTATATAATTTTACTGTGATTTTGCTCATCGCCTGCATCAGAGCACTATTAGGCAGCTTCATTGACACAAAGCTCAGTTCACTAAAGAAAAAGAAGTCATGTTTCATAATAACATAAAGTAGGAATTTTCCATAGTCAGAAATTTTTTTTTTTTCCTTATTAAATCACACCTGATATTTTCTTAGTGCACTGAGCATCTTCAGTGGACAACAGTATTTATAAAACAGGAACAATTAAGAATCAGGACAAATAAAGCACAAAAAACGCCAAACCATAAGTAAAATCCTTTTCTGGTTTCTATTTGAACATATAACCTAGAGACAAAAATCAAATATCATGATGCATCTGTAATTTTATCCGAGCAAAATTCTCACTGAAATCAACACAAGACTTTTCAGCACAGCATGCGTACACCTTTACATTTTCAAGTAGCAAAACAGAAGCCTTGAAAATAGATTTGATTGCTCCATACTGAAGACTATGCTTGAAAAAATTACTTAAATATATAATTGCATCAATAATTCTCTACTGATATTCACAAGTCCAGTATCTCAGGTAAAAAAAAAAAATCATCTGCAAAAAAGGATTCAGCTCTGCCCAATGCCACTGAGACCAGTGGGATTTCTAAGGTCGCCTCCCACCACCATTCCTGAAGCAAGTGGAGCCTCAGCAACATTGCAAAGAAAGGAATCATCTTCACTTCTAAAAATCCCTAACATTTTTAACAAAGGATAGGAATAACTGCTTTTACATTCTGAGAACAACCGTACAGGCTGAGTTCATCATTTCACTTTCATGATGTAAGACTTTCATAACCTGTCAGTAATATTTGCAGCACATCAGCAACTCTACGAATTTTGCTCTCTTGTTATTAGATTTAGGGCCCAATGCATCCAAAATCACTTGTAATAAATTGACAGTTTTCTTACTTTTTTTGTATTATCTGGCAATTTCAGTGTTTTACATAAGTATATAACCATCTATGTAACAGATTTTACAAATAATTTCTAACAACAGCATTCTGACATGAATATAGCAATGCAGATTTATACAGATAACCACAGGTTATGATTGTGTGTAAATCAAACTAAGACTACAGAGGAGAAACAGGGGTATTTCCTAGCATGGGTAGCAAAATGTTAAAATGTGAAAGCGACCTTCCATTATCATTTCAATAGATCACTGCTGATAGGTGTAAAAAGAAAAAAAACAACCCTGTAGCAGGGGCAGGCACTATGTCCTGCCAGACTCCTGGTTACAGGCATTTAGGTAGAGAAAGAACAAAACAGCTGAACAGTAGAGAAGAGGGAGCAGGGGGAGGAGAGGGCAGGGGAGGCATCTGTTTGGGAAGAGAAGGAGCAAGAGGAAGAGAAATGCTTTTATTCAAAGAAAAGAGAAACGAGGCAAGAAGAGAAGATGAAGATAAAAAATAAAGATGAGAGAGAAAAAAGTATAAAAACAAAAGACACAGTGAGGCAATAAAGAAATCAAAAATATAAAGTACAGAAGGAACAGGGAAAACAAAAAGATAAAAGTGTAATTTTATAGATTATTTTATTATATTTCTCTGTAAGAGCTTTATAGTGCCATAATTTTAGAGAGAATTAGACAAAAAAAATTTAGCATCCACTAATCCGTACTTCAAGTGTCTGTAGGGCAGATCTATGCTGATATGGGAACTAAAAATATGAACTCAAATGGACTAGCTGTTTTGGTGAACTATGCTGTCACAAGTACAAATATCTTGCTACAAAGAAATAATACAGGCATAGATCACTACTCTAGTTCATGTAATCTACGTACCTACTCCATATTTACAACAGTTTCTTGATTCACCTTTTATCCTTTTCTTTTAAAAGCTCACCTGTAAGGGAAGGCTGACAATAAACACACATATGCCAAAACATGTTTTCAAGGAAAAAAGTGAAGTTATACAGACACTTTTAGGACTGAGTTTTAGTTGCAAGTTACATGCTATTTTACATGTTTATTATCATAGCAATACCAGGACATGTCACAAATGGGATTAATTCTGAAAAAGCAAGCTCTTTTCCACTTCCCAAGTGAGTCAGCAAGAAATGAGTGAACTAACACCAAATACTCGGGGAGCAGGACAAAGAACTCTGTGTTAGCTCACACTATCCACACAGGAAGACTCCAGGCCAGGCCAGTAGTTTTGGTCATTACAGGCTCCAGCAATTGTTATAAACAAATTTATAGGGAATATTGTAATACAGAACTAATACTGCCATATGTACTAAGCGTTTCATACATCCCATCTCACCATCCATCTGGGCAAAGCAATTCCTCAGGTGAGTTATCAACCTTTTTGAAATATAAGCAACTTTGCTCATTTGCTCTGTTATTTGTTGTTCCTGAACCTGGATTTATCAAGCCTAAAAAGTTTTCACAGGCGGTATCTGAGAAGATCTGAGGCTCACACAAATGCATGAGTTATAAACCTCTCTCCATTTATTCACCTGCTTTTTAAAAGCTAACTGCTGAAAAATGAAACAGAAGCAATAATACATGAGTTAGGTGGCTAGTCACACACCATGAAAACTCAAAATGAGCAGCTCCCAAACAACCTAATCATGGAAATGTATTGGCTGAGCTGTCCAGCAAGTACCTGTAAATTACAAATAGATCCCTAGAAATCAATAGCCATTTTCAAACAAACAAAAATATTTAAACTAAATTGATATTACAGCTATTCTGAGCAGATCAACTATTTCTAACAATAAGAATACAAATCAACAATAGATGCAAATTCTATCCAAAAATCTGACCTCACTCAATTTCTGAATCCAGAACCATGCTCTCACACACCTGTTTTCATCAAATGGAAGTTTTACTGCAGCAGCCAAAGCACACTCCTAGCTTCATTAGAAATAAGAAAATAACCAATACAAGAGCTGAAAATCTGTAAACCATGACTTTGGCTCTCCCAAGAGAAATGTCCTGCAATAGAGAAATGGCACAAGGGAGTAGGGGGTGGGACCCCACAGAAGAAAAAGCTTTCTTTTCAAAATTGTATCTCAAAAACCTTCCGTTTTTTAATTTGGATTGATAATCTCTGGTTTGTAATCATCTTAATTTCTTTAGAAACAGAATCAATATATTCAATGTTTATTTTTAAAACTATGTACATAGTTCACAAACTACAAGGGCAAAACCGTAAACAAGCAAATTTTGTAGATACAGCACAGTTGTGCCGCACCCATGGTACATTACTATATTCCGCAGAGCCATGGCCACGGCCACGTAATGCAATTTTCCTGTTTGTCCAGGAAGAATTTTGGCACAGCCATTCTTGGCAATGTCAAGAAAGGAAGAATGGCTATGACTTATTATTTACCAATACAGCTAACTATTTTCCCGTGGATAGACAACAACCTTTCGACACAAATGTCTTACTCTAAGTAGCATGAATTCAGTTGTTCTTCAGTTAACTGCATTACAAGCAAAGCAGCATACAGCTTTAGACTTGTATTTGTTCTTGAAAGATAAACATTCAAGAATAAGAAAGAGCCAACCACCCAGATGAAGGGGTGGTATTTCAGGAACTCAGAATGACTGTTTCCTTCATGCTACTGTGTGGACTCATTGCCGAAACCTTCTTCTTTCCTGTACAAGGCTTATATAATAGTTTCTCTCTTTTTTTGACCCTTCTACTTTCAGAAAACTCAATATGAGTAACTGTCTGGTTTGCTAGAGGACAGTTACTATTCCTGACTGTGTCCAGCTACTTTATCACTAGGAAAGACCTTCTTAGCTTTTTTGTCAGTGCAGTAAAAAAAGTAATGAAATCAATAAGACCAATTTACACTCAGTTTGGTTTTAGTGCAAGAAATGCACTGCCTCCTTTGATGTCATCTATTCTGCTGTAAGATAACATTTCTTTTCTTATTGCTCCTTTCAAGTGTCATCTTTTCCTCGTGTATCTGTTTCAGAAATCTTTCTTTAGGTGCCATAAATTATTTACATGCTTTACTAGCAACATCCATAAACTGCACATACAGTGCAACACACTTCAAAAATCAAATGAAAGCAGCAAACTCCAGCTAGTCATAGGTGAACTGCTATCACAGGTGAACAGATGGCAACAGCATTACACAGACAGCTGAGCAGGACAGAGTAGGACTGGATGAGGGTAAGGCGTCCACTGAATATGGCAGTCTCAATTATGCACCCATTGCAACATCCTAAAGAAAGTAGTTGGGAAAGGTATTTTGCTCTGAATTTTATTTTTTTAAGACATTTGAGAGTCATTTTCATTTGTCTTTCTTCTTGAACATGGGCATTTCTTTTTTTTTTTTCATCTCTTTCAAGCCATCATCTGTAGTAATTTGTCCCTCATAAAAGGGAAGAGGACCTTGATTTGTCTTCTGCCCCATCCCAAAGGAAAATAACCCAAGCAGCAGGAGCACGTCCTTCACATGATCCAACATGGCAATGTGTTAATACTATGCAACTCAAAGCTTCTTTGCTTCCCAATTTTTTTTCTAAACTGCTCACATTTGAGCAGTTCCATAGAAAGGTATTTTTACAGATGTCACAAGCACATGTAGTTTTCAGTAGAAGATAAAATATGAGCACAGGCCTTCAAGAAACTTTATTCCCAAATTCCATTTTCTGAGTGCCAAAGAAAGCATTTACTGTCCCCAAAGAATTCAGTGTTATTTTTAAAAGTGTATTCAGCTATCCATCTTTCTGAGAAGGGAATCTTCTGGCTGACAAATAGTCTCACAAAAAACCTGACATCTTTCTTCCACTGTATTTGCAGGTAGCTACTGCAGTAAAAGCACAAAAAAACCCACGCACAAATCACTGTTCCTAAAAGCAAACATTACGATGCTCAGGAACTTCATCTGGACATTGTTACAAAGCAGAGGTAATTGAAAGAGCTATGCTTGGGAAAAAAAAACAGGCTATAGGAAAAAATATGAAAAACCTTTCGTTTGCTGAGAGGGGAAAGCCAAAGGGTAGAGGGAAAGGAGCAAGAAACAACCAGGACCCACACTAAATTAAAGGAGAAAAGCTGAGAAGACATACACCGCAGGAACTGATCAGCTGATCTACAAATGACTCTGGAAGCTTCATGCTTTGACTATAAAATCTATTATCTTGCCTCTTCTTGAGGATAAGCCTTCACACCTGGTGACCCTTCTTTTTTATGTTTCCAGTAGTTTGCTGTCACCTCAGAGACACTCTCAATGCTCGTCTCTCCTGCCTTTTTCTTTTCTAAAGCAAATGTTTCTTATACCTTAATTCTGGTTTCTTTTCAGATTCTCAAGCATTCTTCAACATAATTGATTTTTGACAATTAGTCCTCTAGGGACCAAATAATGCAGTCCGTGTGTTGTAATTTATTAATTCCTTGCTTTAGGCTTTACCTCTTAAGAGAAAGAATTTTTAAAAATCTGCTTTCTTAGTTAATAAATGAGTTGGATGACATATTAAAGGTAGAAAGAAGTGGAGACTGATGTTGTGTGCTGCTTCTATGTGTCGTCCGATAGATAATTGTTCACAAAAACTCCTCTGGGACTCCAGTATCCTGAAGCTCTGGACAAGCGTTAGACCAAAAGGTTCTCATTTCTATGCCTTAGTCTCAATTAGCTGTAGAACATAATGATAATGTTTTCCTTCACACCCTTAAACTTGCTATTGGTGAAAGAAAGAATAAGTATCATTCCCTAAGAATGTTATAGCTTGGTAGTGTTAAAGCAACTGGCCACATAGAGCGATACTGCTCCTCCTCAGCATTTGCCTGCCCTAACAGCACACAGCAGAACTTAGCGGAATCATCCAAAGAAGATTTAGTTTTCCCCAGTAGAGCATGGCCTGCATCATATAGTAAAAATATCTTGTTCTTTTATGTTTCACATACTGACAGTATTTGAATACAGGTATGCATTACATTTGTATACCTAACAGTTTTCCAATAGCATCACTACTACTGCAAATGCTGTTTTTCAGGCAGGATAGTAATTTCTTACTGGTACACCACATTGTCCTTCTCATGAAGTTACTTGCTGGTACATTATGTGCCGATCACACATGCTCAGCATAAGCATCACTAGAACTGCTCTATCTCAGGCTGATGACACTGCAGAGCCCGACAATGAAATCAGCTATTTTATTTCCTTCACAGTTTCTTATTATTCAATTACTTCTAATTTTTTGACTCTCTTTAATCAGCTTGTGTGGTAGAGAGTACACTTTCAGAGAGGTAGATTACTCAAAAAAGATAAATACAGAAGAGAAAATGGGAAAAGTGTCATATTAAATTCTCTCCCATCTGCAATCACTTCTACTTCATATTGGCACAGCTTTACATGAAACAAAACTGGTTGCTGAAGTCAGACAATATAGAACTTGTAAAGAACATCATAGTCTTTCTTAATTGAAATATTGAAGAGTCTTTCTTAATTGAAATATTGAAGAGTCTTTCTTAATTGAAATATTGAAGAAAGGATGTGATGTCCTTCTTAATACACTGCAAATGAATAAAGCAGAGAATTAGAATCTACCTAGTTTTCATATTCATGGAAGATTTTTCCAAACAATCTACACAGACAAACATAGCAGTTTTCCTTTTGTCATCTCTGGTTTAACTTCAGGATGTGTGACTTCGAGATCACTGCCAAATACATCTGGCTTATACAGAACTTTCAATCAAATCAAATTTACATTATAAAGCAGCCTTTGTGCAACATTCTAGGGCACTGAACAAATTCACTTTAAAAATAAATGCAATTGAATATTAATAAGTCAAACAAATAATTTTGTTTTGTAGTTAGAAACGTGCAGTCCTTCTACAGTTCTCATATAAATAGGGATTGAATTTCACAACCAAAGATCACACTAAACAAAAATATGCAAGCACCAGACACAGATGAAATACATGGCAAAGCAAAAGAGGTATCCTGGCAAAAATCAATCTGGCTGAAGCTCAGGTAGAATGAAGACAAGCTCTGAGCATACTATGAATCAGTGTCAATCGGGCTGTTGGCCAGTACAGTTGAAAACCTTAAATCCAAGATTTTCAGAGAGAGGTGCCTAATTTAGGACCTAAATTTATTAATCTGGGCTACAGGCTCATTTTGACTGTTACCATGTTTGAGTTACCACTAACCACCATGCTATCACATAATTAACATAATTCAGGAGAAATCCAAGATGGAGAAATAAATTTACTGATCTCAAGGCTCTGTTAGTCTGGAACTGTAGGGGTAAGGGTTTACACCTGCTCCCAACAAATGCAACTATCTGTCTTGCTTCTATGACCCCACCTAAATCATATAAATAGAGATTTTAGGTCTCTTCACAGCCGAAAAACACATGCACAGTTACGTGTATATATACATGCATGCATACATACACAGACAAAAAGGTTTGTATTTGGAAAGACTCCAAAGTATTAAGAATTTCTATCATTAGTCATCCCTAGGAAGGTCAGCTAGTTAAAGTTTACTGGATGAGTCATGAATAAGAAACTTCATTATTCAAAGAGTAAAGACACACGTAACCAACGATACCTGCAATTTAGTATTTCAGCATGCAGAGTAATCACATCTAGAGCTTGAGTTTGAAACCTGTAGCTACAGTCCACTAACATATTTAAACAGTTTCTTAACACTATGTGTGTGAGTAACCCTGTCTATTTCAAAGGTGCTATTCATAGGCTTAACACAAAGCAGGTCTTGAAGGATATAGTCTTACACCAGTTTAGATACGTCTCTGTTACTATAATTAAGAGATAATGAGAAGAATATAGGTCACCTGTTTAAGATCACCTTATGAACATAATCATACACAGCATTTGTAACCCACTCTACTTCCCATCTCCTGAGATGGCTTATGATTTTAAATGATTGAGAGTTGATTTTTTCTCCATTTCTCTGTGCAGACTTTCTCCTTTATTATTTTCCCTATATCATCTAGGCAATGCTATCATCACACGTCTCATCACTAATGAGTCAAAATCTTAGCACTTAATAGGAATATTACGGACCTACATTACTATTCAAAATCAATATGCTAAAAAACTGAGTATACCATCAAAAAAGACAAACGTTTTCTGTATTTTTGTTAACTTATAAATGCCAGTTTGCTGCCTGACCAGTGTTGCTGAACAGAACTTTTAAGGAAACTGCCACTCAGCTTGCTGCAGAGTGTAACTCATTGAGTCTTACAGCAAAATAAACTCAGTGTTCAGACAAGTGCCCCAAGGAACTTCAGAGACAAACAGAAAGTGTGCATTCATGCATACTGGCATCCTGTTTTTTCCTCGCTCTTTTCTTCCTATTTTTCTCCTCATAATGGAGAACATATACTAACTTCACAGGACTACTGCAGTCAGGGAAGAATGTACAAAAATATATGCCTCTCTGGTGAGAACAAAGTCAGAGATGGCTATGCAGTCTCTGGGGACCAGAAAATCAACACAGCAGGGAACACTGCAGAATCTAATAAAATACCCTGGCTGTGCTCCCGTCAGCCATTTCCTGTTAGTTAAACGTTACTGAAAATATTTAAAAGCAACAGGCAATGCAGGCAACGTGCATATCTCTGTGCACAGGCACAATTCCAAGCAATTATGATGCCGTACAATTTAGTGTATGCATTTTTAACTACAATTTTTGATCCTTCTACTATTCTAACCCACACAACTCATACCACAGGAAGAGATACAGATAACCTATTCTACAGGAAAGCATCTGAAAAGGCAGGTACACTCAGGGATCTCTACCAGAAGCTAGGAGGAAAAAAAAAAAATAGTCCCATCCAACCAGCAATGATGTTAGGGATTAGCTCTCCACAAAGTAGTCTCCTGTTCCTTCTTTCAGGAAAAGAGGAAGGAAACCACTAGAGCTTTACAGATGCCCTGTATCTCCTATCCAGCACCCAAGATGAGAACTTGCCAAACTATTATGTTTGATGTTCAAACTCTCCTGCAGCAAAGCCCAACGTGTTCCTCTGCCAAAGCAAATCTTCATGGCATTGCAGGCTGGGGAGGTAGGATCTACCCCACAGCCCTCAGGGACCACTCTTCTGTGCAAAGAATGGAGAAAATTGCACAACTTGCACTTCTGTCTCCACCTCCTTCGTTTTTCATGTCCATCTGTTGTATTTTTTAAAAACTCCTACCGCTAGGCCTTATCCTGATGTCAGCCAGAAGCTCTTTGTTGGCTTTAGTACAAAATGGATTAGGCCATTAATTTACCTTTACACCCAAGGGAGAAGTTAATCACAAAGGAAAAAAAAGCTAGTTTAAAAAACCTTTACCTTATCTTCCACCAGTATGTTCACAGGGCTTGAACTTTCCCAAATTTAAGTATGCCCATTTTGTCACGTTCATTCAGATTTGGCATGTAAGTACATTGGTTCCTAAGACAAATGGAGCTACAGTTGACATGGGCCATTCTCATTAACTATCACAGGCTTTGAATTAGGCTTAGAGATATGACTGCTGAATAAACACCCACCAGAACAGTGTGAAACATGGAAACAAACAGTACCTATTACTGGTCGTCTTCTGAACTGAATAGCTTTCTATTTCTATACTTGAAAAGTCTGTTATATAAGGCATTTCCCCAATTTCTTTGGGTAAAAGTAAAATACATAGATTTTGCTCCTTATTATTATTTTTATGCATAACATAGTAGTAGAATTTGGTTCTTAGGTTAACACTGATAATGACTCAAGTCACTTTTGCCATCTCTACAAATATCCTTTGACCTGGTTTATGTACTTGGTTGTTAAAAGCCAGTCTAGCATTAATAGAAATTGACTGAAAGCACAAGATACCACAGGCCAATCACCACATCTCAGGTAAGAGCCATTAAAACAAAGAAGCTTCTAATAGATCAGTGTTTAAAGAGTATACTGGATTGCAGGGTGCTAACTGCGTTCATAAGCATTGCACTTGAATTGCAACACAAGCATGAGGTTGCTTGTCTTTCATGAATGTAAAGTAATATTTGTCTTTTTTCCCCATCCATGTTTAATTAACAGTTTAAGACTTGTGAGAGGCCTAAAAAGCCACAAGTAATCTTGCCAAGGGTATATGCATTTCCTTGTAGATAAAACTTACACTCATGACAGCTGACTTCAGGGAAATTCATTACTACAAGGGAAGAAAAGCTGCTGAGAAACAAGAACGAACAAGGTTTTACAACAGGAATCATTTGGGATAAATACTGTGAAGAGTAAAAAACTCCCAAGATAACATATAACAATCCTGCAGAAATCAAAACAGAGACAACAATATCTGTGCTATGTGATGCGGGTGTTGGATTCCATGGAGAGGGATTTACAGTCCCAAATATACTAAGCAGTGATTTCAATCTATTTGTACACACACACATCATTACTGAAGTCCCAGGTTTTTGCATACAGAATGTGCAACGTAGTTAAAAAACTTTATTTCCAGCTTGTACTTGAAGAATTAAGACTGTCATTCAGTTAATACTCATTTAAAGTTACAGAACTATTGCCAGCAAGAGCAATTTATCAGAACATTTGCCAAGCTACTTGGCTGGTTGTTTTTGGCATGGGTCTTCTGCAGCCTGCGTCATTCAGATCAGTTCAAATGAAAAGACTCATTCACAAAACATTGCTTTATTGAAGCAAAGGAGTATTTTGTTTTATTTTTTATACTGTGTTTCTGGGTTATTTCTGTGACATCTAGCAGTTAGAATTATAGGGTTAGATCACTAACCTCTGGATCTCTATGAATATAGCAGAGCAGCACAACCATTTCCAGAGCATACCTAATCTTTACCCTGTTGACTTAACTCTGAAAATTGCGGGCTGCCTGCTAATCTCAGCTAAATTAATGATATAAATAGAGCATGCATCTACCTAGAGTCATAATCTGTCTTTGCATCACTCTTTTAGAAACGAAGCAGCTCTGCATCTGACCCTCTGAAAATTAAGTATGACCTCCACATTCTCAAGACAGCTTAGTCAGATAAAGGACAGTTTCTGTCAGCCTTAATTTGTGTCAAATCCTGGGCTCAGCAAAACTTTCTGCTTTTGTTATCAATATAGAGATCCTTCAGACTTTTTAACGTCTTCAGAAAAATCTTACTTGGTCCACAGTCCTGATTAAAGCGTTTTTAGTGTACAAAAAAGGAAATTTAATTAATAGGACATACCTATCAGATATGAAGGAAAGTGATACTGCCTGGACATGAAGAACTATTAAGTCATCAGCTATACTTCATAGCATTTTCCATTACCACTTACTTTTATATTCTCAGCCATCTCAAACATTCATAAAATTTTTGGTGGCTTTCACTTGAACACAGATATTTGGTTCATTGAAGCTTGGTTCTACCCACTGAGATAATGAAAGTAACTTCTTGAATAAATGCTAGATCAAAAACCCAAAGGTTTAAGATAAAAAAAGCAAAGTTTCAGCCTCTTGCCATTATGCCTAGTTTTCAAAGTACACGCAACACCAAGTGGTACTAGTTTAAATTCACCTTCTCAGGGGCAATAGATTTTTCATATTGGAATTCATTGTAAATTTATGTGCTCTGGCACATGAAGATTCCCAGTTTTGCTCTGTCTCTCAAAGACTAAACACTGTACACTGTGTCTCCGTAGTCTGATCATCTTCGATGTACAGCACTTCTTACATAGTAAGTCCAAACTTTTCAACCTCTACCAAGCTACAGTGCCAGCACAAAGCCAGTTTGCTGATTTGAAAGGCAGTCGGTCATTTTCATGACGCTAGTTTCACTGACTACATTAACAGCGAAGAAGTATATCTCCTAAGAGAATAGGAAGGGTTAATTACATAATTGCTATTTGAAGGCTTTGAACTGAGAGAGATAATGATTAGCCTGTTTTCATGAGGCTCTTCCCAGGTATTATATTCTGTCCTTTGGCAGGCAGTCATCTCAACTACATGCAAGTCAGAGACAAGTTTATCCACACTGCTTGTGCTATTCTGGCTACGGCCCTTTGAGGTGTGACCTCTTGTAGTGACCCTAACTGGAAACCCATTGTACATCAAGGAGTTAGAAGTTCACCCTTCCCTGGGTCAGAAGAAGCTTGCGCTGTGCTATGTTGCATCTACAGCTTGGCTGCAGAATCAGCTTAGCAAAGCTCATTGTAGCAGGGGAACCTGCAGGGAGCTCCCACTCAGTACTAGTGACCACATCACATGCATGGCCTTGCATTTATCCAAAATTGCAGTAACGAGTTCACCTCAACATCATTTTTGTTTGACAGTAGAAAAAATAAATAGAATTGTTTTCTTTTCCGCCATTTTGAAAATTAGTATTTCAACCAACTAAGGCAAAGCTAACACAACTATTTTTGGCATCTAGGTGAAGCATCTTGTCAGCTAATAGTAATACAGGAGTTTTCTCTGTAAGCGTGAAAGCACGGCATATCTCATTTGCAGCTCACTGGTTAGATGAATTATGAAGCCTTAAGAGTACCTTCTCTAATCCACTTCTGTTTAGAAAGTCTTCAGGTTTTGTGTTTTAAATAAAAGGACAAGATCCCAGCTATCTCCCAGTCTGCAGAAGCCCCTCTCACTCACGCTCAGCACACAACACCAAGCCAGTTTCCGTTCTACATTCTGTTCAGTAACAGCTGGCTAACAAAGGTGCATTACCTTTCCAATAAATTTTCGGCAAAAAAATGCAATTTTAAATTGGGAATTTTATATGAGAACTGTTTGGAGGAAATATTAGTCATACAGCACCACTAAAAATTTATTCTGTATGTATTTCCACAAAAATGATAAAGCCCTCTTGAAGCTTTGAATTTGATTCCAGTGTAATATTAAACTGTTTAAGATGGCACTGCATAATTCAAAAGTAAAAGTGAATGTGCTGTAGAAAGGAAATTGTATAATAGAGGCTTAATGTATGAGAAGTCAGCATTGTCTGGATCTTTCTAATCATAATTTCAGTTGTTAAAGCACCAGGGACTCCATCAGTATAGACACTATATTCTGATTCAATTACATTACGCATTAAAAAGCAGAGGTTTACAGCATCCATTAGACTTGTTATTACCCTTGTGCCATACTCAATTGACCAAAGGAAAAAAGCTTTCTCCTAAGGGAGGTAAAACCAAAAAAGCATATTCAGTGAAATGCATTAATAAGTACTCCCCGAGAGAAGTTTCAGTTCATTTCTTCCAGAGATGAGTATTCCTACAAAAATGCATCAAAGTAAACATAATGCCTCATTACACCTTTATATTGTTCAGACCCCACATATATAGCTGCAACATTGATTAATGGAAATAAATTACAACATTCTGTGACTCAGAATAAGTGACTCCAAAAGCTTAGCAGGACTAATAGCAACAACAAAAAACTTGAGTAAAACAAATTTAGCAGGAAGCTAATCCAAGCCTCATCCATAATATCCAGCATCTCATTTCTCTGTTTATCTTGAGCCTCAAAGCCATGAAATAAAATATTGTCATTCCTAGCATTGCAATTGATGGCAACAGCCATGAGGTGTTTAACTTTGGTCAGACTGATGAGATACTATTTGCTGTTATTACTGAATGTAAGACGCCACTTTTGGAGTTCAATTTAGATGTCAATTTAACCCTGATCTACAATACAGCACTTTTCCATTTTCAAACAGGAAAAAAAATATTCTGTTCTCATACTCTTTATAGAATTTTTCAGGCATCTACCATCTTGAACTACCAGCAACTGCTGTGTTGAAGCCACTGTACTTAGTATTCAGAGTTTTACTGATCTCCAAATTAGATTTTAAACACTTTTAGAGTCATTCAGCCACAAGTTTAATTTTTTTAAACCAAGGTAAGTTGTGATTGTTCATATATTTATTGCTAAATTAACACATTTATCAGATAATTGCATTACTTTGGTTTTCAGAGTTCACTCAACAGGAACAAGTAGGAAACTTTTTCCCAACTTTAAGAATTTAACATGTAAAATATTTCTCATTCAAAGATGAAACAAAATGTTATTTTTTTCTACGTTACTAACAAAGCAAAGCATGTGTTTTAAGGATCAATTGAAATATTTAATTCAGTCATTTCAGGAACTTGGAAATCTTCTTAGTGAACAAGGAAAATCAAAATAAATTCTGTTAAATAACAATATTTTATTTGAAAACTGAAGAAATAAAAAAATAAATTACTGACAAAAAATAATTCCCATCAAAGTAGAACCTTTTTTGTGCAGTTTTCTTTTGAGTAATGAGATAGTTTCAGCCAAAAAATTCTCACTGTTGTATAAACGTACAATAAATTGACACACAATTCATGCCAATGCCTTTTTAGTCTCTGGCAGCAGCTGTAGATGCTTCAGTTCCTTTACACTCCTATGCTTTATAACAAAGACTTCCTACCAAAGTCATTCTTGTTCATGAAATATGAACAGTATTGTTCAGGAGATAAACACTATCAGAAACCAACTGCTTGTCATCCAAATACAGCCAATGCTTACCACGTGTCTCTTAGTGGTTCTTTCCCCAGTTATCTGTTCCACTAGCACACACCAGTGTGTGCTAATTAACACCATTACAAGCCTACTACAAACCAACCAAGCATCTATTTATTTCATCCCTTCAGATAATGAGAATATAAAATAATATTACCCTTCACATGCCTGAAGATGGCACAGAGCCACTGGCTCAAGAAAGGAGCAATGCAGCATCAGGAACAAAAGCAAAAGAAATTTAGTAAGGGACATGCACTAGGTCACTACTTACAGTGAGTTCATCAACTGAGCAAGATCAGCAGCAGGACTGGCAGCCCTTGGGGGTTTTTTCCTCCCTACATGATTTATCAGTTTTTAAACAGTGTGGCATGTGTCAGGCAAGAAGGAGTAGATAATCAGAGTGTTTCCTGTTGGCTTCGAAATCTATTACTCCCACAGTGGTACCGTATCCTACAGCAGGAAATCAAACGCAACATGCTCTTACTGCTTGTTATTCATAATGCTAAAGGCACGTGCCAAGGTTGCAATGGGAATCATTGCTTTGCAGAACTGAAACACGTGAGTATGCAGCAGTTAGTCTGACTACTACAAGTCTCTTGCTCAGGTTGTCTTAGACATTAAAAGGGATACTCATAAGTAGAGCATATACATGTAAACCAAAGTCAATAGAAGCATTAAAGTTCTCTTCTGGTAAAAACACAAATAAAAGGACTTGAAGTTCACAGTGACTGCAACATCAGATATATCTTTGAGCATATAGAGTTGTCCCATGCAAAGTGACCGAAATAAGATGGATTCATTAGAATACACAGTATATAAACTTGCAGTTGCTGTAACCTTTACATATTTTTTTTTCTCATTGGCATGCTCTAAATGAAATCCAAGTAATTTTCATATTTTCCTACGACAGGTATTGTGACTATAGCCTTTCATTTATTAGACAGAGCTACAGCTTCAACATTACACTTCACAAGAAAGGGATCTGGTTCTCCAGTAACTGGCCCTTTTTGTACTAATGTCCAGCTGTGCGAGGAGATGAACAATTCTTCTGATCTGATGGACAACATTTCTTAGTTCTTTCAAATTCACTTGGGATTCATGTAAATATACAAAGACTGGGATAAGATTCGAGTCCCAAATTGCTTGTCCTGAAGACAAGTTCTTATAATCCAAGGGCCAAACTCCACAACATCTGCTCAGGAAGTATGTGGTTTGTATGAATAGTGAGTATACGATTGATCAGACTAGGAGAGGAAAGAAAAAATACAACAAAACAAAAAAACCCCAACACAAACCACCAAAACTGTGAGACAGGAAGAAAGTAGGCAGAATAGAAAAACAGATTTTTAATTTTTTTTTAAAGATGTCATAGAATTTTTTCATTCTCATTGTAGAATTGTGTTTCTGCTAATCTCTTTTTGTAAATTGCATCAATATTTTCTTCCAAAACCTATTCCTCCAGACATTTAAAATGCACAAGCCTGCCTTGCTCTCTTCTCTTTTCCAGCAGTATATTGATTTAAAATCCAAGTCTGAGAACATGGCAATAAGGAATCTTATTCTAATAGGAATTATACCACTTCATTATTCCACAGTACAGAAATTGCGCTGAGCTTTCCACACTCAGATTTAACTATTCCAATCCAAAAAGCATTCATCTGCCTATCTGTGAAACAGTATTATCTAGTAGAGACCCAAAGCTTTGTGACCCAGTTAACAAAGGTACATGTTTATGACCTTTGAAATCCATCTTCCAACGCTCGCTCAATCTTTCTCTGAAGCTTGTGGATGTCTTTGCATCTGCTTTAACAAGAATTCAACTGAGTTCAGATACAGAAGAGCTAAGCAAGACTAGGAATCGCATGGTAAAATATTTATCTAGCACATGTTTAATGGAAAGAGAATGAATTTTTTTTTTCAATAATAAATTAATAATGGTGAAAATTCCACAGAAAAGTATTCTCTCTGATACATTTCGTCATTGCAAAGAGCTGCAGGAGATAAAAGTCCCTGATCAGCCTGAGCCAAACTGTAGATTTTTCTCTGCATTCCTCCCAAATCCCAACCGAACATTTTTTTCGACAGACTGTCATTATTACAGCACACTTTTGCCCTGCGAAAGTCTTAAATTCTTGGTTGATGCAGAAGCATTGTTGGTATCACGTAGATGTTAGAGTTACTTCTACAATGCTTGTTTCTGATCAGTCACAATAAAAACAATACAGAATCACAAGTGTACTGGAAAGGACGTCAAGAAGTAGCGTTAAAATTTATTGCTAAAATCAAACAGGTTGGTTTATCTTACTTTTCTTAAGGGAACACAGAGAAAGAAGGTTGACATGGCAAAAATCATCCACATCACCTTCAACAATACTCCACAGATCCACATCCTCTTGAATGAATTTTCTTCTTTTATATTTTAATTTCTAAGCATACAATCATACTCGGATATTAAAATAATAATTGTTATTGCCTAGCCACTATCATTAAATCTATATAATCACTTATTGTTGCAGTTTCTATAACATATCAATGATATTGCCATAACTGGAAGATACTGGTTGCAAGGAGTTACTCCAGCATTGTGCCTCTATGTGTCTGCATGCACATGTGCCTTCTAATAAATCACTTATTTTCAAAGTGACCTCTTAATGACCTGAGAACTGAAACACAGGACTAGTTGATGCTCACAAAACATCAGTTAACCACAGTCGAGTGACGTTTAAGAAAAACAGATTTTGTAACAGCAGCCCCCAAAAATACAGGCAGAAAATTACAACAGAGGCCTTGAAATAGCAAGCACAGGATGGTAACAGAGACCACAGAACTACCAAAACAAGTCACAAAAAATTGATTTACAGTCACTACATGCATGCAAGATTGGGAGCTGGGTAAAACCTGTTTTAAGAATAACAAAGCACAAATATCCAGGGTATGTAAAAATAACAGATCTTGGATACAATTTCATATTATGAAATCACTGGAGGAAAAGCAAGTGAGCAGACTGTGTTAGCAACCATACAAAAATGACCTGAAGAAGATGCAAAACCATGGAGGAAGAAACCATCATCACATTTCTCTCAGCAAAGGGTTCAGGATGGTGACAACTCATGGTAAAACCACCTCCTCTTCCTTTCAAGGAAAATTAGCTCATGAAACTTAGGAGCCAAAGCAGCATGCAAATAAAGGGAAATGCCAAAAATGGGGAGAGATGACAAAGTTTGCACATTATCTATTTATATTATCATTGCAAGCGAGCTGTAATAACCAGATAATTTGGTTATTAAGTGTTAGTATTGTGACTGGACTAATAATAATTCTTTGATTAGATTATTAATACCGTACTTAGGTTAACAATAAATTCTGGGCTTCCAGTACATTTCTTCAGTCTAATACCAGAGGGTATTTAGTCTGGTGTCCTGCCTTTGAAGGCTGGCTGTTAAATCAGGATGTGACTTCATTATCACATTACCATGGTCATATTCTTAGCAGAACTTAACTTTGTTAGGATTGATTTCTCTCAGTAATGAAATGCAAACAAGCGAAGCATTCCACCTCAGCAAAAGTTGCATGCATATTCTTCTTTCCTGCAGAGAACAACATTTCTACTTTTCTGGATGACCAAGTAGCTTCTCCTCACCCCATGTCTCGTTATTATACACATACACAAAATGTAACTCAATTGAACTTCTTACAACTAAATTTTTTCCAATCATTTCCTGTCAAGCTAAAACATCTCTTTATGATCAACATGCAGATTAACACACATTTTCAAGTCTAAAAGGTTTAAGGAAAGCTATTTTTGCACCTCACGCTACAAACATAATCAAGAAATGCCATGTTCCTCCAATGCAGTACTCCAATTAAATTGCTCTGCTGCCTCTGAGAAAAAACAAATACAGAATTAAAATCTCAGCTAAGTTACACTTTATTTTCGATGCTAGACACATTGTCACTTCTGATTTGTTCTGGAGCGCCTCAGCTGAGCTGCTGCAACAGAGCTTCAAAGAAAGAATGATTTAAAGACAATGCCTCTACTACTTTCACTTCTCTCCACTATAAGCTAACCTAAGAATGATATAGCACCTCCACTTTCTAAGAGTATTTTGAACCAAACTGAGCCCAAGCTGACCCACCTTGAAACTAAACTGTAAAGAAGGACTGACTCAGAGAGCAGGAGGAGGAAAGATAATTTTGCAGAAAAAAAAAAATTCATTCTTTTCCTCCTCCTATTTCTGTTACCATTTTTAATTGCACTGTCCGCAAAGAAATCCCATCTCCATTTCACATCCTGTTTCTTTTTTTAATTCACAATATATAATAGAAAATAATCAGGTCATATAAAACGCATATTAGCATCCTGCGTCACTTCCTATGCTACTTGTGCTGCACAATACCCTGAATGCATGGCACCAGTAGTTCAGGAATACAAGCTCTTTTGTGGCTTATCACTTAATTGGCAATTATAATCTTATAATTAACTACAGAAAAAAGCCTCTAGCAAAAAGCAGCTGGGCAATTCAAACATGAGATACAAAACTACTCCCAAAACCAGTCAACAGAGCTTATCTGCAAATATATAAACAAACCCCACTAGAGACTTAGCACTGGCAATTACTGTGCCCACTCCAGCCATCACAGGGCCACATCATTTCAAAAGTGACAGGAAACAGTCGCTGAGCAGCCATCAATCTGATACTGGATGGGACTGACTCTGTTGTCAGCCGTTCCTCAAAAAAAGGCAGAAAGCTGAAAGATCTTGATGCACCTTGTTGCAAACATCCTGATATAATCTCCTAGTTGGCAATCACTTATAGAAGTAGTGGTGCAATAACTTGAGCTCATGAAAGCATCACTTACAATAAGATGTCAGCAAGCCAAAAAAGCCAAGCCTGACTGGCAACAATGCTGCTGCCCTTGACTAAATTCTTCACATCGCCCTGCAGTGTTAATTACAGGAACACATGCATCTGCAGCCAACCCATACTTTTTAAGAGGGTAGCAGGTGGGCCAAAACTGAGTGACAGAAAATAAAATCCAATGAGATTCACCTCATCTTCCTTTTCCAATATTCAACACTTCTTCACCCCATCTCCTCACCTTCTAAACCTACCACTGAATTACTTCCCTAGTCAGATGAAAGCACAGTGGATCTTGCCATGTGCTACAGATCTTTTCACACAACATAACTGAGTCCAACCAGCCTCTTATCAGGCCATTCAAAAAGCATTTACCATGAGATTGCTTAAGTAATGCAATTCTCTCCTAGATGTTCATCTTACAATACTTGTAATTGTACACACTGAACAGCTAATTCTTTAGTGCCTCAGAGAGACTCCAGCTACTGCAGATAGCTCCAGAAGATATCAACACTTACATATTGATTCCCATTTTAATTTATCTTCGAAGTAAACCACACAGCTCCTTCTCTAAAGAGCCGTTTGTGTTATTTGTGACTTCAGCACTGCACTTCTTAATTTTTAAACCAAGGACTATATACAAACCAACAACTCAAAGGATAATATATACAATTGTGAAACAGCAATAAAGATAGATTGGTACAAAGATTTTTCTTACGAGTTTAAAAAAAAACATTCCTACTTTCCATTCATAACATTCAACAAGAAAGGTCCAAGTTCCAGCTCAGCAAAAACATAGTATGGGTCTTTTAAAATTTATTATTTTTCTGTTTTCTCAATTAAACAGAAAATAATAAACTTTTCTTTTGGTCACATAAATGTGTGGTCACATATGATTCATTACTGAATGAGTCTTTGCTTCAGACATTTCCAAGAAAAGGAGGAGAAACAAGGAGAGGATACACAGTGGTATCAGAGCTCTGCCTTCTCCCTTCATTGACTTAAGTCAGTTTGCATCTAAAGCACACACCTGCTCAGGGAGCAAATCCAGCTGTCCAGTGGTATGAGCTGGGAGCCTGTACCCTCAAATTTTGACATCATTGCTTGATGCACAAGTAATTTGCCACTGGACAGGAATCCAAGCATCTCTTAAATTAGTACCCCTGCTAAAGGCTCCAGGGTCATTCCTGCCCTCTTGCTCTATTTCTCAAATACTAGAAAAAACAAACATCTCCAAGTACATTCTGGTGCTTAGGGCTCTTGTAATCAGGATAAACAGCCTAAAACCCTTCAAAAATTACAGCATCTCCCTTATCTGGACAGTGTGGCTGCTGATGGGAGTTAAGATAGACAGGCTGCAGCACCTCCAGCAGCTCTTTAGCTTCCTCCTTGAGCAGTGTGTCTAAAATTACTCATGTAACTTATCTCCACTTGCAAACACAGTAACTGCCTCCATCCAGACCAAAATGAAGTACTTTTCTTAAGACCAAGCCTGCAATCAGAGTGAAAAAATACTGGAAAACATGGGAGGTTTGGGTAAGCTGAGAGAGGTTTTCAAGGTTTGTCAGTGCAAAACTAGCATGCTGGGAAGACTCAAAAGAGAAGTGACTTAAAGTAACTTGACTGTCTGTTGCAGTAAGTTTTATTAAGTCAGAGATTGAATAAAGTGGACCTAACTCTATGAACTTCTGTCCTATAGGAAAGTACATTCAGGTTTCCATTTACTGACTACTGTGGGTCAGAAACATTTAGAAATTAGAGTGATGGATTCAAGATGGACATTTCAGTGAAAAATCAAAGCACCTTTTAAAAAAATAATTTTTTAAAATTACTTTCATTTTGGAATAAAATTTAAATTGACCTTTTCAACAGCGTTAGTCACCTATTTAGAAACTATGGGTATAGCTGCTATATGAAAACATTTTCCTAAGCTTACAAAGAAAATAATTGTTTTCAGTTTTTTGAAAATGCAAGCTTTGGATCCATCTAAAAGATTTTTAAAACCTTTTAATTAAAAAATTTTAAAACATGATGATTCTGTTTTCTTTTAGAATGTAAAACATGTCAAAAAGAATATCTACTTCCTACCCAGCTCTACAATTATCCCTGGATTTAGTCCTTCTCACAGCATTCACCACCCTTGCAGTGTCCTCACGTCACCCCACTGATCAGCTAGATTCACTTTCTCAAAAGCCAAAAATACCACCTGTATAATCTCACCAGCTCCCAAAAGGCAAAAGAGCTTTGTGGGACTACCAGTAAATTCCAGGAGAAAATTCCAGCTTACTGCAGCAGGAGCAACTCTTGTGTATGACTGAAGAAACCAGAAACAACTTGTAGAGGACAATATATCTAACAATAGAATGTTCGAGTTTGTGGTGTTTTATTAATCCATAGCAACTTAGTGATAAAGCCTGCCATCTCCCTAACAGCATCCAAAGATTTGAAACCCTTAAACTTCAAATGCAGGTTACCTAGGTGTTGTTTGAAGTTCACATAAATTGCTATCTCACTCTGTATAATACAGTCCAAATTCTGTTCTGTGTTGGATTAGCACATGCATGGCGATGCATTTATTTCACTGGTGCCTTTCCAGAGTTACACAGGTGTAACAGAGAGGAGCTTGGATCTGTCTAAATAGATATTGTCTTTTTTTTTTTTTTTTTACAGTATCCAAGTTTACGAAGATAATTATGACCTTAGTGGCATAAATCATCTCTTATAATTCAGTTTTCTCCTTGCCTTTAGAATGGCTGCTGTATTCAAAGACTGGAACTGATTTGTTTGTTTTGACATGTAAAGATGCAGAGTGCACCTTGCAATTCATCACTCAGGAGGATGTATTACTGATGGCAGAAGAGGTCGCTGAAGCAGCCGCCTCTCTGGCAACAGAAAAAGCAGCATCTGGAGTTAACTGAGCTAAGGCACTGTCATTTTCTCATCCCATAATATGAAACCAGATCATATCAGCTTGCAGTGCCAACAAACTCATTTTGTGTGTTTTTGATCTCTGCAAAGTAATGATGTGCTCCTCAAAAACTGGATAATTCAAGAGGCCCATCTGAGAACTTGGGCATTTACCATTTAAGCCTACTAGCTAAACAAGAGCTAGACCACAGGAAGCCTCAAGGAGAGAAATAACACTCAATTCTCATCCAGCTGATGCCCTCTGTTTGCCATCTCTGGGAATTATCCTCAGCTGGAGTCAAGCAAGATATAAATACCAAGCCAAATGGAAGAGAAGAGGCTTACACTGAGGAAGACTCAGCTTTCTTTTTCCTCCTAGGGGAGTGTAAATCATGGAAATACTTGAAAATTGGGAGAGCACTTGGAGAAGCACCATACATGCCTGCCTTGTTCTCATGGTCCTTCTTAGGTACCAGCTATGGCCACTGTCAGGGACACAACAACAGATTTGAGGAAACCTTGGTCTGACCCAGTACAGCCACACTTACACCTCTCCTTCTCACAAGAGCAGTTTGAGCAACTGAGAGCAGCTGTACTCCCTCATCTTGAATGTCTTCAAATTCACATATTAGCAGTTTCTACTGTATGGTCAGGAGGAAGATTGGGAGAAAGGTAGGCAAGATAGGAGACTTTAGTATCTAGCTGTTAAGGTTGTAGTCTGGAGTGGGGAAGAGACCTGGATTTCAGTTCTCATTTCATTGAGTACTTAAGACTACTGCAATAAAGACAGTTTTCCCTAAGCACTAATTGAGGATTCATTTGTGACATGATGCCTTGGATATCCAGCGTGTCAGGATATCCAGGTGGGACTAGGAAAGGAGGACTGTACAGAAATTAAGTGACCATTTCTTTGCACTTTACTTAATCCACCTCAAATGCAGGGATTCTGCTGGTTAGCTGCAGAGAAAGAAAAGGTTCCCACTGCTCCCAGTGTATAATCAGACTTTTAAGAGGAGTTGAAAATGGAGGATTTTATTTTTCTTAAGGCATGGCAATCAATCATGGCAGGAAAGGCATGTATATCTACAGAATGACTGTAAGAACTTCTGGTACTACTAGTATATTAAATTCTCTGATACCTGCCCAACCTTGGTGCTTCGGACCAACTGCTTGACTTACATTTGGAAGCAGCAGGATTGCCTGTCTCTAACATTCAAAAACATCTGTTCAGGGTGCCAATAAATATACTATGTTGTTTAATACTCTGCACAATAATGATATCTTTCTGAATAATAAATAATCTTGATTAAAACAAACGCACTGCTAAGGAGTAAGTCCTGCCTGACTAATTTGGTGGCCTTCTACGATGAGGTTACAGCATTGATGGATAGGGGAAGAGCAACTGACATCATCTACCTGGACTTATCCAAAGCATTTGATACTGTTCCACACGACATCCTTGTCTCTAAACTGGAAAGACATGGTCTTGATGGATGGACGACTCGGTGGATAAGGAATTGGCTGGATGGTCGCTCTCAAAGAGTTGTGGTCAACGGTTCAATGTCCACATGGAGGCCTGTGACAAGTGGTGTTCCTCAGGGGTCGGTACTGGGACCAGTGCTATTTAACATCTTTATTGGAGACATGGACAGTGGGATCGAGTGCACCCTCAGCAAGTTTGCAGATGACACCAAGTTGTGTGGTGTTGTGGACACGCTGGAGGGAAGGGATGCCATCCAGAGGGACCTTGACAGGCTGGAGAGATGGGCCTGTGAGAACCTCATGAAGTTCAACAAGGCCAAGTGCAAGGTCCTGCACGTGGGTCGGGGCAATCCCATGCACAAGTACAGGCTGGGCGGAGAATGGATTGAGAGCAGCCCTGAGGAAAAGGACTTGGGAGTACTGGTGGATGAGAAGCTCAACATGAGCCGGCAATGTGCGCTGGCAGCCCAGAAAGCCAACCGTATCCTGGGCTGTATCAAAAGGAGCGTGGCCAGCAGGTCGAGGGAAGTGATTCTGCCCCTCTACTCTGCTCTCATGAGACCCCACCGAGAACACTGTGTTCAGCTCTGGAGTCCCCAACACAAGAAGGACATGGAGCTACTGGAACAAGTCCGGAGGAGGGCCACGAAGATGATCAGAGGGCTGGAGCACCTCTGCTATGAAGACAGGCTGAGAGAGCTGGGGCTGTTCAGCCTGGAGAAGAGGATGCTCCGGGGTGATCTTATAGCAGCTTTCCAGTACCTAAAGGGGGCCTACAGGAAAGCTGGAGAGGGACTTTTTACAAGGGTGTGTAGTGATAGGACAAGGGGCCATGGATTTCAACTGAAAGAGGGCAGATTTAGGTTAGATATAAGAAAGAAATTCTTTACATTGAGGGTGGTGAGGTACTGGAACAGGTTGCCCAGAGAAGTTGTGGATGCCCCATCCCTGGCAGTGTTCAAGGCCAGGTTGGATGAGGCTTTGGGCAACCTGGTGTAGTGGAGGATTTCCCTGCCCATGGCAGGGGAGTTGGAACTAGATGATCTTTGAGGTCCCTTCCAACCCTAACCATTCTATGATTCTATGAATTTAGGCTATATGTTTAGGTATTTCATGTTTATTCCCTTTCGTGGTAATAGCTAAGTAACAGACTCAAAGCACACTATCGTACATTGAACTGAAATAAGACTTCTCAACACTTTTTTGTCTAAGTATTAAAAAAATTTAAAAAAATAGAACTGGTTCAATCTGAAAAGTTTTGTTCAAATAAAGCCAGAAATTTTATGTTTCATTTTAAGAGTGACCTACCCTTTGCACTTTGTCATTTTTGCGCACATAAATGAAAAATGAGGAAAACTTTAATATCTAAAATGCTTCAAGCATGCCAAAGTGCAAGGGCTTACTTTAATTTCCCTCTTTTATTCCATCCAAAAGATATTTTTTAACTTCTATTTAATTCATAAAAGTTACCTCAAATCACATCTTCACTTAGAGAAAGAAGATTTAAAGACTACACTTGTAACTATAAAAATATCTTCTAACATAACATTATGGTTATTATGTTATGAACATAACGGTTCTCCTTTTATCGCAGGATGCAGATTTTTTCCACCAAGCACAGGAGACCAGAAGCTACAACAAATCACTTCAAGCAGTCTGAAATATGTATTCTAGAAATGATGCATTGGCTAACAAAAAAAAAAAAAAAATCCACCACAAAAAAAAACCATTAACAAACAAAAAAAGACCAACAGAGAAATAAGGTTTTTTGAGAAGCAAAGTACATATTATTACCCCTCCACTTCAGGAAGCTTTAGATTATGGCTTAGGTAGTTCAGTCACACCATACCACACCTTCAAAGGAGCTCCAGCCATGGTTGCCACCTTTTGTTGGTATGATTTCCTGGACATCACTTTTCTCCCAAGAACATCACTATACAGCAGTCTTTCCTTCACCACATGCCATACATCAGATGCTAAACATGTCTTACCCACATCTTATCTACCATTTCCCCTCTAAATTTGATGGGAGAAAAGGAAGCACATTCCTTTATCTTTTAGACCTCACTTTTAACTCCTGAAGCTACCCATGTTTCTTCCAGGACAAGTGTGATTCAGACACACTTGAACTCTAGCCAAGGACAGGTGTAGACTCATTTTATGGCATGAGCTAACTGGCACATTCACACTGACAGACGCACTGATGAGACTTTTAGAAAAGCTCCAGACAAAAAAAAAGAGACAGAAATCCCATCTCCTTTTTCTGAAGGACAGGTTAGTTCGACTGCAAATTAGGCAAGAGGGACCTTCTCAGCTCTTTGCATCTGAAAGGCAGTTTATCTCACCTTGCAGTCTCATTTAATTTAAGACGCAAGGAGTTTGTGCAAATACTTAAAAATTACTGACATTGCAGGACACTTCAAATACAAAAGTCTCCTTCACTTCAATGGAAGACCAGATGCCCTAGGTAGAGTAAAGGAGAAACAGAAAATGATCTTCTACACTCACAGATGTCAGTTTTTGTCAGTAGCACCCAAGACTTAGATTTTTTCTATTCAAATGGGTAGGTAAACAAATAAACTCAGTTAGTAAACCTGGGGTTTCAGGTTCTATTTTGCTTATTTCAGAAAGTATTTACTTCCTCCATTCAGATCAAGGTAAACGATACCAGGTGACAACAGGATGCATTTAGGTCTTGATTTAACCACCAATGTCATACAATTAAATGAAGGCTCTATGTTTACCCCAGTGCACAAGGACTCAACAAGCACATAACTTTGCTTTTCCTTCCAGCACTTTCCTCACATCTATCAAAAATGAAGCTCTGCTCCCATTCTGCCCAGTAACCTTTTCGTCTATATGTTTTCCCACCTGAATAGTTCACAAAATGAAGTGTAATGACTAGCACCTCAGCAGCAACCTGCAAGAGGCACCGAAACAAATCAAGGGCAGCAGTGCTCACGGGTTGACAGCTGTAATGAATTAAATTGGCTATCCCACTTCAATTCATTATGCCTTCCATGAAAAAAGACTTAGATGTAAAATGAGCTATTCAAAAACACATTCTGCAATTCTATTAATCTAACAGAGGGAATTGTTTTCTATACAGTAAAGCTAACAACCCTTGTCTGCACAGCACTGCATCACAGCATAAAGCTATAGCGCCTGCTCAGTGAGAAGCTACAAAGAGATGATGTAGGGATCAAGAAGATGTCACCTTCTAAGGCTGACTTAGAATTTACCAGTCCGTGAAAAATGTGTTTCATTTGTTTAGATGCCTTCATGTACTTGTTACATCTGTGTCGTTTAGTTCCCAGGCAAATCCAGTGTCTTTTCAGTTTCACCAACGGAAATTGTTCTTCCCTTCTGCAGCGTTGGAATTTCTGACTGTTGCTCACTGCCACCTGCTGGAGTCTGGGGAATGTTATGGGGGGGGAAACAGCGGTGGGCATTGCAGTGGGGATTTGTGCATGCTTTTATTTACCAGATCTACCAACGTTATGTCTTGCTACTGTTAGAAAAGCAGAATTATTTTCAGGCACGTTTTGCCATTCGCTTTTTCGTAAAAGCTTTGACCTCTCTTGCCCCAAGAGTATCATTACCTGCAGAAGCTGGAGTAAGGTAATAGAAGGCAGAATATGGTAATTATAACCATACTTTAGTTGCGACCAGGTGTATATAAAGGAAGAGGCAAAAATAACAAAAGGTATAAGTTTCATTTTCTGAGATAAGCAGTAAATCTAACTCCACTTTCAATATAGCTGTGTATTTAGGAAATAATGATCTAAGGATAGCTGCTTTTTATTATTGTGTCTGTTTAAGTCCAGTTTAGAGAGTGCAGTGTTTAACAAGCTCAGTCCCTGAGCTTAAACTGATTTACAGAAGTCAAATGTTTAATTAATGAAGCAACTGAGGAGAGAAAGATATCTAGAAATGCAATGATCAACAAACAAAACAGGACATTACTTGCCTGGTATCACAGAAATACTTCCACAAGTAGGAAAGTAAATTAGACCAGGAAAAGACCATCCACATCTTAGAAGCAGTATAGCTACCTCAGTGTGGCATTCTGTCTAGGCAGTTTAACTCTCTTGTCAACTCTAGTATCCAAAACACACTGCTAGCAGACCCCAAGGGTCATGAAACTCCAACTACTTAGAACTGTATCACAGCCCTCTTGGGACATTGGAGGAACTGTTTCAGCTTCCCTGTCTTTTCCCTTGCTGAACAGTGTTATTTGGAGGTACATGTTAAGGTTTTCCAGTACTTTTTTTTGTTTTAAGGTATTATAGAAACATTCTTACTATGCATAATAAGGAATTGTTTCAGAATCAAATTACAAATAGATGCTGAGCACTGTAAAGTTACTGCAGCAGTGAAGCACAAGCCTTTTGCCTTACCTGCTTAGTCATGTATGGTTCAGCACATGGATGTTTTCAATATTGTGGATGCTCACAATAGCCTTAACAAGACGGATAAGATCTGACAGCCAAAAATTCACCCAGACAGAAAGTCTTACCAGCTTATAAGGAAGGCCTAGGCCTCAATACTTCAAAGAGATCTAGATTGTGCACGTATGTACGCTTGTTGACTTTACAGCCTTATCACATTGCCAGGACGCAGCTGAGCCAATGAAAGGGCCTTTACTGTCTGGCAGTATGCCGAACCCTCAGCCAGTCTTGCATGTCAAATCAGCTTGATGTACAGCTATTTTAGCAAGTAGCCCAAGGAATACACTACGCATGTAGAGCCCGGCACCAAAACATTTGCTTCCAGAGCTGTCTGTGAGTTTATGCATGTTAAACTGTTGGAGGTCATGTCTTACACTTTTCCTTTTCTTAGCTTTTCTCTCTTCTCTCCCAATCTTACTACACAGTATAACAGACATCATCTCTGCAAGCTGCTGAACCTACAGCAGCATGGGTACTAAACTTGGCTTTCCCCCATAGCTGTTTGGATTCACTCCCTCAAATACCCTGACCAGCATTCACCATGGCAAAATACTCATCGAAACATGAGGGAGCTCGGGAGTTTCTACTAATCATTCAAGAGCACTTAGCTCTAGTCCTCTTTTGCTGCTGTAAGAAAAGCAGCATTTCTCCTTACTGTAACAGAGAAACTGAGGCAACATGAGATGAAGTATTTTGCTCCTGTAATAGAGCAGGGCAGCAGCAGGACAACAGCTTTCTAAACACCAGTCGTTACCACTGCAACACACTCTTTCCAAAGATAATACATCTTTATAATAATATACATCTTCTAGCAGTGTCCAGGAGCCATGACCAAACACCCATTGCCCTACATGTTGCTGCACAGACCAGGAGACTGACCTATGTTTGCTTCCAGAAGATTCCCACAACATACATCTATTTCTTAGAGCTAACTGCCATTCCACTGCAATGCAGCAGACACATTACAATGTTTGCTTTTATTCCAGCATATAGTAAAAGCATATACCATGGTTTCATGGATTTCCAAAACTGCAACCTTGTGACCTCAAAAACGTTTTCTAGAACCCAAAAATCACCAGAGTTAAGTGGCAATGGAAAGCTGAACCTCTCTGCTGCCTGTCCCTCTAAATTGTTAGCACACAAGTGACAGCAATGCAACTGAAATGAGAGATGATAAATAATGAATAAAAAAGTTAATAAATATATTTAAGTTAACTGTATATTGCTGTGACAGTACTCAGATCAATGGAGAGTAGTCTTGTGCTGCCCAGAACTGTACAAACATAAAATAAAGTGACAGCTATAGGCCTGGCAAGCTCATGGGCTAAATAAAAAGCTTACAAGGTTAAAGAGATTCTTTCCATCGACTTCAGAAAGCTTTCAGCTTGGCTCTAGGGCATCTGTGATGAGACAGCCACAACAGTCTCCCTGAGCACACACTCCAGTAGCTTCCTGTGCTTCTGCCCTTAAAGATGGGAACAGAACACAGCTAACCAGGCATTTTAAACTCTATTTGTAAAGGCATTCAGACACTTGAAAAAAACCTAAAAGTGCCTGGATCCAAGTTTGTAAAAGGTATTTGGGTGCACAAGCTTCACTGAAAGAAATAAATCAGTCCCATAAAAGCTTCAATACCCAAATACCTTTCAAAACTGGGATCTCAGTTTAAAAAACAAACACCCAAACAAATAAAAAAAACTTTCCCTGAGAGTACAGTAGTTGAAGAAGCTGTCAGCACTGCAAAATAAAAACACTTCCTTAGCTGCTTAAGAATGGCATAGGATACAGTTCTCACAATAACTCCCTTTCCTTTTAAAAATACAGAGAACGAACAGCTACCATCACACTACAGCTCTTCCCACTGAAATGCAGAAGATCCTATGCCACAGTTAGTGACATTTTTTTCCCCACACCATGGAGCCCAGATGAACATCTAACTTGTATCCCAGTGAATATCTTGGAACCATAAACAAAACATGACTTTTTTTTCTCTTCCATGTTTTCAGAGAAAGCAGGAATGCTTGCTGGCCTAATAAACCAAAGGACTACACACAGAGTACTGAAGACTTTCACTAGTGGGATTTCAAACTATAGAAGGCAGAGTTGGTAAATCAATCTTTGTTGAACAAACTTCCTTTTGAACCCTGATTCTTGTTCCCCTGTTCAATTAATAGTATTGCTTTCAGGAGAGGATTTGAGTGTGGGGCTTTTTCCCCTCCAAATAAGTACAGCTTGTAAATTATTCCATTTTGAAAAACAAATCAGGCATTCTGCAGGTCACACAAACATAATCCAGGATTTCCAGGATCTGTTCTTCTGCACCCTTGATGTGTGGACATACTGCTATCAATGACAGTTACATGTTTGTCTCAAGCAGCGAATACATCCCTCGCTCTTTAAGGGTCACAGGTTTGGTTTATACTTGGCGAAGAAACTGTAGTATTACATTCAATTTTAATAACATCAAGCATAAAGATCCAATGAGTGACGCTTTCAACGAGAAAATAATTCTTCTAGAAGATATTGTTTTTATGTGTGAATATAACATGAGATTCACAAAGTCATTGTTTGTATATGCTCCATGACTAGTATAAATGCGTATGTGTAGAAGGTTAACCACAACTGGAAGCAGATATTTAAAACTATGAAGCTTGACAGGTTCTTCCACATTAGTAAGCTGCCTCTGTCTTCACATTACACACTTCTCCTCCCACCTTTGGAACAACATCCCACTTCGTTTAAGTAGCAGTGCTGCTGGGGGAGGTAGCTGGGGAAACTGAAGGAAGAAACGTCTCCCAGCTGAGATCCTCACTTTCATTCTCCCAGTTGTTTTGCTTATTTATTTTGCACATCAGAAGCCCAGCTCTCTTAAGACCCTGTTCACTGCTTTCCCCAACAATACCTCAGGACCAAAAATGCCTAGTAGACTGCAGCTTTTTCTCCTGCCACATCCCCAGCCAGTTTTTCTGACAGCCCGCTGCCCCGGTAATTTTTCTGCAGTAACCCCAGCTGCACCAGAGCAACCGAGTGTATTGTAGGTACTGACTGGAATACAAATATCATGTGCCATTAAATATGGCACATTAAATAAATATAAATATCAGCGCCATGATATTTATAAATGCATTACAAGAGTGCCCACCCAGAATAAAGGTGACGAGAATATTTAATGGAACCCTGGGAGGGGAAGAAAAAAATCTTTAAAGGTATTATAGGATTTCTATCTTATTTTAGGGACAAGGGGCTGGTACAGACCCTGGCATGCTCTTTAAGTATTGACTATTATAAAACAAAAACTAAAAACCTCTCAGTAATCACAGCATGGTAGCAATCTTCAGCTGTTACTCTCACTAAAACTAATTTAATGTCATGTCAGATACTGATCTATCTGATTGCGTGCAAAACTGCGAACCCACAGCACGGGGTTCAGTGGGAATTCTTTTTTCTGAGAACAAATATAAATGTAACTAGGTAAAGAAAGAATATAAAAACCCCTCCCAAGCAGGCTAAAAGTGGTGTAAATAAGTGCTTAAAGAGGTTTACCAGCTTTTCTTTCCTTCTTACAGCTGTTAGACTTGTAAAAAGCAGTCACTTGTTCTTTACTGCTTGCTGTCTGTGAGCATTTGCAGTCTGGCCAAAAAGAACAGATTATGCAGTGACTGTGAGCATATGTTTAATAAACACCAGTAAAAGCTTAGACTGAGGAAACATTAAAGTTTAGAACCAGTAGCAAAAGCACAGAAACACAGAATTAAAACTATTGCTGCATTTCAACTACAAAGTCTGACTGCCTTTACCTGCAGGTCACACTTAGTAGTCCCAGTCCCGCAACCTTTGTTTACACCAGTAACTCTTTCTTGGGAAATGTCCCCCCTTGGGCTTAGTGTTGAAGTCTTTATTCAAATAAAACTCCCATTGGGCTGACCTGAGTACAAGGATTTTCTCATAGGAAAAGAGCATTCCTTAGCATTGGAATTATAGCATATAGTTCAATATTTGTAAAAATACCTGAAGTTTAAATTGAGATTGGGACTGAAAACATGCACTTAGACTCCTTAGCTTTACATAGATTATGCTGTATGCCCTAAACAACAGCTGAAGTACTTTGTTTTCATTATAACTGCTTATATTAAACCTGAGCTTCCAGGCTCCAGTTGAAATCACAGCTAATAAAATAAGCTGCATATCTGAAGTTTTCAATAAACAAAGGAAATGAGGAAGGAAATAATATTATGTACTTTTTACAGGGTGAAATTGAAGCTTGGAATAATTAGGACTCTCCAAGTGTAATGTAGAGCTCACTTAACACCAGATCCCTTGAGCAAGGCTTTAAACTCAAAGAAATCTTTACATTCCCCTGTTTTCCCTCATTTAATAAATTTGCTTATTCATTGTAATTAGATTCGGCGAAAAAAAATGACTGCTTAGTAAAGCAAGAGGGTAACTCTAATACTCTCAACCTAAAATAGCGCAGGAAAGTTTCCATCTCTGTGTTCCCACAAAGTTATGAAATGCACTTCTGCTCCTGATTAAGAGCGTAAGAACGGCCTCTGTGGATCAGAATAGAAATTCATTTAGTCGTATCTCCTGTACAACAGTAGCCAACAACACATACCCAGAAAAGGCATAAAAATAGAGTAAATATGCAGTAATACCCCTGAATACTGTCTCCACTTCCAACAGTCTGTGGTTCTGGGACTTTAACGCTGAGTATCTTGCAATAGGCAGCTTTAACCATGTTGAGTGGTGACACTGATTACGTGACATGGAAAAATAAGACTGTAAACTCATTGTGACTTTTAAAAGAAGTCATCAATACCACTCTGAGGCAGTAGCAGAATATTTCCTTTTTTGCCTTGCATAGCTTGCTTTTTGCATGTTTATTTTATATATTAGTATGGAAATCCAAAGCTAGAAGGTCCTATTAGTACTGGAAGGCATTACCACCAAGTTGTGTAGCTGTTTTGAAAAGCATATGTTTATATGCTATGAAAGATGTGTCACAAATATTTAGAATAGAGAATAAACTTTCTAGCTATAAACAGAAATTAAAATAAATGCTGTGAGTACTCTACTGGCTCAGTAAAAATGCAAGGTATGGCTAGTGATTATAGGGAAACTGAAGTTCAAGACAGCGAGGAATGGAAAGGAGGTCTAATGGCGAGAGAAAGGAAGAAATACAACAAGACAGACAAGAGGATGAAACCAGGAATGAGTGACAGAATTTCAGCACAAAAAGACAACATGCAATAATAAGTAATTAAACGTAACTTTTGGCCATGATAACTCAGTAACTAAACAATATGAGGTATTCTTTAATCTCATTATATATTGACTAGATTATTGTACATTAATTGAGAAAAACAAACTTTGCATGATAGATCATCATAAGACATGACTCCATGGTTCAGAAAGATAAACTCTAAACAGCTGCAGGTAAGAATTGCAAATGACATTTTTATTTTAGAAGCATACTCCAGTCCTATCTAAATAATTCCTAAAATTCAGAGGCTGATGGTTAATCTTGTAGGTCATTCTATAAAGCTCTACCTCAAACCGCCAAAGAGATAAGGGAGACAAATATTTTTTCTGAGGAAACAGAATGTTAAATCAGTATTTGAATTCTGCTTTGAATTGTTAATAACGTTTTTGCAGCATAAGTAACACAGCAAATGATGATTCTCCAAAGCAACTCTTTATACTCTTCCAAATCTCCCCAAACAGCCATTTGCCACAATACCCATTTAAAACCTGAACACCACACAGGCAGCTGTTGCGCTCTGATCCTAATGATGCTGACTGCTTTCATCTCACTGTTCCCTTTTCCCACATCGGCTGTACCCACCTGCTGCCTGTTTATACACAGATTATAACGTCTCTGGGACAGGGATCACATCTTGTCTCTATATTTGTACAACATCTGCCACCTAGTAAGTGACTACAAACTGAATTACTTCTCACTGAATAAAAGAAAATACACAGACTGATGTTACTGTCTAAAGAGAAGTGAGATTCATTTCCTTTTTCTTCAATGGTCGGACACATTCTATAAAAAGTTTTCAAGTAGATTCATTAATTAGTTCATTCTCCCAGCCACCATGGCAGTTGAGAAGGCATTGTTGCACATGCTAAGAAATAAGACTCATCAAATTACTATAATTATTCTGCACTGCAACTCTTAGAATTCAAAGAGCTTGTAATGAAAAATGGCATGAACTGGAGTACCATTTTAACATGAAAATGGTTCTTGCAGCAAAGTGAGATGAATATTGGTTGCAGTTTCAAAATTCATAATGAATCACAAATTAGAAAAAAAAAAAACCACACACACATATCTCTGCACTCAATACTCCTGAAAAGAAAGCAGACTTCAAGCCTGTGATACTGGATGCTCAGAAATCGAAGCATGCAAACGGCTTCTGAATCTCAGTCTTTGACACTAACTTCTTATAAAATTACCTATATTTACAGGGAACAGAGGATTGAATTATTTTATTGTCAGTGTATTATTCTCCATTCTATTCAAGAACATGCCACCCAGAACAAGCAGGTCCAATCTGACATTTGGATTTGAGCACAGTAATTGAAGGCAAATTATGCCTGCCTCTGTAACAATCTCCCATGCTTACAGATACTCTACTGTTGTGTCACTTCGTATTTTGACTTTGGTATTGACAGATTTTCCAGAAAGCCCTTAACAGGATTTTGAGAGTATTACTTATATTACATTACATATACCCTTAAGGTCTTTGCCTTTAGAATGTGCAAGATAAACTTATGTACCAAGATAACAAACGAAGGATAGTTGCATATGTAAGTCAAAGAACTTCATCCTATGTAATCCAAGGTTTAGGCTGCATGCCTTGTTTACTACAAGTAGATCTTTCATGTACACATATAGCTTCTGCGTAATCTACTCTCTTCTATTTACTTATTGGCACCTTCCTTGATCAGTGACTATAAACTACTATACAGCATCAATGTGCCATTTTTCAAGTTTTACTTTCAAAGCTTGTTATTTTAGACTAGAATATAGACTAGAAAAAGTTATGATACAGAAATCAAGTGAGATCCACCTCCATGTCCCTGCTTCAGCACACTGCTGATTTTCCCCACAGATCTCTCAGTGCCATAATACTTTTGTACCATGTTCCTTTCTCCACTTTTATCTCAAGTTCTTCTAATGTATTGTTTGACCTAGAAAAAATTACTTTCTCTGAGAGTGAAGATGGGACCTGCTTAGGCTGATCTCGGATTACTAGTAAAGTACTACACAGTGACCATAAAACCAATGATAAATCACGGTAGCTTTCATTGCTTCAATTAGCGTTACATGTTTCATGTAAGACATATTCGGGTCCTTTTCTTCAGCCGTATGAAACTGAAAAATTTTACTTAGAACCTCTCACCACTGACCAAAGAGCATCAATGTATGCTTTTCACATTGTATTTAGTCTGTCTTTTCTTGTTTTATTGATTATCTGCATAAGCTGGGACAATGAAGAAAGTGAAAGAAGTTACTAAACAAACATTATGTTGTCCTCAACATGCCTACCTTGGCAATCATACCCAAAAAGGTCATCATACTTCAAAACATCATCCTTGGTGAAGTTCTGAGTTAGTAGTTCCAGTCTTCCAAGGAAACTATCATAAATATTTCTTGAAATACTTGCATACACCAGATAAGAAACAGCTTAGCCAGAGATAAACATACATTTCATATGCTTCCTGTAATGAAACTTTTTTCTTCACCTTCATCCTACTTGATGCACCAGTAACCACATTTAACTTCACAAGCCCTTCTAAACAAGCGTGCCCTAAGTATCAGACTGGCTACTTCAGACTGCAAAAGACAGACATATTTCCCTATATAAAATATATTGCCAAGATAGTCCCTTTTATATTTCAGGGAACCCAGACTCTGGAGCTCAGCTGAGGTAGGATGTCAGAAGAAAGAGAAGGTTTCTTCAGTAGAAAGAGACCGTACCTTTTTGGCTTAAGGTGCCCTGGTTCAGCAACAATGCGCTTTCAACATTGTTTGGATCTTCTAACAGGCACTACTAAATCAGATCTACCAAGTTCAGTCTTTATGATAAAGACTCATAAGGAGGTCTTCGAAGAGGATAATTCCTTCAGAAGGCATCAAATGGACTGAGTTCCCACTGAAAGTTCCTAAGCAATCACACATTTTCGTCAGACTGGGAATATAGCCATCTTATATTTCCCAAACTGCGTTTTACCTGCCTTGCATTAAAGTATATCTGTATTTTTAAAAAAAAATAAAAATAAGTCACTCTGCAACTAGATGCATTTCTTTATAGCAAAGAGCAAAGCTGAAGTGAGTTCATACCTGACACAGACAGAATGACACAGTACCACGGGGGATACATTTTCCTGAGGGTTTTGGTATCAACGCACATCTCCACACCCGTAAATTTGGTAGTTAATGCCTTAGCTGTAATGGATCCCAGCACTTTACATCATCCAAGTTTGCAACAACCCTATAAAATTACTTTCCATCCATCTAAAGTTTCAGTGGCAAGAAGTATTTCTGACATGTAACCGAGGGCCTGGCAGCAGGTCTAATAATATAGTGCTAGGTTTAAAATGCTGCAGTTATCAGTCAGTCACACTACAGAGCAGGTCATGCATAGCAAAGAGCTGCTTTATTAGCTTGATGGAATATGCATCACGTACAAAATGACAGAATGCAGCTACAGAGTAAACAACAAAGCTGATGCGAGATACACCATCATGGCCCAGATAATGTGTGCCATTCACAATAATACTAGAGATCCATTCTAACCAGTGCACATTAGCTAACGGTAAACGCTTGAGACACGACAGTTAGGAAGCTATCCAGGCTCAAAATCTAATTTCCTCTTCTTTCTTGGGGTGAAAAGAGGTAATGGAACTAGGAGAAAATTAATACATTTTCCCCGCAAGCTGCAAAGCATAACAGACACATAATATAAATAAAGATTAACTTTTCTGAAAGTGTTTTTTACACTATATTAGTAAGTGTACTAGTGATTTGCTCCCCACCTCAGTCCTTAGGCTCTTTTGTCCTTTTCCAAAACATTCTGAAGTACTCCTCCTGATATCACCAGCCAAGTAAGGCCTTTTATTATTCAAAAGGCATAAAACAGTTATGAAAGCAAAAGGAATGCAGCCTATTTAGAGATTTAATAGAGAATGACTAGAAGCAAGGGGCCTCCTTTACTAACAAGCAATGAACAACTGCAATTCACTGTTGTTAGGCTACTTTGTGCAAACCAGATAGCTTATTAAAATGCATTGTATACAATGATAAGCATTTATGAGGTGATCTGCTTCTATAAATAGTCCTGGGACTTACTATGTCTTCCTGGCACTTTCCTCTAGATTTCTATTAATCCTGTTACAAAAACTGCAGAGAGGATTGTAAATGTTATATGCTGAGAGGTTTTTGTCTCAATTCTCTCTGGTTTGTTGCAAGAAAAACAAAGAAAAGCACTCGAATATCTGCACAAGTTAAAAAAAAAAAAATCAATAAAACTTGAAGTTCTGTCTCACTTGATATATATTGGTTCCAGCAATGCCAAGTTTGTGATTCTTTGTGTGAGACATAAATAATGGACATCATCTTTGCCTATCAAGGTATTATCAAGATATCAAGGAAATATTAAAAAACCGTTATCTTCTGTCTTCAGGATACCCTATATTCAAAGGTATCCATTTCCCTCTTTTATAATTTAAAAATATTATTTCAAGTTCTGATGTGATACAGAACTTTTTTCACTAGTAGCAATACAAGAGGATAATTTTTGTACCCTGCTTCTCCCTGCATCAGCACGCCTGAATCACTGGGCTCAGTGTCTATATAAATAAAAAGACTGCAGCAGTACAGAGACAGGGAGCAATCTTCCAAGCCAAAACTGGGGTCATCACAGAAGTGATGTTAACTGTAATCAGAAAATGCATCAGCGCCAAGGGTAGAATCATAGAACATTATCTGCAGCATCTGCTGAATTTTTTTCTTTTTCTCTGGCAGACAAAATTATCTAAATAATAGATCTGATGCACTATGGGTCTCAATGCTTTATCAGTGTATTTGGAGAAAAGACACCATTTATAACTGAGGAACACACCAGAGTGAAATAACTACAATTTGCAATCACTAGCTGCATCTCTAAAAAGCTGCAGTAAAAGAAAGTTATGCTATGTTGTTGCTAGAAATTATACAGACAAATACTGGTGACAGATTATTATTGATATTTAAACTAAAATTATCTGGTATATTTTCTTCACTAGAGCAACATTGTAAAACGTTCTGTGTACAAAGTGTATTATGGGATGAGTCAACATGTTAATATGGATGTTCTGTATCACCTTAGGTCTTCTAACAAATGCATACAAGCAACTTAATTTTTAAATTTGGCACTTTGGAGGCCAATGTGCTTGCATATCTGAAAACACAGCTGCAAAAATTAATAGTAACATGGAGATCTACATCTATGAAGATCTAAAAAGCACTATAATTACTTCCAAGAGAGCTTAAGGATGGTCTTTAAACACCTGCCTTTGTTGCGAGGTGTTAATGGTGCACAGATTTCATATCACCACACATTCAGAGTGCACACAGCACACAAGCATCATCCATACAATTTGTAAATGTGGAACTCAAAAGGATTCAACAGCAGGAGCTGGTTATACACAGCAATGCCATCAAGTTAGGAGCCAACTTCCAGCGAGCTTCTTTTCGCATTGCCTTGACATTGATTGCAACTACAACTTTTTATATTCTTGTGAAGAAGTCACTCAGCCCTCACAATTTAATAATTTTCTGTCTGTTGGCAGTTGTATAAGCCTTCTCTTCACAGGCCCCAACTCTGTTTCCCTCATCATTCAGTACAGCACCCTGAAATCCCTGTTGCTCAATTCTTTTCTCTGCCTCTTGCTGTTTTCTCAGAGACTCCAGCTTCAAAGAGTCCCATTAAACACCCTGCTCTTACTCCCTGGAGTACTCTGGTGGGGTGATTTGTATGACAAATAGTGCAATTGAGTATCTAAAAATACCCAGAAGAAAAGCAAAAAAGGAGTTATTTTTAATAGGCATGATCAGTATTTTCAAACGTAGGCTGTAAAGCTAGGCAACTCCATTTGCACTGAGGACTTGAAACGAACAGCCTGAATTTCTGAAGCGTAAAAATTAACTGTTTAATTAGATGCTTTGGCACGGATCTGATTGTCTAACTTTTGACACTAGGAGTTTAAAAAAAAAATCTCTAGAGTGGAATGATCTCATCTGAAGAAAATACTGCTTCCACTCACTATTTGGCCTTCTCCATGTTTTTCATTCAGCCCTGGAGTAACTACAAAATCTCAACTGTTCATTTTTTTCCCTCTAATTCTAAAATATCAGTAAAAGTTTACATGTTTAAATGACAAATAAAAGTTTTTTCTTCCAGGCAGGAAGCAGCACCAAAACATGACATTTTACAGCGTGCCTCACTAAAACTATCTGTATCAAGGACTGAAATATATGCAACTAAAGTAACACCTCAGACTATCATATTTTGCCAGGCATGTCTGTATCTCAAAATGAAGGGCAATGCAGAGATATCTAAACTAGCAGAAGCACCCGTTGGGACATATATTGTGTGCAGTGAAGCATCATAAAGCCTTATACAACTCTACTGCACCCAGGCTAAGCTCTGCCATCAATCCAAGTTTACTGGCTTTGGTATTGTCTCATTCTGTTATGGCCACACTGATTATATTATGCTTTGTTGCAGAGAATACGTCTTTGATTCTTCTGCAAGGGATTAGCTTTGACTTGCAAAGAAACTAGTAAAAGAAGAATGAAACTTTAAATGTTAGAAAAGACAACACTTAAAGATACAGTGAAGTATTACTCTTAATCCTTTTGTGTAGTGCTACACCTTCTATGTGCACACAACCACACACAGGTAAAAAGCATGGGGTTTTATTTGGTTTTGGGTGAGGGGTTTTTGTCTGTTTTAAATACTACTACAATTTTGAAGGAGTTTGATCTGCTACCTGGAAAGGTCAGAGCCTGAACTACTGGCTCTATACAGCACCTTTTTAATTCTATTTGCTAAATGTATGAAGCCCTAAGCCCCACCAACACCTCTATGAGCTGCCTCAATAGAGGCAGTCAACAAGGTGACAAAGACATTTGTGAATCTATGAGCTTAATAAAATGCATTTAAGTGGTCTCATATAGATAAGCTGTCTCCATGCTACAAACCAGTAAAAGCTCTGAGGTACATCCCTCATTTCCCATCATCTTTCAGCTCAAGTGCTTGGGTTCGTTTCCAGAGGAAAGGAGTGTTGGATGGGAGATGAGACACTGTCTGACACAAGTTAGGATGTGACATCAGAAACAAGACAGAGCAGGGAACAGGAGAGCACATCTGCCCTCCAACAGATACTGCCATTCTATTACTTGGCTGTGTGCAAGTCAAAATCTCCCCAGCTAGCAGATTTCAGTCAAGAGATGAGATTGATACCGACGCAGATCAAGATAAAGATGCAGACAAGTATTTTAAAGAAGTTTTGATAATGTCAATAGGTATTCATTTTAATTCAAAATAACTTTAGTCATTCATGGGTTCTTAGAAAGAGAGCATATTATAGAATAAAATAGCTTTATGCTTGAATAAATTTTTTATGCAACAAGTCATGCCAGTCTACCTAGTTTTAAGCCAATACTATTTACCAGTAGATCACAAAGTGATTAACGAGTGGAAAAATATTCTTGTTTGTTTTATGCTTGAGAACACCGAATCTCAAACAAGCATAAGGCACTATTACCTTTGGATACATTGCAAGCACACATCAGAGCTCAGAATGAGACTCAGATTTCCCAAGTCCACATCCAGAGCTCTTACAACAGACTTGCTCTTTAGGTAAATAAGTATCATTAACAGGAATATTCCCTTCTAGATGTTAAATATTAAAAAGCTTCTAGTTTCATATCAGAAATGGAAATACTTGACAACACAAAACAACAGCATTCTGAGTTCAGATACAAGAAAATACGTGTTAGTGTTAATCCTAAATATTAAGAAAATCAGCCACAAAAAAAAAGCATGGCTTGCAAATGCAAGGAGAGAAATTTAAAAACACTTTGAAGTTTAATTTACGGAAAAGATGGCTTTTTAAAGAGATAGTGCGGAGTGGGATTCCTCTAAAGGCAGTCTACCAGTCTCCCCAGAACTCCTCAGTCTGTCTTAGCCATACACCATAAGGATTGAGGAATAACTCGTATTTTTATGTTTTAAAAGCAAATCCTCTACAAAAGCAGAACAACAATTTATTAATTTGCTTAGTTTTAGAACTTCTGTCAAACTATAAAACGTGAACCTTTTCCCAAAGTAGCATTAACCAAAAAAATAGATTGAGATTATCTACAAGACAAGCCACACTTAACAAGGTATCACTTGTGCCAGGTAAACCTTGTCCCTGGAATACACAGTCTGATGCAATTGTGAGGAGAGAGGTGTGGTTACAGAAAAGGTCAAGCACTGCACATAGCCTCCACACAGTACAGTAAAAAGCTTTAAGCCCCTTCCACATCTACTCTTTCACTGCTGGAAACCAAGGGTATGGCTAATGCCAGGAGATTTGGGGTTGATACAACAGGATGCTTAGTGTATAACATATCATATGCTTCCTATTCAGACCTTACTGCTGCTGCCAAGCAGCCATACAAGGGCTCCAACTCATGAGACGACAAGAACCTTCCTTAATCTAAATAGAAGCAACTGAAAGCAGTCGTCACCGCCTGATCCAGACTGTGCAGTGCCTATGCACTGCCTCAGGGATGCAGTAATGCTGGGATCACTCCAAGCAAATTCTCTGTTCTAGCTCCCCATCAAGTTGTACAAGCGCTCATATGGCACAGCTGATGACATAGGGAAGAGAGACCCACAGTCATTCTGTGACCCTCTTCTGATGTCCTAGGCTAGCCAGAGCCAGTCTTCTGGACAAACATTATCCAAGCAGTCAGCTCTTCTCTTTGGCAACGAAACTAGACACAAAAGGTCTGTGGGAGAGGCACACTCACACTCTTCCTCTCTAGACTAGTTAGTCCTAATAGAGCAACTTGCTCTTGGCATTAGCAACCTAGAACTGATATATTTCTCAGCATGAAGTCTTGATTGCTAGCAATTAAAATGACTGAATATTCAACTCTACATAGATGTTAAACAATGAACCTGTACTCAGCTGTATCCTACTTTACATATTGTAAATGTGTAGGATGGCAATTTCTAAACTACAGTTATCATAAAAGGATTTCTAAATGTGTGTTGAAAGGTTGAAAATCAATTTCCTCCTACCAAGAACACGTACTTCAAAATTAATATAAAAATTCTATTTTATGTCAATATGTACTTGGTCAATAAAATATGCATTCCTATTCCACTGCAAACACCAAATACATTTTCTCCCCCCAAAAAATCCTATCCTTTCCATCCACAGCTTGTCCTCTTGCACTCCCTTCCAAGACAAGATTCATTCATATTAGATCTAAAACTGTGAAGAATAACTTGAATATTGTTTTTCCAGTGGCATCATCAGCATAAACAATCTCTTACATCTTATCACTTATTTCCACCCTAGTCCTGCCTCATTTATGGAAGTACAATTGTTCATGAGAGTATATTGCAAACTATACAAGGAGATAGCTATTGAAGTAAAAATGCTATTTTTTAAAATCATTTAGTTGCCTAACTCAATTCACTAAATATTTCCTTGTATAATTACAATGATGCAACAGGCAAGGGGGGGGTGTTGGGGAATGGGAAAAAGAGAACTGTACTGGTTTTGGCTGAGATACAGTTAATTTTCCTCAGAGTAGCTGGTATGGTGCTATGTTTTAGATTTGTGACCAAAAGTGTTGTTCAAATTCAAAACTTGTAATTGTTTCTGTCCTGGTTTCAGCTGGGAAAGAGTTAGTTTTCTTCTTAGTAGCTAGACTAGCACTGTGTTTTGGATTTAGTATGGGATTTGGTATGAGCAGAATGTTGATAATACACTGATGGGTTTAGTTGTTGCTGCAAAATCAAGGACTTTTCAACTTCCCATGCTTTGCTAGCGTGCAGGTGTACAAGAAGCTGGGAAGGAGCGTAGCCAGAGCAACTGATCCAAATTGGCCAATAGAATATTCCATACCATATGACATCCTGCTCAACATATAAATGAAGGTTGGCTGGGAAGTCTTCATGGCGCAGATCGTCCTGGAAATTACGCTAAAGAATACGGAATAAAAGGAGGTGATTGGTGGCAGCCCGCAGGGCTTCACTAAGGGCAAATCATGCCTGACAAATTTGATGGCCTTCTATGATGGTGTTACAACCACGTATTGGTGGATACGGGAAGAGAAACTGACATCATCTACCCGGACTTGTGCAAAGCATTTGACACTGTCCTGCACAACATCCTTGTCTCTAAAGGAGGACATGGAGTGAGTTGGAGTGAGTCCAGAGGAGGGCCACAAAGATGATCCGAGGGCTGGACCACCTCTCCTATGAAGACAGGCTGAGAGAGTTGGGGTTGTTCAGCCTGGAGAAGAGAAAGCTCAAGGGAGACCTTCTAGCAGCCTTCCAGTACCTAAAGGGGGCTTAACAAGAAAGCTGGAGAGGGACTATTTACAAGGGCATGTAGTCATAGGACAAGGGGCAATGGCTTTAAACTGAAAGAGGGGAGATTTCTATTAGACCTAAGGAAGAAATTATTCACTCTGATGGTGGTGAAACACTAGAACAGGTTGCCCAAAGAAATTGTGAATGCTCTATCCCTGGAGGTGTTCAAGGTCAGGTTGGATGAGGCTTTGAGCAACCTGGTCTAGTGGAAGGTGTCCCTGATCATGGCAGGAGGATTGAAACTAGGTGATCTTTAAGGTCCCTTTCAACTCAAATCATTCTATGATTCTATCAAGTCCTTTCTCTCTCTTCCAGGTTTGCTTTTAGGATTTCTCTCCTCCAGGATCACTAGCTGGGGACAGGATGGGCATTGGTCAACAAGTGGTGAGCAATTGCACTGTGCATCACTCATTTTTATATTCTATTATCATCATTTTTATTTTATTTTCACTTATCAATTAATTCTTATCTCAATCCATGAGTCTCCTTACCTTTACCCCTCCAATTGTCTCCCTCATTCCCTGGGGCTGGAGAGGGTGAGCAAGCAGCTGCATGGTGTTTGGTTGCCAGCCATGTCAAAGCCATTACTTACAGTTTCTACAAAATTCCATAATACCTAGTGCTGGGATCATTGCTTCCTAATGCTTTTTCTCAATTAATTGACATGCCAGCAAAAAGGAAAAATTCTACAGGATTGTGGCCTCAGCATGAATTCATTTGCAGGTAGTGAGCTGTATCCTTGCCTCTTCAAAGTTTGACTTCCTAGGTTTTATAAAGTGAGTCAAAGCAAAAATCCAGGTTCAAGATTATACAATGCATATACGTAGAAAATTCATGTGTGTAAATAGCTTTGGTACCAGCTGCGATCTTACTGAATGTGTCACCCTTGTGATAATCAATCTGTTGCTCTCAAGGATGCTTTGCTGCAGTTCTCTTCAGTAGGGAGTATCTGAGAGCTCCCAGCTTAGTCTTATTTCCATGTCCTTCCAAGCATGGCATCTCCTTAATTTTTCCAAAGGAAAAAATGTGTAAAGCAATTTTATTGCTGAGTTGGGTCTACTTCCTTTTTTGAAAGCAGAAGGGTTTGAGGTTTTTTTGGGGGAGACAGGTTGTGGGGTTTTTTTAACCTTTCTGGTCACCCACTTACTCCAAAGGCTCATGTTTAGTGAAGTGTAAGATTACAGACAAAGAGTTTCAAGATCTCTACTTCCTAAACCTGCAGCAAGAGGTACACTCTGGACTGGAAAATACCTCACTGATATCGTTGCTATGGCAAAGCTTAATATGAGTTTAGAGACTGGGCATGCAGCCAAGAAGAAAATGGGGAGGGCTCACACATGACATTTCCCTCTTTGTTCTTTTCATACAATTTGCCTTCTGCAGCTCTTCTCAAGAGCACAAGAAATGTTTCGGCTTCAATTATCTCCACAGGAACTCCATTTCCCTCCCCTCCCCCCCCTTTTTTTTTTGCTCTAAGACAGAGCTATTGTGACTTAGATTTTTTTTTCCCCTTTGATTCCCAATTAATTACATATGTGTTCATCGTAAATAATTCATACAAAGATTGTTATCACATGTGCTGTTAATTCCCTTTTTATTAAAAGAAACTAGATGGTAAGTTTGGAACATAAACCTAAACAGGAGTTGAAAGGAAGCCATTAACTTGATAGCTGACAAGAATGGCATTTTCTGAAAAAAGGTACTAGTTTATTGTAAAAAGCAGATTTTCTGCACCATTGTAAACAGACAAAATGCATCACTTACTGTATCACTGCTTATGTCCCATCATCCTCAGACAATGCTGGGCAAGGTTGATATAAGCTGATTCTATAGTTGCATACAGTTAACTTTAATAAAAACTGTACAATCAAATTCAAATATCTTTTTTAATATAAGAGACTTGCTTGTAGAAAATATTGCTGTAAACGTATATTGATGTATTTTAATATAGAATAGCACAGTCAAATACAAACCTAGCACGGGTTTCTGTATATACTTCAAATAAGGAAGGCATAAAAGAACATTAAATGATCTTTGAAACGCCTTAACAAGTCTAGGAGACTATTTTTTGTAGCTCCCTAAGCATTGGTATTGTTGAAATTGCAGAGTTAAGCTGGTTTTATGCACTGTGTTATGTGACCACTGTAAAAAGTGTGTCACATCCTGGAAACTGTCCTGGCTACAGAAATTAAGTATAGTTTAAACTATTCAAGAAATTAGATGCTGAAGAAGCAGTTTATCTGCACATCTGTATGACCATGCCTCTGAAGGAACGAAACACAATAGTATCCAAAATGACAAAAGGAAAATAATACTAAGAAGGAACTGAGCAAAATGGGAATCACAGGGTCCAGGGACAGCCAGCCTCCTCCAGGTGCCAGAGGTATTGACTCTGGAATCTAGATCATGACAAGGAGGATGGACAGTAAGATCTTCACTCTATACCATGCTCTCTCAGAGAGGTACATCTCTGACACTCTTTGAATGGGCTTGTTGAAGTATAAAGTTCAAAATACAAGGTACAGCAACCCCTACATGACCACCAGTGCAATACACTTCAATTTTTAGCAAATGAAGTGCTGGCCTTCCTCAGTCTGCCCGACACCCACAAGGGGACCTCAGGACACCCAGGAACAACACATGAGTTCAGGGATTGTGTAGATGGCAAGCCCAGACTGGTGTACGGAAATGTCTTCTTATGCAGGAGCCTACAGCCTCCAACACATCTGACCCAGCAGATTGTGAAGTTGGTCAAGGCCATCACTCTAAAGCTGTATTCTGGCAGGCACAAGGAGTACACGACCACCGCCAGCACAGTTGTAGAGCAGGCCTAGTCTACAGGTAGCAACAAAAGCTGTATTCCTTCACTGCTGCTGAATGCTGGATACAGTCCCACTGTGCTGTCTGCAGTGTGTGCTACAGCTGAAGCCAGGTTCCTCTTCTGCCTCTTAGCCCCAGGGCATCCCAGCAGAGCTCTAGCAGTCACTTGAGCACAGCCTACAGAATTTTACACCTTCTGCGTGTCTGAGTCCTGTTGACATTATGCCACAATTTAAGAAAGATTCCCTACCTCGGATAGCAATGATATTCAAGGTTAAACACATCTAAAAATCAAAGCCTCAGTCCGCTACAACAGAGTAGACACTGAACTTAGTGCCTGGCAACTATAACCTGATTATACATCTTTATTATTCCAAAACAAGAGATTCCAGAAATCCCATTCTTTCAAAAGATATTGATGTTTCCATTTTGTTCAGATTCCAAACTGAAATTTAATGTCTTTTACAGTAATGAAATTTTGTCTCCCAACTGATTTTAAGAAATGCATTACAAGAGAAATAACTTCCTGCAAAAAGGTTTGAGCTGTTCCACTGTATTCTGTGCCCTCACAGTAAGTAGTTGTGAGCCTAGACTTCAAAACTGTTCCATGAAAAGAAGTCTACCAGATGTGCCTCTTACCAGGATTTGTAGCAAACAAGTAAACCCTTTGAGAAGTGTCCTTAAACTCTGAAATACTTTAAACTCATACCCTAAACAAAATAAGAGCAGGAGGAAGGAAAGTAATCAGTAGGCTAGTGCACAGTAAAACCTTTAAAGCAGGCATAAGGTGGACAACCCTTTGAAACAATGAGAGCTATCAATGGCAATATTAATTTAGGAGGATATGAAAGAGAAACATAAGGTACTTACTCATGAACTTTAGCTTACACACAAGGACTGACAATCACTATCCTCAGTTACAAGGACAGCTGTTTTCCCCGTCACATTAAAGTAACCAACCACTCAGCAGCAAAAGCATCTCTAAAGATGCTATAAATGAGGAGTAACTGACACATGGTCAGGAGTTTCTGACTAGATCAGCAGCGCTTCAAGACTTAATATTTTAATAGGAATGGTAACAGTGGTCTGCTGAAATGACTTAATGTGGACTGCTTTGAAAAAAACATATCTGATAGCTTTATGAAAATAACAAAAATATCACACAGCAGTACAGAAGGGTTTACAATTGCTGCAATCCATTTAGCCATCTGCGCAGCAAGAGGTCAATGTAATTAACAGTTTAAAGACATATATGATGGAAAAGTAGAGACTAGACTTTATATTAAAAAAAAGATCTAAATCAAGGAAATAAATATTTTTATTCCAGAGACAGTACCATTAATTTCTTCCCGATAGACAGATCTATTATCACAATAAAATGCTGTAGCAAAAGGTTGTTATGACCCTTTAACAGATGTTTCAGCCATATTAAAAACACCAAGGATGTAAAGCTTTAAGACCTAGTTCTGGAACATTAGACCACATTAAGAAGCTTACAGTTACACACATAAAACTACATTTGATCAGACACCAAAACTCATTCAAGTGACTCTAAAAAGTCAACTCCTCCACCCTTTCAGCTCCTTTTCTAGGTTGCCAACTTGAAAACATCACTTGTCTTTTTAATATATGATTACATTGCATAGAATCAGGAAAGCACAAAGAAGGTGATTGCAAGAAATGCTGAAAAAATAAGCAGCATTTAAAGATAAATTTCTAATAAAATGGATTAGGAATGGCTAGAGGCCAAAAAAAGATAATTGTTTGGGTTAGAAACTCATAAAGCTGAAACTGCAAGGAAACGCCGGAGGTTTCCAAACTGGCAGTGGTTTACGGAAAGCAGCTCAGATTCATGGTGTCAATTCCTCTGCTTGTGCTATCTGCAGTAAAGTTCTGCTCCTCAATACCTGACAGGCATTCTGCCTAGGACAGATCTTAAGGCGAGTTTATAGGAAACTTGCATCTGGCCTCTTGCACATGGCTATCAAGCACAGCACACAACATCAAGTGCAGTAGCACTTGAGGACTGCTACTGGTTTGAAAATCCCAACATTACCACTATATATATGCTGAAAGCATCCAGACTGTTAGGGCCCCAGACATCTAGAAACTCTAAGCAAAGCTATGCCATCCTTATAATCTACCAAGGTAGAAAAAGCAGTCTTATCCAGGAAAACCCAGGTGTATGGCAGCCCTAATGCACAGAAAAATGCATGTACTAGACTATATTTCCATATTAGCAGTTGCCAAAGGGATGTTTCCTGGGATCTGTTAAGCTTAAATCTCATTGTATTAAAACAAAAAGGGAGCTTACAACTTGCAGCCACACAGTGTTCAGCACAGGCACTACTCTGACTTGCGCTGCTGGGCACGGCAAGAGTCCACACGCTCAGGGACAAAGTCGTGTCGCCAACCCAGCAAGCTGCTTAAGGTGCAGCAGAGAAGGCTCGAAAGTGAAGCTTGCTCCTTTTTGTCTTTTGGAAGGATTGCATCTGTCACAAATCCAGGAAGGTGACAGCTTGAGAGAGAACAACTCTGAAGCTTCTGATGAGCATGTGAGAGTACAAGTTCCAGCCAAAGAAAAACATTCAGACTGCTGAGTGATTACAAAAACTAGTATCCAGCAGGGATTTTCTTTAAAATACTAAAGCTATTGAAAAGATTAGACTGCCTAAATTCAATCCTTACTTGGTAGGAATCTATATAGCTTCACTGAACTCAAGTACACTGATTCTTCTCTGGCTCAATATCTAAATGCAACTTGGACACAAGCAGGCAAGTCCAGTGACATTTCATAGGAATTAGCCACACAGATTTCTACAGAAATTCCTCTACAAACCCCTAGAGATAAAGAACGACTAAGAATCTTTACATCAGATTTTTGATCTATGCTTAGGCAGAAACGGCGTTCTCAAACGCCCTACTGTTATGTTACGAACAGAAAAAAGTTACAAAAGCTACGAAGTCAGGCCTGCCTCATAAAAAGGTTTTAGCAACCCCATGAGGCAAGTAGAACTAAGCTACATTTCCCAGGGCTGGATCCGTAAACTCTACTTTGCTACCTACACATGAAAAATGAGAACTCAAAACGCAGCTGGGTGACCAAATCCAGCCTTCTCACGGAATTGTGCAGGCCGTGTTTAGGTCTATTTAATATGTAGCAAACAATTAAAAAGTATGACTTTATGATGATGGAGATCCTATCCCCCTCCTATTTCCAAAATGCTGACTAAAGTGTTAGTCAGCTGCTACAGCATCATAATATTAACAACTGTACAACTAACTGTTGTACAACTCAGCTTTACCCCATTATTAACACAGAAAGACTTAACAGTTCTGTTAAACTGTTTATTTTTACACCAGTGGAAAGTAATGGAAATATGTACTTTCCCCAAACAGAACTGCATCAGGCTGTATCAACAGGTTTTGTTTCTAAACAGCTTTCTGAAATAGTGTAAACTGTACTTTAGGGACTGCTTGTGTCAACTATTTATTTCAATACCTGTTACTAACAGATGCTTTATGACAAAGTTTTCAAGAGGTCTTAGGAAAGTAGAAGAAAACCGAATACAAAATTTCTCAATGCAGAAATCACAGTTTTCATTAAGCAACTGGAAATCTTTTTCTAACACTACTTGTCACAGTTCTAAAGAATATTACCACAGGAAATATATTTAAATCTATCTAGCTTATTATCCTAGCATCTACCAACTACCACCCCCTATTTATTTATAGGACCCCAGTCTACAACACTCAAATCGGCAATCCTACAACCTACTAAGAAGCTTTCCTGACTTCAGACATTGAAAACTGGATTCAGTTCTCTAAATGCAGGCATATAGCATCATTTTGGACAAACAAAGTCATCTCAGTCACATACAGTTAGTTTGGCATAGTACGTTATACTACCAACTCAGTGCCGCATGCCCTGGAACTCAGGGCAGAGTCTCCGATAGACATACTTTATCACTATTTTTCTGCTTTTTGGTACAAAGCTATAAATAAATGAAAGGACTCAAACATGCAGAAAGCCGCCAATACTAAATGTGTAATAATCACTTTTACAATTCACTTCACATTTCACAGGAAATATCTACCCCACTATCAGATCTAACCTGCCTTATCTGAGACTTTGATCTAAGCAGTGGTGAAAACTGAACTACAGTCAAAACTAAAGCACAGGTACAAAAATCTTAAGGGTTCTATAGGTTAAATTCTTATTGAGTGAGTCTTCATGTCCTGCAACTGCTAACAATGATGAAATATTTGCCAGTTGCCATAATCAAGGAAACAGTAACTCAACTAGTTAAAATATCACAGTAAAAGAATCATTGTCTGCTAAAGCATATTTAACTTCAGGTAGCATCTCTGTAATTGACAAAATAGACATACATTTCAAAGATAACCCTCCAATTATAATTTTCTCACTTACTGGATTCACGTGATTTAACATGTAGTCATTTTCTCATTAAGATTTAAATATACAGTACTTGCACAAGTGATTGGTGTGTTTAAACCATAATCAAGCATTTCTTTCCTGGTGCTCCTGCCTGTGATACCCAGAGCATGTAACGGTTTGCTTTTAAAAGCCAACACACTGCTGGCATCAGCCACCCTCAAATTACTTCACACGTCCAGCTGTTGTAGGAAACAGCTATCCACTAGGACCCTGGGCAAGGAGTAAGCCATTAAGCCAGCCAGTTTTTCTACAACTTCCTTAACTGCAAGTCAAGCAGTCCCACTGCAGATATCCCATCTAAGCCTTTTAAAACCTTTACCTTCAAACTTTTAGACTTTCTTCTGTTCTCCCAGGGTTCTGGTTTATCAGATGACTCTACAGCAATGACCAATTTCCCTACAAGTGTACGCATCCTGAGCTGAGGACCTGGTCACTGTCAAGTGGTCTTGCAGCCTTCCCCCAGGGCAGCTGGAAACAGCTATATGTGTACATACACACACACTCCCACAGCTGAAGGAAGGAAACCGTGATTGTCAAAGGCTGCTGACCAGATTAGCAACAACTGTTTTGGAATGAGCTAACAGCAGACAGGTAACAAGTGACTTGATTTACTGGGGGAAGAGGGGAAGATTATTAATTCCATTTTAAGAAAGAAAAACATTTCACCTTTCAGGAACAGTCAAGCATTGAAAAATTGGATTTATGAAGGTAGTAGAATCCCTTTACAGGGGAGATTGTAAGAGCTTCTTAGATGAGCAAACATCAGAGATAGTCTAGATTAGGATTTCTTTATTTACCCCCCACAGGCCCCACATAATTTGCAAAGCAATTTAGCCTGCTAGCATACCAAGCTACCAAACTACCATAAGAATAATTGGCCCTAAACACCACCTTCCCCCCAGACCCCAAAAATACCCTTCTCAGAAGTCACATAATAGCATAGCTTCAATTAAAAGTAACAGAAAAGCAATATCCAGATCTCTTTAAAGATTAGTGCATTCTTCATTTTCATTTGGTACAGTAAAGCATGACAGGCACATGCTGGGTCACACCACTTGTGAAAACAGGAACAGTCTCTGAATTTTATAGAGCTTTCAGGCATGTAAGAATATTTCTAGCACAATGTAAAAACAAATTTGAGATATGACATAAAATGAAGATGCTTTTAGAAATATCATTTCTGTTCCTTATATTCCATGAATTCAGAGGAAACGATGCCACATAAATCCACTCATAGTTTCAAATGATCACATTGCAAAACAAATTTCTGGAGTTTTGCCAAACAAATAAGCTTTAATACATTTCATCAAAATGGTGGATATTCACCTATAAGAACTACCTAGGTAGCACAGGGGTTTTGGGGTGAGGGAGATAGGACAACACAAAACCACACCACTGTGAAAAGCAGAAGTTTCAAATACTGAGGCACTGAAAACTAATAACCACATTTAGAAGTCCAATCCTATGCTACTTAATGAAGAACAACTGAGTCAGGCACTCAAAGTTCTTGCACAAACAGCAGTCTAAAAGTTAACTGTGAAAAGATCTACTCAGTAGTAACCACTGTGTTACAAGGGGATTTACAGAAGCTGGGACTGGTTGGCAAATGGTACATTAACTAAAAATGCTTTCTCAATATTTATAAAATACTTTGAACAGCTCCATTCTCTATTAAACAACCACCCTTGTAACGAAAAGCTTTCTTCCTCTCATTTGCAGCAAAATGAGATATGGTATTTCCATGCTGTTCTCACTAGGCAGTCATTGCCATTGCACTGGCTAGATGACACACACTTTCAACATTTAGAGAAAGGCTATCACTGGACATATTGAGAGACCTCTTGACATCAGTAACTAAGACTACAGCCACACTCTTTGGCTTTCCATTTGCTTCCCATTTCTTTTTGATCTATTCAGTATTTGTGAACACCCTAAAACTTTGAGTAAGAGTTCCCAAGTTGTTCAAGAATTTAGCAATCTATTCTGTATCATTCTATTTAATTCAGTTATTTGTATCCTTTAATTAAAAGGTATGTTAATTAAAAGGTATGGCTTTACAGTGCAAAAGAACCTTATCCTTGGTGCCATAGAAATAACCTGTCTAGCAAATACGTTTGCAGGTTGTGGAAAATGTCAACAAAAATGCTGAATGAGTGCTGTGAACATCATGTAATGGGTGCTTGAAACAGGAAAGTTGTTTGTGATTTTTTTTCCTGCTAAATTATTTAGTGACAAAAATTCTGTTGTTGAAAATGAACAGCTAAGAAGTCAATAGTCACACTGTCAAAGCAGCACAAATCCTCTAGCCTATGGTATTACCATGGCCTCAGAAACAGCCAACCCACAGTTGACAGCAGCTACTCACTGACTGCAACAAACAAACGGATAAGCTACTGTTACTGGTTCTTGTCTGAACTTACTTCAGGCATTGATTTTTTTTTTTTGAGCATAGCAAAAGAGAACTCTCTATGCAAGGGACTTGTTTCTTCACAACTTTCCATAGAAATCGGTCTCCTACAGAAACGTTCCATATAAGATTTTTTTAAAAAAGCAACACACAAACATTTCAGAAGCAATGTCTCCCTACAAAGTTTTCCTTGTGCAAACACAAAACATGCATAATATTCTGAGAATATTATTTCTTGCTGAGAAAGACAAAAACCAGAAGAAACCTGCATGTCCTTCCTCCTTCACAACATATGCAAGCACCAACATAATCCCTCTTGAGACTACTTGAATGACAACAGTGTACATGGAAGCCACGTCAAAAAGACAAAATAAATCTCTTCTACAAATTGTGTAGTACACATTCTGCATGTTGCATTCAACTGTAGAGACACATAAAAACAAGGGTCACTTTCTACCATCACAGCTGACAGCTATGATTCTCAGAACTTACTGAGGTCAAAGGGGGGAAGAGAGTTTGCATAAATCTCAATGTAATTCCACTGAGTTATGCGTGAACGCAATTCTTCAGGTAGATTATCTGCCACAATATTGCCTCTTAAACTCCTCTCAAAGTATACTAAATTCTCTGCTTATAAAATTACCACAGACTATCAGCTATGACAGTTTAGACCCACATCTACCATCACATAGTACTCCACATCCTAACAGAACTAACTTCAGTGTGCGTGTACCTCTAGGCTGGCTGCTGTTCCATAGTCACGGTGACACAGGCAGGAGAAATCCATTTGCAGTTGCTCGTACCCGCAGTCATCACAACACTGCAGCACTCTCCCATTCAATTGTAGTCAGGATGAAACATGGCCTTGCTTACCCTGTGGGATTTAAAAAAAAGAAGCCTTTCAGAAAAATATCAACACAAGGACACATACTAAGCTACTGCTAATGGACTGGCTGAAAGGGGTCAGAGAAAGGAGGTCCTGCAGATGAAAGAATTGAAGGACACTTGCGAGACAGCCAAGAACAAATCAAAACAAGGCGACTTCTGGCAGTGATGAAGCTACTTGTCAATATTACAGGGCACAGATAGAATCCTCTCCCAGCTGAGAAGCACAGTACATAGGTCACTGAGGACACAGAGACTCCCAAATTTATGGGGGATGGGGAGGAAGAGCTCAATGCTACTCCAGTTCTCAGATCAACACAAGAGCCAGAGGCAGTCTGAGCTCTAGGAAACATTTTGTTAAGAGCATTTTGTTGAGACAGGTTCTACTGCACACTGGGATGGGAGGGGAGCATTTCATAGCACTGCGCCCTACCACAGAATGGAACAGCACATCGTCCCAGCATTAACAAGTTTATTTCATGGCATTTTAACAGAATATTTCAGGTTGCACACAAGCAGGAGAGATTGTTTTGGGAGAACATGACATATCAGTGATTTGCATTCACATAACAATTCACAGAAGCATAAATGTATCAGTGTGGCAGGAACAAGAGGCTGAGAACACTTACTCTCTCCTCCTCCAAGCATTTCTTGCAGAACTGTTTTCTACCATATTTGCCAAAGACATAAAATGGAATTTTAAGAAACAGTGTTTTGTGGTGGTGGTAACATTACAAGGCAGACCTGCCCTCCCATTCGCTCTAGACTAGACAGCTATGCTTTTCTGTACCTCAGGGGAACTACTCTGGTAAATAATTTTATTCTGTATTTTTTGTGCTTTTTTTTGACGTCTATGAACATCCTTCTAGCTTCCTGGGCACAAAAAAAAAAGGTATCAAATCCTTCAAAATAGATACTTACACTATTATCAACACTGTCAATGCAAACTACTGAGTCCTTCCCACCCTCGTTCTCCCACTTAACAAGCCCTCCCCAGCCCTGATGCCCATCTCAATGCCAGATGCCCCTGAACAGCCACATATGCATGCACAGCATATGAAGACACAAGGAGTAAATTTCATTTCAAATACAAGTTGCAAGATAAAAGTTATTAAAAAACAAAGTTTCCAGCCTCAACGCTTGAAAAAGTCCATAGGGACAAGTAGTTCGAATGCAATATTTCCCGCCCCCCCTCCCCTCCCCCCAGTCTGTGATGGAAATTGGAAAGAGTAACAACCATCTGCTACTTTCAGTTCTCTTGTGGACTCTGTATTGAAGGATACAATATACTCTGCTTTGCCTTCCAGAGCTTCAAAAACTGTGCAAGGATCTGCAGGGGAGGCTGAGAGGGGGACGGAAGAAACGAGACTGAAGACGGTCCCAAAATCTGAGGGCCAGACAGCACAGCAAGGGAAAGTCCTTGGACCTGCCAAAAAGGCAGTGAAGTGACTCAGCAGGGCGCCACTGCAGCCACACAGCCATCAGCCTGACTGTTCAACAGCTCACTGCAGAGAGCCTTACTATGAGCCAGGACTTGGTGGAAAATAACAGCAAGAAGGAGCCCATGAACAAAAGGACCACTTGGCTTGAGATCATGCTCCAGGCAGAGGGACTCTGCTTCCCCAAAAGCAGCACGCTGCAGCCCGCCGGCACTGGAAGCAGCTGGCTCCAGCAAGCCTGAGCCCTGGCACTGCTCTGGTGCCTGGAGGCACGTGTTGGTGCTACTGCCACAGCTGTCCTAGATTCCCTGCAGAAGGACAAGCTGAAAGCCAGTTACACAGTGGCAACTTCAAGACCTGATGTAAACACATCTCTCTTTTTCCAAGAACTGGCATATTCCTGAACTGTGTATCTAAATGTGAACCGTTTACTATCCATTTCCAATTTCTATAATTTCGACTGTTGTTGATTAGACTCAAACATTTGCACTTCTATCCCAAAATTTTCACAAAAGCTGTAATAATTCCATTCAATAAAACTAAAGAACAAATATCAGTTACTTCAGTGTATTTGTGTAGATCCATATACATATGTATACACATACATATCTATTCTCATGAAAAGGCGCAACTGTTTGATTCCAGTTCTGCAAGAATCAGACTTCCCAAAATGGAGCTGGAGTTATCAAACACAAAACAAAACATGGAAATTCACTAAAAGATATTTACAGATCATTCCATATCATCATCCTTGACATTCTATTAACTATTTCTGATATTCTGTGGAAACATTAAAGAGGAAAAATACTCAAATTAATATTTATTAAGATTCTGTTTAAGACAGCACTAAACAAATAAGCTAACTGTTTTTACTGAAATATCTCATGAAGTTCATGAAAAATGTCCATTAAAAACTCACCAGATAACCTCCCCATTATCTTGGCAAATTTAATAATATTTTATTACAAGTGTAGTATAAAAAAAATGAAGTCAAAAGTCTAATAAACTCACACACAAGCTTTTCATGCAGAAAGAGTTGCAAAAAGTAGCACACATACCAAATGCAAAAATAAAATTTTCACATGTAACAAAAACATTTATGATTCCATAAGAATACTCAGAAAATATTATTCCCCAATACTTTCATGAAAAATCCCTGATATTTTCACTAAATAACTGTGAATAAATAACTAAATAAATTTGCCTGTGCTTGTGGCAAACGTCCTCAGTCACTATAATTTTGACAAGACTGTCTCAGCATCTGCTTACAAAGCCCTAGTTTCTCCCAAGCTTAGTCCCCTAAATCTTGTCACAGACCAAAATCATCCTTCACCAAGCCCCCAGCACACACTATTATTCTGCAGCAGCTCAGATACTCACACATTTTCTATGTTCAGAATCAGCAGGTAGCAATTACGACTAGTGATGGATTAGATTATCAGAATCTCCCAGATTAACAGAGGCCATGACCAACACTTATACCCACAGCTGCCATTGTAACAAACCCATAAACAAGATGATGCTGGATCCCAGCATCTTGAGCCTTCCTTGACAAAGAAAAAGGCCTTTGATCAAAGAAGACTTATTTTAACACTCAAAAGCTGGAGCTTCACTGACTGTCACAATGCAACAGGGAATAGCTTGCTAAACCCCAAAGAGCTCCCAACATTTACAGGCCAACAACCTGTGTGAGTGGCAGGGCTCCCGCGTCACACTAACCACACAAGTCGTCCATCACAGCCATGGGCAACAGCCCCACAGCAGGGAACAGCTGAGCCTCTCAGCCAAGCTGGTGATGCCTCTGTGGAAAACATTCAAGAAAGGGCAAAACATTGCCTGGCAGTGAGGCAAAACGTGAGAAAAAGCCTGTAACCACCAAGGTCAGAGAAGGAAGAAAGGAGGAGAAGGTGCTTCAGGCACTGGAGCAGGTATTCCCCTGCAGCCCATGGAGGACCCTACGCTGGAGCAGGTGGAGATGCCCTGAAGGAAACTGCAGTCCATAGAGACTCCACACAGAAACAGGGAGAAGAGTGAGGAGGAAAGAGCAGCAGAGAGGAGCTGTTATAGACTGTCTGTAACCCCCTATTCCCCTGCATCACTGTGTTGTTTTAATTTCCTGTATTTCTCACCATGTGAATCAACTTTAATTGACAATAAATTAATATTTCCAAACTGAATCTGTTTTCCCATGATGGTAATTGGTAAGCAATCTGGTCTTTATCTCAACACACAAGCTTTTTCATCCTGCTTTCTCACCTTGTCCTGTTGAGGAGGAAGAGTGAGTGAGCAGCTGCGTGGGCATTTTGCTGCAATACAAGGTCAACCCACCACACATCTCTAGCAAACTGTCTTGATGATCTGACATTCTGCAATCGCTACTGGTTTGCAGTAGTTCTGCAGAGCTAAATGTTTGCTGAAAAATCCTTACCAACTTTTCATGGGTGGTAAGTTTCCTCTTTTCTTGGAGAGAAATGGTCTTCTAGACAGAAGTCAGAGCCAATTAAAAAATTATAAAACAAGACAGACAGCGAACACATGTGAATACTCATTGTACAATAAAGAAAGGCAATTATACTAGAGTGATGACTGAAAAACCCTCACACGGGAAATTATCCTGACACAAAGATGCTTTACTAGTCAGTTCAACTAAGCCTTGAACCCAAATTATACTTAGACTTGTTCCTGTGGTATTTATTCATATTCTGCCCACTGACCCTTTCCTAAACTTTAATCTTTCCTTGAAAGTACTAGTAAGTCTTATTCAACCCAGTTATCGCCACCTCAGCCAAGGGTAAAGACAGCTTGCTTGCTTCACTTGATGTCATTCGCATTTATCCTTGCATTCCCATCAGCCCTCAGAGAGGCTCATGGGGCAGCCCCTGGCAAATTGCTCAATCTTTCCTCTTCCCTATTGCAACATTTTAAAGGTCCCCTTGATCTTAGCTGAAAGCCTAGGATGACTAGACCTCACTAGGCTAGCAGAAGCTACAAAAATACATCACAAGTTTTTTCATTGCTTCATTTTCCTCAAGGACCTCTGGCATTTTCTGGGGTGTATCTTCTCATAAGGACTCTTTCAGCTCTAGCTAGTTTTTAGTTCCAGCTCTGTTCAGTATAAGCCTGAATTCTGGCAGGAAGTCACATGGGTGAACATAACACTTATTAAACAGTTAAGTATTTATACACACAACTCACTCTCAATTCTTTAGTCACAAATAACATGTCTTTCCTGACTAAATTAACACATCTTTCAACATCTCTATAATGAAACAAATTACAGCCCTGCACCAAAATACCTTCTGATTTTATCGCCAAATCGTATTTCTGTGTGGATCCTTTCCTTAGGTAAAGCTGTCTCAAATTTAGTTTGCACTACAGTTATGAAGTCATGCAGTGGTATTTTTTTCTTATGCTTCACTAGGTATTAAACCAAGGATACTAGATGGATAAAGGCATATTTCAGCCTCTACTAATTTGATTTGTATTTAGACACATTATTATTTTTAGCTATACAGAGTCATGAGTTATAATATTCTGAAAATCAAATTAAAAACATGCTACATTTAGGAGAAACTAGAACAAACTTTTTGCTCAAACATGACAAATAAAATACCCTAAATCTAACATGGTTACCAAACTGGGATAAGCTTTAAAACAATTGGATTTATAAAATTTTTTTACTGCTAATTTTTTTTTACAGTTTTAAAATGCAGACATAGCAGAAAAAATTCTTTCCCATTGACATCCTGCAGCTGTCTTTTGCAACTTACACATGCTAAACACTTCCTCGTGCTCCTGAATTAAAAGAAATTACGAGCTATTTTCCTGAAGTCTTGATTTCTAATAAATGTAGTTTTACAGGCAGATGAACTAGCTAAGTAGTAAGAGGTACTAGGTCTACAGATATAAAGGTATTAGCCGAAATTAGCTGGAGCAGGGAATTAAGGATTACAGCAGGGCTCACCCCACAGTACCTGACAAAAAGAGCAGAGCAGCTCCAGAGACGGCAGCTAGCTTTAACCATGACCTTCATCCATCAGGTACATTCATGGCGATGAGGCAGGTCTGAGGCCAAGCTTCACGGTCAATCTACAGGTCAGGTCAGATGCAGTCTAGAGATAGCCAGGCAGACCTACGGTAACAGGATAGGTCTGCCAGAAAGCCCATGCACAGGCTAGCATCCACATCAGCAGGGCCCATGAATAAGGATGAGTGTAGCTGTGACTAAGCTAGAGACCAGCACCCCTCCAGCACCGCTCTAAAAGAGAGCAGTAGCCCAGGGCTGAGCTTAAATAGTGCTCCTGGGCCCATGGGTGGGGCTGGAAGGCACCCAGGTGAGGCTCATCAGAGCCATTAACACCCATCAGTGCCTCAGGGCACCTGACCCACATCATTCACCCTGAACAACTACAGCCAATGAGAAATAATCTGTATCAGTGCTCCCATTCATCATGGTGTCGTTAAAGAAAACCAGAAAATTAATCTTTGGTGAAAATGAGGCAAATGAAACTGTTTACATATCTCAGTCTGCCTAAATCCTTTCCCCATGACAATTTAGTAGCTCTGATAATACTTAGTATTTCCCTCCCCTCCCCCCAGTATTTGTGTGGAAAGAATATTGTTCAAAGGACAGCACAGCTCTCAGTTAAAAGTAAAATGAATTGGCTCTTTCTAACAGGACAGGTTTCAAGTGAACTCATTCTACACAACTACTCAATGTGTCGTACAAATTAGGCAGGTGATTTTCTTATCTACAAGACATTCAGAATGCAGCTAAGATTCTGCTCATGTATAAATAGAAAAAAGAAAAAACACAAGTCATCTCAACCTAAGGAGAATCAATCTCTTCCAGATTCAACTAGGTCTCTGCAAAGACAATTGCTTTACAGCAACCGGAAAACCAATACAATTCAGAGAAAGTTCCTACTGTCAGATATCTCTAATAAACACACCGCATACATGTTTAGATGGCTCAGGTTGTTTATACTATCTTCCATCTGAGCAATTTCTCTATTATTGTGTTTTCCCTTGTAGTTGTGGGGCTTAACTGTCAGCAGAGTTTATTTGTCAACAGGCTTAAGTTTAAAAAAAAAAAAAAAGACAAATATAACAAAGCCACTACTCAATACATAGTGATTCCTACCCCATTTCTAGCAAAGCACACATTTGCAACAGCAACCCAAGCTATCTCACTTTGGCCAGAGAATAAAGGTCACCTTCTTATTAAGAATGAGTCTCACATGTTTTCTGAACCCAGCTGTTGGAGCTGTTTGAAGAAACTGCAAACGATGAGCTACCATGGCAAAGAAAAAAGGAGGAATAATTTCAAAATCTAGTCCAAAAACTCTGTTAGCACAAAAAGCCTATCCTTAATCCCTTGCATAATTTGATTTGGTTTGAGCATAATATAGCCTAGCCTTTCAAATACCTTTAAAAAATAATTTTCTTCCTGTTTCCTACTTTTTCATCTCCACCTTTTGAACGTTAGGAGGGAGCAGCCTAACCTATACAAGCGTTCGCACCACTCAGCATTTTGTAGAGTCTGGAGCAACTAACTCAGAGTAACAGTTTACTTCTCAGTGTTTTGGAAATGACACAGTGTGCAGCCAGTTTCACAGCTCATTAGTTTTAGAACATTTTATAAACAAGTGCTTATAATTTAAGATCAATTATGATCTAACTCATATATGATCTTCTAATGAAGTCAAATGATTAAATAATAATTTAAAATATATTTTTAATTCCCAGTTAGGAAACCAGTAGTAAATCTAAAAACTCTAACACGTTGCCAGTTCTTTCTTTAGTTCTTTTGGCTAATTACTGAAGGCAGATTTTTATTTATCTGCAAAATACTGTTGTGTCTGAAAGCGATGTGTCACAAATGGAAGAAAGTTCATTCTGATTGGGTCAGTTTGTTTCCTGCAAATTTATAGTATTTGGTGAACATGTTTTTAAATTCTGCATAGCCCTTTTTAATAGACAGTATGTATTAATAGCAGACTTCTGATTGAAACTAGCATTTATTTCTTTTTTAGTTTCACACATTTTATTGGCCAGTTGTATTTTAGCCTGATCATACTCATATCTTGAGTTAGCACATAGCAACCAAATTTTCTGCATGCAAAATTCAGTGCAAAGTTGTCCTAGTTTTAAAACTGCTGGAAGACAAATATAACAAATTACTCAGGGATATTCTGAGTAGTGGTAAACAGAAGATAACTGCTAGTGAGTGAACAAAGCCATTACTTCCCTATTCCCCTATAATTTGATATAAAAATTAAAATTGGATAATTACTATATGACTCTTTAGTCAATGTCAGAATTAAAAGCGTTAAGACAATAGCAGGCATTTCTCCAAAACCATGCTAGGACTATTTTTTTCTTGTCAGTTTATGTTCAAAACAACTGTATGCTCAAATTGTCACTTCTGGAGTTTATTAATATCTTCTAGTGGAAGTCAGCAGTACTTGTTTACGTGGACAAAGGGCTCACAAAGATTATGTCTATATCTTTTAGAGCGCTCCCTGCAAAGTGGTGATCTCGTTTAACACCCACACATGAAGAGATGTTGAGCCTCTGCTACAAATGGGTTCCTCAACAATTTAGACCTGTGATAAGCTTAAACAGCCACATCTGTTGCAGGGATTAAAATCACCCTGCAGCAGCAGTTACACAACGTTTGGCTGTGAAATCCTGAGTAAGATCAAGAGAGAGCCTCTGAGATGTAGAAAAATGGAGTGGCTGTGCTTGGGAGGCAGCAGGGGTTTGAGACGCTTAGTGTGTGCTGCCCAGCCTTAAATTACTAGCTGATACAAGCTTTAGAAAGGAGTTCTGGCCATATCCCGTTTCCATTCCCTAGGGCAAGTTCTGTTGGAACGTTTAACTTGCACAAGAGAGTAGACAAGCCAAGACTGTTGGGAATTTTTTGTATGACCTTCTAGCATATCAACCAGAAGAAAAGAATAGATGTAAAGAAAATACGAAAAGGCTAAAAATCAACTGTTAAGTGAAGTAATATAAGTTAAAGTAAAAAAAAAAAAAAAAGAGGGCCATGGATAAAAATGGGAGTCTTTTTTCCTTAGGCTTGTGTATCCAGACTAACATAACAGAGTTAGTAAAAAAAAGTTATAAGGAAAAGATGTGCTAATAGTTGTAGCCCTACAAGAATTATGAACAATTAAATCCCACATGTAATTTACCTGGTTTCAAGCTTTCCCTATAAATCCTAAGTGTGGAAGATTTCCCTGGGATATTACCTAGGGTTCACAAACTTTTCAAGACTGTTACTTCAGTCCAGTGGAACGAACTATGTATACCTCTTCATCTTTTAAAAAGATGCCCTTACAAACTGGATATTCCTTCTGCTATTTGCCTCTTTGCTGCTTAAAAAGTGAGAGTTGGCAACATGGAAGAGAACGGCAGCTTTGCTTTATTTGTCTTCATAACTTTTTCCTGTTTGTAGAAAGGGTTGCTATGCTAGTGTGTAAGCATAACAGAGTAGCTTTTTTGAAAAGATACAACCTTATGGAGAGAGAAGCTTAAAATTTAATTATGGTTAAAGTTTAGCTTGCTTTCAGAACCACTGAAGTTTACATCATTCCTAAACAATCCCTCTAAAAGCACTTGATGGAGAAACTGTGTCACGTGTCTTTCTATTCTCATCAAAACTTAAAGGCAAGGCAGGAAGAAAGGAGACTTTGCTCCAAAGCTTCACGCAGTAAAAGAGCACCTAAAACTATATGCAAGTCTGTTGTTCTTTATCTACCCAGTGCAAATCCAAAATTATTCTGTTTCCTAAGAATAACCCAGATTGACACTGGGATATAGTCAGGAAGAGGATAACCCATCAACCAAAAGAGAAAGCAGTTGTTTACACAATCACTGAAATGCTCACCTTGTTGAGTACTCATCATCCATATTTCTAAAGAATCAGTGCTCCATTTTTCTATATCATTGCACACGTTATAGGTCTTTACCTCTGGACTCAAGGCTCCCATCACCTATTCTTGCTATTGATGGAACTGTATCTGAAAAGACTCATGCAAACAGGAAAACAAGGACTTTGTTATGAAGAAGACCTTACCATTTGCATGATCCAGCTGAAGAGCCTTATACCTAATGACAGGATCTGATAAGCCACGATGAGGTCTGAGTATAGGAAGTCCTCAGGTTGCAAAACTCACTTGCCACATACCGCAAAAGAACTAGGGGAAGCTGCCGTTTCACTTGCAAAATAATACTTAGGCAATAGTCAGGCAAGATGGAAGAAGTTTCAGAATTCATCCAATAATTTTATTGCAGAGCTTGGGAATAGTATTCTAAGAGTAAAATTCCTCTAGAAAGGAAGAAGACACAAGACAGGGACTCAGACTTCTATCATAATCAAATCACAGCTTTTTTCCTGCATGAGTGCTTTGGGGAACAGCTGCTTACAGTGTTTCTAACCTGCCTTCAGACTGATGGCTGACCTCCACGTAGGGCTAATGTAGAGGAGGTAATGGCTACAGCTCCTTATAAAAATGTGCTTTTGGTCTGGGTCATGTTTAGCCAAATGCCACAAACTCCACAATGAGGAAAGTCACACCACCTCCTGCAGCACCAGGGGTTCAGCAGAGGCTCTTGAGGGGCAGCCTTACAAGCAGAGCTTTTGTCTCAAATTTACTTAGGAGCACAGGACTAAATATGCAATAAAGCATATACTGAGGATGCACAGCTCAATGATTCTCCATCAGGCTTACAGTGCAGCTGAGGCTTGCTTTAATCTGTGTCATAGCACAGCAAGCTCCAAGGGACCACGTACCATTCAAGCACAGACAAGACTGAATGAGTGGGCTACAGACTTCCCTGCGCCCTTCCTCTCTCGGATCACAAGTTGAGTTGCAATCTCCAAAGGCATTCCCAGAACATAGCAGTGACTTTAACAGACTGGCTCAAATCCTAACTTGTCATTTCAGCTCTGACTGGGTCCTTATTAATTTATTAAGTAACAAGGAGCATGCGGGAAGTGTTAGTGGGTGCTGAAGCAGCCATCCGTATCATGCTGTTACTTATTAACACTATCTGTGGCAGAGAGGAACTGCAACAAGATCCACTAGCCAAGTCTCAGGCAGGCACTGCTGGGTAGCTGTGTTTGCCCTGTCCCCACAGACACTCGTTTGCTGCATATTTAAGTGTCATGCACTGGTCACTAGCAGGAAATATTTTTTAAAGGAAAGTCGAATTACTTTCATATAAAACAACAACTCACATTTTCTCTAGCTGCTAGTAATCTTGATTAGGAAAAAACAGCTGAACCTCTTACTGCTCGCATAATTAAAGAATCACACTGTTCTTCCTGTGGTTTTTCTTGCTTATTATTTTCCATTGTAATACATTAAGATACAGTATTAGCAGGGATTTAACACACCGGATTTAATCAACAGTACTCCTCATACATCAGCATTTGTGCTCAGAGAACTGTACATTAAATAGTCTTTCTAGTGAATTATCTGACCTTTCCCTCTCAAGTCTGCACCTCCTAATTACAACTTTCCTTGTTTTGGTATAAAATATTGGCAAGGTCAAACCCTGCCACAGCACTTGCAAACTTCTTCAAGAGGCGCACAGAAATGGCCTGTCTGCTTGTACAAACCATGACTGCAAATGTGTTCAGATTATCCACGGATTTTTTATTCATGAGGTTTACAGTTCTATCTTGTAGCCAAGAAAATTGCTTTGATTTTTTGTAAGTCTCTGAGCAGAACACAAATAAAAAATATAATATGTTTACTAGCCCACACAGTTCTTTAAACTCCTGCTATACAGAATATATTTATCCTGACAATTCCTTTCCCATCAATCCTCCTGTTCTGGAATATCTCCCTGAAATTTGCTGATGTGGCAGCACAAAACATCTTCTGGTTGACATCTTTTGAAGTTAATTCCACTAAAGAACATTTGTTTCTTGTCTTGTACCTAAAAGCAACTGGAATTCATTCCAAGGTCAGAGAGAAACAAACAACATGAATAAATGGTCTCCATCTTCAACACATCATTGTTTTGTGACACAATAGGTCGGTTTATCCAACTGTAACCTTAAAGCCCAAATATTGAGCCCAGCTCTCATCTCACAGTCATTGGGCTAATAGGAGTTGACAAAATGCATTGTTACTGACAAAGAATACATTCCTCCACTTAAACCAATATAGGCTCAAATCAATACACTTAAACCAATATAGGCTCAAATCATGGAGTGTGCATCATGGATCTATTTCCACAAAAACATACAGGGGGGAAAAAAAAAAAAAAAAGTAAGGTCTGTAACATTGCAGGTTTGTTCTGGACTTTGAGCACGCTTGAAGTCTGCGGAAACACTTCCAGTCCTACCAATGGATCTGGACCAGTCCTCAAGAGTGCAACCAACCACTAGCATCCCCAGCATGCATAAATGCCGTTTGTCTCCTTCTCTAAAAATTCGCTGAGAGGCAGAGATAAAAAAGCAAACTCCAGTCTCACTAGCTGGTGCTTTACTCACTGCATCTTACGTCTGTGTCACACTCCCACCTCCCTGCCCTCCACATCCCCAGCCTACGACATTGCACTCCTCTCCAGGCCTTCCATCAGGAAAACAGCAAAATTACATTGGAGGTTTCGAAAATTTTCATTCTTACACTATAATTCAGCTTCTCTCATCTCATTTCCAGGTAGTCCAATTCTGGCTGGTCGTTTTTCAAACATAAAGTCTACTACAGGAGCCTGTAACATTGTTTTTCTTCCTAAAAAACTGCATAAACAGTTTCATCTAGGAGATGATCCCTCTACTTTGATTAAGAATACTGAAATCCCCATCCTTCTCCTTCATTTTGTGTGTTCATTTCATATTCTGCCTCTAAATACCTGATCTGAGTTTCCGTAGGATGCTAGCATGACTCTGGGGCTCCCTGAGGAACAAGGTGATATTTCAATCCTGGCTCATCATTCCTTTTGAAATACTAATATTTTTTACTGTATGTATTCCAGTCCATTTGATAATTATATCCACCATTATGAGGCGCAAAATCCAGGACAAAATGCAGGGTACAGTTGGCACATTTGCACTTAAGAAAATATCACTTATACTAGAGACAGACTCACACCTTTCTGGAATTTTAACAGCTTTTCCTCCATGAAAAGCCTTCAATAGCATTATGCTATTGGTTCATTTTGTCTCTCCATGACTTAAATCAGTAAAGTAATTATGTTTTAATAGAAGAGAGTGCTTGTTTAAAAGACAATAAAAGGAAGCTGTTTTCTTGATTTAGTTTACAGTTCGGAAGGGCTTCAATAAATACAGTATGCCAAGTGTTGAAGCAAAATAGATCAAAAAAGAGGCCTTCTCTCCATAAAACACGGAATGACATTTACAGATGTGTGTCTGCAGTACACATTACTAACAACTGGGCAAGGACAACAGTCTGTTCAGCATCGTCTTTGATACAATTTACTCCCTTTGAAGCTTAAAATCTCAATAGACGATGAGATGTAGAAGAAAAGATTGTCTCCTGCTGTGAACTATTAGTGCAGTCAGGCAGCAAAGGAAGATGTTTCTAAAGCTGTTACAACAGGTGGGTAAGAAGTGTGTTTGTCCTGGATGTAGAGTGAAAAATGAAGGCAGATGTAGCCATGTTCACTGACTGCTGCTGTTGCCATCAGAGAAGACAAGCTGCGAGCTGCCTGTCTTTTCTCCTCTGAACAGTTACAAGGATGCCTGGCATCTAGAAAGCATCCATTCTGGCAGGTCCATGAACTAGATTTAGAGGAGGCGCCTGAAGGGCAGCAAGCCCACGCTATCAGCACACAGCAGCACTGTCACCTAACCCCCTGCCAGCCGGTGCAAACGACAGCCAGGAATTCCCCACGAGCTGCTGTCACAGCTTTGGTATTCAGAGCAGACACAGCCAGAGAAGACGCTGAGAAACACGCTCGAGGGATAACCAAAAATGCTGAGTATTGAAAGGTGAAGGTGAAAGAAATAGTGAGGATCAAGGGTAGCAGAGAAGGCTTTGGAAGGATGAGACAACCTGAAACTTGACCATTAAAAAAACAGTTGTTAAAAGCAGTGAAGTGCAAATTTGGTGAAGTGAGACTACAAAAAAAAAATATTCAATGGAGATTCAAGAAGAACAGAGGAATGAGCTGTAATAAAGCATTCCCAGAAATGTAGAAGCAAAAGCATGGGAAGACATAGAAAAATGTGAAAATTTGTTCCTAGTCTGAAGTAATTTCTTTTAGTGTGATATGTAAGCCTGTTGAATGCTCATGGGAAGGACATAATCAAACAGTTTTTTTCTTTAAGAAAAACTCCCTTCTGTACTACAGCTTCCTTGCAACTCAGTGGGAAGAATTTGAACAAGACAAATCAACACACATAAATCACTTCTCAGCAGAGCAAATGAACCCACAGTTCCTTATGCACTGTGTAGATTGCTGTCTGTACCTGAGCTACCTCACCTGAAGCTCACCCAGGCATCTCCGTGCTGCACTGTATGTTACTATAGCATTAGCATAATCAAAGTCTAAGAAATATGAGCCTTTACAGGTACCTGTGAACCTTCAAATCCAGAAGGCTTGCCACCTTCCCACTAATCTGTTGTACAGGCTACTATACTTCATAGAACTGATTTGGGGGAGATGAAAAAGCTATCTGTTGTCATAGAAACAGTAAGACTTTGTGCTACCGTGCAGGCTGACATGTGAGGATATTATTGTTTGGCTTTTTAGCAGGCAACCAGATTCAGAAACGCTAAAAAGCTTTTAAAAAAAAGCCCCTCAAATCAGATCTACAATTTCCACAAACACATTCAAATATTTACCAATTGTTGTGAATAAATTTGAAAAGCCCCGGGCATGGGAAACACTGTTGAAAAAAAAATATTCTTGACCCAAAAAAACAAACAAGCAATGGACATCTCCTAAGGCTACAGGAAATGTCCAAAAATCCCTAATCGGTTATGAAGAGACAATTAAAACAACAGCCAATTGTCTTCAGTTCCCACCACTTAGCTGAGGCTAGTATTTTAAAAGCCTATAGTTAGCACAGTAATTAGGGTTAATACTGCAAAAGCGGATATCTGGAGGGCTTAACAGCTGCCAAACTGAGAGGAAGGTAAGGTGTTTATTTCTTTTCCTTTATTTTATGTTCTTTGTAACTGGAGAATAACAGTGTCAGTAAGTCATGAAACAGTAGCCTAGTAGTGACCACACCTCCTAACACTCCAGGTAAACAGCTGTGTTCCCCTAACAGCTCCAGACAAAGACAGGTTTACACCTTTCATAGGCCACAGAAATACAGGGCAATTGGAAGTATTTTAGATTGTCTCATTTAGTTTGGACAAAAGAAGTTTTCTTTTACCAGAATATCTTCTATTTTCCTTAGAAATTTTCCTAAAATATCTTCATCCTCCACTTGCAGAGTAGTATTTCTTGGTTATGATACAGTGGCAAGATAATTCTGAACATGTTATTAGTTCACAGAAAAAGTAGATTTTTTAACTATTTTATTTGGCAAAAGTGTGAGTAGGAATAGGCTAGATTATGCAAGTTTAGCTGTATGCTGGGAACAAGTCAGAGGAGAAGAAGCAGTTTAGAGTATAAAGGTGACCTCTTAATCCACCTGCATTGAAATTTCCCATTCTTATCAGAACAGTCCAATTTTTCTCTCCATCTGTTCCAAATAGTTCAAAACCCTGTCCCATTTAGCATAGAAATCACCACTGTCTTGCTGGAAGCCAGACAAAATGATCCAAAAGGCCTTACATGTCCTGTGTGTAGAAAAAAAAAAAAAAAAAATAGCCCTGTGGCTTGCAAACAGCCTGTCTCTGTCATGCAGGCACAACATCATCTGACATCTATGAGTTAAAGTCCAACTGTTCTATTGCCCCATAAAAATATTCTCCGTTTTTCTCACTGAAGGAATCCACTTCTATTACAGAACACATCTTACTCTTCTCCTGTCTCCACAGAAACAGAATGCCTTAGGAATTGTAAACATGCAATTATTCAACCTTCAGGTCTCTCAGGCTACGCAACTGGATGGACGTGACACTAAACTGAGCCATGAGGAAAGTAAAGCAAAGCTGCTGGAGGAGCGGTTCGGGTGGGAGTGCTTTTCTTACATTTCATGTCTAGTTTCTACTTGGATAACAGCCTAGTGCTGCAGCCAGCCAAATGGCCTCCTCCTCTGCCAGATCCAGCATCCATCCTCTATTCCAGCTTCCTTTTGAGGGTTTAGGACCTTCGCATTCAACTTAATTGCCAACTCCAGGAGCAATCTAATATGTTGCAGGAGGGCATAAGCCTTTGGAAAAAGAACTGCATGTGAAAGACAAAATTGTCAGTAAAGGGCTAGTAATTTACACTGTAATGGTTTTTGTATTATGTAGATAATGACATGAAACAGAACAGCAAGGTAAATGAAAAAAAAAAAAAAAACACCAAAGCTGCCGTTTTCTAAATTCTCCTTACTTAATTGACTATGCAGACTGATGCCACTTGTTAGAGCTCAACAAAAGATTGGAACTGAGAGGCCCGCGGTGACACTATTTCTGCCCTAACCATAGAGCGCAATCACACAGTGACGTTTAGCCTACGCTCCCCTCCAATAGCACTGCTGTGTGACCACTAGCTCTGGAAAATCCACCCCAACTCCTTTTCCTTTTCCTCCATCTGCTGAATAAGTACTTTTTAAAAACAAAAGGAGTTTATCACTTTTTTCCCAGAGAAGAAGTCATAACTTTCAAAACCCATGAGTTTGGGCTGTATGCTTACTTGATCAGCAAAATAATCCACTTGTCAAAGCCTCTGATTGTCCCAGCAGAGTAGCGTTGGATGTTCTGCTGCATTTCTAGTTATTCATTGACCTAGACTGTAGTTCTTCACTGGACTGCACCTAGACAGAAAAGTCTGACACTGGAATCTGTAGACATTATGATGATAAAGAGTGACATCTTCATGCAGACAAACATGGCACAGTCCAGTTGGTTTTGGAACGATCCCTGATTTACCAATATTATAACAACAACTGACGTGACACACTTACTTTGCAGAAAGTCACAGAATTATTTTAAATGTGATAAAACATAGTGTGATCTGGAGTCCCTGGACAACACTTGGAGATGTGGAATGCAATGAAAATACAACTGCATTGCATTTAGAATTTGAAAAGCTGCGAGTCAAGTATTTTCTTCATTTTGTGATATACTTATCTTTGTTAGCTAAAATCTAACAGGAAATTCAAGTCCATTTCAAATACACAAACTAATCACATGGGCATTCTCATACTGACTTAGGTCCCAGAAATCACAGGACATGTCCACTTCAGGACATATGAAGTAAACTACAATGACACAGTAAAAATCATAGTGCTCACATCGTATGCATTTGTGCCACACCTAAACATGAAAAAATGGCAAATTTGTTCAGGTGAACACTTCTTCAGCATATTTTTTCAAAGCTAAAAGCAAATTCTTGAAGGTTGCATGGTCTTCTCATTAGAAGACAGGAAAATTATTGTGGTCTGTATACAAAAGACAAGGAGTCAGACTGAGACATAAGCAGCAGGTATCACTGAGCTGAAGTAAACCTCTGAAATTTCCCTGTATGACAACTGCAGGCTTGGGAAATTCCTGTAGCTACAAATTTTTCTTCCATCATTTCCTGAAGAGGGGCTTTTCCTGGCTGGGGAATCAGTTTTCTGCAGAAGGCAAATTAATTTCATTGCAGGAGAGACATCCTCCCACTCTCCCAGAAGCCACAGATTCTATGTTAGAAGACACCAGGGCCTGTTATATGGTCAGTCTGGTGAGATATTGCAAAGACAGGTCAGATAAATTGCTTATAACTAACCAAATTGAAATTCTCAGATCCAGAGATTACTCAGATTTTGCTTCAGGAAAGAAGTAATGGGTCTCCAAGGGAGAAGCATATGCTGTGCCTGGGTCACGTGATGAGTGCTGCAGTACCAGCTGGAAGAAATCTGGCAAGAAACTTGTGGATAACCAGAATCTGCAGCTAAGGGAAAATAAAGAGTAGACCTTGCACAACAGAGAACACTGACAGTAGATATAATCCCCTCCCCCTCCCCTTATGTATCATTTATATACTGCTACAAAATTACAGTACTAACCAAAGAGGGAAAAACTGGAAAGAAAACAGTTGACGTCATGGCTTAATATATCAAGAGAGTAAGGTTAAAAAAAGGATGATGCTAAAGCATCAACTGAAAAGCTGATGTTGCAAATTTTGGCTCTTGTTTGACTTTGCTTTTACATGAAAAGCTTGGTTTGATTTCGTTTCTTCTTTTTACAGATTCATAATTTATTGCTGTAATATCTAAAACTTGCTGCTCATGTTTTTACAGTGGAACTTTCCTTTACAAATATTACCGACGTTGGAAAAGGTGTATTTATCTGCCCTCTGCTGGAAACACAACAAAAATACAACACTGTCAGCATTCGTACCTGCACGGTCAAAAATGGTTCCCCCTTCCCATACAGAAGACCAACTTCACCATGCATTCAGCAGTTCCACACGGGCTGGACTTTGTTTAAGGTAACTAGTCAAAATAAATTTTGTCCTATTTGTCCAGTATTGACTTCACTCTGCTATATAAATACAATCTAATCCCACTTAAACTGGAGTAAATATAAAGTGTCTCTGTGGAAATCCAGAGAATTATACTATTACAAAACTGTCTAAATATGGACTTGATGATCTCTAAGGTCTTTTCCAACCTAGAAATCTATGAATCTATGAAATGAAAGCTGAATTATACTGTTAGAAACGTACCTGGTAAAATATGGATTGCCACATTCACAGATAGAGGCGCTTTACATATACTATGTCCATGTCTCTGGAAATATAGTACTGACCCAAGTGGATGAAATCCCAAGTCACTTGATCATTATTTATCAGAACTTTTTTTATAACTTTGCCCTTCAGGACTGCCTCCCAAGGGACTCCGTCAACCAGTCTCCTACACAGGCCAAAGTCTGCCCTCCAGAAGTCCAAGGTAGTAGTTCTGCTGACCCCACTCATTACTTCTCCAAGAATCAAAAACCCTTTCACTTCGTGACCACTCTGCCCAAGACAGCCTCCAACCATCGCATCACCCACAAGTCCTTCTCTGTTTCCAAAACAGGTCCAGTGGGGTATATATTCAGCATGGCTCTTTGTGCTTCACTGTACATGCATTTTACATCAATTTGGTTACTCCATATGTGGTAGCAGACCTTCAGCATTCAGAGGGTGTATATTGTCATAATGAAAAATGCAAAAATACTGCACTGGCCGTCACGCAGCACTTTTTCTGGGCTTGGCTTGGCTTCACCTAGTGAAGGGCTTCACCCTTTGTGGGTTTTTTCTTACTGATGGAAAATGACATCATATTCAAAACTAACACAACTGTCTCCCAATTTTACTGCTTTACATGATGCTTTGATCCTGCTAGTCTTATATCTATAAAAGATTTTTTTTTTTAATTGCTTTCCTCATAGAAACACTTCACCCCACATGGAGGCTCTGGCTGAATTGCATCCTACGGGCTTCACTTTCATAACAAAACTTACTCTAGAGAAACATAGGATGGTAAAGCCATTTAAATAAAACATTAGCCTGTCCTCTTCTACCTTTCATGCTGTTATTGTAAATTAATTTTTAATCAGTTCCTACCCCAGATACATTCCTCCTTTAAACATACACTTACCACGTACTGTTAAAAGCATTTCTAAAAGGGCAATTTAAACACAGTGCCAAAGCTGCTCCTTAGAAGTCCTCTAATTCACATTTATCTCTGGTATCAGCTTCAACCACGACGCTCTTCCTTTTTCACAAGTTTCTAGATGTGTATTCAAGCTGTGCTTTGGATTACAATCCATTTCTGCCTTCTGAGCTTGCTGAAAGGAATTCTGTATTAAACAGGAGGCTTTCAAAGCTACAAAGAGCAGTATGGAATCCATCTACCACATCTATTTTAGAAAGTTCCTCCTAACATTTTATTTGTTTTAAAATATACAAGTATAAAAAAAAAAACCAGCTAGCTATGCTGTTACAGACTTTGGTTCTGTTCTGTAGGACTGAAGCTTTCTGTTACAAAAAAAAAGGAGAGGATAAGGTCCATGATTCGTAATACATAAATGAAAAATGACAAAACATACAGCCAACACTGCTTAGCAATTGTCTTTCATTGTAAACTCTCCCCTTGTTTCTCATTTGCCAAACTTTTAAGTGCTCTGCCTTCATTTACCACAGGGCTGACTGCGTCAGACTGAGGGTTTTTTAGGAGGAAAAAAATAAGAAAAGAAAGAAAATGATAAAAAAAAAAGGAAAATATAAAAAAACCAACCTCAAAATAATCTGTTTCTCAACATTGCAAATTTATCACGTTCACTGGGAAGTTCTAACATGTCTACCTTTGAAGTGGGTTCAGCCGAGAGGTATATTTTTGTTATGCTTTGTCACCACGAAAATCTGATGAAATCTTCCCAGAATCTTAACCGATGCTAGTTCAGTAAAAATGGACGGACTTTAGGAGTTGAATTATCTGAGGAGTCCCTCCCACTGAGGACGTTCCAGCACTTCATACCAGGCAATGAAACCATAAAAACACCAGTCTACAGACACGGCTGCAACATCCAGGGTGGGACTTCCCAGGAGTGACTTGTCAAAGCGAAGGGTGCCCTGTGCTGCAAGGGGTACTCTGGGCTTTCTGACTTCTTGAGTGTTTGGCTTTAACATTACATCCAGGTAGCCTTTATTATGTAATTGCATATTACATAATTACAATACACGAGAGCAGCATAAGATGCATGAACACATACATGCATTTTGCAAAAGCATTCTGTATTATCACTACTCTCACTACTAAGTCAAATTCCAGCTTAAAGCTTTAAAATCTTGCCATAAAAATGAACACTATCAAAATTAAACATTTCAGGTTAACAACTGTTTCAGAGCAATAAAACCCTCTACTCAATCTTTTGATACTGCAGGCTGTACGACACACAAATCAGCAGCACACGTGTGCATCTGTCTGCGCACCTTAATGCTACAAATGTGCACGAATTCTGCACAGAAGGAACACTGCACACAAGTGACACATCCTGCTGCACAGCTCCTCACCTTTGGGGAGATTTTTCCCCTCTTTTTAGTCTATAACACTGTAAATGTATTGACCATCAGGATGCAACACAAACCTCACCTTTTTATCTGCAGCCAGGCAAGACATGACCGATGAGTGAGACTCAGCAGAAGATCTGGGGTCTAGTGAGGATTTATTCTATTAGGACAATGCCCTGAAATACTTGATAAAACTGTTTATTATAGCAGTACATTTCTAAGCTGTTGCCAAGGATGTCTGGGCCAGTCAGATTATATAAATAAATCGCAACAGGCATCCAACCTATGGCTTGACATTCTTGGACCAAAGTGAGCATATGAGGTTTACAGGCTGATTGCATCCAGAAAGGGAAGGAAGGAAAATTTTCTTTTAAGTAGTAGTGACTGAGGCAGAACTCATACCCTTCCAATTCATGATCAGCTGACAAAAACTGATGGCACAGCATACCACCAAGCATCATTAATCCCAGCCAGTTACTTATCTCCAGTGCATGCCCTGTACTTTAACAGTTATTGCTGTTCTAAAAGGAAAATTAAATAAAACCCAGAGGGATATGGATTTTTGTAATGGCTTATACAGCTTCAGTTGACACAAGCCCTGTGCAGGATGTTTCTAGAGACTTAACAGCTTACAGACAAAACCATAGATGTTAGGGATGGATGATATCTGCTAAGCCATCTGTTCTATTTCATTGCCAAGGCAAAACTGTTTCTACTGCATATTTATTTGACTTTTACATTAGTTTTAAATACTCCCACTGGAATATTCCCCTGGGGAGGTTGGACTCACTACAGAATACTTTTCACTGGCAAGATATTTTTCCTGGTGTTCAGCTTAAACTTCCCCTTTTTAATTTCAGCCTATGACCTTCATTGTCATCTATTTGTGCATGTGTAAGTTTCCATGTTTCAGCACACAGGGAAAAGAAGCTGTACACTTCAAGGACTGTTATGTAAATAGGTTTTGAAAGAGTAAAGAGCGCATACACAGAGGGTCTCAGAGAAAACAGCATCTACTCTCCTCCTAGAGAATGTCAGGACAGTGGTGTCTTATATTTCTCAGGTACAGACTATGACTATTGCAATGCTATCCAAAATTCCTAGTAGGAGGTGATAGACAATAGTTTCAGAACACCAACTGTTTCTTGCATCCATAAAAAATGGATGCAGCAACTTGTTTCTAGGCCAGACACGCTGCAGAGGCACAGTGGGCAACGTACCTCCAGTTCTCCTCTGTTTGTGGAGGATGGAGCTGGAGAGGCTGCAGAGATGGAGGAGAGCTGGATGCAGGCTCCCCAGCCACCAGCCAACCTTGACTTAGCACAGACTAACACTGACTCAGTGTCACACTTTCCACCAGATGCTCAGACAAGTTCAGAATCATGCAGCAAGCCTAGCATCATCGCTCGTCTGTGTGAAACGCTCAGGCTAGCATTTTAGTGTTCGCTTTTTGGTTTTGATTGTTACATGTGAATATTCCTTGAGTTTGGAGTGCTAGTAGAAGGATATTGTGCATAGGATTTTGTACTGCTGTATATCTGCACTGACTACAATTTGCTTTCCTCAAAACTGAGTAAGATCTGTCATCTTTAATGCTTTCCTTCATTGTTTGCCTTTAGCATCTTTTTCTATACATACATTGTTCTCCAATGTAAAAGATTGCTCGTTCTGTAATTAGGTTAACAACAAGAGTTTTTTTTCACTTAATCAGCCTCCTACACCCTTACTAATTTGGAGATTAGGTTAACTGAGGTTAGTCAAAGTTAATCCATTACAAAATTGAATGTATATTTTTGCCCTGTTTTTAATAAGAGTAGAACAACTCTTCTGTCCAGTTAAATCTCATTGAACATGTATATGTAAATAACATTTAAAAGCGTCTTGTTCAAAATTGATCACTTTTCTACATAGCTTAGGCTTGGGGTTTTTTTGTGTTGTTTTGGTTTTTTTTTCCAGCAGATGAAGCTGACAAATTTAGTTTCAGACAACTTCACTGCAAATTGCCCCTTTCACTATTTCTTGTTATTTCCAATGACCCATAGCAATACTGAGAAATATAATTATCAGAGGTGTAAAGTTAATATATATATTTTTAACAGTTTACTACTGTTATCATACCTGCATCTAGGTATCATATAGAGTCTCCATAAAAATCCTAGGAATCTGGGACAATTATTGTCTCCGACAAGATTCCATAAGGTTCAGTGGCACATTCTGGCTAATCTAGAAGTAAATTTGCAGTCACAGCCCCCCAGCTAATTTGTAAAAACTACAGAATGGTTAGGGTTGGAAGGGACCTCAAGGATCATCTAGTTCCAACGCCCCTGCCATGGGCAGGGAAACCCTCCACTACACCAGGTTGCCCAAAGCCTCATCCAATCTGGCCTTGAACACTTCCAGGGATGGGAAATGTCAACTATCGTCTCAACTTTTCTATTGCCTTTACAAACAAAAATTTGGTAACAGCACCCTCTCTTCTGTCCACTTCTCCCTCTTCTCCTGACTAGTTCAGTATAGTCAGAATAACGGAAACGTTAAATACAGAACGTCAAAGAACAGAAGTCTGAAAACTTCCCCTGTAGACAATGACATTTTATGACCTACCAACTATTTTAAATCCTTTCACTGTGCACACTCGGTTTTGTATCCCATTGCTTGCTTTAACGTCAGACGCTTTCAGGCAGCAGCTAGGTGGCGGTGGCGTCCCGCCGGCAGCGGAGCCCGCGGCTGAGCTCCCCCGGCTGCGGATCGGGCCCGAGCCTTGTGTAAAGCCGGAGGGATCAGCGCTGTCTGTCTCATACAGCTGGAAGGCTGTACTGGGAAGTGTCCTGCAACACCGCTGCTCCTGCACGGTTCCCTCGACTCCAGCACCCGACTGGGCCAACAGTGCAGCGGGGCCGCTGCCCCGGCTCCGCGGGGTCACTGCGATGCCTGGCTGGAAGTTAAGCTTCCCCTCTTCTCCCCGTCACTGCTGTCATGGCAAGAGTTTGTTTGAGATACCATGGCTAAAGCACCTGAGATCTGCAAGCAATATTAACTTGGAAGTGACCTAATTAATCCAGTAAACATTTGTTTCCTCATTACACACTACCTAATCATAGGCTCAATACAAGACTCTTCTTTTTGTCTGGGTGTATAAATTGGCCAGTTGGTATCTAAGTAAGGTCAAAGTAAACACTGCATCTAGACAGAGCTCATGAGGTGTGGGAAGATAAACCAGGGATACAACAGAAATGTGACAAGGACCACTGACAACTGTTTCAGGCCTATGGGAAAATGAACTTTTGGGGTAAGACCATTTTTCGCTCTCCGGGATGGAAATGCTCTTCCCTTCTATTTCCCCCCAGATCAACACTGTAAGCATCCGCTCCCGGCAGCTCTCTTCTGCCGTACGAGGCAAGCACTTTTTAATGGGAAACGAGAAGCAGAACAGACTAGAAGTAGTAGAGGAGGGAACGCAGGCAGGTGGTGACAGTGAGAGGAACAGGAAGATCCTGAAGCAGCGGGGTTTTCTAGGGCTGTCACTATTGCTAAATCCTGGACGAGCCCTCTCCCTAACCTGGTTGCCTGGGAACACTGAGATGTCAGGGAGGCCGTAACAGAGCAGGGTAGCTGAAGTGATTGCTTTGGACAGGCACAGAGCACACATCCATAGGAAAATGCATTCCACTGCCCTCAGCGGTCAGAGAGGAATGCAGTTTTAAATTAGATTTTGGGGCATAAAACAATGAAGACAGGAAAAGTTCCTGCTTGCCAAGTGGCCATAAGCTGAGCTGATTGAACAAATTCTCCGCAATTTTTACAGGCTGCAAGCAAAGTACCAAACAAGCCAGATGATCATACTAGCACAGAATTTCCTCAGTTTTCATTAGCAAATATCAAGAAGAACCAGACCACCCTTTAAGAGAGCATCTGTACACGAACCCAAATGCAGTCAGGAACATTTCTTCTGCTTTTGTTAGAAAACTGTCCCCCATTAAATAATCAATTTTTCTCATTCACCTGAACTGACACTTATAACAGCTTTTGATAAGCTGATGAAAGTCTCCAACGTTTGGAACAATTCTGTATACTCTCATGACTATTGTTTGTTAAAAGGGGTCATACTCCTTATTACTTATAAAGACAGTTCTAAAACTAGTAACATATTGTCTTCATATAGACATTGTTATCTAGCGTGCACAACGCTACCTGTTCAAAGCTGTAAGACCTTTTAGTTTATTCTTAAAACAGTTATATGCATGCTCACATACAAATATTATCCAATTAAAGAGAGTCCAGAGGGAAAAAGCAAAAATGACTGGAGGTCTAGGGAAAAAAAAATATTTGAGGAATGATTACATTAATTGTGATGTTAGTCTAAAGACTAAGAGAATGAGGTGGCAGCCTGCCAGACTTTAAATACATAAAAATTTCCCACAAGTGCAAATGGAATGCTAACCTCTGTAGGCAGAGCAGATGGAATAAGAAGTGATGTACTTCAATTGCACAAGAGAATTTTAGGGATTTTAGTGGTAAGGATAGCAAAGCACTAGGACGGATGGCCTCAAGAACTTGCGAGTCTTCACCCACAAAGACCTTTTACAACCAAGTTTAAAATGTTTCTAGGATGACCTTTCATACTCATCATGATTGAAGGTACAACAATATATTAAATGACTTTTCTGTCATCTTTTCTGCTACATGATTTTATGCAACACTGAGATTTTTGTGATATTGCAAGTTTCATAAAATACAAGTTTGTCTGATCCCTAATGGAACACACAGCAGTGTTTCCCCCATGTTCAGTCATGTTATAACCCATGGCAACACTCATTTTCATGGACTTTTGCCATTTCTCCTTCCATGCCTGGCAGGATCAAAAAAGGCAGAGAAAGACTCAAAAAAAAAAGAAAGAAAAATAGTATCCAAGTCCCAGGAATCACCTATGCTTAAGAATGAGCAAAAACTCAACATACTCGGAAGTGGTTTCTCTTCCTCAAAATCTGAGTTTCAGACAAAGATGCTAGCACATTCCTGGACATAATAGAAAACTAAAATGTATTTAAGTGGATATTTCCATCATTCAGATGATGTGTGAAGACTTGAGACAGAAAAATTCCATCTGGCACAGAAAGAGGGTGCAGATGCCCTTGACCCACAGGAGAATCTTCCACTTCACCTCGTATTATATAACCTAACCTTCTCTTAGGTTAAGGGTTTAATCTCCTACAAGGTGTGAGCTGTGAGCACCCTAGGCTTACCTTTTTTTTTTTTTTTCCCCAAGGTACAAGGAAGGAACAGCACATCATAGCACGGATCACCCTGACCTTATTAGAAACCACGGTTTCATATGTAAAATACAATAATTTGTCTACTGAAAAAAAAAATCCTGTAATTCTGCAGAGAAGTGCACTCTAGTTGTGTGGACAACATGGGAAGTTTACCTCAGAGCCTGTCCTGACCAAGCAGCTCTCTCTTCTGATCTCTCACAACTTTCAGTTCCCCAGCAGCCCCCCTGCCCCCACCCCCCCGTTCTTTTGGTTATGATTTTCTGCAAGTTAACTGAGTTAGCAGAGACCGAGCTAGCTCAGGAGTTGTTAAGTACTAGTACTTTCAGAGAAAGAAGCATATCATTTGCAGTGCATATTCTGCACCATAAATTGGGGCAAATGTTACTTCACAAAAGACCTCCGTGACTATGACATGAATTTCATTTCATGAAGAGAAATGAACACTCACACAGCTGCCATTCACTCGTTTTGCACTATTCTGGATTCTCAAGATTGAGTGAACAAAACAGTTTATTTTCTGCTGATGCAGCCTTTCTGGGTTTGCTCAAATAAACATTCAACCGTGCCTGGCAGGGTGGGGCTGAAGTTTGGTTTTTCTAAACATCTCTCGTATTGTCATTCTAAAACTTGCAGGCGTGCTCAGCTTTGCAGGATTTCCCTTTCGTGCTGGGAGGAACAACTGAGACAGCATGCAAGGAGCAACACAGAAAAAATTAAGAAATGCAACAATCATTCATTTTTCACCACAGTTCCAACACCGCTCCCATGCAAACTGATGGTAAATCTTTCATTGACAGCAGGAGTTCAAGGTCTGATCCACAGCCAGCCTCAGTATATTAGCGACCCACTGAAACGGTCAGATGCAGGTCTGGTGTATAAGTGGGCTGAACTTTTAACAACTTTGATAGAATTTCCACCATCTTTTACCAGGAACAAATTTGATCTGAGCATAGGATCTGCATTAAATGAGTACAGCCCCTCTACAACTCTTGCAGTCTACTTTCTGCTTTATGATGCTTTTCATTCATAGTCCCATTGCTAATTAACTGTTGTGTAAGAACAAAGACTAACAAAACGTGCCTTTTAGAAACCAACCAGCACAATCCTATGATAGACCACTGAACAAGGAGTAATGGGGAATGGTGCCGGACCTCCTTAAAAAAACCAAACCAAACCAAACCAAACCAAACCAAACCAAACCAAACACTTAAGAAAAGCAATACAAAAAGCAAAATTTTCATCCTTCTCCAGAGAAGACAAGTAAACAGTGTAATTTCAGCTTCCCCAACACTTTACATATAAAAGGTCTCTTTTGAAATACAGACAGCAACCACAAACGGATCTGTAGTAATGTCTCTGCAATCAAAACAGTTCTGGGTACATCTGTATGCCTAGAGGCAGAAAAATTAGAGTATCTAAGGTTGGCAGGATGCAAGACAGATCAAGTCCAGACACCAGCTAGCCAAGTTAGCACTGCTGAAACTAGTAAGCCACAGAAAATATGGTACATTAGCTTAGGCTGCCTTGTGGTTACCCAGCTATATAGCTTTCAGGCTCAGATGACCAGGTCAAAGCACAAAGGAGATGTGTCTGCACTTGACATATACGTTCCATGTGAAAGGTAAATTAAAATCAAACACAAAACTCCAGAAACATGTAGCTACAAATGGAAAGAAGAAGCGCAGCCTGTTCTTCTGGTCTCCTTTTGCTTTTCATCTCACTTTTTTCTTACAAACTTCACCTTCGCAAACTCTAATAAATTCACTGGGTACTATGGCAGCGTTTTAAAGATTGCTAAGATCAAGACAGATGCAAGTCCAAGCCATTTTCCTAAATCACTCTCCTGGTCACGCTCATTTAATTGAAATGCAAACGCACACACCAGCCATTAGAAAGAGTGGTCAATGGCAAATGACTGGCAGTGTTTACATTCTCCTCTCATGTATCATCAGCGACAAAAACTGCTGTACTTCAACCACAACTAGTCAAACAGGCCAGGGGTTCACTCCTAATGGACACAACAGTAACACACAACCCGTGCGAGCGTGACTGAACCCTTGAGCGTCACTCCGACAACACAGGAAATCTGCGCATGAACCCCTTATGAATTACGTTTGCATCCATCTCTGTTAGACCAAAACCTTATTTAAATTGCAGGGCTTGTCTGACTCCTCCACTACCTCCACCTTCGTCTAAAATTCCAAGTCTAATAGCAGGGCTAACAGCAGAGTATTACCAGCCTTTAAGGGCTGTCAATTTAAATAAGAGTATTTCCAGGCCAGCATGCCATGTGCCAAAGAAGGTCACAGTCACAGACCAAAACCAGCTCAGCAGCCAGCTACCCTGGAATAGATCTGAGCAGAAGCCTAAGACATGTTTTTCCGTCTTCACGTAAGGAGTTCATATTTTTACATCTTTCTACTCCTATAGCACAACAAATTGTAGGGATTACAGTGTTACCTGAATTTGCAGGTTTTGCAAGCTTTTTAAATTCAATGCAAAGTATGTATCAGACATAAAATATCATAGGCTTCGTTCATTATGTCATCAAAACTCTGAACGTGTTAAAGCCAGCATTGTCCTGCCTCCAAAACCCAGGCAGACATGGACCTGCTTGATGTATCCAGGCAATGCTCATAGGTGACAAGATATTTTCAGTTCCCTGGCTCTGAGTAGGAGGTCTCATGTACGCAATTCTATCAGTGAAAATCCTACTTGATTTGTGGGAACTCCTCCACTTTCAGTTTCATTAAATTATTGCCACATTATGGTCACAATTAGGAAAATCAATTAAGGCATTGCCGTTGATTGATGGACAGGGGGAGAACTCATGCTGGTGGTTAGACTGACATTAATTTTTGTGTTTAATATTGTTTCTTTACTGACTCATTGTATTATAACAATAACATTCGTTTAGAAGGGAAGGAGTTTTATTACGTTGATTTCCCATAACAGAGAGTAAAGGCCACCCACAAAGCTAAGGCTGCAAGCAACACATATCAAAATGCCTTTAAACACAGCTAAAAATGCTTTGCTATTTGTTCCACTTTTCTCTGAAGACAAGTGTGGTTCAGAGCCATACTAACCTCATTTCATGCAGGGACACAGTCAAATGGGACGAAAAGCATGACCTCTGGGAATACTTCTGCTTTCTCCAGTGCACCCGAGTGAATTTGTTTGCTTGCAGTCCCTTCTATCCCTGCAAATAAATGTTTTGATGAAATTAACAAGTTCCAAGCAAACTTCTTCAGGAAGAAAGATCAAAACTCTGGTTATTTTATCAACAAAGTATCTGCACAGATGTACACAAGAGCGATAGAGGCCAGCCTGAAGGCTGCGTGATAATCTGTGTGAGAAAGCTGCGTCCTCTGCCTGAATAAGCATTAAGTGATTCCCAAGGTGTCAAGCTGGGCTGGTACAGACATGTTCTGTGCCTCGTGTCTTTAATAACCTGTTCCTGAAAGGCTGCCCGCAGGTGGATCACGGACAGTACTTAGGTAAGTTTGGAAGACTACAGTAAAGGCAAGACTGAAATAGGCACTTTGCCTACGATCCGTGCCACAGCTTTTGCGCTTGTGCTCAGTGGATTTTGTAATTCCAGCTACACAGGCTTTGTTAGTTCGGGCTTTAATTTCACGTAGCATCATCTCCTCTCACCGCACTTCAGCAGGGGAAGCACCGTGTAGCCACACATACCTACAACGAGCACACAAACACACAACTACTGCAAGTCTACACCACGCCGACACAAACACCACAGCCCGCCATGCTGTGAGGGGAGAAATCAAGACGGACCCAGGCCCTCCTTCCTCTCGGACACACACCCACGGGACAAGGCAGCGCCCCGCGCCGGGCCTCAGCCCCGCCTGCTCTCCCTCCGCACCCCCTCGGGGGCGCGGGCTGCCCCTCACTCCCTCACCTCAGGCGGAGGCTTTCTCCGCTCCTGCCTCCCGCCCGGCAGCGCCACGCCCGGAGCGCTGGCCGATGTCACTTTGCCCCAAAAGCTCGCCCGGGGTTGCACGTTGGTACCGACAGAAGCTGCGGGGGGAGCCGGCGGTGCCCGGGGCAGCGCCCCGCGGCCGCCTGAGGAGCGGCGGGGGCGGCCGGGCGCGGAGGGGGCTGGGGCTGAGGCTGGGCCTCGGCGCGCTGCGAAAACACACCTGTCCCCTCAAGGCCGCCGGCGTGCTCACAGCGCTTGGAAGGCTGCGCGTGCTTTGAGGGGGGCGAGTCGGTGCTTCTGGTGAAAGAGTCAGCAGTAAGCACAGTGCTGGAGTGCTTCCCAACAAAAACACCTCTGCGGAGGCCTGGCCTGCTTCACAGCTGCTGCTGAAACTCTCACCTCTGAAGTTCAGGCTTAACACTCGTTAACCGAGCGCTCATGGAGGCCGAGCGGCATTTCGCGCTTTCTGAGAAGCTGGTTTAACCTTTCGCGAGCCGCGAGGGCCTGTGAGGCGAGGGGTTGTTGCGGCCGCCGGCAGGCAGGCGGGTGGGCGAGCGAGCATCGCACCAGCCCCGCCGCTGCCTCTTGCTGCAGCACCTTTAAACTCCCCCCTCGCTACAGCGCACGCTTTTTATTCATTTGCTCATTACAAAGATAAAAGTGCTTTTCAGGTATTTTTTTTTCTTTTTTGGTTGGTTTGGGAGGGTTTCTTCTTCTTGTTCCCACGCTGCCTCGCCCGGTGACCTCGGGGCTCCCGTCCCCGCGGGGCTGCCCGCCCGTCCCGGCTCCAAAGGCGGCCGCTGCCGCCGCCCGCCGAGCTCGGCCCCGGCAGCAAACCCAGACACAACCCGGCGGGAGGGAAGCGGAGGGGAAGGGAAACGCGGGGCAGGAAGAGCCGGAGCGAGCCGGCAGGAAAACCTGTGGGAGCGCAGGAGCAGCGTACAGGAAGGGGGCCGGGGCGAGGGCAGGGGGAGCGGTTTCAGTGGCCTCGAAAAAGGCCTGGGGAGGAAGAGAGGGTGGTTTTCGCTGCAGAGTAAGAACTCGGAGCCACTCCTCGTCTTTCCGAGGGCTCAGAGCCGCCGTTGCCCGGGGGCGGCGCGGGCGGGGGGCGCCGAGAGCCGGGCTCCCCCCGGCGCCCCCCGCAGCGGGCAGGCCCCGCCCGCCGACTGTGTGTTTCACGGCGGGAGGCGGTGGTGTGTGACTTCGGGGGCCGAAGGACGGATCTCATGTTCAAATACAGGAGTTGTGCTGCTTAAAAGAACTACGAGAAGAAAAAAACACCTTAATTACATTCTAAAATACTCAGGTACTTTGAGTGTTCAAAATTCAGGTAAATCCGAATGTGGAATAATACTTCACGTGTTTCAACTGGTTCTGGTTTCTATACGCAGAGTTTGCTTTTTGTTTGAAGCTTTACAAAGTTTTTCTGTATCATCCAGCGCGCTTCCATAGCCTAGCTGCTAGGCTGAGGATTGCGTGTCCCCATTCTCGTCTCTGGTGGGAAAGGCTTTGCTCACTGAGCCTTTTATGTTGGTTCATCCTATTAAAGCGCCTTGCTTTGTTGTCCTCTGAACCCTCTTTAATGCCTCTGCATTTTTCAGCAAGTTTAGTGAAAAGCAAAACTTCACCCTGTATCATTAAAGAGTCCTGACTAAAGCTACTTTCCACCGATGAAGCATTTCAAGTTAAAAGATTTGGTATTCCTTCACTATCACCTCCATTGTGCAGGCAAGTTCCTCTCCCTCATGCCTATGCTATTTATGAGAAAAATAAAATACAACCACTTACGCATGGGAAATAAACAGCCTCTGAGATGAAAGTTAATCTTAAAGATTTCCTCAAGCAACATTTGCAATATGACGCATAAAAACAGTGGGAGAGCTGATAACATGCAAAATTTATTTAATTTCTAAGACCAGAAAAAAAAAAAGTTAACACTTTTTGGGACAGAGTTATAAGCTGCTTTGAAGTAACTTCTCTGTGCCAAAGTAAAGGATTTGTTCAAAAGGTGCATTGATCAAATAACCCTGATCAGAGGGAGAAACTATGCACCAACTACAAGCAGCTTCTTATCTTGTGCCTAAACCAGCAGTAGAAGTGGGAGTTGTGATGGAAATACAAAACATCTAAAAGTGCCTGGTGTTTGGGAAACGGCTCACATGTGTTCCTCGTGCAACAAGCATCTGAATGGTCACCAGATTAGAAGAAATCGTTAGACCATAGTTGTGTCTTCTCTGAAAGCCAGAAAGATAATAATGCAGACTTTGGCAAGTTGTTTTTCAATAATAGCACCTCTTCAGAATGTGTTTTTCAGCCAAGGTCTGGATCCTGCTTCCAGCCGCAAGGATAGAGTTGCACATATTACTATTTTTTTTTTCTCCCACCTCACAGTAAATGTGATACAGCAGCATCCAGCTCCTCGAAGCACAAGGAAATATTGCAAATAGCTGGGCAATAAAGGACCTGGCAGATCATGCTCCATATTCAAAATGCCACAGATACCAGCTCTTTGAATAGTGCCATGAAATTCAAACTATGCACTTGTAAACATCCTTGTGTATATATTATATATATATCTTTGTGGGAAGGTGAGAATTCATGAGACCTTGCCCAGAGTTTCTCGGGAAAGAACTGCAGATCTAAGGATAGAGTTCGCAAGTGAAAATCCTGAGCTGTGTGTCTTACCAGAGACGATTCCTTCCTTTCATTTCAAGTGAAAATTACCAGACCGTAGTCCAACCGCCCACCAATCCTAAATTGTCCCTGAAACCTGTTCTCCCATACACTCTCAATCAAAATCTTGTGCTGAATCCAATTTTCACATCATGAAAAGTGTTATTGCACTTTCTCTGTAACCATATGTATTCTATTTCTACTGCTCATAGCAATTCACATCTCCACATTATACACCTGTAGGTGCTTGATAGGGGCAAGAATTTGTCTGAGACAGTATTCCAGCAATTTATGTCAGTGTCATGCTAAGTCAAGACATCTTGGCTTATGCCAAGTGTGTCTATGCTTAAGAGAGCAAAACTACCTGCAGACAGCACCAGAAAGTGTCAGCTGTCAGCTATGATTCAAATCACAGATTTTTCCCAGGTGGTGATAGTTCTTTCACCGAGGATTTCATGGAGCCTAGCAGATCACTTTAACCCAGTACTTATTCAGTGATTTCCCTCTAGCCCGTGTTTTCCAAATGTTCATTAGCTATCAGAAATTATACAGTCTGTATTTTTAGTCTGCTTTTAGCTGAGAAAAGTGATTTGGAATAAACACTACAAATGCTATGTACACAGGGTAATATTTAATGTGGCTTTGGTCACATGTGTTTCCGATGAGCCGTTTTGATGTATAGCTATGTTACCGTGTGTTTAAAAATGGTTCTTCTCCAAGCAATCATTCACATAAGCTCAAAATAAATATTGGCCTTTGTATCAGGTTCTATCATGCGACTATTAAACCAGGCTTGGTGGAAGGTTCACAGAGGGTTGACAGAGCTTTGTCAGCTCTGCTTTATTAGGACTTTTCCGTGCCAGAGCGTTCCTGGGTGTGGCTGATGGGATTTCCTGCCTTTTTGTCCTATGAAGGTAGCACAGAGGGTTCCCAGTGCAAGGAAATGGTTCCTGCTTCACTCTCATGTAAGACTTTTCAGTAGGGTGAGAGATCTGCGTGTGCAGAGCTTTGCTTGAGGGGGGGAAATTGTTCGGAAACTGCTACTTTGACACAACGTCAGTCAGACTTTGTGAATGAGCAGAGGGACACCCTGTTCCTGCAGGGAAGAGGGTCCTTAACATTGTAATTCTCTCCAGTGGATCACATAAGTATACACTAATTACGCCTCAACTTAAAAAAGGACAACATTTTTTTTTGTTAATATCTCAATTTGTATTAGATGCTTGAGTTTCAGATGTCTCTAGGCACTTTATACTTCAGCAGAAAACTTGTACTGGAACAAGGTAGCTGTGCCACATGTTCTTATATCTGGCTCCTGTGGGCAGAGTGAATTTGATTACTGTTAATTATCATAGGAAATCCTGTGCATAGGGTAATAATTGAAGGGAGATTTCTTGACCTGATGTGATTGTTGCAGACTGTATAAAAAGAAATAAGGCTCTATCAGAATGAATTAGATGATAGAGAATGAGCAAACTCTTTCCATCTGTAAATGCAAAAACGGGATTAGAAAAGTTTGTGAAAGCAGATTATAGGAACTGAATTTAGATGGATTTTGTTTGACTGGGTTTTTTTGTGTCTTAAATCCTTGAAGGTTCGGTTGTAGTTGGATTCATTTTGTTTTCCAAGAAAATCAGTATGAAGAATTATTGAAATACAATAAATGTTTTCCTGGGGAATTTTAGAACTCCATAAATGACGAAGCTTGTCCTTGGGGAATTTCCAGCATTTCAGAGCTGAGTAGGTTACATAGCTCTGGTCTACATATCCATGTTTTTGGATGCTTTGTCAGTCTGACCCTTTTTACGACATCTGATAATGCCTCAGCCCGTACAAAATGCAATCAGTATTGAGATCTTCCAGGCCAAATTAGGAATTAGGAAACATTGCAGTTGGGCAATCCTTATATTTCTTAGTTGACAGAGTAAGTAAAGGATGGATAGCAGCATTTTTACACTTTCGTTTCCTGTAGTTTAGGTCCTGGCTGCCTACACTCTACAGCGAGCCCAACGTTTGTTCCTGCGGAGCTGTCTTCAGGGCATTCTGGCTGCATCCCCTGCATTTCCCAACATACACCCTGCTACACCTGGGTCTCACACAGGCACACCTAGTCAGGGAGTTGCCAGGGGAACACCAGACAGATTTTCCATCCCTATTCTATTCCTTACACTGGAAGAACAGCTAGGAAGAAGAATATAAATCAAAGGGCCAAGTTACTCCAGATAATTGAGGCTATTTTATTTCACGTGGACATTTGGTATAATGCACCTTTTCAGTTCTCAGTTTGTTTTCTCTGCCTATTTGTCACATGGCCAACAACGGAACAAAGCTTCATGCCCTTTTGGTGCATCCAGAAGGCAGTCCGGGGCCTGGGAAGGGTGCTTTCTACATTGCACACTTCAAAACTGCACTACACATCTGGCCTAACCTGCTTGTGTATGGTAATGCATGTCCGTGGCCAAGGAGCTGTGGAGTTCCCCCATAGGAAGTGAAGAGCAGTACAAATGGCCAGTCTTTTATTTTTTTTCCCAGCAGGAACCTTTACTTTTATCACTGTTATTGTTTTATTACAGTTTTTGTTCCCTGTCTGTATCTTGTCTACATGCATAGATGTGACCTGCTTATGGAGGAAACAGATTTCAGTCATCGTGATCAAGATATAGGAAATGCTTCCCATGGCCCAGTGCCACACTCTGATGTTTGTGCTTCTTTTATTGCGTGAATTACGTAGGGCTTTGAGTTCCCTACCAAAACTGGGCTCCCATCACCCAGTTACCTCCATAGGGGAAACAGTCAGTTTCCGCAAAGGCCCACAGTGCAATTAGACGAGATAGATAAGGGAGGGATAGAGAAACACACGCAAAACGAAGGGAAGTGACTCACCTGTCAGCTATCAGCTAGGAATACAGAAAGGCTGGTGGGAGTCATGAGGGGCCAGTGACACAGACATGATGTGACATAGCTCTCCCCTTGTCACAAGAGCTCAAACCTATGTGGGACGAACAACCTTACTGCCCACAAGGCTTCAAGAGCGGAAGGGCCCTTGTCCTTTGGATAACCCACCCCCCTACAAATTCAGACGTCCCCGTACATTGCCTTGTCCTCATACATTGCCTTTATTTACTCACTGGTAGCACGTTGAGGGCTTAACTGGGACTTTCATGATTTATATACTTCTGGTGCTCTGCACAGAAGTGACTTTATCCCTAGGACAAAGCAGCACTTTCCCTCATGACTGGCATAAACCATCCCTGCCCAAACAAATGCCTGAGCCAAGAGAGACTTTATCTTGTAAGCAAATCCACATTTGACATTTTTTTCCAGCCTTGCTCAGGACACTAATTAAAAGCCTAGGAAGTGAGCACACATGAAATCATTCCTTCCGTACAGGCAGACAGATGGAGAGAAATTCCAGCCTGTTTCCACTCTTTTGTCTTCGGGGCATTTTTGGAATTTCCTTCAGGAAGTGAGGTTATGACCCAGAGCCTTCCTCAGTGAGTAGGCTCTCGTTTCCCACAGTAAACCTTGCACGGCAATGACATACAGTACGAGAAGGTGAGGTTTATCTTCACACTCCAACTGTATCCTGTGTGAGCTCCATGGAACTTAAAAGTAATACCGAGAGGGAATGGCAGCAAGAGAGGAAATGGAAGTCAAGCCTTTGGAAGAAGAAACGCAGTATCTGTTCAACTATGCTGCCACAGTCTTCACTGGTGAACCCAATGAAGCTGCAGCGCTTACGTAGCTGAGGCCACCCTTCTATGTTTTGTGAACTTCCTTGATGCTCGTAATTAGAACAAAGATCTAAACTTACAAATTATATTAGTGATTTAAGTGAAGTCTTTCACTTATCCTACTCTAGGCAGTCATGGAAAAACTGGCAGCCATCTGTTTTTCTTGTTTGTACCGCCTTAGCTGTTGGAGAAAAATCGCTACTGTAGAGATTGTTTTAATGGCATTTCATTATTACAGCATGTGCTGATGAGCAATTATATTCTAGCATTCGTTTTGTATTTTACATGATCTTGTAAGTGGCATCATGCATCTTATGTCCCCGCAGAATTGGCTTAATCCCAGCAGGTCAAGGGATCCTTTCACTGACTTCTGTCAACAAGAAACCACACCTGACATAGTCAACCACACTCCCACAATAGTACAAAACTACTACTAATCTGATAACAGAATCTTTAAAAAAATCAGTTTATTAATGTTTAGAAGTCAATAAAGCTATGTGCAAATTGAACAATAGAAGTCAGAAACATTTTAAATACTATTTTTTAAACCAGAAAAAAAAAAAATCAGTTTAATTGCACTGGAAATTTTACTACAAAGGCAATAAATTTTCTTTACAAAATACCACTTCTAGGAATTGCCAATAACTGTAAATCAGTCAGTCTCTCTCAGCTATCCCAGATATACCACTTTTGTTATAGTAATATTCTAGGTGCATGAAGACTCCTGCATCTTATTAACTTATTTACATTGTACACATTCAACCCCATTAGCACAGGTTAGAAAAACAGAGAAGTAAAAATGATGCTGTAAAACAAATACATTCAATTTAATGACAGGTACTTCTTCCATGAACTAATACAGACATCTTTGCTGAAATTATAGACATTAATAAAATGTGCCAAAATGTATTGCATTTCGTTATGGAAGTGCATTTATCTATAGCAATTTCACTTCAACTTTCTTTTTATTTTTCTGAAACCGAAGATACTACTTTCAGATTTTCTGACTTATCTTCACCTTTGGACAGACTATGAACCTGACACTGAAACGCCCCTTCGGTTTTCTACTCTTCTTACTTAGGCAAAAATCCTGCTGTTGTCAATAGTATCTTATACTATTAGATATACCTTCAGTCATTTTAAAGAGAAATGACCTTTAGTTCTACCTTGCATTTGTCATGATAATGCAGTTTATTTAATGCTGTAGAATAACAAGGCAATCAACGTATGGGGCCACACGCTGTTCTGAGCTACTCCGTAAAATCTGATGCAGTCAATGGAATTGTACAGGTGAAAGTAACTGCAGAGTCTGGCTCAGGGTCTTCAAATGTAATATGGACTGACAGCAAAAATTCACAGCTATGATCTTGCTAAATAAAACCCCAACAGTTTTGGACTCCACAAATAAAATCTTACGACTTAACTAAAAACTCTGTAAAGTGATGCCAAATTATGGTTGTAGGTGGTCTAAGTTATATTTGTGTGATCTCTTTCCTTGTTATGCGCTAAACAAACGCTTCTGACCAACTATACCACCACTAAACTCAGTACAGAAAGATCTTTGTGTCAGTGGTTTCCTGCAAGTAAAGGAGAAATAACTTCACATTCTTCTCACAGGGAAAAAAAGGATTCATTCTCCCTCTCTCTCCTCCCCCTCTCTCTTTCTCTCACACACACCAGGCATAATTTCACCAAGGCATCAGTCTTTCAGAGTTACTAAGGAGATTTCAGGATATGAATACGCCTGACAATCCTGAGCTGCCTCAGTGCAAAGACAAAACATGCTCCAGGGAAAAAGATTTTCAAGCCAGAACAGTCTGTCCCATTTCTTGAACTCCAGCCTCGCAAGTGCACCGTTTGTCTCATTAGAACTAATGCTACTCGCTCACTTAGCCCAGCGCTGCCGCCGTGAGCAGGAGGCGTCTCAGCTCCCCGGTTTCAGAGGAAGGCTCTGAAATACACCCCCATGGTTACTCCTAAGAAGATGAGGTAACATTGCCCGAAGACATGACCGTTTCAGGACGGTCACCTTCCTCCTTCTGTGGGTGGGAGGAGTTGTCAGACTTACTCCGGCTGAACTCCATCCCTCCGATGATTGGCCTCTTGAATTTGGTCCCAGAATCTGCTGGGGGGCATTTGCAACAGCACAGAATCTTGATGAAAGCCCTCCGCATCTCTTTGTTTGTCAAGGTGTAGATGATAGGGTTTGTGGCCGAATTAAGCACGGCCAGTACTAAGAAATATTCTGCTTTATAGAGGATTGAGCAGGTCTTCACTTTACACCCCACATCCAGTAAAAGCAGGATGAACAAGGGAGCCCAGCAGACAATGAAGGCACTCAGGACTATGATCACTGTCTTGAGCAAGGCTAGCGACTTTTCTGAGCTCCTAGTAGCTTTGGTAATGTTTTTCCGAAATGTCAGCCTGCGGCTCCTAGTCCTCACCATGGAGTAGATCCTGCAATAGAGGACAACGATAGATAGCAAAAGGCCAGTGAAAACGGTGGTGCAAAAGAGAATATAGTGCTTGTGGTAGAGAGGCAGCACTGTGGAGCAGTTGGACAAGAGGCTGATGCAGTTCCAGCCCATGATGGGGAGTCCTCCGAGTATCATGGAGATAACCCAGCAAGCGCTGATCAGCAAGAAGGAGCGGAAGCTATTGCTGCCATTGTGGAGTTTCATCTTCAACATGGTGATGTATCTCTCGATGGCGATGGCCAACAAGCTGAACACAGAAGCTGACAAGGCAACAAACATACTGCCTTCTCTTACAAACCACTGGGAGGGGGTGAGGCTATAGGTTTTGTGTCCGGATAGCAGGAGGTTGGCAGTGTAAGCCACTCCAGCCAGCAAGTCTGAAAGAGCCAAGTTTCCAATGAAATAGTACATAGGTCTGTGAAACTTCTTGGTTTTCCAGATGGTGAGCAAGACAAAAATGTTCTCTAAGATTATAAAGCAGCAAATGATGATAAAAACCACCGATGTCACTTTTATTCCACTGTCCGCATTCTCATTTAGCTTTCCCGTGTAATTATAATGCTCTTTGATGACATAGTTGACATCAGTGTTGGCAAGGTTGCTGACGACCTTCAGCGGGGCAGTGGTGCCGGAGCTCATGGTGCCCAGCTGGGCGCCGCTTCCCCAGCCGCCACCGGACGGTGACGCCGAGCGCAAAGCGGGTGGCTGCCCCACAGCTCCTTGGCCCTGCAGCCTGCCCGGCACTGCTGCACAGCCTCAGAAAACGCAGCCCTGAGAACAAGAGGCACAAAGCCCAGAGTTAAAAGAAGGCAGGCAAACGATGTAACAAACGATAAATGGTTTAAGATAATCTGCTAGTTTAATTGTATGTCAGAGTCACAAATGCAATCACACAGGAATAAGTTTCATGCAGCTGTTAAAATATATTAAAAAGATGGTCACGTGTATTCGATAGGTAAAGCTAGTAAGGCAGAAAAAGTTTGGTCATGCAGCGCTGAACAGGTAAACTGGAGTCAGCAAGGACTGCATTACTGGACTCCTTCCAATGAGAAAGATCTCAAAGCTCCCCAGCAAGGAGTTCTAGCGTATCTTTTTCTTCAATAGGAAACACACCTTGTAAAACAACAGCAGATATTTAGGAAGGGAAAGAGCTTTATTTGATTTAATTGCAAGCGCATGAAAGCCTGCACAGAAATTACTTGACAGAAGACCTGTATTCTCCTCCATTATTAAAGTCCGAATATGTTTTGGAAGGGGGCAGTTACACAATCTACTGGTGCCATCTCAAGCAGTGGTGAATTCACTGATGTATATATAAGCAAGAGTTCATCTCAAAGCTGTAAACAGGAAAGGGGTGCCCTTGATAATTAAAAAGAACACACTTTACAAAACCTAGGGCAGTAAAAAGTTTAGAAAATAAAGAAAAATATGTAAATAAGCTAGATAGCAAGCCCATTCTGTGGATCTGAAACAAAGAATGGAAAAAAAAAACACCTTGCATTTCAATAATTAGCACTGCAATATTTTGAAATGAGCATGATCCAGGAATGCAGATACGGAGGAAACTCTTTCCATATAAACATTTTCTAGTGGTCATTTAAAGAGAACTGAAAACGCGAATTCACGCAAGGAGAGAGCAGGCAGAGTTGTTAAATTACAGCCTGAGCGGGGCAAAGCAGGAGGTGCGAGGCCGGCGGGCACGGCTCCCTGCTCCGCTCCCGGCTCCAGCCCGCGCCGCTCCCGTCCCGCGCCGCTCCCGGACTCGCACCCGCACCGCTCCCGCTCCGCTTCGGTCTCTAGCGCGCACCGCCGCCGCCGGACGCGGCACCGAGCCGAGCTCGGCGGGTCCCGGACAGCCCCCTCGCCTCTTTCGTTTCGAGGGCTCCGGGGGGGCGCGCCGAGAGGGGACCCGCGGCGCTGGTGCTTCGCGGCGGCCCCAGGCTCCCCAGGGCAGCCCCGCGGGGCGGGGCGGAGCGGAGCGCGGTGCGGAGCGCGGCCGCGGCACCCCGAGCCTTACCTGGCTCAAGCGCGGCGTGGAGGTGGAGCCCGCATCGGCCGTGCGCATCTTGCGTGCCCGCGGAGCAACTCCGGCGTCCGGGCCGGGGGCTCGGTGGTTTTAATGTTTCTGCAGCTGCTCTCTCCACCCCGTTTCTCACTATCGCCTTCTAACTCCTCCCCAGCAAGGAGTTCTAGCGTCCCCCGTGTGAGGGACCCGCATGCCCAGGCCAGCCCGGCAGCTCGCAGCGCCCCGCTTGGCAGCCGGGGCATCCTCGCCGCTCCCGCCCCGCCCCGCCCCGGCCCGGCCCTGCCTGCCCCCGCCGGGCAGGCAGCGGCCGCGGGCGCTGCTGTGCCGGGGCGGTTCTAGACTCCTCACGGGCCTCGGGAGGAAAGAAGGGCCGAAGCGGAAAGCCGAGGAAGGCATGAGGCGAGGAGCTCCCCCGCGGGACCACCTTGCGTCTCCCGGCCTGCTGAGGCGAGGAAGGGGGACGCCCCAGCCGGGCTCCAGCCTTCCCTGCACGTTCCTGCCTCCCGGTGCCGGCACGCCGCTGGCCCCGCGGGAAGGGGACGGCTCTCCTGGGGAAGTTGTTGATGGCGGGGCCCGGCCGGCTCCGAGCACGGCCCCTGAGCCTCAGTGGGTGCCGGTGGTCTTCCCCCCAGCCCCTTGTCCCCCCTCTGCGTAGGCCCGGCAGGAATAAGGCCCAAAGAAGCATGGCGTATGCCACTCAAGTCCTTGCTCTTGCAGGCTATTATAAGTAATGTTTAAGGAAATACCTGGAAGCAGCTCTTCCCTTTCCACACTTAGCCAAGCTGGGGCCATGCAGAGGTACGTTTTTGTCCTGGCAGGCCCAGTGGCTGCGGGAGCCATCGTGCAGGGTGCCACCCACACTTGTGGCCTGCAGCCTCCCGTGGCCCTGGCTAACTCACCCACCGCTCTCCCAGAGCATGCCCAGCCCCCCGGGGCACGGCTGGGTGCCAGCCAGCACTGGCTCGTGGGGGACTCACTTCATGCCACTGCCAAACATCACCATGTGTTGGTGTTTGCACATCTTTGAATGTTCAGAGGGTGCTGTAAGATACCTACATGCTTGAAAACATGAAGAAGTTTTAAATTCATTTTTTAAAACAAAATTGGCAATGACATACTTAGCACTGTTCCCACTGCATTACACAGAGACTGAGTTTTGTAATTTTCTTCAAACTTTTCAAAGAAAACACACCTCGGTCTCTGTGAAATGCTAACTCTGGTGGTAATCTGCTGTTGGCGCTTACTGCAGAAATCTGCCTCTTCCTTCTTTGCTGTTTTCTAACTCCAAATTGAAATGCAAAAGAATATCACAGTAGCACGGAACTCAATATATTTGGTCTTTCAATTCATAGCATTGCACCAGTCAATTAGCAGTAGCAGTTGTTACAGGGAAGCAGCTTTCCTCCGAAAGATGGCAAGAGTAACTCTACCCTCAGGAAGAGAGTCCCTCTCTCATTTATGCTAATAATCATGCTTCAATTGCTCCACGCCTCTCCCAGAATGACTCAGATAAATTACCCGGGCAAACAGACATTTACTCTTCCATCACAAAGCTCAAAACTTGAAAAGATGTTTAGCCTCCTGAGAGCCTGGAGGAAAATACAGCCGTTAAATTACAACTGTCAGAAAAGACATGTAGATAAATCATGCTTGAGGTTGACCTATGCATCCCCTACAAATGCCTGACATATCCTTGATATTTCAAGATTTCCCCTTGATTTAGTTAATTTATAGAAAATACTAAATAAAAGTGCATGCTTTAGGCATTTTCCTCTAGGAGATAATTCTTGCATAATTTTAAGCAAGAGGGACATATTAAAGGAACATGTTTTAATTAAAGGATAGAATGACTCAGTGTTTCAATAGTCAGGTGTACAGGCTTTCATGTTTAGGTTCTCAGTTCGCCAACTGAGAGGGCTCCAACTCAGAGATGTGACATCCAACAAATTACTTGTCAGAGGCTTCGTAAAATACCTGGGCAGTTTCAGTTCCACTCCAAACACTTTGGTATTTGTATCACAAAGACCATCATTAAAATTAGATGACTGTACACATTTACACTCCTCTTGACGTCTCAGCAGAGAGGAAACTGAAATACAGCTCCATTCTTCTCAGGCAAATGTAGCTGGATCAGCTGGACTGGCACTGAAGGCTGTCTAAAACCTCACAGATGGTGTGTTAACATCGCTCAACTCCACAGTTTGTAGCCTTCTTACAAGGGCTTAAACACAAACAGGGAAATTCAGGCTAGTCCAGCCAACTTTACCAAAAATACGCTGGTAAGTGTTTAGTGAGGTGATTTACACCCGGGTTATACTCCATCTCCATCAACAGGAAAAGAACTCCTTCCTCAGTACCTCCCTAACTGCCAGGTCGAGTGTTAAGGAAGCTTGTACTTCTATGGAATGTACTACAGAAATCCAGGGTATATAGAGCTCCTCTGAGAGCTCGACTCTGGAATCACCTACAGTCAGAATAAGGAGAAAGGACAACACAACGTTATTCATGCACCATTTCAGATATAAGCAGAACACAGGTCTCAGTCGAATGGGAGGGGGGAGGGCTGCGCACATGGTGACACCAAACTGATACGGAACAGCCGCCTGACCTGGGTAAACTGGTTAAAAAAATGTTTCTGCAACATGTCCACAAGCATAGAGAGGCAGACACTTTAGTTCACAGGAGTTCTGAATATGTATATGCTCTTAGATACTTGAGTTTTTAGGATGAGCAGAAACTCTTGTTTTAGGGCATGGCAATGACAATAAAAAAAAACCCCACGCCTGTGACAACCAAAGTTCTTGTGGAACTTCTGATAACAACTTAGTGTGGTGGGGATTTCAAAAACCTGGCTAGTCACAGGGCAACTTCCTTGCAGGAGAATGCTTTGATCTTGTCAGCAAAGCAGTTGCAAGCTGGGGTGCTCCCAAAGCCTGCATACTAATCAACCGGTGGCCTCTGACACCACCAGCAGACCTTACTCTCTTAGTGCTAGCACTGCTGGACAACTCACAATTGCATCCGAGGAGTGTCAGAACATTATCTATCTTGAAAAGAAACAGAAAATTCCTGCAAGACAGATTAGCAAAGCATTTTTCTCTGACATATTACTCTTCAGCACCTTCAAAAATCTTTATATAGATAAGCAAAAACTACTTTTATTCATTCTGATGCAACTTAGGCTACAAACTGGAGCGATTCCTCCCTGATGTGCTAAGTCAAGACAGGAAATCCTTCAAACAGGATCAACAGAACAGGTTTTCTCACCAAAAAGCACCAAGAGTGGCCTGCAGAATCCCCCAAAATTCTCATGACTAGAAGAAATGTGAAAAACAGTGTAAAAAGTCAGATTCAGGCTTCTGCCACAATCCTGGAACAAATACTCCATATTTGGAAAGATTTTTCAAGTTTTACATGCGCTGTAGCATGCTCTTTCCTGTGCCTTTAAGTAATTAATATTTCTGAAAATCTGTAAAGAAAAAACCCCACAAACCTAATTTGTTCAAATGGGTTAAAATGATACCTTAAATTAAATGAAGTACATACAGGTAGAAGAAACTTAAATTATACCGTTGTGAGATAGCTCAACCTATACTGGGAGAATATGCCAGAAAGTTCCAAGAAAGCAGATGAAATGCTGAAAGTCAGCATTTCTGTATCTGTAAGAAAGCAACAAAGAAAAGAGTAAATTATTTTATTAATTTGTTAACATAACAGGAAATACAAGCCATTAATATTGATTTTTGATTACTGATTGATATTTATTAAGTACTCTCTGAGTACCCAAGAAGAATAATTTAGATTTATTGTTCAGTTTAAAATGAATTAATGTTTCAGTTGCACCACTTTTGCAGTATAGAACAATCTAGTTTAAAATTATCCTTTCCACAGTGGGTAGGTTAGATGAATTAATTTTCTGTTGATATTCATAGTGTTCAAAAATTCCGTATCTTCTTCCATCAGATTAAAATCAAAAACCTGGTTTGAGAAAAAAAAAAGAAAAAAGTGATGAGAACATTGCGAAGACTACAGCACATATTTGTTTAATATTAGCATTCTATAATTTAAGTGGTCTGTTTTTATTTTAAGTGCTTGATATTGATAATTAATATTGATTAAATGGACTTTTTGTTTTAAAGGGCTATTGTAAAAAGTTTGCTATATTCATTTTTGTGAGAATTTGTACTTTATATATATGACTGTAACATTAGGAAAAGCTTAAGTCCAAGTGGAAAGAATTGAAGTAGTTCACGAGAACATGACACGCAACAGTTTTACTGGATATCATTGCACCCAAAACCATAATATGCTTTAATACATCTAGTCATCATATATGATTTTTTCATGTTAAAATATAGCAGAAATTCTACAGTAATGAAACTGTACAATGCAGCACTAGAAAACTTATTTTATTCCAGTGATACAGATCAGTCAACTGAAGTCCTACTGTACCTTTTCATCTAGGGTAAACTAAAGACAGTAATGGACACAATAACTGAATTTAACATGCTATTCTGAAGAAACGGAAGTCTTAGATGGAAAATCCAGTTATTTGGCAGATTACAGATATTACTTATTTGTAATCCTGGGGGGGAAGCAGTAAAATAACCATTTCCTGAAAAAAGCAACCCAAACCTACCTCTGATAATTTTTCAGATTAATCAAAGGTACTTATATCTGGTTTATAAGACATTCATGATAATCACGCAAAAAAAAAATCTCACAAACCATATGATATAAAATAGCTGATTGCTGTTTCATTAATATAAAGAGTCCATTAAATATATATTTTTCAGCATCAGGAAAGTGAACTTATACCACAGTCTATTTACGACCTTGACAGCTATGCTTCAGATTAATCTTCTGCCATCTTCATACTGCACCCAAAGCAAGTGATTTACTGTAAATTCATCTTGGCAACATTATACTTATGGACATTCAATGGGATGAATCCAGGTTGTGAAGAACCATTAGGAAAAAATGAATTCATAGAAAAAAAGAAAAACAAAACAGAACAAAACCACACAACAATCTCTGCTGTCCTTGTTACCAGGGAACTGTGAAGGTAATTGTACCCTCCCCTCCTCCAGATTCCACAGCCAAGTTATGAACTTAGCAATAGTTCATTATACTGGAATTTTGAAGCCTCATTTCTAAAGTCCTGGAAATCTATTTTGCTGAAGAAAAAAATAGAGCAATCATTAACAGAATGATAACGCTGCTAACATACTGTTAAATTTCCTATTAGTAGGTCAGCTACAAATGGTTCTCAAAGGGCACTGGCTAGCACAGCCTCTATTAAACATTCCTCTTGGGAACAGTCATTGAGATAGGTACAATGGATCTATATGCAAAGTTGCTGAGAGAAGCACATCCCCTAATGGTGGCCATGCCTACAATGTTTACAGAGCAAGATGTGTTATATCACTGGGAAGTAGTATCAGCTTCATCGATTTAAATTCATTTCAGGCTTGTTCTCCCCCTGCCCCAATGTGTAGTGGCAAGTTTGGGAAATAGTTCTCATGCTTTGGTCGCTTAGAAGTCATTACTATTCTATAATGTCCTGGCAGTTGTAATTAGTCCTATGTGATGCTGCAGATGGGTAAGCAGCCATTCATAAAGACAAATTGTAAGGCTGCATCATAAGCATAACATAGGCTCACTACAAGGCAGTGCAAATACTTGACATTTTCTTTCAAAACTGCAGACGTCTTAATGGAGGCCGCAAAAAGTAACAAAAGATTAAGAAGACGACTCCCAGCACAGCAACATAAAACATTGCCAGAAGGTTGGCTTACCTGTTATTTTTACCCAACACACTACCGTCAGAGATGAGCTTCAAAGCTTTGGAAGGGGTGTGGCAAAGTGGAAAGAGCTAACTGCTTGGATTCAATTAGCGTCAGCAAGAGCTACTCCACCTTTGCCCCCATTTACAAAAACATGGGGTTAACATCAGCTTTCCTGTCACAACAGTTCAGCACTACTATTTTAAAAAGAAAATCAGCTGGTGTTAACCACAGCGCAAAAAGAAGGATGCTTGGCTTAGTGGATATGAGAACTTACTAGTAGTATAGTTTCTTTTTTACACACGCTAACCAGAAAAATAACGTCTTGAAAGTTATGTTGGGAGACAGGTGCAGTAGAAACACTTCTGTAGCCTGATTAAAAAAAAATATATTTCCTCAGATATGCACTTTACAAAACCATTCCCATTATTTTCCAATTAAATGTTCTTAGGTGCCTTCATCCCCAATAATATAAAAGATGAAATTCAGAAATAGGCATGAAAAAGGAGAGAGAGAACCACTCAAGAGTCAGAGAGGAAGCTACTTGACTGCGCAGAAAACTGTCACATCCTTTCCAAAATATAACCTTCTAGTTTATATTTTTCCTTTCCTCATTTGTTTCAAGAGTTCCCTTCCATTAAGAGTCACAGTGCTCTATCAAAGGCAGCTGATTGCACTTCGGTAGACAACACTGATAAACTGTATCTTATTTTAAATTATGGTTTATCTCAACTAGAAAGGAGTGCCCCAATCAGTCACTACCATAAATGACCTACATAATATGGAAGAAAAAGTGTCTTCAATTTTCAGGTGTTTTCCCTATTGCTGTCAGCAAGATGATGGGTCACACTGATAAAATGGATGCATTGCTGTATCTTAAAAATGGTCATTGCAGAAAAGTGAAACAGTTTTCTCTCTAGAGGAAGCTTGCTGTACAGACACATGGACAAGAGGAGGAATTTCAGCCCTGGGGAAGTATATGCGTATAACTCCAAGAATTCACTTGGGGGAAGAATTCTGAGGGTTTTTTTTAAAAAAAAAAGTCATAAAAGATGAGCACCTCCAGGCTAACTGACCAAAGAAGAAATAAAAAATGGAGTTAAACTCCCTGATTTTATAAGTTCAGCACTTTTATATCCTTTTGGTCTTTTAGATTCTGCTTCTGTTAGATCCTGTGGTTTATTTCTGACCAATCTTTCTAATTTTCACTTAGTCATTGCCATCATTTTCTGCAAAAGCTAAAAAAAAGCCTAAAAATTACCTTAATTTTATAAATAAGCCTTACTTTTTGGAACTACTGAACCTCTCATCACAACAGTAAAGCCAGGTATATAGCTGTTCTTAGACACCTAAAGTAGCATTTCCAGATACAGAAGCACCCCAAACTGCAGGCAACACTTGAAACTCTGGAAAATAACCTTACTGTGGAAATTGTGTATCTTTTGTGGAACAGTACATTGTACAGGTATTAGTGAGCACAGCATTTCATACAGTGTATTGTATTTTAAAACAATAAATAATACATTAATGATTCCAGAGGAAAATCTAGACAAATTTTCTTGGAAATGTTTACCAGCAAAAACCAGCTAATTAACCTGAGGAGGCAAGTTTGTCTGCATTTTAGCCAAGCTGTACAGAAGCTCTACTTTGAGGACAAACAATGCAGGCCAGAATACATGACTGCTCTAAGTCACTTCTTGATAAAAAACTAAGGAGCTTTGTTTCACGATATGACTAAAGCAGAACAGCAGTGGGAAAACTGCCTCAGGAAGTCCACACACAATATAAATCATAGTCAGATTTTCCATACCTTTCTAGACACAGGAACTCCTAAAATATCAAACCAATGTGACTAGAAGTTGAATACTCAGCCGATAAAAGACTGCAGACATATTTCTCAAAACACATCTGTAAACTACATATATCTATACTACATCTCTTTCTATAAATATATTCATATTTTATAAGAAAATCTGAGGAACAGTATAGTCTCTTACTGAGATTTCCTGGACAAATTCTCACTAAAAGCTACACAAAACTCATCAGAATTTCCAGTAACAGAGAAAGATCAGTAGTAACAAAGATGCCTCTGGCTCTTAGAGCTTGCTGCTCAACTCTTAGCTGTGCAGATAGTTTATTTGCACACGGACTTCTCTGGAAAGATTTCTACTTTGTTATGCCTACAGGCTAGTAAATAATATGCATAGAACTCTCTGGGGAAATGCCATTATTATGCAGTAATATGCATAAAACTTTTTTGGTGATGCTCAGCTACTGCTTATTACACTGAGATTATATTTTTGATGGAGATTTGCAGTATATTGCATAGTATAAATACTGTAATCGTAATAGTATTAACATTTTTTTTTTCACTCAGCTTTTTCTTCTTCATACATTGTGTCCCTCTAACAAAGTACTTAAAAAATATTTCTTACTTAACACCTGTGTTGTACACTAATAGGTAGCATTTTTTCTTACATTTTTAAAGAAGGGCTATCTCTTCCTGCTCTTTGATTAAATGGCTTGATGCAGGATCAATGGCATAAATAGAAGGCTTTGCATGGGCTTCAGTGAACTACAAATCAGGATTTGAGATAGAAATACCTGTACAGACAGACTCTGTACAAAAGTGCTACTCTCAAAGATATCTTTTGTCTGTTATCAACATTAAGGATTTCAAATCGGTTATCATTAATAGCAGACATTAATCTTACAATTATATTCTTATTGCAACCTTTGCTGAGTTTAAGTTAGATGCTGTGACTCACTGATCACTGACAAAGGAAAAAGCTCAAACCTTCATTCACACAATAAGGCTTGGGTCCCAGGAAACATGTCTCCCATCGTGCATGCCATTAAGAATTTCAACATCATCTTCTGCTATTGTAAAATCAAACACCTGTGGGAATGCATACATAGTTAACATCATGAACATCGAAAGAATCAGGAGCATTTCTGTTATTTAAACTGACCAAGATACATTTAAATGCGAGGCAGAATCTTTCTAGGTTTTTCCTTCTGGAAATTCTTTTTATTTTTTGTCACAGACAAATATTCCCTTAAGCTGACATGCTCCACTAGGTCCTTTGCTCCTTTTGTGACTCATTTTTATTTGGAGACTCTGTTAAGATGGTTTCATAGCACTCTGGCCTCAGGCAAGGGTCTAAGACAACGGTACTATCAAAGCTGGTTTTGACAGCACTCTCTGTGGTCACTGCCAGAGGTATATGAATACCGTGACGGCAATCCCTCTGGAAACCTGAGCTCAGTACTTCACTTATATCTCAGTGTTCAGTCTAGAGTGTAACAGTTCTTTTCCTCAGAACTTTAGCCAAAGAGAACTATTAGAAGGTATCAGGACATTGACAAAGCTAGCAAACCAAAGGCTGTATCTATCTTTTCTATGTGACTAAGACAAAACACTCATAGATCAGCTAATACAGAAACAGATACAGCGTTATAGTGCCTCGGTACTAACTCGAACTTGAAAGCAACCACCTGTCTTCATGCATAGGTTCTTACAGCCATCAACTTTTCCTGTGGTGAGACCTGCAACATGAACGACGGTTGTCAGTGTTTTCTTAGCAGGTGTCTTATTCAGACATTCTCACTTCAGAACTGAAGTTGCTCTAAGTTGGCCTGTTGTCTTTGTCAGAGCTCCTCCATACTCAATAAAAAGATCCTGTGGAGCCTGAACTGGTGCCAGATGAGCTCCTCCCATCCTGCATTATCCAGCAATCACTGTCTGCTGGAATGACACTTGTAGTCAAACTTCAGTGCTCAAGTTTTTAAAAACTAAACCAGGGACCAGGCACAGAACCAGAAATACTGTATATTATATATTAAGGGCTTAATGAGGTCCATGTTTTCACCAACTTGACTAGAGATGGTAGAGACTCAGGCCAACACACTGGCATGGGGAAAGAAAAAGAGAGATGTGATAAACAACATCCAGTAACTGTGCCAGTTCTCCCCTCCTCCTCTCCATCCTAAGTGTTTTGTTGCAGTGCATTTCCTTAGTCAGATGCAATGAATTGATGGGGCCTGGGAGTAAACTCTGTAAAAAAATAGAATTAATCAAGATTTAAAATATCATTGGGGAAAATAAATTAAAAAGAATAGGAAGGATCTTAACCTGGTTTTGTTCTCTGCTCTGGTTCACAATACAGTACCGCAAACAGCTGTGCTTGTACCACAGAAGGCAGTGTGCATGTCAGAATAAATAGTCAAGGCAAAGGCTAAATAAACACGCATAGCCACCAGGAGAAATCCTCATTACATGTACGTTGATTTACACCTACACACAGAGAGTGATTTAACTAGCAGACAGAAGTTTCCTATCTTCTTGCAAAGTTTCTTCCTGATTAGCCAAACAGTTCATACCCCTATGATATTTTTGGAAGTAACAATAAAGTTGTTGTGGTTTTCTCTCCCTTTCCCCAAAGAAAGCATACTTTCAGATTAGAGAAATGGAGAGAAAAAGAAGTAAAGAATTAAAAACATTTGTTATGAAAAGGAAATAAAAAAGGGTGAGGGGAATCATGCTGCCAATCCTCATTCTTTGTCCATCCTACTTTTCTTTGTTCATCCCCTTCATTCTGGGACCTTCTCTGCAAGTCAAGTAGAAGGAATAAGGTAGGGAAAGAGTCAGCTCTGGCGGGACCGTGATTTCCTTAGAAGATCCGTATCTGGTATGTCCCCAAGAGAGTTTTACAGCTTTCATGCAGTGTTATGCATAGCATACAGACTCCGTCCACTTGACCTATGTGCCTATCACAAAGAGAACCTAACAATAACAAGATTAGGATGTTCTACAATGTTCTACAATCAGCCAAATAATAAATAGAAATATTAAAAATAAACTGTGAAGTCTTTCTATGGATATCTTCTTTATACACAGTGATTAGCTCTCCAGTTGATTTCTGACATTTGTGAATTACAGTTTTCTACTATATTGTAGTAATTTTATGGTACTGTAATTTGCCAATTTTAACTGAGTTGCCCCAATACGAAACTGGTATAGGAAAACGGGCAGGCAAACCAAAGTATTAAAAACAGTAATTTGGATGTTAGTCAGACTTGAGTATCTAACCAAATCTTACCTTGCAGTTTTCCTGTATCCTTTCTGCTTTTGTGGACTTTGGAATAGTGACAATCCCATTCTGAAAAACATAATGCTTCTCATCATTAAAATTTACATAGTTTCAAAGAAAATAATCTTTCTTCAAAACATTTCAAGACATTCCTCACGTCTTCAGAGGTTTCAATTTCATTTTTCAGAGGACATTAACATTTCCACATGCTATTTTTAATTGCAGTTATATACATGGCATTAAATTCCAACACAGAGTATGTGGTTAATGTCAACTTAAAACACTATTTTACTGCTTAGTACTTCATGTTGAGTGACAGAAATTGAATAATGCCCCATACTGCTTGTAACACTTATTTTGAAAACATCTTTTATTGGTGGTTCTTTTTATTCTCCACAATCAGATTATTTGCATATTTAAAAAACTGGCGTGCTTTGCATACTACATTCCAAATTTCCAGTACGGCACAGTTAGTTCATGCAATATCAACATACTGAAGGCAAAGATGCTTTCTGTATAAATTCTGGTTTGATGCACAAAACCCCAACTATTTGCATTTTTTTCCCTGAGAGAGGAGACACGTTTTTGTTACCACCCTCCATTACCTGTATACTCCAGCGTATGCAAATCTGTGCTGGGGTTCTGCCATATTTCTTTGCCAGCTGAATGATGCTAGGATGAGTGAGTGCTTCACCTTTGGCTGAAGGGCAGTAGCCTTCAAAACCAATATCTCTGCTCCTACAATAATCGACCAGCTCCTGAGGTCTTTGGAAAGGGTGGTATTCAACCTTAGGTAAATAGAAATAACCTTTTAGTAAAAACCTTGAGAATATATTTAGTAGAAAACACCACTGATAAATGAAAATATTTTCTCTCCTGTTTTTAAAATACAACATGAGTGAAATCTCTGCTTCTGAGAGATAGATCTAAGTCACCAGTTTTAGAAGATACGTGAAGGATATTAATCCACAAGCATTTTACCATTAATTGGCACAATAGTTTACTATGTATTTTATGTTTCTCCAAGAAGTAAGGTGCATGGAGCTGTTGTCTGCCCTACCTGCAGTTGGATTTGCACTCTTGTTCTGCTCCATGTTTGAGAAATACATGCAAACGCATAGCGGAAGTCAGCATCAGCTCATTTTTACTGGTGATTTGAGACTGCCTTCTCTTCTCCAAATCTGCTGCCTTTCCTGTTTCTTTACTAACGATCTTTGAGTCGCACAGGCAAGTGGAGGGGGTTGGGCAGGGACTGGGTTTACAAGAGACCAACCAGTGCAATTTCCTTAGGATGAGGGCCTGATCTCGAAAGCAAAGCCTGTTGGCATGGATTATACCTGCAAAATCCTGTATTCTGTGTTTGATGTCACCAACAGTTTATGTATAGAAGCAGTCACACTGTGGAACAAAGTGTGAAGGAGACTCTTTGTAGGAAGGAAGATCACAAATTGCCAAGAACCAGTTAAAAGAGGAAAACTAGCAAACTACAAAGATATAGCTGATAGAAACAGAAAGGAAACAGGAGTCATTGGAAAGCAAGGCTCTCGGAAGAGCCACATATTCTGGCATGTAGCAAAAGTCAAAGGAGAACCTCTGTAGTATTCCTTACTATGTTATTTTAAAAGTATTTCACATTTATACATTGTAAGAAGCGTACCTTCCTCTGCATTCAGATGAAGATAGGTAGTGTTTTCTTTTATAAAATACATAATCACGTGATGTAGTTGTGACTGGCCGTCACCGTTGTTCCAGTGATCTAACTCTTGCGCATTTTGAAGAAAAATACTCTTCTGAACAATTACCTCAACACATGGAATCTGGAAAATTTCTTCTGCCACAAAGAGGACAAATGAACGTTTCCTGTTTCTCATCTTTAGTACATGTTGTCTTTTCAGACAACAATAGTTGGGAACAATAGGCTGGCAGTCATTCAACATGCGCTAAGAAAAAAAACGTGCCCCTCGGAGGCTGGGCTGAGTCAGCCTAACGCTGCTATGATCTAAATTACTAGGTGGACTCAGGAACAAGGTTCAAGCAGCAGACACATCCATGTCTTCAACCTTTGATGTTTCTTGACCTTTGAGTAGCCTTTGTATTTCATGTTTATATGTCTAAGACCAGTGATTAGGTCATAGTTACTCACTTGTTTGCACCTGAGCTGACTAGAAAATATTCTCATTGTTTTTATGCAAAACTATAAAGGGAAAAAAGAAAGAGCATGAAGAGTGTATTACTCACTTATTACAACAGTAACAAGCAATTTTAGTAGATGTTCCTTATACTGTGTAACAAGCAATGTAGCCTAGAAAATAAAGAATGATGTATTTAGGATCAAATGCTGAAAAATCTGCAGTACTCCTATGGCATCAGGTGACTTATTCAGCATTTATTACTAATATAACTGCAAGCAGAATTTACCTGCTGGTCTAATAAGATGTCTAGGCAGCACAGTTCCAGGTTACACGAAAAATATTTAAAGCACGAACAGCGTGCTGAGATGTCACCTGCCTGCTTCACAAGCAGAATACACAGCAACAACCGGGAAGATTATGCTTTGTGCCTTTCACTGAAACAAGAGACTCATGAATTTTGTAAACTGGATTTTGGCACATGTAGTTGTGTGTTGGTAGCAGCAAGTATTTTTCTTCTTAGATATACTGCTAAAATAATCAAATGCATAAAATAAGCACTTCGAAATTTCTTTTTCTTGTGAAAACGTTCTAGAAGGTTTTAGCAGCATCTGAATGCAAGGGGCTTGCATCCTGAGTTAGAAAAGGCATAGGTTGAGTGGCCAGTATGTACTTTCCCTCAGAAATAATAATTCCTACTTCCTGGCTTGTCCTACCCTTGCTATTTTAGGAACCAAACTTTTTTCAGCTGAGGGCTGTCCATCATATGGTGGTAGAGGAAGATCTTGATCTTCTCTGGTGTTCCATCTCGAGTGATTTGTGTGTAAAAACTGGCATTTGTTTAATAAAACAGGTTGCAGTTCACATTACAGAACTCTTCACAGTTGTTACTTGGCCAGCCACAGGGGAACTCTAAGTGCGTGCTGTGTATGACTATGACAGTCATAGCGCAATGGGGAAAAGTTGAGCCTAACAACAATACTGACACACAGACCTGAAATACCTCAAATGACAGTATACCAAAGCCTTATTCTTTCCATTCTGTTGCGGGTTCTTTTCAGCTGGTAAAGTTTCCCTGGATCTGGACTTCAGTGAGTTTCTCAATGGGAATGCACGGTCTTACAATTATTTCTCTTTATAAAACTGAAATATAAGCCTATAAATGTTTTCTATATAGAGGAACAGTTCAAGTGAGTTTATATACAAAGGAGTTGTTTTCTAATGCCTCAAAATACATTTCTACCTTGTAGAAATTTACATAATGGAGCTCAATATTAATGGTAATATTAACAACATTACTAAATCTCTGAGGTCATTACACAGTAATTTTCACTTTTACAAAAGCAGAAAAAGTATTGATGAGCATTCCTACATGGAATTTGGAACAGAACAGTTTATATTTGGTTTTAGTGTACTGCTTTATTAAATTAAATACATATGTAAATCAAATTCTTATAAAATGTATTTTTTTTCCTAATGACTGACAGGCATAAGAGCCTTCAAAGACCTCCTTGAGCATAAATCCAAACTTACTACTGTCAAGTCAATTACAAACTCTGGAATACAAACTTGTAACTTCTAGATTGTAGGCTTCATTCTACATGATGCTAGAATAAATATTTATCATCATTTTACAGTGTTTGACAGGTTTTTTTATAGCACACTCTAATTTTAAGAGGTGCGTACTTACTAGAAAATACCTTAACAATATTATATTCTTGAAAAGACAGGTCTTTCCTACTTCTTTAAAAGTCATGATATTTTTTTTTCCAGGAACCAAGAAGAGAGGCAGTACTTACAACTTGGTTTGTAAAACAGACGCATTGCTTACTACCGGGTTTGGAAAGACTATAGAAGTCTCAAAGAACCTCCTTTCTCTTGCCTTCCTACTTCCTCCTCTTCACAGAAGTAATAACTTTCAATTTTAACATCCTAAGAACTGTTGGAATTGTAAGACGACCCTAAATTCTTTATGCAAATTTGACACAGCTAAGAGGGAAGTGATTTTCCTTCACTTGTTTTTTAAATATTTAGACTTTGTATACAATGATTGTTTGCAAATGTTTTGTATTTAGAAATAAGTTCCTTGAAAGAGTATGCTATTTTATGTATAAACATAGCAAAGGTCTTTTGTATTATAAATTCTGGGCAGTGAAATAAGAATTCAGTATAGCACTTCCATTCCCAATTTAAATTTAGGAATTCATGATTCATTTGATAATGCTTAAATAATCTCACCATCAGACTCAGTGACTCTCCAACACTAAGCAAGAAACAGAATAAACCGAACTGTGGTTTATGAGATTCCTTTAACTCTAAAAAGCATAAATTAACACTATAACAAAACTGTTCAAAGTGAGTAGTTTGCAGTGGCATGGATCACTCATTGTAGGTTTTTTTTTTTGTTTTTAATTTGGAACAACACTGTGCATTGCCTTCAAGAAATGACTATGTGAATACAGCAGGGACACCCTCCCACCACTCAGTATCACTACCTTGTCAACTTTTTGTCTCCTCTTTTTTGGCCACAGAAAAAAAGACGCGGTCAAATAGTATCAAGAAACAATTTTTCTCTGTTAACACTACTAATACAGTAAGACTGGTAATGTTTTGACATTGGGGGTAAAAGGAATTTAAAACAAATCCAAGATTACATTTTTTTTCCTTGTAGTGAATTTAGGAGGACACTGAAAGGCTACTCTCATTTAACAGACAGTAACAACTTATGCCAAACTCCATTGAAGATGTGTACTTCTGAAAAGGAGACACAACTGAACCTTGGCAAATTCATCGATTCTTGAACAGTCATCAACCCGCCCATCTTAAGACATATTTCAATGGCTTATTTTGAATGACCGAACTTAAATATTTTATATGGGTTTAGTTTAATTTACCATTAATCACATTTGTCCTTTAGTAACCTTTAGTCTCGTGGACAGCAAAAATCAGAGATGTTAGGTTCTGTCAGTCACATTCTGAGCAACTTTTTTTGTAGCTGTTTATGACATTGAATCACAAACAGCTGCCAGAATCCCTCACCACTTGTAGAAAGGTGAAACACTTGCGCCTGCACTTCATCCATTCCAGTTCCCAGTTCTATGTTAGCATACACACACTTTCACTGCAGGAATGGGAGCATGAACTTCCAGCACAGCTGTGGGCAGAAAACTGCAACAAGGGAATAGTTGTCAGTGTCCTGGAAGTCTGCCAGTATGTAGGTGGCCATTTTCTATCTGCCTAGGGCAGCAAAAGAATTTTGCCAGGGCTCTCACAGCACCTTCCTAAATAAGAAGCTCACCGAATTTACTGTGGTCTTGAAATGCGAACATGAAATAAGGGGGGAGCAAGGGAAACAGCACCCTTGCATGGATATGTAAGCACCTGAGGCTTTCAGTGTTGCTTAGAGGAATTATATATAGTATTTGAACACAGGCTCTTCAAAGTCTTGTTCAACTCTGGAGATGCTAAATGTTCAGTGTTCCTTGAATTTTATTTCTAAACTGTGTTATCAGAAACTGGCACACGGACCATTTGTTTGTGCTTTAAAACCAGTAGCCTAGAGAAACTGGGGGAAAAAAGGAGGAAGGACTCTCCCTCTGCCCCAACCCCCCAACTTCAGGACATCTTCCTGCATGGAAATGAAAGAGTAAAAATTGTATGACTAAGGCTATTTTGGGTGTAGTCTTTCAGGCATAGGGGTGGGGAGGAGATTATTAACCAAAAAAACCCCAAAGCAAAAACCCAAACCCAGATACTTTAAATATATTTATCTACTCACCTGATTAACATGTGGAGTAATCACACAGTCTCCCTTTAGTTGCTCAAGATGACTGATAAGAAAGTTGCTTACACCAATTGATCTACACAAACCTAACGAGAAACAGAACAATAAGAAGTTTGGGACAATCCTAACTATTTGGGAGGATGACCTGAAAAATACCACTTTCAAGAGACAAAATGATTGTACATATAATTTTTGTATAGCAAAATACCGCAGAGAAACACAGAAAACCACTACTGAAATCTAGTTTGACGGTATTATCTGAAAGCATGGCTCTGTCACAGTCACACTAGGAAATAATTTTATAATCTAAACACACTGGAAACTCCCCAGTGTATAAAAACTCCAGGCTAAATTCTGGGAAAGGCTCATGTAGTATAAGCAAAGAACAATTGGACTCCACCAGAATGAAAAGAAGGAAATGGTGTTCTGAGCAGCTTGCCAAAACTAAAGAAAAGTGGAACATTTGCAGAACACTAATAAGGTGTGAGCAATACAACACAAGGACATGCAGCCCAAATGAACTATGCAGCACTGCTTATATTTCTATTAGATCATTACAAGATGTTACGTAAACCCCAGTAAACAAACTTTAGGCAAGTAATCTAACAAGAACCAAGAAGCTTAAAAACGCAGCTAGATTTCTCAGCTCCTGTTGACATATAAATAAAGTTAAATGGCACATAGGTGATATGAAGGTTGTTTTTTTTTTTCTTTAAAATAAGCCTTAAATGTGCACACATGCGTATAAATTAAGTGCTGACAGTCCTGAAATCAAATGTCTCCCTTCAGACCTCAGATACAATCAAGCACATCTCCCAGTATTGGCCTGCCACCACACCTCAACCCTGACACATCTGTCATAGTTTGGTCCTTATTCTGTGCTAAACACAGTTAATAAGGAAACCAACTGTGGTCAGGCTAGTAGTGATCTACTGTGGGTTCTGTGGACTATGAATCAGACTCGTTTCTGCAGTATATGAAGTTTGTCTTGATTGACTTGATCTCCATTTCAGTCTAACTCTGCAGATGGAAAGTCTGTCTTCTGTGAACACAGAAGTCCAACCACTGTTGCCAATCCAGTATTTGTGCTGGCCAATAGAATATACATGCATGTACTTACCTATATACACGCATACAAATATCTATAGTGAAAAACAAAGGAATGAAGTCAAAATTATACCATTATTTTTTCAGAAAAAAAGAAGCCATTGGGCAATTTCAGCCATTTGATACCAAAGCAATCTGTGATTTTATGATTCTGTGAATGATGTCTGGATTAAAATTGCCCTCAAGCCACAGTTAGAATCACCACTTTCTCGAGGTCAACAGGGAACTATGTGGAGCTGCCTTGATTTGAATCCGTAATATAGACATATAAAAAGCACTTATTAATGCAACTGAGAGATATGAATACATTAAAAAGAAGGATTTCACCTGAAGCAAAAGCTAAATGAAAATGTTGGAAAAAAATGTAATAACCAAGTACTTATTCCTAAAATGCATATGATTTATGTATAAAAAAACCAAACAACTCACAAGTAGACTATAAGTTTGCATATAAAAATATATGCCATAAGATGACAAAGTACCTTGAATTTGCAAGTTAGATTTACCTGGAAAAAAACAAAATTAAAATTTTCTAGTCTTCTATGAAATTCTGTAAGTGAAGTTACAGTTTATTGGTAATTATTATAAACAGATTGGTAAAGCTCTAAAAAAAAAAAACAGTTTTGCCTTAGAAAAGCCACTAACTATATGAATATAGGCGATTTGACTGCTATGTAGCTTTCAGGTGTTTCAGCAGCACAAGCAGATAAGATGCACAGCGGCAAAACCTGCACACATACTCTCACTTTTCAATGTGGTTTCTTCTCTAGAATACAAAAAGGAGAAAAAAAAAACACATTTGCAACTAAAATGCAAGACAGCTTTCCCTTACAGAAACTACCATTGTTCAAGATGTACAACATAACTAGGTTATAACCTGCACTCTAGCAATTTGCATAATTTGTGTGTAATCTGCCAGAAGGAGCAAAACCTGAGCTTTTGACTTCTACTGACAAACAACCCCAGAGTGTCAACACTAATAATAAATCATTATGCCAAAGTGGTCAGAAAAGCACTTGCAGTTTTAACACGATGGTGAACCAAGATATTACACTCCATTGTTGAAAGCTAAGGAGTTAAAAACCCATGCTGTTATTGCCCTTGAAGAAAAAAAGAAATAAAACAAAACTCAAAACGCAGACATGAAACATGAAAGCGCTCATTAAACTTTTCCATTTCTACAGAAAGCTTCCATTTTTTTTCCCCCTACCAGTATACCTTAAAAATGTTTTGCTTCTAGCATACTTCTCATAGGAGACTTTGAAGTCTGTTCCATAGTCCCATTGTATTATTCACTGTTAATTTTTTTTTGTCAGATTTCCCATCAAGGAATTTCAGGTCAGTTACGTTTTGTCTTAAAAGTAATATGAGTTGCTTCTACTAAAATCAATATTATGTCATTCCTGTGTTTAGAGTGATGTCGCACAGAGAAAGCTAAATTCAAAACTGTGAAGAAAGTAAACATTTTCCCAGACAACAGAGAAATAATAATTAGAATTTCAATGTTTTTCTGGAACCAGCATTTTCTTAACACTTTTTTCCCTTAAGGGAATACAATTAAAACATTTCATTTTCATTAAATCCACATCTTTAGTTTTGGTCAAGTTAGAACTCTTCATTTCAACTTCATTGCTTTGTTTTTAGTAAGTCTAATACATGAAAGTTGAAGTGTTTTGACTTTTGTATTAAATTACAATATAAAATACAATAAATATGAAAACAATTGCTCAGCCTGACTGTATTAAAAATTCTTATTTCAATGCATGATTGAAACATGAATTCAAAACACTGGAATTTCCTGAAAAATAGAGAGTCTAAATTTCAACTAACAACCAATAGATTCTACACTAGAGAATTGCTTCCATCTGCTTGAGGGAAGATTAACACAGTTGCTCTGCATTGTCCAAATCTGGGAAAGACTGCCTTAAAGCAGGAGATTATACAGAATTACTTCCACATTTACATTTCCTGGATTAATTCCTAAGAATGAAGAATTAGAAAATGATAGACAAGAAAACGACGGTCTGGTTAGCTCCTGGGCCTTATCCAACAGATCAACACTTGTGACTATGTATATCAAACAAGAACCATGAAATGATCACATCAGCAGTAGAAATAAAAAATTACATATTGAGGAACTTGCGTAAAAGAGTCCTGACTCATTGCCTTGAAACAACTTGGGGGGTGGGGGGCAGATTTCCTTATATTTCCTCTCTCTCGGAGCTCTGACAGAGGTAGGTTCCCTAAAGTTTGTGCCATGGGTCTCAAAACCATCAGAGTGCTCTTGAAAAGGGTGGGGGGGAAAAAGCACATTTATTTTCAATTTAATACCTGTTTAGTGTGCTTAAAAATCTCATTTCAGAAAATTCGGGCACAATTCATGTTTTAGCTGTTGTGATGGCAGGTGCTTTTAAAGTCTGTGCTTCTTTTTAGCTTAATCAATTTAACTAGTCCTGAAGTTCAGGTCCTCTGAGATAAAAGTTTGCGATGTGCTAGCTGCAATCCCTCTAGATAGTACACTTGTAAAACATACATTTATACAGCCTTATTTACAAAGTCACAGAGCTTTGACTTAGGGAGAGAAAGCATCCTCCTTATCTGCTTGAGGAAATGAGTGGTTTGGCTCCTATGAAGCAGATTTTGAGAAAGCGCCAGACGCAATAAACAAAGAGTTTGCAATTCCTCATTAGCTCCTAAGGCTTACTGAGGCTTTGTCCTACTCCTTACGACTCTGACTTCACAGGCTTGAAGGAAAACTTGGCAACGATGCATGCTAAAAATCGACCAACCACAATGGTGGAACAGAAATTTTCATCCAACTCTGAAAAACTATCATGAAACTCTGCAAGACACATTAGAAAACATATTGGCAAAATAATGGATGATCATAATGGGAAAAAAAAAGAGTATCTTTTATATTCTACACAACAAAAAAGTCTTGGCCTCCACCACATCAGTAATTTCACCACTGTATTATTCCCAGCTGCTGTGAAGCAATACATCATGCTAATGGACCAGTTTGCAACGCAGTTGCGTATAAAGCTTAAAGCACTTTTTACAGCAACGTAGCGAATGATTGGGTATTTTTTCCTTTACTTAGCATAATACCAAATTATACAAAGTTTGATGGGCACTGTTAGTCTTGCAACAAAAAAAAGCATAAATATACTGTCTTGACACCACAACATTGTTTTAGTACAATAGCCAGCCTTATCTTTCTCTAGCACTACTATGGATTTTTATCAAACTTCTAAATACTCTCTGGAATATTAAATGTACAAAGTTCAGATCCGAAAGGTTTTTGTATTGCAAAACTGGATACCGGGTTTGTGGGGCCCGTTTTCATCCCCCTCCCTGCTGCTCTACATGAGTCAGAGCAAGGGAGAATTCCCACGTCCAGTGAACAGTGCCCATTCTGTTACATCTTCTATTCAGGTCACAGAATAAAAACACAAATGGATTCACTTTTTTCACAAGAGGTCAACTGCAGTAACTGTATCTTTATTAAAGGAGGTTACACAGGTTGGAAAGGTCCACATTCTCTCTGATATGCACACTAAGAACTTCTCTGTGGGTAAATGGTACTACTCACAGAAACGATACAAGACTTGATTTCAGCACGGCTTGCTAAATCAAACCTGTAGGCTGAGTGTGCCCCGCACAGGCAGATTGCAAGCCAAAACCTTGATAAATAAAGCAGGTGACTCTTAGACAGAACCAATAAGGAATTCTAAATCTAGGAAGTAACGCTTGTTCTCATTTCGCAGACTGAAAAACATAGACACTGAAAGGCTAAGTGTCTTGTCTAAGACACACAGGAAGACTGTGGTAAAATTCAAAACACAAAAATCATCCTTCCTGCCCCAAAGGATTTATTTTTATCCTATTCATTACCACAGTATAGGTGCTCATCTGCCTTAAAATGACTTTCCCGCTACTACAATTCCATGATCACTAGCCCTGCTATGACTCCATCATAAACTAGGAGGACAACGGGAAAGCAGGGATGAGTAGAAGTCAAATTGTCAACTTCTGTGACTGAAAACTCATTATAAACATTCAGTTTACAAAACTATTAAAAGGCTAACTAAAGGGCATAATGCAGAAATACTAGCTTAATGTCTTCTGTCTCTTTGACCCTAGCTGCTCATTCTCGCTACTTCAATGCAACACCATTTCAGTTATGTTGACGTATTTCTTTCTCGAGTTGAGATTACAAACAGGATGAGATTTAAAAACAAAAAGAATCCACCGAAAAGACTGTTTGTCTGGTTGTTTCCAAAACTGAATCAATTCCCTTGTACTCATATGGATTCTCCCTTCTCTTGTGCCAGTTTTAAGCATGTAGAATCATACTGTGACCAGAGCACAGGTTTAAAAAAAAGGCTGAAAATACATTTTTAGATTTAGAACATTCTGCAGCTGCTCTCAAACAGCTGGGCAATCAAAGCTGCAAAAGCAACATGGCATGGACTCAATTCTGTATACCTTAAGTCAATTATTGCCACCACATGCTACGTTGTGAAAACGTGATCAAAACTATCAGCAACTCGGCTATTAGAATACGTACTCTTAAAACTTTGCGTTTTTAAAGTATTATGGAGAGCACGTAGTTGGATTCCAAGCAATTTGTCCCTCCTGTAACTATGATGGCACAGTTTCCTGAACTGGGCTACTTCGTGGACTTCCATGTCAGAGGGGATAATGATTCCCAACTGGTATGAACAACAGCTACCTGGCTGGTGTCCATGCAGCAATACTGATTAACAACAGCTAAGAATCTAGGGCTTCAATTCAACACATGCAAAACAGATAAAAGATGCCTTTTCCCCAAGTCATTTACGTTATTTATTAAGACAAAGTTATTTTGGACAAGGACTTTCGTTTTAAATGCATTTCAGCAGTGCCTTTGTCCCAAGAATTCTTGTGTTCACACTGGGTCCTCTAGGCACCTCTGCAGGTACACAGATGTGTGCGTTTGCTCTCAGCAAGCTACGCAAAAAGATTTATTGAAGTTTTTGACAAAAAGGATTCACTTGCTAGTAGAAAAAGCACAAACCATACACTGCAATAAATCATCAAACAAAGAAGTTGAAGGGCTTATTTTTACACTTAGAATTACCCATGAAGTCCTTAAAATTAAAAAAGAACAAACCAACAAATGATACACATTCATGCAAGTTTAGATTTGTTCCCACTTTTACATCTGCAATGTAAATGCTATGACAATTTTTTATTCTTAAATATCTTGTTCTTAAATAAGGTGCTGCACATCATGAAGACTTCTTTATTATGTTTAACATAAATGTGCAGTCTTTTTTTTTCTTTGCCTACGTCTTTAATTGCTATCTTATCTGATCAACAGGGTGTGGTGCAACCAACATCCTCACCAACTGCAACCACCTTCAGCCCATGAAAACATCTCTGAACTGTGTTTTTGATAATAACAAGCCCATGAGACATCTTCATCTGCACAGACAGAATACTACAGACAATGTGAAAAAGATACACTGCTAGGAAATTACTAACTTGCTTTTACTTACTAAAACTTTAGTGCAACTTACATACACACATTCAAATATGACTTCTACCAACAAAGACTCTTAAGACAAACATTTTGTGGAGCTGCAACATAAATGTTTGTGAATTGTCAGCAGTTCATCATTTGAAAATATAAGCATACATTTAAAGTAATTGTTCAGTAGAAAAAAGGCAGAATATGTCATCTAGGAAAGGATGTACTAGAAATTTGTGCCACCTACACACAAAACTATCTGATTTACTGAACCTTCACTCATACTTTTAAAAGATGATAGAAACTGGAGGAAGAAAAGATGATCATTTAACTGGTCCATGTCAAATGATGAAAAGGACAAGAATATCGTTGATTAGATTTCTTCTCTCACTTGACATTAGGCAAAACATAACTTTTTTTCCAAGAACACAGTGATGTGGCATCAATTACTAGGCTAAACAATTTCTATTACTTTATAGCACTCTTCAAATAATTCATGAAGACTATTAAACTAACATATTAATGGAATAATTGTATTTATTTTGAAGAACAGTTCTCTATGTTCAACAAAATCCTAAGTTAACACATTAAGGAATTTCTGATGCAAGTATAAATGTTTCATGTAAGTATAGATGGCACTGCTTACACTTAAAAGATAACCAAAAAAAATTTACTCTTAGTAAAATGGGACCGAGTCCTAGTGGGATCTGAACCCACAACAACCAGCATGTTACTACTCTTGCCAACTTCAGGCAAAAGCTGGCTGGAGGCCCTCATTCTTCCCAGCGTTTTTAGATGGAGAGACAAATAATCATGTGCATGCGTGGATGAAAAGCTTGCCAAGATGATGGGCTGGCCACAATGCCAAAATCAAGGTCATTAAAGACACTGCATATGGAAAGGGTCATTTCAGTAGGAACAGACCAAATACCAGTGACCATACATAATAACTATTCACGATGTCAAAGCAGCTTGCCACACTGCTTTCATCTGCCAGCAGACAAATGCCTATACAAGAATGTTGCAGCTGGCAAGGGAATATTTGACTCAATGTATGTATTTTGGAATGGGTTCTGTAGGCAGTCTGGCCTCTGTCCTGAGGCACTGGAGAAGATAATTTCACAAAATGACAATGTATGAGACGAGACCACAAAAATTCAAACCATAGCCTTGATATTGCAAGAATCCTAGTTGATTTCAGCTGTTACAACAGAAAGAACCAGTTATTATACACAAATGTCTCACTGACCAAAATTAAGAATATTCTCCCTTTTCCCTCAGCGCTATGCATCCCATAACTCTTTAAAGGAAAACATGTATGCAGGTTGTTGAACAGAGACACACGTCTAGAATTCTCTGCCCCTCAGGACTGCAGTACAGACAGAGACTTTCTACTCTAACTGCAACCTGAGAGACAGATGCGCATAGAGCAATGGAGTCAGACGGCTCCTGTGAAACAGGTCCAAGCAAACTGGAGCAGCTTAAAAAGTCACAGAAGATAAGAAAAATAAACAAAAAAAGCAGCAGCTACATTCTCAGGCATAACAGCATCTAAAGAAACGAAACTAATTCTTGAAACTGCAAGGTTGTCCTCAGCTAGTACAAAGCAGTTTAACAATGAGATCTTTTCTGCCATGAATTAAGAGCTATCAGCTTGGTCTATCAGAAGTCACCCATCATTTTTGAACGAGAATTTTTAGTGCAGGTACTGCCTTTATCCTCTACTGTCAGGTACATGCTACGACTCTAAAAACAGTAAAGAAAATAATAATTATCCTCCCCCATTCATTCGTTCCTAATTCTCAACATAAAGATGCTGCAATGACCGAACAGTGGAAATCACTGCAGTTCTTCAGAAGCTTTTCCATTAGAAAAAGGGCTGACTATCCTGACCAGATGCAGAATTCAGATCCCAGAGCTATCATAAGAGATGGCACAATTCTCTCTGGAAGCAAGGCCAGGCCTAAATGCATGCAAAACCCAGAGTCTGAAGACTTATGGAAGACTGTATGACAAAATAGAAATCGCTGCACTGAATCCCTTCTCAACCAGCACACGCACGTCTCATGAATCAAGTGGTGTTATAATTTATTGATATAAGTGTTCTAATATACTTCCTGTATGATTTGGGGAAATACACGTACAATTTATAAGTTTTGGTTCATGTTATGGAATGATACAATTGCTATAGGTTTGTATACCACTGTAAATATGTATCTACCTTTGTTGACCAGGACTGTATGACATTTTTCCCTGGAAAGACATTCTTGGAAACCAGCAAATTTAATGACTGGACTCTGGCTATACAAGAGGAATACTAAAAAAGTGAACTAAAAGTTTGACCTTGCTTTGTTTGTAGGGAAGAAAGGATAGAGAGCAAAAATATACCAAATGCAGGTTAAAGGGGAAAGATGCTGGTAGGACTTTTAATGGACTCTCAGGAACATACTGAAGGATTGAGCCAGGAGAAAATAAAAGACAAGCATGTTTAGCCAAAGGCTCTGTAGCTCAAGGACAAACCAGAAAGACACAGGACCATGTTCCAGACACAACCCAAAGAGATTAAAACGCCTGAAGTGGGTAAAACTTTTGAGGTGTGTTATTTTAACATAGATAATAAATGTATTCTGTCATACATAGATAATAAATGTATTCTGTCATACCTTATCCTTCCCTAGGACCACACGTATCATCAAGACAGCCTCAGTTAAAAAGGAAAGGCGGGTGATTGTTTTAGGAGACTCCCTTTTGAGGGGTGTGGAGGGCCAGATTTGTAGACCTGACCCTTTACACAGGGAGGTCTGCTCCCTTCCTGGGGAAACAATTAGGGATGTAACAAAAAAACTCCCATCTATAGTCAGACCCACTGATTACTACCCTCTTCTTCTTTTCCAAGTTGGTATGGATGACATTAGGAAAAGAAACATCCGGACTATTAAGAAGGATCTCAGGGTTTTGGGAAGAATGTTGAAGGGATCGGGGGCCCAAGTAATATTCTCTTCTATCATACCGACTCTAGGACATGACACAAGATGGAAAACAAAGATCGAGGATTTAAATAATTGGCTACAAAAGTGGTGTGAGGAAAACAACCTAGGCTTCTTTAACCACGGGCTGACCTTAATGCCAGATCTTCTATCTAGGGACGGGGCGGGTTTGTCTCCACAGGGGAAAAGGCTGCTCGCTACAGAACTAGCTGGGATCATCAACAGGGCTTTAAACTAGATGTGAAGGGGGTGGGGGGTATTATCAGACTTAGAGGATTAACAGCCGAGGACGGCCCTCCATTGTCTGATGAAGGGAGTGTAGGCAGGTGCCTTCGGCCTGCTGCCTCAGTGATACTAGGGGGTGATATGTGTAGTCAAGAGCAACACACAAGTTGCCTAGAGGTTAAAGAGAATCCCAAAAATAACAGCTCAGGTAATAAAACTTCCCCCGCTAGGGGTGCCGTGGGGTCGAAAGCCCAACTTACGTGCTTCTATACAAACGCACGTAGTATGGGCAATAAACAAGAGGAACTGGAAGCTCTTGCTATCCGGGGAAACTACGACATAGTTGCCATCACTGAAACATGGTGGGATGACTCGTATAACTGGAGTGCTACCATGGATGGCTACAAACTCTTCAGGAGGGATAGGAGAGGTAGAAGGGGTGGTGGGGTTGCCCTGTATGTAAGGGAAGATCTAAACTGTTTAGAGTTAAATGTTGGGGATGACCTAGTAGAATGTCTGTGGGTGAAAATCAAAGAGGGGCCTATGAAGGCGGATATTGTAGTGGGTATCTGCTATAGGCCACCCTATCAGGACAGTGAGACTGATGAGCTATTCTTTAAACAACTGGGGGAAGTCTCGCGCTCACTAGCCCTTGTCCTTATGGGTGACTTTAACCTGCCTGATGTCTGTTGGAAGTATAACATGGCAGTCAGGAAACAGTCTAGGCGGTTCCTGCAGAGTGTGGAGGACAACTTCCTCTCACAACTGGTTAGTGAACCGACTAGAGAAGGAGCTCCCCTAGACCTGCTGTTTGTGAACAGAGAAGGTCTTGTGGGAGATGTGAAGGTTGGAGGACGCCTGGGGCTTAGTGACCACGAGATAATAGAATTCTCAATTCTAGGGGAAGTTAGGAGAGGGAACACTAAAACGGCCAAGCTGGACTTTGGGCGAGCTGACTTTGGGCTGTTTAGAAGTCTGGTTAACAAAGTCCAATGGGAGACAGCTCTCAAGGGTAAGGGGGCGCAGGAGGGATGGTTACTATTCAAAAAGGAAATTCTGGAGGCACAGGAGCGAGCTGTCCCTGTGTGCCGGAAGTCGAGCCGCCGGGGTAGAAAACCAGCTTGGATAACAAAGGAGATTTGGGAACATCTCAAAAGAAAAAGGGATGTCTACAAGTCTTGGAAGAATGGGCAGGCATCCAGGAATCAATACAGGGAGGAAGTTAGGGCATGTAGGGAGATAATCAGGGAGGCAAAAGCCCAATTGGAACTTAGACTAGCCAGCTCCGTAAGGGACAACAAAAAGTCTTTCTATAAATATATTAATAACAAAAGGAGGGCTAAAGATCACCTCCAGCCCCTACTGGACTCAGGGGGTACGTTAGTCACTAGGGATGAAGACAAGGCTGAGGTCCTTAATGCCTTCTTTGCCTCAGTCTTTAATAATAAGGTCAGCAGTTCCCAGGTGAGCTGGCCTTCGGTGTCTGAGTGCAGGGAGGGAGAGCAGATCGAAGCTCCTGTGATCCAAGAGGAACGGGTCAAGGATCTGCTCCTTCGGCTGGATGCCCACAAGTCTATGGGGCCTGATGGTATCCACCCGAGAGTCCTGAGAGAGCTGGCGGATGTCATTGCCAAACCCCTGTCCATTATCTTTGGGCAGTCTTGGCTCACTGGGGAAGTTCCGCTGGACTGGAGGCTGGCGGATGTTACCCCCATTTACAAAAAAGGGCGGAAGGAGGATCCGGGGAACTACAGGCCTGTCAGTCTGACCTCGGTGACGGGCAAAGTCATGGAACAGGTTATCTTGAGTGCTATTAATGAGCACATACAGGTTAACCGGGTGATCAGGCCCAGTCAACATGGGTTTATGAAAGGCAGGTCTTGCCAATCAAACCTGATCACCTTCTATGACAGGGTGACCCGCCTGGTTGACGAGGGAAGGGCTGTGGATGTAGTTTTCCTGGACCTCAGTAAAGCCTTTGATACAGTTTCTCATAGTGTTCTGGTGGAGAAACTGGTAACTGCTGGCCTGGATAGGCACACCCTCCTTTGGGTTAAAAACTGGCTGGATGGCCGGGCCCAAAGAGTGGTGGTAAATGGGGCTAAATCCGGCTGGAGGCCGGTCACCAGTGGGGTTCCCCAGGGCTCAGTGCTGGGTCCAGTTCTGTTTAACATCTTTATCAATGACCTGGATGAGGGGATTGAATGTACCCTCAGTAAATTTGCGGACGACACCAAGCTGGGAGGCTGTGTTGATCTGCTTGAGGGTAGGGAGGCCCTTCAGAGGGATTTGAACAGACTGGATCGTTGGGCTGAGGCCAATGGCATGAGCTTTAATAAGGCCAAGTGCAGAGTCCTTCACTTGGGGTATAAAAACCCCAAGCATCGCTATAGGCTTGGGGAGGAGTGGCTGGAGAGCTGCCTGGCGGAAAAGGACCTGGGGGTGTTGGTTGACTACCGGCTTGATATGAGCCAGCAGTGTGCCCAGGTGGCCAAAAAGGCCAATGGGATACTGGCGTGTATCAAGAATAGTGTGACCAGCAGGAGCAGGGAGGTGATCCTGCCCCTGTACTCGGCACTGGTGAGGCCGCACCTGGAATATTGTGTCCAGTTTTGGGCCCCTCGCTTTAAGAGAGATATTGAGCTCCTGGAGCGAGTCCAAAGAAGGGCGACTAAACTGGTCAAGGGGCTGGAAAATAAAACTTATGAGGAGCGGCTGAGGGAGTTGGGGCTGTTTAGCCTGGAGAAGAGGAGGCTGAGGGGAGACCTGATTACGGCCTATAAATACTTGAGAAAATATGGTGGGGAGTTAGGGGAAGGGCTCTTTACATTAGTGATGGGAGATAGAACAAGAGGAAATGGGCATAAGCTTAGTCAGGGGAGATTCAGGTTGGATGTTAGGAAGTATTTCTTCTCTGAAAGGGTTGTCAGCCACTGGAATAGGCTGCCCAGGGAAGTGGTTGAGTCCCCATCCCTGGATGTGTTTAAGAATAGGGTGGATGAGCTACTTGAGGATATGGTTTAATGGGGATTAGGGATGGTTGGACTCGATGATCTCTAAGGTCTTTTCCAACCTAGAAATCTATGAATCTATGAATCTATACTGTTATAGTAAAGGACAACAGTGGCTTCAGAAACCCTATGAGTGTTTTTGGGCATGCTCTCGTATCTGCCATGGCCTTCCTCATGAAAAATATCAAGAAAAACACCTAGGATTCTGGGAAATGGTTTTAAACTTGAAGTGAGATCTTGAGATAGCTGCTGAGTTGCATTAGGCAGTTCAACAGTGGATTCGAGCACAAGGGTGAGAGTGCTAAAATATGAAACCTTCTTTCAAGTGTGTTCCTGAGACATCAGCCTTGGGGCAGTAATCAGATTCTGTTTAGTTTCCAAAGATTTAAAGCACACTGGATCCAAGGAGTGCAACCAAAACCTTCAGTATGGCAAGTAATCAACTGGAAAAGGTAATGAGATCTCTAACAAATACTATTCAGATTCTCATTTTAAATCGTTCGTGTTTCCAGTTCAAATCATATCAGGACAAGAGATTCTTCTGAAAAATTTTAACCTCAAATTCCTTTGGCTGAAATGCAAAACCAGTATAGTGGTAAGCCACGGTGGGGATTTTTCAGTGATAGCAAAGGATCTCTCTCATCACCTCAATCTATTATTTTCTATTTATGAGAATATTCTGATGTTACAGCTGAACTCCAAACCTTCATTAAGAGTATATATAGGAAGCAATACTAAGCAGTCAAGTATTAAGAAAGAGCAAACTTAAGGATGCCCACATATCTCAATGAATTCACATCTAACAGTTTACACACCAATTTCATTGGCATGTGCTGCATTCAAATAACAATAAACTTTCTATTTCTTCCACAGCCAGAGGTACTTAGGAATTTACTAAAATTGAACTCGTTATAATCTGAGTTTTGTTTAACTTTTTCTGCAAGTTTTTTGCTCCCTAAAATATTTATTTTACTAATTTTGACGAACAGTTTAGATTTTTTTTTAACTTCTCACTCAGTGTTTTTATTATCTGGAGGCAGAATCTTACAAATCAGTGCATGCTGACCTAGACAGGGGCACAACGTCTGGTCTCTCTTCAGTTAGCTGGGTGAGAAAATACTTCAGGCCAGAAGCCCTGCAAGTTGTGCTATTGCAGCCCTGTGTCTCTGCTGCTGTGTGCTGGCTCTCAGGTGAAACTGGTTAAATCTGTCTTTGTAGACAGGACCCCCCCAAAAAAAAAAAAATTATCTCAAAGCTATGAATGTAGATGCAGTTGGGATTTTTCTTGTGTCAACTTCTGACCATTGTGACCAATCTAAAACTTAACACAATCTTAAAAAAATCTGCATTAAAGACTTTTACAGTCTTGGTATTGGGTACTAACAGTTTATTTACCCTCCTCCTAGGGCAACTGGTAATAACAATAAAAAAGACTATTAATAATTTACATAATTTTAAAATGTTACTTGCCCCAGTGGAGTTTTGCTGAATCGGTATTAACCTGGATTTAAATTGAAGTTGAAAGAATGAGATTTTCAAATATCTGCACTCAAACAATCTGTGAATACAGAAAAGTGATTAAAGAAAATCTTGTTAACTTCAGCCAGACCAAAGATTTAGGTCAATATTGAGATCTTTTAACCATTTCATAAGTCTCTTGCAGATAGATATGCAGTATCAGTCTCAATTTTTTTTCCTACAGAGAACAGTGTTTATTGTCACTGCACTTTCGGACACTCTTCAGTTGGATGAAGCTAGTTGCTAAACCCACTAGCAAGTTGAATAATTTCAGTATTTCCTTTGTGAATTGACTGCAGAAGCACATTATTTGTTTAAATGGTCAATCCTTAAATGTGAAGCTTTTAGTTTCTGCTAATATTTTTTTCCCAGAATAAACATTTTCTAAAAAAAAAATAAAATAACAGGATTGCAAACAAGAACTAATGACTACCTGAACAAATGTCAAGTTCAGAGAAGACAAAGAACTCACCTGTTTAGCATAGAACCTACAATTTTTCGCCCAATAAATGAAGATGATTTTTTTCCTCAAGTAAGGATTTTGTCCAAATCCTACAGTCAATCCATACCAAGGCTAACATATTGCTCACATAACACATAGCAAGTCACATAAAGATATGCAGCAAGTGTTTAATCTTCAGTGGAAAGTCTAGTGGTTAACCATGCAAACAAATTATTTAACATTTTCCTTGGGAATCATTGTATTTCAATCTCCAGAGCGGTTAACATTTGCGTGTCATTTCAGTAACACATGGTTATGGTCAGGACATCCACAGCCTGTATCCCCTAAAGCAAAAATGTGGAGGTTAGTGTTCTAAGGCATTGATTCAACCAGACTAATAAATTTTCCTTCCCCTGTACATGATCTAACTGAGGTAATTGAGACAACCAGAGCTGGAAAACTTGCACTCAGCTAAGTGAATCATGAGTCTACGGAGTGCTTAAATTCAGGAAAATACTCAGAGTAGCAACATGCAAATTGACAAAACTATTGAAGAAATGTAAATGCAGGAAAATAAATATAACATGGGATGTCTGTAAAGAGATATTCTGCATAAGAACAAAAAATAAAAGTAATTTTTCCTCTTCTATGAGGCCAGTAATGGTATTTCCAGTGCCTTACTGGAAGGCCACTGAATAGATTACAGTCCTTCCCATTAGGAAGATGTAGAGAAAGGAAGAGTTGCGCAAGACAGGAAAGATCACAAACACACATGCAAAAGCAGAATAACGCCAACAGAATAGGAATAATAATAAAAGGTGAAAATACAACTTGTTTGCAGCAAATTAGGATAGCATACCTAGGTACAAACTACATTCATTAACTTAAATACTCATAAGATAAAAAACTTCTGAATGGAAAGATGAAGTACCTTGTCGAATAATCCACCTTTGGACTTACAGGTCGATCAACGCTTTGAAATATTAGGTCGGTGTAGTGTTTCTTTAAAAACTGAATGTTGCAATCCCTTACATAGCAGAAAACACTTTTCGCAACTTCCCTTACGCTTAATATAAAAAGTAAGAACAAAAGATGTACCAAAGGTAATTTACTTCTGTGTTTCCAGATGCAGATCAAAAGTAACTGAAGGGTTGAAGTGTAAGAGAACAGGTTTACTTATCGCTCTGATAAAACTGGTAGTGGCACAGACAGTTTGTAACTGCCTTTGTACAACTCTCCTGCTACAATCACTATCTCAGTAACTCTGGGTTAGTGGATAGGCTACTTAATCCAATAAGTCTTCTCCCTGTCCATGGAACTTCTCTGAAGCTGTAAAAAGGGTGGTCCATATTGCCCAAGAACTGCATGACAGGATCTTCTCTTACAACACTATTTCTAATAATACTGCATACTTCAGGAGCAAAATCCTCCTCTCAAATCTACGTGATAAATTTTGATTGGGGCAGTCTACTCTTCCTATTGCTATGAAAGTAAACTGAAGCTTGCAGTGCACCAAAAATCAAATTCACAGTTATCAGAACTTGAGAAAATAGCTCCCTTTGAATTTTTTTTTTCCAAAAGTTAGTACCAAAGAATCTGTAGTTGAGTATTTGTTCCTCATCTAGCTTTTTTGTTGACCTTTTCTAAAACACAAATGGATCTATAAAGCACCACAATACATGATAATTTGGAAAATGGCATCATACAATCAAAAAAAAAATCTAAAGGAAGTAAACCAGCATGATTTATACTTAAAACAGGAGGTTACTACAAAGATGTTCTATAGTGGCATATACATTTCAATTTAATCTGTAGATTTCCTCAAGAAAGTATGCACACCATCATTAATCTCACAGGCAGAATTTGGCAGTGTTTTATTTACAAGCAACATAAAGCTCTCTTATTTAACTTACCAAAATGCTAGTGCTGCAATTTCCGAAGATATTCACATAACTCACACCCCCAAATCCCACTGAAACATGAGCATCCAATTCAAATCATGTTTTTGAACATCGCTCCCTATGAATTCTCCAAGTCCCAAAATGCACTATAATTCCTTCTGCAAAGTTTTCATTATTATATCACCTTTCTCATAGAGCTCCTCCATCGCTCTCCAGGTTTCAGCTCGGACCTCTCGATTGCTTTTACCTTGAACATCTGCATCAGGCCAGTGTATTAAATAAAGATCTAAAAAAGAAACAGAATCAGACTGCTCATTAAAATGTCCAAAAAATATATATATCAAACCATGAGAAACAGCATTTTCCCTCCATAATGGTCCCTAACATATTATCATCAAAATAGTTAAAATTACTACTCCATGATTGTTACTGTATACATCCATTTAGTTTTAATAAATGAAATCTACAACATTTCATTAATAACTAAAGGTAGCAGAAGTTGCACACGTGCCATGAGTATAGGCCACTGTAATCAGAATTTCACGGTCACATATGCACTTGATAAAGTTGCAATACGTAACAAGTTCCATTTAAATCAAAGGGATTTTGGTCACTGGAATTAAGACTCGACTACTGCTGAACTGCTGTAAGTCTTCGAGTTTATGGAAGATAAATATGTTTGGCAGTTCTACAGATATTTTATACAACCTCAGCAGTGGGTCTGTTTTTTCCCTTTCTAAAGAATACTTCCATTTATGAACTTCTGTTGGAAATTATAGCACATCCTTTGTGTTTTTTTTCTATAATTTTATGGCATTTATGATTTATTTTTCTTTAAGCGTTTCCTAAAATGTTATTTTAAGGGAAAGAAATTATACTTTACTACATTTTATGAAATGTTAGCACAATTTCAAACACAATTAAGATATCCAAGCAGCTCCTGGCCGTCTCAGGAAAGGATGCTTTTTGTGTTGTCTCCATGCAAGAAAAGACTATCCTTCTACTGAAAAAGGATGCATTTCCAACATAAACTAAAAATGAGAATTTTACATGTATTGGACTAAGAGTTCCAAATCAGATTACCTACATTTCAAAAATGACAGGATCTATATCTCCTTCGTAAGTTTGTACACACTGCCAGATGTTCTGGAGGAGAAATTTAGGAGATACTTTGAAAGCGATTACATTTCTAACTACAGATTGAACAGGTAACTGCAGACAACCCACTCAAAGAGGTGTTGGTCTTTGCTGCATACATTATTCTGACACAAAACAGGAAAAGGAAATAAATGCATGACTGAGATGTGCACCATTGTTTTTGTGCTTTATAATATTCCTTTTTTGGCAATTCACACATAGACTCATTTGCAACGAGCAGAGCTTTTTGTTCTTTGAATGCATCACACCATTCATCAGCACCTCTTTATGAAAACACAGATCCTCTGCCATATATTTTTTTAATTCATATTTAAGGACTGCACTAATGATTACTATACCACTGGGCTGGTATATTAGCTTTCCATCTCTAAAAATACAAAATCAACCTCGATTTAAGAGGAAAACTTAACATGAAATTCGCTATAATACACCAGTTCCCATTTGGGTACATCACTGCAACACTGTTAAAGAGCACTGTTTACATTAAGAATATAATTAGAATAGTACAGAATTTTGTACACTAAGATACACTACAGATGTATCAAGGAAAGAAATGTTTTGGGTGTACCACAAAAATCATGAGCTAGATTTGCACTTTCCTGATATCAATAACCCATAAGACTTTTAAACACAATTGCTCAGACAAGCAATTACCACTCATATATAATGATTTGCAGCACTTGGATTTATGTCACATTTAAAGAGAAAGCTGCTCATTCTTTGCCCTTATACACATAAAATCCACTCCAAATTTAGAAAAGAGTAAAAAACCATATGCAATCTTGTTCATCACTGATCTGCAAATAATTACTTCTTCTCTAATTGCTCTGTAGAAAGACACTGCATTTATTAAGAATAAAATGGAAGAGTTACATATCTTTAAATGCTGCTTGTTATGTTCTCCAAATCAGACTAGTAAGAACTGTTTAACTATGCAAACAAAAACATTGTATAGCACCAATAGAAAATGATCATTAACTTCAGCAGAATTTCATCAAAAGCTACTTTTCCAAAAGCTTGAATATTCAGTTAGACGGACATCACAGTTCGCAAATGTTCACAGAAATAGTTACACCATGGATTTCCACAGACAAAGAGGTGTTGTACTCAGCCCAAGAAATTGAAGCACTCTCAGAAGAATGACTTTTAACAGATTTGATAACTGAAAGATCTCTGGCCTTGGATATTTAAAAAAATGCAGTAGATCATCCTTCCTCGTACTAGTGTCTGAGATCTCTTCAACACAAAGATGATTAGCTGTTCGTCTTTGATTTTAGAAAGGTAATGTTATCAGATATGTGATGTCCATATCATCCTATTATGTTTATTTTAATTTAGGCTTTTTGTTGAAATGAAAATTATTTTGCAGTTAGAACTAAACACACTTAGGGCTAGAAAGCATCTACTGGATCACAAAGTGCCGTCCTCCTGACTGCAAGAAGTGTTCACAAGAGATGTGGGGCAAAGGTACCTTATCTCAGATAAAGAGTAGAATGGTCTTTCTGCCAGTCATGCACAAACCACCCCAGCACAGCTAGGAGTGGAAGGAATACCATGTACCTTGCAATGAGCAATGGAGTTGCCACTCTATTTAATAAACAAACTAAGCATAGTTCATTTTAAATTAGGATCTACTTACTTCTCCTGCATCTGCTAGAAAACCTTCCACAATACCTGCAGGCCAAAAAAACCAGTAAGCACCTCGCAAACCAAGGTCTATGATTTCATCTTCATTTGTACACACATTCACACCTACACCCACACGTTTTCTTTTGCTTAAAATATTTCCCCTCTTGGGAGACTACACAAACACAAACACTCTTATTTTCATTTTGGAGGCAAGAATTTAGTTTCCAATTATTTATCAAAATTGCTTAAGGTTCCAGTAATTAAGAAATGTGCAACTATCACTGGAAGTTTCTAAGAACAGACTACATTTCTATCTGTTGAGAACAATGGGGTTGTGCCTTGTAGCGTGGGACAGATTAATCAATACTTTGAGATGTCTTCCAACCATGTTTCTTTTAAAAATAATCTTAACTCAAACCAGAAAAAAACCCTAATGACTCACAGAATCAGAATGCACTTGAGAAAGAAGGAAAAAAACCCTCCAAACATTCACAATCAAATTTTGTATTTACCAGCTTTTGAAAGCATCCTCTACAGACAATAAAGCTGTAGTGCTGCAGTGGTAAGAGAGAGCCTAGAGTTCAAATGTCAAAACACAGTGCTGCAGGAAAACTAAAATTAACATGTGAACTGTTTTCACACAGACATTTAAAATAGAGTGGCTTATTACTTCTTAGTGGTTGTAGCACCTACAATCACCACAGTTCCTCTTAACTCAAAAGTACAGGGACGTTTTACACATTTAAAAGCCAAAGCATGTTATCATGGAAATAAAAGTTTGCAATTCTATTAAAATTCCTAATACAATATTTTTTAAAAAGGTCAAAATTCACTAAAACAAACCTAGTTTTGACAAATAGCCTTGGCTCATATCAAACCTAAAAGAAAAATACATTTTTCAATGTTTAGCACAGTTATCTTAATGCAATCATTGTATTTTCCCTGCTTTTCTCAGTTGTCACTGCACTTAACATGTGCATGATATATTTTTCTCTGCTGCCCAATCTTTTTTGTTTGCTTATGTTTTTATTATATTGGAACAAGGATCAATGTGAAGCAACCTCCAAAGTGTTCTGAATTAATATGCAATCTGAACTGAGTGCATTACTGGAACAGGTTGTCCAGAGAGGTTGTGTATGCCCCATCCCTGGAAGTGTTCAAGGCCAGGTTGGACGAGGCTTTGAGTAACCTGGTGTAGTGGAGGGTTTCCCTGCCCACAGCAGGGGGGCTGGAACTAGATGATCTTTGAGGTCCCTTCCAACCCAAACCATTCTATTGTTCTATTAATGTGACAGACTCGGTACAGTCAAAAGGACAACGAAATTGTTTATGAATTCAGTAACCCACAAATCACATTGAAGAAGTTACTTTGGAGGTTTGATCCAAATCCCAAGGAATGCATTCTGCTACTGCCAAACCCGTAAGATTTGCTCCCATTTCATATGGGTTTACTGTGACTGCCAGTTGACAACCGTTTAGAAAATGCAAGGAGCAGAATATCTGTTACAACCACTGCCCACAAATAATACAAATTTCCAGCTTCTCATGGATATATAATCTACTGATTCAAATAAAAATCCAGGAACGCTACTCTTCCGAACTATTTGCCTGAAAAGTGTTTATCAAAAAGGTTTCATAACAGTGTTTTACATGGAACACTTTTTCTCTCAAAAACCTGTGGCTGCTTTCAGCAGTTGATCTGTTTCAACAGCTGGCATTCCATATTCTGTATGGAGGATGTTGGCTGATGAGAAGCTCAACATGAGCCGGCAATGTGCGCTTGCAGCCCAGAAAGCCAACTGTATCCTGGGCTGCATCAAAAGAAGCAGAGTTAGGGTTTCTAAGCTTAGTTCTACAACCTTATAACCGTATTTTCAAACCAATCTTCCACATTCCAGTTACTTTTGTTTAGACTTGTGATAAGCCTCAATTTCCAACAAAAAGCTTTTACTCTAAGCATTCTTAAAACACATGAAAAATTCATGTTTCAAGATATTGCCACTTTTTGCTTGAGAATCCTTCCAATAGCACCTTCCAGCTGGGTGCTTTCATGCTAAAGCATGATGCCTTCTATGAATCCCATGAAGCACACCACATATTCTACCTCTTCTAAGGGTCCACATCACCAGCATACATAGCACTAAACATAGAACTCAACCTTATCTCTTTCACAGGAGTGCAGATCATACTATGTTTAAGAAAAAATGGTCTGTGGAGTTGATCCAACAGAGAGTGAACTCAAGCAGCCAAAACCATTACTTCATTTGCCATCCCATCCTTCTTGTGGAGGTCACCATCCTCATTGACAGATCAATGAATTGCATGTGAAGTATTTCCTAAACCATCACAGGTTACAAATTGTCAAGCAAACTGAAGCCAGATTAGATTTAGGTCACTATGTCAGACTAACTGGTGGTTCAGGAAGAGCTTTACAAATTTTTCAGACATCTCTACATCAGTGAAAGAAAGGTGAGGAAGGAGGGAAGACAGGAGATGGCATTAAAAAAAAAAAAGGAGAAAAAAACCTGGTATAGAGGCAAATTGCACAGGTAATTGCACTTGTCTTAGCACTACAAGCAAAAGTCTCAGAGCTGACAAACTGAAGTTCTGTTTATGCCAGTCCAAGGGTTCACTCACACAGTGACAGTATTTGTGCATTTCTTACTATCAGATATTTTTTCCCTTGTTTCACTTATTTCTGCTTAGCAGCAATATGTAAACTGAGTATGTGAGCACCTACTTCAATCAGTCACCTAAGAAAATAAAAGCAAAATACGGTACTAAAAGGAATCACCAAAAATGATTTCCTGGAAGTGAATCAAGTTTTCCTCTCATTGACATTCAGCACCAGTGCCATAGTAAGCAAGAGAAAAAAGAAAGCAAACACAAAACATAACAAGCAGAAAACAGAGAGGAGGAAACATGTTATTTCTTAATTTAGAGGAGAAAGTCAGGGCTTGAAACTCTGTTTATTAAAGTTTCCTTGCAGTGACCTGTATTTGCACAGGATAGACAAAAAGAGATTTTAATTCATCTTGCATTATTCTGTACTTGTGCAGGAAGTTAAGGGATACATTTCCAGAAAGAATGGAGCCAAAGAGTGCATACAAGTATCTCAATCTTGAACAGATATGGGTTTTTTTCCCTTTATCTTGCTGTGTACCCAAGCAAAAGAGCCAGTGAATACAGCACACAGCTGCCATTAATATTATGTGCCATTCTGAGAAATCTGTACTTCACAGAAGTTGTTCGCTTCCTAATTAAAGTTTATTTATTGGTAATAGGCCAACAGGGTGAGGAAAGTGAAGCAAAATGAGGGTTTTCAGAATACCGACAGGTAACATCTGATGGTTAGGTCAATTACTTCTTGATTATCAGCATAAACATTATGTCCTCCACCAGTGTATTTTAGTTTATTACTTTAAATTCATCTTTTTCTACCTCCACTTTCTTTTCATTGCTCCACCTAGGGAAGAAACAGCAAAAGCATTTAAAAAAATACCATGTTTATTTTTTTCAGGTACCTCCTTTTCTATGAACGGTTGCAAAGAATTAACTGGCATCATTATTGCAGCTTTTTGCCTGTCTAATAAGGGAGTAACAACATCACATCCCTCACTGGGAGAAGTTTGTGATCAGGAAAAGTTTAAAAGTGCATAAGTCTAATTCGGTGTTAGTTAGATTCAGTCTTCTACAGTCTTGTAGATAGTTCTAACATTTTCCCCAAAGTATACTGCATCAAACAGACCAAACTAAAAGCAGTTACTCAGAATTTTTAAAAGTTAATAGACCTACAAAATAACTTTTAGGAAGGACTCCCATTCCTTGAGATTTAACAGACCATAGAAGTAATTAGGCATTTTTGTCACCCTGTTACCAATAAATTATTGTAAAGATTATGAACACTTGTTTCATCGGTTTTGGGTGTTTTTAGCAAAATATATAAAACTCATGCAGTTTTTCCTCAAATCAATTTAATAATGAAATGTACCTTCACAAAACATACCTTGACCTGTTTTAAAACACTCGCAACATGCAAAAATTCTGTGCTCTCAATTAAATGCATGTGAACTTCCTAGAGAACAAACAGAACAAGAAATCTGCAAACGTGTAAATAAAGGCAGAATTTGGTTTCTGTGATCTATCTGTACTACATCTTTTTTTTCAGGAATTCATTCATCTTTGCAAATACTCACACGGAAGGCACAATAAATGAGCTATATGTAAAGATTCATACCAAGATATTCAACACCAAGCCTTTCACATGACTCCAAGCAGGCCTTTTTTGTGTTTTCATAGCCATAATCACTACATCACAATTTGGTAGTTATCCAGAGGTCCTCTCGCTTCACACCACTCTCTTTGACGGCTTTTTGGAGGAGAGATTCACAGCCATATCTTTTTGCTGTGTCAATATGACAAATGCCACATTTTTGTAATGCATGGACCACAGCATCATGTGAATAGCCACCTTGATGGGAAGTACCTAAACAAAACCAAACAAAATCAGAAGTAAATTGTCAGCAGTGAATTATGAGGGACATATTTTATCATTCTTTCTAGTTTTTGCTTTCCTTTTTTTTTGTATATTATCACAGAATCTCATCCAATTTTCATTTCCTAATACTAAAGAAATGGGAACTGACAGACCCCTAGGCTGGGAAAATACATTACGTGATAGACTGTTGATGCTGATCAGAAATAACTCCACCAAAATCAAGTATCAACTGCATTTAACTGTAAAGAAGTGATTTCAGAAGTCAAGCTGAAGACCATCAAAGAGAAAACACATACTTTATGGAAAATTAGTATAGGGCACTTAATTTTCGTATAAGAGCACAACATTTACAGAGGAAAATATTAACAATAAGAAATAAAACAGAACTTAAAAAGCAATTTACTTTGCAGAAAGTATATCCTGAAACCTTTACTCTGTTGAACTCCTGGTAGCTTCAAGTTATTATGGCATTGTACAATCCCAGACCAGGCCATACCACAGGTGCAATTCACATAAGGCCAGGCTCAGCAGTTACCAAAACAATGGAATCCTACACAACAGTTACAGAATGGGCATACAGGGAGTTTCAGTAACAAAGTACTGAACTCTCATTGTGTAGGTATTCACTGGATGTGTATTTTGCATGTCAAGGAGACGGAAGGAGGAGGAGACTAAGCAGGAAAAGCAACCAGCAGGAGGACTGTCAGATAAAGAACTGGTTGAGAGCAAGGAGGATGATGTTTCTACTTACCCTTTCCTGTTAGTTGTTTTTCCTGCCATGAGCCCCTCACCCATTCACCCTCACTCACACACTTCCCACAAACAGTATTTTTTACAGTTTGTTGGAGGAAATGCTCAGTCAGTTCCAGTCAGCTACCAGAGCCACCTTCTAAGATGATGACTAGTGCTCAAGAGGCCCTAGTGCGATAAACAATAGTCGGCATGCAAATGGCTATGTCGTCCGCTTCAGAAGGGCCCTGTGCAGTCCTGACAGTTGACACCAACAGGGTCTTCAGCCACTGCTGAATCTAAATAAAGGACTCCAGGTCAAAGAATACTGAAAAGTTACATTTGTATCTCCTGTTAATTTTGTCTTTGCCTCCAAACATAATACTTATTTCTACATCAAACACTATCTTCATGTCATGAAATTCACAAATGTATACAGCCACCCAGACTATCAGAAAAAGGAAACAAATGAAAACACTCACAGTTACCTTAGACTCATCCTTAGAATGCCCCATACTTAAACTGGAGAGAGAACGCCCACGGGAGTCTTCATGACTTTCTCACACACTTTGTAACAACGCATGTATGAACAAGAACCTACAAAAGTCCTATTTGCATGTAAGGCAAGCCAGGTTCTCCTAAATGCTTATCATTATGGTTCATTCCCAATATCAGAAGGAAAGCTAATGATACCTCTGTAATCTTGCTCAATACTTCAAGTCATTTAAAATAAGATATAATATGGTCTGATATCACACCCATACCTGAGGATCATGACATTCTGCTGATCACAACGGGGCAACCCCCACCTCATGTTCATGACTTACGAAACATGGAGTATGGAATTCTTAATTTCCCTTCATGGATTTCAGAGTGATGAAATTATAGTACTATATTCCTACAATTTTGACATGTGTATTGTAAGTATTTTGCCTTCCAAATGTAAACACAGTTCTAATGTTTTAAAAGACAAAACTTTAAAACTTTTTTCTCCATAGCCACTAATATGATTAATAACTGGTTTAACTTCTTAGTCACTAATATGAATAATAACTGGCTTAATTTCTGAGTCATCTAGAAATAATGTCCCTATAACTTGTTTTACATCAAAATAAGTCAAGCTAAATCAACTTACATTTTCAAAATAGCTATTTCAAAATCTTCATGAATGTTTTAAGAATTTTAGATGAACGCAATGCTACTACATTGCAATATGGGCAAATAACATACATGCAATTACTACATTATTTAGATATTAAAGGAATTTTATTAAAGAATTATATAACTAATACAGAAAAATTACTATACTTTTTCATAACAATCCCTTCACTTTTAATAAGCCGGTATTGGTGCCAAATAAATGAGGTTGTAACTATTGTGTCTGTTTCTGGCTGAATGGACATTTCTAAGCACAGAATGAATGGAGTTCATTTAGAGGTCTTGCAAATGGACTCGGACTCTTTTCATGCATAACGGATTTCAATAAGAACATTCAGGACAAACAATTTTTTTTTTTTTTAATTTAACCCTTTTAAGTTAAAGAGTGGAAAAGAAGGAAAATTCAGAATAATTTTGTTATTGTTCTCCATTCAGTGATGGCACACACACTTGTTTCACAGGAAATAGAGACCAAGATCAATCTGGAGGGAATTATCTCAATTTCTATGCCTAAAAATGAAATACAACAGTCCTGATGCACTAAAGATTATTAATTAAAAAAGCTTAATTATTTAATATTACCATTTTGCAAACCAACTTAATCATGAACAACAGGTTTCTAAGATAATTATGTTACTAACATAACAGCTTCTAGACTTTAGAAATCACGGTTTTCTTGTGTTTAGTCATGTGATTAAATATGTGATGATTCATAGATGCAGAAGGATGTCAAAAGAAAATGGAGTGACTTTAATTTCTATTTTTTAAACATTTTAAATCAGGACTTAACTTTATTTGAAGACATTAACATTCTTACATGTTTGGGATTGCCTTTTGTTCACAGAGATTTCACACTGTGCACGTATATTTAAAGACAAAATCCAATCTCACATTTAAGACTAACATGAACAAGGACCCATTCTGTCCTCTTGCTGTTTCTAAAAATATTGAATTAATATATTTTTATTCTAGAATTATCTGATAAAAAATAAGAATTCCTTTTAATAAATTAAGTCAAATACAAACAAATAAGTCTGGAAAAACTCCCTATTTTTTAGCTAGTATTTTAACTTGTTTTCCAAGGGAAACAGCACTGTTCTCTCACTGACCGAACTAATCCAAATTTGACAGAGCTGAAGATGTCTGAGATAATAACCTTCCTACACATTTTGTGAAAATTGGTGGTTGAGAGGGACAAAGATACTGCAGTGGAAATATGGCTGGGTTGAAGGACACAAATCCATTGCAAACTAGGCTTAATTAGTTATGTTGTTCTTTTGCCATGATTACTCATAACTTCCTTGATGAAGAACACGGCTATCAAAGCTGGGATGAGAAACGTGCTCTGGCAATCCATAAAAAGTTTCAAGGATTATTAGGAAGGCAGAATCCTATTCACAATGTTGTTGCTACGGGGGGAAAAAAAACACCAAAATGCAAAGAAACCAGCAACTTTCCCTGAAAAGACTAAATCAACAACACCCTCTCCCGAAAAAAACAAACCCACAACAAACTGTAAAACAACTAAAAACCGAAAATGCTACTCCACCCCCTCAGTTTTATGCACCATCTCAGCTGACTCTCAGCCTCATTAAACTTTCTGTTCTCCTTCACGGAAGCTGCAGAACTACAGATAGTGATCCAAAGCACCAACAGCTTTTCAAAAGAGAATCAGGACCTACTTTCCCTTCGTTTTCCCTCCCTTTGTGGAGGAGCGTCTCTTCATGTTGTTTGTGAAATGTGAAAGTATTATTTATCTGAATATACAAAACCGTTTTGTGATATGAATAACTTCGGCTACTTGAAATAAATGGAATCACTTTTATTAGAAGAGTTCCTGTTAGTGAAACCACAGCCAGGATATTTTGAGATCATATCAGGGATTAATTATCTTCTGACATTAGTACTCAGTACAAAATTAAAACAGTTGACAAACAAAACACCTACAAAAATGCCCAAGCCTTTGCTGATTATTTTATCTCCAAGTAATCACCTGAGAAAAGAACTGTCAAAAGCAAAAATCTCAAACATCCTTTTATCAATGTTTACATACTTCTTGTGTATATATGGTATTGTATACCATAACAGGCTTGAAATATCTTGTTCTATTAGTTTTATTTCTATTACTTCAACATTATGGCCACATAATGCATCTTATGAACATATTAAAGTTTTCAGTGTCAATACAGTTTGATTTCACTAATTACATTATGAGCAAATTTGATGATTAAACATAAAATGTTGCCTATACATACGGCAAATGAACATATAACACATTTCAAGGTTTATTGCTAATCCGTTCACAAAGCCACATGCCTCTTTTATGGAATGGCTCAAGGATAGGCAATCCTTACTTACTGTCCTTGCTTACTGTCTTACCTCCACCTCCTCCTTCGCCATTCACAAGATCTTCTGACAAGCTGAGTCAGATTGTTAAACGGCCAAAAAAGTGTATAGTTTTAGAATTATTGTTGAACCTGAATAACTCCCCAGAGCGGAAAAAAACCCACTAAATTTTGGGCAAGGAATGGTGGAAGAAAAGTTCCCTCTTTAGCAGCAACAGTTAAATAATTTGATATATTCAGTGTTTTTATTAACAGAAAAAAAAGTCACAGTTGTGCTCTAGTCAACCACCAAAAGGTCAGAAAGACCTCCTCCACGAACTCATCTCTGGGAGCCTCTTTCCATTGTGTTTCCCAACACCATCCCTAGAGCTGCCCTCAGACAACCAGATAATGTCACACTAACTTTCTACAACCACAGCACTACAAACTGCTGCATTTTAGCATAGTTTTCACTTAACAGGGTCAGTTACAGTGAAAATCATATTCAGCATCCTATGACAAAGTATTCATAGCATCTTCTCTTCTTTTGCAGAGCGTAAGGCTTTCCTCTGCATATTTCCAGTTCTGAGATCCAAATTTAGTCACAATCACTTTTACAAAATAACTTGCACATTTCACTCAGTCTAAGAGTGGCATCTAATGTATACATAACAGAGCAGCTGCCCTTGCAGGAATGGAATCTATAGAGATGACGGGCTTCTAAAAGAACTGGTAGGACAATGTCAATGATAACTGAAAGGACTGAGTGGCCTTGTATTATAATACCAATACTTTGATCAGAACTAAAAGCAGCACACAGGTTTATCTAAAACTCAGTCATTTAAGGCCACCAACGCTGTATAAAAGTTGCAGGCATAACTGCATTTTGTGAGGGTGCAACGCAAAAATGCCAGTACAGTGCCGTGTGCTGTAACTCCAATAAACAGGTGCCAATAGAGGTTGTTGAGTACAAACACGGTGCAACGCGAGCTCAAGCAGTTGAAGTACGGGCATGAATTTGCTTCTGCACGCCTCTAAGTACAGTGAGGACGACCCTGCCAGCACTGCAGTAAGGCAGGTACTTCCATACTGTAACAACGTAATGGTACAAGAAGATTGACCAGAGAACTTCTGATAGAGGTCTTTGTTACATTTACACACGTTGTATGGCATTACAGCTGTACTATATGGACATGGTATTTTCATGTGCCTAAATAACACCACTGGGCTAATGAAACATTGCTAATAGACCTGGTTTACGTAAAGTCTAGACATTACATCACAAAGATTTTCTTGACTCTGTAAAAGCTATCTGGATTATGGATATTACTTTTTTAAAAAAGTTTTACTTCGGTAATGTTTTTCAATTTTTTTGCTAAATATGATCCATTGCTTAGTGCAAAGGGGTCACTCTGGGACTGTTTTTCTCCTGTGTGACTTCGTTAGAATAAGCTCATAGAATTCAATAACTTGAGGAAGAAAAGTGAGGAAGCATGATTTTAAACTCTGCAATTCTGCTCCGGCAACTCTGCACAGGCACCAAGGAACAGAACGGAGGAATACAGCTTTGCTGTAATGCGAAAGGGTAGGAGAGCGCCATTACATGTTTATTAGGTACCAGGGAAAGGAAAGCCAGGACTGCTAGTTTTCTGTCTTCCCGAGAGGAAGGAAGAAATGGCAATGAGCCATTGTTGACAGCAGCACTCTATTCCCTCCATCCCAAAGGGGCTCTGACTGTAAAAGATACCAGATCATCTACTGTAAAATGACCGTACATCTCTGATCACTGACCTACTATTTATCTAGGCAGAACTTTAGAAAAGGAGGTATAAAAGCAACTTGTCAGAACGTGTCTCACAACAAGCCCAGAAAGTCTGCAAGCAGCATCTGTATTCAGTGGGATGCTATGGTTCTCATACGGCAGCAATTCACTAATATATTTCTGGCAACAAAAATGCATTCTCATCCCAAAAATGCAAATATTTCTCCTGTAGGAGTAAAGAGCTTTTCACTGCAAAGTGCCAGCTATTTAAATTATTCAGCCGTTGCATACAAATATTTTTATCATGTAGAACTTCCAAATTAAATTTATAGGGAAGGACAACTCTGGAAAGTGACCTATACATTTGAAAGGCAATTATGAATGTGTCATCTGTGCAGAAATTTCACAAGCAGAGCAGGAGCACACATTTATTTAAATGCCTTTACAGACAGACTGCCAAATCTTGAAGCTTTTTCTTTCACTCCGCACTTTCCCACCACCGTGAGAACTATTTCTCATTAACAACCAAATTGGTTTCAGATGCTCTGCTATAAGATGTTACCTTAGAAACCATTTGGTAAAAGACTGTGGCTTCCTTCCATAGAAATCTCAAGCAGTGAAAAGGCAGATTTTCTGGCATAAATCAAATCCAATTTCTAGGGTTCACTAAACCTTTTCTCCTCAGAATAATGTTTTGTGACTAGATCTTAGCAGTTAATAGTGCACGAAGAATTGCTGGTGTGAACCAGTTTTAAATGATTTTCATTCTATTCCCTTTGTTAAGTCAATTGAAATTACTTCCAGTACTTATCATACCTTGATAGAACTTTTAACTTCATAACTAATAAGGATACATACTATGTACAGCAAATAAACAGACTGAATAAAAATATTGTTATTTTCCTCCCCTTTAATACATGTCCTTAACTACTCTGATAAAGACTACATTAATTGATTAACAACATTAAACATTTGGAAATACTTCACAATAAATGAGACAGACCTGTGACAATTTTTTCCCTCTACAAATAACTTTCACAAAAAAGAATGATCGAAAGAAAAAAAAAAAGACATTATCATAATCATTCCTGCTCTGAAAGTTTGATTTAAAAGTTATGTAAATAATTCACGATTAAGTATAATCAGCATATAACTCAAGTAGATGGATAGGAATTTTAAAAACTGTAGTTGACCATGAGACCAATAACTCAAAAACATTTAGAATATTGTAAAGATAATATTATGGAAAAGATTATAGAAAGAACTGCAATTTATAGTGACTTGTAGCTTACAAGATGCAAATTTATGTATAATAATTCATTGTTGTAAGATCTTAATTCAAGATGACGTTCAAGCCAACAACTGATTTTTTACATCATAACAGTGCAATTGTGAATCATAGAGAGATCCTGCTCCTGCAGCCTCACGTGACACTGCAAGGTCTGAGACTTGCAATGTCCCACTGCTAACTAATTGCATTCATGAGTTCAAAGGACAGCAGCAACTCAGATATCCGTAGTGCAAACTAAAAAGTGAACAATAAAGAACATTTGTGATCAAATGGGGGTTTTATCATCTAAGAATTTAAAATGTATTTTCTCAAGGCTTCCAAGACAAACAACATTTCTCATAGCCCCTCCTCACACACTGCACATTCAACCTTAGAATAGTACGTGTTAGAATGCAAAGCACTTCCATTCAGGCGTTAAGTCTGAGGAACAGAGCTTACAGTTATGAAATCGATGTAAAGCCACAAAGATGGCTTTCCCCTTTCTCTCCCCTCTCCTCCCGTTACGAGGATTTTGTACCACACTCTGTGCTGGAGCTACTTGGCACAAACATTAGAAGAACTGAAGAGAGTTTAGGAACCAGTACCTCTCTCTTTTCCATTCGGAGGCATGAGGAACTACTGCAATTTAGGTTACAGCAACATGTGACATCACCATTCAATGCTGCCAAACTATACTAGGGAGCTCTGGCAAAGAAAAAAAAGGTATGATGACTAAAATCTGCTACATGAAGGTTGCAAGATAAAAGTCAGCTTTCTTCGCCCTCTAAAGTTTGGTATAATTTTTCTACATTACAGAAACATGGAGAAAGACAAAATTTAAACACACTGGAGCTTGTTTCTCTGTTCATTTCAACCTGGCTACAAATAATTTGTTCATCTAGTGAGCAAATAAGCTCATAACATTTAAAAGTAGTAATGGCAACAGCAAATTTAAAAGCATACACATAAAAGGCCTCTGTTTATACTGAAAAAGGCTTTAATTATTAAACAGTGATAGAAACCTAAATTTGTTTTTTATTACTTAGACTTAGTGATGGACATTTAAAATTCATTCATATCACATCAGCAACAGTGTGATTAGAAAGAGTCCAGCATGAGAAAGGAAGCTATCTTTCTCCTATTAAATCACAGTTCATACGTCAAAATATTAAGTAAGGTAAAATCCCCAGCAAAAATATAAAAAAGCTGACCTCAGAGATTGGTAGGTGTACAAAGAGAGCAGAGACAAACAGCAATTTCCCCTAGAAAAAGAAGTTATTTCTGTACTGTGTACACTCTGAATATAAGCAAAAATCAGCCCAGCATTCTGCCTCAGATGCATTTACTAGCAACCTTTCAAACAACATTTGTACAGCATTTTTTTGAAGAATAAAACACCACCAGACTGGAAGTAGGTGAAGTTAGACGAAAGCAAGGAAGGTAGGAGCTCAGCGGGTTTAGTCAGGTTAGGAGAGGATACTGCTTTGTTCCACTGTCTACAAATACACAGCTGCCTGGAACATGGCCACGTTTCGTACATGAGAGAAGTTAAATATCTGGAGGCCCTCAAAGCTCAAGTACAACTTCTCAAGGTCAGATCTACTGAAACAGTGGATGAATTGAGACAGAAAGATTTATAGATGTGGCATTCTGTTCATTACAAGAGGCTATTAAGGAAACTTGGTAACCATGGGTGAGAAGCAAAGTCCCGACAGAGTAAAAAAAAAAAAAAAAAGGTTGAGACACAAAACAAAGGGAAGAAATAAACAGCCAATTCTTATTACAGGATAAGATTAATAGGGGGGAGTGCCATAGGTCTTGGTATCAGGACTGCTGTTCCACAAATTTCCTTAAGAACTGAAGCCATGAAGAAAGAAGAGCCATGAATTAAAAAAAGGCAGTAACAGTGGACAATGAGAAAAAGTGAAGGCTTGACTCTGCTGCCATTGAGTTGAAACGCAAAATCTCGTTTGATTCCAGTTCCACCAGGACTGGGCCTTTTATGACCATAGCTAAGTTTAAGAATGCATATGAGTAACTGTAGGATTAATAACTAAGAAGCAGATAACTGGATTAGTAATATATAATAGAAGGAAAAGTTAAAATACTTCCACTCAGCATTAAGATTCATGTTACACGCAGCATTTTGACACAAAAAACCCCAACATAACCTGATGTAACGAAAGCGGAATAATCCGCTTTTATGTTTTTCTCCAGAAAAATCCCACTTGTGAAAAGAACTGGGAACAATACAAGAAGTCTTGTACGGCTGCAATACAAATGATGCAATGCCTTAATGCAATCAGCGAAGTCAGTAAAAACTTACTCTTACAACTTGTTTACTTAGATAAAGCTACAGTGGAGTATCAGGAATCTTATCTATGGAACACCCTGAAACAAGGACAGGAGAGATTTTAACGGTTTTCCCTTGAGTGGGGAGGCATTCTATGTGTATGTCTGTGTGTACTATTTTACCATGTTAGTAATGCAACACACTGACAAATGCAGTAAAAACACAATTTAAGCAAGTTGGTAGTGCTGTACATTAACCGACATCATATCATTTATTGAGACTGATTTTTATTCCTCCTAGGCTTTGTCTATTTGACTAGAAGCTGCTTAGAGCAGTACCTGTCCGCTTTCCCAGTTCCAGTGCCTAGCATAACGTCACTGTCCACTCTTGAACGATCTTCTGTAAAGAACATCATTACTAATAATAAAATACTCACTGTGTGTGACATGGGTAAGGCACAATGAGTATAAAGACTCGATTATTTTGTTTAGTAATTGCCTGTCCTGAAGCCCCTCCCAAACAAGCACGCAATTAATTTTATACTTTAATAGGAGGGGATCATTAGAGAACTTTTTATCTCATCAAGTTGTTTTTAATTCTAGCTACCCTAAGGCTTACATAGAAAGCAATTTTACACGAAAACATTCTATGAATTTTTGGTATCACCAGCACATCTTGTCAGGATAATCACATGCTATTCAATCAATCTGCCTAAATTTCATTATTACTGTCCCTAAAAAAAAAAAAACCCACACCAAAAACCAAACCAACAAACATGCCCATTCTTCTCCCCCTCAAAAAACCCTCTTCTAATGGGAATATAACTACTGTATCAAAGGGATGAATGTAGTTTCACTAGAGAGAGTCAGAACAAGCCTTAAGAGATGTCTATAATTGGTGGTTTGAAGACCTTTTGTAATAAGGCAATATATATGTTTTATATATATTTACATATATTTTTTAAGAGAATAAAGCATTCAGAGAAGTGTGCTGGTAAAGTTCATGAACAAATCAAACACTTTTTACCACTAAGAGGCTTTTCAAGTTTTTCTTATATCATACAGCCTTCCAACAATGAGTGATGCCATGCTGAATTTCACCATTCAGCACACGACCTTGAAAAAGCTTCCTAATATTTCAGTTATAGGAAGAATAGCCCTTATGCTACCGAATTATATCCAAATGCTTTAGAGGGTAGCACTTTTACCCCTCAGAGTTTAAAAACTCTTCTCTCTCTCTTTTTTTTTTTTTTTTTTAAAAAAAAGGGGGGGAAAAAGTGACAACTTTCTAACTGGGGGCTTCCTACTTAACAGAAGTAAGCATGAACAGTACAAACTGTACGTGTTTTTCTTCCAAAGCCTGAAAAAGGTGATATTGTGTGCACCACTTTGACAAGTGATGGCTTTTGAGGATGTTGCTTTAGATAAGCACCAAGTATCCTGTAGTTAAATTAGACAATGCAACAATGTGTAATTCTCTACTATAGTACAAAGACTCACAAAGTTTGCTATTCTCAGATACATGTAGCTCCTGTGCAAAAGTGTAACTACACCAACTTCAAAACCGTGTCATTTTATATCAGTTATTTGCCCTGTATTTCTAAAACACTAAATAAAGTAAGCCTTGCAAATACAGAAAGAAATTATAGCTGTCTTATTAGCAACATAGTGAATGTATCAATTTTCTAAAGCAAACTAAAGCCATTATGAAGTAACATACTCTCTGGGGCATAGCTTTACACTTGAATCAACTATTAGGGCCAAAATGTCAGTTCATTTTAAGCTTAAGCCTACTCTAGCTGAAAGCAGCCTTTGTAATGAAAATTATCATTGACTGTAAACATGCCTGACCCTCTGCATATGAATAATATTCGCCAACACAATTGTTAGAATCAAATTGTAGGAAATATAGAGTTATCAACAGTTTTTATAATCATACCATAAAGAAGATGTAGATTACTTTTATTTGTTAATTAAAACTTAGCTGTCCAGCATATTTCTAGCACAAAGGTAGGCTGCTTTATAATACTCAGTATGTGCCTCAGGAAAGTCAGCTCGTTTTACCATTGCAAATAGACTTGTCTTTCTTCTGTACACAAGACAGATACAACACAGCATGAACAAGCATCTAAGTAAATACAGAATTTTGGATGTACAGAATTTGGTATGTTATTCCAAGTAACCTTTCAGACTGATCATAAATTTTGCACACTATGTAGCCTTCTCTTTCTCACTAGAGATTTTAATGGAAATGGATCCTCCTCACCAAGAAGTTTGTGTAAGCAAGTGCAGAGCATTGGAAAGAGAATGGTAATCTAATGAAAGACCACTTAAAATCCTCCATTCCCAGTCCCCCTTTTGCATCAAGCCTCGACCACCTTATTGAACTCCTCCCATGCAAATTTGGAAGCCAAATCAGCTGTGACATGGAAACTCATTAAAAACCCATTAAAAAAAGAAAACCCAGTTAAAAAACCACCACCACCACACCTTTCGACAACCGGAGCTTGAACAGAAACATCAGCTATTTTTAACAGAATGCTATTCTAGGCTGCTGTTGCACTCTCTCTCCAGAAACATGTTGTGGCTGAGAAACACGTTACGTGTCTCCTACTCCAGCTCTCAGCTGCTGCAAAAGAGGTTTCATCACTTAGAAATAACTTGCGTATCTATCTGAGCTGCCTTCCAGTTGACATGGCTGGATAATGGCAACCAACTTAACGCAGCATATTTTATCTCTCTCTGAAGCTTTTAGAAAGATTATCTAGCAACAGAGGCAACATACATATCTGTCCTCTCAAAGACAACTTTTCATAGATAACGATCATGTCTGCATGTTTAGAAGGATAAGAAATAACAAAGAAACAACCAAATCTCAAATCCTGCATAAAACAGCCTTGCAGAAAATGTGTCCTCATTGAAGAGAGTTCTCTACTTTATAGCTGAGTAATTTTTTTGCACTGCAAACATTAGTTAATGCAGTAAGGCTGTAACAAAAATAAGTCATTAATTTGTAAAAGAGTAGTTAAACAGGAACACCTACCATAAACAAAGATGCCATTGTGTTAGGCTGCATACCATGTTATTTATAGCTTGACCACCAATGCAAGTGTGGTGAGCCTTGAGCTTCCCTCACCCTCTTTTCTTAAACCTGCAATGTTTTGTGGCATATATCAAAGATTTCTTAAAATTAGACTGGTTCCTGTCTATTACAAGATCCTCAAAAACATGCAGAATGTATAAGCAAAACGTCAAGTGTTATCTAGCAAGACAAGAATAGGTAAGTGAAGTCAAAGAACCAAATCCTGATGTTCATGACACCATGTAAGTCAAGAGAAGTTCCTTCAAAGTAATACCTGACAGAAGTTACTTCAAACTTAATTCTCTTGGTCTTCTATGTTGCTATCCATTTATGGTGGTTTGAGTTCAGGTTTGACAATCATCTACTCTGTACTTACTAATATAACAAAAGGATAGCAAGCAGCATGCTATTTGGTAGAGAGTACAAAGGAGATTTTCTGCCTGTTTACTTTCTAGTCAGCTTATTCTTCCAATCCCCTAAGAAATGTATTGCAACCTCCAATAAAAAATAAAAAGGTGGTTCTGCAGGTAGTCTGAAATACTGTTCAGCATATACTGAAACAATGGACATAAGACAACTGAGTCCATTCTCTAAAAAGACTATTTACTTTTTAAATTTTTTTTTAGAAAAATCTCCAATTGACCTAAATTGGTAAAAAGTACTACAAGTTAAAACAAACAAACAAAAAACCCCAAACTAACAATCCCCCTCCAAAAAATTAACAATGAAAGGAAAAAACCAGTAGTTTTGAACAACATAGGCCCTTTAGCTCATTATATATGGAGTGTGTAAGGGACAGCTGCATCAAATATTAAGGTTAGTAGGTACTAGAACAGCAAATTCATACATTGGGCATACACATACCACATTTTTACGAACATGTGTATCCACATAAATACATGGTAAACCCAGTTATCAACATTTTGTAGACTTTTATTTTTAATTTTTATTTAAACCTTTTGGCTGATGATGCTGAGTTGTTAACACTTTTTAGCTAATACGTGCAGCTCAGATGACTTTGGGTACTCTGAAACAAGCATTACAAGCTCTATCTATTAATTTAGTGTTTCTGGATGAAAAAACAGCCCTATTAAAATCAAAGGCCAACTCCTATTTACTTAAGTGGCTTAATATGCTCTAAAATCCACAGCTCCAATTTTGCCCTCCTTAATACTAATGAAAATCCTAAATAATTGCTCTGAAGTCAGCACACGCTCCCAGGATAAAGATGAAAAGAGCATAAAGGTCATTTTATTTTATAGCTTAGCTTGATACTTTTGTGACTGATTAACTCCAGTGTCACAGACAAAGAACACAAGTGCCTTTGATTTGTATGTTTATGTAAAATAATGGGAATCTGGGATATCGAATTGACCCATGATAAAAACGCATCATGAAAGACTGACTGGGAATAGTATTCACGCTTCAGAATATGTTCTGAATGAAAGAGGCTTCTGAGTGTTAAGAAGAGAGAAAGATGCTCAAACACTGTGCCAAAAGAATCTGAGGCTTTAATCACAAGACAAATTAACTCTTTACTTTTACAAGAAATGAAAACTAGTTAATGTCAACTATATACGAAGAAAAGCATTCAAAAAAAAAAACAAACAGAAAAATCTGGTCAAGTATGAAACGGTGACTGGTATGCGTATGGAACATGTTTGTCTCTTTATGGCACACCTTCCAGGCGCTCTTCGCTACATCTCCTGTTTTGGGAAGGTTAACAGTCTCTTTTATCTTTATACATACAGCGTGGACAGCGCTCTAACACCACAGAACTACTGGTATTAACCCTCCTCTGCTCACATGGTCCTATGCTGACTTGGAAGAATGGCTTTTAACCATTTAAGAGTTTGGATCTTTGGAACTGTTAGCAAATTCACCAGTTAGATGGATTTGGAATTCTGAATAGTATAAACCCAATATTCCAATGTACAGCTAAAAGCAGTATTCCACTGCAAGCCAAGCTTGGGTTTATACCATCTACAGCTCAGTAAAAAATAAAGTTATTTTCTCAAACAGCCAAAGGAAAACAAATTCTTTGCCTGTCTTATGGAGGAAAAAAAAAAAAGGAGAAAAAAAAATCCCTCTTTCAAATTTCAGACACTTTCACGCCCAAGATCTCATTGCAAGAGTGTATTCTGGTTAGCCTGTAGTCTTGTTTTGCTAGGACTGCATGCAATAGCTTGCCTGAACTATCACTAGCATTAACTTAAACTACTAACATGGTATTAAAAGGACTTCTAATTTTTTCCCCATGTTCACATTTTAGAAAGCAAATTCTTTAAGAGTTTAATCAATTCTATTGCAGAACTTCCCACTGGACAATCGATAATAAAATTAAATGTAAATTTAAAAAAAAAGTCAATTTCCCTTTGCATTTTCTTATTTTCACTTATTTCTCCTAAAAACATATTAAAAACGTCACAGACATGTGTATGAGCAACAACCAAAACCATGCATTTGTTAAACTTCAGTATAATGTCACCAAACCTTGTTTTTCAAAAAGAAAAGAAGACAAAACCAAAACCACCCCCCCGATGGTGATGCACCGCCAGCGTTTAACAGCGTTGGGGCTCTCCGCACGCACACGGGCCATGTGCTCGCGCAGCCGCACGGCACGAGCCTCGCACAGGCCTTCGGACTGACGCCACCATGAAATTCCCACACGGCCTTTCGGCTGCAACAGGTGCTGCTGACACAAAAACTTCTGGGAAGACTTAATTCAGGCTTGAAAGTCTGCTTTAAAGGAAAGCCTGCTCCCAAGCCTTATTAAAAAAAAAAAAAAGCCAACATCAAACCACTGACTAACACCTTAGGGGAGGCGGGAGGAGAGCTCTGCACTGCCAAGCAGAAAAGCACCCGCGCTGCAGATCGCCCTGCTGCGGGAGGAGCCCCGGGAAGCCCCGTCTGGCAGGACCACGAAGGTTCACCCGGTAACAAGCGAGCCTCGGGGGAGCGCAAGGGCTGCCCCGGTCAGACCGGCAGCCCCAGACGGCGGCTCAAGCCCGGGCGAGGGCCAGCGGGTGAACCAAGGCCCAGGAGCCGCCCGGCCTTGCGGCGAGGCCGCCACCTCACAACGTCTCTCAGAGGGAGGCGTCTCGGGCGCCAGTTTCGGCCAGGCCCGCTGCCGGCTCCACCGCCAGCGCGGCACTTACCGAGCCCCAGCACCGGGATGCTCCGGCCGTTGGCGAGTGGCAGCGTGACGCACCCGCGCGCCCCGCCCCGCGCAGCCGCCGCCATGCTCAACGGCTGCGGCCCACTCACTCCCCGCCCTGCCCCGCCCCGCCGCGGGGGACTACGGCTCCCGGCAGCCCCCGCGGCCGCCGCAAAGCGCGGCGGGGGCGTGGCCGCTGGCGGCGGCGCGGCGGGCGGGAAGCAGGTGGGAGCGGGTCTGGCGGTGGCAGCGGCCGTGCGAGGGCGGCGGGGCGCGCCTCGGCGTGAAGGGGCGGGTGGGGGGAGCGGGGAGATGCGGGGCGAGGTCTCGGCGGCCGGCGGGGGTAGCGGCGGCGGTGGCACGGTGGGTCCTGAGGCGCCCCGGCTGATCCCCGTTTCCTTCCCGCGATAGGTGGCGGCGAAGGCCCCGGGCCTGGCGGCCGTAACGGCCTCCCCAGACATGCTGTACCTGGTCGGGCTGGGCTTGGGCGATGCCAAGGACATCACAGTGAAGGGGCTGGAGGCGGTGAGGCGGTGCCGCAGGGTGTACCTGGAGGCGTACACGTCCGCCCTCACGGTGGGCAAGGAGGCGCTGGTAGGTGTGGCCGCTGCCGTCGCTCAGGGCCCTGGCGCCTCGTACAAAGAGCAGGGGGGCGGTGGGGCTAGTAGGCCGGTAACGGCTGCAGGAGAAACTAATGGTACATGTCTTTGGAAAAAAAGTATGTACGTGACCTTCACATGCTACATTTTATAGGAGAAATTGTTTCGCTACCTTGTGAGAAGACTGGAACAAAACCAAATTTTTCTTCCTACAAGTAATGTTTCTAGTTTTCATCTCACATTCTAACAACATGGCAATTCTCAAACGTTGGAGAACTTGGTCAGAAAAATGTGTGATCTGATTTGAAAAAAAAACCAACCACAACACAGACCACATACCAGAAGAATATATGTTTTGAGGCCTTGATCCTCTACATCAGCCTGAGGTGTTATGGTGCCTGCTGGGAATAATAATTTGACTGTCTTAGGTTTCCATGTTTCCTTGTGGCCAGGCTGTCTCACCATGTTGAGACTTATAGAACATAAACAGTTAAGTCAGAGATGGGCTGTTGAGCAACATAGAAGTAAGCTTTTTGTTAGTAAACACACTTTATGGCAGAAGACAGTAGTAAAACATAGAATTTGTAACACTGATGGGTTCACTGGCCACAGAAAGATTAAGTTTAATCTTGAAGTAATACCAAAAACAGAGCTTACAGAGCTTACCTACCCAAAGAACAGGGATGTCACCTCCAAATAAGCTGTGTAGTACTATATGGAGATGCTATCTGGGTCTCAGATGCTGTAAAGCCATGATGCTGCATACAGCACATGAGACTTTTAGCTTGTAGTCAACATTATGTGTTTTCCAGATACAAGCTAGGCTAGAATATTTGGGGCCATCTCTGGTATATCTGCTGTATTTTGAAATGTAGATATACTCCATGTTTTTCTTGTTTTTTTCAATACATTGAAGCAATCTGAATTGAAGTTAATCCATTGAAAACAAAATTATTTGTTGTTGGATAGTTGGAAAATTGCAAAATAGAAACAATTACTTGGATATTTTTACTTTACAAAATCTGCATTTGAGGTAAAAAAAAAAAAGATGGATTCCTAGCCCGCTGAAAATAAAACATTGGATAATGGAAAAATGCTGAGTATTTTTGGTGTGGTTATTTTTGGGGGTTTGTTTTGGTTTTTATTGTTTTAAGTCTTTTGGAAACCTTAAAGCCCCAAAGATGAGGTAATTGTGAAAAGTGATCAATAAAAACAAAGTAAAAGACGGTGTCTTACCTGAAACTGCCTAAGAGGGAATACAGGAATTAATCACCAACTGTTGATCATACAGCCCCGTTTACATACAGGTGATAATACCGAATGGTTTATTTAGCAATCTGAAGATCAGTCTCTCTTAAGCAGCATGAAAAGTTACAGGAAAGCTCTCAAGAGATAAAGAACAGATTCTTTCCTGCAGGAATTTTCTAGAAATCTTCCTGTGCTGATGCTTTTAAAATCAGATCTCAAAATTCAAATGACATGACTTAGTTTTTCTTGTTGGCCCACCAAAGTGCGTGTCGCATTGTTACTGAGTTCCCAGCACCAAGTGCTTTGCTTTGTAGATCACCTCTAGTTGCTGCTGTACTACTTACTAATGTGCATCGTGTGAGATGCCTAATAAAAACAAGTGGGGGTGTTAAATTTTGTTGTAGTTTGTTTAGTATAGACCTCAGCAGTACGCCAGGGTGGCTGTCAACCATTCTGAATCACAGATAGAAGATTTGCTTATACACTTATTTGGTCCCCTTTCTATCGAATCTACACAGGCTGCAGTTTCACAAGGAAAATAATACCCTTGTTTTACAGAGGTAGAGAAACTTACCCAAAAATGGTGAGGAAGTTACCTTTAGAAGAGGGAACCAAACCCAGTAACTGAGGTCCCATATCTAGTACTCTAGCTATTGGATGGATTTTTTTTTTTTATGGAAGCACTACTCCACTTGTGTACAAGTATGATGGTTCTCTTGTCAGTTCACTATTTTGTGCATGCAAAGATGAAGCTATCACTGAAGTCACAGGAGAAGTCAGAGGAAAATCTTTCCGGATCACAACCAACTTAATAGTTTTATCAATTTGCTAATATTTGTAATGCCACCCAAATTTTCTGAATACTATTTAGAACAAAACCACTTTTTTTGGTCTATAGCCTGGAAGGAAACCTTTACCTAATCATGTAAAAAGCAGGTGAAATGTATGGTGAAACATGACTTGCAGAGACAAAGATGTTCAGCATGGTCAGATAAGATGGTTCTAGAACCAAGGGAAGTTTTATGACACGTGTGAGCTTGATTCTGGAAATAAAGGCATTTAAAACATACAAAGAGACACAATGGTTACTGACCTGCTGAAGAAATGCAAAGGACAGAATCAAATACATGTGTACCTGTATACATGGTAAGGTATTTCTTACCGAGAAGTGAAGATGAAGCATAAATATGAAATCATTCCTTTAGATGTGGTTAGTTACAGCGTACTAAGGAAAAATATAAAAAACTAGGTTGTGGCATAGCTAGTGGTGTATTTGCGTCTGGTTTGATGTCAGTATTGTAACTAAGATAAGCGGTTAGGCTCAGAGTTGTGAGAGGGAATGCCTTACAGTAGAATGACTGGTTAAATTAACTATTTGTAGAGTTCACCCAGGTACCTTCAATATGCAGGTGTCATTGAGTTACTTCTGGAGCAGCTCCAAAGCTCTGACACGGAAGACATAAAAACCCAAGTCAGTATCAGCATAATGTACTTGACTAACTTTTGTCAACTCGGGAGCTGCTTTATGGGAAGCTCAGGTGTTCTTGCAAGAGGAGGCAGGTTTCTATAAGACATGGGTCAGACTGCTGGGGAGAATAATAAAGTTGGCCTGTCCATTGTGTTCCTGAGTGGGCACCCAGAAAAATACAAAAACACTCCCAAGTGTCTTATTTTGGTGTTTCTTATTAATTTCAATTTCTAGGAAGAGTTTTATGGAAAAGAATTGATTTTGGCTGACCGAGAAACAGTGGAACAAGAAGCAGACACTATTTTAAAAGAAGCTGATGTTTGTGATGTTGCATTTCTTGTAGTTGGTGATCCCTTTGGGTAAGACAAAGCAACATTTTAATTATTGCTCTAGCTTGATCACTCTCTTTTTTCAATAAGAAGGAGCCATACTGCATAACTGTAATTCTTTATGAAGAAGCTGATTTTCAGACCAGAAGCACTTTTTATGTCTTTGTATATTTTCTATTGCATTAAAAATACACATGCAATTGTATACACTTTATCTTGCTTTGGAGTTTCCTTGCCTAGATATCCTTTATAGATAGAAATGTGGGCCCTCCAATGTTGTAAATCTCTCCTTCAGCAGTCACATATTTCATTCTCCATGCTAGCTTTTATAGAGAATATTTTCTTCCAGGTTTTATCTGCTAACAGAAGAAATTCTAAGATATCACATAATTAAGACATGCGCTGTGTTTTGAGAGAGTATTCTTTTGGTTGCTATTTGTACTTATGAACTGCAGCTTTTATGCTCAGTTGTTTTAAAATGAATACTGATTGTTGGTTGTACAGTGCTTCTGCTTTGATATATGCTGGGTTTTAAAATCACTTAGATAGTTATAAATGTCTTCTCATTTGGTTTATTAAGCCTTTTGTTTCCACTTTTTATCCCTGCTGAAAAGTATGGTCTTTTTCTATCACCAGAAGGATCTCCTTCTGTGTTTTCAGTCAGGCATCATCAATCTGTAATGTCAAGCCATACAGAAGAGATTCAGTCTCCAGCTGGTGACTCAAGATTTATACCACAGTGTTAAGGGGCACAGAAAAAATCAAATCACTGAGCACCCTATTTGTGAGTGAAAAAATAGAGTTTATGAAAAAGAGGAGCAGTGTGCACATCTGTCAAAAGTGGATAATTTATGTAAATACAGGTTGAAGGGAATTGGCAAGAGAATATTATATTAAACTACTACGTATAGGCAGATGATTTTGTATTTCAGAAATATTAATTGTACTTTCAATGCACGCTAACATTAAAATTAGGGTTCATGTAGAGTGTAGAGCCACGTTACCCGTACCCTTGTGCTCTCATCCTGTGACTGATGTAAGTACACAAGATGTAAAAAAACAACCTACATGTATTGAAATGTAATTGTTACTTGTAAGCACTATCTGGATCTGCCTTAGTTATTAGTTTCAGTGTCAAAATACTTCAATTCTCAAAACTACCCTTTCTTTGAATGAGCTGTTTCGCTCTAAATGTTCATGTGCTTAGCTATTAATATTGCAGCTAGAACTGCTCCTATGGCCACCTAGAGCCCTAAGGATTTAGAGGTTCATGAGGTTACTAGGAAAGAGTACTGAGTGTTTCTGTCCTAAGAGAAGCCATGTGGGAAGAGGGTAGAAGACACGTGACTGCAGCTGATTGTAGAGTTTCAAGTATATTTGCAGGTCAGAAGAGTACTTGGCAGCCGTAGAAAATCTTAGGTGTTGGTGGTTAACAGTTAATGTGACAAAACAAGCTGTGCTTCTCACTGTGCACACTCCAAGTTTTTATCTGCATGTGTGGTAACAGCCATGGATGTGCTAGCAGGAACCTGACAATTTTAGGAGTATACTGGAAAGCCCACTTTCATCTAGCCTGCTGCTACCATTCATGTTATTACTACCCATAAAACTTAAAATCTGTATCAGTGACAGAAAATACCAGTATAGCTCTGGGTGCAGAGGGCTGGCTCCATGAAGGCTTTGCTGGTATTAGCTGAGTGCTCATGAGGGCACTTCTGCTTTTAGCTACAGTCATTATGGATGGATCTATTGGGAGAAAACATTGGCTGAGGAAATTTCAGTGAATAAAGCCAGCTGATCCCTTGGTCAGTATTAGCATAACCACAAAGTCTTCCAGTGCTCCTTGTCCTACGTATGTGAAGGGAATAATACAAGGCCATAAAACCAGTGCCCTCTTCTCTTAGAGCAGGCATTCTTAAGTCACCTTTGCTTATGGAGGTCAGGAGTATAGTTTGTTTACTAATCGAAAGGTTGTTTTAGATCACTTCACTGCATTCTCCTAGGTCTGGGACCCTGTTTGTGTCAGGGTCTCTGATTTCTGAAATTCAGATTCCTCTATTTTTTTTTCCCCTCCAGTGAAATTGATTTCTTTTTAAAATGATTGATCCTTACAGCCTTGCCAGCTGCTTCCACATTTGTGTTCCAGCCTGAAGCACCTGATCTGCTGATTGGTGCTAGTCAGACATGCAGTGTCAGAATTATCAGACTGAAAAATCAAGGGAGTTGTTAGGGTAACGGAACTCGGCCAGGGTGAAAGCAGTCTTCCTATTTAATTATTCTGATCAGCATATGCTGTTTCTTTCTTTGCTTCCTTCTTTGGAATGGCCACACAGAAATGTGTGGTACATCTTGGAAATGAGATGGCTAAGGCCATTGTTCAGGTTTGGTAAATTTAGGCAAGGAGTATGTGCCCTTTCATATTTCACATGGAAAATGGAGTGCCTAGCATGTTTGTAAGCGTACGTGCAAGCAAGATAACATACATAAACACTGTTACAGTTCAAAGATTTGCTGGATCTGTATATACTTACTGTTTTAGAAGGACTCTAATCCCAATTGTTTTAACTACAAGCCCAGTAATACTTGCACCAGTCACCACAAGGTGTTTATTGAGCATTAGACCTGGAGCCAAAATTAGCTCAGTTCTAAGCTTAACTAGAATTTTCTTAATTGTTTCAGAGTAAACTTGATCACTCAAACTTAGGCATTGTCAATTTGAGTAATTTGGCTTAAATATTCCAAAAAACCCATTCTATGATTCTATTAAAAGCTGGTTTAGTCTAAAGATGTGTTTTCTAACTACTGCATGCAGTTTACCTCAGTCTGTTCCAAGTTCTTGTTTGAGTGTGTTGCTTTCCTAGCGTGCACTGGTGCACATGGGAGAAAGCCTGGCTGTGCAGCGAGTAAGGAAATACTGGAGTTTTGTTGAAGCCTATGCCAAACAGTTTACCTTTACAGTTCAACAGATGTCCGGCAGGCACCTGCAGAAGACAAAGGATAAATGGAACTTTCCTTTTCCAAGTACTTGCCAAAGCTGCTTTAAAAAGTAACAATTGTGTTGGTGTTAGCTTTAATGATGCCAGAAAGCCGCAAAGAATCGTAACATACTGGGGATGCCTGTATTTTCAGCTAGGGAAGATGACATATGGAAGTCTTACTGGAGTTTTTACTTTCCTGTAACGATTAGTCAAGTTATTGTTGCCCTTTTGGCACCTCTGCATTGCCCTAGTTGTGACAGGTTTAATTTTACTTTCAAAACAAATTATAATGCTAGAAACGCTTGGTCACTCTCTCTTTTCAGTCTTTAATTCCTTTCTCTTCTTAGGGCCACGACGCACAGTGATTTAGTACTACGTGCAGTAAAATTGGGAATTCCATACAAGGTCATTCATAATGCTTCAATAATGAATGCAGTGGGCTGCTGTGGTTTACAGGTAACATTTTTTTATATGTGCTATTCCACAACTGCTAAACTTAGAATTGGTGATCTCTTCTACTGCTGTAGCAGTGCATGTTGCCATCTGAAGTCTGAAGATCTGTAGCAACAGTACACTTCTGTTGTCAGAATTTGTTAACACTTAATTTTCAGCATGCTACATGTCAGCAATGACATGATTTTGATGAGCGCATGTGTAAATGAATAGTAACACTTCTGTTCTTCTTCACTCTCTAACTTCCTTCTGCCCCAGGAGACTTTGGTATTTAAGTTATTTTACAGATAAAACTTTGCTTTTACAGATAAAGCTTTGCTCATTTGGCTTCCTTCTACTACTGATGGTCACCTGATAAGTTTATTCTTAAATTAAGTTGTTGTCCTGTTGAGAAATATGTTGTTCTTGTCATAAAAGGGATACATGCACAAGCCTGTGTATATGCCCAACTCAGATCATAACTAATTTCAAAATCTTGTATATGATGCGTTCTTTCTCTCCAAGGATTACCTGTCTTCAGTTTCCACCTGTCTGCCAAGAGAAGAGGGATTTGCCTAGCCTAGGACTAGAAGAACAAATGACAGTTTTTGTGCTTCTTGAATGGCTACTAGAAAAGGTTTAGTGTCCCCCAAGAATATACTTCACTACTTTCTTTTACATATGTATAGGTCCATTATTACTTTTCCTGCATGAAAAATGTTACAGCAGTGTATGTATCAACTAATCACGTATAAATTAGTTGAAGCTTCCCCCTCTTGTTTTCATTCATTACTTTAACATAGAACATTATTTTACTTCATTACTTTTTCATTACTTCACATTCATTACTTTAACATAGAGAAGACCTTCTAGCAGCCTTCCAGTACTTAAAAGGGGGCCTACAGGAAAGCTGGAGAGGGACTTTTTACAAAGGCATGTAGTGACAGGACAAGGAGTAATGGCTTTAAATTGAAAGAGGGTAAATTTAGATTAGATATTAGGAAGAATTTCTTCACTGTGAGGGTGGTGAAGCACTGGAACAGGTTGCCCAGAGTTGTGGCTGCCCCATCCCTGGAAGTGTTCAAGGCCAGGTTGGATGAGGCTTTGGGCAACCTGATCTAGGGGAAAGTGTCCCTGCCCATGGCAGAGGGGTTGTAACTAGCTGATCTTTAAGGTCCCTTCCAACCCAAACCTTTCTATGATTCTGTGCACCTGCCCTCTCAAAGTTCAGAATGGTTCTCTGTGTATGGGAACCCTTAAAACAAGCTCCCACTTTACCAAAACTGACAGGAAGCACAGAAATGTAATGTACTACAGACAAGAGTTGAGAGTTTGAACAAAAAGTTATCATCACTGAAGGAGGAAGCATTACTTCCTAGCTTAACATAAAAGAACACCATTTTTTAAATTTCAATAAACAAGTAACACGTTCAAATTTACACTGACAAACTCCAATAACCTTATTTCAGTGCTGCCCAGCAGCAGAAAATCTGTTGCAATAAGCTGGGTACTGTCTTTGGCTTTGATTACATCTGAATGGTTTAGAAATGTGAAAGCACTGTCTGATCTAGCAGTTCAGGAAAACTGCATTGACACCTGATCCGAGACGTGAACACTAATGCCAAAGGGAATGCAGCATAGGATTCACATTCTTTATAATTCTTCTCATGAGCACTTTCTTAGTGATACCTGCCTGTTGCTGTAAGACTTGGGCAAAATTATCTTTTAGGAAGGAAATAGGCTCCTTGGTGTCTAAAATCTACATGTGCAGCAGACAGATGGCAGCTGTTGCACCACTGCGTTTACTGGAGTGAGTAACACAAGAGTTGAGGCTGGGGCTTACCCTTTCCCCTTTTGGCTCGTGGTGGTGCAGAGTTTGCTTCTGCTATCAAGCTGTTGACAAGTAGTTCCTACTACCCACTGTCATATTCCCAAAGAGAACAGGTGACTACATTTTCTGAAAGTTTGCCTCCTTCACAACTCCAGCTAGGCATAGGAAGGAAGAGTATAGAGCTTCTAGTTAACTGAAAAAAAGAGCAGAAAACCAACTGAGAATGTATTGCAAACGGTCCATAAGGTTTTTCACATAGGCAGAGTTTTGGGGATTAGTTTACTATTTTCTTATCCCATATTGAAGGGAACAGACCATAAAGGAAATGTTATGTTATTCACTCTGGCATTAGTTGTCTTTTCCATTCTGGCTTGGGAGGGGCTGCTTTCTCATAAGTCAACATTCCTGTTGTTGTATAAAGCATTTTAGAAAATAGTCATCATATTGTATTACTGGACAGACTTTGTGTTTCACTCTTCATTGCTCTGTACTGCATAAACAGCAAGTGAGGGGTATCTTACAAAAAAAGCAGCCTGTGATTTAATTAGAGTTGTGGTGGACGTTTATAATTTCTTTCAACAGTCTTTACATTCATGGCTGTCTCCTGCCATCAATTTAGTTTTGGAGTTAATATGTTTCAAATTGCAAAGTTGCTGTCAAGTATAGCAGGGATTCCTCTTTTGCTTCACCACAGAAAAGGCTTGGCTTTTTTTCCTATTTTAATCTGATTGTGATACAAAACCTCTTTCTGTCTTACTAGAGAAAAACAGGAAACACCTTTATACGCTGTTCTGAAAACCATGTGCGTAGCGAGCTGTAACTGCTGATTAGGCCCTCAGTAAAATGCAGCTATAGCCCAATCTGTTCACAAAAGAACATGTCTCTTGTCTTCAGAGCAACGTTTCTGTGCGGCCAACAACATTCTGGTAGTTGTGCAGTTTTCCTGTACAGTAGTGAGTTACTGAAGTCAGTAGAGCGTTAGTGATGGTTTGTCACCTTCAATTCATAGACATATTTCTTGCCAAATTGTAAAGAAGGGTGAATATCTATTTTCAAATACTTTTTTTTTTTAACTGTCTTGCTCATTTAATGAAATGAGTGCAGCTGTTTTGAAGGCTGCACAGGTGAAGATTGCATTTATATAAAGAATAGGGTTTTTCTAGTTTTGAAAATTAAACTTTTTGAACTTCTAGGAAGCTCTCAGATTGATACAATGAACTATAGGTATTGCAAGCAGGGGGTAGTATAACTTAGCAAAGTATTGGTCTGACTGGGCATGAGGTTCTATGACTTGCTGTGGCTCACTCTTTCACATTGTTCTTGCTTTGCCTCACTGTGTCAGATCTTTTTTTTCAAAGCTGAAGAACACTTTTTCCCTCAAATGAATACAGCAGGAGGGGAGAAGCCAGGAAAAGTGCCTCTGTGTGAGTGCCTCTTAGCACGTTCTCTGCAGGTTCACCTCTCTTGTCTGGAATGTGAGTTAGGTATGCTGATCACTCTGACGCCTGTTGTAGTAGGGAACAACCACTAGTGAAGAAAGTCATGCAGTTTAGTATCTATGCACACTGCCAGGGAAGTCAGGGAGAGAGGACAGAAGTCCCCAGGGGAAGGCCAAAATTCTCAGAGAGCACTTCTTGTAGTTGGTAACTCCAGTTAGGCAGTTCAGCTGTCCTCAGCAGCAGCTGTGCTGTAGTTCTGTACCTTTGGAAAGGTTAGTATTTTCAGTAACAGGCTTATCTCTCTTCTACCACTGTCTTCCTGTGAGCAAGACATTGCCTTGGCTCTAACTGACTAGGATTCAGCATTCCAAGCTGAGAACAAAGGGAGAGCCTAGCCTGCCCTCCATGGCTTTATCAGTTTTTCAGAATACAGCTCATTGCCAATGCTTTTAGCCTTAGAAAGAAGAGGCAGAAAACTCTGGATCTCTAACTGATACCTTTTTCCTTCCTTCCTAATCTGCATGACATTTCGGTTAGTTTGGGGAGGTCACTGCCAGAGTGGTGCTCCCAGGACAGAACTCTCTCTGGCCCCATTCTGGTAATGTACCTTTGAGGTAGCAGTATGGATAGTCAACATGAGGAAGACTCTGCATCATACTGACTTGTGATGCATGTGAAGGAGTGATGCAACTTGAAATAGTGTGAGATAATGGTATTACTGTAAAAAAAGAGGATTGAGAGCTAAAGTTCAAAGCTAGAGGCAAGCCATGGGATGAGACAAAAGACTAAAATGAGTGACTTATTTCTGTGAAAGTGATGTTGCTAGTTTTGAAAGCATTTACTTTATATTTTGGTAGGGTAGCTAGGAAAAAAACATGTCATGGCAAAGACCTGCCTTTCTTTTGAGACGTACTCACTTTCCACCTGAATAGCTTCAGAACAAACATCTGCATGTCCCCTTGTTTCTTTCAGTGACTCGATTTTTTTTTTTGCAGTCCAGTTAATTCTTGTAAGACAATTACAGTTATAAAATAGTTGATCACTTAAATACAAAAGCAGTGCTTACTATGTTATTTTTGAGTTTTTACTGAACAGTTGAGTACATTTTCAGTGTCAAGTAGAAAGTTATTACTTGTAGATAAGGAAGCTGAAGGATACTATCATTACTCTCTGTGCTCATAGTCAAATAGAAAACCTGTAGTAGCTGCAGGAGCGGAACCTCTGAGTTCCACCCTCTCTCTGTGCCCTAATCTTCAAAAATACTCTTTGCTCTAATAGGAGGGGCTGTACACAAAATGTTTTTTATTCACTGACAGTTACGCTGTTTTCCATCACTACCGGCTTCTGAGCCTTTTCTAAGTTGGCATTTGTTTCTCAAACCAATTAAAGGTTAAATCAGTGCTAATCACAGTACTTTATTACTCACAATTGCTGTTCAACTTAGTGCCATTTCACACCAGCAAATATGACCCAGAAATATCCATTTAATCAGAGTAGATTTTTTTCTCCATTTAGATGTCTTTGCTTCAGATTAGTAACCCAAGTGACTAGGGTGGGAATGAATTATTGTTTGACATTGCTGGGAAGAGTCTTAGGAGGTTGTTAGAGATAAGGTGACATTACCTTGGAGGGAAAATCCTGTTCTGTTCAAGTTTTCTTGGAGTTTCTGAGTCTTTTGATAGCTGAATTTTGTTCTGCTTGCGGAGCGGCTAGTTCTTAAATGCTGATACAGGAGGCAGCCAAGAAAAAAATGTCTTCTTCCCTTCAGCTGCTTTTATATGATTTGTCTCAGCTGCCTCCTGAAGACTGCCATCATGTGGATTGGGCTTCCCTCAGCCAAACACCCTTCTCTTCACAGTTTCTTTCTCTCTGGCATGTGCTAAGGGGACTGGAGGTTTTTGGGACAGCTGAGCCAATCTATTGGCTTGCAGTACAAAAAGGAGTCATAGCCCTCTGTTGTGAATGGTAGAAAGTTTCAATTTCATGTGAAAGTTCTTATGAGAAGCATTTGAAGTTGCTAAAGGTCTGTGGTATTAAATAAGATCGTGTAAAGGGCTAGAGCTAGGCTCGTGGTTGTTTCATATGACTGATTACAAGCAAAAATGAAGCCTGACTGATTCTTGGTACCTCTTTCTTGATGATTGTCCTACTTCCTAAGCTGTTCTCTGTCAACGATATGTAATATAAGGAACAGTAGGAGCCCTTTAATCTGATGTATATGATCTGGAGAGTTGTTAACTGGTTACAGAGGATAAGCGGAAAAATCTGACTTGTTAAGTTCCTTTTTTTGAGGATGAATATTGCATAGCATCGTGTCAAAACTCTTATGACAAGGATAAACAGAACGTCTCAGCTTTTCTGTGTATGTTCATTGGGTTTTATCAAGATGCAACCTGGCATAATGTGAGGTTATTGTATTACAGTCTCCAAATTCCATTGAGGAATAACCTTAGGAGAAAAAGCCTCTTGGTGTTTGTCAGTGGGATGTGATCAGGCTGTGCAGTACCTTCATTTGCAGAACACACCTGGCCTGTGAGAACTATCTGCAGTGTAACCTGTGACCATCTCAACACGAAACACAGCTGAGTAGCGTTTCAGTCCTGCAGGGTTTACAAGTATTTGCATGTGTATACAGGTGCCAGGTCTGAAAAATGTAATGGTAAGATTCCTTTTTACCTTCTTCCCCTGACATGTATCCAGTTCTGAAGCTGTTTGAAATTTTAAGAGAGGAGGTAGGCTCCTAAGTGAAAAAGTGCTTTGTCACCATTGCAGCTGATACAGCAATAATTCTGGGAAAGATGCTGTAAAAATAACTATCTACGTTTTGAAATGTTTACTTCTTGGTTTCTCTGCAGCTGTTGCCCTACTGACCTTCAATATTATCTCGCATCTTCTCTCTTGCTTGTTTTAGTACTTTTTAGAAGGGTTGAGGGATCTTGCTTATTTAATTTCCCTATTTAGTCTCAGCTTGTTCCTTCTTTTTATGGCCTGTATTTTTGTGGTGATTAGCCACACCAGTATTTTAAGTGAGGACTGTTGATCTGGACAGCTTCAGGTGTCTAATGTCATTCAGACTGGCCATTAAAGAAGTTGCTCAGTAGTTTCATTGAAATTTCACTTGCATGCAGGCTTTCCAAGCTGAGGTCATTGTACAGCACTTTTTCTCTCATAGTTTATTCTGGCCTCTCAATTAGCAATCATTTCTGCTTACATAAAGAACAAGTAAAATAAGAAATATAATTAATAGAAGGGTTAAAAATACTATCTGAAAACAAGCCTCTCAATACCAAAAGTTGTCAGACATTCTTTCATATTATGTGTGTAAATAAAATAGGAAGTTACAGCTTGTTCTGAGATGATGAAATCGTGAATTGAAGAACAGCTTGCTGCAGTATTTTGTGAGGCAGAAGACTCAGAGCAGACAGAGCATTGCCTCGGAGAAGAGGGTTCTGGCTTCCTTTCCTGACTTCAGCTATTGCATTGCAAAATTTAAGTGCACAAAGCTTTACTTAAACCAACTACTACTTGAGCAGGGGAGGGGGTGGGTGTATTTCCAAAGACTGAGGTCTTTCAAAATGACCTTTTGAAATTTTTTTTGTGAAGTTTTTGAGGGAGAAGGTAAGAAGGTGGGTTTCCAAGCTGAGAGCCTGAAATGTCTGTCCAACCATTTCATTGAGCCTCTTCGAAATTCTGGCACTTTTGTGCCTGAGCAGAATGTAATCTGATGATTAGTGCAAGTGTGATGCTTGAGATGTTTTAGCTTGTACAGAACAGATCTTGCTTGCTCCTAAACACCAGCTCCTTAATGTGGAGTGCAGCACACAGAAGACCACTGTGAATCTTCAGTCGCCGTTGCCTCTCTTTAAAACTGTGCAAGCAACCAGACAGCATGATTGTTTCACTGACAATATACAGAGATCTTCTCTGTCTTATTACAAACCAACTTCTTAACAATCTCAAAGCATGACATTAATCCTTACTTATGTTGTAATACACCTTGGTTAACAAATGTGTCAGTTTTATTCCAATGACAAGCACGATTTCTGGAATTTCGGGGTTCGGGGCCCTATTCAGTCTTTTAAGGTTGGTGGAAAGAATCGTTTTTCATTTCAGTGGGCTCTGGCTCTAGTATACCTGCTGTTCTCTGTAACCACTGAATCCTTAGGATAGTAGTGGAATTTCTGGTATTTATTGCTCTCTCTGCAGCAAGCTTTATTTGAAAGTCTGGTACTTCATGCTAGATTTCAAGAGGTAGAAATTAGAACATAGCACAGGAAATTGTATTAGGAACAAATTGAATGTGCATGAGGTACATGAGGGAGAGAGTTAAAAATGTAATTCTGATACAGTTAAATGTTGCTTCTTTAATGCAGGCTTGCTCTGGTGGAAGAGCAGTGGCTGTGTTTGAATAAATGTCACACATCTGCAGAGATCAAATGTTGGATGAGAAAGACATATTTGTTCGTATCTGTAGAAGTTCTAGTAAGGTAATTGGTTACAAGTAGTCAAGCACAATAGGGGTATCGTTTATTGCCTCCGTTTCACAGCATTCAGACTGTTGATATACTAGAAAGATTCCAAAGTCGTATTTTCCTCTCTTTAATTTAAAGTAAAAAGATGTATGCATTAATGCTAGAAAATCTATTCTTTGGACTTTGAGTTAGTAGAGGGGTTTAAGTTGCAAAAGCATTTCTAGGAGGTTAATAAAATATGCCCCATTCCATCTTGTTGGTGTAGAAGCTACTTCTGTGCTGTCCAGGTGCTGAGAAAACCAGTGTATTTTTTTGAGACGATAAGTACAGTTTTCTATATCAATACTGCTTGAAGATGTTCTGAAGTTATTTCTACTGAATAGACACACTATTTCTGACAAAAATGTTTTATTCTTCGACATTCAGACTTCAGTTTTAATGCAAAACCTGGTAAACAAAGGATAAATTCAGTGAATCTGACTAGCAGTGCTTGCACAAAAAGGATAACTTGCTTAACTTCTTGTTGGCAGACACAATGGAGAATCTTTGTAATGATCAATGGAAAAGAGAAAAATGATGATCAGAGCAAGTGCTGTAGGATATAAAGTTGAATGTCCAATTTGTTTTAAATATATGACAGAGTGCTTTAAAGGATCTGATTCCCAACAAAATACCAGATAGTAACATTTTGCCCATTTCTGCACTTCCATTTCTTTGCTAAAAGGCAGAGGTGGAAGTTTCTCTTCAGGTTATCAAAATGCCATAGGGACTGGGATAAGATTTGAGGTTAATTGAGGCCACTTTCTGTTACTGAAAGAAGGCTGCTGCTCTTTGGGAAATGACTGCAGTGGCTTTCAGATGACAGATGGTAAGCCAGTCAGTTAGGTTGGTACCGGACATTTCAGCAGTTGTTGATGACTGAAGGAATACTACCTATGAGATTAAAGGGTAACTTGCTTCCAGATGCTCTAACACTGAAGGCGAGAAAGACAAACTCCTTGTTCCAATAGTTCTTTTTCAGATTTGTACAAAATGGAAAGAGTTCTAGCTAGCCACATGAAAACCAGGCAAAACATAGCTTGGGGTTTTTTTTTCTGTTTCTAGAACACAGCCTTGAAATAGTTAACGAGTTACATCAGGAGCAATTCATTTGGTTCAACCTATATTTACTTTACTGGAAGAACCTTTAGGTTGTGAAATGTACACTGTGTGTTCTTGTCCTTGTGCTAGAATGAAATATTTAAAAGAGGAAATGTTTTCAGTAATATTCCAGGAATCTTTGAATAAACGCTGTTCCTATCAGAATGAATGGTTAAAATTTGAGCTTTTGGTCCCTTGGAAGACAAATGTTTCTGTTTTGATTCAAATTCTGCTCTGCCAACGTAAGGAGTTAAAACTGCAATAGTAAAATATGTGTGTATGAGGGAATCCCCAGCTGGCACAGAGCTGCCAGAGCCACTTCTGCATAGGGTCCTCTTCTCTGCTAACAGCACACACAGTGTCTTCTGTAGTGGGCTTGGAAAAGCACTTTTTCCTTCCAGGTTTACAGAGAAAGTGGGAAGGTTAGTCTGTATAGCCCCTTTTTTCTGGTGGGCTTGAGCAGACAGAATATTGGCAAGCTGTATAATCCATTTGGGATGGCTCCATTCCAGAGCTGAATTGACCAAAATTGATGCATGGTTTTGCCCTTTTTCAAGTTGGTTACAAAAACTTCCCAGCTAAATCCTGCCTTAGGTTACATAGGACTATCGCTTTTGCATCACTGGAAATGATTGGCAAGACTATTGCTTCAAATGTCTTCACTGAGATTAGAGACTTAGTGATAAAGAGCATTAAGATTGAGAATAAAATCAGTATGTTTGACATAAAATCTGATAGCAATGTTCCTACCATATGTGCATAAAAAATGTTGCACCTCTCTGCTTCATGGACAATCTGTCTCTGTCTTCCGATCTTCATATCCGCTGTCTCTTTAGACTGTGACTTCTTTTGCATGATACAGATTTCGTTTGCAGGAAAGTGTTGTTTTAAAACAAATACTGCTGTAACAGTAGAATCAAAACATTGTAAGTATTATGTCATTATTAGAAGTTGCCTAGCCTTAACCAAAATAAGAAATAGTAAGTACTAATTTTGTGCTAAAGTTTTTGCATTTAAAAAGTCCTTCATAATTAAGTAACAAAGAACAGAAGGAATGCAGAGATAGGTCAAAACTTTATAGGTAGTTCATCAGTCGTTCTTTAACATACTGTTTGGAGAGTAAAAGAACAACAGAACATCTCTATTATGAAGAAGAAAAAGCAGGTCACTAATTACAGATTTTGTTAAAAAGAAAGGAGAAAACGCAAAGGAATGCACTAAAATGAGTCAAGATAGAGAAGCACAGGGCAGCTTTTTTAAAAGGAAGCATTTTTTTTAATGTAATGTTTTATTATGTATCTATGAAAGAGCAAACTTAAGCATGTTCAAGTAGAGCACTCTCCTTGTGGTATGAAACCTCTTTCTTAACTAGGCTCAGGACTTATCAGTGTTGCCAATTGTTCATGGTTTTCATAGTGTTTTACTGGGTGCTGTTTTTTCTTATTGTGTATGATGTGTGTTACTGCATTTGCTTTGTTTCACAGTTGTACAATTTTGGAGAGACAGTTTCTATAGTTTTCTGGACAGACACATGGAAGCCAGAAAGCTTTTTTGACAAGATCGAGAAGAACAGGCAGAACGGAATGCACACACTGTGCTTACTTGGTAAGCAGCAGCTACCCCGGTGCCTTAGCTAGCATCTTACGTGTCGTCCAGAGAGGATAGTGACAGGCATGAGATGAAGTCTGTGAGTAAACAAATGTTCTTAGCTAACATGTATCTTTGAAAATGTACCCAGCAGTGGAACGTTAGCATATGTGTACTTAGAATCAGTTCAGCCATTGTTCGTGCTACAGTGGCCAGGAATTTCTTAATTCCTCTCCTGAAACTCCATAAGAAGTGATGCCTTTGTAGAAGTCAGATAGGAGCAGGAGGCCCATATTTGCTCTAAATATCCCTGTGATTTTAAGCTAGATCTAGCTCAGGATGTAAATCAGATTGCAGTGAACAGCAGCTATCTCGTATCGACTTAATTAGGTTAGAGCTCAACACATTTGACTTTCTGGGGAGCTAAACTGTACATTTAACCACATTTCTGTGTTGTAAGTCTTCTTCCTAAATTATCTTATGTAAGGATGTTTTGGCAAAAGGTGATTGTCACGTGAGAAGCTTCAGTGCTGTAGAAAATTCCTTGCTGATCATGGAGCTGAAACAGAACGCTGCTTCCAGCAGACCACTGTCCCCAGCTCTCCCATGGTGCTGTGTAATCTTTATCCTACCCAACAATCCTCAGCTAAAATAACTCTGCTAGTCTAGGTAACTCCTTAAAGATTATAGAACTGCCTGTGTATAAACGATAAGGCACTTATATATTTGTATATATAGTTATATACCTTTCTGTAGCATCTTTTAGACACAGCTGGGATCTCTCAGTGCTAAAAAAATAAGTATTTTAAAACAAAAACAAAGTCTATAGTAAGTGGAGGGTCCTGAGCAGGAAACAATTTAAATGTGTAAGCATCACTGCACATCAGACTTACCAATGCCTTGAAAGTTATTTGTTTTCAAAATTGACTGATAGTCAGAATTCTGGTGATTTGTTTTAAAAGAGGATGACTTCACAAATGTTTTAAACAAGGATTATTACAACTATAATATGTTAAAACAAAGTATTCTTTAGATATTTTGTATAATCATTTCTAAGATCTCCTTTTTGATTTTTTTTTATACAGTAGTGAGAGAGTAAAAATTTTGAAACCATAAAATTGAATTACAAATCTCATGTTTCAGGCACAGTTGTGGTACCTGCATTTAATTACAGCTGAAAACTACCAATTTCCAAATTAATTATTCCCTTAATACTACTTGTTCATTCTGGACTATATATTGATTGTTTACCCAGCTAGACTAGATTACCAGATAAGCAAATGTGACATAAAAAAATCTATGCTGATAAACTTCTGAATTCAAAGTGACTTCATGGACATACAAGCAATTTGGTAAACTGTGCACTAATAATCTTGCAGCTTTGCATTTTAAACCCCTTTCTTCAGAGTCACTTTGGTTTAGGAGTTGACTGTGTAACTTAAGCAATACTTTTTTTAAAAAATCAAGATTAAAAATGTGTCCAGCTTTCACGGTGATAATATTTGGAGGTCATTTGAATACAGATAACATTCAATTGCCTCTTCAGAGAGATTGTGATCAATTAGAGTTTCGTAAAATTGCAGATGTGCAGAGTCTTACCTGACCTCTTTTCTATTTTATTTTTGCCCAAATATTTTTTTTTTTTTTTTCCCATAACAGAAGATTGATCTAAATTTTCACTGGAAGAGGAAGGAAGTGCTAACGAAAGTCAGGTTCCAGCATGGCAGTGATGTAATCACTGTCGATCAGTCATACTGTTTTACCTTTTGTGACCACAAACTACTCATAATTTAAGAGTAGTCCCAATACCCTGGTGTGCTTAAACGTGCTGGCATTTAGCTATCCTATGGTAAATATGCCTGCTATTTGTATAGGTAGCAGTATTTTTATTCATCTGTGTTACTTTGAAATCTGTGAAACTTGCCCTATCTTTGGGTAAAATCACATGCATAAAATCACAATACTTTGTAATTAATTAACATATGAAACAGCAGAATGTAATCCATATTCCTTTTTCCTGTAATAGCTGAAATGTTATAAAGTTTATAGAATCTGCTAATTAAATTAAGCTTTACTTACATAGAAAACTAAGTGGGAAGGTTGTAGGGAACCTGTGTTCTAATATCTGTTTTGTTCTACAGATATTAAAGTGAAGGAGCAGTCTCTGGAGAATCTAATGAAGTGAGTCACCATTTTGAAAACATAGAGAAACACACAGCATATTTACAAAGGGGATTTTTTTTGCAGTGAACAAAGGTGCTTTGCCCATAGTCGAATACTGCTCTTACCTGCCTTCTCCTCTTGTCCTTCTCAGTAGCCACGGTCTTTTGTTTCTTACAAGGAGTGGAACTTTTTTCTTCATTACAATAGGACCTGGCTTTATTTATAGTAACTGAATGAAGTTTCAACAGAGCATAATCTTTTTTTTAACTGTTTCTGTGAGAAGCATTAAGTCAGAATGGGGTAAGCTTCTGCTTGGCAAACAAAGTGTTAATTTACTACTGTTCTGTCCCATCCTGAAATAGATTAATAGGTCAAACAGTGTTTTGAATTCATTCTTCCTTACACTCACTAGAAACAGTGTGAAGTACTGAATACATACTGCCCTTTTTAAACAACTAAATAAGCAACATACAGAAAATGCTCTTAAGTTCATTTAACTATTCAAAAAAGCTCTTGCCACATGTTAAATCATCGCTCTGCAATCCGTGTGTTTTGACAGTGGCAAATATAAACGGTTACTTTATGCGCATGCTGTAACTGGTCTAAATTAACATTTGCGAAGTCTCACAGTATCATTGAGGTTTGTTTATTCTGCAGTTTCAAAATGAAAGTTCTTTGGCTGAATCCACAGTTGGCAAAGCAAGTTGCATTTCATTTAAGAATCTATTTCTAGTCTGTAATCATCTGTCTACCAGGCATTTGACAGAAAAACAGTAGTTTGCCCTTGAATTTGAGTCTAATGCATCTCTCAGGAGTAGCTGCAAAACCTGCATATTGCTTCCAGCAGCTGAGTTTGCTTTTAGGACTCAAACAATCTGCCAGCTGGAGGCCCTGCTGTTTCGCAGGTGTGGTTGAGAGCACAAGAGACTTCTGTCTTCCTTAAAAATTCCACTCTTGTCTAAAAGACAAAAATTCCACTCTTGTCAGGCTGGGCCTGTTCAAGTTCAATTTGCTGGTCTAGAGGTTTCTTGAAATAAACTGTAAGAACACTAGCAGTAATGAGATGGGTTATATGTGAAATTTCTCCTTTCCCTGTAGAGGAAGAAAGATTTATGAGCCACCACGCTACATGAGCGTGAATCAAGCTGCTGAACAGCTTCTTGCCATTATTCAGAACAGGAGGCTCCAAGGAGAAGAACCAGGTACTATTAGTGCAATGTTTCTATCTGCTACTACTCTTATTGATGAGCCTCTGAACTCTACTCCCCTCCTCTTAAATTTTAGAATTCTCTCGATCTGCAGTGGAATTGGGCTGCCTTAAATTCTAGTCATGAGACAGATTTGGCAGAGCTTGAACATAGTGTAGTTCACTCAGCACAGATGAACAAGCACTAGAAGCTCCTGGAGGTTTAATGAAAGCCTCAGCTTGGTAACCCTGTACTGCTTCTATTCATCTTTAACTGTGAGCTCTTTGATCTGTTGAGAGTTGTAGGAGGCAGAAGGATTCTGCATGTTTTAGATCAGTCGAGCTTCAAAAATCTCTGCTATCTTTTATTTAGACTGGTCACACCCTGCTCTTAGTGAATACCAGCATGAATCTACGTTAAGCTGACAATGCAGAACTATGATTTTGACCTTGAGTTCTTAACAGTAGTTGAGCAAACTGTCAAAGATGTTTATTGAGACCAAGGGTGAAATCACAGCAACTATAAAGATGATTCGGTTGTGTCACAGAAATTTTTTAAAATAGAAATCCATCTAGCTATATTCCTCCTTTTAAAAGTTTATTCTTTAAATATTGTTAAAATTAAAATACTTTCATTTTATCCTTTATATAGAATGAATCAGAAGCAGCCATTTCCTCAAAGTGAACACAATTCTTGAATAAATTTTGTATTCTACTTCTGCTGCCTTCCCATTCTTGCTTACAAACATCCCTAAGATACAGCTTTATTTTCTTGGAAGAACAAGATTTATTAATTGGAGACTTAAAGCAGTGTTAAGGTTTAAGCATTTTGAGTAATTTTTGCTTTATGATAGGACCATTAGTCAATAATTAAGCATTTAATCTTCTTTCTTACAGAAATCACTGAAAACACAATTTGTGTTGGCCTCGCACGCGTGGGTGCTCTGGATCAGAAGATTGCTTCAGGCACACTATATCAGATGTCCACAGTGGAATTAGGTGGTCCATTACATTCCTTGATTGTTACAGGCACTATGCATCCTCTGGAATTAGAAATGCTTAAGCTTTTTTCTGTAGATAGTTCCAGTTTTGAAAATAATGCATTTCAAAGGACCACTTAAATAAAAATGGGGCATTGAAATTTTTATTGCATCTTTAATTTCATGACAGCATGAAGTTATTCCTGTGAATATTCAGAGCTTGCCTAAGTGAAGTTAGATTGTATATTGCTTCAAAAAGACAACATTGTAGGAACATGGCCCTGCTTTTACCTGAGGCTACAAGCTGCACCTGCTAACATCAACTTCTAAAATATAGACACCTCCAGAAACCTTTAAACCTTAAAAACCCTTTGTCTAATTCAGTTCATTGACATCTACATCAGTCTTAGGTTGATGACTAAGAATTGCAAGTAGAGAACTGAAGAAGTGTACCAGCTACCTGTCTAGCATCTCTTTTGCTGTACTACATTAAAACCAAGCCTACTGCATACGTTGTAAATGCATTTTAGATGTTAAATTTTGCTTTTCAACTTTCCAGAAACTCAGTAGATCTCTCACCAACAGAAACCATTAGTGTGCAAAACTTCTTAGGTCTGTATGCATCTTTACACTTGGGAGAGTGAATACAGACAGGTGAAAATGTTCTTTATGTCTAAACCAAGACAGACGAGAACTCACCCTTTGGACACTTGGTGAAGCTGCACAGAATTTCTTATGTCAGAAGGCTGCAACTTAAAACAGAACTATATTTCTTCATATGTTAATACTAGCATTTATGAAGTGCTGGACTCAAACTGCAGCAACCACAGTTAACCTCAAGTCAATTCTCAGAAAACAGACTGCAAGAATTCTCTTTAAAATCAGCTAAGGGATGGATGATGGTGGTTGCTATTTCAACTACTCTTCACACTATGTGTGACAACAAAGCAGACCTGTATGCTTGGGTTTTTTTTAACTGAAGATTTATTGGAAATAAATTTGATCCCGTATCTTTTCAGCAATATAGGACATTTAACATTTTATATAGACTGTATTCAAGTAGAAAAGATTACATTAAAAATTTCTAATATTGCACTTGGGACAAGTCATGGCTAAGCTACTAATATTAGCATTCCAGAACAAAATCATGTACAGTCTTCAGAATTTTAGTGAGCCGTCTCATGTTATCATTAAGATTTCGTATTTCGATATACTGTACTATCCAACTGAAGCTCACTGCTCAGAGTAATTCCTGTAATTTAAAGGTACAGGCAAGCAATATGCTGAATGCAAGCAATATGCTGTACGCTACCAGGAATGATTTTGGCAATTTCTTCATTCACAGTATTTCACACTTCAGCCAAAATACTGTAGCGATGCATTTAACTCTTGTACAAGATCCCAGCATATACATGAAAGACTTCAATGCACATGGGAAGTGAAATTCACAACTCCTTTTACATATTATTTCCACCAAATTACCACATAGGCAGGAACCTTTTCTGGCTCACTGAAACAGGCAAGTAGATTAACCAACAAGACATGCAGTCTTCACGTGCCAGGCACAGCAGAAGCATAACTGGCATCTTTTCACATCACAGCAGTCTCTGGCCAATGAAGTCCCAAGAGGAATGATCATCACAACAAAGTCTGAATGGGGGAGAAATCCAAAAGGGAATCCCAGCAAGCTTGCAGATTGGGATTTTCATAGAAGTGTAAAGGAGGAATTAACCACTGAGCCACTATTAGGATCAGAGAAATGGATTATTAAAAAAAAAAAAAAAAAAGAAAATCCCTCTATACTTATTCCCAAACATGCTTAAAAGGGGTGGGATAATCAAGAATCATACCAAGTGGCAGTCTGATAGCTGCTGGGGAAAACTGGACAGGGCTTAATTAGTAACTAAAGCTGTTGCTTTAAACTGATATTTAAAGATCTTGTTACATGAATATTGATTAGGATTTGCATTTTATAGAAACATGAAGGTTCCTGCAACTGAAATCTGCACTGTGAGAGAAAAGCCATGAACTTCACAATTTAATTGCACAGTGGGTGCAAAGGGTGGAAAACTGCAGTTCAGCAGCAGCTTCTCTCCCCTCTTGCATCTTGTTTACATCCCCAAAACAGATTCACTTACAACAGTTAAAAAGAGATACCATTTCTTTCCTTCAGTTTTAAACCTGGCTTGCCTTCTTCAGAAAAAAAAAAAAAAGAATGTTAAGAGTCACTAAGGTCCATTTTATTAGTAGAAGCAGTTAGTGTCAGCAGCTCTTACTAATGATGCAATTAAACTTTCATTTTAGTAAGCAGCATTACATAAAAAGCAGAGTCATTTATTTGGACCAGCACTTTTTGCCGTAGTTTGGCAGAATCGCACAAGTGACTTAGCTCGCCGAAGGGGAAGTCTATCCGTATGTATAGACTTACAGGATTAGCCTGCAAAGGACCAGACCAGTCTTCACTGTGCGTACTCGTAACAGCAGTTTTCTTCCACTGTTATTTACCATGACAAACGTGGGGCATTTTAAAACAAGTGCTACAGACTGTCTGTATTACCTCATTATTTTGCTGTAGGTCCTGTAAAAATTGTGCCGTTTGCAGACTTGGTCTTCAAGACAATATGGTTGCAAATTACTGTCTTCAGTCACAAAAAAATGCCGCAAAGACAGACCAGTAACCCCACAGTGAGCTTCAGCTATATGAAAACATAAGAAAAATCATACTTGGAAAACTTGGTTCAAAATTCAGTACTGGATACCAGGAAGCTGAGTTTTAGCAGATGATCTGCAGACATTCATCCATGTCTGGACATCAGTCAGTCACACAAATCTTTGTTTACATGACGTGATGCATCTCCAGTAAAGTGTTAAAGCGTTATATAGTAAGCGAAGTCTTAGGTAATTAGCAAAACACAAAATAACAGAGCTTTGACTCTCAGGGTAGTAAAGCTGCACTTTCAATCACATGATTTGTGCTCTGCTAAAACCTGAGCACATATCCCCTTAGTAGGTGAAAAAAATAAATCAGATGTCACTCTTTTAACTGAAATACTACTTTTACTGATAACTACTTTGTAGTTATCGACTGGACATGTCATCTACTGTCTTTTGTCAAATTTTGTGATACTTAGCCTTTTTCAGAAAGCCTAAAAAGGCTTAAAGTCTACTTTGAATTGACTTCCCTACACTATCCTCAGTTGTATTTAACAAACGATAACATTTCTTACTATAAAAACATCAAGTTTTCCGTAAAAATAACAAAGGAAGTGTTATCTTGGTTGGAAAATGCACACTTGTACATATTCTTCCAACAGCCAGGCAAGTCCTCACAAGCAACAAAAATATGTCAAAAACTTAATAAAATCAATATTGTGTAATTATAACCAACTTACAGGCTTTTTCACTCAATTGCCCATATTTAAAAAGTTTGTAGATGTACATATTAAACACCCGCCCTCCCCCCCCCCCCCCCCCAACCCCAACCCCAAATGCCATGCCACTCAGGCAGACTCTCACTTGGAAACAAATTTTAGCAGTTGTTTTTTCATTAAGAAAACTAACACAGTGGCCAAGCCTGGCACGTTGGGCAGCACTCCAGTATTTCAGCAAGTCCAGGAATACTTAGTCCCAAAGCGTCATGGTATAAAAATGATGTAAACCAAGGCCTGCTCTTGGATCATGACACAATTGCAATGAAGTTGGCTGGTGCTTGCCTTTAAAGTGACCAGTTTATCTTCTCTAGCCTCAGATAGTAGTATTAACTATCAAAAAAAAAAAAGCAATCAAGAAATCAACAAGAAGCAGTCTATATGCAACACACTACGACACGATACGAGGGATCTCTGTCTTATAATCACAACCATATTTTAATTACCTTTTCTGTGAACATATGTGCAAACAGTATTTTAAACTGCAATGCTCAAATCTGCTCAACAGATTCTTGCACCCTACCCTGCACCGTGTAACTTTCCGATCCCATCCTCCAGTCAGGAACTCCAGGGCTGGCAGAGCATCTGCAGGGTGAGACGGGGGCGGGGGGGAGCCTGACAGTGCCAGGCAGAGGCCAGAAGAGAGAGATGTGGAACAGCGCAGCCAGCTGAAAGGGCATTCTGCACCTGCATCCCCAGGACAAGGGTACAGCATCAGAAACCAGCAATAGAGATAAAGAAGGATCTGAAGACTGGAAGAGACTGTAAAGCTTAAAAGCAGTATGTATGGGGCTTTTTACTGCTATTTTTCTTTACACTCAGTTTTCAGCACGAGTACAAGAATACACTGCCAAGCTTCATACAAAGTCAACATTCACGTTTCAGTGTCTCATCTGGAAAATTCAGGAACCACCTATCAATATGGCAATTTTCACATGAAAACAGATCAAAATTCAGATGTTTATAGGAAAGACAGAACAAATGCAAGAAATTCTTCATCTCTATCATGAATTCAGCAATATCAGTGGCAAACAAACCATTCCTGCAAATGAATCTTCAGTCCTTTCACAGTGCCTAGCACTTACTACACAGACATTGTCAGCTTCAGAGGGCCTTGGTTTCACTATTGCCACATCAGGTACCAGAAGAATACTTAAAATCCATTCCAGTCAGCAGTGGCTATGATTTATCAGAAAAACGCCTGTCTTGGGTTTGACTCCACAATGTTCTGTTTGTAAAATGTCCTCTTAGAAAATCTTCCATTACTACGTAAACTACCACAGCGTAGCGGAATTATCATCTGTAATACCAAGTATAGCAGATTGTCTTTGAAAATAATGCTCAGATATGAAAGTGTAAAATAACTATAAATGCTAGAAAAATATGACAGACTAATGTTTCTGGAAAAAACAACTTACTGCACTGAGAATTCCACACCCTCATCCCCCCCGAAAACACACAGTTAAGATAGTAAAAAATATCAGATTTGTCAACCTGGAAAAAGCATAATCTTAAATAACATGAAGCATGGACCTTATTTCCATTTCAGGTATAACCAGTAGTAACAACTGTTTTCAGTCTGTGGAAAGGCAAAAATTATCTCACCAATCAGTTTAATAAAAATTATTACAACCTGTTAAAATCAAGGAGATCTCAGCTTTCACAAACAATTCAGGAATTTAATTTTTCCTGCCACATAATTTGGAAGATAAAAAACTTCAAGCATTGCTTCCATCACCAGCATCTTCCCTCAGCTGCCTGTTGTTTCAGTGACTATGAACATGAGTAGCATCATGTGATGTCTCATTACTCTCAACAGTATAGAGACACTAAGAATTGGAGTTAAATCTAATATTTTGACTAAAATAATTTCCACAAGATACGTGCAACAAAATATCCAGCATGTTTTGGAAGCAAGTCTCTTCACAACAGCTCTGCCTTTTACATTTAGAATTTTTCTGTCTGTTTGGTAAGATGCAAGTATAAGAGAAGTCCAACATCTACAGTTATGCAAGTACACAATCCCCCCCAAACGTCACTAGTAAATAATCAGACTGCATACAAGATATTTGTAGGAGTAATAAAACCTTTTGATGCTCCATATTTATGCTGGCAACTACCTCTCCAGATATAAAAGGCACTTTGAAAACCCAATATGGTTTGGTTCATTAAGTTTGCAAAGTACAAACAATTGTACAAACATACAATTATATTGAAGCATGTCAGCCATTGTGACATTATCTACAAAACAAGTTTCCAATTCTTGATAACACTGGTTTTATGGGAATGAGAAGTGGTTTCAGCAGCTTTACTGAAGACATGACAGGGTTTCCAGTACCACAATCTTACTATGTAAAAAACCCTCAAAAACTTCCAAGCTTAGGGGCCACAAAAAGACAAGACCCAAAGTCCGTAACATTCATTCAATATTTACTCCTTAGAAGTGAACTCCATCCATAGCCCAAGGGCAGAAATCTATTCAGTCAATTCCAGAACAGTGGTGGAGGCAGGCTCTGTCTTGAGAAGTATGTTGTTACACCATTACAGTACAGAAAACTTTGGTCCAACAGCACAATTTCAGAAATTCACTACATGGCTGCGACATCAATCTGTATGTAAAGCTGTCTTACTCCTGCCTATGGAAGGGAGAAAGAGAGTTACAAAAAAACTGTACAGCCAAAGCAATTTAATTGTCCTGAACACCACTCCACATCACTAAGTTACCTAGCAAAAAACCCTCCATATTTTATTTTTCTGTAATTCATCGTCCACGTTTAGCGCATCACTCACTGATATACTGGCAATTTGGAAACCTACAAACTTTGAGAGCACTGTATGAATATATAGTTCTTCACACAGTCAAGTGCACATATGTAATTATATATTAACATTAGCTTTGCTACATTTCCTTTTCTGATTCATCCTAAATTGTCACACGTGAAGCTGCACAAAAGCAATTCCTAACTTTCCGTAGTACAAGTTTAACTTCCTGAAAAGTAAGCTGCTTGAAGAACTGTCAGTTTAAAATGGAGCAAAGCATAGGAACATAACATGGGATTTGTTGTTTGAAACACTTCTACACTAAGATTTTAGCAAGATACAACAATGGCTACAGTGAATTTACATGACATCATGACACACTAAAATAACTTTTACTAAAGGTATGTGAATTGTACAAAAGTGTTTCTTTCCTTACAAATCCTATTAAACTAGGCTTAGATGGACTTGCTTAGGTTTATCGTCATTCAGTATAAAAAAGCATTAAAAAAATCATTAGTCACTCATCTTAACCTCACTGGCAGGCCAGCAACAATGTTGACAGTCACAGGTTATGCAATGTGATCTCAAAACATTAGGCTGAACATTGCTAAAGATCAGATTGTCTTCAACTATTATGACTTTGCTTGTAGCTCAGTTGAGTGGCAAAAGAAACTATCAATTATGTTAAGATTAATGAGGGCCAATATTACTGAGAAAAATCTCTACTTGCTCCAACCATTCCTCCACTTATTACCATAGGTCAGATAAGAAAAATGCTCCCAGTTCCTTTCCTAGATCCATGGCTTTTGATATCTGCATGGCTACAGAACAGCTGAGGAGCTATCAACTCACTTGATTAGGTTTTAGACTCTTGAGATGTAGAACTAGTTTTAATGTAATAGAATGTTCTGCATAGTCCTTCCCCAAAATATCCCTCCATTTCAAACCACATAGTTGTGTTCGTATACAACGTGACAACTGATGGTTACATTTTAACTAGTGATCACCAAAACATGGATGTTACTAAAAGACAACAAAACATGCAAAGACCATGGATTCTTAGTGGGACAGAAATGAATGATAAATACATTCTTAGAGGGATAAAAATGAATGACAAACACAGCATCAGCACAGTGAAAAACATCGGTAGGTCCAGTGTGTGGTCAGAAGCCCTATTTTGAGGGAAGCCTCATCTATTTTCTTGGTTCCTCATACGTTGATATAGGATTTCAATTTAATTTGATACATCTCAGACAACAGCTGTTATCTCCATTAAGTGGCATCAAAAACTAATGTATAAAAGTACAGCAATTCCATTTACACTACTAAGTATTTTAAAATTGTTCCATACAGCTGAAGCAGAGAAGCTTTTCAAAACACACTGATACCAAAACCAGAAACACTTAATTCTTCTTGATAAGAATTACAATGTCACATCACGTGACAGGCAATTTACACACTGAGATGTGACTTACACTGATGAGACATACCTGAGTAAAAATATTGTGAGTCTGGCTTAGAATCCACCTTCCATCAGCATCAGGAGCCACTAATAATTTTAAAGTCCCTATGTAAACATCAGTACAGAGGGTCCAGAAATGTGGATCATGTAAACTGTAAACTCCTTGCAACTGCTGCACCTAAAAACACATGCAAATTTAAAAAAACATATTTCAGAAAAATGTTTATCTGTACTATGTTTTTTTACAGAAAATATTATAAAATCTGATGCCTTCTTTTACTTCTAGTTTACCACACAATTCATGATATTTAACTTAAATTTCTTATTACTATCTCAGTAATTGTAAGGTGGGTGAAAACATAATGATTATATGTATGTGTCATGATTTTGTATCTTGCTGCATTTACGTTCTACATATATTTTACCGAAACCATTTCCGAAAATGGTGGTGTCCAAGAGAGAAAAGTCACAGTGATTACATTTGAGAGGGCATTCAATTAAAACAGCAGTTTTTGCAAATGCAGGAATTTTCCCATAAAACAATTTGTGAGAGATTGTAACTATCAAAAGAAATATAATAACATTTCCATAAGTATTTTGTGAGGGCTTAGTTTGTCCTGTCGAAACCCTTCTTTCTCCTCTCTCCAATTTTAGCAAACCATCCACATGACAATTATGGTCCTGTAAGTTCCTGAGGAAAGATGGCACTCCTACAAGCGCTCTGTATTAACTTTGCAAAGGTGCTTTGAATGCTTAGGTCATGACACAGTAATAGATAAGTTAAACAGGAATATCAGGAGAGGTGTAATCCAGAGTAACCTGTACTCTTACGAATACACTTCCAATGTTACTCCACCTCACTTAACTAAGAACTAGATTTCAGTCCAACATTTCATCTGGGAGCACAATCAGCTTGTGAGACAAAAACTGAACAAAAGAGAAAGACATTATGCACTTTGTATCAGCACAAAGTACTTAGAGAGGAAAAGCTTCAGGAGCTATTTTTTTAAACCAACATAGCACGTTTTAAAACACAAACTGAGTTGAAGCTACATACAATTTAGGACTTCAAAAAGTAAGAATCAAACTGGTACCTCTATTTGTACAATCTAAGGAACATTTCACAGGCATTACTGGAAAAACATAAAAATATCCTCATACACACTGTTGGGGCTCATTCAGTCAAGCAGCTTGATCTGGAGCAAAAATGGCCTAAGAGCTCACCCTCTGGTAGCACTGAGGCAGGGCGTTTTCCAGGGAAGGAGGAGTTCGCTGCATCAAAATTCCAATGGATTCTTTTAAAAGTGGAACAATACTGGAAAGAAAAAAGGAAGTTAGCTACTCTTACATTTTCAAAAGATGCAGAACAAAGAGCAACATAACATTCCTTAATGCTCTTGAAGAACTTTTCTTTAGTTGTTTCACCAGAAGCTGAAAAAGTTACCATGAAAACCTGGTACAGAAAATAAAAGGACTGACAAAATTGCTATGGTGTCTTATAGAGGCAAGATTAATTCTCCCCAAGATTTTCCATAGAGACAACTGCTGGACAACCACAAAAGATTAACAGCTTAATCATGAGATTTGAGATGAAATCTCTTCATGTCTTAAAAGCTGTATGACAAAGCAACTGATAAGTATAGCTAAAAACCAACCTACTTCAATGGCAATCACTCACAACCAACCATAAAAACATGCAACTGAAATGGTTTTTGCTTTTTGTGTTTGGCTTAAGGCATATTTTTCTTATGAACTAAGATAATAATGGGGAGATCATAAAACAAAATTATTATGGACTAGTCCAGCTATAACAAAGTTATTTTGTCAGAAACAGACAACTTAGCATATTCTTGAAGTGAACTAAGTGTAGGGTCTCATCCAAGCTCAAGGATTAAACATTTGGAAGCAATTAGAGGTTCCCTCCCAGCCAAATGGTCTTGTTTAATCAGCAAACTAAGATGACACTTAATACCCTTTTTTATTATTATTCCTTTTTTTTTTTTTTTTTTTTTAAATAAAATCGGGAGACCAGTAAGCCCATACCCTGAAGCTACCACTAAAAATTTATACTCTTAAGTACTCAGTATGGTGATTTTTTTGTTTAGGAGTAGTGCCTCATGCCTGGTTCAGTAGAACATCCTAAAAATTTCAAGAGGACGACAAATTTATAGCCCAAAACTGAAACTTAAATAGCAATTTAGTTTCAAGAGCATAGAAGTCACCTAACACTCTAAACCGAAAGTGATGATACATTTCAGAAATTGTAAGATGAATTTCACTGTTCAATACCGGCATCGCAGCTGGAGTACATATAGTGACGGGATAAAGTGCAACCAGAAAAGATTCCTAAGAGATTAATTGGGTCGTCTATTAAAGGAAACTGCAGAAGTTTTGTTTAAAATCTCATGAAGTGATGTAGAATGCACTGCATAGATGAGGTGTGTATTTGCAGATGGTGAATAGCATGACCTAATCGCTCCTTTCCATTTTTAAAAGAGATGGTTCCATTTGTATCTGGAAGCAGCACTGGCTGATTGACTGCTCAGCTCACTCCCTGGCTAATCCTTAGCCAGGGGTGGGAGTTAAAAGGCGCATGACTCTTGTCACCCACCCTAAAATGAAGTCTCCTTGCAGGCACGCTGGTTATTCCAGCCAAATTCACTGCCTGATGCACTCCATCACATGGCCTCACACGGTTACACTGCTACTAAGGAATCACTTCAGGAATAGGAAGAAGCAACTAGGGGTAGGCAGGAGTTGCCTAAGCTGGACCCATCACCAACACAATTAGACACTTAGCAATGCAATAATTGTAAATCTGTCTAAAGGAAGCTTAATTGAAGTGTCACATTCTATAGACAGTTACTTACAGAAGTTTAGGGAAAAAAGTGCTCTTCTCAATGGACCCATCTCACTAAATAACATCCATGTCGCAAGCATTACATCAAAGGAGAGCTGGAGCTCCCAAAGTACTCCATTGCTGAATTGATTTCAGTTTAACTCACTATTTAAAATTCAGGCTTGCTTCTTAATAGAAACCTTGAAAGACCAATACACAAGTTCAGGATGCAAACTGAATACAAGATTTTTGAACACTATCTCCATCCTCATAAATTTAACAAGGTCCCTCCAACATATGCGCCCAAAGGCTTCAAAAAACACACATGTACGTATCTTCTGGAATGGAAATGAATTGGCAAGTAAGAGATTTGGAGAGACTAGCAGGTTGGGCATGTTAGCCCATTCCAAAAAAGTATCTGGTCAGTGAAACTGGTTGATTCATTCTGGAACAGGATGCACATTGAAAAGAGGAAGTTAAAACTCCATTAGACAGCTCTTAAGCTGAAGATGCATTTAAAATTAAGATCTGCCTCATTCTGAAAACCTTGCTGCCTAAGAAACTGATCTTCCAAGGTATGCTGGGTTTACATGAGGGGCTGCAAAAATGGTCCCTGTAAGTAGCTGTGAAAAGCTTCCTCCACCCCCCAGACCAGTCGGACCAGCCTCTGGCCAGGTCAGACCCACCCCCCATCCCCTCAGGCCAGGGTCAAGCCATTAGCACCTCCACAAATGCCCTATTTAAGATGGGGACAAAGGAGCCCGAATGGAGGCTGGACCTACACTGAAGAGAGAGGCGATGGGGGTTGGCCCCCCAGACGAGTCGCTGTCCGCGCTGGGCTGCTGCTACTGAGGTTTGTTGGGCCCGACACGGCTGCAGCAGAGAGGACTGAGATCTGAGAGAAACAGCCATGCAGACACCAAGGTCAGTGAAGATGGAGCAGAAGGAGGTGTGCCAGAGCTGAGGTTCCCCTGCAGCCCGTGGTGAGACAGCAGGCACTCCTTGCCACCCCTGGAGATTAGCAGAGGAGCAGAGATCCACCTAGGCCGCGGAGAATCTCACACATGAGCAGAGATGCCTGTGCCTAAAGGAGGTTGTAGAGAATGGTCTCTGTGAGCAGCTGGAGACTGAGGCAGAGATGCAGCTGAAGCCCGTGGAGAACCCCACACCGGAGTGGGTGGCAGCTCCCTAAGAAGCCACGACTCTGTGGGGAAGAAGCCCATGCTGGAGTAGTCTGATGGGTAAGGATTGCATCCTGCGAGAAGGACTCACATTGGAGAAGTCTGTGGACCATCCCGTGAGGAGGGGATCCATTGGAGGAGGCAAAAAGAATGTAAGGAGTCCTCCTCATTTAAGAAAGGAGCAGCAGAAACAATGTGTGACTAATTGATCTGCAACCCCCTTCCCCATTCTCTGTCCCCCTGTGCCACTGGGGAGGTAGAGTCAGGAAGAAGGGAGGGGTTTGAGATCTGGCTTTGTTTCTTGTTACCCTCTCTGAATAAGCTGTTAAGGAATTAAATTGTTTTGTCTCCAGGCCAAGTCCATTTTGCAGACCACGGTTGGTGGGTGGCTCCCTCCCTGCTCTTATCTCAACCCTCAGGCCTTTTGGTAGTTTTCTCCTTCGCACCTCACTGAGGGGAGGAGTGATAGAGTGGCTGAGCGGTGGCTGAGCCAGGACACAAGGTTCAGTCTGCGCCATCAGCAGGGTGTGTACAAGCACCAACGACCATCTCGCCTTGCCAGGCAACGGGATGCAGTTTTAAGCTGCACATATTGGAACCATTAGCTCAAAATCAACTCACGTACAAAAATGTGAACAGGGAAAGACACTCCACTCCTTCTATAGGTGGTACAGCTTGAAAGATAGTTTCATTGCTGGCAACATTTCACCTATTCAAGTTTTTGTAAGGGCTCCACATAAAGCTTCAAGAGAGAAACCTCCTGAGCAAGTTTTTGGCAATAATGCTGCACAAGTCATGCTTTTATACAGAATTCATGAGAAAGCTAAAGCCATGGTGTTTAACTGAAACAGCAGCATCTTCAAGTCCACAGAACAGAGGTAAATCAGGATGTGGCTTGATACTGTAGGTAAAAGTTGAAGCATATGCCAGGTCACACCTCCCTCCTCTAACTTAAATTTGTTGCTGAACACTGTGTCTATCTTTTGCAAAGCTGAAAAGGCCAAAAGTCAGCTGCAGTGATGTGATATGCCTTCACAAATGCTGTTAGAGCACAGAAGCCCAAGCATGCATCCCTGCATCCATACAGACACTATCTTAACAAAGTAGTCTTTTATTGTAAGCCAAACTAACATGACAAACTACAGAATCCAGTTTTCTGATGTCTTGGATTTTCCATTGTTTCAGGCATACTACTTAAGTACAAAGTCTGTAAATAAAAAACAAAACTCCACACAGTATGCTCATTTCTCAAACACTAACTAAAAAATAGTATTACTTAATCACCAAGAGGCACTAGAAATATTAGTTCCATCTCATGTGACTGAAGAAAACACTAGGAAAGACGATGATATCAAGCAGGCTGAAAACCAGTTAAGAGAATTTTGACTAAGCTTTCTTTTTTTTGGATTAGTCATCAGGGCAAAACACACGTGGTTGTGTCTGCAGCAACCATTGCACTGGTACTTCCCCCTTTTTTTTGTTTAAAAAAAGACTATTAAGGAAAATAAATAATGCTGAATTCTCAACAAGTGAAGAGTTTTTTCATGCATAAGCAGTCTGTAAGTTTTGCTGCTAAAGCAGACAATTTTCCAATTGCCTCTGATTACCAAGACTTGAATCTAAAAGATCACGCTCTTTTACAAGAGTATGTAATTTGAAAGAGGTGCTAACACACAGCAAGACTCAGGACATAAACTCTACATATACTCTACAAAAGCCGTAATGGCAAAAGCGGCTAATGTGTGAAAAATGAGTTAACAGCACATCACGCCTTCACACACACTGTAACAGAGGAAGCAAAAGGTGTTCCAACAGATAAAAGCCATTTACATGAATCTGATAAATCTACTGCCTGCCACTACTACACATGGCTTGATTAACAAAGAAGAGTGAAAGCATCACACTCTTAATCAACTTGCATCATCACATTCAGGTAATACTCATACCCATTCCAGTCCCATGCTGTTTATGCCATTGTTTTTATAGGCACAGCTAGCAAGACTCTGGCATTGTCATGATCTCGGACAAGGCTGAAAACAACTCTGAGGTAAAGAACCCTTTATACAGCCATAGTCACAGCACCACAGGAAATTCATTTAGTGCTCTCAGCACTGTAGAAAATAGAGGATATTTGTGATAGATTTTGTGAAGGTAAAAACATTGCTAAGACTCAAGATCAGCTATGGTTCTTCAAATACCATAGCTGAAAAATCTATAGCCAGATTTCAAAATCTTTTCTAGCCACCAGCCACATCTGCAGTGCCAAGATTGTCAGCCTATTTCAGAATTTTAATAAAATTTTTCTGTTAGGCAATGGCAATTTTAATCAGACTGCAGACTTTGCTCTAGACAAGGATCACAGGTTTAACATTTACTTTTCCAATTTTAAATTGTCTGTTCTCATAATAACATAGTACTTTGATTCTCAGCAAGGCTGACAGGTACCATTACCTTGTAAAAGAAAGTAGTGCATGCCATTTAGCAAGGATGGCTCAAAACAACATTGACAAGCATACTAGTCTGGAGGAGTTTTGCTATAGAACACTCCTTCTGAATCTTAGTGAATGCAGCAATTCATTTTAAAAAAGTGCTATTTTTTCTACTGTTACACCCCAAATATTATAGGCATATACCCCAAATGTTACAGGCATGTCCTCCCCCAAAGCACTTTCATATTATACCATGTTCAAGCAGCTCTAGACTTGTATGTAAAAGTGATGTAACACATGGGAACAACTTCACTAAATGACTGAAGTAAATTGCCTCATTTCTTTGACCACTTAATATGTAGTCTGCATGCTGTATTCAATCTAGTATCATATTTAGTCTATGGTGCCTTTCTAGAAACATATGGCTCCAACAGTGGTTTCAGACAAACTTCTTGCTTCATACTGAGTTGTGGCTTTTGTGTGATGACTAATTTCACATAGTTATCAAAATATTAAAATTGCTTCAACATTTCAGAATAAGGCTTGGAATACTAAGGCTAAAAAATAAATAAACATTTAGTTTTAAATATTAAAAGCAGTTTAAAGACTTGAGAAATTGTTTATCGATTCAGGCACATTAAATTATGAGGAAAACACCTTGGAAAAAACTTGAAGAGTATCAATTTGAACAACTATGATATAGCCACGCTTTTTAAAAAAAAAGACTTCAAACAAAATGCTAGTAAAACAGACTTGTCTATGATAAGCATGTCCTATTTGTGCTTTATAATTAAATGGACACTTGCATGAGATAGTACAGAAAGTAATCAAAGAAAGATTAATCAGATATTAGTGGCAGCATCCAGGAACACTCAAGAGCTACAACCCCCCCAACCACACAAGCTTCACCCTTCAGAACTGGCCATAGATTTATGATGCAGAGATTTTAAAAGATTAGAGGATATAGCCCTCTAATTGAGACACCACAAACTACCAAGCTCTCTGCTTCTCAAAGCTCAACAGATAAATATATAAAGGGAGAAAACACAACTTTCTACAGCAAGTATAATGAAATTTGCGGAGTGGAACCTATCTGACTTAATGCCTTTGCCTCTCTGTACCAGAACATCAGGGATGGAGAAGAATATCAGAAGGGTAAAAAGTAAGAAGGTACGTGGGTTGAGACAAAGTTTAATAGGTAAAGCAAAAGCCACGTGTGCAAGCAAAGCAACGCAAGGAATCCATTCACTCCTTCCCATCGGCAGGCAGGTGTTCAGCCAGCCCCAGGAAAGCAGGGCTCTGTCACATGTCACAGTCACTTGGGAATATAAATGCCATCACTCCAAATATCCCCCACTTACTCCTATTTCCCCAGCTCTATATGCTGAGCATGATGTCATATGGTGTGGAATATCCCTTCGGTCAGATGGGGCCAGCTGTCCCAGCTGTGTCCCCTCCCAGCTTTTCGTGCACCCGCAGCCCAGGGTGGGGTGAGAAGCAGAAAAGGTCTTGACTCTGTATAAGCACTACTCAGCAGTGACAAGAACATCCCTGTGTTATCAACACTGTTTTCAGCACAAAACCAAAACACGGCCTCATACTAGCTGCTGGGAAGAAAATTAACTCTATCTCAGCCAAAACCAGCACATTTCTCTGAAGAGGCATTGCTCAACCCTTCGTGCATCTGCACGAGACAACATAGGTTACAAATTAAAGGCTGTACAGCTTTATACTGCAATGACAAGTTCTTTAGTCATCCTATACAGATATTTTTGTGATTTCTCTTGGCAAGTGTTGTCATAATTTCAGAAAACTGAACAGAAAAGACCCACTAATAGGAGCACGCAAGACTCGAGTAAATCAGAGAGGTGCCCAACACTGAAGCAAGCCCCTCTGCACTCGTATGCAACTGCTTTGATATTCTATTGGCTTATTAGACACAGTTTCATGGAAGGGAATAAGGATGTGTTCTGCCTTTATTCCCTCTTTCAACACATAAGCATTCCCGAAAGAATACAGATTACAAACAAAAGGAAAGGAGCTGTGGTTCAAACCCACCCCCTACTTATGTCCTGAACACTCTATAAATCAAACTCAGACCATTAAGCAGTAACTCGGAGGATACACGACTGAAGCCAAATCACCACCAGGTTAAGTGGTATATGCACATTTTATTCAGAAAAAAAAAGCAAAAATAAACTTCATTAAAACCTCAAACTACTAAAAATGTACCAAGTATTAAACACTAAATTCACCAATTACACAGTAATTTCTTAATTTTAGCTTGTCTTTCATTTTTTGTGTAACATTTTCTTGCAAATTTCCTCGCTAAAAAGCAAGCTATCAAAATGGTCCTCAGAGTCCCATGAACCTCTAAAGGCATCTTATCACCATCACCTCATTCAGCTTTTTATCTCAAACATTAACTGTACATGAATCAAAAACATTACTTTTACAGTTTAACTAAAAACAAACTCTATACAGCTTACACTTTTGCCTGATATATTTGGACTATAGAAAATGTTCGATATACATTTCTAAAACGTATGCATTTTATATTTAAAATCTAATGACCTGTATGAACACAGTATCATCAGACTTTCAACAAAAACACATCTTACTGCAATGGCATAAATAAATTGCAACAGATACATTTTTAGTGTACTTCGAGGTCATTAAGTAAGTGCACTATGATATCCACATTTTGATTAAATATTTGCTTGGATATGCAAAGTTTAAGATACTAATGCAGATTTACTGATATATATTTTAAAATTAAACTATGTTTAATCATCAGTTTCAGGAAAATTATCAAATTGAACTGCAAATTATTTATTTTTGTAAAATTTGAGACAAAATTCAGTGAGATAATTTTCAGTTTAAAGAAAATTTCAATATATACTCAGATAATGAAAAGTTGAGAACTTTAAAGTTCTTGGTGATAGTTTTGTCAGTCTACTACACTCATTTGCTTATTTCAAGAAAGAGCAAAATACCATGTGATTTCATAAATACTATCTCACATCCAGTAATGGATACCAAATTCAACATCTGTTATTCTGTCATTTTAATCTACTTACTTCTCTAGGCTACTTTGTACTACTTGCATCATAGTATCTTTACAGGATATAAAAGCTGCGAGTTGGTTATACAATGGTGCCACATTAAAGCATTCCTTACATCTTTCTATGACAACCTCTCATCAGGCCAAAAAAACACGCCAATTTAATTTGTTAAAAGACAAAACGGATTCTCACTAGTCTCAAATCCATATACGTTAGTACTGTCATACCATCATTTGCTCCTCCTGCACCTAGAACAACAATTCCTCTTCTAAATACATACACCTAAAGCTCAGCATCAGAAAACAAACCTGTTTTTGTTGGAAATAATTCAAACATGTTTCTGAATATATACTTCTAATAACACCCACCATACTGCAAGAATATAATCCTTCCCAAATCTCAACGGTGACAGTATCTCAGATTGTTCAGCTGATTAAGAAAACTACGTTTTAAAATTAGGAATCCAAAGACTACTTTCAAGGTATCTTACTATACTTTCAAGCCTTGAATTTGCATCTACAATTCTGTTCTAATTCATCTCTATGCAAGCTCTTTCCAGCTGGAAAGCCTATTAACTACTTGGACTAAACACACATCCAAACTGATACTCTTGACTGGTCTGAGGATCCTCCCTTAGAGGAGAAAGTCACCAACCAACACGAGTAAAAATTCATTTGCCAGTTTGTATTTTATTGGGAACATCCAACTTCATGAAAATAACTTGCTCAATGCAGACTTTACTTTCATATACAACAAGCAAGGTTTCTAGACCGTAACATTCAGAATAGTGTATCTTCATTAACTAAAAATTAACAGAAAAGATTCAAATCTGGACCACTCTTCCACCATGACTTTAGACTGATACTAATGTAGCCACCTGCAATATTCACAATGGTTTTCTCAGATATCTTCCTGATGACAGAAAAGCACCTGTACTATAGGCAACTCCTAATCCGATACAGTAATTTGGCATTCGAGAACACGTGACAGAAGGCCAGCACAAGAGCTCAAAGATACACACATAAAAAGACATTCTCCTGAGAAAGAAGTCTACCTCCCAAATAACAAGTTGACAAGCTCTCAAAGAATATATATCTGAAATTTCCAGTCATCTTGTTTATGATCTCGTTTAAGTGCATTTCAAGCAAAGCCACCACTAGTTAAGTCTGCTGGACTGCTTAAAAAAACCAACCCAAACCCTGCAATTAGCGTTCACTCCACTGCTGTGCCAGGATGTGCCAGTCCGCAGGCTTGCTTCTACTGACTACGATGCAGCTGACTGCCCTCAGCAGAATGATTCTAGAGGTCATTTATAGCATCATGGACCAACAAAATGTTACAGGCTGAGGTATGGTATCAGGTCAAAAGACACATCAAACAGGGAACTTCTCCAGCATTTTCAGCATAGAACATGGACCTCAGACATTCTTCCTAACTGTGCTAGGAGACCTATAAACAGTTTTATCAAGAAAATTCTATTATGGAAGACAGTCTTCTTCCAACCTCTGTATGAATAGAAGAAAAAATCTCATTCAGGTGCTATTTTCTGATCAGCATTCCACATGTGGTTCGCTGCACATGAAACTAGATCCTTAAAATACAAAGTGTATGGAAACCTGTGTTTTACTCAGCTATTACCCTCAGCAATAGTTTCTTCCCCCTTGGTAACCTGTACATTTTCTTTCCCGTTTTTTGAGATTTCAGTAATAGAATTAGTTTGCAATAATTTATCCTTTATGAAATTACATAAACTTAATATTTTTACTTAAACCTCCTGTAAAGTGGTAATTTAATAGTGACCTCTAGCACACAGACTTCTATGGGCATTTAGTGCCTGAAGCATGTTTCCCCACTCTGATAAATAGGGAGATTCACATGAATAATTCTGTGAATGCTGCCATGTACAGGGTATAAACATGCCATATATGGTATAAGCCTAAGTAGCTGCAGTTAACCAGATGACATTCACCACGGTTGAAGAGACAAAGGTGTTCAGTTACTAGGTTGCAATTAGAGTTGTGGCACTCTGCCCTGCGCCACCACTGAAACTGCTGCCAGAAAAGCCCCAACAACAGCATTGCTGAATGAAATGTTTGCTTGTCCAGACTAATCCAAATAGCATCACATTTACAGTGATCTTGGGAAGCAACAACCAGGAAAGCCCAGAACTACTTGAAGCATTTCCATCAGATCTTAAAAGGAATAAGGATGTCTCAGAATACAAATACAAAGGAAAAGACAGTTCTTGCCAGGGGAAAAAAAAAAGTTACCAGCCTTGATTTGTCAAGGACAAGGGCACATCCTGTGCCAGCAGGCTCAACTCTGCTGCCCTGAAGCCATTCTGCTCCATTTACTGGAGTACACTGGTTTATATAAGCATGTACTAAATACAGAGAAGAAGCTTTCTACAGTTTGAACCTGAAAGACATTTTTATAGTATTATGCAAACAGAGGTAAAATATGCAGATTTAAGAGCAATAGTTGTGGCTGTAGAAAAAGAAAAGAAAGACAGCTCATGTAAGAGCACACCAGAATTGCTGGACAGAACAGAGGGAACATATTGATCTCAGAAGAAAAGCAAATGTCGTAAGTTGTTAGCATAACAGACAAACCTTTTCTTCTGAGCTGTAATTTTTGCTGTAACTAGCATCAAAAATACTACCAAATATCAGTGATAGCAACACTTACCTTACACCTATAAGTAGTGCTATCAGCATTGAACAAATAGGATCTGCTATCATTAGACCATAGTTCTGCATCAATATAGCAGATATAATTACACCAATACTTCCGAGCGTGTCTGCAACAATGTGTAGAAATACACCTGTAAGAAATTAATTGATATCATTACAACTTTGCATTCTAAAGCAAATGGAGTAAAATGGAGATAATGGAGTATTTCAAAGACTTCATGGAGAAGGTTGCAAGAACTAGATAAGATGATTTATGCTTGTTAAATCTGTGGTCGATTTTTGGTCAGGTACACAGAAAGCGATCTCAGGATTTCAACGTATCTGTGGAATACACACCATGTGAAGAATGTACATTATTTTCTGCAATTAGCAGCTAGGGGTATTTCACAGCATGGCTATCAACTTAAGCAGCGATTAACAGACGTAGCTAAATTTTTTTCATTCGATATCCACCCGTATTACAGTAAAGAAACTCATGTTCCCTGATGCCTACAGACAAGAGTAAGCACTGTATAAGATGGGAAGGCTTAACAGAAACAGCTCTGTACAGCTTTGAAAGATGCTAATGTTTCATTGACGATATCTTGTAGAAGTTATTTGGCACAGAAATCCAAGACAAATGATTTTGAGAATCAAGCAATACTGCAGACATGAACAACTTCACTCTTGCTTTGAAGAATTACACACTACCTTAAAAGACAAAGAAACAAACACTTTGCAGCTAGCTAAAACTTAGTCTTTGGAGCTCTCTGCTGGCAATAATGGGAACAGCCATTCAGAAACAGCTTTTTGAATACAATTCTCCAGACTCAGATAATTACTCCTCATAAAAACGAGTCTATATTTGTAGTGGGTCTGGCTGGGATGGAGTTTGGTTTTCTCCATAGCAGCCTGCATGATGCTGTGGTTTAGACTGGTGACTAAAACTGATAACACACCAATGCTTTATTGCTATTCTCTTCCCTGTCCCACTGCAGGAGTGAGCGAGCAGCTGCTGGCTGCTTAGTTGCTGGCCAGAGCCGATCCACCACGGTATTGAAAAATTAAAATAAAGTGACATAAAATTGTGTCCTTTTAATATGCTTCAATTAAAATGTGCCTCTCATGAAAAGATTGACTTTCAAATATCTTCTAATGAAATACCAAGTATACATATATGTAATATGGTATACTATAAATTCTGGAAAAGGTTGAAAATGTTCCTTTTCAAGGACTACAGACAAGCCAGAAAATCATCCAGTAAGAGAAAACAGTACATACATTTGGGTATGCCAAATAATAATTACCTACTTCCATTACATAATTGTCTCCCTCTAACTTTTGAACACTTAAAAAAAAATTAATCAAAGCTCAAAACTGACATCTAAATTATCAGTAATTTATTTACACTAATACCATGGACTCCAGTATTCCTTCAATCAATTTGGAGTCAATCACCATCTTGTCTAAACTGACTGTAACAGCTCAATGAAATTCAAGTTTTAAGCACAGGTACCCTTTAACAATTATATCAATCTGCATTTTTCAAATACATCCTATCTTAATAATACTATCTTTCACTTTCCAGAGCATACATTGCAATTAGGCTCCTTAGGTTTCTGCTTTTAACCACTCTTTCCTAGATTTTTCTTATTTAATTTTTCAGCATCAGTAACAGAAGCTGAATCCCAGCTTTTGGGATCTCCCTTTTAAACTATGTTGACACTGCATTACATTTAGACTTCAGTAAATGTCTCAACACCTAGCCACACACAGGGTATGGCACTGCTCTACCTACAGGTGGAAGGGGACTTCATAAAATACCTCCTCTAAGAAAAATGTAGCATTTTTCCAGAGGCACCCTCTAAAACAGACGTGTGACAAACAGTCACAGGTAGGCAGACGATGATACAACTAATAAATCATTATATTATTTTCACATACCTTGTAAAATCTGTTTGCTGGATCCAGCCATCCCTTCGAGAGAATGGTCATCTGTGAAGACAATCATTGGCATATTAACCTACACAAAGGCTCTCTTTAGTGGTATATTCTGTTATGGTCTTCCTTTCTGAAATTTCTTGAAGAGAGAAGTTGCTCACAGTGACCAGCTTTTACTCTTAACTATTGTTTTTTAACGCAGCAATTAAGTTAAACATCTTAGAACAAGGTTTTTGAAAAGAAGATACCACTTTTACAGGGTTTTTATATATATATACACACAAAAATCAACATTTGTTTTTAATGAAAACAAACTGAGAAATAAGACTTTTCTGGTATTTAGCAAAATAAAGCCCCCTCAAGAATACAAGCCATACACATAAGCAAGAAGAGTAAGGTCAAATAAATTTGCTAACCAGAAATATTTCACTGAAGCAAGCATATATACCTAATGTAAAGAAACAAGGATAAGACTTGGAGAAGGCAGACACTAAGTCCAAAAATCCTCTCATCCAAGCCATTAACGTCTCTGTGGAACACGCCAGAAAGATATTTTAAGAAAAACTTGTTAAAGGATAGCAAATGACTTCTAGTGAAGATACATAATTTATGCAAAAATTGATTTGAATATCAAACAGCACAAACCAGAAAACTATATTTGCTGTTCCAATGGGGTGGAGGGGAATAGGGAGAGTAAGGAAGAGGCAGGAGGGGGAGCTCCTGCTTTCCAACCAAACTCCAGGAGAACACTTGGAAAACAAGCACGAACTTTCTACTAAAAATAGCAAGGAAGGGACTAGTAAATATTTTTATACTCTTTGTCACCTCGTGCCTGCAAGTTACCACACTATTCCCCGCTCTGAACGTGCACATTTCCAGTCACATCAGATTCTTGTTTATGGCTTAGGCAGGCAGGATTGACTGCATTACTATAAGGCTTTCATTTACATTGTTTCAAATAGGCAGTAACCACGCTCTCTCTTCTCCTATAGTGAAGGCTACTGATCATATTTTGCATGGGTGTCTCTTCACAGATTGTTTGCCTTTATAGAAAAGATTTAAGCATAACTAAAATACCAAGTACCTTTTTTCTAACCATCTTTAAAACAGATTACAACTACACAAGACAGGGAAAATCTTACATTTGCAATCACAAATCAACTACAACATATCAATCCCAAAGTACTCAAAGTAAAAATCACTCATTCATCTTTCCTAATATACATAAAATTCTCCAAATGAAGAACAGTAGCAAAGCAGCTTAACTTTGTCTATTGATTTTAACAAAAAATTGAAACAGAGCACTTGACAACTAATTGCTATAGCATACATCTGTGTTATCTTTTGCCAACACATAACATTATGGTGAACATTCAGAAAATGTAGGTAAAGCAAAACCTTTGAAAACTAACGCTGAACTTACTGCAAGCGAAACAGCGTTTACCAAAATGAGGCACAAAACACGGCAGTGGCACAACATACCACACATTTAGCGAAACTACTTCCAGGTGTGTTCACAACAAGCTGCCAGCACCTCTCTTTTTTTTAGTAAATTATTAATAGCAAATTTAAACCGAGTCAAGATGGTCTATGATGTTAAATAAGTACTTACCATGACAGTAATTCTGACCATGAGAGTGTCCATGGCTATGGCCATGATCGTGAGTGTGTCCATGGGCATGTTTATGTTCATGGCTGTGACCATGACCTCCATGACTGTGTCCGTGGCTGAGACCACCATTAAATAGAGAATGGCTGTGTTCATGCCCTATAAACAAGTATCACCAGAGTATAAATCTAAGTGTTGAATAAAGGTATGCTTACATTTGTTTCTAAGCTACTCAAAACCTATTAATCTTTAAGGTCATCTTAAGGTATGGCTTTAAGCAAATTAACACAAGCTGTTTGTCATCTAAATCTACACTGTGCAGCCATATAAAATATATACCCGATTTGAGACGTCAGGTGCTTTTATACATTTCCACTTTTGAGACAAGTTGTGCTACACTTCTAGAACAATTTGAAAAGTTACACATAATCAGACACTAGCACAATAAAAATAGGTGGTTTATGAAACCAGAAATTGGCTATTGTTCACACATTAAAAATTCAAGCTTAAATTGCTGCTTAAAGACCAAAGACTATTTTCTTCCACCACTCTTTATCAGTTTACATGTTAAGCTGAAAGATACCAACTAGCTTTGCAGAAAAAAAAAGTTTACCACATATACTTAGGTAAATAAATTCTCTAGCTAAATTCACAAGACACTAAGCTGAATCATCCCATACTTAAAATTTGGTTCAGATATTGTTTTATAAATTTTCCAGCCACATTCTCACTTAACTCCAGCTTAATTTTATCCAAAAGACACTCAGCAAATCTCTTCCAATAAGATGCAGAAGAGTGCATGTTCAGAAAGCAGATTCTGAAGTCCTAGGTCTTCTAGTTAATGGATATTAACATGAACAGTACGATAGTGACATACTAGAGCTAGTGATAAAACATAAAAGTCAACATTGCAACAAGTCACATATACATTTGGCTAGGATTGCCACTAAAGAGACACTAAAATTTAATCCTGGGGTTCTCATTGGAGAATTAGGTCCTGGAACACAGGGTGCCAAGAAAGGAAACAGTACTGAAAATTATAGACATCCTACCAGAGCCATGTGAATGCCCATGACCTCCATGTTGAAAAACAAATATTCCTATAAGATTTACAATGAATCCTAGTATAGAAACAGGAAGAAGTCTCTCATGATGCACGTCAGGAGGCTCAAGTGCTCTCTAAAAAAAAAAAAAACAAAAAAACCACAAAATTAACAAAAAGCAAGAAAACAAGAAACAAATGTAGAGTTTTACAATCTCTTTACATTATTAAAAGGCACTGAAAAAACTTTTTAGATACAGGAACATTCTCAAACAGTCATAAAGACATAATTAGAAATTACTCAGGACTTTCAGTTTTTAGGATGGTACACAGACTAATTCTTACTGTCTGAAGTTTTATTGTTAAAGCTGTGAAAGTATAGTAGAATATTCTGATAGTCCAGCTAACTTTTATCAAAAGATTTAATTTTGCTGAGAGATGTGGCTCAACACCATTTGAAAACATTCAAGTTTGCTGTAATATGTGGATCATCCAAGTTGTCCAAGCAACTTCCAAGAGTCTAGAATGCCGTTTCTTCCCCTCTCCTTAGAAGGGTGAGGGGATGAAGGGAATGAAACAGAGACTGAGAACAAACTGTGGCATTTTTCAAAACTGCTAAAATCTAGATCGATTTTTTAAAATTCTTTTTTACCCTAGTTTCTTTAGAAGTTTTTTCCAATAAGACATTATAGGCCCAACACAATCTGCATCTGAAGCCAAGTGTTGAAGAGTGCAAATCACTATTGACAGGGGAGAGAAACATTCACCATCTGTCCACAGGAATGAAAAGTACAGGCAATACCAAGACAATGAAAGCTTCAGCAGATATAAAATTTTGAAGTGACAGAGAGAAAAGGAGTCACCATCACTAGCAAAGGGAATGCTTAGCATGAGAGCTAAGACCAGGAGGAAAATAACAATGTCGTAACATTTCCCTTGACCCTGCCAGTAGTAGTTTTTAATTCTTCCAGTAAGTTTTGTTGTTGTTTCTAGATTTGGAATGAAGTTTTTCCAAGCTTTTAGGCAATTTCAGCCCAGTTTGTACTGATTTTGAAGTACTTACAGGTTTATCTATGTAGAAGATATGTTCCTAAAAGCTATTCCCAGTTCTCTATTAATTAAAAAAACACAACACTAGAACGTAATCTGAACTAAAAGTCTAAGCAAATTAATAGTGCATCTCTCATTAAAAAGTAAAAGCATTAATGCAAGCTGATCGGAATCAGTTACCAATTTTACTCTTAATCCTACCTCATTTCAGTGCAGACACCCTTGATGTCTAACTTTTCATAATAAAATTATCGCCTGAACCATCTGGTAAAAAAAAAAAATTCAAGAAAAATGCCCTTGTAAATGTTAAAAGCTATTACTACTTGCCATTTATATCAGACGTCAAGATTTGGAAGATAACGCTCTTTCTTTAATGAGTTAGTCCAACTTCTTCACAGAATGTATTTCCATTTCTTATGACTAACTTCTCTCCTCTATGACTAGTTTTGGCCTTTCTTTCTTAGCCTCATTTGCCCTTTAACAATGAGAAGTAAAGATCTTTCTATGACATACTTACCTGGCTGAAAAAAGGACAGGCTTTAAATCTCACGGAATCTTTACGCATAATCAAAATACATTATTTAAGAAGCTAGTAGAGATACACTGAAAAAGCTGGGTTTCTAGGTCACAAACCAGCAATTTCAGATGGCCCTATTCTCTGTCCAAATTACAGACTTTTAACCAATTATGAACATAACAAATTTCATTAATTTTATCCCCACTAAATATGCTCTACAACTAGAAATGTGACAATTGATAGTGCAATTGACTTCATAACATACCTCGACACCTTCAGAAAAAATGAAGAATGCTGTAAAGATGAGGAACAAACCATTTACAAAACCAGCAAGTACTTCTGCTCGAACATACCTGCAAGAAACAAAAAAATCAACAGCAGATATTATCACCTCCATTTAAAATCTGAAAATTAAAAGTGGAACTTAGAGACTGGAGTACAATCTTAAGAGTTCTCAAATAGTTGTATTACACAGAGATTTGTTAAATGGAAGATGCAGTATATAAACTACAGATAAGTATATGAAATTCACTATGTTGCATTTTGACAGAAATTACCTAATCTAGATCAGCCACTACCTGATCTAGATGAAAGAACACTTTCAGTATGTCAGAATCTTCCCGTTTAAGATCATCTCTACCAGAAGTTATGGTATAAATGTATATCTGGAAGCCACAAAGTAAGATAACCATTCGAGATGTAACCAAAGTCTGCTGATATAAAGTTCTGTTTAATATCAAACAGCCATACATTAATTTGTTCTCCTTCTAGTAGGGAGGAGGTTTTAAGTAGAAATGATTTCAGCTACTAATTTTTTCCAATAAAAACCAACCAGATTAGAATAACACATAGTTCCAATGTAGCAAACATCAGACTTAAGTTGTGGTGGTTCTCTAATAAATGGAACATTAGCTGTTTAAACACAGAGCAGTAATTAATACAGAACCTGCTTTCACTGCAATTAGTTCATGGTACAATCAATTTTTCCTAAATTCATTTCTAGGCATGCTGGAGTTTCCACCTTAATTAAACAGTGCTTTAAGTTTCAAACTACATGATCCATGCTTAGGCAAGACAGCTGAAGCGTAATGCTGACATTCAGGTCAGAAATGCTATGGGGAATGCAGCAACCCATGTTACAGCTCATTTGCTGTTAATTAATCAGTATCACCAACTAATAATATTGGATCACCAGTATTGTTTTATAGGGCACAACTGTACAGTACGTTGAAACCAAGTGCCCTTCAAACAGACCCAGCTGCAGCAGCTATATCCTTGAAGGGCAATATGGGATGACACACCTCAGCCTTGAGGATCCATGTTAATGGCAGCCACAGCTGTTGAATCCTGCTGGTTTTGAGAAGCATGGCTTATTATCTCAGGTGCAGCATAACTGAGACTCAGCTCCTTTCAGCTGTAACTTTCTGTTCCAAAGAAGGCAGGAGGCACCAGCTGTCAAGATTCCCTGGAACACACCTCACTGCACTGTGAGGACAAACCCGTGATGCAGCTGCTCTTAACTTCACTGGTGCCATGAACACATGACAATGCAGGGCAACTTTCTGCTGTGTAACTTGTTTCCACTAGTATGATCACAGAGGTCTTAGAAGTGATAAACCTGCTGCCCAAAAGCAACACTTTCACATTTTTTACTATTTCTAGGGGGATATTAACTTAAAGGTTTACATAACTCACCTTAAAACCCCACACTTTCAACATAGCTTTTCCATGTTCTGCAAAAAAAGGTTTTGTTCATACAGTGAAAAATTACCACCTAGACATTTACTAAAATACATTAAGGTAACAGCCTGAAGTTTCTTACCCATATGAGAAAGCATCGTTTGACCTCCATTTTGAAATAACTGAAGCTGCTAATCCAGCCAATAGAGCAGTACAGTCAAAAAACATATGAAAAGAATCTGATATTAGACCTAAACTGGAAAAGAACAGAAAAAAATGTTATGTTCCATATGCTATGTGTTGAGTATGAAGAAAACCGCATTTAGTCTTTTACACATTAGAAGTAGACAGTGTGTCTCTAAGCTTCAGACATGGTTTTGCTAGCACAGAGGACTAGATCACCCACACTAATATGATGACAAAACTGCTTTTGTCAGCTTAGAGATGGCACTTTGAAGAGTGCTTGGCAAAAAAAATCCTCCTAGCATATGATTTTAGTGGTATACACTGACACAAACCAAAGCCCTTGGAGGAGACATACCCACAGCCACATCTTTCATCAACGTGACTCTAGTGGCAGGTATTTGTTCTTGTATTTTAATTTATAGTTTGACCATATGAGCAAATTCAGCTAGAAAAGTGTATACACACAAGTTGCATTTAAATACTGACCCTACAAAAATTTGTAAATGATGTATTTTACATTTAGTTAAAAAAGAAAATTGGATTTAAAGATACTGCTTTTGAGTATCTATTATACACAGTGCATATACAGGTTAACTACTGCAATAACACTAAAACTGGTCTGCTGAAGACTACCAATACCATCATAGTGATGGCACTAGGCATTTACAAAAGCAATATTCTCAAATCCATTTTCAAACTTGATACTTTGGAAGATTTTTTTACATATAGGGAAAACCGGTCAAAAATTCTTTAATGTCTGCAGTAAAAAAACCCAATCAATCTATCAAAATAAAGTTTAATAAAATTTTGACAAACGTATGCCTGTGACAAAGTATTTTAAGCCTGTAAAGACTGAAATCTCACTTATAGTTTTAGTTCATTATGTCAAACATTCCAAGACTGTAAAAAGTCTACTTCCACACAGCAGTCTTCCTGTTAAGTATCTTATTTGAGAACTAATGCATCATCAGATGAGAATTTGGTTTTGATGTTCATTCACACTGCAGCAACTTGAAGCTTTCAATGAGCAGGGCAGGCTGAAAAACAGAGTTTCAGCACACAGGGAATTTTAAGATCATATTCTCTTTTGCCTGAAATAAAAGCAGGACAGGAAAACAATATGCATATTAAGTATTTTTGACTACTACGTACCTTTCCTAAATAGCCATCTTTTATGTTTACATCATTTTTTACATTTTACCTGAGCAGAGAAGCCACTCCCTGATGGTATTGCCAAAGCACCAGACCTGCATTCTTTTTAATTTATTGATGCTCAGTCTCCAAATTTCCAATCACAAACCTTTAGCCAGTGGTTTAGCCTGAATCATCAACAGGTATAGAATTTATCCAAGATGCATCTAGTTCTTTTCACTACAAGACTATGAGGAGAAAGGGATAACTAACTATATTGTCATAGCAAAAAGCAAGGTTTCCAGCTTCCTGATCTCCATTAGGATCACACACATCCAAGGTTAACATACTGTGGTGAAGCTACACTAAATCAAAGGAAGCGACAATAGTACTCCTGAGAGCAGAGTGCTCTATCAACAATTTTAAAAAATAAAAACACACACAGGCAAGAGTGCTAAGTTGCTATGGATGGCTGCTTCTTCATTTTGCTAAGTGTAAAGACAGCAATCATTTGGTCCTTTTGCTGGTGATCACCATTACTCTTCTAGTTTGACTGGAATATGTCCACACAGAAATAAAAGCAAACAAATACTTGCTCCATCGGTGCTTTCAGCTGAATGAATCCAAGCTCATTCCAGTTCAAAATTATAGAGTGGTATTAAAAAAATGATGAGCCACTGCTTGTAAAGTTAATCAGTCCTCAAATCTTTGCTTTATCAGCTGCAAGGCACTGACTAGAAGACCCATGTTCCCCTTTGATCTAGAAGGTGAAGGAAGCAGAGGCGGAAAGGTCACTTCTTAAATGCTTTATTTCAATGACCAATGCACAACTACTATCTTGACTGACAAACACAGGAAAAGTTCAGTATGTTGTTTTACCCCACAAAGTTCAAAGCAACTTAACTTAGGTCACAAGTAACCTAGCCAGTAGAACTCCTATCAGTTTGCAGGCTGCATGTAAATTGGATCTAACACCATACACAACAGTTGCCAAATTTCACTAGATTACTAATAATAAACAGGTTCCGCATGTCTGCAAGGAAGTGTGTGCATTGAAACACAAAAATTGCTTCATATTTGAAAATACATTTGATAGAGGCACTGATGAGCATTTATTATTACAATTGCCCCAAAAGTTCTATTTTCCCAATCCTTTGGTTGTCTGAAAACAATTATGTACACAACTCAGTTCTTGGAAACTGAAGAACAACAGCAATTATTGGCAGTAATAAGTTCTAGAGGACAGTCACCTTTTCACACTGAAGTCAAATACAAAGTTTCATTAGCCAAAGTTCAAACTACTTCAGATTAAGAAACAAAACCATTTGAGCCTGACTGAAATCAATTTCAAGATTAATCAAAGTGTTCAGATGAAACACTCAAGCGTGGAAGAAGTGGGTTTGGAAGAGAGGAGAGACAACAAAAGTCCTGTTCTCTCTATTTACATATATACTTTATGGACACATACAGAGGTACACATACATACAACTATAACACATTTAAGGCAGAGGATGATGTCACGATAAATTGTCCTTAGGTGCTCTAGCCACCAAAGCAGGACACAGATGAAGTAGTTCTGAACAAACTTTAAAGGAAGACCAAAGGTTTTAGCTGAATGCCTATGAAGCAGCAGAATGGAATTCCCTATCAAATCACTGAAGGGTGTAGGTGACAGCTTCCCCCTCCCCAAAACCAGATGACATCCCTAGGGAAACAGATCACTTTAGGTTTGGTTCTGAGCAGTAAGGAAGATTCAGTGGGGAGGAAAAACACAAAACACACCAAACATTCAAGTAGAAGGTAATTAGGGTGAGAGTAACTAAGTTTGCAACGATTATGAAATGGAAGGAATAAGCATGGCTAAACAGAGACAGCTAGTGGTTTCTGAGGGTGGTTTTTTTTGTACAGAGTCTTCTGGGAAATAGAAGAGTGTATAAGGCCTGTTACTGAAACAAAATCCCATACCAGCTCTAGAACCAGAAATCATATAGGAAGTTATCATGGCACTGTGCTCACACCTGCAAATCTCACAGAGGCAAGACTTGCCACAGGTGCAGCACCAACACAGCTGTGCTGCTTTTGAGACCTAAGCTAACATCTCCAAGTAGCCAGAGGCATGTGGATTTATCAACAGGGGTCAGCACAGACTGTGAATGCAACCCAATTCATCGCATGGCATAAACACGCTTTGTATTACAGGTATAGCTGTAAGAGATTCAGCTGCACAAACAACAGGAAGCTTAGCACGAGGCCAATCTAATTTCATCTGAGGCTTCTTTTAAAATCGCCTGTAAATTAACAAGACCTTAAAAAACTGTGTGCAAAGTGATTACTAAAGCAAAGAAGCAATCCAGGAAACCACCAGCAAGATGAGTTGCATGCAAGAACTTCCATTAGAACTGGAACACATCGTTCTGAGTATAATCTAGTGGAAACCCTGTACTCGAACACATTGTGTCTAAATGAGGACACTTCCATAGCTGATTTAAGAACACAAGTTTAACACCAAATTACACAAATACACATGTAATAGTATTTTAAAACAGAACAGCCCAAGTTGCAGATTTCGACTTTAAACAAGCTCTCAGCTAGCAAAATACCACATCCAGTTCTGCTGTCTGTGCTTCAAGAACATCAACATACCAGAGTATTTGTAAGAGGATCATACAAATGACAAAATAGCTATATGAGTTCAGGAAAGAACATACTTGGCAAACAAAAGCTAAGGAGAATATATGAAGTAAGAATAATAAAAAAAAGACGACTTTTATAACGTGCCAACAAAAATCTGGGTGACTGAAATGAGATTTGATTTTGAAATAAGAACATCCTAGTCAAAGAACTCACAGGAATCTACTTAAATTTAAATGGATAAAAGTGTAGTTTTCACAGTCACAATTAAAAATAAATTTCTTAGTCTGTGGGAGCCAAAGGAAGAATCATCTGAATAATCATGGCAGCCTGTTAGCCTGGCTATCTTATACTCACCATCATCATCAAGGACACTAGAGAGAACAGAATTCAAGATCATGCTTCTAACACTTGCAGCATCAGGCACTGGCTGTACCCAAGGCAGGCCGCAGTAGAATAAGAAAAGTGCTCCAAGAGGATACATAAAATCCCCTTTAAAAACATTCCGTTTCTGCATATCACATGGAGAGCAAAGGAGCTGTGTTTTTCAAACTCAATTAATAATTTTCCCTATAGGGGTCCTTGTTAGCTTGTCACGTGTTTACTCTTTCAAGACACGAACTGTCTGCTTTGACTGAAGGCAATCCTCATTATGTTCTCTGCTACTCTTCTCTACTAAAGAGACACTTGCTAAAATACTGTTTTGTTCTAGTCCAGAATAGACTTAATGTAAAGATACCTGAAATTAGTGACTTGAAATATAAACAAGAAGTACAACTAGTAACTATCCAGCAAATCCCAATTCTTATCTTGATAATGAACTTGAATAGTGATCTTGATAAGTAAGATTCATCTTAATTCCAGTAAGCGAAATTCTTCAGTGACAATTTCTGGCAACTGTTACTTCAGTTTCTCAGTTTAATTCTCTCACATACAAGACTTTTTCTGGTATAGATTTCATTTCTGGTCACACTAGCAAAAGAAATATTATGCTTAAAATAAATACATCAAAAATTCACATGAACATAAAGCCCTTTATACCTGAACCGTTGAGAAAAGTATATGCATCTTCTGAGCTATTGAAAAAACATCCATACTTGAATAAACAGGCTATGCATACAATAACCCTCAGGTAACTGCAAAATGAATTGACATCAAAGTCAAAATCAAGCACATCCAAGATGGTCTGCATGTTGCCAAGATAGTCTGTGCCCAAGATAGCAGTGTTCTCACTAGTGCTACAGCAGCAATTACTGTAATCAAGGTTAAGGATTTTATAGTACAGTTTGAGAGATTCAGAGAAAAATGATAAATAGTGGGATGCAAGTGTTTCCAAATCTGCATTGCTGCTTTCACTCAAGACTCTTGATTAAAAGTCCCAGTAACCTGTGTCTATACTACAGTCTTCAACAAAGACTACTTTAAGTTCCATGTGGAAGGACATGCTTTTTGGCTTAAATGACGTTTCCACGCCTGTCCACTTCAAACTGAAATATTGACTTAGAGACTGAAGTACCACCGTAAAACAACTCTATGAAGAACAAAGCATGATGGAGATACTACTACCACTGTCTGTTCTCTACCTTCATACCATACATCAGTACTAAAGTTATTTTACATGTCTGCTTATGTTTTACTATAAATTTTTCAGCAGCAATTTAGTCAAGTCCTTCTTGTTTCTTCCACCTTTGTGAATTTATGTGCTACTCATAGTAACACCGCTTAGCTATACCAGGATGTGTTAATTCCTGTTTCTCGCTCAAAGACAAGGATGTTTGGTGCAGTACTGGGTTTTGCCACATTTGCCAGCTATCATCTTACAAATGAAGCCGCATTCCCAGACAAAGGATCTCTGTAGCAAGCGGTAGGCACGGAACAGTCCGACTCCTGGGTCGTGTAACTCAGGCCAAGGCCTGGCTTCCTCCTCAGCAAAAAGCCAAGCAGCACGGCTGCCAAAACTCCGGTTCCAAACAGCATTCCTCCCTAAAGCGCCGAGTCGCGCGACCCCCCCGAGCCGCTGGGATGCGGCCGAGGGGATGGCAGAGCCGGTCGCTACCCACAAGGTCGCTCCCGGTCCGGGGAAGCGCTCCAGCGGCCCCCAACGCTCTGCCCACCAGCCTCTCCGGATGGCGGGCCAGGAGGCCGGGCCCTGCCGAGAGGGAGACGTGGCACTGGCCGCGGCGGGAGGCGCCGCTTCCTGCGCGCCGGGGGCCGCTCCCGCGCCGCGTCCCCTCGCCCCGGTACCTGTTACTCCAGATGCCGTAGAGCAGCTCCACGAAGGCGAAGGAGAGATTGAGGCAGAGGAAGAAGAAGAGGTTGCGGGAGGTCTTGTCCGCCAGGATGGACCTGCGCACGGAGCACACAATGGGGCACCCGCCGCCGGTCCGGCAGCAGGCAGCGGCGGAAGGCCGGGCCCGCTCGCCGGGCGGCCTCGGCACCCGCGGCGTCAGCCTGACTCACGCAGCCCCTCCGCGGGGGCTGGCCACGGCCCCGGCCCTCGCTGCGCCCAGCCTCTCCCGCCTCGGGCCGCTCACCTGAACCAGCCGGACACCTTCCTGAGCAGGTTGAGTTTGGGCGGCTTGTACTCATCGTCCTTAATGGAGAGGGGCAGCATCTTCCCGGGGCCGCCGCGCGCCCGGCGGCAGGGCAGACAGACGGGCGAGAGCGCTCCCCCCACGGCCGGCCCCCACGCCAGCCACGCTTCCGGCCTGCCGCTACGCGCCTGCGCGCCGCGGCGGCACGGGCGCTGCGGGGGCGTGTCGCTCAGGCCCGTCGGCGCGCCGGGGCTGCGGGCGGCAGCTCCCGCCCCCGCCGAGCGCCGTGGGGACGGCGGCGGCCCTCCGGGCTGCGGGGTGCTGGTCACAAAGCGCAGCGCGCTGCCCGACCTGGCGCGGCCAACTGACAAAACAAACCCAAACAAACCCGGAATGTGATTTCTCATCCGACTCGTGCCAGCTGCTCGCCCGCCTTCCCCTTACGATGCCCGGTGCTCCCGGAGCAGCTGCCGCGGCAGCCCTCGGTACGCGGCTAGGGCGGCGGCCTGGCCCCCCGCGGCCGGACCCGGGCTGCGGCGTCACGCCGCGCCCTGGGAAGCTGCGTGACAGGCAGAGCTGCTGGAGTCGGGCGGGGAAAGCTCCCCGCCCGGGGCAGGACCCCGAACTACAAACCGGAGCCTGCCGGGAGGAAGCGGAGGGACGCTCCGCAGGAAGCGGGATGCGGCGGCGCCGCCATAGCGCTGCGGCGGTACCGCCCGGGCCACCCCTGAGTCACCGGAGCGGCGTAGGCGGGCGGGTGAGCCGCGGGTTGCCAGGCCGGCACCGCCTCTCCTCCCCGCTGCCCTGCGGGCTGCCGCCGCCTCGGACGCAAAGCCCGGCTGGTAGCGCCTCTCCGCAGGGGAAGCAAGCGGCGATACCGGCGCCCTCCTGAACGTGAGCGACACCGTGCGCGGCGGGGCGGGCGGGGTGCCGGGGGGGGAGGCTGTGCGCTTCTGCTGCCCGGCGGCATATAATTATGAAATGCTGTGATGAGGTCTTTGCCCACGAAGAGAGGGGAGCCCGTTCAAGAAGTGTTTTTCTTGGAATGAGGATTAAACCGCTGTATTTTGACACGGGCTTTCTATTTTCATCAGTTTTGAAGAGGTGTCCTCTACAGGGCGTATTGTAAGAATTTTTTAAATAGGTCAATCTTGCATTGCAGTTTCATAACTTAACTGGCAAAACCAATCGGTGCTTTCATACTGGAAAGTGCCATGATGCTAATTCTGAAGATTTTATGTAGACGTCTATTTTAATTAAAGACAATATAATGATATCATCCTGACTTATCATTACAGCCCATTGTATGCACTCAAGTAAACACAAGAACGTATGGCAAACCAGGAAGTCTCATTTCCACAGTAAACAACATTTGTACTTTCATCTTAAGTATGCTTTTAAATTTTAGCTAGTTAATCATTGCAGCAGTACTGGTAAGTATCGTTCTGTCTGGGTTGCAATTAGGGAAAGAGAATCTAAGGTTCATCTTTCTAAAAGCACGTTGGACCAGGATACGGTGGTCCTAAGAAATGCCAAGTAGCTACTGCTGCCAGTCCGTTTTAGAAGTCAGGCATGATTGTTTGCACCTATAAAATGACACAACCAGAACAAGTGAATAACATCTGGAACTAGTTTAAATGACCTCTCCAGCCTCACAAAATAAGTCAGTGGAAAAAATGGAACTCAAATTTGGGAAGGCCTGTATGAGTGGACATATTGAGATTGGTATCAACACAAATTGGCAATTCTGTACTTTAAAGAAGTAAGGTTATATAACCTAAGCAAATTACTGTTAAAAAATTTCACGTAGGTTCAATTATTAAATACAAGTTCTTGCTCTCTAAACTTTTATAATATCGTTCCTAAATCAAAAATAAAACCTCCCTTTCTTCGTCCAACTAGTTTTAAAAGAAGAAAAATTTGTCCAACAACTCTGGAGCTTTAAGAGACACTGGTTTCTTAGGTTGCAGTCCTGCATCTTGTCCATCCTTCCTTTTTGTGCATATGCTTATATTTGCTTTCCCTTCTGCCAAGCTGCGAAACCAGATGGGAAGAACAAAATGCTGTGTCTTAAACCTCTAACATAACTGCTAAGCTTAGTGGAAGGAGAGTGGGAAGGGGATGAGCCAGAAAAGAAAATAATTTTATTTGGACTACTTATCTGACAAATATAGCCAAATATATATTTTAGTGATGTCTGGTGAGCAAAGCAACAGGCTGTGAGGTTCTGGAGACCTACTTGTATCTCTGAAGCAGACCCTAAGGATGGAATGCATAGAGGTTGCACTGGTACAAAGCAACAATTTTACAATCAGAGATATATGCTGTGCTTTTCTTTCTAACCAGCTGGTGTAATAACTTCTTTCTGGAGTGTTCATTGAATGGCAGAGACAATTATTCAACTAAGCAATAGGAAAAGGGATTGGATAATTGCCAAGAATGCTTACATCCATCAGTAATTGAGATGAACAGTTACTTGAAAAAGAATGCTGGGTAGCAGGTGGGATAACTGTTGATATTCAGTTATGGAGTCCCTTTAATTTCCAACAGATTGAAAGATCAAACACAACTGTCCTGTAAAAACAGGGGGGAAAAACAATCCTACTTGGAAACAATGAGGTAAGTTGAGAGGTTTTTTAGACTAAAATAATTAACATTCATATTTTCAAGCATGCTATATGCACTGTGAAAAAAATGATCAAAACATCTTTAAAAAACACACAGATGCTCTCTCAAAATTTGTAATTGATGGGGCTGTCCTGGATCACTTAATTTGATCAGAATTTCCTGCTGAAAGCCTAGAAATTACTAATGGAGCAACATGAGTAATATGTATAGATGAGTAACTGTTTGGTACAAAGCTTAGAATATTCATCTTGTATTCAATTCATACTAATCTTGCAAGTAAAGGAGGAAGAACAGATGTAGATGATGCATTGAGGTGCAAACTATGGGATGCAGTGGCTGCTGGATCCTGCTGAGATTACAATTTATAAGTGTCTGGAGAACTGGGAGTGCTACCTAAGAGGCATGAACACCAGGGCTACCTGTGTAGGAGACACTTTAAAAGCTCCTGTTTAGGTCCAAAATCAGGAGGATCCAGAAACCCCTACCTTATACTAAGGCTGCTCCCCCAGTTAGCTGATACACAGCACCCAGCATCTGACATTTCCAGTTCCTGCTGAGTTCTAGGTTTAGCAGACCAGCTGTTACTGATGTTGTTGCATTCCTACATTACTCTATTTGGCATGTTTCTTTTGCTCCACCTGTGTTAATAGCCTCAGTTGATATGATCAGAATCGTATTTTCCAGATTAATAACCATTATCAAGCAGGTATACAAACTATCAACAAAATTCCAGCTAATCACTGATAAAGATTGTTCCTGCTGTGTATGGTGCCTCTGCAACGGAAAAAGAAAGAGCTTTTAACTTCCTCCTTTCTGCCAGAGCTCATGAGGAGGTATCTTCTCTCCCTTTTGTTTCCCAGCTAAGGCAGAGGTCCTGCAATGCTGAAAATACTGTGTCTCTTCTGAAATTTGCTTTCTGATTTCAGCTGGATGGGTTTATAGTGAGGTATGTAAATGTTCAATCAAAAATGCAGTACTGGGAAAATAAGAGATGAACAATCGAGAGTTATGGAATTACTCTAGATTCATTTTCACAGAACAGTGAAATTCAAAGTTAGCCAAAAAAAGTGGAAAGCAAGTAAACATAGAAACTGAGTACTGGAAGTACTTGTCTTGATAGTTGAAAGTTTGGCCCAAGTCCTAAAATCCTCATTATTTATTTACTTAAAGAAAAGTCTACTTGATATTGTGGGAGTTTTGCTCGAGTAAGGGAGATAACTATACATGGGATTAATGACTTTTCCTTTCCTGTTACTTGTTTTAAAGGTATTTTCACTTCTGTAAGCTTCCAGGAAGAGTTATGGGAATCCGCCTACTACGCTTCACTTCTGTGGTGATCATTGTCTTACTTCTTGTGGCAGGTGCTCTAACAGCTTTGCTTCCCAATATCAAAGATGACAAAATACCCAGTTTGAGAAGGGAACCGAAAACCCCGAGTCAGTCTGCCTTCGATTCATTTACTCTTATTATGCAGACATATAATAGAACTGACTTACTGCTAAAGCTTTTAAATCACTATCAAGCCATCCCCTACCTACATAAAGTAATTGTCGTATGGAACAACATTGGTGAGAAGATACCAGAGGAAATGTGGAATTCCTTGGGGCCTCATCCTGTCCCTGTTGTCTTTAAAGTTCAAACTGTAAATCGCATGAGGAACAGACTCCAGAATTTCCCTGAGCTGGAAACAAAAGGTAAGCAGCAGTTCACATCGCTGCTACTACTATTATTTTCACACTTCAAATCTAAATGCTAAAAGAGAGATGGTTGGAGTTATTGTTGTAGTTTAACCCGGCTAGCTACTAAACGCCACACAGCCACTTGCTCACCCTCTCTCACCCCCGGGGGAATGAGGAAGAGAATTAAAGGGGAAAAGGGAAGGACACTCATGGGTTGAGATAAGAACAATTTATTATTATTGCTAATAATAAAAATTTAAAAGCAGTAATGATAATAATCATAATATAGGTGTATGTGTATATATAATAATAATAATATATACAAACAAGTGATGCACAATGTAATTGCTCACCACCTGGTGACCAACGCCTGTACTATCCCAGCAAGCAATCCCAACACCGCAATCCTGGACAAGTGAGATGCCTGAAGATGGGGCGGGGGGGGGGGGTGCGGGCAGGGAGAGAGAGAGAACTCAGAGAGACCAAGAGAGCCTTCAGAAGAGAATTCCAAACTATTCCAACATCCTGGTCAACCCTCCTCTATGTACTGGGCATGACATTGCATGATATGGAATACTCCATTGGCCAATTTGGCCCTCAATCCTAAATCTAAATTAAAATCATAAGGGGAGTTGTGGGCCCTCCTCGGTCCTGGCTGTGCTCCCCCCTGCCTGTTGTGCTCCTGCACCATGGCAAAACATGGGAAGCTGAAAAGTCCTTGCTATCTCAACACCATCAGCATCAGTGCACTATCAACATTCTTCTTGTAACAAATCCCATACTAAATCCAAAACAGAGCTCTTCTAGCTCCTCTGCTAAAAAGAAAAACTAACTCTCTCCCAGCTGAAACCAGGACAGTATGTAATAAATCCATGGATCTGTTGGGCCACTTAATAGAACGTGGGTAATACAGGAGAAACCTATGTTATGGTATCAGATGCACACCACCACCAGCAGGCTAGAGGCTATCAATGAAGAGTAAGGAAAAAAGAGGAATGTCAAAAGCATTTAATGGGTTTTTGCAACCATGTCTATTCTTTGTTTCCTTTGTCAGGCAAACACAGATAGTTCAGCCTCTCTTCCCTTTATAATGTAAACTGAAATCCATAGTGCATGTATCTGTTGAGTCTCTGCATTGATTTGGACTTAAGTCATCTGGTAAAGACTTGATTTGATCCATTCATTTTAAGACTAAGTTCTCAAGCATGTTCTGTTCTTCAGAGAAACTTCCCTCCCTAGCTGTCTGGCTTTCTATCTCAAATTATGCATCCTTTTTTTAAAGAGTATTTTCCTCATTCTTTTGGCTATTCATTTAAATATTCTTCCTAAGCTCTTTCCAGGAGAAGCACAGCAATAAGCCCTGTTTCTTTCAAGTGGAAAAAATGCCCATATGTTGCATTACAGACCTGACCTTACTCATGATTAGTAAAGGTAATTCTATTTACTGCCCCCTTCCTAACATGCCTTGCCTCTCAAAACCCATGACTTCTAGGAAGACAATAGAAACTTCAACTTCTTCCCAAGTGTTTTATTTACTGTAAAAGGATTTATTCTGACTATAAACTTAAAAAGCTTTAATACATCTCAAGTTCTGATCTGAGAATATCTTTCCTTTTCCGCTTCCTGTTAGTCTTTTGCCTAAATTTAAGACAAAGATTCTTCCTTCTGTAGTTAGTAATACTGAATGTTGTCTGTGCAATTTATTAAGCTTGCGTATTTAGAACTTGGCAAGTAGTGAGGAGACAGGTAAAATTTTAAACTAAGAATCCCACATAAATCTCATACACTAAAGAATGGTATCCAACTCCTTATTTTAGTTGCATTTTTACACGAGATTAGTAGAATTTTAAGTTGCTTTGCCAAACGCTCCAAGTTTTCCAACACACATCTGTCCAGCTGCACTACAGATGACCAGAGGTTGCTGAGTTTTGTTACAGCCTGGCAAATAATCTAAAACTTAGGTTTGCTTTCAGTTACCACAAAGCTACAATCTTGCTTTAGCTCTGGAATCTAAACATGTTTTCTCAGTCTACTTTCAAGGAGTTACAATTCAGTTCTGCAATTCAGCTTAATGGTTATAGAAGTTTCACAGCTAACTTGTCAAATACTGTGCTCGTGTATTTAATCTTTTAATAAGTTAAAAGGTTTTCTATGTTTTTTTTCTCCCTTCAGCTGTTTTAATGATGGATGATGATACGCTAGTCAGTGCTCATGACCTTGCTTTTGCCTTTTCTGTTTGGCAGGTAATGTTTTGCACTTTGTACCTTGGCAGGCAGTACTTGCACGTTACAATGGAGATTAATGGTTTTAATTAGGGTTATACTATACTGTAATGGTTTACTATGGGTTTTCTAGTTACAAAGTTAACTTTTAGGAGAATTGAAGCATTGAATAGTAGAAATTGCAAAAATATTCTTCAATAGTAGCTATACCTGTAACCTATACCCTTCAAATTTTTAACTCTTCTTATACATGAACACTGAAGTTGCTGACTGCTAAATTTATTTAAATTGATAGTAGGCTGCAAAACAAAAGCATGTGCATTTTTTCTCTCTAAGAGAAATTGCTAACTTATTTTGAGTGCCAAATACATAGCTGTAAATTGTGGATAGATGTTTCTTGGCACTACATGATGTGGAATGAGGTGTATTGTGTCAGTTTTGCAAAACTGTGTTTAATTGCAACATCTGTGCAGATCAGAGGACCATATGCCAACAATGTAGTTCTTTCCTGGCAATAATCTTGTGTTCCTCTCATTTTAAAAAAGCATAAATCTCTCTTACGAAAATACATAACACACATTTCACAGTGTGGGCTTCATTTTAATTTTTTTAAATTTCTTTTTTCTTTCAGCAATTTCCAGACCATATAGTGGGATTTGTTCCTAGAAAGCACATTTCTACTCCTTCAGGTGTATACAGTTATGGCAGCTTTGAATTGCAGAACCCTGGATTTGGAAACGGAGATCAGTATTCTATGGTTCTGATCGGTGCAGCATTTTTTCACAGTGGGTATTTAGAAGACTTTCAAAGACAGCCAGAAGCTGTTTACGCCTTAATAGATGAAACTCAAAATTGTGATGATATTGCCATGAATTTTCTGGTAGCCAAGCATACTGGAAAGCCTTCAGGAGTGTTTGTGAAGCCTGTTGATATACGAAATTTAGAAAAAGACACTAACACTGGCTATTCTGGAATGTGGCACCGAGCAGAGCATTTGTTACAGAGATCTTACTGTGTAAATAAACTGGTTAATATTTATGATGGCATGCCTTTAAAATATTCTAATATCATGATTTCTCAGTTTGGTTTTCCTAATTATGCCAATCACAAAAATAAAATGTAAGCCAATGAATTTAAGGGGCTAGATGTTAAACAATACTCAGTGAATTGTACTGAGTTCAAGGAGAGAAGGTGGTGTAATTACTGCATCTTGGCCATCCTTATTTGTAGCCTCTGAATTTTTTCCATTTGGCTTTCTATGTATTTTCTTTTCCTTTCTTACTAATTCTCCAAGGTAAGTTTTGAGAAAACTTAAAGAATGTACACTAATGTTTAGCTGTGATAAAATCATCCTCTTAAATCCTCAGAAGCTATTACAATTACTTAGGCCAGTTCTTCAGAAACATGCAGACAAAAATGCACTCCTACCCTTCAGTGCTTATGTTTTGGATTTTTTTTCTTTTTTAAATATACGAATCTAGTTGAATGAGGTCTAGGCATATTTTCGATGCTTACAGATTGAGATGCTTCCTTGCCTTCCCCCTCCTCTCCTCACCTCTTCTACCCAGTTCCCAGTGCAACTATAGAAGGGCTACAGTAAACTGTTGGCCAGGCTTCTAGATTACTGTACAAAACCCTTTTGAAGTTTGTATATAAGCTCTTCTGTATTCTGAGATGTTCCTAAAGCTGCTATGAAAGCAAGCCAGGAAAGAGTACCTCATCTTAATCTCAGATAGTCCTAAAACCATTGCCTACAATACCTACTACTGCTGAGACAGTGGAAAATTTTCTCTGATGTGGCTTTTTTCCTATTATTAATTTGCCTAGAGTTGCTGAAACACTGCAAGCAGCTGAAAGGTAAAACTTGGCACTTGAAAGTGTAAGAAACATGAATACATGAAATACGAAACTTACATAAGCAGCCAGAACAAATGGAAGGGATATTACTTTATTAATACTCTTTAGTACTTAGTTTTATTTTGATATTTTGTGTGTACATTGTTACAAAAATGTGTCCAAGAAAATCCTTTTTTAAAAATGTCTTTACAATTCCTAATAAGAGCAAGCTGTTCTACATTTATTACAGCGTGTGCATTTCATAATGTTACAGGTCTGCTCTTTTTTTAACTACTCTTTCAATGAAAGTGAATATTTACTTCACTTTTTGGTTCCTTTCATCTGTTTTTGGTGGCTGTGACAACAGAATTAAAATGTGCAATGAATGGGTAAAGAATTATAAAAAAATGTATTGTAAGGTACAGTGATATTTGACAGGGCTGGACTATTAACAGTCTCGGAATGGCCTGGCTTCATCTATAGCAAGAAACAGAACTATTATTAACAGCTGTTATTAGATTGGGAATCTGCCGTTCTGGAAACGTTAACATAGACAGGACAAGACTTTTCCATTGCAGTTACAGAACTTTTTTGTGGTACGAAGGAAAGAACAAAAGACAGTGATTTTCCTGGATCACAGAGAGGAGCCAAATCTGGCACCTAAAGTAGATTTCGTTCCATCTGCATCAGCTTTTAATTGATTCTTAGATTCAGTTCAAAGGTATCTATGGGCAATCAATAACCGCTAATACCTAGCACGCAAATAGCATCTACACAAATGGTGTATAGTTTTATCAATTTTTGTAGTAAGTGAGCTGAACAAAATGTGGTTGGAAAATGTGACAAATTCTTTACAGCAAGGCTGATTCTGAGAGCGAGTCTTTGGGTTTCTTCTGAGGGAAGTCGTCTGGGGGAACGGAAGGTTCTTTTGCTTTGTTCTACTAGTGTTAATGGATTTGGTTACTGTTCAGTGAAGTCTTCCTGGTACTTTTGTAAGATTTAAAGGGCAAAATCTTAACCTGGCAATGTAAAGTCTGCTTCATTTTGTTGTAATAGTGAAAAGTAGCTTTTAATTATTGTGCTGTAGTGATAAGTAGTATACAAACAGGTCTATGATCTTTCCCAAAATGAAAATTTCCTAGTGGTAGCTTACTGCATTCCATTTACTTACTGGTCTTCTGTAATTTCTGTTCTGTGCCGTATCGACTAGAATTGTGAAGACTCAGATGATGTTTACCTTACATTTAAAATGTGAAATGAACTGTCAACTCAGCCAAATCTTAGTACTGGGTTCTTTGTTGGGCAGGAGGAGTTGTTTTGGGTTGTTTTTTTGTTGTTCTTCTGTATCAGTGAAAGAATTAGTAGAACAAGCTTTTATTATAATGGTAAATTTAATTTGTACGATTGTCAAATAAAATAGATAAAACAGATTTGTGATGTATTTATATTCAGATTATTGACCCAAGTTTTTCAGTTTAAAGTAAGCTCACAGTTTGCATACAGATGAGCAGCAGCAAGATTTAAAAAATGTGTACTTGTTGGCACATACATTCACTTAATTTAGATAAGGCCCACTCATGAGGGAAAAAAGCCATCAAAATACAGCCTTAAGCAGTTAGGCTTAGATAGCAAAGAAAATTCAAAGATACGACTTCAGCTTTAGGCATAATTCATTGTGCTTAGGAACCAAAAGAGTTTTGTTTGTTTATTTATTAAACACTGGTAACGTTTTATCCCTTGATGATAATAAAAGTGTCTTAAGATTCTTTAATGAAATACAGTACTGTGAATTTATATTTTTAACAAAATAATATGCATGTGATGATTTCTTAGAGATTATTTAGATATCACTTCAAAATATTTTGGAGTCTGAATAGATTCATTACCACCTCTGAATGTTCTGTAGCAATTAATGGTTATGCAACACAGGAGTTTAAAAATGGTATCTAAAAGATATATTTAAAAAATTCTTGTTGAAAAAATCAGGATATAATCTTAAAATGATGCAACAGGACTCCAAGAAAATTGCTTCTCTACCTATAGTTAATGCCACAAGATGTCACTGTAGCCTTGATATTTGATATCATCAGATGTTAAAAATAGTAATTAGAATTGATTATAATAACAAAATTGTACAAGGTGAAAACATTCCTAAAGCTAGCATTTTACAAAGTGAAATTCATTAGATAAATACACTAAAAGCTATGAGACACAATACTGGAACTGGAAAAACATGGATTTTATTTCGTACATATTTTTACAGGGAAGAAAAAGATTAAGTATTTTCTATGCTTACAAAGGCTCTAGCTAATTGCCACAAATGAAAACTTGCATGCAACCAAAACAAGCAGTATACAAACAACATTTGACAGTAGGGCTTCAGTTTCTAGTCATGTTTGCCTCCTAGATTCACCAGCCTAGCTGGATGGATTTCCAAATAATAGGCTTTAACACAAAGTATGTATTTAAGGATTCCACATACTGGATAGGTAGCCTGGTATGCTGCTCCATCTTTGCTTGTGTTGACCAAGATACCTCAGTTAAAGGTAATTTGAATACCCTCATACAAACTCCCCTCAAGTAGAGTGTAGCACGTTACGTTGAACTGCAGTGAAACGGTGAGTAAAAAAAGGTGTTGAAATCTGGAGAAAATACATTGATACCTCTCTTCTTACACAGGGTATGTTACTCCTTAGAGAATTGCTTGTAAATAAAAAATGAAATACATGATTTAATTAAGGGTTAAATACAAGTGAAAGTCATATAGAACAACATGGGAAAAGATAAACCACATTGATTTCCATGAAAAGGAAGTACTCTCCAACAACTTTTATTTAATTTGCTGTTACAGAAGACTACGGTCTCAGTCTTACAAACATCTTGTATGGAATAGTATTTACTACCGAGAACGAGGTTTCTTACCAAAGTTCACAGGACTAGGCCCAAAGAGAGTCATATTTGGGAATATTAGTTCTGGAGCTAAGAGAAAAAGGAAAAAAAAAGAGGAATGTAAGAACACAGGTACAAATTATTACAACCAATACTAAAAATAAATAAGCAACTACAAAATAATTGCATGAGAGAAGTATTTTCTACAGTACTTCAGCATATTTTTAAGGCTTTAAAAGTTATCCAGAGCTTATGACACTAGATTAAAAACTGAAGAGTCAAAAGCGTTTCACACTCGCGTTTAGCCCGATCTACAGACACATTAACTATATGAACTAGTAGTTACAGTAGCTTATTTATAATGTTAGGAAAACACAGTGATGACCATGTGGACCTCAGGGCTACATATTGCCTTGTATTACAACGTCTTTTTAAGTTGTTTCAAGTGTGGCTTTTTTTTTGTTTTGGAGAAGAACAGCATTTTTTTTTTTTTCTCCTCAAGGTACTTCTCCTTTGCAACCTTTCGCTTGTTTAATTGTAAAAAATGAGATGGGCCGTCTGCTCTGTTTGGCCCTTATTCTTTCTAAAGGGGAGGGTGGTAGAAAAAGCAGTTCTAACACTTTTAATGCTTCTGTTTCTTTGGCAGTAACTTAATTGCAGACTACAAGATAATTCAGCTTTTGCAAATGAACCACCAGAAAGTCAATCTTTCCCTTTCTTTTAAAACATCAAGCTACAAGTAATTTTGTGTAGTTTTACGACAGCCTTAGAAGCATGCGTGAAGCTCTTCATCACTGGGTAACTTCGCGGTAAGGGCGAGAGCCCACAGCTCGAACCAGCGCGTTACGAGAGCTTCATGCGATGGACAAGCGGCTTCCCCGACATCTCGCTCCCCCTCAGTTCTCCCCAGCAAACGACGCTGCCGGGCAGGCACAACGCCTCGCCGGAGGGCGGGCGGGCCCAGCAGGTGACAGGAATCCCGGCGGGCGGGAAAGGCGGCACCTGCGGTGCCCGTCGGGCGCCGCACCCGGAGCGCCGCTGAGGAGAGCCCCGCCGGCGGGGTACGCCCGGCACCAGCCCCCTCTTCACCGGGCACCGTCTGCTCATTGGCTGGAGACGCAGGAAGGCAGCTTTTGATTGGACAGTCGGTTTGTCTATCAGGCTCAATGGTGGCGCACGCCCAGCTGGGCCGAGCGCTGCGCGAGTTGAGTGTCCCAGGTAGAAGAGCGCGCGCTCCGCCGGCGCAGTGCAGCGCTTCCCCCCTCACCCGGCTCGCCCGCTGGTGTCCTGAGCTGGACCTGCACTGCTGAGGCACTGGCTCGGGCTCAGGTCCGCTTCCCGCCGCTTCAGGCCCTGCGCGCTATACCGCAAGACCTCCTCTGTCTCCGCGGTGCGTTTTGCCACGATACGCCCTCGGGAGGGGGAGAGAAGAGAAAATGCGCCGCGAGGCGCGGAGGAGTCGCCCGGGCGCGGAGAGGGCCGTGCTCTACCGGGAGGTGGGCGTGAGAGCCCGGCTAAGGCGAAGGGCGGAGCCGTGCCGGGCGCAAAGCCGCTGCCTGGCGGCTCTGGGGCGCTGACGGGCTGCCCGCCCGATGCCGGGAGGTGGAGGGTGGGGCTGCCGGGCGGGGGGGGCCTGGGGAGCGGGGGGCCGGCCACTCGCACGCCTCGGCCCCGGGCCGGGCGAACAAAGGCTCGGTAACGCGGTTGCTAGAGTGCCGCCGGTCGCCTGGTAACCGCCGCTGCCTCTTTATCCGGGGGCGTCTCCTGGCTGGGGGCGGAGCGGAGCTGGAGTCCCTGCGGGCACGCGCCCGCCTGCTCGCCGTGTCCCGGAGCTAGTTCTCGTCTCCGTTCCCGCTCCTATGCGGGCTACGGCAGCGGCCCTCCCAGCAGCGTGGCCCCTGGCGGGCGGTCCCTCCGGGCAACGGGTCGCTTCCCAGCGAGCGCGTCCCGGCCCCGCCTGTGCTGCCCGGGAGCGCCATGAGTTCGGAGCCGTCCCGCGCCTCGCTGCTCCGCGCCCTGTTTAAAATGGAGCCGGCGGCAGCTGCCTCCGAAGTGCTGGGGGGAGCCTCGGAGTTCGTGAAAGGTGAGAAGGGGCCGGGGAGCCCTCCTCGTCCCCTGGCCGCGGAGGTCCCGCTAGCCGGAGCCTCCCTTAAAAAGGAAACCCGTTGGCTTCCTTTCCGTCTTCCCCACCTCCCTCCCCTGGCTCCGTGGGCTTTGCTGCGTGCCTGGCTCGGCTTCGGCCCCCTTTGCCTTGCGGTGTTCGCGAGTTGCCTGCCCCTCGGCTGCGGGGCACGCCTAAGCTGTTCCTTCCTCCTCTCTTTTCCGGTAAGAAGCGGGGCCGGCACCTGTTGCCGTGTTCTGGGTCAGAAATCTTCCCCCGCCTTCCTGAACTCGCTCCCGGGGGGTGCCCGGCCCGTCGGAGTGGGGCGGGGGGGGAGGTCCTCGTGGGCCGGGCCCACGGGCGAAGCGGATACTCGCGCTCCCCGCCACCGATCACGCAGGAGAAAATGGATCAGCGGTGCCGCTTCCGCTCCCGGGCCGCGGCGGGGCAGGGAGCGGCGCCCACCGGCGGGGTGGCGGGCGTGCCGTGGGGAAGGGGCGATCTGCTTTATCCGCCCTAACGCTGTTGCCCTAATCTGTCTTTCAGATCGGTTGTACTTCGCTACTTTACGAAACAAACCGAAAAGTACCGTAAATACCCACTACTTTTGTACCGATGAGGAACTGATCTATGAAAAGTAAGTGTTGTGATCTGTTGTGCTTTGCATATTGAAAGTGATCACCTGAGATTATTCCTAACATGCGTGAATACTATGTAGACTGTTTTTTGCGCTGATTAGCTACTTGCACAAAGCACGAGTATCAAGTTAGCCTGAATATATTTATACATTAGCTGAAACTAGTTTAACAAGATTGCTATTTAAAAAAAAAAAAAAACAAACCCAACACAAAACCAGCTACAAGACCAGTTAAATGGTTTAAATTATGGTTGAGCTAGGGGAAGGATATCTGAGCTTTGTAAGATTTGTTTATAAGGTGGAGAAGATCTCTCTTAAGACTAATTACATCTTATTAAATGGTGTTTTAAATAGAAGACTGTTCTTTGGCAACAATAGGTGAAACAGTAGTTTGTTTTATATGTATTTTCCTGTATAGAGAGTATGAAGCGATCGCCTTTAATACAGAATCATAAGAATGCAGAACTTAAATGTGCCTTTGAAGAACATCTGCAACTGCTTTTATAAACCTGCAAAAGGTTTTGAGATTAGCACTTCCCGTTGGCTTTGTAGCTCTAGAACAGCAGAAAAAGTATTTCTATGAAGTAAAAGCTGCATGTGTTTGAAAGACACTGACAGCACATAGAAGGCCAACAGTAAAATTGATTGTAGTGTGAATACTATGAAAGAACATAAAATAGACTAAACAAATAAAGTAATTGCTCTGTACTGTGGTTAAAAAGTATTTGCTCTACACTGTGTTCCCAAATCAACTGTTTCATGTGTGATGATTTATCTAGCCACTTGACAAAGAGTTTGCTGCAGCACAAGTGAAAAAAAAAAAAGGTCTTATTAAAAATATAACTTTCTTTCCGTATGAGTTGAAGAACTTGTGAGCACCAATCATTCTGCCTTCCCTTCTCTAGTGACTTCAGTACTGCTTCTGTGAAGGTGTAAACCAATCTTCCTTGGCTTCTAGCTTACTTTCTATGCACAGCTTACAGTTTTAGGGTTTCTTTTCTACGCGCATTTTTAAGTCTTCATTATCTTAAACTGCATGTCTTCTACTGGAGTTCACAATGATTGTTCCCAAAGTTGACTCCTGCAATTAACTGCTTGGGTTAGGAGTAGGTTCTGTAGTGATCATTAACTGACTTAGGTTGGAAGGGACCTCAGGAATACCCTGAGGCAAGGTTGACCTAATATTAAAAGCAGAATTCAACTGGAGAAGGTCTTGAGCAATTTGTGTTACATGAGTGTGTTCCACTTACTTTAATGAAAGAAAAATTTGATCTTGTATCTCTTTGAAGGCTTCTATGTTATACTTGACCTGAGGCATTTTGTTTCTAATTCTTAATATGCTTCTATGAAGGGTGATGGAATCTTATTTCTGAGGAGAGGGACTTGAGGGTGTTGGTGGATGAGAAGCTCAACATAAGCTGGCAATGTGCGCTGGCAGCCCAGAAGGCCAACCGTATTCTGGGCTGCATCCAAAGAAGCGTAGCCAGCAGGTGGAGGGAGGTGCTTCTGCCCCTCTACTCTGCTCTCGTGAGACCCCACCTGGAATACTGCGTTCAGCTCTGGAGTCCCCAGCATAAGGACAGGGACCTGTTGGAGTGGGTCTAGAGGAGGACCATGAAGATGATCTGAGAGCTTGAGCACCTCTCCTGTGAAAGCAGGCTGAGAGAGTTGGGCTCCAGCCTGGAGAAGAGAAGGCTTCAGGAAGGTCTTATAGCAATCTTCTAGTACCTAAAGGGGGCCTACAAGAATGCTGGAGAGGGACTTTTTATAAGGGCGTGTAGAGAGAGGATGAGGGGCAATGGCTTTAAACTGAAAGAGGGCAGATTTCGATTAGATATAAGGAAGAAATTTTTACAATGAGGGTGGTGAGGCACTGGAACAGGTTGCCCAGAGTTGTGGATGCCTCATCTCTGCAAGTGTTCAAGGCCAGGTTGGATGAGGCTTTGGGCAACCTGGTGTAGTGGAGGGTTTTCCTGCCCATGGCGGGGGGTTGGAACTAGATGATCTTTGAGGTCCCTTCCAACTGAAGCCATTCTATGATTATGTGGGATTTGATATTGGAGGTGGGAAGGGGGAGCAGTTCTGTACTCTGTTAGTTACAGATGATTGTACTGACCAAGGACTGTAACTGGGGTATTTTGTGTGAGGATAGTATTGTATTAAAAAAAAAAAGTACTGTGAAATTTGGGAGGAAGGAAGTAATTTTCTTTAGCATATGTAAAGGAAATTCAGTAAGTATACTCCATAACCCAGTTACCTGTTAGCTACATAACAGAGTATAACTTGATACCAGATATAATTGCAATTGCGAGATAGTGGAAGGAAGCAAAGTTTCCTTTATCTTCTTAACCTGTTTGGTCTTTTTTAAAGGGTATCATCCTATATTTGATACTGTAATAGTACTCTTCCTTTTGTGCTCTCAAATTAAAATACTAAAACATAATATAAGGTAGAAATGAAGTAACAGTTACCAGGTGGTATGAGTTAATTTTGTGCGGTAGCCTAACTTTTACATAACAGTGCTAGACTTTCCCCTGATGTTTGTATTGCAGCACCCATCACTGTACGCAATATTTTGTTGTAAAACTGTGCCTGGTTTTGTTTATTTTTTTCTCTCCCTTTCATCTCCAAGGAAGTTTATATTGTCTTAGGGAAGTAAAAGCAGGTGTCAGTAGGGTTACCATTTGATTTTTTTTTTCAATATCTTTCTGAAATTGGAAAGCTAGAGGCAAAATGAGGAATGGAATGCAAGTGTCTTGGTTCTTGGGGAAACATAGCTTCCCTTTCCCTTATGCTCATCAGTGAGCTTGACATGAGTCTGTTATGTTTCACAGGCTGCACAGCAGAGTTGAGGGGCCTGACATTGGGGGTTGTCTGCAAGTAGTAGTGGAGTGCAACTTCAATCCACCAGATTGGATCTTCTGCTCATTTTCTCAAAAATGCAGCCTTCTTTGAGACGCTGAATAGAAATATTTGTTATGTGATAGCAAAATAAACACTTGGAAGTGAGTTTTGAAGTGCAATAGCTCCAAACAGTGGTTTCCAGAGTCTTCCTTCAAAATGGCCTGCCTGTGCTGTCCTTGCTAATCAGAATTTCATGGCCCGTTCTGCTTTTTAATTAGATGAGTTCTTCAGGTTGTTACAAGGAGGAGGATAGGAGATGCTTACTCAAGCACAAATCCTCAGCACCTGTGAGGTATGTAAGTAATTTTGTTAATATGACTGTTTATTGGCTTAATTTGGTTCTAGTGACAAGACAAAGATACTTCATCATGCATGGAATTGAACTGCTTTTCTTTGGACTGTTATTCTGTAACTCTTAAGTATGAAGTGCTACAGAAATTATTTAGCTGACTTTACTGAGGTGTCAGTTAGCTTACACTGAAGCACTATATGGCCTCATGAATATGTAGATTTGGGGTTGTCTAATTACAGGGAACTGTACTTAAAATCTCACTGCCCTGCTTCTGTTTCCCCACCCCACTCTTGAAGAGATATAAGGAAGTAATAGTGTACATTAATAGTATACCCTATTTATTAAGCAAAACAGCTGTAGTGATAGATCTAGTGGTTTTGGAAGTTTTGGTCTGATAAATGCTGACTTGCTCTTGCAGTTTGTCATGTGATTTATCACTAAATTGTACACAAAGTGCGGTTATGTAATCTTGAGTACTTTAGCCTTCAGTTTTCACTTGAAGTTGTCAGCTGTTCTAATGACTTCGTAAGACTGTCTATTCACATTTTAAAAATAATAAAGATAAGCTTAAATGCTTTTAAGAACATCTCAAATGCTAGCTGATTAGGAGCTCGCTACTACAACATTGCTATTTTTGTTAAATGTGCTGCACTTTAACCTAGAACCTATTATGCTAGGGAAATGATATGTAAATTCCTCAGTTGAGGGAACAAGAAAGCTGAATGAGTTTATCCAATTCTGAATTCTCTTTTTTGATTGTTCTGCTTCTGCAAGATTTTGTCAGTCTCTTTCCGAAACTCTGAGGTCTCTCCTGAGAAAGTCTGCACTACTTCTTATAAGGAAACACAATCTTTCAGGGTAATGTAGTGCAGGTAACTATTACTTCAGGAAAATGGAGTTAATGAGAAATAATCCAGCTTGATGAAGACTGCCATTTGGCAAACAGACAAGCCTTGCCTTGGCAAGACCTCAATTAATGAATTAGGCACTAACTAGTAAGAAGCTTTTTGTTCTCCAAGAATAGCGTCTTTCATGTTTCACCTTTCAGTAACAGATCTAGGTTGAGAATACTACACTTGACTGGTTAAACTTGGCTTTCACATTTTTATCAAAGCAACTTTTTAAGTCCTTTTTATTGTTCAGTAGCTTTCTCTAACAAAATTAAAATTGAGATGATGAGAAAGAAACAGGAATCTCTTACTGATAAATTTCAACAGCAGCTTTCATAAATAACAATGTTTTTCTTCAGTCGTTTGTTCTGACTTCAGATCTCTTGTATAAACAGCTTCTGCAGATGTAGTCTCTGACATCTTGTGAGCAGCTGTAAAAGTAATTAATAGGATATTCTCTGTACATCCTGTGTTTTACACTAAAACTTTCTTTCAAGTTAGATGTTACTCGCCCATTTCACAGCAGTCTTAACGTTAGCTGTTACTTTGAGTTCAAGTAGCAGTAGAATAAGACTCTCATGCTTAGCTGCAACAATATCAAGTTAGTACTGTTTCACTTTGACTTGTAGGACTTGTTTCCTTCACTGGATACGTATATGCAAAGAAGCAGTTTCTCTTTCCTGTGAGAAGAGTAAGGGTTAATTTGTTTATTTTTACTTTGGCTAAATGCTTCTTTTCTGTGGCTATCCAGTAACAGTACTTGCATAGGAAACCTGAACTTCTCCATCCTTCTTTGGCTTGTATCATTTGAAAGGAAAAGAAAACTTAGCCTTGTTAAAACAAACAGAACTGTCTCTTCATGCAGAGAACAGGGAGTTCCTAGTTCACATCAGTAGCTTTTGAAGATTTGGACTTGACTACTAGATGACCAAGATAACTTAGTAAGTCCATCAAAAAAAAAAAAATTGGGAGATTTCCCAACTTCTATCAGTGTGAATGTAAATACAGAGAAGAAAAGCTTCATATACTAATATCAGCTTTTATATGTCTAATTCTTATGATGAGTATTAGGAATAGTACTCCAGCTTTATTTACTATCTCAAAATGAGAGACTTTGAATTCACTGCAAACAAGAGAATCAGAAGATCTGAGAATGTTAACTTTTCCTTCAGATACAAACTACTGACATAATTGTGTTTGAAACTGGTAAGGGGCTTTCCTTTAACACCTGTGGTGTTCTCTTCAGTCCAGCAGTTTCATAAATTTTATACCTACATGTTCCTTTACCATATCTATCTTCACTTTGTATGGAAAAGATAAAAGCAATTGTTGAAAGTATTGAGGAATTTTTTTTTTTGGTAAATAGGTACCAGGATAAAACAGATCTGTTTTCTAAGCTCCGGATTTCTATTGGACAGGAGTGTAGCTTGATATAGAAAACTCCTTGTGAGAAACTTGGCCTCTGTTAAGATGGCTTTTTTCCATGGAGAGTAGGTTTTAACATGATCTGAATATTCTTCTCTAGGGAAACTTTTTGGTGGGAGAACCTCTTCACTGATACTTTTCTGATGTCAAGGAGCATTGTAACAAAAATGCATGTATCTGAATAGCTACTTAATTATATATTTTCAATCTATGAGTTCTTGCTGGATTTTGAAGAATCAGGATATTGAGGAGGGTTTGGAACATTCAAGGGCAAATGGAGTGAGTACCTGGTGTTTTGCATAATCCAGAGCCTCTGCATTATTCCTGCCCTCAGATGCAAGTGAGGTGATAGCTAGTTTCTAGGGTTATGTTTGCTGTATCATCCTTTGTCTATTCAGAAGTGTGTAATCTCTAAGTAGGTATTAAGTGTTAGGGATTGTGTCTCAGCCCGGATAAAGCCCTACAATTCACGTGTTACTGAACTGGCAGGGCTAGAGCAGGGAGGCAGTGCTGTTGAGCATCCCACTTTTGTTCATGTGCTTGAGAAGTAGGAGGAAGGAACACACTCTAGGAAACAGGAGTTGGAGAAAGAAGACTGAATAGGTAAGATTTCCTGACCAGCAGTTAGGCTGTAATGAATGTGTGGATTGATCCTCTTGGCTTTCATCCAGAAACTTTGTTCCGTGTAAATTGTGTTCAGCTTATGATTTGGAGCGTTTATCTGTAGTAGCAGCGAGTTGGCCACTTCTACAGTAGCTGGTTCTTGTACTGCTTAATGGTTAGGTTCAGAGCATGTGCAGCAAGGGCCTTGCAGTGCAGTGACCTGAATGTTCCAGTGATCCAACCTAGGAAAGTGAGAAAAGCAAGTGGAGAATGTTTTTCGTATTCTAACTCAGTCTCATTGCTTAATTTTAGTAGTAAGCTGGATCTTTGTAAAAATGCTGAAAAATTAGTGTAGTTTTGCAGTTAGGAAGCTATATTTTTGCTAGTTCCTGAAGTTCTTGTGGTTGATCTTTTGGTTTGAGTAATTGCAGACTTGGGATACTCCCTGTTTTGGCAGAAAAATAACTTTATATGGTTGATAGTATCCAAGAAGGCAAGTTTCCTACATAAAGGAGTAGTTGTAGTACAGTTCTGGTGTACATACTCCAGAAAATTATTGCAATGTTAACTGTGCCTCTGTTTAAAAGTTACTAAACCAGTAACTGAGGAAGCTGCTGTGCAAATAACGTCATCCCCTCTGAGCATTATTACGTTGTTAGAACTTCCTTGGTGGATCTGTCCTATTTTTTTTTTTCCCCAATATGTAATTAGGCTTTGGACCATATTCAAACTATCAGAAATTTCTACAGCCTGGTAAGAATGAATGCATACCCTCTTGTTCAGTGTAGCAATAACCACTGAACTTATACTGATCTGTCATGAAGAAAAGAATCTTGAAATAACTTTTCAGATAGGGATCTCCTATCCTTTCATCTGTACCTCTGTTGCTGTATCACAAAATTGTAAGCAAATGGCAGTATAAAACTATTACTCTGGTGTATTCCTCTGTGGGGAAAAAGTATCAGGCTTCTAGGATAAGGTATAAGTAGTGCAATTTATCTTTGAAATATCACTTGATACCTTGGCCATAAATAGATTGACTATGATGTTAATATGGAGGTTATCAATTCATTTCAAATTCTGTAAGGCTATAGTATTCCTTCATGGACTATAGCCAGGCTCTATCCAATAGTTCAAGATACAGAAGCTGTTTATCATTCTTCTGCTGTACAAAGGTCAGTGATGTTCAAATGCCTAGTAAAAAGTGACTAGCATTCAGAAGAGGTGTCCATCCAAGGCTTGAGCTGACTCACTGCACCTTCACGTGGCATCCTATGGAACTGCAGTCAGAAACAACTTGAGTTGCTGTCCTAGAGTTGTGGACTAGACTACTTTTAGAGCTCTTTATGGCTGACCTTTCTAGATGGATGGCCATTCCCATGATACAATACAGCAAATACTTCAGATATTTTCCTATAGGAACTGATAGGAAGGAGTGGTTCTCGGAGTCTATTCTAAGGAGAATACAGATACAAGAAACCTATGCTACTGCTTCCAGGTAGCATTATGATAGTATTTTTGAAGTAGAGTATTTAAATATTCATCTATTATATTCTGCGGTTTTGCTACTTCGTAGTTTGAGAAGAATACAGATAGCAAGTTTCCATGAGATGAGGGGGAAGAATAATTTAAGCTATCATGTAAGTAGTTGATTAAAACAAAATACAATTAAATGTAGATTAATACCATACTTGACTTCTGTTCCTCGTATCTGGTTCCCACCTCCTTTATACGTGACTCTGTCTTAACTGGCTTAAGCTTCAGAGGCGTCCTGATTTCTTGTTGTGTATAAATACTTATTAAAACATCCAGATATAAAGAAAGTCTATTACCTCTAAAAGAGATGGAAGTAAAATGATGCTGGGTAGATTCTTATCAGTGATTATCATACAATAAGATTTGATTTCTTTTATGCTTTTTATCTTCAACTTTTGCCAGATAAAATTCTTTATTCGGATGATGACGTGGTATGTCATTTCTTCCCCATTTCACATAGCTCTTGTTTTCCATCTTCCACTTACATTTAACTCTATGTCAAAACTCTGTTCTTCAGAAGAAAATCCTCTGGGTGAGTCAGGATCAAGTGTCTCTAATTGAAGTACAAAAATGACCTGTTATACAAAAAGCAATGAGGGTGCATAAGATTAAACCCTTATGTTTAAACATGTTAGAAACTGTGTTTAGTTCTAAGGATATAAATTGAAGAAGGATTTTGTAGATTGGAGTTCAGACTTCAATACAGAGCCTTGCGTTATCTTCCAGAGAACTCTGATTTGGAGGTTTGCAAAGCACTTGTTTTACTTAGCCCCATTAAAAAAAAGGACATTCAAGCTTATTCCGATTTAGAGGTACTAAGTAGAGAAAGTTAAAATTGTACATGTAACAAATAACCTTTCTCCCTCACAAGTGTACCACAATGTTTCATCAATGAAGCCAAAGGCTGGTTTATATTGCCTGCATGATGTTATGTAAATAACTTGGGAATTGCTGGTGTTTGGTGTAAGGGTAATAATATTGGTGCAACAGTGATCAAAAGCGCCTTTCCTTTGTGGTTGTGTTTGGATTCTGAGAAATGTCTTGTTTCTGCAAGATAGACAAACAGTGGTAGTAGCAGAGTCTTAAACACTGATACTTGCCTCCTCCTGCATTAAGAGAAGTGCAGGATACTTAAGGGTAATAAATGATGGAGAAATAATCAGGCTAAGATAGTGACATCTTTAGCTTGATGGCTGAGAGAATCTTAATAGCTTTATTTTGTAGAAGTATAATTACTTCATGGATAGACTCAAATGTGTTCTATCCTTATCCCCACCAAAATAGTAATTTCTATATTGTGGATAAATTGATCTGTAAATTCATTTTAATATGCTTTTCTTATACTTCTGTTTGAGTTTAATCATGTGGAAAAGTAGAAATGGATATATATGACTTCATATTGATGTGCTTCTATCAAATTAATAGTAATAAAAACTTACTATCCTAAAGCATGCTTGTAATCATTCAGTGCTTTAGGTGAACTGTGTATGCAGTTATCTCTTTGAGCTGGTCAAAGCTACTTTGCTCATACTGGTTTAAAAAAGTATTCTGTATTATAGTAACTATCATGTTCTGTGCTTTTACAATACTTTTAAAATTATTTTTCACAAAACAATCTTAAAATCCTAAATTCTACTCTTCCAATACATGTTTAAGTGAAAGAATAAAGGTTATGGAACAAGATAGGGTTGGCTTTTTGGTTTAGAGAAGGTGTTAGTGCAGCAGAATGGGAAGAGATGTCAGTACGCTGCCTATATAGCTTTTCTAGAACCTCCATTCACTCTAGTGGTGTTAGAGCTCCAGTTTTAACTTCTTATTTGTCATAACGCATACTTGTCCTTCCTAGAACAATTTTTTTGTTGTTGTTTCAACTCTAACTGTATAAAACTGCGTGGAGGGTTTTGTTTTAAAAATATCTATAACTGTTGACCATGTCTGGCAGATTTATCTAAGAAAAGATGAGGAATTGTAAAGTTAAACTCTGCTTTACTGCCAATGCAATTTTACCTTGAGTTAGTTAACTTCTGTGCAACCTACAAATAAGGTCCTAAGAGTCGGACAGCTTAGTCTTTGGCCCAGCTCACGAGCTTCTGTAAGTTACGCATTATGTGATAATATTTTGTACTGAAATGTTGAACTGAATCTTCACAGTATCAAATAACAACGTAAGTGTTAAGTAGATGATATTGAAATAACATTGGTGCAGCAGGCAGGCTACTCATCCTAGACAGTAATCAAGATGACTATGATTGTCTTTTTGCACTGGGCTTGGCTTTCTTGTTTGAGAGAATGTGGAGAGAAAGGTATTAGTAAAGTTATAAGGACCAAAAAGGTAGGGCGCTCCTACCTCGTTGTTGTGTCCACTCAGAATAGCAGAATGGCTGAAGCTGGCAGGCATCTCTGGAGATGGTCTAATCCACCCCCAGGCTCAAAGCAAGGTCAACAAGAGTGGGTTGCTCAGAGCCTTGTGCAAGTGGGTTGTGACTCCACAGCTTCTCTGAGCAGTCTTTTCCCAGTGTTTGACTGCCCTCAAAGTAAGTTTTCTTCTTAATTATGTTCCAACATAATTATTTTCCTGAAAAATAAACTCTGCTGTGAGGGAGAAAGCTTGAAAGGTACTATCACCTATTCTGTCATCTGATTTCAGTATCCTTCAAACTCCAGAAAACTAGAACATAGAACATAGTTACTGTTTTCATCATTCCCCAAATTCAGGTGTTGATGGCCTGTTTTGTTTGTTAAAAGACACAGGACACTTCTTGTCTATTATCAAAAGACTTAAGACAGAGCAGATTAAAACAGTTTAATAGTCCATTCTCACTGTAATTTATAATGTATGCATCAACAAATTTGCATAGACCATCAAGATAAAGACTATGCCCAAAAAGGAAAAATATTAGAGCTTGCAGCTTGAATTTTGAGCAATTTTGCCCAATGTGGGAGGGTTGCTTGCAAGAAGTTGCTTGCACAAAAGCTGCTATTACTTGTAAAGGTGCCTGTATGAAGGGTCAGCCAGAAAGAGCTCTGTGCAATGTTTGTTTTCAATAATTTTCATGTGCAGACTACTGCTACTAGCTCTTAATCCTAAGAACAGTGATTGCTGCTTCAAAGGTAATATGAATGTGTAAGAAGGATCTAGAGGAGAGAAACAAGAAAAATCAGAAGATATGAAATAAGTAATAAGTTGGAAGAACATCCTAGAGACAAGAGGGTTGGGGGCACAAAGGGAAACATAATTAACATAATTAAATGTGAAGTGTAGATATATAATGTCTGGAATAGTGTAGGGTAGGATAAAAAGAAATAAGCTTAAATTTCAGAGATCAAGACTGGATATTATTAAATAAATTTTACTACTCATAAGAAATTTTATTTATCTTATTCTTCTTAGTATCTAATGATATATTCTCATCTTGAGCGGTTGCAGGACCTTTATCTGAGATGATATTGGCATGGCTTAAAGGGAAGTAGATCATGCCTTGAAGTGCTTCACTCAGTAGTTTTGGCCTGGGTATCATGGGATGAAGAAAGTTCTTTAGTGTATGTGTATAATGAAAAGGTAGTTACTGGAGCATCTTAAACTGAAGCTGCAAATGCTTTCAAGTTAATTTTTACTGTTGTCCTCTTAAATCAATCAATAAAAGGCTTATCTGTTGCATCATATATATTGGCTACTCAGTATCCCTCAGAAGTTACTGATTTGCCACTTTTAACTGTCAGCAACATGCATGTTGACATTTGCTTAGCTCTTTTGTATAAATAACATATTTTTTTTCTTCTTTTTCTCCCAGTTTCTATGGAGATTTTGGACCTTTAAATTTGGCAATGTTATACAGATACTGCTGTAAACTAAATAAGAAATTAAAGGTAAGCTTTGTTTATAAAACAGTATTCCTGTATTTTTGTGTTTTGATATTCAACTAAAATTTATTATCCAGTTTGAAAGTGGTTGTTAGATGCTCATTACCTAGATCTACTAAGCTTTAAGGTTATTCTTTGTGCTGAATTCTTTTGCCTCTGAAGAATGGAAAAAAGGAATATACTGTCATTGTTGCTTAACAGGTGAGGCACTGAAGGATGTGTTCACCTTTTTTCATAACCTTACAGTTTCAAGACAACAGTAATAGAAAACTCTCTGGATATTTCATAGATTTGCAGCTAACAAAGTAGATATGCTAGTATGAATAACTGAAAAAAAAAAAAAAAAATTAAAAATACCCAAGCGAACAAAGAACCCCACACTGTGAATGAGAACAAAACATGGGCCCTGAAATCACACTGTTTAAACTCAATCTCACTTGGTGGAAAAGTTAAGATTTCTAAATCTCATTCAATTTAATAAAACATTGCTTCCAACAAGTGTTATGGAAATGTGTTTTTACACATATAAAAATAGTTCCTTTTTCTATCTTGTAGAATTGTCACTCCCTATCAATTGATTCATAGAAGCTTTCTTGCTTCCATATAATGATTGTTGATTCAAGACAATTTTGAGTTGCTCTTCACTAGAGAGAAAATTTTGGTATCTTCTTTGAATACCACAGTAGCTTTTTCTTTGGACTGCAAAGTGTTAGTCCTTTCTTTATAAAGTTGTCTAGAATCTGTAAATGCAGCAGTTAATTCTGAAGATGACTGTGACTGAGTTTTGTTCTAAAAACACTGTCTTGTCATAAAACCACAAGCCTGATGCAGGTTGACTCTGGCTAGAAACTAAACACCTGGCAGCTGCTTGCTTACTCCCACTGCAACCTCAGGGTGGGACAGGGGAGGGAATTGGAAGAGCAAAACAAAGAAAAACTTGTGGATTGAAATAAAGACAGTTTAAGTAGGCCAATAGGAAGTGGGAAGAGACAACAGGGTAACAAAACAAGTGATGCAAAGACAATCACTCACCACCACCCACCAACAGACCAATGACTGTCCAGTCTGAGCAACTGCTAATTTAGAAAGACTGCTCCTCAGTTTTATTGCTGAGTGTGATGTTGTATGATATGGAATATCCATCTGGTCAGTTCGAGTCAGCTGTCCTGGCTGTCACCTCCTGGCATCTTGTCCACCCCAACCTATTTTCTGTGGGGGCAGAGTGAGAAATGAAAAGCCTTGATGCTCTGCAAGCACTGTTTGGCAATAGCTAAAGAATTGACGTATTATCAACACAGTTTGTCACAAATCTAAACCACAGCATCATGCAGGCTGCTATGGAGAAAACCAAACTCCATCCCAGCCAGATCCAGTACACTGAGCATATAGCTGTAGATACAACCTTGTCACCAAACGCCTACGAAAAAGCAATTTGCAGCATGTGTAGAAGATTATCAACTGCAGGAAACGAAACATGTTTTAAGCCTTGAGTAGCCTCATCTAGTTGAGAGGCATCCCCGTCCATGACAGGGAGGTTGGATTAGATGATCTCTAAGGTCCCTTCCAGCCTATGCCATTCTATGATTCCAAAATACAAATTAATATCACTTGTGTACAAATAGCAAGGAGACCCTTCACTAAGTGTTAAAATTTAAAATATTTATATTCTAAAACATTAGACCTGTTATTGATAGAAGGAGAAAATGGGACAACAGATGAGATAACATTGTCCACTGTTAAGAGGATTCCTCTATCAAAAATGACATATGTTTTGGGACTAATGTTTGCTGCACAAATGAGATGGTTATGCAGGTTGGTTCATGCTATCTGTTACTTCCAGAGGCATGCTGGGGCTTAAAGTCAGGTAGTCTTAAAAGGAGGCTCTGCAAATTGAGGGGTTTGTAGTGTTGCTATAACCTTTTTGTAAAAAAGTACTTCTAGTAAAACTTACATTGCTTCTTAATACAGAAAAATACTTATAAAAAATTAAACTCTCGTATTTCTAATTTTGAATGCCTGTGTTCATATTGGGGAAAACACTGGATTTGCCATTTCTGTGTTATCACTAAATGGTTAAATGTGTTATCACCCTGTTTTCCGGTGCCACCATCTCATTCAAACACATAACCGATGATGCTCACTCACTAGGAATGTACTTTTTTTTACCTTAATTCTTCTGTTTGTGAAATTATATTTGAGTTATTAAAGACTGTGGAGAATAACTTGCTCTGTGAAGCAGTTACTCCAGAGAAGGACCAATAATAAACCTACTATTCTCACTTTCACTGTGCCTGTGAGAACTAGAGAGATTACTTCTGGTTTTCACAGATTCAAATTGAGACTGTGATCAATTTGGGAGCTAAATACAGTCTTATGTATCACATTTTTTTAGTTGAACCAGAACACCTTCAAGCTGGACCTTAGGTAGCAAGAGTTTCACTCAGAAAATAAGAACACAACTAATAAATACCTCAGGACTTGTGCTGGGTTTTTTTAATGATTTAGTATTAAGTAGGAACATGTCTACTGTCTCTAGTCTTGTTTTAAGACGATCTGCATTGAATGAGACAAACTGCTTTTCATAAATGGCTCGTAATCATGAGGATATCAAGATTGTGTATTATAATGGAAAAAATACACAAGGGAGCCAAACTGAATTAGTAACTCTGACATCTGCAAGGTTGATTTAGCAAACTGTGATGTCATTTTAATATTTTTTAAAACTTTTATTTTTTTTTGAAAAAAAACACACTTGCATTGCTAGGTGAAGAGTACAGATGGTCAGGAGCAGGACAGAGAAACAGCGTGTAGATCAGCTGCAGTCTCAGCTGGAAGGAGGTGCTGTTTGTTGCTGCTGCCTTACCAGAGGCTAATTCCAAGTAGGTTAATTTAAACTACTAGCACATAATAGAGAAGCGTAACCTGATAGTGCAACCACTTGAAAGGAATACCTGAAATCAAACAGCTAAAGCTTGGAATACCTCCAGAGTGGTATAGAAACTTGCACATTAATGGGTTCCACTCTGACTGATTGGCACTGCCCCTGAGGTAGGCTAGTACCTGCTAATGTAAGCTTAGCTCTTCTAATAGTTAAAATATATACCAGACTCTATCCTAATTTAGATGCTATCTGCAGTGGGTAAGTGGCTTGTAGACCAAATCCCAGGGTTGAAGCATGCATCTGATGCACTGTAGGCCTAGCTACAAAAGACTACTGCTCAGCTTCACTAGTTGAGAATTATGGATTCACAGTTTTGACCCTTCTACCCTGACCTTCTGTTATCTGTCCTTCACAAGTGTTCCTGAGAGGATTCCTGAGGCCTGAACTAGTGTGTGTAAGACAGAAGTTTATGACCTATGACTTACCTGCCAGTAAGGCTTTGATGCAACGAGCAACTGCGGCAGTGAAAGTATGGTAATTCTCACATGGCATCAGGGGGACACATAGGCAGCCTGTGATCAGTGTTTCACACATGGCAAGTGCCAACCGGACTAACAATATGGAGAAGGAGTCCTGTTGGGCAACCTGCTGCTTGCGTACCCTTGTGTTAAGAGTAACCATGCCCCGTGACCAACAGCAGGAGTTGGCTGCTCACAGAAAGTAAAAGGTGCTGTGGATTATCATTCTCTGGAAATTCAGCCTCTGCTGTGGGATGGCTGCTGTTGCCATACTGCAACACTTTTAGGACCCTGAGGTAATCACAGTGCTTAAGCCCAGATGACTTCTGGCATGGTTTGTTATATATTTGGTTGGGTATGCACTTCCTGTACTTTTCTTACGAAAAGTGTCTTCAAAAGAAGCATGGCACAAAAAAAAAATTATTCACAAAGCATGATAGTTTTTGTGTGGATATGGTGTCTCGAAAAGAATTTAAGACTTTAGACTTTTAAGTTTAAAACTTCTGTAAACAGGAACAGGAGAAATGAGAGTATAAGATCTCATTAAAACAAACCAACCCCACAAACTTCCCCTCCAGGTTTTTCAGCTGTACCTATTTCTGTTTTGGGAGAGGAATTAGACGTGGAGGCAGTTTTCTGCTTTCCCCTCTCCTGTCTTGGGGGACAGGTGGGGAAGGAGAAGGATACTGGTTTGAAATGTGCTAATGGCAGACTAACATTTTAGTGTTGTAAATTTACGCTGACTGAATTTAAAACAAGTAAATACTTCTGTTCTGAAAAGCTGAAGTATTTAATCAGATAACCATTTGCTGAGAAAATTGGAGGTAAAATTCTGCTTTACAGGAAAACCTTTCTGACCTCGTTATGTTGTAATGTTTGGTTGCTGATTGCTATGGAGATGATCTTGACTAGCCAGGTCAACAGCAAGAAAAAATGCTTGGCTGCGCTATCTTCCTGCAGGGTCTTTGAATTCTCTTTGGGGGAAAAAATGCTTGATTAAGCAACTGTGATTCTTTGAAATATTTTTTGCCTCTGTTTAAATAAGTCTGATTTCACAGAAACTGCTTTAAAAACCTGCTGTGTTTTTTTTGTGTGTAGGCTTACACAGTCTCGATAAATTCAGAAGGAAAGGTAATCAGAGAGAGTTGCTGAGCTAAATGATACAAGTATGGAAGCTGAAAGGCAGGAGGGCAAAGGTTCTGACAGGCTTGTGAACTGTGGAGTTAGCATTTCTTGTATGCTGTGTTGCTGCTGAATCACAGAAGGGTTTTGTTTTAATATAAATAAACTGCTGGGCATACACATGGAACTATAGTAATTGCAAGTGTCTCTTTTAGGACAGCTTAGGTTTTGAGGCAGGTTGTGTGCACATGTTTTAATACATCATTTTCTATGAACAGTTTGGCAGCCTTGTGTACACTGCTATTTGTATGTATACACATGTGTGTATATATATAAAAACAGTATTTATGTTGATCCAGGCTTATTAAACACATTGCAGTAATTTCTTTATTAAACAATGCAGGTATATTTAACCATATCTATTAAATAAAATACTGTCAAATAATCTGGTGATTCTAAACAGATATCAATCTAGTAATTGTCCACAATGGCACCTTCTAAATCTGTCATCAATTTCTATGCAAGTAAATCTCTCTTGAGGTCTTCAAGAAACGATTTATTATTAACGAAAACAGTAATCTTACAGTGAAAATAGTGTGTTCTGGAACCTTCTCATACACTCAATCAACTAGTTCTACCACCTAAACCAAAACCTGCCACACTCTTCACGTAACCTCTGCTTTTAGTTCAAAAGATTGTCTTTGAGTATATTCTTCTGGGATATATCTTGACAATACTGTTCTGTTATATTGTTACGTTTTGTTTTCTAATGATACGTGAAACTGCTAAAATTTTCTTACAGGTAAAGAAACATATCTTTAGTGCTTCATATACATCCATTTGTTTTGTTTTAGAAAAAAGATTATTGCAAATATGTTATCTCTAACTATAGCTATCGGTAGACAACCTGCATTGAAAATTCCTTGTGGAAAGGTTTTTGGTTCTTCTGAGTTGTGAGGTACTTAAGGGAACTAAGCTCAGGTGGAGCTCTGGAGCTGTAAAAACAGTCACGTTAAAGAACAGTCTTTAGCACTTGCTATCATGGAACCTAGCCAAAGGAATAGGCTTATCTTATTAAACATGATGAGAAAATCATTAGTTTTGAAATAGATTGTATATCTTAGTATTGTTGAAAGCATATTGAGTTGAGAATTTTTATGTTAACGTTAACAGAGGCATTGCATTTATACTTCATCAAACACTTACTGTAAAACCTGATTTTCTGTAACTTGTATGCAAATGAAAACTGTGGTTTGTTTTACAGCCTTCTGAAAAGTAAAAACCTCATGCAGTTTTTCTCTGGTTGCTATGCCATAAGCTGCTGAATTTATGTCAGTTTTCAATTTTGTGTTAAAGCTTTAGTCAGGATTCAAAAAAATTTCATAGCAATATGGCTCGTAAGGATTAAACCCTTACATTTTGAAAACAAAGCAATGAAAATGATATATTGCTTTCTTTTAAATGTTCTGGGAACTTTTAAGGTGAGCTGTCACTTTTTGACTACTTCAGGTACAAAAGCGTCTCTAAATTGGAATGACTTGACATACCCATATGATTAAAAAAACCCATTCTATAAAATAAAACAAGAAATACGGTCTTACTATGTAGACTTACTTCTGGCTAGCTAACAATGTGCTTTTTGCAGTTTAAAATAGTATTTCAGGTGAACCGTATACTGTTGCAAAGAACTTTGCTTTAAAATAAGTAGTAGTCAACAAGTTATAATTGAAGTTGAACAGTATGATTGAACCAGTTATAATTGGCATGAGCTTTAATAAGGCCAAGTGCAGAGTCCTTCACTTGGGGTATAAAAACCCCAAGCATCGCTATAGGCTTGCAGAGGAGTGGCTCGAGAGCTGCCTGGGGGTGTTGGTTGACTACCGGCTTGATATGAGCCAGCAGTGTGCCCAGGTGGCCAAAAAGGCCAATGGGATACTGGCGTGTATCAAGAACAGTGTAACCAGCAGGAATAGGGAAGTGATCCTGCCCCTGTACTCGGCACTGGTGAGGCCGCACCTGGAATATTGTGTCCAGTTTTGGGCCCCTCGCTTTAAGAGAGATATTGAGCTCCTGGAGCGAGTCCAAAGAAGGGCGACTAAACTGGTCAAGGGGCTGGAAAATAAAACTTATGAAGAGAGGCTGAGGGAGTTGGGGCTGTTTAGCCTGGAGAAGAGGAGGCTGAGGGGAGACCTGATTACAGCCTACAAATACTTGAGAAGGGATGGTGGGGAGGTAGGGGAAGGGCTCTTTACATTAGTGATGGGTGATAGAACAAGAGGAAATGGGTATAAGCTTAGTCAGGGGAGATTCAGGTTGGATGTTAGAAAGTATTTCTTCTCTGAAAGGGTTGTCAGCCACTGGAATAGGCTGCCCAGGGAGGTGGTTGAGTCCCCATCCCTGGATGTGTTTAAGAATAGGGTGGACGAACTACTTAGGGATATGGTTTAATGGGGATTAGGGACGGTTGGACTCGATCTCTAAGGTCTTTTCCAACCTAGAAATCTATGAAATCTATGAAGTTCTGTCAGTGTTGTATAACTACTGTAATCTTATCCCCACCTACACATCATGGGTGGAATTGCAGTTAGAGAACTCTAAAATTAAAAAAAACTGAGGAGGGAGAAGAAAGGAGGGATCTTAAAATACTGAGATTAATTTTGTCAAGTTCTGATAATAATCAAATGCTTCATTAATTAGGTAACTACTTGTGCTCTGTATGTTTGCATATACACTGGCAGATGTTGCTGTTAGTCTCAAGATACAGCTTCTTCCAGTCAACAGCAATGAGCTGTCTCAGGAGCTATGGTCTGATTTAGATGTACTCAGTTGCATTATCTCTCACTCCTTCCACCTGTGGAAGTTGTCAGTAATAAGACCAGACTGGAATGTACAGTGGGCTCTTCTCAAATCAATCAACACAATTCTGCAGCAGTTACTTTATCTCCCACTCCCAAGTGTCGTGAATGTCAAGAGTAGGAAAAGAAAGTAAATTAAAATTGTCAAATTGAAGTTAGAAACCCGAAGTTGGGTAACAGCAGCACTGATATAAAGGCAGTTTATAAAATGTGCAACTTGGAGAAAAAAAAAAAAAAATAGAAACATGCTTGAAATATTTAGAAGCAGAATCCAGTCTGTCTGTTGATGACTTCCTCAAATCTGTAGTAGTACTGTAGAAATCTGTCAGGAAAAACATGAATGATGGTGTTGCAGAATATAATGAAAATGTAGCAATTTGTGAAGCTAAAAAAATGCAATAAACTGTTCAACTTGCCATTTTTAAGTGACAATTTTATCTCTCTCTGGCTCTAAATAGTTTTGCTGCTGTTCGTGGTATCATTCTTTTCTGGTGCTTGTTGGTCCTGTTTTCAATGGGAGTTTTGTCCACAGGATTCTGACAGAGGCTTCTTTTTTCCTAAAGAAAGAATTGCAAGTGTTACTAGTTTTGTCTCTGCTAGCCTTTTTTTCAGACTTTTCACTTGTGCAATCATTTATTTATTTTTTTTAAATACACTTGCTTTTGAAGGTTTCTAAAGATGTCTTTTACCTCATTTTTAGGTGTTGTAGATGGAACAGGGTTGTTTAATTTGTAAAATGCCTGTAAGATTGATTACTTCAGTTTTTTTTTCTCCACAGATTTATGTGCTAAAGAGATGTAACATATATGAGGGTGTTTTAGTCTGAAAATTTCAATGTCTTTAATCAATATTCGTAAGCTATTGTTCAAATATTTAAACTTTGAAAAAAAATTTCCAGTGTTTTATATTGAACGTTTTGGTTAAACTGCATTTTATAGGATGTTTTCACACAGCAAACTGTGATCTGCCCTGATACAGTGACTGTTTCCTTGCACTCTATATAAAATGTAAGAAAATTGTTCAGAGTATCAGTAATTTTTTCTCCTTTAATTTTAAGGATGTCTCTAGAATAATTTTTTCTGACTTATTTTTCAGTTTTGGAGAAGTGACTTTTTAAAGTATTTAAAACTGTATTCTTTCAGTAAATATACTGTCTGGTTTGTTGTTTTTTTTTAACAGTATTTCAGCCTATCAAGAAAGAAGATAGTGTACTATACCAGTTTTGATCAGCGGCAACGAGCAAATGCAGCATTTTTAATAGGTGCATATGCTGTAAGTATTATTCATCACATGGGTACTTCTAAACCTTCCTTAAGAGACATCTGCTGTGTGTAAATAGCATCTCAAGGGATGATCCTTTAGAGAGATAGGGAAATTGTAATTTAATTCTTCTCTAAGCTGTCTTTGAAAATTCTGCTGTATGAGTTTTAAGGAAACCCTGTCTTTGGCACTTAACTCCATTACTTTACTGAACAGGGAGTGGATTTGGCAGATCACATGCATGTTTCCTGTAGGATACCATTTTCCTGAATGTCAAAAATGCAAACCACAAACTTACCTCTAAACTTGGCTGTCTTAGGATCAATTGCTGCTCCTGGCTATAGTGAGAATCATACTGGGGAGGAGAATTCTTTTTTTTTTTCTTACAGCCTTTCTTAAAGTTACTAGACCAGAGGCATAGTGATTATTGGATGGATTTCTTTTCTTGTTTAATTTTCATGCCCCGCCCAGAATAATAGAAAAATTGAGGTATTTCAGCCTTCTAACGTTACAGATAATATGCAGTACTTGGGGCCCTCTTAGTTACACAAGCCTGATTTATTATGATATCACGTAAGTTTTGATAGTCCCAAGCTGACACTTGCACAGCCACTTGAGTATCTTCATAGCAGTGCAGCTCAAACTTCAATACCTTCCTGCTCTACTATCCAGAATTGGAGCATACTTGTAGAAACTCGGAGTCTTTGAGATAGCATGTTTTATGCTGATAAAGTATTGAAATTAGTGAGCTGCTGGTCCTGAGCTGACATCCACATGGTCAACTGAGTTCTGGAAGTCTCTGTTAAGTCAGGTCTTATACTGTGTGAAAGCTGCTGTATTTCTTTCAGGCCTGAGGTCATGCTGAAAGCAAAGCTCCATAAATGCAGATGATAACATTGAAAGAATTTAGGTTGCAGATTCTTGTAATTAAACAGAATGTTTTACTGCAAGTATGTGGGGGTAGTGTGTAAATGCTCTTGAGAACAAGATCCACTTAAATTTAAAGATGGGGGGAGGGAAAGTGAGTATAAGTTCAAATTTTAAAAATCTCTGGGTTAGATTTTTAATCCTTGGGAGTAGATCTGATGGAACAACTCTGCAAAAGTAATAGTAAGAACAAATGAGTTAGAATGTTTTAAGTTTGTTATTGGTTTTGACTGTACAAGGCTATATTTAATAATGCTGAAATTAATTTCCTTTCTATGTCTTATACTCTGTTTAAGTAGCTTCCAAATTTGATAGTATATCTTCATAAGCTTTCCTGTCCCTTCAGATCCAAATCTGCCTGATAGCACCTTTAGTAATGATTCCCACACTATAGTTTGTAAACAAACTCCAGTAATTCCATTCAGACTGCTTTTTGTTTCTGTTTGCGTCATTATATCTGCAGTTCTGTATTTAGAAAGATTCACTTAATGTTTTAAATCTGGTCTGTTTAAGCCTGTAGCTAGAGAACACTCATCTAGCACATATGTAGATTACAACATCTAATTGCCTTCACTGGATTGCCCTTGTCTGATCCTGCCTTCACCTTCCGATACATCTTAGAAGCCTTGGAAAGGGTAGGATGCTGGCATTTTGAAGGGGATGAGATTACCTTTTTATTTCCCTTGTCCAGTCCTTGTTGTATGAGTATCTCAACTAAGTAGCTGTTCTCTGTGGATAAGGGGTTAAAAGGCCCTTACCAGTTTTAGGTATACACAAGGAGAGAGCACTACTGCCCACAAAGAGAGCTTGCAAAGCCAGGTTGTAGGAACAGAAAGGTAAGGAGGTGAGGTGCAAGACAGAACTCCAAGCAGAGGACTGATCAGCTAAGTAAGACTACGCCATATTTACAGTATTTAAGACTGAAGCATGGGAACAGTCTGGTATATTGGTAGTCCTTATTCGAAGGAGCTGCTCAGCAGCTAAAGCTAGGGATAAGGGTACCAGAAATCCCTCTAAAGAAAGTCGCGAGGGGAACACACAGCATGTATACATGATGTGACTGTGTAGGTACTCCACAATGGACATCATGTTGCACATCACATGAGTTGGTAGCTTATGTGTACCATAAGGTAAATTAGTGTGCCACAACTGTGTGCACGCTTAACCCTTGCCTAGCCTGTATTAAGCTGCTTACAGTTCTTAGTTGCTAGCATATGCAAGTGGTCCACATCTGCCTTTGATACTCTTAGTCTCTTGCCAGGCTAGGGGATGTTTTAAGTATCTTCTGGTTATTGAAGATATTATCTACCAAGAATAATTCTTCACTAATACAGTGCTACCTGTACAAAAGAAGTATTCCTTCTCTTGTGGAAAACACCTTATAGTCACTTTTGATTCATCTCTATTTAGTATAACGTTGGAAAACGGTTTGCACAAAGGTATCCAATATGTTACAGAAGTATGTCATCCCAGAATTATTTCTATATATGTATATTTCTAAACTTGCAAGTGCTTTGGAAGTTCATTCACCTTCTTCTATTAATGATTGCTACTAATGTCAATAAATTCATGACATGCATATTTATTCTAAAAGTTATGATGTACCTAATAATCTGACTTTTGTTTTTTAACTGCAGAAGCTTAGCTTTTATAATCCAAGTGTGTTAATTTTGCACTCAAGAAAATTTGCACATTTACATTTTTTGTGTGTTTTAACTGTAAATGCTGTGTTCAGTCAGATGCAGTAGATATACACTCTTGGGTTACGTGGTAAGGTGGTTCCTAACCTGAAGGAATCTAATCATGTTCTTCAGTAAAAGAACTGTGTGTAACTGGCAGTTTGATCTATTACAATTTGAATATCCAAATTGTGACAGAAATACATGTACTCTTTGATTTAAGGTCTTCTAGATTTTATGTCTTTTCTTCAATTATACATGCTTTTTGAGACTAGAAAGTCTTATAACCATGCACTCTACATGTGTGAAAGTTAATTGAGAAGGCTTATTTTATTTGCCCTGGTGTTAAAATATTAAGTGTAAAATGAAACGTGGAAAACAGTGGATCAGGTTCTAGGAATGGATTTCCAGTGGTAATTATGCAATGTAGATTGTTCCATTAAACAGCTTCTTAGACATGTTAAACTGAAATACTCTATAGCTATTAAATATTTTAATAACAGGCTAATAAGTTGAAGTGAAAGTTAAGTCTTACAACTTTATTGGCAATAGGTTGTCTGTTTGTAAATTGCATCTCAGGAAGATGTGTTTTTCTATATTTCACTTTTTACAATGAACTTTCAATACATTTGCTCTAATCATGTCCAGTGGTTAAATTATTGTCCTTGCTCTTAAGAATTCTTCAAAGATTACTTTTTCATAAATTCAGGTTAAGAGAAAAAAATTTAAAGCGTTACAAGAACAGAAGAACATTCCGACTTCTCTGATCTTACAGAGAAGTTCAAGGGTTCCTCCTAAATGGCCAAGACTACAACTTAGACTGTTCAGTGGTGTCAGAAACAGAGCACTACTAGGTTTTGCAAAGTCTTACCTGGCACCACAGAGAATATTTGAAGCTAGTATTGCTTTGGTTTTCCCTTCATCTGTTTGGAGACTTAAGTTAGTTTTTAGGGGTTTTTATGTAGTCTTCCACAATAGTTCATTTAAAAACTAAAAAAAAAAGTCTTTAAAAATAGTTTTAAAAGAATATTGCGAGTACTTATGATGAATTATACTGAAGAGATTACATGAACTCCCTGGTTGTCATCAAAGAATTCATTCTTAGAGAAATTGTGAAGGAGAGTGCATTTTCTCCTGTCTGATAACATATGGATGAATTGGGAGCTGGGTCTATCTTTCCATTCTTAAGGTATTTGTTATGTTCGTTTTCCGATTGGAAACCAAGGAACCCACACCTGGTTGTGTACTCTGCCATCTGGTAAGGTTTTAATTCCCTGGGAGAGAAGAGCAGGAGGAATACTAGTCTGTTTGTACCAGTGACTGCACTTACATTTCTGGAGAAATGAGGTGAGGGAAGAGGGAACGTACATGGATGACACTTCCTCCTCCTGGTAAACCTAAAGCTTTAGAGCTTTAATTCTACCCTGTAGCAAACAAGTAGTAGTTCTTTTGCAGTTCTTCAAAGATCGAAACTTGATTCGTGGACCAAAATCTGACTTTTGAGCCGTCCTGGTAAAACATAATGATTTCATACTGTGACAAACTCTGAAAAGAGATCCAGTGAGCTTTCTCCTTTTCCTTGAAGTAGCAGGTGGGCTGGTCGTATTTCTTTCTCACAATTCCTTTAAGTGTGTGTGTTGGTAGTAATAGCTTTTATTAGACTTCAGTAATGCCAATAAGGGGGAAAAGCTGAGTTCTTAAGTTCGTAGTTTTATCACAGAAAATGACTGGGTAATAGCAAACTACTATGGCATGTTCAGTCATTAGCTTGTAGGAGTGTTTTTTCCCTCATTTAAAAATACCAATTAGACCGCTCAGCCCTAGCGGAAGCTTTAAAGGTTTGTTCTCTTGTGATCTAAGTGTATTGCACTGTTGTTGCTCAAATACGTAATCCCTCCCTAGGAGGGTCAGCAAGTACAACAGCTTTTCAGTTACTGCAGTGTGTACAGCCTCTTCGCTGTTTCAAGCAACACCTTTCTTCAGGTTTGCTTTAGATTGGCTTCACAGAATTCTTGTGATAACTTAGCTGCTCTGGAGTGGATCTGTTCCATATACTTCTAATTTGAAAATGGGGGGCGGGAACAAGATGAATCCAAATTGTAGATGAACGTTAAGGTGGACTTGCAAAATACTAATTCCCTTTTTGGTCTGTAAACTTTTAAAGGTATATAGTATGAATTTTCTTCGTAGTATGTATGTGGCCAGTGTTGCTACATGTCATGTGTCTGTGTAGTGTCTCAACTGTGGAGAGCTCTATCTTTCAACTACATAATTATTCAGGATGTTGAGAATAAAAGAATGGAAATGTTAGAAAAAAAAATTGAAAAGCTTCAATATTTGCCACATCTGTTTTTTATGGGTAGTAGTGCCACATGATATGAATTAGAGTAGTGACAGTGGGGAAAGGGAGGAGAAATTCTCCCTTGTAAAACAACTCTTGTAAGAGCATAGTTTCTATCTGGAAAGTGGCTTCTTTTTTTTAAAGACTTTTACTCATATTATTCCTTAGAGGTTCAGTTTATACAAACTATTCACTACAGGCTCTTTGGGTTTGTAATTTTTTTTTTTTAACTGGGATATGTTGCAGAATGAAAGCACTCTGAAGATTCATCGTATTTGATTAAAAAAATGAAGCTAAGTTTCAGTTGTTGATTTTTCATTTATAAAGATGAATCAGAAGAATGATCTCCTGGGTTTTTCTTAATGAATATGACTACTTTTTAAGTACTAAAGACAGATACTGTAGTGTTTCCTTGTCTATTTAATTATCCTTCCTCCTTCATTTATTGTGTTATTCTTGACATCTGTGACACTTGTTTTTTCAGGAGCTCTGTTTAGTGTTTCTTTCTCTCTACTTCCTTTTGTGTTCTTAGTATCTTTTTCTTTTTTCCATCTTGGTGTCTTTATTATGAGGTTTTATGAGCTTTGTGGCAGACAACTAGCAGTGTTTGGTTCCAAATGTCATGTATACTTGTCTTTGGGCACGGACAGCTTTGAAGTACCATAACTTCTGTGAAATAAAAACTGCAGCATTGGGAAAACATAGTACAAATTTGCCCAAATTTCTGACACCCTACTGTGTAAGAAGGAAACTCATCTTTCTCTGAAGTCCTCTGAACTTACCCTCTAAGGATCTTTTGACTGCAAGTAGGAATTTAGGCTTTAAACATAAGCTAATTGACGTGATTATTGACATTAACTGACATGAATAAAATCAGTATTTTTCTCTGAAATACACCCCTCACTGAAATCTATTGCACAGGATGCATTGTTCTTAAATGCAAAACCTTTGTGATGAGGAGGACTATAAAGGAGACTTCTTTCACAGACTTAGAAGAATCTTCTACAAAGACTGTGGAAACAGAATAGTATTGCTGTGCTGCAGGGGTGGAAAGCATAAAGTCGGTGCTATTAGTTAGCAATCCTTGCTGTAGACAGACCATCACAGCTTAAAGATAAAAAGAAATTGCCCCCTCTGCTATTTGAATTAAGTTAATACATATATCCATTAAGTAAATCTCTGAATCTGTTTCAATGTTAGTAATTACTGGTTTGGCCCCAACAACAAAGAATCCAATAATTTAGTTAGAAACAATTGTTCTGATAACACAGAATAAATCAAATGGTTTTCCCTATAGAAATTGTGGTCTGTTTTGATAGAGGAAGGTTTCAGGTAAACGTTTGCTTTCAGAGGATAAGGAGGGGCGAATATGGAAGTTTGGGCAAATAGAGAGACATAATTTTGAGAAATATGTAATTTGGGCACTTGATAAATGAAACAGCAATATTTACACTGCCACAGTATTGAGATTTAACATTTGAAGATAAGTGGGTTATCTTCTTCTTTTTGGGTACTGATTATACTGATCCATGCTATCAGTGTGACTGTGATGAGTGGAGCAGCAACATTGGAGTCTGAGACTGAAATACAGCTCCATGGCAGGGAATTGAGCTTTTGAAGGTGAATCAGTTTACGTAGAGGGTTTTGGTCTGAAATTAGACCAGTTGTTCAATGCAGTGAAATAGGCGGTAGTTGAAAAGCAGAAATTATTGTGGACCTTCTTTTCATTGTGTCATGGCAGTGAGTTTTTTGAGACTGTTTTACTTGAGTCAAGTTTTGGGGTTTTGTCTTATCTTTTCCGTCTGCCTTGTCCATGCTTGAGGAAAACATGCAAGAATATCTACCTACCATGTTGACATCTTACGGAATACTAAGAATCCCATTAACTTGAGATATGAGTCTAGACATAAAGCAAATTGCAAATATTCTGGGAGTGACCACCATGTACCTGTATTCTAATGTGTTTAAGGTCAAAAGCTGAATAAAGCTTTTAGATCAGGAATTAGCCTATTCCTTGGTTAAGAAACTAATCATTAGAATACTTTATGTTCAAAAATTAAATGTGCATAGAGCTAAAAAGTAGCTATGTAGGTGCTGGTTGTAAAGTGAGTTGGGAGGAAATGGCTAGGAAAATTGTGTGGCTTTGCTTACAAAACATGTTTGTGCATGTGAAATATGCTACTCCAAACTGGATGAAATTTTTTTCTGTAAATAATGCACTTGCTTAATATGTATTCCAAGTTAAACTTATTATAGGACCAGTTTTACTGTAAAATAGGAGTTGAAATGCAACCAGATGTATTTAATTTCTTACTTATTTTAAGTGAGCTGAACTGATAGTGTTCAGCGAGAGCAGAATGAGCCTTGGCTTAGGGTGTTAACATTAGCTACGTCTTGGTCTCATAGTAACAGGTTCAGCTTGTTGAATTGGATTTTTTTGTTAATTAGTAGTTTGATATTGTCAGTTAGGAATCAAAAAATATTTGTGTTGGGAAATGTTCCATTGAGCTGTGATGGAGAAACGTTTCCTTTGTCAGCTTCTGTGATAATATTTTTGACTCATCTGAAGTTGGACAGAGAACTCGTAGCATAGATGCCTATTTTTCATCTTAGTATGATGTTGAGTCTGTCTTAAAGTCTCTCAGTTGCAGTGATATGTGATTTTTTTTTTTTTTTGAAGTGTGGGAATAACAAAACAAATCCCCATTTCTATTGATTTCTGAATCTTTTACTTTGTGTAGATATGTCTTTTCTGATCTCTCAATGTCAATAGGAGTCAATCATAAAGGAGTATAGTATACATTCTTAAGACTTTAGTGGGCTGGGGGAAGTGTACATGTGGTTAATGACTTTTCAGGCTCAGGGCTTATTTTTTTTTTCCTCTCCTCTTACCCCCTTTAGGTAATATACTTGAAGAAAACACCAGAAGAAGCTTACAGAACGCTTTTGTCTGGATCTAATCCACCATATCTTCCATTTAGGTATGTGAACATGAGAAATGGGCCTGACTTTTGTGGTTTGAAATTTGCTACGTATAAATTTTTCAGATTTTCTTCTCAGGAAAGGGTTTCATGTCTGATACAGATGATGTATCAAAACGACTGATCTCCAGAAAAAATGTTTTTTACTTCTGGTGGAATTACTTGCTCTGTGTTGGAATAATAAAGCCATTTTGATTGATTTAAGTTTTTAGTAACACTCCCAGTCTTGCAAACTGTTGGGTTTAGAAAATAGTTCTTAGCATGTTTGTGATTTAGCAATTAAAACTTTTCTTTATGAGGTATCATGTTTTACTATTTGGAAGTAATTCAAATCTTTTAAATTACCTAGTACTTACCCAGCCAGGCTTACATGAATGAAGGGCATTTTATGCGGTTACATTTTCTCTATTTTTCCAGAACAAGTACTGATGTTCCAGTCTATTAGATTGCCTTGCCTTTCTCTTTTCAGTGTAACTCCTCTGCAGTCTTTTTCTGTGTGTTTCAAGCCCTGGGTTGCTGGGAGATAAACGGTTGGCTAAAACTAAAGCTTTTTTGGCAGGCTGTGTTTTTTGTGGTGGGTTTTCTGTGGTATGGTTGGGTTTTGGTATGTTTTTGGATTTTTCTTTGCTTTTGTTGTTTTGGTGGTTGTTTTTTTTGTTAACACAAATCTTTGGCTATTTTAGGTAGGAGGGAGGCAATCTTCTTGAGCAGAGCCTTGCTGTTTCTAGAAGGAATGTAGTGTTATGAGCTTTTGCTAGAAGAATAAAACATCTTGATTTATTGAGTGTTCTTTCTATATGGCGTGGGGCTGGAAAGCACTTCAGTTTCTTTTGGAGCTGCTTTGGGACTACACCAGGTCTTGGCACTTGATTAGAGCCTAAGCAGATTCTGTTACCTGTAGTATAGTTTGTCCTGCTGAGAAAGAAGGCTGTGTAACCTAGCTATATGGGAGGTGACATAAAGAGGAGTGAGGAAATAAACTGAAGGATTCGGACAAGACAGGAGGCCAGGTAAGTCTGATAGTTAGGGGGAGGGGGTTTTGGGAGTTGAATTCATAGGAAGAGGCTGGACTGCATAGATACATAAGGAGCTTAAGAATTACTGAGGCTGAGAGAACGGCAAGTATATCTGATGAGAGCCTGCAGTGGGACACTCTAGATTAGCTGAGAGTGGGGAAGAAATAATTTATTCCTCTTGCCTTGGTTTTCCAAGGCTTTTGAGATTATTTTCTCCCCTTGTTCATTCTGGTGCAAAATATAGCATGATACAAGCAAATGAACCTGTGCTGGAAGCAGAAGCACTGTCTTAGGTAGTGTATCTGCTTGGTATAGAGTGATACTGTGAAGAAACACATTGGTGCTATGAGAAAGTTTACACTCCTTCCTTGTCTTCAGTGTCTTGAAGAGTACTAAAATGACTTTTATGTACAGAGAAAAACATAACCCAGAAGTCTTACCTCCTATCCTAAGCTCTAGGAGGGAAATAATGAGATTAATCATTGGTATTCAGTACTTATTGACTTGAATTTATTCTGGGAGCCTGGAAGTTAGATATTGTATAACTTCTGTAGTATAGGTTTCATTTGAATAGTTTGAAGTGCAAGATCAGTTAAGTGTCACAGCTAGACTATTTAACAAGTTTGTTAATTTGATATCTGAAGTGTCTTCTATTGGGGAAAAAAAATAGACAACTTTCAGTAGGCAGAAGCTGCAGGATTGTCAGATTCTTATGGAGTACGGAGGCATGTTTACATGAAGTGATCACTGGGAAACTGATCTACTTTCATCTAGCTCAGTGACCTCAAAAAGCCTTAATCGGCTTACATCTTCAGCTGGTATTTCGTTTAAAGACAGCTTCAGCAAATATTGTTCAGGGGTGGAGCAAAATCAGAATACTCTTACAAGCTACATGGAAATTGTTTGGGTTTGTTTTTGTGATAGAAAAACTAAAGGCAAAGCAGGAGATTAAGGCACTACTGTCTTTGAGACACTTTTATTTTATTTTTGGCTGATTCACCGTCACTTGGTGACACTCTAGTCTCTTGAAGATCTTGTACTGTATATTCTCACTTTGATTTAAGAAAACGGTGCTAACATTTTAAGTCATCATGAATACCAGTTTCCTATTGTGAAACTAAATTTTAGATTTTTACCTCAAACTACTCTATAGTGATTTTATATTAAAGAGAAAGAAGCAAATATATTTTAGTATTATTGTTTTCAGTCTCTAGATATGACATGAATTTCAAAGCTAGATTTTAGTTTGTAGCTTTGGAGTTTGTTTCTTTAGTGGCAAGTGCCGGGGAAACAAACTTTTGTTATTGACAATGTTTAGAGGTTTGGTGAAAGGGAAAGCGTTATGCAGTATTGAGGTCAGCTACAATAACTGGGAAATTGGGTGTGGGATTTGCAGCTCTGTAATGCTGGTTCAGATTTATACTTTATCTGCATCTCAAAAATATTCACGTTTTTTCTCATTTTGAAAGCAAAAAGAATACTATCAGAAAATAGTTGATAAAACATTGTTTGAAAATCAAGGTGGTTATGCATTTGGCCATAAGACTGGAAGAATACTGTAATAAAACATGATCAGCAACAGAAATCAGAGCACCCACTCTGTAAAACTGTGCAGGAGATGTCTGTATGTACTCTGTTCTATTATTCTGATATGAAATGAGGTCTTCCTTTCTCTTCTGTGCTTTTTTAAACACAGACTTCTGAGTCAAAAAAGAAGTGTAACATTTGGAATCTAAATAGCTCGGTTTCTACCAGTAAAAACACTGGTACGTTTCTGTATGCATAAGTAGTCCCAGTAAGTTAAACGTGACTGCTGTCTTAAATGTAAGCACATGCCATAGTAAAAGTAGGATAGGATGCTGACTGTGTACAGTGGACAAAAGAGAAGAATAAGCTTAAATAGGAAGAATGTCTGGAATTCATTTTAATTTCATCTAAAATGGTTTCTTCAAGGTTAGTAAAGGAATTTTTTTCTTTACAGTACTCTTCCTCATAATTGTTAGTGCTTGCATTTGTTTTACTGTGGTACAGTGTGGCCCATGCAGAATCTTGTTACATGCAAGCTAAAATTAGTAATTATTGGTCTAGAACTTTGAAATATATCTGTCATCGGGAGAAAGAAAATGCATGCTGGTTGATCTAGCGCTATATAATTGACTTCTCAAGTCAATGGGGTATAAGAATACCTGTATTTCTAACAGGATTTTTGTAAAGGTTAATACTAGTTCTGACAGTATCCAATATTTTTATCCCTGGTCTGGAAATTTATACATTAGTAGGAAGGAAGACAGGTTGACACAAACAACGATGAAATTGAACTAGCTGTTCTGCATTAGTATTTAATTATTTAGTTTTATCCAGTACAACTATTAATTCATGAGGATTCAGAAAATAAGATCAAATTTGTGTTTTAAATATTTACAAAGCTTCTTAATGCTTTGACATGACTTCTGACTGATTCCTGTGGGCTAGAAAAAGAACTCGATAACAGCCTCAACCTGGAGGAAGTAATCTAGGTGACTAGGGGGGAGATTTGTTTTGGTTTTGTTTTTAACAAAGAAAGAATCAAAGTAATTAGTGACTTAAAATACCTTAGACAACTCCCTCTAAACAAAAAGATGTTTTACTCGAGTAATTTAAAACATTCAGGAAATAAGGTCACAATAAACTCTTAATCTTTGCCTTTTGAGTATTTTAAGGCCTTTCTAGACATGTAGTTGGTAGTAAGATTAGCATTAAGCATCTGTCCTCTCTAATACTTCTTTAAAATGCTCTTTGACTAAACTCTAGAGGAATGCTAGCATTTCTCTGAAATAATATGAAATTGACTATTTGATAGGAAGATTGAATATAAAAAATGTCACTTCATAAGTACAATGTGACTTTGCTTCATAAATAAATTATGTTTTTATATTGTTTTAATATTTAAAACAACTCTGTAAAGTGCATTTTGTTGCTTGCTTTGTGTTCTGAGACTGGTAACTTGGATTTCATCTCTTTAATACTGAGTCCACAAGCACTTGCCTTACCTATACTTCACATATCTCTCTACTATATCAGTGGATCCAACATGTAGAGTCCTCATGGATTATACATAAAACTTCTGCCAGATGAATTTTTTTGTTCTTACACCTAAAATTTAATACCTGTAGGTATTTTAGCTTGAAATTCTGGAGCTTAAACCAGTAAAGTTTCAGAAAGGGTTTGCATCTGGAATTCATTCTAAGCAGGCAGTTGTACTTTCGGAAACTAGAAAAGAAAAAAAAAGTATTCCTGGATTTACCCTGAATTGAAAGAATTGGGAGTGCTAAAATAAAAATGACTGTGACTTTAAGGAGGAAAAAAAAAGCACATAGATTTTGTTCCATTTTCTTGTTTTCCAAATTACAATAGAAGGAACTTTAATGATTTGCTTGTGTTTTCTTATCAGAAGATACTTGAGGGGCAGAGGCAGAGAAGGAGAGATATTATGGCAAGGTTTGATACAATATGCTCAGTATTTGCCATGGTTCACCAAACATCATGCTTTCCCTTGAAGCATTATGTAATATTAAGCCACTGCTTCCGGGCGTTATTTCACTACCATGCTGTCCTGTAATTCATATCTAGTGTTTGTTTATGGCTTCGTTACATTGTCGCGTTCTGCCACTAAAGATAGATGGGGATGTGAGCTTTTCAGATCATAGAATCATAGAATGGTTAGAGTTGGAAGGGACCTCAAAGATCATCTAGTTCCAACCCCCCTGCCATGGGCAGGGAAATCCTCCACTACACCAGGTTGCCCAAAGCATCATCCAGCCTGGCCTTGAACACTTCCAGGGATGGGGCATCCACAACTTCTCTGGGCAACCTGTTCCAGTACCTCACCACCCTCAATGTCAAGAATTTCTTTCTTATATCTAACCTAAATCTGCCCTCTTTCAGTTTAAATCCATTGCCCCTTGTCCTATCACTACACGCCCTTGTAAAAAGTCCCTCTCCAGCTTTCCTGTAGGCCCCCTTTAGGTACTGGAAAGCTGCTACAAGATCACCCCGGAGCCTTCTCTTCTCCAGGCTGAACAGCCCCAACTCTCTCAGCCTGTGTTCATAGCAGAGGTGCTCCAGCCCTCTAATCATCTTCGTGGCCCTCCTCTGGACTCATTCCAGTAGCTACATGTCCTTCTTGTGTTGGGAACTCCAGAGCTGAACACAGTATTCTAGGTGGGGTCTCACGAGAGCTGAGTAGAGGGGCAGAATCACTTCCCTTGACCTGCTGGCCATGCTCCTTTTGATACAGCCCAGGATACGGTTGGCTTTCTGGGCTGCCAGTGCACCTTGACGGCTCATGTTGAGCTTCTCATCCACCAGCACTCCCAAGTCCTTTTCCTCAGGGCTGCTCTCAATCCATTCTCCGCCCAGCCTGTACTTGTGCTTGGGATTGCCCCGACCCATGTGCAGGACCTTGCACTTGGCCTTGTTGAACTTCATGAGGTTCACACAGGCCCACCTCTCCAGCCTGTCAAGGTCCCTGTGGATGGCATCCCTTCCCTCCAGCATGTCCACAACACCACACAACTTGGTGTCATCTGCAAACTTGCTGAGGGTGCACTCAATCCCACTGTCCATGTCTCCAACAAAGATGTTAAATAGCACTGGTCTCAGTACCGACCCCTGAGGAACACCACTCGTCACTGGCCTCCACGTGGACATTGAACCGTTGACCACAACTCTTTGAGAGCAACCATCCAGCCAATTCCTTATCCACCGAGTGGTCCATCCATCAAAACCACATCTTTCCAGTTTAGAGATAATGTTAACTCAGTGTGTTGTGCGTTATAATACTGCTATTCTTTGAGTTTCTGGGCATTTGGGATTAGGTTTAAACACCTTTTTATTTGTTCATTCCAAAACTTCGCTTGTTTGGAATTTCCTGGCTTTCAGTCTGTCTATTATTTCACTGTGTGTGGATGGCAAGTGTCAGCAGAGCTGCGTTTTCTAGTCAGAGTACACCTTCTTTAATGGTTAGGTGCACAGCAACAGAAATGCAACTCATCCGTTTGAGGCACGGATGACGTAGGCAATAGATGTTAGCTGCCAGCTTTCATGTGCACTCCACTGGTAATAGCTGTCGGTGGGAACTGTGACTAAGAGTACTGTAGGCCTGGAATTGTGGTAGGCTTATCTTGTACATCTAGGTCAAGTTTAACGTCCCCTCTCTCTTGTTCTCATAATGTTTCTTAATAATGGGTTAGAGATTATGTGACTTTTTTCCCCAGTACTGTTTTCGTGTACTGTGTGGATCAGATGCCTTATCAGTTGAAGTAGTAGTGAGATATATATATGTAAAATTATATTCTTGTTATAGTAAAATAACATGTAATATAGAACATGTCTGCTACAACCGTATCTCCCATTCCTATTTCTCTAAATACTTAATTTTGTGGTTTGTACTGTCTTAGGTTTTGTTGTTTCTGTCAGCCCCTTGAGAAAACTAACAGTTTTTAAAGATTTTCTGCTGTGTATATGTTCCCATTAGTGCCTTAATATTTTTTTGCTTGGAAGACCTTTTTGTTTACTAAAATGATTTTGTGCTAAGATGATCTGTTATCCAACTTCCCCCTGTCAAAAATGTGTTATGTGTAAAGTTTATATTTTACAGCTTTGGTAAGTTCAGTTTCTCAAATACAATGAAAATACTTATGACTTTTCATTTTAAAAAATTTCTTTGGATTTGAATATTGAAGGTTTATTCACATTTTAAAGTTCTCGTTCTAAAACATTGTGGCTAAGTAATTTTCAATGATCTAGTAACTTGAAAGTTTTTCTAGAGTAGGCTGCTGGTAGTATGACACTACGAAAATTGTAGCTTTAAATTTTCTTAGATACATTTTCTTTGAATGCTACTTGCTCAAAACTACTATACTTATTCTGCTCTTAAAGAATGGACAAGAATATTCTACGCTTAAAGTGCTTGGGATTGAAGGAGCATATCAGTATAATAATTTCATACTACTTCTAGCAAGTAGACTGTCAAAATAAAGGAAAGTTTTCAATGAAAGATTGAAATCTTTAATCAATTATAGATTAAAAACATATCTGGCTGAAACCTGAAATTTTACTATTCTGATAAATTGCAGCTCTTGGCATTCTGGATAAGCAAAACTATAAAATATTTATTTAATGAGTGATTAGGAAATTATCTGCCCAGGCAAAATTTTGTTAAAAGGCAAACTGGTTTGAAGCAGACTTTTAAAAGTACTTTTCCATTTTTCCATAAGACATTTGTTGCTGTTATTTTGAGTGGTGTTACTTATTTTTATGTTGGTGTCTGTTACTACTTGAATATATTTCGCTTTGGGGTACCCTGTCATCTTTTAAAGAGAAACTGTTATTTTCATAGTTGCAGAACTGAGGACAAGTAATTTTAAATTTAATTATATGTGGATAATTTTTAATCACATGTATAATCAGGCATCCAAATAAGAGCCTGTAAACGAAATCCAAAGTAGTATTTGCCTTTCTTTGTTAGACAGTGTAACTCAATTAAGGCTTGAATAATGGTTAAAGCAAGTTTTGCTTTATGTGCTACTATCCTTACATGATTGAGAGAGGATGCAAAGCTTCCTGTTCCAGGATAGCATAAATAATTTGGCGCAGGTCATGTAGTTAGAAGATGTAAAACATGCACTTAAAATACTTTGCAGTATCTAACTGCATCTACACTGAGCTATAGGGGAGTGTTGTAGCATGAACAAGCTTCTGAAAAGATGTCTTCTTTAGACTTTAATTTAGATTTCTCAGAGGGGATTGAATAACTTGAATATACTGTGTGCTGCCTTTCCCCAAGTTCTTAAAATAATTCTGTGTATATTAAATTCATTTTTATTAAATCTATAGGGATGCTTCATTTGGGAACTGCACGTACAATCTTACGATCTTGGACTGTTTACAGGGAATAAATAAGGTAACAACACTTTCCTTAGCAAAACAGATTTAAATTGACTTTTAAAATGTGAAGGAAAATACTGTTAAAATACATAAGAAAATCTGGTTTCAAAACAAAATGTATGTGAATGAGTAGTATGCTGTCATGAAGCCTAAGGTACTGAGGACTGTGTTTGAGTAGTGACAAGTGTAAGAAGGTGACACTTTTCCCTGGCTGGCCTGGCCTTTGACAGCTTTTGAACTTCACCTTATGAATCGAAATGCACAGATGCACCAGGCCTGGCTGGGAGCAGTTCTTCACCGTGCAAGGCAGTGTGCTGGATCTGCTAACGGATCATTTATAACCATTGGTAAAAGGGAATAACAGAGGTTGATAAAGCCAAGAGAGACACCTAGGTATACTGTGATTTAATCTGAGCAGGTTTTGCACATACTTGGCTTCAGCTTTGCCTCAAAACACTTGGTTCAGTGTTTGACACTAATCTTTTCAGAATTAATTAGAAAGAATGAAAATTAACGTATCTTACTAGTGTTTTCATGTTTCCCTTTCAACATTTCCCTTTCCCCAGCTCCTGGGGAATATTAAGCTCCAATATTGCTTTTTAAAAAATGTTATGTCATGTCTGAATTGGCAACCTTGTGTTTATAGTATATAATTAATTCTGTAAGCAAAGATTAAATTTTCTTCATTGTTTCCCAGTGATCTTGATGAAGGTAGCGGACTATATGAACAGTTCTGTACAGACACTTACTTGGAATTCTTAAAAGTATGGCAAAACAAGTGTTTCTTAAAAATTGAAAGAAGAGAGATCAAGCTTAATATTTTTAGTTCTGTGGGGGTGGGAAAGGAGCTGTCAGTTAACAGCAAGACTCTAATTTGTGTGGCATTCTACAGATCCTGAAGCTTTGTGAAGCAGTCAGTGCAGTCACTGTAATTTATCTGCAACAAACACGTCAAAAGGACTTTGAGAATCAGTTTTTTTTCCGTTGTTCCCATAAGTTGATTATTGAATTTTTGTCTAGTTCACCTACAGAGGTAAAAACACTTTGAGCAGAAACTGTTTGCCTTACTCTAAAATAAAATCATAGTCTGCCTGGGTAGGTTTGGTGTTTGCATGCACATATATCATATACACGTAATTCAGGGAGCCTACAAATTCTGGGCTGCATCTTAAGTGAAATACGTTTTTCAAAATCAGCTGTTCAGACAAACCTCTTTGTATCTTAGATTTCATGGCAGGTCCAATCATTGAGCCTATGTTGTCGATACAAAGCTATTTTTGTTTTGTCTTAAAAAAGGTGCTCTATATATAGCAAAAAATGACAGACTGATAATTACTGATTTTGAAATCATAGATCTTTGGTGTGTTTTATATCACACCTTAATCCCAGAACGTTGTGTAATGTCTATACTTCTCAGAATGTAGTAGATTCAGTATAAATATATGCTGCAGAACTGTTTTCCACCTATTCCTTGGAAGAAATTTGGGCTATATATTTCTTATTCATAGAATTGTTTTAATATGGTATTGTATACAAATCTTTAGTACAAAATTTGCGTATTTAATAATAGTACAGTAATCAAATACAAAGCTTGACGTCTTTCAATCCTTTAATAAATACTAATGTAGTCTAGTGAACTTCATTCTATCAGTGGAATGTATATTAAAAACAAATCATAAAATACTGGTTATACACAGTACTGTATTCTATATATGCCATTTTGCCTGCATATTATGATGATAAAATCAGTGTCATATTACGTATAGAAAAGCAATAAACTCTTAATGTTCTATATTTCATTATGTCCAACTGCATGAAAATGTACTCAGCATAGAAATCATTGAATGACTGCATGACAAAAGGGAATTGTTTTTTAATTTGTCATCTGCCTTACAGAAAAAAAACCATTCATAGTGAGGTGGGGAGAATCAATTTTGTAATTTAAGTGATATGAAACAAGCTTATGTCCCATCGTAATGCCTTTGAAGGGGAAATAATAAGGCTGACATGCATCAGTGACGTTGTTGGAGTTTTTGTTGTCTGTGTTGTTAATCTGTTCAAAATGTGGTGTTGTCTTAACATAGAGGCTTCCATAAGCCAAAATCACAAACATTTAGTTATTTAGTTTTGATTCGCAAAAATAGTATTATAAAATGAGATTATATAGCATATTTCAGAATAAACTGACACGTTGTTGCCTTTTAGGCCTTGCAGCATGGATTTTTTGACTTTAAGACATTTGATGTGGATGAATATGAACACTATGAGGTTTGTACATTTAATAATGAGTTGAATGTGTTTGATTTACCTAAATAAGTTAGAATATATGGTATCCCACAACTTAAAATGTATTGGAAACACATTTTAATTCAAACAAAACCCAGTGTTCATATGTAAGGTATGTACATCCAAACCTGTATGCTGTATGTGAAATACATGCAGGATGAATATCCTTGCAATTTTAGTGCGTCACATCATTAGTCTACTGTTTTCTCACAGCCTTTCTGGCTTCTGGAACTTCCCTTCCCTCAGGATACAATCCAAGGTCTCTCAGCTGACCCACAGAAGCTGTGTTTTCTTTCAACAGTTGTTGAGGTGCTTCTTGAGATGCTATTAGTCCCACGTATATCATACATCTTTTATAGCCACTAGATTAAGCACATTTTGGACTTTTTTAGTGAGGATGCATTATATGGGGAGTCCAGTAATGAAAATACATCCAAAAATATTTCCCTAATGAAATCCCAGAAAGCTAACACGTCATTCATTGTTCTGCCAGCCTTCTTACTATTTTGTTTTACGAACAAGAAGATACAGGTGACTCTCTACATGTCTGAAATACGTACAGCTATGGGAAATGTTTCATAAATGTTGAAGAAAGAAGGTGAAGTCAGGAGAGGAATAAAGAGTTAAAAACCTTAATTTACAACACAAATCTAGACAGCAGATGTCAGCTGCAATAGGCACACTATAACATATAGCTACTTAAAAGCATTTGTAGAAGGATTTCTTTATACTGTAATGTTCCATAATTATTTGATTGAGAAATTGGCATAGCCTTTGCTGAATTACCAAAATTAAATGAACAGTAACTAAAATTTAAAGTATGAAATTGCTACTTTTTTGCTTACTCTGTATTCAAAAGGAAAATATATGTTATAAAAACAAATGATGGTTGGGAATTCTTAGGAATCTGTTTCTATAGTAGGACTTAATCTGCTTGAAAAAAGTATTAAAAAAATTGACTATCCCATTATCTTGTTTAATGCTTAACATTATTTTAGTTTGTGAAAAGTATGTATATGTGAATGACGTTTAAAGTATGCTGCCCCCTGTCTGAGTTTAAGAAGCAAGAACTTGGAATCATCTTTAATTTTTTGTCCATTTTTTGGTATGTCTTCTATTATTTTATGCATTGTGGTCAGTTTTGTATGTTTAGATATGTCTTGTGCTATATTTCTAAAGCTTTGAATGTTCCAAGTTTTTTCTGTTAGGTCTTCAAATGTGTAGTTACATGGAGAGAAGTTGCATAAGATTTAAAGGGAGCAGGCTAAAGGAAATTCTTTTTCATGTTTGTAGTTCTTTGATCTTACTACATTATCAAGACAGCAAATTCCCCTTTTGTTGGACTAGATATTAAATACTCAAGTTCTCTTTTTTATTTGAAAATAATAATGTTGTTTGCATGTATAATAATGTTATTGTATTAAGTATATATATGCACATATATATTTGTAGTTCAGATTTATTAAAATCTAAATTTTTCATAATAACTCATGCAACTATAAAGAACTACTTAATTCACAAATAAAACTAGTAATACAACCATAAAAATACTCTTTATTTATTGAACAGGACTTCTTCCTTAAAGGGGGTAGAGGTGCTACAGTGTTGAGATTGCAGTCAGGGAAACAAATTTGGCCGGGTGAGGGATCCTGACTTGGCAGTAAGATCGGTTCACTAGTCCTTACGCAACCTTGTTAACTTGCAGTTTCCACTGTGTGAGGACATTTAGAGCAAGCCTAATGGGTTTAGCTAAGCAAACGGTTGGTGAATTGATTGCAGTAATGTCCATTATCAGAATTTTTCACTCATTAGGATGTTTTAATTTGCTGAGAGATAAAAACACGAGCTTAATAATGCACTTGAACCGAGTGCCGTGTCCTTAAAAGTCATGCTGAGAATAACTGCATTGCCAATTTAATAATAAATTAAATTAAATTAATTTAATTTCAATTAAAAAAAAAAGGCAGTTTTGAAATTCAGTTATGTATTTCCAAAATTTCACACTTTGAAAGTTTTTTTTCATTTAGTCTTTTATTTGATTTATACTTCTAGGATTACTGGCTCATCAGAGCTTATACCAATATGTAAACTTAAGTTTCTACAGGGAAAGAATAATTGTTTTTGAAGGCTAACTGGTTTTTAATTTCTTTTCTGTGCATTTGGTTTTTTAGCCAATGCCTTACAGGGAAGTGTTTTTCCATATTCTTTGATTAAAACATACTAGAAAGATGGTGTTTGTCAGTGTTGTTAAAAGTAAGTGTCTAAAAACACTGAACCCTCAAAGGGAGAAATATCTTAGGTATAGGATCTTTCTGCTTTTATTGGAAAACTTCAGAAAATTTTTTGGGTTTTATTTTTGAGAGATTTCTGAGAAGCAGCTTTATGGTTAGTTAGCTTGTCTTGTATAGGTAAGCTAGCTAATTACACTTGAAGTGTTTGTTTTAATGCAACAAGAACATAGTAAAAAGTAAAATGAAATCTTGAGTACTTTTTTTAAACTTGTATGTACAGATATAAAATGTTTTTCTCTTTCCTCGTCTGAAATTTTTTTAGCGAGTGGAAAATGGTGACTTCAACTGGATTGTTCCAGGAAAATTTTTGGCATTAGTGGCCCGCACCCAAAAAGCAAACTTGAAAATGGTATGGTGAATATTTTGATGCTCTTCTATGATCTTAGTTTTTCCAGCATGTTAAAAAATCACAGCAAATGAGCAGAAGATAATAGAGGTTTATAGATTAATTTTCATCTTCAGAAATAATCATACAGTGAACATTTTATATATGATCATAGAAATTCATTCCAAAGGTTTTGGAATTCTTCTTTGCTAGAAGAATGCTAATTCTTCTAACAGTTAGTGACTTTCATTCAGTGACAAAGTGCCTGAGAAATTCAGGTCCCTTACATTTCTCCTGGCACAGTAAGTATGCAAAATTAAAGGTGAGTTGCATTAAGCAGAGGAGACTGTATTAAGAGTTTTGTAACAAAGGCCAGGAAAGACTTTAAAAAGAAGCTTGCCTTTACTACTGAGTATTCTTGGGATAATGGGAAGAACCTATGTGATTCTAATGGTATAAAAAAGAGAAACTTGACTGACAGAGTAGTAGAGATCTGGTCCAGCTAAAAGGAAAATCAGTCACTTAAAAACCATGATCAGGTTTTGCTGATTTTCATCTTATTCTTTGTGCCATGTCATTTCGTTTATGTAAGCGTGTTTTCTGAATATCTACCTTGTTTTTTTTCTCCCCCATGTCTGGTCTCCCATGTTTCTGTTATGACTGGAATGCTGTTAATTACATAGTGTCCACTGAAGATTTACAAAATCCAAGAGAAAATATTTAGATTGATTTGAATTTCTTCCTTGATCACAGTTACTGTCCCTTCTTGCAGAAATTTTTAAAAATTACTTAAATTGTTGATGGAATTTGGAAAAGCTGTGTTTTATTTTTAACATGTATATAACTGAAAAGTACTAAATTAACACTAGTGCTTAAAATCCAGTTGTGAGGCTGCAAATAAGCCTCACCCAGGTGAGTGTTAAGTACACATTACAAAGCTACATTTTCTCATTATGTTGTGACTCTAATTGCATTTACTAATGCATGTATGACTTGTGGAAATGACCTATGTTTTGTGAGGAAGCTTTTGGACTTTATTTGAACAGGAATAAAATTCAGGAGATAAACCAGTGAATTTACTAAATGACAGACCTACTGATTTTTTTGTGGTAGCCATGTAGTTCTGATATTTTGTTTATAAGACTTAATTGCTCATCGAAAAGAATAAACTGCATTTTACATACATCCATCCTACAGACATGTGCATGTGCACACTCTCCCTCACACTCTCATCGACAGAGAACATCTATTTGGTCAAAGTGTCCTAAACAGTTGTGGTGTGGTTGTTTTTTGACCTCCCTCCCTGTCTCACCATCTTCATCTAGAGGATCCTTTTATCTCTCCACTGAATCAAGGCGCTGAAGCTTTTTCAAATCACAGTGGAGCCAAACTATTTCTGCTACTACAGTTCAAGCATGTTCTTATTCTTTGATCTGCAGCTGGACTATAGATGAACAGCTGTTCTGAAATGCTGAGTTCATATATGTGCCTAGCCTTATGTATAAAACCGTACTTCTAGAGAGGAATGGAGCATTTTGTGAACCAATTTTTATATTACTTAACATGTTTGTTCTGAATAAAATATTAAAGCATTTTCAGTATTAGCATGTTTATAATTCAGAAAAAATTTTGGGCACAATTTTGGTTAGTAGGACTTTGAACTTAGTCTGTGACATTAAATGATTGTTCCTTTATTTTTTTTTGTAGGTTATCCTCTTCATGCACCTGAAGCCTACTTTCCCTATTTCAAGAAACATAATATCACATCAATCATTAGACTAAACAAAAAAATTTATGAGGCAAAGCGCTTTACTGATGCTGGTTTTGAGCATTTTGACTTGTTCTTCATAGATGGAAGCACACCAAGTGACAGTATAGTTCAGAGGTTCCTGAACATCTGTGAAAATGCCGACGGTGCTATTGCTGTGCACTGTAAAGGTACATGCGCTTACTTATTTTTCAGACTGAAGTTCAAAATAAGTATAAATCCATAGAGTTTATTCCAGAAATGAAGCATTTGAAAAATAACTCTTTCTGGTTGTGAAAGTAATAATTTCTTTATGATACTTGACTAAATATGCTACAAATATTTGTTATTTTCATGTGCATATTAAGTTCTTTCATCCTACACTACTGCTTACAGTAACTAACAATGTGGTGTTCATTGTTCTGTTTTTTCTCAGTATCATTTGAAAGCATGAGTTTTAGTTGATGGAGATTTCTTTTGCATTACGCTTTCACAGCATTATGATAATTGACTAGGAAATGCAAAAAAATGAAAGGTTTTCTTTGTGCTTTTGGACAGTTCTGCATTTTTCTGTGGAGCATGACTTCCACATTTTAAGTTAATGTGAGTTATTGTGATGCCAGCATTTCAAACCAGCCTATTTCAGCAAATCAGCCAGAAATACACAAAACATGCTTAGACAAGAACAATTAACGAAAGCTTTGAAGAGTTTGGCTTGATTTATGTTTAGAGTTGTGTAACGACATTGTGGAGACGAATGTCTTGCCGGTCTGAAACAAGAATAGTGCTATTCATTCATAATTTTTCCATGAACAATAAAAACGCATGTCAAAGATAAATAAGTTTATTTGCTAACAAGTGTTACCATGACTAGAACCCAGAATTTCTGGCAATAATAAGATGGACATCTGCTAATTGGTTAAATGAGAGTATAAGTTATTGATTAGCAGGAGTAGATTGTTATTCTCCAGACTTAGTTGCTAAAGGAAGACAATATACTTTTCTAGTGACTTAGATATGCACTTGCTAAACTGACATATTTTTGGTCTTTCATCTGATCATTTAATAAGCAAACCAACAATCCTATTCTTAGGCTTTTTACATCCTTCTAAATATGCCTATACAAAGTTAAATCAACAGTTAACTCAGACTTAATGTATTGTTGATAGTTTTCGTGTACTCTTATTGCAGAAGCTGCACAGCTTCCACACTAGAAATTGCCTGTCCCAGAACTTATAGAATGGTTTAATGCAAAGAGTTGCTATGGAAAGTTTATATGTTAGCAGGAACTACTGCTATTACCTGCCATTTTCAGAGAGTGTTTTCTTATTCAGATGTATGTTTAGTATAGTATGGCTCTTTGTTATGTATTTGCATATTTTATTCCTTTTGCATTTAAAAAAAAAAACCCACAATACCAAAATCCCCAGCCCCAAACTCTCTCTCTAACATACTTCCCCTTTTAAATGATTTTTCTGAGCTAGTCCTCCAGTATACGGTTATGGAATCTCACTATTTGTGAACTTCTACTTTCATGTTTTCACCGGAGTCATCTTAACTGTCCAAAAAGTCACAGCATGATTTAGTTGTTGGTTAAATTTAAAGAGCTTGTAGTTGTTTATAGAATTGTCAGCAGGGATGTCTGGCTGCTTAGAAAGTTTCCATTTAGATAGCTGTTGGTGCATAAGCAATAGTTGGCCACCAGGAAACTGTATATTGCAAATATTGTGTTTGCAGGAAAATAAGCTTTAAATGGGGAGATACTGACTTACAGGTAGATAAGACACAGGGCTACAAAGAGGTTAGTTCTTACTCTATAGTTAGAGATTTGTCTGATAGTATAAAAGCTAATTTTTCTGTCTCTATTCTCCCTTAAAACAAAGATTAGTTTGTGATTTGGGGGGCAATGGGTTAAATTATTTTAAGCTATTGATATATAAAATTATATGCGGGTCAACATTCATTGCTGTTTATACAAATAGCAGTGAATAGTTTTATAGATTGGTTTCACAACAAAACTCATCCAAAAAGAAAAAGCCACTGCCTGAGAAGACACATGACGCTATCTGTTGTGATGTGCATATGCATTTGCATGTATTTGAACCTTGATTTGTAAAGTCTGTGTTGGCACCTCAAAGGTACTTTGATTTTGTTTTTTTACGGGTTTTATAAATATGGAATTTGCATCTAGCTTAGTCATGGCTTTTTTTAAAATATCAGCCTTTTTTAAAAAAAAAAGTAGTTTAGAGTTGTACAAGTGCCAAGAGTGATTGCTGTTGCATGCATTCTTAAACGCTGTTAACTTTTTATAAATATGATATATTTGTTCTTATATCTACAGCATTGAAATCCAATTATATGATAAACGGGATACTGAATTGGAAATTACTTCTTCAAACATTAAGGTGGTGGATAACATTGCAAAGAAATCTTTTAATATCCTATACTTTAATTTGACAATTATGAAATGCTTATGACTTTGTATGTGAATATTGATATTTTTGTTTCTGTAGCTGGTCTGGGGAGAACAGGAACACTAATTGCCTGTTATATAATGAAGCACTACAAGTTCACACATGCTGAAGCTATTGCTTGGATAAGAATATGTCGACCAGGCTCAATTATAGGACCCCAGCAACATTTCTTGGAAGAGTATGTATGCTTTCTTTGCTACTAAGAATCAACTGCTTCTCTACATTCTTATCCATCTTGCACTACGTATAGCATCTACTTTCTGTCTACTTACATCGTGTACATTACTGCCTGTTGCGATATATTTAAGGTCAGTTAATTTGGGATTGAAATCAAACTTCTCAGTAACAATTGTCTTCTCTGGAGTGCTATGCATTTTGTCATCTTAAGGGGCAGAGAGTCTCAAGACTCTGCATGTTTGTGTTCTGGGGCATTTAGGATTTAAATGTGTTGGAAGTATAAAGTCCAGATGTTGACAAAAGATTCAATCAACAAAAAGGATTTATTAAAATATTAACGTAAAACTGATAGACTTTATATATAGCTTATGATGACACTTAAAATGAATCTTACAATGGTATAATTGATATGTTTTTCCTTTGTTGTAACTAAAGATCATAGTAGTACATCGTGGACAACTTAATCTCTGTCAGATTCCAAGCAGAATGTATGAAGCATTTCTGATTTGAAGCTAATACTCGTTAGCAAAAGAAACATGTGGTTTTAATACAGCTCCTTCTCAAAATTGACTGTATACTTGGATTGAGAACATTTCTTGTAGAGAGAATTTGAACGGGTGATTCAGGGTTTGATCCTGACTGGATATGAACGACAAAATTGCACTGGCTTCAGTGATGGAGACATTAAGTTCACTTCATAATGGTTTCTACATTGTGTGTTTACTCTTATAGTGGTTACACTGATAGTTTGAGTTGATACCATAATGATATTTGGTTGGAGGTGTTTTCACTGTTATGAGAAAAAACATTTTGAGAAAATCCACCACAAATTTGTCTCTTTTTGGGGAAAAAAGAGAATGCAACAGCTCTGCTAGATACTGTGTAAATAACCATAAAACATGCACTGAACTTGCATCTTAAAATCCATATGATATCAGAGAGAAAGGAGTATTACTGTAATTCATAGGAGAAATTGAGCATGAATGAGCATTCCTATTTATTTTCCAGTGCAACCAAATGGGCATTCCTTTATTTGAGAGGTGGGCCGCCATTACTCAAAATACTGTGAATCACAAACTTTCACAAACCACAAGTGCTCACTGAAGGCAGATTGAACTTCTCCACACCATGCTGATGCTTGGATGATGCGCAGTTAAAAATAACTTCCACAATAGCACAAAATTGAGAGAAAGATAGTACGTAGTGTGACTAGTAAGTGCTGTTTACTTGAAGGATAGAAAAAACAGGGTCCATGTCTTTTCTGCAGTGGCATATAATATTTAGTTTGATTTTTATAGATAGGCAAAGATACTTCAGAGGTTTTTTTCATTCATACCTACGTATTCATAGCTAAGAGCTGTAGTATTGTTCACTAAGAATTTTCTGTTGTCCTAATGGCAATAGATACCTGTTTTGACAATCGGACAAAATTCAAGCAGTGTCACCAGTGGTGTAAAAAAGAGATTGAGAAAGGGGAGCTAAAATTAGTTGCATCATTCTAATATAAAATATCTTGCCCTCAGGGCTGCAAAGTTGCATCTGACAAACGGGTAGCATCTTGCAACTTTGATCTCCCAACCTTCACAGATGTCAAAGCTTCTTCTCTTAGGTTCTTTGAGGTTAATAAGGGAGGTTTGAGTAGTATTTTATAGAGACCCTCCCACCCAAGTATGTATCAAATCAGATTGTTACTGTGAATGTGATTAATCTTGAAATATTTCAGAGGTATTTAAATTCAAGCATGTTTTCTAGGCTTCTTCTGTTAGGTGGAATAAGTGGCACTCCTACCCCACTCCTTCCTTCTCTCTTCTCTTGATGTTTTCTTGGGATGTAGTGGAATTTTGTGGAAGTGCTTACCTTTCCCAGTTACAATTGAGCAAGTTTAGGCAGTTGGCTCAGACTACATGGCTCTTAAGCGTTGCTGTAATATTTTATTTTCAAACAAAGAAAGTTTCCAGTGAAAGTATATTTTAACTTAATTCCTTGTTCTCTTTTTGCTGTTCAGCATAGGAATTTAATTTTGTTACAATAATATGTAATAGCATCTCAGTTCTTGGATGGAACTAGCGTGACAGGTACCTATTCAGCAAACTTCCTTATTGAGGAATAATGCAGTCCCATCAACAAAAGCCTGCTTAGCCCATGCACAGTGTAGCAATTAAATTGTATTTTTTTACCACTTGTTTGAAAGATATAATCTGTTATATTCTGAGAACTGATACTAGAGTCTTGTTCAGCTTTACATGACTATGGCCACTTCCACTGTGCACAGGTCAGCTGTAGTTTTACTGCACAATATCTGTATGTATAAAACTCATGCTAATAAGAAGTTGGAAAGTGCTGCATCATCATTTATTCTTCACATTACGTATATAAAAGCATTATTTCATATTAATTTTAAAGTTATGTTTAAAAGCCTTTAAAATACCATTACAAATTCCTGTGTAGTTAATCTATTTTCCCAGGAGGATTTTTGTAAAATGAAGTCTTTAGTACCTGTAATATTTCTGTGATGGCTACAGATTTGTTTGATGATTCTAAGGTTTGTTGTTAACCATTGAAAATCATGAGGTGGGGTTTCTTTGTGATAGAAATTAGAATTGTTTTTTTCCAGATGAAGATGTACAGAAGATTCAAATATTTGCAATCTGTAAGAGCAGCATGTTTTCATATTGTTTCTTATGTGTATGCAAATTTGTTGATATGAATTGATTTGGTTTTCTATCCTAAAGGAAGCAAGCAATGTTATGGCTGGAGGGAGATCTCTTCCGATCAAAGCAGAAACAAGTAGCTGATGGAAACATTAACAGAGTTCTTTGTGGCTTGAATGACATTTCAATCAGTGGTAGCTTGAATAAAGTGCAAGACTTGGATCAATACAGGGAGGTAAGAGTTCATAGAAAAAGTTTCAAACAAGCAGAGATGAAGCTGATATTTTATTAACTACCTATAGATCTTTTTAGTTTTGGTTTGTTTTTTTTTTTAGGCTTGTATTAGTACTAGATTGCTTTTTTCACAGCTAAATTTTTTTAATAGGTCATAATTAGAACAAATCTCCACTTTTTCAAAAAAAAACACCTTAGATTATATTTAAAACTGTTGTCATTTTGAAAACTTCAAATGTTTTGCATTATTTCAAGTCATTCTTTCAAGGTTTTCAGTTGTTTATTGGAGAACAGAGGAGGAAAAAAAAAAACCAAAACATTTTTCCTCCTGGAAATCTATTCCAAGTTTCCAGCTAATAATGCATGAGTGTATAGATGTACATCTCTATCCAGTATTATGGATTACTGATGTGATGTGTACATTTAGGGTAAGGACTCGGCAATTATTTATTGGAAGCATAGGCATTAAGTGTGAACTAAAGTGAACATACTTCTACTTCTGGACTAGTAAAATCTTAAACTGTAGTTTCCTACAGTATCTGTGAGAAGCAGTTTAAAGGAACTAGGCATTTGATTAATCATGTCTTAACTCTATAATAACTAAAGAGCTTTTATGTTGATGGTGGAATCCTTTACTTGATGTAAAAGACCAGGATGTAGTGGGCACCTTCATCAGACAGATGATTATTTTAATTTATACTAATAACTATCATGTGATCTATCATAATCTGGAAAAGCACCTTGAATATATTTCTGTAAAGGTACTATTTAACTTTTGGAAGTTCAATTTGTGGCTTAGAATACGTAAAGTTAAATACCTAGACTACCTGGAGAATGTAACACTGTGTAGAGATGATCTTGTATGCCTAATGAAAAGAGCTGGCACATAGCCATATGGGTAAAAGTAATCTGTTTGAATCCAAGCTACTACTACAACTTTACTGCTTCCAGAATTCAAGGCAACTTACTTGCAGGTAACTCAACTACCTGTACACTGCATAGCAGCTTATGTATCGATTCACAATATAAATTCACAGTGCTGCTTTTTTCTACTATAACACTCCATGTAATATGTATATTTCATTTTTCACAGATGTCATCTTAAAGCTGTTTAACACGCAGTTTTCAAAACATTTAATTTATCTCTTTGGATATTTGGTTATATTTCAAGAGCCCATTATACTAGACTCTCTAGAAGCTCGAAACAAAGTAATGTTCCCACTCTCAAAAATGCCTACGGTCTAAGAATCGGAGGACAGAACAGCTACATGCAATAACTGTTAGGCAGGTAAAAGACAGTGAAACAAAATTTATCAGCATTGGGGCTGAACTATAGGTAACGATGGCATAGCATATAATCTTCAGTGAAGTCTAGCTAAAATGTTTCTATTTTCCTATAATTAATGCAACACTTGGACCATCACATCATTTTATTAACTTCCATTGTATTACTTTTGTCAATCTTTCATCTTCGTTAATGGCAGAAACGATTGTTCTGTTTATGCAGAGCAATGAGGTCACTTGGGCACAAATAGGAACTACAGTAATACAAACACTTGATCTGAAGTCAAATGAAGCATAGTTGGTATAAGTTTTTTTAATTTGGCAATTAAAAAAATCGCAGTTCTCTTGCTTTGTGGAACTTTTATATTTCTCTGCTACTGTCTCTACTTAATACTTGGCTCTTAGAAAAGTATTTTGAGATCTGTGAGAAATTGTTAATAGGCATTTAAAGTGTTGGCATATATTTTTAATATTTCTAGAGTTTATAATATTTTTCTAAAGCTAGAAGAAGTAGGATAAAACTCTGAAATCTGTTCATCCTATATTACTTATTACGTTCTCATAGGGAAATTTTTCAAAATTGTGTTTTTCCAGAGGTCATGAGAACGTTTTATTAAAAAAAAAAAAAATTTAGGAAAGTTGATTTTTAGCTCCTCTTGCAAGACACACAACTTAATCTAAATTTCTTCCTCATCTTGTGCATATCACAAAACTGTGTTACTGCTTTCCTTCCACATTGACAAAAACTTTAAAAATAGTTATGGAGGAAGGAGTTGGAGTTTAAGTTGTATAAAAACAGACTTCTTTGAAGTAAATACATACTGGTGTAAGACTCAAGCATCCTGAACTGGCTTGGAAGTCAGATTCTGCAAAAAGCCTCTGCGAATGTGCATTTGTACAGTGACACATTGAATTTACTGGAACTATGCAAAGACAGAGTAGTGCTCCATGTATGCACAATGCTGTAGATTGGCCTTTAAAATTATAATCTTTGCGAAGCAGATGTTCGATGCTTTGAAGCTACAGTACTCTTAAGGATTTCATATATTTCCTTGCTTGCATACTTTGTTTCCCAGAATGATTTTGAAGACAAAGCAGATGTGGAAACTCAGAATGGCATGACGCAGGGAGATAAGCTTAATGCCTTAAAAAGTCGGAGACGGCCATGTTCTGCTACAACTGGAGCTCTGAGGTAATTAATTAATTCTGAGGTCATTGCAATTTTAAATTATCTGTGCTATCAGATCTTTATAGCAAGTACGTGGCCTTGTTTAGGCAGTGCTACTAGTTGTACCACTTTCTGTGGTGGAACTTCTCTAGGTATATATCTATTAGATGCTGAGTAGTTTATTAATTTGTTTTGTTTTGTTTTCCTTTGTCTCCCTGTTCAGGTTACCTACTTATTATGTACCAGTAAAACACAAAGTCGAAAAATATTTCAAAACCTTCAAATTTATGTCTAACATTTTACAACTTATGTCTCAAACAAAATATTCGTCAATGAACCTAGCTGTCTTTCTAGAATTATTTTCTGTACTTCCATAAATTTGAATTTTCAGAACCAGTTAAAAAATGAAGTTTAGAAGTAAACCTGCAGTACCTCTCTGTTGCTTAACTGTAAATTAAAATAATGATTGTCAATAATTCTTAATTCTTGTTAGTCTTGTACTTTAAAGCCTGTATGAGACATGCAAGTATGCTTTGGGGGAGAGGAAAGGCTTTTTATCCTCTGAAAAACATTGCTGCTTTGTTTTCTTTAGGCTGCAAGACATGAAACTGCACACCAGGTCAATATCACAACCTTTCAGGTATTACCTTCAAAGTTATGGTTATAAATGGATACCACTCAGGTCTTAAATTTTTGGCATTTTAAATTATACTTACCTCATAAATTAATGAGCAATTTCAGACTTCTGAGAAGTGGCAGGTAGCAAACTTTTCTAAACACCTGCAAATGGAGGAGAGTGGAAAATCTAATGGAGAGAAGGGTACAGGTCTACTTCAGGGATACTTTGAATTTCTTCTTAATAAATAATTAGCACATACAAGTAACTTCCTGAGTCACATTTTCTAGTAGCTATGCTGTTATGCAATGAAGCATGACTAATTAACTCACCACCACTGTATCTCTGTATTAAATATTTGTTTCAAAAGCCTAAATTGGCTACATACTGCTACGTATGACAATTTTTGGCCTGTGTGTGTTAGTAAATGAACTAGAGGTATTGTGTAGTGGATACAATCAGTACTTTTTTTTAGAAGATGTACCAGATTAATATGGAGTTTTAGTACCTTTTCATATTTAATACAGGGTCCTCACTGTACACTTTTATTACATGCTTTGTTCAGAACTTTCTGTGGAGCAAATAAAGCCATAGTTTCTTCTCGTTTTCTAAATATTTATTTCATTTATGACCTGTACTAATCTCAAATCAGTACTGACAGTGCCTCCCAAAAGAAAAGAAAACGTAAAGTGAAAATCAACTTAATCTTGAGAGTTATAGGAATGACAGTCTTTTGTTTTTGTAGCCATTGCCTCCTGCACCCTGTTACATCTAAAATGCAACATGTAAGACAAAACATGTCATCATAAAGCATTAATATTGAAAAGAACACATAATCTTCAGTTTTGCAACAACCTGGATTTTGGAAATCAATTGCTCCAGAGGTCTAACCTTGGAGATGTCTGTTTACCCTTTCTTGGTGTGGAATTGAAGCTATTTCTGTTCAATGTCATTCCTTCTGTGCTTGTAGCTTGTACCTAAGGCTTTTAATCCTTTACGAGCTGATCGTGATGATTTCTCCTGGTCTAAGGATGGAGAAAATTCCATGCTACTGTGAGGCTATTTGTTTATTAGCTTTTAATAAACTAATATGGACAGCTATAATGCTAACATTTTTGAGTACTTCAGTGTACCATACTTACAGCTCATTATCAAAATATGAAGAATTTGGCCATTAAGAGTCCTACCCTAGAAGGAGCTGTATGTTCTGTGCAACTTGGTAAAAATGTTCTTGCTGTCATTTGGAAACGATGTTCTTCTCATGAAAGCTATAGCGGTGTTTTTTTCTACTCGTACTTGTGTTATAGGCACAAAATGTTCTTTCTCAAATTTACAATATTTAATATTTATAATCAAATTTACAATAAATGTGATACAAAATGGACACTTAACCTTCAAAAAATTATTACAGCAAAAAGTAGCCTATAACTATATAATATGGTACAACAGGGAAAAAACTTGGGAGTGGGATATTTGAAAAGTTTTTTTGAAAAGATATTTGAAAACAGGTGAAGTGTTGAGTTTTTGCTGTTGAGTTCTCAGTACTTAGACTTGAGAATTCCCACTTTTTAAAATACCAGACTTATGTATTGAAAGACTGTATGTGCTTAAGATGTATATTTCAATTACAAAAATGTTGCTTTTCACTAAACCTCTGCACTCCTTTTAGACTGAATACTTCAGGTAGCACAGAAGGATCCATGTCTCCTCTGAAGGCCTCCAAAGTGACAGCGGTTAATTCACCATCTGCAGAAAGAATAAGCAGAATTCCCACATCCTCAGGCTCTAACCTTAAAAGGTTTTTTTTCTTCTTCTCATTTTGGTACAAAAACTTACTGTACACCACAATGGTTTTCAGAACGTATGCAGTCTATGAAGCGCTTGCTGTTCTTGGGTGTAAGAAGGCTTAAATTTACTTAAAGTAATTTGCCGTTCCACTATTCAGACTTTAGTTGTCTGCAGATATTAAAAAAAAAAAAAAAAAAAAACCACAAAAACAACACCCAAAACTTAGACTTCTGGTATGAGAGTTTTGGTGGGATTATATCAAATCAGAAACAGTATTATGTTGCTCAGATTTTGGGGTTTTTTTTACTCATCTGAGTTTATGGAAGTTTTGCAAGTATTCCTGCAAGTTTATATACTATTAATCTCAGAAGAATACTGAGTGGTAATTAATATTTTTATGAACTCTTGATTTATTGCTGTTTAATTCCATTATTACTATTGTACTAAGTAATTATGGATGTTAAATGAAATTTAGAATGATAAATTTTTTAGTAATTTATGGGCACAAATATTTACTTGAAGAAAAACACTTAGATATTTCAGGACATCTTATTTTTATTCTCAAATTTTATCAAATTACTTCTTGGTTACTTGAAGACTTGTAGTATATTACTGGTTTCAAGAAACAGAAAAGGAGTTCTTAAACTGTTACGTGTAGAGAAAGTACTTGAATGTAGATCAGCCACTTCCTAAACCTTTTAACACCATGTCATGCATGTGCATATGGTTTGACAGAGGTGAAAGCTGGCCATGGTAGTGCTTGAGTAAACAAAGTTTGGGAACTCCTGACAAAGAATTCTGGTTTACATTATTTGAGAGGTAGAATATGAACGTGTGTGCAAACACAAAATTATTTCAAAATCATCTATGTCGTTCACCTAATATCTTCTGAATTGTCTGTTATTTTTTTTATATATCTGTACATACCTTGTGTGTATTTTTTTCCCCCGCATGTGTTTTCCATTCAGCATTTCCATAAGCTCCAGACTAGCCAGTTCTCTAGGGAACCTGTATGCTGCTTCAGATGATGATGAGAGCAAAATGACATCATGGTCCTCTAGGACAGGTTTTTGTGTAAACCAAAGCTCCAGGCACTTGAATGGCAGCTTGCAGCTGCCTCATAGAAATAACCATGAACTGAACAACAACTTATACAACAGAAACAGCAGTAGTGGCAACAACCTGAGCAACCAAACCAGTTTTCACAGCGCTGTGACAGATGAGTTCGCATCAACCTTCCTTTATGGGCCTTACAACTCCTCCACCACGATCCAAGAGTCAATAAATTCCTGTAAGTTCATAGTCACACCTGCACTTTCAGGCATCTTACCGATGCCTGTCTGTCTTGCTTCTGTGAGCAAAGCTGTCACAAAAAAATCTTAACCCAGTATAATTTTCTGACTTCCTTTAATGTTTCTGAACAGCACCTTTGTCTGTTACCTTTTTTGGTTTTTTTTCTATCTCTTTCAAGCATCTAGATAATGGGGGGTTCATGAAAATAAATCACGCCTGAACTTAAGCTAACACCTTTTCTGTTACCTTTATGGACCTTCGTACCCATACTAAATGGAAGGTACAACATTCTTAAAGATGGGGCTCATTTGAAAGATGAGTCCACTTGACTTGAAACCTAGTCCTTTTCTAACATCAAATGTGAAAAGTATTTTAGAGCACAATATTTCTGATGGTCTCACCATTTCAACTGTCATTCTTCAACTTTGCTGCCTTGGCCTTAACTTGGTGTCCTTCTTCTGTGTAAAGGGGTCTGTATAAAGAGGATGCACAGATAAATTAATGCAACTTGGAAGTGACTCTATACAAAATGAAAAGAGAGACTAGAGAAACTTCAGGTATGAAATCAGAAATATCTTCAGCTATTTTAAGGAAAAAATAAACATATTTACTATTATAAATCTAAAGCCAATTTAACATATCTGATTTCCAAAGATTCAATATCCTACTAATTATAAAAATTAGTGCAGTGTTTTTAACTGGATATATTATATTCAATTAATTCAACCTTTGAGCCTCTGTTTAGTAGTACTGACACTTCAGATCTTTGGGGTTTTAGCTACTGGAAATAACATTACCTTCATATAAAGTTAACTTCAGATATTACACCTTTCTTTTCTGTTTCCTTACCATGGATAAACTGCTTAAGTATAGAGTAAGTTTTAGTGTTATACCTGCTATTGTTTTTGAGTGTGATGAGTCCCCTATCTTATATAAGGATAGGCATATAACTAGGATGTCAGCCAAAAAGATCATTTATGGGTTGTGTTTTCCTTTTCTGTACCCTCTTGTTAACAGCTAGTAAGTAGCACCACTTACAGTTCAGGAGCCTCATGTTTATAGCCTGAGAGTATGAATGGCACTTTCCGAGGATAGATGACAGTAGGAACTAAATTCTCATTGTTCTATTGTGGAATTAAATTGCATGTATGACTGAAACCTAACTAGTACACAAAGCACATTGAAAATGAAGTTAGTTGAGGGAACTTGATTCTGTATTCTCATAAATTCAATGGGTACTTGCACTGGAAAAGGAGTAGAGTTACTGTGCTAAGATCTGCTTGACCTAAAGCAACTCTTTAAAATACTCTTTAAAATGCTTTCAGACTCCTTGTTTGAATGTACATTTAGTTTCCTATTCGCTACAACTGATCTGGAAAAAAATGTTAATATTCCATGATAAGATTGCTGAGTGTTCTGCATTGAGTTTGAGTTTAAATTTTACTTTTACATCAGCAGTAGCTTATTTGCAAGGGATTTCTTGAATATTGTCACATCCTTTCAGGAATTTGTAGTTGTTTTACCTCCTTAATTTGGCTGTGTGATAACCTGCTACATGGGATTGAAGTAAACTACATATATTTTCTCAATTTGGATGTAGAAACCATTCCCGACTTTCTTACAATGAAACCAATTCTAGAACAAGAGAACTGTTTTAGTTTAAGTAACAAATTTGGTTTAATTCCTCGAGGCATAGAGATGAGGAGAGAGGTGAAAAGTTGTAGAGCAAGATGAGATGTTAGATTTGAGACACATCCATGAGTCTTTCATTTGTTCATGAATTCTGATGGTTCTGGAAAGTCAGTCTTTTAGGTGTTCCCAGTCTTTCATCCAACATGCTCAAAGAAGTTCAGTCCTCAGGAGGACTGACAGAGCCTCTGCTTGAGTATACTAGGACCCAAGTCAGTACACCAACAATGATGGAGAGCAATCACTCATCTGAATAACTAGGTGGTAAAGTGTCTGGGATTTTTTGTTGTGTGGGGTTTTTTGTTATTTCTCACCTTAGTATGTCTCATATTTAATGTATCTGAACAATAATTCTTTGGAAGGCCAACCTATTCCCATTTTTTTTTCTATTATACCTTCTGTAAATTATATGCTACCAGCAGCAATTCTTAAGAGGTTTTTTCCATATTCTAGAGTTGGGGCTGTTCAGCCTGGAGAAGAGAAGGCTCCTGGGTGATCTTATAGCAGCTTTCCAGTACCTAAAGGGGGCCTACAGGAAAGCTGGAGAGGGACTTTTTACAAGGGTGTGTAGTGATAGGACAAGGGGCAATGGATTTAAACTGAAAGAGGGCAGATTTAGGTTAGATATAAGAAAGAAATTCTTTACGTTGAGGGTGGTGAGGTACTGGAATAGGTTGCCCAGAGAAGTTGTGGATGCCCCATCCCTGGAGGTGTTCAAGGCCAGGTTGGATGAGGCCTTGGGCAACCTGGTGTAGTGGAGGATTTCCCTGCCCATGGCAGGGGGGTTGGAACTGGATGATCTTTGAGGTCCCTTCCAACCCTAACCATTCTATGATTCTAAAATTCTGTGTTTTCCACTCCACTGCTTTAATGCTGAAATTGCCTGAAAGTCATGTCAGCCAAATCTTTTTATTACCAGAATCTCGTTTACCTGAGTTAGATATCAAGCTAACCATCTGCAATCGTATAGATACTCTATTTCAGAAAATCACATTATCACTGTTTTTTCTCTTTCTAAGTTTGTTAACTATCAACATGAGTGGTGAAGGAGCATTTTAAGATGGTTAGGACAGTAAATTTTCATTTCTAATTAATGTTCTTTAATCTCATTAACGAGGAAATTGGGAACTTCATTTTTATGCAAACACATAACTTTTGTTTTCTCCAGCATGGAAAAGAAAGTTATTCAATACTATTTTTTTTCTATTTTGTAATGAAACCTTTAAAAAGATATTTATTAATACTATTGTTCTGCATTCAATTTAAAACAAACAAAAAATAACCATGACTATGACTTCCTTTTGTTGCCAGTTATTTATTTTTCCCTAATGGTTTTTGTCCTTCATCAGCATAAGCTTATAATCCACTTTCTTTTATCATATTTATGCTGTTGTATGCTGATGAAGAAAAGCTTGATTTTCATGAAATAGACAACTTGCCATGCTAGCCAACAGAAAAAATAATTTGTCTGTAAATTTTACAAATTAAATGTTTGATTAAACATAATGTCTCACAATTACTATTTGCAGAAACATTTTTATTTGGTATAATCACATTTAAAGGTACCACAAGATTTTTACTCTGTTGTTACAATAGTTACAAATCCAAATATCACTCTTTAAAATGTATTTTTATAGAAGAGTATGTAACTGGGTAGTCTTAAGATGACTCACCTTTTGCTTCTATAGCTGTCATGGAAACCGACAAGATGGAAAAATTTCAAAAAATTGAGAAGTGTAGCAGTATTTAGAACTCATATACATGATTTTTATACTTGTAGAATAGTTTTTCTTAATAAGAACTTACCAGTAATGGAGGACAGTCTTTACAAGAAGAGATAAATGCTAGTGCATCTTACTGTCTGTAAATTTTTACAGACTGAAGGGATCACTTCAAGTGCGTGTGCATTTTCTGTAATCTATCCTGATTTATTTTAGTGAATCTGGTGTAGTCACAGTAATTCTTGTCTGCTGCAACAATCCTATTGCAACAATGTTTTGGGAGAGTTGATGGCACAATTCCAAAAACTTAAATTACTTTTTGCAATTATCTGGAAAAAGTGCATGTTCAAATCCTAACAGATGGCCCTAAATGCTATAGTGTTGTTCCCTCTTAAAAGTTAACTTGCAGCTGACTTGGTCCTGAAGTTGAATGCATGCAAGTACAGTTCTAGTGCCTAGATGGATCTGTGGCTTATTTTTTTCCAGGAGGTTTTCTGTGCCTCCCATTGAAGAAGAAAAATGATAGTGATCTAAGTAGTTGCTTCAGCATGAACTTCATTACATATCATTAATTGCAGTGAAGCTATCTAATTCTTACTACTTTGTTTAAACACCTGATACTTGGGTATAAAATGCCAAGCTTGACACAGCATGAGAACACTGCAGAAGTACACATTGAGAATTCTACTCGATTAACTGATTTTATACTCTTATCATTGCAATTCAGCAGTTAATTTTCTTTTGTTTTTTCTCTCTATTTTTACCTCTATTTTAAATAAGATTTTGTTAAATACCAGCATATGATTTGTAAACGTGGATTAGGGCTTTCTGTTTTTAATAAAGCTTTCAGAATCACAGGCTGCCATACTTTGAGTCACCGCAAATAGGAAGAAGGAGGAATGTAAATTTTAAAATAGAAAATTCCTCAAAAGATTTAAAAAATAAAAATTAAAAAAAATAGCAATTACAGGATTTGAAATATTACAGTCAATCTCTTTGGACAATGTGAAGAGATCTAAGAGCACATATTACTTAACTGCAAAAGCAAAAAAAACCCAACCAAAACACAACCCTCCCCAGCTATAATTTAATTTTTCAAACTCAAAAATTAGTCTGTATACAACAGCTCAGTTTTTATGGCTATTACTATGTTTTTAGTAACAGGAACTTTATGGGAAGGTACATCAATTAATCTTAATCTGGAAAAAAGGCTGGTTAGATTTAATTCTTCCCTGTATTCAGAAAAGGCTTTGAAACATTAGGGAGAAATCATTGATACATGAAGTAGAGCTATGGTGAGGGTGGGAACACACTGAAAAACATATTTCTCAATTTGAAAATAAATAAAATAAACCCTGCCTACCCATCTGTAGTGAAAATTAACAAAACATGCTATCTTGTTTCCAAGCAATCTGTGCTGCATGGATATCTTATTTTTCATGTGTTGCCATTTTTTTTTTCCATATTTTTGTAACTTGGATTCCTAACAATTTTAAGAATTTTAGTGTAAACTTCAGAATCTATAGTTTATAGTTTGCTTGTTTATTTATTTAAATTATGATGCAGAATTCCTGGTTACTACTGTCTGCTAAGTTAAGGGCTGCTGTTTATCCTTCTTGTGTCAACTAAGGCTAGCTCTTCCCAGGATCACCAAAAGTGTACAGTGGTTTCTGGTCATCTTTCATCTGTCCAAGCTTAAAGTAATCTATTACTGTACAACATATGAGTATAAAACTAAATTTCATGCTTTTTTTTTGTTAGTCAACTTTCCTTGGAATTCAGTTTTGAAGGATCCATTTCAAATATTGCTGTAGTTAAGTGTCACCATCTTTCTGATTGTTAAAATACACTTTGGAAAATGAGAAAGCTTTGGGGATCATCATGAAAGCAGAAGTGCTCATTAATGAAGGGCCATTCCTTCTGCCTCACCCTTACACGTGTAATAAATAGCTTGACAAATGCTCTCACCAAAGCTAATAATCCAGAATGATTATTAAAGAACGGAGTGGAGAAAAATAAGCTTCTATGATTGTGTGTTCCATGGTCATTCTGAGCCTATAATGAAAAAATACTTGTTACATCTGTTTTGTTTTACAGTAAAGTATTTTCTATTAAATTATACCCTTCATGTTGAATCCTTTCAGTAGTAAAATCAGACCCTTTTTAGTCAGTGGTCTTCAGATTTTTATATGCTGACAGCACTTCTTTGTCAATCTAGGAAAGAATATTCAGATGGTCTCCTATCTTCAAGATGCAAAAATGCATTTAAAAGACAACTTTGGAAATACACACAAGACCTAAGACATAGGAAAAAAGTGGGTTTGTAATATTAGTTATAGCTCTAAAGATTTAGGTGTCTATTATGCACTTCTACTAATGGGTTTCACTATGAATGCCAAAGAGCATTTCTGTAGTGACTAGTTAGGAATAGGGGGAGAATGGAAGAGAAGACTCCAAGGTTCTGAGCTTTCTTGGGATTCATGTTGTTCACCAGTAGTTCTAATTCTGATGGATTGATGCAGTTTAAAAATATGGTTTGTTTTTTTTATTTGCTATTTGTTTATAACCACACTAGTACGGTGAAGAGCGCTCTCAGATCTAAGAATTTTTATTCATTAGAATGACATCCTGAACACATCTGTATAGGAGGTAATAAAAACGTTTGGATGCTGCCTAAACTGATCAATTATTTTATTATAAACCTTACACTTCAATAGAACCAGAAATTATTTAAGAGTAGACCAGGTTAAGCTTTCCTCTTAATTATACTGACCGCTTGCTAATACAGATGAACAATTTGCAGTGCTTCATTTTCATCTGGTTTTAGTAATCATACATTAATTTATTCATGTGCATAGTTGTACTGCTGTAGATTTTTTCTCAATAATTAGCTACACCATATGTGTATCCTGTGTCATTACCTGAATCAACATTTAAAGCATGCTGTATTTTTTACAGTAGCACTTCCATTCTCATTCAGGATAAAAGGAAACAATTAAATTATAGTAACTGCAATCATACATTTTTCCAACACGTTTTTAGGGTATTGTTTTAAGGTGGTGTTTTAAAGGACTTGTTACACTTTCTCCAAGAATCTCTAGAATTTGGTTTGGAAAATTAAGTGTAGATACAGGAAAGCTGATGGACTTCACTATATCCAGTTTTTGAGTTTCTTCTATTTTATTCTTTACCTATGCAGAGATTCAGATCCCCCTTCAACTCTGTTTATTTTTCTTCTTCCTGTCCTTCCTCTACTCTTTATCTTCAAGTGCAAAATGTGTATTATATGCAAGTGTAACTTCCTCAGTGAGTTTTAATCAGTTTTTCTTCTTTGCACAGTCCCTTCAGTCTGAGTATGTTCAGTACTAAAGCCTTGCTGCTTTGGTGAAACATGTTGAGCTCTTAAAATCGAAGTCCTTCAGGAAGAAGAACTTAAGGAAGGAAGCTGCTCACTCAGAGGATGAATCTTCACTACAAGACATTAAAACCTTAACACCAAGAGGAGACTTCTTAACATGCAGAAATTTCTTGCTAATGACTACTGCAGATGCACTGATGTTGAATTTATGGAAATTATTTTCCCCTATGTTATATACAGATTTAAATTTTTAATGTTGAGACAGCTTGAATATATTTCTAATGAGTTTCATTCAGATGTTTATTAACTTGTGTACAGTGTTAAAATATGTATTAAGAGAATATTTTGGTAAGCAATATATATAAACATTATGTAAAAATTAGAATATATTTTAATTTAGTGGTTTTCACTTTGCTACAAAAAGGTGTATTTTAAAGAATTTTTACATGTTTATCAAAGACTAAATTTTTATGAACAAGATGTTTTTCTTGTTTTATGGGTCCATCATTATTGCTAAGAGCCTAATGTAATTACTTTTTCACTAATTGGTCTTCTGGTAACTTAATGGAAGTCTAACTAGTGAGAAACTAGTTATTACACTAGCAACTGAAAGCACTTAATACATAGTCTGCTCTCCACTTTCAGCTGCTGATTTTTCATAAGGAAACTATGAAAGAAAAATAAAGGGAAAATACTTGTTGAGATGTAATGTAACTTACATCTCCCATTGCAAAGAGAAAGTAATTTATCTGATGATTCAATTGTACAATTAAGGCGTTCTTTCAGTTTGTCTCAAAGGAATGTTTTAACTTTGTTCTTTTCAATGCGGTGTGTTAAATTTTGCTATGCAATACATACTGCAAAAATTAAGGCAGACCAAAGTTAAGTTGGTAAGAATGTGTACATACAAAGAATTTGGCAGTGCTGCATACTTACACATTTTTAACCTATGTTTAGCAGTATGTGTACAGTTTTATTAGCAAAGCATAATAAAGTAAAGGTTGGAAGTATATTAAATTTTCACTTACCAATTGGATGCTTCATAAACTTTTTAATTGGAAAGCTATTGTTAAACATAGAGCTAATGTAACCTCCTGTATCACATAATGTTTCTGTCAGTAGTAAAGATGCTCTCTAACATACAGTTCAACCAGGTGTGATTAGGAATGAGACAGAATGAAGTGGTATTACAGTGAAGTACTAGATTATGTGTAAAATTTTCAGAACTCCACAAGTCCGCAGTAAGCAAAAAAAAAAAAACCATGAGCAGCTGTGAGGACTTGATTTGCCACCAATTTAGAAGTCAAAACCAAAACATTTATTACCTATGAGTTCTTCCAATATCTACAGAAACTTGAAAATAAACCTTGATTGTCAGTCTTTGTGTCTGAAGACCTGTGAATGCCCTGTGTTTGCTTTACAACCGAAGTGAAGTGCCACATCAGTTTTTAAAAAGATCAGATCACAAATCGTACTGAAAGTGTTAATACGGAATGCTGAGAGCAGCTATTTAAATCACTGAACAAAATGTACATGCAATACTGTACTTTTTCCACCATTGTGTATATGTAACATATACACACATGAAGTAGCATATGCCTGTGCATATATATACAATATACTGTATATGAATTATAGATTAATGGTAAGGTAATTCTACCTCTTACAAAGAATTTTGTCATGTACTTTGTTATAAATAGTTTTCCTTAATAAAGTATTGTTTAATTTTGAAATGTAGAGATATATATACATAGAGCTAATTGATAATAAAATGCTCATATCAGCCAGCTTCCTTGTTTCTTGGCTTTTCTTGCACCTTTTGACGTAAACTAATATAATTAGATCTCTAATTGAAGAGTAGCTCTTCAAAATCACCTTCTTTCTTCTAAAGCATGTAATGTATTTATAAATAGGATGACGTTGCAAAAAGACATTAGTATGACAAATATCTTTATAACTGATCTCTTTAGCTAAACTTCTTGTGTTTGCTTTGTGTAACATCAAGTATTTAATCAATGTGTTGTTATTATGATGTAAAGGTTATATTTCGAAAAAAAACATAATTTAAAAGATGTGTCTGAATTGAAGAAACTTTTTTTTCCTGGATAAGGACCCTTGTTAAAAGGTATATTATACCTTGTCTTTTTTGCATGTGTAACAGGTTTCTTAGTCTCACTAACAGCAGGGTCTGTGTCCATAAGAACCTAAAAGACCATGCTTTCATTTAGCCGTTTATCCTTCCTTCAATTAAAAACTAGTCACAAATGATCACATTGTTTAACTCTGCTGATTTTCAGCATATTTGTTGTGTTGCATGATTATTTATTCATGGTCCTTAACATTCCTGTCAGGGAAGTCTGTACTGCAATAGATAATGTGGACAGTATGTAAATGTTACATGACCACATGGCCAGGAATAAAGTGGATGCTTTAGAAGTTGCCCAAATTCTAGTGCCAGGTTAATCTAAAAACACAATAAAAGATTTCTGCCACTAGATTAAACAATTAATGGATGTTGTTTTGGATGTGTAAATACAAAGGAAAACCAGCTAATTAAAAAGTTTCTAGTATGTAGGCATCAACCTCTCCCTTAGCCTTAACTTCTATTGATTTATTTTATGAAATAGAGTAAATGCCAGCTAATGTACAACATATTTTTGTTCTTAAAAATGAATGATAAATACAGCCAGTATTCTGTAACAATCAGCTGCTTAACAACAAATGTGGGGACAGTGAAAGGTCAGGGAGGTCTTTAGAACCCTGTAGCTTTTAAAAATACCCTGAAATTTGTTTCATAGCCTCTGTTCACTTATCCTTGAACTTTACCATTTCTGTTGCTTCATATATAAAGGTATCTCCATGTTCTGGAAGAACAAGCTGTAGCACAGGAGATCTTTAAAAAGAGGTTTGATAAACATGTAAGGATGGATTAAATAAATCTAGAGGTCTCTACTGGGCCTATGATTCTGTGGCTAATGCCTTATGAAACAATCATCTCTTTAAAGTATGCTTCATGAAGCTTTTTGATTAGGGAGATATTTCTTGTTACAGATTTAGAGAATATTTTTCAATTACAGTACTGCAGAAAGAGGAGGATTTTAGTTTCTATAATAACTGTTCTCTACTGACAGCTAAACAATGAAAGGCCTCAAAAGGTTTGACATTTGATTAGATCTACACTATAAAGTGCAGCAGGCAAAAAATATGGTAATTAAGGGCCCGATCAAGTAAATCACTCAAGTTTTGTCCTTAACCTTACGCACATGAGCAATCTAGGTAGTTAAAAAAGGATAGGTATTCATGTTTGTAACAAATCCACATTTGGATCAATATCCCTGTCAATTGCAAACATAAACCTTTCTGTCAAATAAAAGATATGCTATGTCGCAACAACATAATCCACTGACCCACACAAATGAACTTCCTTATCTTTGAGAATTTATATTGTATCTATAATTACATCCTAATACATTATTTTGGTATTGTCATTTTTTAGCATTGTGAGTTTAACAATATCTAGAAACATCTTTGGTCAATATACAGGTCATACCTTATGAACTGAGATTGCGTAGTTCTGTAGCCCCCACACAACCCACCTGTAAAAGCAGCTTTTCTTCCAAATTCACCACAGAATTAATCTGCATTCCTTTTCTGGAAAGCTTTTGAAAGGAAATGTAAGTTCTTTTAGTCATTTTCTTACTAAATCTTGTCCAGGGTAAAGGACAGTTAACATTTTGTCCCTGTTTGAGTAAAGCACTGTAGAGTTCCTGGGAGAATCCCATTATTAACTCTTCTCCATTCAGGAAGGGACTCTTAAGCCCTACTCTTCAACCAACTTCTAGTCTGCCTAAGAACCTGTCATTCATGTCTGTGGGAACTTGTGCTCTGAATAAATTTTGGTGCAAAACCGTTTCAAACACTGATTCTGTTTTATCTGTGTACTTACTGACACCAGTGTTCACCTCTGGCAGGCTGGTGATGCAGGATTTCCCGTGGGCTGAGACAGGCTGAGTTTTATGAAGAAATGTAGAATATGCAAATGGAGGACCAGCTTCCTCAAATAAGAAGTACTGTCTTACCAAGGATCTATGTATCTATTGTGTCTGAAAGATTTAATTTGGAAAGTATATTATTATAGACCAGTTCTAAAATTAACTTTAGGCTCGCAGAAGCGTAGTGTGCTTTCTCTTAAAAATAATATCAGAAAAAAAAACAGTTTAAGTGAGTATCTAGCAGAGGAGCTTCTACAGTGAATGGACTGTATTTCGGACAGAAGTGACTGATACTGGTTTGAAAGCTTGCTGCAAATGAAAGTTGTGTAAATGGGTTAGAACCAGGAAACTGGTAAGGCAAAGAGAAGAGTCAGACTAGTTGCAGTATTTCTGGAGCATGATAGGATTTGGGTGGTTTTTTTTTCCTTCTTGATTTAACAAGTTGAAAATCTGCTGAATAATTCATGAAGAGTGGAAGGGCTGAATCTTCCTGGAATGATACACAGTGTACGTACTGTGGCACAGGAGAAACTGCAAAGCTTTGTATCAGTTGCTGCCGCTTCTGCTGCTGATTGCAAGGTGCTGCTGCTTTTGGCGTTTTCACAGCTACAGAATCCTCAGTCGTGCTCTGGTCTGCTAACAGCTATCTGCTCCCTATGGACTCACCTTTGCTAGCTACAATCTGTGGGATCTCTTCCTACCTACCTGATTTGGACACTGCTGTTCTCTGGATCATTACCAAAACTGCCTTTTCTGGACCTTGCCGCTTGTATGACTGAAATCTCCCTTAGAGTCCCTCAGCTGCACATCCTCCCTTGTGCTTGGTGGGGGACTCCTGCAGCAGGATCTTCTGACCCAGACAAGGATGGGATTTACAGGGAGAAGTCAAAACTGAGCTGCATTCAGCGAGATGCCCAACGCCTCTTCCTGGAGTGCTAGCTCGCCTCTGCTGCTGCTCTGGGAGGACTCCTCCGGGACCCGCATCTTCCTGTCTCTGCTCTATGCAGTCTTGGCTATCTCAGGGACTTTATCCAATGTGATGGTCATCTATTTAGTCTTCTCCTTCAAGAAGCTGCAGACAACCAGTAACGCCTTCATTGTGAATGGCTGTGCGGCAGACCTAAGCGTGTGCGCCTTGTGGATGCCCCAGGAGGCTGTGCTGGGGCTGCTGCCTCCCAACTCCTCCTCTCTTCGCTCGGCGGAGTACCGGCTGCTCCGAGGGGGGCTCCTCGGCTTCGGCCTCACCGTCTCCCTGGCCTCTCACCTGCTGGTGGCCTTCAACAGGTACGTGCTCATCACCAAGCTGCCCAGCGTGTACCAGGCCCTCTACCAGCGGAAACACACGGGCTGCATGATCGGGCTCTCCTGGGCCCTTGCCCTGCTCCTGGTCCCGCTGCTGCCGGGGCTCTGGACCCCAGGCTCTGCCCAGCAGCCACCCCCGCGGCAAACGGACGGCAGCTCCAGCTACACCGCCCTGCTCCTCGCCCTGGCCGTGCTGGGCCAGACCGCGCTGCTGCTCCACTGCTACCTGGGCATCGTGCGGCGGGTGCGGGGCAGCGCCAAGCGGGTCAGCGTCCTCAACTTCCACCTCCTCCACCAGCTGCCCTTTCCCGCCGCCCCGCCGCCGCCCCGCCGCGCCCAGCGCCGCCTCAGCACCGTCTCCGTCCTGCTGCTCTGCTGCGTCTTCCTCCTGGGCACCCAGCCCCTGGTGTGGGTGAGCCTCCTGGGCTTCTTCCTGCGGCCGGCGCCGCCGGCGCTGCAGGCCGCCAGCTGGCTGCTGCTCTGCTCCCTCTCGGCCCTCAACCCCCTGCTCTACACGTGGCGCAGCGAGGAGTTCCGCCGGGCGGCCCGCTCCGTCCTGCCCCGCGGCGACGGCCCCGCCGCCGCCCCGCGCCCCGCCGCTGCCGCCGACCCCGCCGCCGCCGCCCCGCCCTGCCCGCAGCTGCCGCGGCGCCGTGGGACAGCGGGCAGCGCCGCCGCCGCGCCGCGCTGAAGGGCCGCGGCCGAGCGCGGGGGGAGGCCGAGGGGCCCCGGGCAGCCCGCGGCGCCCCGTCCCGCGCCGGGAGGGCGGGAAGAGCCGCGTCCCCTCAGGCCGCCCCCCGCCACCGCCGCCGGCCGTCACCTCCCGTCGGGGAGCCGAGCCGCCCGCCGCGAGGCCCGGTTCCCTCGCAGCCGCCGCTCCGGCCGCCTCCCCGGTAGCGCCCCTTCCCTCACAGATTCTCCTGTTGCTCGTTTTTGACTCCACGCACCTCTTCCCCGCTCCCCCTCTCGCTGCACGGACAGGCGGCCCGAGGCTCCGGCTGCTTCTCCGGGGCACCGGGACGGGCTCTGGAGCGGGGGTCTCCTTCCCGCCCGCCCCCTCAGCTCGGCTCCTGCTCCCGGCAGCGGACTCCAGCCAGAAGCTGTGGATTTAGAAATCTGGGATAACTGGTAAATATGGCAACCTATGTAACTGTTGTTATGCTTTAAAGATTTCGATATGAGACAGGCACCTAGACAGCTCTTTTTGAGACTTACTGCAAGTTTGTTTTTATAAAATCTGTGTAATTCTTCAGCATTTGAAGTAAGTCTTTGAAGTGAGCTCCTTGAACACAAGGTTGGCTTGTGGAGAGTTGGCAAGTGTCTCGTTACACGCGCACACACACGCACGCACGCACAAACACGCACGAATCCAGCAGGAACTGCTCGCTTTCCCCTCAGTTACCTAATCTCTGTGCTCCATGCAGGACACTCCTTCAGCCTTCCCTGGCAAACTTCTGGATGATGCTGTCTGTGGAAACTGTTACAAGGAAAAACACATACACCTTTGTAGAGATCTGTTTTGGGTGTTTGGTTTTGAAAGCTCTTTGTATAAGGCCTGTTTTGACAAAGGCCTCTCTCTGCCTGTGGTAATGCACTTGACAAAACACAATGCAATGTGGAGACTAGAGTTGTCCGTCCAACCTTGTCACCTGTTGAGTTACCGGTTTATAGTGTTTCCGTTAAATGTCTTATTGCTGAAGTGCAATTTCACAGCCTCTGCTAAATATAAAATGACAGATTCTGTGTGGCATTTGGAAAGGCGACAGCTCCTCGCGCTGAGGGTGGTGAGGGAAACAAACTGCGGTAGTGAGTGCTGCAGCCTTATTCCTCCCGGGAATGGACCTAAAATCCTTGTGTTTCCTTCTCTGTTGCTTGACCACCTCCTTCCTCTTTTCCAACACAGTTGCTCTTGTGGTGAGGATACTTAGCGCTCTGTTTCCCTTTTGCCACGAAAGACTGAAAGAAGGTAGTTGTTTTCTGAATCCATGGGCATCCGCAAGCAGTATCATCTAAATTGTGCTATCTTGAGAAGAAAAACTGGACACGTGGGAACGTAGGAAAGTTCCTCACAACAAGAGTTTGTTACATTGGGTGATAGGTATTAATATGAACTTGGCAGCTCTCATGAGGATATCTGAATGATGGGACAATAACAAAGAAGAGACAAGCATGATGGGTGTAACATAAAAGGCCCTATGGCCATATTTTATAATGCTCCACAGTTTGCTCGCCTTACCTGATGGGGTTTGAGTTTCAACAGAAATTGCTTGAAGAGGAAGGGAAGAATTTATTTTTTTCCCAAGTCTAAGGCCTGTCAGGCTTCTGTGATACAGCGATGTATCTAAAATCCTCATACCAGTATTTTATTTTTCTAAATAAAAAAATTCACCATCATCACAGAAAAGATTCTTCTCGAGGTCAGGATTTGACAAAGACAAGGGACCAAGGTCTCAAAAAAAAAAAAAAATCTTGACATCCTGAAAACGTATCAAAATCTTGGAAACAGCTTTAGCCATTTACAAGGACCTGTGGAAAAGTGAGAGAAGTTTCCTAGTGTCTAAAGCTTATGGAGAGCTTCTTCCTCCATCTTGGACACAGTGTGAGAGACAGTGTGCCTCAGTGACAACATCAGAAAGATGGGGATGACTAGCAAGGAAACATGAATATGCAACATATCCAAGATTTATTTGTCAACACTGTGCACATATCTTGGAGAAGCCACTATATCCTTCTTGTAATCTCTCCTCCTAATCACAGTGACTGCTTTTGCTAGTTTTGTGCAGCAAATGGAGAAGGAAAACTGTTCCACCCACACCTGTACCCATTCTGGAAAACATTCTGGATCACTGCCAAAATAAAGCTAAAACAAGGGCCACCCAGGGGTAAGACCCTCTTCTAGTATAAAGTAATAGTTAGGCGGAACCTACAAAAGGATGTACGTTGCTACTTCCCACCATGACTGAAGGAACTGAAGACACTTGGTGAAGCTCCATACTGGGCCCATAAGCAAAACAACAAACTTGAAAATAAAACATTAGGCAACATCCCTCGCCATTTTTGGCTATGGAACATGTTAGTCTGGAATTAAAGCAATAACTTGTTTCAGAGTTCAATGTCCAAGCATCAGATAACTGGAACTTCTGGACTTCTTCCCTTGTAAAATAGCATGCAAGTTAAATCTGAAATGCCTGTATTTTGTATAGACTATATTTTCAATGCAAACATGTATAAAAAATGCCATCATGTACAAAACTCCAGTCAATTATCCTTACGCTATGCATTAATTCCAGAGAACAGCTGGAAATCCCTTGGAAAGTTTGATGTAATTACATCTGACTGTAAATCTTTGACTGTTTTAATATACTCAGGTGACCTAAATAGCATTACACAGAAAAGAATTTTAATTTAAAGTAATTAAGAATGAGTAATTGTCTCAACTTAAGATCAGTTTCTCTAAGTAATTACTTCTCAGAAAAGTCTCGTATGCCTTGTTCTACAGCCATATTCTTTGCATTTCCACATTGTAAATATTCCATGGTAAATTGCAATGGAAGCTTGGCTTAGCTCAACTTCTGGCTCTGTGGTACTGCTTCTTGGTTGAGAAGATTGATCTGTCTCTCAGTTTTTGGCATCTGTGCTTTACTTTTACAGCTGATTCAAATGTGTCCACTGATAGTTTAATGGTGACTTTTCTTCAATATGAATTTCTGTCATGCTCAAGCAACTAATTAACAGGTGCAAGGGATATGTTGCCAATTGTTCTTTAAAATGTCTCAACCAAACAATCTTTCGAGAGGTGTAAATGACGACAGTGGGAAATCCTGTTAGCCATTCAAGCGAGGTTTGCTTGGATTGAAGTGCTGCTTTGCTCTGGTGGTGTGTCAAGCAAGTTGTCAGAGCAGGGCCTAAAGCTGCACTTCCTGGAATGGCTGGTCTGCTGGCTTCACATGTATTAGATGAGGGGTGTGATCTCATTAAAGCATTGGGTTTAGTATACAGTACTGCAGATCAGCTGCCTTGTTCATGTGAAATAGGTGCCTGTTCCCTTGCTATTTTCTCAGGGCTTCTGGAAACAAGGGTTGCTAGGAGTTAGTAATAGGCTGGATGCATTGTTGCCAGTTGTACTGCTGTGGCTTGTAAGCAGCCGTTTGATAAAATGAAGTACATCTGCCGCTAGGTTGGTGGTTTGCCCATGCAGAAAGATGTGGGATCTGCTTTTTGAAGGTAAAATTGTGATGCCTCAGGATGACACCCTAAGGCAGAAAAATGGTTATTTGTGAAAATTGCTTGCAGAGGATGTTCATGAAGTTACGGAGTTTGGATTAAATCCTTTGAAGTTACCCTTAATTTAATTGTAAAAAGCCATTGAGCTGCTTTGTGGAATCAGGTGGCTATGATACTATGAGCTTCCATCAAAACTGTACAATCATTGTCCTAAACAAAGATGCATAAAAAAGTACAGGCAGCAAAGTGAAGCTGGGAAAGTATGGCAAGAGGAGATGAAGGTAGCGGGACAGGGGCACTAACGGTGGGATCCTGAGAAACAACACAGAAAAGTCTGAAAGCCAAAAGAGGCCTGGAATTATGATGAAATAAACCATCTAAAATTATTTGGTTCTTTACACATGTAAGGAAACAGAATTCTATGCTTTCCTTAATAAATAAAAACATGCAATTATATTCTCAGTTTATTCTTTTTTAACAAAGCATTCCATACACCAGCAAATTTTCTTTGACCTCTGGAATCAGAAAGACTAAAGGTGTGAATTGCACCAGTGTTCTTATGGAGACTGCACTCAACAGCATTACTGGACTTATGAGCAGGGATAACAACTTAGCTAACCTCCAGATTCAGTCAGCTATAAGCACGCTTTGAACCTTTTTTTTCCAAGTACCAAACTGATGCTATTTTTAAAAAAACCCACATACAGATTATTTTCAAATGAAGACATTTAAATGTAGCATTTCATTAAAGAAGAAAGTGACAACATATACTTTAGCTTTCTATTTCATCTTAAATCACATAACTAGATTATTGCAGTATTCTTTAAATGCAGAAGTCCCTTTCCCAAACGGCAGCGAAAATAGCTTTTCTCGTGACTGTTTAACTTCTAAGAAAGCTACCTTTTTTTGCTCTTTTATGTCAATCCTTCCCATGCACTGTCATCATTTTGCCAGGGTAATAGTGTATTTTCTTTCTTTCTTTTTCCCTTTCTTCAGTATTTTTTGTAATTTCCTTCACTAAGGGAAAAGTACTTGATCCTGCTGATCAGGGCATGACTCCTTGGGCTGTGTGAATTTTGGGAGACAATTGTAAACTAAGACTACAGAAATGAGGGACAAATCCCACATACTTAAATTTCTACTGAAGAATGAGTAGGTTTTGAGGATTTTTTTTTCCTGTGTAGATTAGAGGACAAATGCTGCGTCTATATTTACAGATACTTGCATTTGATTAAGGCTATGTAAGAAACAGAGGTAACATAGAAAAAAGTCACAAATAGTTTGAAGGCTGGAGAAAAAAACTTTGTAGCTGAAGAGCTCATTATGATTAACTTATCAAAAGTGACTTAATTACAGAATACACACCCTTATGCAAGTATTCAAATCAACCTGTTACCATGCAAGGTGATCTACTGATCTCTTCTGGCTTGGAAAATATGACTTTAAAAGAAAATACTTCTGCTTTAAGAGTGGGGGCCACCTTGTTTGTTTATTGTCCGTTAGTTCAATATGGCAAGACTTCCTGTGCAGTCTTTGTCCTACACCTAGTCTGGGCAGGTATTCATGAAATTAAAGAACTGGAAAGAAAATAATCCTGTGGCTGCTTTCTGGCCTGAAGATTTGGGTTTCTGAAGAAAGACAATAACCACTCCAGGAAGAAAAACTGCTTCACGTTTAGGGCAAACTATAGGATATCTAACCTGAAACCCCACACCAAGCTTATGATAAGTCTAGAGCCAAGCTTTTGAGAGTTGTTCAGAAGGAAGCAAACTGCCTGTTGGAGGTTGGAACTCAAGCCAAACAAGGGAGCTGTGTAGCACCATACACTTCACCATGCTGAACTATGTCTTTGTGGGATAACAAGTTGAAATAATGAATAACAAAAGTGTGCCTCTGCTGAAATTTTTCAGCGTTCTTTAAATGCCTTTTTTTTCCTATAATTCTGTGAGATCATCCTCTGCTTCAAAAGTTTTCCTGCTGCTCTAGGATTGACAGCGGATGAAAACAATATTTAGTATTAATTATTAAAGAAACACAAAGGAAGAAGGACAGAACCAGCTCCTTTGGTTTAAGGACCAAGGGACAAGGAACAAAGATGGAGCTGCTATTATTGAAAAGCTTCACTTAAGACTAAAGATGCTCTGTGTTCTGGAGCAGTCCTACAAAGTGAAACAGCTGCTGGTGAAAAATGCCTTCATAGAGCCATATTGTAGGTGGTCATCACATTTGCTGTTTTCTGATTGGAAACCGGGGTGGTGTTTGCCTGTGATATTGACCTTAGGGAATGTATAGATATTTGTGAAAAACAGCTGTGCAGCGTGGGTTTCTCAGTAAGGCCAAATTGTGATGGCTGCTGCAGGACTTGGCCTTTGTATTCCCTCTCGAGAGTTCAGAAAGCAGCTGAGTGAGGAAAGTGGAAGCGCAGTCCTGGGAGGAGAAACAGAGGAATTACCATACCCGGAAGAGCTATCCTTGATATCTTTTTATTTTATTCATATCTTTGTGAATCTGCTGTCTTAGATGGAAATTTCTTAATGGATGTCTTCAGGCTGTCTAGAGTCTTTACCTGTCCTGTGACAGTCTCAGGGCGGAACTGAAAATGCGGATATGCTTCAGGCAAGAGCTGGATCCATCCTGATCTGTTCTGAAGCTGATGTGATGGAATGTCAGTCTGAAAGCAATGAAGTGAGCATTAGCAGCAGAAGAAAACTATGAAAGAGAAAGCTTGAGAGACAAATTTGATGAATGAAGCAATAGCCAGAGTTTTGCAAAGCATTACACAATCTTTGCTTCGTGTTTGCAACACTGAGGTGTCACAGTGAAATGTCCTCTTTGTTTTCTTCTGCCCACTTTGTCTGCCTTGCCTCAGTATACCGCAGTGTTGGGATAGCCACTTTCTTCCCACCCTAGATCCTCTGACACTAACTTTGGTGTCATCTCATGAAACACTGTTTCTGTGATTCCTTATAAACTTTGCATCTTTCCTTCTAAGGCTCAGTGAAATGGCTGTAGCAGTGTTGTAACTGTGGAGACAGGAGCGGCGAGGTTTGAACAGACATAATAACCAGAAACACTGTGAAGATACGTGAGTAGTACTTATTCATATCTACGTTTGAGTATTGCTCCTTTGTCTTCAGTTGCATTTCATCTGTTGCTATCTACACATATAGGAAAAGCTTCATTACAGGAGTGTCATTTTCCATTAAAATCCTCTTTCAATTACTCCTTTTTTATAAAAGTAGTGATAAAATCTTGCAGGATTTTAAATGTGCAGCCATGTTAGCTCCTCCAATGAGCATAATTGTCCCTCTTTCACTCAATAGAGCATCTTCCTTTACTCTAGATTAGTTTTTTCTGATTTGTGGCACTATTTCTCTCACACTGATTAAATGAGAGAGTTGGTAGACTGCAACATGGGAAAACAAAAGAACAGCCTCATTACTGCTTCTATTTGATTTCAAGGCAAAAGCGCTTTTTGTAGCTCTTGTTGTGGCTATCAGCTTTTTTTGTGTGGTATTAAAACAAGACAGTAGAACTATCTATCATATGAAAAAAAAAGGAACACAAAAATCATTCGTAGTATGTGATGAGTGAATGTAAGCTGTCTGGATTCTGCAGTACATATCTTGCTTGGCTCTTTGCTGTTTATTGTAACTGTTATGTACATGCTAACAGGATTAGGAAAGTCACACCCAAATATAACAAATGATGGCTCTGAGCCAAATTAAAGGCATGAATTAATTTTATTCTATCTCATGCATCATTAAATATTGCTATTGTACTGTCTACTGATTATCTATATTATACCTGTCACCTGATAGCAACCATGGTTGTTATGGTAATATCAAGATTATAATTATAGTCCCTTCTACAATGTAGTCATCCTATGCTAAAAAATGTATCTTGGAGATGGTAGTGTCCCATGCTTGGTCTCAGCCCAAATACAAATATATTTTGAGATTTTTGAGGGAAAAAATATTTTTTTTCTGAGTTATTAACGTTCAAGGAAAATTATATACAGATATTTACATAAATGTGTATATATTGAAATATATATAGCCTTATATTAGCATTCAAGTAAAATTACTTATATGTACATATACGCCTATATAATTAAAAAACATGTAGTCTTTTCAACTATGCCTTTATTTCATTTGAGATAAACAAGACTTGTCAGAACTTCTTATCCCTTGCTGAACATCCCTTCGGCTGAGTTTAGGAATTTAAGAATATATAAAAAATGCACTTATTACTCAGAGATCAAAGAAATAATGTGAAAACTTGTTTGGTAGCATGTGTTGGTGTGGTAGATAAGCCCATACCTTTTTGTGATACAACACATGGCATCCTGGGCGTTCTGGCTGTCTCATGGCAGAAGCTGATGACCTCTAATGCCTGGAAGCTGATCTGGGACCCAGAGCCACGAGTCCTGGGAGATGCATGTTTACGAGACTGCAGATTGTGGGTGACAGGTAGAGGGTGACTTCCCAGAAAGTAAAATATGTGCTTTCAGAGAGTGATCTGGTTTCTGTAGAATGTCAGGGCAGAACTCTGAGAACAAATGTTAAGTAATTACCTTCTTCAGATTTTGTTACTACCATTGGTCTCTTTTCTTTTGGTTTTGGGAGACAATTTTCATTCAATTCTATAGAAAAAAATATTATCTCGTAAGTATGCAAATGTATAAAACAAATCTCTTCCCAAATGTAAAAAGGTTCTAGGGAAACCATATTGAGGAATCTGTGTGAGTGCAACTCAGAGAACAATTAATTCAAAATAAAACCCCACTACATGTAAAACTAAGGGCCTTGTAAGTATTGTCTCGCTTAGTAACATCTAACACTATAAAAACTATGTTAACCAAATGAATAAAATAGCTGATTATATGTTAATCTTATCTGTAATTTGAGAATAATTATCATCACCATAATCAGGATAGAGTGGTGTATATAACTTTTTATCTTGAAATGAGATATCTGCAGAAATACTGCAGTGTTGTTTTCTTTCCTATTCTCATCATTTACACAGTACTATATTGAAATACTACTTTTTATTAATTGATTTTGAGACCAAAGTTGATGAGTTGTTGTAATATATTTTGGGTAATATTTTGACATCAATATTTGGTTTCAAGCACGAGTGTACAAAGTTGTTTATGTGCCAGCCATTCCTAGGTTGGCTTAGGTACCTATTATGTAAATACATTTATTCAGATAGTCTGTGAAAAAAATATTGCCAAGAATGTCCGTTAAAACATTCAGTGGTCACAAGGTTGTCTGTAGATATTAAGCAAGGGTGTCTGATGCAAGTGCATGCTGTCAGCAGCAAGGATAGCTGTGTCTGTGTGTTCTTTAGGAGCAAGAAGGCTGCTGGCCAGCAGCCTACACTTTTACAAGGGCCAGCCAGGGGTCTGACTGAGTTTTTCTCTCTCATACAATCCAGTTGCTAAAGTTCAAAACTACCACATCCCTCTGTCAGCTGCACGTACATGCCACCTTTGCACACTGAGTAGAACATTTATCCTCGTATCTTCACAGGCTTATGGTGGTTTACGTGAAAAGGAATAAGGGCAGTGGAATCTCAATTAGTTTGTTAATTATTTAGGGTTAAGGCCTTATTATACCCTAATCATTTAAGAAGTTTGGTTGATTAGTAGAATTTAATGGGAAATGTTTATCTTGCCATTGAGTCTGAAGTGAGAGTTTGAAGACTCAGCTGTTTTACTACTGCAGAGAGGAGTTGGTGTATTGGTGCCAGTTGATGGAAGCAAACCATATTCATGAGACACAGCAGGAAATGTCCCACCTACCAGTGAATTAGAAAGAAAATTTAAGAAAACTGTATTGGATCTTGCACAGTCCTGGCTCACCAGAAGCTGGCAAGAATGTGAGATGCCAGACCCAGACGTGGAAGAGTCTTTATCTGCTCTTCTACTGCAGCCTTTGTTATGAGGTTACACCTTCGTTAAAGGGACTGGATTTGTTGTATGCGTGCATATAAGTAGGCCTGCATATATTGCAAAAGCAAATGCAACCCAGGCATCTTTGAGTGGGTCGCAGATTCCAGGTGTAAACAAGGAAATCCATTACCCAAAAAGGGATCCCATTTCACACAGCCTGTTAGAAGGAGTTATGGTGGACCACTTCATGTCTGCTCTGCTATTCTCATAAAACAGTCTTTATTCTACTACAGGAAGACACACCCCACACTCCCCCATGTGAATGAAAATTGTCTTTCTCTAGCATTTTTCCATTTTCAGCCTCTCAGGGAATCTTCCAAGTCTTTTCAAATATTGCTTCTTTGAGAACAGAGGTTTTTCTTTAAGAGACAGATGCCTTCAGCAATGTGAGAGGATTTAGCCACATGGCCCTTGATGTGCGTGAAGTGTGTGTTAGTATTGGTATGGTGCCAGAGCTTTTGCAAAGGCACAGGTAGGTTGCCTAGAGCATTAGTATGGATCTTGATTTTCTTTTTTAGAGGGAAGCAATAAGTCCTATTCCAAAGGAAAATACATACTTTTGTCTCTCATTTTTGAATGAATGATCAAAAAGGAGTTTATTGAGAGGCTTAGTGAATAATTTCTACCCCTTACTCAGCTGTATGTCCAGATAAATAGTCAAGACTAGCTTGACCATTATATTAACAGTAGCTCCAGAATTACTGAGGTCAGGAAAAGAGAAGCTAGGTGGCACTATGGTCCAAAGAGATCATGTGCTGTCGGTGAACAAGACGTAGCTGTGCAAGTAATCTGGTTTAAAAGTGCCTCTAGAATTTAATAGGTATCAGCAAAACAGGATCAGAATTCCTAAAGTAGAATTAGGGAGAGGACAGGCTTTCCACTGATACAATTATTTAGCTTTTGTTTTTTATAACACTAACAGGCTTAAACTTAAGCATATAGACATGGAAGAGAAGATTAACAGCTGTAACATGGCTTTAAGATTGCCTACACAGATAAAATGGTGAGAAATAGGTTGTGCATCGTTGCCTCAACGTAACTTAAGTATATCTGTGGCTTTTAAACATAAATTCAGATATTTCTGCTCAAATATATTAATACGTATGGAAGTAGATAACCAATGCATCACATGTGTGCAGTTAAAGGAAACCAACACACTCATCTTACTTGGTCCTGCAAGTGATAGTGGAAAAAAATCCTCCCTGATCTGCTCCTGAGACTTTTCTTTGATGATTTTTTAAAGGTGGAGGTAGAGGGACCTGCACTACCAAAGTATAAATTTTGTACAAGCAAATATCTGGGATAGTTACTGTAAGACACTCATTAAGTTATTTGTGTATACATATATTTTTACTTTCATATGTCAGTTTTCCTAATCTTTATTTTTAGAACACAATGTTTTTTTACTGTTATACTAGTTTTTAGTTAACTAATGTATGTAATTCATCCATTTGTATTTTGGTCAGAAATGAAAGTCAGACAAGAATATATTAATATAGTTTTTATTAAAGTTATAAGATTAACCAAACCTTTACCTAATCTGTAATTAGTATTTAAGAGGCAATTTAAGCTCAAGAATTCTTCAGAAGGATGTCAGTTATTAAAATGCAAAACAAATAAACAAAAATATCTCTAAGCTTTGGAAGTCTGGGGAGGTCTTATTTAATAATGAGTTTAAAGAAGGTCTCAACATTTGAAAGTAAATAAATCCAGGGAGGCAAACAACTTTGCATCTGTAGTAAAGCCAGCCTCTAGGCTTTTTCATTAGTACATTTTGCTTATGCAACAAAGGGGTCTGTGTTGTGGCATGCTGTGTTTGAACCAAGGTCTTTTGCTAAAGGAAGAGTCCCTTTTTTTTAGAGGAGTTCAATAGTTGTTGGTTTAGAGGTAGGGTATTGCTATACAAACTGGCAAGTTACACAAACATACATCCGTCACAAAACAGATGCAATAAATAACTGATTTTGTAGTATTTTATCATGGCAGAGGGTAACCATACCATACTGTTCCTTCAGAGTTCAGTATGTCAATAACGTGACAGTAAGGGGTATGGATGGGCATGTAACTAATTTGGAAATGTTAGAAAAGCTTCAAGATTATCTGGGTCATGGCAATCTCAGGCACAAATACAGACTGGGCGGAGAATGGATCGAGAGCAGCCCTGAGGAGAAGGACTTGGGAGTACTGGTGGACGAGAAGCTCAATATGAGCCGGCAATGTGCTCTTGCGGCCCAGAAGGCCAACCGCATCCTGGGCTGCATCAAGAGGAGCGTGGCCAGCAGGTCGAGGGAGGTGATTCTCCCCCTCTACTCTGCCCTCGTGAGACCTCACCTGGAGTACTGTGTGCAGTTCTGGAGCCCCCAACATAAGAAGGACATGGACCAGTTGGAGAGGGTCCAGAGGAGGGCCACGAAGATGATAAGAGGGCTGGAGCACCTTTCCTATGAGGACAGGCTGAAAGAGTTGGGGCTGTTCAGCCTGGAGAAGAGGAGGCTCCGGGGTGACCTTATAGCGGTCTTCCAGTACCTCAAGGGGGCCTACAAGAAAGATGGGGAGAGGCTGTTCAGGAGGGCCTGTTGTGATAGGACAAGGGGTAATGGTTTTAAAATAGAGGGAGGTAGATTCAGGTTGGATATTAGGAAAAAATTTTTTACCATGAGAGTTGTAGAACACTGGAACAGGTTGCCCGGAGAGGTGGTGGATGCTCCATCCCTGGAGACGTTCAAGGCCAGGTTGGACGAGGCCCTGAGCAACCTGATCTAGTTGGAGATATCCCTGTTCCTTGCAGGGGGGTTGGACTAGATGACCTTTGAAGGTCCCTTCCAGCCCTAACCATTCTATGATTCTATGATTCTATGATTCTATGATTCTATGATTAGTAGATGCTAGGGAGGCATTTGAGGAGCTTCTGGGAAACCTGCAAAAAAGGATGAGCTAGATGAAATTAAAATCTTATTATAATTACAGAATTTTAATGTTTACACAATTGCAAAACTTCATATGAAGGTCAGTGAAGCAAATTCATAGAACTGCAATCCTACAAGGACAGTGTCAAGGTATCAAAGATGCTTCAAGAGAGGCTAGAAGAGAGGGAATCATCTGTAGCCAGAAGGCATAGTAGAAGAAGATAGTTCAAAAGTTTTGTAGAAAGTCTGCAGAGAAATAGGTCCATATTAATTGGCAATGGGATTGCAAAATTGAAGAACCAGGCTATTAGAACAATTATATGCTGGAGTAGCAAAACAAATTTCCCTTGGGCTAGAAAAGAGCAAAAAGTCAATTACTTTTAACATGGCACTTTGTTTAAAAATAAGAAAAGAAAAATAATTTCACAGCAATTATTTTGGAGTTCTTCCTCCTATTTCAAGATACACTGAATTTGTCAGCTCTTGCTTTATTGTGTGTTTGATGATTCAGGAGTCCTTTTTAGCTCCTGTGCTAAAAAGCTTTTAGCTCCTGTGCTAGCATATCAGTATGCTAGGAGGATGTACTTCAAGTTTAAATGGGAGAAATGGCGCCTCCCAAGAGATGGAAAACATAAAAGCCCTCCATGACCAAAATAGCTAACTGGAAGGATTTAGGAAGAAAATTCAGAATAAATAATAACAAAATCCAGACTTTTTCCTTCTGTCAACAACATGTGGAAAACTCTAGTTCCTGTTAACACCTTTTAGAAACACCACTTAATGGCTGATCTGCCCCCTTTTTGCATTGAATACGCAGCTGCCATAGATTACCCAGAAAAATGGGCATCATCCAATACGTAGTATCGTTCCTCTGACTTACATTGAGACATGGCAGATCATGAGCTTTGTCCTTAATTAATCATAGATTACTGCTGCTTTATGAAACACCAGTCTTTGGTTTTTTATTTCTTTTTAACCTTATGAGAATCATACAGATTTTTCCTTTCTGGAGACTGTAATGTGCAGTTTGCCATTTGGCTCGGGATTTTTGAGAACTGACTGCAGGTTTCAGCCTTCAAACGCTCTAAGAAGTACGGTAGTGCTGATACAGTACTTGTATAGCTGTGAGTTTTGCTTTGTGCCACCTCAGCAACAAGGAGCAGGACTGTCTGCAGAGTACTGTCTGACCTAACAATGTTTCTGTTCTTTTCTTTTTTTGCCATTCAAATGCTTTGGCCCTAGAATTCAAGGAAATTCACATTTTCTTTTTCCTGATGATGTGTCAAATCCTTTTAAAGTAGTGTGGATGTTGGCTGAACCTTCTGCAGGTTCAGTCTATAACGGCTAAAGTGAATGAAAGCCAAAAAGTTCTCTAAAGTCTATAAGTCAAGGGTCTTGTTGTATATGGAGCAAAATAAATGTAGAGTCACAGGAAGCAGACTTTTCCCTATGTTTTAAATAAACAATAGCAGGTCCGATTTCTAGTTATTGGTGATAGGAATATCTCTTTGTTCTGTTAGATTTCTGTTTCCTGTTACACTCTATAAGGTACATCTCCTTCATGTTTACTGGCATTATTTGTATTTTATACATGTGTGATGCAGCAAATTCTTAAAAATAACCATCAACTTTGTATTTGTTTTCAAGAAAGTGCTGATGCTGAATAAAGTACTAATTTTGTATTGCAGCAACTCCTCTAAAGTGAGCACACTCAGCAAGAAATCCAACATGACTGGTTTTTAGATTTAGTGTCATAGGTGAACTGAAGAAAGCATGAGTTGATAAATTCAATGTACTCTAAATCTGTGAGAACGTTTAAAAAGAATTGTTCTAAAAATTAATTTATTATTTTTTAATTACCATACATTGAAACTGCTCATTTTACTTCACTATCCTTGAATGAGTTAGTTTATCCACAAGATGGTTCATCAAAACTGTATGTTTTAAGGGAAAACTGCAATGTATTTGTAAAATACTAAAAGTAATAAGATAATTAAATTTTGGCTGATGACTTTTCACAGGAAGTCCAAACAGGGCCTATGAAACAGGCCTGGGGCATTGGGAGTCTTCTAGCAGATGACACAGACAATGTAGGAAAATATTAACATTTCTTAAAGGTGTTAATTGACCTGAATTAATGAACAATTGTTTATTACAATGAAATTAGTTTCTGAGCAATACTAAGAATGTATTAGAAATACAGGACATTATAATGGGATGTTGAATAGGCTCTTAATTGACTAGCATTTTGCACTGATTTGAAGAGTGGATTAGAATTTCAGGTAATTATTATAAATGCATTTATACTGTAATAGTCACTTGAAAATCACTCTTCGTAAAAAACTGTTTCTGGTAGATTAATTTGTTTAATATTCTTGGAAGGTGCCAAATTAATTATGTTTGTTCAATCCTCTGTGAATACTTGATGCAATATTCCATTGCAAATTACATGACAAATTCCCAACCCTGCCTCAGTATTTCCAGAGATGCCCTAACTTAGTTGCAGTAATTCAGCTATAATGTGTCTTCCAGGCTACCTGCTGAAGAAGGCAGGCCAGAGAACAGAGTAAGAGCTGAGGTTGAAAGACCATTTTTCTGCTTGCCTCCGTTTAGGATGCAAATCTCAGGCCTGCTACTGCATTTGCAGATAAAGAGACAGCTTGTGGAAAGCCACACATCTTTCTTTACCTCTTCTGTGGAAACTCCTGCTTTTGCTGGCTGTGGTAATAGCTTGTATGCAAGTGACTCCAGTCTGTCTGCCCAAGCATCTCTTCCTTAACAGCTTTGAAATTGGCTGCAGTTTCCACAATTGCTCCCCATCTGCAAGACACCTTCCCGGGAGCAGCAGCCTTCCTTCCACAGCCTGCTGCGTGGAGGAAGGACAGAGATCCCTGCTTGCTTCTCACTTGTGCATCACTCTTTCTTGTTTCTCTTCTTTCTCAGGAGATTTTTGGAACAGCACAGACCTGTGTGAATCTCCACAAAATATCAGTAACAGAAAGATTTTTCCATATTCCTAAGCATTCAACTTAATCCATGACTCTGGTATTAATTTTATATAATTAAATTTTTGAACTAATAATGGATGAGGGGGGATTTCCATTTTCTCTCTTTTACAAGGATATTTTCACAGCTTTCAAACCCTCATTAATCAGCTGGCTGCTTTTAGCACAGATGTACAAAATATGTGTTCAGAGCTATTAAGATGTGATTGCTATAGTAAAAGTTTGTTAAAGTTTTTTTACACAAAGCCTGTGAGCCTCTGAGTTCATTGGTTAATGATCTACCAACTAAGGAGTATCTTCTAGCATTTTTACACCTTCATTTACACTTCTTACTTAATGATAGGAAGGGCTCTTCTAGCAAAATTTTTGAACACATATAAGACTTCAGTTACATAGTTGACTGGAACTAATGCCTTCACTGATGCTATGTATATATCTCAGTATATTGGAGAACTAATAACCAAAAATACCTGCAGAATAACATTTAAACATTTTTTTTTTCCGTTTTGAGAGTCTGCAATGTGCTGAGAGCCTACACTGAACTTATCGTGAAGAGTATTAAGAGATTTTTTTAAATCCTCTTTTATTTTGTTTCACGAATAAGAGGAATTTTTATCCATTTTTTCTTCTTTTTCTTTTTCTTATTCTTCTGTAGAAGGTTTCTGTTTCAATATCTCAGATATTTTTTCAGATTTCTAAGTAGGTGGGGCATTTCCAAACAAGATAACGGAAAGAAAGAATAGTAGGAAATTCTAATCAATTTAGTTCTACTATTTTTGTACAAATGAACTAGCTGGAACGACAGAGCAGGAACTAGGTGGGAAAGGAACAATAGCATGTTTACGCAATACTAGCAAGTAATATAGGGCTAGATTTGGGAAGGATTTGGAAGCAAGGAGTTTGAGAATTCAGCTAGTATTGGAAGTTATAAGAAATGTAAAGAGGTTAAATGCCTGCCAATATTATGCTACAAAATACCTTACAGTTCTGCTAGTTTTAGCTATCAAAGCAATTGCAGGCTACATTCAATAGCAGCTTGAACAATTAATGGGTTGTGAAAAAGTAGTCAGCTGAGTGGTCATAGAATCATAGAATCATAGAATCGTTAGGGCTGGAAGGGACCTCCACAGGTCATCTAGTCCAACCCCCCTGCAAGGAACAGGGATATCTCCAACTAGATCAGGTTGCTCAGGGCCTCGTCCAACCTGGCCTTGAACATCTCCAGGGATGGAGCATCCACCACCTCTCTGGGCAACCTGTTCCAGTGTTCTACAACAGGGATGAGAGTTGTTCAGCATACTGAATAAGAGATTAGCTGTAATTCAAAATGTTAGAAACTGACTTTTGGTAAGGCATATTGGAAAAGAAACGAGAACGTTTACCCTGTGATCTCGAGAGGACTGGGAAAAGGCAGAAGAACAGTTATGGTGATAGAAAATGTGAGAACTGTCAGTGTAGAAGAGAGGCTTTAGAGAAAGGAACAGCAGGTTTTTGAAGTTACCCCATGCAGAATTGAGAAAAGAAAATAATTATGCAAAGAGAAACTGGATATGCTAAAGCTAGCTTATAAAGATGCAGATGATTTTGTATTTAAGATAGATGGTCAAACTGAAGTCCTGAAAATAAGATGAAAAATTGATCATCAGCAAGAAGAGTTTTAAAATAACTCTTAACTTACTGTTAACTGAAAGGAAATAGAAAGAGGAGAGCCCAGGTACTTAAAGAGACACCTCTGCAAGAAAGTTTCAAAAGTTTCGTATACCTGATGTGCATTTAAATGCTAACACTTGTAACTATGCCGTCACAGGAGACTAGCCAAAGTTTGGTATCGTACATACGACTCACAAGGGTAGACTGACCGAACAAGTTACCTTTGTCAGCAGATGGTCTTCTAGGTTATTTCTGTTTGCTTGGACAAAAGTGCCGAACAGTTACAGGGAACCAGAGGCTGCTAAGGCGTGTGATAATCAAGAAGGAACTATAGGCATGTGATAGTGAAGAAGGAAATATTTTAAGTTCCTTTGCATCTGAGAACAATTTTGTGTACATGGAGAACTATATGATTGTGAGAAGTAGATCTTCCTGGTGCTTTTCAAACAGTAGTGTTTGAAGTGTTTTCAGTGCTCTGCGCTTCGGGGCTTCCCCAGTCTTGAACTCACCAAAATAACTTGGGGCATTTGCCATTGCAGTACTGCAGAGCTGCTTGGCAGAGAGGCAGCTTTCTTCCCAAGGGTGAATTTCTCTTTGTGCTTATCTTTTCATAAGATACTGGTTCTTTACATGTTTGTGCTCAGTAGATATTTACGCCATGACTTTCTATTCCCCACTGCATGAGGCCATCAGCATACTTGGAAGGGGTTTGCATGACTTCTAACTGTCCAAAAGGAAAAGAAGAGGAAATTACTGTGAGAATGTGACCTGCAGCTGCCTGTATGTCTGAATAAGAAAAACTATGTGCTTACACAATGGCAAAGAAATCATTGGAGATCAGTCATTGTTAATTTTATGATGAGAGAGCTCTATTAATGTACATCGATCTATCAACAAATTATTGGTAAATATATTACTGTGGGCTATTTTAGTTTTTCTGGATGTAGTTAGAGCATTTAAGAAAAAAGGAAGTTTAGAAAAGATTATGATGAGCTTCTGCACACTATTGACAAAGTATGCTGTTATGCAGAAAATTCTAGAAAGAGCAGCAAATTGTGTGTGTTGTGAACATGTTAAAAGGCAGACTATTGTTTTTGCTGTAGTATAATGCAGGCTATTGTGCATGGGACCTGTAGCTGGGAATGATTTGTACCATAGCTAGTTGAAGCATAAGATTTTAACCTGAACAAAGGTTTTCCTCATAGGATAGGCCCATCCATGTTTGAAAATGGAGATGATAATAGTAAGATTCTGAAGCTTTTGAGACGTCCAGAGCATATACTTTTGTATATTTATTGTAAATAAATCTTTTTAAGGCTACCAGTAATATGAAGTTATCTGATACTAAACAAGCGCAATTTCACTCATTTGTTCCATTGTAACTCTCTGCTACAAGCATTACATCACACCAAATCTCCCAATGTTAGGAGTCACTGTTGAATCTAAACTCTGCATGAGATCTTTCTCTCCATAGCCCAGATGTTCTTTGGTTGACAAGCTCTCTGGATGGATTCTTCATGGTCAACTTTAAGATTTTCTTGTAGGAGCCCAGAGGAGCCTGTGCTGTGGAGGGGCTCGCAGCAGACACTACTGGCTGCTTGGGATCAGGCACATAGGTTCTCCATAAGTGCTGGGCTGTTATCTGTAAGTCTCTCCTCATCCAAGCTTCACTAATCTCAGATTTATCATTGTATTTTATAAGACAGACTGTCACAGAGCAAATTCTTTATCAGGCCCATTTCTAAAAAGGTGTAACTGAAGGACTCCGCATGTGTCCTGCTCCAGGGACTAAAATGTCAGTCTCTGCTCAGGGACGTTATTTCCCTGGAGTTCTCTGGCATTTAGGTGCACTTAATATCAAAAAATCCATGAACTTCTGGCAAGAGAAACTGCTGTGAGGATCTGGGTCTTGTTTGGTGTTCTTTCCTTCTAGAAGTGTGCATGTGTTTGTAGGAAATAGGACAAAAGGATGTCACTTCCCATGTGAAAACTAGAAGCTGGATATAGCCTAAAGCTGTTTTTTCAGTTGCTCAGTTATGATGCCTTCTCATTTTTGTCTGTAATCTCAAAGCATTTCCTTATAATCATGAGGATATTACAGCAATACCCATTAGTAACAGGATTTAGAAACTTTCCCTTCCCTTGCAGCTTAATCAGAGGGTAGTAGAGGTACTGAATTGAACACGTGTTTTTATTGTACCTACGCTCACATAGTTGATGTAGATTACAAAAACATGGAAGATAACTTCCACCAATTAATTTATTGGTTTTTTTCCACCCACTTCTCTGGAGCACCTCGACTTCATTAACTTGGAATGCCTAATTTGAGCACCTGAGTTTTCAGAGTTATAAGAGTTCCTTAGTACTTTAATTAGGCAAAAGTTAGTTCTCACTAACTTTAATTGTGGCTAAATGAGGCAAAGTTCAGGTACAAAGAGTCTCCCTTGTCCTCCAGCTCCTCATTCATTCCCATGGTCAATCTATTTCCTACAGAAAAGGAACTGAAGGTTTCCTGGGAAAAAAGTATGTAAGCACATAAGTAAACTTTAATAATGTTTCTCATTTTTGTAGCATGTGAATTTTCACCCTCAATAGCATTTTTAAACATAATATCTTATTGCAGAAATTTCATCATACCATGTCATACTGACAGACACCATGGGAATGCCTTAAACTTACAGCCCTACCAGGTCAGCTGCACTGTTCAGCTACAATGTGTGTGCATTTAGGAGTATCCTGAGTACATGCAAGCAAGAGCTGAAATGTGTTTATTTGCTCTGAAGGAATGGTATGTGTATGGTCTGGTCTTACACGATAGTCACGAGGGGATAATGACTCCATTTGGAAATAGCTGAAGATTTTTGGTCAAAAATTTTTTTAAAAATTGTTAAAATTTGCAGTGTTGTAAGTGCTTTACGGAACATCTTAAGTAATGTGAGCAACTATATATTTTTGGGTGCACGATGTGAAGAATTGTATCATAAGAGCAGCGTATATACTATGAAATCCACTGGGAACTTTGCTATGACCAGTCTGTTTTATATGGAAGTTTCTAAAATACTGATGATATGTTTTAGACTTTAATAAGGATGAATAAGCAAGAACTGAAAACATGTTCTCTACTGTATTTGTAAAATATTTATGTACACAGGCATTCATATGCGTAGGGAAAGATCATGTCTCAAAGCCTAATAGATTAAAAAATTTTATAGAAGATCAGAAGTGTTGATGAGAATTTTCAGATTTTACCGAAGAATTTAGTCTGTAGTGATTTTTAAGGATGTTGGTGATATGGAAAATTTACAGAATGCAGTGGATGTTGTGAGGGGTGCAGACATTTTCAAAATAGTCTTACTTGCCAGACAGTATCTCAAAGACAAAAAGCATTTATAGGAAAAATTCAGTCGTTCCCAGAAACCTGCTTTAACTCATGTACTGTAAAGACAAAGAGTGGAGACTGGTGAGGCTTTATATGTCCCAATCAAATTAAATATTCTTTTTTTTTTTTTTGAGAGGGGGTGTCATTAAAGTCTGAGAATCAGATCAGTGCAGTAAAACAGTGCAGGTCTAATCAGATTTCATGCTGTTACAGCCTGTACTTTGAAAACCATTGCTCGAGATATCAAAAAAAACCCAACAAAACCAACAAAAAAGCTGACCATTAATCAAATAAAGAGATTCTAGAGTAATTCTGTTAAGCAGTATTCATACTTTACCAGAATAAGTCTCTGAGGTCACTGAAAAGTATCTTAAAAGCTTAGACACAACTTGTTAAGGACAGGACTTCCTAAATACTTTGGAAAAGTGTCTACTCCAGGTTTCTTGAAAGCCTGATTCATTCTCTTTTTATCAAAGAGAGAAAATGGATTAAAACAGGAGATACACTTTGGAAGGGACCCTGAGATGAATTTTGTTTTATCAAATGATGCCAATACAGAATTTGACTCTAATTTTTTTTTTGTTTCTACATATAGCTATTGATGTGGGAGTTTCTAAGAAAGTGTTTTGATCAATAGTCATCTTCACTAGAACAAGTTTGGAAGTATAAAGCACTTCCATTTTATTAACAGTATTTGATCCATGACTAATTGCTTTTATCCTAAGAAGCTGTGTTTCTGTAAATGTATCTTTATGGTTTTAATGAGTGTTTTTAAAGTCTAAAGCTAACCCTATTGCTGAATGAACGAACCCATCAAGAACCAGGAAATCAGTTCAATGGTTCAATTTTCTTTCTTTGTGTATTTTTAAGGCTTTTAATTATTACTATAACACTTCAGAAATACAAGGTACCCCACAGAGAAAATGAGAAGACAGATCCTTACTTCATGTAAATTCACATCAGGTTCTAATCTGGCATGTGGTCAGTTGGCACAGAATTTGCAGCTATATGAAAGCTTAATTTCAGTGATTGAGAAGATTTGCAAACAGGGCACAGGGGCTGTAATGAGATGAACTGCATTAAGGTGAATCATTTAGCATTTACTGTCTCTAGCTGAAGTTTGGAAAAATAGGAAACTATTTTAGAGTGGGGACTGCTAAAGGACTTATTGGTTTTTAACATCGTTGTGTGAAATTCGTATGTTTCTGTGACTACTACGTGGGCATTTGGGGTTCTTTATTTTGCTTCTCTTTGCTTCCTCAATATTGTTAAGCTTCTGCTGATGTTATCAACTAATTGCCTCTTACCATCTTTCAAATAGATATCAAAATGAAACAAGCTTAGAAATTATCTTTAGCAAAATGTTTGGAAAAATTGTGGCTATAGCGGAACGAGAAATTTTGTCATGCTCCCATCACAGAGTCGATTCTCAGTACAGCTGGTACAAAGCAAGACTGATTTAAGAAAGAAATTAGAAAATGATTGGTGCTAAAAGCTGTACTGAAAACCGAGATTAGAATTATTCTACATCTAGGAATTGGCTGTATGTTAACTTGATGTGTATCCCTACATAGTAACAGCAAAATACTGCAAAAACAACTTAATTGGAAAAGTAACATTGCAGCAGATTCACTTACCCCTAAAAGTAACAGTCTTCTCTCCTAACTAAAAAATCCTTAGAAACTGCTCCATTCCACATGCCATGGCATAGTATGACACATACTGGAAACTGTATGGTCTGCAACACATGTAAATGTTACCATATGTTTTGTTAAAGTATGTCCTACCTGTTACCATATGCCATATATTTTATCAAAACCATTTCTTCTGCTTGTATTTCATGTAGAACAGCTCATCCTGAATTGTCTAGAGCTCAACCAGGGACGTGGTACAAGCCACAGTGCATGAATTTAGAGCAGCCCCAAGTACTGTCCTAAATAACAGAGGAAAAAGTCATTCTTCACTACTGTTGCTCCGGCTGTGTTAGTTCTGGAAGGTTTTCATTCAATTAGGGACACAGCAGGATTGATTAGAGTACCATTGTTCGTGAATTAAGAGAATAGACCGTAGCAGCCCAGCACTACGTAACAGTAGTTAGTTTCTAACTATCCTAAGAGTGTTTTTCCTTTTAAAAAATATTTTAAATCATAGTTAGTTGGGTTTTATTGTTTCAAATGAAAGGCCCTTCCTCCCTCTGCTCCTCAAAGTGTTGCGTATAAAAAAAATTTAGAGGGAAATTTCCAGTGACCTATTGCATTGTTTTAACATTATTTTTCCTAGCAAAGGCTGCTTGTCTTGGCAGTCATTCATAATTTTGCAGTCCTTCCAAAGGAAGATAAGGCTTCATCCTCTTTGAGTTGGTCCAAAAGAATCAAAATTCAATGGCTAGTGCTAATCCTTGTCAATAACTTTCTGAAGTTACTGCAAATAAAGAATTTGTGATGTCTGCTTAGTGGCAAGATTTACAGGGCCCACATGAAGAAAATCTCATGAATGTTTGTTTGATGGAATCACTCTGGTCACATGTTTCTCTGTAGTGAAGGAATAAAAAATATTAGTGTCTCTCAATTCTTCATTTTTTTCCAACTGAGTACTACATCTATTATTATTTATGGCAACAATAATAATATTAATCACTCTGATGCTTTACTACATCAGATGATGCTTTACTACATTAATCACTCTGATGCTTACTACAACAATGCTGGATGGGCATTTTAATAAATATGACTAGAATGTCATCGCAAAAAATCTGTAATAATATGATGAGGAATAGAATTTATTACACAGAAAAAATAAAAGGAAAGTGAGTCAGTCAGGATATTGAAAGTAATTGAGTAGCTGCATCAGGGAAACTACTTCTGTATCCTACTGGTGAACACACATAACAATTATGTCAAAATCAAAACAAGATATGAGTGAATTATTATTTTTTGTAACTTAAAATGTTTTTCAACCATTTTTTAGAGAAAACTAAAATTGAGATTGCTTGTATATGAACTTGACGTGCCCTGTAGAGAATACAGTATTTCTGAAGATGGACATAATTCAACATGGAGATACATTGATTCAACATTAAGTTGTCTAGAAGGATTCCAATAGAACTTGGAATGTTGCATTATTTTCTCACCCTTTAATACTACAGTTAGGTCTTCAGCTTTCCTGTGTAGTTCATACATAGTGAATATTTTCCATCCCAGCTTGAATAGCAGCACGTTTCCCTTGGGCTTGACAGACTAAGTCAAATAGACGTTTCCATCAGAAACAGTAGTCCATGGCCTCCGCTTGTACACATATAAACAAGTTGTTGATAATGGCATTCACCAGCAAAGTGACATTAATAACTTATTATATTCATATATCTGCATATCTTTCACATAACACAGAACATTGTATAGTATTAGTATAGTTTATAATATTAGTATAGTCCGTAAAGTTTTGTGTTGTAAGGAGTTTTAAAGTGTAACTAGGAAGGAATATCCTTTCAAAGGGATGGGTTTAAACTGCAGATATAAACACATAAATATAGGATATCTGCAGGTTGTCTGTAGGTGCCCATATGTCAACTTGTACATTAATGAAGTTCAGTTAAACTGGACTAAGTGCTACAGATAGGTGGAATGTATAAAAAATAATCAGTTTTTGCATGACAGTAATTTTAAATTCTAGACCATCATAAACCACAAGTTTCCTTTTTTTACATTTTTTTCTTCTGTCTTTCTATAACTTATTTTGATTAAAGGTCAAATATTAAGCTTACAGCCTAAATATAGGCAATTCCAATGTTATAAATATTACAGCATAGATTAAATGATTACTTTTCTTATCTGTAGACTAGCAAGCACTGTGCTTTGATAAGTGAGAATTCCTCTCATTTCCAGTCAAATGTTTCACATTTCCTTGAATTAAGTAGGTTTTGATTTTAGATAATGATAGTGTCTGATTATATGATACTTTTTAGTTATGAAACTTTCAGGAAGTTTCTTGCTGTTTTCAGAGATAAAATGCTGGAATTTTATGCAAATTTATATGCTCCATTTTTACCACTCTTTATATGCATTTTTCATTCTTCATGGGCTTTGACTTTTAAAAAAAATTTTGCAGTTTTTCACTTTTGAAGGAATAATATTTGCAGTAAAGAAAGCCATGTTAAAGAAGGAAGTCATATGTTTAGTAAGGGGACATAATATTCTGTGCAAATAAGATATTTATGTAAAGCACTGCATGATGATCTTGACCTGTTGTTACTTGCAGTCTTTGTCTTCTGCTGGAGCACCCGTTGTTGACTGTCACTGTAAGTTAGATGGTGGACCAACAGTAAATGCTGCTGATGTGACACATGATCTGTTCCTCAGGCAGATTTTGCTGGAGTACGGTACCATCTTGCACTTCTGGCCTGAGAATGTTCGGTCTCTCTGTCCAGGTGGCCAACTTTGTCAGGACAATAATTGATGTTCTTTCTTCTCTGTCCCGGAGGAAGTGTGGAGAAGGGAAGATGGTCTTCCTTCCAAAGGATATTTGCCTTTGCCATAATGATAGAAAAAGCTGATGAATAAATCAACCAGAAAAACAAAACAGATGGGTCAGGAAATTTAGGGCAAAGGAAAAAACAAAGAGAATATTGTATATGTCAGGACTCTGGTTGCCATTTCATAAACAAACTTCTTCCTATTTTTGTATCTTTTACTTGAATATCCTGTTTCTTTCTTTATCCCCTGTGTGACATTAGGATTTTGAAAGAGACTAAAGCCATAGAAAGGTTTCATCTATGGTGTATTTCGAGAAGGTGGAGATTTTTCTGCTAAAATTGAGAAGTGTTTATAGAGTGATAATAGATGCTACTAACATGGTAAATGACAATTTTCTCCCAAGAGAATGGAAAGAAACACATCAGGAAAAAAGAAGTTGTTTTGACTATATGCTTTAGATATTTACTGTTTGGTATATTTCCTTTGAAGACTCTTTGTGTTCTGAAATCAGTTTTGATGTGTGTTTTCAAGTGGTGTTGCAAAGCTAACTTTCACTCTTTAGATAACAACGCTTATCCTTTGTGATAAAGTTCGCGAACTTTTGTACTATGGCAAAGACAGCCTTCTGAACTGCAGCCGTACTTTGTGCTTGAGCCCTGCACTGAATGGCCCGTCATAGTAGGAGGTCACCTATAAAGTACTTAAGGATCTTGTTCCCCATGGCTTCAGTTACACAGATCTTTGGCGGCAAAGTAACTCTTTAGTTTTTCAGTCATTCCAGTTTCTACTGGTAGTAAATGCGATGCTTTCAATTTTAAGAAATCAATTAGTAAGTCATTACACAGCTGGCAGTCAACACGTGGTCCCCTTGGTGGTGAAGCGCTGTAACAGGTTGCCTAGAGAAGTTATGGGTGCCCCGTCCCTGGAAGTGTTCAACGCCAGGTTGGATGAGGCTTTGAGCAACCTGATCTAGTGGAAGGTGTCCCTGCCCGTGGCAGGGGGTTGGAACTAGATGATCTTTAAGGCCCCTTCCAACTCAAACCATTCTATGAGTCTATGAATGCAAAGTCCCCCAACAGTAGCTCTAGAAGATTCTCTTTTTGAGTCCATTGGGTTTTAGATTAGGCCAGAATGAAGACCAATGTAAGAAAGTGACATGCTTAACTTAGGAAAAACTTACCGTTAGAGGTGGATGCCAACAGGCAGCTTTGTAGTACAACAGACAGCACGTAGTGCAAAGTCAGCAGATGAAGAAGCTGCTACACAGTAGAGGCAGCCAAAACGTGGTAATGAGACTGTGAGAAGGCCTGGGAGTAATGCATTAGCAGCAGTTGGCAGACAGCAACAGCTGTTTTGCAATGCAAAAGTTTGGCAGAGTCTCTGTGCAAAATTGGGATGCTCAAAAGAGCTCATTTGATGAAGTTCAGTGGCATTCTAGATTCAGGAATGACAGATTGTTTTGCAGTTGCATGGAGGAAAAGCGATTTTGCAGTAGTAGTGCAGAGGAGAGCTGTATAAAGGAGCACAGTGGGTTTTAGAGTGGCTGAACAGAGCAGGTGATGCCTGGGTTCTAAATGAACTAGTGTTAATTAGTACTATTAATTTCTAATTTTCTACACTGCTTAGGATAAGATTTTCAAAGGCTACAAGCTTTAGGAATATATATCAGTAGACTTGTATTCTGAAATCTCTTAGACATTTCTCAAATTTAATTCCATTTATTCAGAGGATTTTTCTTGTATTGAATAATGCTCTCAAAACCACAGACTAAATGCATAAAACCCATGTCTCTCTGAGTCCCCATATCACTTGTGCTTCCCCCATTCTCAAGCTTTTATCATTTTGTCTGCCTGTGGCCCATGCCGAAGATGGGATTCTGGCTCGATAAAATTCTGACTGATCCACTGCAGGTGTTTATATATTCTGATAAAAATCTAATTTTGATAAACCAAAACCTCAGTGGTGTGTTTGGTTAATCTGGTTAATGCCACCTCTCTCTCCTTATAAAAACCACACTGATGAGCACATTCAAACAGGATTTGAATTCAGAAATATTGTAAATGGGGGAGGAGGAGTGAGACCTGGGGTACTAGCTATCGTCTGGCGTACTTTCCAGGACTCTCACAAAGATTCAGAGGATCTCTTTCTCTTAGAAGAGTAGACCTTTATGTCAGAAGTTTTGGTGTAGAGTTGCATTTCTTTTAATATATGATGGAGAAGATCACAAGTGAATAGTTCTAAATGTAAGGGAAAACCAGCAGCAGCAGAATTTATGGATGAAAAAGGTTCCTTTTGGTGTAAGAAGATAAAAAGTGTAACCTCCAACACAAAACACATCATGTTTTTTATAATACATGAAAATAAGAATAAGAGAATAAGAATATTCTGCATAATATTTTCTTTTGTCTGAACTGTATGTAGTAGCACCATTTGTCCTTCCATTTGAACTGCTTGAGAAGACAACTTTTTCCTAAAATGTATGAGATACTGAAGACTTAAGACTATTTAATAATTATTTCCAGAAGAGCTTTTTCCTTAATACCCATTTCCTGTTCTGCATTTTTTGCGGTGTTTTGTTCTTTTATCTATTTGCATTATTTATTGTGTTTCATGGAGCAACTCTGATTCCTGAGCAGAAGCTGAGATTTGTCAGGAGAGATTTTGAGTTTTAGAGTAAGAAAAACTTATGGTGTTTATAAGCATTTGTTTTACTACTGTTTCAAATAGCCCCTCACTATGTGGATCCTGGAAATTTTACAAAGTTCATGGCAGTGTCTGGCATTCATGCATACCTTTGAGTATTAAATTTCTCAGTTGAGTAGTAAATTTCTCAGAGAAGATCCTGTGAAATTTATCTCTGTGCAAAGCACTATTACATTGGCAGGAATGGTAAATTTAATTCAACAGCTGGATTTCAAAGCTGCCTTGAGCTCCTGGGCGCTTATTGATTTGGGAAGCATAAAGCTGTTCTCACTGTTACTGAACACTTCTGTGTGTTGTAAACCCAGATGTGACAGTGAAGGCTATACTCGCTTTAACTCCAGGCTCTTGACATTCCATGTACTTGAAAGAGCTCTCTGAATAATGTAGACATTTCTCTTTTGAGAGACAGCCAGCAATTACAGCCAAGATAAAACTGGAAGTTCTCTATCACATATCAAGTTAGGCTTCCATAGCATTTCACCTTCTGTGACCTTAAAGAGTAGCTGTGAAATTGTTATAACTAATGTAACTGGGTTATTATAAGATTACCAAGAAACTACAGATGACTTCTTGCTTGGTTTTACGTCCCATTTCTTCTAATTAGATCATGCCAGGATTTCCAGTTATTCACAATGGTTTGCTTTATAGCTGTGTGCCAGAAAAGCGCTATTCTCACAGTCAAGTCCAGTAGATAATTATGTCTGTCAGTCAAAGCACTGAACTTGGTTGTATGAGCTTTGGTTGTCTAAAAAAGGATCAGAAGGATAAAGTGAATCTTAAATGGCGTATTGTACGATGCAAATCCTGAAGAAAATAGACAAATACCACAGACATTAAGACATGAAATTTTATAATGAAGAGTAACAAAACAAAAGATCAAGGTAAGTTTACAGATGATTCACAAAAATCAAACAAACTTCACAAAGAATATTATGCAAAATTGACAACTCATCATTTATTCATCTTTATAATAGTCTACAACTTTAGTCTAAATTAATGGTCTTTTTCAACGGTACTGTCCAATTCTTTTGATAACTTAGAAAGCAGTGTTGTCACTTGTATTAAATAGTAATATGATGATCTAGTAGGCACTAGTAAATAGTGCAGATTAATTTAGTAACTGCTTTTCCCCTGGGTAGTTATGGACTTTTAAACACACTGCTTACTTTTCAACCTTGTGATAAGTTTCTGTTCATTCTTGTAATAATTCTGTACTATAGACTCCACCTGAAAATTTGTCTTCCTGTATGTTAAATGTGAAAACCTTCTAGTACTCTTTTAAAAAAAATTTTAGTTATTATTTTTCCAAGTAATAAACTGCACATAAAAATAAATAGAAATAAACATTCCAATTAATAAATACAATACGCAGAATAAAGGGAAACAATCTCCCTTAAATTCTCTGAGATCTTAAACTGTTAATAGAATAGAATAGATTTACTACATACAAACACATTTTATGAAGCCCTAAGCTACAGCAGGATCCATATGCTGACATTAGAGGTAGAATGAATATCTCTTAATGCCACAAAATTCAATATAGTCATGGCACTAGACACCTGAAAGTGCAAGAAAAGCAAAGTCAGCATCTGGATCTTGGCACCGTAGCAGATGAATCAGTGTAATAAAATATAATAAAAAATCATTTAAAGGCCAAAAGTTTTATATCAAACACTTTCGATCGATAACACAATTACTAGAGAGTGTTACTTCAGTGTGAGATAATTGTATTGTATTCATTCAAATAATCTAGGAAACTTAGTGTTAAGATAATTTGCTTAAAATCTTAATGAATTCACCTCTGAACATGCCTCTGTTAATTCCTGTGCTTTGATCCTGATGGTCTTGCAGATACCAAGTGGCCATGCTACTTGATATCCTGAATACAGAAAGACATTATAGCGGTAAGACTTATCTCAAACTCATGAGCCTGCCAGAACCTAACTGGATTCAGGCCTTGATCCACAAAAAGATTCAACACCACATATGTAACATTTATATGTCTTCCTTATCTTTTAGAAACGGTGGGCTGCACAGAAATGTTTTGTTTCCCATTAGGATGTCCCAGCTTCAAAGTGGAAGCCCAAGCAGTAGCTGCATGGTTGTCTGACCCAGTCAGTAGTGTTTTCATTCAGTAGGGAGAGAACCTCAGCCAGAAAACCATGTAGATAGAGCATAGGTCTGAAGCTGAGCTGTTGGAAGAGAGGTACTAATATCTATTTCTCATGATGTGGAGCTAATTATAGTCAGAAATGAAATAGAGACAAAATTTGTCCAACCAAAGGGTCAGTAAACCATCTGTTCCTTATGAATTGGTATTCGTGTATAGTTCTGAGAAATTTCGGGAAAGTTCCTTGTCTAAGAAGCATGGGAATGTTGAAAGCCAGACATTTCTCAAGCTGATTCAGCACAGACCTTTATCCCACCTGACAGCAGTTCCAAACACGCATCACATTTCTCAAGTTGCCTCTCTTATCACTACAGAGTAACATGGTCTATGATAGAGAGTGACACAACTATGAAAGTCATTCTTGCTCAGTTGTCTATATCAGACAACAAGGATTGGGGCTTTGATGCCTAGCCAAGTAATTGTCTTGAAAGGGGAAATAAACCCCAGCAACTTGTATCTTTCTTACCCTTGCTTGTCTAGAAAAACTCAGCTGCTCATGGTTTTTATCACTTAGCTACTCCTACATTAGCGTATTTCTTCAGTGAAAGTGTTAACAAAGCAAGTAGTTAAGATGATACTTAACTGTGGGGAAAAAATGAGAGAGAGAAGTAGTCTAAGTAACAAACCAGCATGTTGTTGATTTAGGGTAGAGCACATTCCAGAGATAAAGGAAAGGTGCCAGATGCGTAACAGATTTGCAGCTGGCTTTAAGTATCACTCAGTTTATTAGTATGTGTACACACACACAAACACACATATTTTGCTACTGCAAAATGCTTTCACTTGGATACTTGTCATTTTGGCTTGACAGAGGTAAAAATTCATTCATTCCTTCTTGTTTCTCTTTGGAGGGTCATTTTCTTTAGAACTTTCAGTCCACTTCCAGAGAGGTAAAAGTGGAAATATCGAGATAAAAGAAAGATTTTCTTATGTGTCTTAAAAAAAAAAAAAAAGAAAAATTGAGCAGTCCCTGTAATCCTCACCCATATGGAAGATTCAGAAATTATGATTCTCGGATCATGCAATGTTAAGTCACTTAATTCCTTTCTGATATCTGTGCAATATTTATACCTGTTAGTGAGCCAGTCCACTGTGGAGCTACGAAGGTAACACTTATATAATGCAGTGCAGCAAAAATAACATCTATACGGCTGAACACAGCTCTTCAGAATATGAACCATTGTAAGAGAATAAAGAATGTAGTCTGTGATAGACAAGTTGAAGGATCATCAGTTAGTAGCTGAGCAGTTATTAGTAGCCTGTCTAGGCGAATCCAAGTTCTGCATTTGTTCCAGCTGGAATGATCTGTTGCAGACCTTGCTCTCATCATTCTCCTTTGTCTGTCTGGGTCCATAGGGACATACATGTACCTCATGACTGAAGAGCAGAAAGGAGGTGGGAAATAGGAAAGTGACTGATCTCCGTTTTCCCAAAGTCAAGGACCTACAAGTGCCTTGGATAGCAGCTGCTGGTAAGTAATAACAAAGCTTGGTCAAAAAGTTCTCCACCCTTTTCTTGATTAGCTTCATCAGATCATGTGAAATGCTGGCCTTAATGAGGTACATAATGATATTTAGTGATATTGGAATTTCAGGTAGAGTGTTGGGGGAATTAAGTAACTTGGTCATATCCCAGGTGCTAGCCAGCATCTGTGCTTGGACCCAAATCCTGCTCTATTTTTTTTTACTCTGAGCATTTTGAATGAGTTTTGTCTGAAAAGCTATAATTTCAGTGAGAACAAATGACTTTGACATGTCTCAGTACATTTGGCTCAAAATAAAAGTAGATCTGAGCTCTCAATTCAAAATTCCCAAAGAGATTTTGAATACTCCAAGGCTTGTATTTGAATTTGGCTCTTGATATATACCGCAGAATATTTCAAAAAGGAAACTTTTTTTTACATATGTCACTACGAATAAAATAGAAGCTCAACTACCCAAAGTAAAAAAGTTTGATTTACAGTACAGTACTTGGCACTCAAATGTGTGGATTTAAAGGCTATTCAACAGTTTCGCTTTTGGATCCAGCATCACTAAAATCATACTTTCTTTTTTTTACAAATAAGATTTGGAATTTCCACAGCTTGTTTCTTGCCAGCAACAAGAGACTAAGATAAAAAGTAGGGAGTTTTTTCTCTAATGGCTTCTATTTATTTTTTAGATGAACTTCTTGTTCCTTCTGTGAAGTTAAATAGGCAAAGCCTCTGAATAGAAGAAAATAAGAAATTAGCTATTTCGTAGCCTATGCAAGTTATCATACTTTTGTATTATTTTATCTGGCATATTTGCGCATTCTGAATGCCTTCAGACTAACAAAACAGGAAGTGTCCCAGGTGGGAAGCTGGTGCCTGAGAAAGACAATGAACGAAGTAGAGGAGTATTTCAGAAATTCCAGAAAAGGGAAAGAAGCAAATTATAAAACTTTCTCAAGTTGTTTCTTTTTTCCCTTTTTTCAATAGATGACAAGTTAGATGTGGAATACAATTATAAGGTGTGGTGTGGGTTACAGGGTAACGCCTTGGTGTTCTTTTTGCATCTAGGAACAGTTACAACTCCTGAAACAGACGCAACCCTTTAAATAGATCTCCATGTAGATCTCATCCTTCCCATCTGGAGATGAAAATTATAGGTAGTCAGTGGTGCTCTCTTCCCTCTCTTGGAGGCTATACAGAGGTTGCATTATTGTCAGGTGATGAGAAAGAAGATGGAGGGAGTTAGAGAAAGCAAAGGGTCAGGGAAGCTCTGGGAACCAAAAAGCTGGTAGGCACCGAGGAAGGAAAGACAGTACATAACCCGTATAGCAGGCTGTTGAGGTTGCTGAGAACTGAAAATTTTAAGGCTGGCAAATCATTATCTGCTGTATAAGCCATGTAGTCAGCAGTATTCATACATGTCCTCCAGGTTCATGTTTTGTCAGTTACTTGATCAAGATATGACTGTACTAAAGGTACATTGCATTACCTTGGATGTGGTGCCTGAAGGGCATTCCTTCTTTGTGAAGGCAAATACGTTTTCCCTCCAAGAATAGTTCTCATTTGAGTTACAGCACATTCCCCTTGCTTTTACTCTTTAGGCATGATCATACGGTGGATGTATCAGACATTCTTTGTGTAGGGTGAAAGCTCTTCATCCCAGCTGCTTCTATAAAGCATCAGAAACTCTGTAAGAGGCTTTCTTATACTGCAACATTCAGTGCACATCCCAAGGAGATCTTTCATGAGATGAGTGAGGGCTGCAGTTTGAATGGGGGACCTAAGTATGAACTTGCTGTGATAGCTCTATGACCTGAGGCTGAAGAATTGTTGAGTCAGACTTAGCTGCATCTTCTCACCTGAACCGCACAGCACAGTACATTAAAAATGCAGGAAGGACGTTAGAAATGTTGGATAACTAACATGTTGCATAACATGCATTTTTTTCAAATAATTCATTAAAGTATCAAGAACTTGTAATCTCTTTTGACTAGAGGAAATTAATTGAAGTTCATCATATAGGTTTTTAGCAGGGTTGTGGAAGTATGAGTTAAAGCAAATGCTTAGCACAGTTCTGAAATGCTTTTCTTTTCTCATGTTCCAGAAAAGTCTGAAGTAAGTTTCAGTTTCCTGAAGGACAGCTGTATTTTCTGATGCTAGGCCAAAAATGATGTGTTCAGTATTTCCAAACTCCCTCTGAGACACACAATTGTTTTATCTTTGTTTGTCCATCAAAGCCTAAGAAGAGTCTCTTTTGATTACTAGATGTATTGAAGAACATATATTTATATCTCAGTGCTTAATTCTTTTACTCTCTTTTGCCTTTAGTAATATTTGTGTAATACTTGTTACATTCCGGTCTTCATTACACCCTGCATGCCAGTTGTTCCTGTAATACTTGATCTCACTGTGGCTCTAGATGCATCCTCTATTCTTATCCCCAGCATCCTCCTCCATGCCATTTGAATCAAAAGCTAGATTATCTGAACTCTTGAGGTCAACTGCAAAAACTTGTCAGCTGATCTCTATTTGTTTTCAGACAGAACAACTAGTTCTGAAAATAAGCACACTTGATACCCATTTTCCTATTTGCAGGTTGATGCTGAGGGTAGCAGAAGCAACAGTAAAATACATGTTCTTTTTAAAATACATAGAAGACCCAAATTTGAAGTTAAGTAAAGAAGAAGTTTTAAGAAATTTTTTCATTTCTTGGCAGATCTGCACTTCCTTTAATAGTATGTGTTGGCTAAGCTTGCTCTTACCTATACTGTCTGAGTTAAATTTGTCTGATCACTCAGTATAGTAGTCATTCTGGTAAGGATCCAACTCCAGTAAAGTTAATGGCAGCTGTCCAGTTTAATTTACTGAGCTGGATCAGAGTTATTTCCCTTTTCATGTTATCTGATTAAGAACTTGATTACAATTTTTCCAGCATGCGGATATGGCCTCCTATGTTTATATTTTTGTGTGTCTAGAAACTGGTTTCCCAGAAAAAGGGAAATTTTGCCTTTTCTCCTTCAGTTTAGCCTATGATTATTTAAGCAGTCAAAGCAGAAGAGTTTCATTTCTTGCTTCTCTCTGCCTATGATTAAAAAGTATTTGCAACTGAACTAAGACAGTACACTTTTCTTCAACAAAACTTTTTTCTGTGAACTAAAATCACATTCTGTAGATGTTACCTGCTCTGGATAGATTTTTTTTTTTCCTTCCTCCTCCTGTAATAAAAACAATGTCAATGATAACAAAAACAATATATTATGGGAGAATCCACTGTGGCAGTTCCAGTGAATTTCAACTTTAGTGACTTTTAGTTAGGCACTGCTAGGTGCCTCGGATTTCCCTGTTTTATTATCTTCTGGGTAATTCTTGGATTGTCCTGTTCAGTTATTTCATATTTCTGAATATTGTTGTTAATTATTATTATTTTGAAGACTTACTTTCTGCCTGAGATCACAATTTTATCTTCCCACAATCATTACATCCCTTTTATATTTATGAGTTTATGATAAGTGTATGAAAAAAGTGGTTGATGCTTCTTATTCTACCTAGTGTGTTTTTGTAGCAGCTTGTACTGTCCGGCTATCATTTGATGAGGATGAAAATGTAGGGGCAGCTGCAGTCAGGGAAGATGCAGAAAAAAGTAGTTCCCAAAGAAGACACGCTGCCTGTAGGCCAGCAGGAACCTTGTGTCCTCTGGTACTACTCTCACCTGAACATGGTATTTTGGAACTAGCATTAGATTGTTAACCATAAAATCTGCTTGACTCAAAAAGCATTATGTTGATGTAGTGCCAGCTTTTCAGCAATTAAATTTCTTTAGCATTTACAGCATTGTTAACTTTAGCCTTTGTTTTTCCAAGTTATTACTCATTTACTAGATATTTGAATCTTTGCTGTTTATAAAATATACTGTATGGTGACAATATTTCATAGACATCAAATGACCAAACTGTTACATACCAAATGATTTGCCAGAGACATTTTAAAAACATATATGTTTTGGTTTTAATTTCTTGCTGCTTTTATTTAGTGTTCATAATTGACCAATATGAACTACTTGAGTATTTGAACAAATAAACGATTGAGATTTGGAAACCTTTACCAATTTTTTGAATTCATAGCATTTCCCAATTTAAAATTAAACACTGAAAATGTTGTTTTACTTTTTTCATAATGTTGTCGCTATATTAGCCAGTAATAGTTGTCCATGGAAATATTCCAAACTGGATTTGTATACCTACTGGAAAACAAATGCTGAAAATAATCCCAGAGTTGTATTATCAACCGCTGTATTTCAATTGTACACAAGCAGGACACAAGACATCCGAGAGACATATCAGTAATGTGATGCATACCAGTAGCATCTTGAAAGAGGGACATTTTAGAGACATTTTAAAGGAGAATTAGGAAAATTAGTTCATTCAGTTCAGCCAAACAGAGTGAGCCTGATTCAAGCTGATCAAGTCAGATCTCCAGATTTCTGTTATCTGACTTATTTCTTCATTTTTAGGGATCAAAATACTTAGGAACGTGAGTAACATTATCTCTTAAACTGGTAGCACGGTTTTCAGAGGGAATACTGAGTTAGGTAAAGTTGTTTTCAGAATTGAGCGTTCTTAGAAGTATTCTCAAGACTCAGCCCTACAAAAATATTTGCACTGAAAGCATACCTGAATAACGTTTCCATCGGAGATACAGTGCCATTCCATTACTTGGAATTACCCACATTGTTTCATTTTGTAAGCTGTTGCAGGACCATGTCTTGACTTAGCCTTTTAAGGTCTAGTAGGCACTGTATGATGACAAATGTTCTTATTTATTGTTTTCTTGGGCTTTAAACTCTGCGTTACCAAAAGCAGCAGAGGGCGCTGAGCCCGCTGGCACGGCCCGATAGGGACCTCTTCCTCCCTGCTCTGGATTTCCCCGTCCAGGGATTTCCCACTCCCCTCCGTGGAGAGCCTTTTTAAAGAGTGCCCTGGCTCCATTCTAATAAACTGTTGCAGAGCAGCAGGATCTCACTGTGCTTCTTCACAGAAAACAGACAGCAAGGCTTTTGAATTTACTTTCCTTACCTAGTAACAGCAATTACACATGTTAAAACAGATGGGAAGAACAAGCCAAGCTGTGCTAATAATTTTGAATGTGTTAATGACTGGTAAGTCGAGGGGTGGGAGGGGTTGTTTGCTTTATTTAATTTTGTTTTTCGCATTTAATTTTGTTAAGTGTAAACTGACCTACAATTTACTGTTTGATCTGTATTTCACTTTGTTCTAGTTGCTTTTATGTTTCAGTGAATACAACTGCCAATTAAGTAACTCTGTCAAAATGTCAGGATGCTTTTTTTGATATTTACTTTGAGCTTTTCTGTGCTCTGCAATGACACAGTCTTTTTCTTATTGAGTTTGCTAAAAGACAGTCTAGGAGACAACTGCAGTATATCACTGTATGTTTGATTTTTACTGTCATCCCTGACAGTCAAGTTTGGTACTAAATGTCCTGTTGAAGGTGATTGTGCCTTGTGTCCTTGCTATCTTACTTGCAATCTCTCCCCTCAAATATTACAGAGTTTTAGAACCAGATCCAACTGACAAAAAAAAAGAAAGTTATATTGTGCCAATGAATTTATTTTCACTGACAGCATCAGATTTATGCCATTTTATACATGAAAACTGTCTGTTAGAGTCATCTAAGTCTGTATTATCTTTGACAAAAATAACCATGTTTGTGGGGTATTTTGGTGATGTAAACCACTGTATGAGCTTTATTAGTTTAACCTCCACTCAACTGAAGAGTGACTTGAAAAGTAGTGACCTCGTGTCACAGTAGAACGTGAGAAGAAATGGGAAAATAAATGTTGAGAATGCCGCTGAGTTTATGTATGTTCTCCCCATTGTAGCTAAAGCTTTTGAAATGGAGATTATACCTGCTAACAGCATTGTTGCACAAATTGGAGAAACACTCAGACTCACGTGCAATACTACTGGCTGTGCATCACCAAGATTTTCCTGGAGAACACAGATGGACAGCCCCCTTGGAGGAACAGTGAAGAACCACAGGACATACTCTACCTTGACTATGAATCCAGTTAGCATTGTGAATTCTCATGATTATCTGTGTACTGTCTTCTGTGATGAGAAAGAGAAAAAAGAGAAAAGTATCAAAGTTGAACTTTACTGTAAGTAAAAATGTAAAGTTCTCTTTAAGTAGTACAAGTCAGTTGAAAGTCAGTAATTGTTTTCAGATATCATGGTTGGTAGTTAACTGATAATGCTAGGATAGTGAGTCTGCTATAGCTCAACATATATTTCCTTGTTAGATTCCTGTATCTGTCTGTTCCGAACTCCTCCTCAACCCCTTTCTGCTTAGTTTTGTGTACTTAAGGTAGTACATACTGGTCTTATTTATTCTTATTCTTGATAATTCTTAAAAGCCAAAACATAGACTCCGCAAAACATTCACAGAGCTGGGGAAAAAAGCAAACAGCCGATGCGGTTGAGATGGATGTATTTGGGAAACCTGCCAAGTGCAGAGCACCTAATCAAAGCCTTTTTAGTTTGCAGGGGAATGATTCAGATGTCTAAACCTACCAGCACAGAAAACAGGATACCAGCAATGTATGGATTGCTCTGAATCTCTATTTCAGGCAGCTGTATCGCTGCCTAGGTGCCTTGCTGGATCTTACTAGATCATTTGTGATCATATTTCAACAATTATACAGATATAATTCCTGTTAGTATGTGAACTGTTTATAAAAGACCTGTATGTCTTCATATCAAGATATGTCTTGTAATAAAGTTGGCATAATGTCATGTTCTGAACACCTCTAAACTCAAGATATTTGATATCTGGATCTTGCTTTTATGTTGACCCTAGAGTTTATCTCTGCTACACTAAAGAAATTGATTTTATTCTTTTAGCTTTCCCCAGTGATCCTATCATTGAAATCAGCCCATCCTTAGTTGCTGGAGAACCAGTCACTGTCATCTGTAAAATTCCTGATGTGTATCCTTCTGATCACCTGGAAGTATTCCTAAAGAAAGAGGAACATATTCTTCATGAGGCAAATTTTTATGAAGATGCCAGCACAAATACAGAGACCAAAACTGTGACATACTCATTTAAGCCCACAGCTGAAGATATTGGGAAAAAGATTACCTGTGTGGCCAAGTTACCAATTGCTAATATGAACTTTGAACCCAAAGAAAGAGTAACTTCTCAGAAGCTGAATGCAAACTGTAAGTATTTTTATTCTAGGACTTTAACACCAAGTCCTGTTTAATGTTAAGTTTCATGGAATGGGTTTATAAAGCGTGTGCTATAAATCATTTGTAATCTGCCTTTCTTGTCTATATTATTTAGGTAGACAGTCTATTGTATTCAGCTGAATTCTGTTGTATTGAGCTGAATTCTGTTGTATTCAGTAACAGTCACTGAGTCATTAAATACCCACTGTTTTTCATGACAGAAGTTAGGCAATGCTTTAGTAATTCCTCTTCCACTCTCTTCCTTGGGCACTAGTGCTCAGTCAGAAAGTAAAGACCACAAGAAAAATGGCAACATGCAGATAAACAATTGCTTTTTAAATTGCCATTCAATGCTTAGCAGTTCCAAAATTATAGTCACAAACAATAGGGAGACAAATATAAGAGTAAAAAAAAAGGTAAAAAACATGTACACATTTTGTCTAGCTTAGCTTTCAGAGCTGCAAGCTAAGTGTCTTATCAGGTCTGGAAAAATTGTTCCACTGTGTTACTGGAATACACATTATTCATTTTTTCTTGGTGTTGTGTGAAATGTACCTCTAGAGAAGCTAGAGTTAAAAATATACGTGTCATTCTTCATTAACTTACTGAACTTCTCTATTTTGTTCTCTTCCAGTTGGTCCGCAAAATACTATCATTACTGCTTCTCCAGGCAGCTCACCAATGGAAGGAGACCCTCTAAAACTCACTTGTGTGACTGAGAGCAATCCACCACCACAAATAGTTTGGAGAAAACATCTGGCTGATGAAAGCATTCAGCATCTGATAGAAAACAATGTCCTTTCTATTCCCCATGCCCGTTTCACTGATTCAGGACTGTACATTTGTGAAGTAATTAATCTGGTAACTAATAAAACAGAGAAAGCAACTGTGGACATTGCTATACAAGGTACAAGTCTTCCTGAATTTAACTCGTATTATCCAGTACTCAACTGTCAGCTGCCTGTTGGATTGGAGGATGCTGAAACACTGAAAATCAGGAAATTATGGGGCCTTCCTTCTTACGTATTCAGGATTTAGCTTTCAATTTACTGCTGCTCTTCATGGGCTGTCTTTTTCATTTCTGTGCTTAATTTTCATCTAATTCTAGCTGTACTGCAGTTGTACATGCATACTTTCATACATTTCCTGCAATGTAACTCTCAAAGTGATAAAAGAATCGGAAAATGGTGGAGGGGAAACACCTGATATTTCCTTGAAATGCTAATCATAGAATCACAGAATTCTATGGAACTATCACTGGATAATGTACATACCAATTTCACAGGGACATAACAGTCTCCTTCTTTGAACCAGTAGTTGTAGTCATTAGTAGTAAATTTAGTAGTCATTTAGTAGCAAAAACTATTTGGTAAATCGTTGTTGTTATTAGTATTATTATTATCATAATTGTTATTACTGTTTTATTAGACCCAAAATTCTCAGAGTCTGGGCCAAAACCAAAATGAACAGTTCCTTGGGCGAGCAATTAATGCTTTCTTAAAACCCTCTCTGTCTTTAGTACTTTTGCATAAGTATAACAGCCTTTTTTTTTGTCATGCAGGTGCTCCAAATATTGCAAAACTCTCCATTGAGCCTTTTGCAACAGTTCAAGAAGGAGAAAATGTTTCCATACAATGTTCTGCTGAAAGTAACCCTCCTCCCAAGATTATTTTAAGGAGAAAATCTGACAGTGCAGACATGGGGCCTTACAGTGAGGGGAGAATTCTCCTTCCATCTGTGACATTCTTAAATGGAGGAGACTACGAATGTGTAGCAGAAAATAAGTTTGGAAAAAGTAAAAGTGAAATAACACTTACTGTGGCATGTACGTATATGTAATGTTTTCCCAATCATTTAAAAATAATTAGTTAGTTATCCACTTATTTCGTCGACAAATGTAACCATCAAACTAAACAAAACCCTGTGTGTAGAAAAAAATCAGCATAGTCCTCTGCTCTTCCCCAGAGAAAGGAGCAGTGCTGATGAGCAAAAGAAAGATATTAAATCTTTAATGTAATGGCAGTCTTAAGTCAGGATCTGAGTGAGTGAGAAACTGATCTGCCTTCTTAACATTCTTGGTTAGAAATAATCAGTTAGTACGTTTAGACTATAGAGAGTTTGTATGGAAGCTCTGATCCTGTGTGTTTTACTTATTCTGAGAATGAAAAAAGAGATTTAACTTTGGGAAGCTGACAACCTGTTATCCAGTAGGACGTGTTGGATCCATCTCTAAAATTCCAGTGATTATTAATGACAGGATTCTTCCTTTCAGACGGACCAAGGAATACCATGATCTCTGTTACCCCTGCTACTGCTGTTAAAGAAGGAGAAACTGTGACGATGAATTGTACTAGTTCTGGTAATCCAGCTCCAGTGATCTCTTGGAAGAAAAAGGCAGCCACCGGCGAGTCTGAGAAAATTTTTAAAGATGCAACATTAACTATAAAGAACATAAAAAGTCACGATCTGGGGCTTTATGAATGTGAAGCTTACAACCAATTTGGCAAAGAAGAAAAAGCTGTGAAATTACTTGTTCAAGGTTAGTAGAACAAGACAGAACACAATTTTTCTGTTTTATATATTTTAGGTCCAGATATCATTCTGTGAAGGACAGAGGAATTGTGTCTTTGATGTCAATGGAGTTAAAAGGTAGCCCTAATGTCATTAAGTCATTTAGGAAGCTTTAAACAATGAAGAGTGAAATCTGCCTTAGTACAGATAGCTTATGCAAAGTTCTCATGTCAGTTGAGCTTCCATCACTCCTTCTGAGCAAATGTACGCATGAGGCAAAGAAGCTATGCAGTGCCTATATTCTCTTCCAAATAGGTTTCAGTGGAGGATCCAGATACCCACATACAAAAGATTCAAAGAGAAACTACACGCTAAAACTTATCTGTGGAGGGACTGTATTACAGCCCCTTGGCTCTCCTTTAGGTTAGGGCTCTGTTTCCTGTTCTCGCAAGCTGCATTTAAGCTATACCAAATGCTAAATCCTCAACCTGTGTGCAATGTTAAGCCGACTTCTCTACTTTAGCCCTGCTGCTTCTCTATTGCATGGCAACAGCGTATAGCTTAGAGATCACTTCTGCCACTAATCCATCTCTCTTCCTTATTCTTTACTATTTTTGTAACTGCACCAAAAAATACACTTTCAGTTTTCCCTTCAAGCGCAGTGATACAAGGAGAAAGTGTCACCATCTCTTACACCTCTACAGATGTTACATTTGTTCAGGGTACTCTCTGAAAGAAAATAGGTGATGGGATCACAATCCTTGAAACAGTAGATAGCAAATATACCCTAGACAGGGCCCAGCTAAAGGATGCAGGAACATATAAATGCATATGATTAATGAACTGGGAAAGCAGTCTCAGCACATAGCACTTTATGTCAAAGATTAGTTAAAGTAGCTAATGTACGCAGTTAATATTAGGATTTGTTTTGTGAATGATATCTTCACTTCAATTCCATTAAGAATTGTCTTAAAAAAAAATGAAATGAATTGCACAGGTTCTTGTGATAAGTGGAATGATCCTAGTGTTAATGAAAACTTCTGTCCAAAATGGCAGACACACAAAATAATTGCTGCTTCAAAATTTTTTGTAGTTCCACTTCCACCTTTGAAAACAGGATGTAAAATTGTGGAACCTAGTGAAAAAAATACTGTTCCAGGACTCCTTCCTTTGCCTTTTCTATTTCTCTTCTGTCGAAAGAGGACAGGAACCTCTAGGTCTGTTGGTCTGTGCCCTTTCATGAACTCAAATGAATAAATAATTTAAAATAAGAAAAAAAGAAAAGGCTTCCGATAATGTAAAAGATACACAACATACTGTAACAATTTATAAAATGTTCTTTCTGTCAGCTGCTGTTGACTGCAGTGTGTGAAGGACAGCTAGTGACAGAGTAGTATCTAAAGCTATGTGCTTGAATACTATAGTGAATCCATTTACTGGATTAGTACTTTGTGTGTACAAGCTGCTGATACTTCATGAGCTTTTTGCTTCTGTTTGTTGCTAAATCCTGTCTTGCATTTCTTTTCAGTTCCTCCTCAAAATATTACTGTGTTAGTATATCCATCAGAAAATGTTAAAGAAGGAGAAAATGTCACTATTACATGTAGTGCATACAGTAACCCACCATCACAGATGGTCCTGAGAAAAGCCCATCAGAAGAAAGAAATTATTCTGCCATCAAGGAATGGAACCTTTGTACTCTACAATGTCACCAAAAATGATACAGGCAGATATTTGCTTGATGTTTTCAATGAGGTTGGAAACAATATCAAAGTGATTGATATAGCTGTTGCAGGTAGGTAGATCTATTGCCTTAAACTTATTTTGTTTGTACTTTCTAATGAATTTTGTGTCAAGGTGAACACAACTAATTCATGGCTGATCCTTGCACAACAATACTGCAGTTATCCTAAAAACCAACGCAAAGCAAACCAAATAGTAGAGCACCTTGTGAGAATAAGCTGTATTTAACCTCCTTTCAGTGGGGATGTTATTGTCTCTCTTGGCTGATTTGGTGCAGTAGCTTTAAGGATAGGGCCAGAAAAAGGCGGATCCTATCCACGTTTCTGTCCACATGCACAAACACTGAGACTAATCCAAAGAAAACTCTATTTCACAAAAAAATCTGAAGATTGAGCTTTTTAAACATGACCTTCTCCCGAAGAGTTGTTTTCAGGAGGTGGGAATGTCCTGAAATGTTTCCTGGGTAAAATACGTGATATTCCTCTTGTATTCTTTATGAACGCCTTGATATTCTTCGTTGTAGATGATATCAGATAGTTTTGAACTTGTGTAGCAGATTCAAGACCGAGATAGTAGCTAGGAATTAAAGTGTGTAATATGGAGTTACTAAAGAAAAAAGCATAAGGAAAACATTTTGAAATGTGCTTTGTCCATGAAAAGAGAAATAGTGTTCCAAATGAAGGTCATTAATAACACTGCTTTTACAGTAATATACACGTATTTATTTCAATCAGTTTTTACACAACTTTTTTCTCCTTTTGTCTCCATTTTCAGGAAGATTGGAAAAAACAGATCAAATGATACCACTGATTGTTGCATTCTCCTGTGTAGCAGCAATAGCAGTACCTGTAGCTGCAATTTTGTTCTACGTGTCAAGAAAAGCAAAGATAAATGGATCATATAGTCTTGTTAAAGCACTCAGGCTGAAAGTGTGATCACATGAACATAAGTCTAAATTCATAATAAGCAATGTTATTTATTGTTGTGACTGGTTCTACTCTTCTATAACATATGATAAGAGACTAAGAACATCGCCATGTGATAGCAAATGGATTTTTTTTCATGTTTCGATAAGTATTTCAGTATTTAAATTAAAGGGAAAGCTAGTATCCTCTCCTAGAGATTGGTAAATCACTTCTGTGTTGAAGCATGCTGAACAAAGAGTTCCTTGGAGAACTAGGTTTGTACATAGTGTATAATTTGTGTTATAAATATGTTCAACCAAATATCAGTTTATAAAATTGCAGTCTTACTGCAGCTGTACAGAGAAATGTTGTTAATTCAAAGATATAAATCAGCATTACTTGAGCTGATCAGATGATAATATTTTATTTTGTATTATTCTGTAGAGTAAATGTTTTTAATATAATTTGTGTGCTTGTGGTGATGTTGGGAAATTTTCTCTTTTCAGTCATACTACCATAAACTCTGTACCTTCAGTGAAGTTACATGATTGCTGGGCTATGCATTTCTAATTAATTTAAATTAATTTAAGATCTCAAGGCTCATTTGTGAAACATTTTATTTTAAATATTATTCAGAAAATGTCTGGGATTATAGTCTAGTTAGTTTTAGGACAGCTGAGGTGTTTTTGTAGGGTTTAACCATGCTCAAATCAATGTCAGAATTCTGTTACTTCATGATGAGCCAAATCAGACCCATCATTTAGAATATAACCTACCAGTAGGTTTCTTTGACTAGATCTCCCTGGTGATTCTTGGTTAAGAGTGTGTCAGAATATACATTCCTATGGAAGGAACCATTGCAAACTATTATCCCTAGCAACAGCAGATTTGAATGTCATGAGAGGCCCTAGCTGTAAAGGCACAAGCAAGGCAGGCAGCAACCTAAGGGCGTAGGCAAGGGTGAGAGGCAAAATCTATGCAGCCTCAGCAATGATGGTGAAGTTGTTTCCTGAAGAAATGCCCTTACCAAGCTGCTCTCTGTGGAAAACTAAACCACTTGCCTGACAACTTTCCTTGTAATAGACAACCAATGCCTGCATGCTTCACCTTTTTTCGCTGGCACCTTTTTTCGCTGCACACTCTCTCCAGTGCTGGCAAAATGGCTGTGAAAATAGTGGGCTTCTGTGCAGAGGCAAAGATGAGGAGGAAGGAGAAGTGGAGTTTGATGGTGCTCTCCCTTACATCCTTTCTCCTAGCTAGCAGTGCTGCTTTTACTCATCTAGTTGGTGATGTTCAGTGCTGAAGGCAAGGTTGCGAGAGGTGCAGGCACTGTAGCTGAGATGTTGAAGTGCATCTAGTCTCAGCAGCCCTGAGACACTGTTAGGCACAGGAAGGTGGACTTGGCTCCCTCAAACTTGCACACACAAAGTCAAGCAGAGATATGTGAAAATAGTTTCTTTACATTATATAAATGGTAACAACTGACCCCAACAGCAATGCAAACACAGATGTCTCTTGGTAGCTAGCTGTGGGAAAAGACAGCGGTGCAGATCGCCCTTATTTTTTTCATAGCATGTTCAGCAGTGTTTTGTGCACAGTAAATCAGTGCATGCAAGGTCCTGTGCTTATCTGCAGTTGGAAAGGGAGGCTTGGAAAGTGGGGGTGTAGCAGAAAAATGGGAGAGCAGTGTGGACTTGGCTTGGAGGAATATGAGCATGCAGTAGGAGGGTGAAGAAAAGAATGAAGACAGAGGAGGAGGAGAGCTTTGACAAGCCCATGACATAAATTTCTTGGAGGTGGTGCCAGGCAGATTTATTCAGAATAATGTCAGGCCTGTCTCAGTGCTGTCTTGTGAACAAACCAAAAAGCATGATTTTTCCACTGTGCAAAACTTTGGTGCACACACATTTTGCCTACTGTGTATAGTTCCGGTATCTGTATTGCAAGAAGGATAGTTAGAAAAGATCCAGAGAAAGAGGACTGGAAAACAGGAAAAATGAAAATGCCCAGAACTTTCCAGTTTGGAGAGAGAATTCTGAAGGAGGACGGGATGTGACTGACATTTTCCAAGTTCTGAAGGCAGTTGACAGCAAACAACAGATGCGGAACTGCTGTTTGCTAAATCATGCAATGCCAGAACTGCAAGGCATGCAAACTAAGGAGAGAGCGGTTTAATGAAAATAATAGAAAATACTGCTTTACACAGTGAATGGTGAAATACTGGAAGGTGCTGCAGAATGTTGTGGAGGATAACAGTATCAATTGGCTCAAATGGAGAATGGAAAAAATAATGAACTAAAAGTCCATATACAAATACTAAGAGGAATAGGCAGAAATGTACTTTATAACATCCCTAATCCAATGTCCATTGATGCCAGGCAATCCTCAGGGAATATACTGCAGAAAGTAGCCAGGTTTGCATACTCTCCTGAAATAGTGTCTCCCACTGCTGGAGACATACTAGGGTAGCTGGGTGACTGGTGAGACCCGCTAAGGTATGTCGTGCCTTCCTGTGCCTTCTCTGAGTGGTGTCGGGCCAGGCCTCCTTGGAGAAGGCGCTTAGCAGTTCCTGTGCTGTTTTTTCCTCTCCTGTAGTCCCTTAGAAGGAATAAAAAGAGGAAAGATGAGTGGGAGAGAAAAAGGAGTCATCTTGCAACAGCACTTTGGTGCTTGAGTAGTCTTTCCTGGAAATTCCTCCACAGGTTCCCAGTATCCTCTCCACTGTTGATTTTGCCAGTATTTGTGATACAGATGCAGACCGAGTCTGCATGGCTCGTCTGCCTTCTCAGGGTCTCCATTAAGTATTAAGTCTTTTAAGTCAATATGGGTTGGCCTGTGATTTTAACAGGGCTAGTTTTTCACCCAGAAACACTAAGTGAATAGATAGAGCTTGTAGTGCTCACTTTAGCAGAGATTGCTCTTGTGTGGGCAGCAAGCTTCCTCTCAGTGAAATCACAAAGAACAACCTTGCCAGGGGATGTCCACCTCTACTGCCTGATGCCTGGTATTTTCCAGGACGTGTAATGATTTGGACAGAAGCTTGTCCTATGGAGGTTAAAAGTTCACAGTCAAATAACTTATCTTTTTCTTGAAAATTACAGAAGGAATACTGTTTCTTCTTGCACTATTTCTCATCAAGCCAAATGCAAAGCCTCTGCCCTGGCAAAAAGTCATGAACAGCAGCTCCAGCACAGCAAGCGCTTTCAGAAGGGGTGAGAGCTGCCTGGATGTCTGGGTAAGAATCCCTGCCTTGGGCCTGTCTTTATGACAAGGAAAGTGATCTGTAGAGCAAAGGGCTGTGACAGGACTGCTCAGGTTTTCTCTGCAAAGTCACCTTGCAGGTTATAGAGTTGCACTCTAAAGCACACCCGTTGCCCTTGTGTCCTCAGAGCAGGGGTTTATCCCAGCAATACCATGGGGCAATGCTAAATGCTAATGCTAAAACAAGCCTGGATTTTAGAATAATAGAATCATAGAATCATAGAATCATAGAATCATAGAATGGTTAGGGCTGGAAGGGACCTTCAAAGGTCATCTAGTCCAACCCCCCTGCAAGGAACAGGGATATCTCCAACTAGATCAGGTTGCTCAGGGCCTCGTCCAACCTGGCCTTGAACATCTCCAGGGATGGAGCATCCACCACCTCTCTGGGCAACCTGTTCCAGTGTTCTACAACTCTCATGGTAAAAATTTTTTCCTAATATCAATCTGAATCTACCTCCCTCTATTTTAAAACCATTACCCCTTGTCCTATCACAACAGGCCCTCCTGAACAGCCTCTCCCCATCTTCTTGTAGGCCCCCTTGAGGTACTGGAAGACCGCTATAAGGTCACCCGGAGCCTCCTCTTCTCCAGGCTGAACAGCCCCAACTCTTTCAGCCTGTCCTCATAGGAAAGGTGCTCCAGCCCTCTTATCATCTTCGTGGCCCTCCTCTGGACCCTCTCCAACTGGTCCAATCTTTGAAAGATGATTGCAAAATCTCACTCCCTGCAGCTAGTTCAGGGTGTGCTCTTCCTTAAAATGTAAAACTCAGAGGAAGATACATTTTTTAAACTTCTCCAAGAACGATTTGAAATTATTTTTAGGTATTCTGGAGGGAACAGTTAATATATCCCATGACAGAGGTGCTGGTGTCCTGCTGGAGATAACACTGGAGGCCCTGTGTTTGCAGGGACAGGCTCTTCCCTGGTTTCGAGGACTAGCAGGACCTGACCATGATGTTTAAGGCCAAACAATGACCTGGTGTCTCTGGCTGCGGCAGGTGATTCAGCTTCATCGACTTGCTGCTGTGCCTGGACCAGGTAACTTCTCTGAGCAGACTGTGTACCCCTCTGAGGAATCTGATTTTGGCTGGAAATTCCTCACAAATCGAGAATATACCATTGTCCTTGGTAATTAGCTGTGCCCTTTCTGTTACATATACATGGCCTGCTTCCTAGTCCAATTTGTCTGGCCTTTTACGCCTTTCTCCCCACAAGATAATTGCATCCTGTAATCAAGCCGTCTCATATTTCTTTGATAAACTAAACAAATTGAGCTGTTGTACGCCTACCTTTCTCTATAAGGCATTTTCTACAGTGGTAAGTAATCCTTGTAGACTTTTCTAAATCCCCTCCAGCACTTCAACATGCCCTTTAACATGTGGCAAAAGATCTATATGTCATCCTCCAGTGCTGCTTCTGCCAGTGCCAGAGGTGATTTTGCTTCTTTGCTCCTCCTCTGTGCAGCTCTCCTTCCATAAACAGCCTTTTTTACAGTTGCCTTTTTTTTGTTTGTCAGAAAATCACTGCAGGGAATGAAGAGTAAGTCAATTCCTTATTCTCATTATGGTCTCTCACAGTTGTTCTTAGTACTTTTTTTTGAAACAGAAAACTATGTGATACAAAGTCAAATGCCTCGTAAGTCCAAATACCTTAAATCTTATTTGTCTGATAATGCCTATGTTCCATAAAATCATGCTGACTGGCACTAATTATGTTTTCTATCCTTTAATCCCTGTATCAGCTTTTCCCATTATTTAAAACTTTGTTGTACCAACTAGTCTGAATTTTACCCAGACCATTCAGCTTACCAATCAAAACCTGACAGTTTTTGACATTACTCTATACTCAGTTTGAAGGCCACTTCACATTTTAAAAAGAAATGAGAGAAGCAGTTATATCAGGGAAACTACCTCTCTTGTTCTGTTGCCTGTTGTGTGGCTCAATAGCCTTTACCTCACAGTCTTTTGGGGTCCACATGCTATATATCGTGCCACCAAAGAGATGCAAGTTACGCTAACAGAAAAATGGAAATGCTTGTAGAAAGAGTGATGTGATTTGCTGTTAGCTACCAGGCATTTTAGTAGTTAAAATACATTGTTCCAGGTACCTACATAGCCACCAGGTATTAGAGCAGGGATTCTCCCGTTGGTCCCTCTGCCCTTCCCACCTGAGGAGTCCTTCTGATGTTGTTGAAGTACACAGAATGGCCACCTGTGTGTCTATGAGACACAAGGGTATGAAGTTCCCCTTGTTTACTATGTTCTTGGTTTCTTTCAGTGTTTCTGCTATGTTTAAGGTTTGTGGTGAATGAAACAAGGGGACCAGATTTTTGGCAGGTTGAAATTTATCCTTACAATCTTTTGCTTTTTGCAATGTGAAGGAATTTAGAGATTTAAATCCTAAGATTTGTGCCAGGACTAACTGTAAAAAAGGCAAATATGTATTTTATAAACAGATGTGACAGAAAGTCTGGGACTCTGTGCTTGTTTTACTTTAAGTAGGACAACAATGACTTTTTTTTTTCATTGCAATAATGAAAACTATACCTACATGTGTTAACTGAACCAGAAGGGAGCATATGAGGAAACAAGAATGACTTTACTGCACTTTACTGTGCTTAGTTATAAACCAGAATGTTGTGACCTAATGCTGTTGATTTTTTCTCTTAATTATCTTTCCTTTGAATGAGAGGCAGGTATGGGACATCTGCTCTCAGCAGTTGAAAGAAATGGTGCCATAGATGTTGAATGAATCCATGTTCCCAACACAGATGTCATGTCTTGAACACTCCCACCTATTTCAGACTGTTACAGTTTATGCTGTTCTTTCATATTTATTAAGGGCTCATAAACTCACAGTGATGGAGACTATCAGTTTTAAGTGATGTAACTTTGAGAAACTGCTACCAGTTGAGCCACAGAACCTCTTTGCTTTAGCTGGTCAAACCTAGTAGATTAAACTAGCTTTTTACGTTTCTAGGCACCTGGTGTGCACGGAAAAATCCAGCACTAGATCCTTTAGTACTATTTCTAACATGCAGCTGGAGAGAGAACTTCGGAAAATGGGTTTGGGTTATTTACTGGCATTGTATCTTGACCTCCAGCTAATGGGCTCAAGCAACAAAATCTTACCAAAAATCATGAATTTGTTTGCTTGTTTCAATGTCAGAAATACATATAAAACAGAGTTAAACCACAACTGCCCACAGTTTTTTAAAATTACATTGAAAATGTATCTGCTATTGTTTCTGTTGATTCCCCGTTCAAACTAAATTCAGAAACATTTTGTCCCTCCATATATATCCAAGCATCACAACAGTAGAGTGAGGCAAGACAGCATGATTCTTCACCGTTGAATAATTCATTCAGGGACTCTTATCTGAAAAACATATAGAAATAAACATTTTAGGGAGATAATTTAGTTTTTGTAGATAAGCTCTGGGAAAAAGGAAAGAAAAATTCCTTCTCGCAAACAAAACATAATTCCAACACCACATTGTTTTCAAGTCTTTTGTTCTCGTTCATAGTCATACTGGCCTTGGTGCTGATAACAGATCAGGGATGGAGCAGATAGCAAGATTTCATTTGTATTGATTAAAGAACATCACTTCTTTTGAGAAATTGTGACAATGTTGGCATAAACCACTCTTCCCAAATTAAGTTGAAGTAAAAAGCATGAACATGGCAGAATAGTGCTCTACAAGCAGCTAAAGAAATTGTAGGATACAGGAGAATTTATTTTCACAGCTAAAGTAAATTCATAGATTGAAAAATTCTGTGTTCAAAATATAAATGTATTGAAATATCCTGTTTATTAGATCTGTAAACTTACTGACAATTTAATTCCTATTTGTCTTGTTCCCTGTTTTGTAGCAAGTATCTGTACTAGCAAGCAGTTGAAGAGCCCACTTTACCAGTAGTCTGCAAATATGATTATTTCTTTTTCTTTCCCGTGTCTAGCTCACTGTCAATTCAATAGAATAGAGCTGTATAAACCTCCAAGATCTGCACTTCTCTGGACATGAAAATCCACCTCCTAAAAGCTGTTGTGGTTTTTGTTAGCAAAGCCCTCTTGTTGCAGAGATGAGAGACAGGTGAGTAGATTTATGATCAAGGCACCTGTTTAGCCTTGGTCTTGATTGAATAGGGAGTAAAGGTAAATACTGGGTAAGATTACTGCTGACTCACCCCCAAGGTTTCTGCAGTCTTTTATGGGTGTGTACACCCATAATTTTGGAACCAGACCCAGGTAAGGAGGTAACAAGATAACTGTAGAAAGACAGTGGAAGGGAAATGAGGTTCACTATAATGTAGAGAATAAGAATGACACTAGGTCAGATCAAGTCTTTTAACCAGCAGTAGGTAAAAGTTAATGCCTAAAAAATGTTGTAATATTTGTAGTATTGTAATATGTTCTCCAAATGCACTCTTAGCCTCCAACAGTTTTGAAGCTCAGCAGTTTCCTGAGTCAGAGTTTGCTTCACTGTATTTAGTAACTCGCAATGGATTTGTTTTCTGTTTGTTTTGTCATTCAAAATTATGTAAATTCACAGCATGCATAACATCCTTGTTTGTAGGGAAGGAAGTACTGCTTGCTGAGTTCAGTATCTTGTGGAGGTACGTCCAGGAGCTTTTGAAGTTTCTGTTTTATGCTATTTTGGTTTTTGTTTTTTTCAAAATGGAAGAAAGCAGGAGAAAATTTGAGCAGTCTTTCAACACTGAGCTGTCTAGATTTCTAGATAATGTCTGGGACGCAAGAGAATGTAGTGTGAAGAACTCTGCACAGCTTTGGCACAAGCTGTCAGCAGTAGGAGGAAGGGACTTGGCAGTGATCCCACAAATTTGATCAGTAAATTTGTGGACGACACCAAGCTGGGAGGCTGTGTCGATCTGCTTGAAGGTAGGGAGGCCCTTCAGAGGGATTTGAACGGACTGGATCGTTGGGCTGAGGCCAATGGCATGAGCTTTAATAAGGCCAAGTGCAGAGTCCTTCACTTGGGGTATAAAAACCCCAAGCATCGCTATAGGCTCGGGGAAGAGTGGCTGGAGAGCTGCCTGGCGGAGAAGGACCTGGGGGTCTTGGTTGACTACCGGCTTGATATGAGCCAGCAGTGTGCCAGGTGGCCAAAAAGGCCAATGGGATACTGGCGTGTATCAAGAACAGTGTGACCAGCAGGAATAGGGAAGTGATCCTGCCCCTGTACTCGGCACTGGTGAGGCCGCACCTGGAATGTTGTGTCCAGCTTTGGGCCCCTCGCTTTAAGAGAGATATTGAGCTCCTGGAGCGAGTCCAAAGAAGGGCAACTAAACTGGTCAAGGGGCTGGAAAATAAAACTTATGGGGAGCGGCTGAGGGAGTTGGGGCTGTTTAGCCTGGAGAAGAGGAGGCTGAGGGGAGACCTGATTACAGCCTACAAATACTTGAGAAAAGATGGTGGGGAGGTAGGGGAAGGGCTCTTTACATTAGTGTTGGGTGATAGAACAAGAGGAAATGGGTATAAGCTTAGTCAGGGGAGATTCAGGTTGGATGTTAGGAAGTATTTCTTCTCTGAAAGGGTTGTCAGCCACTGGAATAGGCTGCCCAGGGAGGTGGTTGAATCCCCATCCCTGGATGTGTTTAAGAATAGGGTGGATGACCTACTTAGCGATATGGTTTAATGGGGATTAGGGATGGTTGGACTCGATGATCTCTAAGGTCTTTTCCAACCTAGAAATCTATGAATCTATGAAATTATAGCTGAAGGCCGGACTCTCATTAAGGAGTAATTCTGCATACAATCTGTATTGCCAATTACTGTATTTAACACAATATGAGTAACCAATTACTTTTACATTTGAAGAACTCTCACATAAAGATATTTGACATTCAAATTGTTTTTTAAAACAAATGTAAGCAGATTGGGTAATTACTTTAAAAATTAGGTCAAGTGTTTTCTATAGAATGAGGATTGGAAGAAAACTTGAGGTTTTATTTTTGAGGAGGGTAGTCATACTACTGATGTAATAATATTTTTATTAAGAGTTTGAAACAGAGTAGAATGTTTAAAACTTTCTAAAAACCAGTGGTTTTGTGCTGTATCTCTTTGAAATAAAAACTGAGGTTATTTAATTGGAAGAGTGCTGCAATCACATTAAATGAATGCTTATCTTTTAAACCCTGGCTTGGTCCCTTTTGCACTGGTTAGAATGTTATGTCAATTCACAATATTGCTCTTCACCTAGGAAAGTTAAAAAGATTTCTTGTCCAGAAGGTGTACAGTAATTTAGGATTTTACTCTTTTGTGTGACCTGGACTCTTCCAAGGAACTGAAATCAAGGTAAAAGAGGACAGTTTTGAGGTGAGGGAAGTTGTGGGGTTTTGACTCATTGAAGGACTGCAGAAGAGTCCCCTTGGGTTTGTTGCAGAGACGTTGTTTAACTTTTTTTTTGTGTTACCCTATTCCTTTTGGGAGTATACAATGAAGCAGGGGATGGCTGTGACACTCATGTTCAGGGCTGGCAGGAGCAAGACTAGCCACCACACCTTCTCTTGTTCATTGCAAACAAAATGAAAGCCTTCGTTATGTTTTTCATAACAGCCCTGGGGGGGGGAAAAAGAAAAAATATACAAGTTATTCAGATTCTGAGAGAATCTAATGGTTTTGGAATGTAGAAATCTTGACCAGAGAGTGTTAAAGAAGAATGGCTAATACATTGTTAAATGTCCTAAACTGTAAAATAAGAGTAACAATAAAACAGGGTAGAGAGTAGTAATAAAACAGATGAGAGAGAAATATGGGGAACCTTATTGAATTGATAGAACTTTTTAAAAATCTCATAGAATTTATAAAAGATTGTTTACATAGGTGTTGTTTCCACTGTTAATGACAAAAACTTAATTTCAAGGTAGCTTTTCGTATGATTTATCAAAATGAATATGTGAAACAATAGACCAACAGCATGAAGCACATATGAAACAAGAGCTTCTTTTGTTGGAAACTGTGAAGAGTGTGTAATCAGAGCTCAAGTCTATGACACTTGAAGAGAAAAACTGTCAGTTCTGAACTACAGATTAACATCCCTGCCTGTACGTAAAGATGAATACCTCTTTCAATTGTATCTTTCCTGCAGTTCAACTGTCAAGCACAGACATCTTGAAGCATGTTTTTTGAGTGTCTTAAAAGAGCCATCCACAGGCCTCTGTTTTTTATGGAAACAGACAGAAGTCTGCAGGAATGTAGTACAGTGCATCTTCTAGGTCACCCTGAGATTATGGCCCATACACAAATTGTACAAAGAAACACCTTAAACTTCATATAATATGCTTGATCAATTTACTTCTTTATAATTTGCTTTCCTAACTTTTAATTCTGTTTAATTGTGACCTCTTTAAAGGAGAAAGTACTTTTGGAAAATGTACTGACGGCAGGTTTCAAAGCCAAAGTATGAGAAGTTTTGTGGATAATGTAGACCTATTTTCCATCCCATTTAATCTGTTTCATAATTTGAAGTTTGTAATCTGCAGATATGTCTAAATACTGTTGCCAGATAAAAACCACATCTTAGAAGGACAAAGTGTATTTGTGGACTGATTGTAGTCTTTCAACATCCGTCCACTTAGCAAAGGTTAGAGAAAATTGAGAGCCAGTCTTTTCTTAGGGGTGTATAGTAAAAAAGATAAGGGTTTATGGTCAAAAGATGTGACAAGTTCTAATTGTATGTGAGCAACAAACTCATGGTTAAAGTAGTTCAGTACTCGTAACAGGTTGCTCAGCAGCTGTAGAAACTCTGTCCTTGAGGATTTTTGCAATTCAGCTGGAAAAAACCCTGATCAACCTAATCTAATTGTAAAGTTAGCCTTGCTTCAAGTGAGACATTGGACATAATGATCTCCTGTGATCATCCCCACCTAAATTTTTCTGTAACTGGGCATGACAGAGGCTTCCATGAGATACCGTTGCTTGTTTTGTAGGGAGCAATGTAATTCCCATACAAGATCAAATGAAAAACATTCAGACAGTTCAGTATACTGGTCTTTGGCAATAAGCAGCAAAGTTTCTCAGGATGATGTAAAAAGCACCCCTGAAGACAGATTTAGGAACAACTGCTGCTACAGTATTGAGCTTTTTTTGATATCTGATATAGATTGCTTAAATGTAAGTCTTCAGACATGAGAATTAGTCTCTCTTCCAAATCACTGGCATTAGTCATAAGTCTAAATGTCCAGTTGTTTCATGACTCTTTTTAAAGTGCTGTCTCAAATTATTTCCTGTGGAAAAGAGTTGCATAGTTTAATCGGGCACTTCATAAAAAGTATTTCCTTTGGTTGGTTTAAAATAGTTCTCCTTTTTGTCCTCTTGTTTTTGAATTATTATACAGGAAGACTAAAAGTTTGTAATCTACCATTTTATTACTCATCATTAATGTATGCAATTCTATCTTACTGATATCTTTTCTAAATTAAAAAAAGCTCCAAAATATCACTCTTTCAAGTGTTTATATTAGAAATGCTTTTCACATGTCTATAATCTCTGTCACCCTCTCCAAAACTTCTAGTGCAATGTCACCTTTCATAGGCAATGATCAGTCTGGTACTTTCTATTTCAAATGGAGTTCCATCATTTAGTTACTTTAAAGGACTTATAATATTTCTTGTATTCTTCTGCATCTCATCCCTTGCAGATCCTAGTACTTTTGGATTGTCTTAAGCTGACAAAGTCTGACTGATACCAAAAGAAATTTCATAATTTCCAGTCCCAATCGCCCATGGTAGGTCAAAAGGAGAGTCTGCTCCTTACTGAAAACTAATTTCTCACCCACCCACCCTTTTTTTTCCACTGGGTTAATTTTTGACTGGATCATGTCCTGAATCCAAATCGCGGTAGGGTCTTACTCTTATTTAGGCTAGTGCGACCAAGCTGGTGGTGGTGATCATCAGCACGATGACAGAGCACTCTCTCCCACTCTTTTATCAATTCAAAGTGTCTGTGAAACCAGTTACTCTTGATAGCTGACCTTTTTTTTAACCATAGAGGTGAACTCAGCAGAGACCTTTACTGAACTTAGAACAGTGATTGTTAATTGCCTACTTAGTAACATGCACATGAAACTTAGAGTAGATTTAGTAACTTCATCTAAATGGTTGTTCAGCATGTCACGCAGCAAAAATTTCCTGTAGGAAGTCAAAAGCAGTTAACTTCTCTGTGAAAGTCTTTGATGTTTATAAAGCCTGACCTGGATTTTCCAAGTAAGTTGGCTGAAAAATATTCACCATTTCCTTGCGCATTTTAAATGTATTCAGTAATCACATTTAGGACTTCCTTTAGAGTATCCTAGATTGAAAGTGTATTCACGTAAATCTTTATTCCCAGAAAGAGTTTAAGTTAACAGTCTTTTAAATGCAAGATCTGTAATGTAGAAATAAAAGAGACTAGTCCAAGACTACACAGGATACATGACTCAGCCCTTACAAGGAGTTTGATGATGGCTCTATCTTTCCTACCATGGTCCTGCAGTGCTTTGCAGCCATATCCCTTTCCTTTCAGGTTATTGCAAATGGCATTTGGGATCAGCCATCCATAAATCACTAATATAAGCCAGAAGCAAATTAAACATAGATTTGCTCACTATGGGAAGTTATAAGACGTCTGATGTGAGGGGAAGGTCAGCATATTCTGTTCTTAATTAATAAGCATGGAGAAAAAGAGAGAATTTGCTGTCCTTACTATAGTTATAGAAAACACCTCTTCTGCTCCTGTCCTGTTTGAAAATTCTCACTTGTACATCTGTTCTGGATTCCCTGTTTTATGACCACATCAGCCGCATCCCAGGTGCAGCATGAACTCCATCCAGTATGTGCTTCCCTACGTTACTGAGATAACACCTTTTCAGTGTCCTTCCACCTTAGCAATGCTGTAAACCAAGACTCACACTGGGTGGAACCAGCAGGACATCTGGTACACAAGACAAACCCAGGGCTGTGAGCTGCGTCAGGGTGGTTCAGTGTTCACTGCCCCTGGGGAAAGCCTGCAGGCTGAAGCAGGTGCTTTCCCCAAGGAACCTGGGGATGACCGATCTAAAACTGTAGATGAATGTGTGCTCGAGTTACTTTCAGCAGTTTTGCAGGTAAGAGATACATATTGATACGTCAGCAGCTTCCCAGCATTAGTTTGAAACAGCAAGTTGGTTAGAACACATGCTGTTCCTGTCAGCTTGTATTATCACCCACTTGCTCAACAACAGCAAAACCCTCACCAAAAAAACCCAAAACTTAGGTGTCAAAATCCATGAGTCAAGAACATAAATCTACAAACTGCTGCTGTTTGTCTATCTGCTGTCTTCCCATAAAGAAGTTGCTTAGGAAATACTTTTCCATGATAATCTAAAGTCAACTGGTGTAGGCCACATATCTGTATAACATGAAAATTCATGTTAACTAACAGCTGTGCCTTTTAGAGAAAGGTAATTATAGTGAGAACTCACAGCCGTCCTCGCAAATATTTAATCCTCTGACCTAAATTCGTGTGTTTGTCACCACCACCAATACTACTACTATTTTCTTCTAAGATTAAAGAGGGAAATAACGTCTCTATCTGCATGCAGTTGTAAAGCTCCGCCAGAGCAGGTTTTGGTCTCTTAATTACCAAAATCCATAAACCGTTCAAGTAAAAGCTGGTGCTGTTTATCAGGCTTTTTTTTTTTGATAGTAGAACACATTATTTTTAATATCACTAATAGCTGCAATTTAATTTCATTGATCTTTGATTTAACTTAGTTAACAAATTCGTTTCCTTTCTGAATGGTTGAGTTGCAACACTGTTGAAAATGTAACAAGTAACTAAAGAAGTTGATCTCTCATCTTTTTGCAGCAGACATAAGTCATCCCAAAGTCGGAAATCTGTTTTGTTAGTCTTTAAAAAATACCATGATGCTCACAAAGTAATGATCTGAGCCACAAAATCATGTAATACCCAAACACAATGCTTGTAATTGCAGAAATGTTGTGGAGATGAGACAGGGTAGCACCTTGTAAGACAGTGGAAGGATAGCCATGATAGTGCCAGGAGTCTGGAAGCACAGTGACCCAGGTTCTCAAAACGCTTTCCAGATGCAACGGTTTCCCTGGAAAAGTTTCCCTCTTGATTCTGTGCACAAAATCCTAAAATTTGGCACAAAATTGCAGTTGATCATAAGTTGAGACCCCCCCCGACTCATAAATGAAAGTTGTTTCTGAATTACTCTCATCCTGTTTTCATGCTGCATTCTTATTTGTAAAGAGGCATTAAATACATCCTGTGTGTTTGGGAGTGTTAAACCTCTACTGGAACAGTGGTGGTACAGCATACAAGCTAGGTGCTAGATTTTGTTCCAGAGAAGAAAATTGTGATAAATTTGAACAGTATGTGAGGCAGTTTTTGAATAGTGAGAGATCTATTAGCACGAAAATAAAAGATAGTTTTTCACCCTGTACTAGAGGGATTTAAAACATCATTACCATCAGTGATGTGTGGAAATCTTCACAACAGTTACAAATTCCACAGTCATTGCAAAATTGTAAGGTCAGATAGTGCAACTAGGAACTGGGAACCAGTGATCCTGAAACCTAGTTTTTGACTCAATCTTTTCTAATATGCTTTTTAGCAATTGATTTCACTTGTCCTGTCCTGTCCTGTATCCTGCCTTGTTACACTGGTTTTATGTTACAGGCATATAGCGAAGCTTAATTCATGTAAATCACTTGTAGCTGCTAAGAGAAAGATGCTGGGGCAGAAAAGTGCTCTCCCTCATATGGTGGTAGTTCGAGCGCGGGGTAGATAAAGCATACGTAGGAGTAAAATGCTGGGAAAGAGACTTTTCTTGACGTTCAAAAAATTTGATCAAGTTTTATCTGTTTTGTTTCTGGGCTTTTTTGTGGATTTTGTGCCTATCTTGGTTTAATTAAAATGTCAGTCTTACAGTTATGGTGAGAAAAGCCAGTCTTGTTCTTTTCCTGGATGAAACTGGGAAACCTCAGGAATCTCATGGCAAGTCATTTTGTGAAATTGCCATTGCAGTTTCCCAGCAGTTTGGATGCAGTCTTAGGCATACTCTGAACATATTCTGTCCCTAAAAAAGGAAAAACTAAAAGAAAAACATCTTTCTTTCAAAGGTGCCTGTTGTCTATGGGCCAATAACTGTTATTTTTGCTAAGGACTGGGAAGTTGCAAGCCTTCACCAAGCTCCATGTGTACAATGGGGACCCATTTTTGCTAGAATGGTATTTGACCACATGTTCATCTAGACTTTGTTTTTGAGCTTGCTTGAGCTGGAGCTCCCAGAAATCTGTGCTGGTCTACACATTAAATCTCACTTTGTCTAACTTGGTTGAGCCAAGGGGTCTCCAGGAGGAGTGACTCAGGCATGGGGACAGCCAGGTTTACGTGAAAAGTCCTACCCCTCTAGGCTCTGTGATGTGCAGCTGGCTCCAGGAACTTGAGCATGAAACTCAAGCACAGCTACAGCATTATATATGTGAGCTTAATTTGCTTCAGTTTCATGTGGTTTAAAGAACAAATTGTTTGATGCAAAAAACCCAACTAATATGTCTCTCCTCTATTCATGCAGAAATAAGGTGAATCTCATATTCCAGTATTCCCTCTGTTTCATAAGATATCGTGAACCACCATTTACTGTAAATGTCTCTGTAGGCAGAGGCTAGTGCTGCATTCAAGGGAACTGAGCCTCTGTCCAGTTAAACCATAGGAGGGGCTTACAGAGATGTCCTTGAATATTTTCTGCATCTCTAATTGTAGTAGTTTGCAGGAAGTAAAATGGTTTTGCAAGGACCAAGGTTAGCTGGAGCCAGACTATACTTCTAATTCTGTAGTTTAACAATACTGTGATACCGTAATGCTTCTGTAAGCAGATGTGAATGTGAGAGAAAGGAGGAGAAGGGAAATAAATGTAAATTTGGAGGGAAGGTGAGGAAATGCACAGAAAACAGGAAAGAAATGAACTTGAAAGTAGGACACAGAAAATAAAAATAGAAGCAGAAAAAGAAGTAAAAAATGAACAAGACATAAAAAGACAACTTTTTTTTTTTTCAATTTGATTGTATTTGTCATAAGTACTTTGTTCCACTGCAACTGAATCTGCATGCTAGAAATACTGATAGTCTGCAGAAAATGGGCATTGGATTGCTCCGTTCTTCACAGATTCACATGCTACAACCAGTGATACAAAGAAAGTGAATAATGACCAGGGAGAAAGAATGAGAATGAAGGCAGAAGAAAGGCTTAGGTCAATAGAGTGAGACTGTGTAATTTAAACCTGATAAGTATCAGAGATTTTGCAATATGTCATGAGATCGTTTGGAACATTGTGCAGTTTTTGCTGAGATTTCCTTATTTTCTTCTGCTGAATTTTGACCTTATTTTTCTTACCCGTACTACTGGTGTGTCCAGAGGAGTAGTGGCTCCTGGAAGCAGCCTGCCTATGATTTACTGGAAACTTGAACTTCATGCAGTCACGTGAAGGGAGAAGCAGCTTTAAGCAGAAATGGTTAGATTGTGGTCACTAGCTCTGAGACTGGAATTCCTGGCAGTGGGAGGCTGGGTTTTGTCTCCCAGGCTAACCATGCAGCCCATGAGAGTGGAGCAGAGAACCATCCAAATTCTTAGTGATTGCTGCTGAAACCTAAGTGGTACATGGGTATGTTTGAAACCCTATTCTTCCTGCAGGGACATCTTTCCATCTGTTTGTGATCTTGTAGTGTGAGAGACCAGCAACGTTTTCATCAGAAAGACAGCAGAGTCACTTAACAATCAGGGTGAGAGGGTGGTAGGGTTTCCTTCTTTTCAGAAATGTGTGAGTTAGAACATCGTCCAGGGAGTAAGAGATCCAGGTTTACCTTCTTCCTCTGTCAGAAAGGATTTAAATAGTTTTCCTCTCCAAATTGCAGCGATCACTTGCTATTCCAATTTGCTGGAGAGAGAGGCTCTCCTCTTTTCCTGCCTGATAAGCGAGTGGCTGGGAACATTCATATGGAAGGAGGTTTCTTGATTCTGTTTCAGGATCATTAAATAATCATTGGATAAAACACATATCTAAATTCTGTCTAAATGTGGGCTTGGGCTTGACTCTTGATTGAGTGGCAAGGCATTTGAATTATGCTTATTTTACAGAGTACATATTAAATAACAAACAGGATACAGGAATCTGGCTTGCGGTCAGAGGACATAAATCTTGTGGTACTGGAGGTCACCATCTCCTAAGACGGAAGCAAACAAATCTCTATAAAAGCACAGTTCCAAAATTATTTATGCTGACTGAAGTATTTTAAAAGCTAGTTAGTTCAACATCGCATTGACCTTTTCTCTCTGACAGTGGTTATAATTGATTCAGTTACATTAATTCCTTTCTACAAGTACAAAGGGTTAAATAGAAAGTATTTTTATTTATTATGTGGCTTTTTGGACATATTAACCCATTCTAAATATATTGTTTCATTATTACCAATCAAATCTGTCTTCATCTGTGCAAGTTTTACAACTGATTAAAAAGAAAAAAGAAAAAAAAAAGGAAAAAGGAAACAAAACCCAAAAAAACCCCAACAAAGTAAACTTAAATGTGTCCTCAAATTCAGAGAAGCTATGCACACTGCAGCAATTGTAAACTTCAGTGGGAGCACAAGTAGCCAGTTCTGGAAATAAGACTTTGTACAGGTATGTAAGTATTCTTTACTTTACCTGGGAGCAGGCCCTGTCCTATTGAAAGATATAAACTTCTAAATGAGTTAGTTGCTTTTAAAATTCTGCACCAGCAGTCCATCAAGTTTGAAAATTTTGTTCCAGTTGTAATTAATAAGGTGAAGGAAATCAGCACGTTTGAATGTTTTAATCTTTTAGCTGCATAGGTCTTTTCTTAGCCCTCTAGCAAAAGCAGCAGCTTAGACTGACTTTTTGGGGTTTTTGAAGTTTTTCCTTTTTAGCACTGAAAAACACAGAAAGAAAAAATTAATTAACTAATTATTAATTAATTAATTAGAATTAAGAGTTATTTTCAAAGGCTTTTGAGACCAGAGACTTCTACTTTTTGAAATGGAAAGAGAAAAAAGCATTTGTGGTACTGCTAAGAACATTTCAGCTGAGAAGTCAATTGTGTGTAGCAAAATCATTGGTAAAGCTGAGGGGCTGAAGTTTGAAGTCTAGTGCTATGATGTGAGGGGTAATAAAAAGATGAAAGGTTTGCCTGGATAGGAGGCCCAAGATTTGCAGGACTTTATGGAATGTAATTAATTTTAAAGTCCTATTTTGAGCTCAAACAGTTCAGCTTAACTCACAGTCTTCTTTTACAGTTTTATATCTGATAATTTGACTATGAGAATGAACTCTCCCACATGGAAGAGAATGCTAGCAATCTTGTTCTGATAAGAGATATTTATACAGCACCACCAAATCACTTAAACATAAGGGGGCCATGTGCTTATGTTTATTTCTGGTGACAAGCCCACCGTAGCTGTCTGAGATTTGTCAGCATGTGTAGATATTTCCTGTTCAGTTGGGGCCAGTGCTTTCCAATGCTACTTCAGAGTAACTTCTTTGACTAACTTGTATATTCTGTGAATTTAATTGCTATAAATTTAGAATCTTTCTTTACACTCACATCTTAAAATGGCACTGATAGAGGACCTAACTTTTAACTTATCCTTGATCAGGGAGAAAGGCAAAATCCAAGCAATCTTGGGAAAGGAGGCTAGGGAAGGAGAACTAACTTTTGTAAAAAGCAATATAATTCATAAATTTGCACAGCTGAAAGACAAGTGAGTGAGCATAGTTCATTTGCTGTCAAGTACTCACTAGCAAGCCATTACAGCAAAGTATAATTCAAAATCAGAGTAGTCTGGGGCTAAGTTTGGGGGAATGATGGTAGAATAAAAGTGAATGAAATGCTGTTTAGACTCACTATTTACTCTTCTCTCATTTTTTCACCAAATGCTGTAATCTGATAATCTTTTTCATTTATGCATATAGCCCAAATTCTGTCTTCAGTTATGTAACTGTAAATTCCCTTAGTTATGGTTTCGTCATATTATAAGTAAAGGTTTGTGGTTGTATTCACAGAATCACACAGAATCACAGAATGTTAGGGATCGGAAGGGACCTCAAAGGATCATCTAGTCCAATCCTCCTGCCTGAGCAGGACCACCCAGATGAGATCACACAAGAACGTGTCCAGGCGGGTTTTGAACATCTCCATAGAAAGAGACTCCACAACCTCTCTGGGCAGCCTGTTCCTGTGTTCTGGTACCCTTACTGGGAAGAAGTTCTTCCTCATGTTTAAGCGGAATCTATTATGTTCCAGCTTATATTCATTTCCCCATGTCCTATCATTGGATGCCAGTGAGAAGAGCCTGGTTCCATACTCACGACAGTCACCCTTTACATATTTATAAACATTAACGAGGTGTCCTCCCCCCCCTCCTCAGTCTCCTTTTCTCCAAGCTAAAGAGACCCAGCTCCCTCAGCCTTTCCTCGTAAGGGAGATGCTCAACACCCTTAATCATCTTTGTGGCCCTACGCTATAACCGCAAAGTCTTGACCACTGTTTCTGAAATACACTATACTGGAATTTGCCTTAGTCTGCACACCCTTTCTGTACAGGACCGCAATCTGATAAAAAGTCAATGTTTTATTTGTCACTTTTTTTTTTAATAGAATGTAATGCTAGTATAGGAAAGGAGTTTGAGATTAAAATGAGCCTGACTTTGTTCCGATATTACAAGTGTTAATGGCAGAGAAAACATATGATATACTAGCGCATTCCTAGATTACATGAGTTGCATAAACTTCAGGTCATCTGGAGTTGTATGAACTAGAACAGTCCAATGCATTTAAAAGTCTCTGTTTATAGACAGGTTTCCATGTGGAAAAATCATTAACCCCTTTCACAAATTGTCTTTTTACACAGGAATCATTCATCTGGTAATGGAAGTCTTAAGTGGCCAGAAAAATATAATTGGAAGGAGAGAAAGAGAAATAACTTTTGATGTTTTCTGAACTAGTAAGATTTGTTCTTTTTATGAATCTTTGAAAGCTTGCATGATGTAGCAGAAAATTTGTCTAAAATGTCATCCTAAAATACTTGTATGTGAAGAAAAAGATTCCATTATTATTTGAAATTGGGATTTTCAAATCATAGTTCCTTGTTCTAGCAGATATCCTGTCATTACAAGATTATGGTATTGGATTTGAAAAGCACTGTGCAAAAAGCCTCCTGGACAGAGGAGAGATGGTGAAACACCTAAGAGACAGATGGGTGGTACAAAAACTCAAAATCACACTGATTGTAGTGTGAGCTTTTCCATATGTGTACTTCATAAGAGCTTTTGGCTTTTAAGTGGACTTATCAGTAGGTTTTCTAGGCCTTGAACTTTGGTCTTCAATGCACTAGTAAATCTGGGATTAAGGGAAAAATTCTGGTTCTTCCTAAGTTTACACAGTAGTGTTCCCAGTTGTTTTACTTCAGTCTCTACAGACTTTTCTTCAGTCAAATAATAGAGAGGCACTTTGCAGTTGACCTATCTTACTTGATTTTTAAATACTGATATTACTTCCTAGTCTTTCCAATCACAAACAGATAGAATCTCTGTGTTTGCATTCATTTGTTTTTAGTTTAAGAAGATGTGGCTCAAATTCTGAAAAAACTTCTCCATCGTTTCCATTGTAAAGAATTTAACATGGCATTTTTTTCCCTATATGTGTATTTGTTTGGTATAGTGTTTTATTTAACCTACAACTCATTTTAACAATGTCAGTTATAAGTAACCTGTGCTGGAATATTTTAGAGAATTCTTCAACGCTATGTTCAGACGGTCCTTAGTTGCCAGATAGGGCATTCAGGATGATAGGATAATTCAGGTGGGAAGAAACCACAGGAGGCCTCTGGCCCAAACTCCTGCTCAATGTATGGTCAGCCATGAACTCAGGCTGGGTTGCTCAGCTCTTCATCCAGCCCGAGATGCCTCTTGCCCTCCCGAATGCACCAGCGTGAAGGGCCTGGCTTCTTCTCCTCCACAACCTTCTCTCAGGCACTGGCAAGTTTCTGGTAGATGCCCAAATCCATCCCCTCCCCAGGCTGAGTAACACCCCCTTCCCTCAGCCTCTCCTCACTCTCCCTCCAGCCCCTGACCATCTTGACCATCCATGTCTTGTATGGAAGGACCCAAAGCTGGATGCAGTATTCTCAACATGGTCTAGAAAACAGTAAATGTTTTGCTCATATTTAGGGACCAGAATGAGACGCATAGGCTCAGAAGAGGAACAGTTACCAGCTGAAGTAGATTTATGGGTGTGAGAGGAGAAGTTGAAGGGTACTCTTTTTGAGGGTAACAGTCAGAACCAGAGTGCAGTATTTCCTGGGGAACTTACTGTTTGTCTTGAGACTTCAGTCCTCACCTATCTCAGTGCAGTGCCTTTCTCTGATCATAGCATTCATCCAAGCACAACTCTGTCTTATGGAAGTACACTAGGGACACACAGTTTGAGAGGACTAATCCCATTTCCTTGGTAGATAGGACTTGTGATTCATTGCTGCTACTTGTTTGAGCGGTATTAAATGTAAGCATCTTAGTTGTATCTATACACCCACACTGAAGTTTTTATATAAGATTCTAATGTGCCTGATTAGCATAAGAAAACCCAGTGCATATTTGTAGAGCAGGTGCAAGTGATGTCTCATCTCTTCCTGAACAAAAGGTTAATACATTCCCACAAGTGACTTAATCCAACTTTATTGCTAAAAATTATATGATTGTAAATGGATAGAAATGAAAGTTTAAAAGCTTCAAGTAATACACTAATTATTAGTTAATATTCAAAAACAGCAGGAAGTTTAAATAAATAAAAGTTACACTACTAACTACCAACAACTAATTTGCATACTGCATTAACTTAAAGAATTAATCGTGCTGTAAAATTTAAGCTTACGTACATACAGCACGTGCAATGTAGGACTGTGATGTAACAAGATCTGCAGCTCATGTTTTGACTTGTAGATTTAAAATCTGAGTGAATTGAAAGTAAGTGTAAACCCATAGGATTTAAGTTTTATGATGCGGAACCCCGTTGAAAAAGGAAAATAGCAACTTGGTAGAATATGAGTGATACTAGTAGTCCCAAATTAATTTTATGAATTTTATTGCCTCAGTTAAAAATTGTTCAAGTATATAAGTAATAAAGGCTAATTAATAATTATATATAGAAAAAGAACAGGAATTATGATAAACATTTACTGGTAGGAGGTCACCATGAGGTGACACATATAACGGAGTAAAAATTATTTTGGAAATTTAATCCTACTGAAGAATAAAAGCTGCTGTGAACATCTCCCATCTAGAGATTTTCCAGCCCCTGAGGAGAAAAAGGTTGGATGTGAAGCCTGGCCAAATCAGCACCAGATTCCTTCAATCCAGGAGGCACTGCAGAGATGGCAAAAGGTGAGCAAGGGAGGGCCAGCACAGCAGACTCCTCATCCATCCAGTGCTGGCCCCAGTGGCCATGTCACAGGAAGAGCGGGCTGGACACTAGAACGGGCCTGCAAGGAAGCAACCAAGGACTGCCGATTATTAATGACCAGCTGCCCTTTTTAACAGGCTTACGGAGAGCGGGCCGGTGGAGTAATAGTTGTCAGTATTGCTGAGCTGCTCTTTATTGTACATTTACTAAGAGGACGTTGAAGAAACTTTTTTATCTGGTACCTTGAGTTTTGTTAAACTTTGTTAAATATGTTGGCTGAGCGTTTATGTGCTTTTGCATGTCTGTAAGACAGAAACTGCATTTCAAGTTTTCAATGGGAATTTTTTCTTCAACTGAATTTTGTTCTGTTTTGTTGATTTCTTTTTTTTTATTATTACTTTGTTTAGAGAGAAAGCCTGTCCATTTTTAAATTATTTCCAAAAGAATTTTTTAGTTAGATAGACCTGATTTCAGGAAGTGTTGGATAAAGCTAGGAATTCTAATGTGAGATAGTTCTCACAAGGTTTTGCTAGGTCTTTTTTTTTTTTTTTTTTTCTACAATTGTTCCAAGAGAGTCTTGGGCATTTGTGAATGTGGGAAAAAACGTTGCAGTTTTTTCTGTGCAGGCAGCACTGCAGATATCTCGGGTGTGCAAACTGGCAGTTTTTCTGAAGCAAAGAAAAGCTATGAAAAGGTACTCCAGCCAGCCTTTGAAAAAAAAGACCATACTGAAGCTTATCTTACTTTTCATGCATAATGCAGTATGTGTATGTGCACAAATATGTAAAAGCCTGCCTAAATCTCAAAGATTTAATTTAGCTATGCTTTTATTCATCTTTTTTTTTTTAACATTACAGGAGCTAGTTATGCTGATATATTTAGTGTTTAAACCATCCAGGCATTACCATCTAAGTATGCTTACAGTCCACAAAGAAATCTATTAGGCAAGAAAGTGGGTCATTCTTCTTTGATTGCTGAAGTGAAGCAGTGACTACAGAGCAAGAAGGTCAAGTGTGTAAGGCACTGGCTAGAGATTTTAAAACCTGAAGGGAAGGCTGGATTGTTATTTATAAAGATTTACACAGTGTTGGCTTACTTTGAATAACAGTACAAAAAATGTCAGTTTTATTGTCTTCCAAGGAGTATAATTTCTACAAATGTTTGAATCGCATAATAAAAAAATGTTTAATCGCCTGTACTCTGTGAAAGGTGCTTGATTGGATATTGGTAAAAAGATATTAAATTACAGAGAATCCAACGACTGAACTTTGAAAATAATAAAAAGGAATACTTTAACTAAGTTAGTTACAAACTGTGTTCAATATGCTTTTCTGCATTCATTTTTAGTAATAATATGTAACTATGTGCAATTAATTTTTGGTTTTATCATCATAGCTCTAGTGCTTGCTGAAGCTTCCTTGTTCTCAGCTGCCAGAGCAACCCAAGGATCCACCACATATCAAAAATCTTCTGACTAAGGTAGAATTGATTATCTAATTTTCTTCTGCCATGTTTTCTTCTGAAGAAATAGTGAAGAACTGGTATACTATTAAGTTCACCTTCCCAATGTTATTTCCTGTAGCAGGAAGTAACTTCCATTTAAGAAGCAGTCCCTCCACTGAAGAAAGAAACAAACTCCACAAAAACTAAATAACCAAAAAGCGTAACCCTTTTGCCTGCTCACATTAAATGCCAGCTCCAGGAGTGGTTAAGCTCTGTTAACAAGTTGCACAGAAAAGTTGTAGGACCTTCATTTTGGAAAATTTTCAAGTCTTGACTGGACAAGGCCCTGAGCAACTTGATATTTTTAAGTCAGTAGTGCTTTGATCAGAAGGTCGAATTAAATTACACCCAGACATCCCTGCAGAAGGAATCTCTCCATTAGAAGTAAAACTAGTCAAGTATATTAAGGTTTCGAATTGTAGAAACAGGTAAAGATGCACTCAAATGTGGTTTAGAAGAGCTTGTTTTCTTAAGCACAGACAACAACTCTTTGGGGGCTTTGGAAAAATACATTCTGAGTTATTCCGAAAGGAAACACTGAAAATCATTAGTAGCACAGACTAGTAATGCAGAGAGGTCCCTGTCAATGCCAGTCGAGTACATGTTACAAACACACCTCAGCGGTTATCTGCTGCCTCCTTCAGACCATTCCCAGTATTAAAGAAAAATAATTAGAAATTAATAGCATCCTATTCTTTTGCGCTAGTTTTCAAGTGGCAACAGGGGATTGTTAATTAGATAATTGGTGAACGTTTTCATACATAAGCAAAGGATTTTTTTCATGTTAGAAATGCACAATAATGCAATTATCTTAATGAATAAGACAAACAATACTTCAAGTTACATATTTAGCTGTTAGGTTCAATAGTCACAACCAAGGAAAAAAAAAAGATCTTGAGAATAAAGGCTGCCGACAAGGCTGTGGAAAACCGGGAAATCAATTCAAGCTTCCAGAGTGCATTGACACAGTTTTGGTTAAGTGATTCAAACTCTGTAAGTCAGTTCTTCATATGCAAAAAAATTATGCCCCATCTCTCCTTTTATCTTCCTTTTACTTCAGAAAAAGATTTTGTAGCACTTTCAAGGCCAGAACGGCAGGTCTTCCTTACTTAATCCACAGATGAGGGATAATGCAACTGGATTTATATGCCTAAATACACTTGTGTGTATATGCAGTGCTCGGTGTACATACATGTACATATCTGTGTGTATATATCTGTGTTAGGCAGCTCCCTAATCACAGCTGAAATTAATTACTCCCTTTAGAAAGAACAAACAACAACAGCTTGGTGAAAATGTAGACCCAGCTAGTACGCTAACAAGGACAACTGTAGATAGAAAATCCAAGCATACCATGAAGTTAATACTTTGTGTCTGGGATGTAGTGTGGTGCTTTTTTTAGCTTGCCTGAAAAGGTTTTTTAAAATAGATGAAAAGGGTAGATTTAAAAGAAGATTATTTTATGCACTGAGTGTTGTCCTTGCTGCAGGGAAAGAAATTCTGCTTCTGCAAAGTTACTTTGTATCCATCTCCCACTAACACAACCTGCTGAGGTAACAGCAAATATAAATACCAGGCTTTCATATCATGATATTGCTTTATTATTTCCTCATGCACAATTTAAGCAAAATGGATAAGGAAGAACAGCGATACAGATTTGATGGTGCACTTCATTCCATATTCCTCGTAACATAAAGGTTTCCAAAGAATAAAACTTCCATTGTTTTAAAGGGGAAAGAATGTATCAATATTTTTTCAAAACTGAAATAGTTATTTTCTACTTTGGTAAATCTGAATTTTCAAAGCTTCTCATTGAAGCTCTCAAATACATACAATGTATTCTATTTGCTGTCCTGTCTGTACTCATTTTGCTGCTAATAGTAAAAAAAAAAAAAATAAAGTTCCCATTTTTTATACCACAGATTCTCAGCACACCAAGGAAAAACTCCACATGATCCTTGAAGTGAAATCTCTCAGATGTGACAGAAGGCTTCTTCTGTTCACATGTGTATGTAGTGCAATACATCACTGAGGTATGTTGAGTTTTGCTTTTGTCAGCTTGCTGCTTTTTTATTTTTTTTTAAAAAAAACTATAAGTTTGGGTTTATCATCCCCATTCCTTCACACTCAATGATGTAGGTATCTTTACTGGGATCTTCCTCTTCTGATTTTTTCACAGTAAATTTGGCCTAAAACAGGATTAGAGATATATTACTAATTAAGTTATAACATACATAAGTTTGAATATTCAATATCTGATACCAAATAATCATATTACCATGTGTTTATGTATATTACAACTTTGACTGATTTCATTAAAAAACATTTAAATAAACATGGTAAAAGTATCTAACAATTCTAAAGGCATTTAACTCCAAGGTATGTTCACTTTCTACAGGTAAACTCCTGTATAAATACTGTAGAAATTATTTTATCAATGCTTGTCCTTCATGATCAAATTTGGTTCACGATGCCTACTAAACTGTATTTCCTAGTTACTAGATGACAACAATAGGTAAAACTTCCCCAACTTTTGGACTCACCTTTGTCAGCTGCTCTGCAAAGTGTATAGCTGTTTGAGTATGAAGTGTAATTGGTCCACTTTTCACTCTAGACACCCCCTTTGCTAGCGCCATAAATATGATCAGCTGAAAGGAAGGGAAAGGTAAATTAGTAACTAAGTCTTCAGATCCTAGGAATTTACTGTTTTGGGGTTTTTTTTTTTAAAAAAAAGGAAAACCATGCAAAATGTCTGTAGATGTAAAAACACGGTCTGCCAAGTTTCATTAAAGTTCATGATGCTGAGTGTTAAGAGCGATCTAAGGCTCAAGAAGCTTGGAAATTACTACTGTAATGCCTATCACAGAAGGGCTGCTACTTTTCCACAGTGGAGTTTGCCAATGAATTCCTGTTACTACATTTAACTTTGTTCTCTCCTACCCCTCCCGCCCCAAAATCCCCCAAAGTCACGTCAGACTCCAGATTGGTAGATTACCTCTACAGAGAGAAAAACTCAGGAAGAGGTTTTTTAATTCTAATGCTTTCTGATCACATATTCGCCAGAGAGATATTTAAAATAAATCTGATTTGATTGACAAGCACCACCATGACAAGTATTCTGTAAGGTGTGACACAACTCTGAACAGTTCCCATATGCACTGAATCTAGTTGTGGCACATTTCCACCAATTGTACTGTGCATGCTTTGGTAAAAGGAGGATGAGTCCAAGACCTAAATACTTCCTGTTATACTACAGAATAGTAATGTGTGGCCAGGTGTTTACAGCTAAGAGGAAACATCATCCTGTCTAGAACTGCCCAAGATTCTTATCAGGCTGCATTATTGAGAATAACATAGTGGAAGGTCTTCATTCTCAAATTAAATTAGGTGAGCAAGACAAACAGGAGCACCTCCTAGATATTCTGTTCTCAAATAGCTTCACTTAGTATCATTCTTAATATGTAAACAGGGAGCTATTTTTACTGCACTACACGGAGTGCCAAATAGAAGCAGATTCCTACTTCTTTATTCCATACCTACTAAGATTTACAGGAAGGGAAAATTTAAGGGTGTTGGTGCAAAGCCAAGAGCATCTATGGTTCTTAAGAACTGTATGTAATTTGCTAATCCTAGTGATGTTGTGACCACACCCAGAAACCTTCTAAGACTTCTAATTTCAAATAATTACGTAAAGCCATGCCTACCTGTGGAGATATAGTCTAACTTTGAAATCTATATCTCAGTCTTTCTCTATTCAGACTTATATTCTTTACAAGTAATACATGCATGCATGTTCTTGCTACTTCAACTTCATGTAAACACATACAGGAGCCTTACTTGGTCTTGCAGAGAATCATCCACAGTTCCACCATGTTTAAGATTCCTAAGCAGTATCTCAGCTGCTTCAATGCCAACCTTGTCAGAGTTCTTTCCTAACAGAGAAATCCAGGAGATTAGGATTGCTGCCAATTATTATTTAACATTTTAAAAATGAAGAAGGAAAAAAAATAATCAAGAAATTATCAACTTTTTAAACCTTATTTCCATGCTCTTGCCTCAAATGTCTGCTTAAGAAACCCCTCCCATCTTACGATGACATTCAGTTCATACTTCCTAAGCAGTGGAAAGAAAGTAGCCCCACTTAGAGAAACATTTTATTCAAACCATTTAAAAACAAAATCACTTCTGTTCCTTTTAATCTAGATACACATCGAGATTCACCTTCAGGTAAACCACAAAGACTGTATGCTCTTAAAGTCCAGAAGCTCTTTCAACTCAGTGATCCTTAACAATCCATTCTGATAAAGGGTGAGTTTAATAATTTTGTATTTTTTGTCACTATGCAGAAGCAGCTTAACACAAAGTATAAGACTCCATTTACGATGTTGAGAATCTACTCGTTTCCACTGTCCTTTATTACTAAACAATATCCACTTAAAAATACAACACTCAAAGCATCAGTTCTTTGAATAGATTATACTTCAGATTCCTACTTGTAAATAGTACATTAATTTAAATCTGAAAGAGATATACTTCATGGGACTCTTACCCCTCTTGCCAAGTGATGACCCAGCTAACAAACAACCTGTTGAAGTCTCTGCAACAATGCTAAGCAGAAAAAACAGAAACAATATTAAGAACAAAATCACTCACATTACACTTAATATATCGTCTTTGTAATCAACATCTAGCTAATCAACTAGCAACGTTATAGACATCAACAGAAAGTTTGGGCTTATCTTACATTATTCCACTTCCAGTCCCAAAAGCTTGATCATCAGGTTCTCGAACAGGCTGAATGTTAATGTAAAGGTCTCTTATTTCTTTTCTGATGCATCTCACAGCTGCTGCTGACATGTCTTTTGCCAGCTAACAAGATAAAAGGTAAAAACTTTAATTAAATTATGGAACTACAATAATATTTTTTCATAACTCTAATTATTACAGTGAATCCCTGCATAAAGGAGCTACTTTAAACTGGAAAAACAAAGGATTATTATAAAACCTCTATGAGCAAGCATTGACCATCTCTTCCGAGAATTTTCCCACAAAATTAAGGTAACATTAAATGAACAAATTATAATTATAGTAATGTATGTAGAAGCTTCAGTAACAGTAGAAATTCAAGAACTTTTCTCCATTAATAGGGAAAAAGATTTTATTTTAGTCTTGATTATCTCAAGACATTAGATTGTAAAAAAAAAAACAAAACAAAAACTGCCCCAAAAATACCCCAAAAAGCAGTCCACAATTATTAGGTATGGGATATACTATATAAGATGTAATATATAAAACAACAATTCTAAATCACAGGCAGGTGGGGACAGATGAAGCTTATCCCATCCTTGTGATCCAATCCTAGCCAACATTCATAGGTCTGGAGATTCTAAGACCAAAACCAGCAGTCCACAGCTCTTCAAAACGTAACTCGGTTTCTCCTCTTCCTTCCTCTACTAATTCCTAGCCTGTGTGTGAGAGGGAGCCTTAAGGAGATCTCACCACTCATTCTCTGTAAACGCAGGCAGGATAAGAACAATAGAAAGAAGGGGATACAAAGGAGAAAATTTCTGTTTTACCTTTGGCTAAACCGACTCTTAACTTGTTCTAACACCCTTAGCAACGGCTGAAAAATTTGATGCAGTCTGACCTCTCTCTATTACAGTGCCTCATGGTTTACCCATAAATCTATGAATAAGGGCCATGATTTCAGATTTAAATCCACACAAATATGAATACGTAAATCAGATGTAAGATACCCCTCAATACATGCTAAAGACTTTTGAACAGTCACATGGAGGATATCAAGGATACTGTTCTCATCTCCTCTTCTAGCTGCTACCATATTGCTATGCAATAAATGCATTTTAGAAATGTCCAAAATGCTATTCTATGGCCTGAATAATTCAAACCATTGAATAAGGCTACTTAGTTTGTATGTGAAAGACTGCAGAATACAGGAACAGTAGAGGTATTTTAAGCAGATGACATGCAATTTTATAGAGACATGAATTTGGATACTACCAGAGCTAATATCAGCACTTACTTTTATAGGCAGCGCTCCAGCAACAAATGCTCTTCCATATATCTTTGTCACTGTACCACGTTCTGTTAAGTTTACTGGGCTCAACTCTTTGACTGGTGACATCTGGACTATGACTTCACCACCTCCTTGAGGATAGTAGCCCCTATTTAGCAACAGTAATCAGATATAAATAAATGCAAAGATCACAAGGAAACCAAGAAAAGAGCCAGAAAGCTCTTAATACATTTCATTATACATTTTTATGTTCTGTTACTGTACATATGAATTTTCTTGATGTGTGCCTTAGAAATCTTTATAGTAGAATGAGGTTCTCTAACAGTATTACCTCAAAACACACATCTTACTAACTACCTAACGCCAACATAACTGGCACCTCAGAAAAAGCTCAGTAATGTACTGCCTGTTCAGCACGCGCTTCACTCAGGGGTGGCCCATAGGAACCATTAAACAGCAGCTGAAGACTCAGCAATGAAAAAAAAAGACAAGAAAGACCATATCACATTCATCATAGGGTGACAGTACGCACAGGGACAACTAATGCTGATTAGTTCAGGTATTATAAATTCATCCCTCAGCTTGATTGTGGGCATCTTGTGTGTGTGCCTTTGTTCTCACCTCTTTTTTATGTCACAATTAAATGTGAAATTGAACTTTTCAACTATTGGCTTGAAAACCTGAAAAACAAGCATATATAAGCACACAGACCAAATCTATTTTGCATTTATAATTTCATACTATTTTATGCAGTCTTCTCCAATAAAAAAAAAAGTTCAACACAAAAATTTCAGTTACATTATTAAAAAAAAAAGATAGCCAGTCTCATCCATACAGCTTATTTGACATTTCTCATACTTCATTCTGAATGACTTGATGTAAAATTATTTTCTTATGGAAAGAGGAAGAGAAATTCCTAAAAATTCACAGAACTTCTACAATAATATATTTTAAGTGAAATTTTCTTTAGTAATTAAAAGCAAACAGACTAGTTGCTGTTTCAGGGAATTCCATGAAACACTGGTTGCTCTCTACATACAGTAAGTACACTAATAGTGTTATATTCCCATGCCTAGTTCCAAAATAAACTTGCAGTAAGAGCAAGAGAAGTACAGTAGTTATATTGCATATATATGCATAAAAGATGCACCAAGCCAAAGAAATTTTTCCCTACCATGACTGTGTAGTCTATCTGAGGAGCCATCTCAGCATTAGTCCCACCTTTTAAATGAAGTTCTGATGGGGAAGCAGCAAACAGCACACAGGGCATTGCTACCTGCATCAGTAGACACACACTCCTAAAAGCAATTATAAGATACTCAAATGTCATAATCCACAGAATTCCATAATCCACAGATTCCATATAATCATTACAAATCAAAGGCAAATTACTTTCCAGAGCATTTACGTAAGTATTTGATTTTGAACATTATCTATAAAGTAGATTTATCAGTCTAAAAAATACTAATTTAAAACTTCATATCCTTAGCAAGCCTAAATATGAAGGTTTTGATTTTACAATAATTGTGTCTTTAATATTCCTGCTTTAAATAAAAATAATGTACCCTACTTAGTATACTGATGAGGCTGTGAAAACTGTAGGTTTAGCTAGCAGATGATAAAAGCAGAAAAGGCTTAGGCAGCAATTTTAACATTTTAATACTTATTTAATAACAAAATATTTAGAAAACTATAAAATTGCTTATAAGCTGGTCAGCATCCTGCACAAGAAAATTCAGAGGCATAGAAAATATGGTTTTAGATACAAGATTCAACTATTAGTGAATCTCCCCACATTTCACAGATAATGAAAAACTTCCACAATAAATTTTCCAAAAGCAAGTTTGTTCTGCAAAACAAAACAGGTATCTCACAGGGGTTTCAAACAGCATTTTGAATTGTGAAAGCAGAAATCACTACTGAACTGAAGAAAACATGGTTTTGATTTCTTAAGTAACTTCCAAACGTTTGTGAACCATACTGTTTCTTTTTTTTTTGGCTTGTGCTTAATTACTCATTCTGCTGCATTGTTGCTTACTCAAACCTTTCTGTGATAAGTAAAAGGCATCAGCTTGGTTGTTTATACTATTGCAGCTCAGAAAAATATTTATCTTCACTTAAAGGACACTTTAACTTATGCCTAACCTGGCTTACGCTTCCAAACAAACTGTTCACACCACCCTTCCATAGCTAAACCCGTTTACTCAGTTTTGCAACAGATTGCAAGAACAAAGGACCCAACATGGAAATATAGAATAAAAGAAACATGGGCACAAAAACCTGTGGATAGAATATGTTCCCAGTTCCAAAAGACTAATATCCCATATTGTACTATTACGTGCACAAGTAAAATTTCAAAATTTACTTTATTATATGATGAGGATTATTTCAGATCTCCACAGATTTGAGATACTTATCTAATTTGATGCATTTGACCTGATATGTAATGTACTAATGTGAGAAGATAAAGTTTTAAATACACGGGCAGCTGTTTTTTGCTTAACATTAATCAAGTGTTCAACTTATGTATCAATTATAATTTTAAAACTACTATACTCGCACATACTTTATTCATACATATCCTGCCTATACTAAAGGTTCTTTGGTCACATATATCTGGCTTGGGCAGCACAGATTTTGGCTCATTAGCCATGAATTAATGTTCTTTTTTTCCCAGCTCTTTTGTGATAATTTTGAGGTTACAAAAATGTCTTCTGTCATAATTTTCAAGTTACCAGAAGAAATTGAGAGAAGTTACTGCTCAGTCATTATCTGTGTACAAAGACATACCCTGCTGTTTTTGTATCTGCTATGTGGGTTCCACCTCTGATCTTCCCAGGAGTGAAGGTTATTTCTGTTGAGCCAATTTCTCCACCTTCCAGCTTCCCCTCACATAGATCTCGAATGATCTCCAATCCAGACAGATGCTGTGGCCTTGGAGTGACAACATGAAGTTAAAGACACGTGCGAGTAGACTACATACTCATGTTATGTTAAAAGAACTACTAACCACCAATTAATAAATACTAAAATTGCAAATTTCAGATCAAATAAGGATGAGAAATTCTATCTGGTTCCTACAGTACTTCTCCTGAGTTCACAAGAGCCAAAGGAGCAGCATTCAGGCCATTCTAGAATTTGCAGGATTCTGGTGTGTTTTCCATTAGAATGGAGCAGTCCCTGGTCCTAACGTGATAAATGCTTGGACAAACATGCAATGGGATAACAATAGCAACACTGAACTGGAGCCAAGCCAGTAACTGGTCGCCAGAGCCACAAGACAGCTAACATTTTTGCCATGTATCTGTTTTGCTGTGCTTGCATTTCCATTTGTTTGCATAATTTAAATAGGAAAGAATCAAACTGTTCTTCACACTATATGCTCAGTGAGCCATGTTTTGCTGAGGCACTACATGACCTCAACTGTATTTCATGTTTCACACTGTGCAGTCTACTGAGCACCTTTGAAAATATTTTCGAGGCTGCCAGCCTGTGGTACCAGACAGGTGGCCACCTGCCCTGGCAGCCGGCCCGGCCCGGAGGCGAACTGCGCTGCGGGCACAGGGCGAAGCGGTGCGAATCCTCTCGCCGGGGGGCTCCGGGGCGACCGCTTCACACCCTGGCTTTCCTCCGCGCTCAGTCCGTCCGCGTAAGTGAGCCGCAGACGGGATCTTCGCACAAAAAGGCCCTCTTACGGCGATGGAAACACACGGGGTTTGTTCTTGGAAGCAGCGCAGACAAAAGCAAGCCAAGGCGTTTTCGCGGTTATTATTTCACGGCCTACACACGCCGCAACGCGACCCCGCCGAACGCGCCCGGGGACCGCCGCGCCGCGGGACAGCCCCGCCGGGCGGGCGGACGTGAGGAGGCGGGAAGGGCCGTTACCTGAGGCCGGGCTGGCTCCTCCCGGCGCGGATCCGGCGCACCCGCAGCGGCAGGCCCAGCAGGCAGCTCAGGGCCGTGGACACTCGCAAGATCTGCCCGCCCTGCACCGAGAAACCGCGCTCGTCAGGCGCTGCGGCATTTGCCGCCCGGCCGGCGGCTACCGGCCCGCGCGTCGCCGCTGCCCGGGGCGAGGTAAGGCGAGGCCGGCTCGCCGCTGGCGCTCACCCCCTCCATGATCCCGCCGTCTATCTCCACCCTGTCCCCGTCCATGGCTGGCGGTGAGCGGAGCTGTCTCTCGCAGAGGCCTCTGCCGCGCCGACGGGATCCCGGGGAGGCCCCGCAGACGGCGAGCCCCCGGCGAAGCAGCTCCCCGGGGCGGCGAACGCTTGGCGACAGAAGCGCACCCGAGATGCGCTCCGGCAGCGGCGGAGGCCGGGCCTGCCGGTGCCAGCGCTTGGGCCGGGCGCCGGGACTCGAGCAGGCGCAGAGCGGAGCGCCTCCCGCCCCGCCCGCCCGCCGTGGGTTGGCGGGGGCGGCTCCGCTACGCGACGAGTAGTCGGCGGGTCCCAGCGCCCGGAGAGCGTCCTTCTCCCCGCGTTAGCGACCCGTCCCGGAGGAGGCAGTGCCTTTCCCCTGCCCCGAGGCTAAGGTCAGGGGCCGTGCGAGGCCGGAGAGGTGACAGCGCAGGACGCGACCGAGCGGCAGCTGGGACGGCAGCCCCGCAGGCAGCGCTCTGCCCCGCGGCGTCCCGAGGAAAACGGCCGGACTCCCGCCGTCACGTTTACAAGAGAGTCGTTTTCCCGTGAAGCGCGGTCGCTAAAAGAAGCACGGAGAGACAGACGTAGGCGTGTTGGTCTGGCAGTCACACTCGGGACTTTATCACAGGTACACGGGGAAAGGCCGGGCCCTTCGCGCCGCCTTTCACGTCACTTCGGCCAGTGGAAGCCGCGCTCCCTCCACCACCACCGCCGCCAGCGGCTTTGCTACGGGAACCCCGGTGAGGCGCCCGGGACAGGTGACACCCTCCCGTTACTCCCCGTGGGCGAGTGACGGCTGCCAGGCGCCAGCCCGCGCTCTGCGGGCAGCAGCCGGGACCCACCGGCTCGCCCCGCCGCCGCCCCTCACCCGGCCCCCGCCGCCGCCGCCCTCCCTGGCCTGCGCCCAGCGTGGCCGCCCACCGCCTGGTTGGCTGCGGGTGGCGCGGCCGTCCGCCGGTTGGCTGGTCGGCGGGAGGTGTGCGCGGCGCGGGGGCTGCCTCTCCTCGCGGGAAGATGGCGGCCGTGACCGCTCTGAGGAGCAGCTGCCGAACTGCGGGGCGCCTGGTAAGGGGAGCGGGGGACCCTGCGGGTGGCGGTGCTCCCAGTTAGCCGGGGAGGGGGTGGGCAACGCGCCGCCTCTGCGCCTCGGCGGCGGCATCTGGAAGCGCTGCTGCTTCCTTCCAGCCGGGAGCCAGGCAGGACTGCGCGGCAGACTCTCGGAGCGCACGGCGCGCTCGCGGACTTGCCGCCTCCCCTCAGCGCTCCCGGGCGGGCAGTGGCCGCGCTCCCCGCCCCGCCTCCCCGCAGCCTGCCCGGCCGCCTCAGCCGCGCCTCCGGCCGGGCAGCGCCCCGGCCCGGCCCGCCCCGCCCGCTGCCCCGCGGTGCGGCGGCACCGGTGGCCCTGTGCCCCGCAGCCGGTCGGCCGGCGGTGTCCGGCCCGGGGCGGCCCGTGCTGCCGGCGGAGCCCGCCCGCGGCTCCCTGGGGGTCCGCTTGTCCTCGCTCGCCAGGGAGCCCATGTTTCCTGTGAAAGAAACGTGTGCCTCTTGCAATAAGCCTCTGACATCCTTCTCTTCTGTTATTATTCATCTGATTCTTTGCATTGCCGGTACGTTACGCTGCTATCACCGCTTCTCCGCCCGTGCATCAGCTCCTTTTGGATACCGTGTCTGCACAGAGACGGTGTAGTTACGCACGCAGAAAGGGGAAGCGTATTTCTTGGAATCCCAGGAGCCCTGATACTTGAAATTGAGTAATTGAGATACCTTACCATACTTCAAAAGTGAATCTGCTTGGTTTCCTTTTAGGACGCTAATAATCTTATAAGCATATGCTATCATGAAGACTTAAAATAATTCTTATTGTATTTTGAAAGCATAATAGGTGAGGAATTTTTTCAGTGATAATTTTGTAATGATCTAGCTTTAGGCTACATAGAAGTCATTTTACTAATTAAGAATATTGAAAATAGCAGCTTCTTTTTAATTTTCTAACTAAACCGTCTACTCTTAAATCCAGAGGGAGTGTCAGATAAGATGAAAATGCTCATCTTCTGTATGTGCATGCTGTTATAGAATTGTTATAGAATAAATAGAATTGACTATCTATAGTGTTTCTTGCAAGCGCATTTTAAATTTTGCTAGACACTGATTGTTCTCATCACCATCTACTGTGTAACAGTGATAAGATCCAAGAAATAATATGGTTATTATAATATTAAAGGGCTTTATTTTAATATTCTCAATGCTTTTGCAAACACTTTGGCTAGCAAGGGGAAGATGGACAAACTAATGGTGGTTGTCCATGGGGGCTTTAAGTTGTGAAGATGAAAAGAAAGAAGCCTGAGAGTCTTTGTGTTAAGTGATAGGGAAATAACAGTTACCTGGACTCTAGGACATGGTGCCAGTTATTTAGACAAGAAATAATGTCTGACTGGAATATGCTACCAAGGATATTGGTTTGGCATATAGGCAACCATATACTTGGAGATACAGAATATGTATGCAAAGCAAATCCAATTTAAGTAAATGTTAAAATTACTCAATGTGATAGCAAGTCCAAAGAGTTCTATAGAGAAGTATCCTTCAGTGTGAAGTCATTACCTTTGACCACAAACTATTCAATTTGACTTTGAAACTAAGTGTTACTTCATCAGGTAAATGGTTGCCTGCAGGCTGCATAAAAACATTTTGTTCTGAGGTCAACAGTAGAGTTTTAGGATCAGTGGTGATTTAGAAAAACACAATGGGCTTCTTTTTAAGGAAGCAATCCAAACTGAACTAAACAGGGGCAAGGTAGTTCTCCCCCAAATAGCATACAGCTCCCATGTTGTCTTGGTTCTAACCGTAAGTCTTAGTCAACCAAGTATCAGTGGCTGATGTGTCCTCAGTATCAGTGAGAGACTGGAGTGGGTCCTCAGTTTATTGTCCCCACAGTAACTCTGCACTTCGAAGACTTGCACAGGGCAGGTGTTATCTTACTGTGCCATTATTGCCTTTAAATTGGCATATAGCTTAATAGTGGTGACATAAACATAACTGCTAGTACTGTGCTTTTTGGTTTTTTATTACTATATTTTTCCAGACATCAAGATATGTAAATGGCTATGCTATGGATATTAGAACTAATTTTATCTTTTATATGCTTTTGTTATTTCCTTATTTGGTATTACACAGAAAATAGTATTATGGTGATTAAATATTGAAGTTAATAAGCACAGACTTTATTTTATGGCTTTTAATATTTCCTCTTGTTAGAACAGAACACTGTTCTGTGAAGAGATTGAGTACTGCATTGTTGCTTTAACATACTAGCACACCAACTTTTTAATAGAGAATGTGCAAAACTGCAAACCAAAAAGATTCCATTTTTAAAAAATGAAGTAGTTTTGAATTATTCCTACAAATATAATTTGAAAGAGCACTGAAACTCTTCTGTAACAAAACCAGTCTGTTTTTTTTGGCAGTGACGTTACTAATTCACTACCTGCGTTGGTTACCAAATGTTAAAAACACATGGAAAACATTATGAAACTTCAGATTTAGAAATAGTTCAGAGATTTGATGTGCTCCTTGTGATCATCTTCACAGGTAAATATTGAATGTTTTCCATGTAGGGTCATATGAAGAGAAAAAAGTTTTATTGTAAGTTTGGGACAACTTACAATTTTGTTAGACACAAAAATGTAACCATGGACTCAAGTGGGAAGAAAACCAGAAATAAAAATAGGGGAATATAGGCTTGTGAAGATGTACATCATATACCAGTTTTGTAATTGAATGCAAATTTTAAATGCATTTATAAAATAAGATTTGTCATAGCTTAAAATTACCATTTTGCCTGATTTTTTAATAGGGAAAATTGTTTGGAGGACTAATAAAAAGGATTTTCTGTTTGCTCATTATAGGAATTAGAAAAATACTTATTCAACATCAGTAGATACAATCTTAGTAGCAGGCAGCTGAAAAGTTACTCAGTATAATTGTCTTTTGTCCTTTATGGAAGATTGTATTGTATAAATATTTGTCCCTAAAAGAAAGATGATATTAAATATAACTTGCAATGGTAGATTTAATAATATAGAAAATGTGTACATCATCAGTTCAGAATTGTACAGTTTTCTGAATAATCTACTTTTTTAAAGTGTAATATAAAATCAAATAGTTTAACAGTTTGTGGGTTGGGGAGGGCAATCAGGAAGTTTCATATGCTCTGTAATTATTGAAAGGGTTTTTTAAAAGACAAGTTAAAATGAACTTTCCCATGCAGGTGCGCTGTTTTCTGGCTCCTCTAAGAAGATAATTTCTAAGTTTTACAGTTTTGAGCTACCGGAGGTACATTGTAGCACCTGAACCTTTTTCATATCTCTAAATTATTTAGAGATAGTATCTACAGATAAATTGTTACTTTTATTAATTTTGCAGCACTCTAAGATGACATAACACCAGAATTACATTAGATTTAAGAAATCTTACTAAATAAGAACGAGTCTGAACTAACTTCTGTTGAGATTTATGATAAAATGCCTGTGTATGTCACTGCAAGTGCTACTGGCTTTGCTTTTGACCAAAATCATGACTGATTACATGATGCTTTAAAGCATATGGGTTTCTCTAAAGAACCTTCCAGAAAATTCCATTGACCCTTTTAGTTGATTTCTGGATAGGTGTAATTGTAACCATGAAAGAAAACCATCTTATACCCACTTCTTAAAAGATGTCATTAAAGTTGTTGTGAAATTATATTTACTTGAAGAGGATTGCCTCCTATATATTAACAGAAATAAAAGGGCAACTGTCTGTGCCCTGTGGTGTGAATTTCCTTTCCAATTAGTACTACTGATCAACCTTTGATTGGAATAAGAACTGACAAAGAAAAATATGCTGCTTTTTCCTGCAGTCTAGGGGACCCTTCCAGCATCGATTCTGGATAAGAATATTTCAGATGGCTGATGTAGCTGATACTATGTATGCTTTTTGTGTGTATGTCCTGATTAAACTAATTGCTTGGAGAAACAATAGCAAGTACAAATCTCTTACCAGATCTTGTCATGATTTTTGTTAATTGGTTTTGTTATTGTGGCTTTGATCTCCCCATGTGTTGTGTTAGTGAAAAAGGTTAAAGACCTGGTGAAGCTTGTGCTAATTTAATGGTTATTGTATATCAGTATAATTGTGTTTTCATAAGAAATTCTCTTATATAAACTAGAATTAAACTATTTTAGTATTACTGTTCCATCAGAAATATTAAATGAGCTCTACATTCCTCAGTCCGTTATATTAACACTTGAGACTTTTCTCCCCCAGGTTTGCATTCACCGTGTTAGATGGTGCAGCAGCATTCGCTTTATAAAATCAAAATATGTGTGCGTGTTTGACAAATCTGCCCTCAAGTTTAGCCATCAACAGCGATTATTCAGAACATCTGCTGGTAATCTTTTTCATAATAAAATAATTTATTTTATTTTGCTATTTTATGAGTGTTAAATTAGTGGTTTGTATATGACTGATATGTAGACTATTTTTCATGCATTCAGATTTTTCTGTCTGATATCTTATATTTACTATTAAACATGCTGTATTTCCTTATTGTCTGTTTTAAGTTTCATGTGGCCAAATTGTCCAGTTTAAGCTTTCTGACATTGGAGAAGGGATTACAGAGGTGACTGTGAAAGAATGGTAAGCTCTACTTTCTAAGAAATATACTAAGTAATGAGCAAGTAGTTTAACAGCTGTATTATCGATTGTTTATCTGAGAATATGTTTTCTGGATTACTAGTGAAGTTTTTCAAGTTTAATTTTCCACATTTTAAAACCTTGTATATACTGAGCTTTAAATTTTGTTTATTTGCAGTCTGGTTTATTTGAGAGTTGAAAAGGTGGAAGGAAGGGGATGCACCTGTATATGGGCTTTCCTTCAGCGATTAACGTTTTTAGAGTGCAGGAGGTTATTAGTATTTTATTATACTTAGGCTGAACTTTAGAAACAAATGAAGAGTCCGGAGAATCCACATGGTTTTATCCTATACCTTTCTCTGTTGATTTTAGTAAAAGATTCGAACACTTAAATTGTTTGTAAAAAGCCAATGATGAATGAATTATAAAATGGTTTAGGTTGGAAAGGACCTTAAAGATCATTTAGTTCCACCCCTCCTGCCATGGGCAGGGGCACCTTCCCCTAGGTCAGGTTGCTCGAAGCTTCATCCAACCTGGCCTTAAACACTTCCAGAGATGAGGCATCCACAACTTCTCTGGGCAACCTGTTCCAGTGTTTTACCACCCTCACACTGAAGAATTTCTTTGTTATATCTAATTGAAATCTGCCCTCTTTCAGTTTAAAGCCATTGCCCCTTGTCTTATCACTACATGCCCTTGTAAAAGTTCCTCTCCAGCTTTCTTGTAGGGCTCCTTTAGGTACTAGAAGGCTGCTAGAAGATCTTCCCAAAGCCTTCTCTTCTCCAGGCTGAACAACCCCAATGCTCTGAGCCTGTCTTCATAGGAGAGGTGCTCCAGCCCTCAGATCATCTTTGTAGCCCTCTTCTGGACCTACTCCAACAGCTCCATGTCCTTCTTGTGGTGGGGGCACCAGGGCTGAATGCAGTACTCCAGGTGGGGTCTCATGAGAGCAGAGTAGAGGGGCAGAATCACCTCCCTCAACCTGCTGACCACACTTCTTTGGATCTAGCCCAGGACACAGTTGGCTTTCTGGGCTGCCAGTGCACATTGCTGGCTCACGCTGAGTTTCTCATCCACCAGCACTCCCAAGTCCTCTTCAGGGCTGCTCTCAATCCATTCTCCGCCCAGCCTGCTTGGGATTGCCCCAGCCCACGTGCAGGACCTTGCACTTGGCCTTGTTGAACTTCATGAGGTTCTCACAGGCCCACCTCTCCAGCCTGTCAAGGTCTCTCTGGATGGCATCCCTTCCCTCCAGCGTGTCCACAACACCACACAGCTTGGTACCATCTGCAAACTTGCTGAGGGTGCACTCGATCCCACTGTCCATGTTGCCAACAAAGATGTTAAACAGCACTGGCCCCAGTACTGACCCCTGAGGAACACCATTGCTCCCTGGTCTCCACTTGGACATCGAACTGTTTACTGCAGCTCTCTGAGTGCGACCATCCAGCCAATTCCTTATCCACCGAGTGTTCCATTCATCAAATCCATGTCTCTCCAATTTAGAGACAAGGATGTCATGCAGGACAGAGTCAAATGCTTTGCACAAGTCCAGGTAGATGACATCAGTTGCTCTTCCCTTATCCAGCAACGCTGTAACCCCATCATAGAAGGCCACCAAATTTGTCGGGCACGATTTGCCTTTAGTGAAGTCATGTTGGTTGTCACAAGTCACCTTCTTATTTTCCATGTGCTTTAGCATAGTTTCCAGGAGGATCTGCTCCATGATCTTGCTAGGCATAGAGATGAGACTGACTAGTCCGTAGTTCCCTGGGTCTTCCTTTTTTTGAGAATGAAATTTTCAAAAATTTGAAATTTGAAAATGAAATTAAAGCAAAATCAAAGTGTTTAGTGAAGGAAGGCAGTGTTGAAGTGCTTTGTTCTTTGTACAAATAGACGAAAATACCTCTCTTTGCATAGAAGACAGTATTTCCCACTTTGAGTGTCTTTCTGAACTGATTGTATACTGATCCTGGCAATGTGAAACTAAGAGCTTCCTTAGGTTCAGACTAAGCTGGCTCGTTTTAGATGGCCTATAATCTTTCAGAAAACTCCCGCTTTACTAAAGAAATAATAATGTTGGGTGTGATGATGTTCTAAATCATTGAATCATTGTGTCATTTCACGCAACAAGGGTTCTGCAGCAATCAGGCAAAAGGAAATATAGCAAATGTATCCATTATGTAGAATTTGTTGTTTTATCTGCAATGCATTTTTATGTTGTGGGTATGTACAGATCTGAACTTACCAAAATAATACACAGCATAGATTTTTATACGCTTAATATATTTTATGCTAGCCTGTTCTTTCTCTTAGGTATATAAAGAAGGTGATAGCGTGTCTCAGTTCGATAACATCTGTGAAGTACAAAGCGATAAAGCTTCCGTTACTATTACTAGTCGTTATGATGGCATCATTAGAAAGCTCCATTACAATTTAGATGAAATTGCTTATGTTGGAAAACCATTAGTGGACATTGAAATCGATGCTTCAAAAGGTATTGAAAGCTGTTTTTTTTCTCCTGCGTATTTTATGTTTGTTGTCATAAAATCATCAGTGACAGAGGAGTTTACTTTTTCCTCCTTAAAATCTTAAAACATTTTTTTTTCCCCTTTATGAAGTCAAGAAAATTAAGTAGAAAAAGCTGTGATATTTTATTAGGATCTGAAATCTCAAAGCCAGATGTTTGCTGTTGAAAACTTAGCTTAGCAGCAGCCTTAGCATCTATCTTTCTGTCCACAGTAGCTCAAAATAAATCTTAAAAACTTCAGCTGTCACAGAATCACAGAATGGTTGAGGTTGGGATTTAACAAAAGCTTATAATGTAGTAAAGTTAAAATTTTTCTTTTTGTTTGCAGGCGTTGCCTCAGAAGAAGATGTTGTTGAAACACCTCCTATGTCTCATGAAGAGCACACTCACCAAGAGATAAAAGGTCATAAAACATTAGCAACCCCTGCAGTTCGTCGTCTGGCCATGGAGAACAACGTAAGTTTCCTGAATCATGTCTTGCTGCCTTTTATCCTCTGTTACATAGCAGAGTTTGTGGTTAACCCCAGCCGCAACTAAGCTCCAGCCTGCTCGCTGGTGGGGTGGGGTGAGAGGCAGAAAAGGGCCTTGACTCTGTGTAAGCGCTGCCCAGCAGTAATGAAAACATCCCTGGGTTATCAACGCTGTTTTCAGCACAAATCCAAAACACAGCCCCATACTAGCTGCTGGGAAGAACATTATCCCATCCAGAGCCAGCATGAGCTGTTTGGCTGACTAGGAGAACATTGATCTAGAGGAAAGCGCAGTGAGAAATGACTTGTTGTCAAATACATTTCAAATGTATGAAAACTGTTGTAAAGATGAAGAGGATTGTGCTTTTTGATGATTATGGTGGTCAGGAAAGAATTACTGGGCTTAAAATGCAGCTACCGTGCTTTAGGCTGGAGATGAAGAAAACCTTTTTAGAATAAAAATAACAAAGTATCAGAATGGATTCCTAGGACAGAGGAAGGAGAAGGGGAAAAATGGATTTCAGCTTTAGCTACCTGGTTCTGTTTTTCAGATTTGTATTAGAGCAGAAGATGTAGTAGGTTATCTTTTAAGTGTTTTGTCTAATTCTTTTTTCCTGTGAATCTATGAGTATTCTATTAGTTTTGTGGTGCATTTTAGGAGAAAAATAAAACCATAAGTAGAGAAAATTGAAAAATAGCTTTCCTCAAATTAATATTCACCATTGATCCTGTGAGGTAATTAAGAGGTAAGTAATATTCATAGTTCTTCCTTAAAGTATACAATTAGACACCTAGTGGGCCTTCTGATGACTCGAACAATGTTGAGTACATAATAAATCATAGAAAGGGAAAGAAAACTGTAGGTATGTTAGATCAGTAACTGGAAGAATTTTTAACCATAGCTCACAGTATAGGATATTTTTATATTGCTGTAAAACAGAAGTGTCATAGCTTGTTATGTACTTTTCAGATTAAATTGAGTGAGTTGTTGAACAGGGCAAGATAACAGAATCCTTAAAGAAGACATACTCAATTACTTGGCCAAACAGACAGGAGCTATTTTACCTCCATCACCGAAGGCTGAAATTATCCCACCTTTGCCAAAATCAGAGACTGTGCCAGCTACTTCAAATGGATAAAGCACACAAACTTCCTGTACCTGTATCCAGACCCATTGTGTTTTCAGGAAAAGATAAAACTGAACCTATAACAGGTAAATCATGAAAAATGGAATCTTGAGACCATGTTGACAGTAGAAAACCAGTAAATGTTACTCAGTGAACAGTTGATTCCTTTTGATGGGAGTGTGTTTCATGTTATTGTCATGTAAGTGAGTGAAAGGAAAACATGCTCTGTAAGAAGGTGTTGCATGAAATTATTATTTTAGGAAATAATTGTTTGTGTTTTGATTGGACGAAGTTGGGCTTCAAGTTGCACTTGCTCATTTTTAATTTGTGTTTCTTCAAATGTATGCTGAAAGAGGAATTCTGAAACACTTGTGGAATTGGTCACAGTAGAGTCATTATGCAATTAGTGCAAAGTACAGTGAATTTAAGGGTTTATCAGTGCTTAGTATAGCATACTTCAGCATTCATGCTTGTTCTGGAGAAGAATGCAACAAAAGACACTAAGGTAAGAAAAATCACATTAAAAGAGGAGGACAAAAGATTTTGCTTGCCTTTCAGGCAATTTTTATTTGGAGAGACTGGAAAGAGTAGTGCAGATTGCTGTATTATGATTTCAAATACCTACATACATACATACATACATACATACATAGGAGAGATATGCAGTAGTATTGTCTGAAATATTACAATCATAAAATTGAGTTGCATGTATTGAATAACTGTTGATCCTAAAGTGAGTTTTACCCTGTCCTTTTTTTGTTGTGGTTGGGTTTGGTTTGGTTTGGTTTGTTTAAGTTCTTTAATTTGTTTAATGTAAACAAATAATCAAAATTTCACCATAGCTTCCCAGAAGCTCATTTTGTTGTTTTAAGAAGTCAGTGAATATTTTCCAGGTTTTCAGAAGGCAATGGTAAAGACTATGAGTGCAGCCCTGAAGATACCCCACTTTGGTATTGTGATGAGATTGATTTGACTCAGCTTGTTCATTTGCGAGAAGAGCTGAAACCTCTAGCACAAATTCGTGGAATTAAGCTTTCCTTTATGCCTTTCTTCATAAAGGTGAGATGTGCGACAGAGCACCCTATGGAGTAACTTACACAGATTTTGCCAAAATCTGATCAATGATTGATGTAAGTTTGGAGCACCTCTCTATCATCTGAATAATTACAGGTCACAAGAAAAGTCTCACTTTTCTTGTTTATTGAACAACTTATCAATTTACTGTTGGAAATGTAGTTACGGTTATATAATATCATGGAAAAAATTTAAAATATAATGGGGAAGGATAGAGCAGGTAAAGCATTATTCATTATGGAGGTAAGCATCCTAGGTGTCTGAATTACACAAAACAAATTTTGGAAACTGTCAGTATTTTTTATGGTATCCATTAAAATGAACCTCACTTGAAATGCATAATTATTATTGTTATTATATTTTTGTTGGTGATGAATCCCTTAGGTGAATCAGTATGTCCTCTTCTGCTGTTCAGAAGACCGGGCACTTGCACCCGTTTAGTTGCCATCGTTCCATATCCAGCCGTTGGCATCAATGAAGGCTGATGCACTGCAGTGCATTGCCTTCATTGATGCCAACAGCTGGAAATGCATGGAATGCATAGCTTAGTCTGAAACTTCTCGTAACACAATTTCAATTAGAGTGCTAAGTAAGCACTCATTCTGCTCACTGTCTTTAGGGGGAATTCATATTACTTCCTTGAAATATTTGTCATCTAAGTAGAGAGCTGAGAATGACATTGCTGCTGATTCTCATAAGGTTGTCTTGGGATATTTGATTTGAATTGTGGAACGGAAGTAACAAATGCAGATTCAACTTCAGTTATACTTGGGAAAGGGATTATCACTTTTTATATGTCTATCTCATGTAATTTGGTTTCCGTTAGTTGCCTTTTTCTTCTCCTATCCTAATAATGACAGAATATCAACAGATAAGTTTAGGAGACTTTAAGCCAAATTTGATTGCATTGAGGAAATCCATATTGTTATTAATCTAAATTGTCTCCAATCGTTCCTTCCTTTCCATGCAGCTCTCTGGTTATAAAATATAAACATCTATCTTTTTATTCTATTTAACAGGCAGCCTCTCTGGGATTATTGCAGTATCCTGTTCTTAATGCTTCTTTGGATGAAAGCTGTCAAAATGTGACATACAAGGTTTGTAAGCTACTGATAAAAGTTGTGAGTCGAAAACCTAAACTAACAGCTAACAAGGGCTTTTCAGAATGATTGAGCTAATTGTAAGAACACAAAATTATGGTGCTGTACTGGAAAATAATGTTGTTTCCAGATTCTAAGATTGAGTTTGATCTATTATTGATCTTATTTCAGTAGTTTGTTTAATGAGAGTCACTTTGTTATTCAGGCTTGCCTCAAAAATGCATATTAATGTAGCGATTTCCTGTTTTTCCCCTGAAGATGAGCCAAGCATTTAAAATGAGAACATTTAAAATCTAATACACTCATTTTTTAGTAATGGTACAATGGTTCTACTGTTCCAACGCTCAACCCTTATGTATTAAATTCATATTTTAAACTCAGATTTGATAAAAACGAATTTATTTTCGTACTGGTGCTGGATTGATACTTCTAGGCAGTGAATGCCTATTTTCTGAAGTGGTGCATACATGCTCCTTGCAGTACAAACTTCTTTTGTGCTGTTTAGCAATATATCTCAGATGAATCCATATATATTCCTTCTAGCAAATGAAAGGCAACTCAGTTTCATTTTTTTTTTTAATTTTAGTGTTCTCTTTAAAATCTGCCAGTTATGTTTTGTTACTTATATGTTCATACTAAAGTGGTATATTTTCAGTGCAAATTGATTCCAGGATTCTGTCTTTCTTGCATGTGAAATTACCAAATCCATTTGCACTTTGCAGATGTGGAAATCTAATGTTTAAGAATTTTCATCCGCTTCTCCCCTCAAAGTTGTATAGAGAAGTTGCTTACTACAGACAGCACTTTCTAGGTTAAAAAGATATATAATGACGACAATATTCAAGTGCTTTTTTATGTAAAATACATTTTATGTTGACTGCTTATATGAATGTCTGGTTAATGAAACTTGTTGCAGGCCTCGCACAACATTGGAGTTGCTATGGACCAGAGCAAGGTTTAATTGTCCCAAATGTGAAAAACGTGCAAGTGTGTAGTGTGTTTGAAATTGCTTCTGAATTAAATCGCCTACAGTCCTGGGCTCTGCAGGCCAACTGGGAACAAATGACCTCACCGAGGAACCTTCACCCTTTCAAATGTTGGCACAGTAAGTGCAGGAGAAATGAGAACTTACATCTGAAAACTGCTTCTGAATTAATACCTTAGTAATGCTTAATATGCAGTGAACAAAACCTGTAGCAATTAATGCAAAACAATCTGCTTAAAAAAATAAAATTGTTAACTAATATCCTCATCTTTTTCTTTTCTAGATGGTGGCACTTACACCAAACCAGTGATACTACCTCCTGAAGTAGCTATTGGAGCACTTGGAAAGATACAGGTATATTAACTTTATCTCAGTGATGTGAGTACTTAACTCTAGCTAACTAAGCTCATCTGTAGTGAAAATGAAACCTGGAGTGTCCCTTTCGTTTGTTTTCTTATGTAAACATTTTCTCTTTATGTTACAGAAACTTGTATTTTAATCATAGCTTGTGATTGAAAAGTTTTGCGATGTTTTAGATGACTGTGCAGAGACATCAATATTTAAATACAAGTCTCTTATGTCAAAGTTCAGATTCAGTTTCTAGAATCCTGTTATATTTCACTCACATCTGTGTTTAGCCTTGTAGTTATTAGGAAACACCGTAATATATTTTTCCAAATTTTGCAACATAGCGGTAACATTTTTGCTGTCGTCAAGGAGAAAACTTGAGACTAAAATTCTGATAATGAGGTTTAATTTCGTGAGCCAGATAGCGGAATCCATACAGAACTCTGTATGATGAGGCAGTTTCGTATTTCTGAGTTTCAGGCTTTAATTCTTCAGTATAGACATTTGAGATCAATGCTGGAAGTAAGATTAGTATCCATTTAAAATACTTGTTCTGTGTTCTTCCTATGAGCCTTTTGTTTAGGGGATGCTTTAAGGAAACCATCGTTTTGAGCACTAACAGTGCAATAAACTATTCAGGAAGAAACTTTTGAGTCAAGAAAGGTTTCACTGCTTCAGTATTTCTATGCTGGTGGAAACAGGATATGAATGTTTATTATGTAGGTTTGCAATATATTCTAATCTGCAGCACAAAGAGTAATGGGAAGGTCTGTGTTTTTTGAATGGCACTACTGCTGTCTGTTTAATTTAGTAAAATGTTTAAATTTAGATTAACAAATTAACAATAAAAAAAATACAGATTTGTTAATGAAAGTATTTAATATTCGTGGTTTTTCCTTCTTCTAATTTTTAGATTCTTCCTCGGTTTAATGGAAAAGGTGAAGTAGTTTAAAGCACAGATAATGATGTGAGTTGGTCAGCTGATCACCGCATCATTGATGGAGCGACAATGGCCCGGTTTTCTAACTTATGGAAATCTTACTTGGAGAATCCTGCTTCAATGCTGCTAGACCTTAAATGAAGGAACCATGGCTAGAATATGCCTTTAAAGTTTGCGGATTAGACTGAATAATTAAAAGCTGGCTCTGCTAGCACATACCCTCTGCTACTCATATTATATAATCATTTTATATGGTTAAAAGTTCTCAACAGCTGATATCAGTCTATCAATTAGTTGTTACTTCTTTTAATTCATAGTGCTGTAATTTCTTCTACAGCAGACTGTCAAACTTACATGGCGCGACTTTTGAATATGGTGATGGAGTGTCTTTATTTTGTCTTTTATAATACATATGGTTGTGAGGCTGGTGTGACTGAATGACACTGATCTACATCTGCAGTGTTTATAATCTGATTAACCTGTTTTGAAGGGAAATAATTACAGTTGTTCCTTGTTGGACATGTACATTTATTTTAACAAGCAATATCTAAATTCCCAAAAGAACTTATGCCCAAATCATATACAAATAAAATGCCTTTTACGCTTCTACTGTAAGATGTCCAGAGAGCTTTTTGTTGTTTAACTGAGTAAATCTCTCAAGTCTTTTGCTAGTCCACTTTTTCCTGGCAATTACTTGCACAGGTACTCTTTATCAAATTATAAATAATAGAATATTTATTCAAATGCTACTGATAACATTTGTTGATAACTTATCAGGGCCTTAATACTGTCTAGAATATCCTATATTTTTATCGGCTGGAAGTAGTTGCAGTCCTTAAATGCTTTCCAGTTATTTTTGTTTCTTATAGAAAGCATCTGTCTGTTAAAAAAGGGGAAAAAAAAAAGAAAAAAAACAAAGGAAGAAAGAGGAAAAAAAAAGAGGATCTCACTTGTTGTTCTGTCATTAGGTAAGCCTGGCAGTAAGCAGAACGTGTTCTAAAAGCTTACATTGTATTATTGATGTTCAGATACTAGAATTTGACAGATTAATCAGATACAACAAATATTTATGTTAAAAAATACTATGTGAGATAAGGAGGCACATGATGAATGGTTTCAAGTTAATGCCTTCAGAACAGATGATGGTTATGTGGCTTCAAGGTAAACTAAACAGATGATGAGGATTGCACTGGTTATTTAACAGGAGATATGAAGAAAACTAAAACTGTTGGATATAAATACCTCCTAGAAACATAAGGTGTAAACAGACACAAGAAAAGACAGTTGCATGGCCTTAAAAATTAATTTGTGGGACACAAAATGGACGTTTTCTCCTTTCTTTAGATATATCAAAAACTGCTTTTACAGGAGAATTCTCCAAAATTGTAGACCAAAGTTGTCTATTGCATTTAGCTGTGAAGGTGCAAGACACAAGCGCTGCTAGCCTTGATGCCGAGACTGAGAAATGTGATCATGTATGCTCCCATGCCCCCTCCCCTACACCCCCTACTGGTGATGTAGGGGAGGGGACATGGGAGCATACATGTAAGGTGCTATTTTTATTTCTATTCTGGTATAAGGATCTTTTATAGATAAGTCACTTCTTGCAAAGTTTGACTAATATATCGTGCTTATGACCTATTTCATTTTTATCAGATTTATTTATTCCTAATAAAAAAAGCCACAAAGAATTGTAGTAATATTGTTTTTATTTGTGAATTTTATGCAGGCAATCCTGTACCGGTGACTCAAACCTCTATTTCTTCTTATCTTAAAGAACCTACTGCACTCAAGACTACCAAAAGAACGCAGCCTAATGGCTACTTTCCCACAAGTACATTGTTGTAGTAAGGGCTTAGTCTGAATAGTGTATTTTTTAATCTGATTACCATGGAGAAAATAATGAGGAAATGTAAGTATATGACAGAAAGCAATAAAGTGATTTTGAAATATTTAAGACAGTATGATTTTGCTCAGACAAGAAATTTCTTTCTGTCTCAGAACTCCCAATAAAAGAGAAGGTGTTTTTTTTTTCCCTAGCTCTAATTATCTGTCTCGTTTAAGGAGGAGGAAATTTAAGTATTTATGTTCTTTTTTAGATCAAGAAAAAAGTATTGATTAAAAAACATTGTGGAGATTGAATCTATTCCAAAACTGAAAGAAGAAATACCTCTACCAAAGAACCTGTTGGATTGTTTTTGCTTTCGCATAACTCTTAAGTAAGAAAAAGCTTAGAGGATTAAAAGCTAAAGCAATTAGTGTCATTTTAAATAGGTATTGATGTTAATGTATTCAGCTGGTCTTGGACTGGAGAGGGTTTTTTTGGTTATGAAGTTCTATGTGGTAATGCTAGAATCTAAAGCTAATAATAAGGACCATTTATTTCTACTGAAAGAAAATGAATGATATTTTCTAAATGTCATCTTCACATTTATACTCCATTGCAAGATTTGGTTAGAATTATCCAGTTTATGGCTTCTGCCTGAAATAGTGAGCTGTGATTGTTGCTGTCTCATTCTTTCAATTTGGTTGAAGAAAAAACATTCTGACAGTTATTCTCCTTTTATCTTCTCAAAGGGCTCTTTGAAGAAATAGAATGTTAAAAATATTTCATGATTGGAAGCATGAAAAGGGGTGAGTAATAGCCCCTCTGCACATCTTGATAAAGATTACTTTTCTGTCTGGACTTCAATAATTTGCACTAAAATTCTTCAACAAGAGAATTCTTCAGCATGAGCAAAAGTAATGAATAGAAAACTTAGTGACATAATACTTTTTCTAGTCTAATTAGTCAATGTTGCTGTTTAATAGCACTTCAAAGCTCAGTTGTCTTGCAGAGTAAAGCAAGTAATTGTCATTTTGAATTCAAAACTAGCTTATTTTTTCATTGTGGAGCATAACAAGTACTCCTTTGTTCTTTTTGTTCGCCATTTGTAACTGTTGTTAATGGGAGTACAGGAGTTTATGCGAGTCTAGTCACGTTCAGAAACTGGAGAGACATTAAGGGTGGTAAATGCTTGGGGGTTTTGCAGAAGTGCCTCGTGATACCTTCTATTCTCAGCATAGGTTAAAATTAGAACTAGACTGAAATTGCATTAGAGACTGAGTGGAGTATTAAATGGTTTTGGTAGTACAGGCAAGATTCGTAATTTATCTCTGCCCTTGCCCAGAAAGCAATGAGTCACAGAAAATCCTTGAAAACACCAAATAATTGAGGTAAGTTGTTGTTAAACTCTTTTGAGATGCTTGGAGGTGAAGTTGTTGGGAGATCTAATTACTTGGGAGTAAATTTGCAGTTGTTTTACAGTCATGCTTGGGAAGTCACTTCTGAATTGTTGTCTGTGGTGGCATGATTAATAGGTTTTTATTTTCCTGACAAATAATAAGGTCTAAGAAAAAAGAAGCTTTTGATGGTAGTCCTGTTATTATATAATTAAATCTACTTGAAAACAAGTAATTTTCTTAGTCCCTGTTTCATGTTTCATGGTTCTAAAACAATATTTATTGAATAATATGCTTTCCACAGCGAAGAGAGTTGCCCACTGTGAGCTTTCCTAAAAATAAGTATTGTTTCAACTGTAAGGTCTGATACTGGTTTTAGTAGTAAAAGTATTAAGGAATCTCTATTTTCTGCACAAGTTTCCACTTTTGCTGTTATCTACCTGCTTGTTTGAAAGACAGTTATCCTCACTTTTTCAGTTTGAAGATATGTTAGTCTTACTTGTCCTATGCAAGTATTAGTAAAAAGTTTGAAAGGGAGCATTCAGATCATCAATGGTCAAAGTATGCTGCTGTTGGCATGAAGTTAGCCCTCCAAACTTATCTGAATATCAATATCTTGGCTCCAGTTTATTTAAAAAAAAAAAACCTTCCCCAAATGACTACAGTAACAGCAATAAAAATGCATTTATAGAGGGATGCACTGAATTAAGATGACTGAGTGTCCTACTTTGCTGGTCTTCAGGAAAATAATGTATTAATCATCTCATTAAGGAAGAGATGAGTTCAAAACTTTAGGCTGAATTTTTTTTTAAGTGTGGATCCTGACAGCAGGGCTACAAGAAGATTCACAGAGAGAGCTGAAGAATTTAAAAAGTCTTTTATTAAAGGTTATACATTACTAACTCTATATTATAATGAGTTAATTTATGAAGAAAATGAATGCAAATAAAGTATCCTCTTTTATTTCCAGCAACAGTTCCATTTCTCTAAAGTGCAAAACTCTTTTAGTTACACGTATTTATACCAGGTAGCTGCCAGCATGCAGCTACCAGGATTTAACTGCCTTAAATTGCAGGTAACAGCTTACCAGGGAACGAATGCTCGTATCTGCATTTAATAATTATGGTCAGTATTCAGCCTACCATTGGAAGGAACTGAGAGCAGCAGTTGTTCACTGAGTGAGAATGCAGAGAATTTCTTACTATATGAAAATTTAACTAGGTGCAATTATCTATTTTTATAAAGAGAAAGCAGTTGGTAAATTATGTCGGTTCTATACGTCGACTACTACTACTAATATAGTTGAGAGGTTATTGCAGTATTTTAGTTTTCACATCACTGTCCCCATCTGGTAGCTGACACATGCACTGATGCATTGAGCCTGAAATTCACAGTCAGATTCCTGTGACTGAATCTGAACATGTGGGATCATGACTGAAACTGCAGTTTGCGTTGGAACGTTCACTGCTGTCAAGACACTTTGGGAAGTGAGAATACACAAGATAAATGAAGAATTACAGAAAGAAAAGGAATTCAGACAGAGGTCTGCAGGAAGGTAGGTAAATTTTAGATCTTTAAGTATGTGAAAAACTAGACCGTATGTTGCATTTCAGAAGACTATAATCGGTCTTTTCAAACTCATCCAGAGTCTAATTCTTTAGTCGTTACTCCGCAGAATTCCACCAGTTAGAATTTAGCAATATGGTCAGATCAAACCAAGAATTGTGTTCTGTTATAAAAATATTAGCATATATACTAAATCCCCTAAATTCAGATATTAAAATCCTCTCCTGTGTGGATAGTCTAACCAGTAGAGATTTGGTTTGTTATGCTTTCTTCTCAGTGGGAGGCATTACAAGGTCACTTGGTTGTCCATTTGGCCAGTAATTTCATGAAATGTGAAGAAATTTAGCACTCTATTTTTGGAACTCTTCTTAATTTGTCAGATATGTTTGAAAGGAAATAACAAATTTAAAAGTTACTAATGGAAAATACAAGAAGAAAGAAAGAGAATTAGCCTAATTTTCATAATTCTTGTTTAAGTCCCTTTGAAAATCAAGCTTAGAGAATCCCTAGTTGATTGACCTTGTTTGATTGCACTTATATTCGGTGGAACTGAAGGCTTTCTTTTAGGAGACTGCTTAAAATTAATGGCTTTGGAACTTAATTCCATGTGACTTTATACTCTGTTGCCCTGCTGCAACATGATGAAAGTGAATGAAGTTGCACCTTCCTTCTGACTGTAAATTTGAAGAACGGTAAAATAGAATTCCTATAAATTACCTCAGCCAAACATTACTTTATGTTCTTGTCTTTCCTCAAGTTGATAGTATATTTAGCATCAGATACAACAAATGTTTGACATCCAAAAAAGCTACTGTCTCTTTATTCCAGAAAATAGAATGGATAGTAATTATACCTGTATTCATTGTTGCACCACTGACAGATCTTCTTTCCCTTATAGGCTACTACTTGTATGGGAGGAGAGAGCTGCTTTAGCAAAGCTCAAAGAAAAAGTTATTCATGAAGATGGAAGAGCAATTTTAAGGATAGAGGAAGAAGAATGGAAGGTAGCGTGATAGGAATGAATGTTGCTGGGTTAGAATGACAGATGCATTAGAAAACTACTATTTACAGCTTTACAATCGCAGTTGTACTATTTTTAATCTATGAAGTGCTCACTGGTGCTTTGCTAACAATTAATTGAGACACACTGCTGTGAGAGTGTAAAAGCAAGCTGTTTTTTTTCAGTCCTGCATATTAAGCATTACTCTGAAAAAATAGAGCCCAAAAGGCTTTTCTCTGCATTAGAAATTATTTACACTGCAAACTGTGAGTGTAATTGAGTAAGTCCTCATTTAACGTTTCACTCACCAGAACTACTGAAATGTATCAAGGCAAAACCCTCTGTGTTTAGGTGCATGAAAATATTTCTTGCGTTGTTTACTTTCTCTTTCTGAGAGTGAAAATGAGCCAGTAGATTCTTAGAATACTGTTATCCTCATTTCTAATGCATGGGGCTTGGAAACAGCTAACTGTAGAATCAATGACAGAGTGGAAGCTAAGTCTGTTCTGAGCCACACAGAAATGCAGATGCCAGTTCCTAGGAAGTGATGACAATTAGATCACGTTGAGGCCGGTGAGAGAGCGACAACCACATCCAGCAATACTCTAGTGGTCCCAGGCCAGTGTTCCTTGTTCAGCACTCATAGCATACAGACATTGTATTTTTTCTATCCCTCAGCTCTTCTGCTCTCAGCTGCTCACTGTTTTTCTTAACAGAATAGGCAATACAATTTTGATCACCACTTAAATGCAAAAAGCTATTTAGAACAGTTTCATCTTCAGTTATATTCACTTTTTTTTTTTTTTTAAAAAAGAAACAAACAAAAGCAAGCCTAAGGCTTTCAAGCATGACAGTAATGCAGATGTCTAAATCCTGGGAGCAAAATGTGGGCAGGTTAAATCTGTCATCAGAATGACCTACGTTGATGGTATTCATTTTGGGATGTTACACTATAGCTTGAGAAGAAGAAAATATTTTTTTTCTTTTTTTTTTCCCCCTTTAATTTTATTTTATTCACAAAACTCTTACTGTTTCAAATAAAACTTCTGCCTAAGCCTGTATTCTTGTATACTAATCTGAGTTTCTTCCGGTTCATATTTCTTGTCTTAGACACTACCGTCGTGCTTATTGAAACTAGTCCATCTCCAGGAATGGCAGCTTCATAGAACTAGTTTGCAGAAAATTCCTCAGTTCATTGGAAGATTTCACAACCTTGTTGTTCTGGATCTATCCCGGAACTCAATTGAAAGTGTACCTAAAGAAATTGGTGAGCTGTGCTTTCTTTCATTTTAAGCTGCTTTTCTAAGAAAATTAATCTTATAAAAACATGCCCTTTTTCTTCACTTTGCCTGTCTAATAATACTGTTGGGTAGTTAGAAAACAGACAATGGAAACTGACAGTGAAGTGGAGATCTTAAAACCATGGATTTCCTACAAATTAAAAAAAATGCCTGGTTAGAAGAAGACATATCTTTATGAAAGCTCCCCATGAGAAAAAAGCTTGTAAGCACAGCAGACACTCGACATCAGAATGCAGCTAGAAAAGTGATGTTGAAGAATAGGCTTCATGTTCTGAGCCCACAGCATGAGTAGCCTATGTTCATAAGGGGTTTTTTTGTAGCACTCAACTAGAGTGCAGCTCTGTACTAAAGGGTTTTGAAGTCCTACTACTTGAGTTTCAGCTAATCTGTTTTAGTGAGAACATAGAGCACTTGTGTAACAGTGTATGTATAACACAAAACAAGTAATATTGTATTTCAAATAGAATAAGTGTAAACTTTTATCATTTGTTTGTGCGCTCCACAGGCCAGCTGACTAGTCTCCAAGAACTGCTTCTCAGTTACAATAGAATAAAGTCTGTTCCTAAGGAAATAAGTAACTGCGTCAGTCTGGAAAGATTGGAACTGGCGGTGAACAGGAGTATCTGTGATCTTCCTCCTCAGGTTTTGACAGACTGTTTTGTTTTGTTTACTTTTGGTTTAACGCATATTTTGAATTTATCCAGAAACAATTGTCATTAAATGTTGCACTCCATGTTTTCAGATTTGCTTTGATATTCTGATTTCACAACTACGCTACAGGAACACGTATGTGAACAATGTTTATATGACTAGTCAAACTGAAGCCACATGAGAAGGACATGCATATACCTGAGTAGTTGAAGGAGCCAATCTTTATTTTGTCCAGATAAATGACTTTGTAGGACAGTGATGCACTTGATGTTAATTTGTTTAGGCTGAAGGTCTTCACTGATTTACCCTGCTGATGATCTGATGCCTTAGCACAGAGAAATTCCCTTTTATGATTGAGAACACAAAGTCATACCATATGCCAGGACACAACTGTAAGCATCTTTATCAGGGCTGCTAGCTATGAAAAGGGTTTGTGTGATTTACACAACTGCCTATGCACAAAGAGCTAAACAAATGTTGTTCTGAGACGTTGAAAGCAATTGAGAGAGAATAAAAACAACAGCTCACCTACTCTTGAGCTTCAGTTTGGACTGACCTAAATGTGAGAGACCTGCATCTCTAAGAATCAGTCTTTTACATAGAGTTGACAAGTATGTAACCGTTTACTTGTTTAAATTTATTTTAAAAAACAGTAGTGGCAATAGTTGAGAGCAATCAGTGCCTTGCAATATTGAGGGAGTCCAATTGGTAATACCTAAGGAGAAATCCTCAAATGAAAATATACGCTATTAATCAGAATCTGGAATTTACAAAATCTACGTGGAGATAGGTCACATGGTATAATGCAGAGTGACAGCTTTTAAATTAACAGCTCATAGCAAATACATAGTTCTGTCTTGTTGAGACTACGGTGATGTGAACACTGAAGCTTTGGTTATATGTACTTGAGTAGCATTCAGTGTTTAGACAGTTGGACCAGATTTGCAATAAAACATCTTTGCATCACTTGAACATTGTAAAAGCACCTTAAGACATGATTCACCAAAGGACTTAGGTGTTGCAATACTGAATGATGCTATGTTTAATTTTTAGAATGTCTTGCCCTAGTAGTAGACTTCGCAACATGGAAGGTGCCTAGGTTCACTCTAAAACACAGTCCATGCTATCTGATCCATAAAAATCTAAATATTTGACTAATGAAAAATGGCATATTGCATGGAGTATGAAATACTAAGGACACTGGTGTCTTTAAAATTCCTTTTCTTCTCAAGGCTTGGGGTAGGTCTGCGTTGTACACATGGCATTGAGCTTCTCAGCAGTTAGGGCACTCACTGCCAGGTGGGAGATAAAGTTGCTCTGCCTGATGAGTTTCAAACCTACTTGCCTTCCAGATGAGAACTGTAATTGTTAGGTGCTATCAGGTAATGTAACTCAGAAACCATTCTATGTTTATACTAACTTCAAATGTGGTATAATGTTTTAAAATTGTTTCTTTTTTTCAGTCAACATTATTACAGCACTGTTGTAATGCAAAGCTATACAAACTTGCATTAAATCTCCCTTTCTTTTCAGCTCGGTGATTTAAAGAAGCTTTCACACATAGATTTGTGCATGAATCAGTTTACTACCATCCCTTCAGCTCTCCTCAACATGCCCAATCTAGAATGGTTAGATATGGGGGGAAATAAACTCCGGGAGCTTCCTGATGCAATTGACAGGTAAATAGAGCTCAAAGCTCACATCTTAGTCTCAATTCCCTGGCATTGAAATTCTAATTATTAAATCCTACTTCAAAAGATTATTTCAATGTTAACCTCACTGGAAACTTAAGATTTATCAGCCCTAATGTGATATTTTGGATGAGCTGGCATAATCCATTCAATAAACAATAAATTCAGTGTCAGCTATCATATGAAATATTTCTTGCCAATGACATTTTCGACCAGAGGTTAGGTGATTATCTTGGATATGGGGTTTCCTTTGAGAATTGTTGTATTCTTTATTAGAGTACTTTATGTGCCTGTAAAAATGAATCAATTACTTTATATTAATGATTGATAAGATTAATTTTCTAAATCTTGTTTGATTGTGCAAATACCTATTTTACAGAATGGAGAATCTCCACACTTTATGGCTCCAAAGGAATGAGATAAACTCTTTGCCAGAAACCATTGGTAATATGAAAAATCTTAGTACTCTTGTTCTTAGCAACAACAAACTTAAGGATATTCCAGCTTGTATGAAGGGCATGACAAATCTGAGGTAAGAAAAAGCAAAAGAAATATAAATAAAAATACTAGAAGATAGGTTTTAAAGCCTCCCTTGAGTTGTATATCGTAAAGCGATACTAAGGAAGTGGAGAAGAAAAGGCATGTCCACGGTTGTACAGATGGACACAATACCATATAGATCAGCATTAATTACATAGATCACAACAGTTGAGGATCTAGTCAAGAAAGCTTTGTTTAGAAGAACTCATTTAAGTAAGTAAGCTATGATATTTACAGTCCCAAATAAAAAGGAGACTGTAATACGTTTTCTCATTTCTGAAAGGTCCAAACGCCCTCTTCTAGTTGGCCTTTTATGTCACTCCCTAAAGCCATAAGCTAGGAGGAAAAATGTGTGACAAGCATAAAAATGACAAAAAGTAGAACTTTGGCACTGCGAAGTCAAGCATTCAGAATTAAACAAAAAGGATTAGGTATGAGGATATGGATTAAACTCTCCTGTACTTTATTTGAAAAATAAACAAGAATGAATGTAAATTTTTAATTGGTAGAATTGTTTGCATTTCCATTTGAATTACTGATGCTGGCCATTTTAGAGAAGGAATGCTAGTCTAAGTAAATCACGTCTAACCTAGCGAGATGATTCCTTTTTCAGATGTTTTGGAAGCAGCAGCACCTCTTTAAACAAATAGACACAAGCAAAGGCCCAGGGATGAACCAAGAACAGAGGGAGATAGGAGTGGCTATTGCCTTGCAAAGTTGGGAGGATGCAGGCATTTGCAGTCTTGTTCTCATCTACTCGTAAGGCTGACAATAGGGTGAAAACCTGAAGACGAAATCATGAGGACTGCAATGTTTTCTCCTACCACAATCAGCTACTGTTATTACAAGGAGCCTTCGTAGCTTAGTTTACTTAATACTACTAAGATCGTGGTGAGTTTAGAATAAGAAGAGACTTAAGTTATTTTGCTCAAAATACTGTTTGAGGAATCTTAATTCAGTTTCAAAAGAGTTGTTCTCTCTGGACAAAACCTATTGCAAGTGTAACCTTTTCTGGTGAACTGTCAGATTTGTCAACTTCAGAGACAACCCACTGGAGTTAGAGGTAACACTCCCTCCATGCGAGAACACAGAAGAAGAGGAGCAACAGGAAATGTTTGGCATTGAATTCATGCACCTGTATATCCAGGAGTCACTGAAGAAAACAGGTATGGCTCTTTTATTAATCTAATCTCTCTGGAATACAGTGAGGAAGGGAAGGATGAACTGGATAAAAGAAAGCTAGGATACGTATACCAATGAAACATGAATAACCTTAATAATCAAGTAACATTTTCCAAAAATCTGTGGACAGATTTTTTACTGAGGGCAGGGGTGCTTTTATCAGGAGTTGGCACAGTAGGTCTTCACATGAACAGCATACATTCTAGTAGGAACATACTGGAACCATGGAGCATTGGAGTAGATGTGCCTGAGTTACCTCCAGCCTGGATTAACTGGAATTTGATGACTGTCTCTGGCATTTGGTATTTAATCAAGAGTTTACATAGTGTGGGTCTTCCAGTAATTTTATTTCATGAGGATCAACTTTCTCTATTTTTGGATGTTGTCCAGATGGATGTAAGGGAGAGATGCCTATGTTCCCAACATACATTTTTTAGCAATGTAGTATCAACATCTGATGAACAGGTGTTTCTCACAACTTGCTCCCCCTAACAGAAAATCCAGCTTAAGAAAAACAGCCCCACAATTTCATCTCATTTCTAAATCACTACGACAAATAAAAATGCTGTTAAGTAGTCTCAAAGGTAACAGCTTAAAGGTTGCAGTAACAGACCAAAATACCACTTCTGAACAGACATGCAGGTGGCAGCTGTTACTTGCCGAGAGAACTTCATTGCAGATATAAAATGTTCTCTCTGATCTTCATTCTGTATATTGTGAAGGCTTACAAAATGAATGACTGAAATGCTTTTGATTTAGAACGTAAAGCCAGCTTTTTTCTTATCAATATTTCATGAATGAATAATCAATCTAGCAAAAATATATCAAGATGACAGCTTACAAGTAAGTTTTCTTCCTTATCAGATTCCCCTAGCAGCACAGGCTGATGAAAAAACCTACGCCTACTTAAATAATTTAAGAAGAAATACAAAGCTATCCTGAACTTCAAAGTGAAAATAAAGTATGTTTATTTCTCTTATTTTAACTCATTGTTTTTCAGGAAATCTGGAAACTTGTACTTCTCGTCCTTCTCCTGTCATAAATGCTAATGAATAAAGAACGTAACTGTGAATGGAAGAAAATACAAAGTATACTTCTTCTTAGCAAAGAGGCATAGAACAGGTTTCAAATATCCTTAGGTATTTTATTTTTCCACTGATGAGAACTGGTTTGAATATTTCTAATTCCCATTGAAACTGGGAAATATAAGACCTTTTGCTGGGTACAGGAAAGACTAAACCAGGGTTTTTTGTAAGCAAGGAATTAGCTTTTTAAAAAATCCAGATACGTTTTCTAAGTTTTTTCCTACCAATTCTGAATCTATCTCCTGTCATGTAGTTGGCTCTGGTATCAAAGATGGACTTGGGACAGCTGTCAGCAGGACATTCTCCAAGGACACAGCAGACTCTGTATAATACTGTAGTGCAGCCTTGTATCCTCGTTGTTGTAAATATTCAATCCGTCCATGATCAATCAGCAGTTTACAGAGGCAACCTATCTTCTTTCGTTCTTCAACAGTAAGTATCCTAGTTTCATAAAAAGGAGGAAAAGAACGAACAATGTGTGAGAAGAATGGTTTTGTTAATTAACATTAGTAGTTAAGCTTAGAAAAACTTCTGAAATCACTGTAAAGTCATTTCAGTTCATGCAAGCATGACTGTTTATAAATGTTTAATGTTTTCAATGAGGGTGGTGAAACACTGGAACAGGTTGCCTGGAGAAGCTGTGGATGCTTCATCCCTGGAAGTGTTCAAGGCCAGGTTAGATGAGGCTTTGAGCAACCTGACCTAGGGGAAGGTGTCCCTGACTACAGCAGCAGGGTTGGAACTAGATGATATTTAAGGTCCCTTCCAACTCAAACCATTCTATGATTTTGAAACGTATGTCCATGAAAATTGTATTTTAAAGTAGAATATTATATAAATTTATTAATTAAAATGTTTTGTAAAATGAGTCATTTTGAGGACTCAAAACAATTCCATATACCACTATACATAATTTTGCTTTTCTGCAGGGGTCCATTTACTAGAAAAAAAAAAATTACATACCCTTGTAAAGTATCAGAACAACTCTCTGTCTTGCTTAATGTCTGCTCATGTTCTTCTGTGGTGTTAGTTTGATCTTCACTTGTAGAGGCTCTGGTTGTGGTTTCTCGCATGCCGCAAGTGGCCCAGCTACTCATTCTCTGAAAATAATGAAATTCTACTGGTCCAAGTCCTACTGATTTAAAGAACTCCCTGCCTACATAATGTGTCCAGTCACACTTGTGATGGCAACACAGTGCAATAACAATTCCTGCTACAGGCTTACAGTCTTCTTTGTTGCTTTCCTTATCAGCAGAATTGTTAGAAGCCACCTCTATCTTGTCAGTCCTAGGGCGTTTTGGTGCAGGCTCTGCATTTTCTCCATCACAACAAGTTGTATAACTTTCAACCAAGCATCGCAAAGCAAGATCTGGGAAAACACAGATAGACCCCCCCCCAAAAAATAGAGATGAACACCATGCCATTATTTGTACAGGCTGTATCATGGTTGGGAAAGTACTTCTTACAAAGAAGAAGAAAAGTATACATCACAAACTAAGCCAAAAAGCAATTTTAAGGTTAATTAAAAATTACAAGCGTGCTTGGAAAACATGAAAACCCTAAATGCTAAATGAATATTATGAAACCTCTGGAGCTACTAAAGGCTTATCCTCTTGAATATTTGATATACACAAGTGAATCTGAAATACTTTGGTTAACAAACTGTCATACTGCAGGAGGATCTCCTCCCTGTAAAACATGCAAGTATTTGCTCTAAAAGTTTGATATCTAGGACATGATCTATTTAACATGTACTGCTTAACTGTGTCATCTTTGTAACAGTACCTGTATAGGTGTCATATCTGAGATGTCTTTCTCTACTTAGTAGACATGTAACATTAGAAAAAGTGCATTGGTTTAAAATTATTGGGACAGAAATACATTCTTCTCATTTGCTTGGAATACGTATTCAGACAGACAATATTAATTTAGAAAGAAAAGTATTTCAAAGTAGAGGCGATGGTGTTAAAAAAAAACCACCACGAACTTACTTACTTCAGCAACTTACAAATACATGACCCATGCCACCACACACTGCTCTTTGTTCTACTCTACAAAAAGCAAGAAAGGTTTTACTTCTGTCTAAAGTAGCCTTGCATCAATTATCCATTTACTATTCCACTGAAGTCAACAGATACTTCATCTGCCACATTCACCAACGAAGGCTTAGAGGGCAAGAAAAGCTTAAAAGAACAGTTTGGAAGATCAGTTCAGTTAGATTTTAAGATTTGGTATCCCAACTTTCTGCACTTAACACATACATAATTCATACCTGTTGCAGCACCACACAAGTGCTTCCCAATTCCTACCACTGGCAGTTTTTTCTTCTCCAAAATAGGTACCTTATCTGGAGAGGAAAAAAAAAAAAAAAAAAGAGAAAAGAAACACACGCACAATCCACAACACCCCCAGAACTTCTATTATTCTAGTTAGGGCAATACTTTTTCTGGATAATATAACTTCAGCACACATAAACAAAAGAAATAACAGTTTACCACTACTAAAATACAGTTGTCTGTACATACAGTTATAAGCTATTCAAAGGAAAGTTTCTTTTTCTAAAATAAATTAAGAGAATCGGATGCTGTGGCTGAGAAGCATACTTAACCATTTCAGACTTTCTATAATGCCTGTGAAATGTAAATAGGACATTAATGCATCTCCTGATGTCAAGCATTCCCACAAATTCTATAGTACTGATATGCATAGCATAGCAATGATATGCATGACTTGCTTCATTCTGCACACCTAAAACCAAACAATGCAAAGGTGTCTACTCCTGCAAATTCTAAAAATCCTTCAAAATGTTTTTCTTTTGGTATTTCTCACCTATAATGATGTCCCGTAAGTGTATAAAAAGCAGAAAATTATCTCCATTTAACACATATATGCGTGTACATGTATATACACAGAGCATTAATGTGTTCAAGCAACCACTGAGAATAATCTTCAAAACCAAGTACATTTAAGCATGCTACATACAAATTGACTTGAACTCCAGTATTCAAAATCTAAAAGGAAGCCTCTATTTCAGAAGTACAAAAGCCAAGAAGGAACTTACTTAAACATAAATGCTGAATATCAACTTGAAGCCTTTCAAACATAGAATCTCTCCTTTTGTGTTTTCCATCCACCTGTGTAAACAGAACAAGATCATCAAGTAGGGCTGGCAGCTAACAATTATAATTTTGCTCCAGGTATTAATGCTGGACTTTTTTCCTGTCAAGTCAACATCTGCACATTTCCAACATTATACACCAGGATTTTTTTTATTAAGTTTGCTATGGGCAAAGTATGGATGCTTCCAAAACTTTCAAAATTTAAAAGATTTATGTTATTTTTTAAGATAATAAGCAAATACTAACAGCTTTAATGACAACAGTTTAAAAATTATACTCTGCTCATGTGACAATATCCTCTCTTACCTTGAATCTTGTTGTTGCCCTTTCCACAAGCAAAAACTGAACATTTTCAACATTCTGTAAGGCAACATCAACCCAATGAGATAGCTTTCCTCGCCCGGCTCCAAATTCAACAAAACATCTTCCTGGACCAAGTAAATGTAATTTTTCCATGTTACCTAAAATAGAAGCCTAAAAACATCAAAAGATTATTTACGAACCAAGTAAACATATATGCTGTGTATTGTAATGCCTGATAGGAAAACAATTACTTCACCAAACTGCAGAAGACTTCTCAAATCGTACCTTCCATGAGGGATTACGGAAAAGATCTTGTGTGTACAGAGGAAAGGGATTATAAACTCTGGCTAGTAAGCATCATCCTGCCCTTCTTCCACTGCTCAAACTCCACAGAAGTTTTTGGAATGGATTTTTGTAATCAGGTACATATTATAATATTCTTCTCTGCTGATTCTCGAAGTAGCTATCCAAAATACAGGTATCTTACTGGATTTCTGTGAAGCAGCAGTGTCTGCAGAGCCCTCTCTCTCTGCTAGTTAGGCATTTTGTAACACATAGGAAAGGAAGGTAGAGCAAGGGAAGAAAGTACAGCAAACAGACGTTTCTCACTTTTAAATTTTTGTTCCCAAAATTTTCTATGTTGCTACAGTATGCAGTCCATCTCCCTTAAAATTCCTCTGTTCAATATATATTGAAAAGGCAGAAAGTACACTCAGGCTTTCTAATTCTTTTATGCATCTGTTACAGAACCAGGAAATCTAGGAACAGCTCTTACAGAAAACATAAAAAATTCTTTTTACTTCTTAGAAAATACAACATTAAACCTTTTGTATCTCAGATTCATTATAAGTTAATATAAAATAAGAATATACAAGTAAAAATTCAGAACACCACCACACAATTTGTAATTTATTTCATTAACCTAATAAGCTTTTGTTACTAAACAAGAAGCCATTCAAAGGTTATATATATACTATTATTTGAGAAGCACAGAGTTGTAGAGCATATCAGATTTCCTCTACATGAAGGGAATAGCATTATACACGCACAGTTGCTTGAATTTACAACGGCAGAAGCCCACATTTAAAAACATTTACAGCTATTAGTAAAGCAGTGACCATACCTGTTGTTTCAAGTGTTTGAAAGCAGATTCCCCATTCTTTGGGTCATTTAAAGCTTCTTGTAAAGCCTGGTGGGACAGTATTTGTTTCTTAAGGCAAAGTTCCAGACCTGCATGCAAATGCAAAACTTTTAGGTATAGGCTTCCAGTTTCCAAGAGTTTCTAGTTTTGTAATACACACGTTACAATATTCAGACATGAGTTCAATTTGTAGCACTAACAAAATAGTCTGTTGGGAGCATAAATCTATCATCCCATGTTTGTAAAAGAGCTGTATTGTTATCTGTAGTGATATCTGAGTGGGAAACAAAAACACAAAAGGAAGGGAAAATAGCTATATGAACAAAAGATCATTCTCTTAATCTAGTTTATTCTTACGAGTAAAATTTAGCTATTGGAGGATTACCTATATCTTGATGATAATTACTCCAGATGTGTTTAGTGCCAAATGTCTCACATTTTCACAAATATCTAACAACAAAAATAACAATGAAGTATTTAATCAATTCAACTTAAAACATCATATTTTCAGTATTAAGTAAGCTCACCATTACTTGCTTTTTTCAACTTGATAATTAAGTTCTCCAGCTCTTGTATGGATAGAGAAGAGATAGGTACCTTTTAAAGAAAAAACAAACGCCACCCATAAATACAAGACCTTTTATTTTTGATAGTTCTTAGTCATATTATAAATTGCAACATGTTATGTAGGGACTGAGCTTTAGAACAAATAAATGTACTCACTTGTTCTGGTATTTCTGATACGTCTTTTAAACCTGCATTAATATCTTGAACAAAGTAGACCTTTAAAAATAAAAAAAAAAAAAAAATTGATTCTGTTAATTACCAGGAAGCAAAAGCTAAAGTCTTCAGTGTTTTTATCATAAGGTATATAGAAATAGGAATCCACTGCAAAAGAAGACATTCCAAGTAATTTTTTTTCCTATAATCTGATCCTGAATCCCCAGCAGAAATGACTGTTCTGACACATCTTGACAAGACTGAACATGTTCATAAGAATCAAGCTGTCAATGCCTACTAGACTGGTTCCAGAGACCATTTTACAGTTTCACGAGTAATACTAAAGGTGCAACACTGATAAGGCAGACAATAAAGAATCCATCTTGTTTTCTTTAAACGGCTGTTGAGACAGACATCCTATTCCTTCCCTCAGTGCTCGCTGCAACTGTCAGCCTAGCTTTCCATAATTCACTGCTAGCTTGAGTGAAGCAGGCAGTTGTCTAGGGCTCCAGGCTGCCAGAGCCTAGAAAACGCCTAGAGCCTCCCTGACAGCTTTGCTTTCCATGGATAATCTCTCACCAAGCCTCTAAAATGAATGGCATTTTCAGGGACTGCTCTTAGAAAATGTTTTTGATAAAAATGAATTCAACATTTCCATTTGTAACTAAGAGAACTTCAAAGTTGTATTGAACCACAATGAAGGGGGGACACAGAAGACGAGGGAGACTGGAATGTGAATTCCATTTCAGCAAGTACTTATTCAGCTGCCATACTTTGCATATGGTAGTGCTTGCTAAGACTGCTGTCCTGCAGTTCACAGCGGCTGTCAGCACAATAAATTCTCTGCAGAGCTGTAATGTTTAGAGCCGTAAATCTGAGAAGTAGTGCTGAATTTACACTGCACTTACTGGCTTCGGCTTCTCTCTTGAATTACATTTTTTAAATGTTTTTGTAGTTGGTCTTCATAGACAGTGCTAAAATTCAAATGGAAAGAAAAGTAAGTAACAGCATTTATCATGGGAACTCTGACAAAGAACAGGAAAAACATTTACGTATACTTACTGTTTTGGATCAAGAGGGCATGGAATTCTTTTTCTGTCATTTCTTCCTAGTTATAAAAGAAAAGTTTTAGACACTTGAGCATGCATTCAGTGTTCTTGGTTTAGAAAAGCTTTTGAGGGACATCTGAGTTTCACAAAACATCTGTTCTGAGGCAGGTGGGCTAACCGGAATGGAGAAACTGAGACGAGAATTTATTACTTAAATGGATCGTAAAAGAATAAACCTATAACGTAACGTCGGCGTAGCTGCCGGGCTGCACCGACGGCCTCGGCACACCCAGGGCTCAAAGGCGGCGCCGGCGCTGCCTCCCCTGCCCGCGCTGCGGGGCCGGCTCCGGCGGACATGCCGCCCCCTGGGGTGCCGCCGGGGCGCCCCGCCTGCCCCGACCCTCCCGGAGAGCCAGGGCGCCCCTGGCCCGGGAGCGCGCCCTCCCTGCTGCCCCCGGCAAGGCCTGGCACCTCCAGCTGCCCGTGCTCTCCGCAAAAGAGCCTCCCAGGCGCCGGGATCATCTTGCAGAAGCGCTTCTTCCTCTCCACGAAATACGCGCATCGCCCTGGGACCGGAGAACCCCAGCCCTTCCCCAGCGCCGCCATTTCCGTCCCAGCACCCCTTGCGCTCATCGCCTCGCCTCCATCTTGTGGCTCCTCCCCCGCGGCAGCCGGGCGCCAAACCTGAAGCGCAAGATGGCGGCGGAGCGTATGTTCAACCGGCCCGTGTGCGTGCAAGTGAGGTGCCAGGGCTGCGAGGAGAGGTGAGGGGCTACGCGAACGGCGCGGTGCGTTCTGGCGTGGTTTTCTCGCCAGCCGTGTGAAGGATTTATTGCATCTTCTGGGAGAAGGACTGCCGAGAGACGGGCTCTTCCCTCCTCTCCTTCCTCCTTGCGTTGTGCCCTAACAGCTGCCGAGCGAGAGACGGGACCGTGCGCGTAGTGCGGGCGGCGAGCGGGGCAGCCGCCGGCGTTGTTCTCGTTGTGGGGGTGCCATGGGGTTCCCCTGGGTTGGAGGGAAGGGTGCTTGGCCGCAGCAGGGCCGGCGGTGGTCACAGGGCTGGAGCGGCTCCTGTGGGGGCCTTGCCAGGGCAGGCGGCGCGGACGGGGCACTGGCAGCGCAGAGAACACGCAGCGGCTTTGCAGGAACGCCTTAGGGGTATGGGGGCAGACGCCGCCCCTGCAGGCGACGTGAGGGCCCTCGCAGCGCGGCAGGTCCGGCGGCTGGGCCGGCGTCTGCGCAGCTCCCGGGCCGCAGCGGTCGCCCCGCGGGCAGGCCTGCCGCCTCCCCTGTCTCCTCCTCGCCGGCTGAAGCCGGCCTTGCCGCGGCCTCCTGGAGCCTTTCACCTCCCTCGTTACTGCCCCTGCGGCGTGGGCCAGCCCACACGTCTGTCGCGGTCGGTTCTGCCGAGGGGTAAGTCGGTTTGGGCGCACCCGTGTGCGTGCGTGGCTTAGCACTGGTGTTTGGGAAGGGCCAGGAGTGTTTTATGGGAAGTGTCTATTCAAACCGTAGTGAATTTCGGTAATACAGGTCCTGTCTGCATTAGTGTGTGCAGGTGTTGGGGCTTCTGGCGTGCCTGCCGTAGAAGGCACAGGAAGGCCGTGGGTGTCTTCTGTAATGCGAGTAACTTCTGGCATTACTCAACGAGAAGTAAATGAAGACAAGGTAGCATTGTATAGATGATTATCAAAAGTTTCAGCAATCGTTAATAAATTTCAGCAGCCTTTTCCAAAGGTTCTAGTTTGTGGACAAGACTTCTGCCTTGCTATTTAAAGTTTGATGGACAACAAGCAACAGAAAACCGGAGCTGACTGAGGAGCTGTAATGTTAACTGAAACTGTGGGGCTTTCAGATGTCTTAGTAGTAGTCATCAATGGGAACTGTCCTTGATATTTCTGCCTAAATTTTGTTTTCAAAATGCAATCTGATTCCTGTAATGTGGCTACAAGCAGGTATTATTTGAAGAATATTTTCTTGATTTGTTACGAAGTTTCATCTTTTGTACACAGGAGATTAAATATTCGAGTGAACATTGAGCTACTGTCAATTTCTAATCCTGTTCATAAAAGGTTTGTGGATTGGTTATATTTGTGTTATTCATGAGATGTTATCTGAATTTCATGTGTAAGAGGACAAATAGGCAAAGGAGAAGCAAAATAGGAATCAAGTATGTTTGTCACGTGATCTTAATTTTTTAAAAAATATAATTTCTTGAGTAATTTCGTTGGTTTAGTATGGTGGGTTTTTTTTCTAGCCTTTTTAGCTGTATCTTTTAGTTTGGCTGTTTAGTTTGGTCTTAGTAAACTTGTAAATTTAAAAGTATTTAGAGACCCTCAGAGGAACTCCAGTTAGAGCTTAAGAGCAGTCTTGCTTTAAATATACTCAACACTTATTTAAGAATGTAGAGCAGCAACTGTCTTTACAAAGTCCTCATCTTAACTAGCAAAAATGACAACTTGTATATGGATGTAACATTTTGTTTTTCATTGATAAGTGTCTTTGAATGTTGGAATTCATCCAATGGGGGAAGGAAGTAGGTAATGTACTAAATTTGCAGTAAAAAAGTCTTCCTCAGGGGAAAATAGCAATGAGATTACTACTGAAGGTTGTAAAATCTTTTTTGTTGTATGTCTAATTTGTCACTTAAACTGTACATCCATCTACCATGATGTTATGATTGTTAACATTACTGTAATGTTTGGATTAGTTAATGGGACATCAGACCAAGCAGATGTTTTAATCCTAATCATGAACCTGCCCTAGCTGGTTTGGGGTGGCATTAGTTTTAATGTAAACTGGCTGCACATGTATGCCCTGAGTTTGTTTATACGTCTCCAACTGAGAGTTTTGTTAGTGTTGCTGGTATCTGGGTTACTGAAACTAGTTTCAGTTCTGTATACCTGCATGTGCTATGGTCACACTTCAGTTATGCTGGAAGAGCTGTTAGGTTTCTACTTCCTTTCTTTCCTTTGCTAGGGAATACTCTATCCTTCACACAAGTTTGAGCATCGTTATAGAGAACAGGTGCCTGGGCCTGGTGTACCAGGTGTTTTGCATAACCCCAGGCTTGTAACAAAAGACTAACTTTTACAGAGAAGGTAGTTTTCCGAAACACAGTGTAGACCTCCAGCAAACATACGAGTTTATTTTTAAAGGCTAAGCAGCATAATGCTACTTTTTTTTTTTTTTGCAAGCTTATTGGACTGCAGCTGTATCCATTTTGTGTTTGCTTTGCGAAGCTCCATATTCAAATATATAAACTCTTCAGAAGGTGGTTTCTTAAACTTTAAGAGCAGTATGCTCTGAAAAATTTCTGGTTATGGGGATGATGTGTTTTTGTGATCCGTTAAGGTGGACTGCTAGTGCTGCTCTGCACTATTTCATGATGGAGAAAAATAACAGCCAGTTTTCTTTCTGTAAAATAGTGAAGACACATTGAATTTTGAAACCTTTGCTGCTCAAAGTCGAAGGTTTTTACTTGGCTTATTTTTGTGAGAAATAGTCTTCCTGTTTATCCACTGTAATATTTGAAGTTGTGATTAAAAGTTAGTGTTTTCCACCTTCTGAGTTAGTTGCCACAATTCTATCTTATTTTTGGTTAAACAGTAAAAACGTTAAATACTGTTGGCAATACTGGTTTACAATATTTAATGATCCTACAGGGTAGTTTATAGTATTTAAAATAATATGTAAATGTCTGTCTTTCAGGATTTAGCTGTTCGATTGACTGATGATACTGATCCTTTTTTCCTTTATAATCTTGTCATATCTGAGGAAGATTTCAAAGGTAAGTGAATTTATAATGTCTTGTCTGTGAAACATTTCTAAATGGCAAAAAAAACAATGAAGGAATATATTTATCTCAGAATGGTCTTAAAAGCCTAGAATTTAGGTTTTGGCATTTTTTCACTTGTGGAGTTCTGTCAGTATTTTGGTAGTATTGTTCTCTTTGGCCAGTCGGTGAAAGAGCCAAGGTCAGGAAAGTGACTGGCTCAAGATTATACAGATGAACGACACAATCCTGATGTTAAGTTCCCTGCATAGCTACAGTACCACAGTTTATATTACTACTTGCATCTTCTGTTCATCATAACTACTTTTTATAGACTATTTTATGCCTGTGAACTATTTCAAGAAATACTTGCAAGAGGAAAGTCAGTTTGCGCGGACACGGATTCGCAGACCTGAGCCTTTGTCTTACGGGTTTCTTGTATACTAATTGTGCTGTTGGGTCTCATTTTACTTGCTCAGAATTTGATAATAAAATTGGGGCACCAGGCATGAACAGTTCAGTTTTCTACTTCATTGTTTGGTGTTTGTTTTGGTTTGCGTGGATTTTTTGATTTGATCAAAAGGCAGAAGTAAAATAGTGTTGTAAAACAGATGTGCAGAATGATGTGTTTTGTTACACAAGGTGTGGCTTCGTGCATACACTGTTGAATGTCTGCTTCTGTCTTTGATTTTACTGTGTCTATGACGAAGGTGCGCAATTAAACAACAAGTAGGCAGATAAAGTCTTGATAGTGGTTAGTCTCCCCTCATTGTCCTTTGCTTCTTCCATGTGCCCCTATCCGATAACCGTTCCACTCTGCTGTAAGGAAGACATCTACTCAAAGGAGCACGTTTGCTGTGCCACAGTTACTTCTCTTTTTTCTTAGTGCAGCCTGTTTGCAAGAACTCTAGAAATCAAAAATATCCTCTGGTGATTATTATCCAAAACGTGATCACGTTTCTTCTGCATGAAGATTGAAAATAACATGCCTTTTACGATGGGGTGACAGCATCGGTGGACAAGGGTCGACCAACGGATGTCATCTACCTGGACTTGTGCAAAGCTTTTGACACTGTCCTGCACGACATTCTTCTCTCTAAACTAGAGAGTCATGGGTTTGATGGATGGACCACTCGGTGGATAAGGAATTGGCTCAATGGCCGCACTCAGAGAGTAGTGGTCAACAGCTCGATGTCCCAAGTGGAGACAGGTCACGAGTGGCGTCCCTCAGGGGTCCGTGTTGGGCCCGGCCCTCTTCGACATATTTGTCGCTGACGTGGACAGTGGCATGGAGTGCACCCTCAGCAAGTTCGCCAATGACACCAAGCTGTGTGGTGCCGTCGATACGCTGGAAGGGAGGGATGCCATCCAGAGGGACCTCGACAGGCTGGAGAGGTGGGCCCGTACCAACCTCATGAAGTTTAACCAGGCCAAGTGCAAGGTCCTACATCTGGGTCATGGCAATCCCAGGCACAAATACAGACTGGGCGGAGAATGGATCGAGAGCAGCCCTGAGGAGAAGGACTTGGGAGTACTGGTGGACGAGAAGCTCAATATGAGCCGGCAATGTGCTCCTTGCAGCCCAGAAGGCCAACTGCGTCCTGGGCTGCATCAAGAGGAGCGTGGCCAGCAGGTCGAGGGAGGTGATTCTCCCCCTCTACTCTGCCCTCGTGAGACCTCACTTGGAGTACTGCGTCCAGTTCTGGAGTCCCCAACATAAGAAGGACATGGACCAGTTTGAGAGGGTCCAGAGGAGGGCCACGAAGATGATAAGAGGGCTGGAGCACCTTTCCTATGAGGACAGGCTGAAAGAGTTGGGCTGTTCAGCCTGGAGAAGAGGAGGCTCCGGGGTGACCTTATAGCGGTCTTCCAGTACCTCAAGGGGGCCTACAAGAAAGATGGGGAGAGGCTGTTCAGGAGGGCCTGTTGTGATAGGACAAGGGGTAATGGTTTTAAAATAGAGGGAGGTAGATTCAGGTTGGATATTAGGAAAAAATTATTTACCATGAGAGTTGTAGAACACTGGAACAGGTTGCCCAGAGAGGTGGTGGATGCTCCATCCCTGGAGATGTTCAAGGCCCGGTTGGATGAGGCCCTGAGCAACCTGATCTAGTTGGAGATATCCCTGTTCCTTGCAGGGGGGGTTGGACTAGATGGCCTTTGAAGGTCCCTTCCAGCCCTAACGATTCTATGATTCTATGCTAGTGACTTTAATGCCATGATCAGAATTAGTCCTTTCTACTAGCGTAAACAAAATATTTTATAGGAAATAAATTACACTTCTATATGTTGTTAATGTATTTATCTCCAATCTGTTTATGCAGCTTAAAGTCCCAGCAAGGCCTCTTGGTAGACTTCTCTGCTTTCCCACAAAAATTTATAGATCTGCTTCAGCAATGCATTCAGGAACAGAACAAAGATATCCCAAGGTGGGTAATAAGTGAGTGCCGTATTACTCTGTGTGTACATGTTCAGTTCTTAAAATACTTGTCAGCCACTCAGACTGAGAAGAGAACAGGATAACTTAACCTTCCTCTAGTTGCATCTGAACATCAGTCAGTGGATGTTATTGACAAACCTAAGTCTCAGGAGGACTGAGCAGCGGAATTGATGGTCTAGTAGCAGTCTCCCCATCCGAGTTGAAGCTGGGAAGGCTTCACAAGCTAGCAGATGCACAAGGTTGCAGCACTGGTCCTTTTTTTAATCAGTTTAATGCTAGAGAGCTAATCTGAATTTGATGGACTGAGGCGTAAATCATTGTTTCACAGGAGAAGGCAAAAGTTACAAGGTATTCTGACAAGGAATATTTTTTTATTCTTTCATTTCAGTGTTCAGGTATTAAGATGTGAGGGGAGAGACCTGAGGTCCACTCTTCCCTGTGTAGTGGCCTTTTCATATGTTATTTTTGTTTGTGTGGGTACCGAGGAAAGCCTGTCCAGAGTATCTAGCTCCACTCCAGGAGTTGGGCCGTTTCTGAAGTATGTACTGTGGGCTATAAATTTTACTAGGTTGTAGGATACCTAAAAGTCAGGAGTCTCTTTTCCTTTTGAATTCGGTTACAAAGACCTTACCTGGTTTTGAACTCCTAAATCTAAGATGGGCTTCTGAAAACTTACAATAAACAAACTGGTTAGTTTTGTACATTTATTATTATGAGGTACAAGCATTTTAGTTGATAATTGTTTGTAGTATTAACTACAACATAGAGATTGAATTTCATAATTCTTTTGCTTGCACATGTAAAAATATATTTTATTTGTAAACAACTTGTAGGATCTACAGGTAGTTGCAGGAAAAGAAATATGCTAAACGTTTGATTATTTTTGATTTTCCCTAGGTTTTTGCTGCAGTTTAGTTTCTTCAGCATCTGTTCTAGATCACAACCCTTCTCTTTAAATGTAGTGGAGACCAACCTGTTAAACATCTTACCCATCTCTCTCTAAAATTCCTACCAGGAAATGAATGCAGAAATAAAGAAGTTTTTAGCCAGCTGTTTGAAGTGCCTTAAGGTAAAATGGAGGTTTGTCATAGCTGCAACTAGGCCTTGATGCTAGGGTACTTATGTGTGTTTTTTAGGTCTTAGTACTTCAGAAGCGTTGTACCAAATTGTATGCTCTGTTATTTTTAATTTTAGCTCATACATGTCATTGCATGCAGTTATTGGGTGCAGTTATAAAACAGAATTGTTGCTGGTCACTCTAGCAATGAAAACATTACGCGTATGTTCAGCCAAGCGCGGTAATTTGAACTGGCAGAACATGGGGGTTTTACACATGCAGTGCAGGTAGTGTGCGGCTGTTAAACGCTTCTGAATGCAGCGGTGTCTCGTGCTTCATAGCCCTGTGCTCCTGGCTGCAATCAGCTGCAAAAGTAAAATACTGTAAACCTGCAGTCTCTTTGTTCTGCAGTTGGGTTTAGGAAACATGCGTATGTGTATAATCCTCAGGTTTTACGGCTCGAGGGCCAGTAGCTATAAATAGCAAATTAAAATCGTAATTTGATGCAGTTGGTAGCATGCTAAGTTTTATTTAATGAGAAATTATGGTCTCATAGTTTTTTGTCTGTTTCAGTTTCATTTACTGTGCTGTCATGTTTGTAGCCACCTGATAAGCTGTTTTAATAACATAAATTTACAGTATTTCCATTGATTTTGTTGTTCATGCAACTCCTTTGCAAACAAGTCTTTAAGATAAGATACTATTTCCTTGTAGAAATTTGGTAAAAATTTAATTCAGGGTTTTTACCCTGTGAGCTAATGCCTTGTCTTTTAAATTTATATCTTATTCAATATGAATTTTATTTAATAAGGTGATTTTCCACAAATATAGTAGGTTTGTGGTTGCTTAAGCAGGGTATAAAACGGAAGCTAAATACTACTTGTGTTTTGGGAGCTAAGGATTTGACTTGGTGTCAATTTGTACATAGGAAGACAAAACAACCTTGGAAGAAAAGCTTAGAAAAACCGAAGAGGATCTTACCAGACAACTGAGCTGCACTCAACAGGTAATGTAAACTTTTAACTTTCCTGAAGTTGTACTTTTTTAATCTGTGGAAAATGGCCCTTTTCTTAAAGTGGTTGGTTAGCCACTACTTAGCCAAGATAGTTGACTTGGGAGTGCGTGAAAAGAAGAAAAGTAAAGTACTCTGCTGTAGCTTTTCTTAAGAATGAGTAAACCGTGCAACCAGGGAATAAATTTTATTTCTTGCAGTAAAAACCAGAATTTAAAGAGGTCCGTCTGTATATGCATACACAAATTATATACTAGATATGTGGTAATATGAAGATAAATATACTCTATATAATATTCTGTGAATGGCTGAAAATCTTTACATTTGGAAAAATTGTGAAACCATGACAAATAAATCAGAAGTCTTGGACTTTGTGTTATTCTACTACTTTTTGATTTTTGTTGTCAACCCAGTAATGACTTCACATTTGTGTTTCAAAATGATGATTTGGGTCAAATTCTAGAATTATCAAGGTGACTTTTTTGACTATCATGAAACAGAAGATTCCATTAAAACTCCTATTATGGAGCTTTTTTGGAATGGAGTACTTGTTTACCTCATCTTTGTAGTTTCAGCTGGAGTTACTGGAATGTGCTTGCTGAATTGGAATGCAGAATTATAAATAAAAAAGAGGAAAAGATGCTGCTGTAGATCTCTCCCCCCAGAGCACTTTGTTTTATAAGGGTAGGGAACATCAGCATACTGATTTTTCACTCTTAAGTAGTGGTTCAAAGAAAATATCTTTGGAACTGAAGATTATTTTACCTACAGTGTCAGGTGCTCTTTAGCTTCTTAGTGCCTTACTTTCCTGTTTACAGAATGAACAGGTATTTTAGTATCTGGTGCTGAAATTTTGATTTCTTAATAATTTCATGTCCTTTTTAAGAAGTAACAGTAAAGAATCATTCAGTATTGACTGAAATGCTTAAATGTTTAAAACTCTGTATGCTTTGTCAAACTTAAAACAGAGCTTGTCAGAGAAGAGCCGAGAACTAGACAAACTGAAAAACGAATGGACATCATACACTACAGCTCTAACAAACAAACACACACAGGAGCTGACAAATGAAAAGGAGAGGGCTCTCCAGGTATGACAACAGAAAAGAATGAACAATATTCTTGTATGTGAATAGTTTCTTGGCTACATTTTCAGATTCATTGAATAACTACTTAGTTTCTTTGCTTCTCATAGGCACAGGCTCAGTACCAACAACAACATGAACAACAGAAAAAGGAATTAGAAAATTTGCATCAGAAAAGTATTCAGCAGTTGCAGAGCAGACTCTCAGAACTTGAGGTCATCAATAAAGATCTAACAGAAAGGAAATACAAAGGAGACTCCACAGTCAGAGAACTGAAAGCAAAGCTTTCTGGAATGGAAGATGTATGGCTTATTAATTTCCATAACCAAACTTAGTATTTTTAGAGCATTAAAACTGCCTGTCTATGCATGTAATAGAAAATATGGCATATTAAGTTTCTTCAGTTCCTCTTCATTCCACATTAGGCTTACTATTTAGATATATCTATTTAAATTACTATTACAGATCTTAAATAAAATAAAATAAATTTCCTTCTCAACATTCTAGGAATGTCAAAGAGCAAAGCAGGAGGTGCTGTCACTGCGTCGGGAGAACACTACTCTGGATGCTGAATGTCACGAAAAAGAGAAACTCATTAATCAGCTACAGACACGGGTTGCTGTTCTGGAACAAGAGATCAAAGATAAAGATCAGCTAGTTATTAGAACAAAAGAAGTTTTAGATGCCACACAAGAACAAAAGGTTCCTTCAAGTTTCAAAATAATTTCCTCCAAGGCTCTGTAGAACTTTCTTAATTGCAGTTTCTAGATTAGCAGCTGACCAGTTTTTATGAATGCAGCAAGTAAGCGTTCCAATGTAGTTAAAAATTCTAAATTATGGCACCAAAAGTATACTGGATTCAGCTTTACAAAGGTTGCTACTGTTTTAATATGGTGGTACTGGAGTAGAGTTTGTGGTACGTTTTGTAAACAAAAAAATGGATGAATTGAGATCCTGTGTAATTTGGCTGAAAAGCAAGGACTGAATTTCTTTTAAGAATTAGTTCTCAAAGAATTATTGAGGTTCTACTTGAAATCATAAGTGATGTCTATCACATATCTCTAATATTTTTAATATTCCTTTAAAGGCAATACTGGAAGAGAATACAGAGAAAAAACAAGGTCATATTGAAAAACTAGAGACAACAATTAAGTCGCTGTCAGCTGAACTTCTTAAGGTCTGTTTGAACATGCCATTATCCTTATGAAATGTCTATTTTATTTTTAGGTTTTCTTTATTTTTAGAATATCTGATTTACTTTTTTTTTAATAGGCTAATGAAATTATCAAGAAGTTACAAGGAGATTTGAAAACTCTAATGAGTAAATTAAAATTGAAAAATACAGTAACAATTCAACAGGAAAAACTATTGACAGAAAAAGAAGAGAGACTTCAAAAGGAGCAGAGAGAATTGCAGGAGATGGGACAATCTCTTCGAATGAAAGAGCAGGAGGTACTGTGATGGGTTAACACTCTGTCCTGTAAATGCTATTGTGTGTAGTGTGATGGTTTTTGTAGTTCTTAACTTACTTATTCACAGCAATAAGGTCTTAAATGTTTCCATGGAATAGAATGTACACTTTTTACTTAGTTAAAACATTGATTTAAATGCATAATCAACTTTTCTTTTTTTTCTACGTTAACTGACTTGTAAGAGCCATCTATCCATATAGAAGAAAACTAAAACTGTAGTGTTGAGTACAAAGCAATGTAGTGGATGAATTGACAGGCTTTAGAGGGCAAGTTCCTGTGGAAGTTGGTGAAGGAGGCAAGAACAGGAACAGAGTGAACTTTTTCTTCCATTAAGTATTTCCCGGCTTAGAGACCTTATATTATTTAATCACAGAAAAATTAAGGTCTGAAAGGTTTCTGTGTGTCATCTTGTTGAAACCCTAGCTAAAAGCAGGGTTTATTTTAAAAGAATTATTGTACCGCTTTTGTAAAAAACTGAGTTCAAACTTCTCTATATAATTCTAGAAGGACTTCATAGATCTTTTTATTTTTATATTATAATTTTTCTTCAGTTTGCAATTAGTAGTAGCTCCTGATGGTGTTATAGTTATTATGGGAATATTGCAGGTCTGCAAGCTACAAGAACAGTTAGAAACTACAATACAAAAACTAGAAGAAAGTAAGCAGTTACTGAAGACCAATGAAAATGGTAGGTTTATACAACTTCGTTTCTCCCTCTGTGAAATGACATTAGTGATCTAGCTGCTGGAACATTAACAGAAGCAACTATATTGCTTTACCTGTGGTGGTGTGTGGTGCAGGTTTGTTCTTTTTGTGAAGAGCTGTGATTATTGTTGTGTATGGAAAATAAGCTGCTGTCTGGGTGTGCAACAACCTAGAGCTGCAAGGAGAGAAGACTTCCTTTGCAGCTGGGGCTCGTAATTGCTTGGGGTAGTGTGCATGTGTGGGGCTAACTAGAGGAAGGAACAGAATGGCATGTCGGGGCTTGAGAAGCGTGAACAAAAAGGCTTTTCGTGAGACTAGGACTTCTAGTGACGCTTGAGCTTAAGGAGGAGAGATAGCCTATCAAGCTGTCACTCTTTTTGAGGAAGGGCTACTTGCAGTCTTAAATAGCTTGTAAGAGGTAGGAAGTGAGCTTGACCTTTTCCCCCCTCCCCCTCTCTTCAGTAATCACATGGTTAAACAAACAGCTGAATGAAATTCAGATGTCCAAGAAGCTAGAGACTCCTGCCAGCACACACGGTGGTGTTAGGACTGGGATTTCACCTCATGGCATGGTAAGGTACAACTATAAGTAACATGGTTATGATGTAGTTGTCATTTCCTGAAATGTATGGCTTTAACAGAAAAAGCCAAAACAGTGCTTTCATCTTCTTTGAGCCCTGTAGTTTTGGCTGGGTGTTTTTTGTTGTTTTGTTTGTTTAATAACGTGATACCTTGTTAGGTGCTACTTGATGCCCTGGCCTTCTGAGTGAGAATTTTCTCAGCTTTCATTTATTAAAATACAGAAAACAATGCTAAAATTAGCTTGGAAAAGATGAAGTGCAGGGTAAAGGGGTAAAAAAAAAAGGCAGCATTTTGTGTTGTGAGGTTAATTTATATACTAATTATCTTTGTGTGGGTTGAAAAAGAAAAGGTACTGTTTGAATACTCTTATTAGTGAGATTTAGAAATATGAAAAGAAGGGTTAAAAATCAGTACCTACTATCTTTGTTAAATACCACAGCTTGTTGGTTCTTACTCTTTGTTGTCTTCTTGTACAGATGTCTATTTTCACACAGCAATTGATGAGCTGCTTACTCAGTAGTGAAAGGGGCATATTCATGCAAAGAGGTCTCAGATACATTTAATATACAGATAATTACAGGGTTTCTAGCTTATTATGGACTATTAACTAAAAGAGTGCTCAATTCATCTAACTTTTTTTTAAAAGTGACAAGTTTTCCTTAACAATGTGAGTCTAGGAAAAGTGATGTTTTTCTTCCCATCAGGAACACTCAAATGAGCGTTAGCTTTGTTGTTGTGGTAATTGTACTTTTGGCATTTCGAATCTCTACAATTACTTCAAGAATTGCTTCTCTCCTTTATAGATGTATTTTATTTCACTTACAGCCTGACCGACTATCCTTTGCCAGCTCAGCAATCAATCATCCCATTTCTCCTCTGTATGCCTTCCAGCACTTGCCAGAACCAGCACACAACAAGAATGTCAATCCACCATGTCCAGCACCAAAGGCAGGCACTCCGATTTGTCTGTTTGGTTAAGAATGTGATAGCATAAAATATCAAAGCTCAATGTTTTAATTTTTCTGGAAATGCATAAATATTTACTGTATAGTAAGTACTCTTAGACTTTCTCTTTTGAACATTATTGCTATGGGCAATAGCTAATGCAGGGGTTTTGGGTGCTTACTCTTGTGTTCTTTGCGTCACAGAAGTGCCACGCAGGGTATAGAAAGGTTAATCCCTGAAAAGTTCACGCTCTGCACGCTTACAGGTGACCATTGTATCTGGAGTAACTGTCTTTAACCTGCAACGCTTCTGTTTCTGCAGATTCAGTTTAACACACAGCTCTCTAAAATGACTCGAAGTTCAGATGATCAGGCAGTGACTGCTGCAACTAGTCATCCAGCAAATAAGGAGAAGTAAGTGTCATCTATTGCATTTTTAGTGGGGTTTTTAATTATTTTTTTTAATAAAACCATTTGTCTTCTATGTGTGTCTGGAACTAAGCAAAACATTTCTAATACCAAGCTAGTTCAGTGATCTGCCTATCTCCATCAACATGGTAATGATTATTTTAAGTTGTGGCAGACTTAACTGGTCACCAAACATGGTCTGTAGATAACAAACAGTTAAATGACCCTCCTGGTGACAGATCTAAGGCTATCAGGTGATGGGTCAGTCAAAAAATTAGTTCCAGACTGTTCTTAATCTACTTAGTGATGGTTTACCTTAAATGATAAAGTTAATAGAATGCAGTAGTTCTGCTTCAATTTAAGATTTTCCCAGTGAGTCTGCATCCACACTTCTTGTTAACATGCCAACTGACGACATTTGTTTTAAATTGTAATTAGCCTTTTTATTCCTAGTGGTGGTAATTTGGGGCTGGAATCAAAGTATTTCAAGAAAAAAGATGACAGCATTCCTTTACGAGGGCTTAGTCAAAATACACTTAACGCAGGTAAGTACGGAAATAGTAAAACAAGACCTGATTTGAAATGTACTTTAAGGGCAGTAGTAGTTACAGTTCCATGAATGGTATTTTGTTTCTGCTGTTCTACAGAGTACCTGAAACCCTACTTGCCGACAAAAGCCCAACCATCACTGAAAGCTGCTGTAACACCATCCTCAGCTTACTTTCCGGGATAGTAGACAGGTTTCTTAAAGAGTCCTCTTTTAAGCATTTGAGGATTGTTGGATGTCCTGCAATAATGTATTAGTACGGTATCAATATGAACTGACATCATCCTCTAAGTCTGAATCTATTTCCTTTGAGAAAGAGATCGTGACTGACTTGCATGACTTTTCAGAATAGTGAGTCAATTCAGAGAAGATAAAGCTTTAAGCAGCCTCAGCCTTAGTGGGAACATGGCTGTAGTTGAGTCACTGGGACACTGCAGTTTTTTCTCTTGGTGTATTGGAGACTCTGTAGTCTTCCTAAAAACTCACCACTTACCTAAGTACGCTGGCTTTTTTGTTCTAGGAATGGACAGGTGTGGCTCTGTAATAGATGAGCTGTACACTCCTGCATTCCGAGAGAGAACATTTCTCTATGAATACTTTTCTGGACTCCTTCGATGCCATCAATTTTAATAACGGTCAAGCTCGTAAGTTAGCATGACTGCCTCACTAATCTTCTCTCACAGTTTTAATTTTTACAACTTGCTAAATTTTAGAACTAGCTTGGGTTGCATATAGGCTTACAAATAATCTAATTAATATTAAAGATATTAAGTTATTTCACTGAAGGTATAAAAAAATCTCACTCTACCTTTTCAGTTAATCTGGCAGTATTCTATTCCAGAGACCCTCATGCATAAAATATGAGAAGGTGAAGTATCTGAACAGTTAACTGTTGAAAGTATCACAACATCTAAAAGCTATTTTATTTTTACTACTCATACCTTACATCTGTAACATTGTACAGAAATTCAAGATGCTCTAACACTCAAATTTAGGTGGACTGATTCTATTCAGCTTGTTCTCCACCTGGGTTCATGTGCTAGAATCATGGAACATTCTGTGCTGTTTTTTATGTGGTGTCTCAATAAAGAACTAGCATGCAAGTTACAAGTAACATAGAAAATACTTTTTTAAAATTACTTACATATTTTTTTTTTAAAGATATTTCATACCTTTTACCTTAGTTATTTAAGCGCAGCCAGAGGACTGTATTTAAGGAAGTGGTTTGTTTTGCAGTGCAAAATGTGTATATTTGTTTATAAATCAGCACCATGTTAATGTATATTCACTTGTTTGTCATGTGTTAAGTTTCAAGGGAATTATTAAATGGCTTTTATTAAAAACTCTGCTTAGTAGTGTTTTAAGAGTACTAAACCAACATCATCTCCAATGCCAAGATGAGGTAAGTGCCAGAATGGAACTGTTTTATTCACCTTACCTTTTTCTGGAGTTTCCTTCCTAGCTTGTTCTTCCCCATGCAAGGCAGTGCTACTGGACCAGCACAAGGATGTACCTACACTCCCCAGGTGGCAGCCACCCCCTTCTAAGGTCTGTGCTTATGCTATTTCGAGTTAAATTTTAGTAAGTGTAAATTAATGTGAATTTGGTCTGTATCTCTTGAAGTATACGCAAGCTGCTTTCAAACAGGAAGCTGCGAGTTGTGATTGGTTTCCAGATCTCCCAGTGCTATTCAAATCTAAAATGAAACAAAGCATAGTGGGCCTGGGAAGACTTAACATTGCAGCATAGGGGAGGCAGAAACTGCAGCGTACTAAGGGCTGACTGTCCTTGTTACTGACCTGTTTCTTGTCGCCTGTATCGATCAGAATCCTGTTCCATTCGCTCCCCAAGGAACCAAGCGGCCAGCTGCAGCCGGCCTGTGCTGCCGAACAAAAGCGAGAGTAGCAACACACTCACAGCAGCCTGATCTAACAGACAAAACACAGGGCTGGACCTGTACTCTGGCCTTTTTTCCCACCTGCTGAAATATAGTAAACATTCACTACAGAACTTCAGTTAAGGTTTTAAGAGACATGAACAATTATTTAAAAATTCATTAAAATATTCAACTTTATTAACAGTATATTACTTTTTTTTTCCTGCTCTTGGTCAACCATGGTGAATGTTCAAAGGTAAAAAAGCATTAAGCAATAACCACAAGATGAAAACATTTTAAACCTATACAATACTTTATACACAAATTTATACAAAGGAACACTTAAATAATACAACTGGACACAAAAATATACACTTTTAGAGAAATTCACATCAGTAATTGTATAAAGCTCTCTTCTGTACTAAGGGTCCTGAAAATTTAGGACTAAAACTTTAGCTCTGTAATGCAAAAGGGTTATTGTGACAGTCCTCAAAGGCCACTATATAGCACACGGACATATTCAAGGCTATCAGCTTATATTTCAGTCTGTATTCAAGTTTTGAGGTCCTTTATGATTACGCAAACATCAGAAATATAGTGGTATAATAAACGGTACTCAGGAAAGCAGAGTGTTAGAGCCAGTATTAAAATCTGTAGGCTCAAAACACCCACTTAATGTTTCAACAAATGCTTGATACTACCGTTTATTCAAAAATAGAAAGAGTAAATGCACTTACATAAAAATAACTTTCACTGCTCAGCAAGCGTGCTCATGTGATTTTTTTATATTAGTACAAACTTAAAAAAAACCTGCCATATGACTTTTAAGAGAAATGATTCCAATTCACCTTCTCCCTACTTGAGTACATTTACATTAAGGCTTTGAATCATCTGACCCAAGATTTTACAACATTAAAATGAATGGGTCCACGTGGATGCTAGTATGTCTCATTGAGACTTAGCGTGACTAGAATTAAAGCTCACCACCTTAAGGAAACAGGACACATGCTCATGCCTTGACTATGTTCTTTTTGTCTCTGAACTAGAAGGTAAAGTTTTGTAGTAACAGTACTTCATGGCAAGAGACAAGTATGTAACAGTTTGTTTTAAAAGCAAATTATGAATTCATGGCAACATCTTTGGAGAAACTTCTGGTTTTTTTCTTAATTCCTAAAAATTTCATGCAGAAAGATACTTCTTAAGATTACCTTAAGAAATTACATTTTTGATGGAATTGGAATGTGTATCCCAAACTGCTCATGAGGAAAAAAAAAAGTCTAAAAGCTCCTCCTGGATTTTTGTCATACGTTTGTATCTTGCAGTAATGGTTCTTTAGCTTCACCAGGAGCCTGGGGACTGTGGGGATGGCCGTGGCTGCCACAGTGTTTCTTCCAGTTGCTGGATCGTACGTTTAGGTTTGTGTGTTCAGGAATAAACAAGGCAACAAGTAGTGCCAACAGCACAGAGCACGCTCCAAATAAGAACGGGGGTCCGGGAATTATAGAATTCTGAAAACAACAACAGAAACACCACAAAGTATTAATGAACCTTTAGCAACTGTCCTCTGTTAACATGTGTCTGAAAACCCAAGTTTCCAGAGCAGAAAGAACTTTTTCTTGCTATGCTAGCCAATACAGTATTTGTCTCCGTGTGGAAAGAAGGTTACATCCTAAGATTTAGGAGAAGGAGCAGATGGTTCTTAGTAATGCTTGGCAACTTCCTTTTCTAGTGCAAGTTCTTGCTGCTGAGTTTCCTCAACAAATTACTATCCATTAGGAACTAAAAAACCCCACAACACAGAGCTTGGTGAAAAGATTGGTGAAAAGACTGAAGGACAACAACAAAAACATACAACGTGTGAAAGGTAAATACAGCATCAGGGAGACAAGAAGAGGGGGCTGCTGCTGGTTTTAGTCCATCCTTCCCTCAGTCTACTCTCTTCACAAGGGTCATCAGTTGTCTAGTTGCTACCAGCTGTATCTCTTTGAAAGTTAAACTAAACCATACCACTTAGTTAGAAACTACCCTCCCCACGGGTGATTTAAGAACCTCTTTCTACATGCTTCATTTGCAGTTAAGTGTAACAAAATGTAATACAGCATCACACTCAGAACTGGTGAGCACATAATTCCTTATTAATTCTAAAAAAGCAATTAGGAAGTAAAAGAAGAATACCTGTTGTAAATGGTACTGTGTGATGACACTACCTCCTGATGGTGATTCAGGCATGGGGAGTTCATTCAGTTCAACATGAAATATATGAATATAAAACCATAAAGTGCTGGTCCCAAACCATTACACAGTCCTCGAATTCCTGTTATCATCCCTTGAACAACACCTGGGAAAAGTAAAAATACACTGTTAGCCATCTGTATTTACATGTATATAATTAACTATTTTTAATGGATTATGAACAGGTCAGTAAGACTCTATTCACTTCACTTTCAAACTCCTGCAAGCAGGAAAGCTTCCCTGAATGGTGCTGCACTAGGGGGAGCAGTAAACACGGGGCACAGAAAAACTGTCATTATAGCCAAGATGTTTTTCCATCTCCTTATAGGCACAGAGTAGTACTTGCTGTGCCACACTCAGAGACCAGTATATGTACACACAGTATCCCTGCTGTCAGTGTCCCATGCAGGAGAGAAAGCACTGTACGCAACCTGGATAACTAAGCAAACTTGTCAAAAGTGAGGAAAATAAATCGCATATTAAGTTCATTAAATATTTTGCTACTCGTGGGACCTGCTGAGTGTTTTCCCTCTGTGCCAGAAGGGCTCGATGCAGATGTATTACAACTCCAGGTAACTTGATTTTAACACTGTGTGTCCTATGCTCAGGTGCATGGGCTGCTCTGTGCCAAGACTCAGGCAGAGTGGCTGGCACTACGACAACACCCTGACACGTCTGTCTTCACAGTGTTCTTTGACTGGAATTTCAAGTATTAGGACAAAACCTACCCTGCTGGTCAGCATCAGCAGTTCGTGAAACCAGTGCACTTACAGCTGGGAAAGTAATACTGGACATGGCAGCAACAGCTCCAGCTGCCCACATCATCCTGCAAGAAATACAGACTCAACGTAACTGCTCTGCAGGGACAGTGTTCCGCAGTTGGAGCGTGTATGTATGCGTATGTATACACATGTACTCACGTACTTAAGTGTCTCCCTTGGATAAAGGATTAAAATGCGGAAAAATACTGTATCATTCAGATATTAAAATGAAATTTACATACCATGGTTCTGATCCAAAGCCGTACCACGCAAGTTGTAGTATTTGAAATCCTAGGCCCAGTAAGATGGTGTTTTTATTTCCAATGGACCGCATAAGTAAACTCAAAACTATGGTCTGACAGAGAAGGGAAAAAAGTTTTTAAAAAATAAAATCAAATAACATGTTAATTACATACAGATAAATTAATGAATTTAAAAAAGGTAAAACATTTTATTCTCAACATTAAATGCATGCAAATAAATAATTTTTAAAAAGCCAAGTAAAATTCTCCAAAACCAGTATTTGCCAAGTATTCAGAAGCCTCTACGAAAAAAATAGCATCATTTAGCAAGTACTATGAACAAACTGTCACCTCTTATATCACAGAAGGATTTAGTTTTCTCAACACAGTCCACAACTTTGGATGTTAATGAACCAAGCCCTGGTTGGCAGATGTTTTTCCATCTAAGTTGGAGTGTTAATCAATTGTTAGAGACTTGGAAAAACAGCTACAGGAAAGGGGAGTCACATTTCTTTAACCGCAGTATTATGGAAGTTCTCCACAGCGCTTTGCTCTTTTGAAGTTACCGAGTCACTGCTATTATTTCATTAACTCACCTGTGCAATAATGGAGAGAATCCCAAGGACTGCTATAAATGCTGCAACACTTTCAGATGAAAATCCCATTATCTATATTGAAAAAAGGCAACTTGATTATTAACCATTAACCTTGTATCATAATGTCACAAATATCAGGGGGGAACACAATGCAGAAGACCGGTATTATTCAACTCCTCCCCAACTTAGAAAATAAGTTGTTTGGTGTTTGCTTCTTTTTTTCTCATTAAATCAAGCAAGTAAACAAAACTAAAGGAGCATAATAGTTACAAAGTATCAGAAAGTGTTTTATAACTCCTTCATCTCTCTTTTTGTCTCTCTAAAAAGAGACAAAACCAGAACAGCCAAAGGACTTAAATAGGCTGTTGGGAGCTTTAAGTGGTACTAGTGATCTATACTTTCTGTATTAATTCAGCAATACCGAAAACTTCCCTATAAATTTACTTTTGTTCAAATCCATATCGAAACGTTAAGTTACCTGTCTGAGGTATAGGAAGAAGCTGGAATATTGACCTGCCTCTGGGAGGTAGGAAAGAAAGACTGTTATGCAGATTAGCAGCACAATTGAGTCCTGGCCGACTTTCTTCAGTGACTACGGCAAGAAAAAAGTATTATAAACCATTTAACTGTCATATTGAGAAAAGCATGTCAATTAACGAAGCTATTATGTGATACCACCAAAACACTTCTGCATGTTCAGCAAGGTCATTGGCAAAAATATTAGCCGTGATGCAAGGTTAAACTTGAAAAAGCACTGGCTTTGTTTTTTAAGCTTGAAACATAGTTAAGTTTAGTCTCTTTCCTGTCTCAAAAGCTCAACATTTACAAATAACAAAATATTCCACGTTTAATTAGCTTACTGCAAAAGGGTCAGCCTGTTCCCACGAAATGGGTGCTCCCCAGGACGCTGGCCTCATCTTCTCTGGCAGTGACTCTGGTACAGCAACAAGAATAAAACAAATGTCTAACAAGGCTATTGCTGTAGCCAGGACCACAACCAGGCTGTCTCCATAGACTCGACCAAGGTAGGCACCAATAGCAGGGCTGGTCACTAAACTTGCCGCAAAAGTTGCTGAAACCTACAACAAATAACAGCTGGTAAGATTTTCAGTTATGTAAATCAACAGTATTACCACCCCCTTGTCCGCATTTTCAGAAGCCTAACCATTTTAATCAGGTAGTGATTAAAAGTAACCTTTTCCTGTGATTATGTGGTATTGGCTGTGTATTTCAGACAGTCAAAAATTTTCAAGAAAAACAATTCTTTTTTTTCTTCTTTTTTTTTTTTTCATAACTGGACAGCAATGTGAGGCTCACAGCACTCTTGCATATAATGACATAATTAGATTTAATTAACTATACAGTCTGCTGATATCTCTGGGAAGCGATGAGCTTTATTTAATCTTCGTATTAGAGAAGCAGGCAATGCCTGTTAAGAAAGGAGAAAAGACTCACACGTATCAAGGGCATATTAAATTTAATATGCTGGTTAATCCAACTTGCTACAACGGATCTTCAGAAAGTAGCTTTTGGTTAACCAGCTGGCCTTGGTGTGACTGAACAAACTTTCTCAACATCTCTCGATCCCTGATGTGTACAGGCAGAAAGAAGCTACATTCTGTATCCATTGCTTTCAGCATTTCCTGCTGACTACAATAATGGATTCTGTATCTTTAATGCAACCAATAATTCTGCGAATCCCTAATACTTAGGGCTGTGAAGGATCCTGAGACCTGGCAGGTTATTGGGAGATAACAGAGAAACAGAAGTGAATGGTAAGAACTTAAGACAAGTTTCTCAGCTCCATTTGTTCTGAGCTGAAGTGCAGCAGTGTGACTGGAGACACAGGCAGCAGTAGTCAAGTTATTGTACAATGGCAGTTCCAAAATTACCCAGGAACAAAAGGTTAGTTTTTGGAAAAGGTGACAGACTAGTACTAGTGTGAGAAATGATGGAGCAATAACTAAAGCCCCTCAGATGATCATAACACTGACAATAACTGTTAAGACAGAGATCTGAAAGACAACTTTGAACACAGTCATATTTGTTTAAGTTAGAAGCAGACTATTCAAGAGATACAGGAATGGATGACAATAACAATTAAACAGAAAAACCCTACTCCAAACTAAAATCAACTTGCCAGAGAAGAAATGAAAATACAGTTTTGAAAAGCTTTACCTGCTGAAGTATTTAGTACTGAACATCACAGGAACACAGCCAAAAAAATACATACCAATCCGTAGGCCATGCTTCTTTCATGTTCTTGGGTTATGTCTGCTACGTATGCAAAAACCACAGAAAACGTCACCGCAAACACTCCAGAGACAGAGATAACTGCGAAGTACCACCTAGGAACATTATCAACAAGTTAGAACAGCTAAATAGAAACAAAAGAGTCGCTGCTTACACTCCAAGTACTGTTCAACAGTAAATCATCTTGTCCAACTTTTCCTGACAAGTATTACAATAAACTTGCATAAAGCTAGTATGACACAGTTGTGTAATTCCTCCTTGGTGCCCCAAATATAAAATTATGTTGTTTTTCTTTGTTAACATCTATGAAAAACTGCCGTGATTAAGTACTTCTAGGAAACGAGGTGTTAGACTAACTTCCACTGGATGCCTGTGACCCAGTGCGAATTAGGAACTTCAGTATTTTGAGAATCTGGTCATGGAGAGGTCTCAACACCAGCCTTATCCTTATGCTGCAGACACTAACACTCGTGACTAGAAACATTAAGCTACGCTTAGAAACAAGCTACTTCCCAGCAAAGGGATGGAGAATCCATGAACAATCCACGTGACTGAAGAGAACACGGAAGAGGCTGACTGAGCGACCAGCTCAGCTGGCTCCGCGCTGGCCAGCACACTCTTGTTTCAGCCTCACCCTCGGGTACAGCGCGCGGGTAGTCCGACAACTCTGAGTTGTGACTCAAGCACTGCCTTGGGAATGTACGTGCCGGTTAGGAGCTTACTCGCCTGCACGCAGCCTGAAAGTGGGTGGATTTTAAAACTCGAGAAACAAAACAGCAGCAACATTTTAAGTTACAAACGGTCACTTCATGCACTAGCCAGCATAGGCAAGGTGGTAATTTCCGCATAGTTGGTTAGTATTTTGAGTCACACGGCCACAATACAGACTGCACAGTTTACTGGACAGCATTCTATATCTTTTGCAAATGTGCTGAAGTAGGAAGTGGGGCCTACAGCACAGAGCTCAAAACCAGCAGCTCTTCAAATTCTGACCAAGGTGTTTGGCCTCACGGCAGTTAGTTCAGTTTGACTCTGTTCTCTCAACTTTGCACCCAAGTAATACAAAAGCCTCAACCTTCCATGGAGCACAAACAGTATTTTATCAGCAGTGCTACAAACATAAGCATTACTTAGCAAGAAACAGCAAATCTAGTGTGAAGGTATTTACTAACCATGGGCTGATCTTCATGAGTGGTATTGGTGCACAGGTGAAAAACACTGTTAGCAGCAAGAAGGACTTTCGTCCCCACACGTCAGACAGGGCACCTATGAGCGGGGCACTGAGGAACGATAATAAGCCCTAAATGAAACAAAACATTTTAAGTTAGAACTAAGTGGTCAGAATCATGACAGCCGACCATAACAATCTGACAGTAGGCTGGGCTCTGTTTTTATTACAGTGGATGACTATAGAGCAATGCATCAAGGGCAATATGGTCAAGCATTACTGATCTTCTATTCCATGTCTGGTTACAAAACATTTGACGTTACCTCAGAGTTACACAAAATTCAAAATGCAGATGATCCAGTCATACTAGCAGTTTTATGAACTGTATTTTATAGTTTTATATATTTAGAATTCACATAAACGTAAATCATTGAAAATACCCTACTGGGGCAACAAGCCCTAAGTAAAAACTTCTTGAATTTTAGACACGCACTATGTGGGTCTTTTGTGATAAGTCAACTACCTTTTTATTTGCTGAACCCAAACAGCAGGCACAGACCAAGCAGTATCTTACTAAAAGTAAAACGATACCTATTTGCTTTTTTAGCAATAATTGATTCCCATGTTTTATTTATACCATGAAAGCTATATTGAAAAACCTCTTGAATGTTTCTCTCAATTGGCAGTCATTTCTATATTCCTCCCACCATTCACTTTAAACTGTACTTGTGATTAACTTTTGTCACCTTACCTTTACTCCTTGAATTAGACCATTCATTAGAAATGTATGTTTTGGGAAGGTTTCATGCAGAACCTGGAGAAGAAATACTAACACTGTCATTTACGCAATATCAACTATAAACATTGCTCATGATGCATCCAACTTCTACTGCGGCACCTTCACAGTAGTTTGGTGTTTTCACAACAAAGAAAAGACAGACACACCACAAATAATCTATTTAATCTCTGATCTGCATGGAAGGTACTTTGAGATTTTAGCTTTACTTGGTAAGGGCCTCAGTTCTCTCAACACTTTGGGAAGGATTCATGTCATCTAACTTCAGTGTCTGAAATCTAAACAGACCACAGAGAACCTAGAAAATGATCTCAAATCAGACTGCACGTGTTACCATGTCATCTGTAGGGGGCTGGGGAGAGAGAGGAGAGACATCATCATTCTGAAGTGACTCTCAATTCGGTGACCAGAGCCTCGAAACAGGTTAAAATAGGCACCTCTCCCAGTCTGACTTGTGTTATGTGAGATGGATGCCAGTTGGTGAGCAACGTGCGGTTTATATCCAAGAGACTGTTGATGGTGGACATCAGCTTACAGAACCGCACCAAGACTGCATTTTAGGTGGCATTTGCTTGGAGATCTTTAAGCCTTCACTGCTTTTAATCTGTAAGCATGTGTCACTCTCAAAGATTAAATCCAAATGGAAAGCAACCAACTACATTAGAAAATAACTTGGTGCAAACTCTTTGGTATGACTGTCTCGCTAATCACAGGGAAACTTTGACTGGTGTAACTGGATCTGCGCTCTGAAGCTTCTGTTTAAAGCACAGCTGGGTCACCAAGGACCTCCTTACCTACACACACAGCTTGCATAATTTTACCAAACCTCAGGTATATTTTTGTCCTTACATTTGTAACGTGCCAACTTTTTGTAGCGTCTTGAAAGAAAACATAATTTCATTACTGCCTTACTGCTTTCACATCAGGAAATACTTACAAGTAAGCTTGAGCATTAGCAGAGTTAAACATAAACAGCTATGTTGCATGATTACACTGCTTTAATGAAATAATTTAAAAATCCTGGTTCCATGTAAAAATAATAAACTTTTCCCTTGCTCAACAGAGCAGCTCGATGATACACAGTTTTTGTTCAATTCAGAAGATATCCAGTGCCTTGCAGTCATTGCACCACTCCCATACAGCGAGAAACCAAGCATTTCACTTACCACCAGAGTGGCGCTTGTAAGAGTCCCCAAGCAAAAAACTCCCAAGAAGATCACTATAACAGCATGGTAGACACCGGTGAACCAATTCCTTGAGCTAAAACAAAAGAAAAAACAGGTCACTAACACGTCTAACAATCTATCAGTATGAAAAAGGATCTGAACACTACAAACAGACGGATCAAAAAATGAAACAGACTCAAAACATCGGAATACAGTTACTCAAGCTAACTGCACTGAATTAAATTCCTGTTTTAACCCCTTTGCTGCTAATGTCCTGACATGTCTTAATCCTCTGCAGAATATAAGTGTGCTTCCCTCTCAAATTACAAAAAATAACCACTTTACTGCCAGTATGGGAAACAAGTATGCTACTGAAAGCAGAAACAGACCCTTCTTTGGATTATTAGTTCATTTTCCTGGAGAAAAATGCTTAAGCCCACACAATGCTGCATGGAAATCAAGTTTCATGATTTCAAAACACAGTATGTTCACACTCCGCTATCCCAAAGTCTAATTGCCTCATCTATCAAACAGCTTTACAGCACTTCTGTTACTAAAGGCACCGATGGCCAAGTACAAACTTCGACAGCTCTAAATCAAGAAAGAAAAAACGGAAATAACGCCGAAGTGAATCTCAGGAACAGCACTGATCACTTCCCACATACTGAGAGCAGGTCCATTAGCTACAATGTGCTTCAAATGCATGGAATAGATCTGAGTAAAAGATCTGAAATACGGAACTCCAAATTCTGTGGTGATTTAGTAGAATCAGAACTAGCTTTTGAGGAGAACAAAAAGAGCATGGGTGGGGACAACCTGCTCATCTCATACACTCTGTAAACGCTGCCCTGTCAAACAACATGCCATAGTTCATCATTTGCAAATTGAGGAAATGATGCACTAATTGTTTTCGTATTAAGGTAGTATGAACAACTTGGTAGAATCTCACATGTATTCTTTAAGCTTAGAAGTTGCTGCCTTAGTATCTACTTCCGTAGCTTTGTGTGAAGGTGGGTTACCAACGGAGTGGCACCGACTTGATTAGACCTAGCATTTACACTGAGCAAACATGGAAGTCCTCAGCTGCTTCTCAAGATTCAGGGGGATCTTATCAACACATAGAAATATCCGATTTACGGATCGACAGAGACAGACTTTTCTCAGAGGCGTTCAGTGACGGGACTGGAGGCACACACCGAAACACAGGAAATTCTATGTAAGCCCTGAACAAAGCAAACCCCTGGAAACCAGCTGCCCAGTGAGGTTGTGGAATCTCCATCCCCCAAACCTGACTGGACACAGCCCTAAGCAAACAACTCCAGCTGACGCTGTTTGAGGGAAGAGGCTGGACAGTCGGCTTAGAGGTGTTGAGAGGTGCCTTCCGATCTCAAATACTACATGATTTTCAGTTAGGTAGTACTAGAGCCTTTCTTTATAACAAGATTTATGCAAGTCATACCTAGCTTTCTTTCCAGATTCCAGTATTTCCAACACAGGAAAAAAAAAACCTAAAAATAAGCCTTTTCAACAACTGTGGGAAATAAATACAGAAAACCATACTGGCTGTTCACCCTATTGCTAGAAAAGATAAGAATTTTCAAAGGTAACCATTCAACATGTAAAAGGTGAGCTACAAAAGTACCTTAGCACTGTACTATTTTCTTTCCCAAGCCCTCTTCAGTAAATACAGACATTTTTGCTACTTTTTCATCCTATTAAGGAGGTACATTAACAGTCTTCATAGGTACAGAAAGTAGGTATAATTACCTTCACTTCCCACAATTCCTCTCCCTTTCCACCCACAACCCTTATTGCAGTTTTGGGTTAAAAAAAATGTATCCAGCTCTGCACAAACCGTAAGTAGCAATCTTAGCTGTTTGCCTCACTGTGATACAGAAATCAGGTTCATTCTCATAGTCCTCAGATTCCTATCAAGCTTGTGACCCCCCAAGGTATCATAAATGGTGAGGCAGAAGTTGTGAACCCAGCCCTGTCCAAGCACCATGCGTCAAAAGCACCTCCGGTCTGCTCACATACAGCAAACACAAGCTCAGCAGCCATCTGTCTCTGTGCTTGCCCTTGTCCAGTCTGGGTAGCTACTGAGAGATCACATGCACAAACCAAACCAGCAGAATGAAACCAGTGGCTGTCCTGCACTGCTAACCTGTTGGTGATTTTAGAGGCATATAAGCAGATGACTGCTGTCCTCTGCCACGTCATCCAGCTATAGGCAACCTGATCAGATGTTTCCATTACACGGGCAGAAACAAACAGAAGTGACATTTAGATGACCAGGGTTAAGCTTCTTATTGCTAATGCTCACTTATCACAGGTACTGTTATTTGCTCTTATCTAGAAAAAAAGAAATAATTTAGTCACATTCAGATCATCACCTCTATAGCTATTTTTAAGATGGCTGCAACTATAAGTAGCAAAGTACTCCTGAGGTGCAAGAAAGAGGGAAGGAGATTAATAACTGGTTACATTACAGAGCATGAAGATCTATTATAAGTCCACAAGACCTGAGTACTAGTCTGATGTACGCTCCTACTCCACCGTGCACAGAGCAGGTGTGGGGTATTCAGCCCCATCTTACTGTACAAACCGGCCCCGCTGTGCTTCACAAACCGGCTAATGTAGCGTAATGTAATGACCTAAGTGCAACCAAATCAGAAGACCTTACACCTGGAGAGAGGAGTGTTTGCAGGAACAACCCGGAACTGAGATGTTCCAATCAGAGCGACAGCATCCCCTCTCTGCAACCATGTAGCCAGAGCAGAGCGTTTTTACGTTTGGCAAAATCTGTGCGCAAACCAGCACTCTAAGAATGCCCTTTTCGCTGGTTAGAGAGAAAAGGTCTTTAACCAAACACTGTCAGTCAGGCCGTGATAAAAAGAGGATACGCCAGGCGCCCTAAGAACACCGCATCTGGCAACAACAGAACAACTATCAAAGCAACAAGGCATCGGATACAAGATCACAGCTGCTGCTCCTCTGCTGGAAAGGAAGAGACGCCAAAGTACTAAGCTGTAATTCTCTTCGGCATTGCCCAGGCATGTAACTCCCAATTCGTTTCAGAGCTTCAAACTGCATAATCTTACACAGGATGAATTCCAACTGGTCATAAGGGAAGGCGAAATTAAGAACAGTGTTGAAACCACTTCACTGGTGTTACTGCCTCTCCTTTGGTGAATCTGACAACACGCACCTGAGTACACACACCATTACACGTTGCTTTCTGTGATACAGCCACTGAGCTGCAAAGACACCACAAAAATACCACCATACACCAGCCCACCCTCCTGCACCACCCATCGCCTCGCAAGGGTGCCCTGCGTAACTCACGGCGGGAGCAGAGGCGCTGCAGCAGCAATAGGTGTTTTTTCCCTTTTGCTTGTTTTTTTCTTTCACATCAGAATCAGTGACTAGAAGCGAGAACAAATTAAATTGACTGAAGGTTCCCCATCAGTAAACTCTTTTTGCCTTGTGACACCTGCCTCATTAAATAGCTTTATATTATCACAGGCAAGAAAGTCACGGTTTTCTTTGATGTGAAATAGTTTCAAACAAACCAATCAGGCTAGAAACTGTACATTTAGATACTTGATTAGCTACTGGTTTGCCAACTGGAGATATTCAAGACGGCGGGCTGTTTCATTTGCCTGTTTCCCATAATGTCACATAGCATGTTGGGTAAGCAAAGAAACTAGGAGACTGAGCACAGAAGGCTAGTTAATGTTTCAGCAAACATTAAAAAAATTCAAGCATAAAGTTTTTGCTGTCATTACAAGAATACTCTGCTTTAACAGACTTTATAACTTTAAAAATGTATTTAAACCAAATAGTTTCTCAAAACATTCGTCTGAAGGCAGAAAATATGACAAGCTGGTATTCTTGTTATCTAACAACATCTACATACTTTCATCTAAAGTTCAAAGTCCATTTTTCCACTGTTTTAAAAACAACAGAAAATTGTACAGAACCTCATGCAAGTTCCACACTGCTTTTGAAACTGGCGGGATACACTGCAGCCCCTCTGTACCACTAAATGCAGTTGTTATATCTTTTCTTCTCTCTTGGCACAAGAAAGTTAAAGTTGAGAGATAAAGAACACTTGGAAATATATTGTACTTTAATCAATGATTACTTCAGAGAGAAATTCTGAAGCTCCATGTCCCATAAGTAACAATGTTTACTTCTATTACTCATTCTAAAATATTTGCATTTAACATTTTACAAGTAGTCTCATACATTTCTATCCTTACGAAGTGCAGGAAACATGTCCTGAAAAACATCAACATCCATCACTGGAATTAGTTTTGCTTCTTACCAGACAGTTGGTCACCAGTTTGATGAACAACTCTAGTGACTCTGACACCTCCCTCTTCTCCATTTTTGTTCCAAAAAGACAAACTGAAGGGCCACTAGCGATTTAGACTGTAAAGATGTCTCTTTATTTGAAATAACGACACTGTATTTAGAAGAGCGCACATCAAATCCACACAATGTTACACAGCGCAAAAAAGGCAGGGACAAGGATACATTGGCAATAATGCTACTCAGCAACTAAAAAAAAACAAGCTCCAATGCCAAAACACTTAACAGCTTCCTTTCTTTTTAAAATTTATCTATTTAATAAGAAGCAACATCGTGGGAGGGAACTGCAAAACACTTCTTCCAGGCACCCTGTACGGGATTTCTCTGATGCAAGAGCCCGTCCCACTCGCTGGCCTATTCTTTCCCAAGACTATGGAAACAGAAAGGACAGAGGGCTGCTGTGACGGCAATCCACTCACCGTGCGGGAAATGCACATCCCAGACGGGCTTTGCACCACCAGAACTGCATCCTAACACACTCGGCGCTTCCTGCGTTCCTTTACAATGGGCAACTGCCTGCCCGCACCGTCCCAGGCTATTGTGCCGCCGACTGCTGCTTCCGAGCAGCTCTTCCTTGCGCAAGGACTCAGTTCAGCACTTTTCAACGTAAAGTTGGGTTTAGACGCGTGCCGCGTCATCTCGGACACACGCCACGGATCCGCAGTTACCGACGCCTAACTCCTGAGCCGACTCTGCTCTGCACACTGGCTCCTGAGCCCTGAAAATCGGTCCGCGCTGCGCAGGAGCATTTATGAAAAACACCTGAGCTAACACCCGTACAGGTGTTTCTCGAGCAACCGCCTCAACGAAACCGGCCCGGGGTGCCGAACGAAGCTATCGCGGCTGCAGCATAAAAAAAACCCGAAACCCCGCCACAGAGCTCAGCCCGGCGCCTCCGCCGCAGCACGGCCCGCTCGCACGCCGCCAGACGCGGCCGCCCGAGGCCCGCGGGCCCCCCCGCGCCGGACCGGGCCTGGCCGCACCTGCCTCGGCCCCCTGCCAGCCCTCCGCATGGCCGCGGGAGCCCGCGGCTCGGGATTCCGCAGCCGCCAGCTCGCCCCACAGCCGCCCCCGCCCCGGAGCCGCCCGCCGCTCCGCGCCCCCGGCCCCGCCCGGCCTCACCGTCCCGCCGTCCTTAATGATGATCTTCTTGGCCAGCATGATACTGCGGTTCACGGCGCGCTTCTTCTTCTTCCCCCCCTGGGTCATTTTACCATCCTACAGCCCCGGGGGGGAGCGGCGGCAGCAGCGGACCCTCCCCAGCAGCCGGGCCTTCGCTTCGCGTCGCCTCCCCTCCCCGCGTACCCGCCGCCACCGCTCACGCACCCGGCGCCATCTTGGCCGGCCACCCCCGCGCGCAGCCGCCGCCGCGCATCACGCGATCGCCCCATTGGCCGGACGCCGGTCACGTGCGCGGGAGGCGCCGCGCGCGGGGCGGGGGGGGCGCCGCGCCGAGGCCTCCGCTGGCGGCAGCGGCCGCGCCCCGAGCGCAGGCGGGGGCCCCGCCTCGCTGCCTTTCAAAACATGATGGTTGGGGCTGGAACTAAGCGGCACTCATTTTAAAATAAATAAACGAGGCAGCGGCCAGGAGCCGCGGGGTCGCTGCGGCGCGGCCCCGTCAGAGGGCTGAGCGCGGCGGAGCCCGGCCCGGCCCGCCGAGGCAGACGGAGCCCTCCGCCATTCTGCGCCACCTCTCCCCGAACAGCCTCCATCTTTGGGCGCACCGATCCGCACCTGCGCTGCTGGAGGCACGCGACTTCTTTCCCTATTTGTAAAATACATTACGGCGGCCTGTTCTGCCCCTCGGGAGCCTCAGTTTCTCGTGCACCTCCACCAGCGCCAGTCCCCTGAGCCACCCACCCCTCACCGGCCGAACCGAAAGGTCGTTTCCAGCCCCTTCCTCCCCGAGCTGGCTGAGGGGCCTGGAAAACAGGAGCGAAAAGACGCAGCTCTTAGTGGATATACTGTTAGACACCGAAATACGTTTCTAGAGCCTAAGTGCATAACCACACTGTAATCCATCTTAAAAAATCCAACTTGGAGACACTCTACTTTCTTACTCTCAAGTTTTAAAGTTAGCTTCTGAAAGCTTCAACAACTTTAAAAGGGCAGGAATTCAGTTCTGAGTTACCACAGCCTGCAGGCTGTAAGCACAGGGATCAGCTTTCCCAAGGTATCATACTGTTCACGGAGAAAGTCTTTTAGAAAGGCGTACTACTATTGTTAAGTATTCTGTAGCTCACAGTTTCAATTCCTTCACCACTGATGTCCAGCTGCACTAAACTGAGCAACATCCAGTACTGTAGCATTCACATCTCAGGCGCAGCTCTCCATGGCCATATCCACACACCAGCTTTTTTTTCTATGTTCTTTTTCACTCAGTCCTCCATCTTCCGGCCCTCTTACTGCTTATCTCTATCTACCCACCTCCTGCAACATGTTTCCCCAAAAGCCTCCCCTCAGCATGCATTAACATCTCTCTAATCCATACAAAGAGTGGCTGCTATGCTGAACCTCAACCTTAACGTATGGACCTGTACACTAGCTCCCTTACAGCACCGGCACCACTATGTTAACAAAGGGGTTGTAAATCTCTCACCACTTAAGATCTTGTGGGCTTAAGTTAAACTATCAGCATTAAGACCAAGCACCCTCTTATCTACCATAATGCAGCTTCTAAGGAATTTAGAATTTCATTGAGGTGCAGCTCTACTCAGGCACTGGATCTACTCTGATCCCAAAACGAGACAAAGGCAAGCAAACTCTAGCTGAAGACACAAATTGTGGGTCTACCAGGCTGCCCATAGGGGAAAAAGGAATTTTGCAGCCATTGCTATTATCAGTCACTTGTTGCAAGTCTTAATAAGTTATGCCAAGTATGTGTTAACTGCATTATGTCTCGGGGTTTCTCACCCCTTCTGTTTGAAAAGGAGAGGAGTCCTAAAATTTTGCCATGAAGTCTACTCGTTGGAGTGAATGCTGTTACATTTTGGTGTGAGAGTCACACACAGACCTGTATGTGACATGTAAGGAACTCACATAGAAAGTTAACACAGCGACATCTCAGCACAGACATTTTGTAACTAGGCTGACAGAACAGCTGTTTTTTCCATCCATACCTTTATATTACACCAACCCCTGTTATTGATGTCATTATCCCAAAATAAATGCATCTTTTTGCTCATGCAGGCCAAGCAGATGATTCAAGGAAAAATTCCTAAATTTAGAATAAACTCTAGATAAACAAGACTTGCTTTTGCTGTCATGAGTTTCAGCCAGCTACACATTTTCAAGTATCAAACTCGACTTACCTACGTAAGTGCTGACATAATTCGCTCTGCCGTTATTTAACTGAGACAAATTCCTGACAAACATTTACTCTCCTGAAGAAGAGAAACAAAAATTGTCTGTTTGTAGTGTTCAACCTTCTTGTTCAATACAAAGCAATTTCATAATACTATCTGCTAGCTGTAGAAGACATTACCATCTCTTTGGAAGTGGAATGAAAAATGGGCAGAGTGCTTATCGTCTCCCCAAGGGAAACCATTGATTCTAAAGCACAGACAGATGATGGATTCAATGGTTTCAGTTAAGATTCCTACAGACTACTTTTAGGCCAAACTCGAAGAACACTGTCCCCTGCATCCCAGTACTCTGCACTAGCCATGCTCCTTTGGTTAGTTGATGAATAATTCATTTCTGTCATCTAATCACCTAAAAATTTCAGTTTAAATCATACTGCGTATGCTAACTAAGATCAGAGCAGAATTGACAGAAGGAACTGACAGAAATGAAGAGTCCTCAAAATTATTGGTGCACAGCTGGAGAAATGACCTGATTTATTACATACACCTCTGAAAGGACAGGGAAACATGTTATCCACCATCATCTATAGCAATGTGTTTACTAGCTCTGCTGGGGTCTTGATACATTGTAAATTACAGCTATGCTATACAAAACCTCAGCTTCTAAATTGTAAGGTGAATCAATGGAGTGTGTTGTATTCCAGAGGGTATATGGCGTCGTACTTTCCACTTCTATCAAAATTAAATATTTAAAACAGGGGAGGGGTGGGGGCGCAACCTACTGAAACACCAGCTGCCTCCTGGTCACTTGTGACAAAACTCTCCTACAAAGGATGACAGTGTTCCACAGTCGCACACCACACTGTAACTGGTACTTGACACACGCTCCCTACCACCTCCAGCTCAGGAACTGCAGTCCTGAACAAGGAGATCAGGTTTTTCAGACCAGAAGAGTGCAGAGACAGACAGTCACAACAACACTGCTGGAATGCAATTCAAAAGAAGTCACAATACAGTGGTCACAAAGAAGCATGTCTCAGTCAAAATTAAATTTCTGGCAAAATTCAGTAAGCTGTATGTTAAAAGATACCATTAACAAACATCTTACAATAACCTTCTGGAGTTTATAGAAAAATATGCCAAAAGTTATATTCTGAAATAATAAATGTTAATTAAAACATTGCTTTATTTCCGCTAAAATCTGCAAGAGGCAAGCCTCTCAATTTACAAAGCTCTCAAACAGTTTTATATCATATTCTTACTAAAGCTGATGCTTAATTTTAACCAGTTAATTACTACAGTGACATTATCTACACATATAGGAGGAAAAAACACAGTATTTTACCTCAATATGGATTAAAAAAGACTGTATTAGGTCATGTAAGATGCATTCCATGGTTCAGCAGTGTCATACAAAAAAAATAACCTGTTTCCAAACTGCCTGGAAACACCATACATTAGAATTGTTTTCAGTGTAATCACACACAAACATCAACATCAACATCCAAAAAATCCTAAGACTACCTCAAAATTTTGCTACGATGTTTGAATATATGATTTCTATTTGGTCTCATATATTTAAAATTAAATTAAAAATATATTGACAGTAAAGACAAACTTTTAAAAAAGTGTTACTCATATCAGCTATTATAACATATGCTTAACATACAAGCAATTTTTACTGAGCCATAAATTGCTAATGAAATTAATATGGCTAATTACAGTCAGAACAATGATGGAAGGTTGAAGGCAAGAGTTAAAAATGTCATGTCTACTCTTGGATGCAAATGTGCAGGAGACATTCAAGAATGAGCACTGAATGGTGACCTTAGGAAAGATTTCTTTCCTTCTAGAAAGAGTTATAAATTCACCTAGTGGCAAATAATTAGAAAAAGTTATAAATTCAACCAAACAGAAATTTGGATTCACAGTAAGTGGAGCAGAAGATATAATCTAATTAATTCCACTTACGTTGTTGCATTTTCCCATGCATTTTTTCCATTAAAATATCTTAATTCTACATATCTAAAAATATATAATGAGCTTACCTGGAAAGAGTACAACTCTTTAGTAACTTCCTGTGGAAAACAATCAGCATTAAAAATGAACAGAACAATGAAAAGAAAGGCAAGGAAACACTTTGACTTTCTTCCAATAAATAACTGAACACCACAGGTAATGATACACTACGACATATATAGTATAACATCATGTTATAGATAAACACTACCTTTCTGACACAAAAAATCCCTTAATGTTTTTTAATATCTCATTCTTATAAAACATGGATTTCAGAGAAGAAAACAATGAATAACCTTCCTCATTCACAATATCCAGCAAGAAACACTGTCAACAGGAGGAAACGAGCAACAACTTCAAATTTGGAAAATGACAATTGCTTAATACAACAGAACATGCATGGCTGATAAGAAAAAAAATATTAAAATATGAAACTTACTGACAACAAAAACCAGAAGAAATGCAACGTTTCATTTATCAATTTTAAAATAATTTTTAAAAATCCATTACAGTATTTTGAATTACAGTCATAAAAATAAGTTAGGAACACAAAACAATTACATACTTCTAAAAATCTGTGAGAGGGCTGTATGATTAACTGAAACGCAAATATATACTACCAAATAAGATTGTTTTTTTGAGGAAAAATAAAATTATCGTATCTAAAAAGTTACAGTAAAAACTCCAAGGCGTTATTAATCAAACCCATTAATCTTACACTAATCTACCCATTATTAAAGCAAACAAAAAGGGAACTTTTCCTATTTTTTGTCTGAAACAAAGAAGTCGAATAGAACTATAAAATTATCTGAATTCTTTGAGAAAAAAGATTATTGGGCACTTGCGGATAGCACAGAAATACAATGTTTAAAGAAAAGTTTATCTTTCTTTATTAGACTCAAGATTTTACACCACTGAACTGCTGATTTATTTTGCTTTGACAATAGTTCTACATTTATTATTATTTAACCATTTATGATGTATCCCAGAGATTCTCAAATAAAACTATCAAATATCCATGTACTCAATAAATACTAGTACTCCCATTATGCGAGTCTTAAAAAAAATCACATAATTCCTTACTGCAAATAAATACCTAGCTATAACTTCATAAATATTTAAATAAATCCTGCCACATATAGGTTAGCCTTCTAAACATACAACTAAACCAACAAATTCATTGTCTAAAGTCAGAAAAATAGTTCAGAAAGATGTTATTTTCAGAAAGTTAGATTCCTACAGATTGCTTTTAGGGCAAACTCAAGCACACTATCCCCTACTTCCCAATGCTCTGTGCTAGCTATGATTCTTTGGTTAGTTTATGAGTTACAGACTTAAAACTGGTTGGGTTTTTTTTTTCTGTTGGGTTGTTTTTTGTTTGTTTGTTTTTTCCCCGGTTTTAAAATCCAGATACAAAGTATCTCAATGAGAAAATGTGCATACGCTTTCAGATTGCCGAGGTTACAGAAATGAGTAAACCCTCCTCAAATCCTTTCTGTTCTCAGGAAACATACGCTGTCTTGCCTGTCTAGAATGCTGCTTTTCAACCTGGAGGGCCCTCAGATAGGAGGCTCAAAATGCAAATTCCTATTTCCTTTACAACAACAAGTGTATGAAGAGGCCTACCCCTCTACTGGAAAATTTAATGGAATGATCAATTGAAAGCTTGGAAGAGTCACTAATCTATGGACAGAAGTTACTACTCCTTAGCACAGTGAATATATAATTTTCAAAAGCTGTATGACATCATATTCAAAAGCAAAGAGCACATGTTCCTGTTCTTTCCTTTAAACTGACCCTTATTGATGAATATTGACAGGTGCACCTGAAATATTAAAACTGGGTTATACGTAACAGAACTCAAGCATCGTGGGGATTATTTGGCCTATTTGGTCCCTTCCTCTGCAACTGGCTTTAAAGTGTTCTTAACGTGCTTCTTATGGTTTTTTGAGAAATTCCTCAAAAAGTAACCAATTATATCACCTGAACATTTCCACTGTGATTCATGAAATTAAAAGTACTATCATGCAGGCCAACTCCAATTCAGATATTACTACCAAACTTCTCAAATGATTTAAGAGTCATGCACTTCCCATTCTACACTAAGCAGCGCTGCAAGCCACTGTTCTATGCACATATCTTACCTCATGTTGTATTCAGCGGCAAAATGACTAAATGTAATTTTTTCAAAGATTTTATCACATTGAGTGTTATAGGTAAAAGGTTTAATATTAACATAGAATGCCAATTTAGGGTAACAAAAGATAGTTTTTACTACCAAGTAGCAGAGCTCCGCAATTATGGCATGCTGGGATAGATTCACAGTTCACAAATATTAGCAAGCCCTTTGCATAACTCTGACATTTCTTTAATGTCTTGCTCTGATATGCTAAGCAAACAAAAAGATAATAATCCGTGTCCTTGCCAACAGAAGGAAAATACTATTTTTACCTGGCTGACGTAAGAGGAATTTTTCCATTTACAATACTTTGTTAAAAAAATCTGAGCACTCTTACAGAATCTCCTTGTCAATCCACCACTAAACGTGGAAAAGAGGATGAGGTACTTTGGTAAACATTTTAAAACACCTCTCTCTTCACAATGTGTTCATTAGCACAAGACAGAAGTGAGAAAGAGCATGAGGGGGGGGAGAAAGGAAATCATACATTTTTTACCACTTGCCATTCTACAGGTAAGGGACTATCGATACGCTTTTATATAAATCTACACCTCTACACATGTAACATGGGTAAGAAGTCACTCTACATTAATATCCATTGTGAATAGGTCTCCTGAAAAAAAGCAGTTTTTAAGACAGCTTTTTTTGTTTATTAGTTCTGGCTTTTTTTTTTTTTTTTTTGGTGTTTCTGGCTATATGCAAACACTTCCACAAGTGAAGTGTTCTTAACAGTCTAATAGATCTAAGTTCTAACTGCATCTAGGTTTCTTTGTGAAATTTTTTTTTGGTTTAAAATGGAAGAACAACATGCCTTTGTATTTATCTATTGCACAATTGATTACTTCTTCATTATGTTTCCTATTAAAGTAATTCCCCTAGTAGACTCAAAAGCTCCGGAGAACCCATTTTGGTCTGTTGGCTCAAGGACTCCCGGAACAAAAAATAATAATTAAAATTAAAAAAATCTCTAATTAAGCCATTACATAGAAATGTACTGAAAAAGCCTTGAGAGTTCATGAGTAAACACCACTTGTTTAAAAAACACCTCTGTAATAAAGTACAGTACAGTATACAGATGATATACCATAAAAGCTCCAGATGGAGCTGTTACAGACAACAATAATGCATTTAAAATATTTATTATGGGCTTTTTTTTTAAATTGCGGTTAAAAAAAAAACCCGAGAGAATACTTAAAGCACAAAAATTACTTTAAAGGTTCTACCAACAAGTTGATTTATAAATCAATAAAATAAAAAGAATGAACATTACATCTGAGCAAGCACTCCATCGTAACTCTACTCTTAGTGCCAGGTTAGTGCAGTAACCTCTGGCCTGTGTTCACAGTTATTCCATCTGTTGGAACACTACAGGCTATCCTCATGAAGGCCGGACTGTGAACACAGACTTTCCCTCTGAATTTCTCCCTTTGTGTACTTAGGTGAGAATGTTAACATTCTTACAATAGCTTTATATAAGCAACAGAACACAGATTTCTGTTATTAAACCAGCCTTCTAAAAATATAAAAATATTTGATATTGTGAAAGTGTCTTTCAATCATACTTCAATCTTCACAGTTTTCATAAGGAATATCTAATTAGAACCATCACTTTAGAACTATGACGTGTATTAGCTGATTTCATGTAAATAGACAAACAGTTAAAAACATATATACTCAGATTAAATTTAGTCAAACTGCAAAAACAAACAATCTGACAATGTTGCCATGTGCTCTTTCAAAGAGTGCATAGGACATATTTCTCCAGCAGTCAATATAGTAAATTGTTTTGATGCAATCCCAGTCAAAGCTGTAAACATTCCTAATTGTAGTTTCTTGGAAACTTTTTGTTCAAGTTTTTATTAGCAAGTTGCACTGGGCATTCCCCTGCCATTTTTCTCCCCCCCCCCCCATCAGTTACAGACAGTATCATCATCCACCTTTAAATCCTCTGGCTGTTCAAAACTACTCATAAGCATTTCTTCAATAGATTTAGGGTAGCAATCCTTTCCTTGCAGTGCACGATGACACTTTCCATGTGCCATTGTTAGCACGGCCCCCAGTGCATGATCTTGAGAAGCAGGTTGATGAGGAAGTCTGCTATGCTTTAACGGGATTTCCTGCAGGTTTGGGATCATAACCGTACAGGAAAGTAGCTGCTATTACAAGGACGGCTCCAAAGAAAAAGACACTGAATAGAGTAGGGATGAAAAAAAAAAGCTCATTTTAGTCAATGCAATTTTATTTATGTTATACAATCAAAAGAAAGGACATTTTTCCTGTGGGAACACAGAAGGATAAACTGTATTTGTCCAATTTATAAAGAACAAAATAATTTGCTTATATTTATTACAGAAGGATGCAGGAAGAAGTTGAAATACGAAACTTAGATCCACAAAGTAATGTATCATTATCCTGACATATTCTGGAAACTAAAATTCTAGCTTCGTGGAGCAATTGTCAAAAGTAATCAGATTGATCCTTTTTTTTTTTTTTTTTTTTGCTTTTGCCTAAAGCCCTGTGCAAAATGCAAGCCGAAGCTAAAGAAGTGCAACTACTGTGGTTACCCAGCCATTTTTAACATCTTACGTACATCATGTTGCTGGAGTTGTGTTTGCTTTGAAGTCCAAAGCTTATGTCAAAACAAATTACTGCTGCCCAAGAATCAGTTTGCAAGTCAGTATAATCTAATTTTTGGCAGATACATAAAGATTTATGTAAGGAAAAGATAATAAAGGCATCTTTTGTATTGTGACATATGGGCCTTTCAAGTTGTTTTGATAGTTACAAGTCTGAAACAAAATATCCAAAGCCAACAGACAATCAGTTCACATTTTAGAAAAGAACCTTGTCATAAAGACATGATAATGTTAACAATTTGATCTTCTGAACCAAACGCTAAAAAAACTGTGGCGCATGACATGATAATCCTTCATAGGACACAATTAGCCTATTTCTGGACATGATCCACTGCAACACATTCAAGCACTGAAGTACTTTGCATCTATTGTCGCAATCAAAAATGTTTGTTGAAGTGAGAGAAACAATTACTCAGCTTCAGTTCGAATAAATTCAGTTGGTATAAGAAAGAGACTAAAGATTAAGTTTGATTAACTCAAGTTAATCAAGTTTTATTAAACAAGATGGCTTCAGGTTCTACATGCTGCTAGTTGGCTCCATCTCATTTAATTATTTACCACTGTTTCCATTTTCACCATGTTTGCAGAAGCAGGTAAGTTACTTATTAATTTTCCATTTGAACACACAGAAATTCTTAAAGCACTTTCTACATTTGTTTTAATAGGGCAAGTATAGCTGCTTATAACTTAAGTTCAATGTCTTCTACTTTTTAAGCCTAAATAGTTGGTCTACTTCATTTTTTCGAATGTTTAAGTGAACTCCTGCTAATATTGCAAATACTACTTTTAGACAAAAAAGATGTTTCTTTATATCAGACACAAAAGTTGTAAATATTATTCAAAATATTTTTACACTGAGTATGTGTAGCATACATGGGCAGTGTAGGTCAATTGTAAGCAATATCCTGTTAAGATACCTGAAAGTTGGAATATTACTTCCACACTCCATGTACTAACAATGCACTGACAAGTGCCAAGCACTATTCCAGGACCTACCCACGTACAAAAACCGCAGTGCACTGAGCTGCTAAAATCCCATTTCACAAAACTTCAGGACACAGTGTATTTGTATTTGTAGAAGCATACAGCAAGTGTTTTTCTCTGTCTTGGCTGAGTGTTTTCACTAATGAACACAGTATTGTCTTTAGAAAAAAGCTCTGCCTTTGGGCTTCTGGGGGTCCTTAGGTAACTAACTGCTGTAGTGTAACTTCCATGTGTGTACGATGGCAACTACCATTTCAGAGACTGTTTTGAGATGGGATGAGAACTAGTATAAAAAGATTGTCATCATTGCCATTTTTCAGCCGTAGCTCATCTCGCCACGAGATGACATGAGGAAGATCTGTCCGTTTGGAGGACAAAGACAAAATCGGAGACAGGCGATTTGTCACGATCCTACCGAGCACTGCCAGCAGAGGGGAGGCGGGTTCCGAGAGCAGAGCCAAGGGCAGCGCAAGGCAAGCGTCACACTGAAGAGGACTGGCTTCAGTGTAAAAGCAAAGTAGGAGCGGAACAAACTGAGGGAGGAGATCGGGTAGGGAGGAAAAGAAGAGAAAGGGACAGTGAACTCAAACAAAGAGCCTGCAAGAGAGCGCTTTGACAAGAGCCAAGATGTGAGATTCAGTTATCCTGACCTGTGGGGGGCTGTATCTTACAGAAAATGTAATCATCTTGCCAACTATACTGAAAAAATTAAGTATTAGTAGTTATGGTATGTACTGAAACTAAATTTTTACGTGCAACTTGTATTTAAACATTCTAAAAGCATGGACTGTTTTTTTTAATTTATTTTTGCAGTTTTATCTGGTAAGCATTAAGTTTTCAGCTTTTTTTTTTTTCCAGCATACATGCAAAATAATTCTTACCTTGTAGGGACAAAGTCTTGCAGCCAGAAGTAGGAGATCAATGTTGACAGTATAATAGAGAGAGAAGTTGCAAATCCCTTTAAAATGTTGTCCGCATATTTTATAACAGCAGCAATCACCAGCCCTCCAAGTGCCTGAAAAATATTGACGTTTGGATTTGCAAACTGATCATTCCACTGAGAACACCTATCTCAACAACATGCGCTTACTTTAGGAAAAGCTTTTGTCTGTGTTTAGGAGTATTAAATTTATTTTATGTTATGGATATGCACTGTTGAAGATAAATATTGAAGGAGTTCTTTTTCCATTAAAGAAACTGTTGATACTATGACCATCATTAAATTAGTGGAAATACTTGCACCAACATTTTTAGCCACAGGAGGAAGGGCATTTTTTTTTTTTCACTTTGCAAAAGAAATAACGCTTACATGCTTTTATGTTACATAATACTTAGTCACACTTGCTACATATTTTCCAGATTTTTATTAGAAGTTTATTCCAATAGTGATAGATCAGACTTTTGACTACAGAATTCTCAATAGCTTCAATGCCCCCCCTCAGTCTCCCCAGTCATTTATAGAAGAGTAAATCCCAAGCACCTTCACAGAAACATGTGATACAAGGCATCTTACCTGTAGAACAACAACTATCCAAGTAAGTTTATTGTATCCTTGAAAAAATCCATTCTTTGACAGTTGTTCTCCATCATAAATGTATACACCCATCAGTCCAAATATGCTACCAAAAAATCCTGAAAGTACAAGATTGATTTAAAAGCTTCAGGTGAAAAATATGCAGACAGGTTTCTTGTCCTCAAGGACTGCTCACATATTTCTGATTTTAAAATAGGACTGCCACTTGCAATACCATCACGTTCAAATGAAAGCAGTGTTCAGATGGATATTTTCTTTTAAAAGCTATTTTCCACACTTATAACAACTTTTCACTGTTTCCATTAGGACATTCTTGTATTCTTATATACTTATCTTTCATTGCTTTCTACTAGAATTGGGTGATTTTTGTTTACGGCATACAGCAAAATTCACTTAAACACAATTTCAGTTTTCCTGAACTAGTCATGACCAAAGGCTGAAGTCACACTATAACCTGGAGAGAAAAGCAGGGAAAACTTTCAATGGAGGAGATGGTCACTGATACAGCAAGAGTGGGACTTATCAGTTTGCCAATTCAGACAAGGATCTTGGAAGTGGGATTCTTCTGAACCAGTCTCAAACACAATGAATGTTTACTAGCAGAGACTTAATGTCAAAAGAAGAAATTGAGACGAGATTCAGAAGTTTATAAGTTGGTGAGTATAGTGTTCTTCTATGAAATGGGAAACTTTTCCAAATCTCCTCAGGCATGGAAGTAATGCAAGCACCTCCTCTGTGACTGATGTAGGCTCTGGCCCTGAGCAGGAAAGGGGGAACATTTTTTCCATTCCATTTCTGTGAAAAGCTGACCTCTGTTTTTATCACATTTCTTTGCGTCCAGAAAGGGCAGTATTGTTTTGAACAAAATAAAACCTTTCGTTTAACAAGAAATAATTATTTTTGTAGACACAATTTAAAATTTAGGTTTCATTCAGATTAAATCAATTACATACATCTTCTGATAGATCTGCTATCCCTAACATGATACTGCTATGCATTAAAAACTGAACGAGGACAATTTTTCAAAAATTATTTAAATATGTTTTCTCATTTTTTCAACAGTTCTAATAATTATCTATGGATATGAAAATGAAAACCAGGTTTGACATGCGGTTTTTGTTCCCGTATTAAGAAAAGCTCTATTTCCAAGCTCTTGCTTATGACTGACTTGCTCCTCAATGATACAATGTCTTAAGCGGGCAACTATATTGCACTTCCAGAAAGGACACACTAGTATATTTTTGAAATTGTGATTTCACGTTTTAAATATTTTCTAAAAGCTGTATCAGGAAACCCTCTAGGAAATATGACAAAATTAATTCTATTTTTGAACTGAAAACAACCTTAATAGTAAACATATTCTACTGAATTTTGTATTGAGGCAAATTAAGCTCACTGACAAAAAAAAAAATCAGGTGATCTGATTCTCACTATTATCACAGACACTCATGTCTTCATATCTCACTGTCCTAGTTATTCATTACCGCGAATAGTTTGTGTTTAGATGCAGCCTGTTCTGACCTCTTTGTTCTCATAAAGCAATTACTGGAACATTCAATATATGACCAGGCTGACCATCAAGCTAGTGAATTCATTTCATTTCATACACACTCTTGTGCACTGTAGAAAATTCTGAAGAATGTTTTAGAAGAGATCATTGATTTTTCAACAATTATGAATGTTTAATTGGAAATTGCTTCAGATATTTGCATTGTAGCCTACCAAAGCACTTTTAGCACGGAAATTGAGAGTAATAATAATAATCAGCTTTCCTTGGCAATAATTTTACATTGTAGCTCCATCCAGAGCACCAAATCTTACCTTAAACCTTGGGCCAAGCCCCAGCTACCCACCCTTCTCTGCCTCCAAAATTCCCTAACACAACCTCTTCTAATGTATCCCCCACACACTTGTCAAGGAAACTTTATTTTTCATACACAATTTCAATAAATACTGGCAGATAGTAAATAGAGGTTTTGATCTCCTCCTCTATCCTCAAGTTTGGGATGTATGGACATGTAAAAATATTAAAATATAATCAGTTCTGTGTTTTTAACTGAAACCATTTATAATTAAAACACAACAACACAAAAAGAAAGGAAAATATTGCTTGTATTTGACATTTTTGACCATAACAGTTTTTAACCAACTACCTAATTACAAAAAACCACACCATCTCTTGTTTTTATGGTACTTCATTATATCCTGCCTGACTCAGTACAAAGCCCTGATCCACTAAATCATCCTCATGACTTAATTCTACAGTACTGTGGATTTGATCAAGAGTTCATACTACGGTGCTGGAAAGCTCAAATTCTGAAAGCATTTATCCAAATATGCAATAAACAATTATTGCCACAGGTAAAGACTAGAGGTATTCCATTAGAAAAAGAAGAGCAACTTCAACAATAAGTTTTGTTCCTGTTGCAAAACAGGAACAAAAAGATATTGCTGATGTCATATTTCCAACCCTATAAACTGAACAAGATTGCTTTGAGGTGAGGGAAAACTCATTCAAGAAAATGGATCAGCTCTGCCACCATTAATATCTAGGGTCTAGAAGACCCTGACCTACTTTGGAAATAGAAGGTATTCTCTTATTGATAGGTGCACAATAGGTAAAGGCATTAAAATAGTTAAGATGAACTGTCTTTGGCATATGCCTCCAGTGATTATACAGACAACTAAACCAAACAGACCTTTGTACTGAAATAATAACTCATTGTCAACTTTATTCACAAACCAAGCAGGTTTTTTGTATTAAAAGTGTCAACCTATAAAAACTGCCTACCCAGACACAAGGAAAAAAAATGTTAATTTTAAAACATCTTAAAACATTGATTCACAAACATATTTTGTTTAAATGTTCCTACTTCTCTAAAAATAAGTTTTTTTAAAAAAGTAAAAGGAATACTATCTATATTTATCAGATCTTATGAATTAGTACAAAAGACAATAATTTTTAAACACAGAGGATACATAAGATAACATTCTTTAGAAAACTTTAAATACAAATTCAATCAACAGATTCTGTACAAACTTACAGATACTCTATAAGGAAGTTAAATCAAGAACTAGGTTGAGATCAGAAAGCAACTGCAGAATTTATACTCTTAAAAGTATATTTTATATATATAATTATATATATTTGCATATTTATCCTAATTCTGCAGAACGCAGTATCTCTAAGAGATGACTAAAATTAAACTTACCAAGCTGAATGTTTCTGATCCACACAGACTGCTTAGTTTCCTTTAAAATTTTCTCAAAATAAACCCCAGCAAATCCACTAGAAAAGCATGCTACAAGAACTGCGATCAGGCCTACAAACTGAGATCCTGCTGAATGCTCCTTAGCAGCTGTTGCTTGAGAGTCTGAAGGCCACTGGATGTAAAAACAGTTATACAGAATTCACTGATAAAATCAAGTCATGAGCATCTATAAAATGCAAACTGTTTTCTATCAACTATATACAATCATGTTTGTAAAGTTTTTTATTTTGCATCATAAATACTTCTAAAGGACTGTAAAGCCATAATTTTTCTTTCTACATGTTTGTAAGGAGTAAAATTGTGCCTGAACTGGTACAATATCCATCAAGTTAAACAGGTCCAGGATTTATGTTTTATAAGTCATAACTGTTCCTGAATCCCAGCATGACTTATTGTTCACAGTCACCAACTTTTCCCACCAAACAGTTAGTTACCTTACAACTATAAGCACCGTTAGAAAACCACTGACACTAGCTGTGTTTCAGATACGATGAATCGTCCTTTGCATATGCCCCTCTTCAGTGACTATGCAGATAACTAAAACAAGCTGAAATTTATGAAGCTCAATCCTGCGATATATCTAATGCTAACAGAATAAAATGCAATGCCACAGACAAAAACATACTGAAGAGTCTGTTAATCACTATCAGAATGTTTCATTCTCAATTATTAAATTTGAAAATTCTATAAAATTTAATCCTCAGAATTATCTTCATATTCTTAAGTTTTAAAATAAAAACTTCTAGGATATGCTAAAATCTGCTAAAAATTCTTTGAATAGTCTCTTATCCCATTATCCTGCCCTCTGAAAACTACAAAATCCTGTACCTGCACCTCTTAGAACAGAGGCCAAGTTTGCCTCTTGAAAAAGTTCAAGTAAATTTGCCACGCTGAAATAGTATTCACAAGGTGAGCAGCAGGACTGTGCTGACACAGATCATCGGTGAAACTCTAAGGTCTGAAGAAGCGTGCTAATAAATACCACCATCACCATTAATTGCAGGTTGCTCCAGAGGCCCTGTCATGTTCTACAGTAGAGCACGGGGACATGAAAGAAGTGTTATTTTCTGCCTTTGAACCATTTCTGGTGTCCTCTAGCCCTGGCCAGTTGTGATTCCTAGCTCCTGACCATACTCTGGTGCTCACGTGCAGCTAGTAGAATCAGAAAGCTGTATAATCAGTACAGAAATCCATGTTCCTTGAATAAACACATTAAATAAATACAAACCACCTGCTAATATTTACCTGCACAAATGCCACTCCTGTCATCAATATTATTAATGAAAGCCACTGGTATACACCCAATTTCTTGCTCAACATGGACACAGAAAACAATGCTGTGGTGAGAATTTTCAGTTGATATGTAACCTAGAAGAACCCAGAAAGAGTTACTGCCGCATAATTCACGGGATTTTTTTGAAACTTACAGAGAAATCCAAATGTACAATACCTGGTACGTGGCTGCATCTAGGTTTGACAACGCTACATATAGCAAGTTATTCTGAAGAGTATAAATTCCTGAAGGAATAGCAAGTTTAAGAGTTTCCATGGGTTTATTAAGGATTTCATCATGTAGCACTCTGTTCAGAGTCCGTAAATTGCACTCTACCCAAAGAAACAATAAAAGAAATAGATATTCACTAAAAGAAGAGAAAAAAAAAAAAGAGAGATAGCAATGTTCTGTTCTTAAAGATTGTTACTCCCCTTTTATAGCTATCGCTGCTATCAAGATCTCAAAATATTATGTTTGTTTGACCTTCTTAAGCCTCATATATGTAAGAAAAGAAGGTTGCAAAGTGTCTTCCTGTAGCCTGGAATATCAGAACTAGAACAATTATTCAAAATACTACAGAAGCCATATCCATATTTGAAGATGATACATTAAAGAGTATCGCCTAAAAGTACACATTTAGGAGTCTACAGTCTCATCAATATTTATGCATATACAATGACAGTTTTAAGCTGTTGAAGATCAAATATATATGTCAAGGAACTAGATACATTCAGTATCAAACGTACAAAAAAAACTAGAGTAAATCTGGATATACTTTTTTTGAGCTTAAAACTGTGCCGGTTCTTGTAGTAATGAATGTCTTCCTCCCTTCTGCATCTGCTGTTTATTATAGGTTTCTAAATTGTCATTCATGCTTTGGACACACTTAAAGCTTCTCATTTTTTCCTACTTCTACATATGAATTTCTTAAAATGCCTGAGCAAACACAAGCTTCACACTGTTAGTTGAAAATTTATTCTTGCACTCTTCAGTACCCACATTCTTTAAAGAGAACTCTCTTCAGCAAATACACAGTATCTTGTACCATGTGTTGAGTATGATTAGCGTCTTTCCAAGACTATTTCTTACACGAGAAGGGAAATGCTTCGTTATATGCCTGTACTTGCATGGCTGCTTTGCAGATTCCGCTGCAATATTGATTAGGAAAATTACTTGGTACAAAATTTGACACATACTGCTGTCTTTGTAGACCAAGAGAACACAGGCCAAATCTTCAGAAGTTCAGCAATAACTACTGCAGTAGAGGCTAAGTAACGAGGTCCTTCTTCTTTCAGTGTTCGAGAATAACGCATGGTCAAGACTAAACTTGTGGTCTGAAAAACCAGGATGCTCAAGGAAAGGTATTTTAAATTTGTAGACATTTCTTGACTTTTTTCTTCCTGAAACAGAAAAAAGAAACCCAGGCTTAAACAGTAATACTGCAGCCAGATGCTTCCCTCAGGAATCTATATATTAAATGAAGTTATTCAGGGAGCTCAGCCAAAGGAAAACTACAAACCTAATCTGATATTTAAAAAGAAAAAGGAGATTAATGCTTTAAAAACACTTTTCAAATACATCATTACAAATGGGTAAGCATATCAGAATATTAGGAGACGTGACAACTAATAGAGAAATGACATGAAATATTTCTTATCTGTAATAATAACAAAGTAAAATCATAGAATCACAGAACAGTTTGGGTTGGAAGGGATCTTTAAGATCATTTAGTTCCAACCCCCTGCCATGGCCAGGGATACTTTCCATTAGATCATGTTGCTCAATGCCTCATCCAACCTGTCCTTGAACATTTCCAGGGATTGGGCTATTAACGGATAATTAGCTTTCCAATAACTGGTTTCACAAAAGATATCTCCCAAGTTAAATGAATCATGGATTTCTTTATGTAGGTGAAGGCTCAGAAGGTATTTTCAAAGTGAAAAAGCCCCACACTGTGGTACTGCAGAATGTCCAGTAGCCCTGCTGCAGTGAGCTGTTCCCAGAATAGAGAGATCTTCTAATTCTCCCACCTCTCCAAAGTTTTTCAGATTGCAGTCTCTGCCTTGCCAAATGACACAGTGCCAGCATAACACAGGGTGAGGGTTGGGCTGCTTTAAATGAAAATGAGAAGTGTGCCTGACGCCAAAGGAAAAGGAGAATTGTGGGAAATAAGGGTTGGATAGGAAATGTGGGACAGAGGAGCTGCAGGGGAGACAGCAAGCACTAAACCTGGGGAGACAGCAAGCACTAAACCTGTCCTGCTGATGATCCTGCTCAGAAAAAATTAGTTGAATACAAATGACTAGGTGACTGCACCTACTTTCTCATACTGCACTGACTACCACAAACCTTACATCAGTAAAGCTGTATTATCCTTATCTCTACCATGAACTTTCACCATGCTGACGTAGTTTTCTTCACCCTTTGTCACCAATTAAAGCATTAACTTAGTGCAAGAGACTAATAGAGAAAGCAATTCTCATTTTGCAAGCACAATATATTAAAAGAAAATTAAAAAATGCATCACTGCTATTCAGAATATTATATAATTTTCTTATACTCTTCATATTAAGTATGATGAATTTCCATAAGCATAGAAATTAATGCTTTCTAAATAAATTAACTACTACTGCCTTCACTGTCCACATATTCAAAAACAGAGTAGTGGTTTATAACGCCAAAGCAAAGTCAAATCAGAAATTAAAAGTCAACAAATATGTTTTCAAATAAAAGAAAAACTGTAACAAGTCAACGAACTAGGTTCTCACTTTTAGAAGTCTAGAGATGGCATAAGCAGTACTTACTGGATGCATATGCCAGAGTTGTCCCTATGTATGTTTTACACCTACAGGTACACAAGTTTTGACTCATTAACTATCTAGTTTTGTACACACTGCTGAAGGATGTGCCGATACCTCCAAATATTTGCAGCTGAAACTGAAGCCTTTTCTTGCCAACCGCATTTCTCTAGCTCAAGATGCATTTCATAACAATTTTCATTGCTATTTTTTCAGAGATTTGGAGACCTGTGCTATTCAAATATTTCTGACTTGCCTTTTTCTTGTCTTTAAGCATTAATAGATTCTCTCTAGTCAAACATACAAAGTCAAATTAACACCTACATGGCATGGATACTTAAGAGACATTGCAGTGACCTGCAAACAAATATGAATTGCCAACAGCCACAGAGAAATGAAGTACATACTTGTACCCTACACAACAAAATTGTTTACCTCAAGAATCATATGGCTGTAAACATATTTGTAAAAGCATATTGGTAAAGGAGGAAGAAAAAGATGCCAGGATGCAGAAACTGAGTAAGAAATACACAAGGATTCTTAAGGAATCATATAGAAGATACTTTGTACGAACTGTGATCTCATTTAACTCGCTGTTATTGTCTTACAATATAAGTCAGACAGAAACGTAAAGCATGAAGAAGAAAGCTCCAGACAACATTCAAGATTTGCTAACTTCTTCCACAGGTTCTGGTGGAATAATCCTTTACGTGAGGATGTTAACTGCGGAATTACACATCCCCGACAACAAAATGGAGAAGATCAGTTAGTAGAAGAGGAGCATATTTGAAGAGTAAGTTTGCTATAGCTGAGAACAAGGAGGAAAAGCAGAAGAACAGTTCCAGTGAAGGGATGAAGAGGGATATGCAAGCTCAGAGATCACATTCTGGAGAAATATCAGCAGCATAGAGAAGATAGACACAGAAAATGAGAAAGAAAAAAAAATCCAGCGAAAGAAAATACAGAACCGAACTTCATGAAAAGATCTGCCTATGCTACTGCAGAAAACCGACATTGCAAAACATTTATGTGAGCCAATCTGCACAAACAATTTCTGCCATCTTTTCCATCTATCTCATTTTTTAGCATTGAGACCTGACAGTCTGGAAACACAAAGAGCAATATATGATTAAGATGAACAACACTAAATTTCATGAAAGTGCACTTACAGATAAGTAAGTTTTAAACTTTTTGATTTTCAGTTTTCAAAATGCTTCTGAACAAAATATAGATAATGGGAACACACATCTTGCCTGAACTCATACCCAAATTTCTGTGCTCTGTGAGACCTGTGAAGTGACAAAGGGTTTTACAAAGGTTCAAAATTGTCAGAGATCCATTCCTTAACCTTCAAAATAGGTCACGATATCAGAAAATAACATCCACATGAATTTCTTGCTGAAATACAACCATCTATTTACTAAGCAGCTTAAATATAATTTTAAAAGTAAATCACTAATATCTTGTTTAGGAGCAAGTATTGAAGCATTCAGCATGAAAACATACCAATAAGCACAGCACAACAGTTTAATAAGCCCATCAGCAAAGCCATAAGGAATACATACCACAATTCTATCTTGAACTACAGTCTTGTCTCCATTAGTAATCATGATAAAAAAGGGAACTTTCCCCAGCCAATGTGTCTCAAAAAGGTGCCAGTAGTAGAAAGCATTTCTTTACCATAATTCACTAAAGCAGTTTCAGAGTTTCCAAAATTCACACAAAATAGACTTTAAGTGTCCAGTGTGATAGTTGAAACAAGGAAATTTGTTAAATGTTGTCCTGTCAGTGGGCAGCAAGACAGGCTTGTAAAGAACAAGTGTGTGCAGCTTCCTGCTGTACTTACAAATAACTGGTTCACAGAGCAGGAACTACAAGTCCTGGAACTTATGTATGCCAATAAAATAACCACCCTCTACTGAGCACACATAATACCTTATCAGTTCTCCGGTTTCCTCTTCCTTTCTTTTAAGAGAGCTGCATATCAGTACATAGAACTTCGTGCAAACTGGGGACTGGATCCAGAAAAGGAGCCAAGTCCTGAACGTGGAACAGTTGAACTGTCTTCAGCTGCAGTCTCACAGCAAGTTTAGATTTACAGATTACTACCAGAGGTGTAATTGCTCTCTATAGTCATGAGTTCCTGCTACCCTCACTGCAACAGACTGAGCAGTCATGCACTAAATGCAGTATTGTCTTCAGCAACAGCACACACTTCGATTGTGTTAAACCCATAACGAAAATAAAGTTCCAAATGCATTTCATGTACAGTTACAACCAGGCTTAGATTTCTTACTGCGCTTCAGACAGACTAGTCAGTGCTCTGCAGGACGCATCTGTTCCAAAAATCGGACTTAAGTTTGCTAATTCAGAGACTAGAAGTTGAGTGGTCACATTAACTCAGTGACTTTTGAACTGTATCTCACAGTGAGAGGTGCTAAGTATCTGCAAGGCATTGACTGTAATGCAGCCTTTCACACCTGTTAACTCAGTGACTAGGGTTGTTATTCTCTTCAGTGTAAATCACTTCAGTGTACTTTATTCAGTATACCACGTAGACACGCCCTAGAGCCAGCAATACGGAAGGCAGAGGAAGAGGTTAAAGACAGGTCTATATAGGAAGTCAACGGGCAGTAAGCCAGGATGGTATTTACAGCCCTGCAACATTCGACTTCAGTACAGGTAGGCAGATACAATGCAAATGGATACTATGTGAAGAGTTGTTCTCCTTTAAAGTAAAAAGGAAGAGGACTCAGGAAAGGTTTTACAAACTCAGAAAAAAAAAACAACAACCAACAAACAAAACAATCTATACAGGAAGTAATACCTTCAGCACACTGTGCAAAGTCTGAAAAATACCTGTCCAAAGGAAGCAAATTTTTTTTAAAGTGGAAAATCATACAATCATTTAGGTTGGAAAAGACCTTCAAGATCATCAAGTCCAACCATAAACCTCACACTGCCAAGTCCACCACTAAACTGTGTCCCTGAGCACCACATCTACCTGTCTTTTAAATACCTCCAGGGATGGTGACTCCACTACTTCCCTGGGCAGCTTGTTCCAATGCTTGAAAACTCTTTTGGAGAAGAAATTTTTCCTAATATCCAATCTAAACGTTCCCTGGCACAACTTGAGGCCATTTCCTCTTGTCCTATCACTTGTTACTTGAGAGAAGAAATGACATGCACCTCACTACAACCTCCTTTCAGGTAGCTGGAGTGTGATAAGGTCTCCCTTCAGCCTTCTTTTCTCCAGGATAAATAACCCCAGTTCCCTCAGCCGCTCCTCATAAAACTTGTGCTCTAGACCCTTCACCAGCTTCATTGCTCCTCTTTGGACATGCCTCAGCACCTCAGTATCTTTTTCTAGTGAGGGGCCCCAAACTGAACACAGTAGTTGAGGTGTGGCCTCACCAGTGCTGAGTACAGGGGGATGGTCCCTCGCCCAGTGCTGCTGGCCACACTATTTCTGACACAAGCCAGGATGCTACAGGCCTTCTTGGCCACCTGGGCACACTGCTGGCTCATCTTCAGCTGGCTATCAACCAATACCTCCAGGTCCTTTTTGGTCAGGCAGCTTTCCAGTCACTCTTCCCCAAGCCTGTAGCATTGCACGGGTTTGTTGTGACCCCAGTGCAGGACCGAGCACTTGGCCTTGTTGAACCTCACACAATTGGCCTTGGCCCATTGAGCCAGCCTGTCCAGATCCCTCTGTAGAGCCTTCCCACCCTCAAGCAGATCAATGCTCCTGCCCAACTTGCTGTCATCTGTAAACTTACTGAGGGCGCACTTCACCCCCTCGTCCAGATTGCTGGACGATACTGGCCCCAGTACTGAGCCCTGGGTGACTCCACTTGTGAGCAGCCACCAGGTGGATTTAACTCCATTCACCACAACTCTTTGGCTCCAGCCATCCAGCCAGTTTCTCACCCAGTGAAGAGTACAGCTGTCCAAGCCATGAGCAGCCAGTTTCTCCAGGAGAATGCTGTGGGAATCAGTGACAAAGGCTTTACTGAAGTCTAGGTAAACAACATCCACTGCTTCTTTGTCATCCACTAAGGAGGTCACCTTGTCACAGAAGATCAGGTTAGCCAAGCAGGACCTGCCATTCATAAACCCATGCTGACTGGGCCTGATCACCTGTATGCACCACATGATGGCACTCAAGATGATCTGCTCCATAACATTCCCTTGCACTGATGTCAGACTGACAGGTCTGTAGTTCTTTGGATCGTCCTTCTGGCCCTTCTTGTAGATAGGTGTGACATTTGCTAACCTCCATTCAACTGAGACCTTCCCGGTTAGCCAGGACTGCTGAGAAATAACGGAAAGCTGCCTTGTGAGCACTTCTGCCAGCTCCCTCAGTACTCTTGCATGGATCTCATTTGGCCCCATAGACTTGTGCGAGCCTAAGTGATGTAGTCGGTAACCATTTCCCCTTGGACTACGGGAGCTTCATTCTGCTTCCCATCTCTGTCTTCCAATTCAGGAGGCTGAGTACCCTGGGAACAACTGGTCTTACTATTAAAGACTGAGGCAAAGAAAGCATTAAATACCTCAGCCTTTTCCTCATCCTTTGTCATTACGTTTCCCCACGCATTCAATAAGGATGCAGATTCTCCTTAGTCCTTATTTTGTTGCTAATGTATTTATAGAAACATTTTTTACTATCTTGTATGGCAGCAGCCAGATTAAGTTCTAGCTGGGCTTTGGCTCTTCTAATTTTCGCCCTGCATAAACTCACAATATCTTTGTAGTCCTCCTGAGTCGCCTGCCCCTTCTTCCAAAGGTCACAAACTCTCCTTTTCCTCCTCAGTTCCAGCCGAGACTCTCGTTCATTATCTCTGCAACTTCTGGTTGTCTGACTTAATCTGTAAACTTTGTACTGCTAAAGTGTTTCTCATTTCAAAAACCTGGTATGAAATTGTGATGCCATGAAAACATACACGAAGTGTGCGTTGCTGTTAACTTGACATACAGCACCACGCCAAGCAGTTAGCGCATTCTCAGCAGAGCACCAGCCATACCAACATCGAAAGGAAACCCAGCGAGACACAACCCTAGCAACAATGACACAGCTGCTGACCAGGTCCGTATCCCTTCCCAACTTCTCAGATAGCTGCTTCCTCACCGTAACTTCACCTTCACCCTCCCTCCCTCTTTCCCAGACCACTCCATTTACTGACATTTCTCTCAGTGTCTCCTCAATCCCATTTCTCCCCTCCACAGCCTGCTCCCACAGACCCGCTTCCCGGCCCACCCACCAACCCCAGACGTCTCCCCCTCCCACACCGAAGGCCGTCCTCAGGCTTCTTCCCTCCTCCACCGCCCTCGCACCGCTCCCTTCGCGGCAGCCTCGGCAGGGCTCCGCTCCTCCCGCTCCCAGCCAGGCCTCCCCCCGCAGCACCCGGCCGGCGGCCCACCTCGCCCCTCACCGCGGCTCCGCTCGCACCAGCCACCCGGTGTTTCCGGGTGCCGCGGTCCCGTCCCGCAAAGGCTCCGGCTGCAGCCGTGGCCCCGCCCGCTCCGTTCCCAGGGCCGTGGCGAGCAGCGCGCCCCGCCCATCGCGGCCCCGGCGGGCAGCGGAGCGCTCGGCAGCCGGGCCGGGAGCGGCCGGGCCGGGTAGAGGCGGGCGGGGCTTAGCAGGGGCTGTGGTACCGGGACCGCTGCGTGAGGAACCGCGACGCGGGGCAGGAAGGGCCCGCACGTCCGGCAGCTAAAGCGGCCGCCGGGGCGGCAGGGATCCCGATCCCTTTTCAAACAGGGAGTTTCCCGTTCCGCCGCCGGCAGCTCCGGCATTGGCCCCGGCGGCGCCACCACGCGCAGCCGCCCGCCAGCCCGTGCTCTGCCGTCAGGGGACAGAAGGGGGGGAGAACTTTACTAAAAAAGGTCTTTTAATAGGTGTATCTCTGCAGTGAACGACACGAGTATTTTGTATGAAATCCATGATAAATTTATTAAAGAAGCGCAAGGCTAGTTCAGATTAAGACAGGGACCTCTCAAGGAACCTTATTGGGTGTTGCAAAGAAACAAATTGTCCACCAAATTTTGAAGATCGTATTTAGGCAAAAGTCCTTTATGCTTCAATTACAACATAGGTTGATCTACTGATGGTCGGCAAGAGGGGGTGGGTCTTGTGCAGTATATAAAAAATCCAGGTGAAATCCAGGCCCCACTGAAGGTGGTAGCAGAGCTTGAGTGGAAATACATTCATCCGACAAGCATACAAATAAACGTAATTTTAATACTAGGCACGCGTTCAATAAGACATTAATTAGAAGTATGCTTTGGGAGAATGTACTTTGTCAACACCAAATGAGCTTAGCCCAGGGCTAGCGCTGATGCCAGAGTTGTGGAGTGGCAGTACATGGACACACCACTGCTAACAAGGTGCCAGAGCAACGATCACTGCACAAATAAAAGGCGGCTCTGGCAGCGCCAAGAGAGTTTGCTGCAAGATGTGGACCTGTTCCCGAACTCAAAACTGGGCCATGGCCTTTCTGTGGCCACCTTTACTGTACCTGCTTGCAGATGTCAGCATTGTTCTTGAACTTAAACTTGTAGATCTATGAGGTATCACAGGTTAGACTAAATACTTGAGAAAAGGAGCCAAGATACTATCAGTTTTATAAACTCAATTAAATCTCCATTTCTTCCCAAGGGAAAATGCATTGTTTTTCAACAGCTTTTAGACTATCAGCCTCATCTGAGGTGTATTGCTTCCTATGCTTCTCTGTAGAACTCTAGGTATTTGCAATCAGTTTGAACAGAGTTCAGTATTTCTTTGCTCTGAGCTGTTTGGCTTCTTTAGTGAATAAACTTTAATTAACCTCAAAAATTTCAGTCTCATGGAGTAATTTTTTTTTTGCTTTGCAACCTCCATACTGACCTTGCACTTGATTACAATAGACTAAAAACAATGCTCTGATATCATTTTAGCATCCTTTATTCTGTCCCATGGAGGACTGCTTATCAGATGTTTATGTTAGCCCTATTTTATGTGATGATGACCAGGCACAATGCTCAGTTTGCATATACAACAATTTGTTTGACCTCCTCCGCTTTGGTTAATAACCAAATGTTTTCTGAGTAGTAGTTTGCTGCACCAATTAGATTTCAGATGGGTGTTCATTCCCCATCGGAAATAAAAATAAATCATATAGGTAGAGTACGATACGCTCTCTTAAAATGATGCCTAAAACACTGACAAAACTAATGATATCTACTAATGACTAAAACCAAAGGTAAACTAATGAGAGGCATGACATACTATCTAGACATACAACGTAATGGCCAAGCAGCATCTGTTGATTTGACTTAAGGGTATTTTTTTTCTTACATCAAGTAATTAATCTAATATTACTGAATATAATTCAGGTCTAGGATGCCAAGCAACTCTTCAGAAGTTCATATAGACCATTTTGATGTAGCAGCAGAGAGAGCGAAGGCACTCAAAACACTGAGTAACAGCAGGAGGTGGGGAGTGGAATGTTCCCAGCAGAGCTCTACAAAAAAAAAAGAGAGCAATTTGCTAAATCCAATTCAAAATAGTTCTATTTATTACCATTACAAAAGCATAGAAACTTTCAGATAAATGTTTTCCTATTAGCTCTCTTCTATCATGTAGACACTTCTGATGGTAAAAGATCATGTGCCACATCTATAGTACACATAAATCAACAGGTGTTCAGTTTGCAAGTGACAGGCAGGATCAAAAGTGTAGAGCACTTATGTGGTCCCACTTTTCATAATTTTTGTTGACAATATTCCCATTTATTATGTTGCACATGTATTCTCAAACATTTATTCAGATATCAGAAATCTGACAGATACCTCACAGTATAAACAACACTTTCAGTAGAAACTACAAAGAGGAAAAGCACTTACCACTTGACTGCCACCTGAGGAAGGTGAATTCTGAAAACAAACAAACAAACAAATCTAGAAGTGTTCCCAACCAATGGTTTTGAACACAGTTTTGCCTGTGATCAACAAAATGTTAATGGCTTAACCCAGAGCATGGTTTGAAGCTGTTGCTGTTCAAGAGGAAAGTAGCTTTACGTAAAGTAAATAGTTTTAGTTACACATACTCTCTCATCTTACAACTGAAAATTTCAGCTAAAATTGATGAAAGGGCAAAAGTCTATTTCTCTCTCATTCCATTATCATATTCCATACCGAGTTTTCCATTGCTATAGTTGAAAAAGGGTGTTAAAAATTGATGAGTACTGGAGGGAAAAAAAAAGTGCAAAACCAGGTAATCTGCCAGTGAAAAACTTGACAATTTAGCTTATTAAGAAAAAAAGCGAAGGATTAACTGAGCAGTGTCTGAAAAAAATCTACACAAAGAACAGGAATTTAAAAACAGAGGACAGCAAAGCGTAACAAGGTCACTAACTGGAATGTGAAGCAATACAGATTCAGATTTAAAATACAACTGATATTGATATTGAAATAGCTTTCCCAGGCTGAGGTTGTAATTTCCACAGTGGTTTCTTTAAATATGCTTTAATACAAATGGAACTAATACAGAATGTTCTCTTCAGACTAAATCATGCTGAAATTGCTCTATCAACCACCCACGTTCTTTGTTTACCAAGAAAAGAAGATGAAAATGCTGTGATGAAAGTATTCTTACCGGTTTTCCAGAGTAAGTGCTCCCAGAGGTAGAAGAGCCCTGAAAAATAATTATAAACCATTTATTTTTGTTGTACAAGACTCCTAGTGAATTGTGTCCAAGAGCACACAGCAGCCTTGAAAATGCCCTAGATATTAGTAGTTTTGATACTGACTTTGATTTTACCTTTTTCCTTGCACTTTTTTCCCTATTTTAATTGAATAGTCTCAAGTAAGCACAGCTATGTCTTCTTTATTCCATGAACAGTGTCAGAGGATTTTCAAAGCAATGTATCATTGACTGAACTAGAAAGTTTGAAACTGAAATGGTTATCCTGATATTTAAATATCTTAATAGAATGAACCACGCATGTTCCTATGAGTAAGTAACAGAGTATATCAAAACTTTGCTATGGGAGGAATGAACGTTGCCTCATCTTAAGGTTCAAGCTTGAACAAAATGTTCCAATTTTTATTGGTCAGTTTTCTCAGACATTTATCATTGTAACATAATTTTAAATGTCACCCTCATAATTGTTACCTATTTTAAATACCAATACCCAAATTTCTATCTTGGCTGTGGCATACTCAAAAAAGAATATCCTTACTGGCTTTCCTTGATGACTGCCTCCTGAGGAAGATGAACCCTGAAAAAAGATACCCATTTTCAAGTCTAAGCCTATTTGTACTTCATTATATTCTTACTATCTGGAATAAAGGACCACAGGAGAATGAACACTATTTTGTGTCCAGTCATCCAAAAATCCCAGGGAAAAGCTTATCTGAAATGCAAATATTTATCATCTTTCTGTTACAAGTATTCTTTCGAATGATATATTGAACAGAGAATTTAATTCAAAGTTCTCAAGAAGAAAGAGCTGTTTTGTAGTTGGTTAATATATAGAAAAGAAAAATCATAAGGTCTAATTAAACATTAATTCACCTGGAATCAGTCTACAGTTAGATTGGGGGGGGGGGCAAGGTAAATGTTAGAATCCTTTACTCCACAGCCCTGTTGAAGAAATCTCTAAGGAAAGTAACTGAAAATAAAAGTAGATACTAAAAAATTAGGTGTTCTGCAGGAGTCTTACTTGTTTTTCTGGCAAAGTTACTCTGCTTATTTGAATGGCATTGCCAACAGGAAATCTTACAAGCATAGACTCTTTAAGAAATACCATGAAATATGGTACACAAAGTATGTCACCTTTGTGATTCATGTATAAGAAAATGTAACATTTGTGCCCACTTTTTAATAACAGGTGGATACATCTTATTTTTCATAAGAGATAAGTTAAAGTGTGTGCTTATTTGTAGTTCCTGCCATTGAATGAGAAAAGCAAGGTCTAAATTGCATAGTAAAAAAAGTGATCTGAAACAAAAGATGAAAATATGCATAGTTAAATGTCAACTACTATTTTCTTCAAAAAGAAAAAGAAAGTATTTTTTTCAAAGCAAGCCAGAAATACTGAAGACAAATGCGTATAGTCAATCAAAAAGTGAGTCCTGAGAAGAAAGTGTATGGTTACTATGAATTTAAACAGATATAACTGTTCAGAAGTCCTTTACAAAAAAAATATAAAGATCCTGTAATCTCATTCTATGATTACTAGAACTAATCCAGAGATCAACTAGAAGTTCAGTTACAGAGTAAAACGCTGGATCAAAACTATGGAACTGTGTGAAAATAATTATTGTGTTTGCATTTGTTGAGATTATCCGGGATAAGTAAATCATGTGATACTCTCTGCATATTTAAGTAATTCTCAGAAAAATGTCCAGTCCATAACTAACTGGATATAATTTTTTTAACAGGCTTATAAGAAAAAAGAAAGGTAAACTTGAAATTTTTTACTTACTGGTTTACCATGTTGTCTACCTCCAGAAGAATATGAGCCCTGTAAGAAATCAATCAAACACCTTCTATCACTGTCTTGCGACAATTTGTGCAGTTCTTAGGACAAACTTACTTGAATGTTGTTTGAACAAAAAGTAACGAGGGTACCTAAAACTTAAGCTATCTACTGCACACCAAAACAATGGCAATTTGTTATTCTGAATCAAGAAAGCAGTGTTATGAAACACAGTATAGCAATTACAGTTTTACACAAAGCAGTAATTCATTGTAACCAATTCTTTTATTTCAGCTTGCTGAAAAGACTTTAATTGATATTACCTCAACTACTTAAGGTCAGTAAAACAGCCAAGTGAATGTATCTTTAAGCATCAAGTAACTGGCTTGATCCAAACAACAAAGGGAAAGAGTTAGGAGTGATGAGATGGGAAGAGAATATACTCACCTGCCCATACTGGTTGCTTCCTGAGGGAGAACCCTATTAAAAAAACCACAGGAAACTTAAGTGCTTAAGCATTGGTAGACTAACAGCAGTTACTTTTTTTTTTTTTCCTCTGTGCAGAAGGACCTTTTGACAGGAGATCTCAGTAGGAATCTGAAAAGTATATTAATCTAAAAAGATACAGTGAAAGACTTCTACCTTAATTCCGCTAAGTTCCTTAACCGTTGAAAGTAGTAAATTTGGCAGTCACAAAACACCTGCTGAGACTATTCTCTGACATAAATATACAGATATAAAGCATCTTTAAGTATGGCTCTGTTCAAGAGGTTAAAAAAAATAAATCTACTTTATTTGTGATTTTCTGCTAGGTCATATGTGTTCAGAGAGCACCATGTGTATTATTGTAAGAGCATCCTTATTATTTCAAATAAGTAATGTGGGAAAAATTTGTTTTGCAGCTTTTAAAACTCCTCTCCATGCTACAAGAAATGATCTTCTTAATAGAGTGCTACTGAACTCAAATGCTTGCCAATGGAGTAAAAAGAAATTAAGTCATTTTTTACAGCATAGTGAAACATTGCAAACAGATTAATACTAATGAAAAATATATTCCGCCTTCTTATTAGATAGCCATCCATTACATCTGTTAGGTGTTTGGGCTAGTAGGATTTCTTGATCAGTAACAAACTACTAAGTCTACAAAAGGTACGTAGGGAGCTGCTTACAGTAAGAGACTTGAATTGCAGCTGAAGAAAAGGAAGGTAGTAGTATTGTGGGTAACACACCAGAATTTATATTTTCAAAGCAATTTCTATTGGTATATTTTGTATCAGATTTCCAAGTATTTAATCTAAGCAAATGCAAAAAAAAATAATTTCACTATAATTGAAAAATAACACAGAAAATAGATTTTGAACTGGCGTCATAGCAATGTGAAACTGAAACATAAAAATGGTAGTTAAAATTATCACTTGAGATAAGAGGCATTCTGAGGTAAACCAGCTAAAATTATGATCTATGCTGTTTCTTTAAACGGAAGTTTATTCATGCTACTCTATTTCATAGATTCATAGATTTCTAGGTTGGAAAAGACCTTAGAGATCATCGAGTCCAACCATTTCAGTTACTGAGAAACGGTCCCTGTTTTCAGATATTTATTGAGAGTAAAATGACTGAAAAACTGACTGGCAGTATATGCACCGCATAATATTTTTCATTTAATAAATAGCAAATAGGAAGAAGATCTTGAAAACAAAGAAAAGTTGCTTGCCTGTCCACCATACTGTCTGCTTCCAGAATATGATGAACCCTGTAAAAGAATGTGAAACTTCTGTAAATAATTTTTTAAAATACCATCTGGCATCAAAAAACCCTAGACCTAGTCTACACAATACTCATGATACTGATTAACTGGAAGAACTGCACAGTTATTAACGCAGTGGCAAGTGGCTACTTATTGGCACATTATATTAGTGGTCTATGCAACGAGATGAAGCCCATGAATTATTCTTCAGTATTTTTTCAAAGTAAGTACAAAGTAAAATCTTGGCTCTAGTATATATAAAGATACAACTGAAGTGTCAAGAATGGCTGAATAAAAGCTGCATGTACTGTCTGGAATTATCCCTATCTCTGTGACTAAAATGAACTCAATATTTAACGGCTTCTGGGCAAATATGGCAACTGAGCCATGTTTATTCCTGAGGAGCTAATATGTGTAAATGTTAAAGACAAATTGCCTACCTGTCCACCATGGTAGCTGTTTCCTCCAAAAGAGCCCTGTATTCAACAAAAATAGCAAAGTTACTTTGTATTAAATTCAATGTGATGTAGAGGAAAAACAAGGGAACATACTGACCCATTGCAATGATCAAATAATTTACGCTATTACTAGTATAGTTTTCTATTTGGTTGATTAAACAAGTAAAGGATTTAGCTTTGATTTGTCCTTATTCCTTCAGATTATTTACTTGCAAAGAGAAGTAAGGTGATGATTTATATGATGTTTTCTCAGAAGTGGCATATATACCATGAGTGGTGTACTTATGGCATGTGGGTTTTGCTTGATTTCATAATCTCAGAAAGAGAAGTACTCATCTAAGCAATTTTGACTATACTGAGACAACAGATAACTGAACCCTCCCTCAAAAGTAAATTAGCTTAATTTCAGCAAAACAGTGGCTTTTTTGGTTTTGTTTCCGCCCGCCCCCCAAGTATGTACAAAAGTATATGGAATATAATAATTAGACAGAAAAATGGAAATAGCTTTAACTTTTTAAAACATGTTGCTTCTGTTCCTACTAAGAAGCATTTTGGGCCAAGATTTTAGATCTAAGTTTCACTAGTTCAATCATATTGTTAATAGCCATTGTAAGAAGGGCCTATTACACACACATGTCCAAAACCCAGCAGATACAGTATGAGATATTTGGGAAACAGATTCTTAGAAAAGTCCCAGGCTTCTCTCACAAACCAAAAGAAACTGTATGCTTTGAAGCAGTTTCTCAAGTCTGGATATTTTACAGAATCAGTACTAGTCTTCCTTTAATACAGGTATTGGAGAACATTACTACTTGCATAATCCAGGGTGAGGAAAGTGCGATTTATTTCTCATGTATTTGTTTGAAAAGAGAAATGCATCTGGGTAGCTAGTTTGAAGACAATACTATAGTTGTAAGTCACTGAATATTTTTCTCCATAGCAGGTTCAAAATTTCTCATTTTAGCACAATGTGAAAAAAACTTTCATATAAATTCATAATACATATAAATTCACAGACAGAATTATTTCAAGAAATGTAGTTCCTCTGGAATTTTCCAGTATGCATACATACTATGAAAAATATACAAAGACAAAGAATACTCACTGAACTTCCACCGGGGCACACACATCCACCCTGCATAAAACACAACCAAACTTATTTTCCGGAGTCTATGACTGGACAAATTAGTAAATCAAACTTAACACTCTAAAACAGACTATAAAATGCTGCTCATAGACTCACTGAGCTCCATCTAAAAAGAAATTTCTTTCTCTCTCCACTGTCCTTTCAGGCTAGCTGTGCACTTACAGATCAAATTTTAACTATAGTCTTCTAATTTCTCATTTAAAACTTACAGTGAAAGTCTTACAAAAAGGACAAGTAAAAAATTCTGACTAGTACTACAGAAAATATTTTGGGTATTTTTTTTTTTTTCCTAAAGAGGCCAGAGCACCTGAAATACATGCAGTACTCTTTCATGCTACAGACATTACAGAAAACACTAAAGATGACTTCCAGGGGAGGCCTGCTTGGTGATTTCTACTCTGATAAAACTAACTGAGAGGTGGCCAGGGGTTCACCATTCAGCATCTCACTTTCCGCATTCAATCTGCATGAAATGTGTAGGAAGAAAAATATTTAGCACCAAGGCGGATACAGAAACTCAACTACAACTGCCAAATACTACTGGCTGCTCTGGCCTGCGGGATGTCTGAATGGCATGGAAAAAAAATAACGTGTTGCTGAGGCTTTGGGCAAAAGGGACAGCGCTGAGGGGAGACAGTTCTTGTGAAGGAAAGATATGCAAAGTAAATTGTGAGTGCCTGACACTTGCACAACTGAAAGGTGTGGAAAAAGAAAAGCATACCTGTCCACCATACTGGCTGCCTCCTGAAGAATAGCCCTGGAAAAAATGAGTAACTAATTATGTTACTGATTAACATTCTCGCTTGTTCTCTGTGGTCCTTAGTCTTTTAAATTGCATCTCTTTAAACATAACAAAAAATAGGCTTCTTAGAACCACGATCTGTTTAAACAAACACTTCCATGAAGTCACACAGGTGCCTGTATCATTTGCCTGTATCATGATCTGACATATCACACAGATCCATACTTAGCAATCCTCATTCAGTTTGTCTTAAGGCTATTCTTTCTTAGAACGTTCCCCTTTTGCAAAAAATACAGGTCAATTTTCCTAATGAACTGTGTGCCAAAACTGAAAATACTACAAAAATAGAAATTTTACCTGTCCACTATACTGGCTGCTTCCTGAAGAAGTTATACTCTAAAGAAATGAGAAAGCATCTATATCTGTTGCACATTCTTTAACTTATGATCTGTCACAGAGAAACACACTGTTATTTGTTTTCCATGCATTTAAGTATCACAGAAACACAAACACTTCCTTTATAACCATCCTGAAACCTATTGGCCTTTACAATGGCTGCTGCTTAAACAGAACAATAAAGTTTAAATCAAAGTCAGCTTCAGGCAGGTATGAGTAGTGCTGCTGCACTAGACTGTGTGCTCAGGCCAGCCTCCTATGCTTTACTTTCCTGAGGGGGCTGACACAATGGAAGGTCATATATTCATCTATTCTCCCTAAACACTGTTTTCCTGTAAGCCATGCCTTTATAAAGTATTCTGTTTTTCACAAAACAGAAAAAGAGAGAAAGGTGAACAATGAAAAAAAACAAAACATAAATAGAGAAACAATTCTCACCTGTCCTCCATAATGGCTGCCACCTGAGAAGGATGGACCCTGAAGCAAAGGTGCCAATTATTTCTCTATCAAAAGCTTCTTTAAGGGTTTTTGAAATAAAAACTATTTTCTTTCTCTGATATACAATGAAACATTACAGAAAGATATACATTCAACCTATTCCTTTATGTGTTCTATGCAAATTAGGGATGGTCTGTAATGTGAATCTTCCATAATATTGATCATGAGCTATTAGGATTATATAACTAGTTTTGGGAAATGGTATTTGGACTGAAAAATCTCTTTCTCCTCTAATTCCCTCTCGAATAAATCTGACAATAAATGTTTTTAGAGGCCAAGGACAAGTTTGTTGGGGATTTCACTCCATATTAAAGGCTATATCACTAGGCTGCACTAGGAACCCTACCCATCATCTTTCATTTCACAAGGGCACGGCACACCTCATAACAACTCCTGTCCTTCTCCCCTGTTCCCTTCTTGAGACATATTGCTTCTCTGTTCTCAACTCTGATACTGCATTTTGCTGAAGAAAGTGAGGTATTCCACAGGTTGAGGTAGAGGAGGACTGCAGTCGGCTTCCAGCCACTCGTTACTGTTAGAGTTAAGAAACCATGAGAGCAGAAGAAGGGAAATGGGGAGGGCAGGTCGGAGGGTAGAACAAGGCCAGAACTGCATTCACTGTGATACAACAGAAGTGCTGGCCCTTCATAGTTTTTGTATTGTTTCAGATCATGTATCTTTAGATACCTGATCATCTATTACCAGATTAACAGAGTTTACTCAAAATACTATTTTTTCAGTCAATAGAAAAGAACCAAGTTTTGATGTAGAAGCTGAGTGTTGTTAGGATAAGGACTACATAGGAAGAGATTCTCACTTGTCCCCCATACTGGCTGCCTCCTGAAGAAGGTGAACCCTGAAAAAAAAAGAATAAAATGATCTCTATAGCCATGTCATAGTACTCCTTTAAACCATGCTCCATATGAAGGAGAGATACCTAATTTCTTTCAGTGCAAAACTGAGTGGACTGAACCAAACTGTGCAAAAAAGAGTGATACTCATCTGCATTTACCATGATGCATCAGAAATTACATCTCCTAAAAACTCTCCTGTGGCTTTGTATCACATACATTTATAACTACTATATTCCTAGCAACAAATTAAATAGAACATGAAAAAACCCCACCAAAAACATCTCCTTAAAATGTTATTTCACGCAAAGACCTACCAAGTCTCTTGGATAAAGCAGTAAGCTTAGGGAAGAATTCTCACCTGTCCACCATACTGGCTGCCTCCTGAGGAAGGTGAACCCTGAATATCAACAAAAGAGGAAAATGAAGTTTCTTTACACCCGTTTTGTAGAATCATTTCATGGGGATTTTAAAAATTTTGGTCAGCTTCATGAAGTACTAATTTACTTCAGAAAGACATGACCTGTCTTGACCATGTAGTCCTGCAAATTTCAGGAGCCAATTAAATCAACCATATATTTCACATTCTACATTTTTTTAGTGTTAAGTAATGATCTTAATCTGAACTTGTTTTGTTTAATCACAGTAGCACTAAAATGCTACAGAGAAAGACTTGCTGAGAAGATTTTAGATTAAGATAAATAAAGCTAAAGTAGACAGCCAGGTAGACAATGAATAAACTACAAGTTTGCATGGGACAAAGCTACAAAAGTGGGAACTATTAATGCTTACTTGTCCACCATAATGGCTGCCTCCATAAGAAGATGAACCCTGGAAAAATATTGAAAAATCAATTATTTCCAAATATCTAATTCATGGAGGCAAGTGGCAAAGGCACCTGTACTTTGTTATTTGACTGTTTGTACTCTTCCCAGAATAAACTATATTTTTGTTTTCCTTGAATTCACAATATTACTACAGAGAATATATCAGTATAAAGTTTCTTGAAATACTAAACTGAGATAGCTCCCTGGATAATCCTTTACTTGATAAGAGTCAAACAATGGTAAAACAAATATATAATATAAAATACTAAAAGTAAGAGCTTACATGTCCACCATACTGGCCAGCTCCAGAGGAATATGAATCCTGTAAGGAATACCAAATAAGTGAATTACCTACTGTAGAATTTCCTTAAATCAAAACATGACTCTCCCAGGACAAGAGGAGCAAGAGAGCAAGGTAGGAGCGTAGGCAGGCGAGCAGGACTTCTGCTATGCTTTATAACCAGAGTTCAAGACTTACAAGGTAACTTGGGGAAATATCCAAGTTCCTAAGCTAAGGTGGAAGGCAAAAAACCTTACTGCTTTGTTTGCGTGACTTGTTGGGTGGGTTAAAGCAGATTCTTTCAAGTTCGTTCTTTGCTCATTTCTGGAGAATGGCATTTCTTTATTTGGAAAGCTGAATCCTGAGCCAAAGCTAGCAGTAAAAGATCAGCTACCTATGAGGACTCTGAAAACCAAACCAAATAAGTTTACTGAAACCTCATACAACAAGAGGTCTCATTAAAGAGAGGAGATTGGATTTGGTTTTCTTCTTCATGGAATTAGGTCCACCAGGAATCATAAATGCTACACTTTGATTCATTCTTTCCCCACAACTATTTTTTGTGTGAGCTTCATTATACAAGTTTGACAAAAGCAAGGGCACTATTTGCTAGAAAAGCCATTATGTATAATTTTTAGGGCATATCAAACTCAATGATTAATTTAATTTACTGAGTTTTTTCTCTTTAAACATATTTCCCATACGAAAACTGAATGTAATTCAGTTTGTGAATAACCATCATTTTCAGAAGTGGCAAGCTGGCTCTCCCTTTGGAATGAGTGCTTACTTGGCTATTGTACTGGCTGCCTCCAGAAGATGATGAGCCCTGGGGCAAGGAAAGAAAAAAAAAAAAAAGAAACCAGTTATTTTTCTCTAACAGAACTATTTTAAAGCAAAGCTTCTTGAAGGACAGTCGTATGTAAAATTCTATTTAAAACTTTTTTGCTTGGGTTTAAAATCCACTCAAAATGTAAAATCTAGCCTTCCCTACCTTATTAATACATCTAAAATTTAGTGTGTATCTGTCCACCAGAATGGCTGCCTCCAGAGCCCTTTCAGAAAGGAAATACCAATTATATCACTTCAAAAGATCTGACTGAAGGACAGGCAGCCTATTTCTTTCAGTTTAAAATCAGCACACTGAATAACGACATCCCCACAAGAAGCTATTAGCACTCATTCTTGCAGAGTACTAAGATCTCTTGAGTACTCTGAGCCTCCACAAGTTCTGCTAAGCTTATAAAGAAATCAAACTGTGTTTAGTTTATAATGTTAAGCATCTATCAGAAATATGTCCTTCATAAGGAGTCTTAACTGTGTAAAATGACTTTTCAATTGCCCTGTAAAGAAGATATTAAATGTTCTGAGGCAGACTGCAACATATAGCTGGGGAAGAAGATCTACATCCCATATGCAAAAGCTATTCTCTCATGTGGAGGTACTGAGTGCCTCTACGCATTAGAGCACAGCTCAGGAGCATGCCTTTGAGACAGAACTCCTGATCACCCTCACTCACTGTAGTTTGTTTTGCATCATGGAGTGGTCTCCAGGTGAATTATGTGGACACCTTTCAGATTAAACTGAATTGTAGAATGCTCTCTAGGGACACTCTTAATGCATTCAGTTAGTAAATGGACTTTTGGTCCACAGGATCAGACAAGAGCAAACCCTTCCTGAAATGCACATAGTGTGGCCATTAGTTCATCAGCACTGATTGTTTCACTCTGTAGAGTCAAATGGTCCTAGCATTTGGCAGTACTTGTTGGTGTAGACACACCACTATGTTCCCTCAATCTTTATACACAATTCCTGATTCTGAACTACTGTAAAAAAATGGCTAAGTCAGTAAAAAACAAAAACCTCAGTCCCAATTGGAAGTTTCAAAGGAAACAAATCCCAACATGAGTAATATGAAGAATGTAGAACACAGGTGGGTAAGAATATTTTCCTGCTCTAGATATATACACACATTCCTCCTTCTTACTAGGGAGCGCAAGACCAGTCCTATTTATAACATAATATTCATTTTTGTATGGTACATTCATGTGACTGTGTCCAAGCCAGCTTTTTATCAGTTAGCAGTCTGGTAGCAATGCCACAGACTTCGATGTTAGACACAAAAAGACCCAAATGTTTTTTGTCCCCTTTAGTACAGCACCTACAGAGCTCCAGTGACATACGCTGCGTAACTTTCTAACGCATGATGAATAGAACTGGTCTTGGGAACACCATAAACAGGTCTCTCCTGCAAAAGAGTTCTTATCCATATGACAGGGCTGGCATCATTAAATTACTGATCTATGAGTACTACTCTTTCTTGCAGTAAGTGATCTAAGAGGAATACAAACACATAAATCCATGTCCTTAGGGGATATTTTGACATAAGTCAAAGGAAGTCAATGATTCCTGAAGTAAATATAAATATTTTCATGTACCTGTGTGTGTACCAAACAACATTTTTCATTCAAAGAGAAGTCTTTGAAAGAATACTATTTCAAATGGAAAGAGAAACTCTGAGTGCTGCATGAACGTCCTGTGTGTATTTTAATTGTAACTAAGGTAGGTTATGTTCACAAGTGTATAACTTCTCTTAGGTACTGATTTTTTAACCTCTCTAGCCATTATATTGACAAAAGAAACAGAGGGCACCCTTAAAAACTGATGAACGTTGCTTACATTTGCAGAGGAATCACTTCTGACTAATGTAGGGGATCCAGCCTGTAAGAAAAGAGACAGGAGGGTAAAAAAAAAAAAAAAGGAAAAAAAGAATAAAAATTACTCTTTGTCTTTGATCATAAACTAAAAATAAGAACGCTACCCAAGGTGCAGGGATGTCCTTTACATACTACATGTTGATTGACCACATATGATTTGCTTTGGAAAGTATGTATTACCCTATTTCACAGTCTTTAAATGATTTCATATGGACTTAAAGGCACAAATAAGAAGTGGATCAGGTTTGTTTTTCTTAATTTGGTAAAAATTGATTTCTCAGACAACTTTTCATGGTTAGCAATTTTGTAGACTTGCTATTATTTTAGCTTCCCTTCATGACAGATCTTTTGTCAATTAATTCTGCTATTTGATGGAATCGATTTTTTTTTTTTTTTTAGAAGACATATACATCTCTGTAAATACGGTATCATAACTGAAAGACACTGCTCAGAGAGTACACCTTGCTGCCTGCTCTGAGGGTTTCTGGCTTGTATCAGAAATAGTGTGGCCAGCAGCACTAGAAAAGTGCTTGTCCCCCTGTACTCAGCAATGGTGAGGCCACACCTCAACTACTGTGTTCAGTTTGGGGCCCCTCACTAGAAAAAAAAAGACATTGAAGTGCTGGGGTACGTCCAAAGAGGAACAATGAAGCTGGTGAAGGGTCTAGAGCACAAGTTTTATGAGGAGCGGCTGAGGGAACTGGGGTTGTTTGGCCTGGAGAAAAGGAGGCTGAGGGGAGACTTTATTGCTCTCTACAACTACCTGAAAGGAGGTTGTAGCAAGGTGGTGTTGGTCTCTTCTCTCAATTAACAAGTGATAGGACAAGAGGAAATGGCCTCAAGTTGTGCCAGGGGAAGTTTAGATTGGATATGAGGAAAAATTTCTTCTCCAAAAGAGTTGTCAAGCATTGGAACAAGCTGCCCAGGGAAGTGGTGGAGTCACCATCCCTGGAGGTATTGAAAAGACATGTAGATGTGATGCTCAGGGACATGTTTTAGTAGTGGACTTGGCAGTTTATGGAGGTTTATGGACTTGATGATCTTGAAGGTCTTTTCCAACCTAAAAGATTTTATGATTTCAAATTCTTCATCTTGGCATAATGAGAAATAACTCCTATCAAGTTAGTAATACTAAGTCACCAAAGGGCAATGAATATAAAATGAAGAGTGCATTCAAACAAATAAGTTAGAAATAAAGATCACAGAAAATTTTCCAGTTAAATAATTTAGTAAAAGAAAACATATAATAAATAAATAACACTTACAGAACTTCCCCCAGAACAATCACATCCACGCTGTAAAGAATGCAGAATGTATTTAAGATATCAAGAGCACAGGACTGTAAGGGACTCTAGTTACAACTGAAATTTTTCTACCCTCCCGGGTAGGCAAGTCAAAGTTACATTCAGAACTGCCCAACTGCCCAGCTTCTAGAAATTAGTCTATTTTTTGCTCTTTTCATCCTATGCAACTATTCCTGCACTTATTGCTCTGATGAGGCAAAAAAACCTTCTAATTTTGTATCTCCAAATTTGTTATTTACAATCTTACCTTAAAAACCTTACTCACATAAAGGACAAGTAAAAAATTCTGACTAGTACTACAGAAAATATTTTGGGTATTTTTTTTTTTTTCCTAAAGAGGCCAGAGCACCTGAAATACATGCAGTACTCTTTCATGCTACAGACATTACAGAAAACACTAAAGATGACTTCCAGGGGAGGCCTGCTTGGTGATTTCTACTCTGATAAAACTAACTGAGAGGTGGCCAGGGGTTCACCATTCAGCATCTCACTTTCCGCATTCAATCTGCATGAAATGTGTAGGAAGAAAAATATTTAGCACCAAGGCGGGTACAGAAACTCAACTACAACTGCCAAATACTACTGGCTGCTCTGGCCTGTGGGATGTCTGAATGGCATGGAAAAAAAATAACGTGTTGCTGAGGCTTTGGGCAAAAGGGACAGCGCTGAGGGGAGACAGTTCTTGTGAAGGAAAGATATGCAAAGTAAATTGTGAGTGCCTGACACTTGCACAACTGAAAGGTGTGGAAAAAGAAAAGCATACCTGTCCACCAGACTGGCTGCCTCCTGAAGTTGAACTCTGTAAATGTTATATTTTCATTTAAAATATTTTCTTTAAGTTTGACATCGTATATTTGATTACAATGTATTGTCTTTTTATGTCTGAAAGGATCTATCTGGTTAAGAAGCTATTTTATCTATAGAAAGATTAATGAGGATAAACAAATCCCACAGCAGTCTGGAAACTTAGGTATTGTCAATCTGGTAACATTTTCTTGAAATACATACATTGCAAACTAAACTAATAAACCCAACACTGAAGAAAAATTTCCTACCTGCCCACCATACTGGCTGCTTCCTGATGAGGATGAGTCCTGAAAAAAATAAAAATCACTTATTTTATATTTTTAAAATGTAAATTGATACCAAACATTTATTACTTTCATTTGTTTCCTGGTGTTAGAACGTCAGCTAAAAAAAGAATTGTATTTTGACCACTCTGCTTACACTTGGACTTTTACATAGGGATATATAAGGAAAAGGTCTTTGAATAACAAATGATTTTTGCTCATAGATAAAAAATTGCTGTAATACAATATGAGGACTCAAGCTTTTGTGTAACAGATACTCCAGGTTAAAAATACAAAGAGTTAATATTTACCTGTCCACTGGAGTAGCCACCACCTTGAAAAGAGGATCCCTGCAAAAAGTAGATCCAATTTATTTTTGTTTAAAATGGCTTCTGGAAAACAAGACTATGTTGTTGAATATTCATACACTTTTTTTTTATTTTTTTAAAAAAAATGTTTCCCATTTGATTTCACAAGACATGATGCCAAATGTCATGAGAAATTCTAGGAGATTAACAGTGGAGTATAATTTACTCATCAGGATAATTTTTAAATAGAATGGCAATTTTGGAAGGGAACTGCAAATAATGAATAAAATAGATGCTTACATGTCCACCTGACTGGCTGCCTCCTGGGGAATAAAAATCCTGGAAAAATGTATTGAAGTTACATGAAAAAAACCAAAAGCTTCCTTTCTTTTGTAGTACGGAAAGATCAGGATAAAAGCTGAACACTCCTTGCTTCTCTAAATTCCTTAATTTTCTCTCATGGATTGTTCAAGAACAAAAAAAGGTCTTTCTATATAAAACAGCACATGCCACTTTATGCCTGTTGATTATTGCTCTTTTGGTTAAAGCTATTCTTTTGGATACAACAATTAAAGAGTTCTGATATCTCCAACAAAATAATTTCTTAGTCTGTGTCATTTAATTCTCATTAGAATAAATAAAATGGGTGCCATGTAAAAATGACAGGAAAATGGAAGCCCTCATAAGTAAGTCATATAGCACAACAAAGCGTTTCACTTAGAATAAATGCTGGACAAATCATAGTATTGAAGCCTTTTGTAGTCAGGCAATGAGTAAAAAAGCGCAGGAAACTGAACAAGTAAATTGTGGTACCGTGTTTGTACCGTGAGTTTGAGACTCGAGCACACCTCACCATCAGCTGGGATTTCTAGCAGTACTTTAACACTTTAGCCATATTCTCATTCCATCTGTGCTTGAGGACTTTCTATCCCACACTAGAAGCTGCCACACATCAGCTTCCACACAAAACATAATTTAGGTGGCTAGCAGTTGCCAAACACTGGAGTAGACACTCTGGCGACATGCAAGCAAGGAGTGCTTACCCGTTCACTCTGCCGGCTGCCAGATGGCGAGGTGGAATCCTAAAAAATATTAGAATCTAGTTATTGCATGGCAAATGTTTATATTTTTTTCTAAGCAAGGGTGGAAGGCAAAGACTTGTTTGTGTGATTTGTTGGGAAGGTTAAAGATGTAGGCTGTAGGATAAGCAGCATTCTTTCAAGGTTGTTCTCTGCTCATTTCTAGAGAATGGCAATTCTTTATTTGGAAAGCTGAATCCTAATACAGTGTAAGAAAGGAATGAGATCACATCTCAGTCTATGTTATTTCCTTTTAGAATGCTATAAGGGGAAAACATCAGCACTTTAAATGCTGTCTTGGTTCTTGCAAGACCTCAGTGGTACACCAATGTTGTTACACTTTAGTCTCTTTCATACTTTAATTTCCTTCAGAGGGCCTTAAGGTCCTCTGTAGTATCGTATTTTAGCTTTGCTGAATACGCACAAAAAGATTTTGATACAGAAACTGCATGGAAACTAATGACACACTATACTTGTGGCTGTAGAGCAGAGCTGAATTTATAAAAATTTCTGGAGAACAAATTTCCTACTAACTCGGACACTGGAAAACAGACTTCTTAGAAATTCAGTTCAAGTACATCAATTACTCAAGACTCCAAGAAAATAAGACATTAAACTCAGAGAGTTTTATAAACGGCTTCACCAGAATTAATAAGAAATATACTTTAGTCAAGAGAAAAAGCATGTTCTTAAATAGAAAAGTAAGCAGTTCTCACCACACAATATGAAAATAGACCATTCCTATGTAATATATAGATGAAGGAACTTGAATCTTACATGTCTGGCATTGGAAAAACACAAATGAAGTGCAGTGTGAACTGGACATGGAAAGAGAGGGAACTAGTCTGTGCAGTATCGATAAGGGAAGTTGTAGAAAAAGAATAAAATGAGATAATGATTAAGGGTCAAGTATGATTTGTTTTCTCAAAAAAAACAAGGAGAAGTTGAATTTTAAAATAAATCTGTATTTTAAAAGCAATTAAGTTTGAAAGTCTTAATTTGTGGGAACTGTTGCAAGAGTCCAGAATAACAAACATACATGGAATGTACTTGTAAGGAGATAAATCACAAAATATAACCCTTAAGAACTAGAATGGCTGATGTGATGTATTGATAATACTATTAAATTAGTGTTATTGTCTTAAATTAACTCAGTGAAAAAGTAGCCAAATTATATCGCTGGAAGTAAGAAGTATCTGTTTGTTTCGTATAACATAAGCATACACTAATACTGAGCTTTGATGGAAATTGTAAAATAAAGAGACTCCTTTGTAAATGCTACTTCTGATAACCAATTCAAAAAATGTATGATTGTAACAAGTGAGAACTGTTGTAACTGCAATTTTAATTTGCTAAGTCCTTACCCTACCATAGAACAATAACACGACATAATTTGTATCTACATTTTCCTTTAGATAAAGAAACAATATAATTTCAAAGAAGTTATTGCAGAAAATTACTAAACAATACAGATGGTTAGAATGTACTGTGAAGGAGCTCTTGAAGATAAGATAATGAAATAAGGTAAAGGTCCATATAAGCACCTAGATACTTTAAAAGGTAGTAAATTCTGATATGGATATACTTGAGAAGAAATACTTACACTGTCATCAGTTTCACCACCTCCTATGGAAGGTGAATCCTGTAAAATAATGGAAAAACATTTATTTTCATACAAAAAGTACTCATATGATTTTACTTGTGGAGAATATAAAACAGAAGAGTAAAAATAACCAGCCACTTAGAATCTCCAATTTTACCTGAACCAGAGATTGTGCAAGAAAAGAAAAGATACATAACTTTACCTGTTGCTTAAGCAGAAGAGGTTAAAAAAAAAACCAAACTCTCATTGTAAACACGCATTTTTAGAAGGAAAAATTTTAGATAAAGTTGATTTGCAAAATTAACCATTCTTTACATTCAAATATCCCATTATCATAGAATGGCTGGGGTTGGAAGGGACCTAAAAGATAATCTAGTTCCAACCCCCCTGCCATGGGCAGGGACACCCTCCACTACACCAGGTTGCTCAAAGCCACATCCAACCTGGCCTTGAACACTTCCAGGGATGGGGCATCCACAACTTCTCTGGGCAACCTGTTCCAGTGTCTCACCACCCTCAGAGTACAGAATTTGTTCATCTATGCTTTCTTTCTAGATGTTGCACTAGAAGTAGCAACACGACACAATTTTCTATGAAAAAGCAATCTGGATTATATGCCTCTTATTTTAATAAATAATTCTATGTGACTTCAGCTGGTTAAAATGTGTCGCTAAATAAAACATACAATGGTCTCTACAAAATGATCCCACAATGGGATTCACATCAATAAATACAGACTTCAAATATAGTATGTGTATTCCCCTAGACTTTCAACAGCTTTTGCATATAAAAGGTGTGTAAAGTAAATGCACAAAATATTTTCCTTTTGAGTGAGCTAATGCATAAATAATAAAGTAGTTAAAGCATTGCATAGTCACAGTGGCACAGTAAGCAGGATAGTATATATAGTGCATCACCTTCTCTCCATTATGGAAACATTTGAAGTTGTAAAGAGGTAAATAAAAGTCAAGAGAAACAAAAGGTAAAATGGCATTTCCATAATCATCACTTAAAAATAATTGAAATATAGAACCCAGTGCACATGAGAACCAACACAGCAAGCTTAAGTTTCTGAGGTACAAGACAAGTAATATTTACCTGACCATAAGATCCAGCACCACCATATGTGGAAGATCCAGCACCACCATATGTGGAAGATCCACCCTGTTCAGAAAACATAAACAATTTTCATATTGCAAACAGACTTCTTTTTTTTATGCTTACTGTAGAGATCTCCTTCTGGGGATATTTAAAAATACGAATATTTACTTAGTTACTTAGTTATCAGAATGGGTGTTGAGCAACTCATAGTTATGTCCCTGTAAAACATTAACATATTTCCAACTCCAACCCTATTTCCACTTTTGAAGAGACCTTCATCTAGCAGATAATTCAAAGCTAGCATTGTTGAGGAGAATAAGCCTTAATGGTTGGAGACACCCCACTTTTTACTCCCCTATAAACTTTCAGACTACTTAGTTAAAAGTATATACAAATACACTCCACAAAAAAAAACTCAAACCCACCTTCATTAAAATATAGTGAGAGCCAAATTACAGAAAACAGCTGTATATAGGAGCCAGGGTACTGGACCTCAGCACTCTTTACATAAAGAGAAAGAAAAAAAAAGGAAAAAAAAAGAGTATTTACCTGACCATTGGATTCACCGCTGCTGTCATAGACAGAAGATCCTCCCTGTACAGAAAATAAAAAAGTTTATTATTTTTGTTCCCTCAAGAGTTTTCTTTCTCTCAAGGGCAGTATAGGAATGAAAATAACAGAAGTCTGTCTTATCTTCACAAACAAGGAAGAACACATACCTGTCCGTAAGATCCACCAGGATAGAAGGAAGACCCTCCCTGCACAGAAAATATAAACATTTACTGTTTTGTAGTCGAAATGTTCTCTCAAGGAACACTTTTAGACTGCTCCTGTGCAGACATAGTGATGAGAACGCTTACCTGGTTACCGGAGTAAGAGCTGTGGGAAGAACCTGGGCCCTCCTGAAAGGAAAACACAGACCATCTTGCAGACAAGATGAGTATTTCAACAACAATGTATTCAATTCTTACTTTACACCCTTTCTGCCAATTCTGAGCTAACTTTCAGGTACCTAAATAAAAGCCAAAACCAATATTGTTGAAGTGGAAGAAGTCTTCTGGCAGTAGTCTTCTCAGCCTGCTGAAATTTGAATTCTGCAGGGAAACTGCAGATACCATTCTGTACTGCTCTCTCTCAAATCTCACAGCACTAGGTTACATCAGGGTTAATTTAAGTTTTCTGCTCCAAGAGACAACTGTCGAGTCTGTGATTATAGAATGTCATAGCACTCGCACTATTGGGAGTCTAGGAGCCAGGATGATGGGAGTCTGTGTTGCCTTGGTAAGGGAGGAAGAACAACTACCTGTCCATAGGATCCTCCAGGATAGAAGAAAGGCCCTCCCTGTGCAGAAGACAGAATGAGTTACTGGTTTATATTTCACTGCTCCTTCAGGACAGATTTTAGATGGAGCTTCTGAATAGGGCATTTTATCTGAATGTTTACCTGGTTACCAGAATATGTGCTTTGTGAAGAACCTGGGGCACCCTGAAATGGAAACATAGACTAGCTATTTTCTTGCAAACGGGATGGTATAAATAGAATGTACCTGACTCTCACTTTAGGCCAATATTGTTAAAGTGCAAGGAACTTTTTATCACTAATTTTCTTAGCTGGATGAAATATCATTCCATAGAAGTTGTAAACACAATTTAGTCTTTTCTTCTGGCAGACTTCATGCTCTAAATTACAAACAGTGGTTTCAATTTTGGGTGTTATATTTCACAACAGTTACTATATGAGGAATATAGGAATGAAAATAACAGAAGTCTGTCTTATCTTTACAAACAAGGAAGAACACATACCTGTCCGTAAGATCCACCAGGATAGAAGGAAGACCCTCCCTGCACAGAAAACATAAACATTTACTGTTTTGTAGTCGAAATGTTCTCTCAAGGAACACTTTTAGACTTCTCCCGTGCAGACACAGTGACCAGAACACTTATCTGGTTACCGGAGTAAGAGCTGTGGGAAGAACCTGGGCCCTTCCGAAAGGAAAACACAGACCATCTTGCAGACAAGATGAGTATTTCAACAACAATGTATTCAATTCTTACTTTACACCCTTTCTGCCAATTCTGAGCTAACTTTCAGGTACCTAAATAAAAGCCAAAACCAATATTGTTGAAGTGGAAGAAGTCTTCTGGCAGTAGTCTTCTCAGCCTGCTGAAATTTGAATTCTGCAGGGAAACTGCAGATACCATTCTGTACTGCTCTCTCTCAAACCTCACAGCACTAGGTTACATCAGGGTTAATTTAAGTTTTCTGCTCCAAGAGACAACTGTCGAGTCTGTGATTATAGAATGTCATAGCACTCGCACTATTGGGAGTCTAGGAGCCAGGATGATGGGAGTCTGTGTTGCCTTGGTAAGGGAGGAAGAACAACTACCTGTCCATAGGATCCTCCAGGATAGAAGAAAGGCCCTCCCTGTGCAGAAGACAGAATGAGTTACTGGTTTATATTTCACTGCTCCTTCAGGACAGGTTTTAGATGGAGCTTCTGAATAGGGCATTTTATCTGAATGTTTACCTGGTTACCAGAATATGTGCTTTGTGAAGAACCTGGGGCACCCTGAAATGGAAACATAGACTAGCTATTTTCTTGCAAACAGACATTTAAAGTAGGTGAGTCCATTTCTGAATCTCTATTCTTTCGAAATACAGCTTTCAAAAAAGACATTACTGCAATCATTAAAAGAAAACACTGGTTATTTTTCTCAGAGACAAGGAAACCATTAGTTGGTACGTTTCTGTTCCATTAAAAGACCTGAAAGAAACACTAACTTTTTATTTTACTCTTTCTAATCACAGAATCCTATGTCACATCTGGCAGATTATATGTTATAGATGATCATGACTTTGATCGTGTTTTTAAAAATTGCCAGAACACTGACCTTCCAAAGTGTAAATAGAGCTTAGGGGAGCAGATTTTTCAGCTCACCACTTCAAGGAGAAGACTATTTACCAGTACATAACATCCATTAATACTGTCACATCCCCTTTATATACAAAACACACAGAGTATTATTCTATGTTTGGACTGCTTCCTCAGAGACTATTTGTAAAGGAATTTGGGGATCCACATAAGGGAAACCCATTGTTTCGTTTGAAACAAGATGGTTTAAATATATATAGCTTTGACTCTTAATTTATATTTTTTTTCAGATTTGAGAAGACTTTCATGTAACGGATAACTTTTAAGTTTAGATTAAAGCTTTTTGCATGAATTTTCCTCCTGGGCTGAAGAACTTTCAAGGAAGTAGATGAGTGTCTCTTTTATATGATATTTATGAATGCTGGTTTATTTATACGTATACATCTACCTATACCTTGCTTTTTATATGCAGAAGAATGAACTTGCCTACCATGGCTGATGTGTTTACATGCTAATCTTAGGCACTGCTACTGCCATATGTGGAAGATTGACCCTGACCAGAAAATGAAAATAATTCAAGTTTTCAATACAGTCTATTCTTTTGCAAAGATTGCTGAACTTAACTGTTGGGTGAAAACAAAGATCAAGACTATTGCTACTTAGTTTATCATAAATTAATTCTATCAGCAGATAGCATCACAAACTGAAACTGAAATAGAAGTCTCTTGTGTAACAAAGTGGACACAACTTCACTGAGAACTGGTTTTCTAAATTGTCCAATTTAGATGTCTTATTTTCTTTGTATTGAATATTATTCTTTGATAGCAACTAAATACACTTGCCTCCCCTGGCAAAGCTGTGGCGGCTTGCCGTTAAATCCAAGCCTCTTTTTGCACCAAATTAAGCACACAAAGAAAAAGGCCCTATTAGAATGAAAACTGGCATAAAGATGTTCGTCTTTTTCCCTGGAAATGGATGTGCTTATCTAGCACTACAATCACAGGACAAATAAATACGTTTTTCCTCAATGAAGTTTCAGTATCAGTTATTTTAATAGACTAGCCTGTATTTTAAAACATGCAGGTCATGATTTCTGCTCAGTCTCAATTGTATGAAAAAGGTGGTATTTTACCTGACAAAAAATACTGTTGCTGGATGTTAATGACAGTTAAGTTCAGAAAGCAGCAATTTCTTTATACAATTAGTTTGTTTAAATAGCATGCTTTTTGAATTCTTGTTGAAATTGAAAACTAAAAAAAATATTACACCATTCAAATGGTTTTATATAAATACAGCCTCAATAAAAGCTTCAAAAATAAATTTTCAGGTAGAAGATAAGTAGCTTTAAAATTCATGGTCACCTGGCAAAGACAAGTGAAGCCAGAAGCCTGGTAAAGCTAGTCTATAATGCCCACATAACCGCATTCCTTATGCTTTTCCTGGCACAGATGAATTGCCTAAGAGAAAAGTTTATCCAGTGCCACTGATCACGAAGTTGCGGTGATTCTGTTTATGGCAAAGTTTAAATATTGTTTTAAGAGATTATATTTTGAAATATTTATCAGATTTTGACATTTCAGTCACAATACTTTATTGCACCAGTGAGAAATTGGATGCAATTAAATTCTGTGGTTACTACAGGGCATATTGACTCTGTTTTTTGAAAGTAATGAATAATAACGGACAACTGATAGAGCATCTGGATTACCAAGCACAGTCACATAAAGTTAGTGGCCAAATAGTAATTATGCAGTTAAATTAAAGCGGAACTCGTTCTTCCATTTCATTGTATATAATTCTATCCATACTAAGGAAATTATCAATAACATTTAGTGTTAACCAAGTGCCTGTACTTACTAGGTGATTAATTCAAAAAATTCCGTTATGTAGATGAAAGTATAAACTCAGGAAAAAAATTTACCTGTCTACTACCACTGCTTCCATCAGGACAAATGCAACCACCCTATAAAGGAAAAAAAAAAAAAAAAAAAAAAAAAAGAAAACAATTATTGCTTTGTGGAGGTTTAAAATAAAATCTTATTTCAGATGTGAAATTGTGTTTAGGAAAAGAAAGACTGTGGGACTACAGAGTAGCTGTCATCTTTCCTGTACGTAGAACAAATGAGATGACAGCATAGCTTTATATATTTAATGTTTGCTTTGGAAGTTAGACTGATGCTACATCTCTCAGTACTATGTCTCAGTAACAGATGCCTCATCAAGAGAGAATCATCTGTGTAGTCAAGAATACAGAGAATCACCATTGTGCTCCCACCAATAAATAGTGTGTAAAATTGAAACAGTGTTACGAAGTGATTTCAGACAGCCATTTCAGATAAATTTAATCTGAACAGGGTCACTTAATTTACAATTTAATCGTAGTATCACCAATCCGCCATGCAAAATTACTGGACTTAAACTCTGACTCCTGAATTAGTTTAATTATCAGGAAGCTATCTGGACAAGAATAGATAAAAATATAGAAAATCCTGACCTGACGACTTGATCCACCACCAGTTGCAATAAATGATCCACCCTGTGAAGAAACCAATTATTTTTTTTATAGGAGCATTTTTTCAGAATCTAACATGTATAAAATTGTGTAGTGAGAAGTAAGGTGACAAACTCTTTGTACTACTTCCCCACACCAACAAACATTAACTGTTCAGAACTCCTGGTATGAATCATTGTGCAAACATGAATTTGGATGAAACTTAGTGACTGGATACAATGCACAGGGAATGGGTAGCAGGTAAGACAAACACTTTCTGGAGCTCAGAAATCTGACTGTACGTACTATTGAATTAGACTTCAAACTCTCTGAGACAGAGGACTATGCTAGTGTTACATCTATATGATGCTGGGCATAGTGGGATTCCAGATCTCTGGGAAGCTTGATGGGTATCAATACAGTACAAAATATTCAGAAAAATTGAATCAGGTGCCACCACTCTGGTTCAGTTAAATTTTGCATAGTTCTGTAACATGTACACTGCAGCACCAGTACATAAGTCTACAGAATATGAAAATTGGACCTACTTTTGTAACAGAAGTACATAATCACTAAGATGTACTTTGTTACCAAATTACAAATGAAACAGAATTATATATCCGGCCATTACCATTCCAAAACTACTTCTTTTGTGTTTTGCAAACAACTTTTACAAAATGTTATGTAAAGAAACACCTGCAATGCTTACCTACTTAGTGGAGTGAAGGAACAGAGGAGACAGGAGACAGTATAATACTTTCTGCACCCATTATAATTATTTACAACTGTGCAAAATTATAACATTATAGGGAAAATGCTGCCAAATCAAAATAGCATCCTTCAGCACAGATGAATTAGTGGAACCTAATTTTCAGAAATTAAATATAATCTATCAAAAAGCTCCTTGCAGTGAGATCATGCAGTAGACACTATGCTGTTACCTGGAGGTTAGTGTGGCTGCTATTTGAAGTAGAAGATTCATTCTGCGAAGAAACAAGAAATGACTTATTTTTCTGTAAGATTAATAAATTAAAATACATAGTTCTATTGGGAAAGAACTACCTAACCCTAAACAGAATACTCTGTTATAGAAACTAGATCCTTATTTTTTTTGTAGGTAATACACCAAAGAGCTGTAACGCACCAGCAGTAGTTCAGACAAAGCGACAAGAATGGTTTACCTGTACATCATAGTCTCTTCTGCTCAAAACATGTGATGTATCCTGTAAAAAACAAAGACATTTACTATTAGGAGATGAAAACTCTACGATCAGCAACAGGCCTTTTTTTTTCTGTATTATTTAACTGCAACGACTCCAGACCCTCTCATGCATATATTGAGTAGGAATGCCTTCTTATAAAATAAAAGATGATTTGCACATAATTGTTATAGGCTACTGCTGTGTCTGACTTGAAGCCATACAATACACTCATCTGTATCTCCTCCACAACAGGCTGAGCACAATAAATTACCAAACATTATTCTTTCTTACTGCATTATTCTATCTTACTTCAGGTAAAATTTTAGCTGTCCTCTGTTTGCGTGACGCTTATTTAACTTTAGGTTGGATCAACTCTCTATGTGCTTCCTGAAGACAGGAATTTGAGCTGCCTGATACCTCGCAGCAGGATTTTCATGTCTTTTTGTCATATATATATACTTCCTTTCAAGTAAATTCACCCAAGAACAAATGACCAAGCTATTTTATTTTACTTTTTCCTTAAATAGGAGAATTTTAATTAGGACAAACATAATAAGCGAAAAATTAGGCATAATTGGGACACATTAGGTATAGTTAGGGCAAAAATCCTACAAGCAGTAAAAAAAGAAATAAAGTTACTTACTCGGGCAACAACAACTTTCTTGTTCGCACAACCAGAACTCTGTAAATGAGTCAGAAGCCAGTTACTACTTTACAGATGCAGCAATCCACACAGAATACTTAGAGCAAAAATCTACCTAAACTTGTCAACGTGGCATATTTTGGGACAGGAAATAGTCTAGAGAATTGACCTCACTTTCACTAAATATTACAGTAGAAAATATTGTATTAGAGTTATTTGAAAATAAAAGTAACTAACATCGATAGACTAGTTTTGGAGCAAGAAAGGAAAGTGTCATCTGTCTGCCAAAACCCTCATATTACACAAATAGTAATCCAAACCACATCAGCCTATTCCTGTGGAACTAATACAAAATTCAGACTTAACTGCACCATAAAACACATCTATTAAACAGTGAGGTAGCAAGGGCTCACTTTCGTTTAGTGGTTTTGTTTTGTTTTTTTTTCCACAATTCAGTATGAAATTGTGAAAGCATAAAACTGTTTGTTTACTAAGAAATGTCTACAGTATATTCAAAGAGTGATTCCAATTTTAGCTTGAGCATCAGTAAAGGATGCAGTAACAAAAGCAAAATGCTCGTGTCAAGCTCATCACCTGAATTTTGGCCAGTTTCTCAGGAGTTCTGTTGTCTGCCATCAGCTATGTGCTAATAACACTGCTATCATTTTTCTATCAGTAAAAGTCTTAAAAAGTGTATTCTTCATCTGTTTTCACCTTATCACTCCTTCATCAGAAGTTACTGACTAGTGAAGCCTCCCTCAACTGCTGTGGTTTAGAGAACAATCTGTATAATGAACTTTGTTTTTTTGGGTTTTGGTTTGGTTTTTGGTGGGTTTTTTTTTGTTGGTTTTGGTGTTTTTTTGTTGTTGTTGGAGTTTTTTTGGTTATTGTTGGGTTTTTTGTTTGTTTGTTTAAACAGTCTCCACCACTCTTTGTGAGAATGTTTAGAAGCAAACTCTCTTACAATGAAGTCCAGCAATACACACCTCTTAAACAAGGCTTGCTGATGAAGGAATTCACTTCCTAGTATACATGTTTAGTGCACTGCTAAAGTACTAGAGAGGAAAAATGGAAAATAATGAAGGAGTAAAGTATATGGCTGACAAATGAAGAAAAGGCAAGTAGGTGATGACAGAAGGTTACTCTAGATGGCAGTAAAACAAAAGCAGTCTGTAACAGATGGAAAAAGCTTTTCTATGAACAGAAAGAAGTATGGAAAAACGTCATTCATTTACACAACAGTATATTTGCTTGGTCACAACCTATCCATGTTAATCACAGTTTCTGCTCGTAGGACAGATGGAAAGTCTTGACAGAGAGAGCATTACCAGAGGATAAATGTTACTTTACAATACTAGCATATATGCAAGTTTAAATTAGAGCAAGTGGAAAAAGCTTGAGGCGGCTACATGCTTCACGTGCACAGATGGTTAATTCCCAAATAACTATCCAGTCAAAGTGCATGTACTACAAATAAACTTGTGTTAGTAACATTCTTAGAAGTATTGTGCAGTTTTAAGTAACTGCAGCGGCCTTGAGAATGGTTAGAAGGGACTATGTACAGAGATATATAAGATGAAATATCTCATTTTTTAATTAACTTTTTGAAGGATATTATAAAGCAATCATACAATTATTAAAGCAATTAAAGGCCCACAGATCTGATGCAGAAGTGTTCAGTTACTAACACTGTCATTAATCATAAGAATTTGAATACTGCAGAAGCATAAAAGCACTTACCCGACTATTGGCACTATAGGTAGTGTCACTCTGGAAAAGAATAAATTATTTCATTCCTTAAGAATTATTTTAATACAGTAACCTTACAGAAACCTGATTCTTTCTGATACTGCATTCAGACACAACAAAAATAATTTGTTGCTAACATCCTCCATAGCCTTGCCAAAATTAGTTTGAAATCCTACCATTCCAGTCTGAAAAAGATTCTAATAGCTTTAGATTGGTAGAAATATAACATGAAAAGAAAAGCAGTGGAATATCTGCCTCTCCCTCTTTTTCTTCATTGTATGTATTTTAAAGCTCATCTTTGAGATTTTCTTTTTTTTTTTTTTTTTTTTACATGACAATTTTCAGTACGAAAACATGCAGTTGCTGAAACAGCTACTAGTGTGGGAACTCAATATTCTTTTCTAGATCATTCTACTCTCAAGACTGCATTCTAGCAGTGCAATATTTTCCTACCTAAGTGAAAAACGTTATGATGAAAATATATTAGAGAAGGCCTACTCACATCATCACAAGCATTGGGATTATCGTCTGAGGAATCCTGTGAATCCTAGAGGGACATCAGATACCAGTTATTTCCTCACTGAAATGGATTGTTAAAAATACACTTTTACGTACTCTGCAAGATAGAATTGAGGCTCACACAAAGAAAAAGCTGCTGAGTTAATTAAAGTAAGATCTTTACAAGGAAAATAAGAAGTCAAATACATGGCTGCAATAGTTGCTTACAGAGAATGTTCCATTCTTTAGTAAAGAAAGAAACGAAAACCAACCCAAAACAAAAAGAGCACAGAAACTATTACATTTTATTCCATCTGTGAGAAAGATGATGCAGGGACTACAAAGATTAGGATGAAATAATATATAACTAGGAGAAAGAACAAACTAGTTACCTGACTGTCATAATAGCCGTCTGAGGAGGACGATCCACCCTTTAAAGCAAACAAACAAACCAAAATCAGAGAGAAGTAGGATATAGAAAACCTGATTTAGAGCAGAGGCTAAGGGTTGTATGAAGTGACATACAAGTAGGGAAACAGAGCATTACTTACTTGGCCACCACCATAGTTTTGTGAGGAGGATCCACCCTATAAAACAAACAAATATAAATCCTACTTCAGAAGAAACTGTGATTTTGTTTGGAGATTGTAAAGCTGGAATAAACAATTGCCTGGGATTCCTTTGAACAAATACAATCTTTCTAGATATCTAGATAAATTATTAGATATGATAAAAATTCTTATGAGAAGAAAAATCAAGGTCTACCTACCTGGTTGCCACCATAATTTTGTGAGGATGATGATACACTCTGCTGACAAAAAAAAAAAAAAAAATCAGAATTAATATTACAATAGTGCAGATCAGATACAGACCAGCCATCATGGAACCTGTGTGAAGTAAAACCTCAGTGAGAGGAAATAATGATCTAGTACTTACTTGGCTACTGCCATAGTTTTGTGAGGAGTATGATCCACCCTGTGAAAACAAAACAGCAACAGTTATAATGCTGGAGAGCTGAATTTGATCAGACTCCACAGAGCTAGCTTTATTAGGCTGGAGTTCTTTCTATGTCAGTGGAATTTCAGATTTGATAAATATTATGTTCAAAGAGAATGAGTTAAAGGCTGGAGCTGAGGAGACTCTGTGAGAGTCTATACTCTCACAAGCAAGAAAACTATACTCTGGGTTAGAACTGCTTAAACAGTTTTTAGCAAGAGCTACCCACCTGACCACCTTGAGATCCATCCTGTAAATTAAACAAAAAATATACATGCTTTAATGAAAGCTATAATACTTGCTTAGGAGGAATAAGGAGCAGAGGCAGACAGGCAATATAGACATTATTTCTAACACAGTAAGCATAGATTGCCAATAGCGCAAAGGTAAATACCAGAGGAGACATATGGCAAGGAACCACAAACATTTATCTGTAAGTAATGCCAAGTACACTGATGAGTTTCATTCTCAACAGTCTCTAGAGAATGTATCTTTTTTTCTCCTGTAGAAAACCTAATTTATACAAATAGAATGAAAAATTACCCTGGTAGCATTATTACACAGACAGCTGTCAGCTGTGAGATACAGCAGCCTTGAGGAAAAGGTTTTAAATAAAACACTCCATAGGTTTCAACATGCTCTCTTTAGAAGAGGAATATAACTGCTCCAAGTGAAATCAGAAGAGAGATTTGTAGAAGTATTAGTGTCAAAAATGCATAAGAGTGAAATCCTGAGCTATTGAAGTGAGTGGGATATTTGCCATTCACTAAAATGAGGCTGAGACATCATCTAGGAAAGGCAAAGGAAAATGAAATTCAAAGTATTATCTTTCAATGTTCTAGCAGTTTTTAGAACAAAATTTAAGTGTTCCTTTTAGCTTTAGAAAGAAATAGCTCCTCTTCACAGGAAAAAACTTGAAAAGCTATTATGAAATAATACAATTATATATCATATGCTGTTCTTTCAAGTTACAATATATTACATACAGCATATTGTGTATACTACACCACATAATATATTATAGCAACATGTATGTTGTTTGTATCTTTATAAATATAGTATATATTTGTATTGCTAAATCACAGTATTTGTTAATACAATGAATCTATCTAATTTTTCTACTCGTGAAAAATCAGTTAGAATCAAAAGAAGTATCATAAACAAAAATATAATCTATTGGTGTTTTCTTATTAATATTTAACATATACAGAGATTGTTTCTTTACACATCACAGACATCTTTTAGGGTAGTGGTTTTTAGTGTTCCAACACTGAAACTTGTAACAAAGACACATGTAGCTATCTGTACTTCACTGCACAAACTGAATGAATTGTTAAACCAGTCTCTTTTAGGAATCTCAAATGGCAATCCTGAAATATTTTTTGACTTTTGATGGGAAAAGTCCTTAGAGAAGCTGGCGAGCTCCAGCCCTGATTTAAGTAGTGACAGTTAAGCAAAACTGCAGTGGACTTGCTCTTTCCAGAATTCGGCCTTTAATAGCCCATAGAGCTAGATATTTCACAGATATAATGCTAGGATAAAGGGGGGAAAAAAGCCCAAGCCTTGTGATGCTCTTGTGTATAGGAAGATAGTGAGTTCTAATCTCATAATTGGTAAGATCACATGGATTTGCACTCTGTGAATCTCAGATTGGTACTGAGTTAAACTAATATTGGATGCATCTTAAAATCAGAGGAGGAAGTTCATTTACCTGGTGGCAAGGATTGCTATCATATGAAACACCCTGTTAAAAAACAAACAAACCAAAAGGTAAATGCCCAAATATTCATTTCCCGGTGAAGTAATCAGCTTTCTTAAGATTTCTTTTGAGAATTAACATAACAAAATTCAACATAAAACTTTACAGAGATTTGATTTTATTTAACACTTTAAGTCTGTGGCTTTACTCTCTGTCACTCCAGTTCCCACATACTCACAAGCACTAAGACACATGCACACAGATGATCAAAGCAGGACTACTTGTGTGCCACATGGAAAGTGAGGTAGGCTGGCAATTGATGTTTCTCTGTATCATCCTAGTTCCTCTTGATTGGTAAAAATGAACTGTTGGGGTTTTTTTTGATGGTCCTTTTAGAAACAAGCAGTTACTGTTGTGTGACCATCTACCTCAGAATCTAGATTCACCATTACAGATCTTAGGCAATGCTGCTGCCCAATGCCTTCCATTTCCCTATTTTGGGTATATTTTGACTACAGCTAGTCTTCCTGTTGAGATAACAGGGTGAGAAACAGTACACGCAATGAGTTCTACCTTGGTTGTCATCCTGTTATCCATGTATGTGTCCGTCTTATCCACTCATTAATTCCATGTAACAATGAAAACAAAAGGTTTGAACTAACAAATATTATAAAAATTATTGAAAAAATATGTTACTACTACAAAGGAAGCTGGGCCTAGTTTTGAAATAGTTTGGAGAAAGAGTACTTACTTGTCCACAACCCCTGCTGCCACCTGAAGAAGCAGATCCACCCTGCTGGGAAAAAAAAAAAAAGAGCTCAGTAATCCAAATATTCCTTTTCTCCATTTCAAATACAGAAATAAATTTTAAAGGGCTTTAGTGGCCTGACAGCTAAAAAGGTAGAAGACCAGCTACATTCCACTGTGAATTTTCTTGTAAAGCATTATGTATGTTGACTATTACAGTGCATCAAAAAGCAGACACCTATATGTATTCCTTTCTATGTGGGAAAGAGCAGCTTCAATGAGTCTCTTGTTCCCAGACTCATATGAAAACAAGTTCACAACCCTTATTTCTAATGAGAAGTTACTATATTTTTTTTCAAGAAACAAACTACAGAATTCTCAGTACATATATGGGAACATAACGTACATGTTGTATACTGACTGGTAACTTACTGATGCTTACCTGGCCATAGGAACTGCTACCTTGAGGCTGGTAGCCCTGTAAGAAAGACAGGAAAGAATGCACTTGTAAACAAAGCCATAGTCTTAGCACAGCTGTGACAGAAAAAAACATTTCCACTAAAAGTTCCTCTATAATGTGTTCTTTTCTCTTCACAGTAATTCAGCGGTATGAACCAAAATCAAGGACCACTCAGCAACATCAAGAAATAAACACACCCAACCAAACCCCAAAGTCCATGTACAAGGCAAGCCCCTACAGAAAAGCTCAACACATTTCAGCAAGAAAGTTTCACCTGGCCAAAGGACTGGCTGCCTTGGGAACCCTTTAAAAAAAGAGAAGGTAATTACCACCTTGACAAGGAGGTTTCTGTGAAGAGCATAATGTTTATGCAAACACAGCTGCACCAGAGTTTCCCAAAAAGGCTCTTCCTGAGCCAAAGGAGACAGAGCAGTACTCTAGCATGCGTGCAGCAGATTGTCCTATTTTCAGCAAACGCCATCAATCGAATCGAGATGCAGACTACCAAAGGAAACATCACTCTTAAAAATCTGCCAGTCATGCTGGTCACAGAGAGATCAGTGAAGAACTTCCTACACAATATGCAATTTGCTTACCTGGCCATAAGAACTGCTGCTGCCTGAGTAACTTGGCCCACCCTAAGACAAAGACACCATTTGGTTACTTCCCTTTTGTAAGGGATCCAGCCTGCATTAGGAAAAGCAAGCAACTACCTCCTAAAACTATGCAGGGCAGAAGGAAGAGCCTGGACCTCCTCCTGGCCCCCATAACAATGCTGAGTGCAATGATCTCACATGCTGGGATTCAAGGCAAATAAGTCGCACGTGGATGAATTTTTAGTGTGAGAATACACACTTCCAGAGAAAACATCTTTTAAAGTTCAAAATTTAAGTGCTTCTGCAGTGCCATGGCACTATACCTTCTCAAATGCTGTACTCTGACTGGTGACTGACTGATGCTTACCTGGCCATAGGAACTGCCACCTTGAGGCTGGTAGCCCTGTAAGAAAGGAATTATTGATTCATAATTATTTTATTTGTGAAGCAGATGCCTCTTTGTCCTGGTTTTAGCTGGGACAGAGTTAGCTCTTCTTTTTAGCAGCTAGAAGAGCTCCGTGTTTTGGTTTTACTCAGAGGCTCGCTCTGAGAAGAATGCTGATTGCGCACTGATGTTTGGCACTGAGGTCTCAAGGACTTTTCAGCTGCCGGGTTCTTGCCAGTGTGCAGGAGCACAACAGGATAAGGGGGGAGCATAGCCGGGACAAGGGGTCCACGACTCTCCCTACGATTTGTACCTGAACTTAAGATTGAGGGCCAAACTGGCCAATTAGTATTCCATATCATGCAGCGTCATGCCCAGTATAAGAGTGAGGGTCAGCCGGAAAGAAGGGCTTTTGCCCTTCCGGGACTCTCACTTTTGGACTCCCAGAGTCTCTTCTCTCTCTCTTGCTCTCTGTCTCGGGGCCTCCTGTTCATCCAGGATTGCGGTATCGGGTTTTATCCGTTTCAGGATTGCAGCTTTGGAACGAGACGGGCCTCGGTCAAGGGGTGGTGAGCAATTACACCGTACATCACTCATTTGCATATGTTTATCCTTGTACATATCCGTACATATATATATTGGTAGCGGTAGTACTAAATTGTTCTTATTTCAACCCACAGGTCTCTCTTCTTTTTCCTCTTTGATTCTCTCCCTCATCCCTGGGGGTGGGGGAGGGTGAGAGAGGGACTGTGTAGGGTTTAGTTGCTGGAGCGGCCTAACCCATGACACTCTTTCATGTTTGTTTCTTTGTGAGAAGAAAAAGAAAATAACAAAACTGAATAAGACTGAGAATGTACACTCTGCTGCTTAACCAGATTTTTTTTTTTTTATATTTCTTATTCTGGATGAATATTTGATCACCCTTTATTTATCAAATGATCTTCATAGAGCAGTTTTACATCCATCTCGGATAGGAGTCTAGTCTTATGAAAGTTTTTCAGGACATTGAAGGGACACAACATTTCCTTATGCTTCTTTTGCCTGCTGTTTCTCAGACACTGGGCTTAGATGGCTAATGGTAGGTGAATACTGACTTCCTATAATTGTCTTTTTGGTGGGCCCTAGTTGCACAATTCCCTTCCTCTTAGGGAAAATAAAGGTGAAAAAAAAATTCTAAAAAATTAAGAAAGAATCCTAGAAAAAAATATAGATTCATAAATGGTAACAAAACAATGCAATAAAAGTAGCAGGTGAAATGAATTAGTCAAGGATGCCAGCATCTTTTGAAAAACTTTCAGTAATATAAAGTTACTGTGGGTAACTATAAGCTGCTGATGCAATCTCCCTTCAATAGAATGTCAAAAAAGAGCAGATGTTTCATGTACATGCAGACTGCTGTCTGGGAGAGTTATGAAGACATGGATTACCAAAAAGGATTTGACCTATCTTGTCTATTTCTGTTATCTGACATAAAGATCCTAACAAAATTCATAGCTATCTTCGGGCTGCTTTAATTCATAAAAAAAAAAAAACAACCTGTAAAGAGAGGTAAACATTCATCAGCTGCAGGCTCTAAGATCAAATCTTCCTGCGGCTGAGGACCTGACCCAATGTGCTTCAGCTCCTCAACTCTATTTCTCTGTAGTGAGACCAAAGGAGACAGTGAAGAACCGATCAAATTTGTCTTCTACCATGTAAATCAACTGGAAAAGGAGGAGGATCAATTAGAATATTTCTACCATAAATTTTAAAGTTCCATACTCATGGGAAAGATCAGAGAGCAATGGAAACCCATGTTTCCTGCAGATATCCCTTAAAAACAAACCTGTAATTTTCATAACAAAAGTTTTGAATTAAAAAAATAACAAATCTCTGAATTTAAGAAATGAATATAAACTGGGAAAAAAAAAATTAAAATCCACTATCTTTTGCAGTGCTATGGCACTCCACTTTCTCAAATGCTGTATATTGACTGATGCTTACCTGGCCATAGGAACTGCTACCTTGAGGCTGGTAGCCCTGTAAGAAAGGCAAGAAAGAACATACTTGTAAACAAAGCCATAGTCTTAGCACAGCTGTGACAGAAAAAAACATTTCCACTAGAAGCTCCTGTGTACTATGTTCTTTTTTCTTCACAGTAATTCAGCGGTATGAACCAAAATCAAGGACCACTCAGCAACATCAAGAAATAAACACACCCAACCAAACCCCAAAGTCCATGTACAAGGCAAGCCCCTACAGAAAAGCTCAACACATTTCAGCAAGAAAGTTTCACCTGGCCAAAGGACTGGCTGCCTTGGGAACCCTTTAAAAAAAGAGAAGGTAATTACCACCTTGACAAGGAGGTTTCTGTGAAGAGCATAATGTTTATGCAAACACAGCTGCACCAGAGTTTCCCAAAAAGGCTCTTCCTGAGCCAAAGGAGACAGAGCAGTACTCTAGCATGCGTGCAGCAGATTGTCCTATTTTCAGCAAACGCCATCAATCGAATCGAGATGCAGACTACCAAAGGAAACATCACTCTTAAAAATCTGCCAGTCATGCTGGTCACAGAGAGATCAGTGAAGAACTTCCTACACAATATGCAATTTGCTTACCTGGCCATAAGAACTGCTGCTGCCTGAGTAACTTGGCCCACCCTAAGACAAAGACACCATTTGGTTACTTCCCTTTTGTAAGGGATCCAGCCTGCATTAGGAAAAGCAAGCAACTACCTCCTAAAACTATGCAGGGCAGAAGGAAGAGCCTGGACCTCCTCCTGGCCCCCATAACAATGCTGAGTGCAATGATCTCACATGCTGGGATTCAAGGCAAATAAGTCGCACGTGGATGAATTTTTAGTGTGAGAATACACACTTCCAGAGAAAACATCTTTTAAAGTTCAAAATTTAAGTGCTTCTGCAGTGCCATGGCACTATACCTTCTCAAATGCTGTACTCTGACTGGTGACTGACTGATGCTTACCTGGCCATAGGAACTGCTACCTTGAGGCTGGTAGCCCTGTAAGAAAGGCAAGAAAGAACATACTTGTAAACAAAGCCATAGTCTTAGCACAGCTGTGACAAAAGCCCATTTCCACTAAAAGTTCCTGTGTAATGTGTTCTCTTCACAGTAATTCAGTGGCATGAACCAAAATCAAGGACCACTCAGCAACATCAAGAAAGAAAGCACCCAACCAAACCCCAAAGTCCATGTACAAAGCAAGCCCCTACAGAAAAGCTCAACACATTTCAGCAAGAAAGCTTCACCTGGCCAAAGGACTGGCTGCCTTGGGAACCCTTTAAAAAAAGAGAAGGTAATTACCACCTTGACAAGGAGGTTTCTGTGAAGAGCATAATGTTTATGCAAATACAGTTGCACCAGAGTTTCCCAAAAAGGCTCTTCCTGAGCCAAAGGGGACAGAGCAGTACTCTAGCATGCGTGCAGCAGATTGTCCTATTCTCAGCAAACGCCATCAATCGAATCGAGATGCAGACTGCCAACCGTGCATGTTGAGTGTTTGTGATGTTGAATACTGCCTCCCTGGTGTCTGGATCCCTAGAAGTCATACCTACCCTTGGTCGCATGTAACGGTACAGACAATACTGACAGACATTTGCCTTATGTTTTTTTCCCCCTAAAGAGGAGGAAGTCTGAAGAGCTTCCATATTTGAGTTCAGACTGTGAATATTCTCATGTGTTACTCTGCAACAATTTATGTTATCATTATGTTAGTACTTGTTAAATTCACACACTTTTTTTTCACGTAAGAACTTTATATGCATGGCTCTAAGTAAGGCTGAGAGACGTTACACAGAAGTCTGCAGTTATGATTCTTCATCATTCTTGATACAGATAAGCAACTATCCTCCACAACTTTTGGAAATTTGAGATCTAATACACACTGGGTCTACCAGAATAGGATATATGGTGTGATACAGAGCCTAAAATCACTTCCTCTATGTGCCATGACTTTTATGCACCTTTTGGAGGACACGTTGCATGGAATACAGTCATTCCACTTCAACCAGTCACACATGGAATCACATTTATGAGCATTCCAAACAAAAATATTTGAACACCAATACCAGATGACAATTTTATGAACAAAAAAATCAGAGGAATAGAAATATATGCACCCTGTGAAATACATTTAAAAATGTAGCAAATCATTTATTTCAAAGTTGTGCTGGCCTTGTTTTAGTGAAGTCTACAAGAATATTTCTAGTCCTTTGTAAATTCACTTACCTGAACGTAAGTACTGCTGCCGCTTTGCTGTCTTTGTCCACTCTACACAGAAAAAAAAGAAATGGTTATTTATTTCTAAGAGGAATTGCTTACATACTAGACATTTCAAGAAGCAACTCTATCCTTATATTTACTGTACGATTTGAAAGCCAAAAAGAGTTCATTATGCCCTTTCTTACTTTATTTGTGCCATCTCCATGTGCTACAATGTTCAATACTTCAGTATATAAAGATCCTTCATAAATAAAGTCCTGGAAGCATTTATACATCTTGATGTCATTTTTTTAATGAAAATTCATCATATAATACATCGTTAGGTCATACTGTGGTATTTCAAATAAGTTCAAATAATTCTGCCCTTCAAATGTATCACACAAATGACCATTAAGCTCATATTCATATTATGACTGATATTTTCATGAAAAAGCACAACAAACTTTTAACAAAAGCTTTGTCAAAACAAAAATTGGAAAAGCCACAGTTACAATTCTAAAGGAAAAGTCACTGCAGAAAATATTTCTGTTCCCATGAAGTATGTGGACTATGAGAGCAATCAAATAGTCTTCAGTTTTATTTATATATAGGCATTGAAAATATTTAACCTGTGTAATTAAACCACTATACATTTAAATTCAGAAATAAAGAAATCATTCCTTTCTCTGCCAGCATTCATCACTAATTACGGAAGAATCAAATCAAATGCTATACATTTGGAAAATAATTATTTTCAAAAGACAAATTTCAGCTGAGGTAACCTACTATTGATCTTTCAATGAAAATGAGAATTTGTTGTCATGTTCAGAAGTACTATCATATGAAGAAAGGAAACCTTAAACCATGAAGGGTGGTAGTTAGGTTAAAATTGCAAAGGACCCAGAAAAAATATGTCTGAGTGATATCCATAATACTTTATAAACACGTTTTTAGTGAGACTGCATTGTATTCAACTTTCCAAGCATGCTTATCAAGAAGCAACGTTATAAATATAGCAGCAAACAAAAGTTCACCTAAGCACTAACTAGCAAGGTTTTAAAAAATGTAATGCTGAACTAGCTGTTTTCCTTAAGAAGTAGACTGTTTAAATGAACACGGAACTGTGCAGGTTATGACTTATGCCCATTTGATTTAATATCGAGTAACATTCAAGCTTAAGTTCTACAATTCCATCTGACTTGTTGAGCAGATTGAGATGGTTAAATTTTGCAAATTTTGAGAGCACTATAGAATTAGCAATACAGAGGTTTTCATATTTTATGACTGTAGAAAACAGCTGCGAAGGTCTTTAATCAGCAACTGTCGTGGTTTAAGCCAGTCAGCAATTAAACGTCACACAGCCGCTCGCTCACGCTCCTCCACCCCCAGGGGATGGGGAAAAGAATTAAAGGTAAAAAGGGAAAGAGACCCATGGGTTGAGATAAAAGCAATTTAGTACTACTACTACTAATACATGAATATATATGTATAATGATAATAATATATGCAAACAAGCGATGCACAGTGTGATTGCTCACCACCCGGTGACCAAGGCCCATCCTGTCCCAGACTAATGATCCTAGAACAGGCAAGTCCCGACACCGCAATCCCAGATAAGCAAGAGGCCCAGAGAGAGAGAGAGAGAGAGAGAGAGTGAGAGAGAGCGCACTCGGAGAGTCTGAGAGTGAGAGCCCCCAGAAGAGCTAAAGCATTTCTTTCCAGTCAACCTTATTTTTATACTGGGCATAATGCATGATATGGAATTCTTCATTGGCCAGTTTGGCCCTCAATCCTAAATCTAAATTCAAATCACAAGGGGAGTTGTAGACCTTTTGTCCCAGCTATGCTCCCCCTCAGCCTGCCGTGCACCTGCACACTGGCAAAACATGAGAACCTGGAAAATCCTTGAGGTCTCAGTGCCAACTATAAACATCAGTGTGCTATCAACGTTCTTCTCATAACAAGTCCCAGACCAAAACCGAAACACAGAGATCTTCTAGTGCTAAAAAGAGGAACTAACTCTGTCCCAGTTGAAACCAGGACAGCAACCAAGAAGGACATTAACTTTGCTGTAATCACAGGAATGCTCTACTCTACCACTGTAGTTTGTGGATATCTGAAATATCCATAAGTTATCTCTCCTTATTTATTCCCAAAGAGATGAACCATTATCTAGTTTACTGAGAAAGGGCTTTGGTTAAAACTCAAGTATAATGGAGAAAGAATGTCTACCTGTATTATGATCCTAGTAGCAGAACTTCCCAAACTCTGAAAAAAAAAAAAAAAAACAAAAACAACAACAAAAAAATCACAACAAAGAATAATTAATGTGACTTTTTAAATGCAATGTAGTTAAATAGAAAGTACTAAGTTATAAAATTTTGCTTGGGAGAATAAAGGGAAATGTCGTAGGTGTGAGGTACTGAGTACCAAATTCATAACATCCAGCATTAAACTAGTTTATCCTCAGCTCTGAAAGTTTGGGGAGGCAGCCTGACCCTACTCAGTAATTTTCTACACTTGCATCTGCTTCTGTTACAGCTTATGTAGAGAGCAGCAGCACGCAGGCTGCGCCCTTTTTGCACTATCAGTCAGCTCAGTTTTTCCAAACGTGAAGAGTGGAGCTAAGACATCATCATCCCTCCAGCCTGTCTCACTGTCACCTGCATTGGACATATATCACCACACATACGAAATAAACTCCTGATCCAGTCATTTGTTTGCTGAATTTTGAGGCATGAGGGACAAATGTAAAACGGTAGCAGATACCATCCTGAGGTAACAGGTTTGATCCCATATGATTGCTATAATAGTAATGTAGTCCTGAAGAAAAAAGTATGCTTACCTGGGGGTAGGTATGACGCTGCAAATGAAACAAGACAATCTTTAATTATTTTGCAAGGGCTTATCCAAATAGAATACTGCAAAAAGAAATGGACCCTATCTTTTGGATGCAATACACAACCAAATGGGAAAGAAAGATATAGAAAAGAAAGTATAGAACAAATGTATCTTAATCTTTATTCAGGTTAGAACACAACCACATTGGATTAGAAACTAGATGTCAGAAAAACATTCAAATATTATGTCACACAAACTCACTTTAACCACCTTAAGGCTGAACTTACTTTTGACTGACTGTATGAGTTCCAAGTGAGCAGAGTGGAAATTTAGTAATTTAAAAATGATAATAGAAGTGAATTTACAAAAAGAAATTGCAAAAGAAACAGAAAATCAAAACTATTCAGAAACACAGAGGCTGTATGCATTGAGAGATCTGGAATCTGCAACTAATCCAGTATCTCTGCAAGTACTAATAGCATAGAACCATGACATTTGTAGCTAGCTTACTACTGGCTTTCCCTGAAGATAATTATGCATCTAGGGTAAACCCTGCCTGCCAAAGACTTGACTCCATACACCAGGAATCTTTCTGACAAACTAGCCAGGTAGACATTTGAAAGCTTTTTGAGTCAAAATTCTGAGCACTGTAGAAAAAAACTGCTTACCACAGGTGGAAAAGGGTTGCTGTTGGCAATGACCACCACCTATAGAGAAATCAAAGCTGTTTACTCTTTGTAGAGTTTATTTAAATAGTTAAATATGTTAAGAAAATGAAGAATACTGAATTCTTTAAATCTACAAACTCTAATAATAATGCTATGGATGATCACTTTTATAAAAAACTGTTTTTATGAAATTTTTCAATGCACATGACCAAGCAAGGAAGAATATATGTGTATACATGTTTTACACAAGAATATAAGAAGATAAAAGACTTGCTCCTCGTCACACGACCCAGCTGTAAAGGCAGAAGCAGGATTTCATGTATTGTACCATATCCATTGGCCTATACTGCATGTGCTTTTTGATCCTCAACTTTCCGCCCCAAACTAGAAGATTAATTTCTTTTCTCTTTTTTCAGTATTATGCTAAAAAAAGGTTTAATATTGAGTTCATAAAAAAAATTAAACTAAATGCAATGGTAATATCTTCTTCTGTTTAGGTTGTTTCCTAAATAGAAGCTTTTTCTTCTTTTTAAACTGAAAACTGTATTATCCAGTGGTGTAAAAAGGAAGGGAAAAGTTGGTGCTATCAGAAGAAATCTAGTATAAAACAAGAAGTATTATGTTTTTAAGACTAAGTTATTAGAAAATTAATCCATCAACAGAACGAAAAAAAGTGAACTGTGAGGACACGAATGGACACACTGTGTTTACCGAACACACTGCAGTATTAGCCCTGAGCTTCCTGGGGACTGAATTGAGAGGAAGAGTCCCTGTAAATATCATGAGTCAAATTCCACTGTAATATGAATTCTATTGATATCACTTGGAGTCACACTCATTCTCCAGCCCCATCTGAATAATAATTACATAAAATATATATCTTTAAAAGTCCTAATTACATCACAATCACTACTCTAACTTTTAAAACCAAATTCCCGTAAACATGTATGAAATTTTATTTTATATACACTTAAGTCAACTATCAACAAAAGCCACCACAGCACCACTAGTTAGTATAAGGCATCTAAGAATCAAACTGATTCAAATCATATGAATCAGAGCTAAAACCTTGAAAAGTCTTAACTGGTAAAAGGAACTGCAGTACCACTGAAATAAAAAGAGTCATGCCAAGTCAACAACTGTAAGAATTTTTTCCTTTTGAACAGAAAACGAGTGCTTACCTTCTTAGTGGAATCTGAACTACTTGAAGGGACAGACTGTAAAGAATACAAAATCAATTTTTTGCTTAGGTAAATGTATGACAAATTAACTACAGCCCTATTTTCCACAAGACTGTTATAGCTAACATAATTTCCCTAACATACTAAACAAAATAAGATTCTGGAGAAAAATATTAATGTATTTTTAATTAATAAATAATCAACTGAAATAAATCAACTGGTTTGATTTTCCTACAAGCCTCAATTATTTTGCTAGTTTTACACAGTACTCCATGAAAGCTGCAAATGTTTCATCTAACATCAAATTAAAAGGTAATTTGTAATAAAAAAATATTAATCTCTTCTACCTTCATCAAAAAAGAAACCAACTCAAACTCCAGAACCCATTCCCTCAAAAGTAAAAAACCTACTGTTGAAGTATAAACTGGAATAAATGGAATACATCATAAGAATAGAAATGTTTTAAATGAAGTATAAAATAATGTGCAGCAATGTTTCCCATTTCATCAACTCACATGTACAATTGCATAGGTAAAAGCTGCAAAAAATACTTTTAATTCTTAGAAACTGTCAAAGAAAGCACTGACTTTTGGAAAATCAAAATAAAAGTAACTGGTGTTCATTTACAGAATACATATAATTGAGTTTCTGTGCAAAACACAAGTAAATAACTTCTAATCAAGTTAGTATTTCACCATGCACTGAACATGTAACTTGTCTATTGAAATTATTTCCAAATATGATTATTACTTAACCATGTGAAGACAGTCCTCCTTTATCCCCTTCCATGAATTTTATTAGTGCTTGGTAAAAGTTGGGCATAACTGCTTAGTTTCTGAATAACTTAGGGAGCTGAAAATGAAAACGTTGGAAAGCACATAGTTACCTGGCCATAGGTAAGGCCACTGCTGTATGAGGATGCACTCTGAAATAAAAACATAAATCAGGTATTTATTTATATAATAATTTGTTAGCTATATCTAGAAGTCATTGCTTTTTTCCTTAGAGGATGTACACTTCAAATCAAACTGATTTCAACTATACTTAAATTAATCTAAGGCAATTCTAAAGTTACGGAACTTGGTTCAAGATAACTAAGTAAAAATTTTCAACATTCTACTATAGTTATGAGATTAATGTTGCTCTATTCAGAATAAGGTTTACATTTACATATTAAAGAAAGACAAAATATATTTAATATTTAGGAATGAAAATAAGTAATGATGTATTTAAAAGTTAAGCATATGATTAAGCCATCTCTTGACTAGGGTTTCAGTTCCTAACAGGCATCAGAGAGTGTGTTGTCCTTCTGAAAGATTTTACTTGCTTTCATGATTTTGAAAATGGAAAATATATTAGATTTTAAAATAAATCTGTTTTCAGGTGAAAATTAAATAAATGAGATTAATTAGTAAAGAAATTTCTACTGTCAAAGAATTATTGGATTAATACACAAAGACTGAAAAAAAGCCCAAATAATATTGCACAATATGTAATATCCAAAGACAATTACTCTAACAGATAAAAAGTGTTACGCGGTAATAATTTTGACATTTCAGTAGGCTAACGAATTCAGTGTTTATAATAGGTGATGATCAGCCCCTATAACATAAATGATTACACTTTGAGAAAGTAACAATGTAATACCTTTTAATTTTGGTTTTTAATGTCAGAATAATACCTCAGACTACCACCATTTTCCTTAATATAATTAGGAAGAATAATATAGGTCTGCAGAAGAGAATTGAATGCAATTTGCAATAATGAGTTGAGTTAAGAAGCATAGTAGTAGACAATCAGTAAATACATATGTAACGGGCTTACATCTTTACAGGCGTGTTGACTATATGCATCAGAAGCACCTCCCTAAGAAAAAAATGAAACCAGTTATTTCTCTTTGATAATAGCTTAAGAAGAAAAGACACACTTCAGACACCCTCAATTCTGACTCATCCTTATGTAGACTACGGAAAGAATAGACAATAAGGAGAGCACACTTGCATCATTCGCCTATTTGTGGATGACTGGCTTGACCAGTCTAGGATTCATAACTTCACAAGAATCCCTGCTGCATGAAAGAATGAAAAACTGAAATAGCCTTAGTTATTGTAGATCTACATCTGTGTCAGCACCTCTGAGAGGAAGAACAACTTAGAACATGCAGACCAATTTGCACCAGTCTTGTCTTGGGTAGAATGGGAGAACAGACAACCTGTATAATGAGTGCAATGGAAGCGTAACAGATAACTCCTTCCAGTCCTTCTTTCATGATTCTATAATCTATATGCTTCTACTTCACCTTTTAACATCTCTGTTTGCCAGCTACTTCATATCATTGAATAAACCATAATATTCAGCTTCTAGCTCTTTCGGTTATTTTCTATTTGCAACAGAAACTTCCACATGAACATTTACATAAATAATGGAATTGAAGGCTATGAGTTACTATAAATATAGTTTTGTCGGGGACAAAAAAATAAATGTAAGAAAAGTGCTTACAGGGCCACATCCATTCCTGCTTATTGTGTAGACTGCTCCACTCTGAAATAAAAACAGAGGTCAATTATTTCCATGAAAAAAAAAGGGGGGGGGGGGCGCAGGGGGGTGGATAGAGAGGCAGAAAGAAAAAAAAGGGCCCTGCTGTTTATGGCATGAAAAGCTGTGCAACTGACAATGCAGATGTGCAAATATGGGATAAACAAGTACGGAGGTTACTAGTTGTCTGGTTACTGGCTGTAAGGTTTCTGATTTCGCATGAGACATTAGCATCATCTGGATTTCATATAACTGTCATTGGTCATGTAACCTTTCAAAATTCACGAGTTGTTTAACTAAATGGTCTGTATTTCAGAAAAAAATAACAACTTCAGATAGTTACATGTCAAGATGAGAAACTCAACTCAGAAAAGAGTATGTATTATATAGGAAATAAACACCATGAAGAAAATCAGTACTTAGTATATACAACAAAATAATTGGTATTTCTCAGAGTCTGGTAATGCCACTTACAAGTAATGAAGATTGAACAAATAGAATATTACCAGATAGTTCACTAATGAATATAAATCACTACTAAATAGTAAGAAATATATCCTTGAGAAGCTTAGTTCAAGAATTTGGAGACATACCAGAAAGTATCTGACAGTTCAAGGTTCAAGTGCAAATAAGCTCATTATGTTACTGGAGATAATTAACTAAAAACCAACTATACATTTCTGTGATTAAAGAAGTGAAAGTGATCAGTGAGAATACTCCAGAAGTTTTAAAAGGCTAACTAGACAGTGAAATTCCCAAATTTTCAACTGCAAATATAATCTGGTGTTATAAGTGATATAGACATTTTACTGGAGTTTTAATATACACATGAATATCTGGCAAAGTTTGGAGAAATTTTGTGAATTTTTGTGGAGAAGACAATGAAACACAAGTATAATTAGTCCATTTGTTTTGATTATAAAAAAAGAAATAAGCAAAATGCCTAACAAGTCAATAACAATAACAAGTCAATCAGTAACAAGTACAGTTTCATTTTCAATATGCCAGATGTCTCAAACTGTAGAACAAATGGTTTGTGACTGTGTTTGCATGCACATGTGCACACAGGTAGGAATCCTCTAGGAAGACAGAAGGAATTTTTTTTTTTCTCCTCAAAAGGGTCAAGTTAATGCTTGACAAAAATGCTTCATGTGTAAGAATACTGACAGCTAGCTATCAAACTCAAGAGAGTGTAGGTAGTTGAACATAGTCCAGGTACTGAAAATACAATTTACTGGATGAATAACTCTGGCATTCTGCATTAACTAACAGAGATATTTCAGTACAGTATTAAATCAACTTGGTATCTCTAGTTACGTAATTTCAGTTGTTCAAGGTTACTAAAAGAAAATGTACAAATACTGGAAGTGAGGAGTCTTACCTGACTGCCTGAATAGCTGCTCTGAGAGGAGCTGGAAGGTCCAACCTGTAAAAACCCAAAATACTATCTATTATTCTGCAGAAAATTGATTTTTATATAAATTATTTTCAGGAAATAAAGATCTATCTGGTGGGAAAAGGAAGAACACACAAAGTATTTTTCTGTAACTTCATTCCACCAACTGATACTATTAAAATTATTTCAGAGCTTTTTATAGCCAAATAATCAAAACTATACCAACTGGTACAGCTGGTAACATATAAATTAACATAGTTATGCTGCTTACACCCTTTTTATCTGGTCTTATACACTTACTGTCTGTCACTGAGGAAGAGACCTACAGTGTCAAGACCATTAAGAAGTAGATGAAAGCTTTTTACTGATATGGCTATGCAATCACTAGATACTAAGAAATGTAGGGCATATTTGCTGGGAGGAAGGAAAGAAGAAGAGGTTTCCCACTGTGCCAAAAATGATAGTTTTCAGGAAAAAAAAAAAAATTGTTAAATTTTATATCTAGATCATGATTTGCAAAAGGCAAGGTTTCACAGCTGTTGAAATAAGTGATCTTGAAAAGCAAGCAAGCACTATGACTAAAAAGTGATGACAGAAAAAAGCAAGCTGTGACTAGAAGCAGCTTTTGACTAGGTCTTGAGATCTTGGGCAATTAGCAGGACGACAACATCTTTGGAGAAAGAATATTTACCATGATGCATCGGCCTTGTGTTGTGTAAGTCCCTCCGCGCTGCAAGGAAGTACAGGTTCCAGTTACTGTTTATAGACTGGTGTATAAATACCAGATTATTTTAAACAATCTGATCTGAGAACTGATGTGAACTAATTAAAAAAAAAAAACCTTCAAAACTGCAGACAAACATGTAAGCATAAATTACATCTCCCTAGGAAAATAATTGGAGTGGTATGATATAGTCTTCATGCTACAGCCATGAAACAACTGGACTAGTAGGACAGGAATTCTAAAACCGAGGTAACTGAAAATTGGGAAACTGAAGAAAAATTGCTCTTACCTTGTTACACTCTAATTCTATCATAAGCTGTGAAAAAAAAAAAAGAAAAAATATTTACAAATTATTTACTGGGGAAAAAAAAGCAGCTTATTATAGCAAATAGGAAATGGATTTGGTGCAGCAAGGGACAAAAGACAGGTGTTCACTCTTGATTGGATCACAAGATGACCTAAATCAGTGTTGCTACAGTCAAGAACCAATACGGTAGATTTGAACAGCCTTTCACTAATTTAGCTATCATGTTTAATGAAAGCATAATTCTTGGCCAAAAAAATAAACAAACTCATTTCTAAGAATATGTTACACAGCTATAGTTTCCAGAGACTGGGGCAGCAGTTAAGAACAGCACAGTACACCAGAGGTACAGTAGAGTTCTCCTTATGACCAATTTTCTTCTCTTTGTCTTTATGCTATGGATTGTTTTGGTAACTAGATTATTAGTTTCCTTATCTCTGTGGGGGAAAAAGAATTTATTTTATTTTTTCATCAATTTAGTAAGATGATTAGCTGGTTAAACTAAAAGTGTTGAAAATATCTAATGATTTTGGCCATCTTAGTTAATGAATATATGACAATGAATGTATATCTTGTATCAAATATTTACTGTATTAATTTCTAGTACACAAATACACTCAAAACCTACCTTCCTTTTACTTTTTCCTGTCCCGTTAACTGACTCAGAATGTGTAGGTGTGAGAGTTTTGCTTTGAATTCCAACCCAAAATTTCTCTAGATCTTGAACAACAGTTGCACTGGAAAGAAAACAAAATAACCATTATTTTTCTATCAAAATATTTCATATTAAATATTAAATACCAATAAACTCTCCTCCTCCTCCCAGCCAAGAAAATCCACTCTATTTTGATTTTAAGGGTATACAGTACAAGTTTGAAAAGAATATAATCCTTTTCCAGAACACTTTTCTTTACCAGTTACTGTATTATCATCCAACATCATTTTGAAGATAAATGAAACAGATGCTGAGGAGGGGTAGAAGAGCAATGGGAGCTATTTGAAGCAGCACTGACTCCAATGGGGTGTATCAGCTCAAATATCCATAAAAATTGTTACACCTCTTTCCCACTCCAACAATCTATATCTATGATGGTGAACTGATTTTCATGGCATTAACAAGTGGAAGTGATCGTGTGTTTGTGTTCTTTTTCCCCTTTTTGTGTTCCTCAAGATTTAAGGGAGCGAAGCCAAGATGCCCCATCGTAAATCTACACTTCAAACAACATTGAGCTATCAAATATTTAGCTATTTTCCATAGCATCAAGCATACATTTTGTTAGACCAGATGATATTATTACAAGCTTCAGATCTGCAAGAAAAGTAGCATTCAATGTAGAATAAAATTGTCTTCTCCTGTTTCCTCCAGTTGGTTCATGGATTGTAAACTTACTTTCAAATTTGTCTTACAAGCATATACATCAAACTACTATTTTTCCACTGTTCAAATGAAAAAAGTTGTAATTGAATAACTTCACTTACTTAGGGAACTAGTTACATACATATTGTTGCTCTTGTAATTAAAGAGGTCAAAGTGTAAAAACTGGTTACGCAAAGATCCATTAATAACACTGTGCTTAATGGAATTATTTACATATATTAACATCAAAAGGGCAGTGTTTACCTTTTATAATTATACCTTGAAATGGAAATCATGTTATCTAATGGACACCGTGGGACGTTATGACAAACTATAAAAAAAACATGATTGTGGCAGGACAAGAATATCATAAACAGAAACACAGATCCATTTCAAAATAATCCATAGAAATAAAATTTCAAGGCAAAACAAAGAAAAACAATTGTTTACATAAACTGAAGATCTCTAACATCATGTGGAGCTATCCACGTTGCTGTAACTTTCTGCTTCACATCTGAATTTGCATGAGTTACTGCTGAATTCTGCAAATAAAAAGAAATATGTGTAACTATATATGATGCAAAAGTGACTTTTACCTATATTATGAGGGAAACTGTCTCTACTACAACAGGTAACGGTGATGTCCTCCTTAAAAACTGCCAGGTAGCTTTTACATTACATTCATATCACATATAGAAGATACATGTATTTCTTGAGAAAGTCTAAATTTTTCAACTCTGCTGCTGAAGTAACTTTGCCACAAAAAAAATACTCACTACTTCTATCTATTCTGATTAAAGTATTTAAAAGGATGCCAAGCTTAAGTAAGTATTCCAAAGACTAAAAACATACCGTCGCATTATGACAATTCAAGCCTTTAGTGTTTGGGTCTGTAATTTTAAAAGTACCAACAGGAACATCTCCTTCTATTTCTCGAGCTTGTAGATGAAATCCTTTAAAACCAACATCTTTAAGTGCTTCTAGAGTCACTGTGAAAACAGACATTTTGAGAAATTTAAGTTTCATACCCAACTAAAACCTCTTAAATGTTTAACAACTAATTTTCCTCTCTCCAAAGCACAAGACTGAATGTACAGAAATCACTTTAAACCTTTTCAGATTTTAAAAAAAATGTTGGGATTTATTACAGTTTTTATTAATTAACAAGAGAATGACAATACAGGAAATGGAAGAAATTTGGAGAGGCATCTCTGTGTAAAGTAACATGAAATACATGATTTACAGACAATTTTAAAAGTAATTCTGCTCTACAAAATGACTACAACTTTCTTATTAACGTCATTTACTCCCCATGTATACTCAGAATATTAGCCAATGGCCCTGCTGACCAAAAGATTATTTATTTTCTGTCTAATTAGACCTACAAAGTCAAAATAGCTATGGAAGAAAGAAAATTTGATTTCTTACTACCTCTGTTTCAAAAGAAGAGATTAACTTTTGCCTAAAGCTGAATTTTAGAACTATTTTTTTTAATGTGTTACAACTGAAAGAAGAGAAACTAGACATTTTGCCTCTCATGTTCTAAATTAAATATGAAAAAATAATAAATATTAACTACTCAATTTTACTCAAATTTTGTTAGTGAAGGAGCTCAGAAAAACATGGAAGAGAACAGTTTTGTGTATATGCAAATTGAAATTAAATTTCAAGAGGCATAATCAAATGTTATGATCTATTATAAACTTGCTCTGCTAATGCCAATATTAGGCACTTTCACAAATAAAATCAGAATAATGGTTTATGCCCAAAGGTATGTGTAGTCATTAAAAACAAGGACAGATAAACTGGAAATAACACAGAAGTCAAGGCAAGGGCCAATCATACCTTAACAATTTAATATTTCCAAACACCTGCATAATTAGCCTTCCAATTTATCATCAACTTTCAGTCCTAATTTACTAATTTTTCATCAATCTCACAGGAGAATCACTTGAATGCAGTGTTAAATCAAGCACAGATGCGGCTGTAAGATTGTTGGCACGTGGCATGCCACTGGTGAAATTGCAATATACTCAATGGAAGGACAACCTAATGTAGCTCCCTGAGACCAAGTACTGGCTGCTTACAATTTGCAGCAATAGAAAAGTAGTTCTAAAGAAAGAAAAGCATAGTTAAAAACAAAAGGTAAGGTTAGTAGCATCTGGGATTCAATATCTTTGTCATGGTAAATCCCAAGTAACCTCACAGAACACTCTGCATATACTTAAATCCATTCATCATTTTGCTGACAATACTGTTTTAAAACCAGCTATCAGTAATCAAACCGCCCTCCTATTCTTGAAGGAGTTATTCAAGCATGGTTTTTTCCAAGAACGATAGTTATAATAGGATTCTAACACTTCTCCATTCTTCTCCCTACATATCACTTCCTGTGGAAGAACATTCATGCTACTAGGTTCAGGTAAAACAGAATCCCAGCTAGGCAGTAGCTACTTAGCGAATAATGCTCTTTTTCGGCTACTGAGATGCAACAACAGACATGCAACGAGTTACAACTGACTTCCACTTCCATGCTGCTTCTAGCAAACGGCTAGAAAAGGAAGCATTCACAAGCCACTTAAAAGTGTGACAGCACCATGAGATGGCATCATAGTGTGGAGAAAGAAGGCTGTGAAGGTGTTCTATCCGGTGAGCAATTTGGGATTAGGAAGATAAAAAGCTGGTTTAAATCACAATAGTTCCACCCTTGCAATTTGATAAAATCTGGGATGCAGCTCTTAGAAGGATGATTCAAAATGTCTCACTCTTGACTTGTCTTATACTCCATCTCAAATGTTTATTTTCCTGTAAGATGACAGGATGTGAACATCTAATGAGTAGAATCCCTTTGTATTGCAGAGGCCTGATACAACAGGAAATACACAAATACAAAGTTAAGGAGCAAATAATTATTAGTCCAGTTTGGCCAGCTGCCCCATTTCATTTTAATTTTGTCACGAAAATTATAGCATGAAGTTAAGATATACTTATTAGATAGGGAAAACAAAAGAAAGGGAGAATATATTTTCAGTTATACAAATATATACATACACATATATATATAAAGCATTTCAAAAAAGATTAATATCTCAGGTAGAGATGAATGAGATCGAAATTAAAAACAAATTTAACTAGACTGAGAGAGAATTGGGGAATTCGGTGAAGACTGGTAAATCTTGGAGACGCAAATAAAGATTTTATGTCATTAGATTGTTTACCTCGGATTCATTTCCTGGCTCAAAGTTATCAAAAGACGCAGCAACAATATATGGTGGTGCAGATGTCTGTGGTTCAGCTTCATGGTTTGGTAACAGAGAACCACAATCAATTGAGGTATTTGTCTGTGGAAAACCAAGGATTCCAGGCAAAAATATCCCACAGAATAAAAAAACAAAGCAGGAGTTTCTCCTAATCTGTGGAACAAAAAGACAATATAGTTTATAGTAACTTCTTTTTAGTAGTTATCATGTTTGACAAATATCTGCTTTTCTCCAGGGTAGGAAACAGAGCAAGCCTAGAAAGCCTGTTTTCATTTCATTCATATATTTTGAAGAAAATAAACTAAAATATGACATAATATCAAATTATTAATGGAAGTTTAAATTCTCTGGTTATAGAACAGTAATCCACTAACAGCCATGTCTGTTGCATTACAGTTTTGGACTAGAAAAGGATTTAAATGAACTTCCCTATTGTTGAGCCAGCACATTTAGCTCAGCTCCTTCATTATTCAAGAAAACACAATCCTTGGTCTCTCAAACTGCTTTTTGTAGATATAACCATGACTAGCCATGCTCTGTTTTGACTGCTTTGCCCACTCCTACTTCTGAGAGACAACCAAGAAATCTATTGTTAAAAGCCCTAACGAACTCTTAGAAGTTTTTCAAAATATTTTTTTCCTGAAGGACTTAACAAAAGCCTTCCTCAAAGTCCTCTGGAACTTCTAAACAATTTAAAAATGCCAAATTGTTAGTGCATGCTTCCTATAGGTTAAGAATAAATTATACCCAGTACAGAAATTCACAAAAATAACTTAGAGGCACAACTGAAGTCCAGTCTTCAAGGACTGTCAGTGGAAAGAAAATGTATTTTCTTTATAATTCACTTGTAGTGCTGACACTTATAGTAAACTGTTTCCAAGAAAGAAAGGAAACATTTGCCAGCAGTTTAATTTCCCAGTGTTTAAATACCAGCTTTTATTGCCCATATTCAAAGTCTAAACATTCAACATAATTCATATGTAACTTGTAAGGCCATTCATCTTACGAATATCTCACTGTTCCAGTCAAAAAAACGCTGACACAACTGTTAAATCACAAGAAGTATTTAATAACACTATTTTTCATGCTATATGGTACAGGATTGCCTTGTGTGCTACAATAGGCTGTAACAGAAAGAATAGAGATATTTACTGGAGATTTTTTAAAGCATTTCAAACACATCGTAACAGATGTGTTCAGTTTGTGTCATCTATCTGTATATCTTAATTAGTGCATGAATGGTTAAGACCATTCGGTTTTGTATGTGCCAATTAAATAAGTAACAGAAGCATCTGGAAGCAGGGGAGAAAAACTTCAGAACACAATTCCAAACACCTATGTGCTTAACTCTGAACTTAAACAACTTTTTAAAAAAACACTGAGTCAACAGATAATAAAACAGGTGACTGAAGTGTTGAAAGATTTCCTATAGGAAGATGATGAAGGTTTACAGTGTCACAATCAGTCAGTAAGTGCAGCAATTAGGAGAGCTGTATCTGCAAGTTATTGTGTCTTTAAAGCAGATGAAGACTATCCCTCCCGAAAGTCTCTTATGTGGGATCCTGGTAGGCATTATGTTTTGGTATCAATCTGCTGGGTGCGGTTATCCAATCTCTTGCGATGATTTTGACATGGCCCACCTCTAATTAATTTTTAAACACAGCATGTAGGTGCTATTACATTACCAGATGTGGTAAACAGTGATTTAATATGAGCCAGTCTATGTGTTGTTGAAATCTTTGTCTGACTCATGGAGAGATGGAAAAAAGATCTCTTTCTAATTACATGTTCTATTTCAAAGCACAGAGTTCTTAGCACTAGTTCAGCTGGGATTGGAAAATTGTCTGGAGCTGCATTCTGCCACAAAAGAAAACCAGTCTGAAACCTCCTTTCGCCTTTTTCTAGCTAGAAGAGAGCCAGAAACACAAGTGCAACAAGTTGAAATACAGCTGAGATGCCTTCTCTTTGCATCAGCTCTCTGATTTAACAGTTCAAGAGCTATCCTAAGAGTCATCATGTCATCCTTAGGAACTAGGTTTCACCTGAGGAAGAGGGACATATTAGCATCTTACAAAATTCCAAGTCCAGACTTGATGCAGGAGCTGAAAATAATTTCCATGGAACCCGAGTTCCAGTACATATTCAATGCAATCATGTTATCTTGCATCACAATTTTACCTTTTCTCCATGAAAAGCGTAAAGAAACTAAAGCAAATATTTGCAAAACAGAATCATAGGGAATTCTGGCAAATAAATATATTTGCAAGCATCTAATTGGATACAATGATGAAAAACTAACTCAATCCTCAGTTCCTTCATCTGAAGGAAAAAATTTAATTCTTTTTTTTTTTCACAGATACAATCCCTTCTTCCCATGAGCCTATATGGCCCTCAGCTTTGCAGTACCTGAGCTGCTACCTTAAGAATCCTCTTCCACATTTAGTCTAGTATGGCTTCAGGCCAACAATTAAATCCCTGAGTGCTAGTTAGCTAGCTACTGTGTTCCAAGTCTAGTGGACTCAGGAAGAGACACTTTGGTGGTTTGCTTCTCCAGAGCCTTGGGCAAACTTCTGAATAGAGGCAAAAAGTTGTTTTAAAAGCTTTCAAATATAGAGGATTTAATTAATATGATAAATACTCTTCTGTAATTTCAAAAACGTAGTCCTGGCAAGTCCATCCTGCCAACAGTTTAAGACTCAGTCCTGTATACCCCTTTCAAATCCCATTCTTCATGAGTATTTTCCTCCTTTTCTTCTCTTAAAGGTTCTCGATGAACCACAGACTTACTCCTTAGCCTCTGAGAACAAACATCCCCAATTAGTGTGCACGCTGTCCGCCACATCCCCAACAACACACCTTATCGACCGAGCGCTGACGTGTGGGCATCCTCTGTCCCTCCATGGTCAGCGCGGAAGGGCTGCAGCTGGGCAGCGTGGCTGCCCCAGCAAGATGAGAGAGAGGAGGCGGGAGGCGCAGCCAATCAGCGGCGAGGCGGGGAGGCGGCGCGGCCAATCGGCGGCGAGGCGGGGAGGCGGCGCGGCCAATCAGCGGCAGCCGTGCCTCTGCCGCGGAAATTAGGGCAGCGCAGGCGGGACTCCCTGCCCAGGTGGGGCGATGGCAGCACGCACGCCTCACGGGTGAATCATGGCCCCGCTGACCTCTAACGAGGCATCCGGGATAGGCGAGCCTTCTGAAGGCTCGTCATCTAAACCAGTGCGTAGACCAAAACCCACAGAGTTATGCTTGCAAAAGACTTACTAATATTTCACGAGCAATTCTGTTAAAATATTCTACACCTGTCTGTTTAATTTGACCTCAGAGGATTCTGCTGCTAGCTTTTCACTTTTTTACTCCTTTCTTACAGTTGGAAAAGAGTGGAAAATTCCAGTCATCATAATACTGCCAAGCATTTTCTCAGAGGAAAGAGTTAATGGGGCTGTTTTATCTCATGTACCTTGTGGGAAGGATCTGAAGTTATTGCATGTGACCTGCATTAAAAACTAAACTTTTTTTTTCTCTTCAGAAGCATTTTCACAAGGTCTCTGCTGAAGACTGGGAGAAGTCTAAAAGCTGGATGACACATAGAATAGGAACAGAGTAGAGTAGACTAGAGTAGAATATTTTCAGTTGGAAGGGCCATATTATCATCCATCTATTCTAACTGCCTGACCAAAAGTTAACGCATGTTACTAAGGGCTCTGTCCAAATGCCTCAAACACTGACAGACTTGGGGCATCAATCATCTCTCTAGGAAGCCTGTGCCAATGTCTGACCACCCTCACGGTAAATAAATTGTTTCCTTATGTCCAGTCTAAACCTCCCCTGGTGAAGCTTTGAACCGTTCCCACATATCCTATCACTGGATACCCTCTCCACTTGCCCTCCTCAGGAAGCTGTAGAGAGCAATGAGATTGCTCCTCAGCCTCCTTTTCTCCAAACTAGACAAACCCAGACTCCTTAGCTGCTCCTCATAGGATATTCCTTCCAGCCCTTGAACCAGCTTTGTTGCTCTCCTCTGGATACATTTAAGGATCTTAAAAATGTGACAGATACTTCTATTTAACCAGGAAACACCAGGAAACCCATGAACCAAAAACTGTTGACAAGAAACTTCTTTAACTTCTTGATGTTTGTGCATTTAAAATGTACTTAAAATTCAAAACACTGATAGCATTTTAAGAACATTATCTATTTTTAAGATTTAGCGTATTTAACTAACTGTATTCTCTTACGTATGTTAATCACCGCTAATTAATAAGTAGCATTTTATTTACATTATTCCATTATGAAAGACATTACTTCCTATCTGCTACTATCCATTGGGGAAGAGATCATAATCTTCCTTCTTTTACTGTACCACCAAAACTTACCATTGAAACCAATATTATAAATAGCAATGAAATGCATGCTATGTACCACAAATGCAATAGCGTACTGGCAAAACCATCAAATAAATGACACAATAAAGGAATGTCAACCGATTGCACTAGAAACACATAAACAAAGAAGTGGGATCTTACAAATGCAGGTATGCAAGACCTCCTTCACGATCAGCTAGAAGATACTGAGAGGTGACCAGAGGGATCAGAACTATTACTCCAGGCTACTCTGAGCAACAATGAGTACTTCGTGAATATTTGGTTTGACAGGCAGATATATAAACGTCAGGCAATGAATTGCTGTAATCTCGGTAATATTATGGTTATAAAGAAGCATAGATAAGACAAGCAATATGCTTATGTTGGCTGTCACACTTATAAAATGCTGTATTGAATAGGCTGGTAAAGACTCAGACCATTAGTTTACAATGTGAGAGCTGTAAACCTGCTATCCCAGCTCCAGCTCTTACACAACATACTGCTTGCGGTTCATTTCAAAGGAATAGTATTTCCACTGAATCAAACATAGGACACTGATTCAGTATTAATTTACCTGTACTCCAGAACTGCTAGTTTAAAAAAAAGTCTTTTTCAGGTCTCCACACTTGAAAGGACAATTTTGAGATCATAAATTAGATCCTGACTGAACTCGTGGTAAATTCCTGACTCCGGTGAAACCACAATTACAAAGTTTGCTACGTACTGAAACTACTGTGCAAGTGCAGATCAACCCTATGCTGTGTGTACACGGTCCTCCCTGGTGCTTGGAATGCCTTCAATGCAATTCCTGTGGGAATCTTAGATACTTCCCCCCCACCCAGATCTCTGATTGTATGGTAGCCCATATAGAGTTAGCTGGTCTTTCTTTAAAATAGTCACATTAGACTTGTGCCACTAAGGGGGAGTTAATCATTTTAGGAACAAGCCAGGGAACATGGGAGAGGGGTTAGAGTCCAGAACACTGAAAGGAAGATGATCCCTACTGGGTAGTGGGTGATGGTGGACATGGTAGGGTACATGGTGGACAAAGGAGAAGCTAGCTACTCATCTAAGCGAAAAAGTATCTTCTTAAATAAAGGACTGCTAACCCTGGCATAGTTTTCTAGAAATATTTTGTTTCTACTAAAAGCTATTTAAACCAAATCATACCCATCAGCCTTCTTCCTTTTTCCTCACTGACATTAGGCCTTCATGACTCTCAACAGCCTTCAGCTTACTCTCTGCAGCTTCTGAGCCAAAGATTATTTGTGATCTGGTAACTTACATTGCAACTGGAAATGCTAGCAAGTGTAACAAAGCTTCAGCTAATGTCAACATGTATATATAAATAATAAGGTAAAAGATGAGAGGGTTATTTTCATCAGGGTCTGGTACCTTTATCAAATTGCTTTGATGTTTCCAGTATGCAGTATTGATACATCACTGAGTCTTGGACTTTGCAGGAGAATTGACAAACTATTTGCTTGGATACCTCAGATGTGCAGGGAGACAATGAATGATAAAAGAGTAACCACTCCAAAATTATTTCAGAGAAAATGTGCATAAGCAGCGGTCTTACCGATATGAAGAGGTGAGATTATAACCAGATACATCTTTTGCCAAGTACTTCAGACTGACTCTATGAAACAATAAAAGTGAGTGGGAAGGGAGAGAAAGAAGCTTTATTTCTTCCAAACACTCTTTTTCATAATTCTGACAAAGCAAACAATTATTACTGAACATCCTTGCCTCCTCTTAAGTGCCAGCTGCCTTCCCAAACTCTCCCAGTCCTTTTCTTTGTTTCCTCTTTGCTTAAAGAGGGAAGGCCAAGAAAAATTCCTATAAATGTTAAAAATAAAATTTTATTTCCTGACACCTACTTTGAAAATCACAAGAAATTTCCTACATTTCATCTCCAAATGACAGTAGTTTGTTCAGTGTACAGTATTAGTGCTATTAAGAGGATGTTATCATCGCTGCAATCCTCCAGCATATTTCTGTAACTCGAAAGTACTCAACTGAAGTTATTTAGTCTAAATTTAGTCGTGAGGATTCTTAATAGGCTATGTGAATGGTATCATAATCATTATACGAAGAGATTACTTATTTACTTTTCCTTCAAAACCAGTATTTCTTCTGCCCTATACTAGAGTGTTGACATGTATACTCCATTTCCAAGGCCTTTAAGTATTGCCACATTTTCAATTTATAAGGGAGCATTATACTTCCTATATTCAATAATTATATTTCCTTCTTAAAAATACACTAACATATAACACAGTAGAATTACTTAAATGCTCAAATAGCTCTAGATATAACTAAGTATAGTGTTGTTCTTCAGAAAAAGAATATTAAAACAGTACATTGTAACAGCCGACTAAAATTTACATAGTGTATTTTGCACTCTTAAGGAAATATATTAAATGTACTCTCGATAAACCTGTAACTATCTGATAATTCAACAAACCAGTAATTTACACATTTTTCCAGAAAAAAGATATGAAAATTATCCTTTCTCACATATTAAAAATTTTCAACTCCTTGTTGTCTTTAATTTCTTGACTTTGTTCACGTTAGCGCTTTTCTTGTCTGATTTAAACCCTGCCAACATTAGTGTTAGCCTCGTACTCTATAAATAACAATAATGGACCACACCCCGAAAGTCTTAGTTAGATGATGTCACTGGGAGCCTTACATGAGAATTAGTGAGCAAAAAAAGGTTTGACTTGACTACAAAAGAGCAGAAAAAAGAGTGGATTACTTCTACTGAACTTGGCCACTGTAGAGATGAGGGCGAAAAGAACAGTTCATAGCTTATTGATGCCATACACTTAGATACTGCTCTGGGGAAACACCTGACATGAAGAGCACATACAACAGCAACGACGTGTGAACATTGCGTCACGCAATCTCACGCATTGCGCAAGCTAACAAATAGCACTGTCCCTATGTGCTTGTAAGGTGAGTGCTTGGGTGTGGCTGCAAACATCTGCAATACTTTGTATAAGCCACAGTGACTACCATTTGTTAGTGATTTACCAGACTCTATATTCAGATTTAAGTAAATGTAAACATCTGTTCATGGAATGGAAGACATTATAGAAGAGGGATCTCACTACTGAGATATGCAGTCCAAAAGAAAATCAAAGCTTTAATATTAATTGTTTTCACAGTCACAGAGAAGCTAAATGGTCTCTCTTACACGTATCACCTCCTGCTATTACTGAAAAATTCTCATTGTATGCAATTTGTATTTATGGATCCAGTATACTTTAAGCACAGTTGAAATATGTTTACAGGCTATTTGTAAGTCCCTGTGGCCTAAAGGACTCACCTGTATAGCGGAGTTAATGCCAATGCGCATATATGCGTGTGTGATCCGCTCATGAGTGAGCAGCTAGGGCTCAGTAATGGAAGTTTAGCTTTAGAACTTCTACCAATACGACAGTAGTACTGGGTCAAAAATACCACAGCTGCATGATACAAAACACTGACTGGTATAAACTCACTCTCACTCATTCAAAAATTTTTACTGCTTGGGCTAATTGAGTCTTGGCTAATTTGAGAGAAATACTGTTGCATGACTGTAACTGATACCCATGAAATCCGCACTTCTGTGTGATCAGACAACGCACAAATCTGGTACTAGTAAGCATACAGCTGCAGTTTATAAGAGTTTCTTTCAATCCCCTAGGCCAAGAGGGAGATGTTCACACTAGTGGACATTCCTTTGGACTTCAAAATCAACTTAAACACTTGGGATCCACTTCTTTGAAACTGTAACTAGAAGTTTATTGTTTATCTTTATGTCAGTCTAGACAGGATGTTCCCAGGTAAAAGAATGTGATTGTAGCTTTGGGGAGGTCTCAGGGTCATCATTTATAGAAGCCAAAAAGCAGCCGTCATAGAAAGGCATACTTTTTTGATAGCCAGAGATGTTGTGTAATTTTGCCTAACAACAGGTACACAACTACTTGAATGCAAGAGCATAGAGGAAGCAGAGGAAAGAGGGAAGCTATGATGGGCTCATGTGGTTTCTGATAATATCAGATCCTCAAGCAATAGCCAGTTAACAATATATTTTCCAGGACATGATCAACAAGGTATTTGACATTGTGCAGGTTTTCAGCAATAAATAATAACACTTCCATTGCATCTTTTCTATTGGTGTCTGAACACACCTTGAACATAGTAATGAAGTAATCCCCACAGCTCCTTGTGAGGCAAGGAAGTATTATTATTTGTACCTAATTCTGCAGATGAGGAAACCAAGTCACAGAGGGATTAAGTGACTCGGCCAAGGTCATATGGAAAGTCTGCTGCCACTCACGGTATGCGTCAGTGCTTGTCAGCACTCAGTGACACTCCCTGAAAAGTTCACTCAACCCCTTTCTCTGCGTAGGCCAGCATCTTTAAGATTTCATAAGTATCATCTTCCACCTTAACCTCGATTGAAAGAAGAACTGACAGCCCAGGTCAGAGCCAGGCTGAGCATGATCCCCAGTTAATGGCTTTCCTGCTGTTTCATTTAGGACTCCTGATTATCTCCAGGATTCTACTTTATTTTCACCTCTGCCAGGAATTCCTCCTGATGGACTCCTCTAATTTAAAACTGTGTAGCTAGGCAGGATAATATGCACAAATAGACCATACAATAAATACATGCAGTAATTATTTTCAAAGATACATACGTATCTCTCTCAGAACACACACAGGACACAAAAATTCCAATTTCTACTCCTGCACATAACCCCTCCATCTTCCTTCTCTACACAACATAAATCAGCTCAAACTTTCATACAATTCATGTCATACTATGTGTGCATACATATACACATACAGACAAATCACAAATACCATAATATCTCCTGTATAGACACTGCATATAGATACTAAAGATGAAAATCTCTACATATATAACCTCTATAGTAAAAAATAGGAAGAACGATCTAAAAAAATCAAATTCCACATGCTAAAGTATTTCACTTTTACAGTAACTTCCCAACCAAAATCTCTGAGGTAGTTTTATGCGTAAGGATCTATGTGATGCATTTCACATATTATTATTTTCATTGTGTGTTTGTGTATCAGAATAGTTAGTGTACTTAGCTTGGGTGATGTCTCTGGGCGATGAAAAACTTAAGCGCACATCATGTCCCTTTCTTCTTGCTGGTAAAGCAGAGACCAAAGCTTCATCTTAGATCTTTGGTTGCCCAGACTTTGTCTTAAGAAAATCCTTTGTATCTTCCTCACTTTAATTTTTCTGTTCCTGAATTTGAACAAACACCCTGAATCTCTTGTTTCAAAGCTCTACTTTGTGCACGTAACAACAGATTTTTTTTTTAATTGTTTAATAGTTTGTTAAATTATACACTTTGAAATTTCAGAAGACCCTGATAGCACAAATATCCTTTGTAATTTAATTTACTTTTAACTTACTTTATGTTAATTTTCTTTTCATATGCATTTCATACGCATCTTAAGAAACAGTCTTTCCACTGTCAGTTCTTTTTGTAAGATCAACATGGCAGACAATAAATTGAGCAACCAACTGTGAACTAAAACAACAGTGTGAATTTGGGGAGATTGTGGTTAACCCACAAGAAGAAGTAGGCTGTGGTGGACAGAGAAAGAGAGAAACATTACTTTTTTTGTCTGCATTAAACTGTAAATGGAATATCTGGATATAGCCCAGAGTCAGCAATTAAATACGGGCCTCTTCATATATAGCAAAGGAATTAACATGTATACATATATGGGCCACAGAGGTGATCTGTGCCTTTTCACACCCTGGGGAAGAGAAAACATCACCATCATCCCCTGTGATCCACACAGTGAACACTGTATTTTGCTCAGTTTAAAAAGAAATGCTGAGATTCAGCCACAGCCAAATCAAGAAGCCCAAGAATGAATCAGTACGTTCAAGCTTCAAGACCAGATTAACAGCTGTTTCTTCTATGCTGGTCATACCAGATTTCTGGTGCTGCATCAAACTGCTGAAATCACCCTTCCTCTCCCTCACCTTGTACAAATTCAGATCTAGGATTCTTACATTCTTTATAACTTGTCTCTACTTAAAAGTAATCCTATCCCAATAATAGCTCAGTGCTTCTGTTTTACTTGAAGACAAGAAACAGAGCTGCTCTTAGTTTTTCTCTTCCACTGATTCAGTAATCCACCTTTCCAGTTCACACATTCGAAGTGCTGCTCCAAAACCAGGAGTGCCTTTTCTTTGGGGACAGAAAGACTCATTTTGTAAACAAAAGAACGGGCATGAGGGCTGGGGGAGCTATTATCTATTTCTTGCTCTGCCACAAATTGCCTGTGTGACTCTAGCAAGTCATTAATCTCTATATGCCTCATCCAGAAAATGAGATAATGATATTTAACTATTTCATTGGGAGGCTTAATGGTTGTGAAATGTGCTGAGCTCCTTGGATGGAAGGAAGCTGCTGTTAGAGTAAACAGTAATAGCATGATTATGTTTGATGGAAAGGTTTTAGGAGAGTCACTTCATAATATTAATATCACAATTCTGCATTACACAGACAAGCCTGGCTAATCAAGTGAGTCACTTCCCAAGAAACTTGCATTTTACTTCACTTGTGGTATCTATGCATGCTGTCTGGACCCCAAAGTCAAGATGAATTGTTAACACCCTGTAAGTCTGTGGAAGGATATACCTTCTTAAGAGAGAATGACACATCCTTTCTCTAGTCTTAGAATCTAACTGCAAGCATTAGACTACAAAAGGTTTAGAAATATGTCTACAGGCTTTGAAATCTGCTACAGACTAGTACATCCCACCATGTGACAAATCAGAGTCATAGAGAGTAGCACAGATATTAGATCCTTGTTGATTTTTTTTCTCTGATATTCCAGAAAAAAATGGGTCTTGAACTAATGTAGCTGGCGTTCACATACTCTTAGATGGGAACGCAGCTACAGATTCTGAACGCATTCGTGAAAAAATAACTAATTCATTCAGTCAGTGGGAACCACAGATGCTTAGAATCTATTAAAAAAACCCCACATAACCCTTTTTGGAACTTCTCTATGGATGTAGGTACCTAATGTTAGACACAGATACTCAGCAGTTCTCACTTCCCAAAGCCTAACCTCTCTTCAGTGTCCCATCCTCTCCCTCTTTCTCATCAATATTTCCTGGTTTTGGGGTTTTTTTTTAGGTTTATATTCCTTTAATTGAGAAGAGGGTGTGACATAAAATACTCTTCTATACTGATTTTGGCCAGCATAACGTGAAAAATGTTGTGACTATCTCCTACAACCTCAAACAACTCATGCGAAAAAAACAACTGGTAACTTATTTTTGGGCAACAACTTGAAATCGATGCTTCTGCTTCCACCATAGCAATCCTCATTTCATTTGTGATAGAGGGTTAATGCTGGCCACCTAAATCCTTGTGATGTCAGTAAAATGTCAATCAGCGTGTGTTGTCTTTCCCTTCAGATTAAAAGATTACCTGAAGTAAATATATCCGTTCATATACACTGTAAATACCTAATGCCCCACTACTGATACCTTAAAAAATTCTTGACATCCACAGTCAGTGTCTTGACTACAGGAAATAATAAGCCACCTTTTTACTTGAAAAAGGAACTTAATCAAGCATTCACTTTCACCAAATGCGTGTTACTAAATAACAAGGAATTAGAATAGCATTATGTAATAGAGAAAACAGTATATAAGAGAGAGAGAAAGCTATTTTTGTTATCACTGTCTACAGAACACATTCTCAAAGGTAAGGCATGGCTTTCACTGGATTACTAGAAATGTTATTACAATATAATCATAGCAGAAATAAAGTCTTCTAATGGTAGTGGCACTAGGAAAGCAGCATTGGTCCTACCTAATATATTCAATTCACAATGCTTTAGAAATTTAACTGAATCTTCTCTAGGAAACATTATCTATCCACAGGAGATCCATGTTTCAGAAAAAATAATAAACTTCGGACAAACAGGAAGTTCACATATTATTCTGTCAAACACAGGGCAACTAGCTAGCTAAATAATTTTTAAGATTTCATTACATCATTTTGCAGCCTCTCCACAGCAACACAGCTGAATAGCACCATTTCATGATTTTGTATCTTAGAGATCAGGAGATTCCACAACATCACACTAGTGCCTATTGAACTGCTGTATCATTGGAAACTCAGCAATTCTGAGTGAAGCCAAAAGACATTTAAATAGATTTGTAAGTAGCTGCACTTCTGAGTTTCATCACCAAATTACTTGATTCACGTCAACTCCAGTAAAACAAAAGACCAGTTATGATATGGAAGTGGCCAAAACTCATATAGTGGGTCACCAGGTTAAAATATTAATTTTACAACCAGCACCTTGGGAAACACACATGACAATCAAAGTCCACCAAAGAACAAAAATTTACCATTTACTACAGCAATTTCAAAAACTCAATTACAAATGAGTGTTGAAACAGGAATTTGTAACACAGGACAACTGTGGTTGTTTCTCTTGGCAATATACGCATAATGCAAATTCTGTTAACAGCCATACATTTAGTAGATGAAAAATTATGAATTATTGCGTTAAGATTACAAACTAGATGTAGGAATACCTCATTGGACTACTCTTGTTTTCTTACTGTTTTCTGCCTGTTTCTATACTGTGGTAAGCCTTTGTGACAAGAATCGTTTTAATATGTATGTCTCCTAAAGCGCTCAATACAGGCTCTTGCAAGACAAACTATAGCAGATATACTAGAGAAGATAGCACTAAACCTTTGAAAACTCTTGGATTAACTTTACTGCAAATTTTAAAACAAGGAGGATTCACCTGTTTTGCAGATTGCTGAAAAATAGATGTACTGTGACAAGGCCTACTCAGCACCTAAAACTGATCATCCACTAAAGCTGGGGCTTTTCTAGCATGTGTTTATACTCTAGAATCTGTGGTTTTAAAATTAAATCAGGGCATATAAATTCCAAATACTCACTTTCAGTAAAAGGAATGCAGTAACTACACTACATAAACTGACATCACTGACAGGTCTGTACAAATCTACGGTTCCTTATAACAACACAGAGATTTACAACTGAGAATGAGCCCTACTTTTAACTCAGAAGGCAGTGTCTGCCAGCAAGACCTAACACTCAGTGGAGAAAAATGTGAGCTTGGCATGACTAAGGTAGGCGTTAGAAGATGCACAACCGGGAGTGGATAAACTGGAATGGGCAAGGTCGAGAGTATTAAAATTTGGCCTATTTCTTCTACTGAAATACTCACTGAAGGATTGTACAGGGACAAAGTACCATACAGTTGGTATGCAAAAAATAGTAAAAATAAACCACTCTTCAGAAAAAGTGTTAGGAATAAGGTGCATGACAAGTTCAAGCAAATTAGGAATTAAGAAAATTTAGGAAAATGTGAAGAGGCATTTAAAACACTAAAGGAATAAGTTACAGATTACTTATTTTCCCCTGAATCTCGCTCTTTATTTGTATTTGGTTATATAGGTGGAAAAAAAGGATATAATATTGTATATCATGCCCAGCTCATTCTCAAACTCCCCAGTGGATTCTCTTTCCATCTAATTTGAACTGTGTGAAATTATAAAGGACATAGCATAGCACGCAGCTAAAGAAACTGCTGTTCCAAGACTGCAGAGCTCTTAGATTGTACAAACTCTTGTGCCTTGGTAAGAAGGCAGGAGCATATAATGGTTGAAATGAGAAAAGTAAAACGGGAGAAAGGGAGCCAGAGAAGCAAGTCCTCCACTGAAATAAGTCCTGAAGTAAGAATTATAAATAGCATGGAATTTCCAGTTTAATGTTTCCAAAGCTTCAGGTCTGAGTAACCCTAAAGTAGCTCTAAAGGACTGAGAAGAAAACTAACCACTACCTTCAAATGCAGCACTTTTCCATTCAGCTTTTGGTAAGGGCAATGAGAGGTCTTTGAAAGTCACAGGCTTTCTATTCTCTCCCCATATAAACGCCCCATACAGACAGATACAAGAGTAAGTCAAAGATAACCAACAAAATGATCAATGGCTTAGCTACCCTCTGAAAGAAATTTGCTCCTTTTTCCTGTATCTATATTAAATGTTTAACAGGTAACTAGGAAGTTTGTAATTTCAGAGCATAAATATTAACATTCATTATAATTTATATTTGTAATATATGGTGTTATTAAGTTTAGAGTAGAAAAATTAACTTTCTTTATGATTCATATATATAATAAACCTCAAATGGTAATGTTTATGTGGTTAGCTGCAAGGTACCTAAAGTTTTATACATTTATAATTCATACTTTCAAAGTGCTTAAGTGTCTCTTAATTGTAGAGGGCCACTTTGTTGGAAGGGTGCAACCCAAAGTTCAAGGGCTGACACTGACCTGCGTGGTGATGAACTGGAGCCCTAGGGAACTGGGGTGTCTCTTAATTTATTATGATGCTGCTGAGACATCACAACATTTTCTAGCCTCTTGGTTAATGATAACCTTGAATCTCATTCCCTCACTACAGAAAGACAAGCTAGTTAGGATAGACACGTTCCTCAATATGCTGTGGCAGCTTCACGCAAAGGAAATGGAAAGCAGAAAAAAAATTCACAGAAAATCTGGGCAAATTCATATGGAGGCATTCAACTGGGAGGCTTTTGCCAAAAAAAAAGAAAAAAGAATTATTTCAGCAGCATGATATTGTCAGTTCTCGTGATTCAATAATTAATTTATTTAGGGCCAGAAGAAAAGTGATCATATAAGAATATCAGCTTCCTTTTTTCACTCTAGTTATGCAAAAAAAAAATTTTGAAAACATCATCTGTATTTTAAATACTGAGAACAGTGATTATTATTTTTCAAACCTCATCATAGCTTTGTATGGTTGAGTTTGCAATCCTGGATCTAAACTCAGTGCTTTTGATTTTCTAACTAAAGGGCAGACTCTCCTGCTGTAGAACTCCCTCACACCACAGTAAGATTGGACCAAAACGTAATCATTCCTTTGGCTTTGGCTTAGGTTGTTAGCCATGATACAGTTACTGATCTGCAATGCTGCCTGTGGATATGACAAACTGGACTGCTTGTAAGTGGTTGAGAGACACCTTTCATGCCATTAAGAAACAACTTCTTAGAACTGCTAATATATTTAAGAAATGCTAATAATAGTAAGTTAGAGCACTATTTTCCACTTACTGCTAAAACAGGAAGCGTATGTTCGAATGTCTTCAAGACACAAACTTCTAGGTAGGTTCTTATTTTAAACAGAGTCTTTTTGTCCCTCCTCCTGTATATGAGAAATCTTGTGAAATAAAGCTTTTTGAACTTTTGCATAACACAAGACCTAGGTACTCTACGCAGGCTGCAGTATTGCCAAGCTAGACATTTTTCTCTACAGTGAAAAGTCTGGAACAGGGTGCAGCCGTGAGTTTATTATCACGATATGGGAGCAGGTTTAATTGTCACAGTTCTAAAGAAATTCTGGTCCAGTACAACCCTGAATTTCTATCTAAGCAAACACGAATGGCGGATGACAACTGGGACAGCCTCCGAAATCAGAAAAAGGGCAAAAAGATGAGAGATGGATGAAAATCACATCTACAAAAGTCTCAGTCTCCAGTATTTAACAACCACAGCAATCAAGAAACTAAAATGGAAAGCGTAGCATTATTGGCACTCTGATTCCAGCCAGCCACAGCTATTTATCTTGAGAGAGAACACAGAGACAGGAGGGAGGGATTTGTGAGGGAGCGCTCTGTGTTTCACCATATCCTGTTTTGAACAGTTTCATTAGACTTACCCCACAATTAATTTTAGGAACAGATCTTGCAGCACCCTAAGGATATCTACTCTTTTCTGGCTCTCTGCTCCAGAAGCTCACACTGAACCAATGATATTTCTAGACCATAAGCTTTTTCCAAGCTCATCAACGGTCAATAAAGCAAATTATTTGCTGCATTCCAAAGTTCTAGATAACAGCATTAGTCTTGAATTGGCCTGCTGAGGAGTTGGTAACACATATTAGTAACCTGAGTTACTTCCTACTTAGTGACCTATGACCTACTGATATTATTTCAGAGCTTAGAATGAGAAAAAATGAAACCTTTCAAGAAATTGTTTGCTTGACATGCAGAAAGCCAGTGGGTCCTACAAAACTGGAGTGCTAATGAAAAAAGGAAGTTAAAAGCACAGCATATACTCTATGAGGGCCTAACGTAATTTTCATTAACAAGACTAAAACTCAAACTCTCTGTAAAGCACATTCAGTATATTGGAAAGATTAGAAGCAAATTTGTAAATATGGAATCTACAGCTATTCTTCGAATATATTTTCCTAACAAAACGATTTCTAAAAAATAATAAAAGGTTGAATTGAATGTGAGAGAAAATGTATCATTAACTGAGCTGAAGTTTTAGGTAGCTGCTTTTTTCCAGTACAGCATAAAACCAGGTTCCTAAAAATGAAGCTTGGGAACCAGTAACAGCAATGTCACCGATAGTACCAACAATGGTAATTATCCTCTCCACTCACAAGCATATCAAAATGATACCTAGCATTATGAAAATAGGAGGGTGTCTCCTTCAATCTATTGGCTAATCTAGATGAAAGACCCTTCTTTGCTCAGAAATAATGGGACAACGGAGGTGTGGATACACTCATACATGCAAAGACGACTATTTATTTATATGGCCTGGGAAACATGAAGTTAGGTGTGACAGGCTTGAGCAATGCCTATTATAATTTCTGCAGATAGCTTGCTACACTGAAATCATTCCTGTGATAACTATTTCCACAGGCTTGATTGGGTGGCATTGCACCATAACTCCATTTTCAACTTTCTACCCAAACCTTTTTTGCAGTTCCAAAAGTAGATTCATCCCAAAGCACTTGACAGTTGTACAATGACAGGAAATGTACTTTAAGGGAATTATGAGGAAGAACACAAATGACACAGGTAGAGGCAGGTGGTGCTGATCAGTGGCACTGCACATGGTATCCTTATTCTGTATTGACATATTATGAGAAACCTGATGCATTCAGGTTAGATTTATAACTGAAAATAACTATCTCATCTCTTATTTCATCTTCATTTATTCATCTTTTTTGAAGCAGCAGAAGAAAAAACTTGCTGGGTGGCTCAACTAATTTATTTAGATGAAGATTTCTCAATGACTTGAAACTAAAACTATTTCTTGAATGTGAGTGACTTTCACCTTTTAGGCAAGAGTACATCTTAGCATAGCTAAGATTTACTATTGCTGACAGCTAATAATTTCCTTATATCCTCAGCTTGTGTGCTATTTCTAGACTACTCAAAGGAACATTATTATAGAAGCAAACATGTACTAACAGTAATTTGATATATTTTTGAAACCAACGTATAAAATCGTCGGTCAGGAAATACAATTTCTATCTGTATCTTTGCCAAGCTTTCACAAGTCAAACATAAAGTAAACATAGAGACTTTTTTTATTTACAGTAATTACTATTGGATTACTTCTAGAATGTTTGATGCTCAGAACTATGTATAAGATTACAGGATCCAACTTAACATTTTTAAAAGATGACCATTTAAGTGATCATCTGTATGACAGTGCAGATCTTGTCATACAAGTGCAGCAAGTGGAACCACAGAGGAAAGAATAACCAAAGAAAATGTTTTTATTATGACCTTCTTTCTCACAGCAGCATTCCATTCCCACTACAATAACAATGGCTTTTTAGAAAAAAATATAGAAACATAATAATTACAACAGAGTAGTCCAAGAAAGACAGCATCTAGAAAAGGTCTGCTCATACATTAGAGATTTTGGGAACAATGCTATCATTGTTACTTGGTTACTTTTGATAAATTAGCTATGCTAACTTCGTTGTTTTAAAATAAACAATCGCCACTTGCTGGGTGAATCTTTAGCCTCATAAATAAAGGAGATTTGTAAAGGTTTACCTACTCCTAAAAGCAACAGTAGCTTAACTCGAGCTTAATTAAATAAGAATTTAGTAAAGAGCTATTGATAATTACAGTAGAAAGAATGTGAATGCGATCCCCTAAAGAGATACTCCTTTTCTCTCCTGTACTGAGAAGTCCTGAAGAAGCTGAAGAACTTACCCAAAAATTGACAAAAATCTCCACTTACGACCTAGTCTGCCTGCCTTGGATTCAATGAAGAAAATGTTTTGTAAATGGGCCTGTAGATTAAAAACTCTTAATACCAAAGACTGAGCAAAAACATTTTGAAAAATTTGTCCAACAAACCCAACAAATGTGTCACTCTCAAGTAATACTTCTGAAAAAAAAAATAATGAGAAGATTTTAATGATCCAAGATGGAAACTGAGAATGGGAACAGTAATCTAGAAGAGACAATCGATTAGGACAGCTGGATCTCAGACTCAGGCAGTCCTCCTGATTCTAAGCAAAGCCTGGCTGCACCTATATTAATGCTATAGTTCAGACCAGGAGTACACTTTCACATCACTCCTGAAGCACCTGTATTCTTTATCTTAGCAAAATCTTATTCCTCTTTTTTCAAGGTTCTTCACAGCTCTCCTTCCAGTGCATCTAGCCTTGGCAATAACTATACTGTGCCCCATTCTGCCTGATCCACAAGGCCCATATTTATGCTGAGCCAGCTTCTCTCACTAACTGTTCACTCCTTCTTTTGTTAAGAGATAGGTGTCATACCATATCGAGAAGGAATCTTCTAAGTGTAAGTTAAATAAATCTTTAGTGGTAATCTATTTTCACATTTTGTGGAAGTGTAAATGACTTTTCAAATATTTTGGAATCTGGAAGTTACTTCATTCATTGATCTAAAATACCTTGACTTTGGTGACTCGGACAAAAAGTGAAAGATTTTTCTCATGTTTCTTTGCAGAAGGCTATTGATGAGCTACAGTAAGTGAGTAACATGGAGATGCTACATGTATCTATTGGCTAAATTCCTATTAGACTGACTAATGTAAAGGGGTTTTAATTTCACTGGATAATGAATTAACATTTTCAACCTTTGAGATTCTTTAAATTTGTAAAATTAAAAAGACGCCTATTAAATAAATGAAAAAATGATGTTTGTGATCAGAGGTAGTAAGCTTACTGGAGCAAGGGTTATGACTGCTTATGTCATCGTACTCAACACAAGAACATCTTCTCGGGGCTTCTAGATTTTGCCTTAATACAAATATACTAATATCCTGATAGGGACTTGGAAGGCACGAGATAAGCCCACAAAGAAACTGTTTAACTATGGCCTTTCTGAGTAGAATCAGCTGATCTTTACTGTTTAATATTCAAAGATCTCCTCCAGATGTTCCAGGATTGGGATGCGTGTCTTGGCACTCAGGACTTGTCAGTCAATCAGAGTCTAGAAGAGTTTCAAATGTATCCCTGACTGTTTCCCAAGCCCTTCCTTTCACTCTGCACAGCAGTGAGAGGTCACCGTAGGATGTGCTCTCATAATGTTATGTCACCAGGGTTGCACTGAGTTTTCACTTTCAAAGGCAGAAGCAGGTGAAGTTCCATTCCTTCAGCAGCTAACACTATAAGGAATACTCAGGTAACAACTTCTGTTCAGCATTCTTAACATTTTTTCATGGTGAATTTGAAATCTCTCTACTATAAGGAAAAAAACAACTTACTTTTTATATAAAGTGAGTTCCCCAGAGCTGGGACAATGACTTCCACTTTGTTTCAAAATACTAAGCATGCCTGGAATCACATCTGAAATAGAAGTGCAGTATATTTAGTATAGCAACGTTCTCGGGCACATCTATACTCACTAGTCTGCAACTGTTTGACTGGTATAGAGCCTGTTAATGCCTACCAACATCATTCCCAGAACATAAACACATTCATCCTCAAAACAAAAGCATCTGGTTTCTGTTTGGCATTCTCATTGCATGGCAATAAACAGAAGTGCACTAACAGATAAAATTTGGCTAATATATCATATATGCTTTGGTAACGCAAATAGCTATAGAGCCTGATTTGCAAAGACTGCTAATTACAGATAGCATAACATCAGGCAAAGGGCCTAGAGGCTGAAGACAGAACATTTCTACTGAGGCCTCAACCTTTCCTTTTTGACTTCTTTTTTTTTTCCCCGTCACTCTTTGTGCTGATCTTGTCTGGGATAGAGCTAACTTTGTTCACAGCAGCTAGTATGGGGCTGTGTTTTGGGGTTATGCTGGAAACAGTGTTGCTAATGCAGAGATGTTTTTGTTACTGCTGAGCAGTCCTTACACAATCAAGGCCTTTTCTTCTTCTCACCCCACCCCACCAGCCAGTAGGCTCGGGTGCACGAGAAGCTGGAAGGGGACACAGCTGGGACAGCTGACCCCAACTGACCAAAGGGATATTCCACATTGGATGACATGCTCAGCATATAAAGCCAGGGGAAGAAGGAACAGGGGGACGTTTGGAGAGACAGTGTTTTGTCTTACCAAGAAACCCTGATGTGTGACAGAGCCCTGCTTTCCTGGAGATGGCTGAACACCTGCCTGCTGATGGGAAGTGGTGAATGGATTCCTTGTTTTGCTTTGCTTATGCCCATGGCTTTTGCTTTACCTATTAAATTGTCTTTATCTCAACCCAGGAGTTTTCTCACTTTTACTCTTCTGATTCTCTCCCCCATCCCACTGGGGGAAGGGGAACAAGCGAGCGGCTGGATGGTGCTTAGTTGCTGGTTGAGGTTGAACCACAACACTTAATCACTTTCCTACAACATCAATGACACCTCCATCAGTCAGAATAATGGTCTTCCTGTGTGACCTGTGGCTTATACCAACTTCCTGGCCTTGCAAAGTCAGTTAATAAACCTTCATGTCCTTCTGGCAAAACAAAAAAGTCATGAGGCTTGATTAACAAACCAGGCCTGGAACATTCAAAGTTCTCCATCCTATAGACTGAGCCAGAGATGATATAATTTTTACTAGACTATGGAATCTTTATTTTCTCAAGTACTAGACTGTCAGGTACTTTGGTTTCCCATGTATTCAAGGTATGGCAAAATGAGTGACATATCAACAATGACATGTGAATTTCTAGATGAAAGGATTTCCTAGATTCCCAACATGAGAATACTGACAACTATTATTTTGAGGAAGACAATCTGTTTTGGAGGACAGTGGAAATGGAATATACAAAGAAATTAAATTCCTATGTTTCATTGTCATGTAACACTGGGTATAAGGGGCACACAGAGACCCCGAGCATAGAAGAAAATGTAAAAATGAACTGAAGACAGCAGAGCAACAAAGAGTTCCAAATAGGTGAGGGACAGGCATGTAAACACAGACTGTTTACAGGAAAGCATGACTCATAGGGTACCTCTCCCTGAAATGGAAGAAAGGAGTCCCTGGTGTGTACGCAAGCCATTCACTTTACAAGACGTGGTCTACGCATTGGATAAATACTGCTGCCCTCAAGATACCACATTTTTCTGAAATAAATAAATAAACCACTTCACAGTAGTAGTATTCCCTTCCACACACCAGTCATGAAAATGCTTTGAACTCAGAATTTAATTATGAATACCTAGCTAGTTAACTGAAGCAAAGACTGAGTGTTTTTGAAGTGGTCACTCTTGTCCTTCCATCTAATTCTCCACCTGTCTCTTGCTATTACTTCTGATGTTAAGTCTAAATATAAGACTATCACCTTTTGGAGGCAGAGATCAAGTATTAGGTCTTTGAAGCACTATGAATTCTAATTAGACATAATCAATAATAATTATAGTTATGTAATGGTAATAGGAAGGTGAGGAAAAGGAAACAGCTGAGATCATAGTAATTAACTTTATATTAGGACTGATAGGTAAAACTAGTGTGAGAGGCTGGCCACTCGAGGAAACAGCTACCTATTTATTTGGGTTTTTCTTAGAGTCGAAATAGCTAAGTTAAAGTGTACTAAGTGTCACATTAAACATGATTTAGAACTTTAACAAGCTGTGGAAGTGAAGCTGTGCTTTTTTTCTACTTGAGGTACGTGTATCTCTGAGGGCTTTGCTGTGGTAACCTCTTTGGAATGCAGCAATTACCACCTATGTGGCAAATTGGAAGTTACATTCCTCTGCTAGTAATCCACTCCTCCATTTAGCCAGAGGACAGGGAGGAGAAGGTGACTCTAATAGAGGGAACAGTCAGAGCCACAGAGCTTTTCTACTGGGAAGGCAAAGAAGCACTAGGCGTTAACCTCACGATAGGAGATTTAAAAGCCCTCCATATGGAGTAGGAAAGCCCTGTATACTCATAAAATACAAGATAATTTGGATAAAAAGGGAAATTGAGCTCCATTACACTTCTGATCTAATACTTCATGTTCCAACCGACCACTGAACTCTAGCATGCCCAGAAACATTGCTCAATGCTATCTTGCTAACACAAGACAGTTTTTTTTTTGTTTTCTGACAGGCTTACAGTTAAATGCTACACACCCAAATGATAATTTCATGCTACAGCTGTTTTTTGCTTTCCAGTCCATGGAGAAGTTATGCTACATCCGCGTAATGGTATCAGCATATATAAATATATACACATGTAAATAAATAAATTAATAAATACTGTCATGTATGAGCATAATGCTACTATTTCAGGACTCAATTTTTTCAAAATAATGTTTTATCTCCAAACAGTTGTGGATAAAAGGTAGAGTTTCAGAATGGATATTCTGGATATTCAAGAAGGAAGAGAAAGTAGTGCTGCACAGTCATAAGCTGCTAAGTTATTTTAAGAATATTCAGTTCTTCTGAACAAGATGGGAGAACAGCAAGAATTTCACACATATTAGCATTCTTCCTAGTTTGGTAAAAAAAACCCCAACAAACAACAAACCAACCCTCCCGACCCCAAACACAAATCTCAGTCTTTTGGTTGCAGTTCAGCAACCTTGTGCAATCTCCAACACCAACCACAAGTGCTCTTAGTTCTCTACCTAATTTAACACCTATGTTTCAATCACCGTAAAAAAATCCTATGTCAAATCCATGTTTTCTCAGTTGTCTTTACCACTGTTGGCCCATATCCAGTTCTTAAGCTAACAAAGTAGTACTTTTTTTAAATTTAAAAAGCATGTTCTGTGTTAGCTTTTCATATTGCACAAATTCCTGCTTTTACTACAACCTGTAGACTTACATTAATGCTAAACACAGCACTCCAAAGGCCCAAAAATATCAGATTCCATTGTGAGCATACAACTTTTGTGTATCAGTTCCTCACATGCCATGTAATTTTCTGCAGAATGTGGCAGGGCGAATAACATCTCCAAAGGCATTCAACAGATATTTGAGCTGTTTTGTTACATAAACCCCTATTTTTGAAACCTTTGTGACACGTTTCAGAACTTAATTTGGACACCATGCTTGAAACAGAGCTCAGAAAGCTGTGTACAATTAGGTCAGAGACGAGCACAGGCTGTGAGGTTTTCTGATGGCTAAACATGATATGATGTGACAGATGGGAGAGTAAAGGAACTGTAAACTATAGGAGGTAAGTATTTACTTACTATAAACTAAGTATTTAACTATAGGTAGTACCATCTGAAGGCACATACACAAGTGGACCTTCAAGCCTATTTCAAAGCATCGTGAGATTGGGCATAGTGTAAACTGCTGCATAATCCCTGGCACACATACAGTAGGATTATATATCAAGCACATATGGAGGGTGAATCTAAGGTCTTACCACTTCTCATGGCAGTCCTGATGATAGGACAGATACAAGTAGCTCCTGATGAGTGCAGAGCTCAGACAAATGTTAGTGTTTACAGGTACACTGTGGGAGTGATCTGAGCAGGCAGAAATAACACTGCATGGACAGGAAATTAATTCTTGACTTCCTGTTTTTAAATGTCTGTGTTCTGTTGAATTTGACAATCTATAAGAATATTACCCACTACTAGTCAACTCTCATCCATATGTGAACAAGAAGAGGGCTGCTTCTGTTAATAATACCACCAGCAATGGAAGCAGCAATATTTATAGTTCACATCTAACAGCACCAGCAAAATTGATGGTTCTTTGCTTAAAAGATACCTGTTCAGCTAAGTAGGAGTTCGGCTAGCAGCATTCTTGTTTTCAGCAGAAAATGATTACTGATTAACTGGGAAGGGCAGTAAAAATTACAGAGCTGGAAACCAAAATCAAAACTTCCAAAAAGAAGTGTGTTAACCAGCTAGCATTACCTGTCATCCACTTCCACATGTCCTGAAGCTACCAAAAGTTCTCAGGGTAAACAATCACAATTTTCCAAGAAAGGAAGTTCAGGCTACAGAGACTCCTACCTAATACGCAAATGTCTCTTCAATTAATTCAGAGCAATCCTTAAATTCTTAGCATTGGAAACAGACTAGTATGAGTGTTATGCACTAATTACTGTCACAACTGTTTAGCATTTCAAAGCATCCTCACGTCTGAGTTTCATGCCAAAATTTTAATGTAATACAATACTTAACAAAGCATTAATACTAAAAAACGCTAAAGATGATGTAGTATCCTTGCCTTCTACTGCTTTCCCCCATGTTTGAAAACACATATACATCAAACATATATACATGTTGAAAGAGTATATTTATTAGCAGTACACTGAGTATATAATAATAGCAAACAGAGAACGCTGAGAATTAACTTTATGAGACAAAAGTTACTATTATAGTAATTACTATTAAGAGTTACTTTTGTATATGACATCAAAAGACTTTAAAATGTGAAGTTCAAGTGCATAAAACCTTAAGAGTCTGATGTAGTACTTACTTTTCCAGTGATGTTGATGATTTCTGGGTGAAATTCACAGTAGTATTTTAGCAATACTGAAGAACGATGAAGTGAAGGATGGAGAAATTGAGCGTCCTCAAGACACCACAGTGAACTGGCTAGAGCTAGAAATAGAGCTGACAAAAAATAATGCAGGATTTTTACTATGGTCAGGTAGAAAATGTTTTTTCAGCCTCTACGGGAGGGCTTTTTCTTAGGTGGCCTTTTTTTTTTTTTCCCCCTCTCCTTTTTTTTAAATTTTAAATTTTTAATATTTTTCCCTTGAGATTTCAATATTTAAAATTAACTATTTTTCGAAAGTGAAAACCAGATGACAATTGAAATAAGTTTGAAAATGTATCCATGGTTACAATTAATTCCTCGAGCTTCTCTTCCCTTCTGTGGTCCAGAATGCCTAGTCGGACTACTACTCCATTTCAGTATTATATCACTGCAGCCCTATGACTCTGATGCCTTCTAGGACATACTATGCAGTTGTGGAGACGGAAAAATAGGACGTAATGTACGCAGGAGTACAAATCTCACCTGGCAGTTGGCAGTATTTCCAAATCAAACTACATTTCAACCACCATCATCTCCTCCTCTTCTGTCTTCCAGGGTCTGGAAACATAGTCCATGGACAGCTGTGTCCAACAAAGGGACTTTTCAATTCTTACATTTATTAACATCATGGTAATAAACTGCAGATTACCTTTGTTGTACGGCCTCAGCCCAGCCCATACATTAATGGACACTCCATGAAAATTTGAGAACACTCTTCTTGTTCTTCATTTTACTGACTTTATTTCTAGAGTCTCACGAAAGAATTATTTTATTCCAGGTTGAAAGGTGTGCTTCCTGTTGAACAAAACAGTATTTTTTAATTTGCTTACAGTATAACTAGAAAAACACCCCAAAATTAACTTCTATCCATATTAAAAAAAAAAAAAGTAAATTTCTGAATTGTTGAAAAAAGTTTCTTTCCAAAGGTTTCTCATAAACTGTAACCCAAGTCCCCATTTTTTGCATTCAGCTGCCTCATCTCAGAATTAATCTATTTTAAAAAATGTGATAAAATATATTATTTTGATGCAACATTAACACAGATAGTTTAAGTAACCTCAGTTTAATAATTTCAGTGAAATTACACAGGATTACAGAATCTGAAATAGATACAGTTGAAGAGTTAAATATTAAAAGCTAATTTACTTCCCAAAATCTTTCTGATGAAAGGCTTTGTAGCATGAAAACAATTACAGACAAAACTCTTGTTAGTCTAACTGACACTGTGTTAAATTGTTTTTCTCTTATACAACATGAATATTGTGAGCTAAGATATTACTGTCCAGTTAAAAACCACAAATAATGCTTAAAATAAAATGCCTGTTCTTCTTCAAAACTTCTATGACATAATAAACCTTTGTTATCATACTGTTGAACAGTAGGCCATTAAATCACATTTGATCGTTTTTTTCCCCTGAAAAGGACCATGAAAAATCAAAGCAAATGGTACAACCTAGAAAACATTCTTATTTATTCAAAAAAAATTTTGAAGAAAAAAAGAATGTTGGGGGTATTCCTGAATTCTTGCTGTGCTGTGCTTCAGACACTGTCTTAAAGAATATTGACAATTCCGAACAGTTTTCTCCTTCTGCCCTCCACTGAAATACAGGGTCATACAGACCATCCAATAGACCCAGACTAATTTTAAACTGCAGCTTCCCACTGTCCATCATTTTTGTTGTACTACAGCATGCAGTCACACAAGACACCAGAACTCTCTTTCCTGCCTCCTCCCTTTGAAGCACTCCACAGCTAAGAAAACATCCTCCTCGTCCCTCTTTGGTGTCCTCATAGAAGTCCTTCTCCCTTTCTCTCATATCCTACTCTTAACCATCACCACATCTCTGACTTTCCTGAAGGATTCGCTAACCACCAAGCAGTAGGTGTTCTTCAGACAATCAGCCTTAAGCATGGACTGAAACCGAGATTCCGCCTTCCAAGTGATTCCCTTGCAAACAGCAATGCTGCAGCTCCCTCTCAACAAATAGTTAAATGCTTTAGAATTTGAACTCTGGCAGCAGACATGGAAACACTCGCCCCCTGCAACTAAACAGGGCCTTTTGTGTTAAATGAAATCAGGGAGAAGGATGGGAAGCAAGATCAGTTCAGTTTAGAACGATTACTTCATCACTTAAAAAGTATATGCTGAAATTTGGAAGAAAGGTTTAATTACCCAACTGAAGGCTTATCTCAGCTACTAAACTAATAAATGTTTACTTTTTGAATATCATAACTTTCAAACTTCTCTAGTCAATCTTCCAGCACAGACAGAACAAAACTTTCCAATAACACAAGTACAAAATTTCCAAACTTTTCATGTTTTTAAGGAATTTTTGTGCAAAGGTCAGCTTTGAAACCATGAGAGAAATAATCAGATGAACATCTGTCCACTCCTACTAACACATATAAACAACTAGCTTTTATTTGCTTTTAATATTCTTGCAGATAACGTATTCTCCAATTCGATAAATCCAAAGTACAAAAATCTATCAGCTTTTTGGAAATACAGCAGAATTTAGAAGTCTGTTCTGTTAGATTTCCACAAAGGTACTGACTTCATATTTATTTCAAGGAAAGGAAAAAAAACTATTTTAAAGAACCTTCATGACAATGTATCCAATGACAGTGTAGGCTTCCCTATAATGGAACAAATAATAGTTATAGCATTAATACTTCTGATTTCTGTTTTTAACTGCTGTTTATAAAGGTGTATAAACTGTCTAAAGCCAAAATTATGCAAAAGTAAACCTGCAATTACTCAAGGCATGGAAACTACATTACCCTGTATTTACTCTGATCCCGCTGATAACAGAATCTGGTGCTTCAATTTAACTGAATGGTGCCTGGAGGCTTTGGGAAAAGCTCTGGAGCAACCTAACTGTACCAAAAGCATTGTTATGGCCCCAGAGGCCTGGGGAGAGACCCGGAGCTGTACCAGCCAGACAGCCATTACAAGAAAACAAAACCAGCTCTTTAATAACTGTCACAGTAGGTCTGATGACAGGCTTTGCAAATTACAAAATTATCTGGAAAATATGGTTCTCCCACCCAGCTTCAGCAACTGCAATAACCGCTAGAAAATGGAGTCCGTTAAAAACACGTAAAGCCGACAGCTAGAACTTAAAGCTGTAGAACAGATTAATCTGGATTTTTTTCTTTTGCTATTGCATTTCATATAAAGTTGTTCTGAGCCTTTTAAAACCATCTACCATTTCATATCACTCCTTTCACTCTTTTTTTCTTACCATGTCTCAGTGCCTAAGTCCACCTAGATTCCTTCCTACTGCTGGTTTTCTTATCTACTTCTCCATTACCAGCTTTCATTCCTAGAGTACAGCCTGACAATTATCTTTAACTAACAGTATCTCAACATAAATCTCAGGCCTATGAATCTTTCATACTCTGTGAGAACAAAGGCATTTGAAGCAAACTCTGGCAACTAAATCTAAGCACTACACAGTTTTCCTGAGTCCCAAACTATTATTTTAGCCTCACCGTTTGCAACTGATTGTCCTAGAAAAACGCTGTGTGCAAGTTGAATGCCATTAAAAAAATCCATGTAACAAAATACCGAAGTTAAAATAACCACATTTATAGTGAAAGATTGCCCAGGTAGAATTATTTTCAGTTTTCACATTAAGTTTATTTGTAAAGAAAACACATAAAGAGACAGATACAAATGTGAACAATTACAGAATCATTAGATGAACTACAACATAAATAATAAATACATGCTTAACATACACCTGGTTTCATATCCCAGTATTTCCCATTCTTTAGGAAATCGATTTTTTCAACTTTACAATAAAACAGATAAACCAATTCCTGAACTTTTTAATACTGAAATCTACTCATTAGCTTCAATTATAACTTTAAAACATCAAACTGTCAAAGGTATACTCCTTTCCTCTTCCCCTACATGGGAATATATTACCTAAACATTTTCTAAACATCTAAAAAAATTGTTATGATTTTGACCTGTGGGAACGGAGACTTCAGCCAGTAAAACACAGACAAGTGAGTGTGGCCATACAGAAACACACTTTCTCAGAAAGAACAGGAGAAGTGAATGGCCCAGCCTAATCTTAGCAGGGGCCCGAACACGGGAAGGTGGCCAACTGGCGCCACCCTCTGCTATGACGCCGGAAATGTTAATTTTTCAGCTGTGATAAAAAATCGCATTATTCTTACCCGATCTATCATCCCCAGCTTTCTACTGAGATGTTTACCTCCAGTCAGTTCCCAGTGCTAGTCTCTAGGCTACCATACATTCAAGTAAGATCCTTTCTAACATGTTATCCATGATGTTTAAAACAATCACTCACATCCACAAAATTTATATACCAACTTATTTCAAAATTCTACTCCAAACTCTTCTTAGGCATAATACTACAAAACATCTCAACAACAGTTAACCTACTAATGCCCTGCAATGACTGCTCTTGCTAAGACAATATTACCTTATTATTTTGCTATTCCAGGGTGTTACGCAGCAGCTGTGAGCCTTACTTTTGCATTTGGAACCAATATTTCACCGCATATTATTAGAGCAGATACCACCCTCCAGGTCTAGGCTGTATGTAGGACCCTTATAGGCAACAGCTATAAGAACAATTAGAAAGAAATTTAAAAAACAGCTCCTGAACGTACCTTACAAAAGAACAGATCGTTCATTTTGTAGAAACCTTTCCCTTGAGATGTCACTTGCAAGAATCTTCCAGCTTTCCTGCATTTTTATATGTAATTGTGATCCTTTAAAATACTTTTAAAAAATAAAATACTTATGCTATTATAATTTAACCCCACATTAGAGCACCATGCTTTAAAATAACTGTAGTTAGAAGTCTGTGAGTCTTAAACTGACTGCAAATATCTTTCTTCCTTTAGAAATGATTAGAAAACATTATCTTGCATTTCTCATCACTACACAAGATTAGGCTCCAGTTTACTTGCCAAAGCCAGACTTAGAAATATAAAATTCTGTGTTTGTTAGAAAATTTGAGGAACTTGCCTCTATGAGTACTTGGAGCCTGGGTCATCCAACGCAAGACCCTTGCCAGGCTGCAGCACAATTCTCTTCTTCCACGGCCAGCTTTCATTCTCATTGCAAAAAGGTACTACAGGGAGAACAGTGTCTCCGTCTGAAGTTGTACTGAGATATTGCTGTAGCACACATGGACCCAGAGAAGGGAAGTGCTCCGGCGTCTCACAAATTACGTACGTTTCCATGCACTGAGGCAAACAATTTTACTATTTATCAAATATAGTCAATGATACCAAACTTCATCTGTATAGTACTCTGAAATTATTATACAGGGTGAACAGTGACCTGTGAATGAAAGGTTGTAGACAGCACAGACACATCACAAAGAAATAAAGATTTCTGAAAGAAAAGGATTCAAGGAGGCATTACGCAATGAGACAAACACATCACAGGCAACAGGACAGTGCAAGTGCCTACATAAACTTAAGAGACAGCAACAGCACAGATGGCTAATAGCGCCCTGACTAATCAAGAGGAACAGTTTTCTTTCTGTCTTGCTCTCTCTCAGCTTCATTTTCCTACCATCACAACTGCTGGCAAGGTTGCATGCTAATACTGCTTTGGAATTTGACCCTGTGAGAAACACTGATTACTAAAACAAGTAACAGAAGATGCACCTTGTTCAGGATTGCACATGCTGCTCAGGCTCTGAAATCAACATTCCCTTTCCCCATTTTAAATGGTCGTTGCGCTAATTGGACAGCTGCACTTTTATGCAAAACTCAGAACTAGGAAGCCTCTGCTTTAATTTAGCAAGCACCCTCTGTGAAACACCAAACGCACGGGTAAGTCTCACAGATTGTGAGAAACTCCCAGAGCTGAGCTCTCCCTCATGCTGCTACATTGAAACGACAAGTGTATTAGCTCCAAAGTTTGCACAAGATGACAAATACTCATAGGCAAATCCATTTTCCTTCTTCCTGTTTACAGGCACAATTAAAAAAAAAAAAAAAAAAAAAAAGAAAAAAAGAAAGTTTTCTGTCAATCAGGGCAAGTTTCACCTGTTTTCCTGACAGGCGGGGAGCTCACCTGTACCGAAACGCTCCTTACCCGGTCGGCGCTCCACCCACCGCTGGTGTCGAACAACTCCTCACGCAGTTTTATGAGCGACCTCTCCACCTGACTCGGCTCCTCACGCTCCGGCAGGTTGTGTTTTCCCAGCCGTTGCTCCTGAATCGAGGCGCTGCGCTGCGGCTGGATGAGAGGGTGCGCGGCCTGTACCTGCAAAGGGACGTTCGCTCCGGATTAATCGTATCTCTACCAACCTGATCGTCACCCGCTTGCGCTGCCCTGCACGCCGCCGCCGAGGCGCACAGCCGCCGTGTGGCGCAGCGTTCCGCCCGCTGCCCCGCCGAGGGACAAGGCAGCCAGCGAGCTGACTTGGATCCGGCAGGCGAGGAGCGCGGGCACAGGCGCGCCTCACCTTCCCGAGTCGGCGCGGGGGCTCCCAGCACACAGACGGCGCCATTCCCCGCCCGTCCCGCCTCAGAAGGAGCGCTCGGTCCCCCAGGCAGCCTGCGCCCCCCCCCCGCAGGAACGCGGACCCGCGCTCCGCCCCTGTCGGCGGGCCCGTTCCCTCACCTTTCCCGCCGCCGGGCGGGCGCTCAGGACCGCACCGACTCAACGAGGCGCGGGGCGCCGCCCAGCCGAAGGCCGCGGCCCCCGGGCGACCCGCGTGGCCCCTGCCGCAGCCAGCGGCCACCTGGAAAGGGGCAGCCCTCTCTCAGCTGACGAGAGGAGCTTTCTCTCTACGGTGACCTGCAATAACACGGCAACACGGGCCGCTCTCGGACTTCCTGACGAAAGGTGTTTCCAAAATTGCTATCTGCAATCTCAAAGGGAGCTTCCAGCAGAACCCTGCCTGGTCACCACTAAAGCTTCATCCATCCAGTTCCTCGATTGAGCTGCTTAAGTGCTACCAGGTCTCCAAGTTGGCAGCCCTGAGGCCACCAGTTCCTCACCTCCTCGGCAACTCAGCAACCCATGATTTCTACATTTCTTTAACAACTTTTCAACAGGGTATTTAATTTAAAACATTGTACAACAGATTGTACATTGCACAACTACTTTCCTAAAGGAAATGCTCAAATAGAGGATTAGAAACATCCACTGAAATGGAGTAGTTGCAAAACACATCCTACCTATCACAGGCACCTGTGCTGTGGGACTTTGATTTCACAAAGCAGAGCTGGAAAGTGAAAACCCTTCTCTCTCATTAGAGACGTTTTGCACAGAAAGTTGACTAATAACTGTGTATCGCTTGGACAACTGTTCATCAGTGTACCTTAGAAGCGTGCTCTCAGAGAATTTGTAATACCATTGCTTAACATTAGATCATTTATAGCAGAAAGGACATGCAGAGCTCTTCCAGCCCAATCCCAGTCAAACGCAGCTGAGACAGCTGACATTGCCACAAATTAGTTGATTATTGTTGTTAGCACTTGTTGCTATTAATATTTGGCCTAAGGAGTTCATTACCTCTCTCGTGTGTAAAACTGCCAACAAACAAACAAGCAGCATCATGTCAAATGTTCGGCGTCTTTCCAAACAACCACTTGCAAAGGTTAACTCTGAATAAAAGAATTTTATTTTGTGCATTTCAGAAATGAATGAATAATGACATTTTCTAAAATCAGTTGTTGGTGTGCTAGACAGACACACGTAAAACTCATCTTTCCATTTTACATTACAACATGCAGTGCGAGAATGATACATAATTTTACTTGAATTCTCAAGTTAACGATCTTTGACTCAATCGAGAGCTATTAACTGTACTAACATTGGTAACAGTCAAAATTATTTCCATTGGGAGGAAGAAGAAAGATGTCTCAATACCATACAGATCAAGAAACATCAACTGGAACACAATGGATTCCTGGTTCTTACTAAGTTCTTCAGTTTATTTCTAAAATATATTAGTTTATTTCTACAACATATTTTATTGATGATAAATTTGCATTACTAGAACTTTGAGTGTACAATATATGTGATACTAATGAACGAAAATACAGTTCAGGATCAGTAAACAGAAGCCAGCTGATTTTAAGGGATAATGACTTAGGTATAGAGTTTATCTAGATGAATACCAGCTCATGTAAGTGTTAGATTTAACATCGCTTTTCTTCCCCCCTCTTCATTTTTAAACTGTCTGGGTAGACAAAGCATTGAGTAGCTTTGTGGTAAAAATAAACAAAAAAAATAAAACCAATAAACTAGTACCAGCCCCCCTCCCTAAGAGTTATAACCTCAAATCTTACTTTTGTTGCTACTTAACAGCAAAGTCAACCAATACGACAGTTTTTTCCTATTTAAAACACTTATCTGGCACTAAAACGATGCTCAACTAATCAGTGCAGAAGCAACATTATAAATGGGCGTGTTTAGAAGTTCCATTACATATGTATTTTTGAGTACACAGTGGTGATTTATCTTTAAAATTTTACTATTAAATTAGAAAAAAAAACCCTAGCAGTGACAAATATGCAGTCTTCATCAGCAGTGCAGTTTGCAAAACAGTGAAAAGTCATCTGTAATAACATAAGAAGGTTTTGATGAATAATTTCTCACCTTTTTTTTGTTATTGCCAGTGTATATAATTTGACACCTTGTGGAAGTATTTTCCAACAGTCATAGCTCTTAAGCTGCATTTCCAAATTTAAAATGTTTTCATCAGGTAAGAACAATTTATTCTGCCACATTGTTCCTGCTTTCTAAATCACAGCAGCTATTAATTATTTCTCAGTTATTATTTCAAGGTATTTTTATCTAGGAAAACAGTAAAAAGCTATTGATACAGTAGGATATAAACTTCAATATCATTATCAAGAATTTTGGAAAGTTCAGTACATTATGAAAAATACTTTGTATGCCTCTTGCACATTAAAAAAAATGTGGCTGACATTTCAGTTAACGTTTTCAATCAAATGACATCTCTCATGCATTGTGCTGCGATTTCTCAACCCATGTACTGCAGCAGCTCAGAAGTTGAGTAGAATACAGACCTTCCCTAATCATAACTTCTAAGTACTGAACACTTCAGCAAATGAGTTCAAATACTTATTAACCTTTCAAATAAACAGTGTGAATATAGTCACTTCTTACAATTCATCTATCTTCAGCCTATTAACTTGCCTTTAAATGTATCTATCTTTAACACAATGCCCTGAACAAGACAGCACACTTGCACTGAACTTTAGACAGGGTACAGAAACTTTAGAATACAGATATAATAAAATCATGACCTACATTTAGTGCATTATAATTACATCTTGTGTATATTTTTCTCAGCATATGTTGTCTAACATTAAGAAATGCAATATCAGTTTTGCTTCCCCCTGCTGTGATATGGGAACTGTTGTCAGCCTCGCTCTGTCTGTTTAATGCACCAAGATGGAAAAATCGCATGAATAGAGTTGAGAACTGCCAGCTGCACTTCTGTGAACCATCCTTCACTTTGAGACCACTGAACTGAACTCACTAAGTGCATGTAGGCATCCAAATATGAAAGAACATGTGTTTCACATCATGTTCACTGGATGCTGTTCCCAAAGAACAACACATAGAGGTAGCATGCTTATTCTTATTGGTGTAATTTCAACAGGCCTAGAAACCTCCTCTTCTCTGGTGGTAGGCTACTATCTCTTCCCACCGATGTTAAGTGTTTCTATCTGCTTCAATAGAGCTAGAATTTTCCCAAGAATAAAGGGCTGAGGTGATCATACCTCTTCAATAAATGAATTTAATTAAGCAGCCAAGCACATTGACTTCAGTATCTTTGTCTTCCATATCCAACATACAGTCTGTGCATTGTATGCGCGTGCACGTTTCTTACGAATTCTTCATGGTGAAAACAGATTTAAATGAAGAAATAGGTTTGCTGCATTGCACACAGTATTGAAATAAATTTAAAAATGGATTAGCATAGGATATGATCTCATTATTCCTTGAGTTAACTCTCAAAGTAGCTTGAAGTTTTTGAAAATTTTATATATAACTTCAAAGGTTGATTTATTACAGTATTGGTAAACTTTATTTCTGTGGTTGCTTACTGAAGAGTTCATCTGAATACATACAAAAAAAATCCCTATCACACAGTTCAACAGAGGGACAACATATCGTGCCTTCATTAATGTACAGTGCTACAGCATAAAGCATACCAAACTCAAAGCTATAGGTTAGTCTACTCCCCTTTAAGCATGCATTTGCAAAACATTAATTTACTCTTTAAGAGAGAGACAAAGAAAAAAACCGTAAGAACTGTGCTACTTGGTTTTAGCTCAGGAAAGAGCCACCTCATTTTGTTACATTAAGATTTTGATTTGAAAAGTCTAAAAAACCAAAAGCTACTTAATATTAAAGTTTGTGCATATTCTTAAAACTGCTCCTTACTACAAGTTTCTGCATCAAGTGTGCACTGCAGTTTTGTTTCATTGTCATGGCCTGATTTTCAAAAAACAACCCAAGCCCCACACAGTTAAAGGGTGTAGGAGCTGCTGGCATTCAGCATCTTTGAAAGTCAGGACACAGCTTAAGTGATTGCGCAGAACAGGATGTTTCCCTTGCAATAAGCGCCAAGTGTTCATTTATGCCCAATAAGACCACAGAAGTTTCATCAATTCAGTCAAAACAAAATTTTACAAGTCATAAAGGATTTCAAGGATAACACCAATCGACCAGGCCTGAGTTTCACAGCTAAAAGGGCAATACTGTCCATTCTCATTGGTCAGTTCTGGAAGCCCCTTCCAGGATGATCTGATAAAAGAAAAAAACAAACAAGTACTGTTGTTAGATTATACATTGAAATTAAAAGAACATTTCATTTTAAAACATTTTAGAAGATTATCTCAGTAGGAAACTGAAAACCATGACTAAAGGTCTGTTGTCCCACAGGCATATTATGTTCTTTAATAACTGAGCTCTAACTCAATATGTTTTTTCCTGCAGCTGGGAATTGTGGGGGTGCTTCTCCTTCAAAGTAGACTCTGCTACTAATTGTATCTGAACTTACACTACTGGCATGTTGCTCCTGTGTCTCATTCGGGCAGTTTTGTAGTTGGAAGACTATGAATGATCTTTGAGATAACAGAACGGTATTCTAACTACACTTGAAACTGGATTACAATGCTAAAAAGTGGTAATGGCTGGAATACAGCATGACTACATAAGCCTTATTTTTCCTCCATAGGAATAAAAAAAAAACCTCACAAGCTAACATACTTAAGAAATACTTCTAAGTTAAGCCTGTTGCTACATCAATAATTCTGTACACAAATGAAATAACAATACAGAGTAAAAGTACACCACTCAAGTAGCAAGACAGAAGAAACAAAGAACGTTACCAAACTTCAAGTTATTTAGTAATACTACCAAAGACGACACTGGGACAAGACACTAAGTAAGGCAAAAAGCTGCTTAACAAATCCCTTTTCTTCCTTTTGTGGTCAGACAAACCCTTGTGTCGCGACCAGTCCTATCGAGTTACTCTTATGGTTACAAATAAACGCATATTTGAAGTATCGCAGAATAGATTATGTGGAAGAGATAAAGATCTTTTTGTTTGTTTTCATTTGTCTCAAGCCTTTAAGAATTAAAAATATAACAGACAAAAGAGAAAAATAGTGTGGGTTTGGTGGTTTGGTTTTTACAAGGGAGAACTCCAAATGCAAAGAAACATTTAAGGGCCATAAGCAAGTTCCTCTGCCTTCTTAGAATATCAAGCTTATTAAGATTCTGAAACACTGTCATACTAATTTCCTCATTTATAACAAAAAATCCTAACAGTATTTTGCATCAGCTCATCTGCCACAATTTTAATCTCTCAGTACTAGCCCTTGGACTATTTTTTTTTGCAGATTGTTTTGAAATATTTTAATTTTTTTAAAAAAACAACTCACCAACATTTTTTTCTGAAATTCACTTTTTGTGTGAAATTAGATCCTAATTTTTACATGAGGTTTATTTCACCCAGTCTTCACATGAGTAAATCTCAGTAATTCTGCGCTCTATAAAAAACACTAGATCTCAGCTGTACTCGAAACCTGACTTGAGATCTGTCAATTGGATAGTGGATATCACTAGATTGAGTGAATATTTTCAATCTGTGTTAGTTGGTGTCTTACCTTTCAAGGTGAACATAGTGGTGAGAAAGAACATTCTTAATCATAACTACAGTTTTTGCATATATCTCTGGACCAATCAACTTCGAGAAGTACAATTTGGCACGAAGAAAATATCCAATTGGCCACAGCCATTCCTAAGCAAAGAACGAAGAGACATTATTATGTAGCTGTCAGTTTGAAAACGTGACAGCATTTCTAAAATTGAAGAAACTGGCACTTACAGGTCCTTGGTGATAATTAAAACCTCTGGCTACATTATAGTTGTCATTGTCAAGAGCATTATCGTATACTCCACAGTAAACCATATCACTACAAGAAAAGAAAAGAATATTATGCAAATAAAGCCTTAGCAAAAATGATACATAAAACCAGAAAACAAACGAACCAAAAATTTGTCATAGCATTTACATTTAATGATGGTTAAGTTACAATAGGTTCTGTATTTTACATGACAACGGAATTCCAAATACAGTTTAAACTAGTAAGAAAATGGTTAAAGTCTTAGAATGACTTGAACTCATAATTTTGCCCTTATGCTTTTACTCAAACTGTAGTGCTGTGCACTGTATCATAAATAAGTATGTATCAAGATGCAAATTCAACATCTTTTGATACCAAATTTGACTTGCTTACTGTGTGGCATCTAAAAACACCTGGTGATTGCCTACATAAAAAAAATCAATTGCATGGACAATTAAAACAGCAAAATAACTGCTCTAGAAGAATTTACTGCAGCCTTATTTCACAGGTATATATGAGGACCTTAACAAAAGAAATACCATGCCCACGTGTCAAATAATTCCCACTGTCGTATTTTGTAATTAACACTCATTGTTATCTCTGCTGCACTTACTCTGGGTCTAAGGTTTTCATGCCTAATGGACCAAGCAGTTTTTCCTCTGCTATCTGCAGAGCTTTCCAAGCTCTCTCAGGTGTGAACAACTCAGGCGCCTAATAAAATAATAAAGATTTAATGAGTAAACTCCGTGCATGTACACACATAAGACTGTGAATACAAACATAGAAGACCACAAAAAACCCAAGTTTTGTATTACTGAATCAACTTCTGCAACCTACAAGTCAGAACAAGCGAGAAGACACAAGCTATCCATTGCTTTTTTTAAATTTTTATTTTATTTTAAATACACTTGTCAAGTATTATTACTGAAGCTTTTTTTACAAATCCCGTAAAGAGAAACAACCCATGATTTTTTATTTAATTTGATGGGAAAAGCAGCCTCCCAGACCTACCTAAACTTTAAAGAACATTCTGAATACAGTGAACACTGCAAATTTATCCTAGCTATACACTGGACAGCAGTTTCATTTAGGTAACTCTGGTCAAGGATGTATTTTTCGGAGATACTCCAAGATGGACCAATCTTAAAAGCATGGAAAACAAAAGCTTTCAAGAAGTTATTCTAAGCAATGAATGTTCCTGATATAATGCCATGCAGATGACAAGCTTAGTTAAATAAATGAAAATTTTAAATGCAAATGCTTCCTCCCAAGCCCCATCACTTACCACAACCATTGCTATTGTAAAATTTGGCCTGAGTTGGTAATCACACCACGGACTTGAAGCTCCATAGCTGTCCTTATAAATCCCACGTTTGTGAACAAGATTTGGATGTTTCTCATTTGGATCTGCTGGGTTCTCAGAGACAAAGAACAGCCTTTCAAAGTGTCCTTGAATTTTTCTGTTCCACTCATCATACGTGATAGTCTCCTCCTTTCCTGCAAGATGTTACATACGGGTTTTGTTTTCTGAAAACAGCCACAGTGGTAACACCAGAAGTGTGCTTATGTCTAGTTTTAATGTTTTGCTATTGCAGTTTCACAAAAGGTACTCCTAACACAATAAAGGCCATAGTAGCATCACAAAAAGTTTTTATCTAGACGTGAAAAAAAAAACCTTTGTAACCAGAGCAATATCTCTCTAAAACATAAGGGACATCCAAGTATATTTATGTAGATATCCACAAAAAGTGGTTTTCTGTGTTGAAGAAGTGTCTTGTGTCATTTTACTTAGCATTCTTGTAATGAGCAATGCATATCACCATAATACATTATAATCCTATCCCTTTTATCCGTTTTGAGAAACTGTATTTAGGCTCCAAAATTCCTTTGTAATCCACATTTAAAACACGGAACAAAATATTTGAAATATTGACAAGATAATATCAACTATTAATAAATTTTTGTAGTAATGAAAGATTTTAATCATACAAGATACTCTCCCAAGTTTTTCCCCTTTTACTCCTAAACCTTCTTGAGTAGTTTGATAATCATCCCTGATGTTATATGGCCATGATTTAATCATTTTAGTTACTTTTATACTCCAGTAACACAATAATGAGGTGTGCCTGTTTTTACCATGTCTTTTTACAGTGACTCCATGGAATGGAAACTCATTTTTCCTAGATAAATCCAGCAACCAGCGAACAGCCGACTTGCACAGGCCAACAATTTCCACAGCAGAGCCATCTCTAAAACAATAATGATAAAAAAGCCCAAGAATTACTTTAAGAAGGATATTAAAGTGACTGAGAAAAACAATAATCTGTATCTTATTTAGACACTTTATTTTTCCCTATTGTCCTACTATTCCCCTATTTTTCCTATTACGAGCATCCCAAAGTTCTACAGCATTGCAGTATTTTGTGAATAACAGCTCCATCATCATCATCACTACTGTCATGATTTTCTCAACTTCAGTCATACATCTCTCACTCTTGTTCTCTTGGAAATGAAGAGTCCTTAGACATTCTAATCTCTCCTTGCAATGCAGCTACTCCATCCCTTTGAGTTTTAGCTGCCCTCCTCTGTACTGTCCTCTGTTATGTCCTTGAGACCAGCACTACACATGACAGTCAAGACACACTGCATCTTGCATGTGCAAGGTTTCACAGAGAGGCAGAATGATGCCCTCTGTCTTGTTCTAAAAACCTTTACTGACGACACTCAGTATTATTATTTTTTATTGGAATTTTTTGGCTGCTGCTGTACACCAAGGTATAATTTCAGAAAGCTACCAATGACTCAGATTTCCTTCCTATGTTGTATCTCAGTTCTGACAGTATTAAGTGCACATGGTTTAGACTATTTTTCCCCTAGATGCATATCTTCACTTCATCGACCCGAAGCTTATCTACCACTTTTAAGCACACTCAGTTTTATAGAGTATTTTTGAGATTCATGAAGGGCCAAAAATAAGAACACTAGCGTAAACAGACTGTGTCAATTTACTTTTATTTACATCAGTATGATTCTACCTGATAAAGAAACCAGGGAGGAAAGGGTGGAAAACAGGTGAGGTTTTCTATCAGCTAACAGTCAGGGAATGAGCTTGATTGTTAATTGGCCAGATACTTCTTTTCCTGTACAACAGACTAATTTAAAGTGGTATTATCATAGCCAGCTAATTTGCACAGATTTAAGATAATTTTATACCAATGATTAAGAACATGAAAAAAAGATAAGCCCCAAACAACTTGATCCTCTGATGTTAAAACTGTGTTCAATACAGAGGTTCTCATCTGCACACGTGTTTCGGTAACTTTGGTAATATTTCTGCCATAATAGATTACTTGAGTCAAAAGTGAAGCATTAAAATAAGCATTAAACACACTTCTTGGACTTGCTCCTTTTTCAGGTGACATTCAGATAATAACCATATACATAAATTTTATATTATATCATATTGAGTTTTACTGCCTGCTTGATGTAGAATTTTTCTCCAGCATCACCGATTTAGCCTCTTTAGGGCAGGTACCTCAACCTCTCTTGGCTCCCAAGTAAAAGCCTGACTTGCCAAGCAAGACAGCATTTGCCTTCAGTTCTCACCCACAGATGGCAATTTATTCCAAAGTGATGCTGTACTAAACTCAACCAAGGATGTCTGCAGCAGTTTGCGAGCACACTATAAAGAGCTTATCCTCTACAATTTTTTCTCTCAACTTCAAAAACTTAGATGTTGTAGGTATTTTTGAATTCTAAATATAAAGTATTGAAACAACACAACAATTATCAATAGATATCTCCTATAATAAGTGTAAATAACAAAGTACTGCTACTACTACAAGTATACAATTTTTCCTAATTTACATTTTACTACTTGAATTCGAAAGTTGACTTTTTGCACGGAGCTAAGACCATGCCAGAAGCTGAGGGCTTCATCTGCTAAAAACACACTTTTTTCTTGAAATGAGCACAGAAAAAAAAAAATTAACATTTTAGTAGGCAGAAACATTTAGAATATTTGAAAGACCACCTGTCAGATGTGTTGATGGAAGGCATAGTAGTTCTGCAGAAGAATTTCAGTTAAAAATAAAATTAAGAATTTCCCCCAAAAGCCTGGATTTTGTACCTTGGAGTAGCTGGAATTCCTCTGTTGCGAGCTCTATCGCTCTCTCCCATTTTATCCATCCAAGTGCCACAATTGAAGCGGTTCCCTCCAAAGACAAAGCCGGTTTCATGGTCAACACCTGCAGTTACATTAAAGCCTGAAAGCAAGAATATCACATGTGAAGTCTGTATTTTAAAGAAAACAAAACCCCAACTGTCTCCCACCCAGCCCAAATCACCTACATAAACAAAAAACCCTCCAAACAAGAGATCTGAAGTGGGTTTCTGAAGGCAACTGTACTTTTGTAAGTGAACTTCTATTTAAAGATAACTTGTAGCACAACATATAAACAGTTGCTGATAATAGACAATTAGGCATGTTTTAAACATTAATCATATTGAAAGTAATATAGTTTTAGTTGCATTAAACAATTTTTCAAAAATATACTCAATAACTAGAGGAAAAGAAATATAAAACACAATGGTCATCTTTTGAATTGCACAGCAAGTGCTCTATATGTTACCTTCATCTCTCATATTTTGATCTATCTGTGGACCAGCATTCCTTTCTCGGAAATTTATGCCTTCCATGTGTCGTTGCATTGCTTCCTGTATTACTTCATAAAGTGGCTGATCCTAGATTGATTGCATGTTTGGATGATATGAGAAAGGTAAGATGAAAAACGGCTCTAACATGCAAACGGTAGCAATTCTTATCCTCTAGTTTACGATACTTCAAAAGAAAAGAACCTAATGTTTTCAGTAGCATCTTTATCAATAGCAATACATTGTATACAATTTTTGGTATGAACAATTTTTCAAGACAAAAAGCAAAGGAAAAAATACAGAAGTAAAGCTGATGGAATATTTTTTCCTCCATTACCGACCCCCTGCATTCATCTAATCATGTGATGCAGATGTAGTGAGAAGTGTCTAAAATATGGAATCTTGCACTATGATCAAATTTCACCAAAACCAACAGATAGCAACAGGTTCTGGTAGCTAGAAAATTATACCTGTTCATTCAAAATTTATAGTTGTTTTAAATACTTAAATCAGAAGTGATCTTTACCATAGTGCCTGCGGGTTGAGGAGAAGAGTCATCTCTTGGGTACATTCTAGAAACAGGACACCTGAGAATGTCTAATCCATTTGGAACAATTTTACAGTAGTCCTGGATACACTGAAGCCACCACCATACAGCATCACGACAGTTGTATCTGGCATGTGTCCCCTGGCCAAGCAGATTGGGAATGAGACCATGTCTTAAAGTCCCACCGAATGCTAAAATGATGTTTCTAGAACAAAAGAAAACACAGTTTTGACTAAGTGACTTTCAAGGCCATTGTTGGACCAAGTATTAAGCACAAAGTATACAAGTTTACCTCAATAGCAAGGTAAGTCAAGAGGATAGACAGGGTCTTAGAGACAGATGCCAAAAGTTTGCTTTTGAAAGCTACAAGTTACTTTATTTAGCATGAACTTATTTTACAGTAAAGTCATCAATTCCCTACAAATTCCCCAACATGAATACATTTAAATGAGTTTGTACAAAACACACAACATCTGCTAATACGGAAAAGCTATCTTGCTCTTTCATAGGTAGTGATATAGAGCCTAAATCCAAAACCCACTGAGGTCACAGGGAAGGTTTTTATTGACATTGTTTATGATTACCCTGGTATCCATTCTGATGGGTAGGGTGGAATGGGGACGGAGGGCAGGAGTAGATGGGAATTTCCTATTAAAATACAGAGAGGTGACAGCAACTGAGGTTATGAGAAGTTTCATTTGAGAACCGTTGCGCATACCTTGCAGAAAACATGGATTCCAACTAGCTTTAAAAGGGAATATAAACATACTAGTAGACTGCAGATCTCACTGCATGAGAAAGATAATAGTTGGCCAAATGTACAACAGCATAAGTACACACTAATTTAACCAACTAATTTTTACGTTTTTATCATGTGGCGAGCTCCACTCAAAAGATTAATAGAAATATAATCCAGATCTATTGATTTGATATCTGGCTCATTTGTCAGGTTAAACATTTACAAATATCAGACTGTAACAATCCACAATCAGCTGATTTCTAGCATTAATAAACAAATATTAGCAAAACAAATACTAGCAATTACAAAAAAAAAATCATGAGACATGCAATCATACCTTTCTGATTAAAAGAGTATTCTCTTGCTACTTCAAATTTTTAAATAAATAATTTCGAAATTATTGCTTAGCAACAATGATGCAAGTACATGTGAAACATAACTACTCTGTAGTGTTACAAGGGTTAGAACTACATTATCTATACCGAACATCAGCTTGATATCAGTGCTAAGCAAGCAAAAGAGAATAATTTAGGAAATATTTTTAATTCCACTTAGACAGATTTGTGAATTCTCTCCAGGACCATTAAAGTTTTATACTGCACATCAACTGTTCCCAACAGCTTGCATACCATCTCAGGTTTTGCCTTTTTCCTAACTACCTGCAAAACCAGCAAGAACTAAGAATAAGTCAGTCTTACCTTGCTTCTAGATAGCGCCCAGTAACTAACATTAGACCCCTCAGTGCAATAAAGGTATCCCTTCCCCAAGAGCGAAAAATTCCAGAAGAAAAGTGAGGTAAACCTAAAAAGAAATGTCATTATTCTTCTTGTTTATTGGTATGGCAAAAATCTTTAGGCATACGTGTACTTATAAAATAACCAGAAGCAAAAACGTATTACATTTATAATTTTTTCCTAGATTAAGATATTTAAGGCAAACAATGTTCTAGACCAAGTTCTTGATAACATGAAATAAAACTTCATTTAAGAACAGTTATCTTCCACAATTTCAAGATCACACAACCAAACTTCTCATATCAATAATACAGACACATTTAAATTTTTATTAAATCACTTGGTTAAGTTAAAGTGTCATCCTTTAATTAAAGAAAACAGAAAGAAAACAAACAAGCAGACAGAACTATGACAAGATTTATAATGCTTTGCTGACAAGCGTTTATGCATGAGAGCTGTGCCATCTCAGTACCATAAAGGGGATAAGAATGAAGAGTTACGGATTTCTTCAGCCCAAAATTACTTTCAGCCACTATAAAAGGAATCCTGCTCCTCTTTTCCAGCAGCTTCTAGAACTGTATCTTATGCAGAGATTATAACATGTAACTTCAAGAATAATTCTGACTCATAAAGCATAATAATTAAAACAGTAAGGTCCATCCTTGTCTTTTCTTCCATTTATTAACTTTTCCAAACTAACACACACAAAATTCCATATGGTAAAGTTTCAAAACGGTAGTCTGTTCTACATGCTTGACAGAACAACATTTTAACTTCTACCACTTTTCCAAAGTATTTGCTAATACTCAAATATGGCCTGTATGCCTCTGCAATTTTGTAGTATATGGCAATAGCACTCGAGAATGACACCTGTGTACAAGTTAAAAATCTCACAGACACAACTACCAGTGAATATGCGAAAGGAATATTTAAAACCAAATCCTTTAGTGTAATTCATCTTTATGACCAATTTAAGGAAATCTTGTGCCTTGGTGCTTCTAGGTAACACTAAAGAAAGAAAATGGAATGTTACTAAAAACAAGAAACTAAAAGCAATAAAATTCCATGACAGAAAGACAGACAACAAAAAAGAAGAAGAAAATAAACACCCCAGTGAGACACAAGCCTTAGAAACTGTGGATGTTAAAAAGTTTCTATGGTTTCAGAAAAGGAATGGGCCAACTCAGAACAAAAATAAATCCATTCTAAGCCATTAAACACGTAAGATAATACTTTTGACATAGGAAAGTGCCCAATTCAAAGACTGCCAGATGCTGGCAGAACACTCAGAGGTACAAACACTATTAGCTGACTGCTTTTATGGTCTTTCCTTTTGGAGACAGTTTTGGATCAGGCATTCTTCTGGTCTGCTAACAGTTCTTGCTTTTTCTGAGAACTTGTAAACAATAAATTCACCCTTCGTTACAATTTAGTTCTTAAATTCATGTTTAAAAAAGATAAATATACTTAGCATAATAGGTTTTAGTTTATCTCAAGCAAGTCTTCTGGAAAGAAAGAGAACATACTTGTACATCTCCATGTATGATAAAAGCAGATATAGCTAGAACTGTCTCTAAATAAAGTGTTTATAAACTTCCCTCCCAAGAGCTAATGCTCATAACAAAAGAGTTGTTCCCAAGAAGCACCACTAGACAAAATTCCCATATTCTTAACATGAGCAAATCTTTATCTTAAACACGAGTTAAAACACGGGGAAAAGCATGAAAACTTGATACCTACATTTTATACATGATTGCTGACCTACGGATCCCAAGCACAATGAAGACAATATAGTTACTAAAAACAGTTTAATTATTTTAGAAGACTTTTTTTTTTTTAAATCCACAAACAAAAACCCAACAACAATGAAAACAAACCACAACACATTTTCTGCACTTACCAGCTGCCAAGGAAACACAACACTGTTCCTTCTCATTTGTAATTTCATTCAGCCTATAGGGAACATCATGCAAGGAAGGAGAAAGATCTGGCAGACAAGGATATTTTCCTATCCCACACATCTGGACTGAGCCCAAGGAAAGGTGTTTAACAAACGTTGATCCATTATGCACGAAGCTGTAATTCAACATAATTAAATGAAAATAACTTAGCATTCAGCAAAACCAGTCTATAAAACCTTTTTCTTTTACAGAAGACTATTACAAGTATTATGCAAAATAAATATAACAAACTATGAGTTAATGTTAGTATTTTGCATTAACTAATTTTGTACATAAGCTTTAATTTGTAAATCACTTTTTACCCCCAAATGAGTGCCCAATGTTAGCCTTAAATTTTAATTTATTAATGCTAATGGGTGTGTTTATGTCAAACTCTTCTAGAGAAAAGGGTAAAAAAAGGAAATTGGTTTGGTTTGCTTGATGTCTACATACAGACCTAAGACCTCAAAAATATGATAAAAGATATTTTACTATGAAAAAAAGTTTGTCAAACCTAGTCAGTATTTTTAAAGATTGCCAAATTTTTACATATATTCATATATATAAAATTGTAAATCAATAAATCAGTTAACACATTGTCTAAACCAATGTAACCTGCATTCCTGACTAGTTCATCTCCAAGCATTTTTTTGTAAAATATACTACTTTCCACACGATGTCATAGACATGCCAAATTCTAAGCCCATTTTAACATTTCTATTTTTACTAAACAATGTTGATTTATTTAGAATGTTCATAGCTAGAATAAAGACTTCATTAAATCAATCTTCCTTCCCTTCCCAAGAAACAAAGGAGAAGCAGACACTGAAGACCAGTTATTTCAAGAATTAAGCAAAGTGCTCAGATAATGTTCAGCTGTGTTAGAAAAGTTGAACTGAAGTACTGAACGAAGCACCAGCATCAAGTACAACCTGGTATTTCCTTTTTTCCCCCCCGAACTTTAAGGAATTATTGCAGTTGTACTAAAATTATAGCTAAAACGTTTCCAAAACCTGGCAAAGAAATGCTAGCTTAAGGTTTCCTCCTTCTACTGCACAATGCCAACAGTAGTTACAAATTCAAACCTTGGACAGGTATCTGAACTATCAACCTTCCAAATCACCACTGTTAGAAAATGGATTTGATATTCACTACCAATTTCACTCTGGAATGAGCGTGAAAAAATTCAAATTACATTCTCCAGCAGATAAAAGATGCAAATATATATAGAGAAACCTCTATAGCTCTGACATGCTAAGCATACCTAGACATCTGATGCCATCCCACATCAAGAAGTGTTGTGTATGCACCCACTAATATGGCATCAAAGTAACATGGGATGAGGTAACGTGGAATTCTCTTTAGGTAGACAAACATGGCCTTCAACCATTTACCAACCTATTAAAATACAATATAATTAGAACTTGGTAGCACTAGGGTTCAAAAACCAGTGCTTTCAGCACACATCTAGTTAAAAGTACTTGTCACAGTTTTCATACATTTATTACACTCAAGTTATGCTTCACCACCACAAAGATGAGGTCATCGTCAGTTATTAATAACACCACTAGCACGCAACCGTTCACATCTAAGAAGCTGTTCACGTAAGATATTTATGGTAGAATCTCTGTACCCTCCTGCTTCAAAATTTCAGCTGAGAAAGATGAACTCTAAGGAAAATCGCACAGATTCTTCCCTGCTACATCTGTACTATGACAAACTGGCAAGAACATCAACTATAGAAAAAGATTATATTTTGCTAGTCTTGTGGCAGGGTGGGGAAGGATAATCACAAAGAAGGTATTAAAACTGTGTATCAAAGGAAAGCTGCAACTCAAAAGACATCACTATGACTCCAGTATGGGAAGGAGGTTTCTTACTGCTTAAAAAGACAGGACAGAAGAGATGAAGCTTAAGATCAGCAACTGAAAAATTACCAGAAGGCTAAATTATATATGGCCACTAGTGAAAATGGCTGCAGATATGCGTCAAGGACTCAGGATTCTGGAGCTTCACCATTCTTGGGTCACTGCAAAATGTTTGACACCTGGGAAGTATCTTCTTTCCTTCTAGTACTGTTAAAGAATGTCATGCCAACCTACTAGAAAGTCACTGAAGATTTAAACCTTGCAGATGAAGACTGTGCAGACAAAGAAAGTATGCATCGATATATTACATGATAACACCATACTTTTAACTTGGAAATTGAGGGAAAGTTACTTATGTAAACAGGGAAATTGTAAAGTTTAGCTCCATGTGACTTCAGTGTAGCTATAGGTACTTTATATTTTCTGCAAAACAGAATGAGACACTACAAATTCAGAACTCAAAAATACACAGAAAAAATAAGCAACAGTCTTTGAAGAGCAGTAAATTCAGCAAGTAACAGACTAACTTCTGTTCTAGAACAGCTCCATCTCTGAGGTCAGATTCAGCATTCACTTCAGCACAACATTAGACTGCTTTATCCATTCTTCCACTTTATATCACTACACGTGACTTCAGGAACAACATGAAATAATGAAGATAATAACGAAGGCTTTAGCATTCTTATGTAAGTTACCCAAATCAGGTCTTCATCTTATGAAATGAATAAAGCAATTGCAGGAAAATAAAATATGACAAAGGACTGTGTCATAATGCAGCTACACAGGTAACAAATATCAGTAATTCCTATCTTCTCAGTGCTTCACTGTGCAATCTTACTATAACTGTATCAATCATATATGCCTCAGTAGTATTTAGGCCCTCTTTTGAAGGTACTTTAAAAAAAGTTACTTCATTTTATTTGAGGAAGAGTAACTAAAAAAAAGGAAGGACCCCTGCAGGTCTTTACATAAGAGCTAACAATCCCTCCCTGTCCTACATATTTTTCACTTCTCTTTTGCAGTCTATCCTTAAATAGGATTGAGGAAAGGGAAGAAAAAGATATTAATGGTTTAATCTCCTAGAAGAAATTGCCTAGACAATATATATGTTATAGACAGACTGAATTTAAAAATATACCAGTGATTGAAAGTGAAACTAGTAAAACCCCAAACTCACCAAATAAGTACTTTTACTCACTTCTGCACATGCTCCTGCACGTGAAATCAGTCGATTGCTGACATAATCAATCATCCAGTCTCCAGATCTTAAATTATCACAAAATGGATGACCCAAATCATTCTTTGGTCTAATATCTGCCATCACTGACATTAACCCTGAAGATACAAACCCAACTCTGCATTAAAAGAGTTACACACCATTATCACAAACAGCAATTAGAATTCATGAGGAAAAGCACTGCAACAGATGCTTTAACTGGATTTAACTGTATTATTTCTCAATCTGCAGAATAAGTTAGGATACAACTCAATTGTAGTTTCTGCAGCATACATCCTAGACAGTTATGAAAATCATTGTGGAAAAACTAGCGTGACAGAATTCATACATTTGATAAATGATCGACACTCCTCAGTAATCTAGTAATGCCTAGCGTTTAATTAATGCGACTTTTCACTGGAGGTGTATGTATTTTCTTTTTATTTTAAAAGCAAGAGCATTGGTGTTAAACATACTGAAACTTAATTTTGCAGCCCAGAGTTATCAAGAGTGAGAGTTCTTGTTTTGGTAGGTGATTTCCTGGGTACAACACTGATTAATAGCATGGTCAAGCAGAAAAAGCTTACTGGTTTTTATCCAAACAATAGCACTAGTCATAAAACAGCACTAAGGTATGATCTAGATTGAGCAGCTTTATTTTCCTTTTTTTCTTAACAGAAAAAAAGAATGCTGAAACTATTACCTTGGAGGCCTGCATACTTCAGCGGTGACCAGTTTGGTATATTGTAACAACCTCCACCATCTTCTTGTTCTTCTGCCTCACACCTATACAGTACTTGATTTAGGTCAGCCAAAGTTAGTTTAGATGCAATACTGAAAAAACAGCAGAGAAAAAAGAAATTTCCTAACCCAAAAGCAACATTAGTAAGGAAACAGAGAAAGGATCTCACAAACAATTCTAGTTTCAGACTTACATTAAAATAATTAAATAGATACAACTCTCTCACCACTTAATTTTGGAAATTAAAGAGCCTTATTTTTCAGATTGTCTAAGTTGTTCTCAGATGTTTCAGTATTTATTTAGAAACACATTATTATGTACAAACTCTGAACAATCACACCCCAACACTGACAAGCACTCTGTGTTAGTATACCTACTTTAAGCAGCAAGTACACAGAACGTGAACAAAAGAGCCTGGCAAGTTTTTCAGTATTAACCCTGCTCAGCATTGTGCGTACAAAAAGAATATCTCAGAGTTTTTATTGCACTCTGACAATCCAAATCCATCCATAGTAACAAAAAAAAAAAAAAAAATCATCACTTTAAGTTTACAGACTGTTCTTTGCTGCCACTGTAGCGCTCTCAGTTCTACTTCAGAAGCTTAAAGAATACTCACGAAGAAAATAACGTTTTTAATATAGGTGCTGAATGATCATCAGGAAGACTTCCAGATTTAAAATGAGGGCTGAACTGGACCAAATGATTGCGGAGTACACCAACAGCCTCTTGTGCCTTTGGATCAAGGCTAACTCTGTAAATATGAATGCATAACTTGTAGAAAAGTAGCACTTACAGTAACTATTCCCAAGTCTCAAAACAAAGAATCCTATCGTTCTATTTTAACTAACACAGCCATTTGGCAATTATAACAACGTACCTGAATACTATTACACTTCCTGGCGTTAATTTTTCAAATTCTATTTCTTGAACAAATTCATTTGGCCCTTTTATGGCAGTTCCAGCTTGCTTTATAATTTTACTGTCTTTAATCTTAGAAAAGAAAACACATTTTCAACTGAAATTCAATGTCTTTTTTCTAATATAAAATGTCACAAATTAAAAAATATTACATCAGAACATGTGTGAAGGAGGATAATTACCTGGATGTGTTCTCTGAGTTCCATTGTGAAATTAGGTAATCCGTTTATAAAACGTTCATCTTTTTTGTAAGGACTAGCACTTCTCTCAATAGTTCTAGCCTCAAGTACTACTTCTTCTATTTTTCCTAAGAAAAGTTAAATCATGTTGTAGCTGTTAAGATACTTAAAAGCGATTCTTTTGAAAACATGAAGCAAAACCTAAATATTTAAAATACAAGACTCAGTTGTTCGCATAAACAACCACCAAACATGACAAAACATACAGGGAGGTGTTTTAAATATCCTATAAATGTTCATCACACTTTCATTGTCAGTATTGTATTCAGAACTGCAATTTTGTTATTTTATAATAAAAATTAACCATAAAATCAGTCAACAATTAGCAAATTACAACCTACCTTTTACTAATCATCAGCTCTGTTAGTTTCCTTATTATCTTTTAAGAGACTATTAGATCGGTTTCCAAGCTACAAATGGTTTATTAGTGTAACAATTTCTATTAATATTCAAATATTGAAATTTTCTCTGTCCTTTCAGTTACCTACAAAATAAGGTATACAAGTCTTGCAGCCACTTCTAAACGTCTTAACATAAGATGTGACTGACTTTAAAACAGGGACACACATGCACTCAAAGAACTGAGTATACTTAAAAAGCCAGTTTGGAAAGTTTCTCTTCAGAAACATGGCCAGGTTATTTGTAGAAGTTGTTATACTTTGCTACTATTAAGTACAGCAAATATTTTACATATTTGATTAATATTAGGTACATATTATCTATATATTATATTAATATTAACTAATGCAGTACAACGTTGTTTAAGATGTATTTTAAAATCACAAAAATAGTCATATATAAGAAAGCTGAATAGCAATGACATCAATAAATGTGATGAGATTTTAGCCTTTTTTCCCCCCAATACAACACTTAAATATGATCCCTCTCAACTCTGTACAATTAACCATCTTGCTGTTAGCTATTTAACAGTTCACAAACAAGACAGTAAACAAATCTACACCCTTATGGGGAGCTCAATATGAACGCCTTTGAATACTCAATACTGAGTATACTCAATATGAATGCCTTTGAAAACCCTAAGCAAAGTAAGTTTGTTATTACTACTTTAAATGCTTTTGATACATGTATGTTAGTACATATAAAAGGAGAGTTATACACTGAAAATTCCAATATTGATTTCCTATCCTTAAAGTTACAAAGTACTGAATTAGAATAACTTGAAGTTTTGGTATGCCTGCCATCTCTTGAAAAGATATCCGATTACCTGGGATACACATTTCAGGTACTTCTTTACTGTAGAAGGAAGTTTTAGGATCCCTGAAAGCGGTTCGACTTACAGCCACAACAGACTGGTGCGTGTTAGGACAGTGTCTTGTCACTGCCACTATATCTTCATCGACTTGATCTACATACACCTAGAAAAGAAATATCGTTGCAACTGTGCTCACTCAGAACATAAATATGGAGAAAAGGCAATGTTACCCGCACTTCTTGCCTGATTAAAGCCTTTAGCTCCCAGCTCCTGATGCAGCCTGTTTATGGCCAGCCTTCCTGCTAGAATTCCTGTTTGGAAATTAACTTCTCCAGAAGTCGGGTGTGCTGCTGGATTCCATTTTGCATAAAACCTCTCTTCAGATACTACAGAGATCTGTAAAGAAATTAAGATTTAAGCAAACACCAACTACTCTGAAAAAAAAAACAAAACAAAACAATCCACAGCTGGAGTTCTCAACTATATAATCCATTCACGTTTCATATGAAATTGGAAAATCCAAAGTAATCCCAGCTAGTAAACTGCTTGGAATTTCAAATAGAAGACATTAAAATATATGTCCTAGGACAAGAATAAAGTTTTCATTTTTAAAAGTAACTTAGGATTTAAACTGTAGACACATACCTGGTGTGGTACTAGTTCATCGTAGCCTTTGGTGCTTCCTATAGCACAGCATGCCATGGAAACAATCATGGCACTAGGAAGTGCATCATATGCCGATCGGTGCTACATTAAAAAATAAATAGGTAATAAATAGTGAATCAAAGACATAATTCATCCCTCTCAATTCAGCATATAGAAGATATACCCAGTTTAACAGTGGAATTGCTAATTACATGATCATCGTTTTCTCAATCGCAACAGAATTATTGAAAAAAATTACTAAAAATGCAGTAACAAAAGCAACTTCAGAGAAACCCTCAAAAATAAGCACTCCAATTCCCACCATTCTCTCTCATTGCCTCCTGTAAAACAGGTGCTTAGGAGAACAGGTTAACAAGCAGAGACAGAACCACTTATAGTAGCTAGAATGAAAGAATCAAATCAGCTGACATACTTTATCCCTTGAAAGATAAAATCTTGAACATCAGAGGGAGCTGTTATAAAATCTTATTCTCTGCAAGACAACTTGAAGATCTGAAACACATTTTTCCTACATATCGCTCAGGAAAACCATTCAGACTGCACCAAGCCCTCCCATGGTTTAGAAATACCAATTCAGAAAACATCAAATGTAAGCTCTGGGTTTCGGTTCAGGTGCTCACCTGAATTGGACATTCATTATCATGTGTAATATCCATAAACAGTGCATGAGCAATAGCTGGCATCAAAGGCCTCAAACGTGGCTGAACAAAAGAGCCAACTGGTTCACCTCCAAAACGATAAACTAACCTTCCTTCTTCATGGCTATTATAAGCAGTCATTGCCTCTAAAGAACAAAATAGGTAAGCATTTGCATAAGAATAACTACCATAGGGTACGGCACACACAAAGACGTTAATGCAGCATTTCACACTTGTTATTTCGGTGTGTTCAAACATTAAAAAACCAAACACATTAAAACTATATTTTCTAATGTGGATACACAACATTGGAGTATTCCGTTTACTACAATATATTAAGGTAGAGAAAGGTAAGAGTAAAAAAAGGAAAATAAAAGCAGAGATCTGAAACTGTTTCTCATAGGCTTTAAGAAACTCATGCAACAAAAAAAATCAGACATGACGCAACACTTGCATAGCCTAACTGTGCTACAACAACTTTTTCTCTCGCTAGAGTAAGAGTGAAATACTTCATCTTCTGTAAAATAATGCAGAATGTCTTCTCTCTTCTCTTATTTTACAGCCAGTACTGTATTTTTTGCTGAATATCACAAAAGTCACAATACAAAAACTGTACTTCTGATTATATGGAGTATGAAATTAAAAGTGCATAATCCAGAAGAAACCTCTTCCTTGGAAAAAGCACATCATCTATAATCTCTCGTTGGAAAGAGACCACGCACGCAGCAAGCCTACCTCTTATTAAGGAGGTAATGCCCAGCCTATTCACAAAGATATTGTCCAGCTCCTCATTTCCTGTGAACAGCTCAGCCACTACATACAAATCGGCTCGCAATTTTCTAGCTGTGTCCAGCATGTACTGCAAAAAGCACAGCCAAAAAAGCCACAGAAAGGGGAAAGGTAGATACAAAAAAGGACAAGTTTCGAAGCTAGGCAGGGATTGTACAATAGGAAAACGCCATGCAGCAAAGACAAATAAAAAGCCAAAATTAAGGAACAAAGATAAGTTTTTACACAGAAGAGGACACAGACATAAGCAAAACCAAGAATTAGCATATCACACAAGAGAAGTGAAATACAACATGAAGAAGAAAAGGTAGTTGCATAAGCAAAGAACATGAATATGTAAGAAAAATAAAAAAAAGCATACCAATGTTAGTTTCACATTAAGAACTCCAAACCATACACAACAATCCTACATAATTTTCAACTGCTTATTGTACCTCTAATCAGGCTGGTAATTCCCAGGCGGTTGACAAAAACATTGTCAATGTACTCACTGCCCGTGAAGAGTTCAGCTATCACATAAAGATTAGGTCTGACTGATCTGGCTGTTGCTAGCATCTCCTATAGATCATAATACATTTTTAATGCGAGACATCCAATGTCAGCTATGTAATATGCAATCACTAACATGAATGTTAACCAAACATAAACGAGTCATTCATATACGCAGTTCACTAACACCATTAATAACAGGTAACATTCATAAATCCATGTTTATGTTTTACAGAGATTATTTACGGACCGAGTAATACTAGGAAATTCTCTGAAGACTTTAAGATAACTACAACTTTGTTTTTTTTAAAAAAAATAATCTTAACTCAAAATGCAAGAGCAAAGGTTGGATAAATGAGATCTGTAAAGGTATGAAATCCGAGGAGGACTTCAGTTTAAGCCTTCAAAGTTATCATTCCAAAAATAGTAACAATAAATGAAAGAATGGCAGAAGCTTTGAAATGGCTGCATTTGAGAGCCACTTAAATTTGTGTGGGCGAATCAACTTGTTACAGAGAGCTCTTCATAGATTTAGGTAAGCTCTGTAACAAAGCTAAGACTAAGCTGCGCTACTCAAATCTATTTAAAGCTAATTTACTAGATAAGTACAATTTCTGGATGTAGTCAGCTCCATGGTAAACAATTACCGCTAATCGTAGCAATAAGCCTGCCAGACTAAACTTTTTTTGCAGTTTTTTTTTTACTAACTTTTAAATTATGGGAAGTAAAACACTTCCTGTTTAATTCAGCAATAGCAAAATACATATATATATATGGCAAAGAAACTCTAACACTTTCAATCAAGTCTTGGCAATAACTCCAGCTAAAACTGACATACTGGATATTGGCAGTCATTGCACTATGTGCAATGTCCATAGCTATGTGAGGAAAACGTTAGCCAGGTCCACCCGTGATATTTCAGCTAAAGGGGAGAATTAAGACATACAATACACCACCACACCAGCCGTTTCAAGCAGCTGAAATCATATCTAAGCATTACTAGTCAAGAAAATTTGCTTATGCTATGAGGAAGAGTCATTCACACCTGAACTCTGCCATGTAGATCCGGCAGATTTTTTTAGGAACAGTGCAAGACTTATTTCACAGACAGAAGCTGCTTTAAAATAAACACACTTAATTCTGCGTACCTCAGCTACATGAATAGGTGTTGAGTGACAGTTGTCAAGACGAACACCATGGAAATATTTGGCAGTGATTTCAGTGTATTTTTTCATATGTGCCCAGAGGTATGGGCAGTCTTCAGGCTTATTACCATAACGCAGTTTCACACTGTCTCCCCAGCAAATAAGCTCTCTTCTCAAGTAAACATTTGAACCTGTAAGGGAAATAAATACACTATTGTGTGTATATATAAAATAGAATGCTCCAAAATGAAAATTTGGTATTTAATTTTCTACTGCTGAAAGAGCAGCAGAACACTGATGGCAAGTAAAAATCCTAACAATAATCATACCAACTCAAAATCTACATACCCTATGCTGATGTATAATTTCAGACTACTCCAAGCAAATATTTAACTTCTATAGCGATATTGAAATAATTCTTCAGATTGAAATAAAACTCTCTAATTCTTCCAAGTACTACAAAAACCGTACTTCAGAAAATAAAGAAGAAAGCAGCAAGCAAACGAACAAAAACTGTAGTTCAGTTGTTTATACTGGCTAAATTCAAAAAAGCATCTCACTGTTATCATAAATAAACTGCCACAGCCACAATTTAAAATTTTGTTTTCTGTTAACAGCAGACTGTAATTATATAAGGCAAATTTCCAAAGTACTTAAGCAGGTAAGTCACTTAAACGGACAAAGTCTCTAAATAATTTTTTTGTGTATGAAAATATTTATCCTTCACCTAGTTTAGTTTCACATGCTATTTTTTGCTACCTTTTTGATGCAATCAATAAAATGAATATATTGATGGAGGTTTAACTGTGACAAAGACTTAAATATCAGTCATATGTAAGTCACATATTTGACAATGGCAGTAATATAATTTAAAAAACAAACAAACTCACCAAAAACCTCACACTATTTGGAACACGTAATATCCAGACACAATCATAGAATTGTCAATAATCACACCCCACATAAGAGAAATATAGTTTTCTTTGAACCATCAGTCTTCTGAACATCTGTTTATATTTATCTTATCTAAACCTGATCAAAGCATGAACAGGGTCAGAACCACTTGGGACACGTAAGACAGAACTACTTCATTGCTATCTGCTACTCCTAGACCAGCTATACTGATGTATCACAGTTATTTTAGAGGTCGAACCTTGAATTAGATCGAGAAACTTGTTCAGCTGAAAAGCAATACTGTCTTAGCAAAGAGATTATTTTTCAGCCAGACTAATTTCCCAAGGCTCACATTATGGACATCTAAGTGTTTGGGTCTACACAGTGAAAGACGCACAACAACAGTAAGCAGCTAGTAAGTAAAGTCTAGGGATTGTAGGCCACAACTACTTCCAAACACATTCATTTAAGCACAGCCTACCTTTTATCTTCAACTAATGGCAACATAGCTACATGGATGGAAAAAATGCCTTTCTTTGGATGTACACCGTTATTTTTTTAAGGGCCATTTACAGAACTAACTACATTTGTTTGGCAATTCCTATATTTGCATCTCTATGTATCATCTTTTCACACTGTAATAAAGGTATAATACAAGTATAAAGCACTCAAAAAGCCGTAGACTAATCAGGAGAGGAAACTCAGTAATGGAAGTTAGGTATGCTAACTAAAGCCAGTAACTGAAGGAAAAAATACAACAGCCTGCCCAGAAGAAAGGGAAATTAGCTGAAAGGCCACCGAAGAAAAACACCCTTGAAACACGCATTAGCTTCATCCTTGCAAATGAGAAAAAAAGTAAATAAAAAGCAGTGAAATGGCTGTAGATTACGAGATGTTTGCTAACTCCAGATCACTCTGGAGTATCAATCAGATTAGCTTCTAAAGCAGACTCAAACTCTTACATAGATGTTTTTAATTAGAATTAAACTGGCCTTTGTTCAATTCAGTTTACAAAGGGAATGACCACTCTGAAAACAACAGTGGTCAACCTTGTTTTTATTGGTTATCAATGCTGTCCTCAAAGGAGTTAAAAAACAGTATTTAAGTGCATAGTGAACTCACACCCTATCTTACCTTCACAAGTAATCTGCATACTTATTTTGGATGAAGTTGGTAACCTCTTGACTGCCTGACAGCAACTCACTGGACCTTTCAAGGATTCAGTTTTTGCTCACTAATGCAGTAAAATACTATCCACCTTTTTATTGCATTAGACTTCTGCAGCACTTTCATTGTCTTATGGAAATGCCAACAAGCAGTGGTGTTGGAACAAAGTACAAAGTAAGCAACAAAAACAATGACAGATGTGGGGAGGCAGGATGTCCCCATTTCAGGGGCAGAAAGTTGGTAATTTTCCTCTCAAATCTTGCAAAACTGTACCTCAAATCCCAGTTCTTACAGTTGATCTATATGCTGAATGGGAAATTAAAGTGCTATAAACTGCGTATCTGTCTGCTATTCTGTAGCTTCGTGGGATCACATCTGGAAAAAAGACAGATTAAAAAAAAGCCTTTTTCCTTTGACTAGAATACCAAAAGGTTTCTAAGATGATTCAAAGTTCTTTTACAAACCTGGTTCTGCAAAGTTTCTAAGAGGATCATCTCCCATAACCCAGCCATTATGAGCCATGAAGTAACAAGCTTTATCTGGCTGATGTATCATAGCTTCTTCTTCCTCCACAGTCAGCTCCTTGAATGGATAAGTAAAATACCTACGGAATAGGCAGGCCATTAAAAACAAAAATAAAAACCATAAAAGTAACCTAAGCTGAAATTCATTGTCTTTGAAATTAAAGTATCTGCTTGTAGATAAAAAAGCTATAAACAAGAGCAGCTGCTTGACTATAAATGATGGAGAGTTTTCTGTTTTGTAGAACACCTTGAAGAAGAAAGGACAGGTGTTGCCACTATCTTGGTATCAGCTGGTAGTAAAAGATTAAAGCTCTAGCCCTTCAGATACATGAGTGGTATCAAGCACATCAAACTTGAAAGGTGTAAGCTTTCCTAGTTCCACCCCTCTTCCACCTACAAGAGCAATTTGCACTATGTAAGGCTTTGATGTGCTCTGAGTATTGTTTCATGCTCTCTGGTCACATTTGTTTATTAAAGTTATCACTGTTTCTTAAAAAATACAGTCAATTCATTAAGTAGCATTTGTCCATGGAAAAGAAAACATACACTTGTACATACAAACATACACTTTTAATGAACTTAGAACTCACTCTTCCTAGATAGATTCTAACAGTTTCTAAACACCAAAAAAAAAAAAATATATACCTGGTAACTAAAGGATTTTTTCTACTGATAGGACCCAGCTTAGGACCATTACCAGCCAGTCGTTCATAAACCACAGTCCCCACAAGACAATTGACAGCCTAGAAATAATTAAATTACGTATTATTGAAACGTCTGCATTAATCGCAATTTAAAACAATTCAACATTAAAACACGGATAATTCCAAGACCTGCTCTTGATGGTGATTAGTTTGTCTGTATTGTTCAGCATTCAGTTCCTCAATCCTCTTGCGAAACCAGTTACAACATTCTTCTATTGCAGCTGGTCCATTGCTTATCAGGAGGACATTAAAAGTAGAGAACAATTAGAGTTTATTTTTAAAACATGAAGTATACATAAATAAAAGGAATGAAAAATTAAATTTTTCTGATTTCTGAAAACAATTTATTTGGTTTTGTGAATTTAACTTCACTTGTGATTTTAACTTGTAATCAATAATACAATACCTATGTGGTATGAATGTTGCCAGTGCTATATTCATATCTACGGTACAGCCAAGTCGTCTATAATCAGGGTCCTGAACTATTTGAAGATGTTGATTTGGATCAGATTTAGTGCTCATTTTGCCTAAGAACAAGACAGAAAAGAGTACTCAAAGTAAAAATAGGAACTACATTTGAAAGACACACAACTGTTGTAATTCTAGCATAAGCAAGATATGGGTAGATAAAGGCTTTGAAGGGGTGCAAAGTCTTCAAAGGCTTTACTAGCCCTCAGAGCATTCTTATATGCCTAAATCAGCACAGCAGATTTCTCACACATAAAAAACAGGATTATTTTGTTTTTCATCCTATTGCTAAGTTCACCTACAAGTTTCTGGAACTGTAAATATATAATCCACATGCTTCAGCAACATATCCTTCCTTTACCTTGAGTAAGAAGAGTTCTAAATTGCTGCACAGCTTTGTTAACATCCACTTGGAAAAATTCCCACAGTTTAAGTTTTGGATATATCTCTTCCCAAATTAGTTTACGGATACACTGTAAAAATAAAATCATGTTAGTAACATTGATCATTAATATAAGTAAGAAAAGCAAGTGCTCATGTGAATTGTTCAGGAAAAAAAAATTGGTGAGTAAAGGGTTATTTCATTAAATATATCTGCAAAGTATAGACCATTTTTTGTGCATTTCCACAACCTTAGAAATATTAAAGGTTTATTCAGGTATTTACAGTGTTCACTAGCTCATACTTAGTTTTTTTTCACTTACATTCAGGTGATGATCGTTTTCAATCAAGGGAGGGATCCCTTTAGCAGTATACTTTCCATCAGCCACCATACAGGTCAAGTGCCACAGAGCTCTATCCAAGACCCAAGCTGGCTTCAGGTGAGGAGAATTTACAAGGTTATAGCCACATTCTGGATGCATCCTGAGCCATTCACTATTAGTAGCTTATTCAGGAAAGGGAAGGGGGGGAAAAAAAACAGTAAGTACACAAGCTGAACACTTAGTTGTTATACAAACGACTTATCACCCAGAAGTTAAGATACTATGGCATGTATACTTAGTTCACATTTCAACTGAAGTTTTCCACGCCAATAGAAAATCATGTCTTACCCAAAGGTGGCATTACCAATAAACATGTTTTGCAACAGAATTGTTGCAGAAACTGCAGAGAAACTTGTTAGTTACATGAAAACACACAATAGTACTACCAATTCTACAACACTAAAAATAAATTTATAAAATCACATTTTTGTTAGAGGAAACACATCACATAATGGACATGAAATGCTCTTCATGAGTTGAAAGCCAAACATACATCCGAAACCAAGATTTAAGATCACCCAAGTTGTTTATTTTTTAACATTCTTAACCCTATCAGATGATACACACACACAACCAGAGAGCAAGAGTGAACACACACTACCCAAGAAATAATTAACGAAAAATGTAGTTAAATGGGCTTTTAAGAAAGGATTAGCTGTGACACTGTTGAGTATATAATAAAAAGCAGAATGGTGGGAAGCGAGACCACCAAGTCTTACACAGGAAGATGAGTGCACTGTCTGCTGCATGCAAATGAAACGCTAGTTCAGATCAAACACTACACTCTACTGTGTCTACTTTCTAAACTTCCCCTATAGCATCGACAAGCACCAGAAGATATGCTGAACGTTAAGAGTGAACTCAGAAGGTAAGGAGCCTTCCCTAGAAAATGAGTGTAATATTCTAATATAGACAGTAGCGTACATGCAGCAGTATGAATAAAGAGATACACAGCAAAGAGAACTTTGATTTTCCAAGTATGATAATGAAGAAAAAAAATCCTCAAGAGTCAATTTCTTTCCATTTGTGAAACTGTCCTAAACACAGTTTAACTGAAAATAATTTTCATATATTCTTCTGAATGAATCTCTGCAACTGAAAAAATAAATGCTAAAAAAGAATATTACAGAGCGCTTAGGAATAAAAAAGATTACTCAGGTTTTACATGGTGTTTTTTTTAAATAATTTTTCATAGAACATGTCTTATTAATCCATTGTTTTAGAAAAGCAGAGAAAAACAGTAGTACTTCACACAAGGGAAAATATATAACAAATTATTGTATTGGAAATATGAAGAAAGAGCCATTAACATGTCCAAAATTATAGCAGAACAATTAACACCTAACACCCAAGTTTGCTTAGTTCAAAGAAGCTCAAACAGAAATGTCAAATGGAAAGAAAAGAGCGTACTCTCTCACACTTTAGTATGAACTGCTCTTCTGAACACCCTCTTACATTACATCTCAAGATCATTACGAATATGGCAAAATTCCATCTTTATAAGGTCAAACCAGTTGTGGAAATTAAGATTTTCATGGTTTGAATGCCACCTACAACTAAAACCACCATACTCATTTTGAAGTTACAAAAAGCAATAAGCAGCTCAGGCTGTTAAAGGCTCTTCTAGGACAACCAGATCCTGCCTCCTCCTTTTTTTTTTTTAAATGCGTATAACTACTTCGGAAAAAAAATATTTTTCTCCAAAAACATATCTAGCAAGAACCATGATTTACTATAATGGACTTTCATGAGTAAATATGAGTAATTCTAAAAAGATAACATATCATTTGAATCTAAGGGGTTATCACAAAAAAAAGTGTCAATAGGTCTTCCACTAATTCTGGTACAGAATGGAATGATGTTTTCAGAAAGTAGCTCCAATGATTTGCAACATAACACAAAAGAAATCTAACTGCGCAGGAAAAAAAATCCCAAAACATCACTTGTGATTACATTTGTTACAGCTAGAGAGAAAATACACATAAGTATAAAAATATGGAAATATTAAGATGAGGAATTACAGAAAACCATTTCTAAAATTCATTACATTCTTAATTAAGAAAAAAATTTCATATTTTTCAAAGGACTAATTTATTGTTATATAAATTAAACACAAGCTTAATATTTAGTAGCAATGCTCATTGTCCAAGACATCTTTTTCTTCTCCCCTCCCTCTTACAAAGCTGAGAAAAGATGGTATTTGATGTGATTAGTCAAGTGCATGGAAGTAGGATTTACTCAAGTTAAAATGACAATTAGACAATAGTAGCCTCTTCTGAAAGAGAAAGAACATACAATGTATTTCAGTTTATTTTATTACTTTATATGATTTATTACACTGAAAACTCAGAAAAGAAAAAACAAGCCTCCTTTTTCTGTCTCCTGGTGAAAAGTAAATGCCAGGGATCTTCAAATAAGAAATACTGTGTTGTTTGAACATCCTGAAGGAAACGGCAGCTCAAAAAGGGCACATCTACCCAGTTACCAGGCTGGGTTTGCAAGTTTATCTATGATACTCCTGCTAACATGCCAAACGTGTATCTATATTTAACATTAGCGCATGCATCTACTTCACTTTTAAAGTCAGGCCATAGATGCTTTCATTAGAGACTAACAGATATTAACATCGAAAACTGATTCCCACCATTCCTACTGTGCAAGCAGTCTGTTCTCCACTGCAGCATAAAAACCAAGCACCTTAGCTTAACTGCTTACTACTGAAAGTGAGCAGTCTGACTCTACAACTGGAACAGAGGGGAAGCATTGCCGTTTTGGGCTAGAAAGCAGAAACTACCAACAGATACAACCACTGTAAGCTGAAGAGTCATGAGCTGTTAGAATTACCAGTATCAGAGGATTTACTGTGAGACAAGTTAATTTTAAAATAAAATTTTTTAAAAAGTTAAGTTAAATTTCCATCTAATCAAGATCCAGACAAAAAGGACCCCAAAAACTATTTGCCTATTTTCTTATGTCAAAAGCCTCAAAAAATGTTTAACCTCCACAGGCATACACAATATTATTGTTTACTCAGATTTATCAACGTATCTTTCTGCTTGTGCTAAATTTGGCATTTAACAAAGTTTAGAGTCAGTTACAGATCAAGAGGTTTTGATTATAAACAAAAAAGAGGGGGAAAGAAATTCAAGTTTAAAGTTTGAAAGCAGGAAACAAAGCCATCAAGTATAACTTGCTTAATGATGTAAGTCAGGACATTTGAACATTTCTATCCTGCTAGAAGACACTTCTAAACATCCTTTCACTATAGCATAAATGTTTAGTCATCCATCCCAATGGAGATTAATTTGCACTCTGAATATAACCTCAAAAAGTCTGTCTACAAAAGTAGCCAAGCAATAATGTGACTTTTTCTTCCCAAATATATTTTGGAGTCTAATAATTAGTTTAGAATTAGCTATTTCTGTCCATAAAAACATCCTCCTTGGTAGCATGCAAATACACACAGTAAAAAGATGATAGGATCTCAAGCATATGTGACAGAAACGACTTCTGGTTGGTAAAGTGCAAGAAATTTTTTATCCAAAATTGGGAGAATGTTTAAAAGCCTAATTCCCTCAGACACACAGCCAATAAATATAATTAGTAACTTTTCGACAAACACATAGGGCAAACAACAGGGCCCACACTGCAACGCAGACTAACTCAACAGGAATGTTTAGCACCAGTCAACACCAAAGAACTAAAGCAAATAAAGTTTGAAATTCACAGATATCTGTGGTCAGGGGGTTTTAAGCATCAAAGCACTATAACATCAATATACATAGCCATTTGCTGTACTGCCTGCTATGAGAATGCTAATTATCATGATCATCAGGATTACAGCCTAAAATGAAAACTGCATTTTAAACATAATCAAAGTAAACTCATTATCCAAATAATCAGCAAACTTACAAATGACAAAGTACTATAATTTCAATTTCATCAATTTGAGCTACAAAGAGCAATTAAGAGAAGTAAAGCCTTCAATGCATTGGTGCATCTCTTTCCTTTCCCCACAGACTGAACTGTAACATTTCCTCCATTGCTTAATCCTACCCAGCCTCTTGTCCCTCTTCCGTTTGTTGTGTGCATGTTAGATTCAAAGTAGAGCAGTTACTTTTAAGCAGCTACAACAATAATATCCTGTTTAACAAGAAAGTACTCAGTTTATGTTCACCGAATAATTAATAATGCAGATTCCATTCATTTACGTGGGAGCTGCACACCACAGACCATAAAAATAAGCATATTACAAAAATACAGACACATGTACAGTTCATTAATTCTCTCCAAGAAGGCCTCTCTTCACTCTTTCAATAACAATACTAAATTACTTTACATCTCTTATGGAGACGTATCAATTATAATTGTAAAGAGTTGTCTTGTGTTTGAGAGATTCAAGGACAGAGACAACTAAGTTGCTTAAAACAGCTACTAAAAGATGGGTTCAAGGGAGGAAAGTTAAGTGAAACAGTGAAATATAATTATAGGGCAAATCTGATGACTAACACACACAAAAATCATACCTGTATGATTGTAGACTACATCTGTGATGCAAAGCATATTCCATTCATTTTTCAATTTTTCCACAAGAGCTCCTATATCACTCCAAGTGCACTTTTTATTATGGCTTGAAAATTCAGGATTTACTTCTAACTGATCAGCCAGTGAATAGCACGATCTAGACAATCCAAGCTTCTGCAGTGGTGTAAAATGAATCATGTTGTAACCTACATAATAAGAAGCCATTTATTTAGTAAGAAAAACAAATTTCAGTCAAAGTTAATTGAAGGAAGCATAATAAACTGCAGTTATAACATGTACTTAAAGCTGGGGTTCAGAATAACCATTGTAAATTAATCTGAACCTTCCCCTCGAAATTCTACAGAACACAAGCTTCAGAAAAATCACCCTGTCAGTTCTACAAACTTCCAAGTCTATCTGAAATCAAAACAATAAAACAAAAGTGGTTTCCTATTATCAGGAAATTCTTGAATTTTTGCACGTCTGCAAATATTTTAACCATTTCACTGACTTAATCTGTTAACTAAATTGAATCTACTGGAAAATATTTACTCTACAACCTAAAGAACAAATGAGTTGTTCACACTGAGGCTCTGCAGTGTAAGTTTCGTTTCTGATCATAAGACAAAAAAACATATATCCTTTAATATGTATATCAGAATTACCTGTTTCTTTTGCAACTTTAAGCCTATCTTCCCATTCATGAAATGGTCCCAGACACTTCGCCAGGAACGTCTGGAGTGTAACACAATCCAAAGGTAACACATGATTATCGGCTCCAACATGCAAAATAGGATCCACAACTATGTAACCTCCACCACTTTTTTCATTTCTAGGAAAAAATTAATTTTCATTGGTATAGCAAACACCCATTGTACCAGCCAGTTTCAGAAAGCGAATCCAACAAGCACAGCTATTTCAAAACCATAGTAGCCCAGTACAGTGGTTGGGGTAAGGTAGTGAACAGGACCACAGGGCACCTGGAGAAAATAATAAACACTGAAGAGACGCTCATCTGTTAGGCATCACCTCTTGTAAGCCAGTTGCTTACGAGAAGATAGTTGGGATACAGAACTTTAAAAAAAGCTCTGCAAAAGAGGTATCTCTCATTATCTGAGACAAGGGGCTGGTTCCTCCTTTTAGGATTAGGACAGAAACAAAGAAAGAATGACTGCCCATCTTTTATACAAAGACCTCCATTAGGAGCACCATTCTCAGCAGAAGACTCAAGCTAAACACCTTTTTAAGCCTAAAGGAATTTAACCACCTGTCTTCCAGAAACTCAGAATACCAGACTACAATCATTAGAGACACTGGCATTCTCCTCTGCACTTGTCCTGTTGAAACAAAGAAGGAAGTAAAGAATGCCAGAACCTCTGTGCTAGGAAAAAAAAAAAAGGCAATCTTCAAAGTTAATGAAGAAAGTACAAATTAATCATTGAGATACTTAGAAAGCTGATGACTTTCAAAACTTGTAAAAATGGCTTGCCTTTCCAACATTCACAGGAAATTGATCAACTTTGTTCTGTATATTCTCCAGAATATCTTTGCATCAGAAAGTATTAGACAACCACCACAGCCACCATCTTTCATTAGCAGATTCAGATGAGCCCCATAGCTGCAATTTGAAAAATGCATGAAAAAAACTGTTTTATTCTAAACAGTTAATTGCTTCAGGTTAAAATGTAGACCAAGGGAGCAGACTGCATTTGGCTGTAAGCAAAGAATTTCACTTACCCAAGACTGAAATAGTACTGGTATGACCCGGAAACTTGGAGATCCAGCTTGCAATATTTGTCAGAGTCATCTTCTTTTCCTGTGGGATTGTGCCACGATAGTGTCCTGAACTTGTGGCGATCAAATACCTCTCCAGAAGCTGGATAATTTGTGTACACAGTAACGGGCTTGCCTTGAAGAGTCGGGCCCAATCGGAACTGTAGTTCAAAACCTCAAGGGGGAAAAAAAAAAAAAAAAAAGGAAAAAATAATTTTATCAGGAGGATTAGATATTTCTCTTCTATATTTCTATATTATGTTAAGAAAGTGCACAAACATATCTGCCAAGAATTTCAGCAGAATGGTATTATTTCTGCAGCATCATCTCTCCCTGCTTTCCTATGTTGTTCTCTGCAGACCTTACATGCAGTCTTTTTCCTTTACTCATACGGCATTATTGATCTCCTTTCCAATTTGTTCCTCTTTGCTATATAAAAAAGTCTTAAAAACAAAAGAAAACAAAACATCATGATCATCAGACTACGTACAATTTTATGCAGGTTTTACTTTACGTAGTATTTAAGTATTTAGGTTAACTAAGTCTATTTATTAAGCTGACTCATGAAAATATTTTAAAAAATTTAGGAATATATTTTGAAACAAAACATTTCAAATCCCTTCATTCTCCATTGAGGAACTTATGGAAATTAAATTTAGTATTCCACTAAATGATCCTAAATTGCTTATGCTTTTAACTGTAAAATGGTATGTACACTGTAGATTACAAACAAGTATAAACAAACTTAAATTTTCAGAGAGCTCAACAAATCAAAGGGAGTTTTGTATATATGCTGCAGGTCACAAACACATAGAAAGGGCAATATTTAGGCTTAAGATAGTAATGATAATGAGAAAAAAAACTAAGTTAAAATATTGAGACCTAAAACCTGTAGTCTGTTCAGGGTCCTTTAAAGTGACTGAAACAGGTATAAATACTTGCACAATAACTTCCATTAAATTACATGCCACTCATGTAGTTAACTGTAGTAACACATCTACTAGCCCTAGCAGTCTACAAAACTGGGAGTAAAAGAAACTTAAGTATTTGTAAAAGAGAAAGTTATTAATACACAGATAATGAATTATAAAGTGTAAAAGAAACCACGAGAAATGGCAAGTTCCAGTATCTTAAGTATTTATTAAGTAGAATCATGGGGACTCTAATCCAGAATTCAATGTCTGAAAGCATTTAAATGCAAGTCTCACCAAGCTCGGAGTTTCTCTTCCTAACATAATCACCACTACACCAAATTCACCTTATAAAGCAGTGGTTTTAGGATCTGAATGTCTGTCAGATAAAATGAAGCTCGTTTGATTGCAAAAAAAAAACCCCAAAACTTATACCAAAAAAAAAAAAAAAAAAATCACTTTTGGAAGGTTAAATACACTCTTGCTAGTAATGTCCTGACATTTTATTACACGGATTACTAAAATTAGAGTACAGGGATATATGCCATTGATATCTTATTTCCTGTAACAGTTATACTGACACCAGGAATGCTGTGCTCAAAATTAGCTATGCCCTCTCAGAGACTGCTACAAGCAGAGACATTTTGAGTGTTTGATAATCATGCACTTCTGTCAGACTCCTTCCAACAAAACTTACACAACTGGAAATATGAGTTAATAATGGAAGTTAACATCAACTCTGCACTTCCTCACTACTGACATTTTCTTACATTATATTGTCAGCAAATTTTGAAATCAGTATAGCTGAAAAGAACTGTTATTCTCAAGAACTAAAATCTTGCTCTTCTATTAAAGCACTACGATATTATAAAGTAATAATAAAGTAATAAACACCACAAAATTTCATAGTAATAAAAGTTGTTGCATCATTAAAAATGGTTTCTAAAGACAGTGGCTTTAGTTTTATAGTCTGAATTTGCTGACCAGCATAATAGTGAACCAATTAGTACAATGTTTTTTTGTTTGGTTTGTTTTTTGGGGGGTTGTTTGTTTGAGGTTTTTTTTGCAAATAGACTTAAGAACACTCACTTTCAGAAAGAAATAACGTCAAGTTCTTAGAAGTATGCAGCTAGAATGCTAACACAGCACAGTTATAAAAAATCTGACATGCAAGTTAAGATGTAGGAGGAGCTAAAGATCCCATATTCTGAAACGTTATGGCAAACTTCTCAAAGTGTTAGTATTACGGACATTTCACAATTATAATATTAAAAACAGAGTGTTGTATAACACATTGCAGATAAACACTAGGGAGCTTGACTTATGAGGACTTTTTCAGGTCATTTAAGTACAGTTATAAAAGGAGAGGTCCTGCCCAGCAGAGCCTGTCTAAAAAATGCTTTGCACTTCATTCCCATGAAGGCTAATGGCTCCTAGCCGATCTGCTCAATTCTCAAGGATTTTATGAGTCAGACTGGACTGCGACTGGAGCCCATACGGCTCTGCAGTGGAAGCAAGCATGTCAGAAATGGTTTCGTATTAAAACAAGGAATAAACCCAACAAAAGACAAACAAACCAACCCAACAAGAAACACAAAAAAACCTCACCACCGCAGGCTGAGCTCCCTTTCCACTGCTGCCCGAAGAAGGGGGCTAGCTCCCGGCCACTTCCCTCTCACCCGGCCCCGGGGCTGCCCGCCGAGGAGAAGGCTGAGGAGGCCGCAGCCCGCCGCCCCGACCTACCTTGCTCCAGCCTGAAGAGGGTCTTGTCCAGCTTCTCCATCTCGCCGAGGTGCAGCAGCCGCGTCTCCTTACCGCTCGGCATGGCTGCGGCCGCCTGCCCGGCGCTCCTCCCGCGCCAGGAGACTCACTTGGGGGTGGGAGAAGCAAGCCCTGCCGTGTGGGAAAACAGACAAAAACCCACAGGTCAGCGGCGACCCCCGGGAGGACGGCGGCCGTTTGGGAACGCCTCACGCTGCCGGTTTCGCTTACATGTTCCCCAGCCCCAGGGGAGAGAGGAGACGAGACGCGGCAGGGTAGGGAGCGGGGGGAGGAGGGTCCGAGGGAACTGTCAGGAGGCACCCTGCCCGCCCCTGGCCGGGGACCGCCGCCGGCAGCACCCCCGAGCAGCTCCCCGTCCCACAGCGCGGCCCGGCCCGCAGCCAGAGCCGCGGAGGTGCCCCCGGCCCGAGCCGCCCCGGGGCGGGGGGGGGAGCCTGACACCTGTCACTCTCTCTGCTCGCCCCGGTGCTGCTGGGAGCCACCGCCAGGCCCCTTATCACCACCCTACCTCCGCGGGAAGCGGTGCCCGCCTCAGCCGTCCCACCATACTCACGAGCGGGCCCGGAGGACGGCGGAGGCGCGGCTCCCCGCTGAGGGCGACGGCTGCCGAGGCCGAGCGGAGCCGGGGCGGGGGCTGGAGCAGCTCGTCCGCCCTCCCCTGCTGCGGCGGTCCCGGGCTGGCCGTGCGGGCAGTCACTCACGCACTCGCCAGCTGCCGCGACAGACTCACTGGGACAGCTTTTTTCCTCCCCTTTTCTTGCTTTTTTTGAAACAAACTTTACTGGTTCCGCCGCAGCGGCGCTCAGAGACGGGCGGCGCCGGCGCAGCTCCCGCGAGAGCGCAAGGCCCACCCCGGCGGCGGTGCAGGGCGGCCGGGGCCGGCCTGGCCAGGCGGGGTCTGCCCCGCTCCGCTCCGCCCCGCCCCGCGAAGCTCCCCCGGAGGGAAGAGGTTGCTTCAGACGCAACCTTGTACCCGGTGTTACGGCGGCTGCGAGCGGACGGGGCTCTCGGCGAGTCCGGGCCCCTGAGCACCCCCGGGCTTTCGGGGGGCGCGACGTGGTTGTATCTGACCCTGCACCCCGGCCTGTACGGCCATAGCCCCTGCCAGCGGCTTCGCACTCGGCTCGAGAGTCGGCCCCCCGAGGGGGCTCAGGCATCTGGAGCGCTGTGCGATTTAACGGGCATTCCGCTGAGGAAAATGTGACTTTAAGGGCTGCCCGAGGCAGCCCGGCTGACGGCTTTGCGCCCAGCCGCTCCTTGCCGTGATGGAAGCGCCGCTCCGCGGGTCTTCCTTGGCCTTCCCGCCCTGCGGAGCGGAGCGGAGCGGCGCGAGCAGCCGCCCGTCACCTCCCGCCGCGCCGCGGGTAGCCCCCGGCCGTGCCGCCGCCTCCCTCCTGATAGGCTGCGCTGTGGAAAAAACATGGTGTCAGCTGGGTTTAAGTGCTATATATAGCGCGTGGGCAAGACTGCTACTCCGGGGATCTGTCTTCAACCAAAATCTGTCTTTGGTTTAAAATAAAAAACAATAAAAAAATGCAAACCAAAACGCCACCATCCGTGTTTTGAAGAATGCCATCACCTGAACCGCCATCACCACGCAGCCCTGGCTACTGCTTTGCGTTGCAGAGTACCTGGGACAGTTGCACCAGGCCTCTCGCCTCCGAAATCATTCGCTGCACCTCACCCTAAAGGTCAGCCTTGCAGCTTTGGAAGGTCAGTCTATTTATGTTGCCTAGAACTACATTAAAAAAACAACAAATTGTTCTTCTCAAGTTACAGTCACTATGTTACACTGTTTATTTATTTATTTTCAAAGCTGGTACATTTTGCGGAATTGGAAGGAGTCTACAAAACAATTCAGACTTAACAATTTACTTCTAGTCATCCCATGCATACCCTTATAACTGTGTCTTACTGCAGTGTGTTCTTCCAATTGCAGTGCATTTAGGGGTAGTCCAAAGGCCTGGATGTTCACGGAAGCACTTTCATTCATTTCAAACTGAGTTTATTATCTTTTGGAATCTAATTTTTTTCTTTCCCTCTTCACCTACTGCTCCCTCTGAATACTTTAAGAAATCGGTTCCTCATCAGAGTTTGTATTTTTTGGTGTTGTTGAGAAAGGTTTTCATGTTGGTGTAAGTGAATATGTCAATTTTATGCCCCCTGAAGATACTAGGGTCCCTAGGCAGACTAGAGGAAAATTCCTAGTAAAAGCTCACCCTGTGTGTTTGTGTAGTTCCGCTAACATTCATCTCAGTGAGACTTATTCAGATATGATTCAAACATGATACTTCGATCTGGATTGTTTTACATGGATATTTCTGGGAGGTACAGCAGTATTCTCCCATCTTCACTGTCTTTCCTAGCCCCCTTATTCCTTACTCAGCTTGCTGGCCTGCATGCTTTGTGTACAGGACAGACTTGCACCTAGCCGAAGCCTGGCCCTCCTGGTATGCTCGCTGTTTTCTCTGATTCAGACATGTCCTAGTAAAGAAGATACAACATAGGAACGGGAAATACAAGAAGCTCCAACAGGTATGGGAGTCAGAGCAACAAAACCAACAGACATGTCATTGAAAGAGATCTGGACCACTCTTTGCTATGGTCCTTAGCAGGCTTCTGTATCCTGAAGTGACTTTGCAGTCAGTCTGCCACAAAGCCTTGCACAAGTGCCTCTTCCTCAAGTCTTGCTGTTTTTCTGTCACGTACTGCAAACTGTGTGGGATTTAGAAACTTCATGAGCTACTTACGGAGTGCACAGTTCTAAGAGAGGAAAACCAAATAATGCTATGTAGCCAACTCCTTTACATTTTAAATAGTTACCTTAAAGCACATGCTGAATACCTCAAGAAAAGCAAGAAAAACCCAAAAGGGCATCACTGAAGGCAATTTCACCACTGCTACTAAGTTTTAAAATGTGGCTCTTTTGTTTTCCCTACTTAATAGGGGAACATACCCTACTCTACCTACTAGGTCTGCAGTGCCGTATCTCCACTATACTATGTATTTAGACAGGTTTTGAAATGTATCCAAGTTTATGAAAAAGGATTTTTAAGTTCCTCAAGACAAAAACAATTAGGAAACCAAACTAGCATACAGCCTCCTGATTCCAAATCCTGAAGCAGTTTTTTGACCAACATTTGTGAGTGTAGCTAAACCAGATGTCAGCAGTTTCAATGAAGGACTTGATCCACTACACAGCAAAAAAGTTCCCCAAGTACTATTAAATCACTTAATAATTAAACCAGATAATTTTGTTGGCCTTCAATTCAATATGGAGAAAAAAAAAGACTATTACAAAGATACCGAATGAATATAGCAAGTCCTTTGATGAAGTTTAATCAGGAAAGCAGAGCAGACTGCTCTAATCCTTTCTCCAACATCACCTCTTATGCTGGCACATCCCTTACAGACTTTGGGCCTGTGTTAATTTAGTAGACATAAATTGAACAGGCTTTCTGTATATGGGAACCACACCAGCAAAACATCAATGCACAAGTGCTACCACTTAGCACTGCAGATATGGTACAGGACACAGCCAACAGCCATCATACATGGCATTTGCTACACTGGCATCTAATTGTTTGATTTCACAGTGCCATTTTATCTTCAGTTTGTGGTTTCTCTGTGTGTGATATGATATACCACAGCAGGAAAAGATCAATAGTTACTTCAAAATAGGAGTGGACACCATATCAATGTCATCATCAGGAAATAATTTTCCAGCTTTTTCAAATATATTAATAGCAGAATTCTTCAGTCCTTTTACATGCACCTTGCTAGTACTCCCTCCCTTCCTGCCTTCTGTTTTGCAGCACAGTATTACAGAACACTTACGCTAGCAGTGGCCTCAATACACTTTGGGGAGCCTGTTCACTAGGTATCAGATCACTCTCACATCATATTGCTTAAGCCTATTTTAAAGGCTATGACTGTAAAGTGTGGGAGCTTGGAGTACTCACATAACAGTACTCTTTTTTTTTTCTTAAATAACAGAATAATATCTCCCAGTAACAACAGTAAAAGCCAACTAGCACAGAAAGAATTTCACTGGACTTCTAACTAAAATTAAAAGCAGATTCCTTTAGCCTGTATGCAGAAGATGAGACTTCATAAAATTTAAAGTACTAGCACAGTTTTTCCTCAATGCCCATACTCATGACCTGTGAATTCATGAAATAACATTATGATATTGTTCAAACAATAGGAAGCCTCAGATGTGTTGAATTTCTGTCTAGCTTGTCTTCTAATGGAGAGATCTCATCCAGAAACGCGAATCTGATTTTGAAAGAAAACTCATTTTCTTTAAAATTATATCTCTACAATTTGATTAGACTGAAGTCTTTTCTGTTAGTTAGATATTTGCAATGCAGTGGCTGAAAACAAGTGCTGTTCTTAGACACGTTATGTATCCAGCAGGAATTTACATATGGCCTTGGACATTAGTATCTAGTATTGAGAGAAAATATTGGTCAGAACATTGAAGTAATCACCTGTGATTTTTAAAAAGTCTCTTCTAAATAGCTAAACAGATTGCAATAGCCTGATACGCAGGGAATAAGTAGTAGGCTGCAATAAAAATGTCTATATAAGTAAGAAATCAAATGAGAGAGAGGCTAGGACACCAGCCTATGTAGTTTGTTTTTACTGAACATGTAAATATCCTTTCCTCCAGTTACTTGGCAGTGTTGGTTTGACCTTTCAAAGATGAACCTGGTGTCATCATGAATTTTTGGATTGCAGTAACACTTTTGGTTTGTTTTTAACCTCAGCTCGGCCATTCTTTTACTGTGTGGCCTCAAACAATCAATGCTCTCTGCTTTAAATACTATATAAAATTAGACTGCTATTAATCTTTAATGGAAAATTATAAAATTAAATGCATTTATCTTTAAAGAGGTCCAAATAAAATTTTGTTATTGTTAAATGTAACTTTTTGCATAATTGCTTAAGATACATTTGGCTGTACTTTAGCTAACAGCATCACATCAGTTTTATATTAATAATCTTCTACAAGTGTGGTGACTTGGCAAACAGAATTTTAAACTAAGTGTCTGAATGGTATTCTTGTTATTCTTGTACCATTTAACTTAGTTAAGTGTAAATAAATTCACATATACTGGGCCAATTTTTGTTTACAGGGAGAACATCTCACACCAGTTTGCTGAATCACTACCAGCACTTTTATCTTCCTGTAAATTGTTCCGTTTAACACTAGTGAGATACGTTGAGATTTAAGACTTCAGAGTATCTATTCCTAAAGGAACTGTCGTAATGTTTTATCAAGCAAATCTACTCCTTCAGTTTTATATTTCCTCCTCAAAAATAAATATTTAAAGAGTGTCTCTTGCACACTCCATTTTCTTTATGATACTCCTTCCTGCTGTATAACACTGTAGTGAGAATACCATGGATATTTTCCTGGTCTATTGAAATAATAATCCTTAAATCTTCTCTAGACAGCTCTTTAAGATCAAATGGTAAACATTGGACTTGTGTCTGTTGTATAAAATTGGCATCTGATTTTTAAGTGAAGAAATAACTACGTACTGGTCCCACATAACCTTTGTAATCTTTCAGCACAGATAGAATTCAAGCCATAGCAATTTAAACAGTCTACCACACGAAACGTGTTGCAGAAGGAGAATATTTCACCAAATGTATGACTACAGCAAGCATTTGTTTTAAAAGATAATTTTCACCTCTTCCTCATCTTCATGCCTTGGAACAAATTCCTGATTTCTCATTCCCAAATCACTTTCAGTCTCCGGCCTCTTTTCAACCAGTTTTTGCATTCTACCACCAAGTTAAACATGAGCAGGAAGAGCAGGGAGGATGATGCAAGAGTGGTTTGCACTAGAATGCTACAAAGCTAAAATTCTAACTGCTAAATCTTCTTGTGCTATATAGCGCTCAGTGCACCTAATTCAACATTTTCAGTTGAACCATCATCAAATGCTGCTACCAGAAATTCAAAGTCCTTACTTAATGTTTGTCTTATTGATATTGTCAGATCTTTTGGTTAGCCATGAACTTGAGTTTAGGATTGCTCATCAGAAGTAGCTTGCTCATAGCTGGACAGTGGCTCCTATGTGAACTCACAGGATGTAGGAATTACTGCTGTATGTCAGGGCAAACTGCTACTGCTGCTGCCTGGCTTTTTAGAGCATCTTACCTCTGCACAAAGCACTGGCTGTCCCCTCCAGCTGGATCCTTGTTGGTGGAGGAATTGCTGTCTCATTCAGTAGTGCAGGATTGATATTTTGCTTCCGAGTATGTCAGTGATGTATTTGTTGGGATGGCCTCTTGACACACTTGGAGCGGTGTGGACATCATGTCCTGTGCAGCAGGTTCCCCCAAAGTTTGGAACTTCCTCAGGTGTACCGGCTTGCACAGAGACTACGTACTAACAAGGCTCTGCAGGAGGCAGCTCTCCACAGCATCTTGGGACTGGGTCACTTTATACCTCACCTGATACTCCCGTGTGCTCATCAGGTGAGGACTGCTGCTTGTTGTACTTGAAAGCTGGTATGAAACAATCTTCTCTCTCTTATTCTTCTCACAACTCTCCTGTGTTGTATGTGCCTTGTACCAGCTCTGTTATAGTCTGACAAGTATATAAGCTTTTGAAAGTCTCTGCAAGAATTTAGGTGCGACTTGCTAAAGTAAGAGCTAAAATCCCTGCAAGCATTCCTACCGAGCACGCTCAGACATCACCACATGGTTCCCCCGCAGGGGTATGGGGTATGTACTAACAAGCATGTTGCTACAACTAACAGCCTTGTGCATTGTGCATCATCCCTACAGAACGATTGCTTGTGCTTGAACTCGGAGCAACCACAAAACCCACAGACATACCAGGTCTGAACAAAGAATGTGTTTATAACCCATGAAGGAGACAAACTGAATGCTGCTGAGAAAAAAGTGAAAAGCTGGAAATGGGTTGTCTATGAAAGCACCTCTGAGATTACATGAAGAAGAGTGGGAAAATCAGTTCCTAGTCCAAGTGAAAGGAAACAGGAAAAAAGCTGTGGGACAGAGGTGGAATTGAGATTGGCTGGCAAAGAAACTGACCAGTGTGTGGAAAAGCATTGTACTAGATTTCAGTTAATCTTGTAGTTTCACATTACGAATTGTGTAATCAGGTCTAAAGTGCCTTAAGCTAAAGCATGAACAGGTCAACGCTTTTGCCAGCAAGCTCATTGCACCCTGTGAAATGGAACAATCGGATCTCATCACATCTCACTGATATAATAAAATCAATAATTTTAAAAAGCACCACAGAAATGGTGAAAATATAGAAAACTCAGTAAAGTTAATAATTCAGTACTTTTATCGGACAAAACTTCAAAAGTGTGCATCAGGTAAAATGATGGCCCACATCCCTTGAAGTGGGTGAAATTATTTTACTGCTGTTCTTTATCCATAGATTTAATTGTGCTGTGCATTTAAATGGAGAAAGTGGCACGTTGTCATTGTATCATAGCACCTAAACAGACCCGGCTCAAATTGATATCAGGGAACCAAACTTAATTCTTTCATTTCAGATAAGCAAGGAAGTATTTAAAAAAAAAATATCTTTTTAAGTCAAAGTCGATACACATTTTGGTAGAAAGCTATTGCGCGCTTACTTCAGCTGCTGATGTGTCTATAGAATCGAGATAGAAAAAGAAAGTATGTTTCTGTGCAGCCAAGAGCGGAAAACATTTTACTTAGTGTCTAATGCCACCATGTGGCTGCTTCATGTAATTGACTGAAACCTGTAAAATGTGTTGGTTTTTTGTTGTTTTTTTTTTTTTTTTAAATTGTACCTCTAGGTAACTAAGTATTTTCATATAAATAAGTTTCCAACTGTGAATTTTTATGCGTGACAAAAAAATTAAAAAACAGTGAAAGTAGAAAAGGCTGATTAGTAAAGAAAAGAAAAGCATACATTAAAAGGGTATTTCTAGAGGTCAGTGGATTACATTTATCTAGTTTGTAGGTTAAGAGTAAGTCTGTTGGTAAAACAGATAAGTATAAAACAGTGCCAAAGCTCAAGCGAAAATAATTAATTGTGGAGAAAAATATGTCATCCTACATTGTGATTTTTATCATCATTTCTTTCCTTTTAGATGGTCAGGATTGTTTCAATGACTCAACATTCACCTCTCTTTGGGGGAAAAAAGCATATGGAAATTACTTTGGTAGGAAAAATTCTTCCTAGTTAAGATAATATTATCGTTATTATTTCCCTAATACATATTTAGTTAAGATGATAACACTGAAAAGCTTGAAAAATGCTGAAGTCTAGTCTTGGAAGTGTAGGATACTCAAGAGGGAGATGAATAAACATGGATGTCAGGATTGTTATCCTCATAGACCAGGATCAAGACCAGTATCCTGTATGTATTCTGCCACATCTAAATGCACTTTTTGAAACACATGTCGATATATCAAAATAGAAAACAGTATCAACAGAAACTTCTTAGATCCAAGTTATCCATCATCAAATCTGATAGGGATGCAGCCTTTTTGCACATCACTTGATTTGGACTCAAGTGATGTTTTGCTGTGATAATCTTGCCAGTAACATCGAGAAACTTTGCCTAGTACACACATATACGAAACTTGAGTAAGGGCCGACCTTATAAAATACTGCAGTTTGGCTGTATAATTAGCTTAATACCCAAGAAGAAAATGGATTACAAGGAACCATATAACAACACAGGTTCTCTTCAGACCTAGCTTCAATGGCTTATTGTTTTCCATATTACTTCCATATTATTTCCATATACTTTGGGCTTAAAAAATAGCTGTGCCTTGGACTGTGCAACATTTGATTTACAAAATTATATATATTTAACTTGTTTCCTTGGTTCTTAAGCAACAGAAATTCCCCTTTATATACTCAGCATGAACTTTATGAAATCGCTGTTGCTTTCAAAATTATAAGCTTTCACTTACTTCTTTGAGGTCCTGTAACAAACTATGCAAAAAAAGTCCTCAGCTTCTTTTCAGGTTAGATGTTATATTGTTCGTTTGTCGCTTGACGGCATCCTTTGACACAGTTCAACAGCAGATTACGCGACTCCCTCTCTCTTCAGGCTTGCAGGAAGATGAAAACCCAACTCTCAGCCCTCTATGTCTCCAGCTGATCATGTGGTTAAGCCAGAAACTTCTGCTTTGCAATAAATATTGAATTATTAGGAACACACTAAAAGAACTATAATTGCAGTACACTTTACAAAGAAGATGCATCTGTAGACTTTTTATAGTTCATATATCCTAAAGCATTTTATTTCTGTAATACATATTGGATATTGGCACTTAGCAAATTAGCGTGCAGTACTCTTTCATAGAATTATTTTCACTAAGGCTGTAGAACTGTTGGTTATTATTTTTCTTTTAGGGACACTAGTATATTTGAAAAAAGTCTTTCCAGGCAGACTGATGATTGCCTGTGCAGAGGGAGTATGGGTACTTTTACTCAGTAGTTAAGACAGTTAATTGTATTTTCCCAGTTCTCTTCCCCCCCCCCCCCCCCGGTTTTCTTGCTTTATAGCTCTTTGGCAATAGCTAACACCTTCTGAAATAAGAAAAGCTATAAAATGAGAAGCGAAACAATACTCTCTCTCTTACCCACTTCACAGATACACGACTTTTTTTCTTAAACTCTGATTACGGTTTCCAACAGGATTGTAGCTTGCATTTTCTTCCCTCCTTGTGGGTCTTAATAAGGAAATCAGTTTCATATATTCTTATATTTATAGTGATATTTCAGAAGTATACACCCCATTCTGTCAATGAACCAAGACCCTAAAATAGAATCTTTAAAAAATTTGGATATTAATTCCAATATAATCTCTGTAAATTATGAACCTAACTATTGTCAAGAATATTGGTCATTGTAGTCACTAGAGTTTTCATACTGTAAATGTATTTATGTTAGTATTTGTCATACTAGTAAGGTATATGCAAGGAAGGCTGTTTTTAATCAGCATAAATTAATTAACACACAAGCACTTAGTAAAGCATGTATGTACTCGGGCTTACAATTTTATCAAACTCTTATATTTTGAGGACTTTATGAATGGCTGTTAAAAAATTAATTTCTCCCCCCCCCAGTGAGGGAGAAATATCCATATTTACTGTTTGTCTATCGATTATGTGTCATGTTTCTTCAGTTGCTGTACACTTAGTGAGATCTCAGCTTCCCAGTGACTTCCATGAGCAAGATAACACAAGTGTAACTGTTAAACCATTTGTGTGATTAGGTAAAGAAGCTCATTATTGTTTTTCACATCAAATATATCTTATAATATGCTATTACAGAGTACCTCTAAGGTTAATGCTGCTTTTATAGCAACGGAGAAAACAGTGGAACATTAACAGAGCATTTGCAAGTCTGCTGTATTTTAGTAGATAGTACTTTCTAAGAAAATATGACTAAATTAGTAGTATTGAAATCTCTAGGACTACTCAGACCTACTACGAAGCAACTGAATTACCAGAGCCCTCCAGTCAAGGCATTTGTTAACACAAACACAGTATTTCTATTTTATGGGGAGGCAGAATTCCCACTGGAATTTTTTTAAATACTTGTCTTTTTATGCCACATTGTGAGCAACTGAGGACTTCGAATAAAACAAAGAAAAACAGAACTTGGAGAAGCCTGTGTAAGTAACTGCAGTTTCTGCCAGCAAAACTCAGTTACAGGCCGTACTTATTTGCTTTCTTGATAAGAAAAACCTGATTTTGCAAGCCTGTCTGTACGAACACGTTTAGGCACACGAGCAGCACCGCAAACGAGCTCTGCAAACAAGGACAAGCTCTCAGCCAAACCCACGGGGCGAGTCCCTCGCTGCCAAGCCGGGACACCCGTCAGCACCTCCCGCGCTCGGAGACTGCAGCGGGATCACACGGATCAGACGCCCTTAACGCGTTTCACAGGACCTCAGCTCTCGCGGGGACCGACACCCGGCGGCGACTTAGGCGGGAACGCCGAGCGGCTCCGACGCGCCGCTTACACGCGGCCCGGCCCCGGTGGCGGCCTCTGGCCGGCCCGCTCCGCTCCGCTCGCGTCCTTCCTGCCCCGTCCTGCGCGCCCTCCGCCCCGCCCGGCGGGACACCGTGCCGGGGCCGTCCCCCGCAGACCGGAAAAGCGACTGCTGCCGCGGGGAGAGGCTCGGGCGGAGGGGGGCAGCGCTCGGCTGGGCTGGGCGGGAGCGGTGCCGCAGAGCAGAGCGTGGGGCTGCCCGCAGCCAGGCGCTGCCCGGCGGGCGGGGCTGTCCTAGGGAAGCAGCTGTAGCTCCAGAGCGCTCGGAGCGTGGATACCGCAAGCTTTTGGAAAACTTTATACGCTTAATAGGGTATCTGCGGTAGCTATGAAGCAAATTGAAATCTGGTGAAGCTTTTAAAGCACCTTATAGCTGCTGCCTTTCATGCTAGCATTTCTGAGCTGCTTTAGAGAAAACTCTTAAGCCTGCTTGCCTTAACGAGTAAAGGTAAGCTATGGCTTGCTTTATCTGAAAGCCACACCAACCACGTTCCTCTTGCATCTCTTTTGCTTCTTAATGTTATGGGAATATTACATTCTTACCTTGTTTCTTCATTAACACGTGTAAGAGATGGCTGTATGGTAACTGTTCCAGCAAACGTTTTGATTCTGTAGTTGGCTTTGCTCGTTGGAGCGAAAAAGCATGTTTTTAAGTTAGCTTGCAACTTTGGGTTCATACAGATGAAAATTTACAAGGTTGGGGCCTTAAAGATGATATGCAGAGCAGCTGCCCAACAGAAAGTTAAATAATCAAAGTAAACAGCGGAACAGGGCAATATCCTTGCCTCTTGTTCATTCTTGGTGGGATATATGGAAAAAAGTGGGGTTTTTGAAGATTGCTTATTCCTCTTGTAAAAGAAAATATCTCTTTGATAGGGATTAAATGCATAGCAAGCTTTAAAACCATGCTGCGAATTTGTACCAATTTGTGCTTTGAGGAAGAAGGTGTCAAAAGTTGTGTTGGTTACTCCACCCCACCCCACCCCACCCCTTAACTGCACCAGAAGATAATTAAAATAATCACTTTAACGTGAAACTCTCTGAAGTCTGTGGAAGTGCATGTCTGACAAAGCAAAGGAGGCTGTAGGGTCAGTGCTTCATTACAACTTTATGCATTTCAGCTGAAGTGCAGGGTCTTTCAGGCTTAGCTTGGGAAGCAGTATAAAATGTGTGCCTGAAGTAAAGAATGCTCTTATGTATGTTTTTTTTTTTGTGTGTGTACTGTTTCTTTTTTCAGAGAAACTTCCTTTGATCCTGGATATGATAAAAGTTAATACTGTTTGATGCAAGTCAAATAGAAGAGGTTACAATACAATATAAGTTGTCTTACTGTAAGTAGAAAGCCAATGGTAATTTTACTCAGACTTGGTCACTGTAACAGAAGGATTGACTGTAAGGTAAGTACCTACACTTAAGCTGTTATAACAATTCATTTTGAAACACACAAACCTTGTTCTCTTTGAATGTTTCCTGAGTAGAAAGACTGAGAGGCTGAAGTGTGTATGTTTTGTTATCTTGAGGGCGTGAGGGTGTTCACACATTCATCTTTTAAAAGTAGTGAGTTATTGTGAAGGTGAATACTACTTATTTTCTGCCCTTGCTCATCTAGCTATTGTGAGATGACTACATTTAAATGAGCAGGAAAAGTTAACCCAAGCTCTTTTTCTGATCGTAGAGGGAAGGTGACTCTTGAATGGCAAGGCTGTCTGCTTTTGCTTTGTGAGAGTGTATTTTTAAAGAGACATGACACAAACACCTTCTGTTAATACAGCTCATTCTCCTTTAGAGAGCTTTCTCCTTTTCTGTTTGCCTTTTGTCTGATGGTGCTCAGGAGAAAAGTTCTTACTATGATAGTTTTTGTCCCTTTGAATTGGCAATGTATTTGCCTTGCCCCTCTTCTCATCTCTCTCTGAAACTAATTTTAGATTTCATACTCTGCAACTGATGAAGTTCTGTTAAACAGCTGAAAGAAGATAATTTCTGTGAAAAGATCCTAAGTTTGTGTGTGAACGTTGTGCTGTTGAGGAATTAGGACTCTACCAGGACTTTCTTAGCAGCTGATACCTGCAGGGACTATAGGATCCTTTTTAACACAGGAAAGAGTAACTTAACTGCTCTCTGTTTACCCACATCCAGTTTCTGTGAGATTGTGAGATGTAATCAGGACAATAAATTCCCATGTGTACTAAATATCGTGATTCCCACTAAATTTTGGTATGATTGGTTCAGGCTTTTAAAGATTATCTTCCTAAAATGATAGCATTCATTTTTTTTCTAACCCTCTCTTATTCTTTCCTCCTCCCTTCTGAGGAGGAGGAGGAGGAGATGACTTTTGAATGAATGGGATGATAAATTCCAAATATTCGGACAAATGTAGTTGTATTACATTGAAACTTTACAGAAGCCAGAAGCTATTGTTATGAGCAAACCTGTATTTCTCTTTGCAACTTGCCTTGCCAGGCAGACTCTCTTGAGGTTCAGCCATAGATAACTGCTTTGGCCTTTGACTATAAATGCTTGAATTATCACAGAGGAGTTCTTGTCTTTTCACAGTCAATAAGTATGAAGAATGCTAGCTGCTTCATCTCCATTCATATTAACTGAAATGGTTGTTTCTAGCTTACTTTTTCAGGAATATCTGTTGTAGGTTTTCAGCGAGCTTTGTTTATTTAAACAAATAAATAAATCTGCCTCTTATTTAAAATAACTGTTCTGCATCCCACTATTGGAATAACTGGCCATGCATGGAGTAACTTTGCGACCTCTATTCTGATTTTTCTACATGACTTTCCTTCAAATTTCTAGTAGGTAGTTTGCAGTGTACGTTTCCAAAAAAGGGTGCTCAAACAAAAAGCTCTATTTCTGCCTTGGGTTCTAACCTGCCCAGCAGACATGTAAAATAACTTGGTAATATGGCTCAAGAAATGCTTGACTGATACTTCAGATTATGGTAGAAGTCATCTGTCAGCTGTTAGTATTGAGTAATCACTGTATGAAATAAAATTTTACGGTTATAACCAAGTTCCATGTGAAATAAATATTAATTGACATTCTGATTACTCAGCTTCCTTGGAAAAGCTGAGCTTCTTTCTAAAGCGTTTTGCCCAAGTTAGGCAAGGGGGTTTAGAAAATGACTGTCACTCTGTATTTTTTTGGCCCTCTATTAATTAGAGGGTTGTATTATAAATGGCTTTAAGTACATGATTCTTTCTCTCCCTCTCTCTACCTCAAGAGTTACATGATATTTGAAACACTGTTAGAATTACAGGTAATGATGAAGTTTCTTTGAAGAAACTTGTTCTGAAGCTTTCTTTCTTGCCAGGGGGTGTGAGTTATGTGTTTTACTGAAGACTTAAGTAGGCAGGGTGAGGGAGGGAATAATAAATTTGCAGTCATGCTTCAATCTAATAAATATTTAAGTATTTTTTCCGTTCTAAATAAAGGTATGAAATACAGAGGTTTGAATAACTGTCTTGCTCTGGAATGGTGTGGTATGCGCTAGTATCTAATCTATCTGTAGAGAAAGGAATCCTTCATCTGTGCTGTCTTTGGTCATATATAACATATTGAGAAGTCTCTGTATACTACAAGACTAAGCAAAATAAACAATTGATGCTGTGTGGTCGTGTTCGGGCTAGAGAGCTGGTGTGCTCTATAGCACATCCTTGTAACCTTGGCTGGGAATTTACTGATGCATGCTACCACATGGTGCGCACCTGGCACGCAGGCAGGATAGACGAAGGAAATTAAATGTACTTTCAGGCTCTTGGTTAACACAAGCATTTCAGTGTAAAGCATTTATCTTGGAGAACAAGTCACTGGACTTAAACTCCTTGTTGTTCTTTCAGGCTGTTCAAATGATAGTAAGTTAACAAAACCACTGGAGAATTGCCAGTTGAAAAATGCTGCAGGAATTAGCTTTTATGTTTTTTAATATCACTATGCTTCAGTCCTGGAGTCAAGTATTCCTATTCTTCTTTAGTACAGGGAACTTGACTGTCACCAATTCATAGGCTAATTCATAGGCTGTCACCAATGAGTTGTGTTTCAAAGGGTTATAAATAAGCCACTATGGCCAAAGCTTCGTAATACAACTTGCGAGCTAAATCTGTCAAGAAGGTCAAATCTACGATTTATAATAAGTTATAGGGGAAACAGAGTATTTTCAAATGCTGTAAGTAATAGCAGACTGTTCCACAGTGTACACACCTCAAAACTTGAGTTAACATAGATTCGCATTTTGAATCTAGCTTTAGTGGCAATACTTGGTGATTTAAGGTTTTGATGCATTTTGCGATGTTGTTCTTATTTAGAAAAGATGATCTTGCAGAGATCTGCTGATTCATCTTTATTAGAACACAAATTAACTGTGTTTTTATTTGAATTCAGCCATGTTTCTGGGAGGACTAGAATAATAGAATGAGTAAAGGTTCTGTAAGATGTGATAGGTTTGAACAGTCTCTCAGGTACTTGATGCAGATGGAAAACTGTTTTTATTTTTACTTTATTCTTCAAAAGGCATTTATTCTTTTCCGGTTAGATTGAGCATGATTCACATACCACGCTTCAGCTTTCCTAAAGCTGACCTCTCTGTAACAAATCCTTTCCATGCCGTCAATCCTAACGCTTTTTGTTTGAGGCTGTACTTATGTATGTAGTTGTGAGATTTAGTTATCTTCCTCTGTTTTTCTTGCAAATAGAAATATCAGAAAAAAGTCACATATTCTACAATTTATTGTACGTTCACTTGTTACAAACCTTGATTTCTTCACTTCTATGTGTGATTATTTAAAATTTCAAAGCTAGGTACTCCGTTAGTTCTAAATAACTGTTCTGCATTGTGGTATATATTGCATGCTAAATGTCTAAAAATGCAGTCATTCCTGACAACATCACTTGGAGTGAAATAACGCTATCGTGACTGTAGAACTTCAATCAGAGAAAAGAGGAAACCATGTAATCTTACAGCATAAGAGGTGACTTTTATGTAGGAGTGACTTGTTGCTTGCCTGTGGCTAACTTTGGTCGGTGGTTTGTTGTGGGGTTTTTTTGTTTAGGAAAACAAATGATTTATTTTGCAAATACTTAGCTGAAGATGGCTATAATTACTTATCAATCTTCAGCCTGAGTATAAATATACTTTTTCTTGTTCCTTCTCAGAATTGCTTATTGCTGATTCATGAGTTTAATTAGATATCTTCCTTAGGTGTTTTTTTAATATTGTTCATTTTTGAGCTACTAATGATATGTGCTCAGCTTTCAAGACTAACTCACTTTTTCCTTCTTTTGGCCAGACTATCATATTCACGAGGCCATGACATACTGTTTTGTGCTCTTGTAACAGGTACTTTTTTAGACCTAAAGGAGACATCTTAAGCTGCTTATACGAGGAAGTTCTGGGCTTCTCTTGGATTTCCCCTCTTCCTTGCTGCGTATTCAGATTTTGTGTCCTTGTCTTTCTTGCTTGTTGTGATTGGTATGAGGCTTGTTTTGAACAGGTCTTGGCCGAAGGCTGAGGGCGCACGTGCATGTTGCAAAAGGGGATGGGGAGGCACAGTGAGATCCTAGCTGAATTAGAGGCAGCAGAGGAGCGATTGTGAACTTCTATTTTTGGCTATTCCAATTTTACATACGAAGTTCTACTGTGTTATAAAAAGGATTTCACTATGGTATTCGAGTTGAAGTCCAGAGTTCTTTAAACTGAAATTAAGTCAAGCTTTAAGAAATTATTCCTTATCTGGAATATTGACCTATTGTACTGTTTTGCCTACAGTAACACTTCAGGAGGTATTTTTCTAAAACCAAAAAATGAATCTTTAACCACAGAAGAGTGCTTCCCATCTTCCCCCTGCCTCTTTTGCTGTGTAAGAGGAGAACATAGAGTGTCACAACGTATTTCCAGAATAAAGGAGGAAAGGGACTTCTCAAGGCAACTGAATACTGTTGTTTGAGGAAGGCTAAATTTTAATATAGCAATTACTGTTCTTTATAAGATCTAGCCCTCACCATTGAATGTGCATGGAGGAGATTGCTGTTCTACAGTTAACCCTGTATAAAAAATAAAAAATGCTTTAAAAAAATTTCTCTTCAATGCAGTACTTCTTTCAGAATTTGGCCTTTTTTAATCTTTTCATCTCTGTTTCTTCTTCCTTCTCTTCTGCCAGCTTTTTAGTCAGTTGAGTCTGCCAAAGAATATTTCTTATTTCATTTTAAATCCCTACCACATCCTCTACTACTTAAACTAGAATACTAAACTACTCTTTTTCATGTACCCGTAGTATGCAGCCTTATCTTTTCTGGCAGCAACTTGTTTTGAAGATTTTGTTGGTACATATAAAATCTGCTTTAATGCCACTATTGTACTGAACCTTAGGTTTTAGCTTCCTATAGGCTTCCTTAACTTTTGAGAAAAATCATGTTGATGTAGAGTTGTGACGCTTTAGAGAAATATTAGAACTAGAAGGAAAGATTTACTTTAACTAGAAGTTAAAGATACTATCATGATGTTATCTTAACTATTTGAGAGGAGGATTTGAGTGTTGGTTTTGTGTTTTTTTTTTTTTCTAGTTCCTGAAAACTGTTCAACCCCCTCTCCCCTCTGATTTTCTTCTATTTATTGGTGTAAAGTTGCCGAGGAGCTCTTATGTTGAAGTACAAATGTGGCGTTGCCCTGCATATTGAGGATTTTTAGCACTGAATGTATGAGAACTTTGGAAAAGTTAATGTTGATGACTGTTGGAGAGTGTGTTAGACTAATGACATACCTTGTTGTTGTGTCTTCATTTGACTGCTTCTTAGGTATCAGAGTTCAGTCTGAAATGGCTTTATGCCTTTCTTATCTTCATGTCCATGCATGCTGTCAGGGAACTTCATAACCTGATACTACTTATCACTTGGTGCAAAATGGGCATGACTCTTCCAGAAGGCAGACCTACTTGCCTGGTTTGTGTTCCGCTTGAGTTGATGACTCGCTTCTTGTGCCTAAGGGTTGAAAGTTTATCTCTGTTCTCCCACCCTTTTGGACATGCAAATGCTTTCTCTTGTTGGCTAAGGTGTTCTGCAAACAATGATACAGCTTTAAAACCTGCATGCTGCTGAGTAATAAACCGATTACCACAGTTTTTTTGAGAACAATATTGTGTCAGAGCAAAATATTATGTGATGACTACTGGGATTAGGGATTCATATGACTGATTTAGGCTCTTTGGTCCTACTATCCCACATGTTTTTCATGTATGCTGTTCCCTTGACAAGAGCATGACAAGCAATAATATTGTTTGACTAGTTGTTTGGAGGTCCAATATCTAAAAGGAAAGTTTAAAGGAAACATCTTCTATTTGTCTGCAACAAACATGTATTTCTTTGTCTAAATCTTTATTCCAAATTCCCACTTTTTTGCATATATAAAATCTGTTTCTGACATTTGGCAACTTTAGTTTCCCTGCAGAAAGAACTTGTTACCTAGGAATTATTTGTCATATATGAAGAAATAGACACGAGTTGTGGAAACAAAAGGCAGTCTGTAATGATGCGTGATTTGGAGCTATGATTAATAAAAGAGTGGGCTTGATACTAGCTGTGTAGTTCCTCAGTACTGTGGACCTTTATACATCAAGGAAACATGTTTTAAGATCCATCTGTTCTGTGCAGGTGTTTAAGGACTTGGAATTTTTTTTTTTTTTGAGAGAGAATGGGACAGGTGTAAGCAAAAGGAATTTAAAAAGAAGAGGAAATAATCAATCCAGTGGATGGAAGGATCCATCTACTGACTGTACTCTTGATGGCCTGAAATGTGGTATCTGTGAACATTCTTGCAAAGTCTGGCAGTATCAGAAGAGCACATTTCTTTTAGCTTCTGCAGCTGGGAATGGTGTCTTCTCATGCATGCTTTTGTTTTAAGTGTGTTTTTTAAATTTTAGTATTCGACTGACTCATCTAAACATGAATGGTGACCTGTAATGTAAAAGTTTATTGTATTTAATTGCCTGTAACTCTTTGCATAGATGGAACTGTGTGGCCTTGCTTTTGCTGTTTGGATGTTTATTTGCTTCTGTGCATCTGTGGATGGCTATCCAAGTGGAAAAGTAAGAGAAGCCTGCACTAGCATGATACCCTGTCATGGTAGCTCTCCACGACTGTCACCTGAGCACACCATTACAGTGAATGGGACTGAATTTAAACCAGGGGACAACATAGAAGGTATTGTGTCAGTTATAGCTGAAGAGTTTAATTTACTGTTGCTTTGTGTTGCAGCATGTCTTTACTCAGCTATACTAGATTTATCGAAGCAGTTGAATCTTGTTCAGGTGATCCATTTAGTGGTCATTCAGTACTTAATAAAATGAGCTTCTGGTTGTCATTGTTGAAATATTTCGTTCTTCCTCTGGACAATATTTCAACTTCCTTTTATTTTTCTTCTTGCTTCAGTTCATCTGTCTGGACCAGATTTTGAAGGTTTTTTCATACAAGCCCGGGATGCAGAACACCTGGATAGCCCTGCGGTTGGCTCTTTCATGTTAGTCGACCGGAGACTTTCTCAGCTTCTGACATGTGGCCGTACCAAGGTATAGTCTAGTGTCTTAAAATGGGACATGAGGCAACGAGGTGTTTGTACTAGACCAAGTCTGTAATGTGACAGAGCAAAGCTGTGTAATCTTCTTTGAGCTCAATAAGTCTCAGGAAATTGGTCTAACTTGCAGTGTAGAGGCATGGCTCACTGCAACTCTGTCAGACTGTTCTTACAAGCCATTTAAACTCTCTTGGTGGTAGAAGGCTATTGACTGCTGCAGGAAGATGCAGCATTCATACCATAGTTTTTACCTGTGGACATTGAATGTAGTGTTTTCCTGGTTATTGTACTTAGTATAAAAAAGAGAAGGACATGCTCTTTTTGCTTTGAGGAGGAGAGTTATCAATCATTTTCCCTGCTTGTTAAGGTCAGAGAAAATATCTTATAGCAAGGAAAGTTTAGGTCAGTTATTGTGGTAAACAAACACTAGAATAGGGTAGTATCTTTAGTTACTGTCAGTTACTGTAAATGGAGCCTTCTTAGTAACAGGTTAGATCACAATCTTCAATATCCATTTTAAATAAATTGCTTCTGCCTCATGCGCAACAGATATGAACTCTGACTAGTTTCAGCAACCCACTTGAACTTCATGAACATGTACAGTGTCATCTGAGCTGGTGTGGACAAATTTCTTAATCTTCCTGGATATATTTATTTATTTTTTTTCTCCACTTCTACCACCTGTCCCCCAGTGGCATACAATTAATGAGTTAATCAGTGCTGTAAAGTCCTGGGGATGTCTGAGTTGTGCCCTTAGTGCTCTGAGAACTTAGTTCAGTGCTGTGTCTGATCTGTATATCTTGTGCAAATAACTCACTGATCTCAAGACTACTTTTTTTTTTTTTCTCTGGAATACTAGTTCTGTCTGTACAGTCATTGTACTGTCCCTTCATGCTCTTACTGCAAGAAAATGGAGTGTTATTACACCATTTCTGCATCAATGCTGCAGGAATCTCTTGTCTCATCATTGGAGCCTTCTGGATAGAACAGCCTCTAGTTGTTCCTTGTAGCCTTGAAGTTTGTTAGTATGTATAAGTTTCAGTGGTACGCTTCGTCTGAGTTGGTCGCGACCGACTGGGGAAAAGCCAGTTGGACTGGGTCAGTGTGGTGTCTGTTTAGTATTTAGCTGCAGCCTGTGATGACCGCATTAGCTGAAACCTTCTTAGTGCATATCCACTGTGTAACTCTTGGTATGTGTGTTTTCAGAATTCAGCTGTCAGTCACACAAGTAAAGCAAAAAAGAAATACATAAAAGTTCATTGGATTGCTCCTAGAGATGCACCAAAACGTGTACGTTTTTTGTAAGTAAATCTGGTATTAGTTCTAGTTTATTAAAATGCAAATAACCTGTACCATTGTTTATGTTAAATATTGGCCAACAACTGAAAAGTATCTTTGGACTAAGGCCTTGAAAAGTTAACAACTCTTGCTCACTGCAGTCTGTGTTAATGCAGACACTTGTTCTTTATGGAAAGCTTGGAGATTATTCTGGTTTTTGCAGGGAGAGTAGAAGGAAATTTGGAGACTGGTTTCTTTAGTATTTCTAGTTAACTGCTCACTTCTCATACCTGTAATATATAGTGTTAGGAATCCTTTTCTGTAGTTGTGCCTGACAAAACGATATGTGTACCCTCCTGTTACACTACTAGTTTTTTGGGAACTAGTGGATAAAAGCTACGCAATTCTTCTCTGAGGTTGTGCCACAGGCATGAATGTGCCACAGGCATGAATGTGTCTTATATCCAGTAGAGTATGCAGTATGTTTGAAAATTATTTTTCCACTGAGATTTCAGATGTTTTGCTACTTTAATCCCTAAAATGGTAGGAGTCTGCATAAAGATAGGGGTTTTACAAATAAGATGTACAAACTATAGAAGCTTTTTTTTAAGTAATGTGTGTGTTTGTGTTTTTTAAGAGCTACAGTTGTGAAGAAATACAAAACTTTCTGGGTGAAGATTCCTGGTCCTGTTGTTTCTCAGCCTAATACACTGTCCCCAACAACACCCTTGCATATAACATCAGAGGCTATATCAACTTCACACACGGTTTCCTACTTACCAAAACCAGTAAGTAATTATAAAACTAAGTAATGCCATCTTTAATGCTTGTGATCAATGGAATTTAATGAAACGACATCAATACAGCCTATTGACAGAAAAGGAGAGTTGATGAATGAGTAACTTAAATATCAGAGACTAAGAATGTAGACAGCTACTCTGTTGTGTTGTTTGAGTTGCCTGAACTTGTGTCGTAAATTTTGTCACGGCACGCACAGGTCAAAAGGTTGATAGAACGTTTAGAACTTGCTGGTCAGAAAACATTATGCATACCCAGGAAGAGAGATGGGAAAAGACTTGCTCTGGTCTTGACTAATAACTTCCTATGTAGTAACTGCAGTCTCAGAAGCTTCCTTCTATGAGTTCATCTATATTACTGACTTCCACTACTGATTCTTGAATGGATTGAGCAAGCATCACTATTTTGATCCAGAATAAATGTAACTTTTAATCCATGTATTTTCTCTTTGTGTATCAGTGGAGTTACTACTTTAAAAAGGAAACAAAAAGCTGATCTGCCCTTCTTTTCTACCTCATCCTACAGCTGATATTACCTCTCTAAAAATTAAATGAAATTAGGTTTCTCTAGAGCTTTTAATTTCTTTTTTAAGTTATTCTATGATAGTATCTTTAAAGTGAAAATTCAACTTGAGTGAAAGTACAGCTTGGAATTCACTATGATTTTAGTTACTAGTCCTGAGGTAATTGTAGGGATGGGTTAAGAGATTGGTATGTAGGCACAGATGGCATTTCTTTGCTGTTCCTTATATTCTTTCTTCTAGAACAGGGTAGAAAGGAAAGAAGAAGAGGGGAAACTCTCATTGCTTATGGCCTGTTTGTTTTCTTAATTGTCTAGTTTAATGCATCAGGTTGTGGCAGTATGAAGTTCTGCATTAGGAACCCTTCAAACTGTGATCCTGAAAGTGCTACCTGTTTTTTTCTATCCTTCCAACGAAAGAAGACTTCAGTATTTATTGAAATGAGTGGTCCAAGTGAAGGATATTTAGCATTTGCATTGTCCCATGACCGGTGGATGGTGAGTTTCCTATTCTACTTCTTTAATTGCTTTTGTGATCTTAGTAAAGTTTAAAAGGTACTCTAGCAAAACACGCACGTAGAAAACTGAAATACTGTTAGATGTCAAACAAAGTAACTTCTCTCCTATAGTGTTGAAGCACAGTTTGACTTTCATAGATGGATGTTCAGTTTTAGCTCAGGATGACTATCTGCAGTAGACTTTCCCTGTGGGTATCTGTCTTAAGAGTCCAACCTGCATGCACAGTAGCTGACTGGAATTCCTGGCTAGATCAATCTTTTTGTTACCTAGTCCCAAACCCTCACCTGTCAGCTGAGTTGCTATGCTTTCTGAAAACCATTTGCATTTCATCATTGTTTATACAAGAGTGACTCCATTCAATCTTAAAAAGTGTTTAGAGATCGTTTTTTCTAATTGATGTTAGAGTGAAGGGACGATGCTGTTGACAAATGAGTAGTCCATATAGTACCTCTTGCACAAAAGAGATTCACTAGGGATATGAGCAGCATAAACAGCAAGAACACTAGTTTCTTAACAATACTTTGTCTCTACAGCTGTGAGGAAAACCAACTTTTAACTAAAGAGGGTTTTTAAATAACATCAATGTCCATCTCTGTCTTGTCTAGTTAATTTAGTAAATTCTAAATAAATAAACTTCTGAGAAGATGGTTGTTACCCTGGGAGGCGGGGATGGTAAATCATAATGTGCTTTACTGTGTCATCTCTTTGACTTAATGTGGTTCCCTTGTAATACTGAAGTGTTTGAAAGCTAGGAAATAATAGCTTGACAGCTAGAGAATTCTGTCTCCGGTCTTGTTGCATATATTAAATTAAAGAGCTTTTGAAGACTACCAGTTTTTATTGGGCTATAAATACCTTTTTGTTTTAAACTCTCCAGGGTGATGATGATGCATATCTGTGTGTTCATGAGGACCACCATGTTCATGTAAGCACTGCCTATCTGAAGGGGAGAAGTCCTCCTGTTTTGGATTCGGAGGTACATTTGAAAACGGCTAAGGCACTTCCACAAATGTAGGTTTGAAGCAATGAATGGTATACTGCTGCTTTGTGCTTTTATTTTGCGCAGTAGCTGTAAATGGTAAGATAGATCCGTAATTCTTGAAGGTGAGATCAGTTGAGCTCTTTCTTCCTGGTAAACTTTACCTTTAGAAGTCTTAATTTAATTTTCAAAAGTGAGTCATGGGTGGGAGCTTACTCTGTTGAGGATCTTTGTGCCCATTATTACTCTGTCTCTTTGTTAGGGCTGCAGTTGCAATCGATATATCTTGGGTTAAAGGTTGGAAGGGAAGGGAAAATTGTTGTTATGAACTGGGAAAATTGCTGGTAATAAGTCCAACCCTTATGTTGCTATGTTGACTTACTGACATATCTTCTAAGTTGGTATGCAAGAGATTTTTATCACCCCAATCATTGCTGCTCTCTCTTTGTGCACCAGTGACACTCTTGTCTTGTGCAGGGTTACTTTTAAGCCAATTACTCTCTGTCTGAAAAGATTGGATATTAAATGTCTCCTATTTCACAGAATGCCCTTGAAGATGTATCGTGGAGGCTTGCGGATGGTCGTCTTCAATGTTCTTTCAGAAGGAGTATTCATCTTCCTGCTTATAAAGACAGATTTAATCTGGATGCCAGTTACTACATCTTTCTGGCAGATGGGGAAGCTACTGAAGGTAAACTTGGATTGTATATGGTTGCTTTTCTTTCAACTGCTCTAAACAAGTTAGTAACCCTTATGTAAGATATGGTTTAGATGAGAATTAGTACCTGAACGAAAGACTCTTTTCCAAGTTTGAGTCCAGTCATCTTTACTGCCTCTCTGGATTATGGACTTGCTTTTGGAAGTTAGACTTGCTCATATATGTGTGTGGCATGCCCACTTGATGTTAGGAACTGCTAGCTTCTTCAGAGCTGGCCGTATCTTTTTGGAATGGAGACTAGCATCAAAGGGAATTATTCTTCACATTTTGTGTCTGTAGTGGAAAAGCTATTTTCTGTGGAGGAATGAGTTGGTTCTTGTTCATTAAGTATGCAGGGCAGCTTAAATGACATATTAGGTTCAAATTTTAATTCACAAACTGACTTCTTACCATATAGAGTGTTAAAAATTTAGTTTTTGTGATTATGATCAGTGGTCACAACAGGGCTTGCATTCATAAATAAGGACTGGGCATGCTTACAAGTGCAGTGGCTTTCATCAGCCATAAATAAACCACTTTATGTCACTGTTTAGGTGGACTAATACACAAACATCATCATCAGCCTCTGATCACCAATGGAGTATACAATGTGACAGACCTTCCTCAGGATATTGGAGGCTCCCGGTCCCCACAGCTTATCAAGGCTCATGGTAAGCTGCAACTTCTAGTTTTGTCTTCGAGTTCCAGACTTGCTGAGACTAGAGAGTTCAGTTTTCCTCATTATTGCAGAGTAGATATTTCCTCTTGTCTTTCTGGCACTTGTGTTGTATATAGTGTTGACTAGATCTGAGTCTGTGAAGACAGAATAAAGTTTTCAATGTTTCATTTCAAGAACAGCTTTATAAGATTCTCTTTGTCCAGAAAAATGAACATGCATTTGCTTTTTCTCTTAAATTTTTGATTAGGACTTGTTTCTATTTACTTATTTCTCTTTGGTTTAATTTGTTCTAGCTGCATTATTTGTTTAATTCTATTTGAAATGAGAAACCCTTCAACTGACAGTCCAGAGCCTTTGCAGTTAATGACAATTTTTTCTCTCATGGTACTGGACTTTAAAGCAGGCCCATGAGAGAACTGTCACTCATTTTTTGTCAAACGAATTGTAGCAAACGTTACTTTTCATCCTCTGATGTCTAAGTTGGTGGCAGAACAGCATGTCTCACCAGTGTGTGCTGACTGGACTGGCACATATGAAATGCACAGTAGCCAGAGCTGTTCTGTCATGCTGTACAGGTGTAGTATGATTATATTTTATATGGATGTTTTTTGCCTTCTAGCAAAAAAAATGCGATAAAGTTGTAGTCTGAATCAGGTGATTAAAAACTTATCACTGGTATACACTATGCCTACAGATTAAACTACTACACAGTCTTTATAGCTGTAATCACAGGCAACTGAATTGCTCATGTTTCCCTTGTGTTTTCATTCAATTTTCAGGAGCACTAATGTTTGTTGCTTGGATTACCTCAGTTAGTATTGGTGTAATTGTTGCAAGATTCTTCAAACCTGTGTGGTCTCATTCATTTCTGTTCGGAAAGGAGATGTGGTTTCAGGTGGGCAAAATCTCCCGTATCTCCAGCTGTATTTTCTAGCTTTATTGTAAGCAGAATTATAAACCTATTAGATCCAAGAAATAGGAGATTAAACTTGATGTGGTTTTTATCTGTCCATAATCTTATAAAATGAAACAATTACAGATCAGAAGTTCACGTACTTTACTAGTAAAAGCAAAGTCTAAAGAGGACATTAAGAAATCTTTAACTGTAGGTCTGTTAAATGTATTTTAATGACATATTAAGGAAGTGGTAGAGTTTCTAAAAGCAGACTTAACTTTTCCAGGTGCATCGTATGCTTATGTTGACCACAGTCATGCTTACAAGCATTTCTTTTGTGTTGCCTTTTATATACCGAGGAGGGTGGAGCCAAGTAAGTGTGTGCTTTTGCTTTGTTTAACTCAAATGTGAAGGTTGGACCAAATGAATGAGAAGGAGGTCCACTGATGACTCCAGTTACAGCTGTTGCTGAGGAAATTGCTATGAAAGCTGTCCTTAAGTAGGCCTCCTTTAACAAGAATTTAAGAACTTCAGTACTTTCCTTCCTTTCCCTTTCTCCCAAATAAAATCCTTGGAATTTCTTTCTGTACTAAATCAGTCATCTTCCCATTTCATTAGAGAACTTTGAATATGGGAGGGGAGTGAGGATGGGACAGCTGACTTATTAATGTGGTAAACCTGCTGGGAACAAGTAGTGGTATGCACTTGGACTTGGGTAACTGTCCAGTGATTAAACTTAGTCTGGAACATTAGACAGAGATTGTATGTTTGTTGCTGTCACTTGTATAATATTTGGTGCCAAGCGATATCAGAAATTGGAAAGTCTAGAGTATCTTATTTAAAGTGGAAGAAGAATGTGGTGACAGTTATGAGCTAGGAAAATTGAACAAAATGTTTTAGGGTTAAGATTAGAACAGATAGATTGAGAGGGGAGACTAGTGCTGGGAGGAGTTAGGAAATAAGCTTCTTCTGAAGACACAGGATTGAGGATGAAGAGCTTGGAGCATAGCTTCTGCAGTCGTATTGCTCTCTGCTCTCCAGTTAGTAGAATTTCTCAATGCAGCAAAAAGGTGGGACAAACCCTGGGCAGATTTACCAGTGTCACTTGCTGTGAAGGAGAAGCATCTCTATCCAGCTGCAGGGCAGCTTACAGTGTCCTGCTGCTTCTAGTCTAAACACAGTGCTGCTCCACAATTGTAACTTCCTAATGCAAGCATAAATGAAATTATTAACCTTTTGGTATTTTTTTCTATATCTTTATATAGATGTGATATTAAAAAAAATGTCCTGTGTTTAGCAAGCAGGTTTTCATCCCTATCTCGGCTGTACTGTGATGGCTCTGACAATCTTTCAACCACTTATGGCAGGTTTCAGACCATCTCGTCACGCGCCAAGGTACTCACAACTAACTCACCAAGTTACTGCCACAGGAATTAAATATGCCTGTTTCTTTTAAAGTTATTTTAAATTGAAAAGATATCTTTAAAGTAGGTGACAATGTCCGTTCATCATTCCCCTCCTTCTCCTCCTCTCCCAACCTACGTAATCAACAAAATGCTTTTCATTGTTTTGTAGGAGGCAATTGTTTAACTGGTTTCACTGGAGTACTGGTACAACAGCTAGAATACTAGCTGGTGAGTAGGAGTAGTAGTTATAACTTCCTTTTAAGTGATTTAAAGGAACTTTGGTCGTTGTCTGGACTATTACTGGTCTGAAACATCTGTGGACATCCAGTCTAGGCATCTCTGAAGATCCTTTTTCTTGCTGGCCATCTTCTGTGTGAGTTTTAAGTGGCCATCAAGTACAGCTTTAGGGAGAAAAAGTGACTATGTAAAACCTAAGAGATTACAGATAAATCTGAGATCTCTCTGTAGTGAGGACCTGTTCTTGTGTAATTTCTTTTTGTCTTGGAAGATTTGAGAATAGTGTTCTTACTGTAACATAGTTCAATGTTATTTCATGGGAGAGAGGAAACTTACAGAACCAGAAGATGGGCTTAATTCTATAAATGGTGAAAAGTATCCACAGGCAGCTTAAGCACAAAAGTTTCAGTGACTGTGTCTTGTTGAGAGAGTCACAAATGCTAGTGTTTGTGTGACTGGGATGTGATAGCGCACTGAGCAGGATGAAAACTGTTGTGGCCTTCTCCTTTTCTCCCTGCCTTCCCCCTCACGCTGCTACTAAAAAAAAAAATAAATCCCAAAAAAACCCCCCAAAAAAACAGAAAGAAAAAGATTTTAGCTGCATGGACTCCTTTAACCCCATTCCCTAAGCAGTCGTAGGCATTTATTGGGAAATCTGTAGCCAAAAGTGTTGAGAGAATTTTTTTAATTACCTTCACACAGCACTTTTAGTGTCTTTTTGTCTTGTTTTTACTGACTAGTGGTGACTATGTTCTTGGGAATGGATCTACCAATGCTTGACTTACCAGACCCGTGGGATGCCTATACAATGATTGGTTTTGTAGCTTGGCATGTCAGTATTGATGTTCTTCTGGAAATACACAGCTACTGTCTCATACGTAAAGGTACAAACGCAACAAAACTCCTGTTGTTACCTTGCTTGTTGAGGACTGTGATATGCAAAAAATGTAACAGTGTGGATTGAATTTCAGGAGGTGTTCTCGGCCTCTAACTTTCAAGCTGAAGGGAATAACTCTCAAGTAATTGTGTTATATCTTCTGTACAAACTAATATGGAAGTAAACTATTTTCAAGACCAAAATACTATAGAAAATTTGGTTTTGTGCCATTTAAAGTAGTAGCCTCTTATTTCTCAAACCGCAGTTCATAAGGGCAGACTGAAATGTGTAAGTATTTTCCAAGAATCTATTGCTTTTGCCATGATTTTGATCCCAGGTGGTTAGGTAAAGTCCAGGTTACTTCATTTAGTCTGCATTTTATTGTGACAAATTGCTGGTATGAATGGCTGTTATTGCATGAGCAAAAATGATCAGAAACTTGAGCAAAAATGCTTGCAATTTTGAGTGAACAAGGGAATGAAGGTGAAATCTTGACTCTGGTATGTGTAGTGGAGAGACTTGTAGTAACTCCATTGGAAATTCTTAGCTTCCCCTGGCTGGTGTCACTGAGAGGAAATGACTGTGCACATGTAAATGACCTGTGTCTAAGGCAGAGATGAGACATCTGCAGAACTGAAGCAGCGTGATTAGTTAAGAGGCTGTGTAAGGTGGTACATGGGGAAGGAGTGTTTTAGAAAAGAGTGAATTTAGATTTAACTGCAGTAATTACTGGCTAGAAATAGAGAAAAGAACCTGAAATGTTTGAACAGTGAATGTTCTCATGTTGGCTAATGGAAAATACTTCTTAATGAAATCTAGCTATCTTAAAATGAAAAGGAAGAAGGTTTAGATCAAACAAACGTTCAGCTCAAGACTCAGTGTTTTGAAGACTCACTCTAGCAAGAGAGACAAAATGTTTTGCCTGTTCAATGTCCAGAAGTTACTATTTGTAGATCAGCTCTAGAACCATTTTTCACTTGTGCTGTGAACATGATAGTAAAGGTCATGAAATGTCAAATAAGACTTCCAAATACTTTTCAAATTTGATACTGTGTAAGACTTAGTTACTTAATCACAGGATCAAGACTTCTGCAGTGTAAAAACAAAAAACCCCTTTCCTTTTAAGAGCAGACTTAACTTTTTTTCTCCCCACTAACAGTTGAAGTGATAGAGGATGACAGAGTACAGATACTGCAGTCACTCACATCTGCAGAAGCAGAGGTAAGTCACAATTTTGTAAATAACTACTATGAGATGGAATGATTCTTTGTTTAAACCAATAAAAAGCCTGACACTTCTATTGCTTTTCTTCCCCATTCTTGCAGGGTCGTCTGTTTAAACAGATTGTGTTAACCATCTACGTCTGTGGAAATATAATATTCCTCAGTGCCTTCCTTGCAGCAATCGATCAAATATGAAATAAGTCATTGAGAATTTTGTGCAGTTGAAAAACCTGCCAGGAATGCTTTCTGTTAAAACTTTTCCCTCAACACCTCCCTGAAGATGTAATCGAAGAATAACAGCACACGTGTGTCATGCTTTGTGTTAGGGAGAACTTGAATTCAAATCTATAGAAGGATGCTGCAGTCCTGCAAAAGCTGTCTTCTGATAGGAATTTTAATGGGAGTCTTTGCCTGAGTAAGGAATGAAGTCTGTTTTTTATGTGCAGTAATTAACTTGATTGAAGCTCGTTTAAGACGACTGAGATGTTCTGCAAATGCTGTTTTGGTAGTCAGTTCCCTAAACCTTTTGTGAATGTTATTGGGAAAACTTGAAAGGATAGATTCAGGATCAATCATATCTGTTCACTTTTTACTGTGTTTTAGTGGCATATGATATGACAACTTCCTGCTCGTGACAGTTTTATGCATTAAAAAAATCCAACAACAAAACCAAACTTAGTGAAAAACTGTCACAAATGCAAGTTGATGTGTGAGCTAAATGCTGTTGTCTGTCTTTGCAGTTAATTGCAAAGATACTCTCTCTGCTCTAAGAGCAGTACGCTTACACAAGCATGTGGGTTTGGGAACTTCTGTCCTTTAGTAAAACCACTGTTTGCCTCACTCAAAATACTGTTCTGTCCCATCTCCCTCAGTGCTTCTAAATCATAAAGAGAAAACGTGTTTGCAATATAAGTGCATTAAAACCATTTGTACTTATCCAAAACTGTAACAGGAAGAACCAATCTGCGCGTATGGATTTCTGTTTTGCTGTCTTTGGTCACTTGTGGCTTCTGAATTACTTTCCTATGTGAATAAGATGGATTAATGCCACTTGGTGCTTAAATGGAAGTGAAAATCTTTGCTCAGGAATGTTGCAGTTGTATTTACACTGTTGAGTGAAATGTAGCTTAGGAGTTGGTTTGACTTCAGGAAACTTCTGTTAATGTGAAGGAAGGAGTGCTTTGAGCTGGCATATCTAGGAGGCAGCTGTCTTTACAGGGATATGGGAGGGCATTTTTTAGTCAAAGAAAGAATTATCTATATATATGAACTAGGTACAGGGAACGAAAAGAGACTATAATGTTTTAACTTTTTTGATTCAAGGTTTTTCTAAGTATGGAAGGACACGCTTGAAATGGTGTCTTGGAAATGAACCCTTAATATGCCATGCAGTACAGTGCTTTGCATTTGTTTTTGCAGCTTTGAACAGTTTGTTTCCACACTATTTTTGATGCTGGAAAATATCTATTTTTAGTTGTAATGCTTCAAAATATATCTTCAGTCTAGGGCTACTAAGCTGGCTGAGAATGAAGGTGTTGGAGTACTGGATAGAATAGTAAGTAGTGAGGCCTGGCTTCACATAGACCATTACAGCAACATCTCTCTACTACCTGATGGCCAGCTCTAAAATACTCGTACATGTTGGTCAGGTAGTAGTTCTCTCCATTTACTGAAGCTGTCTATTTCTGTCTCTTCCTCCATCTCCCCAAATCCACAGTGCAGCTTGTTGCACAGACAAGTCATCTTAAGAAAGCTACAAGTTTATGTTTGTAGTCAGTGATCTTCGTTTTGGCCACTTAAGTAACTGGTTTAGCCATAAGAGTGTTTATAGAGCTGGGATTAATCCCTTTGTCAGCAGCAGACTGCAAGTGAGCGTAAGTTGAATTGTCAGTCTTCCTCCTGGAAGCTGAAAAGTCATGTGCAGATAGAGAAAGGGGAACTGTGAAGAAATATGGCAAAACCCAGGTTGAAGGGCAAGAAGCATGTGGCTAATTGTGTGGGTCTGTGGCTTTTTTAGAGAGCTCTGATCTCAAAATCTGGGAATCACAGGCCTGTCTAGTGCTAAAGTTTTAAGGAACCCTTTTGTATACCATGAGTTTAGAGAAGAAAATCTCTCAACCTAGGCATGATTGATGGCTTTTTAAGTTAAAGTCAATGCCAGATTCTTTTGTAATACAGTCGCTGTACTGTGTGGTGTTTCATTTGTATGTGACAATGAACACAGGGCTTCTAAAACATGAATGTAAATATCTTAATAAAAGTTTTTGTCCCTTTTAGTAGTTGCAAACATTATCAAATAGAAACTAGAAAAGAATAGTCTCGCCTAGCAGAAAAACAAATTGTCTATTTTCTTTGGAGATGTTTTATAAATTAAAGCTATGTAAGTGCTTCCTGGAGAAACTCTTATTGAAATTGAATGTTAAAATACTTTCACTCCATAATGCAGTTTCTTTTCTTCAAGAAGGAAAAAAATGTCCTTGTTCCACACCTGATACAGCTTTAAAGTCGTCAAAATTGTCAGTTCCTCTGGATATCTTGTTCCTTCCGAGTGCTAGTAATATTGCATAGGTTATGTGAGGCCTTATGTGCAGGATTGAAACTTATTTGACTGACCTGTTAATTTTGTGTAATGTCGATTCACACCACCTACCCTGCCCTCTTCTTGCATGACTAATAAGAGGAAGCAATGTGTCATTGTATTCTAGTGACTTCCAAAATTTCTGGTACACTCCTTTGAGAGAAAAAAAAAAAAAAAGCCGTCTGTGGAAATGCTTGATATCAGCAGGAAAATAGGTGTCAGGTAGTTTGGTTCTAGAGACACTGCTGGCTGCTGTACATACTTTATTTTTTTTTTCTTGCATGATAAAATATTGTATAGAAGAAAATTCCCATTGCTTTTCTTCATAAAGCAATCCCTCTGAAATTTAAGAATACTTCTTCACAGGAAGAGATAAAGAAGGTTTCAATGTTCTCTTTTACTCTCAGATTAAACTTGTGATGACAAATCAACATTAGCATATTTCTTTTTGGGTTCTTCTAGACAGGCGAATGCTCCCAGTCAAGTAGGAACTTGTGATAAGTCTTACAACAAATAGTTTACTGTTTTTGAGTTGCTAGGTGTAGCCTCCAAATAGTGATCATCTGCTCTTAACTACAAATGATGTTTCTTGTGTGTGAGAATGAGAACTCACTGATGCAAATAGCTCGAATGCAATGGAATTCACTGCTACTTTGCTTAACTTGAAATAATTTTTTTTTTTTGCTAGTTGACAAGCAGGATAAAGAATGAACTAAGAAGAGGTGTGCTTTGCTTCTCCTCCTTACACTGAATGCTACACTGTTTTCTGTTTTGTCAAAAATCACGAGATGAGGGAGGCAGCTTCACATCCAGTGTAATAATGCCCATGTTTTCCCTTTACTCAGGTTTGGGAGGGCTAGAGATTGCCTGCCTTTTATTTTCCATCACGGTTTATAACACTATGTGGCGCTCTTGTTCAAATAACAGCATTTTTTATTTTGCCTGCTTTAATCTGTGAGGATGGGACACGTAAAGCATGTTCAAACCAGGAAGTGTTCTTATATGAACTAATCAGAAAAATTCTCAGGCTTTAATAAGAAAATAATTCTTTACATTCAAGCAAGTTCATACAGATAGACATTATGAAATGGGTGTGTACTTAAGCTTTCGTTTGAATAGTTATGGCCTGTTCTCTTTTGTCATGTGTGTAAACTGTACTCTTGATGGGTACATCCCTTTCCAAGCAACTTAAGATGAATGGCAACCATAGAGGAAAAAACTGCAATCTTCTGCATTTCAACAGAGAAATTAGTATCTCGGTAATTTTAGACCGTCAGTGCAGGCTGAATTAAGACAGACTCTAAGTGAATAAAAGGATGGTTAAGAGACATCATCTGCTAATAATTCTGAGAAATTCTTTGCTCACACCAGTCTGATCCTAGCTTCTCTAAGGAGGGTGTGTGACGGAGGCAGCTGTTGAATTCACTTACCTGAGGGAGTGGCACAGTGGAACCTGCACAGGACAAGTGCTTCAGAACACGGTTGGTACCATCTGATTTAGCTCATAGGTGAGCTAAATAGATATACCGCTGTATAGCTTCCGCTGATCTTCCTCGTGCTGTGCGAAAGTGACTTTACATATTGCAAACCACAAAAGCTGAACATCTGCGTCACACTGAACCAGGTGTCTGATAGTCATCCTGGACAAACAATACTGCACTAAGAAGGACTTCAGTTATGGCTTTGTTTCAGAGACTTTTGTCTTGCTGGACCTTAGAAATCATTCGGCTTTAATGATGAATTGGAATTTTGCATGGCATTGGTACTGACGTGAAAAAGATGATTTGCCTTGTAATTCTGTTCTTGTTGATGTGGGAAAGCTGTGGGGCTGCAGCATTCGAATGATGAGCATCCCTGCTTCCCAGAAGCACACACTCTTGAATGCTCAATTTTGTGTCTCTGTTCCTCCAAATCGGTGATCTGGTATCCACGCTGCTACATAGCTAGTGTATTAGTGTCGGACATTTCAGATTCATCTGGCACAAACTGAATAGTTTTAATATCTGCAACATCAGAATTGCCGCATGGCAAAGCAGAGATCTACTGAGCCCAGTATTGTCTCCAGAAGTGGTAGTAATGAGTGCTTAGAGCAAGAGATGTAACAAGACTGCAGTGAAATTTTCTCATCTTGGCAAGATCTCTTTGCTACTTGCCAGAATCTGTGCAAGGATGTCCTAAGCTAGAAGCTGCAGCTGGGCTGTGAACATTTGTAGCAATTGGATTTTGTCTGTGAAGTGTGCAATGAATTTGTTTTAAAAGTCTATTGATGCTTTTGCCCTCCCATTTAATTAGTCGCTGGAAGAAAGTGCTTCTTGTTTTTAAGCCTGCTTCTTGATACCATTGTTTAATGATCTGTATTTCATTTTTACCTTCCTGCCTTTATCACAGTTCTCTAGACTTCTCATGTCTGTCCCTTACTGTCTTTTTCTGTGTGTGACTGCTGCTGTATTTAGCCATTTTGTACTGATGATCTTCATTAACCTTCTCTATTTGTCTCTTCAGAGATAGGCTGACCAAAGTCTACTCAAGTTGTAAATATGAAGTGCTATGACACAGTTGTGTTTTGATTTGTTTTCCATGCCTTCCCTACTGAGTCCTAAATCTCTCTTCATTTTCATGGCTTCTGAGCATGGAGTTTGTATTTTCAGAAGATGATCTAAAACAATACCTAGGAGTTCAGCTTCCTGGCCAAGAGGTTTGTAACACCAACTTACACAGCACGAGAAGTAGCTGTTAGGGTTATTTCTATTTCTTTACATTTCATGTATTGATAGTGAATTTCACCTGTAGATTTACTGTGCATTCATTATTGTGAAGTCTCTCTTCAGGCTCGTTTCTTTAAAACTACTTTGAACAATATTATGTTGGCAGCAGCATTTTTGCCCCCTTTTCCAGATCATTTAAGTTTAATAGCACAGACTGTTGGAGAAGGCAGGATATCAGTGTCCATAGCAATCTGCTTGTGACTACTTCACATCACTCTCCTACTCTCACTTTTTGGTGCACCCTGTTAAGAACTATTGAAAAGATGTAAAAATAAACAAAGAGTTGAGGGTAACTCCGTCTGCTCTCAGAACCAACAAATAAAAGAAGAAACATAAGGAAAAAAGAAAACCACCACTATAAAAAAAAAAAATCCACAAAAAAAACCCCACAGGATAGGCATTGAGAAGATGTAATATAGTTAAATTTATTCGTTTCTATTTACTATTCCACTCTCCAGATAACCATCTCTGACAAGTCCTAGAACTTGAGATTATTTCCCATTTCAGACTGGGAGCCACCAAGTGTTTAGAGGCTACAGGTTGGCTGATTACTACTATCGTGCCTCAGTATGAGGTAGTAGCTTCAGTTTCCTGCTTTGAAAAGAGGAAGACCAGCAAAAAAGTTATGGCAGTTTTTGCTGGTGCATAATTTGAGTCAGCTATACTGGAATAACACAACCTGAGCTTTAACTGTTTAGTAATTCAAACCAGGCTGAGACCTAGCAAAATAAAGCTATCACACTGATTTGAATATAAGGATGTATTGCTCTGAGGCACTTTTCCCCCCAAGAACTATGTACTGGAAAAATCTGACTTGCATGTGGTTTTTCTTTGAGTAATTGTACCTTAGGGCTGCTTTAAGGGCCCTTAGCTCTTCCCTTATGTGGAAAGAATTAACCTGTTCCTTGGTGGAAGCCTAGGACCTTGCTGGAGAGCTGTGCCCAGCAGTGGCTGCACCTGTAACAGACCTTTTGCTGCAGCTGCAGGACAAGTCATTGGCAACTTAGTATTTCTGATGGGAGGCTTGCACTAATTTTAGCTTCCAGGCCAGCTGAAACCTGTATACTGCTTTCTGTAGCAGCTAGGAGGTGAAACCATTCTTGGAAGGTCAGGCTGTTCATAGTGTTAAGCACAGGATTGATTGTGAGGTTATGAGTGGGCAACATGTAAGTGGCATGGGGAAGGGAGAAGGGTCTGAGGATGGCTGTACTGCCATATGTAAAACAGAAGGGTGGGTGGGCTGCGAAGCTCTAGAAGGTGGCTAAATATTTAAATGCTGACAATATTTTCTGTTTGTTTTGCCGTCACCTAAAAAGGAATGCTTTAAACTTTGGCCAAGGTGATATGCTTGGAAACCAGCTGCTGTATTTACATTTCTTCCTGCTCCTATCTCTCCTGTTTAGTTTTTTATTAACCAATGCTGTTACCAGAAAAAATGCTGGAACAACATTTTCAATCAAAATCAGGTAGATTGGCACACTTTGAAGTGAAACAATGTCCTGGGAAGTTCCATGGAGATAGGTATTTATCTGCCCTGTGTATATAGCAACAATATATTCCTGATTGCGGGAACAGGTACACACATGTCTTTATACTTGGATTTATGTTCTTAGGTAACTTTCCACTACTTTCAGCAAAATCCAGGATGTGATTTGTGTGTATGTGGCAGTTGGTCAAATTAAAAGTCTGTTAGAGTCCATTGGATTATGCAGAGGCAAAATAACCCAGATGCATAAAACAGAGGAGCAAAACAAGCATTATGATCCAAAATGGTGTGTTGAAGAAACTCTTCTTAGCTTTATTCTGCTTTGAGTAGTAAACTTTACTTCCATGTCATTACAGCTGTTAAATCACCTTTTTCCCCAGCTTTGCCATTCTCATCCTCAGAGCTGAAAAAAGAAAACAAATTACGCCATTGCATTTTAAGATTAACTTTCTAATTCTGATGCTAAATCTCATTATTTAGAAAAATGAAGAACACACGTACCTCCCGTGGTTAATCCAGCAGAATAAGCATTGTTTTAGTGTTACAGAAAGAAATCAGTAGAAGGCATTAGTTCTGGTAAATTTGCAATAAAGCAAGTACATTAAGAAATTACTCCATTATCACTATTTGAAAATTAGCACAGCTCTTTTCTAAGTGTTTTGTTTCTGTTACCTTCAGTAAGGCTTTGGAAACAGATGGCATTGTCCTTGACTAGATGCTGACAGATTAAAAGGATGCATGAATAATTAAACAAACTCTTTGTTTAAACTAAACTCCTCAGTGGGAGCTGTAACTGTTTGGAAGCCTTTTTCTTTTGTGTTGATGTTCACAGAAAACTTTCCTCTCTTCCTGGTGTAGTGAGTCAGAGTGTGAGTTAGTCATATTCCTGATTTCAGTCTGATAGAGTAACTTAGTATCTGTATAAACATCAGTATGGCTATTTGTAACTGGGTATAACGTGGGTTAGTTTGAAAGTGACAGTGCAGGGCAGATGATTAAATGTTAAGGTTATTTTTAGAACAGCAATATAATGCTGCTGTTTGATATGCAAGAGCCTTCCCCCACCATGTAGTTGACCTGAGAATGCAGTGGGAATAGTCTCTGGCTCTCTGACCTGTTAGTTTGAAGTGTCACCCAAAATAGCATGTCTCATTCCTTCATCCTGCATATGTCTCTGTACTGGGAGACAGGGGATCAAAGCAGCTGGTTACTTGATTTATGCATGCCAGCAAATGTCCAACTCGAGTTATGTTTTGAATGCTGAAGTTGTTCAAATAAGAAGCATCTGAGTGTAACTTTATATCATAGGGCCACTGATGTTAAGCTTAGCTCTTACAAAGACCCTGTGTCCTGTTTGCAGACCAAGGAATTCTGAAGGATTTGAGTCCTGGTCATGGTTTGAGAGAACAATCAGTCTGATGCTTCACTTACAGCCAATAGTCTGATTTTTGTCTTCCATGTGTTATAGAAACAGGTGGTATGCATGAATCTTTCCCTATTAAAAAGTTGTGTTGTATGTTACTTTAATGCAAACAGAGCTTAGTCTCCATTGTGGTTTTTGAAGGTTGCACAGCTTCCAGTGGTAAGGAAAAAAATTAGCTCGTCTAGACTAGCTACCTGCCAAAAGCCTTGGACCTTCATGTCCCATGAGAGCCTGTTCCACACTGTCAGTAGGTTTTACTGCCTATTCAGCTTCAGTTTTTCCTTTCCTTATTCATTCTACTATGTCTAGCCTTTATTCCCCCCCCAAGGACTTTTAATTTCCCTAATCAGTATTGAATCTTCAAGACATTTGCACACTAATTCATGTGACTGAAACTTAAAGAAGAAAACAAGCTCTAGTAATGCAAAACACTGGTGTCCTAATTATAGCATTGTCATCCTTCTCTCTGTATGGTTTTTGTGAGGGCACATACTTTGAGGTATTGGTCCCCCATCAAGCTCATGGGGAAAGGAAAATTGCTCCCATATGGAAAGAAATATGTCCTATATTTCTGTCAGTTTGAGGGCAGGAAGAAAGCTCCTCATTTAATCTGATATTTCTCTATATAGATTTGGCACTTGGAACAATTGCTCTGCCTCCGGGTTGTCCTTGGCCATCGCTAATTTTTTCAGTAACTTACTCTGAAGGTTCGTTTATTTCCCAAAGCAACATTGTTACGTAAGGAACCGTCTCCCTGGTCTGTCCTCTGCTTCCCTGCTTTCCACTCTCTGTTTCAGAGAGGCCTCAGTGCCTGTTTGATGTTCAAATGCTGGAATTGCCTTCCAAAGCTTTCGTTTCAGAGAAGATTGTTTTTTCTGTTGTTTGGTTTGTTGTTTTAGTAATGAATGATCAAGTACCAAAAATAATTTTGACTCTCCTTTTTTCCACTGGTGGTGCGTATGGTGAACCTGCTAGGCTGTACATCAGTGTCTGCTTTGAAAACAGTTTATTTCCCTAAGAAACAGCTCTGTGTAATACATTGTTTTAAATTTAAGAGGCTTTCCTGGTTTTGTTTCTTTTTTAGAAGTCGCAGTAGGATTACAGGACTGCTTGGGAAAATTGAGTCACTTCCTGGCTTTTTCCACTGATTAAAATGTCCCAGGGAGTGGCAATAAATAAATGGAGGGGTAAAGAGGAATATGGCTTAGTTCCAGATTCTACTGGGCACTTAAGACACTCACTTGGAGGCACTGCTGACTGTTGGGGTGTGTTTTTGAGGCAGCTGCCAAACTGCTTTTCATTTAATTGGGACCATTCTTTTTAATTAGCTCTTTTCTCCTTGGTATAATATTTATAAGTAAATGGGCGAGACCAAATACAGATTAACAGAACAGATTCTCAAATGTCTTTGCTAGATTTACGCTTACGACCCTTTCCTGAAAGTCAGTGCTTATTTTCCACTAACCTCAAAAGAGAGAGAACCCAGATTATTCAGAGTGTGTCTGTGAGTGGCAGGGAAAAATGAAGATGTTTCAGATGATTCTTTCAGGAGACAAAAGTAAACAAAAATCGTTACAGATAGAGGTGCTCAGCTAGTATCTCACGGCCTGTATATGGCCCACCTGCACGGTACTGCCAGCTCACAGTTACTTCTTGGAAACCTCTTTCCCAGGATCTGTTCAGGAGCACCCACGCGGTGAGCTGTAGGATGAATGAATTGTTTCAGCAGCAAGCAGCTGGTGGGTGGGTGCGTGAGTGTTGCCTCTCTATTATATGCCTATACATGTGTGATGAGTAATTAAGGGACTATCCCCAAAATATAATGAGTTGGAGCAGTTGCTGGAGTAGTTTATCTTGCCCGTACCAGCTACTTCTGCTTTCAGCTGCTGGCATAAGAGCTGCTGGCAGCAGCCTTTGGTCCTGGAGGACACAGAAGTGCACAGAGGGCAGGATTGGTGCCTGAGAATGGCAAAGGTCTCTTAAGTGATAGAAAAGTGCAGTGGCCTCACTCATCAGAAAGACTGGGCGCACTGCTGGAATATTTCGGGCTGTTGCGTGCATGACTGCGCGAGGTTGATATTCCCATAAACAGAGAGCATTACTTACTGAACAACTCCTCCAAATCAGAGCATAAATCATGCAAAAATACTTGAAACACCAATGACCACCCTCTCTCCTGACTTCACCTGTGTTGTAAAGAAATGCTGGGCTGCCAATGCAGCTTTAGGCAGGGCCCAAACTTAGACTTTTGCTGTCAAATTGCAAAATTATTCAGAATATAGTCTGGAAGAGGAGCAGGGAGAGAATGTGGGATCAGGACCTCTGATTTCCCTGTAATTCAAGCACAGTGTTCTTTCCTTGAAGTGGAATGTGACTACTGTCTGAAATCTGCTACTCTGTAAATATTCTTAAATACAGGTTAATTATATGTGTTAAAGTGCAACATAATCATAAAGAAGAGCTTTCCATGTTTCTGGAAGACTTCACTATTGTTCTTTCAACATTTTATAATAAAACTTTATAGTAAGAAATAAACACCTTGGGTATTAATAGAATATAAAAAGTGTTAAAAAATACCGCTATGGACTATGTGGATTAATCACGTGTAGTGATGAAAATTGTTTTGCTGTCTTTTGGAGGCTATTAAAAAATCTAACTCGGGTTAACAAAAAAATGTTAAAACTTACATAAACATTGTCAAGGCAAGGTTGGCAATGCTGTTTCCAGAAAAATGCAAAGTAAAGCTGGTTATTAAACAGTGTTTCTGATTTAAGGAGCAATTTGGATTATCTAGGAAGTAGTTAGGTTGCAGATAGGCACAAAAACATTCCCGTGAGGAGAGAGTGTTAAGAAACAGTGCTCTTAGTTACCTGGTAGAAATGAAAACTAATTCTGCTAATTGAAGTAGCATTAATGGAACTTTTAATTCTCACTTTAAAGAGAACCACTTTTAATCTTTGAAGGTTACAGAAATGGCTTTTCTGAGATAGTTTATTTTCCAAATTTTGATATGGTAACTAATGCATTGCTAAAGATGAACTAGTTCAACACTACCAAAATGCAAATTGGCATTTATTAAGAAACAAGGGCAGAGATTAGTAATTGCATATTAGCCCATGAAACAATCCTAGTAAGCAAGTGAAAAGGTTGCTAGCAAATAAGAGTAGTATCAGTTTGTTACATGAGTGAACAGCAGTGACATACTTTTCCTTTTCTGTTACCTGTTAGTGAGGGATCTTCGGTACCGTCTCCGGATGCCTGGCTGTGAAGATGAGCACGGTGTGTTGGTGAGCTTAAGCGTTCCTCTTGTTCTCGCAGGGAGATGGAATTTTTATGGGGTACCTTGTTCAAGTGTGCGCCCAGACTGCTCACAGGGTTCATCTGTGGGACTTCTGCGACTTTCCTGCTTGGTGGCTGATAAACCTGACTATAGTGGCCTATGGGATGATATGCTGGTTTCTCAGATTTGCTGTCATCTTCATCATCATCATCAATGATAACTAATTCTGCACGGATAACGCCATCGTATCGTGACAACTTTTGGTCTGCTTCTGCGTCGTCATCATCGATGCGCTGATAACCCATGAAAATCATCGTTACTGGTTCAGAATCATCCACGTAACATGGTACAGCTTGGACGATGCTATATTGAGTATCTTCCTCATCTTGAGGTGCAGGGGATGTTTCATTAAGATGGCAAGGACTTAAAAACCTTGTCTCATTGTATCTTTCTCTTGTATTCTGGTAAGGTTTTAATTCCTCATGTGCAGCTTTTCTTTCTTCATTATGTATCATCCTGTTCTCAGGATTAGTGTGCACTTCCTTCTCTGAATGGGAAAGTACTGGAGAGGGAGACTTTGGCTGTATTACCTTTGGAAGATCAAGTCCATTCTCTTTATGTTGCTGCATAAAGGGCTCTGTTTTGGAGGAGAATTCTGTCTGATGATTGCTAAATCCATTCAACTCTCTTCTGTGAGCATCTTCCAGTTTTGGTCCAGGGACTATCTTGTCTTTCTGAGGAGTAACTGGCCTGCAAAATTTGTTTGCAAACACAGGCTCGTGATACTCTGTGGGAGACTGGGCGTTTTTTTCAGTTGCCTGCCGTAGCAGGTCCTCCACCTCAACAGGAGCAAGTTCATCCGTCCCATTTTGTGTTGTGCTGCCATTTGAGGACACAGCATAGACTGACTTCCTGCCATCATCATAGACTTTAATTCCTGTCTCTTTAAACTCCTTTGAAGGAAGAGGTATTGTTGATAACACTGTGTTTTCTCCTGTTTTCATGTCTCTTTCAACTTTAATTTCCATGGCGAACAATGCTGTGGAAAGAAACAAGTGCTTAAACTGATAATGCAGCAGCTGCAAGAAATATTTTAGAAGAAATAGTGACAAAAAGATAGTAGTGATAGAGAGTGATAGTCAGAATGAATTATCAAATATGTGAAATTATCAAATACATAAGCAATATATTGGATTCTCATTTTGAATGCCCCTCTGTCAAAACTTGAAGTGGAAAAAAAGTTTTTGTTCAGATCATATTATGTGAGGAAAAATAAGCTATTGAGGAGCCAGTTTTCATTACGTGATTGACTGAGAAATCCAGGTTTATCCTTGGCCCTTGGTGTTGTGCTGGGCAACAGCAGTTGAAAGAGCTCAATGTGCTAGAAGGCTAAGGAGTCCTGGGCACTTGGAAGGGTTAGGAGGATTTGTAGTATATGGGAAATAATAGACTACTGCTAGCTGCCCAGTACGTGTAAGTGCAGATAGAAAATGTGAAATGTATGACATGAAGGGAGGAACTACTTAGAGTTATGCCAGGCAGAGGAGTGAAGTGCTGGAAAGAAGTGTCAATGTTTAAAACACTTGATCCTTACTCTCAGTGGCACATAACCTCTCAGTTTTGATGACCTCACTGATAACATAACATAGCTTGAGTGAGAACAACATTGTCCTGTATCTGTAATATCTATCCTTCTCTTAAAGTGTATTAGATTGAATTTATAGGAAGTCTTTGCACACATTGACACCCTTTGAAGTCACTAATAAGCAGTACCTTTTCTCTTTTCTTCATCATCAGTGGCAGCATGTGCTGTACTTTTCAGTGCAGAAGGCCTGAAATACTTGGGAAGGTCGGGTATGCTGGTGTATACATAGTCTGCTGGCTCTGAATAAAGAAGATCCACAAAGCGTTTAGTATATTTTCACTGACTTCTACAATAACCTTTTTAAAAAAAATTTTTTTTGACTGAACGTACCTTTTTCAACTCCTGCTTTTTCAGTCTTCACAGACTAGGAAAGAGAACCACAAACAATAAATGTGATTAGTCAGTTTTAAGATGTTAATTAGACAGTGCTTTGCTTTGCCTGGTAATTTTAACTTTTTGTTTGCACAGCTTCAGACTGAGAAGGGGCTAAAAGTGGAACCTGCTCAGTTGGAGCATGGAAAGGGAGAAGGAGACGTTTTTCTGGTGGTCTTTGCCAATATGATTCTAAGACACAGAGGGAAGGACAGGACATTACAAAATGTTAATCAGTGACGCAGCCTCACTGTCCTGTCATGTTTCACCATAACCTCTGTCAGGGACTTGGGGGAAAGCACGATGCAGTTTAGCTGGGCATATCACCTGAAGGAGTATGAATATGTCAGCCTCTGTACCTGTTATTTCTGTCTCTGACTGAGATGCAAAGTTGCTGGTTGGTGTCAGTGGCAGTGCTTTTTTTTTTTCCTGAGATGTACTATAGATGAGTAATGATAGGAATTGCTCCTGCACCCTTATAAACAAGCAAATGGAGGCATTTGGGCACTTGAACAGCATAACATCTTGACCCCTCTTGTATTTGAACTACTGTCACTTCAGACGAATCTCATGACCGCTCCCAGGATCCGGCTAGTTCCCCTTTCCTTGGTTATTATGATGAATGAGTAATGAATTCTACTTCTGGAGTAATTTGGCACTAACCTTTATTATGTCTTCAGTTGTTTTCTCAATGGACTTAAGTTTCTTTAAAATTGCGTCTTCCTTAGCTGAGACTTCCATTTCCTCTCGTTCCAGAGCCTCAATTTCCTTCTCCAGTCTGCAATTACAGTTCCCTTTGATTTAATACCAGGCAGAGAACAACACTGGAGATTCAATACATTCTGAATATGGATGTTAGTGGGGCTGGCTCTACTTACCCTGACAAATTTTGCTCTAATGTGAGATCAGCTTATAATTTGACATGCATCAGAAAATACTGTGAAACAGTATTCTTGTTTCTTGAAAAAAATGAACCTGCTGTAGATTCACTCTGAGCCTACTTTGAAAACAGTGACTGAAATTAACTTACTTTTTGGGAGGGAATAGGAAGAAATACAGGCCCTCACAGCATATCCTCATCTCTAAGCAAATTTTCTCTCCCACATTGTCTCAAGAAACATAATTACTCTGTTTTAATTAAGAAGTAGGAATCCAGTATTCAGACACCAGGATTAAGACTTTGTCTCTTAATTTTGTATGTGCATCTGTACACATGAGGAAGAGAAGCAAATTTTTTTGCTGTAAGAAAGTCAGAAGAATGTTCTTGTACCTGATGGTACTTAAAGGACTAGGGTACATCACTTTACATGCTATATGCTAAAGTATGTAGCCAAGCTGTATTCAGAAGGATCCCCTGTGGAGGAAAGTTCTAGTCAATCTATAACTAGAAGCTACAATTCCAGAAGAACCACCTCTATCAATGGAAATCAAATTGTGTTCGTATTTCTGAGGGGTAGAACAGATATCACTTTTTTTTTGGTAAAATAATAATGCCATTTGAAAATATTTCTTGTAGATAAAACAGTTCTTAACTAATTTTCAAATATGAAAATTACTACAGCTAGAAATCATAATAGTGATGTGTTTTATGGGCTACTTTTATGAAGTGATAATTTCATAATTGTGTGGATTTTGAAAACTAAGCAACCTGCATAGTGGAAGCATGCTCGAGAGACTGAAGTCTGAAGCTTTGCTTTCCAGTCTGTCTGGGGTTGAGAATGAAGAATTTACAAACACCCAGGATGATGAAAAGACTTTCTGAGATGGAGGGGGGTGTGTATGTGTTCAGCTCCAAGCTGCCAAGACAGTTCACAGTTTTGCATGCGTGAACGTGGGTTCTGGGATTTCAAAATTGTTTGCTTTGGTAAAACAAGTGTAACAGTGCTTGACTGATAGCCTGAAGCTTGATTCTTCAGGAGAAAAAAAAATCTTTATTAAAAGTGCAAGATATTGCTTGTGTGGGGTGGGTGTTACTGTATCATTCCTAATAGACTAGACCAGAGCTCGTGTAGCTACAGACTTAAAAATACTCATAAGTTTTAAGGGCTCCTCTTTGGGGCTGTACACTAAGGCTTTTACAGACATACATGTGTCCTCCTTAGTCACTCATCGGCATTTTCTGTACTTAATTCTCTGGGAAAAGTGCTGAAATCTTGTTTCTAGAAAGCATTTGTTTTCAGCAGAACAGCAGTCATGAAAGACATGCTGGCTCAACACACTGAGGACAAGCAGCTGGGAAGGTTAACAGGGGCAGTGTTTTCTTGAGTAATATCCTCACAAGTATTACCAATGAATGTGGAAGAGAAAACTGGGTAGTTCACATAGGTGTGACTGACAGAAGTTGCTTTCTAAATGCGATTAGGTGAGATTTCCAACACTAAGAAAAAAATTTTAACGGTCTATTTTTTAGAGGAGGAGCCTTGATGGTACCCAGATCTAGTCAGTGAGAGCTTTGTTTTACAAAGACTACAAGCCTACCTCATATGAATACCAAATATAGTAACTTTGGATATTCTCCAAGACAGTAGGATATTCAACAATTGAATTATTTCTGTCAGATTTTAGCAAAAACGAAGTGCAAAACAGAAGTATCTTGCTATTTAAGATCTGGCTGATAGGCTATTTTCTTAAAAAAACACATATCGTTATGTAAACACAGATTGAAGCTGGGCAGTTAAAATTTCTTTTGAGCTACTGATTTCTGCTGCAGGTTTGTACGTTATTTAAAAGGGGTCACAGCTCTCCCTCCCCTTTTTGTGGTATGTTAAGTGTATATTATATGGTTTCTTGCATGTTAAAGCTGAGTACAATGTTTAAGGCATCTTTTTCCTTATTAGAGTTTTTATTTTCTTAACCTAAGATGTTTGACAAAACAATTCTAGACAGAAAGATCCAGGATTCTTTTCTCTGGGGAGTAAGGTGGTGACTTAAGCAGGTGTCCTGTATCCTATTTTTTTTTTTTCCTTTTTCTCTTCAAGCTTGTTCCTTTCTGCATAAGCACATATTTGTTGGGTTTTAGATAGAAATTTGCCTTATTATCCTGGTATTTGGGAAATCACTTTTCCATGAAGATCTAGAATCAAGTCCAGATTTAACTCTGAACTAGGACTTACTTGAACTGGATCTCTCATGCTCTAGGTGAGTGCCATATAGCTTCAGTCTCCTGGTTCATCTACCTTTTCTTTTTGGGATAATTTTTGGAAGAACTTCTTTTAATTTAATGGAAAAAACAAAAGCAAATTTCAAAATCTTCCATATTTGAGTGAAATATATTTTTCCATTGTTTTTGAATCCGTGTCAAAAATTGATGACTGTAGATTTAAGGCAACTGCAACTGATATTGCTAGTTGCTGCGATCAGTCAGAATGGAGTTACAACTAAATGATCTGAGCCAAAGTTACAAATAGAGTAATGATGGCTTATAACACTGGGTAGAAAAAACTGGTTTATGTTTTGATTTATTCTTTAGTACGTGGTAGGACCCACGATATTACACCAAAGTCAGCATTAATAATAGAAACCTGTTCTCCCATTAAAGTAAGCAAACCAGAAAAGTTGAATGTAGGCTGGCAGAGAAGCCAGATTTATCTCCCTCTAGGTGACTGCTTGAGGAGTCTGAATAACACTTGGCTCGTGCCCTGTTTAAACTCAGATTTGTAGAGCTACACTAATAGGACGTTATGTGGACTTTTATCTGTTAGTGAGAATATCCTCTATTTTGAAACGCAAAGGTATCACGGACTTGAGAACTGATATGTTCTCAAGAAAAATACATTCAGGATGAATGTGAAAGCTTAAAAAAATACTTAAAAGCAGTTGAGACTTTGGACCTGAGCTCTGAAAGATGCCCTTAGGACCCTGCTCAAAAGTACTCATTCTAGTGCTAAAATTTTAAAAATTTTGTAATGAGGGGGATGAATATTCTTGGAGGGCTATAAAAGAAACTAATGCAATGACCATGTACCATATTTCTGCACTTCTTACAGAATAGTATTTGCTTAATATATCAAAATGTTGTTTATATGAGAACTGATTGCAATATTGTGAGACTTGATCACAATATTATAATGCGAAAATTCATCATTAAAAGCTCTCAGTAGCATAACGAACTGAAGAATCATTAACTTTTACTATGAGTTTATTTCAGTCTGGACTCTAAACACTCCTAGACACAAAGGAAGAAGAGGAGGAAAATCCTGAAAGGTATTTAAAAAAAAAAAGGGATGGGGAGAGAGAAAGAGAAAACGCAAACCCAAATAAATTGAAGACTCTGTATAGTTACTGGGGAGATCAAGAAAAGTATTATTTAAGTTTACATATGCTCTCACACCCATACCAACACCCACTTCATATGGTAATTAAGAGAACTGATTCCGTGCTCAGTAGTATTAGGGAAAAATTCTCATACCCATGTAGTGAAAATTGGATCTAGACCTTAAGTATCTCTTTTGCATACAGACATAGATTTTCATGGTTTAATTTCAGAGGATGTTGTGAGTGGGCACACTGGAATTTGTTGAAAGGAAACTTTTAAAAGGTGCAATCTGTATAGTTCAAAGAAGTCTAAGTCCTTTGGGCTTTGTGCAGTTGAAAAGTTAGGCCAGAATCTTTCTGGTGTGTTTAAATCTATAGAAGCTTCTAAATCAGTGACATTTTAATGAAGTTACATCATAGTTTGTGTTGAAAGAGTTTAGCAGCTACACTAGCGATTGTAAGAAACTGTCTTTTGACAGTGCTATGTTTTGTAGAGAATTGGAAGTATGACATAGCTACTGTATTAAATCAATGCTTTAGCTATTTGTCCTTCTGTCCTTGAGTAGTGTTCGTTATTTGAGAGGGAAAAATAAGTAGTATGGAGATGTGGGTGAAAGAAGAAACCTTAGAAGCTGAGACAGATACTAAATTGGAGGTTTCTCTGCCAAGTACTAGCCGAATTGAGAAATGCTACAGAGTTGTACCTGACTGCTGCTGGCTGCCAGCTAATCTGCTGAGGTTGGCACCACTGCCACTCCAGAAGAAATATAAACGGCTTAAGAATGAAAATAGGAGGATACCACCCTGGAGAATACCGGACTGAGAGGAAAAAGCGGTTTAGCAAGTCCTCACATGTTTTGAGATGAGTCAAATGCTTTAGCAGCTCTGGAGCCCATCTAGCCTTAGCCTGCCTTCATGTATCGCATTACAAACCATTGAATAGACCTTAGTTAACTGTGATGTTGTTTGTGCATTTCAAAGTATGTTGTTTAGCAACTAATTCCATCAAGAATGAGTGCTATTTGCTGAAAATTACATGAGAAAATAGGACTCCTTATTCATTCAGCTGGTACCTTGACCAAGGACATGGCTCGCTTGGCTCACTGTAACTTCTAACGTGTAAAGAGGGTGAATAGGACAGATAATGTAAATGTTGTTTTTGTCTGTAACTAGAGCATTCAGCTATTTGTCTGCAGGGTCATTCGGGCCACTCACTATTCACTGTTGTGTTGCTGATATAAAGAATGGAACTCTCCCTTTTATCAAGAAATGCTCAAATATGAACTGATTAGCGGACATACTCTAGCTCTATTTGACACTCAAGTAAATAATGTTTCAAAACAGAGGTCCCATTTAGGAGGGTGATGGAAGGCCCATGCCACTACTGGAAATAATCCGCCTACAAATGCGATTGTCCTCTCAGCAGAAAGAAACAAAGACTCGTCTAAGGGTATTCAAAAAGTCTTTAAAGTGATTCAGAATATTTTTTTTAATTGATAAAACCCTCACAGAATAATCATCTAGAGTGAACAGAATCTATCTAAATCAAGTGAACTTCAATAATCAGGTGCCCAGAAGAAAGAATTCTACTGAGTTTCTTAATAATATATTTTACTGCTACTGCATGACATGTATCTACATGATCAGTTTAACAATCTTTGACTTACAGGGCAGGTCAAAGGTATCACTTTACATATATGTAGCCATGCAAGCTCTTGTTAAGCTTGGGTGCTATCTATGGCATAGGAAAATCACTGTGCAAGTACTGTGTGGTACATATTTTGTGCTTTTTAATGGACTCTGTTCATACTGAACTCCATATTGCTAGGTTTCTATATCGCTGCTGGCTGGTTTCAAACTGGGCTGAGTATGTCTAAACGAAATATAATAATACAGTTGGGGCAATCCCATGCACAAGAAGAGGCTGGGCAGAGAATGGATTGAGAGCAGCCCTGAGGAGAAGGACTTGGGGGTGCTGGTTGATGAGAAGCTCAACGTGAGCTGGCAATGTGCGATTGCAGTCCAGAAAGCCAACCGTATCCTGGGCTGCATCCAAAGAAGCGTGGCCAGCAGGTCAAGGGAGGTGATTCTGCCCCTCTACTCTGCTCTCGTGAGACCCCACCTGGAGTACAGTGTTCAGCTCTGAGGTCCCATCATAAGAAGAACATGGAGCTGTTGGAGTGAGTCCAGAGGAGGGCCACGAAGATTATCAGAGGGCTGGAGCACCTCTCCTATGAAAACAGGCTGAGAGAGTTGGGGCTGCTCAGCCTGGACAAGAGGAGGCTCAGGGGTGATCTTATAGCAGTCTTCCAGTGCCTAAAAGGTGCCTACAAGAAAGCTGGAGAGGGACTTTTTACAAGGGCGTGTAGTGATAGGACAAGGGGCAATGGCTTTAAACTGAGAGAGAGGAGATTTTGATTAGATCTAAGGAAGAAATTTTTTACAATGAGGGTGGTGAGGCACTGGAACAGGTTGCCCAGAGGAGTTGTGGATGCCCCATCCCTGGAGTTGTTCAAGGCCAGGTTGGATGAGGCTTTGAGCAACCTGGTGTAGTGGAAAGTGTCCCTGCCCATGGCAGGGGGGCTGGAACTAGATGATCTTTAAGGTCCCTTCCAACTCAAGCCATTCTATGAATATCCAGAAGTCAGCATGGATGTTTTTCTAGAGGCTTTTGCTAGACAGCTATTGCAAAGTGTCAGCAAGTATAAATTACAGCAAAAGATACTCTAGGTGAATAAACGTGCTTAAATTCCTAGTTCAGAGAGAAGTTCCCACATGACTCCAGGTATGTTGTTCTGCCTCTGTTCTCTATCTGTAAAATCAAATGTCCTTGTCTGAGTCCTGTGTGTATCGTGAAGATAAAAGCTGCTAAAGACTCCAAGATGTGTAGATTGTTTGGTTATGAGAGTAAGTATTTCAGTAATGAAAATATTTCTTTTGATATCAAGGCCTTGCAAACCTCTAAACTGTCTTTAGAACTTTAGCAATGGGGAATTATGTCCTCTTAACTCAGCGTGGCTCAGGAATGTAATTAGGAGCATTTCTATACTGATTTTAATTTCTAAGATGCATTATACCTGTGAAGTTGTTATTGTAAGAGTGAAGACTGTGTTATTTTGTGTTACACTTTCTTTGTCAGTTAATCTTTTCATTTCACGCTGATGTAATTTGTCTGATTCATTTCACTACAAAGAAATCTGAAGTATTTCAGATATACGTCAAGAAGTAGGAATAATTTTAAAGAGGAAGCAATTTGGTGGAGCTTCCCAGAAGGTCAGAGACAGGAAAAGTTAGTTGGTAACACTGGTATTAACAACAAATGGCTCTGGAAATACTTAGTTCACCCTGAAAGAAATCGATTGCCATGAAATAGCAGCATATATAGAAAAATAAGAGAGGAACCATTCATAGGTTTTGCTAAGCAAGTGTAGTAAACCAAATAGCTTTATATTCTTGGAAAAAGAATAATATTTTTAATAAGAGGAGAAAGGCTAGCAACTATAATCAAACATTTATTGCATTTTTTTTCCACTGTGGTGTTGCAAGTAAATTTATTTAATTTCATTTTCATCAGCATTGAAATTGTTGGTTTATGGTCAGGATATCAGCCATGTAGATATACAAATGTTACTGTGCTTTTAATTAACTGGATCTGGAGCTATGTAGGAAAAGATTTCGTACCTGATACTTTTGTCCTAAATGAAGGCATATAAATAGAAACTATTAAAAAAAAACCCCACAAAACAAACAAAAAAACCCAACAAAACCAAACCCCAACCAAACCCAAAACCAATACAACAAAACAAACCTGTCATCCCTGCATCCCACCTACGTGGGAAAAGAATTCTAAAATTTTTTTAGAATTTTTTTTAGATTTTTTTTTTTTTTTTGATACATGCTGAATGTTAACAAATTCTAGCAGAAATTCCAGTGGGAAGGTAACAGGCACATTTCTGTAGTTAGGCTGGTACAGGCTTAGGCATGCATTAAGTGTATGAGCTGAGGAACCTCTGCCTTGTTTGGTGTAATATGTGTGCTTCTGGTCATGTGATGCAGTACTAATTGTGCAGTCTTCCCATTCACAGTTTATCTGCATCCATTCCTTGTAGTTATCAAAAAATAGAGACGGGCTGAGATGTTACGATTTAAGAAACAATTGAGAGGCAAGGGATGGGTTTGACACTTTCATTTCTCTTTCCTTAAAGCACAAATGTATTTAGAAATCTTCCTTTAAATGCCTATGGGCATCTTTTAAAAGACCTGGAAGCCTCTAGTTCAGATAAACTTTAAAATGTATAACCCCTTATCTTTTGGATCCAACCTAGAATTAAAGCAGAAGGAATGCTCCTTTGTGATGCTATTTTACCTACATGAATTAAAGGAGCTTTTCAGGTTTGAAGCTCCAGTTGGATTACTGTTTTACTATTTGTAATAGCGATAAATTCTAGTCACGCTAAAAAAAAAAGTTTATATGGCAATATTCAGAGAAGTAAAGCTCACTGTGTGTATTCAGTTTGGGTTTCTGAGGAAATAAAAATTAAGGCCACTGAGCTGACAACAAATTCAGGACAATAATTACAAAAATGTTATCAAAAGACGCTACAACTGTAGTTACAAACCCAGGATTCTGTGAGACATAAAGTTACATTTGTGAATAACCAGCCATATTTCCTAAAATCTCTAAACTAGTATTGTAGGAAGGTTTTAAGTCCTAATCCTGCATTCCAAGTCTTCCCAGGGTTAGGACAGGAGGGACCTGCTACCAGTGTTGCTGTGAGATAGCTCAATTACAGTGATTCAGATGCAGAGCACCTTCAAGGTATGCTATTAGGTGATAGACTAGATTTAGATGCTGGCGATACAGTGCACTTCCTGCTGAAATAGTTCACTGTTTTTAGGGCAGTTGGTATGTCAAGTGTTCAGTAGCTTTCCTTTTTAGTGGCACAGACATTCACAGACCTCCACTATAATAACATTGCTTGTTCTTTACTTGAGTGTTTTCAAATGAACTGGAAATGGTATAGATGTAGGTTATGTCATAGCCACACAGCAAATCCAGTTCTTGCCTGGTTCTGGGACTTAAAAAAATACAACCAAAAAAAAAAGGGAAAAAGAAGTAGTTTTAAAGATCTCCCATCACCATATTTCTTAGGGCGTAAAGGAGACAGCTCTTACTCAAACTCCACAGGACTTTGAAAATCTAGTCTATTATCCCAGTGCTTGAAGAAAGGCTGAACTTCCACTGGGCTGTCAGGGAGCTACCTGTTCAGTGCAGCTTCCCTATTGCTTCTGAGCCAGTCCTTCCCCATACAACTCTCCCTCCTGGTAACTACACAGTTGTAGGGATCCCTCTTGCATGTCTTCATAATCACAGCCTGCTGGGATGTTTTTAGAGCACACTGTCTACCTCCTACCACTGCAACAAAGAATTCCACAGAGGTGCGTGAAAAGCTGTTCTGTTGAGATAAGTGCTTTCAGGCGAGAAGTCAGCATAATTATAGGATAAACTAGCACTAGGCTGCTGCCTGTCAGCCAAGAGAACTGTTTGTGTCAGAGAGATGGAGTAAAGAGAGAAGTGGGTGGGAGATAACCAGAGGAGGTAACCTTGGTGAAAACTTTGCCAAAAGAGTGTGTATAGGAGTATAGTGGAGGAAGAGGAGAGCGTAGAGGAAGATGCTGTTGAACTGAAATAGAGGAAGAAGCCTCAAAAAAGCATGATGAAACTTCTTAGAATCTGAAGAAACAGCAACACTCCATGTTTTCTGTGGGTGCTAATGGGTAGTACCAGTCAGTATGCCTAGACACAAGGAAGGAGCTGATTGTGTACAGAGTCCTGTGGTACTTGGGAAAGGCTAACTGCAGCTAATAAGCAACCAGAATCACGTCCACAGTAAATAAAGGAGTCTTATGTGAGACTGTCTATGCAGTTTGATGTTAGCTGTGCATGGTAGAGAGGCACTAGGCACATCTGGATTGCAGGAATATCTCTAATAAAAGGTAGAAAAAGGCCTTTGCTATAACAGGCTTCTGGGAGTAAACTGAGGACGAAATAGCATCTAAGATAAGTGAAAATAAGGCAAGTGATACCAATGGGGCTAGGCAGCTTGTACTGTTCTGAAGTGCTGCGTTGTAGTAGAAGTTGGGTATTAAAGGCTGTGCAGGACCTAGTGAAACCGAAGAACTTCTAAAACTGTTTACTCCTATTTTGAAATTCTGGTTAAACAATTGCTATCTTGGAGCAAAACTCAAATACGGTGGCTTACATCTATTGAGTATAGCACGAAAGTGATATTGATAGTATAGAAGCTTGCAGTGTGTATTCCCTAATTCTAGCTGACCAGAAAATATAAAAAGATTGCTTTATGCTGTGTATCAAACTGCATATGTGTAGCCTTGGGTGACATTTTAATCTTTTACAAAATAAGATAGGACTTTTAAGAAGGGACGATTTTAACGCAGACAGAAGGGCGGGAGTACTACCTTACCTGAAAATGTCTTGTTCCAGCTCACGAGTCCGTTGTTGGTCCTCCCGATTCTGCTTTTGCATTTCTTCTTGCTCTTTTGGAGTGAGAGAACTAAGGCCATCCAAGAGCCATTTTTCTCGCAATGCCTTTTTCTGATGGGGAAAAATACAGACAAGTAAGTGTACTTCAAAAGTTAGGCTATTCAATCATTTACTATATTTGTCTTGATGCCATGGGTGTGATCTACATTCTTACGCTGATTCTAGCATAAGGCAACCTGACAGCGGTGTGTGCCACTGAAAGAGAAACACTAAAAAAACTTGTGTTTTGAGATTTGACCTAAAACCAAACTCATTAAGAACAATGTCCTGTTTTATTAGTTCACCCAACAAATATGTAGAGGATGTCAGTTGCTGCCTGTAACAGGTTAATATTTGTAAATGGATCCAGTGGTGTGTTTGTCCTAATAAAGCAAAACAGTTGTATCAAAGCGTACATGTTAGACTTTTGCAAAAAGCCCCAGCGAGAAGTGCTATAGTTTTATTTCATTAGCTCTGATTTCTGGGGTCGTGGCATTGCATAAATTCTGAGAAGGGGTATAAAAGGTGAAAAGTTTCTGTAAAAAAAAAAAAAAAAAAAAGAGAGAGGAAAAGATCTCTGGGGAGTTAGTAATGTAATGCTATCTCTGGAGTTTACAATGAATTTGGGTAATTATGGTAGTGAACTCGTATTTCATCTGATGAGGATGCGTGGAGTAAGAGTGGGACTGGAAAGGTGGAGCATGGGTTACTGATGTCTGGTTAGTATTTCAGCAGACCTGCTATGTATTTAGAACCGCTGTTGTAGGGGCGATCCAGGGCTTACATAATTAAGTCCTGACCTGTTTAGTTCCTGGTGGAGGTCTTTCTGTACAGTAGTGGCTTATAAATGTGTGTATTGCATGCGTACAGGTGAGTGGATCTCTCAGCTGTCTCTTCAAAATTTGAAAAATATGCCTGTACTCACTGATTGCTTCCTACAGCTGCTTTACAATATGAAAGGTGGCATCTGAAAGTCATCAGAGCGCTCTAAAATATTCCTGGTCTAAAAAAAAAAAAAAGTTAAAGGAGATAAGGTCCTATTTGCAGGCTAGAGGTTGTAAACCATGCAAACTTTCTGGCGTTCTTTTTACTCCAGTCTATTGGAGTCTTTACTTCAGTCTAACTCAGGAATATAAATCCAGTTGCTGCTTGGGGAAGAAGTGGGGGCCAGGGCTCCTTAGAAATACTCTATCAGCTGGAAAAGAAAGCACACACATAAGACTTTTAACTAACCATGGATTTTCCATTTGTAATTTAGATTCCTTGAGCTGTCTGATTTTCATGTTGCTTTTCGTTGTTTTTTTTTTGCCTATGTAGTTTCATTAATTGTAGGATGCGGATGAATATTAAATTGGATTTTGACTACTGCTGCTTTGAGGCAGAGGTGTGCCCAGCGCTGGTGAGAAGGCTGCGTTAACCTCAGTGCTGCTTGCAGCAGCTGTTGGAATACCTGCCTGCATCCTGTGTGTTGAGTCACTTAAACTGTTGCTTCCTACACTTTACTGTATATTTTGCATGAGCTTATTACTGAGGCCCAATTGGTGGAGGAGGATTCATGTAGGAATTCCACCACCATCCCCGCCCCCCCCAACCCCCCACCCTTGAACGTAGGAGCAATGTTTACAGTTGCCTTAGCCCTGCAGGAACAGTATTCTCTCTCTCAACACTGGATCCTAGGAAATCTGTGGGAAACAAGGGCTGTTCAAGACGGATGTCCTGAGCCCAGACTCTGGCTGTAGGACCACTTGGCATCACTTACTGGCAGTTGTGACTTAGGCTCAAATGAAATAAATGCAGATTTTAATAGAATGGTTTTACCTCATCTGGTAGAGGCTTGTAGTCTGGCATTGACATAACTTACTGACCAGAAAATATTATTTTCTCAAGTTGGAGGGAACACAGTTATTAATTCCCTTTCAGTCAGGCTGTTTAATGATAAACAGGGCTCCTAGAAAAGTGAGATTTTAATCCTGGCTGGAACTGAATTAGTCTAGCATTGCTGTCTCCAAAAATAAATCTGTAATTCTTTGTGAGAATTGTATGTGTCCATATAGGGTTAGGCCTAGGAAAACAAACTCCCTAAATACAGGCATAACACAATAGTGTTATTTTTGCCTTTTCCTAGAATAGTTTGCTGCTGCTCCCAACTAAATGCCATGTAATCTTTTTATAATTCAATTAGCCACTTTTGAAGAAATGACACATTGTGTAGTTTGGAACAACAGACAGTTTCAAGGCTGCTCCACTGAGGCATCGGCACAAGCCAGTCCAGAGCAGCTGCTTTGAGGCTGTCCAGCATTTCCTTCCACCGTAAAGTGTCTCTTGCTCAGTACCACGTTGTGCATGTGTTTACAGCACTTACATGAAAGAGCATTCATTTTGCATTAGGCTCAGTGTGTTAAGGGAAAGGGATGCTTATACATTGTGATGTGATAAGACCCTGGGAAAGGTCAGAGTGCTGGAAAGCAATCTCGTCCTTTTGTAGTGCATGGTCACATCAGGAGTACTGTGACAATATTCTGCAAATTGTGTGAATGACGTCCTATACGTGCTCCAGGTAGAACTCTGCTGTAATCCTTAACAAGGCTGGACTAACTGAAAGATTCACCCTTTGCTGGAAGGCACAGGTGTTTTGAGTTTATGGGTCTTGCTCTCCTAGTGGTATGGCAGTTCACCTTATGGCATAAGTATGGGGGAGGCATAAATAATTTTTGCAGTTTTCACAGAAAATGTAGTTCAACGCTGTTAACTCCTGAAATAAGAAGGTGTGTGACCAGCACCTACAAGGTAACACTAATGGAGTTAAGGCATATCAGAAGCCAAGACTTAAGCTAAACTCAAAAAGCTTTTGCAAAGTACATGCAAATCAGAGCTTATCATGCTTTTCAAGCAACTCTGTCTGATCTTGTCCCTTGTTGCCTTAGAAGGATTTCAAGTAGGAGGAAGAATCAGTTGCAGATGCATCTAGAATTACTTGAGGATGAAATTTCTTTTGTACTCTCACTAGCAGCCCCCATTACCCCTTGCAGTTCAATGAAGCCCTGTCCACACTCCACACGGGGGTGTCTGCTTGCATGTCTTCTACTTCATGTGGTAGAGGCAAACTTGTAGGGAATAAATATTTCTTCTCCAGTATAGTTCTACTGGATAACTAAGACCTGTTATGATACCTCATCTGTCTCCTTCTAGTAAGAACTTAGCTTGGGGACAGCAAACAAAGTCATTGGGAAGCTGGAGTAGAGATTCCTATTTACAGAAAGGAAGCTTTTTTTTTTAAAAAAAAAACCAAACAACAACCACCAACCCAACAAAACAAAAAAGCACCTCCAAAAAAGCCCTAGAAACTAAACAACCAAAACCCCAAAAATCTACAAAATAAAACCCCCACCTTTTAATAAACCTGTTACTAAAGGTTATAAACAGGAATGAAGGACAAAACGAGGAACGGGATAGTGGTATCCAGCTAACAGGAACATCTATATGACAGTGAGATTTATTAACCTGCAATAGTTTCCTAAGGGACAGGTGCGAGTTATGTTGAACAGGTTGTGGAGCTCTAGATTTCACCATGCACAACTGGTAGGAGTATAAATGAGTGACATCAACCTGACTCACCAGGGAAACGAGCCCTCAACAAAATGTACTGAAGTGCCTAAACATTTTAGAAGTCTAAATCTGTTTTAAAGTGATTTCTGCACTAGATTCTTGTGTTGTTTGACTCCACTGAAATATCTGAATTAGTCCGAAGCATAAATGTTTTTTGAAAGGATAAGGCTTCTAGGGCATCAAGCAGAGGATGTTCATATAGTGATGTTGCATCTGATATTAGGTGCTTGTCTCAGTACTTGGTTGGAAAAAGTAGTCTCTGTTTTGGGTGCTCCAAATAGCTAATGATACGCGTGTATTTATACACCATATATATATATATTTAAATATATGCTTGATCCTTCTTTGCCAAGTCAATAATTTCCTCTACAGATCCTTGATTTGCCTCATAGGCAATGTGATTGATTTTAATTTAACAACTTTTCTGTACGATATCTGTATGACTTCTCATAAAACACGCAAACAAATCACATCCTCTGTCCTCTTCCAAAGGAAGAGCATTTCAGTAATATTTTTCCAGGAGTATTTTAGTTTCTGTGAAATTCTATAAAACATCCTCAGAATGAGTGCAAGATGAGTTTTTTTTCCTTAACTTTTTAGCTCCATTATACCTATTAACGTTAGTTGAAGGCATGTGCTAAATCTGTAAGGAAACTGCCTTAGGACTCTGCATGCAGCAGTCATGAGGATTAGCCGATCATCTAGAACAGATCAGTTTATCCTTCTTAAAAGAAGGGTAAAAGAGTCATTCTGAATTTATAGGCATGGAAACTTGTGTGTAGGAAACTTAGTACATGTAGGCGTGTACTAAGATGGAAGAAAACACTTTGCTCATTAGCTACAGGACTTGCAAAGATATTCTCCTTTCTTTTAGGTATTACACAATTGGAAAGCCTGTCCTTATGGTCACTACTTTCCAATAAAATCTCAGCATGCGTGACTTTTGCATTGGCTTGCCTGGCCCAGTGAACTAGTTTATTGTAACTTCTCATGTTTTTGGCTTGATGCAAAAGAAGGAGGTGGATGAAACCCAGGATCAGGTGTCTATTGTGAAGAGGAGTCTGTTTTAAATATGCTTCTCCCACATTTGCTCAAGGAGACACGCCATGCTCCTGGTATCACATTCAACATAGCTTTGTTGAAACTGTTTATCCTCTCACATAATTAAAAGGGTATGTAAAATACCAAGTCTTGCATATTTCTAGAAGCATAGATTTTTGTCTCATCTCCCTAAATGACATGTACTGCCAAATTGCAATAGACATTTATAGAATGGTGGTGTTGGGTAGAAATCGCTGGAATTTCAAGTGTCTGCAGAGATGGATCTTTGGTTTCTTGGTAGTTTCAACTTTGTAATGCTGAGTTCACCAGGCTATGTTTCAGGACAATATTTGCAGTATTTATGCTTTTTTTTTTTAAATATGCAAAGCAACAGCATTATTTTACCAAAGAGTCATTAAACAAGCTGACAAAAGGCTATAGCCAAATAAAAATAAGCTACTTTTTTTTTTTTTTTTTTCCCCCCTCCTGGTAAAAAGTGCAATTAGATTTCATGATTGTGCTGCACCCTGTACCAAATGAGGTTGCTGTTTTGGAATTAAGGAGTGAACACACCCAGTCTGAAATGTAAGGTTTAATTTTCAGCTGTGAGTTATTCTTGGTTATGATCTCATTTTATGGCATGAAAGTGATCAAATAACATTAGCTCCTCAGTGTAATTTTTTTTCAAAGGTGATGCTTATTAAAGTCAAATGGAGTCCTGGCAAGACTCCAAAAAGCTGTGAAAATTTGACAGTAAAAGCATGACTTAAATGCATGAAGATTTGCATTCCAAAATCCAACACCTTTATTCATGCTGAATGACTTCAGGCTATCTTTGGTTACATAAATCCAACACTTCACTTACCTTTAAATGTTGGTGTTTCATTTTTCCCTCTTCCACTTTTAGACGTTTCTGCGTAATTTCTTCTTGCAGTTTTCTTTTGTCCTACACATTAAGAAAACAATAAAACTTTGTTTAGAGAAATTACTTGTTGTTAACAAAAATTGTTTAAGTGTTGTTCAGTAGGGTGAAATCAATCCATGCAAATAAAGCCTTAGCTCAGGCAGTGCATAATTCTCAGCAGCAACAGCTCATGTGTCTTATGCAGTTATGGTTTCATTTACTCTTTCTCTGAAGTATGTTTAAACGCGTTAATGACCACAAAGCAGAGTTGATCCAAATTAAAAATAACTTACTGTTGGGAAAGGTAAGGGAAGAAAACAGGAAGAAATAACATTTGAGCACAATTGTACATGCAAAAAGATGTTACAAATGTGTCCTGACCAAAATTCCTAAGGCAGCCTACACATCATTAAGGAGAGGAAAGAGTCTGTATGGTCTACACTATGCTGCTGTGATACATCACTAAATGAAATGGGCTGTTGGGAAATCCAGCACTGAGCTTGTGTATCTTGTGGCTAATAGCTGAAATAAACAGGAATAAATGAAGACAAAGAAATTTATTTCATTAGTTGAATAGTGGTAAAGATGAACACAGAGAAATGTAGTATGCTTCATATATGTTGTTGTTACCTCTCAATTTAAAAAAAAAAAATGTGCAAAGGCTGTTTTCATGGCTGCTGAACTTTGGAAGGAAAAACCTCAAGTAGTACTGGTCTGTCATAGTGCCACCTTCATCCTTTTTGCTATGGATTATAGAAAAAAGGAAATGAGTGAACAGTCTCTGAATGCTGGCAACACTTGAGCCTCTTGTGTTGGAATAGTATACTTGTAGCTCCTCTATATGAGACCAAACACTGATTTAGTCCTTTGTGTCCCAGCAGCCAGCAGGAAAGAAATCATGTCAAAGGAAGTGAACTTTTACTCTTAAAAGCTGTATTAATAGGCTATTCTCTTGGTCATCCTTAATGCTTTAAAATCCTGTTATTGGATATGGCAACTTCTACACTCATTTTTTGGATATGTTTTAGGGAAGTAAATTCCATCATCTGTTGTCCTGTGCCGAAGTGTTTGCTGACTTGGAGGCTAATCCTCCTTTCCTTTCAATTAGAACAGATTACCGATTTGTTGATTGGTTGTTGTTGTGGGTTTTTTGTTAGGTTTTTTGGTTTGGTTTCTTGGTTTGTGTTTTGGTTTTTTTTTTTTTTGGTTTAACAGAGTCTGTTTTCAGACAAATATGGTTTAGGAAGGAGTTAAGTACTTCACAATCATAGGAAAAGACTTGCCCTTTCAACCCACCTGAGGAACTAGCTGTGTGTAAGGAACGTAAAAAGTCTGTAAGGAAGTGCTGGGCATAAGGCTGGGAGTTGTTCTCCACTGTTTGCCTAGGATCTGGGATTTGGAAACAGGAAGAGTGGCAATGTGTTTGGCTGAATCACTTCACTGTTACTGGAAAATAGCGATTAGCAGTGGGGCCATAGGCTATTCTTTGTTGAAGGATAGGAAGTAGAAGAAACCACCTAGCCTTGTGGAGATCTAGGGCAGGACTACAGGCTGGCCAAGCACAACTGATGGTATGCTGGGCTCAAGTAGGTGAATGAGTGCCAGTGACCTCTTCCAGTCTGTAAAGTGCAGTAGCTATCTATAAACACCATCTGTACTTTACAGTTTTTCCTTGATGGTGTTAGTCTGCGTCTTTAATACACCAAACAGAGCAGGTAGGGATCTTGTCTCAAGATACATGCTACCTTCATCTCTGTAGTGGTTTTTAGTTTTGCTAATGCTCTTTAATAGAGTTAATGAAACTACTGACTTAGCATCGCTACAATATGTAATTTTTTCTGCAATGTCCACTTTTAGAGACTTTATCCAGGAACTGCTATGCTGGATTTTACTCAACCAGTCCTCATTTTGGAGACATAGAAATCTGGTCTTTGACTTTCACGTCTTTTAACCAGGAAATATTCCTGATCTCATTGTATAAATGGTCTTTAACTTATTAGATGAGCAAAGTGTGAGAAGAGCTTGTGTTTGCAGATTGTTACAATTCTTAAGGAAACCGCTTTTTCTCTTTAGTGAAGTTCTGGATAAGATTTTTAGTCAGAGAACAAAGTTTTACTTGGTTTATGCTATTAAAAATGTTCTAAGTCAATTTAAATGTTCTTTTTGTACCAGTGGAGATGTGTGCTAAGAGTTTGGGCAGCCTGAAATGAGAAGCGATACACAAAAATACTGTGCAGAAAGAAATCAGAGTGCAAAGACACAAATAACTGCATTTTAAAATAACTGTGTAATAAGGAACCTATTCAATAGTGAACTTTTGCCTGTTTCTTTTGGTAGAGGTTTGTATTTCTTTTGCATCTGATGTTTTTTCTCTTAAAGTTTTCTACTTGTGTCATTTGGTGTTCTAGCATGTTTTAATTTCACTGGTTGGTAATAAACATCCATTATGCAATTATCCACAGTAAATAGGTTGATATAGATTGTTCTTTATATATCTAGTCAAAGAAAACTGAAGGTCTAATGCCAGAAGCTAAATTCAAGGAAGAAGTATGAGGAACCTTTTTGAATCTTGTGTTGCCAGAAGAATTTTTGAAACCTGTTAGGACACTTCCTACAGTGTACTCTGCTATGCTTTGTCTGCAAATCATGTCTTGCTCTACAAAGCTTTGACTATATATCTAATGGAATAAATGTTTATTCCTAGATAGCTAAGGGATCCATACTTCTACTAAACTTCATATTCTGCCCCTGTAGATAATCAGGTTGCTCGCAGAAGTCCTTTAATCCTCTCTTACAAAGGTCTTGTCAATGTGGGTAAGAGTTGGTTTTTATGAAAGAGCACTTTCATCCCTTTCTCTCTGTTGTGCATCAGTGCAAGGTGAGACTTGAGCCTTTATCCTAATTTTCACTCCTACTGAAACGTGTAGGACTCCTTCCTGGCTTTTTAGAGTCGAGAATTGTGTCCTAAACTGGATCTGTCTGAAACGAAGGGAGACACATCTATGGAGCAGTCTTCATAGGTATCTTGTGTGCCAAGTCCATTAGGTTGTGTCAGCATTCCACAGCAGTGCCAATGTTGGTCTGCTTTGTCCCATGGCAGATGCTATGTACTGTCAAAGCCCATGGAGCAGCTAATATTTTAGCTGATGTATTTTTTTTTTCCATATAATTTTCCAGAGGATAATGCTGGTTATTGAGGGGTCTCATCTGGAGGTATGGACACTAGTCTGATGGCATGAGACTGCAGAAATGTCATAATTCAAGTCTTTAATCACATTCAAATCTTCTATCATTTTTGTTTTCCTATAAAATGGAGGATTTGATGGGAAAGGTTTAAGCCTCAGGTTCCTCTTTAACTACTTTGTCTCAGCAGCAAACGCTAAAGCACTTGTATTTTAAGATATGACAGTCTCTCTCAACAAAATGGATGCATTTGATTTTTTCCTTGTTATATTCTATATACACCAGCAGCAGGTGCAAGCTACATAACAGAGAAAAACGATTTGTTTCAGAGCAGTGGGATCATCAAAATCTTAAACTGGTGGTAGTAATGCTAATAACCACCACAACAACAGGGTTTTCCTTTTTGCTTTGCTTCTTAGAGAAGACATGAAAAAGACTTTGGAAACCCTATGGCTCTATGGAGCCAGGCATTTAACAACAGAAACCAACCAGGTTTTAGTGCAAGTGTGGTTGTGTATTGCTCTGAGCCCCACTTGCTGTCTCCTCTGTTAGATCCTTTACAACACAAGTCTTGCAGGAAGCACTTGAAATTCCCTGGTATGTTACTTGGGACTAAACCTTCCCAGAGCCATGGGGTAACTACTTAAGTAATTGTAACATTTTGTTTTCTTAGACAACTTGTACTGCAGATTCTTAAATGTAGTGATAACTTCACCTTATTTAGGCTCCTTTATTTCTACGGTGTGTTATAACAAACACACTTGAGTGTTTCAGTTAAATGCTCTCAATTGATGAAAGTAGCGAGAAAATAGTTCCTTTATGCAGCAAGTGTAATACATGAAGTCATGGCCAGAACCGAATATGATTTCTTATTTCCTGTAATGCAAGATCTTAAAAAACACTTCTCCAGTATTTGTGTGGAGGCAAAGATGCAGCCGGGGGACGCTAACCCTAGTATGTTCATAGGAGTCCTCATCAAGCAAGCGTGCTGCCCCATTCCTCCAGCTGGATAGCAGGAAGTATAAAACATTGGGAGGTCCAGACTTCTCTGGAGTGCCAAAACATTTCATATCTTTTGAGCCCATATGCTAGAGACAAAGTCCAGGTTATGAGCCTGGTTCAAACACCTTTACAGTTAAACAAACAAATGTTCTCTAAAACTTCTAAAACATTTCAAATTTACTTTATTGTGGGCTTGAGTCAGGTCTCAAGTAAGTGATGGGCCTGTTGGCTTTTATCAAGTGTCAAACTAAAAACCAACCTGTTCAACTTCGGTAGATTTCCAATTATGCCTTCTTACATTTATTTTGGTTCCAATTAGGATTTTTTAACTCTGCCCATCATTTATTCAGCCAGTAGTGTTTGTTTCATAACGAATCTATCAAAGAGTGTGAAAAATACCTTTTTTCCCATTATTTGTTTTGAAATATTGCCTGTGACAGTGAGTGATCCTTCTGCAGTTTTCCTTTCATACCAAAGGGCCAAATTTTGTGTCGATTTTTCTTTTGTAACTGATAAGTTTCAGTGGAAATTAAATCAGAGGAGAACTTGGGTTCAGCCATTTTTGTTACATCAGGTTATATTCCATTATTCCTTTAAAAAGTAACTCAGTAGTTCCTTTAGAACACAGTAAATCTTTTGAATCAGATTTCCCCTTTAGAAGAGAAACTGAAAACATTTTCTAATGTCTTCAGTATAAACTTCACTGAGTCCTTTTTTTTTTTTCCCTCTTTCTCTGAAAACCGACAGGTAGGAATTTTCTTAATCCTTGTTTAATTTTCAGACAGCAATATTTACAATGGATCATCAATAATTCAGAAATTGTATTTAATTCCACAGTGCAAACTCAAAAATCTTTCATCTCTCAGTTTTGTCATGAAATGGGAAAATTGATTCGTTCTGGAATTCTCCAGCTGCCTTTTGACCTGCTGTCCTTCAGGCAAACATTCAGTTGTGATGATAGTAATATGTATTTTAGACCATCCAGTAGTGATTTGCACACATACTTTCACCGCTTTGAATTTAATTTGAAAGTGCAATATAACCCATAATAAAGTCAGTCCAGGCCACTTTACTGTCTTAAAGCACTAGCTTATAAACCAGAATTAAAAAGGAATGATTTCAAGCAGACTTAAATCTCTTTCTTTTTCTGTACTGGTATAAATCATCCTTCAGAAAACATACAGTAGCTTATTAACACAATACTACTTCTAAGCTGCTTTTTTTTTTTTTTAAATAGTGAGTTATAACTACGAGCACTTACTGTTATGGCCTGGAATCTTTCTTTCCGCAATTCGGCTTCCTCCATTCTAGAAATCAAAAACAAACAAGTAGTGAAGGAAAACAGAATGAGACCATAAGCAAAAAGCCTCCTGGTAGGGCTACAAAAAAAGCCGAGGTGATTTGATCCAATTCCAGAGCAGAGAAAAGGCAGAATTTTTGACTTGTCAGGAGAGTCTCTGAATAGATGAGCAGATCAGTCCAGACAGACACATGTAATGAGGGTGTGTAGAAGAGGCAGACGTGGAAAGTGCTGGCATGAGTTGACTGACAAGTTGGAACAGTGGAGCACAAGCCCTTTTCCTTCAGAAGCTGCCAACTCTTTGTTTTAACGTGCTCAGTTAGTGTGCCATTGCTTCTTTAACTGTTAAATGCCCAAAACGGAATCTTCCAGGACCATGGTAGAAGTAAACTTTTATTATGCTCCTATTTCTCTTTCTTCCCTTTGTGTATGCTTCTGGAGATAAACAGATATTTTAAACTTATTAAATATTCCTATTTCTTACAAGACTTTATTTCACTTGTGTGTTTTAACCTGTTGTAGTGTTAGCACTGTAGATAGCATGAGGTTTTTTCTTAGATGGCAGTTTTAACTTAGTTTCCTAGATGAAATTGTTAGAGAAGCTGTATTCATAGCTGGAAGAGAATGTTTTAGAACTGCTTACATAAAGTAAAATAAACTTTAAGCAATCAGGTCTGTCATTGAATGCAAGTGTTAATCTGTGCAATTACTGGTCAGCTATCTAGGACTCAGGGGAAGCTTTGTCTAAGTAAGGATTTCAGGATCATCATTTCAGTGTTACAAAGATGAGTCTAAAATGCTAGCAGCTCTCACACTGGATTTCCATTCAGCTGACTTGAAGGTTTTTTGCTGTGGACTTCTGCTGAAAACAGCATTATGCTCCTTAAGGGATAGTGTACATTTTGACCTTTCCAATTACATGAGAGGGAGTCAGCCTTCCAAAACTAATCTAGGAAACTTGCAAAACAAGTGGAACTGCCTCTAGTAAAATCCAGTTGTGGAAAAAATGCTAAGCAAGTTAAAGCTGAATTCAAACAGCATAAAAATGTAATGTGAATCTGGAATCCCTTTGTTACCCTCAGGATCATGTAACTTAAGTCTTTGTAAGGACACCAACAGGAGAGTCAGCCAGCATGTTTGGGTGTTTTCCTGCTAATTCATGGAGATGACTAAACTCAGCAGGATTTGGTGAGGAGTTTTACTTTACGTGTCAGTACAGCGACTTGAATCTTGGTGACAAATCAGGCTCATTACTAGCAAATTGTAAGATGTTACAGAGTAGAACACTTGATGGTGAAGTTACATCCTCATAGTTCAATATGAATCTATTTAATTTCAATTTCCACCTTTCTAGTATGTCATCGCTCGTCCGTATCCACAAGCAGACTATCCCCCTCCACGCTGGTATTAAAGATGCATTGATGTTTTGTTTATACTGTGATCCACCTTGAGATTTTGTTCAAACTTGCAAAGACCTCGTGTTTTATTCTCCAGTGAAGATTTTTATTTTTAAATATTAATATATGCCTCATTTGGTCAGCACCCAAAATTAAAAAAAAATACCACATAAAAGCAAATGTGAAGTTCAAAGGCAAGTGTATGGACGTATATCAAGAGACAGATTACATGGGGATTTAAATATGTTCAGTTTATGGATTTGAGAGTAAGTTCAACCACTCCACTGAATTAAATATATTGGCTGTAGAAGCCAATAGAGAGACAGTCTTTCTGTTTAATCTTTCTTAAGTTAGTATAGCCTGCCTTATCGTATCTTTAAAAAAAAAAACCACAAACTTATTTCATGTCTTCTGTGAAGTTCATCTTAAAATTTAAGTGCACATGTGGATTTCAAAATGTTTGAAAATATTTAAAGCAGCACATGATTACGTGAGAAATAAGGAAGTCTGTTTTGGGCCAGAATATGTACTCTGATGAGAATGGAATCCCATTTATAATGGGTGGAGAAATGAGATTTATTTTAATTTGAACTTGAAATACCAATGGGACTACATTGCTTCGAATTTTTGTGGTCTAAAATATTTTCCTAACTTTATACTCCAGTAACCTGAAGTAACCTGAAAATGGTTTCTAAAATGTTACTTCCTTTTTAAAATAACCATTGTTAAGAAAGTATTTAAAGCCCGCTTCAAGACTTTTAAATTGTTTAAATCATATATATCCCCTCGCTAGGCAGTATTTGTTGTTCAGTCAATAGATTGTTTTCCAGTTTTCTTAATCCTATTCTAAATGGGATTTATGTGCAAGAGAAGAAATAGACCAGCTGTCATTTTGTCTGCCCCTTAAGCCTGCTTCACAAACGGGAGTATCTACAGTGTTATAAGTTAGATCAGTGAATCTGAAGAGCTGTGTTTTCAGTCTGCAAGATTCTTGGAACAAGGTTTTTCAGAACTTGCCTGCCAGAAATATATCCAGAGGAAATCATCTAACTATTCTGCAATTTTAAAGGAAAAATAATAATAATAACAAAAAAGGATTTTGGAAGACTAATGTGTTAGCCTGTGTTTCTGTAACTGGCAACTATATGTTTTTCTTTTGGTAGAACAGATTCTCTGAGTTATGTAGAAAATGTTTGTTGTATCACATGGTCGGTCATGCAGGTTGGATTTTTTTTGGCTTCATTTCTTCCTTTGTTCATTTCCATTTTGCACTGGTTACCTAATGTAGGAGTAATAATAAGAATCTAAAGCACAAAGTGAAACAGTTGCATTACGAAATCTTACGGAGAAGTGAGTGGGAATTTAGAAAAGTGTGATATTCTGAACCAAAATCTAGAGGTAAAACCACTGAAGCACATCACAGCTGGAAATGCAGGTTCCTTTGTCCATTTCTGGGGCAAAGTCTGAGTACTGGCATAGAGAAGTCTGTCACTTAAGGACTGTAGTGGCTGTCCTTGGCCATACTCTGCAAACAAAACTGTCCTCAGTTCTACTCTTTACTCATCACATTGGGATTGATTTTGAAACAAATTATTAACCTGATCTAATACATGTACAGTGAGTTATAGGTTATTGTAGTAGCAAACAATTGCTTCTAAAAAGAAACATTAAAGGTAAGGAGCAAGACGCTTTCACTTTTTGAAGAAGTAAGTTTGAAGTGAATGGAGTTGATCAGATTGTTATCAGTTGAAAACATAGCCTATAATTTCTGGAAAGAGTGTTACTGAGTTCATGAATCACCATTTTGTACATCTTAACTAGTCTGATTATTTTGCTTCATTATGAGCTGCCTTCTGTAGCTGTGTTTGAAACAGGAAAAAGGTGTTTTGGACTTGGTATCAAAGTGAATTTTTTATTCTTACAGTGAGCAAATGTACTGCCACTGTGCATCTGTCTGCATGTAGCCTTGAATCTCTGACAGCAGAGGAATGGAGAGGAGATAAATTGTATTGAAGGTCTCTCCTTGAAAATGTCTACTGTAGCATCCTGTCAATTGACCCAAAAGTCTGGTGTCTGGGATGCCTCAGATGATTGAGAAATGGTCTTTTCTCCATCTAGAACCAAGATTTTGCATTTTAAAGGTGAAAAGTAAGCCAACAAGAAATAGAAATTTGAAGATCTAAACCCTTTTGTTTATTCCAGATGAAATGCGTACAAACTCAAGCCTTTTGGCAGTTGCTCTCCAACTTTTTTCTTTAAGTGACACTTTCTCTTTAGCTCTGTTATTTCTCAGAAGAAATTCGTCTCACTCAAAGGTTGGCTTTGAAGGTCGTTTCCACCATTAGTCTGCAAAGTACTTTCAGCTGTTTCAGTCAACAGTGCATTAATGTTGCATAACACACAGCAAACAGCTTTTGTCTAGGATACATCCAGCTAAAGAACTTTTGTGGGGTTCTTCATGGTGCTATTTTTTTTTTTTTTGGCTAAGCAGCTAAAGACAGTTACACCTCTCAGTGATGGAAAACATAGCCCTCAGTAAATGAAAGGCTTGAAGTCCAGGGAAAGAATGCTAGCTAGAAGCAGCACCTATCACAATGAATTTGTTTCACTTTTAATCTGATTTCTTTCATATTATAAATAACATACTTACATGTATCCATCAAGTCATAAATTCTAAGCTAAACTGGAAGGTGTTTCATGAAAAATGTGTGTTAATAACGGGAAAAAAGCTTTACAGTGAGGATAACTAAGAGAGATGGAGTTAAAAACTATCCCTAGAATATAATTTTATATACACGAATATGTGTGTATATATGCAATTATATATATAAAATAATTATTACTGATTTTTAAACATATTAGATATCTTTATGGGTACTTGTACATGTTAAAATATTGCATTTATGGGTATGTATAACTACCAGACTAGTTGTGTGTTAAATGTCTGTGGGAAACTTTCTCATTACTTGTTTTTGTTGTGTAGCTCATACATCTAGAGCTTTCTAGCCTCTTGGTTTCTGTTGGTCACTAAATCTTTAATCTAATGATCTGTTTAGCATGTGGGATTGCCTGACCCTTATCAGGTGAATAAAATTTGAGATGCTTTCTTTTATACTTTAGTCAGAGTTCAGCTTATATTAGCCAGTATGTTTAAAGATATGTGATAAATTGGGGGAGGGGGGCAAGGAAAAAAGCCTCATATCCCTCTATCAAATTATACAATATTAGAAATTATTAAAAAAGTACATTTTTAGGATCTTGGAGGAAGTTCATAACAAAACCTCTGCTAGCTCTCGAGGGATTAAAATTTTGCTTTGTAGGCCAATTTTGGAGACATGTCTCCCTACTAGGCAGGTCTTTTAACCTAGTGAATTTCTTGGGTCCTCTCACTGAAGCAAAACGATATCAGAGTATCCTAGTTTTATACGGTTTTATGAAGCTAAATTCTACCTTCTTTACTTCTTTGAGTAGAAGACACATTGAATCTCTGGGAGGAAAAGCCTTGAACTATTATGTCTGTTGGTGCAACTCCCTTCCTGTTGCTATTCCTAACTATGAATATATTAAGACTTTAAAATCAAACTAGAGAAACAGCTGGTGGTCATTGCCTTCAATTGTTTTTAAAACATTAATTGTTTTAATAGTATTTTGTAACAAATCATCTTGTCAGATACCTTTCAAAGTTATAGAGAAGTTTTAGAACACAGCACAGGTTCTGCTGTTTCTTCCATGGTAGGTGTGTCTATTACATGCACAGTGAAGCCTAGCTATAAATGCTGTTGTGCTGGATATGGATCATCTTGCCCCTATTTTCTAAAATTACACAGTGAACTTTGACAAAGTCTATTGATTATTTTCTAATAATTTAAATGTGTTTTTTTGTAGCCTTTTTCATGTCCCCAGACACTTGTCAATTTTTGGCCTCGTATTTTGGAAACGTTTTATGAAACTCTGAATGTGGTAGGCTTTTCAAAGCAGCTTTAACAAACTCTGTTTTCCTCTCATTTTAAAATCACACTACAGTGAATAGTTTAAGTGTAATTACTGTCATGATATTAAATGTGAGATTAACAGAATGTGTTCAGGTGCCTAGATAAATGAGTGCATGCTTGTGGGTTTTTTTGTTTGTTTTTTAAATGTAAACTGAAATAAATAAAAGCACAAAGAGTCTGAAATACTCAGGATCAGAGCCTTAAACATATTGTGGAATGCATCACTTGCAACCTAGCATTCTCCAACTGCTGCAGACACACACTTCTAAGAATAGTGCAGAGTTTTAAATCCTACCCAGCCAACTGTGTGGGAATTTTTAGCAGGGCTCTGAGAACCGGCTTTAGTTGTTGTGTAGTTCGGTTGTGTTTCATTAAGTGAAACCAAATACCCCATAACCAGGGCCAAATCCTGGGGAAAGTAAAAAAAACCCACATGGATACTGTGCTGTCCACAGTAAGGTAAACTGCATGGCACATTCTGATTCTTGTTTTCTGATGCTCTCAGAGAACACAAAGGGAACAATAGTGGTGTTTGGGTCCAATAGGCCTCAATATGATTGAAGATCAAAATTAGGGCCTTGCAGACATATTTTGGTGAATACTTAGTGCCGGGTGTTGTTTTTCCAAGTAGAAGTGCTGCTGGTGGAATCCTTGAAAGTATAGATGATTTGGTCTAGAAGACAGAGCTGAAGTAGGAATTTCTTAGGAGAAAATCTTTCTTCTGCAGCTGGAGCTGGGGGTGGAGGGGTGGAGAAGAGGCAGGGACAAGACTGGAGGTGGTGAAGCCATTCAGCAGGTTCCTCTAATGACGAACCTCTTGTTTACAGGCTGAAGAATGGAAGCTGAGTAGGTTACATCAGTTGATTCCCATCTCCTGAGGCATAGGCAGAGTGCTCACCCTGCTCTCCTGGGAAGCTGCCTAACTAGCCTGAGCCTGTAGCAAGGTCTACCCTGAGCACTGGAGCTTAGGTGTTCTGCAAGATGATATCAACCTTATCTGATAGCTCTCAGCAGAGCAAAGAAGAGTTACTGCTTTCTCCACCCACACTTCCAGCCACGTTTTCCAGCCACTTTCCTTCCTCTGACTGCTCTATGAACCAATCAAACTTTCTAATCTGTCAGAAAAATAATTGAAAAAAAAAAAAAAACAAAACGAACTGAAACCCCCAAATCCATGAGTGTCAGCTGTGCCAGTGAGCTGAACAGGCTCAATGGGAGACAAGAGGAACAGTAGCATTAAGGAGTAAGAAGTAATGGGATTCTAGCTGGGAGACAAGAAAGCAAGAGGACAAAGATGAAGGAAATATCACTGTCAGCAGTGAGTTGCTAGATGAACTCAGCCGTCTTGCAGGCCTCAGGCTTACCTTACCACAGTGGTCCAGGGACCGTAAGAGACTTTATACTGATATGTATAATAAGCATGCATGCTTAGCTATTTATCTGAAACTTGAAACTGCTGTGAAAACATGATGACTTCAGACTCTGGCAATCCTTCCTGTGCTTCCAGATATTCAGTATCCTGCGCTGTGGGTGGGCCCAAAATATCCCACATACAATTTGTTTTGCGTAAGTCTTTCCAAGTATTAATGGAAAAAAAAAAACCAAACATGATAAGATTATGCAAAACTCTATTGTTAGCAGAGCTGATAATATTATTTATGACAGATAACACTTCTTGCAAATACAGGCCTATTTTCTCCAATTAAGACCTATTATTTTTGCTGAGGAGTTTGCTATTTGGAAGCAGCGGCTTAGAAAAACTCAACGTGTCAATCATTCAAACTGTTAACTTCAGCTGTCCCCTGTTCGTTTGTGGCGCCGGGTAGGTCATCTGAATAACACAGAGATCCTGACCGGACGCCTGCTGCGGGGGACATCAAGCGTGCAGCGCAAGCAGCTGAAGATGAATAGTGATCCGGATGCGTGTGAGAGTATGTCACCAACTTATGTTTTTAAACAGATTCAAATATTTCACTTCTGCTTCTCGTAGCACCATATATTTACTTAACCCCTTACCTTAGAGTGATAGTTATTAACTAGGAGCAAAAAACCTTGGTCTAATATGGTTTCCTTTATTTTTCTTGTAAGATTTGTTTTCATTCTTGGGATTTCAACCTGTTTCATAGCTACATTTTCTTACCAGGAAGGTAATATTATCTTCCTTCTTCTCACCTGAATCTGAAGTGAATCCTCTGAGTGATATTATACTGTTTGTTTGGTATTCACTTAAGGTGAAATTACATGAGAAGCTGGATATAATGACTGTGTGGTGCTGAGAAGAGGCATCCTGCTTCTCTCTGTCCTGGATATGTCTTTCTATACCTTCCTTGGCTGGCTGACTGCTCGCTCAATCCACTTACTATGCTGGCAAGGAACTAACCGAGCAAAAATGTGGCTATTGCTGAGCCAGTGAGTCAAATCATTGCCCAGAGAAGTCTGATGAGTGCCAAAATGTGGTAAGGGAAGAGCATGGAACTGTGGTTACTGAAAATGTAAAGGAGGGGAAAAGAGCATGGGAAGAGGAGGGAGGAGTAGGAAGAAAGGGAAGTGGTGATAACCTTTTGATTAACTAAGCTGTTAAATGTAAATTTATCTTTACAGACTGTTTAACACAATGTGGGAATTTTTGTCTTCTCCCTGAAGGCCTTTCAAACGCTGTTGGCAGATCAAAGGTTAATATTTTACTACCATCCATGAATAATGCAAAAAATAATCTGACTGCAAGTCGCACGAAACAACGTTTTGGGGAATATAAAAGCTCTTTTCTTGTCGTCTTCTCAGCTGTGAACAAGTTTTTTACCCAGTGACATTAGGAAAAACCCAGATAATCTGCAGCTCATGGTACTGCTTAATTTCTCCTTAGCCTAGCAAGCAGGTTCTTTGGTTGGTTGGGAGATCCGTTATAGTCTTTGTATAGATTTATCACTGTCCAAATTCACCTGGAGACTGATGGCCTGTGAAGGCAGGAGTTGGATACTATTTTAATCATCTATTTTAGCAAAACATTTTTAAATTTGAAAATATCACCATTGCCTTTATCCTGTAGGTGAAATGACTTTTTGAGAAGAGTTTTCATGCATTATATTAATCTGAAAAAGGGGCTTGTCAGGTAATTTTTTATTTCATAAAGTATTATAATAGCTTGCTGTAAAGGAGATCTAGCTATATTGTCAGAGCCAATGGAGTTAGGAGACTTAAAGAAGCCAGTTCTTGGGGCTTGAACTAGAAAATCAATCCACATTTCTTGCTTGTTATCATCACTGGACTGGACACAATTAATTTTGTTTTTTTGAATGAAAAAACATGAACACTTCAGTTCTAGTTAACTGCTGTTATCCTTTAATTTAGTTATTCTGTTCTCTTATTTTGGCTAATGCAGCTCAGGATTGTAATAAAAAAAAGTCATCATCTCATGGCTGCTCAGTGCTTGTATGACAGGTTTTATATTTTCAGTTTCCAGTGGACCATCAGCAAAGGGAGAAGAACCAAGGAATGTGTAGCACAGACAGTAATCTGTCCTTTTACTGAAGGAACACCATGTCAGTGTAAGTATCAACATTTATTCATGTAGTTTACACTTCAAACACTAGTAAAAAGTTAATTTATTTATACCTGCATGTTTTTTTCTACTGAGATTCAAGAATGTTCTTTAGGTAAATGCCTTTTCTCCAATAGTATGAAGTATGTGTTCATGTAGGTTCATATTAATACTTGTTTCTCTTAGGGGACAGCCAATAAGTATTGCTTGGAATTTATACCATAAATCTCAATAACTGTTGTACTGATTTATTTTTTAATTGTTTAATGTTATTGCTCAGAAATTGAAGAGCTGTAGTTAGATAGATCAAACAACTTCAGTAACATCAATCTGGACCTCCAGCTAGCAGAGGAAGGCACTTTTGGGGACCTAATAATCTATCCGAAGGAAAAGTCAGCTTAAACACAGCTGGGGGACCTTAGTTTTCTCTAGTCCTAAGAAATGTCCTGCAGCAAGGTGGTATATTTCTGAATTGATTCTTTTTACCAGTATGAGTGCATGGAATTTATTTCATGGTTGACACAGTTTCATTTACTATGTGTTGCTCATATCTGGATAACTTCATGCCTTTTAATCATATAAACATATTTCTTATATCATCTCCTAGCCCCTCATTAATTTAATAATTCTGTAAATATCTCAATTAAAATTACTGACAGGCTGTGATTTCAGGTTTCTATTTTGAATGCTGGTTGTAGCATAGGCGATTAAATAAAATAAAAATGAATTTGCATTTTTTAAGAGTACCCTGCCACCACCACAAATCGAACAACTTCTGCAATTAAGAGATGTCTTGAGGGTTACCTGTTCTTAACAGAGGCAGAAAATGGCTTTTGTAGTAATCATTTGACTTCAGAGAATTTCAGAAAAAAGTTCTCCTTATTGAGAGAGCTGATCGCTGGTTTTTGAAGCTAGGTTAAAACAGGTTTTTGAGATATGTGCATGAATTACTAAGTAGTGCAATACAAATCAGAAAAGGAGCAATTTCTACCCACCATGACTACAACTCTTAGTTGTTTATTTTTGTTTGTCTATGTTCAGGTATTGCAAGCATGGGACACTTGCACTGCTCTGAAAATCTTCACCTATTTTTCAGGACGGGTCCCAATGTCACTTACTGGATTGTCCAGAGCTGAGCTAACACTGCCTGTTGTGTGCTGCCATATGCAAATTAGCAATTGGAACTGGTGATGCAGGTACTGGAATGGGTTTGGTCAGTAGCTCGTGCTAGGGGCTTAAAAAAACCCTCTTCTTCTAAGCCCTCATTCCCTTGACTGCAGACTTTTGTCTTAATTGCCATATCATTATGACAGCTTCAGCAAAACAGACAGCAACACCTGAGCTGCTGGCTGGTACTTTCTCCCAACTGATACTGTCTGCTTTCCAAAAAATCTCTTATGAGCCTCAGTGTCTTCCACCTCCTCCTCCTGCTTCTCCTAGAAGTTATCCTAATCCTCAGTCTTTCTCCTATCCTATATTAATCCTATAAACCCTGAGCAAATCTGTCTACCTCTGTCCATGTTTGGTGAGGGAGGTCCTGTTCTCCAGGGTGACAGCGCTCAGTGTGGACAGTCTGCACTGACGGGCTGCAGTCAAAACTGACCACAGTTTGAATCCTCCAGTTTAATTATCCCTAACCTAAGCAATTTTGAAACCCTCAGAGCAGCTTTAAGTGCTCATAGGACATTCTGAAAATATTCCTTACATGCTGGTCCCTTAGGTTGTGTTGTGTATAATGCTTGTGGTGTAGGACTGTCTTTGAGTGAGTGAACTTAAATGCCAGTTTTGGAAACAACATGAATAATATAAGAATAGATATATAGGACAGACTTTGAAAGATCATAAGCATGACTGAAGCAATCACGATTTTATTCTGGTTGCACAGAGCTTTCAAAGAGAAATGTGAGCCAACAAAACATCTTGACTCTTGATTCCTGTTTCTCTTCTAGAAAATTATTTAAATTCTCTAATTAACCTTTCCTTGGAAGTACTGATTCACTTGTGATTTTTTTAATTCCTGTAGATAAAAGCTATCTGTAGTACAGCTTGTCAAAAACATTTGGTACGAAAGGCAAATGTATTAGAGGCTGCCACAAATCCTCCAGTGGTAAATCAACGCTTTCAGATCCACTTTCCGTTCTGGTTTTTTTTCCCTCCCCATATACTTCTATCTGCATGCTGTGAATGAACTCTACAATTATTAGATCCTACAGTCTATTATCCTAGATTAACCTCTCAGTTGTATTTTTTATCAAGTTTTGCCTTTAATTTACTTACTTGACCTTTTGAGTGATTAGCCAACAAACTTTGGTCTGATTTACAAGGAGACCCCTAGCTAGTGAGACAATGACTTATCTCTTATTTACCTCTAGTATCTAGATACCCTCAGTTTCAGACATGAAAGTGGGATAAGAATTATTTTAATTCTTTGGCTTGAACATCTTTGATTATTCAATTATTTTGTCATTTCATAATTTTAAATAATTGGATCCTCCTGAGTAATGAAAATGTTTACAATTCATGAACAAGATGCTATCTCTTTCCATGTAGATGTGGGATGCTCAATAAACAGTTGAGATCTGTCATGCATTCTTATTTATCTGTAGGCTAAATTAGTGGTATGCCTGAGTTAATCTCAGCACTGTAGAAGTTTACAGAGTCTCTGACATCAGCCTCCAATCTGTTTTAATACAAACCAGTTAGATTTGCCTAGTCACGCTTTTGTTTTCTTCCTCTCAAACTCTGGTTTGCAAGGCTCACATCAATAGCAAAGCATTATGTATGAGTAGCTGCAGGTCTCTATTTTCCTTTGGCCTTCTGCATATTTTGAGGAGTCTTCCTTAGCAGTGTTTCATATTATTTCTCCGACAATAATGCCTACATGTGGCAAATAGACCTTTGCAGTGGCCTTCTCCAATTCAGAAATGACAAACTGCTCCATACGTGTTTCGTAGTTCCAAGAAAGTGAATCTTATTTTTTTCTTAAGACTTATATGTATAAGAGACATAATGTAAATGACAGTATTAGTTTACAGTTTTTATAATTCAAAACCAGTACTGCTTAGAGCTAAAACAACAGTAGGGTATTCACAGTGATCGAGCTTTTGCTGTGTCGTTGTGCAGTAGGAAGTCTATGCTTGTTAAATCAAACTGCAAGTGGCCTTTTGTACTCTGAAGTGTTTTGATCTGTGGAACTTTTTCAAAAAACCAGAAACTGACTGAAAACAACTGAATCTAAAACCGTCTGATTCAACTGTTAATGGCTTGCTGTTATGTATTTTAATCAGACAGTTCTTGCTCGAGCATTAATATATTGGCTGGGAAAATTATGTAATCATTGCAAATTCTTCTTTGTTACTTTAAATAAGACTAAAAAAATGCTAGCAACTTACAACTCATCTTCATTGCCATATAAAATCTCCTTGCAAGAGAAACTTGTGATATAGAAGTAGAGAATAAATTTACAACGTTTTGAAGAGTTGAATGAACACCAAAATCAGGCTTTTGTTTTTTCTCCCCCCTTGACACCATGACGGATCAGAATTAGTATACATAGGCATGCATTAAATGAAAAAGGAGTGATGCTACACAGTCAAGAAACAGTTTATATATCTACCATGTCATATTAAAGTAGTTCCTAGTTCCTTCTAACTAATGATGTTACTTTCCAGCTGAACTGTGATATTTGAAGACAGGAATAGCTGCTTTCAAAAAACCTTAAAGCCTTGGCTGTGGTTTCTCTCCTTTGCAGATGTCATTTTCTCTTGAATGAAGAGGAATAATTTTTTTTCTTAAACATTCTTTAATGCAGTAAGTAGAAGTGTAGTCTTCAACAGAAGTTATTGATTTAATCTGTAGCATATACTGCAGTTTAAAATTCCTGAGAGAAACTTGCATTGCTATTAAAAGAGGTAGATGCTACAACCCAGATACTTTTTGGCTTGTCAGTCTAACATCATCAGTTCCAGACAAAGTGTTGGGTAGGCTGATACAAGATCTAATAACGCATTAAAGGAAAGTGATATAGTGAGCACCAATATATGGGAAATAAATTCTGTCACTGTAATTTGATGTTACTTCTGGGAAAGGTAATAGAGTAGATATATTATTTTCATTGATACCTGCATTAGAAACCAAATTTACATAAAGCCAACTCAAGAACATAAAGACTGTGAGTGCTAAAAAGTAAAGACGACGGTTCAATGGCACGGGGTGATCTGGAACACTTGCAGACTGTGTGCTCATAACCAACATTCATTTCAGTACTGTCAAAAGCAGGGTCATGTATTTAGGAAGGATGAAATTCTTCAGATTATGGCACTTCCCTGAAACCCCATAATGCTGACGAGGTCTTGGGAGTCGTGCTGGATAATCAGATGAATATTAACTCTGATAGCAAACCTGTAGCTAAAATGGCTACTGTTCGAAAGAAATTTGAAGTTCCTCTGTATTTGGGAATGAGTGGAACTGTTGCGGGGAGTACATTGTCCAATTTTTCTGGCAATGTTTCAAGGGAGATGCTAAAATCTGATTGGAATGTTATGAGAAGATTGATAGAAAGATTAAATAGAAACTACATTCTGCAGAAGGAGCTTAAAGTTAAGCGGTTCTTCAGGAACACACTGTTAAGAAACAAATTTGACAATAGTGGGCCTCTTTCTTTAGAAAATGATGATAAAATTCAGTGACTAGATGTTGAAAGTTGAAATTTCTGCATGCTAGAAGAGATTTTTAACAGAGATATGAAGCAGTCAACACAACAAGATCTGAGTGCAGTCTTGATTGCTGCAAACTTAAAAAAGCAGATTCCTTTGGCCTCATAATCATCGGACAATAACGCTGGGAGAGTGGCAAAAGCAAAATGATGAACGTATGACAAAACCCAACAAATTTCTTAGCATGTTTGGGAAAGTAACAAATTAGATGATACAAAAATGACTTAATCAAGGGTCAGACAAACTTGTTAGCACTTTTTGGGCATTTGCTGAAATGGAGTATCAAAAATCCCTGACATATTCCCTTTTCCCCAGCCATTCTGTCTCCCTACCCATCAGAAACATTCTTTGCTCTTCCACAGTTTCTCTAGAGCTGTTCCCATATTGTGAGAACACATAAGCTTTCCTTATGATCTCAGACAGCACTTTCTAGTTTTAATGAAACGTTTCTATGTTTTTCTCTGAAGATAAAGTTTCCTAGTGGTTGACAGACACAAGTAAGAGTGCAGGTGGGAGTAAGACTCTTAAATTAAATTTATTTAAGATTTATACCTGAACGATATACTTATATTCAGCTCCTCATCTACCACTTTTTTTTGTAGTAATTAGTATTAGATGAATGAAGACAAGTAAAATTATTCAAGTTATTTAGAAACATTATTCTTACTGAATAATTGAAAACACTGCTTACAGGACAATTTAAAAAGATTTCTTATTGATATTTTTTCATTTTTCTTCTGACTTTCCACATTACCAGAAGAAATTTTTTAAAAAATGTAACACATCAGAATTTGCAATTTTTCACAGGTAGGTGGTGTTTCAGGCAGTTAGTTGGCAATATTATGATAGTATCTACAATCCTGCTGGTTCTGGTTACAGAACATATTTACAGAATATGTTTGTTGTGCAGTTGCTGAATCCACTTGCTTGCAACCTTCCTATTGGAACTTCAAGTTTTGTCTTTTATAATTTAAAACCAGTGATTTTCAAATGGGGACTGGATTTGCTGGTTGTTTGGTGGTCTGAGTAATGAAATGTAAGTATAAGGACTGTGTCTCCTCACTGTCTTATCACGAGCCTAGATGAAGTGTGAATTAGTTTGTGTAAATCAGGAAAATCAGCGCTGCTCCACTGTGTATTTCCTGCTTCCCATCTGACAGATGGGGAGAATGGTACTTTCCTAGCTCATGGGGAAGGAGTGAAATTATTGAACACGGACTACTCGTTGCACAGCCATTTAGATGAGATCTGAATTGAGAATCCAGCTAAAACGATGGTTGGTCATTTAGTAAAGTAAACATTGGAGAAAAAAAATTCACTTTAAACAGTCTTTTTGACTTACAGATGTCCATGCAAAAAACAATTGCAACCAACCATAGCAACAATGGAATATTGCCAATATTGTGCTACCAAAATGCAGGCCATCCCAGCCCAGAAGAGAACGGAAACAGCTGCTTGATTCCTCTTGAAAATCTTGGAAGTCATAAGCAAGAGCTCACCATGAAGTATGAGCTGCCTATGTTTCAGAGGGTGCCTCTGTTCTATTTTATTTCTGTTGCAATAGGCTGCTGTGCTTTACTAGTCTCCATAACTGTATCTTTTAACAAATTATTTTGGATGGCACAGACCGAGCAGCAGGCTAATACACTACAGCCATCATTAGCAAATGTGATTTGCCCTTGAAGAGTCTCCTATGCAAATCATTTTATGCTATCACCATCTTTTTTCAGGAGTAGCTGCATTTGCTAAGAGCAACCTGCCCCTGTTGATTTGCCAGGGAAGGTCCAGTTGTGTGATTTAGTACCGCTCGAAAACTGTCTCTGTGTGGCTTGGCTGGCTTCTCGATTCTCTGCATGCTGAGACCATTGGAATATAGCAGGCTGGCTGTCTTCACAGAGAGCTATAGTTCAGGTCTCATCTTAGTGCCCTTTCTAAATCAGCAGCCAGAGTGAGGTTATGCATTAGCAGATGACAGCACTTGGTTTGGTGATGAGGAGTGGCATTTTTCACCCTGGGAGACTGGAGGCTGAGCCAGGGGCTCAGTTGCAGCTTGTGCAGGAGTCCCCGCCTGTTCTGATATGCAGCAGAAAACACAACCAGTAAACAGAGCTTCTGGTAAATCCTGTGTCTCCTTCCATTCAGGGTTTCCTTAGGGGTCGACTTGATGGCATGAAGATGAACTACCTGGCAGGAATACTACTTCTCCCACTTGACAGAAGCAACATCTCTGTTACATTGCAGCAGCATCACTGTCTCCATTTAACCTATGTTTTCTGCAGCAGGCACAATTGCTCTTTACAATGCATTGCTTGTGTGACAGGCTCAGGATACTGGGGCAGGTTTTCAAGAGGTCTCAGTTGGCTCTTGAGACACTTACAGACAGTTTTCTGAAGACCTAGAACAGTGAGCTCGCAACACAGAAGAGCTGTAGAAACTCTGCCTCTGTCAGCAGTGCAGGAAGCCTGTTTCTGTGTGCAGCAAACATCGATTTGTGCAAGGAGCGACCACAAGTTCTCTTGTTTTCAGAGGGGCTGTTTATTGGCTTTTGAAAGGTAAAATGTGACTTGTCAATAGCTGAGCTTCTAGTTGATATTGAATTCCTTCTGCCTTGATAAGTGGTAGTTGGTGTGATAGATTATTGTATGGTGTATATACAGCTCAAGCCACAATATTGGGCAGAGAGATAGTAACACCACTCTCCAGCTGCCTGCACATATCAGCAAAGTGTGTATCTATGAATGTAAAATCCACATATTCAGATATTCCTTTTATGCATGTATCTCTCTATATAACCCCTTCTTCATTCAGAAAACTGACCACTGACAGAACGCAATCTGTGCAGAGTATTTTACAACCAATGAAGCACATTGTACTCCAGTCACACTAAATGTTTTGCAAACACTTGGGCAGGCGATGGTGCCAGTGGTGAGCTTATAAACCAAGAAAATAAAAGGGGCCTTCATAAAAGGCTTGGCTTCGGATCTGTGATGCTTTGTATCTGCTGCCTTCTCCGATAACGTTAGAGACCTTATCTATGCTGGGCAAAGTGCACTGTTACAAAACATGTATTTAATGTACCCTAAATAACATAACATGATTCAATGCTTACTGTGACCAAAGATCATCTAAAACTAGTTGGACTTACTTAGCCTTCCACTCCCTTAACTTTAGCTGCAACTAGATAACACATTTTTTAACTCAGCTGTCTGTATTTATTCTAGACAATAGCCTGTTTTATGGTGTCTATAATGTTAGTTTTCCTAACAATACCTTTCAGTTTGGGAAAGATACAGAACATTTCATTGCAGGAGAGGTTGCAAAACTTCATGACTCACTATGCCCTACCTTTCCCATTGTCTTGAGCATGGAAAATATGAAGGTAAACTGATGTTTCTGATGAGCAGTCATAGGAGATTGGCAGAAAACCACATTTTGTAGTGGGAGATTTCTCTGGGCTGTAGTACTGTTAATGAGTGAGATGAGAGGAAAACTAACCCCAGAAAGGGTATTTAAGACCAGAAAAAAAATAGAAAAACATACAGGAAGCCCACGACTTGCTTTTCATTAGTTTGATTTCACTTTACTTTTGGTACTATTTCATGTCAATGACTAACTTACAGATGTGCCTTAGCGCCTCCGGAAACATTCCAATAGATCATGCTTGAACTTCTGGAAGAGATCTTATTATAAAGGTAACCTCAGGAACACATAAAACAGGAAAGAGGTCATAAGGATCAGAGAACATGATGAACACTAGGAAAAAGTTAACTGATATATGAGAAAGTAAGTTGCTGAAGAAGCAGTATTCATGATCTATAGTTTGGTCTTTTGTCTGGCGATCAGCAGGTATATAATAACAAAGCTTGGAAGCTCTTTGATCAGCAGTTCAGCTCCCACGCTGGGAATGAGGCAAGGCTTGCTCAGCTGATACCTCATTCTGACAAATACATTGAGTGACAGGAGAGACACAGAGCAGGAGTCGGTGTGGCACCAGTAAGAACAGTAATAGAGTAAACCTCTACCAACCACTGTTTGTAGGAGAAGTACAAGCATGGAAAGATTAACCAAAAGCACATCTAGTATTACTTGTTAAGCTTGTGTAAAGGAAGCACTTTCAAAAAAGGAAGCACAGAAACTGGCCTTGCTCTAGGGATGAACCTAGTAAGGCTTGTAGATGTCAGCTGTCTGTAGTGGGTGGGTAGATTCTATAAATGTTTCATCAGATTCTGGCAGGGTCTGCATGCCTGTGAAGACGGCTAGGTTGTGCTCTGACAGGTAAATATGGGATGACACAGTAGCTTAAGTGTGGAAACAACACGATGACACAGTCATCAGACTGCATGAAACTTGGTGAGAGGAGAAAGACACTGCTTGAGCTCGGATTTTAATGGAAGAGAGCATTCTCCCTCTTCTGAAGTCCTGACAGGACAATGGTTCTTTCTGAGGGTGCCAGCAATTCCCTTTGCGTGTTTTTGTAGTGGGTGAAACTAATGTTGCCAAGGAAGTGTCCATAGGTGCTTGTATACCATGGCTCTGAGAGCCATGTGAGTACTAGCACACACTTTACAGTTACTGATTGTGATCCTACCAGCCTGCAGCATAAGGAAATTAATATTAACAGCTCAGTGTGGGTAGGGCTTAATTGTATGGAACCTGATCCTGAATTTACAGAGACTGATCCTCTATGTCTGTTCACCAGTTCAGATCTAGCCTAACTCCCCCAAATCTGATGTGTAACCTTGACAGAGTTACTTCAGGTTTCTGTCAACAATGCACAGAACCAGGTCTGGGCAGCTCTGGGCGATGTCGACTAAGATGAGGTTCCAAAGAGGTTTAGTCCCCTGAGTTACAGCACCAAGTTGGCTCCTGGGGATGGGGTGAGAAGGAAGTAACTTTAATTATTTGTAGAAATCAAATTTATTAAAGAAGGTTCTGACTGTGCAATGTAATTTCTTTATAGCATCTGCTGGGATATTGCAGGCTTGGGCTAAAGGAGGGGCCAATCAAACAGCTTAACATCTCATCTGCACTGAGGGAGCCAGCCAAAAGAACATTACTTTTGTAATGCTCAAAATTGACTGGTAAGCTAGAAGTAATTTTCAGTGGCACAAATAAGGTAGGTTTTGGCTCATTCATAGACTTCTGGGGGAAGTTTTCTAAAATAACGTTTCTTGTGGGTATCTTTCTGTAGAGACACATACAATCTTTATCCCCCTAGCATCAACTTGGTAAGGAAGATTGAGTATCATTGTCTGTTATTTTGATAGATGTTGTAGAGTTATGCTAGGAATAATAAACAACTTGGACCTATCATCTATCTGGAAGCTCTTGAAAAGCTCCACGTAGATGGGAAATATCTCTTCTTACTGCAGTTCAGTTGTCACCTCAAAGAAGGTAATTTCTGTGTACTCTGTGAACTTCTTGGAAAGAATATGTTTATTTTTAAACAAAAATTCTTGAACTTCAACCAAAAATCTCACTTAGGGGATGGATTGTGTCCCTCTTTATGCTCAGTTTTTCATGTATCACAGTGCATGTCCCAAAAGAGCAGCCATGCATTATCAGTTTAAGCATCTCTAAAATCTAATTGTTAAGTAATATGTTGGTAGATAGATACAGTTTAGTTTTTGCTTCACTCTATAGAAGAACACCTTGAAATATAAGGATTGGTTAGGGAAAATTCTCATCTCATTATAAGGAATGTCTCTTATGGAATTTGCTGAGTTTTTTTGGACTCCACTGAGCAACCCCAGGGCATGGTGCTCTCTACTATGCAGGGACTGAGGAGGCAAAAGAGCACCTAGAAATGAAGCATTCGTAGTTCAAAACATATAATTACAAGCTCTGTCTGGGCAGATTCAAGGAAGCATTAATGTGCATCAGTACATTGAATTACTCTGCAGCGCAATTAGGAGTGTCTGCCAAGAAGTTTTTCTGAGAAGATAAATCTGATTTCTAGCAGCAACATGTGGACAAATGACAGTCAAGACACACATCATCTTGGCTATTCTGTGGTCAAGTGGGAGCTCTGCACATGCTGCCTTAGGGGAAAGGGGAATAAGGTTACCCTGCCATCTTCTGAGTCTTTTAGCTTTTGTTTTTGGCTACTCAGCCATTACCAAAACAAAGAGGGTGAAATTCATTCTTTGGGTGGTATCTTTGAAGTCAGAGATTGTACTAAGTCCTAAGCTTCTTAATATAAAGAATGTGCTGAATCTTGCAGGAGAATCCCCTTTGGAGAGCTTTTTGCTAATGGAATGCAGTGTTTGGCGTGGCTTTTCATTATTTATCATAAGTCACCTTGCTGCCTCTTCAAAAGCTGCATTTGCAAAGAAATGTTTTTGTGTTTTCTCAGTTTTCAGTGAAACATGAAAAAAATCTCATGAAAACAATTAAGAATTGTGCTTAGGCCCATTGGTGTGGTGTGGGTTAATGACGAAATGAGTCAACTAAGGTAAAGGTGATTTCAGTGACAATATTTTGTTTCCATTACTACATTTAAAGGTCTCTTGATGTCCAAAAGACTTTCATAGGGTTCCTTTTGCTATTACAGTACTACCTTTTTACTTCATCCTCTCTGCTGTGTGTAAAAAGTCATGGTAAGCCTGGCGTCTTTACGGTCCTTAACCTAGGTTACAGCCAGGGTCACTCTCAGGGAAAAATGTCTGTTCTCCTTTCCCCTCAGTCTTAATCTGGGACTGATTTATCTACCTTTTAAGATGATACAAAAAGTAGTAGAAGTTTTTTGCACAAATGTTTGCATGATCCCACTAGGACGAGCATATAACCCATGTTCAGATTTTTTCCACTGTCTACTTCATATTCCTTGTGATGGCTTTTTGCTTGGAGAATTAAATTGTTTTTTCTGCACCTGATAATGCCTGTGGTAGATTTGCCCCAGTACTCTGACTTTAGTATCACATTATAATGATTCTCACATCACTTGCAGCCTACAGCAAGTTGCAAATACTTGGCATTCCAGTCTATACAGCAGACAAAAACTTACCTTCAAGTACTTGCTTTTGGGAGGCCATCACAATGAAAGTCTAACTGATGGACAAACCCAGGCTTGGAGACGAATGTTTGTTAGTTTTCCCACTATTCTCTTTCTTATAACAGCTGCTCTATTTTCCAGCTTACTATTTCCTCAATTACGATTGCCAATATTAGCTGTTTCCATTCTAATGGAAACTTTCTTCTGAATGAAGCAAATTGTACTGCCATCTATTTGAAAATGGAAAACATTTGTAATCTTTGCACAAAGAAATAAGATCTTACCATAAATATAGAAGCAAAACACTGTTGGTGCCCAGATCTCAAATACATCTTTGAAATAGCTGAGATGGAAAAATGTTTGGGCATGTGAAGGAAGATGAGTGCTCTAAACATCTCATCATGAAATGAAAAAGTTATTCTTTTATTTTGCTTCTTGAGCTCTTTATTCCCAGAGGAGACTGCCTTTTGAAAAAGGAAATGTAGCAAACAGGAAAAGAAGGCATTTAAGGAAGAAGCAGAACTGTAGCCTGAATTGTTGGCTTGGCCTTATCACATTCTAGATAGAGGAATGGGAGATGAATGGATTCACATCCAAATTCCACTGCAGTCATCGGCAGAAACTTTAGAACCGGGCTCAGGGGCCACGTGTCCACCTCCATGTGCAGCTGTTAAAGTGCAAGGATCTCTGAGCCTGTGTCCTGATGTGCTTTTAATCAGTTGATCCTGTTCTATAAATGGGAGTGGTCAGGTATTATGGGTGCAACCACAGTGGCAGAGATGTCTGTAACCTACCTAAGAGAGTTCTTGTGCAATTCTTCTGACAGGGATTCATGATCCTACAAGTCTGGCCTTTTTTGCTCTCTAGTGGGCATTTTCAGGCCTCTCAAAAGATCACAACTGCTGTCTTCATTCTTTTTTCTGCAATCTGCAGCCCGAGTGCTGCATGGTATTTTGTCCAGGATATGAAATGCTGATCTCTTGAGTAATTTCTCAGATTTATCTAGTGTATAGAGCAACTTTATAGTTAAGGCAGTTTTACACATTCAGAAATGCCTCAATTAGAAAATAGAAGGGCAGAAATTAAGCTACAAGTAAATGGACAAGTAAAAACATTCCAACTTTCTGTAGCAAGCTTTAGACAGACCAGATTTTGTAGCTAAATATTAAGATATTGTGATCTCTCTGTCTTAAAAACAGATTAGGAAATGGAAATGTATTATCAACTGAATAAATTGATCGTCATTCTCTTAATGTGTATATATATATCTCAGAGAGTGCCATGCTTTTCTGTAACTTTCATGTGGCAACTTCCAGAAAAGAACAAGTAAAGAAACCAGCAAAAGGTACTGGTTTATATACCTTTATTTGTGTATTTATATAGACTATGTAATTGCTAGAAATGGTGTGACATTGGTGTAATTGCTAGGGTGTGACAAGTCATCTATCACTTGATATCACATCCATCACCCCAGCAGACATTCTGAGAAGTTAAGGAGCTCTCAGTAGCTTCTATGTGTTTGTTTTCATAAGAACATTCACTGACAGGCCTGTCAAGTCCTTGCTGTGTCAACGATCTCTCCAAAGTCTTTCTTGTATTTGTTAATTGCCTGCAAATTCCTATGGTATGCACATTTCAGGGATTTTACTACAGGCCAAAGGTAAGTACAATGTTCTAAAATAAACCAGTGTCCTGGTTTTAGCTGGGACAGATTTTAGCAGCTAGAAGAGCTCCCTGTTTTGGTTTTACTCAGAGTCTCGCTCTGAGAAGAATGTTGATCACGCACTGATGTTTGTAGTTGGCACTGAGGTCTCAAGGACTTTTCAGCTTGCTGTGTTCTTGCCAGTGTGCAGGAGCACAACAGGATAGGGGGGAGCATAGCTGGGACAAGAGGGCCATGATTCCCCTTGTGATTTGTACTTGGACTTAGGATTGAGGCCAAACTGGCCAATTAGTATTCCATATCATGCAGCGTCATGCCCAGTATAAAAGTGAGGGACAGCTGGAAAGAAGGCCTTTTTGCCCTTCCGGGACACTCTCACTTTTGGACTCTCGGGGTGTTTTCTCTCTCTTTCTCTCTCTGTCTCTGTCTGTCTGTCTTGGGGCCTTCCGGCCTTCCATTCATCTGATTGCGGTATTGGGTTTTATCTGTTTTGGGATTGCAGCCTTGGGACAAGATGGGCCTCGGTCAAGGGTTGGTGAGAAATTACACTGTACATCACTTGTTTGTATATATTTATCCTTGTACATGTCCGTACATACATATATATATTGGTAGCGGTAGTAGTAAATTGTTCTTATCTCAACCCACGGGTCTCTTTTTCTTTTCTCCTTTAATTGTCTTCCTCATCCTTGGGGGTGGGGGAGTGAGGGACTGTGTAGGGTTTGGTTGCCGGAGCGGCCTAACCCATGACAACCAGGAAAAAAAAAAAAAAATCACCTTTTCTCCTATGATTTAATTTGTCCAGATGTCTATATTGCCTTTTCCTTCAATACATGGCTTGTCCAAATTAGAAAATGATATATGAATTTGAGAATTAAAGTTATCAGCATAGCACCACTGAGTTTTGGTTCATTTATAATACAATGAATCCATAATCAAATATTTTTGAACCTGTTTGTACTGCTTGACACCCTTTAAATGTTACACTAATGTTATTACCTCTGTTAAGCATGAGACCTTCCTATGCTGGGAATATTCCTTATCAGATCTGGGTAATCATCCTGTTGAAATATCTTTCAGTCAACAGATGGAGTGGGAATCTCCCTAGCTAATGACTAATAGATAAGTGCAGCTCATTAGAGGTTTCCCTTTCATATTTACCGCTTACCATCTAGCCTTTGGGAAACTTGATTCTTGTAATCTCTTTGGTAATCAGTATGTACAAAGGTACTTCAAAGTGTGTAGGAATTCAACAGAGAAAGAGAACTGTGTTGGCGCTAGCATAAACAAAGGAAACCTTTCTAAAATGATAATAAGTGAATGTTTCATGCTATAGGTAGAAAACTTGTAAGTAGAGAAAACCCTATAACTTCATCTTCATAGTGTTTGCTAGGAATCACATAGGCCACTGGGATGTATGGAAATATATAGTAGTGGAGAATATCAGACTGTATTTCCATAGCCAGTTGTGAATTCCCCCTGGAATTACAAAACTTGAAGTGTCTTTAAACAAGTAGAAGCAGCTCTCTTGAGTCTTAAGTCATGAGAACTTTATGTGAATACCAGTTTACTCTGATTCAAATGCTTCTGTAAAGTTGCTCTGTGTTGTTACAGAACATATCACCTGGAAACAGCTGGATATATCTTGAGCTATGTTTACTACCACTGAGTCCTGCTATGTAGCACTGCTGGGCATTGTGCACACCAATAGACCGTAGTCTCTCTCAGTCCAGACTTCCCCTGGACACCCAGCCTTCCTACCCTCCCCTGAATCTTTCTACCTTCAGACTTCCATGACACGACCTATTATGCCTTTTCTTTGCTGCTTCCAAGTACTCAAATTAGTGAAATCACACAGGCTCCTGGTGCTCTGTGTGCAGATAAACTTTGCTATCAGCTGCATAGCTGGTTGTGACTGATTTATACAAGCCTCAGCCTGAAGGTGATATGGACGGTGCCAGGCAACCACAGTGCTGCTGTTTACTATCTGACTTTTGCTCTATTTAGCCACTTTCTGTGCACTTCTGACACAGTCTCACCAGGAATTCTTTAAAAAAAACCAACTTTTTTCTGACACAAATTAGAAGAGGAATGGCAGTAGAGCATTGTTGAAAAACTGGAAAACCTTTATGTTCATCTAGGTCCTGGATTTCTGAGAGGAATTTGCCGCAACACTTCAGGCAACATGAGCACGCAAACACTGGGACAACCTTTTATGTCCTTTCTTCAGGAAAAAGGCTATAGAAATCAGTGGCCATTTGTTGGACTGAAGCTACCAGAATTTAATTTCAGCCTTCTCTGTGCCTGAAGTTGGATTTATTTTCGGTTTTAAAATGAATTATGTTTTTAAAACCAGAGTCAGGGAAAATCTTCACTATGTGTTGACCTGCATCTGCTTAATACCTTTCACAGGAAGTTAGCAGAGCAGTTCTTTGTTGAGATAGACATCCTGAGATTAAGCTAATTATGTACCAATATCCTTTAGAAGTTTGTGGGAGAATGTAATTTCACCAATTCCATGTACAAGTTTCACTATAAATGTAGAGTAGGTTTTAGATTTCCTTTGCAGTCACTGGAATTGGCATCTCCAGAGGGCACTTTGGCCATTCCTAAAATAGATGAGTTGCTTTCTGGAAGTTGCTGACTTCCTCTGCTGACTACAGAGCCTCTTTCAGCTAGTTTTCCTCTTGACAAAACAATGTTCTTGATTCTTTGTATAAAAAACCACCACAGATTAGAACAAGCCTAATGTGTGGGCAAATGAAAGTCCACAGACTTTGAAAATATATGAAATCAACGTTTAAACATGAACAGAAGCATTCGTGTTACATTTTCATGTTAATGTATGTTTTTTATCCCCCCTAATATGAGCGTTCAGAAGTGTTTACTCTATTGGACTGTTGACCACTGTCAAATCTAGGAAAACCAAAATGCCATCTTGGAAGGGAACCAAGCTGGATCTATGTCTATTATACCTTTGCCAATGCCGCACAGCCCAGTACTGATAATTCTGACAAAGGCCTCCTAGCCTCACAGTAGGCAGATAAGGAATAATCTCCTGTTCCCTCTTCCCTCATGGGACTTACCTGATCTGTAGCAATTAAAGATCAAATTGAATTCAGAAACATTAAATAATTTTTCTACAAAGCTGAAATCCTGATTGTACTTGAAAATTCTGGAAATAACTACTTAATCCCTTTCTTAATATTGCATCAGAGTTTTCAACAGCCTCCTGTGGCAACAGGTTCCACAGACTGATTACACAGTGAGCGTAAAAGTATTATTTTGATTTTCTACCTTTTATGAAATGCCTTCTCATTTTTGAACTGAGATGCACATAGATTAGGAGTTTTTCATCTTCCTTACTTTATCCAGTCCTTTCTGCATTGTTTCTAAAATAACTCATTTTAATATTATCTGTTTTTCAAGGAGTGCAGTCTTTTTTTTTTTCCCATCCTTCCCCAACTCTGTTCTAATTCTCCAAAATCCTTTCTGTAGATGCAGAGATCAGAGTGCATATAATATTCCTGACAAATTTGTGCTAATGATGTCTATAAACACTTTCTAACATTGTTATTGACAGTTTCAGCCTTTATATATATTCTTGGCATTTTTGGCTACAGCCATGTATGCAGCTACATGCTACATCTTCACTTGCTTAAAATAATGCTGCCGTGCATTTCTTGACCAAATATTGCTACATAAACATATATACAGCTAATTCAGAGTTCAAAAAAGTGTCTTAATAATTCATACCACGTTTATCAGCTTTGATTTTCCTTTCTTATCTTTGTGTCCATTCACCTGGTGTGCTTGGATCTCTTTGTGTAATAATTTCAATGTTTATTGTGATGTGCATGATGTGTTGATTGATAGGGAAACTGAGAACCTACATTCCTAGGTGGAAAAAATAATCCATTCTAACCTGTGTGGGAAAACTTTAATTTAATTTGTAATTAAACATATTAAGAAGGACAGGGAACTGTTGGAGTGAGTCCAGATGAGGACTTACAAAGATGATCCGAGGGCTGGAGCACCTGCTATGAAGACAGGCTGAGAGAGTTGGGGTTGTTCAGCCTGGAGAAGAGAAGGCTTCAGAGAGACCTTCTAGCAGCCTTCCAATACCTAAAGGGGGCCTACAAGAAAGCTGGAGAGGGACTTCAGAAGAGCATGTAGTGATAGGACAAGGGGTAATGGCTTTAAACTGAAAGATGGTACATTTTGATTAGAACTGAGAAAGAAGTTCTTTACTCTGAGGTGTTGAAGCACTGGAACAGGCTGCCCAGAGAAGTTGTGGATGCCCCGTCTCTGGAAGTGTTCAAGGCCGGGTTAGATGAGACTTTGAGCAACCTGATCTAGTGAAAGGTGTCCCTGCCTCTGGCAGGGGGATTGGAACTAGATGGTCTTTAAGGTCTCTTCCAACCCAAACCACTCTATGATTCAGGAAAAAAACCCATATATTATGTTACATGTATTATTTAAATGAAATGATGAACAATAACAGCTTAAGTTATACGAGTAAGAAAGACCGACCAATTATAGAAGAAAAACAGTAATATTTAAACCTGTTCCTGATTCATCTGCTGATTTCTTTAAAACAGGCAAACGTGTCTACCAAAATAAATCCAAAACTACGGATGTCCAGGGCTTTAATTTACCACAAAGCAGACAAAAATGACTGTGGTTGATTTTCTTCTCTGAAAGTTCAATCTGAAATGAATATTCAGAGCATCACTATTAAAGCAAGGTGTGAGAGGAAGGTAAACAGCCAGGGGAGACTTGTCCTTCATGCAAAAGGAAAGCCCCTTGAGTTTAAAAGAAGCTCCATCTGTGCAGGCAAATTCAATAGACAAGGTCGGGGCTAAGGAAGGGACAGGCAAAATGCAACAGAGAAAATTGGAAGGAGAGAGACTGAAATAAAAGGGCAATCTGAAGATATGATTTAGAGATGCAAGAGAGAGAAGATTGAAATTATCTGTTTTCAGCAACTTAAAGAGAATACTGAGGTGCTAGAGTGAAATAACCAATTTTGAGAGTGAGAAAAGCTGGGCAGGAGTTATAATTTATGGAGGGTTAGAGACTAAGAATTTAGATCAAACATGAGCTTAATGAGAACGCGACTTCCAGTAACAGAATCATCATATAAGACAGCAGAAAACTCAGTGTGGGGGATGTTTAAGGCAATCCATTGCTGGACATAGCTCTGATGTCCAAAGATGCATGAGAGCAAGGCAAAAGTGATCTTTGTTTATACTTGTTTGTCAGTGATGGCTTTTCTCACAATGCTTTTTGTTGCCTTTCCTGATCATACAGAATGTTTAAACTACAACTGGCTTATTAGACTCTCATATTAAAATAAATCGTTCTAGTTCTGACCGTGAAAAGTTGTGGTTTAAATTAAAGCCAAACCACACAATCCGTGTATCTATGTAAGCTGTGATTATTGCTATACACGGCTGCTTTGCTGATGGCCAAATCAGCACCGTGACCACGGTGTTTCTTCTGTATTTGAAATCACTCTCTAATACTGTTTAATGTTACAGAAGCAGGTTTGTAGAATCATAGAATGGTTTGGGTTGGAAGGGACCTTAAAGATCATCCAGTTCCAACCTATTTCTAGTTCCGATCTATTTTAGAACAGTTGGATTAAATTTAACTATATTTCAATATCCCCTTTCTTTCTTCACCTGTCGTTCTATCCTCTCTCTCCCTGTTTTCCCCTTGTCTCTCAAGAACAGGTATAGCCACAAGTAGAGATATTTTAAGATTTGTGTAGTTTTAACTTTGAAATACTCATCTATTGTGAACTGGCACAAAGGAATTGAAGGTACGCTGGATTAATAAAAATATTTTTCTGCCCTGTCTTCCCGCATCTGAAAGAACAAGGACTCGTAATCCAGATCCACGCCATAATTGTAGATGTATAAACTAGGAATTTTTTTTAGTAAGCAAGAGAAGCAGAATGAAGAGCAGGATCAAAATACTATGGAAAGACAGATTTTGATAGTCATACCTCTTAAGAACAGTATGCAGCCTAAACAGACTTTAAGAAATTGAGGTCTTACCTTTTTTGTCTTCGATATTTAGAAACCAAAACGTCAGACTGCATTTTGATGTCACGTTTATCACTACCACTTTGCAAATGACGACAGGGTAGAGGACTGAGAGAAGTACAGTCTGAGATGATAAATCCTTTTGATGCTGTGTTATTGTGCTTTATTCATGCACGTATCCATCCAGGTGAAGTTTGACCTTCTGTTGTGGGGTTAAGAGAAACAGATGGAAAAAGATATTTTAGAAATGTCCATGGCTAAGAAATACTCGCTTAAGACTCTTCCTCTGATAAATCAGTTATCATCTAAGGGACCTTCTTGTGTTGTTCACTGGTTATCATCTAGTAAATATTTAACCTGCTAAATAAGAGACTTGAGACTGTGTGATTTATAAGTGGGTGTAGCCCTTACTTTGGCATTTATTGTGGGCCTTTGTTCTGGACATAGCCTAGCTAAATTAGCAGGTGAGGTAAAGATCATGGTGATTTACTGTACTTTCTGGACAGATAAAAATTCTAGGCAGGTGCTAAAGGTTACTTTTAACAAAAATTATAAACTTTCATATCATGAACTATTTTAAATGTGTGTTGACAGTCTACAGGAAAAATGACAGCAAATGCATTCCAAAATTGAACTGCTGTGATCAGAAATGCTAAATTTTCTTAGAGATACAATGAGAGTACTATATTGGATATGGAATTAATACATATTTTGTTTCATGCAAAATTGCTTTGAAAGCAATAATTTCATGTCACTCGTTCGATTTTTTTTTTTTTTTTTTTTTGTGTCAAGTTTCATGACACCTTGATTTACTGATTTAGTGGTGTGTGAAGGATGAAAGGAAACATGGCTCCATATTTGACAGGATGCCATACTTGCTTTTAGCCATATCTTGGACTGTACAGGATTCAGCATACATGATGCAGAGAATGCCTGCATTGAATCTGCAAAGGATGTGACCAGAAGAATATTGAGTCTCAAATACTCGATTTGTATATTAGACAAGTTGAAAAACCTGGAAAAACCTCTTCTCTAAACAGATATGTCAGGAACAAAGAGTTAAGGAAGCGAGGATGTTGGGAACAGGTCAGAAATGTGAGGGCCATTGCCACTTGCAGTGGAAGTTTCAGGTGTTGGGCAATCTGGCATGTAAATCACCAAGCTGTCACAGAAAGACACGGTCTTTTTAGTTCGTTTCATTTTGGCATTGTGGGATCTCTTTGAGATGTGGAAATATTCAAAGGCCAGCTGGGATATTGTTCTGTGGTTTGTAACATAAGTAGAGGTAGGTTGACATGAGCATCGGTTAGCACAGAAACACCAGCTGTGTCACAGTCTGGGTGCAAGTCTACAACACTTGTGCTGACTGATACACACTTTGTTCTGCAAGCAGCGTGCCCCATTTCCCAGAGGTGACTCCTGCTGCACGAGATTACCAGCTCTAAATGAGGTCTGCTCTTTGCTGATGGGGAGATTGCTGACTTAGGAGACTCACTAGTCTCAGAGTTCGGGCCTCCAACCAGCAGAACTGAAGGCTGGTGAACTGTGTCATGATACCACCTCCTAGCCTTCCTCCTTAATGCATGGTCCATCTTTTGGGTAGGTAAATGTAAACAAACTGGAAGATACAATTTTCTAGGTGTCCTTTGTACACTTGGCTAGGTAAAACTCCTAAAAATCCTGTCCTTTTTGTGTATGTATTGCCCTAGTTATTTTTCTTCAGGAAAAGATAAGAAAAATATGTTAAATGCTAGCAAGGAAATAATTTTAAAGGAGATTAAAAAAAAATCTTTAGCTATGCTGACGTGAATATCAACTCCTTTATGCATCTTTAGATGGTAGAGGAACCCAAACGTTGTAATCTAAAAAATATTTTCTTTAAAAACAATTCTTTACATTTAAGTCTTCCCAGAATGTCTGTGGTGTATCTGGCTGCAGTATAGATCAGGTCTTGATAAAACAGCTTCTGAGAGTTGTGTTTTAAGCACCCCGCTGACAAGGCCTGGCGTGATGAAGTCTCCCTCTGACGGGATGTCTCCGGTACTGCACGGACCCGCACCTGTTCCCCGCAGCATTGCGGGGGGGCCGGGGCTGCGGCACCGCGCTGGCCCCGGGGAAGCGCGGGAAGTCAGCAAGCCAAGGTGGCGAGCACCACTTCAGTACCAGATATGAAAGAAAAGCAGCGGCAATCCCGAATGCCAAATGCTGCTCGTTTACTTGACACCTTGGAAGGACAACTACCAGCAGGAACGGAGCCCTGACTCTCAGGCTTGATTATTAACTGTCTGATGTGTCAGGATACAGGTATTTTGAGAGCAGTGTGAGAATCCTAATTCATTAAAAAGTTTGTGCTTCTTACTTGGGCAGAAACAATACAGCTTATTTTTAACATTTTTCTTTTGTCTTGGTTTTTTATGTATCTCTAAAAACATGCACATGAGATTATTTTTTGCTATAGGCCTGTTAGCGTTTAAAAAGAGGGTCAAAAGTGTAATTATGGTATTATAATTACATAATGTATATGCATCTCCTACATATATATATACACATTTAATAAAGACTTACCGTGTGCCGCGTTCAAGCATTACTCATAAAGGTTTAATTCTGGTCTACTGTGAATGTTTTGGTCAAATTCGGGTAAACCAATACCTGAATAGCAACACTGAAAACAGAATGGGAATGTAATGAACCTCTGCAAATATTCAGAAAAGACTGGACAAAACAGAGAGGTACCTGTGAGGCTGTGACTGGTAAGAAAATCTCTCTTCCTTCACAATATAAAATTTTTCTTATTTCTTTGTGAAAGCATTGTCTGGGGTCTATGAGATGCAAAAGACAGGAAGATGCAGTTAGTGCTCTAGAGGTTTTATTTTGGACATCGAAAAACATGCAGGGATGTACATTACAGACCACAGACCAGGTTGGCTTTACTTAATACTGAGATTTTCATCTTCATATGGTGGTGCCTGTAGCTTGAAATTATCTTCATATTATTTATTGTACTACAGGAATTTTGCTTGTCTGAAGAGATAATTTTGTTCCCAGGACTGCTACACAGTGTTATAGATGTGATGATATTTTCTTGATTGTTTCCTTTTGAGTCTTGCTGCTATTGAATTTTAACCCAAAACAGCTTTAAAGCACAAGAACACTTTTCTTCCTCTGTTAAGGTATCTTATTTTTTACTGTTGTTCGGTTTAACCAGAACAGAGAAGCAATAGTATGGTGAGTGGGCAACTGAACAGCTCAGGGCAGCTGATGGATTTATGCTTCTTTATTTCTTATTCAAGAGGTCAGATATGAGAGGCAGTAGCAAAGTGTGTGAAGCCTCAACTTTTCTGCGTAGTTCTTATGAAGTGCCACATAAGTCAGTCAAGAGCTTTACATATTTAGGCTTCCTTAAAATTGAGGTATTTTATGGAGATGTTGAAATGTGAATTTACAGCTTGACTTGAAGTGTCTATAGATTTCCAAATATCACCCAAGAACTGATCCACTGCAATGGATAAAAATTGTGTTTTATGTGGCACTGGATCAACTTTTGAATTACTATTCTTGAAATTAATTTCAATTACATATGTAATAATGTACTGTTCAATTTTGTGTTATATGAAAATGACCCACCCTCACTGTGTCATTTCCTATGTGTCATTTTCCTACAGCAAGTACTGCCAAACTTTCATCTGAAACATTGAAGTGTTGCTCTCATTGAATTTGACTCCTGGCATTAGAAATCTGGGCTTAGTTGCCTGCTTCTTAAGTGTATTGTAAACATTTCCAAACAAATATTTACAATTGTTAATGTCTTCCAGCCTCTCACACAGTGCTGAAAATAGATTGCTTTGAAGTTTTGTTACTATATGTAATTTCTGTCTGAATAAAAATAATTTTATTTCTATTTAGGCATGCCAAAATACCTTCGGTTAGTTTCATGTGAGAAAGCCTAGATACAGAAAAGCTGAGAGTGTCAAAAGTCTTAGGCCGGTAAAAAATCCTAATCTTTTTTTTCTGTCAGTTGAATATCACTGGAGAAAGATCCAAGACGCTGGAGGAGACTCCTCTTGGTGCTTAGCTCTGTGGCTCATGCTGCATAGCTCTTCTCATTTGATGGAAATGTAAAAGCAAATTTTACTTTTAGAGAGAGTAAAATTACTTTAAATTGCCTCATTCTATTATATCTAATTTTAAAAAATTACCTGCCTAGCTGTTTGTCTTCCACATAGCATCACTTCACTTTGGAAGAAGCATCCTGATTCCACTTTTCAAGGGTGCGTCTCTGGGCATAGCACAGAATGTATTTTATTCCTGTGTATTCTGCTGTTAGGGTCTCATACAGAAGAACTTATAACATGTCTAGATCAGTGGTTTAGTTCAGATCAGGAAAGTGCCTCTGAAGCCAGTGTGCTTGTTCCTGCTAAATGTGCTTTCATTCACATCATGGAGCAGTCTTGGGGTGCTTTATTGGGTCTCTTTCAGATGAAACTGAAGAGTATGATGTTTTCCAAGAACACATTCAATGCTCACCAACTCCATTCAGCCCCTAATGGGACCTGATTAGCTCTTGTCTGAGGAACCCCCATGCAACATGCATAGTGAGGATGCCAGGTCATCAGCAGCAACTGTTTCATTCCACTGCTCTGTTTCTAGTGGACCGCAGTCCTTGCTGACGTGTACATGGCCTCTCTTGTTAGTATGATTCCTTTTAGCAGAGGTGGTACATGTCTCTGGCCTTGGAAGTCCTTGTGGAAATGTCACCTAACAATTACGTTTCTGTAAGACCACACATCCAATTGCACCTTCTCTATTTTAGGAGTGAAGGACAAAGGAAATCAGTTATTTGCCAGACAAAGGCAAAGACCTTGACAAAAGTCAGAGGTTTTACTGAATATATGGCAGATTGCTCAGTGCTGAGGTTCTGCTTTGGCTAAATTAGGGAAGCAGGAATCAACTGCATTTGTGTTCAAACATTCCCAGTATCAGAGTATTCCCCAGGTATTCTCTGGAGTTTAACTTCAGGCTTGCCTCTTCTACAAAAGTAGTGGAGTGGAGGGAGACATAAAGGGAGATTTGCCAGCTAGAAATAGGGAAGTGACAAAAAGGAGGGTTCTCTCCAAGGCCATATAAATAAGCATTTCTGGAGTATTCTGGGACATGTTTTCGTTTCCATTTGCTTTCTTGCCTTCCCAAAAACGTTCTCCCAAAAAGAAGCGATAAAGGCTGAGCTTCAGATGTCACGTTTCTTCATGTGGTATCTTTTTTGAGAAAGCTTGACTCTAGTGAGACTAAAAGAAAAATAAATGTCAGTAATGATGAACTAATGCAGTCCTAATGGAATACTCCTAGACTGATCGGGATTTAATGGCATGACAGTGTAGCGAATTTCTGGATTTTAATGAGATAAGCAAAATAACTGCCCTTTACATGATGCTATTAATAGACTGAACTTGATTAAATTAGAACAGAAGCGGTTTGCAGACTGAAGCAGGTATACTGTGGAAACACTGAGTTCAACATCAGTGACATACCAAAGATTTTTAGGTATAAATCACAGTCACAGGAATCTTAAAAAATTAAATTTGGAAAGCTGCACACACTAGCAGATTGGAGTGTTGATGCTTCTTCAAGATTCCCCCCCCTTCCCCCACCTTTCTTTTTCCTACTCTGTAAAAGCTGAGTTCTTTATAGGTCGCAACGTACTCTGGAACAGAAAGTGCCTAAATGTCAAAACTGAATAGTTTGAGATCAAATATCCTCAGTAAAATGGGACTATTTGGTGCCTATAGGACAGTTCAGAGCCGTTTTGAAGTGATCCTGGCTTTCTGATTTTTGGCATAGTTTGGAACTTGTAATTCTAGCTAGCTAGTTAGTTGAAGCTAGCATTCATTGATGTATCTGAGGTTGATGTGTCCCTAGCACCTAAGAAAAGGAAGTGATCTTTCTTAAGATATTGGGCAATTATTTTGTGGAATTTAGATAATCTGTGGTAAAAGCTGTCCTCCTGTTAGAAGTTCAGTCCAAGTAAATGACTGGAGATGAACTCATAAAATACTTGATGTGCTTTTCAGGTACGAAACATGCTAGTCATTTTGTTCATCACTGAAACTCAGAGGCAGGAAATAAGCTTCAAAAAGATGTTAGTGTAGCAGTGAGTTATATACTCCTCTTTGCAGTTGGATGAAGCCTTGAAGAATTTGGGATAAAACTGAGCTGTCTTAATGAAACAGCATTTTTAAAATTGTATTAAGTACCAAGCTAATAGCTACTTCAAAATTTTGCTTCATTAAGTGGGAAGCATTAAAAGCTCAAAACCACTGTAAAGGATGTGTTAATCAAAAACATTAATTAAATGTGCTGACCTCCAGATGTATGTTCCCATGCACAAAAATAAAGACTCTGTAATTGAGACCCATTAAGTATTGTGGCTGTATCAGCTGAGTTAGCATCCTCAGGTGCTGGCTGGCGTTCAATGTTGCCAATTTTTTGCTCTCTTAGCTATAAAAATGGAGGGGGGAAACAGAGCCTTAACAGCAATCCGGTCTTTACTAATGGGAAGGTGCTTAAGATGCAAATGAAAAGCTCTCCTATCCTCTCTTTCAATATATATAAGAAGTGTATTCAGTCTATCCTTGCTTTCTTCGTGTTAAAAGAAATTTATTATTTGAGACTGAGCTGTGCAGATTTCTGTGCTGCTCAGTAGTTGTGCTACTATAGAAAGATCATAGATCTCACTCCCATGTAAGGACACCTCTTTCTGTAGCAGAAACTCATTAATTTTAATACACACCAGCGATACAGCTGAGTGGGCTTTGAGGTCTCCTTCATAGCAGCATGTTGTGTTGCTTCTGCACCACTGAGTTCATTATTCTTTTATTAAGAAAGCAAGGAGGAATACAGTGTGTACAGTCCTAATGCTATCTTGCTGAGTTATCACAGGGCATCAGCACTCTCCAGAAACGTACAGAGCCTGCTCAAAAAATGAAATGAAGCATTCTTTGTGTTGTTTAATCCATGAGTGAGGAACATGTGGCACATATTTCTACATGATTTACTACTTCTCTATTTCCTTCTTACTCTGAAGTTACGCAGGTCAAGGCTAGGAAAATTGGCTGTGTAAGAAATAAATGCCAGCGATGCTATATAGGGCCAATAAAGGACTTGTCTGCATTTTCTCCGCCAGCAACTGTAGGTAAGGTATTTCCTCAAGCCTTCAATATTTAACTCTGCTGACATGAGAATTTTTACAGAGGTACGTGTTTGCTTTCTGTGCTGCTTCTTTAGGATTGAGACTTCTTTTAAGCCTTGGGAGCCCAGTTCCATTTCTGCCAGTTCCTAAATGGGTCTGAAAGTCTCAGCCCAGTTCTGCCAGGATGCACGAGGAGGGCATTAATCTAGTATTAAGGTCAGTGAAACCTTTTAGGCGAGGCACACAGTGGTGCTCAAGACCTGAGTGTATTGATTCAGGTCCTATTCAGATTTGAATTCAGAATGGAGGTTTGATACAGCTGTCACATCCTCCGGCCTCTTTGTTCCTGTTCCACCTCTGTTCTGTCAATATAAAAATAAATAGCAAGTAGAAAATCTGTAAATTCCAGCACACTGTCATTTGAAGTTAGTATTTGGGCAGAATACAAGGTCATTTCTGCATATCCAATATTAGCCATGTTTTTACCTTGTTCATTAAAAAAGTCTCAATTTCAGTTTTGATTCTTCAGAATTTCTGAGGACTCAGCTGTGGGGATTAAATCCAAGCAGCCGTTCTTAAAGTTACTAAGACCAAGTCTCCCTTCTTTTCTCTTTTTAAGTTTCTCTCTCTTTTACTGTCCCTATGTAAATATGCCCTTTTTTTTCTTGTTTTCCCCAAGACTTGCTAATTCTAATGTATAGACCCGAAAGCTTCCTTTGTGTGCAGTAATTCCCATACTCTGAAAAACGTGCATCCCAACCTACCTTTCTTGGGCAATCATTCAGGAAAAAGAATGAAAGAGAGCATACTGGAATGTCTCCCAGTAACCCCATGCCGTTGTCTCCCTATGGTGATCAGTTAGTGTCCTGTCGAGAACGGCACGCATTAACTGGTGTGCTGTGTGATAGAGGGTATCCACTCTGTTTGCTGCTTTGCCGTTCACGTACAACAGGAATGTTCTATGTAGTGTCTCTGTTTTGTGCTGGGAGCTGGGGTGTGGCTAGCTGGCAGAGAGGCAGGCAACTTTGCTTTCTTGTCCTTGTTACCTATGTAACAGGTTATGTAAATCCTTTGGCAGGAAGACAAAGTAACCGAGCACGTTTTGCTAAGTACACTTTTGTCTGGCATGCACAGAGACTGGAGGGTTCCTGTGAAGAGCAGAGAGTAGACAAAAAGCCAAGCATTGGAAATGCTAAAAGAAAAAAAGCTTTCCTGAGGACCCGGAGTGGTGTGCTGCAACCTAAAGACGAAGCAAAGTTTATTGTCTGTGTTCTCCCTCACGCCCGCATTAGTGTCAGTGCTTTCATGGCTCTTTAAGAGTTTTATCAACCGTCAGAAATCTGACTTTTAGCCAGATCAACATTTCCAAATTGTTACACAGTACTCTGCTTGCCATTCAAATGGGAAGGAGGCGAAGGTTGTGATCTCTTGGAAGCCGTGTGGCCTTGGGTCAGTGTAAGCTGACTGGAAAGATTCTCTCACCTCTGCTCTGTCAGGCAGAAAATAATATTTGCCTCACAGTACGTTAGCAACCTGTTTATATTTAAGTTCATTACTGGAAGAGTTGGTAGCACCCGTTTACTGTAGGAGGAAAGGTGTTTTCCGTGACCAGGTGTCTGCATTCCCTTATCTGGAGGACAAAGTCAGGACCTCGGTGGCCGACATGCTAACAGTAACTGGCTTGCACATAAATCAACATTCTCCCTCTATCTTGAGTGCTCAGTTAGGCAAAGGGAGCTGGATGCTTGGCCAAGGGGCTGGGTAAATATTCTGGGAATGTGGTAGCTGGAGAGAGAGGCTTGCTGCTTGCACAAAGGCAATTCCTTACTGTGAAATATCTTCACAGAAAGCATTGAAGCTTCCTACCCAGAGAAAAACGCAGGCCTAGGGATAGCTGAGATGAAGAAAATGTCAGGTCTTATGAAAAGAGCCAGACGATGGCAGCATAGAATGCAACAAATACCTGGGTTAAGTCGCAAGAGACCTGCCCTTGAAAACTGAGTCAGAGTTCAACCTTTCCCTCTCATCCTCCACTGCAGCAGTGACTTTTGAAATATAGGTTTATGGTTTGGGGAAGAAGAAAAGAAAACAATGATTTTGTTCTGTGTACATGTTCTTACATAAGCTATGCAATAAATCAGCTCAGAAATCTTTTCAGTGTGGCATCAGAGATAAACAATTCTACTTCATCCTTTCAGACCCAGAAATCTTTTATTTTTTCCTCAGCTGTATAAATTCTTCTAGCAAGTCCTATCCTCTACGAATAATACCTTCCTAATTCTTGTCATCAAAACCTAATCTGTAACTACTGCAGCCTTCAAGACAGAATTCCGAATATAGTTAGGATATAATGGGAAATACAAGCCACGTGCATGTTAGTTTTTCAAGAGAAAAGCTCAACAACTGATGTCTGAATCAAAGATGATGACTTGGGCACCTAAGAAACTATTGTCTTTTTTTTGTTATGTGATAGAAAAGTGCTGTCTCTGGCAAAATACCAACCTGTGTCTTGCTGGAGCACTGTTTACTGGTATTAGCAAAGGACAAGGTGATCACTCTGCAGGGGCTATTTTCTTTAGATCTACTGGTTTGTATTGATCATGAAAGCAAGGAGTTGGGTTTTAACACAGTCCTTCAGAACTGCTTCAGCAGAGGTAGCCGTGCAGTCCTAGGGGAAGCAAGCATGTGGCAGATCACTTTCTGGACACCTACTATTATGAGATAGGAAGGGAGGACAGTGAAACAACACAAGGTTACAGCACATTCACAGCTGCTATGGATATGCCTTATCTCTATGCTGGTATCATGTGGAAGAGGGATTGCACCTGTGCGTGATGGTAATTCTCAACTTTGGGAGAGGTTCCACAAGCCAAGCTGCTCCAATGGCTTTATTTTAATGTTTATTGACAATGTTCCCTTCACAGACTTATAGAAATAGTTTCCTGGATAAGCAAAAGATAAATGACTGTAATGCACTTGAACATTGAATGCTCTTCTGCCAACACAGACTACTGACTTAAAGCTTGTTACATCTACAAACTCTTCAATATCCTTGGAGTTTAATTTGAAATTTCAAGGACATGAGTACTTTAAACTACTAAACACTAAACAGAAAGAAGAGGTGGTGCAAAGAGGAACTGGGACTGTACCAGCTTCTGAGTGGGATGGGAGTGCAAGACATCTTAAGTTCAACTGTTCTCTGGAATGGCAGACTCTCACTGCTGCTGTGACAGGCTCTGACTCTACAAATATGTTATTGTACAGTTGGCCCTAGATTGTAGAGCAGAAGTAACTCTTTTGCTTGAACTTCCTGCCACTTGAAAAGGTGGTCTCCTATAAACTGCAGGAATTGTCAAGTCCTGCTTCACTAGGCTACTTTGAAAACCTAAGGAAAGTAACTTTTATCCTTGTATTTGGTAAGCACCCTATGTGGGACTGCGCTCATTGTGATTTTCTACTCTAGCGTTTGCCAAAGACGAGGTTCTGCCTTATTCTGGTTCTATTTGTTGTGATAGTAAAAAAGGGCATTTGAGCTAGAAAAAAAGAGATGTTTCCTCATGAAACCTACCCAGGGCAGGTCAGTGTTATGGCAAGAGGGCAGACGTCACAAGAAGTTGACTTTTCTTTCCATTACGAATAATAGATGTCTGATGGTTTTCTCTAGTTGGTAAAATCAAATTCAAACCATTCAGTAGCACCAGTAAGGGATGTCTGGAATTCCCATGGACAGAGACACGAAGCCCTCATCTGGCATATGTGCACTAAAACAGGAAGGGGAAAATACCTTAAGGGCAGGAAGAGGAGGGAAGTAAGAATGTAAAATACCTGCTGCTACTTACTGTCCAATGCAAACCAAAATCCTTGCCAACAGGGACAAATTGCTTAATATCTATACAGCACTTTGAAGATCTAAAGTTCAGTAAGTGCTATTATTGTTATTTTTACTACACAAGCTAAGATTGCTCTTCTAAATAGATATATTGGAGTTTTATCTTTAAAACATTGTATTAAAAAAAAACCTGTGTGAAATTTTTCTCAAAAGGAATGAATGATATGGTACATTTATCAACACAGTAATAAAGCATTCACAATTAGACCCTCCTCTTCATATAGGCTTGGAGGAAAGGAATTTGTGAGTCAGCATGTGGTGCTATTATACATGTTTAAAGGTAGTTTAATAATGGTCTTTTCATATCTTTTTAGTGCATATGACTCTTACTTTAAAAATAAAAAAAGAAAATTGCTCCTGGCGGTTGAGTGCACTGTATTCATGCTATTGTGCACCTCTGATTGTAAGTACTATAACCAGGAAGATGAACAAAACATGGCCATGAAAATGGGTGTTATAATTGAGGAGCGATACTGCTAGTGCACATTTTCCAGGAATGCTGGTGAGGTGCGTGTCAGGGTTAAGCACACAGAATTTCAGAACATGGCCGTGCTGCTCCTCCCAGAGGTCTGTGTTTCTATTCATGAAATCTTCGGTGTCTTTTCTAACCCATAATTTTCAAGACAGCCACGTTTTGGTGTGTCTGCTGTACAGTCTCCTTTGGAGCAAACGGGAGTATCCTGACACTGTATCTCATCACAGACAATTGTAAGGGTTTGAACAGCTCCAAGGAAACACTTTACTCTTAATTAGCAGCTAGTTTAATACACAAAAGTTTTGCAGCTGTCACATGGCTATGCTGAAAAAAATTGTGCTCTTGGTTACAAAAGGTGGTAATGCTGGAACAAAGACAAGAGCTGCTGGTCATTTACTATAGAATCAGTAACGTTGTCTTTACATCTTTATCTTTTCTGAAATAGCAAAGACCACTGTGGCTAGGTCATGAGGATAAATGAGATACTAAGACTGCTGTGACTTTGTGTGACCAGGCCTGGATTACTGTGGGTGGACAGCAATTCTTAGAAAATCAAAAGGTGGGAGCTGGCAGTTGAACTTCCTGGGTTCTTTGAAAATCCTCAAAAAGATCTTTAAATAAAACTGCATTTCTGATTTCATTTTAAGTGCAGTGAATGTTTTTGTAGTAAGTTCTTCTAGAAGCTCTATAAACATACAGCATAAATTAAATTATGTTGCATGTCTACTTAATATGATTTGTTGAACAGCATTTAGAACTGCCTTCTTACAGCACGTAAACATTATACGAATCTATCTACAGGAGGTAAGACACATTCTGGGCCGAAGCAAAGCATCAGTCTAGAAATGGTAGAATGGTAACCAAAGAAGGTAACATTTTCAAGTAATAGACCTCACTAAAGCAATTTTATGTTGTTTCATTTGAAAATTAAATACTGTTTTCTTTGCTGGTTCTGATGCATATTGCACTCTATCATGTGTTCTTTCCCTTACTTTTTGTTTTTACTAAGGTGGATAGAAGAAACACTTTATTGTATTTGAAACAACTGCTTTTTCTTGATTATTCTAACTTATGTAGTGATATACATGTATCAGAAACATGTATACAGTATCAGAAACTGTCCAGAGCCTCCTGAACTACCTCTTAATAACAAATATAAAAATAGTATATCTTTTCTTGGCCACATTACCTTCTGGGACATTGAGATTAAGATAACGTATACACATTTACTGTACATATGTACAGTAAACATCTGCAAAACTAATATGAAGTTATTCACTTAATCTGATGTTCTGTGTTCAATGTCTATATTTGCAGATCATTTTAAGAGTTGCATTTACCAAAAGGAAGAAACTAGTTTTAATAAATTATTGCTTCACATATAGAGTAAAACTGCAGATTGCAACTGATTTGTAACTATAATTTGTCTGCCTGTGTTCCTCTTATGATTTCAGTTTGCTATGACTTTATTCTTCAGAACTAGTTACAAGTTGTTTCACAGCATTACTGTGTGCTATATTTGCCAAGTTTTATCCCAAAGGTATTTGCATTTCAGTTCTGAGTGAAATTCTTCCTGTACAGTAGGTGATTAGCAAGGTGCTTTGTGATATTTGCTGATAAAAGGTGCTATGTAAATTATCTTTACTACCATATGGCCTCTTCATGTTCCCAGTTCGAATCCACTGGGAGAAATGTCTCGGCAACATCAACAGAAGCACATCTGGTCCACACACAGCCTGTGACAGAGTATTCTTTTGGTTTGATTAGTCCTTCTATGGAAGTTCAAATGTATTAGGCATAAGAAGAAGAAACAAAGCTTCTCAAAAATGAAAACCACTCTACAATGCGTTTGAGATATGCCAAAAGCTGTTCTCAGTAGAGACAAACATAACAGATTTTAAATTGGCTTGGTCAGAGTGAAAATTGCTTTTAAGGGCACTGCTTGTAAACCATCTGGACTTTCAGGTCAGTAGTTTGCTGCAGAAAGGCTCCAGACCCTGCATATTTAAGCATAACATGCTAGATTTTGCTAAATTCTTCTTTTTCCCTGTTGCTGACCACCGGTGCGCTGATACCAAAGTAAATGATGACTGTTGGTGCAGCTATGTTCTGCGTTGCTTTCAGATGAGGGAAACAAGTAGTCTTACCTGTGGGATATGCTGAGTGTCATGCCTGCAATGCGGGCAGAGTTTCTTTCTACTGCTCACAGAAAAGAATGCCAGATTTGTGTCAGTGATTCTTTCCATTTCAGCCTCTTGCAAGCTGAAAACATTTTCAAAACAAAAATGACAATGCCAGTAAGAATGAACTTAGACAGCATTATAATGAAATGTGTGGGAGGGAGCGCTCTATCTGCAGACTTTGAAAGAAAATCTAGTTCCACCTCCAATCCTGCAAGATGTGGTATTGGACCAAGGACTTTCAGTACAAGTAGCAACAGTATAAGTCTAATTCCTGCATGGTGAGAATAATCCCTTCTGGTGCATGCAATATTAATACTCCAGGGTTTTCTCCATCTGTTGTCATGTATGCTTAAAGTGTAACCTCTTTGAGGCAGGAAGTTAATTTATTATTTCATGCATTTACTTTGCCTAGCACAGTCAGACGCTGTTAAGGGGATATAATCACTACTGTAGTACAAATAACTTTTTTTTTTTTTTCTATTGGAGAAGTCACAGGAACCAAGGAATAATAATATCACTGCTAGGTATATGAACTACTTCCTGAAAATAAGTGTACTTTTTATAACTGAATGCAGGTACAAAAGTTACCTCATTACTCTACTTTAATGAAGGCCCAGGTTTTCACATAATATAACTCATGGAAATCTACTGACAAATGTACCAAACAGCAGCAGCAGAAGAGATTTCCTGTACTGGTGGGAAGATAAAAACAATAACCATGGTACCTGTGATAAAGGCAGGAAAAGGAAACGGGGCGCTCTGATGGCTCTCGGCTCTGAGGGCATATGCCATCAGCATGATTTCTAAAGCATGATCTCTCAAAACTGTCACCTCTGCCCAGACAGAAGAGTCCACTTCTTTGTCCCCAAGCACTAAGAAGCTGGACTGCATTTCTACAGCCATGTTCGTAGGAGTGTTCCTATTTGTAATCCTGCTGCAGTAAAGAAGATGACTCATAACTATATCAGTGTGGGTCTATAGAGTTTCATGTGAAATTTGTGTAACTCGGATGTGTTAATGACTGGAAGGAAAGGGGTGATGGACTTTCCATTGCTTCAAGTAAAAAATGAATGGTTATTGATTTTGAAGAAATTCTGTGGGCTTCTAAATAAAAAATTAGAGGATTTAATGACCCTTTGTGAACCTTATGTGTTAACCATACTAAAAATTTATCAAAGATGAGGAAGTATATGCACAAAAGAAAAATTCTGTCTATATAGCAAGTTCTAGAAGAAAATTTGATCTGAGGCTGCCTTTTTTTTCCTATTGATGTACTGAGTATCCTCAACAACTAATTCCAAGCTGTTATTTTTTAGCTTATTAATAGGTCATAGATAAGAAACAGATTACTCACATTTGCATATTTACTTATCCTTTATTGTCCTGCTAACAACCTGCACTTTGTGAAGCGGGCAGTGAGCATTTTTCCAGCGGTCTGTGGTTGGAAAAGCAGTGGACAGACACGGCCATCTTGTTTGCTGCTCTTTTTAAGTACGTTTTTGTTTGGCTGATCTGAGGGGGAGAATTACATTATTCGTTGGGAGAATGTATCTTTTGGGTGACGAGCATCTCTTTTCAAATGTATTTCATAAAATATTCTGTACTGGAAGAGCTTTGGTAAAAGTGCTTTTGCAAAGAGAGACTGCTTGAAGGAGGTTAGGAAGGCACCTGGGAAATGGAATTTTCCTCCAGGAAAACATTCAGGTGGATTTTTTTTTCTTTAAAGAGTTTTTTTCATCCTAAATTTAGACAAAAAGCCGACAGTTTACAGCCTCTCTTGGGGTAAAAACTGTGTTTTAGAAGAACCAGGTTGGAAGTTTCAGTTCACCTTTAGCTTGCTAACAGGCAATACAGCTGCCTCTTGGGAATGGCTGTATTTCTCAAAATCCATTCAGTTCCCTCATACAAATGCTTTTTAGCTGATGGTATGTTTTTTTCATCGTAATTTTGACCAGCTCAGATCGTTAGCCAGGCATGGATGTGATTACGGACATGAGTGGAAGATTGCAATGACTCCTTTCACTGAGGAGAATTCAATTTCAACTTGCTCAGCCCATGAGGGATCACACGAATTTCAGACCACTGCTAAAGAGAAGTCCCTCCTGCGAGTGGGGAAAAATAGCACTTTTCATCAAGGAAAACCAGCAAACTGTCGCCATTCTTAGATCAGTGTGAGTTTCCCTTCATCGGATCCCAGAAAACGCCCTGAATGTTCTCCCTATCGGGTTTCCCGGCACCGGGTGCCCGTGGCGGGGCAGCCCCTGCGCGGGGAGGCCGCGGCCGCCCCTACCGAGCACCGCCGGTTCCAGCCACTTCCCGCCCTTTCCGCAAGCCCGCGCAGCGCGGCGCGGCTGAGCCCCTCGGCCGAACCAGCAGTGCCTCTGTGAAAGCGTGTTTAAGAAAGGGCAAAATGCCACAAAGGTGGTGAGGAGTGAGAAGAAAAGTGTGAGAAACAGCCCTGCGACCCCCACGGATGGAGAAGGAAGGGGAGGTTGAGGTGCTCCAGGTGCTGGAGCAGAGATCCGTGATGGGGGATGAGAGCTCCCTAACACAAGCCAGCAGGTTCCCTCCCGTCTCTTCAATGAAGTGGTGCAAATGTCTAGCGTTTGCTGGTTACCAGCCATGGCAAAAATATCTCGGGTAGGGGAAAGCCCATATCTTTCTGAGTGAAATAATAATGTATGTTTTTGCCTTAATCCTTTCATGTGTATGTTTGTATTTTAGATCTTCTGAAGCAAGAAAGAAGAGTAGTTGCTTAGGAGACAGAAAATATTAATATTGAATTATCTAACTGGGTCATTCGCTTTTTGGTCATAACACTAAAAGCACTCGACTGGAGTCTGAAGAGTCGGAAAACCTGACCATCGCCACTAGGCATTGCAACAAAATCCCTGCAGGGAGTTTTTCCAGAAAGTGAATTGCACTGCCAGTGTAGTCAGGCTGCAGAGAGCAAGAGCCCAGCCACAGAGCACAGTCTGCAATGAAAAAGCAAATCCGTGCCCTGTGCTAGAAGCAAGGTAGGTCCCTTAGTTACAGTTTCTGGTCACTGGGCTGGGTACAGATAGCCCTCTGAGCCTCCTCTTTCTCTGGTTTCTTTTCCAAAGGCAGTGTGATGTTTAATTAACTACAGTTTCTTTTTAGAGTGAAAACAAATATTTGCAATATTCTTTGTGCAGTACAACATGTTAAGTCTGATGCAGGCTTACAGAATATGAGCTCAAATGAATTTTTAAAATTTGCACAACTGGAATCTATTTTTCTGTTATTTGTCTGGACAACTGGTTCCCCCTCACACACACACACACACAGGCATATTGGTGGTTTCTGCCATACTGGGCAAAAAGAGCGAGTACATCCTGGGCAAAAAGAGCGAGTCCTCTAATGGTATCACAGTAGGGTGTCTGGAACTGCCAAGCAGCATGTCTTTCTGGAAAATATGCTCAGATACTTACTGGTTATATGGAAGCCATTTACTGATTATATAGAAGTAATCTCTTCTATAGAATTCCTCACAGTTCTTACAAGATCCCTGAAATATCTTCCTACTTTAGGTTCACTTCTCTCTTCCCTCATTATGGGTTGAGGGAAGGAGTTTGTGAGGCTATAGAAACGATGCTGTGTGATGTTAGTGAAAGGAAAAAGATACAAGTTTTGCAAGGAATTTTCTGCACACTGCTTAGATGAGGGATGACAATCAGTGGTTCACAGCAAAAATTAGTCAAAGCCAAGACATATGTACCAACCAGTCCTATCTGTTAAGAGAATTATCTGTGTTTTCTAATGCCAGAGGTTTTCTTTTTTTTTTTCAGATAACTTTAATTGCTTGGTGAGTATCCAAGATGGATAGGCAGAGGTGGTACCTTATACTAGACAGACCAGTTGGTTGGAAAAAAATTTTTGGGCACAAGAAAAGCCTTTATGGACCATGTGTCTTGACTAACAGGCTGTTTGTGAGTAGGCAGGGTTTGGCTATCTGCCTCTTCCCTGAGCATGTCAAGAAAACTGCTTATAGGCTGGATGGCCCCAACCAAACAACTTTAAGCGAGGTAGTGTTTTATAATCCAAAGTACCACAAAAAATAAGATACTTTCTCACCTTGCAAAGCGTCCTGCTCATTTGTTTACTTACTTATTTCCTGTGTGCAGATAGAATATTAAAATCAAAATTGTTATGCACCTGAGTATATCCTGTTTGACACAAACACGGGTTCCAGAATCACCTCCTCATCCGAAGAATGAATATAAATTTGTATAAATCAGAGACTAAATCAATTACAGTCACTGGAGATGAACCAGAATCCTTTCTGTGTTTCAGTGTAAACAGAGTGAGAACTCTCTTTTTTAATTAGACTTTATAGCACCTGCTTGTACCCTTGGCAATTTACCTAAACTTAACCAAACTGAGATCTCATCAGGTTTTAATTGTGTGATTACAGCATTATTAAAATAAGACATCAAATGACCCTGAAAACACAGTCCTATGTACTTCAGTACCTGGGGTTCATAAAGACATATAATCCCTAAATGCCTGAGCACAAATTGGTCTGGATTGGGTGGATAAGCAGAGAAAAGGTTTTCCTGTGGCAATACACAGTCATAAGAAATTGTTCTCTAAACATTCTGGTTTTAGTCTGCAGCTGGCAGTTCATCTTCATCTGCAACCTACCTTTTCTTACCAGGTTTTTGATCAGTTAGGGACATTGTGTAATTCTGTGTCATGTAGCCTGGGGCATTTTCACATGCCTCTGCAGGATAGATCTGTCTGATTGCAACTTCTAAATTCACAGCTTAGGCAAATTGTTATGTAACTGCAATAAAATGTCTAATCTCCCTATGCCCAAAGCTGTCACACATGCCTGGATTCTTGGTGAGTGCAAAGCAGTTAAATTGAAGGCAGTGGAAATTATGCTGCTCTATACCTGCCAAGAATCCAGGCCACAACATATATGGAAATCTTAAAGCCTCTGCTCTGGTTTCTGATATTTTCTGATATTTTAGGGTGTTGTTCTTACACATGCCTCTACAGTTACTTCTGATTCCTATTGTCTGGGTGAGAACAGGATTGAGCTTTTCTATCAGCTAGCATATATATATATACACGTTAAAACCTTTTGCTCTCTGCAGCAGGAAATCAAGGAAAGGTGTTTGTTTTTTGAATGGATGATGAAGGCAGATGCACCTGAAGAACGCGAGGTGGACAGGGCTGTGACTGCTGCCGACACTGTTCTGGTTTATGGAGAGGCCTGTGGTTGTTCCAGGAGCATAGGGAGGTGAGTGTACTGCAATGTCACACCCTGAGCAGAATGTGCTGCCTGCAGCCATTAGAGTCTACAGCACCCCGAGTTCAGGACAAGAGAAAGCTGAAATGCCAGTGAGTGACCTGACTGCCTGGGGGAGTTCATGAGTGTATAGAAGTGTTTTGAGCTGAAATGGGATGAAGGAATTGAGGTTGCAATACAGATGTGTTGAAAACAATCTAAACATGGCTGAATGTGCTGAAGAGGTTAAAATTAGCATTTACCTGTGCTAGGAGTATCTTATTTTGTAACTCTTAGAGGAAATCATTCAGGGAGAGCAGAATTGCAGCAGTTAAATGGATGACAAGTATTAATGTTTTTAAGGCCTTTGATTCTGCTTTTGTCCCTCCTACCTGTTAGATCTAAAGTACTTTTTCAACTGCCAAGCTGTAACCTGCAGCAGGTCTGTGCTATCATCCTCTTTGATCCTTCTAGAAATAGAAAAAGGAATTTAGGTAATCTGTAAATAAGCACTTTTTTTCATGCTGTCAACAATGCTGTATCCGAAGCTCTTACTAAAACACCATTGAATAATGAACATTGTATGTTTATATATATTTTTTACTATCCATTCTATTTAATTGTGCCTATTAAATATCTATCTAGAATAGAAAGGATATTTATTGCAACATTGTGAAAATTCTGCAGATGCTTTGTTAATTTTTAGATAATCAACACACAGCCTTTTATATAACAACAACATATTTCCCTTAGTGTTTCCTATGTTGTACACATTCTTTTTCACGAATAGCTATATAAGAAATGCAATGTAATTCCGGGTTGCATTGTACAAATGTGCCTTTGCGAAACCGACAGACCGCGATCGGTGCTCCCAGCAGGGGGCAGGACGAGACAAAATTTAAGGAGCATGAGGGGGGGGAAAGCTCAACATCTCTGCTTTTAATTTTCGCCCCCACCCCCCTTCAGTTTCTGCCAAAGCACAATTTCTGCAGCTGTATGACTATCTGCGTGAAAGCAAGGCTTCTGTTTTCTTTTCGGGGAGGGAGTTATGTAAACAATACTTGGCTTCTGCTTCAGTGAATGTGTATGTATTGCTGCTTCTGAGATACTGTATGTCCTCTCAAACAGAAGTCCTATGATCTATTTACAGAAGCATTTTAAAACTGTATAAAACTATATAATAAATCTGTATGTTTCTCATCTTTAAAAAACAGTGGTCTTTTAAATCCCCTCTGCAGCATTTTAGCTACTGTTTTCTTAAACATGGTTTGAAGATAATCCCAGACATTACAATTCAAGACTGTAGCATTAAATGGTCTTTTGTAAAAACAATATAGCAGGAGCCTGAGGCCAATGCCATGCCCAATTACAGGAGAACTCTGACATCTGAAGTGTTTCTTGTGCCTAGGAACAATGCGGAAGGCAGCCTACTTTCTAAGATATTGCAGTGACCCACTTGTGCAATGATGGAAGGGGACCACTGACTGAAACCTGTTTAGCCCAACCATAAGCCAAATAGCTGTGAGGAACAAAAACTATTGCAAAAACTAGGTTTGTTCATAAAAGTGAATGTGCTTGTAAGGAATGCTGCTCATAATTAATTATAGCCTAACCCCAAATGACTTGAGTACTCATCTCTGAGAAAGAAGATCGTGAAAGACTTTACAGTAATTACACCGTAGAACTTAATATCTGTAAACGGAGATGAATCATCTGAGAATAGAAAAGTATCAACTAGCTCCCAGGCCACTCTAAATCTACAGCTGAGGTCTGAAGCCTGTAGCTGTTACCTGTGGGTTGCTCACAGCCGTGATTTTACATGTATGCTACCAGAGGTACAAATCACCAGGCACTAGAAACTGTGGTGAGAGTAACTGGGTTTTTATTCATCGTAGCTTTGTATAGGAATACTCCAGCACTGAAAAAGCAACTTGAAACTGGCAGTACGCTTAGCTTTGCTGAAGGATCTCCTAGGCTTAAGGAATGTGTTTCAGTAGTTACCAGCAAAGCAAGGCTCCCATTGCTTGAGAGAAAGAGGTTCTCTTCGTGACCTGTAATTAAAGACTCTACTAATTTGATTATCTCTGGAGCTTTTGTTTTTCATTTAAACTTTATGCTTCAGTATTGCATTTGGCTTGAGAGATGAGTTATTCAGGTAGGTCAACTATGTCAAACAGGTAGTTAAAATAAATAGAAACAGATGTGGAAGGTCTGAATGATCAGACGACAACTCCATGGAGGCCTGGCCTTTGCTGTTTCTTACCCACCACTTCTGAATTGGAACTGTGAATCTCAACATGGTCCTCTGCACTGTCAAAGCTTAAATCACTGCTTTTGGGTGGTGGTGGGTTGTACTGAAGAATGCATTTACAGAAAGTGACCACGATGAAGGAGTCAAGTAGCAACTCTTATCGCAATGACGTGATTGTGATGATTTGCCCAGTGCTCTTCCAAAACTGCCAGACTTCGAGTATGTTTCTCCTATATCCTTGGGATTTCTTTCTCATTTCAAAAATCAGAATTATAGGGAAAATTTGAAAGTCCAGAGTCTGGAATGCTTCAGAATCTATACGCGTAAGAAATTATACTTATGACTTTTACACGGGCATGTCATAGACTCACAGACTCGTGCAGGTTGGATGGGACCCAGGATCCAGTCAACCCACTTCTCATAGTAGGGTCTGCACTGAGTTCAAAACAGGTTTCTCAGAGTATTGTAAACCTCCAAGGGTGGAAACTTCTTGGACTATCTGGGCAACCTGTTTCACTGCTTCATGTCTTGTCACTGTCAAAAACTATTTTCCTAATGTCAGGTCAGAACCTCCCATTTTAGTTCATGTCTGTTGTTTCTCATCCTCATGGCAGGCATCTCTGAAAAAAGCTTAATCTGTTCCCAAAGACCTTGTTGCAGGTATTGAAATGCTCTGTTAAGTCACCCTAAACCTCCTGTATCAGTGCTGTGGAAGTGAATGTTTGTGTTCCTATATTTTCACTGTGACTATGTCACTTACATAACAGTGATACCATACTTAGTTATTTTCTGTATGTTTAGATGGAATCCAAGATACTCTTAAAGGTTATGGATCAGATTATGGTAACTTCCCCTTAAATAGACACATACAGATACGGTATTTTAATATAAATTACAATATATCTATATGTATTACATACAGGCATGTATTACTATAATAATGTATAAAAATTCTATATATTGTAAGCAAGATATAAATATAATTTATATATCTATAAATTATATAAAATTATACATATAATTTTATTTCTAACATCTGTAAGTGCTTTAAGCAATTTTTGTACTACTATGCTAAAACTTTTTCAGAAATCTTGTGTTTAAGTGCAGAAAAGTAGTAACTTGTCTCAAACAGCTCTGGTCTGGTCTGGTCTGGTAGCCTAGAATTGAAAATTTTCTGGTCCTATAAATAGAGTGAAAATGAAATCTTTTACTATTATTACTGGCCTCATTCATTCCAACACCATGAGTCATCCCCCCTCCAAAGACAATAAAAACATTAAGATTCTTTTTTTTCCCCTTCATTTTTTCTTATAGTTCTGTTTGTTTCGTGTTTTAAGCTTTCCCAACTGGCTACTGGAGTTAAAAACTCAACAATTTTCTGCTACTGCAGCAATTTAAATGGGCCAAAATGAAGGGGGGGGGGGGGGGGTGGGAATCTCTGAGTACTTTATTTCAAAGGTAATGGGTTAGTAAGAAACAGATGAAGGTCTGTGTAAGGCAAACTGAAAAAAGTACTAAGGGGAAAGATTTCCTTAGGCATATTAGTATTCACTAACTTCCAGAGGTATAAATATCCACACAAAGTGGAAGCCAGAAACAATGCTTTTACTAATTTTTTCCTCAGTAGAACAATTCAGAAAGTGACTTTGTGTGTGGCAGTTTTACAGTTGGCTGAAGCGCAAAGCCAGAAGGTTTTCAGCTAAAAACATTTGGCAGAAAACTGAAATTTTTAAAAGCAGCTGAAGAGACAGTGCTGTTTTGCCAGTGGCTAATGTCTTATTTTCCTCCCTCGGGCTGTCTGAGGCTGGACTGCACGGTGCTCTTGCAATGGTGGCATGGGGTTTGCAGTGGCACTGCTCGGGAAGCTCAGTGAGCGGTGGAAGCTGCTGGTGTACCTAATTGATCTATATTTCAACATCAGATAAGTTACAACAGGTAGTGTGTGAACTCATAAGTACTTACATACAGGGCAAATACAGTTCTGTTGTGTGACAGTGAAATATATTAGTGTGGCTAAAGCATGCTTAAATAACAAAAGTAAGTCCAAACTCTGAATTATAAAGCTAAAATCAGATTCAGGTTAGTGAAGTAAATCTATGGGATTACCCTGGATATCGTGGAGGTCAGTACCTGCCTCAAATTTGGTGGTAAATAAAAATCAAGAGAATATTGAAAACATGCACACTGTTGTCGTAATTGCCTGTGTTTCTTAAAGGTGTATATTTCAGTGACCAAACCTACGTTTTATCCTTTTGAAAACTTTTTATTTTGAAGGTAATATCATGGTTTTAAGTTAATGTCAGAATATTAAGCTATTTAAGATTATTAGGTAATAATCAAGTATTCACAAAGTTAAAACAAGAACATCTATATGTAATAACAGTCTACAATCTCTGATGAATCAAATGTCATGATCTTAAATTCTGAAAATTATTTATCTTACTGTACTTTGTAAGATTTCTTGTTGGATAATTGTTACAGACACTAAGTAGACATCTTTTAGGAACATTCAGTTAATAATTTTAAGTGAATGAAAGGTCTTTACACTGAAAACTGCCAGAAGGAAACCAACATACATTTGATATATACAATATAGTAGAGTTTCTTCTTGTTCTTTTTTTTTTTTTTAAACTGTTTCTTAATCCACATAGTCTTGATTTTTTTAAAGTATATAGACCATATTTTATAAAATAATTTGTTACTCTTTTATTGTTAATTCAAGATGATTGACAGGAGAACTAGAGGCTGAATGTCCAAGTGCGTAACCACAGTGGCAGGAAGATCAGGGTCGATTTAATGTATGTTGTTGTGAGTTGCTGTTCCCAGTGAACAGATTCTGATGAGATCTGTGGTTACTGTCAGCAGTTAAGGGACGGTTATACTACTGTGCATCTTTTTTTGGTCTAATGTGGTTACTTTCAGGAATGAAAGAGGTTAAAGGTGCTGAGTCCATCTCTTTGCACAGGGGTGATTGCAAAAACATGATCTAACCTCACCTATGTTGCTCAGATACTATTGATTAATGTGTGACAGATGCAATGTACATTTTTTCTTACCAAGTTATACTATGGAATTTCAAATCAGTTACAATACTTTGCAGTAAATGGTAACTTGTAGAAAAGAATAAAATAGTGACCTAAAGAAAAAGGAATCTGAGCCTAACAATATAAAATTTCTTCTTGATTGAATTATGATTATGACAGTGAATTCAAAGTTTCTGCAAAACCCTTCATATATGTACTGCTTTTTCATCTGAGAATCTCAGGAGTGCTAGAAACATTAATTAATTAACCTTCTTAATAATTCTGTGAAACAAGATTGGTAATTATTGTGAGATACTCATTTTAGAGTGGTAAGACAAGGCACAGAGAAGTTAAGTAATATGCATAATGTTAAATACTTTAGTAGTATCTGAAGTAGTGTGAATTCTGATGGATAGACCTGGGGTCTAAGAACAATCTAAAAAAGATATCCAAGATATCCTAGATTGAGAACAAGAAATATTTTTCTAATCTTGATACTGTTCTTAACTATTGGACCTGAAAACTGTTGAACATTAGTTCAGCAGCAGTCTGGATTTCAGTTACTATAGGAATAGATGTAAATACAAATATATCTTATGATGAATTAGCTTCTACTTTATATTTTTTCTAAACTTCTTTGGATCAAAAAGTTCCAAGAAAGTCTTGACTTCTCAAGTATTTTTCTAACATTTATAGCACAGACAGAAGCCTTAAAAGATGAGTACAGCTAATGGCTTATATACTAGTAGGCAACATTTTCTCAAAGAATTCTTTGTTTTACAGCAGTGGCTTGAGGAAGCTTAAGTCATTATTTTTAATGCTAGTGTTGATACTACTACGAACTGCACAAATTTTCTTCCTGATACAAAAGCAATATTTTGGATCAAAAAATACAACCAAAAATGTAAAAGATGATGTGGAATCTGATGTGTTTTAATGAAGAAAAACCTCATGGTCAGCACTCAAAGCTCATGTGAGGATAAACTAGATCCTACAGGAGGAGCACAGAGAGGAATAGGAGCTCAAAAAAAATTCCTGTAATTTTTTTATTACTAAGAATAATTCTTTAAATTTGTTGTTATGTTCAGTGACAAGTATTTTTATACTGAAAAAAAAAAAACCCCACAAAGCAATGATTACAGTTATTTCTCCTTAGGTGCTTGTGTTTGAGTTTTGATCTAATGCTTTGACTCGCTTCCTTTGTCCCCTGAGCTACAGATGGGTTGTACAAGTCCAGCCAAAGAAGAGAAAAGGCAATTTTGTTTCTGCCCATATCTGTAGACTGATCTTGGAGTAGGGAGACTTTCATAACTTGGGAATAGTCATCTGCAGCTTAAGTGGACAATAAAAACAATACCAGCTGTATGGTGGTTTGCAGGGAGGAGCTAAGGCCATGGTGTTCTCGTCGCCAGGTGCGAAAAGAGAGAGTACTGTACATTTCCAATATACATGGGCTCTCATTAATTGGGGAATCATGAGGGAACAGGATTTGGTAGATTTCCAGATTATCTTTACTACATCCATACATTGAGCATTATCTATCCATTGCTGAAAGAGAAGTGGCTGGGAACTTAGGTGATTTTCGCTGTGTGATAAATTGACATCCAGGCCTGCAGAGCTGCAGATTTGCACTTGGCTAGGCTGCAGTGTGTTCCACCATGTTCAGTTCCTCCCTTCATGGTCTGATGAGGCTGTTTCAGAGCCCTTACAGCTTAGGTTCACATGTACCTACTTTTCTTCTCTGCCTCATCAAGGTGTGAATTAGAACAGTCTTCATTAAATACCTTATACAGATGATTAGCTCCAACCCTGATGACTAAGGGAGAATTCTTCCGTGGGTGAAAAAAGTGCAGTGTAGATGCAATGTACTCTTTCCTTGGGACAAATGGGAATGCAGGATGTGAAGATAATCTATACATAGATAGATACATATTGTGGAGTAGGAATCTCCTTCAGTTTTTCCCCTGTATCTTTCATTTGTTTTAGAACTTCAGTTGTGTGTAAAGTATTTTATAAAATAAATGTATTTAATGTTGGTTTAACTGAGAAAATGGAGAGGAAAAAATAAAAGACATAAATCTAACAGAAAGGCTATAGATATCTTCTTGGTTTGCAGATATCTTCTTCAGTGCTGTTTCCATGGAAATTATTTATAGTGCCTGGAGGGAGTGAAGTGCAGGTCACAGATCTGCAGAGCTACAGCAGGCTTTCAGCCCAGTTAGGCAGAATCTGACAACAACAAATGGGAATGTCTTTGAATGCAGCTCTTCTGCTTTCAGAGGAAAATGTAATCTCTTATAAAAATATGGCTTTGAAAGAAAAATATTAATCTCTATGGCAGTGTGGGGTGAAATTGGAAACAAGAGCTGTCTGTTTTCATAATGAAAACAGCTTCAAACTCTCTTCCCTCTATTCCCCCTCCCCTTACTGCGTGAAGTCGTTAAGGGTTTCATCACATTTATTAGAGCTGGATTCTAAGTACCATTTTGGATAATCACTGTGTGTTCCAGTTCAGCTAATCATTTCACCTCCTGAATGTCTACCTGGGATATGCAGAAACAGAGCACAAAAGACAACTCTGGCAAATGCTGCGGATATTACCAATCATCAAGGAGCATATTCTGCATTTTATTTGCATCAAAATATATTTTATATAAAATATCTAAACCTATATGGAATGTTTTTGTATATTATGTTTATGTAAGTATTTATGTATATTGCATAGATGTTTATTTTTTCTTCTCCAAAAGTTACAAAAATACATTATATAACAATTGGTGTGACATTTCCTTTTGTGGAAATGAATGCTTACTACAAAGAATTCGTAAGAGGTGTGAACAGATATATGGGCTGCAGTTTGAATTAGAGTATCAATCTTTCATTTTGTCACAAAAAATTTGGCAGTATTAATGCAATATTAAGGAGTTTCTTGCCCCTTTCAGTCAAGAAAAAAATCCCTAGGGGCATTTGATTCATGCACTGTACAGCCCAGGCCACAGTGAAGACAAAGATATAGGTCTCCTCTCATTGCTCTGGAACAGAACCGGATGGCAACTGGGGTGTTGAGGCCTGCATTGATTTGCAGTCAGAACTGTGTAGAATGGGATGCAGCCGAGTGTGGTGTGTTGGTCATTAGTTCTCAAATACACTGAAGAAAGATGAATTTTAAGCAAGGAAATTGTATGACCAAGGCAGAGTTCCTTGCAAGAGCATTTATGTTTCAGGTTTGTGGTTTTTGGCTTTCTGTAGGAAAGGTCTAGTGACTGTAGTTTCTGTCTGTGGTTACCATAGCGTGAATCTGTTGTTGATCTATGAGCAAAAAAATGGAAATTGTTTTAAATTTTTCTCTTTAAGAATTTTGAAACCCAAAGAAATCTGTTTTTCTCATTTTTTTTAAAAAAAGGAAGAGTAATTTGTTTCTTAATCTATTTCTTCCTAGTTTATTAGAGAATGATGAATACTCCCTATACTCTTAAAAGATTAGAGTATGCCATGGAGTTACCTGTAGCCGATGCAGACTTTCTGAGAACCAGATACTGTGGAAATAGCTACAGTATAAGAGTGTGTGACCAGGCATTGTTTTTGCCATTTTATTGGAGAAATGCAGGGTGTTCAATACAACAGTAAGTCACTTCAGAAAGACTTCATTTGTGTTCCAGGAAAAGAATAAATGTAGGAGGAAGAGAATGAAATGGAGCATCCTAATTATTATTTTTGTTAGGAATGGTAAATATCTATGTTAAGAATGTTAATATTTCCCATTCGATTTTGCTATCATTCATCTTTGAATTCTTGTAGATACTCTTGTACAGTGCATTTCCAGTAGTTACTTCAAAATGCAAGTGACAGTGAATATTAGTAATCACTCTGAAGTGTTTAACCAGCAACTCTACACATATAAATCCAGTTCAAATTGTTTTAGCCGCAAACCCTGACTTGAGGTCTTGCTTACAACTACTTTTCAGATTTAGTTTAGTGTCTGAAAGGTTCTGCCTACTGTAAAGTGATACACTTTCCTGTAACTTCTTAGCCCAATGAACTGTGAAAATGTGGACATATTGAAGAGGTATTGAAGGCATACTGTGTCTGTTGATTATACTAAGTAAATAACTTTTGTGATGTCCTAAGTGCAGTGACAAGATTCGTTACTGCAGATGAACTTTCTTTTGTTTTGGGTCTTTTCTTTTTTATGGAAAGGTAAGTTTTTCCCATTCTAAAATTGTCTAGAAATTAAAGGAAAAAAATTATGTATCTTACTTGTCCTTTTCTTTTTCTTCAGTTGACTGACATAGTATAATATGAGCTTAGGTAGTCTGTGTGTCTCTCCTCATCATAGCTTCTCAGAGCGGAAAAAAAAAGATCGAATTTCCAATTCCATACCGCTGTTGTGACAATATCTCTCTACCTTTTGCCACCCCCTCCTCCTCCAATATCTTTTTTTTTTTTTTCATGTAGAAGGTACTCTTCCAACTAGCACAGTGTTTCCAACATTTCAATTAGGTAGGCTTCTTTACCACTCAGGTGTAAAAATCTTAGAGGTGTCTGCTGGCTGGAGGTTAAATATTAACCACAACCTAGAAATTGAGCACTCATCTCATTAGTCCATTTGAAACCATCTGTCATAAAAAGATGCAATATGCCACATCACTTTTTTTCCCCTTTGACATCTGCTAATTAATTTTTAATCTCTGAGAAACATGTTGTTAAATTAGTAATTTTGTGGCTGTGCTTTGTCAGTTCGCGTATCTTGTCTGATATATGTTAGGATTGCTTCCATTAAAAGAGGCTCCATTTGAAATCTTTTCTATATGGCAGTAAACAATTCTTCCCTTGGTGTCATCTTTTCTTTCTGAGACAGACTGTTCTGAACAGCAGTATGCACAAAGCTGTTCTCCCTAGGAGATGCTCTTGGGGAAAAAAAAATGAGCAAAACAAAACCGGCCCATATGCTTCCTTCCTGTGCAAACCGCGTTCAGATTCCCACAGTGATATGGAGCGGGTATGGAATGAAGTACCTTAAGTATGCTGGGATCGGCCTATGCGTGTTGTACTTCATTCCTATAGGCATGGACTGAACACAGTGAGTGGTAAGAGTTGTGAGCCTGTCCCAACAGGCGTGGTGAATGAAAGATGGAGTGCTTAAGTGCTTTCTATAGGATTAAAGAGAGTACATCTGTATGCATTTCTAGGACGCCATGCTGTTACAGACTGGTTGCCAGACTCTGTGTCTCTAACTGTGGCAAGAGATACAGCAGATGATAATTTCACCTGTTGTTACCTATGGTGGTGTCATGAAGACATATACTAGGTAGCTCTCAAAGACTTAGTTTTACACTGATGGGAATAATTGTTGTAAGAAATAGCACTGGTGCACAACAATGGCTGTCTGAACAGGGCACACTTAGGTATTCCTTCTTGACTTTCAGTAGCCTGCTTAGATCCATGCTGATACTTTTGCACAGCTACTGAAAAGAAACCTTATTTTTCTTCACAATGAGCAAGATGGACTACACTTTTTGAAACATGTTCATTTATTACCTTTTTTCATTGTGCTTTGAAGCTGTTTCTTGGTAAAAAAAGGCTTACACCAACGACGGTCTTCTGAAAAATGAATTTTTAGCAGAGCATTAATCAGCAATATTAGTTTCGCTGCAGATCTTTTATACAAGCTTGTCCAGCACTTTAGAAAACCCTTTTTTGCTTTTGCAGATGGAAATAGAGAGATACTCTTTATGACTATATTTTGCCCTCAAGTTCCCATGCATATAATTGCAGTGGGAATTTGCTAATTGCTTGCTTATTTTTTTGATCTACAAAAATCCTGAATATGAGCAATCAAAACCCAGAATATGTGTCCCAAGAGAAGCTCTAAAATATCATTTCATAAGAATGAAGCAATGTTTTAACCCTATGAGATCCTTCTATTCTGAGGATATCCCTATTCTTTCGATTGTATAGCATCTAGATTTATATTTCATTGTAATAATATTATAGCAAAGCTGGGTAGTTTCAACTTCATTGTCATTGTAATGTTTTTACTTAATACAGGTTCTTATTTATCTTATGAATTGCTAAGAGGCAGTTTTTAATTGATTATTGGCTAGCAAAGTGGTGTTTTAGTTTAGTAGCCAGTGTCTGCTCTGTGTAGAGGCTGAAAGGAATCACCTGCTAGAAATGAGTACATTAGTTAGCTTTAAAGTTACATGAGAAGGGCAAGTCTCCCCAGTGAAAATGTTGCAATGAATTGCTTTTTCCTGAGGTACTAGCTGAAGCTTGGCCATGAAAAAAGATCAGACTGGCAGTGATTAGTGCAAACTCTGACAAGTACCTGTAACCACTTCTGAAAATTTTACTAGTCTAAATGGCTTCCTTGGCTTTTGCTTTCCATCACAGCAGATTAATCTCATAATTTTATTTCACTAAAGTGAAATAAGTAACAAAAACGTAGGGTAAATGATTTATTTTCACCTGATGAGTAGCCACATGCTTATCAGCCAAGCAGAAGAGTACTACCAATTAATGTGAATAATGCTTCTAGACTCAGTTTTGCACAGTACTGTCTATTTTTTTTTTCATTTAGGCAACCAGGTAGAGTGAGTCTTCTGAAATACATTCATAGAGATTACTTTTCTAAATGAATTTAACACAATTGTCCCAAATTTGTTAAGACCTCTGAGTTGAACATCCCTGCTGAAATATTCAGGAGAGATTTGGTTGTTCTGTGCATTTCGCTACTAGCTATTACCATGTGGTAGCTCTACAGAGACATAAAATACACAATACCTGAGATTTTCTTATAGAGCTTCAGCTTCACTACTCTTTTTCTAAAGCCTGTTTCACAGCAGCTTGTGCTGAACCATGATGAATAAACATCTACTCTTATGTTTATGTAGCCAATCCATACAAGCATGAATGAGAAGAAATGATAATTCTTCTGCAGTTTACTGTGCTTATGAGGGTACTTATTTCTATAGTCATTATTTTATTTTTTTGTCTGTCTAGGTTTTTAAATTATCAGTGCAGTAGCTTGTGCACATGAGCAAGATGATATACAATGCAGAAGAATTCTGGGCAAATAAATAATCAGCTGTCTTAGGCAGGGAGGCCTATTGGAGAACAAAAGCACTTAGTGTAAGCTGAAGTGACCATAGGTAATATAGTTACATGAATGTGTCAGTTGCCTGTTGTCCTGTTGGCACTTAAAGCTTACATTTTCTGTTACAATTCCAGGGTAATTATGCAGCTCCCTTACATGAATGGACTTGGTCAGTCCTTAAACAGGGTATGTTTGCAGTTGAAATAAAACATAGTCAGTGCTCTTGGATTCTGTTAATTAAGGCTGACACTGAAGGCATGGGAGAGAAATGTGTAGATAAATTGGGTAACTGCCTTCAGCTCAGATTTGTAATAGTAATTACATACAGCAGTGCACAAAGCAGAATGATTAATTTTTCTTATTATGGCTCAAGTCTCACTCTGAACTTATGTATGAGCTATCTGCAAATGGGTGTCTGGTCATTTGGGCTGGGAAAGTAAAAGTAGCCAGATCTGATGTTAGATTAAACCATTCCTTTGGGTGAAGTTGGCTATTAAGCTGGTGTGTCTTAGTTGTACTAATCTAGTGATCTAGCCAAGATCAGCATTTTGGCCTTTTGAATTAAAATAGAATAGAATATTTCAGTTGAAAGGGACCAACCATGATCATCTAGTCCAATTCCCTGACTGATTCAAGGCTGACCAAAGATTAAAGCATGTTATTAAGGGCTCTGTCCAAATGCCTCTTAAACGCTGACAGGCTTGGGTGATCAAGCACCTCTCTAGGAAGCCTGTGCCAGTGTCTGACCATGCTCTTCATGAAGAAATGCTTCCTAATGTCAAGTCCGAACCTCCCTTGGTGCAGCTTTGAACCATTCCCACGTGTCCTGTCACTGGATGCTAGAGAGAAGAGCTCAGCACCTCCCTCTCCACTTCCCCTCCTCAGGAAGCTGTAGAGAGCAATGACGTCACCCCTCAGCCTCCTTTTCTCCAAACTAGACAAGCCCAAAGTCCTTAGCTGCTCTTCATGGGACATTTCTTCCAGCCCTTTTACCAGCTTTGTTGGCCTCCTCTGGACACATTCAAGGACCTTCACATCGTTCTTAAATTGTGAGGCCCAGAACTGCACACAGTACTCAAGGTGAGGTTGCACCAATGCTAAGGCACATGGAGGACAGGGAAGTGATTTGAGACAGCCAGCATAACTTCTCTAAGGGCAAATCCTGCCTGACCAACCTAGTGGCCTGTTATGACAGAGTGACTACATCAGTAGACAAGGGAAGAGCTATGGAAAAAAAAACCCTCTGAGGCGACAGATGGCACAGATTCTTTGGGGGACCTGCTCCACTATCTGACTGCTTCACAAGGGAAGAGTCCCTCCTTACAACCAGCCTGAGCCTCTCATGTTTTAGTGAGGTAACTCCAATGCCTCTCACTCTCTTGCCATGGACCAGTGTGAAGGGCTTGGCTCTGCCTCGTCCTTGCAGACGCTGGCAGATTGCCAGTAAACTGGAAGATATGTTTATTTTATAGAACTCTGTTTATTTATTTCACCCATATTTCTGCATTCCTCTTCAATGTTGCATAATAGTATGTGAAACAGCATTTAGATCCAACAAAAAGTATTGAAGCATCCCTGAGTATTTTTGCTTTTAAAGTCTCAAGCTTTCATAAATTCAGATTTTATGTGAGGAATGAGTATGCAGTGTTTTTTTCTTTCTTCCAAAACTGACTTCTAAAGCTCCTGGGGGTGGAGGGAAGAAATAAAAAAGAACAGAAAGAAACTTGAAAAGAAAAAAGGTAAGTTTTCATTTTTCTTGGATTTGTAATTCCATTCACACTAACATTCAATCTGGCTGTCAAGTGTGCACGAATGTTGGTTAAACTCCTCTCACAACAGAGATGTTCATGTGTTCACAATCAATGAAGTCTTAATGCTTCCCTTTCATATTAGGTACACCTGATTAATAGGTTGACTTTTTAAATTAGGATTTCAAGTATGGCAAAGTAATGATAGTTGTGTATTTTTTTTTATATTTAACTTTCTAGATCCGTGTGTTTCTCAGTAAAAAAATGTGCAGTGAAATAGGAAATAACACTTATTCCAGGGCTGACATTTTTACATAGAGATATATGATAAAGAATGATATTGAAATCAGAACGGGACAAATTAATTTGTCGCACACGAGCGGTTGACTTCCTCAATCTATTATTAATGAATTACAACTCTTTAACTCAGCACTGGGTCTGGTAACGTGTATTTTTGAATTTATTTAATAAGAGTAATTAATATCTGTTGGAAGGTGGTTCTAATAAAGTTTCTTAGAACAAGATGAAAGCCAAAAGAAGATAATTCTAGGAGTTCTTGTGCAGCTAGCATCAGTGAGGACCTTGTTTAAATGGAAAGGGAACTTGTTTCAAAGATGAAGCACAGAAGTGCGTCATTTTTATTGAATGTGTTTGTATTTTCAGGTTGGCTGTAAGATAGCCACAACAGGCACAATGAAATTGCATGGAAGCTTTAGAAAAGGGAGTGCTGTACGTACGGCACAGGAATACTATGTTTTTATGTGAGCAGTAACAATGCTCTCTGGCAGTTCTATTCGAGTTATTTTAAGGAAACAATTTTGTGGTTATATAGTCCACTTGATATAGACACACCTATTGCTGCACCGCACCACTGCTGTTTGTAACCATGGCAAAGAAGGGAAAAATTGACTCTCAGTACTGTATAAATACTACTAACGTACTGGAATGGAGGAACACACCACCAGGCCTGCCTACTACCTGCACTCTGCCCCTTTTGAGATGCATTGGTAGGAAATGAGTGGCCAAGAGTCAGATTTAATTTAAATGCTCCTACATTTACATTTCAGATAACTGATTCTTGGATTTGTGGGGTTTTTTTGACTCCCTCTTCTGATTGATCGCTCTTTCATTTTTAACTTTTGTGTTCCATAAGTTCCTGTGATGTCTAATAAACCTGGCAATGAGAACAGATTGCTGTCAGGAGCACGCGTTGCTTCACAATAAGTAAGCGTTGAATCTGTTCTAGCTAATAACATCAATGCATGTAACAATATCAAGTAACACCAAATGTTAGCTCTTTTTTTTTTTTTCCTTTATTTGCAAGGAACAGATTAGTTTTTCAGCACAGTATTTGTGCTTTGAACCTCTTCTTATTCCTCTAAAATTTTGGTAACTTTCTCACCAGGAGTTAAGAGACCAAATGACAGGTATACTCAGTTCAATAAAGTGCTGTGAAGGGTTGTTTAGTTCAGTGGCTTCTGCTTTCCGCACACTTTTCTGAGATTTTCCCTTTATTTTCCTCAAAGCATATTTCACTTTGCTTTACTTTTTGTGATTCCTAGTTATAGCTGGTGATCTCCTTTAACATCACTTTGTCAGACTGTTAGGTTAAGCAGTGCCATAGTATACTAGAATCTTTGTTTTGAGATCCAGTAGCTGAATTTACTTAACGAATGTTGCCTCCACAAAAGTTAGTTAATGGAATTAAACCAGATCTCTGACTCAACTCTCACATCTTAGCACTGAAAATAATTTGTCCATTTACTTGTTCACAACTTAGCACTATTCAACCTTAGACCTGGAGAACACTGAGCTACAGGAGAAATAATTTGTGTGAAAAGTTTGGTAGAGATGGTCATGGAGACTTCACAGAGAATGTTGTTTGGAGGGTATTTTTCATAGATTTCATAGATTTCATAGATTTCTAGGTTGGAAAAGACCTTAGAGATCATCGAGTCCAACCATCCCTAATCCCCATTAAACCATATCCTCAAGTAGCTCATCCACCCTATTCTTAAACACATCCAGGGATGGGGACTCAACCACCTCCCTGGGCAGCTTATTCCAGTGGCTGACAACCCTTTCAGAGAAGAAATACTTCCTAACATCCAACCTGAATCTCCCCTGACTAAGCTTATGCCCATTTCCTCTTGTTCTATCACCCATCACTAATGTAAAGAGCCCTTCCCCTAACTCCCCACCATCTTTTCTCAAGTATTTATAGGCCGTAATCAGGTCTCCCCTCAGCCTCCTCTTCTCCAGGCTAAACAGCCCCAACTCCCTCAGCCGCTCCTCATAAGTTTTATTTTCCAGCCCCTTGACCAGTTTAGTTGCCCTTCTTTGGACTCGCTCCAGGAGCTCAATATCTCTCTTAAAGCGAGGGGCCCAAAACTGGACACAACCTTCCAGGTGCGGCCTCACCAGTGCCGAGTACAGGGGCAGGATCACTTCCCTGCTCCTGCTGGTCACACTATTCTTGATACATGCCAGTATCCCATTGGCCTTTTTGGCCACCTGGGCACACTGCTGGCTCATATCAAGCCGGTAGTCAACCAACACCCCCAGGTCCTTCTCCGCCAGGCAGCTCTCCAGCCACTCCTCCCCGAGCCTATAGCGATGCTTGGGGTTTTTGTACCCCAAGTGAAGGACTCTGCACTTGGCCTTATTAAAGCTCATGCCATTGGCCTCAGCCCAACGATCCAGTCTGTTCAAATCCCTCTGAAGAGCCTCCCTACCCTCGAGCAGATCGACACAGCCTCCCAGCTTGGTGTCGTCCGCAAATTTACTGCCTTTGTCTTCCTGCCAAAAAGTGGAGTAATATGTTACTCAGAATCTCTCATAAGTTACAGATAAAGATCCCAGTGTTGTTTATACAGTAACGACCAGCACTATCTGACAATATGCGGTTGCCCAGGAATTTCTATTCTTTGCTTCTTTCTGACCCTCTGCAGTGCTCTTGCAAACAAAATCCTACCTGCTGTGTTTATTTATTGACTCTTCCTTCCAATTTTATCACTATTTGGTTTCTTCCTCTTACTGTTCATATTTAGATTTCTGTGTTTTTGGGGTTCCTTAAACAATATCTTAGACAACAAAACCAGCTGATTTCCTGATAGTTTTACAACGTGAACAGAGTACTTTGTTCTGACATCTTAAAAAGGGAGATTCTCTTGTTATTACTGTCACTAACCATTAGACATTAATTTTTCTAATGATGTAACACATTGTGTCTTAGCAGAGGTTTTAAGGTTCATCACTATCATCTGAATTCTTTTCACATGTTGCAAAAATATTACCTAGAATGAAAAAAGTAACATAATTGTTATTTGATATCGATAATTGCTGAATTTGATATACAGCAATACATTAACTACACAAAGTTATGTAACAGTAGGAAAGTAAAATGCTGACATATATAAGCCCCACTCCAATATATTTTAATGCACATTTGAATCTTAGACTTTAAGCTTACTCTGCAACAGAATCTGGCTGATTTGCTGACAATCTTCACCCAAAAGAAGGAAGTGTTTTTGTCAAGTCTGAGTACACAAAGTGATACGTGCATTGTGACCGTGTTTACTCACAAATGTTTAAGTGAATGCAGTAAATACTATAGTCTTTGAGCTTTTGTGAGTTTAATGAAAAAACCCCAAAGATTCATCACATAAAAAAGATGAACACAGAAGTTGTGGATCACGTTTTCAAGGGCATAGCAGGAGTCTCACTGTCCCCACCTGCTTATTTCAATGTTCATGCATGTCATTGTGCACACATAGCAAACGTTGACCCATCTTTGATTATTTGCTTTGTATGCATAAGTTCAGTCATAGTATATACACATCAAAACACTGGAGCGGTGTAAATAGGGATGATTTGTACCAAACAGCCCCTACCCTCTTAATAATTTCAGTGGACATAAAATTCGAGGTAGAAGATGCTCTCACTCCTTAGCATCCAGGCTTAGATCTAAATGCTATTCCTTCAGATGTTCTTGAATGGAGGTTTTCCTTCCAGTCTTCAGCTGGCTGCAATTATATTTCTATCATCTTTCATTTTAATCTATGCTGATTTTTTTTTCCCCAAATCTTACTAGATATGAAAGCAGAAGCAAGGAAAAACATCTGCTGTAGAAAATATTCTGAATTGTAATTTAGAGTTTGTGAATACTGTAGGCTTATCACTTGTACAAAACTGTGTGGGTGACACACTGTCAAGTGCAGACAGCATGGTGGGAGATCCCAGTGTGGAAATCTTTTTTTAATGGTAGTGAAAAGATGAAAAAAATATTTGGAGGGAAAAGTCTTGATTTAGAGGTTGAGAATGACATGTTGGACAAAAATTCAATTACTGTATGAATTTATACAAATGTGACTTGATTACAAGTCCATGTGCTTAATCCACCAAGTCTTTATAGAGTTCATTACCATCATGTGGGAAAATTCCAGCTAAGAACTTTGGGCTGATTTACACGAATAAGTATTAACTTATGGATCTAAGGGACCTGACCTTGTATTTCTAAAATCTAAATTTCTTATGCTATTCTATGAACCAGGAAGGATTTGAAAACTCACCTGTGCTTTTACACTATTAAAATTGTGTGTTTCTGATGCTGTTGTTGTTTTCAGCTCTTTTGTTAGTGCTTCTACCTAGCTTTAACTTTGCTATGTCTAAAATCTGCGTCTCTAACTTTCAGGAAATATTAACAGAAGTGTTCAAGAAATGGATGGTTGTGCTGTACAAAATAAATATTGTGGGCTGTGACAGAATGTAGAAGCTTGTACTTGTTACCAGAACACTCTTCTGATTTCCAATATAAATGCCAGCTGATATGTGTGTTCCAAAGACCTGCCTGCCAAGTACGTTGGATTTGGAACAGAAATTTTCCTGTCAATTGCTGTATGCTTAGCCTGCCTGTCATTATCCCCCTCAGCTTTTTTTCGAATGATTGTGCATTTTACACAAGTGCAAAAGAGGAGTAATTTAAAGGGCTTTTTTTGGTGTATAAGATACTCTACAGGCAACTCACCTGCTAGAAATGAAACAATTTTGCATTTCTGACAGTTTTCTTCTCTGCATGTAATGTTGATTCCACAAAAGGCATGATTCTGCAGATAAGAGTTTTTATTTGCTGATGCATTAGTTAAAGTGAATAAAACCATGATTTTGTATACAGCTTAAACCAAGCTGAGCAATTTTTAATAAAAATAATTTCTTTATAGTAGGGCAGAAAATTGTTTTCCTATCCTATAAATATTCACTATTCAAATACCTTCTTTATCATAATGAAATTTGGACCTTTGAAAATATTAATAAACTTACATTACAGAAAAAATGCAGTCAGAAAAAATGAAGCATTTAATTCAAATTATTTTTGAATATTTAATTTATTTTTATCCTTATTTTATATTATAAATCTATATGTTCAGATATAAAAGGAAACTCTCACCAAAAATAGTATTTTCTGTGTTTTGATAAACCAGCATAAGCTATTTGGATATATAGAGAGTTTTTTCCATTTCTCTTAAACAAGAAACCTGTTAAAGTGTATCTTTTGCACAAAATGTTTTACCTCTGACAATGTCATGTTTTTAATTGAAAATATTTAGTTAAGTAATTCTCATCTACCTCAAGTACAGACTTTACCCTTATGTCCATTTCTGATCCACCTGATACTAGATTTGTTTACTTCTGTTTAATTAAAAGGCAATGTAGGATGTTCGTCATGCTTTAAATGACTTCAGTAAACTGAGCAGACTCACTGTTTCAATGATCTTCGCAGTAGTACAGTCACCAAAATATTATAATGAAAACTTCTATAAGAGCTTTCACATTGGCACTGAGCCAAATTATTTTGGACAGGCTATGCCTATCCTGATAGTAGCCCTTATGCTGAAAACAAAAATGCTAATGCTTACAGATCAGCATGCAGTCCTTCTGTAACAGAGCGCAGGGGTTCCCCTGCACTGCATGATTTTGCTCATGTGAGTAAATGTCCTCACGAATAACTAAATAGGCACTTAAAATTTTAATGGCACATGTGTCTTCAGATCAGCAACTTCCACAGCCAATGTACCATGTCAGACACACCAGCAAACAGTCAGGATTTCTGAGCAGCAAGGGGATGCACACCCTGCTCAGCATTGACCACCTAACGTAGCTGCTCACTGAGCTGTTGGATCTCCACAGGCTCCTGATACCATTCATGGAGAGAGGTCAGGTCTCCCAGGCAGCACGTCTGAGGCAGGACCTCAGGGGCTCAGAATTCCCTTCTGTACAAACCTGCATATTTCCATTGACTATAGAAAGTTTAGGATGATCTAGTAGAGTTAGGAGCCAAAGGTGAGGGAATAAATATACCTATATGGATTACCAGGCATTCTGCTGCAGAAGACTCTGACAGAGTGAGACCCTTGGGGGCTTCGTCAGTAGGTCATCGGAAAGCAGGGCCATGTGGCAGTCCCGTGCACATGTGACACAACCTGCTTGCACTTAGTAGTCAACTTGTGCAGAACAGGAGCAGTTTCTTTGGGCATTTGCTGTCGTTATTTTCTAGATGAGCTACTGCTGTATCTCTTACCTGAGACATGGACTGGGTCCTGGAGGCCTTTGACAAGTACTATGAGACAACCCTTTTCCTCATGATACCCTCTGCAGCTTAGCCATGGCTTCATGTCCTTCTGGGTAACTACTGGGATTGCTAGTTTAGTTTTCAGATCCTTGCTAGTAGAAACAAAGAACCAGAATTATAGCTGTGTTCTTTGTGTGTATTGGGTAGCTATATACTGTGGCCTTCAATCTGTCTACATACAGAAGGCCTGCCACAAACTAGCTCTAAAATCTCTGTTGTTCTACTACAGCAGATATTTCTGCTAATCCAATTGATGAAGTCCATCAGCTGTCCTAACTTTTTCCTCACTTGTTTTTAATTTATAGTGCTTCTAAGAAAAGTGAAGCTTCAGACTCTTGCTGAAGCATTCATGTAAGAAGCATCACTTAAGCTTTTTATGGGGGATTGGTTATGTGAGGTAGTACAAGAAAGTGTCAAACTTACCAAATGTGTTCTGCTTCAGAAATTAAAATACTACGTTTCTGGGGCACCAATGCTCGGTTTGTCTGGCAAGGCTGGGTTCTGGCTGTCTCCTCTAGACTCACTTAACGGCTCCCTTAGGTACTACCCCATGCTAATGCCATACTGATTGCGACAAGGGGATGACTTCTTCAAGGAGTGTTTTAGTGTCTTTGTGGGAGAACAAAAGTTATTGTAGGTCGGCACTTTGTCAGCCTCCATGGGCTATAGTTTCAGTAGGTTGTCTTCAAAATATGCTAGGCTTGTATGGACCTTAAATTAAAGGTTCCCAGACAGACTGATATCAAATTTTCTGCCAAAGAATAGTATTTAATGAAAGTTTTACTGTTTCACACCATAACATGGTTAATGTTTTGTAGATGTGACAGATCTTGATCTTCAAATGGATTAAATTTGTCTCACAGACACCATGGGTCAGAATTTGTTCCTCTTGGCTTAGAATTTAAATATTAGGGAGAAGATTTTATGTAAATCCTTACTTAAGGGTGTTAAAGATTAAAGTGAGTTCTGATTAGCATAAATCTTTCAGTCTCTGCTCCCTGGCCTGTCACAGCTGCCCATAGGTACTGTCTTTTAAGAAACAGCACAAAGAGATTTTGTTAGTTCCTCAGAGCTCGTTGGGACAGCCCACTGTGAAAAGCAAATCCGTCGTGACTTTAAGCTATATGGTTCCCTGAGTAGGGAATCATAATCATTGTGCATTTACCTAGTGCCTGGGAAAGTCCTGTAATGACTACATCTTGTAAAATAATTCTTATCTTTCTTTCTTTGTCTGATCCTTCCCGATTCAGATAATCCTTTCTAGTTTTCTTACATTGAAGTTCTTTTTTTTTTAAGTTAATACAAATTCAAATATCTAAATAAATAACCTAAATGTCATCCAGTGCTTTCATAAAATTTGATAGAAGGTGCAAGATGATTGCACCTTCTATCAAATGCTTTCAGTGCTTTTGAAAATAAAATTGTGCTTCACTGGAATTGGTAGCTAAAATGTAATCACCTTTGATTGAACCATGAATCCGATCTGGATATTTGAATATGCATTATAATAGAGCTTGCACACCTGCTGCCATTTGTGCTTTAAAATTTTGGCCTCATAGGCCACTTTCAAATATCCAGGTCTGAAAATGTGGGGATTTTTCTCAACTGGGAGAATAACCTGCTAATTAAATATCTAAAAGTGGGCTTCCATGTCACTATTCTTCAGATTTTAGAGCTTTGTTACAAAGTTGTATCACTATTTAAACAATATTAATGATAAAATGTTGAAGAATATTCTTTCATACCACACTGTCAGGTGCAGTATAGTTGTGGAGATCTTATGGCAAGGTACTGCAAATATAAATGCTATTGTTACTATCCCGTTTATCATAGAATCGTAGAACGGTTAGGGTTGGAAAGGATCAAAGATCATCTAGTTCCAGCCCCCCTGCCATGGGCAGGGAAACCCTCCCCTACACCAGGTTGCTCAATGACTCATCCAACCTGGCCTTGAACACTGCCAGGGATGGCGCATCCACAACTTCTCTGGGCAACCTGTTCCAGTGCCTCACCACCCTCAGAGTGAAGAATTTCTTCATTATATCTAATCTAAATCTCCCCTCTTTCAGTTTAAATCCATTGCCCCTTGTCCTATCACTACATGCCCTTGTAAAAAGTCCCTCTCCAGCTTTCCTGTAGGCCCCCTTTAGGTACTGGAAAGCTGCTATAAGATCACCCTGGAGCCTTCTCTTCTCCAGGCTGAACAGCCCCAACTCTCTCAGCCTGTCTTCATAGCAGAGGTGCTCCAGCCCTTGGATCATCTTTGTAGCCCTCCTCTGGACCTGTTCCAGCAGCTCCATGTCCTTCTTGTGTTGGGGACTCCAGAGCTGAATGCAGTACTCCAGGTGGGGGTCTCATAAGAGCAGAGTAGAGGGGCAGTTTATGGCTGTTTTAAAATGACCATTTATTCTTAACTCTGAAGACACCAAGGGTACACGCACATGTGCATGCACACATAGACACACACAAAAAGGAGTTGCTAACATTTGTAAAACCCTCAAAGTTTATCCCTCATTATAAACTAAAATATAGTAATGATTTTTCTTTTATTCTGAACAAAATCAACATCTCCATGTTATACTAATTGTTCATTTTGATGCTTATATATGGTAATATGTATATATTATATGTATATATTATATGTATATATTTAAGGAAAAGAAGTAAGACTTCAGGACTTATAGCTGGCCTAAATCAGATTCCTAATGCTGTGGTTTTTCATCTCTCCAGCATATCTGAAGTTCCCCTCCACTTTTTACTTGTATTAGGTATAGCATTCTTTACACATATCATTAGTGAAGCTGTGATAAAAGTTGGCAGTGGTAAGTGACATCATTGATAGATCGTTGGCCTTTTTGGGCAGGTTTTTTGAGGGAACTGAGATTAAATACTCTTGGCTGTAAAAGTGTCCCAAGTACCCTCCTCTTCAACCCTTGCTCCCAAAAATGGGCTTATATTTACTATTAGCATTAATGCTGCTGCTTCTTCTAAAAAGAAATCTTATTAAAATCAAAATCAGAATTTGTATCCCTTTCACACAGAGAATTTTGGAGTAGCTCTATCCACTGTCTTAAGGGAGAGTTGTACATCCCAAACTCAATAAGGATTTAGGATCAGAAACTTCAGTCTGTGACAATTTAGACTGAAGACAACTCCCCCTTAGCTATAACATTTTTCTTAGATTATCAGGGTGATCCTATGCCCTTTAACCAGTGCCAGGAGGCTTACTGTTATCTGTTTAATGGAGAAATTATCAAGGTCAAAACTACTGTATCTTAGTACTAATATTGAACAATTTGCCTGTTAAATTACATTTAGCTTTCCACAGTGACTTTGAAGGAAATAATCAAGGCTCTTAAGACATGCCCACCTAATATCATATTATTTTAACTCTGATCCCTGTGGTTATGAAGGAGAGAAGGGAAAACATATTGCAGGCTCACAAAAGCAGAAGGAAAAATGTTTTTTCGTTGGAGTTCTGGCTTTCCAAATGAATTTGAGAACAGGTGTGTACTGTGAAGAATTCTGTTTTAACTAGCTCTCAACATTAAGGTTTTTTTTTTTTAAATTATGATTCCTTCTCTGTAAGACACTTCAACAACACCAAATTATTTTAAAAAATAATAATTTTAGGCTGTGTCATTATGGATGGGTGGATGGATGAATATCTGTCATTGCACATGAAAGGCGCCTACTCTTACAGAGCTGTCAGGCTTGTGCTTTTAGTGTTATTGTTTCCAAGAAAGACTGCTGTTGTTAGGACGATTCTTACAGCAGAAGGCAGAAGAGAAAGCGTTTAAGATCTCTTCTTCAGCAAAGCTGAGGTTGCGTATGGCAGGGTACTAAGTAACTGTACGCATAAAGTACTGGATCCAATTTTTCATGTTAATTTTTTGAGAGGAATATTGAAGTATTTAAAGCCTTGATGTTCTCGTTGACATTGCATCTGGTTTTCTATTGTATTGTACTTTTTGTAGTAATTTGTGAAAATTTTATTCAAAATCTGTGGTGGTTACTCTTGATAGCTGCTGTGTGACAGTGAGAGAGGCTGTACGAAGTGTAGGAAAAAGGAAGATCGCTTACCTTCTTTAGAGACTGCATGGTATCCGTGCCTGATTGCCTCATTCTGACAATACTGGGAATGTTCTTAGTATAGGATTATTCAAACATAAAGCAATTCTTAAGTAGAAATTTATATTTGGATTGTGAAGTTGTGAATCACCTCACAACTGAGTGTCAGATATCAACAGCTACATCCTGGGCACTACTGTTTTCTGTCAACTGTGTAAATTCTCACTTTTAGGTGACATACTGTGTTTTAATGACCACATGTGAGTAACATTCACACTGTGACAAGGGATAGTGGACAACAGACTACTGCAGTTTAGAACGCTCATATCATACCTGTGCTTCCATTTTTCAAGGCAAAAATCAATAGGGAGAGGTATCAAAATGAGGTAGACTGCTGACGGAATACTGTTCTCGTCCTGATTTTCCAGCCATGCTGTTTTAACTGAAGCTACTCAGAGTTTTACCACTGATGGAAGAAAATTGTATCAGTGAATTGTTTTCTGGTTTATGCTTGGCTGTATACAGATTCACAGCAGTCTGTTAATGCCTACGTGAGCCCTAGCCTGTCCTTCATGGATGAGGTCCATAGAGATACGTTACGGAATCTGTGTGAGCCTCTGGAAGTGCTTAAAAAGCTTTATAAATCAAATGTCATGCCTAAATGAGCCATCTGAGTGTTCTATTTAGAACCACTGAATAAAAATATTAAATATGTGTTATTCTAAAAGTAAAGTAAGAACATGAGAAATCACTTTGAGAAAACTAGAAAAAAGTTTTAAGTGAAAAAACCATACACACACAAATAATATATATTAAACTTGTTTCGTTTTTTTCTTTTTTGTAATTTGAATGAAAGTAGGTGACCATCATGAGTTAAGATTTGTTTCTTTTTGCAAAAGAGGGAAGTATTTAGAATAGATTTGTCTGAAGTTTTGAGTGATTATAGTGTGAAATTCTCTGCTGAAAAGGAAGAAGAAATGTAGTATGCTGAAGAGGCTGAATTCCTCATTTTCACATTATGCTGTAGAAATATTCTGCTAGAAAGTGGGAACTTTAAATCATGGCTGCCTCCCTGTATGGAATGACAACCCATCTGAAAACTGTACTTCTGGAAATTATGGTACTGAATCTTGTGATTAACATTGCTAGTGGAAGCAAGGGGCTAGGATGAAGCTGACAGCTGTGGAGATAGATGGAGTAGATGGAGAGAAGTAAAAAAACCAGAAGAGAAATCTTTTCGACAGTTATAGGAAAATGCTGGCTTTGTTTTGTTTCTTTGCTATGTAGAAATGAGTGACAAAGCCACATGGAAAGCAAATGTGATTTCAATCTATACGTTATGAAAACACATAAAAGCATTTTTGTCATTAGCTAATTACAGTTAGAAACCATTTTAGTCATAAGGAAAACCAGTTAAAAGATGACAAATGTTGAGTTTTGTAGTAATAACTACAAAAATTAATCCCATGACAGATGTGATTTTAAGATACAAATCTATGATGAAGATATTAAATGTTTCATTAAATTCTTGCTATGTATCATTAATTCAATTCTGAAACATCTCTTAAAAATTAAAACTAAGAAAGAGTACATAAATGGTATTGGTACGGGGCACGTTACGCCATAGTAAATCAATATTCTGCACTGACAATAGCTAATGGTGATTATGTCAGCTAGACCAAGGTAGAAGGTTACTAGACTTCTGAAACAACATTGAATCTGTATATTTTTGCAGATTCAGTACTTTCCTTGTAACTTTTTTTTTTTTTCCCCCTCTAATACAAAGTTGCCTACTGGATTGCTGTAAATGTTTTTGGAGAATACTGCTTTTAGCAGTCTTAATGCTAAGTCTGGGCAAAAGACTAGAGGATTTTGTGTTCGCTGTCTTACAGTCCTTTAAAAAAAATCTGTTGGATTTTTTTCTGGTTTTTTTTGTTTGTTTTGTTTTTTAAAGTTTATTGCATTAGAGATATTACAAAGTTTAAAGCTGAATCTGTAGGTCATCCTATATTGTGGATGACATAGGGCATGCAGTGGGCATACTCCCCATTCTCCTAATGGTGAATACAGATGCATTTCGCTCTAGGTGCAGGCTATGCTTATTCTCTGTCACTTCAGTATGATTTTATTAACACATTGGACTGAAGAGTGAAGTTATTATTTGGTGTATTTTATAAGGATGTTTAGCACTCGTAGCACATGCTATAAACACATGATCGAGATAGCTTCTGTTTGAGATTTCCAGACACATGAATGTTTTCCTAATAGAACTGACTGAATTCCTGGGAATTCTATCTAATTTTGCAAGGAAATACTAGATGAGTTTTAGAAAAATAAACTTGCTCTGTTTCTTTAATTTGTGTGAGTTTTACATTTTAGTGATTATGGGAATGCATAGTTTATATTTGCTTTTAATCTAGTTTATATTTGGATGAAGCTCTATCTTTTAAATGGTAATGAATTGAAGTAATTTTCTTGTAAATCCTTAATTTGTCAGGCACTCAACTGCTTTTAATGTTGCGTTGTTGCTCCAAATGAGACGCAAAAACCAGCTTTTTAATTATTTGTGTTTTCCCAGTTGCCTTTTAGAGGCTTTCTGCAGGAGGATCTATAAACAAGGTCTTGTCTGGAACTAGAAAAGGGAAGTTAACATTAATATTTTAGTCTAATCCTAAAGCAGTCTGTAAGAGTAAACAGAAGTGATACTGCATTTTTAACCATTAGGAACGGTGCAGAAATATAATATAATATCAACTTTGATAATTTTTGTTCGTAGTGCCGTTCTTTTGGGTGCTTTGCAATTGCACTCTGGAGTGAAAGATAACATCAGAGTAACAGGGTTCATCAGAGGTATCACCAAATGTCTGTGTGAATTTGTTCATTTGTGACTAACATGCATGAAAAGAATGAGAACAAAAAATACGGCTTTATGCCATACTTGTCTATAGAGAGGTGCGATGAGATATTTAAGGACAGCTGTTTTATGAAGCCATAATGTATTCATAGTGGCAGCTGCAGCCTGAGAACAGAATAGCAAGAATGCAAGAGCAGCAGTACTGTATGCTTTGAAAAATAAAGTTTTTATTATCTTCCTATCCATGACTAAACTGTAGATGACAATAAATTGCATAGAAACTGTTATGAAATTGCATGGTAGATGTTCGTGCAAGGGCTCAAATCAAATACTAGTAAAAGGTGGCTCTGGTTTAGGATGTCACAGTTATTTAACATCGCTGCATGGCCACGAAGATGATCTGAGGGCTGGAGCACCTCTCCTATGAAGACAGGCTGAGAGAGTTGGGGCTGTTCAGCCTGGGGAAGAGAAAGTTCTGGAGTGATCTTATAGCAGCCTTCCAGTGCTTAAAGGGGGTCTACAGGAAAGCTGGAGAGGGACTCTTTACAAGGGCATGGAGTGATAGGACAAGGGGTAATGGTCCCTTCCAACCCTAACCATTCTATGACTCTATGATTCCATGAAATCCAGTTTGCACTAGGCCCTGTGTATTAACACAAAGACATTGTTTGAGAACCCTGAGCCATAAACAGTTGAGCAGTTGAGATTTTTCATACAGTATTTTATTGTCATTTCTGCTTGGTCTTCCATATCTTGATATATTTTTCTCCCTCAAGCCACTCCAGCACTAATTCTTGTGACACTTTTGGTTTTCACTTTGAAGCTCCAGTCCTGATTACAAGATATGCAAGCACATAGGATTGTTAGTCTCAAAGAACTTTATAAATGTCAAGGAAACAGAATATGGTACATTAGACATGTGTTGTGTATATCAGCCATAGCTGATAGTAAAGAGAGAATTCCATAGGCACTCCATAGATCTGCATTATGCCGGGCTTACATTTCACCTAAATCACCTATAAAAATGTGTTGGTACAATTACAGGAGGGTACATTTTAGTTGCTGGCTTTGTATCAGGCTGTTCTTTGTTAACTCAGAAATACTTGGTGATGTAATTATTTCAGCCACTAGGTGGATGTGCAGCCATCTGTCCATTCTGACATCAGCCAGGCTGCTGCGACAGTGCTGCCTAGAAAGAGATTTTTCAATGACCAACCTTTGAAAACAAAGAGTGCCTTTCCTCTTTCAAACTGTCAGTCCATTTCAGATATCTGTTCTTTTTCCTCAGATCATTTTGTGAACATGCAGTAGATATTTCCCATTGTCAAGTGAGCTTGTTGGGAAGGGCAAAGCAACTCCATCACAGACAGTGATTTTGCTTTAATCTCAAGCAGAAATCTGCATTTATCAGGTTCAATAAGCTTTCTTTTTCCACTACACTGCACTGCAGTATTTAAAAAAAAAAAAAAAACTAATGCAGAGAATAAAAGCTAGATACCATGGGATTTTCTCTTCCTTTCTGATGAGCCACCTTCTCAGTAGCCTTTTCTAGGAGTGGAATCTAGACAGCTGCTGCTGTTTGGCTATGTTGACAGATTCAGCAGCTGCACTTGCACTTAGAGTAGTAAAAGTTTGAAAGTCATTTGAACACCATTGAGACTGAGTTCAGATTTGATCAGCTTGAGCACTTTTTTTTTGATATTTCACATGCTTAAGTTAGTAATAAACCACAAGATGTCGTGCAGTAATACCAGTTAATTATTACCTTAGTCATATGGGGAAGTAGAATGTGTTAACTGTATTTCAGCTGTATATTAGTGTTCATAATGACACAGCGTACGTAGCACGCTATCCTAGTCTCCTATATAGCCCCTGCATAGCATTGGTTAAAGCTCTGAATTTGCATTTCATAAAGGAAAGCGTGGTTTGATTTCATTTTAATTTAGAACTAAGCAACTTTAAAAAACTCTTTCTACATAATGGAAATTCATAGTATTTCAGTTTTTGCATTTGATTTCGGGATTTTGAAAAGATGTTTCAAATTATACCCTTCAACTATTTTTAGTATATCCTGAAATAGTGGAGAGAGAGAGATACAGATCTCTCTCTATGCAAGAATAACAATCTAAAATAGCAAACATATAAATTCAAGTCTAAACAACAATTGGGAATGTATAAATTTTTAGTTAATCTTTTATCAGGCCCTTTGTTTTTCTAAAAATAAGTTTTGACAGGAGCAATTAACTCATTTCATACTGAAGTAACAAATGAGCTGTTAATGGAATCACCCAAAACAGAGGTTTGCTGTTTTGAATCCTGATGCCATTCCAAGTGAACTTTTTAAGGAAAATGTAGCTTACTACATTGCTGTCCTGTGTTCTATGGCATGATACACTGCCTACTTAAAATGGTGTTTGACCCTCAAGATTGATTCTGCTTTATGTCTTATAAATAAAATATGAAAGTGTCACTGCTCTGTTCATTTGCTTGTCAACAAACCATCAAAAATAGAGGTGTGCGTTTTCCTTTTTAATATTGTCTTGACATGGAGATGACATGTTACCTTTCCTTGTGACAATGGCACACTTTGGTGTGTGCCATCAAGGCCGCTATTTCTTTGGGTTCAGCCTGTAACTTACAGAAGTTACTTAGAAGAGAATTAGTGGTGGACTTAGCTGGGGGACAGTATGAGGAGCAGATTTAGGAGCAGCTTGGGGCAAGAAGTCTCTGTAACAATGAGCTTTACCGGAACCAGCTTGACAAATGAGGCTTGAATTTACTAGCCTTCAGGCTACTCTCAGCTTCCAGACGTTGCAAATCCAGGGAAGGGGCACTTAAACTTTTTTCTAACTCCATTTGTCTGAGCTGTATCTTCAGAGGTGAAAAACTGTACCACTGAGTGAAAAACTGGCTCGATGGTTGAGCTCAAAGAGTTGTGGTGAATGGAGTTGTGGTGAATGGAGTTATATCCAGTTGGTGGCTGGTCACAAGTGGTGTTCCCCAGAGCTCAGTACTGGGGCCAGTTCTGTTTAATATCTTTATCAGATATGGACGAGGAAGAAGCATCGGAACAGGCTCCCCAGGGAAGTGGCAGAGCCACCATCCCTGGAGGTACTTAAAAGACAAGTAGACATGGCGCTTAGGGACATGGTTTAGTGGTGGACTTAGCAGTGTTAGGTTAACGGCTGGTCTTGATGATCTTCAAAGTTTTTTCCAACCTAAATCATAGAATAGAATAGTGTAGTTTGGAAAAGGCCTTGATATGATTCTGTGATTCTATAGCTATGTGAAAATGATGGAGACTGTGCAAGCTAGGTGTTAAATGTAATGTCCAATAATTTACATGGTCTTGTGCTATTGCCTGCTTTTCTTGCAGAGTATCTCCTGCTTTCTCATGAACTTTAGTTAAGTCATTCAGAAAAGCTAACTATGGCTCTTTCTACAACTCTTACTGGCTATGAATCGGCTTTGTATTAGAGGCAGTTATAATTTTATCATTTTGTAGTGGAAGCTGCAGTCTGTTCTTCTTTTATAACTTTGTATTTTGTATGCTAATGATATTTTATATCACAAAATAGTAGTATCCTCTTCTGAACCTTTTTATTTTCTGTATGTGTTACAAAATATTATCATGTTTTCAAGTGTCCGTAGTAGATGTTCTCATATACAGTCATTGTATGTCACAGAAGCATATGGTCTAGTTGATAAGGTGAAATGTTGCTGGGAGAAAACAGGTTGTTAGTAGTTTGCCAGTAGAATGCACGGAAGAGAAAATAAAGTAAATGGGAGCAGTTGGGGTGAATGTTTTCGGGGGGAATAAATAAAGTTTATTTGATCTTGTGTTAATACTAGGTGTGCAGAGGTGCTTCTCAGGCAAATAAACTACCTCAGATTGTTTTTTGGCTTTCAGTAATGTCCCAGTTTCGACTGGGACAGAGTTAGTTTTACTTTTTAGCAGCTAGAGGAACTCTGTGTTTTGGATTTAGTGTGGGATTTGTTATGAGAAGAATGTTGATAGTGCACTGATGTTTACAACTGGTGCTGACATATCAAGGACCTTTCAGCTTCCCATGTTTGGCCAGTGTGCAGGAGCAACACAGGCTGAGGGGGAGCACAGGTGGGACAAAGGGCCCACAACTCCCCTTGTGATTTAAAGATCCCTAAGTCCTTGAACTTAGACTCAGGATTGAGAGCCAAATTGGCCAATGGAGTATTCCATGTCATGTAATGTCACGGCCAGTATATAGAGAAGGGTTGACCGGGAAGAAGTTCTCTTGCTTTTCAGAGGGCTCTGTCTTGGACTCTTGGTCCCTTGGACTTTTAACTCTCTCTTGCTCTCTTTTTGGGCCTCTCACTCCCATGATTGCTGTTTTGGGACTTGTCTGTTTCAGAATCGCTTTCCAGGATGGGACAGGTGTTGGTTACTGCATGATAAAGCCTCTTGTCTTACCACCCAAGCTGTGGAAAGAACTAGCAGGGACTGTAAGGATGAACCACCGCCCACTGTACTTGAAGAGCAGGTTTGGGAACATCTGAGGAACTTGAAGGTGCACAAGTCCATGGGACCTGATGAGATCCATCCGCGGGTCCTGAAGGAACTGGCGGATGAAGTTGCCAAGCCACTGGCCATTGTATTTGAGAAGTCGTGGCGGTCTGGCGAGGTCCCCGATGACTGGAAGAGAGGGAACATAACCCCCATTTTTAAAAAGGGGAACAAGGAGGACCCGGGCAACTACAGGCCGGTCAGCCTCACCTCTGTGCCTGGCAAGGTCATGGAGCAGATTCTCCTGGGAACCATGCTAAGGCACATGGAGAGCAAGGAGGTGGTGGGTGACAGCCAACATGGCTTCACCAAAGGCAGATCGTGCCTGACCAACTTGGTGGCCTTTTATGATGGGGTGACAACATCGGTGGACAAGGGTCGACCAACGGATGTCATCTACCTGGACTTGTGCAAAGCTTTTGACACTGTCCCGCACGACATTCTTCTCTCTAAACTAGAGAGGCATGGGTTTGATGGATGGACCACTCGGTGGATAAGGAATTGGCTCAATGGCCGTACTCAGAGAGTAGTGGTCAACGGCTCGATGTCCATGTGGAGACCGGTCACGAGTGGCGTCCCTCAGGGGTCCGTGTTGGGCCCGGCCCTCTTCAACATCTTTGTCGGTGACGTGGACAGTGGCATGGAGTGCACCCTCAGCAAGTTCGCCGATGACACCAAGCTGTGTGGTGCCGTCGATACGCTGGAAGGGAGGGATGCCATCCAGAGGGACCTCGACAGGCTGGAGAGGTGGGCCCGTACCAACCTCATGAAGTTTAACCAGGCCAAGTGCAAGGTCCTACATCTGGGTCATGGCAATCCAGGCACAATTACAGACTGGGTGAAGAATGGATCGTGAGCAGCCCTGAGGAGAAGGACTTGGGAGTACTGGTGGACGAGAAGCTCAATATGAGCCGGCAATGTGCTCTTGCGGCCCAGAAGGCCAACCGCGTCCTGGGCTGCATCAAGAGGAGCGTGGCCAGCAGGTCGAGGGAGGTGATTCTCCCCCTCTACTCTGCCCTCGTGAGACCTCACTTGGAGTATTGCGTCCAGTTCTGGAGTCCCCAACATAAGAAGGACATGGACCAGTTGGAGAGGGTCCAGAGGAGGGCCACGAAGATGATAAGAGGGCTGGAGCACCTTTCCTATGAGGACAGGCTGAAAGAGTTGGGGCTGTTCAGCCTGGAGAAGAGGAGGCTCCGGGGTGACCTTATAGCAGTCTTCCAGTACCTCAAGGGGGCCTACAAGAAAGATGGGGAGAGGCTGTTCAGGAGGGCCAGTTGTGATAGGACAAGGGGTAATGGTTTTAAAATAGAGGGAGGTAGATTCAGGTTGGATATTAGGAAAAAATTTTTTACCATGAGAGTTGTAGAACACTGGAACAGGTTGCCCAGAGAGGTGGTGGATGCTCCATCCCTGGAGACGTTCAAGGCCCGGTTGGATGAGGCCCTGAGCAACCTGATCTAGTTGGAGATATCCCTGTTCCTTGCAGGGGGGTTGGACTAGATGGCCTTTGAAGGTCCCTTCCAGCCCTAACGATTCTATGATTCTATGATTCTATGAGCAATTACACTGTGCATCACTTTTTTGTATATATTATTATTATACATGTTTCCACATATTATTATTATTTAATCATTATTACTTTTAATTTTATATTATTATTATTACTAAATTGTTCTTATCTCAACCCACGAGTTGTCTTCCCTTTTCCCTTTTAATTCTCTTCCCTATTCTCCGGGGGTGAGGGAGAGTGAGGGAGCAGCTGTGTGGCGTTTAGTTTCCAGCTGGGCTAAACCACTACAGGTAAGTACTCATTTCCTCAGTACAGACTCAAAAAACAGCCAACAATTTCAGTTAAAGTAAAATAGAAAAATGTCAATGAGATTAAAAGATTATTGAACCCAAGAACAATTTACATTTGAATTTTTGCTTTGCATTACACAAAATGATAAAGTTTATTCAACTTTACGTCTTCTAACCACATATATATAGGCTGTATACTAATGACTGAAACATGGCTATAAAGAAGAAACTCTCCTAGTGCAGTAAAGACAGTGAACAGATGGAAGTTTCATTGAAACTGACACTGTGGATGTTTGGTAATGATGCAGTACACATGGACCCCAACACAACACTCTGTTAACTTACTGCTTCAGCAGACGTGCTTTGTGTAGGGTTTCTCTAAAATCTGTGGTATAATGTAATTTTTAAAGTATGGATGCTTTCTGGCACCCTTCAGAAGTGTTTACTCTTCATCCTGTAATCCAGAAGATCAGCTTGTTTTTCTCAGAGAGAGTGAAATGCTTATAAAGACTTTGCAGACCAGCCTAACATTTCATGTACCACATGCAATGGGAAAAGATATGCAACAAATTACTAGGCTGTTGCTCTGAGCTTAGGTACCCAGCAAGCACTCGTTCTCTCTGGCATGTGTGAATATGCAAGCAGAAGCATGTGGTGCTGCTGTATCCATAGCATGGAAAAGGAGATGAGCAGCTGCTGGCAGTATTTTGCTATTTAGTTGACATTTAGGAGTTATCCCTGTTACCTGGATCCTGCTGTTGACATTGGTAAGCCAGAATTAGTGCACAATTGTTCATTGCTGGCTGTGCTGGCTGTGATCTAATATGTATAGTTCTGTTGAGAATGATGTTTCGAAGTGCGTATCCCTCTCAATGGCAAGATATATGATAAAAAAAAAAAAATTAACCTTTTTATGGAATGAGTTGTCTCTATGCCAGTTCTCTTCTTTGGGATCAAGTTAATCGAAACACTATTACCAAACTTGCAATTCATTTATTTAGAGCAGACTTTCTACAAGTTTTTCTCTTTTTATAAATACTTCTTCTTTTATGCACTTTAACAGGCCATTATACTAACACCCACAGGGTCCATAGAATCACTGTTACAAACATTTAGAAGTAATAAATGCTTACTGTTTAGTACGTCTGGTAAAGAAGATTATGATGAGATGGGAAATTGGAAGCAGAAATGGAACAAACAGTAAATGGCCTTTAACTGCGAAATGAAAGAAAAGAACTGATGCAACAAGATGAGGTGACGTTAGTGAAGAAAATGACTTAACAGACAGTGAAGGGGAATTATTTGGTCATTATTTGACAGATATAAAATTTATTTGGAGGATGGAAGGACGAAGATAGAGTAATAGGCTTCAGTTTATTTGAAGCTAGGAAGTTGCACAGTAGTTTACCTGTAAACCTGTCTGATTTTCATTTCGTGATTGTTTAACCTTTTGTAGCCAGTGTATCTGCTTTCGTCCATTGCTATCTTTCTTTTGAATCTTGCTCTAAATCGTTATTTTACATGGACTTTTTTCAATGCAGTGCCATCAACTTCAGTGTACTGACGTACCCAATTGTGTTGTGGGTGCTGCATCTCATGGAAATTTTTCAGCTCTTTGTGTGTTTAAACTGCCCTAAGTTGACATTCTTTGTGTAAGGTACAACCCTCTGATATTGGTGGATTAGACCAACACTGCAGACAGTGACGAAAAGAAAGGAAAGATGTATGATGTGTAGAAAGTCGTATGGAAAAGATGTAGGAGTGGAAATGAATGCCATTAACACCCAGTGATGACAGAAGCCTGACTACAGAGAATGATAATGACCCATAGTTTACATTTAGATAGGGAAATAAATGTATATACGTATAAATGGCTATTTTACAAGTATTCATAGTCTTATCTATATCATATGAAATGAAGTTACAGAATTCCGTCAGCCTCTTTTTCCTTCTGTACTTTCAGCTTATTGCAGATGACTGCAGGGCATTTCCTTTGAATGGCAACTTCTACCTGAATATCTCAAAATCTTTTAAGAATACTGTAAGCCTGCCTCCTCCTTAGCTTATTGTTTTTAATTGCAATACAAGCTTTTATTTTTTTTACTTGATGTTACGGAACACCGACTTTTCAGTAAATAATACTATTGACTGATTTCAAACTTTGAGGACCTGGCCAAGAGCTAACCTTATTTTCCTCTTTAAGCACCGGCACTAGAAGTAGGGCACATCAGACTGAGCTCCCAGCAGGGAGCGGGAAAGCGTGTCATGACTTTTTTGAGGAGTGCAAGCAGTGCCACCTGGCTCCTTGAGTTAGTTTCTGTAGAATCAGGCACAGTAGCAAATGACCTGCCTCAAATTTGTAAATTCAACCTTAATTAATTTTCAAGAGCAGACAAGCATCTGCACTTGAAAGTAGTCATCTGATGTTTTGCTTCCTGACATCACTGCAATCAGCTGTACTATATAAGAAATCTCAGAGAAGATACAACTTGTTGGTATTCCATGCTTGCCTTTTTCTGAAAGAGGGACATTTCCAAATAATCTCAAACTTGTCAACTTCGTAACATGTTGTAACAAACTCCTCAGATTCCTTTCTCCAGCTCTGTTCGTGTAGTCTTAAAATTTCGAACAGGCTTCAGTGCCTGTACAGTAATGACAGAGGTATTTGTAGTGAACAGATATTTTTTGGTAGCAATAATACAATATATAATATATGTATATTAACATGGCTACTGAGCATTTTGATATGTACAAGACTTAGTGACCAATTCAGAGTTGGGATTTTTGTTTTGTTGTTAATTTAACTTAATGTATTGAACTGATATCATACGGGCCTTGATTCCTGGCATCCAAAGAGATGTGTTGGGGACATGCAGGAGAGAAAAGTGGAAGAAGGGAGATATAAGTTGCCTATTATTCTTTCTCTTCCCAAGAGAAGGGATTGGCATGCAAGCCAAAGTAAATGGTTATGTCTGTAAATCTAAAACAGGGTTTCTGCAAAAATAATTACATTTAAATTGGTTAAAAAATACCTACTCTGCTAAAAGTCAATAAGAAGATTTTAAAAGGTAAGGAAGGAAAATATTGTACTCTGAGGTCTTTATGCCTACATTTTATTTGAGCTAGAGTAATCAAACAGAAGGTGCAAATGTTGTTGATAATGCATTATGAAAAGCCACCCCTGAGTTTGCAAACTTGTCCATGAACCCTGGGGCATCGATTTGAAAAGATTTAACCCACAGTGTCAAATCTGAACAAATGATTGATAATAACAATAATACTGAGCTGTGCTTGTGTTGAAAATAAAAATCTGGCCTAAGAACCAAAAAAGTATGTAAAATGAATAGCCAGTAAAAATTGCTGATTAACACCCATATTGGGAACCTTTCTGTCAAATTCCAGAAAACAAAAATCAGTAACATTTTAGAGAGCTGCCAGCATTATTTTACTTGTTAAGCGTCTAAATGAAAGTGATTGCAGAATCGTTGAGAAGGAATCTGGTGTAACAGCCACTCTCATTTGTAGAGCTCCACTGACTGCTTTGGAGTTCCTTCAGATTATGCTGGGATAAATTAATTCTTAATTTAACTATTGTCATCTGATTTGATTTTTAAAAGATCAAATATTTTATACGGTTTGCAAGATGGAAGACTTGTATTTTCCAGGCTTAGGTGAAGCAGTTACATCTGATGAGGCGCACATTTGAACTAGGATTTCTGCTATATCCTTCACCTATTCTGACCCTCTCTCATTTTACTTTTTACTTCCAAAAAGTAACTACCAAAAAGCATCAACATTGCAGTGTAGTGCCATGAATACATAAGGCACTACAGGTGCTAAGGATTTTTGCCAAACTTCTTCATGGCAATTGTACCCTGGTTTAACCCACGGATTTAGAGAGGTTAGCATTGCGAAGGAAGGAAAAAAGCAAGTTATGTAGAGGGGAAGAGGAAGTTATAAATGCAAGGGTTATAAATGCAAGAGAAGGGATGGTTCTTTGATTTGATTTATTGGTGCCAGATAAACTGCTCCTTAAATACCTTTATTTTGAACAAGTAATGATTTCCAGGCTAAGGGTGAGGATTTCTTTAATAAACCTATCAGTATGTTTATGCTACAACTGGAAAGTCTAGTGATAGTATGGATATGCATAGCTGAGCTAACGTTAACCTAGCTCTGGCCACCATACCTGTGTACAGACTTCATCATGTGTTGAACAAACCTATTGAGGTCAATGGATACTCCCTTGGGCAAATATTTGCACTGAAAGGTACATTTCTGCATTTCCCAACATCATCTAAAAGGAAACATGGAGAACAACAGGAGGAGGAACAACAGAGGACTCTAATCCCTGAATAATATTCATCAGTGATGACTACAGAAACAAGCTATGAGATGGGATTTTCGCTTTTATAACAGTCATCATGCTTTCAGCCTTGTCTCGGCTTGGCTGCACCAACCTTCTGACTATTGTGTAGATGCTTTAATGCAAGCCAGTCTTTAAAACTTAATGGGATTTGTAATACTCAGTGGTTGATGTTTCACTATGACTAATTCACAGCAGTGTCTGAGTTCTGAGGAGGACTCTGAGATTTCTATGACTGAGTTTCAGCATACCTTGAGAACTCAAAGCCACCGTGAGAATTGTAGGTTTGCAATAATGCAAATGCAGACACAGAATAATGGTACAGAATTAATCTGGGTTCCTATTCAAACGATTCACAATGACAAAAATATCACTGAGCTAACTGTTTTCTTGAGTTCATACAGCTTCATCCAAAATTCCTTTTGAAAGCTGTTTCCTTTGACTTCACTGGACTTTGAATCAGATCTTCTTTGACACTGATTTATTTATATTTTGATATTTGGGGATTTCCACATGATCTCTCAGTACTTCTCATGGCTTCATTCTTACAGCTGAAATAGTTGGTGATGATTTGGCACAGTCAAATTATCATGAGTCATGAGTCAAACCCAGACGTGTAAGAGAGCGATCGTGTTTATAATAGACCAAACTCCTGCCCCAATGTAAAGTGACTCGGGCAAGAGGAAGAAGCATTTTGTACTTTTGGATTTCAGTGTTAGATGTTTCTTTCTTGTGTATTTGCTTTAGTAATTGCTAAATTCCATCTGATAGAAATGACAAATAGTTTTCTTTTTCAGCTGCAAATTTGGTCATTGTTTCTAACTCAAAAACCCCAGTACTTTATACATGAAAGAGAATTATGATTCCTCTCTTTAAAATGTAGTGACATCTTTAAAAGCTTCGACAAATTTGAAAATAGAAAGAGTACAGATGACTTCAATAAGCATAGCACAAGAGAAGTAGAATAAAAACATAATAGCACAATAATTATTACTACTGAATAGATATCTATACTACAGTAGCCCCTAGAAGTCTTGAGAAGGATCATGGGCTCGTTGTACAAATATAAGACTGACTCTGCTCATACTTGCTCAGAATCTAAGGACGTATCTGCAAAGGGATCTTTACATCAAAGTTTCTGTGCCTTTGCAGAGTCCCTGTCTATGGACAGTGTTCCTCTGGTGGAGATCCAGTGGCAGGGTCAGAGTTTCATGACTCACAAGCAAATTCAAGCGCAAATGTAATGCTTGAAACACCAGTCAGATGCAGGTAACTCTGGAGAGTTGAGCAATGCTAACGAGCAATGCCAACATACTCCCCCTGCGATGCATCTGTGTGTTATAGTTATGTGAATGAGAAATCAGTCTGTATCCGTCTGATGCTTCAGATGCTACTGCTGCTTGTCTTACTGTACGTCAGTGCTCGTTCTCTCATATTTATTGTGTTTCACTGCATAATGTTGAATGGGTTATATTTAATTTTTCTATACCATAATTGCCAGAACTAGACATTTATTTAATGAGTGTTTGCCTTTGCATGTAACCTAGACTTGAAGACCTACAGCTTTCTCTCAAACCTATGTTCCTACGGGATTTTTTTCTTGTTTGTTTGGGTTTGGTTTTGGTTTTTGTGTGGGTTTTTTTTTCTTTCCTCTGTCCCAACCTAGGGTTTTAAGCTGGCAGATTTCTTGCAAGTGTCATGGAAATGGGTAGGGAAAAGAAGAGCATGAGGCCAGAAGCTTCTGCCCAGCTCACTTGTTTTTAACCTCATGTTTTAATGTTTTAAGTGAAAGCAGCTATTCATTTCAGAATTCTCATCAAAAAGAGAGTGGGGTTCAGAGGCAGGAAGCTACTGTGTGGCCAGTACTACAGAATTTGTTTTAGACTCTTGTACTAAATACAGCTCACATTTTACCTCTGTGAGAGGTGAGCCTCTGAACTGCAAAAGAGAAACTAAATGATCAGAGGTCTGAGAAGACCCTGTAAACATAGCAAGACTTAAAGGCCTTTCGTCTTGTTTATTATGTATATATTATGTATATGGTGGTATAATGATCCTTTTTTAGCTCACCACTGTGCTGCAAGGATCAAATAATTATGCTACACCAGTGCTTTCAAGATGTAATGTGATATAGACACTGCTATAAAGAACTCATCTGCTTTCATCTGTGGCAGTGTGCTCCCATCAGGCAGCGTGCCCTCCGTGGGTTCGGACTGGCTTGATTTGTATGAAGTTGTCAGTGTCATAGACCGTACAGATTTTCTTCAGTTTTTTTTTTTTTTTAGGGTTTATTTAGAATAAGTGTAGCTATGCAGAGGAGTTTTACACCATGATTCTCAAGGGCATACAGGTATTTAGGTAGATACTTTGATAAATATTAAGCTTTCACTCTGTTGAAGGAGGATCTAGACATTAAGATTGCTTCAGCTGGGGAACAATAGTGCGAATAGGGGAGCCTTTCAGCCACCACTGAGTAGGAATGGATATTGTGGCAGAGATCTCTGATACCAATAGCACAGTGAAGTCGTGGGTGAGTGAGGAAATAAGCTTGAGATGGTGCTAAAATTGGCAAATGTGGGATGGAGATGTCAAGTCTGGAGTCGTTGTACTTCTCTGTAAATAATTTAATCTTGAAGTAATGTCTTCTGTGGAAGTCTTCTATCTGAAAAGAGTTAATTGGCTATTTTATAGCCGCAAACTAACTTATTTCGAAACAGGGAAGTTTAGGTTTTTTTACGTTGTGGTAGGTGACTCTGTACTCCCTATGAATGTATGTATCTGTATGCGGATATTAGAGTATCTAGACTCTTAATGAAATGTATCCTGAATAATTTTCTACCTTTTGACTTTCTTAGAAGGTGTTTAGAAACATAAGATGGAAGAATTGCTAATATAAGTGAAAGAACAGATAAAATTTTAGTTATGTAAAACTGACTCAAGTTATTAGCTCTTACGCTAAGGGGGAAATCAGTGCAGTGCAAGCCTGGCTTGGGAACCTTCTGTAGCCAGTCAGTGCTAAGTAGAGACTGAGAGTCTTGTTCACCCCCCAATATGGGGACATTCAGACAGTTTAAAAAAGCCATGCCAGAAGCCGTATTTTGGGATTTTTTTTTTTATAACCAGAGATATTGACAGGGTATTATAATTGCAGTAATTGCAATAACCTTATATGGAAGTCCAGGACTGACTCCCAAATGAGAGAAAGGCTTTGGAATGGGGAATTTGGAACACAGAGATAAACCAGCCTTTGAGCTGCTTATGAAGAAAAGAATGAGAAATCTGTTTCAGCTTTGTAGATGTCAACATTCTCCCTCACTTTAATATAAACCTTACTGCAAATCTATATGAAATAAGTTCTGTTTTGAGTTTAAAACTGTATTTAAGAAATAATTGGGTACCTGCTTCTCTCTTCACTGAAGAGAGAGGTGATTTAACTCCTCTACAAGTCCTCTGGCAGACTGCTTTGGCAAAATCGTGCTTGTCACTTTAACAGTAATATACTTATGGCTGAAGTATTCCTCTGTCTTTGCCTGTGCAAAGCCCTCTACACATCTACAGTGTGATTGTGTCAATGTAAACAAGAGCAGAATCTACCTCATTCTTGATTTAATAGGAAATGCTGAATTACTTAACAGGAATTTTTTCCTGTCTCTCCTACCCCACTACCCTGCTAATAAACGAAGAAATTTGCATGCAGGAATGTAAAGAGTAGCCTCATCAGCTGTAGTGAAACAAGGTACTCTGAGATTTCCTATATTGCTGGAAGAAAGAATCATTAAACCAGACTTGGTAAGAAACTCTTCGCATTGGAAAACAAAATACCACTATGAAGACTAGTACTGAAGAAAAAGAGAGAACTAACCAGTTACAGACAGTAACACGGGATCCAAGAACAGGTCTCCATCAGGAGTGAAGTTACAGAATCTTGACTGCATTAGTGTGGGCATAATTATATAAGAATTCCCATGGATTGCAATAATGTTACTTGCATGTAAAAATGTTTGGTCTGTTGGGCTGCTAGTGGAGTGGTTCCTGTATAAAGATTGCATCGGGGCTTTTGGCTTCATCGTAAGAAAACGATGGGGATTTTAACAAAAGCCACTTCTTTTGCATAACATCTGTATGTTTGAGCTAGTGCTGTAAGAATACAGTTTTGGGGTTCTGAGAGCATTAGCGTTCAGCTGTGCCTTTGTGCTACTGATGGAACAAAGTTAGGTGGATTTTATTCAATAGGATTTTCCCCATTTTTCATGTTCTCCCTCTCCAAAAAAGCAGTTATGGCTTATAGCCCCAGGATTGTGAAGTATTAGCCAAGTAATTAGTAAAAGCAGCTGACAATTACACAAAAATAAAGTAAATAACGTTCTCAGGGACAATACCTTTTAGTTCTGAGAGCAAATTGAGCCAGCTTGTCTTTTTATCCTTGTTGCTTTCTTTATATTTATGTGGAAACATGGACCATTTTACAACTGATTTTCCTTTGCGTTGTCTGCGTCATCCTGAGCACTGGGAGTTGGACTTCACTCTCATTCCTCCTTCCCATGAAGTAACTTCCTTTTCTGCGTTCTTGCTGAGTCAGTCATCCAACTATTTGGCCCCTTTGCTCCATCAGGCAGCTGTGTATTCTCTTTCATCATTCTGGGGTGCCACGTTACCTGTTGCCTGCCACCTGTCATCACGTTTCTTCCGCAAGGCAGAGATGTGCCTTGCAGGTTTCCCATGCAGTCAGCTATATTGCCTCCTTCTCTGCTCTTCGCTAGTATTTCCTTGATTGATGTCTATTTGCTGTTTCTAGTCTGTAGCCTTAAAGGACCAGGGAGCAAAAACGGGCCAGAATCTTCTTAAAAATACCTATGCAAAAGCTCCTGTTGCTGAATTCACAGTACCCACCACAGTCAATCTTAGGAACCTGTCTTCTATTGACAGGTTATGTGTTATTTCAGCTCAAACTGATTTTTTCACAAACATGGAACAGAAACCAGTAAAATGTGAGAGGAGGAAATTCTGGAACACAGATTGAATTTCTTCAGTGTAGTTTGGTCCTGTTCCCATTTGTGTCAGTGGCTTTAGATCAGGCCCTATTGCTAATTTCTGTTCCATTCAGTTTCCCTGGTAACGTTTTATTTTTAGCATCATTATTTTTCAGAGATCTGGCATGGAGGGTTCATTTTAAATAGGAACTATTAATTTTTTTTTTAAAATGTTTAATTTCATTGGTTAAAATGGGGGAAAAAGAAACCCCTAAGCTGTTCCAAAAGTATCTGTAAATATTTGAAAAATGTGCCCGTGTCACATGGATAAAAACTTTATTACTATCCCCCATCCCCCATGGCTTCAGTGGGAGATTTTTGGAAGACAGGTTGTTATGTACTCATGTATTTTTAAATCTCTGAAAAATAATTATCCTTTTGTTCACTAGAGGTGTGGTATTCTGATTTTTTGGATCTGCTATCATAGCAGGCCCCACACTGTCAGCAGCATGATGATTCTAAAAATAATTGCTCTGGTGGAAAAGGAGTAATACTTCTCTCATTCATCTTCAGCACTAGTCACCTTCTCTCCCTGTAAATTGGCAGAGCAGCAGTAAAGAAGCTGTGGAGATTGTATCTGTTTCCATTTCTAGGTTCTATTTAATGACATATACTGGTTTAGTCATCTGAGTGCCTTGCCTAAAAATTTCTTCAGTCTCTATAAGGAACAAGTCTAGCTGAAATTCTTAGTTTGGAGACTCCAGCTATTATTACATAATGGGATTATAGTTGGAGGTTGCAGATTTTTTCTTTCTCTTCAATATTACCTGCTTGTCCATTTAAAATTAACATGGTGAATGTGACTAACGAACAAGTGTAGCAGTTGGTAAGAAATTTTGGGTTTAGTAAATTGATTTAATGAATTATAATTCATTTTAACTCCTTCTTTCAACTGAGAGAGTGGCCAGCCTCTTTGACAAAAAGCAGTGCTTGAGAATTTATGCTGAATTTAGTGGGAATGAAAATAACTCTACTAAACATTAATACGGTGAAAAAGTAAACAAACAAACAAATAGACCACAGTCCTATGTCAATATGATGCATAGAGTTCAGCGAGACCACCTCACTGACAAAGAAAAAAACCATAAATTAACGTTTTAAAGCTTTCAGTATTTTTCAAGGTAGTTTGGATTCAGAGTGCTGTTTGCCCATTAATAGATCAAGGATTTTCTGATTATGTCGTTCACTCAAGTTGCATAGGAAGGATGATCTGTCAGAATTTATCAGCAGATGAATAATTATTTATCCTGTTATGTAGGCTCCTATTTATAGTATTTGTCAAGCGAGCTCTTTCCTAGGGAGGGATTATAATACGAGCACTACATGGTATGATGAAAGCCTTCTCATACCTCAGGCTTTATAATTTACTTTTATTTGAAATAATTGCCATAATAAGACATAAGGTCTAAAGAGCTCCTAGGGTTTTAACTGGAAGTCCTGTGCTATTCAAAAGATGCCTTGGGTACAAGCAGATGCTTCTATTTTCCGGCAATCTTGAAATCAAGGCTCTTCTATAAATGAAAAGAACCCCTCATTTTCCCTGTTGCTAGGGAAATGGTAAGAGAGAAATAATACTTCCTCTTCCTTGAAGAAATGACCAATTCAGGTCATCAAATGTGTCATTTGCAGTATTTTCTTAGCTCGGTAGCTTCATCTATCCAAACAATCTCAACTAAATCTGAGATAAGATAGTCTGGCAAGTCTTAGATGCTAATTGGGCCAATAAGATCTCGTCACTGTCTCTTGGGAAGTTAAGTAAAATGATGAGAAAGTGGCTAGTTATAGCCATTGGCCCATCCCAGCTGCCATACTGAAGCATAGTGCTAATGGGAGTTGATGGGTTTCTTTCTGCCAAATTTATTTGTTCTCTTCACACAGATGCATTTTTTCGCCTCTTACACTGAGCAGGAATGAAAGGCTTTCTAAAAGGAATTACTGGAGCTTACATAGTACAAAGGCTCATACAAATTGCCTGTCAGTCAAGTGGATTTGACAGGCAGGAAAGACAGATTGATGAGAGAGAGGATTAGGACATTTGCTAGGTTCCAGCTAGAACGTTTCTTATTTTGAAGTTTTAAATTTTAACACTAAGAGGAGAGCTGAAATGCTGCTGCTTTCATTTATTAGTGTGGGTTAATAATTAGCCCCTGCTTGTGTTGATGGTTTTGTTAGTGCTGATTTGATCTGCTTTGGAAGATGCTCTCCTGTTTTGAAAGCTACATGTGACGGTACTGCACATTATTTGCACTTCCCTTCTGTAGAATCTTTTTGTCCTTTCTTAGTAGGGAGAGAAGGAATGAAGTGCATTAAAAATAGTTACTTGAAGCAGTATCAGCCTGTCAGAAGTATGTGTCAGTCAGCTTTTGTTTCTGTAGACAAAGGAGCATAACGCTGCCAGTGATTCATACTGCCAATACAGTAGGGGCCAATACTGTCTCAGTGGGCTGCAGTATAGCAGTTTATGCTGAGTTATGCAGTACCTTCCCTGGTGTCCTGACTGCTGGCACATAAATGCTTGGCAGAGATTAGCCTCTAGTGTCACCTTTGGACATATATGTTATGGCCATCGATACAGGTTACAATCACTATCTTTCTCACTGTGTAATGACAAACAGAGGGAGAGATTATGCTTCCCAGAAAATGTACAATCTAAGAAAAAAGAAAAGTAATGATAAGGTACAAGGAAGAAATGGATAAACATAACCTGTTGTATGGAGTTGTAGTAGAAGGAAGGGTACTAGGACATGGCATCGGGGGTACGATGAGGAGTGCTAGATAGTATGATATTAAAAAAATACCTGGATTTCCACTTTTCTAAGAGCACTAAAGGAGAATGGAAGAAACTGGAAGCAGCAAAGGTTTCCAGACCTCATTGTCTTTCCCATTGTCCTTGTTCTGTTGCTTGTCAGCAATTTCCCCTCCTACTTCTACCCCAGGTTTGTCATTTCCCGGCTCTTATTGCTAATAATTTTCAAAGCCCAAAGCCTCACACAGACTACTTACGCTGGAACAAGGAGAGCCAGGGCTACACTGAGCCTGTGTGACTCCACGTGTTCTACATGGTCATACTAAGCGTAGCGCATCTCATTTCTTACTGATGGTTATCAAATCAGATAATTTCAAGAGAATGTTTATTTTTATTTGTTAATCTTTTAGAAATTAATTTAATTCACCCATAAATCATGTATGTGTTCAGGTCTGTGCCTTATTTTGACATTACGTCATGTAAGGATTGCTTACCTTGGCAGAGCTGTAAATGGTAGCAGCAGCTAGAAGATTCCCTATTAGATTTCAACAAATGAGGTTATTTAATCTTGAGTTGAATTGACAGTATACTTTTCCTCCAGATTTATCTGGTTCCCGTCAATTCAGTGGAATTCAGATCCTGAAAATACTGAGAGATTGTATTTGCTAACACACAGAGTTGCAGAAATTTTTAACATCCACTATGATAGTTAAAGGATCTTCATTATTACTGGGTCTTCACTGCCACATCCTTTTTTTTTTTAAGGTGATATAGATGACAGTTTGAAAAGAAACAGCATACAATATACAAATCTGTCATTTTTGTCTCACCTTCTTAATTAGCACTCCTTATTCTGGTATTTACCAAGGACTCTCAAGGAGTAAAAACAAGGCCAGCCTAAACGGAAGAGTTTTCTTTCTTAAGACTCCTTTTGGGCAGTTAGGAGCAGAAGACTCATAGATTTGAACTTTGTGTTCAGTGGAGAGACAATATAGTCAACAGGGATGTGGCATACTATGCTCCCAGAGACCAACACTGCTGAGTCAAAAGGCAGTCATTTTCTCAGCAAAGTGAAGAGTCAGCAGAATCACGCGGATGATCAGCAAAACATCCAAAAATGTGTATTGCTTCCATATTGGAAAGTGTATGTCTTCTTAAAGAGACATAGATAGAAAGTGCTTTCAACACTTTTATGTTTGACATGATAGATCTGTGATATTCATATCCAGAGGCTTCTGCTTGCATAGGTTGTTCTATGATATTGGTACCAGAGATGTGTAAATATGTCAAATATCTGAACTTCTGGATTAACAACTTCTTAATTCGATTGAAGTTCCTGTTCTGAAAGATGACGGATCTTTTCATTAGTGCAGGAAACAATTACTGCAGTTTACATAAGGTTAATTCATGCTTTTTAATACGAAGCAGCATTACTGTGAAGCTGCTGCCACTGAGCACCACTATGCAGTGAAATCTGTGTAGGAGTGCATTTAAATAGAAAACCTTATTTTGGTCTTACAAAAGAGAGCAAAACTGAATAATTTTCAAAGATATAATTTTTTTTTTTCCCATTTAAGTGATACCATCAGAATTCTACCAGGAACTGGCAGCACTCAGTAAAGATTAATACAGTTGCAGGAGATTATAACATCTACCAAATGTCATCTTTGTGCCCTAAATATACACATAACAGATATTATGTCTCTCCCTGTAAGTTATTATACCACCAATTTGTTTCATGTAGTCAAATCCTTTTAAGAAAGTGAGAACCAGGTGGGCTCAGAATTCAATGTATGAGCTATATATCAATGCTAAACTCTCTCTGGATAATCTAATGCTGCATGGTGAGATAATTTTAAAGCAGAAATACATTTGCACTTCACTGTAGAATTAATAATGAGATACTGACTACACAGAAATAACATTACAGGCTTGAACTGTTGTCATTATTTTTTCTAGAAGTAAACTTTAAAGATCAGTTTCTGCAGTGATTTAGGCACTAAGTTATTTTTATTTGTTCAAAGAGTTAAGTGATTCCACGTAAAGCCATTGCACTTTAGGTGAAACAGGCTAGTAAGTCTTTACAAGACAGGTACAAGACTGGCTATAGTGTGGACAAGATGTGCAGCGTTGTAGTGTGTGGTTCTGGCAGTTGAATTCCTTATGTGGAAGAAAGTACCATTGATTGGAATAGTAGAGATGGTCTTGCGTTAGAAATATGGAATTTGAACTTCATTCTGTGAGAAATAGATACAAAAACTGCACAAGTAAAACACCCTGTAACTGCTGTAGGGTTATTGCCTGGATAAGAAATGAAGGATCAGGCACTATAGCTTTTTTTTCATTTTTCTGAGGATGCAAAGCACTCTGGACATCAGATTAAAGCTTCTGAATAGTATTTAATCCGTAATTTTTTAGTTTTCCACTAGTTATTAAGTCCTATTAGAAAGTATGTCAAGTCTGTGCAGCTATGTTGTATTATATATCATAATTGATCATCACCAGGGGCTCAGTGCTAGGTCCAGTTCTGTTTAACATCTTTATCAATGACCTGGATGAGGGAATTGAATGTACCCTCAGTAAATTTGCGGACGACACCAAGCTGGGAGGCTGTGTCGATCTGCTCGAGGGTAGGGAGGCCCTTCAGAGGGATTTGAACAGACTGGATCGTTGGGCTGAGGCCAATGGCATGAGCTTTAATAAGGCCAAGTGCAGAGTCCTTCACTTGGGGTATAAAAACCCCAAGCATCGCTATAGGCTCGGGGAAGAGTGGCTGGAGAGCTGCCTGGCGGAGAAGGACCTGGGGGTGTTGGTTGACTACCGGCTTGATATGAGCCAGCAGTGTGCCCAGGTGGCCAAAAAGGCCAATGGGATACTGGCGTGTATCAAGAATAGTGTGACCAGCAGGAGCAGGGAAGTGATCCTGCCCCTGTACTCGGCACTGGTGAGGCCGCACCTGGAAGGTTGTGTCCAGTTTTGGGCCCCTCGCTTTAAGAGAGATATTGAGCTCCTGGGCGACTAAACTGGTCAAGGGGCTGGAAAATAAAACTTATGAAGAGAGGCTGAGGGAGTTGGGGCTGTTTAGCCTGGAGAAGAGGAGGCTGAGGGGAGACCTGATTACGGCCTATAAATACTTGAGAAAAGATGGTGGGGAGGTAGGGGAAGGACTCTTTACATTAGTGATGGGTGATAGAACAAGAGGAAATGGGCATAAGCTTAGTCAGGGGAGATTCAGGTTGGATGTTAGGAAGTATTTCTTCTCTGAAAGGGTTGTCAGCCACTGGAATAGGCTGCCCAGGGAGGTGGTTGAGTCCCCATCCCTGGATGTGTTTAAGAATAGGGTGGATGATCTACTTGAGGATATGGTTTAATGGGGATTAGGGATGGTTGGACTCGATGATCTCTAAGGTCTTTTCCAACCTAGAAATCTATGAATCTATGAATCACGTGTCTGTTTCAGACTTCAAATTCTTATTGAACAAAGCAAGATGGATGCAGTTGTTGGTATTCTGCTGATCTACGATTTGTCCTTAGTGTGGCAATGATGCGGTATATCTAGCAGCTACATTTGTTTCTATGGCAGCAGATACCTTGCCATGTCTCTCTACATGTTTTTCTTTTTAACAGTGGATCATTTATACAGTCTAACACTGCTTAGTGGCACACGACTGCTACTGCCCAACTCGCCATCCTTGCTGAAAACCCACTCTGTGAACTTGACCTGGCAATATGATCCTTTCATGAGTTCTGAAGCATTTTAGTTGTGTTAGTTCCATGTCCAGTGTTGAATTAGCTACTCTTCTTCCTTGTTGTAATTTTTCAAATTTTTAATCTTAAATCTCATTAAGTATTCATGTAGCTTTTGTATCACTTCACAGCTTAAAATATGCTCTCATCAGTTCCTTTGGTTCCTCCTCTGCCTCCTCCCAAAGACAAGAGCTTGGGGGACTTTGTAAACTAGGCACATTTTGTATCTCAACTATGGAGGAAAGTGATTGTTTACAGTGACCTGGTCTTTAATTATTTGATGTATAATTGAAGAGAGATTAAGAAAGCACTGATTGTACCAATTATCTGCCTACTCCACTTGATATACATCAATGTACAAATTTGCAAATGATGATTTTGTGCTTTGTTAAGTGCTGCTTAATTTTCTGTTTTGGAAAGCACCTTAAACTTTCTCCTAACTCATTGTTAAAACTTTCTCCAGACTCCTTTTCTTGGGTAAGTTATGAGATTTTATTTTTTGTTGCTAAAGTTCAGGTTTTTTGCTGAGTTCTACTTGCATCTGACAGCAGGTTAGTGAAAGGAGAACTCTTTCATAAATCGAATTAAAAATGAAAGCATTTTAAGGAACCTTTTCCAATGGTCTGCCTTGGTTTAGAAGATTAGACAAGTCTGCAATCTGTTAGGCGTACAGAGCTCGCAGCACTTTCGTTTTGTATTACCAAGCAGAATGTGATATATAAAGTCTTAGCTGTCTTGATCATTTGAACAACATGCTTCTCTTCCATTTTTTTCTACTCATTATTAAAATGTTGAAACCTTATTGTCTCTGTTAGTAAACCAAGGCATTAGTTTGGCATCAGACCCATGATAGTTCTCAGGAAACTAAAACCTAGAAGTGGCCAAAGCCTACAACTATTCCCCTGCCAGACTGGTGCTCGCACAGTGTTTGGAGATACAGGTTGCCGGAACCACTTCTGTGAAAACTCTTCTCTCTGATAAGAGTGAGGATAGTTTTCTCAGACTATCCAGAAAGATAAGAAGTACTGCAATCGACATCATGCAGAGGTTTTAGCTAGGATTTCTTCTGGGCCTGGGAACAGATTTTCAGCCCTTGATGATGCTCTGCTAAAAAAAGTGTACACCTGGCACTCTGCTAAGTATCCACACTTCTGGCCTAAAGCAAACAAGTTTCAGGGTGACTGGCCCTCAGGGCAAATTATGTAGCTTAGGCAATGAACATCACATGAATATGTATGTGAAAGAACACCAAAAGAATAGATACTGAAGACTTGGATAAACATAGGCTGTGCTAATTGAAAAAAACCCACCATTATAGCCAGTTTTAGGGAAAATTCAAATGCAGCTATTGTTTGCAAAGCATAGGTTATATTGTCATATACTTTACAGGTGAAAATGAGCAAAGCTATTGCTCCCAATTGTGTGCTTATTCTTTTAGCAAAACTAGTTTTCTGGCCCAGTATAGGAACAGACATTGTAATCAGCAAGCTCAGTTTGAAGTAGTAACAAACATAGGAAAAGAATCAAATTCTGTTGAAAACTTCGCAGCCAGATATGCTCCAGTCTCCTCTGAATGGCTTGGTAAGAGAGCAGAGCTTTCCCTTATTCATCATTTAGTAGCTGCAGAGACTTGACAGATCTGCGAATCCCCATGACTCTCATTTCTCTGAGTATCACTGGAAAAGTGATACAGTTGGAAAAAGCTGAATGACAGTTTGCCTTTGAAGGAAGGGAGATTTTTCGGGGGGAAAAAAAAAAAGTTTGTTGCGTTTTTTTTTCTTTTTTTTTCCTCAAACATTAGAGGTGCTTTCTAGGTCCAAGCAGACTTGCTTGAGTTCTGGATGACTTCTCCACTCTTTTTTTTAACAGGACTATGCTGGTAAAGCCATGGAATGTGCAAGTTTCCTATTATCCTTTGTGGTAATCCACTGGGGGAACAGATTTCTTCTATTGGAAGTATAACCAAATGATGTCTTTATGCATATTTGGAATGCCTGAAGAGATTACTGCAGGCAAAGCAGAAAAATTTTGGAGAGTATTTGCAGCCTTGCCACAATTTGTTACTCAAATTATCTATTTAGCTTTCTCTTTCTAAAGCCTGGCTTGAATACGGTAAGTTTGCATCATTTGTGCGTGTGTATGCAGCTGGACTTTCCTTGCTTTCATTGTCAACGTGCAGTAGGGAGACACTTCTTAGTTTTGTCCAGTGCTTGATACATCCTGTGATTGGTGAAGACATTTTGTTCACAATTTTATGAACCAGGGTTGTAATGCCTTTAAAATGTTCCTGCCAAATTAGCTGTGCACTGATCAGTCATAGGAAAGGTCTTCATGAATCTATACTAAACTGACTACAGTACAATCTTGTCTTAGGTGGCTTCTTATATCAACATCTCAAGCTCTTTTAAAATCCAGCACGAAATAGATTTAAGTTTCAGTTGAATCACTCATACCTTTGGAAACTCCTTTGCATAATTAGATGCAGTCATCAATCTGGATCACAGTGAGCTCTCTGAATTTAGCAATAGTGTTGCTGTAGGCAGAATGGTCTAAGAGAATAAGATGAGGCTTGTCAGTAGAGGTAATTTCTCATCTTAGATCAAGTTTTATCATATAACCTCTACATCAAATGTACCCTTCAGAGGAGGACTTCATTTTAACCTAATTTTAGGTGTTTAAAATGTGCCTTTTAAAACATTTGAACTAATTGTCTAGGCCCCTTTTTAGTCCATGGGAGGGGCCATTCCCGGAGGAGAATTCATCAGATTTGTATTAGGTGTCAGCTTTCAATAGAGTCATATCCTAGCAGGATGTTTTACTTTCTTGCACTCCTTCCCAGGGTCTTTCTGACCCATGCCTGGGCCATCGCTGTCTGTAGCTTTCCCAGGCTACTAACACGTGTCCCAGAGGGTGGGACACCATGACCTTGGTCACAAGCCCTCATGCTTCACACAGTCCTCATTCAAGGATAACCTGCTGCCACACCAGCATCTGCTGCTGGCCAAAGGAGAGTCCTCTCCTGAAGCTGGCTACTCATGCAGTGGGGTCAGGATATTCTCCAGGCCCAGTCACAGCAGAAAGCTCCTCAAGTCGCACCAGAGGGAGCAATATCACAGCTGTATATTATGCTTCCCTTTCTCTGAGAGACAACATACTGTTTTCCGATTCTTTTTCATCTGAGGGTGTCCGCCTTAAAATGGTCATGAAAGTCCTGGGACAGGGATTGGTAAGTGACCCAGATCTGCACCACAGCTTGGGATGACATTAGTCAGCCCCAGCATTCCTTTGCTGGGAGCACGGCATGTGTACGTTGTTGCACCACTCAGCAATGCGGTGCCTGGCTGGAGCCAGTGGTGCCATCAGCTGCCCGGTCCCTCCACCACCCCAGCTGAGGCAGGTCACCTGCTAGAAGGACGTGCGACTACAAAGTGGCAGCCTGCACAAAGGCCTAGGCACATGTGGGAAAGCTGCTCTGTCAGTTTGCTTTGCTGCCGTGTATTGCAGGGGCCCTGCTAGTTCCTGTGCTCCTTATTATGCCATTGGCAATGTCTGTGCCACCTGTTACGGGTGTTTGAAGACAGACTCGGAGACAGTGTTCGCTGTTACATACCTTGTGTGGCTTCTAGACAAGACTGTTTTTGCCACTGTACTGCTACACGTAACATTTTTCACTGTTGACAGCAAAGGGTGTATGTCACCTGGTAACTCCTGCATCCTAACTTCTTCCCCTGGGAGAGCCTGTCCTCTCAGGTTTGCTCCTGACATCCACCCTGTTCTTGTTCACAAATCCAAGGTGGGCCTCACCATGTAAGGCAGTCTGACCAACACTAGCAAGGTGGTTTAGAGGCATTAGGGGCTTAGCAATGCAGCTGGTCCTGCAGAATTATCTATCAGACGTGCCCTCACATGGCCTGAAGTTCCCAATTCACTTGCTTTCTTTTCTTGTAAAATGTGTTTTGGATAGAGATAAGCTCGTTCAGACACTGTTCCTCGTAACTTCTTACAACTTTTGAGGTTTCCCACTGATGACCACTTTACATGTCGTGACCTAATATTGAAAAATAATTTGGGAGGGAATGAGACTTTGCTTCACCAGAGATGACTGAACATCAAGGAGGAATTTTATCTTTATTTTCATGATGTTAGCACAATAAACTCACACAATAGCATTGATCTGTACTTATTTAACAAAATACATTTATAGCAATTTACAAATTCTTTTCCATTTGAAAACATTGCATAACATTTTATTAAACACAATACTTTATATAGAGAATTCTCATTAAAAACATATTTTATTTTTGAGTATTTTCTTTTCTCAGTAAAGCACAGCCTAACAAAGAAATTCGTGCCTGTTAGCAAGTAAGAAAATCAGAACACTAAGAAGATGTCACCTGTCAATTTATTTGATTAATTTTAAATTAAGGTATCAGTGGAATGTAAACAAAGAGTAATTTTACAAAAGGCTCCTTATCAAATATACATGCAGAGGTCTGAGTTCCAATGTATATATTATTACATTTCTGCTCTCTAACGTAATATAATTTGATAAGCCATTATTAAAAACAGTAGCCTTTGGCACTTTGAGTAAAAAAGAATATATCAATATTTATGTAAAGAACACAATTTCAATGATTACACAAGAGCTTTAAAATCTTTTGTTAAGAAATAGGAAACTTTAGGAAAAATATCACACTGCACTTGAAATAGTGCAGCAAGTTTTAGAGTAATAAAAGCAACACATATGCCAATATATATCTGACTAAAACCAAGGAATAAAGAACAAACACTCCCACCAGGAATCCTGCTGTTTCCAAAACAGCTAAATTGCCAGAGGGAACATTTTCTAATCTTTGCTTTATTGCCATTATTCTCCATTTCAATTTTCCTTTATTTCCAGGTTCATCTACTTATGTTCTTTTCCCCTGCACTTACAAACTAACAAATGATTGCATCTTATTTCCCTGCATTGATAGGCCAACAGTGATTGTGTCTTACCTATTCCTTTAAAGCTAATCCTACCTGCTTTATCATGTACCTAGACCAAACTAAATCCAAAGGGTTTTGTTCATGACAATCCAAGTGTTTGTAATTCCTAGGAACCTGGTACAAAATTTGGTATTAAATACCAAGGACTAAAGATTCATCCTTTTAAAAAGAAAAAACGAATCCTGACTTGTACTAGAGTCTGAGAACATATTTCTAAAAAATTACTTTTTTTTTTTTCCCTGGCATCTATGATTATTTTTTCCCAGCTAATGTGCCTTAAAGTGTGAGTTCAACATACTGTGCCTTTAACATACACAATATGCTGCAACCCTACTGGTTAGCTTCTTACATGTAACCTGCAGAATATTCAGAATATTTCCTCCCAATGATCAACTCTATGATGCTTTTTTTTTCTATTACTGGCAGGAAAAATGTATTCATTTCTTAAGGACCAACACTCTTCCACAGCACTGGGTGATGGGAAGGTGAGGGAAGCATTGCTTGGCAGGGTTGGCTGACAGCACTCAGCTAAGCCTGGAGCAGCTGTATAACTGGGAAGGTCTATAAAGCTTTCTATTGACTTTGAATCCCTTCTTCTATACAGATTAGTGAACACTATCATTGTACTTCTGAAATTACTTAGGATTGGGGTTGGTTTTGGGGTTGTTTTGGTTTTGAGGTTTTTTTGTGGGTTGGTTTGGTTTTTTTTTGGTCTGTGTGTTGTGCTATTTATCTTCTTGGGATGGGATGATTCTTCCTTCTACCTCCTACTTGGCTGGCATAGGGTGGGCTGAGTTCTGTGGGGTAGGATTGGTAGACAGCATCTGACTATGTAGTATGTATCTGGTTCTCTGATACCCTAAATCAGAAGAGGACATAGAGTGAAACACTCCTCTCAAGAAGCCACAGAACAGACCTGATCTGCTACTATTTATTCAGTGAGGGGACTGTTAAACTATTCCCTCCTCCTCCTAGCAGGGGAGCTGGGAGGTGTCTGATGGCAGTTCTCTTTCAGGTGGAGATAATCTAGGAGAGAATGAGGAGCTGCAGTGGGTGAGCAGTGCCCCTGGCTTCCTTCATGATTTAAATTATTTAACTCAGAGCCAAATGTAATGAGGCATTTCTTCTAGCATGCCCAGGACATGCTATGCTTATTCCTTTCAGAGCTTATCCTTTCAACAAATTTTGGCAATGGAAATTTTTAGCAGGTAAGTTCTTTCATTATATTCAAAGCTCAATTTACTCAAATAATCCATGTTCTCTCAGGTGCAGAGACCCTCCATATTCTTAAGTGGCAGTGGTGGGAAAAAATATAATGCTTAAGAAGGCTCTGGAGGGTGTCTCAAGGGAGGTGAAAAGTAGTAGTGGCACAATGCAACACTCATTCAGTGATTCTGTAATACCAAGGCATTCCATTTTTAAAGCGAAGCATAAATTCCTTAAATGATGGTGACTTGTGATTTCACCTAAATGGAGTGAAACTTGTGATTGTTCTTGTGGCATACCAAGCAAGTGAGGTGAATAGCTGCTTCCAAGTGTGAGCTGTGATATTGGTTACAGTCTCCTTGGAAGCTAGTCAGGAAAGTGGCCCTTTATTTTTATTTACTCCTGGCTCACCTTTCACATTTGCACATCTTGCAGTTATTGGTGCCCTGCATTGTATGGGTAAAAAACTGATCAAAAAATGGAAGGGTTGCTGAAGGACAGAATAAGAGGTTTAAAAATGTAAAATCTGAATTACTTGTAGTATTTTAAAAGACCCCTTAAAAAACATAATTTAAAACAATTCTACAAGTTAGCCTACTAAGAAGCAGCCTCTTCATTAGTAGCACCTGTTCTTAAACAAAAGTTGAGCAGTAGCAGCAAAACTATTCAAAATAGATAGTTATTCCATTCTAATGGAACGTCACCCACACGTTTTTTGTTGCAGTAGACATCTTAAAGAACTACACAAAACCTTTGCAATCTTTGAATGTGACAGATCCACTATAACAAAGCTGTAAATATTTCCTAAGCTAAATGAATGCAGCCAGCATCATCATAGTATTAGCAATATTACTTTTAAAGTAACTGCACATCAATGTCATGTGTTTGTAGAGTCTAATAAGTATGCAATTTTTCAAAACATGTAAAGTTATTATCAGCACCATCCTGTATTAAAGATTTGGTGCAAATTCTGCAAAGGTGAATATATACCACTGATACAGCCTTTGCTGTGAAAAAATCAGTTGATTTTGGACACAAATATAAATAAAATAAAAAGTTGGCACATTCAGGAAATACAGTCTCTGTGTTAAAGACCATTGTTTTGATTGACATCATCACCCTCAGATAAATGTTTTGAGTCTGAAGAAACAAGTTTCACATTAGTTAGGTTCTAGCATTGTGCTTTCCCCCCACCACATGCTTTCCACAGGCTCATGCACGTTGCACATCAGCAATGTTCAACAACAATTGGGCTGCTGGTCAATAATTTGGCACATGAAAGATAAATATCAGCTCAAAATGAAGAGAGCAGAACCTGTGTCAAGATGTGTTTACTTTGTGGTGGTGTGGACCAGCTGATATGTCTCCTCTCATTCTTTGTATGCTCGTGTGGGGGATGTGCCTTTATAGAAGATGTTTCTGGTGTTCTCTGGACTGCTCCCTCTCTCAGGGATTAAAATGATGTTACCTTTTCTTCGAAGTGTTGAGTCCCGGCTAGAAGAAATGGACAGAGTCTCTGAGCCAATCTCACTTCCTTCTACTGGTGTGACTCTTATTGTCGTGATTCCATGATGGTGATGCTCACTGTTATCTATGTTGCTTCTTTTCCTGTCACCTGACCCATAACTGTCTTTTAAGGAGTCACAGCTCTCAGAGTCTCTGTTAAGATCATTTAGCTCATATGTCTGACGAAGGGTGACTTTTTCAGGACCTTTCCATTTCCATGACCCACTTCCTTCACCTTCTGATGGCATCTGAATTACAGGTCTGTTATTTTCTGGGTGGGCCTCAACTCTTACAATGCTACTTGGCTCATGGTCTGTCAAGGTTTTATATCTGATGGCTCCTGTACAGGTGACTGTGCTTCCCTCTGAACTCTTTGGGCTGCCCTGAAGCACTCCTTGCTGCTTAGACATGGCTATTACTTGCATGATTCTTGGCTGGCTATTGCTTCTACATGCAACGCTCTTCTCAGCAGCTTTCAGCCATTTAGCTCTAGCTGAACTGCTTTTGGGCGATGTATTCACATTCTCCTGAGTCTCCTCAGGAATATGCACTAGCTGGGATGAGCCAGGACGTGACTGAATAGAGACCCTTGGCCCACCAGAAAGACCTGAGTTGTTGCAACCTGGTACGCTGCCAGGTTGAATTTTCAGGTATTGGCTAGTTGGGCCATGATGATCACCGTTTACACCCACTCTGGAAGGTTCTGAGCTTGACCTCATTTCGATAGCCCTTGGTGGTGACTGGCCAGATTCAGTCTCTATTACTTGCAGTGACAACTTTCGACTTTCGTTCTTGTTCTTCCACTGGGAAAGCAGTTGTTTGGAACGGGCAGAATCCATCGATGCATGTATTGTTGCATTTCGTCTTGCTGGATCTTCCAAGGATGGTGTGTTGACTCTTGGCAAAGTGTTGCTGAAAGTAACCATATTTTCCTTTCCCATTGGGCTTCGTGGTGTTATTATTTCTACATCAGCATTTGCTCTCTTGATGTTGGTCAGGGACCCTGAATCTCTGTGGTTTCTATTCAGGATACTTTCTGTACGGTGAGAGGCAATGCCATCACTGCTGCTACTATTTTTACCTGGCAGGATTCTGTTTGCATCTTGACTGAGGTCTGTCAAAGACCTTAGAGGTTCTCTCTGAAAATTTGGGTGAAAGACATTGTCGTCACTTGGTAAGAAGTTCCCCACAGCATATAGGCCCTGGTATTTGAACAGAAGCGTCAACAATCAGTTAGGGGAAAAAAAAGAGACATTTGAAGGTATTTTAATTATATTCTTATGACTTTAAACAAATATTGAGTGACAGAATTAGTCTAGCTTAACTGACAGGGTATGCTCACTTTCCTTTCCTCACCAGTATATCCTTATTCCAAATTCTGTCCTCAATCTGGTACATCTAGGTATGTATGAAGTAGCCTCAGTAGGGTAACTAGGGCACACAGTTCATGGCAATGAATAGTTGAGGAAAAGATTTAGCCTCTTTCAGTTTATTTTATAAAGCAACAGGTACAGCTGAAGAATGTTTTGTTACAAAAATAACAACATAAATGTTTGCAGTCTTCTGGGCAAAGCTATTTTACAGCTATGCTACTGTCTGCTCTGATTTACTGAATCTTGTTACAGCTTGAGTTCTTTGCTCTGTGATTCTGCCCTTTCTACTGCATAATAACCGTGTAATACAATATCTACATGATAGAACAATTTATCAACTTTAAATCAATTGGTTTCCAAGCTGTGCAGAACTGTAACAAGATTTAGTTTATTCAGTAGACTCACTGTAAAATGCTGTCTCTCTCTACTGAGAGAGAATATTCCATGAAAGGGTCAAATGCCTGACTGAATCACTTAGGTTACTTGTTCTTTACGCTCCTTTTGAGTTATTTGCATTTTCACATTATTTCCCTTCCCCTTCCTCTTATTGGTGTGTAGTTTTCAGGACAGATTTACTGACTATTGGGTACCCAGGACCATGTACCTTCTGATGTATGTTATCATGCAACGGTATACGGAGAAGACCTAATAAAGAGCATGGTTATTTGTGGATTTCAAACATGCGAACAACAGCTGCATTTATGAGAGTCTACAACAGCTTAATCATTTGAAATAATATTCTCAACAGAGTGCCTTTCTTCTCACAGTGCAATCACAGAAACTGGCTTTGGTAGCTTGTGGGGTTTCTATTATCTACCCTGGTTTCTGTTCCTTCTGCCACTGTGAAAGCCATTTTTCCCCCCGATCACCTTTGCAGACTATCTGCATGTACCTTAGATTAAATTATCACAGAAAAAAAGGAGATGGCATATGAACTTATTTTAGTATTATACTAAAATTCATCACTGACTTCTTGTGGGTCAAAACCATCCCACTGGCTGTTAAGACTCTTCTGTTCACCTGCCCATGCTGGGGCAAAAACGTTTTCAGTAGAAGGTCTTGATTGCTCACAGGCACCGGAGTTGACACTGTGCTGAACAGCTAGGGCAGCAGCAGTCATGTTGGAGACACACTGAGAGCAGCAACCAAAAGCAAACGCTGGATGAGCTTCCTACTGACAGATACAAACAGGCCTATTCTACATACTCCCTTACAGGACCCTCACAAGGTGCTCCATCTGTTTCAACCCAGTAGAGAGGAAAAGCTTAGGAATAACCTGTCTTGGGCATCCTATTTCCCCTGCGTAATTTCTCCAAGAGCTCCAAAGAATCACAAGAGTGTAACATTGCCTTTGATGTCTTGCAGGTTCGGCAATTTACTCAGCTAAGTTGCTGCATATTAACTCAACCATTTCTTTTTGAGATCATAAAGCTAATGTTGGCAATATAAACTCAGGCTGGCAAAAAATACCAATTAATCCAATATTTTTCTTGTGTTATGCTTCTAAGTGTGGAGTAGAAAAGATGAGTATCTTTAAGCATTTAATGAAGCACATAATGTTAGAGCTGTTTCTGTATCAAACACCAGATGATTATGTACCATTTTGTGAACTGTTATGGCACTTTAAATTGAAATACATATTTGCTTTTTCCTGTTTATTTTTAAAGTGATTACCCTTAACATCATCTTCAACATATTTTGACTGTTTTTCTAATTATGGCATGTGACCATGATGAAAAATTTTTGTAAAAAATACCAGTACTTTTGTTAGAGCCTTATCAGTTTTATTTGCTAAAACTTAACTACATGAATATTATATTTACCAAATAGAGAGCAATTCCTCCTCCTATGAGAAAGCCACAGTAAACATCAACTGGATGATTCTTATACTGGGTGATACGAGTCAGACCACATATAATTCCACAGATGATAAAAGCAAAGACCAAGAGTGGTTTCAGAAGTTTTGAGGAGTCTGTTAATGTAGAATTGAAGTACATCTTGAAAAAAGAAAGAAATGAAGAAGCAGTTGAAGAAACTTAAACTTACCTAAGAGGATATGAATTTCTCACATTCAATGTTTCTTTCACACGTAGTCACTATTACACAGTAATACTGCAAATAATCAGTTTAATTTTTTAACTTTACAGCTCTGTTAAAATTTGCTCACTTACTGTATCTGAAATCACACGGAATGGATTTCCAAAAAAACAGGTAGTGTTGCTTATTGACATCAATTAGGAGGATTTTTATGTCTAAATACTCTTCACAGTCAGAGCCTAAATGTTCTGTAAATGTGACCAACGAGTCACTGCTTCTGAAATACAGAAGCCAGATGTCATGCCAGATGAAAGCAATAACCTGTTCTAACAAAAGCTACCACCAGATGCTTTAGAGCCTTTCTCAACTGGGGGCCATGATGCCAGGGAGGTCACAAAAATGAAGTGGAGGTGGTTCATCAGTACTGTTCCAAATTTAGGCCTTTCCCTGGCCTGAATAAATACTGGCAAGCTCCCAGTTCATGCACAGTTCCATTATCTAATTTCATTAACTGGTTGTTATTGGTGTTTTTTTCCCTCTGATGTTTATAGCATGAGTGATGGATTTTTTCTTTTCTTTTTTTTTTTTTTTTTTTAAACTTCAAGTAAGTGGTCACTTATACAAACATTGTAGCCTATGCTGAAGAAATGTCATTGGTCAGATGTGGAAAATCAGCTGAGATCGCTGCAGCATGTCCTAAATTCCTTGCTAGTTACTGATAGTTTTAATTCACTTGCTTTGCAGTAGCACCTTGGGAGGCCTCTGGGAGTGACTGTGCCAGTTCATCCATGCTGCAATTCTATGGAGGTCAAATGAAACTACATATACATAAATGTTTGTTCCTTAATGCCTCAAGTTTAAAAGCAGCGAGTCAAGTGAAGACAGCAATAGAGAAAAGGCAGAACACATAAAGGTTAATTTGAATGGTAAGTTAAAATATCACCCTGTAAGACAGATAAGCACTGCACTTTATATGGGAATAATATGAGGCACCACATATACTTTAACATTGCAGTTTTTGTTCCTTCTTAACAAAGAATATGAAGCAGTTGAAACTTTTCTGTATTCTTAATAGAGCTGGTTTTATTTTAACTGTTAGTTTTATTTTGCTTTCAAACTGGCAGAATAAAAACTTACATCCATCCAGGATATCCAGGCAACACATCACTTTACAATATACAGCAAATGACTTTCTGACTTTTGTCTTGTACAAATGAAAATGAACAGAGTTGGTTACTCACCGAAATGTACACTGCTGCAAAGGCTGCCAGGGTGGCATGTTGAGAAGGGAATGACTTTCTGCCAAGGAAGGACACTCAAATTATGCTTCTCAGTTCAAATACACTGTGCTAGTGTTCACTTGAAAAAAACACTGGGTGGTACAGTCATTTTCAATCATATATTGCTTAGGAAGTGTAAGCTGATCAGTAATGTTTAATTTCTAAATTTCTTTTCTATAATCTGGAGAAAGGACCAATGTTAATGAAATTACTTTGTTTTGAAGTAAATATTCAGCATCAAATTATTTTTGTGTACTAAGAGAACAGTGGGAATGAGCTAAAGACTGAATGCTTGATTGAGAGAAATATATATACATTTATTTATATAAATAAATTTCCATATTAAATTTTCAGTAAGTACCTAATTATACAACTTATTTAATGCATGAACCTTGATTTTATGATTATTCCCACTGAATTCACTTGGACTCTTTTCAAAGTAAGGACTCATATGCTTTGACAATCAGCCCCTGTCTTCAGCAACTGAATTCATCATCTTCGTGCCCCTGCTTGGTTGCTCTTATAATGGGGGGCATGACAGGGTGACATTCTCAAAGAGAGGCAAACTGCATCTTTATTTGCTATGTCTTCAGGTTCGTTTTTTAAATTTCAGCACTTCATAACATGATATGAGCGAATGGATAAAAGAACGTGGAGAGGGTATTTTAAGTTACCAAGCCCCTTCCTGACACCCAGAACAAGAGGGTAAATGAAAATATGTCAAAACTGTGTGAGACAGTAGGCGAAATCAGTTCCATTCTTGAAATTGCTGATGGTGTTCTGCTCCCATTGAAAATCTGGGGACTTGAACGATGTGGACTGGGTCTTGAGACAGAAATTACAGATACAAAAATAAAAAGTGACAGCTTAGCTTCTACTTCCCTGACCAAGAAAAGGAGGTTTTGTAAGTGGCAGCTCACAGAACCATCATGAGGCCCTCTTTTAACATTATTCTTCTTATAGACCCATTTCAATCCTCTAAAAACAACAAAGGAAAAGTGATGGGAACATAAAGGAGAGATTTTTACACAGTGGAGGGAAAAATTTAGCTGGGAGTGGATTCACTAACACCTGTTCTATGGCAGACATCTATTTCCTAGCTTGTAGAAGCCCTGAAAAACTTTTATGACCTCTGAGCTCTAGAAGTGAGTAAGATGCAGTGAACATGTATAGCAGTTTATATCTGTACATGTATCTCCTTAAAACGGCATGGACATGTAATGTAATGTGCTGGCTGTCTTGGTGAAGAAGGGTATGCCTATCTTGCAGCCCCCTTCGCCCGAGAAAGCTCAGCTTGCGATAAATACTCAACAATCATTCAGCTTCGCAGATGAGTCTTGTCACCCTAACTGGGCTCCACGCACAGCATTTTCCTAGCAGCGCCGGAGTTAGCTAGTTTAAAATAGCAAACGCTGAAACAGTCCTTTGCGTTTAGACAAAGACATTTTTATGCAAAGCAGCAGAGTCCACTTTCTAAATTTCTCTCCTATGCTTTTTGCCTTGTCTGTTGTAAATAATTCATTGGCAATTAAATGTGTGCATGTAGTTCAGTGTGAATGCCACACCGCTGACCTAAATTTGAGCTCATGGCTCTAGCAGGTTCATGACTGGCCAAGATGAAATCAGCATGATTCCTTTTTAGTTTCTAAAGACAGATCTAAATTCTTCTTCTTCTTTCTTTTTTTCTTTTTTTTTTCCCCTCTTCCTGCGCCCCCCACCCCCAACAAATCTTTCACAAATAGTATCTCTGGGGAACAAGTTCAGGGTTGAGGACAGGATGATAAAGACATGAAAAATGTAAATGTTTACGATGGCTAATCAACTCCTCTATCCTGTGCTGGTTTTTAGTGAAAACATAAATCTACTTACGGTCTCTGCAGAGCTAATGTGTAGATTTGATTCTATGAACTTTAGTACCACTCAGAACTTAACCTTAATTTGATGGCATTTTTACACTATATAAGGTGAGTCATTATGCTACAGTCAATTTTCTCTTTGTTCTATTTCCTATTCATATGCTTTCAGTGCAAGCACAGCATGTTACAGACTAAACGCACTCTGTATACTCTCTAATGGCGACACTGCTTTTGTTCTTCCATTCATAGTCTTTTAATCTAAAATGAAAATAATTCAAGCTAAAAATATGTAGCCTTTCTGTATGGCTCTGTATTGAAAAGGTGAACAAAGGTCTCAAAGAAAACATGTCCAGAACTCAGATGACAGTATATCACTCTAAATGCTCATGCACAAGGATGTGTAGAGGGGGAACAATGATAAGAAAGAGTCATACCGAGAAAGAGAGTCATACTGAGTTAGAACATCAGAAGATAGAGGATAGAGAACTCACTGGAGATCAGAACAGAAATGACTGAAAGGCTCTTTGACGGTAAATAGAGGAAAAGATGGACAAAGGAAACCACTGGATATTTGGGGATGTTGCAGAAAATTATTTCATATAATCAGCTGGATAATTCTGTATTCTTCTCTATGCTTTTCAAAGGGGAGGCTAGAGGAAAATTTCTGGAGCCAAAGTTTCTGGGAAGTACATATGAAAAATGAAGGCCATTAGCAATCACATATGAACAAGTCCCTTACAAACGGAAATTACTAAAGTCAAATTAACCTCCTGGGCTGAAAAAGTTACACCATAACTCCTATAGTAGATGAATGAAGGAAGTATTGAACCAGTAGCAAGTGCTGATCACTTTAGTAAAGTTGAGACTGGCATAAGAAAGCAACAATAAAGGAAGAATGCAATAAAATTGAATTAAGGAGAAACTGAAGGTGGTGCCAGAATCAGATCACCAAATGCATCCTCTATGATGGGAATAAATTTGAGATATCAATATACGGTCAACTTCCTAAAGAAACAGAAACACTTTAAATTCCAAGTATTTAGTCTTAGTATGTTACAACTAATTTAACTGTTTTTTGGAAGTGATGATATTTAAACTTAGGAGCGATCAGTGTTTTTCAAATGGCTCCAGGCAGTCAATTCAGAGCAGTAGGCATCACATTCGAGATGATAATGAAATGAATGAGATGTAATCATGAAAATTTTTCTGCCTGCACACATGTAAAGCTACACCGATTTCCCTGAACACCATGTAGGTGCAAGACACTGCTTGCAAGCATCAGGCTTCAATGGCAGTATCCCAGTAACAGCAAATGGTTATAGGAAAAAAGACAGTGAAGTGAAGGCTGATATGGTAATTGAGGATCTTTAAACATCAGCAAAATTGGTTTGTTCCAGTGAAAGGAGACAGGTGATGAGATTTGCTGGAAGATACTTACAAAGTCAATGATTTCATGATTCCCAAGTGTGGTGACCATTGAAATAAATGGAAAAGCAAGCAAACTGAGGGAGAGGTGCCTTAATATTAGACAGAACATTTTAATAATATCCATGTGACAAAGATGTAATACCATGAGACATAAAGTTAAAACAGAAGTTAGCATCTGGGGCTGGATACAGAACAAGAAAGAGTGCAAAGCTTTAGTGAAGCAGATGTGACAGAAGTAACACAGCTTCATGTCTGCTGATGAGGTACACAGACAAATTTTGCAGCTCAGTCAGAGATAGAAATTGTAGTCATTTCAAGCATTCTATAATTTTGCTGTAATGTTTTTCGAGAGCAGGAGATTTAAAGAAGCACCAAAATTCTGAAGGACTGCAAAACATTCAATGACTAATAGGCCAGAAAGGTTAACCTGGTGTGGAAACAATCTAGAAGACTGGTATTGTATTCAGTGAAGAGCTTCATGACTTCTCACTACTGTGGTGCATATATTTAGGACGCTTCATGCTAATGAAGTCCCTGAACTAACAAGTAGCAGATGTACTGGAACAGTACAACCTATTGACTGACACCTTCAGATTCCTTGTTTAAATCTATGACCAGTCATCAGTAATTGAATTATCACTATTTTATCACATCGAGCTTGTTTAAAATAAGATATATAGGCTGAGTTATATCTAGACTTGAATGATATGCATGTCCAAAACTACCTATTGTAAACAATATTAATTCCTCTCCTGGCTATGTAAGTAGGGAGGCTAAAGAATAAATTATCAAGGAGGATAAACCACCAGTTAGAAATACCATGAAAGAAAAGGCATGTATTTGGGAACACAGATTTGCACTTGTTGTGGTCTTTCCTCTAACAAAGGGATTTTTTTAATGCTGTCAATATAAAAAACTTAATCAACTAGAGAAACAGAAAACAAATAAACTCCTCCAACGAAACCAAAACCAATCTTCACAAACTAAGACAAAATTGCCAGGACAGTAATGTATGATATACAGAAGTCTCAGATAAAGTACTTAGGTGACTTTTTCCCCTGCATCTTATGGGGAACTTATCCAGATCACACTGGGAAAAGCAGCAGAAGCGATACTTCTTAAAAACTGTACAGGACCTTGTCTCCTTTGAAGGAGGGAAAATAACTAGCTAGTAATGGCTGGGCTTCTGAATCTGACAGAGTCATCCAGAGCCCACTGTTGGCCTTGTATCTTTATACGGAAAATTCAGCATCACTAAGACACTTACGCTCTCACCCTTGTTATAAAAAACTGACATAACTCATTCGGACTTCAACTAGAAAAAAAATCTTGAAACTGGGACATAAAAAAAAAATAAAATGAATAATTAAAAACGTACACAACAAAGGACAGAACCAACCTTCCAGCATTGATAATACTGAGATCAGCTCCTGAGCAAATATCTTCCACGACATACGAATTCTCTGAGCAGGATACGTTTAAGGACGTATAGTTAGGCTTGCAAACAGTCAGGAAATATGGTGCCTGATATCCTGTTGATAGCTGTATGATATCAGTAACAAGAGCAGTGGAACAAAGACCAAACACATGAACACCTGGAAAGAAATAATAGAGCTTGTTAACTTTACTATATGCATAAATTAGATTAATTCATTGTGACAAAATACATTCAACAGAATTCTGGTGGCTCGTGCCATTGAACTTGAGAGAATTTAACTAAAGAATAATATTTTTTTTTAATGAAAGTTTATTGCAAAGTTGAATTCTTTAATGTAAAAAAGTAAGATTATTTATGCTTGTTTTCTTCCTGTTGATACTTAACATTTAATTTTGATAGCTTGATGTCAGTTTTCTGAACTGACTAAAAGACAGCCATCTATTTGAGGAGAGCGTATGTGCTCGTCCATTCCTGGGGCTTGCCCCCACTGGGATACAGGGTTTTAATAACATGGACAGTTGCCCATTAGATGACTGCTCTGAGGACTTGTTCTCTTTTTACCACCAGGGACTCATCAGCTGCCAATAGCTTTCGCTACCTTCACACCTCTGTATTTCTTGAGTACCAAGTCCTTGCCACAAGTCCAAATATTTAAGTCCTGTGGGTAATTGATCAATGCTTCTGTCTGATAAGAATGCCAAATTCACAAGGCAGTTGAAGTAAATGGAATTGTTTTATTGAGCATTTTCAACTGCTTTTCCTCTAAAGATTTCTACAATTCCCTACTTGTATTTATATAAATAAATTTATTTTTAATCTTAAAATTGAAAGAATGCTAAAGCTATTAAAATATGGAAGAAACCTCAATTCAGAGTATGAATCAAGAATGAAATTCATACATCTATGAGCTTGTCTTTTTTGATGAGGGAATGGAATGCCATACAGGAGGAAAAGTGGAGAGCGTAGGCTATCTTTACAGTCCTCCTTGCTGATGTGGTGACCTGCCGTCCCCTCTGCTTCTTTCTCACTGCTGCTCTTCAGAGGATGCTTTACTGGTCATAGACTGCATAACCTCTCCTGTCATTACCTCCTTGCTTGCCAGACTACAGAAACTTAGTGTATAATCCTCCTACCAAGTTTTCAGTCTACTGTCCTGCAAGTTGGCCTTGCCTAGGCTGCCCTCTCTAATGAAAGCTTTTTGGAAAACAGAAAACCTTTCCTTTAGCCACTCATTGGTAGAGGAAATTAACTGTAAGAAGGGGAACAAAGTCCAGTTGTCTTTTCAAGTTCATTATTCATAAATGACAAATAACCAAAGTAAAATAAAACAATTCAATATGTTCTTCTATCATTAGGTTGCCAGATTCTAGCCCTTTTTCAAGAGGTGGATAAACACATCCCAGAAAAAGAATGTCAAATCTACTGGCAGTTTCTGACAAGTTTTTACTGTCATGCTGAACACTGTGTCAGGTGGTTTGAATCCTTATGATGCACTGAAACCATTAAAAGGAAGCCAGCTCAAGGTGGGCAGAGAAGGAAACATAAATTATTCCTTTAGAAACACTGACAATAGTATAGGAGAGGAAAAGGAAAACAGAGAGTGTAGATGCTGCATTACTGATTACGGGGCTGCTCTGTCACTCCATTTGACAGTTTCTTCTCGCGTTTTCTGGCAGAAAAAGACCTATGCCAGTGACAACCCTGCACTATTCTGAAAGGATGTTTCAGAGAAGGAAACCTGCATAGTGAAAACCGAATGTATATGGAAAGCTCTTCTTTGTGACTAACGTTTGAAACCCACCAACAAATCTGACAGCTCTTCTAAGAAAAGAATTGAAGTTGCATCCTCCTGCATTAATATTGGCCTCCGTTCCAATCCCATTTCTTCTTTTGGACAGGCAACAGTAGAGGATTCCTTCTCCTATCATTATCTGCAATGACAAAGGAGTCATTAAATTAAATGTAGCGGTTACTCAGAAGACACTGATGGAATTTAAATTGCTGAAATATAGCTATACCACAACCAACGTCATCCACTGACATGTACTTGCCTTTAAAAGATTTGCATCAATATGTAACATTCAGTAATGCAACATAGCCTGAGTAAAGGCAGGCAAGAAGGTGACACTGAAATTAAATGTAAGTGGCATATAGTATACAGCGCTCAGTGGAATCAAGGCCTTGATCCACAGCTTTAATTTGATGCTTCTACAATAAAAAATTAACCATTAGAAAATCTTACCGCTAAAATAATCCAGAGCCACTGCAATATCTTAGTGCTCCTGAGGTGGTTTTATCGCTCAGTCTTGGCCTCAAGCTTAGCAATCCCTAGCAGCTTCTAATTACGTGGCATCCTGCTCTTCTGTATTTGTTTAATTTAGCTTGGGTTTTAACCAGATCCACAGCAGCCGAAAAAGTTCTGTCCTTATGGCCCCTCCGAACACACCAAGAAAAACAGATCATGACTGAAGCTCTATACAAGAGTTCAGAATAGAAATACAGAGAAGATTATAAATGAAAAATGGTGTGGCTGCAAAATCCAGATCCATTTATATATTTGCAGATTCAGGTTTGATTGTTTTCCCTGTTAAATAGTGCAACAGCTTTGAAAACTGTACAGGGCTTGTACAGAGTTCAGAATAAGGGCTGGGCTGAAATTAATGAGGCAGTTCTCACCACTGAGAGGAGATTCACCTTGTCTATCCGCAGATGCACTGAAACCTAATACATGTAATGCACAAAGCTTACAATGCAATGAGATGCTAAAGCATCTGAATTATGCTGAATCTGCTGTAATTACCAGCGAAGTTTGTGCATGCTAAGACCCCTCACCCTAGGAGAAGGGAGATACAATAGACAAACTTAGTCTAAAACTTTATTTTAGCTAAAGGTTTAGTAAGTTGGTTTCCTTTCTTTGCCAGAAAAATTGAAGTAGTGAAGGTTGTCTCATTACATGGAAAAGTCAATGGTATGGGTTATTTAAGGAACTTTAATTAGATGAGAACTATGGTCGTTATTATCTGTCTCCATATGATCAATATACAGCTGAAACTTCCCAGAGAAATCAGTAGTATTTCAAACTTAAAAACCAGAGAAACTCTAATAGCTTTTAGCCAAACTCTAAGGAATGTCCAGCACAGAGAAAAACACCAGAGAGACAGATTAGCTTGTGTGATTGAGGAGAAAATTAGGGAACAGCAAGACCTATGTCAAGGAAAATTCAGAGGCTGGTATTTCCAAGGAAACAAACTCCCACAGTAGAGGAGGCAGCAGGGCTGAAACTGCCAGCAGTGAATCTCTCTCCTTGCAAATTGATTTCCCAAATCAATGCAATCTAATTTCCTAGTGATCTCTGTTAGAAAGCACATTGTTACCTTTATGTAGGTTTTTAGCCAGTGGCCGATAAGGATCTGAATCGACACTGATACGATTCGATAACTGGTCCTAAAATTTTTGAATGAATAACTAGAGAGAAAATATGTCAGAGGATCAGATTCAGAGTTCTTTGAAGGAAACAGAAGTCATGTTGGAATTCAGGTATATCTATATTCCAGACATATAACATCCATGTTGGTAATTTCATACAAGTCCAGTTGTTCCACACTGAAATCTCCTGTGCTTTATGAATACATATAGGAAATTTCATATACGCCAAAAGCTGTAAGACACATGTCAATAATACAGGTAGTAGTTTTCTGTAGCACTTCAGGGCTATAGAACAGACCTGGTTAAAATCAGTTGCTGCTCACTAATAATGAGCAAAACCCCACAAATTAAAAAAAAACCCAAACCATAAAGTCCCAAATCCACACAGATCCTTCTGTAATAATGGCTTGGAAAAATAAATTACAAAATGCTAGATTTGTTGTAAAAAAAATTACTATAAAGTCAATAGATATAATATGTTCTCTAGTCTTGGGAAAAACTGAGTATATCAATAAAAATAATATAGCAATGAATTATTATTCTAATGTTTATATAATGCTTCAAGGAGGCATTGAGACTGGAATTTGCTTGTCTACTTCCCCTTCTCCCTTCTCTCTTTTTTTTTTTCTTATTTACACGCTTTGGTAATATTTAAGATGCAGCTTAATCACACCTGTATTTTATTGAGTCTTGATGACTTTCTGCCTCATACTGCAGTAAGTACCTGAACTGCAGACAGAGGCTAGCATATGCTATCTTACTGGAGATTCTCAGTTCCTCACATAGCACGTGCATTCTTTTCTTTATTTTACAGGGTTTATAAAGTGTGTAAATCAATGAAACATTAATGACAACTAAATTATAAAATGTTAAACTCTACAGGATGACAATGGCACAGTAGTAATCTTTTTGCGTTAAACTTCATTGGCCTATTTTTCCAAAGAAACAAGGAAAAACTGGAGAAAAAAAAAACTATTTTTTTTTACTTCAGAAGTGGTATGGAATAATAAAGAGCTGATCTACAGCATTTTCAGTGCCTTTTATTAAAGGAGGTTGTGTATTTCACACTATCAGAGCCCATTCTCCGACTAATACAAGCATCACATTCATGCTCACGCTAATGCAAATGAAGAACACCTTCCTAAGGCTTGCAGCTTTTCAGCAGTTGTACTTGGGAGCTTCAGGATTTATTTACTTTACCATCCTATGTTTGATAGGCATGCATAAGTGGGGGGTTGAGTTCCTCACATCGCATGGCTTTGGTTAGCTGTCTGTACTGCCAGCAGGAGAATGATTCAAGCAAGAATAACATTTTCTATTGCAAATCTTCTTGCAATGCTGAAATAATTTAGCTGTAATCAAAGCACTTAATAAACACTGTAACAAAATGGCATCTTTCATCTCCATTGAAGATGTTTTATACTACCTAGGCTTGACATAAACTCTCTAAAGTAAAAATCAGCTTTTATCCCTCAACTGCGGACCAAGTGAGCCTATACAGATTCCTTCTATGGTTGTTTCAGGAAAGTCCACTTTGTTATCCGAAACACTGTTTAAACTTAAGAAATTCAGCCAAACTGCAATACCAGTAAGTTTTGGTTTTATTACAGTCTTTGGCCTTTGCTGCAAGTGTCTGCACTAGGAACACTGGGACTCTTAGCAAACAGTTCCTAAATGAGTACAATTTTGAGCCTGGTGGTTGTGCAAAACTCTTCAAAAATGGTTTCTAAAGCAACCAAAATCAAACACAGTAAGAGTTCAGTCTAAAAAAAGACAAATAAACAAAAAGCAAAGCGAGAACATCACTTGATGATTTTTATATGGGCATCCCATTTTATAAGTTTTGTAATTGCAAATTGGCTAGTATTATGAAAGTAATGAACTGGTTGAATTTAAGGGAATTCAGTGGAGTTGGCAGCAGAGATATATTTGCAGCTGGCCTTGGAGAAGCGTCTAACCGAGATGTGCAGTCACTGCTGTCAGGGGAGAGAAGAGACCCTTTCAGAAGGTTGATTCAGCTTTTTAGGTGCATGGAATCACCCACTCAAGGTGAATTTCTCTCTCCATTTGCCAAGCAGGAGTGGTGTGAGAGTAAAGCTCTTATCTGTGCTGCCTAAAATCAGTCACAATGAATTCCCTCTAGTATATATATATAAGGTCTTTAAATTTAATTTTAAATTGACACAGCAATTCCAGCAGGACAATACTCACCTGCATCAGACAATTTATATATTTTCCTTCTGTGAAATAGTGACTAAACTGCTCATACTCTGACAGGACACTACTTCTTTGCTGAAATAATCTTCTCCCTTTGGGTGAATGATTAAACCAGCCTCCTTTTGCCTGCTCTTAATGACTAACTCACAATTTATAGGAGTCCCAGTGCTATTTGGGAAAGTGTAATTGATTTCACTGACACGGTTGATAAACCTTGTCACTGAATAAAGCTAGTTCTCACAAAAGTGGCATGTTCCATGCTGCAAATAGAAGGCTTCCATTTCCAATGGAATTTTGAATTTTTGGTATATCTCAGAGTATGGAGACGTCCTGTCTGTAAAAGTTCAAACATTTGTACAGCACAACAGAACGATTCAAGCTATTCTCAACCACCTGTAGTTGCTGTTTCTTAACATTAATGACCGCAATCAGGATTGTATGAGTAGATGAAGTGCTACAGGGAATGCTTTAAGGAGTGTGTCTCCTTCTGTTATATAAGAATAAAAGATTAATTTAAAATCTTAAGGTAATTAGCCTGGATGACACTCTGTAGCCTAACTGAAACTGAAGGAGCTATTTTCTTTATGCCAGCTGAAACTCTATTCAATATCTTTAAGAAGTGACAGTGGCATCTCAAACTTACCGTAATTGATGGTCCAGCAAAAACCAGACTAAGCAACATCAAGAAGGGAACAGACTCTTGTGTAGGTTCAATGTATGGCATACTCAGACTCTTGTCATAGCAATTAAATCCAGAGTGAACTGGCTTGAAGACATCGGTAAGTTCAAGAAAATAGAGGCTAACAACAGAAGATGCCAATATAGGCAACTAGAAGAGAAAAAAGCAACAGATTACTGTTTGGAAACGAAATAGCAATGCTTTTGCAAAGACAACATAGTCTGTTAATAAATCTCTGTGATGTTTGCTATTTACATCCCACTGCTCCTTGTCATATCCATTTTACCATCTTTAAATAATTAATTCTCTAGAGATATGATACTATTCAGTTGATAGCAAATAACCCTGTTGTCTGCCAAGCTAGTCAAAACACCCAATCCAATCTTCAGCCCACATAATTTAGCTTCTTCCTCTATGAATCAGTAATAGAAAAACTTTGATTTTTTAATATTTTTTTTTTTAATGAAGTACCAGGACTGCAGTCTCCCATGTGAGGCTTCAGCATTCTGCTGTTCATCATCAACACTTTTTGGTCCTTTAGCAACTCTCTGTTATGTATATGACAGTGTTTATATCAAAGCCAGTTTGTGTTAAGTTTCAAAGTGCCAGTTAATGAAAAACAGTATCCACTGCTTCCCTAGAATCTAAATATGTGATAATATAGCGTTCTGTCTTTGCATATTCATTTCGTTATTCTATCAAAAAAGCAATTAACTTTGGCAAGACTCAGTCTGTGTAGAACCATGATGAGTATGGTTCACAATTCTTTTATCCTCCAGCTACTTAGTGATTTTACCCTTCACAGTTACTTCCAGTAATTTATTAAGAGTGAAGTTCACCTCTCTGAGGATAAATTCCGTATCTTGCCACCAGCTCCTGAAAGCACAGACTCAACTAGCAGAAGGAAGTCATTTGAGAGAAGAAACAGCAAATAGGCATTCTGAAGCCATTGGTTTTTAGGTGAACAGATGTGATTATTCTCTGTATTCTCTTAGTAAATGCTCAGAAACATTTTTTGTTTGTTATTTCCCAGAGTCCTTACTGAACAAGGCAACAGTAGAAAAACTGCCTGCTTCTCCACTGAGATGCAATGACTCCCTCCCTGCGTCTCTACTGCAATGAAGGTACCTATGATAATATGATGTAAACTGCCTATCTGCTTCCTTTTCTTTTAAGATGGTTATCACATTAACTTTTTTTCACTGTTAGCTGCAGCTGAAAAGTAAAATCTTGCAACTACTAAATAGTTTCACTTAGACAGATAAAATCATAAAAATCTGATAAGGCTGTATCACATCTCCTGAGGAAAAAACCCTCCTCGTTTATATCAAGCACCTCACATCATGTGAAACAAGGACTGCCCTAACATAATTTTGGGCATGCTTAGATCATATTATTCTTGCAATGTTCAGTAAAATTTACAAAAATAATTGATTGATTAAGATCAATGTAATTCATCCCATTCTACAATGGAATAAAAAAGCAGAGGTAAAACTGGATGAACATGTATGTTAGAAAAATTATGAATAAAACCTGCAATATATTGCAGAGGGACAATGGTTGCTCGCATTAACTGGCCACTTTTAGATTTTTAAACATTGGGCTTTTAAAATGCAGACTTTTTGTGCATAAAATGTGGTTCTGGGTGGTTAAAGAAGGAGGGTTCTAGCTAAATTTCCCTGAAACATTTCTTAATATGACTTAGTTTTTGTTTGAAAAGAACAGTTTATCTTTCACGTGCTGAAGGACAGATTTGAAGAGGGTGAGTTGTATCTTCGAAGTGCTCTAAGCAAAATCTGCAGAAGGTGGAGAATGGAAGAATTTGCCTGTCTAGTTATCTGTGTTCAAGTTGATTGCATTGTAATGCCGCACAGCATAGAGGCTGTGATTGTGCAGAAAGGGAGGGAATGTGTAATGGCATCCCAAAGTGCTATGAGCACTACAAAAATAACACCAGGCATCTAGTAAGTTTGCTTCAGTAAGTTGTGTGTGTGTGTATATGTAACTCAAACATATATGTATATTTCCGCTCACATGCTGTATTACACATACATATAATGTATAGCATGCACAATATGTAAAATAACTACACAATATATTATATAATCTGACATATAATAACGTGTCTGGAATAATTATATACAATGTGACTAAATTGAGTTCTGCTTCCTGCCCATCACAGGAAGAAGTCCAATTCTTTAGCTGGATGCATTATATAATACTATTTCTCACTTCCTGCTGGATGCAGTCCCTGATCGACTATAATTCAAAGCATGCACGATTACTCAACATGGGCTAGATTGTTTCTAGTCATTATACAGACGTGCAGGGCTGAAAGAGGACTTCCCTGGAGTCTTCATACTCTGGGAATAATTAAGATTGTTGTGAAAGTGGGTGCCCTTCTCTCCACACCGGCCTGCAGAGCCTATGGAGCTGTTTGGGATAAGGGGCCTCCTCACCAGAAGGCAGGCACAGTGCATGCTGCCCTGCTGTGTGGGGAGCTTGCACCGAGTCTCTGCTGCTCTTGCTGGGACACTAAAATTCTGCACAGCATTTGAACTTGAACATGTTGCAATTTCACGTTTGCACAGCATTTCACTCTTGAAACATGTGCAATGTCTTTTATTATTAGCTATTTGAAAGTCATACCTAATGACTTAGCCAGGGTCTAGGTTCCATGGGGCAAAGCATCTTCTAACAGGACACAAACCTATTCCAAAATAGGCAAAGTGTCTACTGCCCTTCTTTTCAGAAATTATGCCCTTTTATCTAGACGTCCCCAAAGGTTCATTTCCTAGAAAAGAAACACAGAGCAGGCAGACTCATGGAACACTTTGCACTCAGAGTTTCATCTTCATTGCATATTTTTCCATTTCTCTAATGTCAAGAAAAGGAAAACCTCTTCTTGAAAACAGGCTCTGCATTACTCAGAAGTCCACCTCTACTTTGATTATGGTATTCTTAGGCAGGCAACTTTTTTAAATGGCAATAATGAACTATGAAAAATAGGTGATATATGAAGTGATATTTTATTGTGAGGAACTAAAATAAAAGATGTGGATAACTTTTTTATTTTTTAAACTACCATATGTAAGCTATAATTTTATTGTTAATTACAAAATCAAGGAATTACAAGAATTGCATTTTACTGTCTTACGACTTCACTACAGGACTACTGTATTATTTCTGACTGTAATTACTCATTCTACTAAAAGAAAAGAAGTAATTCTAAAGGACTATGAGTCTCCAACGTAACTGCTTACAATACTAATGAACAGGTTTATAATCAATTTGCTATATACAGTATGTCAGATCCCACAGGACGTTTTTCCTATCTTTTTAAAAACAAAAATACAAAACGTGTCTTCAAAAATTCTAACGTTTCTAAAAAAAAGCAAATGTTTCTAAAATCTTCTAAACAGTATAACTGGCTATTTAATATATGAATATTTATGGAGTGTCCTGCTTAAGGCAGCAGTAGTTCTGTAATTATAGACTTCAGCTCCCAACACCTTGAAAATGTCAAATATAATTAGATGGTAGAATGTGTATTGTTTTAATTACAAAATGGAATAGGAATTTTCCCGTTCCTAATTAGAATAATAAAACCCCCAACCTCAGTTCATATCTTGACTAGTGAGTCTTTTATACTCTTACTTTCTTGGTTACTAATGGAGAAAGGTTTAGCTTGTAATTTAGACCTGTAAATGTAGACTTTGACCCAAGTGGCCAAACTGTTTGGCTTAGAGTCTTAAAGTCAGGACCATAATCAGCATACCTGCTGAAGAGATTTGATTTGGGATTGGTTTATTTAAAAAAAAAATAATTTTTCTTTTTCCTCCTGTTATTTTCTTAAACTGTAAGTTAAGCGCCTTTATTAAGCCATAGGACTTTGCTATTAACAGTAATTAATGTTATTAATAGTTTAAAAGATTTTGCTCTATTGAGCTAGGAATTGTCCAAGCCTGAGAAAAGATGATCTCTATTCCCAAGAGCTCAACAAGAGAGATCCCAACCCAGAGATCATGTAAGGAGAAAAATAAAAGGTGAAAAGCTCCTGCTTGTTACATAGTGCAGGACAAACCAAAAGAGCATTCAGTAGCATAGTAACTTCTCCAAACAGATGGGATATGTAACAACCAAGAGCCACAAGACATATATCACATATTGCAAAGAACTGGAAGAAGAGATGGCTGTGAGAGGAGTCCAGAGGTGGGAGAAAACAGTCCTTCAGGTTGCCCATCACTCTTCTATGAGACATGCTGTGATTGCTCCTGGGGCCGTTTTAGGGTGCTCCCGGTTTAATTGTGAGGTTTGAGATTATCCAGGACCCACAGTGCCAGCACAATTTGTTACTGGTCATATGATATAGCTCACATATGGAAGCCATACTGGTCCTGCCCAAACCCCACAAGTTGTCTGCCCCTTAATCACCAGGCCCAAACTTGCTGGGGTACCCCCAGGTAGATGGAAATTTCCCTGTGATTAGTTTTACATGGCTTTGAATGCACGAAAAGAGGAACCTGTAGAGCTGTAGCCTGCTAAATACAGTATTGTCATTGCTACTAACAAGCTACAGATTTTGTGCTGAGTTTGCAAGGACTCAGGACTGGGGCTTGTCAAATATGCTTTGTTTGTACTTGTCTTGACCTGCCTGGAGCTTTGCTTTTATTTAGTTTAATTGTAACAGCAGTTTTTCTGATGATCTTAGAAATTAGGCTAATTTGTTTTACTTTCACATATCTTTGTATGGTACAACTCTGCATGATTTTTACATTCTAGAAGTAGCAAGTAGTTATTCTGTATAAACCGAGCTATTTATGACTCTAGTGAGCATATTCCAAATCCTTTGTCAGGAGCACTATGATGTTGATGGTGATTCTTCCTCACTCTAGGAACCACTTGGGTTCATTTTTATGTTTGCTAATGTGCTTTTAAACCTTGCTCTTCCTCTTTTGGTCCATCTTTTCACGTTATATCCCAATTTACTATATGTGGCATGCCTTACATATGTTGGATGCTTTTTCTTTGTACTCTTTGTTACCCATAAAATCAGTTTTGTCAGTTCTGCGTTTCTTTATCTGACCATTGGGTGAGTTATTAATAGCCCTGAGGTCTCCAGTACCAGCATATGCTCCGTCTCTTGTCCTACACCTGTAACTCCTCCATACTGCACCCTCTGTAATGCAGGAATACAGGTCTGGTATGATAGCAGAGGTCTTGCAAATGAGGCAGTGGAAGGCCAAGCTTTAGTAGGAAAATCTTATTGAAGTGGATGGAACTCTAAATAGCACAGAGTTGTCCTTCGGGTAGTTCAGCATCTGAGGCACTGACTTTTGTCTCCAGCCTTCCACCAGAACCTTGTTGTTCTGAAGGAAACACTGAACTGATTGCTCTTCAATTAAAATGTAGGCCCGTTAACTTTACTATTTCACAGGGTCTCTGCAGAGCCCTAAATTTCTAATTCAATGTGCTCCCTCCCATTGGAGAATTTCCAAGTAATCAAAGCTTCACTAAAACCACATTCTCTCTGCAAGTGTTACAGGCAAGTCAGTAGCAATCAGATATGACACTATGGAGATAGTGAGGCTCAAACCAAAAGAAAAGCAACAAATAAGCACCCACTCTCCGATGCCCTCCCCCCCTCCTAGTTTCTCTCTTACCTTGAAAGAATATGCAACTGGATACATCCATAATTCAAAACACTCTGGGAATTACTAGCTTCTACAAATTCCCTTTCTCTAAAACTGTACACAGGTACTTACATATTTAACTCTTATATTTGCCAGCACTTAACTAAGCAAAGAACCCATATTTATTTTCAGGAGAATAACATCTTAAAATCCATGGTCTTTGTGAGAGTGCAACCATGGAGTGTCACATACTCGAGTGTCTGAACCTCTTTTGAGGGTTGCGGTTATGTGACCTCTCTTTGCTTTGCTAAAATGCACTACAGGCATTCTCTCTTATCTGAACTCATATCCAGATCCCATGGTCGTGTTGTATTGGGCTGTGTTGGGGGCTACGAGCAGACACTCTTTAAAATGGGTTACAAAAGTGGTTAGCCTGGGCTATATTTCAGTCAGGCTAAGTGAGGGGGAAAAAATGAAATGCCTCTCTTGTAATTATAGTTTAAAAGTGAAGTCACTGCTCAGTGTGCTGGCCAGAATGACTTGAGTGATCTTCCTTGAGACTGGATGCAACTACAAAGGCTGTAGAATTGATTAGTTTTACCTGTCTATAGAAGTTAGGCAGGAAAGAGAGAAGCAGTATGTATGTAGCTTTCAGAGGAAGTCAAGACACGATTAGACAGATGCAGAATAAAGATAATATGACTAGCCTACCTTTCAAAAAGGTTTAAGGGATGCGTGATACACTATCTGGATCTTCTATATTTTGTAAATATTTTTTAGACTTGGATGGCCAAGAAATTCTTAGATCCTTAGGTCATTCTACAACCTTTCCACAGCAAGCAAGTTGTTCCCAAGCACAAGTGCTGCCTGTTTCTCCTGTTTTCTGGAAATCTTTGTAAGCAATCAAGTAAATAAACAGGACAGCCTCGAAGAGATAGCTGATGAATGCCATCAGTTTCTCCTCATGGAAAAAATACCAGCCAAGTGCTTGGGAGAAGGGTAGTCTATTTAATAACTACGTTGTGTTAGCACTGCAAGGCTGTGGCATTGTGGAAGAATCTATTAAAATGTATCATAAATGTCAGTCCTTGTGCCAAAGAATTCATGGTCTAAATGACAAGGCACAACAGATGGATGAGACAAAAAAAGAGGGCTGTGGTGGGTTGGAGGAGATAAGGTATTCCTATTCTCAGCCAACTACTAACAGTGATTGCAGCCTTCAACCACCCTGGCTGTTGTCCTGTTGTATTTTGGTGCGAGGACACAAAAGAGAGGAGAGAATGGAACAAAGTCAGGTCTCTTATCCTGACAGGAGTGAATACTGAACTCATGACTATGACTGAATACCTTCCAGAAACAGGTCAAGAAAAAATCATGGTATCAGCCTAAATTCTGCCATCTTCTCTTGGTTTTGAAAACCCATAGTCTCCTCACCGTGGTTCCTGCTTAGCTACACCAGTCCTGTACCTTCTCCCTCAGTGAGACTGCTGTGCACGGCTGGGATAAGATCAAGCATAAGCTCAATCGTGTTGCAAGCTGGGCTGTCATGAGGACTTTTGAAAGACTGCTCTAAGCACAGGATGGCTGTAGAGCAGGGGACTTGCTTGACCTAAAAGTCAAGTCTGTAGATTTTTTTATGTTCAAAACTTAATTCTTAAATGCCTAAAGCAAGGCACTCAGGCTTTTCAGAACTCTAAAAGTTGCATCTGTATAAAGACTTTTCGCTTTTCTCTCCAAACTCAAGTTTCTGCTGCTGCTTGTCCCTTTTTTGGATGCAGGGTTCCTCTGACTCAAAGCTGTAGTCTTTTCTCTAAAGGATTTTTACCTCACCATTGTCTAAATTTTGTGGAAACTACTACCAGAGACATGATATGATGGCCTTTCTTCTCCTAGATTTAACACTATTGGATTTAATTTCAACTCACCATTGAATTTGAAATCCCAGGTGCCATTAAAATCTATTATCATTACCATTTTGGAAAATTAAGTTATCCTTATTTCCAGCATTGATTTTAGAGTTTAATTGAATATTTCAGTGACTGCCAATTAGAGACTAGCTTTAGAAATACAACAGGTATCTTTGTGCAACTCCTCAAACCTCCCGATCTTCTGCCAAACCTCAATAGAAAACCTCTCAGTATGTGTAAGACCAAAAACAGAGGTGATATAAAAGTGCTTTTTTTTTAATAAATGTATATGTGAAGCAACAATTACACAGACAGAAACCAACAAAAAAAAACCAAAAAATATTCTCAGACAGGAATAGTCAAAAAACACTTAAAAAATGTTTCAGTTTAACTAAGTGTGCTTAAATAGCAAATCCTTAGGCAGAAATTTTACAACACAAAAACCCACCACAAATGCATTTCTTTTCGGACTTTAAATGTAATTGATGATTCATTATATTATGATTACAGTTACATTATGATTATTGATTAATTAAATCAATGATTAGTTACAATCAATGAATAACCACAAGCACTGAGATTTAGGATATTGCACGTACTGTGGATTATGAAACTTTTTACACTCCTGCTGCAAGGTCATGGTAAATCAAGAACAGCAACACTTCAAAACAAAGTGGTTGTTTTCGGGTTAGACTGTTACCAAACTTCAGCCAGAAGTCCCCTCAAAAACCTCATCTCCAGGGCACAAAGCTGCCTATTCCTACACAATACTACAATTTTTCTACTCCCTGAAACATATTGGTTTACACACACACACACAAAATAATCTGTGAGTGCCAACCCTTCTCCAGTGGCTTACTCCCATGCTGTTTTGCCACTTCTGAACTCCCTTCCTACAAATTGAACTTTTAAGGGACAAGCTCATCAGTCAAGATACAATGTTTTTAACAGCTCAGCTCCTGTGTATGTAAGGTTCCACAACAGGCTGTTCTTTAATAATTTTGGCTGCAGAGTGACAGATTTTTAACAATTACAGAAGAAAAACACAGAAAGGGGTATAAATTTTTTTCTACTTTTGGAAGAGGTAATCATTTGGAAAAATTCATCTCCTTGAATTCCTAATGCATTCAGGCCTCCTTTCACTACCAGGTTATTAGGTCAGGAGGATGCTGCAGGACTGAAAAGGGAGCAGGGCCTTTGTTTGCTAGGAACTACTCAAACTCTACACTTGTCAAGCAAGTAGCCAAACACACAGGGAGATCTAACATGTGGCATTTGCATTTCTTCTCCTAGGACAGCCTTGGCAGGCCTGACACCTCCCTTTTTGTTCTCCTTTTCTGTTCATCTGCTAAAAGCTGGTAGTGTGCAGGCCGTACAGCTCTTCTGTAAGCACAGAAGTGATGTGGAGGATTTAACACTGATGACTTGGCCAATGAATTATACAGCTGCTTTGAATGCGTAGCAGCTTCCTCAGATAGACCCTTAATATTTTGGGGATGCTGGTCTCTAATGCACTGTTATAAACAAATCTGACATCTATTCTCTGTGAGTCAGCCACATGACAAGGTCAGCTCGATGAGCAGACTGTTAAGTGTATTTCTCCTTCTTCTTCTCCCCTCACACGTGGTTAACTCTTTTGAGAGAAAAAGCAATGCATTTGGAAAGTATTATGCTACTTCCACAGTATGGAGATAATTTCATCTTCTACAGTTGGGTTTTTTTGTTATTTGTTTTTGTGGGTTTTTTGTTCCCCTAAGGCTAATTTAAGCATAACAGAAAACCTATCTAGAGAGAAATGTGACTACACTGTGCCTCCAAGACACAGCAGTGTACCTCTTACACTAGATCCAAACATCCTGTTCTTAGGAAGAAGGATTTAGCCCTATCGCCTACTCTCTCTCTACTCTTATTCTAATCGCTGCACTCCCTTGGCTTTTTGTGTCTTCTTGCAGTCACACCTATACGTGACTTGCAGTGACAAAGTGCATAATTTAAATGTGGTGGGTCATGCATGGCTGAAGAGCTGAAAAAAATTCCAGATGTGACTGAGAAGTGGCACTGAGCTACCAAGTGATGTGTACAAACATTTGATGTTTCAAACCTACCTCTGTCAGTGTGTGTTAGAAACAAAAGGAAATAAAACATCTGGTGCTGAGACACAGCGAACGTTTTCTACATACACTTATTTCAATGGAAGCTGATGACCTTCTGCATTTTGCAGCCTGGAATCCTACAATGGTAACAGATCTTTGTGCTTGCTGCTGGTGGGAATTCCAGCTCTTTTGGGGAACAAGAAAAGTTAAAAAAGTTAAGTGGTCTTCCAGTACTGAAAGAAGTGTTTCCAAACAATCCTGGCATGATAAGCTCCTGGCCGTGCTTTGGAAAACGTAGAAAAAGAAGCCACCTGTATATCTGTATGCATGCATGCGTCATACACAAGAGTCTAGAAGACAATGTAAGGAAAAAATTTAACTGTGCAAGGGACATTGTCTGGAATATCTCCGATTTTAGTCCCTGGAAGTTAAGCAATGAACAGATGAAGGCTGTGCCACAGGAACACAATTTAGCCTCAGAATAAATGCATCAAGTCACTCCAACTGACAACACCTGGGCCTTTTGCATTCCCACATCTGGGGCATTGTATGAAGCAATAGTGCCACTGAAGTCAAAGGCAAAATTCATAGCGACTTCTGTGAAATCAGGATTTAAACTAGGAGTTTTTGAAGTGGGATAGCATGCATGAAGACAATCTTTTCTTCACCAAGAAGAAATTTATTTGTCTGTCCTGCCTCTAAAGTGTGCCCATTCTGCCAGGAACAGAAACTACATAACCCTGGAAGTTTTCCAGATTCATATTAAAATGTGAGACATCCGTATTTCTTCTGTAAGCGAATATACTTATGATATACTCTGAATATGCTGAAAAGAAAGTCAGTTAACAAAAAACAAAACTTAGTCCAGGAATACTCATTTTCAGTATCTCCCAGAGGCACGTAGACTTTTTACCAGGGAAATGAATTCTCACTACACCAGAGGGACTATGAATTTTCATGGCAAGTTTTGTCTTTCTGAGCCCTGCGTATGGAGCTCAGATAACCCATACAGTCTACAGGACCCTAAAATGCCACAAGCATAATTAGGAATAAAACAGGCCAAACTGCTGATGGCCACAGGCAGTGCAGATTACCACGTGCTTCAGGTGAGCACGATGCACAATGCAATCTAAAACTCTTCAGCTCTCAGGCATCTCAGATCAGAAGTATTACCAGTGTTTTAAAATAACCTCTAAAACATTCTTATGATACATACAATAAATCATCAAGTTATTTTATGAATAATGAAACTTGAAAAATATGTGATTGAAAATGCATTAAGTTTTATTTCATAATGCTCATTTGTTTGTCTCTGACGTTTTTAGAGAATGGCCCATCCATATTTTTCAGAAGCTCCATCTCTTAATTTTATTTCCTCTTTGTTTCTATGTCTTCCAAAGTTCTTGCCTAATTCTCCTTTTATAGCTCTAGTAATAACGATGATCTTAAGAGCAGCATATTGAGTTTATGTTTTAACTCTACTGTTGCTAAAAATCTGCTAGTTTGAGTTATTCTTAAATTAGACTGAAACCAAAATCAGGCCCAGAGTATTTCTTTTGAAGTTAACCATCTATTGGTGTTCATACATTCTATGTAATTATATTTTTTCCAGTCCAAAGTTGCTGCCACCAAACACGTTTGTTTACAGGAGTTAGTCTCATTCGTAACACATTCTTAAGGATCCTAATAGCAGAAAACCCGCAGTGTCAGAACTGTGGGTTTGCTGCTATTTCTAAAGATAAGGTCCTTCTGAAGCAGCAAATCCATCTTTACTTGTTCTGCATGCCTGAATTATATTAGACATTACAGATATTTTTTCACTCTAACTGTAAATTTCATTTGTATAACATGAACATGTCCCTTTCCTACTGCATTAAAATTTTGACTTCCTCCTTGACCCAATTGCCTTTATTCCATGTCTTTCCTTTTGTCTAGTGTTTTTTGTAACATATTTTCTAAACAATCCGCTTTTTCTTTGGCCTAGATCTCCTAGGTCTTGAAGCAAAGCGCATTACAGCAAACGCTAATTTTCTTGTTTGAAAGTGCAAACTTTATGTGCTATGGTTTTTTTGCTGCAATTCAGGGTGGGGAGGGATTCTCTGCTATGAATGGGTCAGGGAAGATTAAAGTGAATGAGTATCAGAAGAAAAAAAAAACATAAAAGAATTAACACCATTCAGAGAAGAGAGGTTGAAAGCCTGCTTCCCATCATCCGTTCAACCACCACTCATGAAATTAAAAGCTTTAAAAATCAGAAAGCCTTAATTAAATTGGGTAAGTTTTATTTTTAAGTGGTTGCCTGTTGTAGGATCTCATTAGGAACTTACCTCCTGCTAACAAAGGAAATCCGCATTATGTAGCAATGCCAGTCAACCACACTGAGAACCTTACACTTCTCATTGCAATTAAATCATCTTTGATGAAATCCCTCTTTATGAGGCACAACTCAATCTTTGATTCTCTTGAGCCAATCACAATGGAAGAATCTAAGCCATCATGCCCTTTTTCTGATGCTGTTGAAGTGCCGACATCTGCCTGTGCTACAAAGCTCTAGAAAGGCATTCTCATTAGTCTGATTAGAATCAGGGCACGTGTGGGTAAACACAGGGTGGGTGTGCACAGGTAACACAAGGTAAGTGTTTCTAAATGCCATATGAATTGTTGTCACCCCTTCTTTCAAGTGATTTGAGTACTCAACTAAAATGTGGGAAATGGTTTCAAATCCTCCAGCTGTGTAATAGGAGAGGTCTGGTAACTCACCAAAGAGTTGCCTAATCAATGCTTAGGCTCAGGTGTATTGCAGTTAGTTTTTTCTCTTGAAGTTGCTTTTACTTGTATTCAATGTTCACCAGTTCAAGAGGGGCCATAAACATGCCGCTCAATAATTAGAACTTGCTCCTGAGGTAGAAGGGCTCGCGCAAGCTTTAGTCTCTGCTCCCGTCACTGAATAACATAGAAATACTCTCACGTGAGGACTCCAACTTCCTCTCAGAGCTGGGTGTTGAAGAGATCTCTGCCTCTTTTTACATCTAGCTGGAAATGACTTGCTGAAGGTCTTAAGAGCCCACACCAGAGTAGAGAACTCGCTTGCTTCATATAGGAACTGTACACAATGCTCAGTCTAAATTCTTCATTGCTCACAGAATCCTTTGCCGTATTCCTCGCAACAGCTACAGGGAGCTTCTGGGGAAACTATAAGTATGCCATTAATATTATATAAGGGAACTCTGCAACTCATCCCATCTTGCTGCAGGCCAAAGCACACCCACCGAACAGCACAGTTCTGATATGCCTTGCAGGATCTCTACGCTCTCTCCTGCATTACAGTTATGCCCAAGCTGAGGTCCAGCAATCTCCCTTCCTGTTCGGATTCCCAAAGCAACAAAGATAGTACAGAGAGTGAGGAAACCCCTTTTCTAACAGCTTCTTCAAGCTTGACCTTTCCCTCCCATACAAAGCTCATGTAACATATGTGGGACAGTAAGCACCTTCCATCAAAGGGCTTTTCTTGAGCAGGCCTAATTACATGGATAGTATGTGTCTGATGCTTCCATATAACCAGCCTCTGCAAGGCTTTCCAGTTGGTGCAGTTTACTTTGGGTTAGCTCCTGACCGTGTCCAGGTGCTGAGGGAGCACAGGGGGCAGAGACTGTCCACTGTTACCTAAAATCCCTTCTCAACCTGACCCCTTCTACCTCCCAGAGAACCTCCAAAGCCCTTCCAAGTGCACCTGAAAAAAAATTGGGTTTGCTTTATATTTCACCCGATGTTTACATTTTAAAATTTAATACAATAAGCATTGTAAATTTTTTATGCCTTTTTTTTTTTTTTTTAGTGTACCGGTTATAGTTAACTTACACCATATTTTACCATTAAGTTCTTCCCATTATTCTCACGATCTTTCTCTAAGGTAAGTTATGTGGTGCCTCTAAGTGCCTCAGTCACTTCCTTGTGAGTGGAGTCACCTGAAATTTGCTCAATCCATAAAACATTTGTACCCCCCTCTTACTTCTGTGCCACTAAACAAATTTACATCACACCGATTTCCTTAAGCTTACACTGTATCTACTCATGATCTTATGGAAGTACGTAAGTGACTGTACTTTCCAGGGGGTTAAATGCCTCCAAGTGACAGACCGAGCAGCCAGTGCCTCTGCAACTCCACCTGCTACCAGCTGAGCAGCCATGGCAGGTTTTGCTCTTTAAGACGTGCTGAGAACCTCATTCCATTTTCAAAACAGACATTTTTAACTCTGTTAGAGGAAGCACATAATCCAGAGGTCAGTAAAAACATACCACTGACTGTCATTTTGAGAACGTTTCTATTTTCCTAAGCATTCCCTTACGAACGTGATTTTTATTCTACCAAAGCAACGTGTTTGCCAAGAAGCCAGCCCTTCTTGAAAGATGTCTTCCTCCCAAGAGGTTCCTGTGCTCATAGCGCGATGCAGCTGAGCAATCCTTTCATTTTCTGAGTAATTCTTAGGAATAATTCCCACTTGCAAAGACCGCAAATAAGAGGTTAATTTACGCCTGCTCCTTACGGGGGGGCTTCGATGCTGATTCGGTACGGCAAAGCAGCACGAAGGGATTTTGCATCAGACGGTGCGGAAACGGTGCCGAGGCGAGCTCCCTCTCCGCGGGGAAAGCGGCATTCCCCGCGGACGGGCTCCGAGGCGCGCCGCAACCCGCGCCCGCCGCCAGCCCCGCCGCCCCCGCGGCTGCTCCCGAGGGGCCCGCTCGGCGGGGGCCGCCACTCACCTCCACGAAGTAGAAGCAGGGCAGGAGGGTGACGCTGTCCTTGGTCACTTTGCCCTTTTGCCGCTCCTTCGTGGACATGCTGGCGGGGCTGCGGGCGGCAGCGCGCTCCCGCCGCCGCTCGCCTCCTGCCGCCGCGCCGCCCGCCCGCCAGCGCGTCCCCGCGCCGTGCGCGGGGCTGACGTCAGGAGCTGCGGGCGGCGGGGGCCGGCCCGGCCCGGCGGCGGGGCGCTGCGCTGCCGGAGCCGCCGGGGAGGGGGCGAAGAGCCCGAGCGGCGCGCTCGGAGCGGGCGGCGAGCGGCAGGCAGATGCGCACCTACAGCCCTGAGACACCTGAGCAGCGTCCCCGCGGGCGGGACGCTCCGGGGGGAGTTTGGGGCTTCTTTCTGGGAAATCTTTCTCTGGAACAGAGTAGGAGAATGGCCCTGGGAATACCGTTCCTGTACGGCAAATGTTGTCTTGCAGGTCTGCTCTTTTTGAGATCAAATGGCTAATGACAGCTCACCCCAGCCTCAGTGCCACTCGGGGGGAGTGGTGTGACTGGGACTGGGCAGAACTGAGCTCTTCAACCCCATGTGCAGTAAATACTAGGGCATGTGATTTCTCTAACCTGTGAAGTACCTGGTGCAGTTCCTGCCACAATCTTAAAAAGAACAGCATTAACCCGAACAATTGTTTCCATGGTGAAGGGTGTTATTTTGAGATCCTATTTATGAATCAAAGTTTGCAGCCTTTTCTCAGGCAAGCTCCTGTTAATGTCAATGAGAGGTACCCTGGATAAGGCCTGCAGGAGTTCTCAGTATGGGATAGAATTCTCATGCTTTTGTAGCACATTAATGAAGTCCACAAAGGTTTGTTTTGTGCCTGTAAACTTATTCTTGCTTTGTGGTGTTTACCTTTAATGTTCAGGGAGAAAAGCAGTCACAGTTTATTTCCTGTTCCTCCTTTTTTTGGGGGAACATGAGAAATAAACTGCTGTTCTTGTTCAGATGGTCGCTGGTATTTTGGCTGCTGTAGCCAAATTGCTATGGCAGTGGAGGTGAAGGTTCTTACCAGCCCCTTTTCTTTTGCAGCTGTTCTCCTTTCATTTACACAGAAGATGTGTCAGTCTGTGCTCTGCACCGCGCAGGCAAGCAAAGAGGTTTCATAAGAGGGTAAAAGCAAAAACACACTCCATGCCTGCAGGCAGGAGTGGAAGGCAAATCTGTAGTCTGACTTCAAATCATTGAAAAACACTTTTCAGAGCTGCAGCAGGTTGCAAGTGTTGCCATACCAACACATAGTCCTGTCCTGACCCTGTTAGGAAAGATTTCCAGGGTTTCTGCTGACTCAGAACTACAGGGGACTCATGGGTATCCCTGTGAAAGGGAGGTTGGGGGGCTCCAGGCAGCAGAGGTGGCCAGGAGGGCTTCTGGGAGTAGAGGAGCTGTGAGTTTTGTTGAAGGAGGTTTGTGCCCGACTATCAGCACCAAATTTCAGGAAATCATTTTGGGTGGTGTGGGGGTGTCTGGTAGTGGTTTCTACCCACCAGTGATCTAGCCTTTAAGTAAAAAAGTCCCTTTTTGTTAGCCTTGCTGCTGGGTAATTCGAAGTAAACCAGCAAGAATTGAGGGGCTGTAGCAAGACTTTGCTACTGCCAAATATGTAACTATTTTTGGGGAGAGTGGTTAATGATCAGTGGCTGTTTAGAATTGCATTTACTGTATCAGCCTCGCTTATTCAGAAATCATGAGTCTGGCTTGAAAATCATTAGCAGACACCATTAAAAATTACTCGAGTGCTTTGTTTGCCTCCGTTTCACACACAATTGCTTCATTCTGGAAGAGCAGTGAGGCTAGGGTGCTTCTCTGGTAAATTGAACTGAGAAACCCACATTGTGATGTAACTTCAGAAACTGGCAAAACCCCTGTCCAATTAAGAATGCAGCTGTGTTAGTTAGGTACAGTAAAACACAGGGTAGTAACCAGTCCCTATTCTACAAATTCTTACTGTAAATAAGTGTCTGGTGTGAAGGATGCAATGCAAGCTGTGTGACTGCTGTAAGGGCAGGAAGAGTCGTGTTAATTCTCTGGTTTTGTTTCTCGCCATTTTGTGAATGTACTGGTAGAGGGAGTTAGGAGAAGGGTTATGTATGATTTAGCTGAAGTGAAGCAATAATTTTTTTGTCGGTAACAGACCTTGACAAGAACTTCTGCCCTTTATCTAATCAAATAGAAGGGGAAAAGGATCAGCAATGCCTGAGTCCCAGAGTGTGGCAGGTCTGCCTCCCACTACTCTAAAGGTGATACTGATGGGCAAGTATGGGCATGGCTAGGGTGCATTTCCCACCCTTCTCTCTGGGCTTTCACTTGTTCTTTGTTGAGAGTCAGCTATAGCAACCACTTCCTCAAGAGTAAGTAACCAAGGTACAGCTAAGATGCCACTTCATCATTTCACCCTTGCTGTGCTGCCAGTGATGCATTCCCAGCTTCTGCCATACCTGCCTGGGTTTCAGAGTGTAGCACCTGATGGACTCTATGCAGAGGCTCAGCATCTCTCTTCATCTTGCAGTATCCAGAAAGGGCTGCAGTCATTTGGGCCTTATGTCCTAAACTAACATAATGGAATATTTCTCCTTTACTTCTCCAGACTGATGTTTAGGTTCCTGCGTGTCCTCTTTCAAGCACATGAATATTGAAGGAAAAAAGCAAAAAACCCTTGATGGGTGTAATGATATGGCTTTTGGACTAAGGGATTTGTCTGTATCTTAACACCTGGAAACACCCATGTGCCCCCAATGCTATTGCATTCAGCTCTTTCGACAGTTAGTTATTATTTCCTAGAAATTATGGGATTGATTCCTATTTACATAAAAGCTCATTTGATTGCTCTAGAAGTATAAGCAGCCTTCAAATGGGTATAACATACATTTATATCCTTATTAAATTCCCTTAACATTGATAGAACAGCGTGAAATGGCTTTTGTGTAAGAGTATCTCATCTATATAGTCTCCTAAAGGAAAATCGTTGGTAGTAAAAAATTCAGAAAACACCTCCTGTCCATTTCAATCAAGACAGTCTTACAAGAAAGTGTGGTGATGCGTGACTTACGAACACCCATTATCTGTGTGCAGGATAGTCATATGCAAAGGATCTGCACTAACACTGACAGCTTTTTTTACCCACCTTCAAGCACTCTCTGTAACAGGGAAGTGTCATGGAAACATGTTAGCATAAAGCATAAAACTGTTTGTTTATGCTTTGCTTCAGCAAAATCAATCAAGTTCCTGTAAAAATTTTAAGTTGGGGAACTATAAGATAAAATCCATAGATCTGGAGCATAGGCTTCTTCTGACTCGTCTGGGATAAGATTTAAGGAGAGATATTTATTCATCCCTCAACAAAAAGAAAACTTGTCCCTCAGTGGGTGCCCCTGGTGATTTCAGCCTGATTTTTAAGAGTTCAGCTTGACACAAAACCTCCCCTCCCCTTGCCCCCCCCAAAAAAAAGTATTATTGGTGGAGCTTCTTTAGGTGAAGAAAGCACCTTTCTTTCCACTTGTCAGGCAGACAGCAGCTGCCACAGTTATTAGAAATATAATTTGAAATTATTTTCCAGTATAGTCTAGTGTTTTGGCAAAGCTGCACTGCATAAAACATGACTGCAGGTCATCATCTCTCTATCTAGGTGCTCTCTTCCCTCTGCAGCAGTCTGCCTTTGTTCCCAGGCTGTGTTAAGTGCTGGACACAGGCAATGGCTGTGGTTCCATGACTTCCTTGGGAACAGAAAGCACACTGCATAAGCAGGGACATGTGGTATATCACTGAAACACCTCGCAAAGGCAGGATGAAATAATTTGGGGAAGAATCAGAATTGGCCGAGAGCCAGTGGGCAGATCCACTGGTCAGACAATGGCACTGGGGGCATCTGTAGCAAGCAGGAGTTTGGCCAGAGGCTGCAGCAGCAGCTGCAGTTGCAGTTACCGTTGCTTAGTAGCCTAAGAAAACCTGCTTTCCCCTGGTCACCACACAATTTCCCTGCACAAAAGCAATTTCTAGGACCGTATGTATGGATCAGGGTAAACACTTTTGTATTATATAGATAGATTTTTTGCTTTTATTTTGCCCACTGAGTGTGGAATAGATGATGCGAACTCAGCATATTAAAACAGTAATCCTCTTCTGGAGAACGAGTGGCATATGGGAGCTGGGCTCTGCTGTATGAAACTGACAGATGATTTTTGTTCTGCTTTGCTTGCCATATCAGAATTCAGAAATGCAGCAGTGTGTGTGTGTGTGTGTATATATATATATATATATAATCTTTGTTTTTCCCCTAGTCCCTCAGGAAAACGTCTATTTGGGGGAATTTGCTGCCTGTATTGAATTCACATGTTTTTCCATAAGTAAATTTGCCCTGAGCAAGTGAGAGGATGTTACTTATTTTACAGTCATTTAAAGATTTAAAGATTGTTTTCATCATAAGACAGATAAATTTTTTAAAACATTTCATGAACAGGCTTTCTAATCTTCCGTGCAACTACTTTAATATAGACTGTTACTTGGAGAAAAGAAACCGGTGGCTCCCAGGACAAGGTCTATGTCAGACAACAAGGCAATATCTTTTCTAGCATCCTAACAAGGTACAGAAACCCGGTAAACGTGACAAAAGGGAAAAAGGGTAAAATATAGCAAAATTGGATAGCTGAATAATATCAAGGGCATCCCCCTAGTTATTAACATTTGCATTAGCTTTTCACAAGTGCAAGATTATTTTTTACTTACTTTTTGATGTTAGGGCAAAATTTTTCCCTTGGACTCATCTGTAGCTCCCCTGTGAGCAGCACATAGCACTCTTGGATAGATGGCATGTGACAGCACTGGGAGATTCATTCAAGTTCAAAAAGTACAAAAGAGCTCCAGAGTGTGGATCCAGCTAATCCAGCTGCAAGGAATTGTGGCTGCTAGGAATTGTGGAATTTGTGATCAATTAATCAATTACCTTGAAGTTAAGGCCCTTTCTACAAAAAGGTGGGCCATTTCTTCCTGGCTGTGGGAGAGGTGATAACCTGTTTTAGAGCTGCAGTCTGAAGTCCTCTTCTGGTGAGTGGCACCAGAGTGCAGATGGGAGAGTTAAATTCCACTTTGAACTTGTAATTACATCAAGCAATTGTTTTTCCACTGTGTCTAATAATCTCCTGTTGCTGTAAAGCTCTGTCTTCTAATATCTTTTCTTTATCTACTGGATACAGATCATGGCTTTAAAGTAGCAGATGACTCTGAATGATTCCTGGCTTTCTTGCTGCCTTTTACACAGCAGTGTTTGGTCTAGAAAGTGAATTTCGCATAATTTGCATGAGTCATGCTAGGATCATTCTTCTGAATCTGTGGCTTTAAATACTACCTATGAATGTGTCTGTGCTTTGTGGCCTTAGGTGAGTTTTGGGTTGCAAGCTATGTTGCTGTGGAAGCATAATGCTGGACTGTGGTTTATACCAACTGCTTACCTTTAAGCCAAATTTAGCACAAGGCTGAGTGGTTATGTGGCTTTTAGTGAATCTGCCTTGCAGCTGGCTGATGTGGAATAGGGGAAAAGAAGTTTATGTATGTTATGTGTAATGCCAAGTAAATTTTTCTTTTGATGCTGATAAAGGCATATTCTTGGTTACATGCATACATCTGGATCTAAGGTCTTGGTTACAGACATGAAGGCATTAAAACATCAGTTTCTGGATATCAATGGCTCTTTAAAGCAACTTTGTGTGGATATAAATGAGGTACTGAATTTTTATGTGGTGACCTGTCACAGAGATTTGGTTTGAATCTGGGCAAGTTACTTATCACCAGCTAATTAAACAACAGGTGTGTGACCTGAAGCAGAGGTAGAGTGAGAAACTGCAATGATGCAATTAGCAGTAGTACCCATTTGTCTGAAGGGAAATGCAGAAGTTCCAGCAGGAATCCTGTTTGCCCTGCAGTTTGTATGAAATACTATGTCAGAAAAGGGCTGATATACACATCTGATATTTTGAGGAGTACTGCTACAGTAGCCTGTTGATATTAATCCATCCCTTTCTAATCATTGCATATATTTGCATCTGAACTTAGTTTTGCCATTTCCAAGACTCTGGTGACATGTTTTTCCTACTTAAATAACCTCCTTCTAAAAATGTTCCTCTTAAAGTAATATATGCAAACACAATATTATTCAATACATTCTAATGAAAATTGTATGCTTTGGATTCTGTGAACAAGACAAACTGCGTGCACGGCTTTGAGAAGGAAATTTAGCAAGTGAATGGTAAAAACACAGGATAGTGACTTATTCGTAGGAGGTGACGGGAAAAGTGTCTAAAATACTAAAATATTTGGTTTTCAATGTTCTTAGATATTCCATATTCACAAGATAAAAAATTATTTTATTTTTGCAATATTGAAGTTCAACATTAACTTTCCTACGAGAATATCAATTATTTTGGAAGTCTGCAGTCATAGTGCTGTTGGTTGTCAAGGGCTCAAATTAGTTGGCCTCAGGACTGAAAAAAACTCCTGTTCCCCACTCTTAAATACTCATTTTCACTGTTAGTTATTAAAACCGGGTCATAAGAACCTACCCTATGTGTATGTATGCCATAAATATGTTTTTATGTACTGATGAGGTCTTAAGGCTCAGATGCAATGTGGCAATTGACTGAAAACACGTCAGCTAAAAATGATTGCAATTCCACAATAGCACTCAATATATATCGTCATTAACTATTTATAGCACCAGAGAACTCTTGTCACTGAACTAACAGAAAAGGGAAAACCATGAAATGTGTCTTTTATCATTTGTATGACATTTTGCTTGAAAAAATTCTACATCATCAAACAGCAGAAAAACTCATTATCAATAAATGTTATACAGAAATAGCACAGCACAAGAATCAGTCCATCATCTTACTAGACTAAAAGTGGAAAAACTGATCTGTGAATAAGCTGAGTAGAAATAGCTTGATTGTAAAAACTAGTTGAATATTCATGGGGAGAATGTTCTTTATAAAATTAACACTTGGGCAAAAAATAAGAGGCTATACAATCATTTTGTGTCTGGGTTATGTAACATGAGGCTGAAGAGCTGTCAGGTGGCTTTCGGCCCCTTTGTGATCACGCTCAGAAAGCTGTTAAAATCAACCGTGGCTAAATTAAATGTGGAAAAGTTTGTTAACAGTGAGAATGTAGATGCAAACAGTCAACAGATGTTCACTATAGAAAGGGAACAGTCACTGAGTAGTTATTCCTTGATATAGATAAAGATTTAACTTTACGGTTTGCATTTTCATGAGGGAAAATAACTGAAGATTTAACACTTGATGTTAAAAAATTATGTCTAGCAATAATGCCTGCATAGCAGAAGTATACCAAATATGCATGCTTCTTAGACATGCCCTGATGCTCTGGATAGCCTCTAGCACAGAACAGAAAATGGCAGTGGCAGAAATGGATATATAGCTCTCCAAATAGTTATAGTGCTCAATCTTCTTCCAATGACATGAGAAGCTGCAAATTGCAATACTTCTCTTGTCATATGCTGGAGTCTTACAACCTGCCTGTAGATGTTCAGTAGCTGCAGTGCTTTCCAGGAGAGTGGAGTTGCTGCATGCATGGAGATCAGTAGCACTGCCCATGCACAGCAGGTGTTGTGCACACAGTTAATGGAATACGCTCTGGTTTCTATACATTCCTGATGAATAAAGGCCCATGCAGCCAGTTACATTTTAGGTTTATTCTGTACCAAATAACTTGTTTCTATGTGTCAGGGTCACTGTTTGTAGAAACTTCTGGACTTCTGTCTGACAGAAGTATATTGCTGAAGTTCAGAGTGCAAATCCTGATCAGAGGTGTTACCCCCGTGCACCTGTTGTTCCAAACACTGCAAGCCCATCTTTTCTGCCACGTAGATTTTTTTCTAATACAGCTGCTCCTGCCTTTGAAACTGAAAGGAATGTGTTTTTCGAGATGAGTTATGATTGCTTATGTTATCATTGATTGCTGGTATTTTGATTTCTGTTGATATTTTGATTTTTTTTTATCCTTCTGTTATTCAAATTATCTATTATTCTATTATTTCAAATATTTTAGGAGAGAGCAACAAACGAGGCCTTACATCAAAAGGGAGCTGCGTATAGTTAGCAGCAAAATATCACTGGGCAGTTAGGAATGAGTTTCCATTAGTGTTTGAATAAAAAGTTAGTACTTTGCTTACGTAGAGGACACAAAGTGGAGTGGGTGATAGGCATTCAAAATTATGCAAATTCAAATGCAATGATTCTGAACCAGTTCTTCTGAACATCTGTGTGACAAATAGTCAAATGAGTTCTAGAGTAAGTAATTTGGCTTCATGAGTTTGGCTTTGGGATCTCCTTAAAGTGAGCCAAAATGTCCTTTTGTTGATGTGAATATTGCTGAGGTGGGCAAGCCAATATCAAACTTTTCTCTCTATCCCCATTTTCCCTTATAGAATTATGCTTCTGCAGAGAAGCACATGAGCTCATAACACACATACGGTTTGTTTATTCTTACCTAAAGTGTGGCTTCAGTGGAAGTACTGTATAGTTTACAATGATACCGGGTTGAAATTCTCTGCGATATAGTGATTACTTGCAGCCTACTGCAGTCAACTGGAAGTGACAGACTTTATTGACAAGTACATTGAGCTTGCTTTCCATCTGGATAAGCAGAGAACTCTGGTGTTTCATGTTTAGTATTGGGATTATTATGATTATTCGTCAAAAATACTGATTTAGCTTACCATAGTAAAAGTGTATGTCATAATTTATTTATGGTAAAATATCTCTGTTTTGTAACCTTAGCAAGAGTTTAGCTTTGCTGGAATAGCTCTTTGATTAGACATAGCTGGCGTGGTGAGACTAGCAACAGCTCAACGTGGATTCCGTGATATTGACAGAAAAATTCTTTGTGACTTTTCACTTGGAGAATAGGAATATGTTATCCTAGTTATGCGGCTGACTTGGTCACATTATAAAATACAACTATCTTTAAGACTCCTGAAGTTAAAAAGTCATACTTTCCTCAACATAGTTACACAATCAAATTTTGTAAGCTGTGCCATGGCATTTTGCCTGAAGTGAAGCTGAGCGCTGCATTAGTATCTTCCAAGTCTTGTCAGTGCCTTAAATCACAGGACCAAGCATCCATTTCTTTTTGTGCCAAAAACTAAGGGCAAAGAATAATAAAACACAGACTGGAAAAATTAGCTTAATAACAGAAAATTATCGTAAGTAATGACGACTGTAATAATGAGAAGCTATCCATCATGTAAGGGGGTGATTTGTCTTGCTACAATTGTTCATGTCCCCTGACTGGAATATCTTAAACACATGCAAACTGTTACAACTTTTCACTGAGTTTTAGGGATTGTAACTATTAGGTGTAACTTGAAAAAAATAAAAAGGGAGATGCTTGTTTGTAACTTGAGTGGTGTGAGCCATATTCTACTTACAGGTGTGCCTGTAAAATATATGCTTGAAAGTTAAATGAGTGGCATTTTCTATTATTTTACTCATTCAATAACTTTTTAAAAAATATTCAATTACTGATAATTAATTCCTTTAGGAAAACAAACTGCTTTAATAAACAGATATCCCTACACATGCTTGGGAGCATATGCATATTAGGATATATACTTTCCAAGCTGTCAACTCTGCATCTAAATTCAGGCCGTCTTCTGGTACATACGTACAAAAATCTGCAGTTTTTTCAGATGGCATTTGAGAATAGGCAGTTACTGCTGATGATCCCAGATTCAGTCCCTGGATAACTGTCCTGCAACAGCTTGTAGCGTTTGCAGAAGGTGTAGAAAGTATAAGATGATTTCACAATAGGACAAGCAGCAGTGGAGGCTGTGTATCTCTGTGTATCTCCGTGTGCAGCTCACTACATAGTGTGGCAGTAAGTTCTTGCTCTGTGTAGCTGCTCCAGTAAACACCAATGGGAAGATAAAAAGAAATAGGGAAGAGCAGGGAATTAGATGTATCTGATTCAATGAATGCTTTTAGCTTCGTGTTCTTCCATTTAGCACCTGGCTTTCCCTGGGTGGTTTTTTCCTGAGTTTGACACAGTCTAGAAGGAATATGGCTACATGTAAAATCTGGGGAGATTAGGGTTAAAAGTGTTATCTGAGATAAACTGAAGTAGCTCAAGTGTACCTCAACTTTGTTGCCTGCAGCAGTGCCCTGTGGAAGCATTCAGGAATGCCAAATACTGTAAGTGCTCTAGTAACTGTAACTTCTGCAGGCCTCTGCCTTGTGAACTGGCTGGTGGAGAGTTCTCCTGCTGGCCTTATATCTCTGCGGTGTGTCCCTTGCTTGCTGACTTGTCTCCAGAGGGACATCTGACACCTTTATGGCTTCTGTATCATCAGAGAACTGTAGGAAAGACGCAAATGAGGGACAAAAGCTTTGCCCATATAACTTGAGAGGAATTAGTCTTTATGTTTGGTTTTGTAGATGTGTATGTGTATAATGAATATTGCACCCACATTGATTACATGGGGCCAGAATCATTTCATGGCATTGTAAACTTTGCCCGAGTGGAAGAGTTGAGGGCAGATTCTGTTGATGTTATGATCTATTCATTCTGGAATGACAATAACAAATTAATATGTATGGAGAGCCAATATTATATAGTTGCAGACATAGTTACAGATACATACTGCCAGAAGATATGCTATATTACTGAAAAAGAATAGATTTCGATTAGATCTAAGGAAGAAATTCTTCACTCTGTGGGTGGTGAGGCACTGAAACAGGTTGCCCAGAGATGTTGTGGATGCCCCATTCCTGGAAGTGTTCAAGGCCAGGCTGGATGAGGCTTTGAGCAACCCGGTCTAGTGGAAGGTGTCCCTGCTCATGCCAGGGGCTTTGGAACTAGATGATCTTTAAGGTCCCTTTCAACCCATGATTCTGTAATTATATATTTGCATGAAAAAAACCACAGGCCAGTCATCATCTTTTACATCCCATATTTGAGCTGTAAGAGAATAAATCTTGCCTAATGCATAATTAAATGCATTATAAGGCATCTACTGGCTCGCTTGCCTCCTTGTGGTATGGTACATGTGTAGTTTTAAATAATTATGTGCACGTATGTAACACAAGCCTGCATTCATTTGTTTATTGTTTGTGCAGCTCAAATGCTGCACTTTGGCTTCTGCCTGTAGCCTGACTAGATACGTGGATGTGTCCCAGGATTTCAATTTTTTTTTTTTTTACATGAGACAAGTATCTCTGAATACGAGGATGAAAACAGGATTCCTGAATTTAGATGTAATTTAATGAATTTAAATTCTCTGAATTTAGAAATCTAGATTTTTTTTCTAGGCAAACTCAAGTCTCTCAAGTTTTAAATAATTCAACTTTGAATAACTTTATTCATCCTGTAAAAAATTTCCATTTGTTCTTTAATGATTCAGTAACATAAACTGTGATATTTTCCATATTTTTCAATCTCTGTCTATTATAGCCCCTTTAATTAATGTTTTATCCATAAATTCTTCAAGGACTTAGTCATTCAGATTGGGTTGAAACTTACATCTTGTTTGTTTCACAGCTGAAACTTAGCAACATAGATATTTTAAATGCTCCAGCAACTCTAAATAAATCAACTTTTCTAAGTTCTCTGTGGTCTAATGATTATAGAAAAGCTTAATGCTAAATTAAATCACTTTGACTTACTGTTTCTTCACCTAGTAGAATAGCTCAAAATGTCTCTACAACCTCAATCTCAGGAAAAAAAAAAAGTCTTTTCTGACTTGGACATATGAAGGTGGCTCAGCAGAGGCTCTCCAGTCAGCCTTGGTATGATTGTATCCGAATGGGAACAAACAAGAAAGCAGGGATCCTTAATTCTATTCCTACCAAACTCTAGATCTAGAATGGAAATTAAATTGAATGTAGATGTACACAATCAAAGGACAAACAAGAGCAATATCTACATTCAGGAATGTTCTGCAGTGTGTCAACAAAGCCAACCAGATACAAAGCACTGAAAGTCTTTCATGTACAGTGTAACAGAGATGTTGCTTTTCTGAATGCTTTCAGTTACAAGAATCTTGTCCTGTAGTATTTTCTAAAGAAACTCAAATCCTGAAAGTAAATTATGTCTCCTTAAAACCATAAGAATTGTTTATTTTCAGGAAATCTGTCCATTATTTCATTCCTTGTCAGCAGTGGGAGTAAAATGGAGGCAGCTTCTTTGATGAATTTGAATGAATGAATGCCTTGTCTACCCTGACATGCCTGCTGAAGGCTTCATCCTGCACCATGTGAGCTTCTCCCTTCTGCCTGAACTCTCATGCTGTTTAGTAGGGCTTGAATGCAGTAAGCAATTCTGGAACTTGGACTGGATGTCTCTTGATATCAAGACTTTTTATCACAGAGAAGTACAGGATGCACCCATTTCAGCATACATGTAGCATTAGCAGTGTAAGGAGGACAGGTACTTAGGAAAGATCACCTGGATTGATTTGAGAGTGGACATGCTGCATAGCTCAGCGAAATTCAGCTGCCATTCCCAGGGAGTTCCAACATGAGCAGAGGCTTTATGAATTCAGTGGTGAGATCTACAAAAGGAGAGAAACTCCTTTTGAACAATGTGGAAGAAAATAAGAAAACGGCTTCCATGGATGGACAGACCTTTTGACTGGATAAGTCAGCTGTCAGTTAACTGTGAAGTAAGGAGATGTGCATTGCCTGAGGCAACAGGGAGCTCTTAGTGATTTGCTGTGGTAAAAACTGTCATTGAGATAAAGTTATTTCATCCAAACACTTGTAAATCCATGAAAACCAAGGCATTCCTTTGAAATATTACTTTATAAAGCCCACAGCATTTTACGTTCTGGCTTCTCAAATTAATATGCATCTCAATTAGATACCAGAAATTGTTTAAAATCTATTTTCCCACTGTAGGCAGATGGATGTCACCCTGCCTAATTTTCAGCAGTAACCCTAAATTGCACTGAAATAGAATTATTTATATCTTAAATTTAACTCAGATTAAAAAGCAAACTGTTGGATTTTGAAAGAAACAAAGCCCTTACAAATATTTTCTTAATTCCAAATTAATCTGAATATACAATAGTGTAGTTTTCTTCATCTTTCCCAAGAGTCCATTTAGGTTGATTGAGGGATTTATTTGTGTGGGATTTAAAAGGCTTCAATAACAGAACATCAATATCAGCACTTATTTGGTAGAATGCAATTTTCATGTGTTTTTCATTGCTATTATTTGCCTTCCTGACCTGGCAGAATGCTTTCTGGATAGAAATTCTAATGATAACTACGGAACTGTGACCAATGACAAATTAAGTGTCAATAAAGAGTGAAAATATGTGAAGGAGATGATATTTTTGTTACTGCTTAATACTTCACTTTATTGTACTTTGAGTGGGGTCATCTATCTCTCTAATGGTAATGATTTATTTCTAGTATTTTTTTTCTGCATCTAATACACCACTTTGGCAACAAAAAACTTTCCCATTTTGATGTAAAATTCTACACTTAATTGATAATAATTAAAGAAGAATGTGAGAATGTTTCGTTTCATTGACACTGGAATTAAGTTCAGATAGTCTGACCTGCTGTTAGAAGATTCTAATGGGTATAAGTGTTACTATAGTTGAAGAAATAGGGCAAGTAATCAGCAAAACTTTCTTATTTACATGCATGCCACTTGATGAATATGCAGATGAACCATATCACCATCTTGGATACCAGATGGAAATTGTTTATGAATCTTAGATATGATCAGCTAGTTTATTTATGGTGCAGAAGCAAAATTAAAAGCAATGACTGCACCTATCATCTTAATTAAACAGGTTAAAATGCTACATTTTTAATCACTGTGCTGTCAAGATTATGACTACAGCTAAGAAAGTGTTAACATCTTCCCAGGACTTAGTGTATCCATTAATCTGTTAAGAGATTGGTGGCTGAACCAGTGAATACTTTGTCTTGAGATATGCATGTAAATTTGGGAGAATTGAGGAAGGATATGATGCTCCAGAAGCAAGTATCACTGCTCATAACATGGGTTACACATTTCTGTATGTTATTGCTACACATTTTTGTATGTTCTCCATTTATTTTAAGCTCTCCAGATGCTTGCACATCTCTTGTTCATCTCTTCCATATCATTTCCATATTTTCCTTGCCATTTCACCGTCTCAGTTCTACAACTCCATTTTCTGCACACTTTTTCTTTCTTGTCTTCTGTCTTCATGTCTTGTTCATTCCCTCTTACAGTTTCTCACTTTTCTTGCTTCTTCCTCTGTCCCACCTTCCTTGTCTTTTCCTCTTGTTCAGCTCTTTCAGTCTTCCATTTTAATCTCTTTGCCCTTTTTTGTTTCCCTGAGCCATGTTTATTTCCAAACTCCCTGCCCCTTTCTCCACAGTGCTTTGCTTCTTTGCTTTTCCCTGTCATGCTGTCCCCTGGGTATTGCCAGCCAAGCAGCCTTGCTTAGGGCAATTGCTTAATTGAGGTAGTAAGCAGAAACCAGGTGGCTAAGCCCTGAAGTGAAGAGCAATACGACACCCTTCTCTTTGTTCTGCCTGTGCCTACCCTACCCTCCAAATATCACCGTACCAAGGTCATTGCTGCCAGGGTGGCACTGCCCCATTTTTGCAGGCAGAAGCGACGCTGAGGAGCTGGTCCAAGGTACGGCTGGTGGTCCCATCCGTCCTGTGCTGTGCTGTCCTGTCCTTCTCTCTCTTTCCCTTTCAGTATTTTAACACTGAGCTTTTCAGGAAAGTGGCTGCAGACATAGCCAGGAAGCCTGTTTTTCTCTCATCCTAGTAACTCCACTGTAGTCTATGGGGAGGTATCTGTTCATTGGTGACTGGCTAATAGAATCCAGGATAGCAATCTCAAGGTGCTGGAGTTACTAGGATGTTGCAGTGCAGGCAGCTCAGACACCACTTTATCTGAAGCAGATAAGGAATACAGTGGAAAGCAGTATCTCTTGTTGTAAAGTTTGGCAGAAAGAACACATGGTTTATACATGGAGATGGAATTACAGACAGATCACCAGTGTCCTGCTTCCCTAATCACTTGCCTAGCTGGAGTTCTCAGATTTGCAGGTATGTTGTTTTTTTCTAGATCCAATTCATATCAACCAATTTGATTTTTTTCAAGTGTTTGGGAAAATGCATTTAAAATGTGCTTCTGTGCATTGCTATCGGTATTATGAACAGACACCTAAGGACACTTTTCCAGCCTGTTTACCTAACCTTTCATTTAGAATATATGTAATGGATATCTGGTGTTTCAAAGATGTGGTGAGAGACATTGACAGGTACAAAGGATCGACCTTTGCCTCTCTAAGCTCCAAACAATACTCTGTTTTCGTGGGCATTCTCAACTAAGTAATCACATTCCTTGCCTAGAAGATTTTCATCATCTGTTTCAGGATGTAACATCTCTACACAGAGGATTAGAGAAAGTTTGTCTATTTTTCAGTCTGCTTAATTTGTACATCTGAGAATTCTTTGTGCGTAGTTAATTTGTTTCTCCAGTGACTCAGTTTTCTCATTTGTTTGTGTGACACTTTCAAGGAGTGATTGAAGAGAGAGTATTCCCGAAACCCAGAAAAATGGGATTATAAAATCACCTTCCAAAAAGCAAGAGGGTGGCATTAGCACAATACATAAAACTTCTGTTGTTTCTTTCATTAACTTCGTTCCATGTTTTTTTGATCTCTCATAAGCTCTCTATGCTGAAGTTTATGCTTTTGTGAAATGGGGACAATGTGCTTTTCAGTCTCAAGAGATGATACAAGGGTTACGTAAACTATGATTAAATTCAGTGCTGTGAGATCATTAGAAGAAAGTCTTGTTACTCTAACTCTGATGTTTAAGGATGCTCATTTGGGTACAATTTCTAACAACATTGATGGGAGTTAGAATTTTTCAGGTACTTCAAAGATGTTGGATACCTAGAATGAACACATGATCTTTGCGCTCTTCTGTACATTTTGACTTGTGGTGTGTTGGCCTTGTCTAGATGCCAGGTGCCCACCAAGCCACTCTATCACTCCTCCTCCTCAGTTGGACGGGGGGAGAAAAATACAATGAAAGGCTTATGGGTCAAGATAAGGACAGGGAGATCCCACACCAGTTACTGTCTTGGGGAACTTAATTGACAGACTTGACTTGGGGAAATTAATTTAATACCAATCAGATCAGAGTAGTATAATGAGAAATAAAACCAAATCTTAAAACACCTTCCCTCCACTCCTCTCTTCTTTCCAGGCTCAACTTTACTCCTGAATTCTCTACCTCCTCTCCCTGTGTGGTGCAGGACTATAGGGAATGGGGGTTGCGGTCAGTTCATCACATGTTGTCTCTCCTACTTCTTGCTCCTCAGGGGGAGGACTTCTCACACTCTTCGCCTGCTCCAGTGTGGTATGTCTCCCACAGGAGACAGTCCTCCATAAACTTCTCCAACTTGAGTCCTTCCCACAGGCTACAGTTCTTCGTGAACTGCTCCAGCATGGGTCCTTTTCACAGGGTGCAGTCCTTCAGGAACAGATTGCTCCAGCGTGGGTCCCCCACAGGATCACAAGTCCTACCAGTAAACCTGCTCCAGTGGGGGATCCTCTCTCCACAGATTCACAGATCCTGACAGGAGCCTGCTCCAGTGTGGGATTTCCACAGGGTCACAGCCTACTTCAGGTGCATCCGCCTGCTCCAGCGTGATGTCCTCTTCAGGCTACAGGCGGATCTCTGCTGCACCGTTAACCTCAGTGGGCTGCAGGGGGAAGGCCTGCCTCACCATGGTTTTTGCCATGGGCTGCAGGGGAATCTCTGCTCCAGTGCCTGGAGCACCTCTTCCCACTCCTTCCTCACTGACCTTGGTGTCTGCAGAGTTTTTTCTCTCACATAATCTCACTCTTTTCTTTGACTGCTGTTGTGCAGCACTTTCTTTCACCCTTAAATCTGTTATCACAGCAGTGCTACCACCACCATCACTGATTGGCTCAGCCTTGGCCAGCAGCAGGTCTTGGAGCCGACTAGCATTGGCTTTATTGGACATGAGGGAAGGGTCTAGCAGCTTTTCACAGAAGCCACCCTGTAGCCCACCCTCTACCAAAACCTTGCCATACAAACTTAATGTATGATTACGGACTGAGTCCTTTTCCCAGAAAAGCTATGGGGATCCTCTACTGACCCTAAAAATTTTAGAATCAGGTGTGACAGCAAGAGGTTCACCCTCTGCTCCATCTACCCTCTTCCAAATGTGCTGTCACAAAATGGCAATGCAGCAGTTGTAAGCTATTTCTGCATCACCAGAAGAGTATCCATCTAATACATAAAGTCCCTCTAGGAGACAGTGAACCTGAGGTTGTACCTACAAATAGCTAATATTTTTTTTAATGCAATGATACTTCTTTAATGACATAAAGGGATGAATTTTCATGTAGAAATTTCACATAAAGCAAGAAACATGGGTTATTACTAGTACTGTTCTGTGAATTACGTGTAATGGGTTTTCCATTTAAATATAGCACATAAGATTATTATATAAATATAATAATTTCTCATCTTCTAGTTTACTTGAATTCTTAAGTACTTTTTTCCTCAATCTTTTCTGGGTCTCCAAGGAGTGTTTTAAAATGGGAAAGAAAAGAGTGGAGGGTTTGCAAAGCATGGCTGAGATTTTTTTCAAATACAGTAGCTATTTTTCCAATTTGTTTCCATTATGGAAATGTGGTGAAATAGTAGTGTTAGCAGTGTGATGATCAAATGTCATGGAAATCAGTTCTGAGTAAGATCAGCTTTTGTATTTTGGAAATCTTTGCTAAATATGGGAGAAATGGAAGCTAATTCTTATGCAGTTTTGTAACAAAAATTATAATCACTTGTGATTTATAAAAAAAAAAATGTCTAAAAACATACCTCTGACATGTACAGGAGGGAAAAAAAAGCCTATGGATTTGAAGAGAAGTTTGCCAGGTTAAGCATAATATTCCTCTGTGGGTTTTTGCTTCAGGAGTTCTGTGGACTCCAGGGATGGAAGGGAAGAGATGCTCATGTAGCTCTTTAAATGCAAGTTGCCTAGATTTCAGGTCACCTCGGCTACTGCAAAATTTATAGTGAATAGGTTACTTCATAAAAAAGGAAAAGAGTGCATTTTTCTGAGTTATTTGCTGCTAGTTAATCTACCACCAGAAAGAAGATTTGCAGTAAGATTCAGAGCAGAGAGGTGCAGATTATAAAGTATATAATATGGCATGCATAAATTTTGCATTAAATGCAAAAATTAGAAGAAAATATTCATAGCTCTTCCTCAGCCGTTCCCTCTCCCACCTCCTTCAAATAACCTACTCAACCTCCTGGGAGTGAAACACTACTGTAAGTGCCACTTTTATCTGGAATGGATTGTACGGTAATCGGCATAGCAGGACAACATCATTCCCTTCAATAGTTTCCCTGCAAAAACTGCTGCAAACCAGCAGCAATCGTTTGTCCTCACTTCCAGTCTTGAGCGCTTAACCTTGGATGGGAGAACCATGCTGAGTCCTTTTCCCCAGTGGATCCTCACCTGCAATTAAAGTGCTGCAGATTGTATTAGTTACTCACTTATACCTGGCAACATCGATGCCGTGGTATTATATTGAGCTGACCCCCACGCTGTGCAGTTTGCCTTCTGCTGGTCTGGGAGAGCGTTACTGATGAGAGTCAGGCCCCAGCAACGGGCTCTGTACAAGTGCCCAGCAGGGTGTGCGTGGAAACGCTGGTTACTGCTCAGCTGTGCCCTCTGCCGAGTCCGGCTTCTCTTGGCTCCTGGCTGGGGACTGCGTTACAACTTCTGTGGCTAAATGGCTCCAGGAGGGGAAAAATTAATCTTATGTACCAGATACATAGTGTTCTGGCCTTGCTCCTTTTACCGGTTGCATAAACTTGTCTTTATTGAGATGGCAGAGGTTTCACTGAGATGCCTGAGAGAAACCATCACATCTTCAGTCAGTGACCCTGCCCCCAGAATTTTCAGGCAATTATACTATATTTGGGGCCTGGGGACACTAATGGTATTTAGCAAAACAGCCACAATCCCTTCAAAAATGTGTTGCTTGGTAAATGATCATGCTGATCAAAACCAACCAAACAAAACAGGGTGTTTGGCTCCTTCATGTTTTCTTAGGAGTTAAAAAGAAGTAAGGGAGATAGTTTTGTGAATATGGTCAAAAAAGTTACCTGATATTTCAAAAGAGGTGATCCACCATGTAAAACTGGACTATTTTAACATAATTGCTTTTTAAATTAGTATTGTACTTAAGAGGGAAACATCTGGGCCCAATTGAAGTTAATGATTTTGCTTAAACTGTAAGTGAAAGTATTTCATGAGGTCTTGCACTCTTTTGTCTCTCTGCAGAAATAGCTTACTGAAATGAATCTGTGTTCCTTTTTTTAAGCTGGAAAAAGATACAAGGGAGGAAAAAAGTTAAATTATGCATCCATAAAGCTCACAGTTATTTGTTATACATACAGGGCAGTTTTGTCTAGAGTTGCCTGAGATTGTTGAAGATAGCTTTTAAACGTTCTTTCTGAAATTTTGGTTTATCTTTCAAAGCATCGAACTTTGCTATAATAATATTGATATTTCCTGCCCCATTCATATGGCTTACATCATTTTGGTACCTTATAATGCTGGATCATTATTATAAAACATATCTTTGTGAGCAGAAAGAGAAAGAAAACCTCAAGAGTGGCATAGCCAGGAGAAAATGATTCTGTCTCTCTGCACAAATGAAGGGAAATGTCATCATAGATCAGATATTATGCACTACACATGCATAATGTATGTATTTTTTCCTCCCATTTTCTCTCAGTCAAGTCTGATTATGAGTGGAAACTAAAAAAATAATGGACAACTGGAAAATGCTAGAATATGTTGTTATAGAATGCTTTGGATATTACCAAATGAATTAGCTATGCCGTAAGGGCGAGAAGTGTGTTCTGAACCAGGAAATAGCCTGGTTCTGCCTTCGTTTTTATTTTAAGCCAAAGAAACTAGCATATGACTGAAGTCAATGGATCTAATGAATCTTTCAAAATATCTTCCTGGTAAGAACTACTCAGAACATAACCACCTTGTTTGCAAACCCCATTAGAACCAAACACTGCTTCCTGGTGTTTCAGAGTAGCTCTTTTCATTTTCAGTAGGATTTGGGAACATAATTTAGTGCTTTGTTTTTATGTCTCTCCAAACTGTATATTACAGAAAGAAAAGGTTATCAATTCAGCAAATTTGTAGAGCTCCACTGAGTGAAGGAGCTGACTTAGTATAGTTGTGATACAGAAAGGCCATTTGGAACACTTTGCAGGAACAAAATATGCATTCCCTTACAGTGTGTATTTTAGGCATTTATTTACTGTTTATTTTAGGTCAAGTTGCCTTATATTAATTTTAAATTTAATAAAAGTAATAAATAATAAAAATTTTTAAAAAATGAGCTGAGGGCCCTGTAAGGCCATATTTCTCTGAATGTCTTGTGTGCTTGCCCCAAACTTGAGATTTGGGAAAACTGCAACAGTCGGTCTGAAGATTCAGCACCAAAGGGAATATGTACTTTGAAATGTATATAGTTGTCTTCACCTTCCTCTGTCAGGGTTTTTCGCCTCCTAGTTGGAAAGTCAAGGCTATCTTGGCACCTATAACACAAAGATCATTGTAGTTCTCAGGGATACGCACTGTGGTCAAAATACATGAGGTGGCGTGGAGAATAACTGCATTCTATTGTTTATATAGAGTCCGTTAATACTGAAAGAGAAATTGTCATTATGGAGTGTTCTATGGTCAATTGATAATTTTTTTTATGCTATCAGCCCAGCAGTGCAGTGATCTGTGTTAAATGAAAACAGCTGTATAAGGAAAAAAGACTCATAGTAAAGCTGCATTAAACGTCTTTCATGGAAGAAAAAAGGGGTAATTTCACTGCCTCCCCAGTGAGCTGGGTACTGTGTAAGCTGCATTGTTCTTCAGTGCCTCATGTGGACTGTGATTTGTCTGTTCTATCACTCTTTGTATGACAATACTCTCCCTTAGTGCTGCATTCTTCCACATTGTATTGAGGCCACAGACATCGGGGCCAGGTATCTGGGCATAGATTAATTCTGCCCAAGTTTAGGCACTCAGTGCCCAGGTTTTCCATATAGTTAATGGAGTGAGTGTGTTTTGTGAAAGAGAGGTGCCTCCTCTTTTCCAGAGGAGGTGATTTGGGTTTTAGAAGCACTGGATATACTACCTGATGTTCTGCTGGCTTTTGGTGTAGTTGGAAGCTCCTAGCTGAGGCACTTTAGTTATATAACTAAATTTGGACGAATCCAGGCATTAGCATATATTTTACCCCTCAGGTTATGCCAGAGAAAATCTGTCTCTTAGAGTGTCAGGATTAATTTGAAAAGAATGCATCTTATGTATATAGCATTAAAATAAGACCCACTGTGAGCTGCAATCTTTAGAATGTATCTTCAATTAATGTCATGCTGAATTATGTTTGTGGTGGAAACACACAGGTATGATGAAACTTCTTAAGAAATATGAAATCATAGCCTCTTATTTCACAGAGTGGCGTCCTCCTTGTTACAGCAGCTCGTGTTTGTACAAGGATCTATCTGTGCTCCGATTGCGACAGGCGGCACACCAGGCAGGACTGATTTTGTGGCTCAGCTGGTAGTTTTTGCTCTACCATGGTGACTGGTAAATTCAGCTCAATGCAGAGACATTCTTCCTTTCTCCAAAACGGAGAATTCTGTTCCCCATAGACTTCGCTGGTATAAAAGACATGATAAACCTGTAGAGGTCAAGCTTCCTGTCCTTTCTCGGTAAGAGCTGGTTATTTTAACTGCACTCTAACATTGAGTTCCCAGGTACTAAGTCCTGCATTCTGTGATGTAGGGCTTCAGTGGAGGGCTACGTTTGCTCTGAAATATATAATAAACTGTTACATTTCTTTCTCAGTAGAAGGATAATAGACCCCTTGAAAATGACTAACTTGGTCCTGATAGTTTTTCTATTATTTAAAAAGGAGAAGAAAAATTTGACTCCCGTTATGACAGAAACAGAGCAAATCAAAGAGGAAAATCTGCATGATATGGCACTGTGTGTTTTTAGCAGCTCTAGTCCTTAGCTCCTCTAAAATGCACATTTTCCATTTCAAATTGCTGGTGCTATAAATTAAATAGATATTTTTACTGAGATTACATACTCTTTCTTTTTGTAGTGCTAAGGTACTTTAGCATATTACAGTACATATGAATGTAGTACCTTGTAAAAAGCTATTATGCCTATATTCACTCAAAATCTCAATTGTGTAAGCATAAGGCACTAGATACCCTTTTCATGGCCTGCTCCAAGTCTCCCTTTTTTCTTAACAAAAACCAGTCAGAGAAGGATAGGGTTGCACACTTTAAGAATGGTGTGTTTCAAATCTTCCTGTTTTAATTTACATAGATTTCTTGAGATAACTGGAACTTTCAGGCAAAAAAGTGAAGAATCCTAGTTTATATTAGGTTAGAAATATGCAAGACTTGCTGAATTCCCTTAACTTCACTCCCACCCAAATGCTGCATTTTCCCCTTTCTGGATTTTCTTCTTTCTGATTTTTCAAATTCAGCAGGGAAATAAATATACAATTGTCTTCTACCTGTAGTCCAAAAGAAAAAGGATGATTACTGTACCAGGTGTGGCATTGCATACATGGATGGCTGTCATAAGAAAGCCTGCTATTTCTGGCCTGTTCTGAGTTCAGTTTGCCTGCAGTTATGGTTGTGAGATCAGGATATCTTCTGTCTACATGTTTGTGCTTTACAGCACCAACAGTACAATGGTCTGTCATGTTACAATGGGACGTTAGGGCAATTCTCTTTCCCTTTGAATGTTTTTACCAACAAGTTTTCCAGGTGTCACTGAACATCATGAGAAGCGAAATCTCAGTATGTTGGACAACATCTCTACCAGAGAAAACCTTCATCGCCAGGGTACTAGTCATAAATTGAGAGTTTCTGAGCATGATTTCAGCCTTGCTAGAGTTTCTGTTGAGGGAGGGAAGGCTGCTTTTTATAATAAATACTGAAGAACAAATATCTCATTGATAATATAAGATATCCCATATGCAAAATTCTCTAAATTTGGATAAAGCTGAAAACATTTATTTATCAAGTGGACAATCTTGTAAAGACCTTACAGAACTGAAAAGCAAAAATCATGTGAAATTCATTAGGAATATCCTTGCTGTCCTACAGTAAGTATTACAAAATGGTACAAAACGTGTTGGTATACATTAAGTTCAATGGCATTTTCTCATGGGGGTTTAACATATCATCAGAATCCTTGGGGTGGTCTTTAGGGTTATAGGTACAGACAGCTTTCAGTTCAGATAATGTCTGACGTCTGCATCTGTAACTGCTGTAACCCAGTTGTGCATACTGTACGTGAAGGTTGCCCGCTTATGTATATACCCGGTATACTGCACTGGGTAGCTGTAGGCCTGTTCTTTCAGCTAAGCACGCCCCTTTGTAACTTTGCCCTGTTTCATGCGTATCAATCCATATGCATATTTGTGCACTCACAATTAGTCTTCTTGTTGAAGACCTGTGAATAAAAATATTAATGTGTGGGGGGAAGGGATGGAAAGAATGTGTGAGTATACGTTTGTCCTCTATTGCATAATTGTTCTCTACTGTACAATTAAGGACCACAAAAATAATCAATTGGTGTACCACTAACTAGTAAATGTACAGTGCTAAGCACAAAGAAACTTTGATTTTTTTTTTAACATCTAAATATGACTGTAATAAAAAAGAAGTAATAATTGTTTGTATTACCCTCTAGAGAGCATGTATTGCAAAACGCTATGTAAAGGGTGGGGCACGGACTCTGAATATTCTTGTGAAGAGGATTTAATTTAGAATACGAGCTGATCTACTTCCAGTGGCACGCTTCAGGAGCGACTGTACTGCAGTGAAGGGAGTAATCCTAGCACGTGCTCAAAATCAGGCCAGTCAGATTGCTTCTGTATTTCATGTTAGGTTCAATTAAATAGCTGCTTCAAATGCTTGCACTTCATGGTGGTATTATCAACACCTGGAAATGTAATACTGTTCTTCTGCACTAAGGCTCAGTTTTGTCTGTATTTGACTCCTTCAGTGTTTTTTCTATGGCCTAGAGAGCACTCGGTAAAGGAGGAGATGAGAGCAGAGGCTGACATCCAGGCATGTTTTCTAAGAACATCTTTAATGAGAGAGGGAACAAGTATTTCACTCTGATCACTCAAGCAGAACAAGTTACAGTATGTCACTAATACATAGTGCATGGGCTCATGAACCCAGGCATGCTTCCTGCTTTGCTGTCTGCTTTTTTCTGTGGTAGATGTTTCACAGAAACTAAAAGGACTTGAGCTGTTTTATTTCAGTCCCTGCAGCTCCTCAGTACAGGAATGTCTTAGATATTTTTCTGCTAGGAACAATAATGGTCTCTGGACAATGGTATGAACAGAAACAATAAAGCCTATTTCTTCTCCTTTCAAGTCAACAAATATCTTAACCCTAATTTCAAGACAGAGGTTTAAATTTCCTGTAATTGGACAAACTGTGCAGTTTCACTCTTGTGTGTGGGCTGCCTGCAGCACCCCTGGGCACAGGCAGCAGCGAGCAGCTGCGTGTGTGCAGGGCTGGAGCCCTCTGCCGAGCGCTGAGCTCTTGCAAACCTAATGGAGACATTGGTCTCCTCTAATAATCTGCACATATTTTTTCACTTCAGGCTCTACTCTTTTTCTCTTGATTTATTTTTGTGATGTAAGAATGTGTCATTAGTATTCTTACCCAGCTTCTCATCTGTTAGTCGGTGTGATCCATGTGCAGGGTGAGTGGGCAGCAGGCAGAGGCAGTGGGAACTGCAGTTTGGACAGGGCTGCCAGGGTGAGGAAAGGGGACCTGGACAGTCTTGACACGCACACAGTGCGCTGGGCTCGGGCTGGGGCCACAGGGGATGAGCGTGGGCGGTGATGGCAGTGGCTGAGACAGAGCAAGAGGGAGACCAAGGGCCACATCCGCTTCTAGCCCTGCTGTCCCAACAGCCAAACAGGAATTCTGTTACAGGAGACAGAAAATATTGTTGTCTTTTTAGCGTAACTGGTCTGTAAAAATCAATCAGGAGCGATTTGCATTGCTTCTTCCTTAGCTATGAGGAACTGCCAGTCATGTGTGCATAATCTTGTTTCAGCTGGCACTGGCAATCCCTGTTGGGATTTTCCACAGCATCGACACAGTGCATTTTGAAATTCAGAAGTGAATATGCATCCAACCTGCTCAGTCAAAAATAATCCCAAACATTTAAGCCTTCTTTTTTTTTTCCCCAGTGAGTCTATGTAATCTAGAAGCAGTCACATGCTATTAGAGCTTTTCATTTTTATCCTGTTATTTCTCTTACTCTTTGTAGCAGCCGTAAGCAGACGGCCACCATGAGCCGCCCTTCATTGTACGCAGAGCCCTGCTGCGGGCAAGCGTGCGCTGCCAGCTGCCCCGGTGCCCTTGGCTGTGCGCTGTGCGGTGCCCTGGCTCTTCCTTTAATTGCCTTTTAAAAATTGTTTTAGCACAATGTTTTTCTTCAACTGAAGCATTTAATTTCTATAAAAGCATGTAAGGTGGTTTGTTTACATAGGTACCTAATGCATATGAAAACTTACTAAAGACTCTTGTTACTTTGCACCTGATTTTGTTAATGTTGATTTAACAGGCATAAAGAGTAACTAATGTTGCTAAGAAGGATAGTAGTATTTTTTAGTATTTTAAATTACCTAAAATTATCTATCCTCTGGAAGAAATAAACTAAAGAGATTGAAATATGCAGTGAAATGCTCTTTAATGCATTGAGGAATTGAATATATGATAAGAACTTACATAGATGAAATGCCGATTACAATTTAGGAAGCCTAATTATAGTTAAAGACTGCTACTGAGCATAGGCTGATATGCATCTTACTGTGTCTTCAAAAATCTCTAGTGTAGGATGCAAAACAGACTTTACCTTTTCTGAAATCTGGTACGTGTGTATTTGTATGGCTTACAAAATGCTTTTTGTATGCACTGAGTGATGGATTGGTATGTAAATAAGGAGACAAAGCATCACACAGCTGTAGCAAAACTGAATACAACTCCCCTGGAAAAATGGAAACTGATTTCTAGGGGCGTTCATCTAACAGAATGAATCTGTGCAAAGCTTGCAGGATGTAAACAGTGATGCTTTTGCTGATGTCAAGGGCTTAATGAGTGGGGAATAAAGTGTACTGGAGGGCAATATATAGGATTTAAAAATAAAATATTCTGTATTTGCATGTTTTTTCAATAGGTTTTTCTTCTAATATACAATTCCAAACTCACATATGATTTGTGAATGTGGACAGAAGATGTTTTCTGGAGTAGAGCTGTTCAATTCAGTTCATGAGGAGTATGATGCTTGTCCATATTGAACTTTACATACATTTGCTGGGGTGTGCTTTGTATGCACTGCAGCACCAAGAATGTTTAAGCTTTGGAGCATAAAATGATCAACTACTCAGAATAGGGAAAAGTTCATCCTTCTATCAACTAGTGCATTACTTCAGTGTAATATTTTCTGGAGCAGCAGTGGTTGTTCAGAAAAGATATAAAGCTAGATGGATCTTTGATCTTTCCCTGTATAGTGCTTCTGATGTTCCTAAAAGGCTATGGACAACTGAAATAGAAATAAATGTTGCAAATGTTGGTCCACACAAAACTAACTTCCTCTACATAAAATTTTCCCCAGAAGGCAGTTGACTAAGTCTCCCAAGTAGCAGGATTTGGTGTGGAACTTTCTTTTTCATAAAAATGGAAAATATTAAGTCAGTGTTCAGTAATATTTATCAGAAAAGAAACGATAAAGCGTGTTTCATTCTCCAGCCACCAAAAATCCCCTGGCACAAAAACTTTTTTCTCTGAAAATAAAAAAGAAACAGCAATTCCATTAAATGCACCAGTGACCAGTCTTTGGTCACTGTCTTTTCAAGGACCAAGGTCCTTGATTTGTATTGCTATAGCACTAGACAGCTATAACGCCCTTCTACCTAATGTAGTCCCTCTCTCCAAGCTAAGCACCTAATAAGGGGACCAAATAAGATAGTTTAAAGAGGATGAGCTTAAACTGGTTACTGAAATATTTTTTCCCAGTAAAGTGACTAAAAATAGGCCAAACAGGCATATTCCTTCTGGTCAGGATAAAGAACAATTATTTTCATAGAAATAATGAGTTGTACACCCAACATCAGATGTACCATTACCAGGGTCCTACAGTGAACAGAATATAACACTTCCTGGATTATGACAGTAGGTAAGGTGAGGATTTTTTTTTGTCTTGAATGAATGTTAAAACAACTACTTTCCTAATGCTTAGTATTAAAATTCTCATTAGAAACCAAACTAAGAGGTCTTAGGAGTGACTTCCACTAAATAGGCGCATCACATATCACTTAAATTTTTCTCTAAGCTGCATACACATACAGCACCATTCCTGTGACATAAAATGCCTGTCTGTCTCCTATTTACCCATCTTCCTACTCTGCTCAAACACACTATTCTGATTTATTACCAGATTCATCCAATATAATCATGCTTGGGATGTTCTCCCTATAGGATGGGGCCAAACTAGGAAAAGACACGCAGCTTGGTTTGAGATAGGTCTCTGGGCAGCCTATTAGCCGTGGCACAACATCACAAGTTTGATGACTGTACTCTTGATGGAAAATTGACCTGTGGCCTTTAGCCTATGTGATGGAAGAACACAGCAGTTGCGTGCCCACAGCTGAGACCTCTGAGAAACAGAGGCATCTTTGTCCTGATCTAAGTATAGAAGGAAACAAAATGTACCTAAGAACATTAAGAGATGTAGGTGTAGATACCAGTAATGGATGGAAGAACAAAAGACACAAGTACTAGTATCTTTTTCAAATTTACAGTTATGTAGCTATAGCAAAAAGACCTTAAGATTTTTGTGTGAAGTCTTTCTTGAGCCATATTCCTTATCTTTAGTTTCCTGGGAAAAGATTTTCAATAATTAAACTGAGGGGTGCTAAGCATGTGTGAAATACAGGTACAGGAGGTACTAAAACAAGTGTCATTCCTTGTAGTAATGCTTACTTGAAAAGTATGGCTGTAAAATTTTACAGAATTTGTTTTCAACTCCCTCCTGCCCAGCCCCTCTCCAAAGATATTTCTGCAATACCATGGTGTAACATATTGAGAAGGAAATAACCTTGAAAACATGTTTTATTTTCTAGTAATGACAATGTAATATTTTTTTTTTCTAGTAGAGATATTTCCTAATATATGTCATTGGTGGTGGTTTTTTTTTCTGGCTATGTTTGTACACTATTAATAAAAATCAAGCTCAAATGGATCTTCTTATAGGAATTACAACTCTCAGCTTCCTACTATCTTTCTACTACCTACCTACTCTGAGGTTTCTTTTTTGTATGTTAGAAGTACTGAGAAAAAACTTCATATTCTTGGAAATCATCAAGTACATATTTATATACCTTTGGATAATTTGAAGAAAGTAATTATACGAAGAAAAATGGAAAGACATCTTGGTAGGGATTGACCAGTGGGGAGGTAGTGGCGAGATGAGTGACCAGCCAGTGTAAGGTCACCTAGAGACACGCTTAACCTGGTCGACCAGTGGCGTCAGCAGTACTTATTCCTGCATAAATAGATTTTCCTTTCCTTTCCTCTGTCTTTTAGACTTATGGGTTGTTCAAAATGAGATGTTAAGTGACAGTGGGCCTCCTGGCACTTCATATAGATAAACTAGGAATTTTTTGGAGTATGCAGCAGATAGGGATGGACATAGTGGACTATAGTTTGTCATGGTAGCACTTATACAGATTCATATAGGTGCTTCTGAATTAATGAATTTTTAAAAAAGTGCTCCTGACATTGAGTGCTGTAATCAAGCAGACCAGCTCTCTGTCTAGCCTGCCAGTCATATTGTCCAGTAAGAATGAGACATAGGCAAATTTTCAGTACAAAGGAGGTTAAGAGTGTTCGTAAATTCATATCACGCTTAGAAGTGAAGGCAGGCTTTGTGCCAGGGTTCTGCAGGCAAAGAGTAATGGCTTAATTGATTCTGTTACACTCTTCTCTCTACTTTACAGTTTTTCTTAAACTTATACCTATACTGTACATAAAAATTCATCTCAGACTTACTGGATTTCCAAGGTCCACTTGTGTATTAATTTTTATGTGCTATCCATTTATTTGGTGATTCTGTAGTGTTGATATTTTAAACCTGACATCATTTACAGGATAGATGTCTGTTGGTTTTTAAATTATATGACAGAAAATGTAACGGTTTTGTGTTATACTTTTTGAAATGCATTGTGAAGGCATTCAAAAAGAGACAGTAGCATGACTTATGTTGTTTCAAATCTCAAAAACATCCCAGGCAAATTAATATGGCTTTTACCTGCATAGTTCTCATTTGTTTTCATTGTCTCCTATATTGCTGTCTTCACCAGAGAGTGTGAAGGTCTCTCAGGAAATTAGTGGGCCATGTAATTATTTTTTTCAGAACCCATGACATAGTTCATTCTGCCTCATTCTTTCCTTCGAGTACGAATCGTCTAAGATAAGTATTATACAAGGGAAGCAGAGAACCTACACCTACTCATGCTGCCCTGGACTTATCCTGGAGCTGGCAGTCCTCCTGCTGAACTTGGAGCAGGAGGTAGCGAGACTGGTGATGGATGAGCATTCCCATGGTAGTTCTTTCATAGCCTTCAACTTGACTGGAAGGGACTTCTAGTTTCTTCAGTGAAAATCTGTAGATGGTAGAAAAGACCATTGTGTCCCTGTCTTTATCCCCAGACTTACATCAGACTTTCACAATTTTGACCAATGTGTTTAACAGTTTGAGAATGAAAGCTGAGACTCAGAAGGTGACTCAGTGCATTTGGGGAGATAGCACCAAGCTTTGAAGCTTTGCAGTGAAGAAGAGCAAGAGAGTCTGATGTACTTGCTTTAGTCCGTGTTGGCAATGCGAAGTTAGAGCTCTGTAAAGACTGAGAGCTTTAATGCATAAAAGTCATATGTGAAAGTCTAACAGGATGAGAATAGCTACCTTCTGTGTATTGACAGAAGCAGATAGATATACAGGTAGAGGAAGAAAGTCTTGCAAAAGTCAATTCTTTTGTGTGTTATCTTGCAAACACACTTTAAAATTCACTATTTGTATAAATAACAAACAGGGGTTCAGGACACCTTAAGCTAGCACTTCACTAACTAGTACGGATGACACCAGTCTTAGTAGTTTCAAAGGCTATTTGTTAAAAAGTATTAAAGAAATTGTGTCACCTAGTATTTGAAATTATGCACAAAAGAATAAAAAGTGATATCTCAAAAGTAAAGGCACAAACCTATTCAGAAAATAGTAGGATGTTGAGATCTGGTTTTCTGCACATTAAGACCAAAAGTCCGATTCATTTCAACAGGAAAAGGAGGAAGGATCATGACTCTTTTCCTTCTTTCCTTTTTTTTTAAGCTTGGAAAGAACTGGGAATAGCAAAAATAAATCCTAATCAAGAACGATTAAGTTCTCTTCCAGAATCTTTCAAACATCACAATTCAAGTTATCCTTCAAATGTCAGTGTCAGATAGTCACCGCCTGTTTTATTGTTACTACTGCTGCCTACATTGAAAAAAGTCTCTTCACAATACATTCTTTTTAAAGATATGCAGCAAGATGATAATCTGCATTTCCATGTATCTCTTGTACTGTTTTTATTGCAGTGGCATCTGGGCCTCAGGAGCAAACACTATATTAATGTTAGTTAAAAGGAAATCCTGGAAAAAATTTGTGACTGTCTGGGACAGCAGGATGCATTTGCACCCTTTTTTACTATGCGATGTTTACTGTTTATGCATTTCTTTCAGGGAAATTAGCCAGAAGCCCAGTAGAAATATAAATCATAGCTCTAGCCAACTGAAGATGGATCATGGCTATATCCATAGTTAAAAACTTTTTAAAAGGTCAGTTTTCAATACAGTGTGTGCTAAATAATTAACTGTGTGCTTAATTGCGCAGAAGTCATTTTAGGTTGCGTCCCTCTTTGCCCACATAGTTGTTCTTCCAGAGTACGCTAAAGCTTTTAGTGGTTTGTTCAAATTAATATAGGTCATTGCACGTTTTCGAGTACTGCCGTTGTCCCAGTAGTCTTTATTAGCTAACCTAAATACCTTAAAAAGTACTTCAGCTAAATATTTCTCCTTTTAAATGTGGACAGTGTGATAATCTGAGCCTGCACCTTTGTTTTTCCCTTATTCATTGTTACTGATTTTAAATTACAAGCCACTTACAACAGTGACTATCTTTCCCTAGCTGCCTGGACAGCAGCTAATACATTTGGAATATTATTGACACTTTAATGAATATTACTAATTATGCAACTTCTTTACAGACTTCAACAGAGCCACATGGCACTGAAATATTCATTATCATGAAGAAACTCACGTAGTATTTAAGACATTTGCAAGATGCTTTCCAATAGGTCTCAACTAGTTGAAACATGTTTGACCTAAATGCTTGAAAGTCTGTTGACTGTGAAGGAAGAACACACAGTTCTTCAAAAAGGAAGAGAGAGGTGTTTTAACAACATTAAGATGTTCTAGTAGCAATGCTTTAACTTTCTTTTTATCTGTCTTAGATTATTTGACGATAGTGGTAGGCAAAATAACCTGGTTTTGATAGCAAGAGAAGCCTTACTCCTTGTATGTACAGTACAAACTTCCTGTAGAAAAATGTTGTTTCATATGGTAAATTGTACAGCAATCAAAAATATGCAGCAGTCTTCTTATAAACAAAAAGTAACACACTGTTGGTGAAATAAAATGTTAATTGATAATTGCTAGAAAGAGGCTTTTCTCAGCATGTCTTTTTATGGGAAAAGACAGACATCTGGTCTAAATAGTAGATTAGCATTACTTTTTCCAAGAGCACATGAACTTTGTTTATCAATCACTTTATGAATTACACATATGTATGTTCTATAAAGTCTACTCTTTAGACTGCACTGTCACTTCATGCAGTAAAGTCCTGGAAGTAGCCATGGATCAGACTGTAACTTCCAGACAGCTTTCCAACTCTCAAGTCTTCTCTTCTTTTCCCTAAGAGTGTGGAGTGGGTCTTTTTACCAGTATCAAAATAAGCCCTCTGACTCTGTCTGCAAAAGGGTTATGGAATGAAAGCTCATTGATCACTGTGTCCCTATCCATGCTCCATAGCGTAAAGAAATCAGGCAATCAGTAACAGGGGTGTAAATGTTCTTATTCCTTCTTGTTCCATTATGAAGGTATGTTTCAATCTCAAACTTAAAGCACAGGCACGCTGAGTTACAAAAGAGGGCTGTCTGGCCTGACTCCTACTTCTGACTGTGACCACTAAAAGATGCTAAAGGAAAAAGAAGAAGAAACAGAGAGTATATTTTAATGATCCTTCTTCTGAAAAGATATCCTGAATTTGGTGACTTATAATCTTGAAGTTCATCTGGATCATCACATTTAAAAATGGATCATGTCCTCAGTGAATGAGTCTAAAGTTATTTGAGAGCCCTTTCACAGCTTTAGCTTCCACAAGAATATAACAATGCCAGAAAACTTTCTGAAACAATACATTCTTTTCATAGAATGAGATTAGAGATTTTCTTAGGGATTAATTTTGTAACACTATAACAACAAGATAAAGAAAAGGCCAGACTGTTTCTTAAGCTGAAAGCTATGCTGGAGCTAGGTTTTCATTGAAGAGCAGGTAACTATTTTCCAGTAAGTGCTTTGAGGTAGGATCACTTACATGGACATTTTCTGCAACTGACCTCACAACAAATATCCAACCAGGCAGTTGTGGTGAACGCACACTTTTGACACTACTCACTAGGACTGTTTTTACACACTGATTTTGACACACCTAGATTCTATTTCATGCACAGTAGCCCATCTTATTCCTTTATAGTCTGTCACATCTTTACTGTGAAATGACATCTCACTATATTAAGGTTCATATTCCTTTTCTGGCCAGCAAGATCTTTTTGACACTGGTATCCTCGTCACAACTGCTGCTTCAACATGCTTTCACTCTAGAGGTTCTTTTCCTTTATGCACATACATTTCATATGTTGCTTACTGTCTTTTTTTAAAAAAAACAGATTTCTGTGACTGCATCACTGAGTCACCTCATATTTTCTTACTACCCCTTCTTCAAAAAGCTTTCTCTTCAGAGAAAAGTCCTCTATTGAGTGGTCAAGCAACCTAAAACCTTCCAAGATTAGTTGTTGAGTCATCTCCCAGTTTATTTAATCTTGTATTTCATATGTGTTCCGTCTTTTGGGGCAGATAACTCAGTTTTCCCAGCTAGCAGAGACATCTTTGATCCTGTTCTTGATGGAATTTTGCAGTGACGTTTTTCAGCATGAAGTAAGATTAGTGGATTCTTCTGTTCTCCCATGATGACATTTTTGTAGTTCAGGACAACATGTATTCTTGCTCCTGCCATACCACATATCTATCTTTCTTCCAGATTAGCTTTGACGTCTTACTTATTGACTTTTTAATGAAAATTCTCAATCGTCCATACATATCTGTATTTCATGTTGTAAATATGCTTCTTCCCTTATCCTTCATCTGTTTTATCCCTATTTTTGTCCTTCTCTGATCACTGTTATGATCTTCTGTGTAATGCAAGTCATTGTCTTCATGGTCCAGTCCCTGCTTATTTTCGTTGCCCCTGCCTGTCTCCTTACAGAGGTAGCCAGTCTTCTTTTCCCCTTGGTGTGTCTGCCAGTTTCTTCTCTTTATTTCTCCACTTTGATCTTTCAGTTGTCTGTCTTTCTCTTACCTTGTCTTCATGGCATGAATGGCTACTTTTCTATTCTGGGTCTCTGTGTTTCAGATCCTCATTTTCTTCAGGGATTTACAGTTCTTGAATCTTCTATGCTGTCTTTTCCTTTCTCCTCTGTCATGTCCTTAAATCCCCTTTAAAAACTTGGTTCTATGTACCCATGGCAACAGATGCCTCAGATTCTGTGACCAAAGCAAGCACTGAATTAATTCTGCAGTGCTTTTCTTGTTTACCATATCACATAAAAATGGGAGAGCTGAATTTTCTTATCTGATGACTCATAACTCTCCACTAGAGCTGATGTTTGAGCCCTTTTTCTTTCAGCCTTTTTTCTTAGAGCTGAGTGAACAACTCCTAAGGAACAACTAATTTAGTGAAAGTAACCCTTCTTTCTTTTTTTTTTCCAGTTACTGTGAGACAAAATCTATTGCATTTCTACAAAAAGTAAATATTGAATGGTTGCTTAGGATATGCTGAGCTTTGGAACATTCTTCCCAAAACTTGTAGAGAAGCAAGCCAGCAGTAGGCAACACATATCTAGGACGGTGAAGGAGGAAATAGGATAGAACAGCTTTGTTAGCAGCCATCTGTTACTCCCACAGATACTGCCGCCTTGTGCATGAGTGATTAAAAACATGTGAAACAATGCAGTAGGTTCAGTCTGAGGGTATGGCTTCGTAAACCCTTGGCAAACGCTACTAGGAAGCTGCAAGCACCCCTCGGTCAATAAGAACAGCTGCTGAGAAACTCACCACAGCATACAACTGAACGCTGCATAGACTCAGAGCACTGACTAGCACGTTAGGGAAACTACACAGGTGTTACTGATGTAACGTGCGTGTTATCAGCTACAAAATTAAGATTGAAATGCGGAAGTGGCTATGACACACAGAAGGATGGTCAATACTTAATCAGGGATGTAGGTGTATACAGGGTTGATTAATCTTGTGAGATAAGGTGCTGGTGTGGTTTCTCATGTCAGTAATGCTAGAAAGAAGCTGCTTATCTGATTATACAGATTGTGGAGAGGACTCGTTCTTTTAGCAGAAGACTCCTACAAATAAGATGCATCTTGGCCATCTGTTGCCAGATGGAAGTGTTCTACTTCTGAATCACTGGCTGCAGTGACATATTTAGAAAATGAATCTTTCATGGATAGATCCACGGCACAAACTGTTTGTGATGAACCTCGCATACACATGCTGAGGTTATATTTTCTGTTTACTTGGCCTTAAGTTATAGTATGGCTATATACTCCTGTGAACATATTGTTATTTAGTAGATAGCAAATCCTGCAGTTTGCACCCACCATCTGTGAGGTATCCCAGTTGCCTGAATAGAAGTAGATAAATTATCACTAAAAAATGCAAACACAACACAGAGGTCCTATTTCACTTTTATTTTGAAGTCTGTGAATTTATTTGCGGAGCCCGTAGGGTTCAGCATATGTACTTAGATGCCCAATGCAGACAGTGTTTTAATATTCAAGCAGGCCCAGAACATAGCCAATTGACTCACACACCTTCCCCTACAGCTCTGTACAGTACTTAAATTTCTCCTGTGAAAACAAAAAAATCACAATTTTTCTTTCTTTTTTTTCTTTATCATATTTACTGTGGGTTTTTTTAGTGAACAGAGATTAAGAAGAAAAAAATTATTCGTAAGTTAACTGGGAACTTTACAATTATGCAGTATAATTTTAAGTCATTACTATTTTAAGGAAGTATAAAGATGATCATCATGCTTAAGTTCTTCGAAGTTTAATTGTGGCTTTTTACACGTATTATTGTGTACCAATTAGGTCTTATGCAGAAGCTGAGAACAGTCAGTGAATTTTATCTCAGCAGAAATAATGCCAGGTTTTAGTATTAAATGAGCTGAAATAAACTGAGTTTATTTGGCCAGAAGAAAATAGAACAAGTAAGAGGAATCTGAAGAAATAGTATATAGAGATTTATACATGCCAGCCTCCATCAAATTTGTCTAAATGAGAAATAATTGATAAACAGATTGTTGCAGTGTCATAGAGACCCTCACACTGGTGTGATGGTGCACCTCTTTGATTTTGAAAAAGAAGAACCATACCTGTTCCCATCTGTAGTTGCATCACAATTTTTCTGGCAATACAGAATTTTCTTAGATAGTCACATGAGGAAAGTACTGAATATGTTTTTAGGTACAGTTTAGAGAAAAGCAACAGCTAAAGGCTGGGGAGAAAACCATTATTGTGTGTTCAGCCTAGCTTCCCGAAAATCACCATTAGGAATTCTGCAGATCAGCAGCAAGACAACTTGAGGTACAGCTGTTAATAAATAAAAATTAATTTTGATATACATGTGACTGTAGGGACTTCTGCTTCTTCTTTGTATATACATTTGGTGAACATTAGAGCAGTCAATTTTTTTTCTGGCAAAAATTATTTAGAAATAGTACATTTCACAAGCTGGCATGTGAGGTAACTTTTAATTAATACAAGGTAGGATTGATCCTTGTAACAGAAACAACAATGTGTGATATTTACATCTATTCAAAACTAATCAGCATAACTCAAAATTTGGATATTTGGCCATGTTAATTAAAAAATCAGGAAATAGATGTCAATGTAAATTTGAGGAAATCACAATATGACCTCAATTACTCTGTTGTTATTTTGTTCTAATAATACTGTTGATGAGACACACAGAAAGTACATTAATCAGCTGGATAACTTTTATCAGCAACTCTTTCATGTCTGATTCCAGATGAGGCTGTATGACAGATAGGTCGATGTCCAGCGCTTACGGTGAGCTGACTCTACATGTGTTGTTGGTAGTGACTGTGACTGACCAGTCCCAGAGTTGAAATAAGCAATGCAGAAATGTCCCTGCAGATCCTGTATGGCAAACTGGAAAATGAATAGAGAAAGTGTGGCTGGCCATAAAGTGCTTCAGGGTCCCTAAATATTCAAGTGAGCATTTAGCGAGGCAACGAATTGTGAGACAAAAGATGCTTATTATATGTAAGTACAATCATGGATGCATCAAGCAAAGCTGACGTACCCGTTGCTTCCACAGCACTACCAACCTTGATGGTGAGGGACTCTTGACAGCAATAATTCTAGTGTCATTAGTGTGCAACTAAAAAAAAAAAGTTTTAATTCACATAATTGTGTTTTATTTGTGAACTATTTATTCAGAACTCTTAGGACTCAAGACTTGTCTACATTGGGTTTAAAACAGACCCAATAGCACCACCCCTTTGCATGGCCTGTGTCATTTGTAGCTCCCTGGCCATTGGTCGTACACAGAGAGCTGCAGCTGATTTTTGCCTTGCCTGGTAAATCCATTCCTGACTACAAAGCAAGCTGCAGATTATGACTTGCTGTTCAAAACATTCCACATATTTGAATATTTTGATTCTAAAACAGTGAGAAAAATTAAGACAATAAGCTATTCCAAGATCTGTATGGGGAATTATTCCAGACAGTTACACTATACTGTTTTAGTGAGTATCTCTGCAGAGATTCCACAATCAGCTGCCTGACTGTGGGAAGGTGTCTTCATGATACCTTCTCAGTGGCAAGGGCCTCCTGTTGTTACGGTAGAGGGTCATTGTCACTTCCATGCTGGATGGGATTTCATGTCAGCACCAGGATTTTGCTCCTTCACTCCAGTGGGATCCTTTAAGTACAGAACTATAGCATTAAGATTTGCCTTGATTTCAGAAATGAAGTCATTTTATAGAATTCTTTTATTGGTTAATCCCATATTAATTTGCCTGCTTGCAAAACAAGTGCATTCTTCCTTCATCATCTTAACATAAAAATGACCTTGTTATTTCTGATAATGCGGCTTGTTGGGCAAAACTTAATCCTGTCACTACAAACATAATTCAGTGAATCCTCTTCTTGCTGATAACACATTTTACTATTTGAACTCCTGTGGGAGCTTTTGATTTGGTGTTCAACAGGCTTCCAAGTCCTTCTAATGTTAATCTTCAGATAATAAGTAATCTAGGAAAGAGAGAGATATAGTTTCTCTAGTTCCTAGCTTTCATCTTTCATGGTAATAAGATTGTCTCTCAATACTGTTTCAACTGTTTTACAGCTTTTAAAAAAATAATTCAATTTAATTTCAAGACAGGAGAGCACAGTTTAGCTCTCAATATCGTCACAAACGTACACCCATCAGAAGGCCAGCAAAGAATGCAGAAACGAGACTTGTGTGCAACATATGTAGAAATCACTGGGGAAAATAATGTGATGGTGTATGTTGCACTGCCTCCAATCTGCTGATAACATTCTCCTCCACGTTTCATTTACTCTTGACCTAGATGTTGCTGTCTGTTGGTAATCACTGATGGCCTGGCAGATGCTACAAGGACCTGTCTGGCTATAGATTAAAACACTTGTGAGGTGGAAGGTTATTTGGAGGAAGTGGCAAAGAGACTAACTGCCCTGGGCTTCAGAGGGAAAGAGCATCTGAGTTCATTACTAAGGTTCACCAGTTAGTGGCACTCATGAATTTGCAGGTAGCAAAAGCAGCCAAGAGTGTATATTCCTGTTCTCATCAGGGTGATTTGCATTTGTTCTCTCATGTGGCCCTCAGCTGATAGCAACTTATTCTTGCACAGTTTAGATTTCATTGGCTTCATGCTTTGCTTTTGAATACACATGAAAATGTTGACTTTGATCTGTATGATCTGTGTCCAAATTATCTTAAATAGCATTTTCTCCCCCAGCATCCTTGCCATCAGTATGAGCTATGTTACTTCTGTGCCCTTTTCCTGATATGTGCCTAAGAGACATGTTCTCTCTCCTGTTGGGGTGAATTGGCTTTCATGTATTTCTTTTCTTACTCTGGTGGATCTAGAGCTTGAAAGGATAATCATTGCTATTGTTTTAATTTTACAGTATCTTATAGGAAAAAAAGCAATTTGGAAATATGTCACATCTGGCTGAGAACAAGCTCCCTGAAAGTTTACTATTTAAAAAATTATAGACATTAGTGTACAAAATTCTCCACTTTATCACTCCTGTCTGAAGATGAGTTCTTTGGTATTCTGTAGTTTGGTTTGATATTCAGATTACATTAGATACCAGGCTCATCTCTATTCTGTCAGTTATTCAAAGCACTCATTTGCTGTTCATAGAGTTAAGAGTTGGCTTGCCATTGCTTTGTCTGTCCTCTCTCCTCACACCCCAAGATCAACACTAATATCAGCATCAGGGAAGAGAAACTTTTAATTATTGCAGCATCAAAGCCTAAAATGTAAGATAAATTCTCTTGAAGGAAGAGGAAGAATAGAGTGAAAACATGAAAAACCTAATGAACTGTGTTCTTCTAAAGATTGTTCTGAATATACATTTCATTATTTCCACCATGAATATGGTTCAGGTTATTACAATATTTTTCCCTGATGATTTTTCTCAGCCTTAAAGAAGCTAAAAAGTCAGCTAAACCTGATTTTTTGTCAGCTTTAGATCATACAAGAATTTGTGCCGATATAAAATGCGTGCTGATATAAGAACAGTGGCTTCATTATATGTGAAAGCCTGAGTAAAGTTTGAAAAAGCAACTGTCTCTGTGCATATGCATGGAACAGAGAAGTAACTGGAACATAGGTAAAAATAAAAAGGGAGATCTTCACTAGCGGTATTTTCTGTGAGTAGAGTATTAACTACTGTAAAAATTAACATTAAAAGTGGTGGGGTTTTTTCACCCCAATGAAATTAAGCAGTGAAAAGAACTATTAAATTTAAGTTGTAAGTATGAAACTCCTGAAGTTTGCGCTGTAGCTATAATTCTTGTGTAGCAGGATATCAGGGCTGTGTCTTTGTGCTCTTCAAGGCAAGGCCACTGGGTGGTGCAGGAACTCTCAGTCTGCCCATCTGCAGAGACAAGATAGTGTACAATTGGAAACACTGGACTAACTTGAGAGAAAGTGGTTGACTGAATTCTTAGCCATCTTCACAGCTAAGTGTTAGACTAATTGGTACAGGAACTATCTAGGTGGGAATTTTGGACTGTCCTGAAGGCTTCCCCAGGTGGCTCTGCCATGCCCAGACCAATTTGTGTGTTTCAATGTATTGATTATCAACCTGAGTGGAGAACCTGGACCTTCCAGGATTCATCTTGGAAAACTGATAAAGCTGTATATAGATATCCTTTAGCTCATAAACTCTAAAGTCTTATGCTTCACATTCATGCAGCACATTCGCCCTCCTTATGAACAGGTACCAATGATAAATAAATAGATACAAATGGCACAAATGATAGATATAAATGTCAATATCTTGGAGGAAAGTATCTTCATTAAAATATAACTATCATCTCCATTCTCCGTTATGTCTATGAAGACTATACAGATACGGCACACAAAAATAATTTTCTATCATGAAGATTTGTTTTCTTCATAGCACAGTGACCTTATTTTCCAGTTTTCTTGACAAATTCAACATTCCCCAGACACATTCTCTGTTTACTTTCTGGCAAGCCACTACATTTTTACCACACTGGGGAGTATAAGTGCTACAGATAGTTATAGTGAGCTTTATTTGCATTTTAGTAGATGATTTTTTTTTTTTAGTTCAGAGCATATCTTTACATCTCCTGAATTATTGATAAGTACTTTTTCCTTAGTGTAGGTGAATTTTGCCCATAAACGGAAAGAGACAAATGAAATAGAATATGCCATTTGTATTTCTAGCCAAAGCCTAAGTTACAGGGAAACCTGTGATGAAACAGATATCTTGTAATGATGATACAGTAACATCTTAGATGTGCTTGGCACTTGTGTAACAAACTATGGAAGATGGGCAGCACCAGGCTCTCAAGTTGCCTTCAAGCTGGCTTTCACCAAAAAAGGGACATGCCAGAAGACAGTCATACAAATGACATCTGTGGATAATACACGTAGTAAAATAGTGAGAAGATTAGGGGACTCCTTTTCAGAACTAATGGTATTTGAGTTCATCTTGTGGCTCTGGCAGAAATGTGCTATTAAGTACATCACTGGAAGTTATATTCAAGCTGTGAGCCTGAGTACTTCCTCTTCTGTTTCTGAGCAATGCTAGAAGTGCTTAAACTCTGGGCATCTTGTTTTTCACATTAAAAGTTGTTTAGAGTTTCCCAGAGCTCATTGCTGATGTCACATCCAAGGAGGAGGTCTCCCTGTGAACCTTAAGTACTTGAGCCAGTCAGTAGACATGCCTAAAAATCGCCTGTAGAATTGATTTCTAGGTGAAATGCAGGGCAGTGACTGCTTTTTGTAAAAACATTCTGCTATTTTGGCCATGGTCTTGCTGCCAAACTCCTACCCCCTTTACACAGCGGCTAAGAGTTTAAAAAAAAAAAAGCACCCTAGAAACATGAATGCAGTTCTTGCATGTTGAGATGTGCTGAAACTTCTTATAAATTGAATGGATTTTGATCAGAATGGGATCAGAAACACTGAGAGCACGCTTGTGACAACTGTATGAATTGAGGATGTTCAGCCTACAGCTGCCAAGTGTGAAACTCACCTGTGGTTCATAACCAGCCGTCATTCAGAGCTGCGGGGGGGGGGGGGGGGGGGCGGGGCTACTGCCGCTCAGTCAAATGCTGTTGTCCAGAGCTCTTCCTGGAGATGTGTACTTGCAATCTTTCTTCCAAAACCACTGCGAGCACAGATGTGAACATGACTCCCCAGTCTAGCAGTGAGGCAGATTGGTGATGAGATGTGGCAGGGGTAGGCTTGTCTGGAGAGTCATCCTGTAGGCTGCTGTTAGGCATAGCCCCAGAACAGCAGCTGGAGGGAGGCAGACTGCCTAATGCATACAGTGGGGCACTGCCAGAGAAACTGTTTCATAGGCTGCCTAGTAACTAGTTACACGAAAAGACTTCATATTACTAAACCAGAACTAGTTCTTTACCAAGAGCTGTTTATAGCGATGCTTGTAGTGTTTCAGCCACGTTCTCACAGATGGCTTCTTGATGCCTCATTCAAACACACCGATCTTCCTCCAAACTCATAGCAGTAACCTCTGGAAAGGCAATTTCTCATATGGTATGTGTTTATCCTATGTAAAGGGTGTGCCAGGCTCCAACCCATGTCTGCCTCCATGTTAAGGAAAAGGAAATTCTGGGACACACTCCAGGCTCTACAGTTCATCCTGATTTTGGTGCACTGAGAGCTTTAGGCATTGGCAGACACCCATCTGCAATACTTAGACACTACGTTAACATGAACATGTCTCTCCTTTGATGCTATGCTGGAGAAGAAGAATCTTAGGTCCTTTTTATACTTGAGGTAAGAGCTGAAGAGTGGCCATGTATTGGTCCTTAATGCTCAGAGCTTGTTCTCTTTTCTTCAATGTGTTGTTAGCACTCCATAAATAATAAATAACTGCTATGTTGGTGTCTCTTTAATGAGCTGAGCCTATAGTCCCAATGTGCAGTGGCTGTGCATGCACATCTCCATATGCAATATTAATGGTTATGTTATGTAACTGTATAACTGAGTGTCAAGGAGTCTCTGGGACTCTTGCCTGAGTGAAGCTTTGAATGGAATATGAACTGCAGGGTTTGACCCTGGATGCATACAAGTAAACTGATCAACAGCAGAGCCACCATTTTCTACTGGCTTGATAAATACGTTCAGCCTTTAACTATCTGAGAGACTTCAAGGACACATGCCATACTGCTTGCTTATGAAGCATTTTCTTGTTCATTGCCTTGAATAAACGCAAGCTGAATGCACATAAGCACTGCTGTGTTTGTTAGTGCCAAAGACTGGGCTAAAAATGCCTGGAGTGACCGAGTCCCAGCTGAAAAGCTCACGGATGCTAGGGAGACCCCAGCCGGTGCCTGCACAGGTCTTGCTGGACAGAGCAACAGCTCTGTTTCCACATTTCTACCGACTGACTCAGAAGGGGAGGGGAGGCACAGCGTCAGACTCCCTCAGCCACCTTCACGAGGGGAGGAGAGCGTCAAAGATGCTCAGTGCATTGCTGGGAGCCAGGTCACATACAGACATAGCAGAGTTTGTTTTTCTGATATTGCTTGGAAGCATCTGCTTTCTCTTCTCTTCTCTTCACTGTGCTGCCTCCTGGACTGTTCAGCCCCAAGCCCTGTATGAAATATGCACAGGCAGGGCACAGGAGGGAGAAGGAGAAGAATCAGCTGCAGCTTATTAAAGCATCAGGGGAAGAAAGGGAATCAAAGATGGATTTGGGAGGCCATAGAAGAGAGAGAGAAGGAGATGTGAGATGTTAGAAGATGTGCTGCATGAGAGAAGCTGAATGAGGATAAGGGAGTATGTGAAAAGGATAAAGAGAAACTGGAGGGGGAAAACAGGGAGACTAGAAGGAGAAAACATAAAAAAAGATAGAATAGTGAGACAGAAATGAAGTAAAGTGAGGGGCAAAGTTGAGAAAAACAGGAGAGGGATAAAGGACTATTTCAGTACCTTTTAGGAAGAGCCTAGAGAGAAGCTTTTAAAACTATAGTTTTAAAAATTAAATAATCAAAGCAATAGTGTGTTAGGTTTTTTTAAGGAAGAAGACCACAATCTAGAGAGGGTGCCCAGCATTTAGAAGTTTCCCAATTCTGGAAGATGCTGACTCCTCTGGAGATTTTAGTCAATTTACTATTCCAGTCATGGGCTGATTCCTAGGATCATTATATCCACAGTCCATTGCTTCCTGCTCTTCTTTTCCAACGGTGGAGAACAGTAGTGCAGGTTTTTCTTCCAGGAGGTTATTGCTTTTTTGGTTTGTTTTCATTAACTGATCTTAATTTTCTTGTAAAAGACTAGGAAAGTTTTTGTGGCTGTGGTGTTGAGAATAAATATTCTGTGGATTCTTCAAAACCAGGAATCTATTGTACTGTGATTGCAAGACACGACTTCGCAACTTGGTAGTGAAGTACTTTCTAGTCCTGTGTTCCCATGATCCTGTAAAAGTCTGGTAGATTAAAATTTTAGTTTTGAAAACTTTTAAACCTTCAACTAATGCCCTTTCAGCAAAGACCTCTAGTATAAGCTTTAAGAACATGCTCAAGTTTTTTTGAAGTCAATAGAATTAGAAAAGCTCTGCTGAAAAGAAAGAAAGGATTTGTTTTGTTGAAATATGCAGGGATGTAAACCAATTTTGTATAGATACTGTTATTTGGAACAAAAATAGCTGGAATCAATTAAACAAAATAGTAAAATCTAAGTTATCTTGAAGTTCTTTCATACTGTAATAAAAGAGCACATGTGAACAGTTCTCTTCCCTGTTGTAATTCTCACCATTCCTTATTTTGGTACCAATCTGTGTTTTAAGCAGGCCTTTCATAGTTTGCTGTGGGCACATTATTCTAAGCAACGGGAGCTTCTTACAGATGGACACAATATTCTTTGTCTCTTTCACAGGTGAACATGATTTCGAACAGCAGGCATCAGTCTCAGAGAAGCTACCTGACATTGCCATGCTTCGTATTAGCTGAGGTAAGAAAATACTGTAGATACATTGCTAAGTTCTTGGGTGTATTTTTTAAGAAAATGCTCTCAGCAGCAACAGATTTATGTTTTACCAACATATTTATGTTTATCTCAACATGGACTGCATCTCATCTGCTAGTTGGCAATCACTTGTGGCAGCTGTGAATAAAATTTCTGTCCCCATACTGTGTTTTTTTTTCCCCCAGTTCTTTCATGAGAGGGAATGAAGGGGGGTCTCTATGCCTGCTATTTCATTTTGAGTGCATGGGATGTTCTGAAGTGCCAGAATCTGGGAGAGTGAAGTGACTCTGAGCTGGACTTGAATAGATACTGGTGGTTAAATCTTGATAATAATACTCCATCAGTCAATAATTCTTTTTGTTCATCAATCTTAAACCACTCATATTCGAGAGTAAATATCATTATTTTAATTTTAAAGGTGGTGAGTAGTGAAAAAGAAAGTTAATTCAGGTGTTCAAGGACATTCAGTCTGTCAGGAACAGGAGACATTTTGAAATGATGCATATTGAGTAACTTAAGCACCACCTAAGCCAGTTTGCATTTCTTTTGCTTTTGTTTTTGAGACTATCCTTACTGAGACATTATGAACAACTCCTTTTCTTTATTTTTATGCTTATAGATCACACTTATAGCAGCACTGACCCCAGCTATGTCTGCCCTGCAGTGGAGATGGAACTGCAGCATGGTGTAGGTCTATCTGGCTCTATTTGATCTGACTTTAAGGTGACTTGCTTCAGCCTCACCATGAACTCAGCAGAACTTGCCACCTGCAGGGATTTCGGAGTGCCTGGCTGCTGTGGCTATATCCCCACTGTTAACCTAATTATGCTAAAGCTAGCTTAGCCAGGGTTAGATCCAGAAGGGTATGGATAAGGATGGTGCACAGCCATAGCTGTGTGTGTGACCAGGGGCACACTCATTGCACTCGAGTGTGGGAGGATGACAGGTACAGCCCCTTAGTCCCTGTAGTAAGCCTTGTGCTAGCATTTAGGTGTAAGCGCACTACGTTGCTGTCACACAAGGTCTGTGGTGAGGAAATGTCCCATTTCCGGCTAGGGGCAAGCTCACTTCTGGTGAATGGATCAAACTATACTGTAACAAATATATTATTGTTGTAACAATATACATCTTGTGGGACTCAGTAAAGTATTGGTGTGAAGGAGAACGTGACTTCTACATAGGACAGGTTTTACACTGATAACTCAATTTAGGGTAGTTGTTCCCATTTACCTTGGCAGAGATTTCGTTCCCATTTCTCTTAAGGCATTTCTACATCCAAAACATCTGGATCATGTGTAAAATTCAGGCACCATTTTGCTTATCTTTTAGTGCATGCTAATTATAATGAAAAATCCTGATGGCTCTTCTACAGTTGCCAGCTGATTTAGTATGAGGGAGCCTGAGGGAGACGATTAAGCTCTACTTTAAGCACAATCTTTCCTGACTTACTTGTGCACACTGGTATCATTGGATTCTGAGAACTGCAGATCAAAGTAGAACATCTTCAGATTAATATTGCTCAGACTGAGGCAGAGTGGGGAATTCACATTCAATTTTCTGTTCTACCACAGACTTCCTGTGCCGTATTGAATGCGCTGCTTGGGCCTTACTGCAGGGGCAATTGGGCATTGTTGTGCCTGGATTTTAGGAAATCTGTTTGATAGCAGTTTTTCTGGGGTTTCAGTGCTGCTTAATATTGGACTTTGGAAGTAAAAGTTCAGGAGTATTAAGATTCCTCTGTGAATCTAGTTCCTAGATTCTCTGTGTCTTGGTACGCATCTCCTTGCCTCACACCGGTACTAGGAGACCAGTGCTTTGGTTGCTGTAGGATTCTTAGATCCTTCTATGATATCTGTAGAGACATCTGATAAATGGAACGTGGGAGATGTCGTAATTTGAGGGAGAATGTAGCGATGTGCCAAGGAAAATTTTTTTATGGTGTAAACATTATGACTTAAGTGACCTTTCCTGAAGAAATTTTCATGCTCCATGGAGTCTTTCATCATTGCGTTTTAAATTAAAGTGGTTTTATCAGCACATTTTGGAAGTTGCTTCCATGAGGACAGAAGATTGCTTCATTGTCTGGCGTTATTTCTGTCACATCAGTTCAGCTAGTTTTGTAAGTTGGCAATTTATGTTCACTGTTTTCAAGTAATGTTTGTGATCCACTGTGACACAAATCACTACAGATCCACTGGCTTTTCTTGCCTGTGCTATGTCACATTGAGACAGCATCAAGATGCATGACCTCTGTATCATCAAATCTAATGGCATTAGGGGATGCAAAACTCTGATGATGTTATGATACTATTATATACGTTTATGTCATGGAAATCATTAGAGAGAAGGTACAGAGCTTCTGGAGCTGTAGATGGGGATCAGCAGACATGATTTCTGTTCCTGAATGTTGGGAGTAGTTGCTTAGCCTTATTCAACTTCTGGCTCATTAATTGTGAAATCTGAATAACAATTCTACACCCACATTTGATAAGATACACAGAAGGCAACAGATATGTTGTAGCAGTACTGTATTCTATAATCACTTGTTATTATCATTGTTCTCCAGGATCAAGAGGTGATCCAAATGTAACAGCTGTAATTCTTTTTTAAAGCAACTGGATAAGAGAAGTATGTGATATTTGAGCACCTGGGTTTAGGTATTTTGGTGATGAAATGGTTTGTGAGCTTTCTCAGCCTTCCTTTAAAAGCCTTGTTGCACATTTCTCACTTTTTTAGCAGAAGAAATTAGTCCACTCACATAGGTAAAAGATATGATAAGGGAACAATTATGCTTACACTTAGGCTGCAGCTGGAGAGCAAATGAAGGTATCAGGTAAGGGTTCGAGTACCTGCACTGTACAGCTACAAAACCAAGTCCTCTCTACTGACAAAAGGGTATAGAAGCCATGAGGTGCCAGTGGCAGTGGTGGTGACTGTCATTTGGTGGTGATTGCCTGTACAGACCCGACATGTCTGCAAAGTTTGTAGGACTGGGCTCTCTGTCAGATAAACAGTTTATTTGCAGAGGCACAGTAGTTACTAAGTGGTTGTGTGCAGCTTTGCCAGCCTGTATTTCAAGAGTTTATTTCGCATGGGACAGAGAAAAAATATGCTTTCCTGGAAATCTGGCAGCCTGTGTTGACTTCAATATTAGAGCACTTGAGCAGATGTAAATGGGATACAGAGTATGACACAGTACTGTACACAAGTCCTAGCTTGCTTCTCAGAGAATTGTGTCTGAGATGTTGTTTCTCTCCATGCCACTGGCGTCCTGGCAGCACTTTCTTCTGAGCTCCACAGCAGCCGGGAAGCTGGGGCTTAGCCCTCAGCTGGGGCTCAGCTCAGCACTCCTGGCTGGGAGGCAAGAAAGGGCAGCGCAGCGTGAGGCAGAACAGTTAAAGCTGTATGAAGGTCAGTAAGTACCTTAGCCCTGGAAGGAGGTGTGAAGGTGCTTGTTGGAAGTTACAGCAGAGAATACTTACATATATGTTAGTCAGGTTCTATTTCACTCTCTTCAGAAAAATACAACTTTTTCATGAGTAGCCTGGAGGTGAGGAGCAGAAGAAAAGGTGGAGATCAGTGTGATTTACACTAGGGGAATTCTAGGAATAGTTCCACTCTAGCAACAAGGTAGAATAATGTTTTCTGCACTTCTTAGAGCTTGATCCCAAACTCTGCTAAGCAGTGATGTTACATGAAGATGTAACTTACTTGGTAGATCCGGTCTCTGTGCTCTTGGCCTTTCTAGCAACGTTTAGTGGAATTTTTTCTTAACTTGTTTCTAACCTTGGGCGAGAAATTACCTAAGCAGTTAAGATGTACAGAAACTTTCAGTGGTAAGAAAAACAGAGTCTCTGTAGACGTCATTCTTCTGGTGATAGTAAGCTCTATACCTTTCAAAATGCCAGTTTTTCTCTACAGAACAATCTTGGAAGCTACTACTGTCAACCTTTCTGAAAACCTCCGTCCTCTTCAATTCGCAAGTGATAGAAAAGATGCATCTGGGTATTCTGTCATCTGTTCCAGATACTTTCATTAGTCTGATTCAAAGAGCTGAACCTCTTTTTATCTGTTGATCCTAGTGGATGGAACTGGGAGATTGTATCTGACTACCCAAGCTGGAGGAAAAAATGTAAACTGTATAAGACTTTGAAAGCTCAAAAACTGAACTTGCATGGCTGTACGAACATCTGTTATACGCTATTGCTCTCGAGCTTCTGCTGGTTCAAGGCATCATTTATGCAGTCTCTTTTGTCCTTAGTTTTCTGTATCTGACATTAAATTCTTATGGTATCTTGCTGCACTTGTTTATTTATTGTTTTCCTGCTAGAAGCTTTTCCATTAAAGAAGTTAATGTAAGCATCAGATTTTGAGATTAATCTCCTCAAAGCCATGCCATATCAGAAGTTAATTTCTCCAGCAGTACCAACTCATGCACCTATTAGGACAGACCATACATTTAGATTCCATAGGCCAATTATTGTCCAAGAGTATTGTTCAGTTTTCCTTTGACCTACGTTTTCCCTACTTTGTCCATTCTTATGCAAAATCTGATTTATTTCTGCCTTCTCTGACATGTTTCAACTAATTTGTTGTTTAGTGAAGTATCTTTTTCTAACACGTATGGTGGTAATAGCTGTCCAGGTAACAGCTGTGAGGTAACCTTAGCTATCTCTCTTTAATGGAGATACTTTAGACATGGTAGTTAGCTGACAAAGGGGCCTGCTGGACTCGGTCTTACCTACCCTAAATCTAACTGTACTAATCTTGTATCTACTCGATATCACCAGGTGCAAACTTTTCCTAATCATGTGTACTTTCAAAATTTTAGGCTTAGGCATTCTCCTACTAAAAGCATTAAGTGATGCTATTTAAACAATCTATTTTATCTGTTTTTTCTGGTTTTCTTTTTTTCCACTTGTGCATATACTCACTGAAATCTCTAGAGAAGGTGTAATTCTTTCACCTGTTATTAACTCGTAGAAATTACTAAACTTTCATTTTTTTGAATGAAGGAATTAGAATATTACTAACTCTGGCAGTTGGCAGATTTTTTTAATATATGTACCTGTGAGAATATTGACTTCTAGGTACGTCAGATGCTTCAGAGTTACTTTCATCAACTACCTATCTAAATTTTGTGAAAAATTTACCTTAATGTGCAAGAGACTTCACACTTCTTAGCATAGAGCTCTGAATTGTGCATAGCTATACTGATAGGTTTTGCTCTTTTTTCAGTTTTTGTTGGTGATGTGTTTTGTAGTAATACAGCAATGGCTTTTTTCCTGCTTCTCAGAAGATCCTGACTGACATTTATCTCTGCCTTGGTTATGCACTCTGCAGAGCTCTTTATGCAATTTGTTCTCCATTGAATTGTGAGCTTTCTCATAGCTGAGAATTAAGATGACTCAGACAATTTACAGCTAATTCAACAGTAGGGGGTCAATCTTAAATTTCTCCTTTACCCTTTGGGTTCTAAGGATTTATTTTCTGCCTAAGAAGGACATTATTTATAATCTCTCTCTTGTGTAATTTTCTCAGTCTACCATTTTCTTCTCCTCTTTTTTTCTGTTTCCAGTGTCTAAGTAGCTTGTTAACAGTCTTAAATCTGGCCAGTAAGGCATTTAACATAGGACGCAGAAACTAGGTGCATGAGAATGACTGAACTGCAGTTGGATGAATTGAAGTGGTGATACTGGAAAGCCAACAGGAAGTAAGTAAAAAGCATTTCACATCCCTCATCAAAATAGCCAGCCTTCAAAATCACAAATTATCAAACTCTTTATTTTAATTTGTAACTCTCAAAATATTTTTTTCTTTAAATCTAGATTTTTTTAATGATTTTTTTTTTTGATGGACCTTAAAGATATCGCACTGAAGTGAAACACTATATGTGTATACTGGAGTCTGCTCTTAAATGAATACAGTTAGAGTGTGGTTTCTGCTTCTACCAAGTATATTTGTTAGTGTTCATTTATCTGTGTATTTATTCCCATTCCAAGACTTGTAATCTCCTTCAGGTATGGAGTAAGGTGCCTGATAGCTTTTTTTCTTCAATTTGAAATGAAATAGCACATGAACAAGGAAGTATAATATTAAAATGTCATGCACATTTCTTTCTAATAATACTATTACTTATTGTTGATCTCTTCTCCATGATTTAGCTCTTAAGGTTCTGCATAGCCACTTGAATCTAAAATGCAGGTCTTGAAAGGAATTACTGGAAGTATAAAAATTATGATAGCAACAACAAAACCAACAATAATTTAAAAATATATTCAGCTTTTTTTTAATTGTGTTGTAAAAACCCAAAAACTTCTTTAAAGCAATGCAGTGCTTTAAATACTATAGATAAATGCAAAATAACAGGATAGGATCAAATACACACAGTCTTCGATGGAATTGAAGTTATACAGAGATTTAATAGGAAAAATAAAATAAATAAATAAATCGTAGCTGAAAACCCTACTCCATAGCTTTCAATGATTTTGGCTGTCCTTGGCTTGTTGCTTGGTGGAAAGCTGTTCCTTCAATTACAAGGAGCCCTTTGACTCTTTTTGACTTACGGAAAAAATATTTTTAACTGTCCTGCATATTTCTTGAAGCATCTGAATTGGGGGAGATGATGGAGTTTTTCTAATCTTGCATCCCATTAACTACTCCTGGCTTATGACTTCAGATACAAATACAATCCTAACAGGTGGCACAAAGAAGTTGCTTTAGGGAAATATATGAGCATTGAAGTAGGAAGTGAATTGCTTAGGCAGTCTTTGTCATTACATTTGTCCAAGATCTTTTAGAGATCATCTTACAGAGCAATTGTCATGACTGACTGTCCTCTAATCCCATTCCAAAACCAGAAAAAAAATCATTGGTCCTTTAAAACTCTTACTGAATTCAGTATATTGATCATTTGACAAAGAGCATGGAGGGAATGCATCTCTAGAAACTGTGTGTGGGTCTCCCATTGCAATAGATTCTTTTCCCTTGTGAAAATAGAAAAGTTTACCTGCTCAGAACCTGAGCCTTGTGACTGTTATTGCCATATGTTGATTAGCCTACATTTACTGCACTGGTCATTTAAACAGCTTTTGGATAGAAATTACCTCGCATGAAAGTAATTCTGTCACACTTCTGTTCAGTTGCTAATTTCTGTAATTCATTTTCTTAATGCTTTACAATGAAAAATATATATGCCACCAAATATATCTGTTCCGTCATTGCAGGGCAGGAATAGTCCACTGTCAGAAACAGTCCCCAGGGGGGCTACGGCTATCTGTGCAGTATTTTACTTTCAAGAACAGCAACACATTTTATTTGACAATGCCCTGAAAAGTTAAACTTCCGACCATATCTAACAGGATGATAAACATTCAGAGAGAAGAGGTTTTCAACACTAATCATTCACTGAGAGCAATGCAACTGAGAGAGAAAGAAGTGACGCTGATGAAAAGCACTAATTGTGCTAATGAAAAATTTTAATGTCTGCTACTGATGAGGCAAGCATTGGAAAACTGCTGCATCTTTGAAACGGATAAGGCATAGTAATTCAATAAATGTTCTTTATTTGTAATGTCATCTTCCCAAGCAATCTCTGAGCTTAGCTCTCATAAACGAGTAAAACCCTAGTAAGCAATTCCACTGTAGCAGATAATTGTTTAAGGAGTTGCATAATAGAGAACCAGATGCAAGTAAATGTCCTGCATGGAAGGGTTGTGTCAGTCACTCTGGGCAATGCAGAAAGGAGCCACCTCCCCCTCTTTGTTCTTCTTCACCTGCAGGTACTGAAAGTGATCGTAGTAGCCAATAACATGAAGCAGGTACTGGTTTTCCTGCTTTTCATAATGCCCGTTTTACTTTTTACTTTTAATTACTTACTATTACTAAAATAGGTCAAAGCACAGGAAGGCAAGAATTGGAGATAGCAAGGACAGCAGAATCCAAGGGAGCTATAATCCGAGGGAAACTAATCCATGAATGAACCTTTTCTAGAATTGTCTTGAAGTCTGAAGAGGTTTCCATAATTTTTGCTCTTCTTTCTAATGCAATGACTTTTCCAGCCCTGACCATGAGAAACACAGGGAGAAAAAATTTCCTGACATGCAATGGAAAAAATTTCCTGACATGCAATGAATGCGTTGTGGTTTACCTCTCCTGCTGGCTATCCTAAGAAGAAGGGAGGGTATTGTGAGTTCTGTAGCTATTGGAAGTGAACAAGGAGTTGAACTTTCTTTTTTCTGTGGGATATTTTTATTATGTTTAGGGATATTTTTGGACATTGAAAGTATTTTCTAAGAACTTGTGGAGTGTAACTCTCCCAATTGGTTTATAAGCTTTATTATTCTGTATTTCTTTAAAACACCCACACTGGTGGTATTTTTCTTGAAAACTGAAAGGAAAAGATTGTGTAGAAGTATCTATTCATTACACAAAACTAGTAAGATACAGGTACTGGTGCAAGATTAAATTTCTGGGTATCCCTTCCAAGATTTTTTTCTATCTTTGGGGAAGATTATATGACCAAAGCTGCTCTGTGTTCCCATTTACATTACCCTTGTTTCTGGAGTTGCTAGTTGTAACATTATTGTAAGACAGTTGATACATTAAGTAAAGAGTGCATGAGTAAAACCTGTGTGGATAATATGCATTTTTTACAGTCATACATAATACAACATACATGGTTTTCCTAAACTTATTGTTGACTTTGGCTGTGTAAATAATGCCAAGGTCAGGTGGGATAAATCTGATACTGTTCCCATTTCTGTGGGATGACTTACTTTTTTTTTTTTCTAACTGAAACTTTAAATGTTTCTAATGGAATTAAACACTGGACATTAGGATGCCTAATAAGATTAATAATGTTCTTAAATCCAGTTTGGATACTGTCCTAGTTACTGTAGAACCAGTATTCAGCATGTTGCATATTGGCATTGCTCTATGAAGGAAAGGTTAATGCCATAAAAATTATGTATCCTAAGATGGTTGCATCTTTTTAGTGACTGCCCACTCCATTTTCCAAAGATTAATTTTTGTGCTGGCTTAGTGAGAATCTGATTCTGCAGCCCTAATGTTCTGTACTCAGATCTCCTACTGATTCTAATTTCTCTAAATTAACAGAATTCTTATAGGGAGGGGAAGGACTAAACGCTAATAATATTTTAATATGTCTCTATTTCTGAGGTAGTTGTACTTTGTATTTACAACTTTACAACACAGCAATCAGTTCAAAGTAAATGAGCCTTATACGCTTCTAAGAATGATAGTTTCTGGCAATGTGAAGAGTGTAAAAACTGCATGATGCTTTAAGGCCATAAAAGTAAAGTCGGTAGGTGGTCATAAGAGAAAAGAGATACTCATCTTAGTTCTGGCAGGTATCAATTAATCCTCACCCGAAACGAATCCTTAAGTTATTTTATATTCCTTGAGTCTGTCCCAGTGATGTGGCCTTCTTACCCCTCTACCACCTGCCAGGCCTACAGAAAGCCAGGCTGCCTGTGCATAATCAAGCTCTCTTCATATTGTCCTGCTGTCACGCCACTGTACTAGCTGCCTGCGTGAGCTCTTGAGCTGCTGCTTTTTAATCCTTTTGCTCTGGCAGGAGCCTATAGAATCCCCCACTTACTTCATTTTCCCACAAGAAACCTGTAATTTCAACTTCTGGTGTTCTTGCCAACTTTGTTAATGTACCCTTGCACAAATCTCTCTCTCCCCGCTTTTCCTTCTTTATTCCCACATGATCACTTGCCACTTCTTTCTTTTAGTACAGTTGGTTGTCTGGAGTTAAGCTGGCCAGCTGGATGAATAAGGCGTCAAATGAGTAAGGATTTCCAAAAGCAATGATTGAAGTAAAGAGTTGTGTATTAACCAGACAAGCATATATTTCATTATGCAATAATTTGACAGTGTCCCCTATTACATCAGTGATATTCATATTCTAATCTAATAATTTTTTTTACCCTCAGCCTAACAATTTGTTAAACACAGAATATTTTTAAACGAGAAGCAATCTCAACTTAATTTGGGAAAGAGCTAGAAAGCTTTGGTTATTAATAATTCATGGTACCAATGATAGCAAGTTACCATAAAGGATCTTCAGAAGCTGGTTTATTTATTATTTTGTTATTACTTTGGCTTTCTACCTTTCCAGCTGGTCCTTACAGTTGAGGATTCACTTCTCTAAGCAGCAACAGCTGTTGCTATGTCTGTCAGAAGTGACTTTTCAACTGTTTATTTCTTTCCCTGCTGCCTTCCTGAGTCTCCTGCTAATGCTTGACAGTATACTATTTGCCGGGAAGGTAATTACGACGAGAAACGATGGCCAAGTCAAAGGGGTAGCCTCTCAGATTATTTTTTTAAGGACCAATCCTGTAACAGGTTTCATGTAGCACTTTATTGGAGCACATACACATATATATGTATATGACTGTCCCTTTAGAAAGGGGAAAATTAAGAGATATCGTTGTTGCTACCAGTGTAGGTAAGTGGATGGGCAGTTTCACTTTGTACCAATTCACCAAATTAGAGGAAATATGTTTTTATTTTTAGATATGAATTACAATAATTGCAGTGAATCACTGTTAGAATGGAGTGTAATCATTAAGACTAAAGACTGCAAATCTATCAGTTGGAGTAAATGACAAGTAATTCACAGAATCACAGAAAAAATTAGGTTGGAGGGGATTCCTGGTGGTCCTGTAGCCCACCCATGTGCTCAGGGCAGGGCTGACTTCAATTTTAGATCAGGTTCCTCAGAGCCTTGTTGGTGAAGTTTTGAATATCTCCAAGGATGAAGATATCTTGATAGGAGGAAAGTATCTGAATAGTGATGGATGGATATGGATGCTTCCTGAAACAACTGTTTTGTAGGAATCCAGTAATTCGGAGAAATGCACTTACTAACTCCATTGTGAAGAGGCCTTAAATGCCTTAAACCAAGGTTGTCTTTTTAGTCCTGCTTTCTGGGCTTAGCCTTGTAGCCAGAAGGGGTAGTGTAGAGGTGGTGTTAGGCAGTAAGTGGGGGCTTCTTGAAGTGCAGAGGCATCTGTCCTGCAGCGGGTGTGAAAAACGTGGCTCTGTGAAACAAGCCAGTGTAGGAAATTACTGTGAGGCTTGTCCACACTGGCGTGGTGACAGTGTCATTCAGGGCAGCATCACAGGGCTGTACGAATGCTTTGTGTCTTTGTAGCTGACTACTTTTTATCACTAGACTTTAAGTTTTCTTCTTTCTTGAGTTTTCTGTCTTCGCCGCATGCTCATAAAAACGCCACAAAAGAAAGGACATTTTTCAGAGAAAAGATGTTAGTGAAAACATGAATGTCTTGGTGTGGAATGGAAATGTGCGATACCTGCGTTTCTTGTAGCTCTGCGGATCATGAATGCTGAGGGCTACATCAGGGTAGAGAAGCTGGGTTCTGGATGATGGGTATTATGAATTGGACTTTAAATACTCTTAATATTTAAAATTTTCAAAGTAATCTAGGAAAATCATCAGCTCTATTTCTAGCTTTCTTGAACACCTGGTAGCAATGAATAGTGTCCGTAATTCTGTACGGTAAATTCTGAGGGATGTTTTTTTCTTTCTCTACATTAAACCACTGGCTAAAGATATCTTGGACTTGCTCTTTCTATGCTTTTTATCTAAATTTTATGAAGTAATGGATAATATCCAACTTGGGAATGGGATTTCAGGTGTAATGCTAATGAGAAATGTCTGGTATAATTTGTAAGAACATAAGTAGTTCTACTGCACAACCGTATGTGAGCTTATTCAGGAGAAACTCTTACAGAGGATGTATTGGACTCCTGCCAGGATGAGCTGCATACATTAAATGATAACCAGAGCTGGAAGTATGCAGTAATTATGGTGCATAATTTATGATATTAGCCTCTTGGTCTTTCCCTTTTGAGAGAAAGTTAGTAAGTGGGTTAGTTTAATCTTATGTACAGACTTGCACTTGAAAGTATCTTTGGAGTCTTCTATACCTCACCTGTTCATGGTACAATTGCTAAGGGCCAAGCTTGGTTATGGAAAGAGATAACTCTGCAAGTTTTACTATGCAGCTGCCCCTGAACTGAGGAATCCTCAGTCTTGGAAAGAAGACCTCACGATTCCATGCAAAGTCTCATGCCAAAGTGACACTCTCATTTCTTTTACACACTTTTGGATGGTTTTACCTTCCCTCTTCTCAGTGTGTCAAAATATTTTATTCCCCAGTCATGGAATTAGCAAAAGATAATGATGGCAAGTGTGCAGAGCTAAAAACTAGTTACACTTGTGTTTAAGTGTGGAATTTAAAAATGAGCGGGTGGATTCATCCAGGTAGAGACCGGGCTATAAAACATCAACCCTGCAAGCAGACACGGCCCGATTTTTCACACAATTTTTCCTGCAAATAAACAAGGTCTCTTTCAGTTAAAACAGAAGTTTATCTCCATCTCTCTGGCAACTACAGCTGTTGCTCACAGATCGCAATCAGATCTTTGAGAATCAATAGATCTTTGTCTATACAGTATGTGTCAAAGCACTGGGGACTGCTAGAGTCCATTTCCTCTAGGTGGCTACGCTGTGGGTGAGAGTGTAAGCAACCACAGAAAGGTGGCTGGATGGGCTGACCATTTCCTTCTTCATACTCCTGTGTGTTCAGATCAATAAAAGTTCTATGCTGACAACGTAGAATGTTGAGGAGTGGGCAAACATTTACTTTAAGTGCATCCCCTTAAAGGCTGTACAGAATATTTAGCTGATAAACTGTATTAATTAGTCTCACTATTTTATTATAAAAAAGGTACAAAAAAAAAGGCAAATTACAACTCAGCAAACTGCCATATTCAAATGAGTGAAATTAATTCAGTGATTTGTAAAAGGAGCTTTAAGACTGGTCTGTAAAACCTTCAGGCATTGTAGAAATGTCTGAATTAATTTTGGATTGTGTACAAGATGGGCTATACAGATACATACAGTGTACTGCACAGGGCAGGTCTGTGTGATTTTTTTTTTTTTTTTTTCCCCCACTTGACTACTGCACTATGAATAGGCTGGTGCTCTGCGTATGGCAGCTACTGTTCAGTAACCTGCTGCACAATCTTCCAAGGTATTGCTGGTTACCTGGGAACGGAGTTCTCTTTCCTCAAAAGAAATGGTAAGAATGATGATAAGCTGGGGGGATGAGATGAAGAAGTTTATTCCGAAATCCTGAGGATACTGATATGATTTTTATCGAACCAACTGCCAAGTTTACAGTCAGTTTGTATAACATTGCAGTTACCAAATATGTTTCTAGCAATGAAGATAAATTCTGCAGTTATAGTTTTCTAAGTGGTAGGCTTTTTCCTGAGTTTATCTTAGGTAAGATTAAATAATCATTATTTGAGCTTTCAAATATGAGTGTTTCATTTCACTTCACATTGTCAAAACTGTGTTCTGTATTTTTTTATTTTGATAGTAGAGTGGTAGATATGCTAATATAGGCTTCAGTTCTCAAGATGTACAGGCCTTAGGAACATGGTGTCCCTCTGGTGACCCAAATTTCTGTTCTAACCTACGAAGAACTTGCATGCAATAATACTTCTTAATTTGAAGATAGCAAGCAGTTTTAAGAAGATTAATTATCTTATTGATGTAAACACTGACTAGGTAACTAATGTGCTGTGACTGCTACTCATTATATCAAGCTCTATCATTTCATTGTTGCCTTGTCCTCCTCCTCATTTGTTTCATCTCCATATGCTTGCTCTCTCATACACTTGCAATGCTTTGTATGTGGTGCCCAAGCTTACTGGGCCAAAATGTTGTCTTCTGTGGAAGCGGGGTCTAGCTTTACATAATACTGCAATACAAATGCAATATTAATGCGTATGCTGCTACTAATTTGACTTTTTTCTCCCTGTGTGACTCTTGAAAAGTTTAATTCCTATGTTGAAGCTATGTGCAAGTGAAGGTTAAGAGTAAAATTGATCATGTCTCACTAGAGCCTTTTAAAAGAAAGGTGCTAGTCCAAGCTAGTCATCAAAGCTTGTTTCATTATTGTTGCAAGTGGTATCATCAGAGGCTGGTATTTCTTAGGATGGAATGAATGACATTTGCAGAGGATGATTCATCCTGCCCTAATGTAGTAGAGCTTAGTCACCTACTGGAGTGGTCTATCTGTGAACTACATACTAAGACCATATGAAAAGCTTAGATTTGGTGCCTGAAATGTCTGAATCATACTGCAAGTGTTCTGGGCAAGCCCCCATTTCTGATTGTGTGCTGTGCTCCAAATGCTAGAAAATTATTTTTCTCTTGCATTATGATGGTCCTACAAGCATAAATTTTAGCAGTAAATGCCCCAGGCTTTAGGACTTAAATCACTGCACATCATGAAATTTAATTAAACAATTAGAACAGCCTTTTAGTTATCTCTTAATAATATCTGTTATTAAATACAGAGGAAGAGATCGTTGTGTATTGGCAGAGTAAAACTTGCATCAAATAACTAAAATTATACAATGCTCTAAATTTTGTATGCAAGTAAATCTCTCTCCTGCTGTTTACCAAATTAGGAAGGCCTTTCCTAATTTTCTTCCTGCATAAAGCCAGGAGGTCTCTAAAGATTTTAGTTCATTCTATCTCTTCCCTGCTGCTGTGCCATCAACACAGATGCAATATTCCCTTCAGAAAGGGCTGGTTTGGTGTAGTGCTGTGTGATGTTACAGGGAAACAGCCATGGGGTTGCCAGCTGCTGTCACTCTAGTAAACCATGAAAGAGGTAAACAGAAAGGTAAAAACAGTGGGATAATTTGATATTAATTCTTACTTTTCTTCCCATTGAGAAGGCTTTGTTGGGTTGCCTTTGTTTCTTTACTGCCTTTTGCCAAAGCAATGTCTTATAACTATAAAATATTATAAAAAGTGGTGATGTAAGCACATGAAAGGTTAGTGAATTTGGCTCGGAATTGGAAATATGTCCCTGTAATGAAGGTTGTGATTTCAGAGTATTGCAAAACAATGCAGCCATGGTTTTTCTTTGTCTGCCCTGCTCTACATTGTGTCTCTTAAGCTGATATTTCACTTAAAATTAAGTAGCAAATGAAAAGAACGAGGTAAATCTGTGAGGTGTATCAGGGGAACTTCTGCTCTGACATCAGTGGTGCTATTCCCAGGAAAGTTAGTTTCGAAAACAGTCAGACTGTCATCTGAGCTTCAACTGACAGTTTTACCAATAGCCTTCTGAAACAAAAATTGTTGGTTCTGGGCTTTTCTCTGCCATTCCACTGTCATTGCATATCACTGATATAAATCAGCAGGAAATACTGTTACTGCACAATGTATCTCGCTGTCTCCGTTAGTCACTGGGGATTGTGCTCTTGTGCTTCTGTTTGTTTGATTTAATACATGTTTGCATATTCAACTGTGCAGCCAACAAACATCACGTTCATTATAATAAAAAGTATAGCTCTGATTTTAATTGATCAGCTAACTGCATATTCATGAGGGCAAGCCACTGGTGAGCAGGCCATGCTTATAAAGAATGTCTGCAACAATGGGAATTTGTTTATGAGTATTAAAATAACGCAGTATTTGGTATTACTTTCTTTTTGCTCATGTAATGTTCTAAGCGTCTTGTAGAGCTTGGACCTGCCTTACCTATGCGTTCCTAAGCATTTCTGCCCTTCATGATTATACCAAATAGTAGCCTACGTAGTGCAACAGTCAACTTCTATAAAGAGTACGGTAGCAAGCATCAAGTGCACATATGTTTTTCAACTGGTGCAAGTCAGACAGAAGCTAATCCAGATTTTAACTTTTATCAGCTGCAAGAAACCAAGCCTTTCACACTAGTTCTAAGGAAAAAAAGTCTTCAAAATGGGAGATGAGGAAGAAGGGGCTGAGAAAGGATGACAGTGCCAGAGCAGGCCTTACCTGTATAAAAATAAATATACAGTTCATAATTATTTTCAGAAACAGCTGTAAGTTTACAGAGCTTTCAAAGAGAAAAATAATTGAAATTTTTATATACCTTCTGCTTTAAATTTTTTTTTTTGGCATCTGGCCATCCACGGTGTAGTTCATCCTCTTGCTATTCAATAAGGTGACCCGACTACTTTTCTCACCTACTGATCTTTACTCTAAAAACTGGACATTGGAGAAAGGGATTAATTAATTCCCTTAACTCTTCAGTGAATGACAATCAATCAATTTGCCTATGTAGGACCATTTTTTCTGAATGAAAAACAGAGCCTGACATTTTCATGTTTTAGTTTGGTTTTGTCAGTGACCTGAGTTGACCTGGATCACTCTGAGCTGACTCTGAGTTGACTGCCAATGAAGCTGACTTTAAAACTCCTCTTAGACTTAAATCCTGTATTCTCTGGTTTGTAACTCTGTTAAATGGCAAGTCCACCTGTAGTATTTGAAGTGTGGGCACTAGACTGAGCCAAATAATACAAGTGAATATTGTACCTAATAGATTTATTTGGGCCTGTTGCACACATGTTTTTAAATGATTGGAAGCTACATATTAGAGCCTAAATAGTGTCCCTGTTGTAGAGTAAGAGAAAAGCAAAACAATGAACTCTTAATTGTAATGCCCCTTAATAATTCCTTTAATAGTCTCACGCTTCATTCAATGGCAGCCAATATGTACTTGCTAGCATTTGTGTACCAGCAGAAAAGGCCGAGTGCTCGGGATACAGATGTATTCCTGTACCACCACATATGTTATTAATTTTGTTTAGCCTTAACGAGAGAAGGCCAAGGCCATCTCTTACTATTGTTTACATCTACCTCCTGGTGGGGTGTAGAGAAGGGAGAGTCAGATTCTTCTCTCCAGGTTCTCAGTGACAGAAGGAGGGGCAGCAGGCCCAGGATGGAACACAGATAATTCTAGCTTAATAGAGGGGAAAAAATGTTTTGTGTGTCAGTGGTCAGACACTAACACAGGTTGTCTAGAGTGGTTATGGAATCTCCATCCTTCTAGATACTTGATAGTTGACTGGACTGAGCAACCTGATCTAACGGGACCTGTGTTGAGCGGGTGGTGGGACTATGTGGCCTATGGAGATTTTTTCCAAAATCCTTCAGAGATTTTCACAGTAGCTTCAAAAATGTTTTGTAAAAACAGGACTTTTAATGTCCTCTAATTCCTACATGTAATAGCTTCATTGCTATATCTATAAATAGAAGTTGGCTTGCAATAGCAAAATGCAGGAGTACTTTATTAGCTGGTTACTGGAAAAAAGTTGATTTCCCCCAATGCCAACTTTTGAAAGAAATATACCACCCGTGTTTCTGTGGGGCATCCACTCAAATAGAGCTGAGTAGCTGAGTCTTGTGCTTATTCCAGCCCTGCTATTGACTCTGATCTTTGGATCGGGCCTTCTATCCTAACAATGGGCGTACTTGTATGCAATCTCCAGGACGAAACTAAGAATTTATGTGTATGGTAAGGGATATTGGACTGTGCTACAGAAATGGGGAAAATAAACTCTGTTCTAGGCAGAATTCACCACAAGATGTCTCATGTCTCACTACAGATTTTTCACAAAGGCAGGAGCTACCCGGCTAAGTCTGGTAAGCGCAATGCAAATGACACGATTTAAGGCTCTTCTGGTGAGTATGTTAAGAACATATAAAATAGACTGGATGTGGAATCCGGGCATGAAGAGTGTGTTCTTTAAGGGCTGATTAAAAATAAAAGCATGGAGACTAACATCACTGAATAATATGAACAAAATTCTCCAGAGAGGGGAAGAAAATGAACAGTTAAAGCCAAAGTACAACACTAGGAGAATGATCACACATTGTACAACAGGGTGATCCAATCTCATTCGCCATTAGTAACAGCCTTCGTTAAGTAAGCCAAGCGGAATCTTTAAGGCTGGGGTGTCCCTTCAAAGACTGTTTTCTGGCCATCTAACATTGTGGGGCAAGAGGGAGTACCTTTAAGTAACTTTTTATCTTTTTATCTGTTGGCTTTGGGAATCCAAACTTAAGCCTGCACATGGGTGAATCTGTACAAGCATTGGGCACAGCTGTGTATTCTAAAGTGTACGTGTATGTGCTATATATGTATTTTTAAGTGGAACTCTTTGGTTTTCATATATGTATGATTTCTCCCAGCACTCTCCCCCTACTCTGAGATGTTACCTGGAGGAGGATAGCTTTGTGTCCAGCTACCCTGTGTCTTTATGGCTGCTAGATGAAAGCTTTAAAGGCTCATTGCTTTAGTAGCTGTCCGTACACAAAAGTAGGTGTTTCCATTTCGGGGCCTTTACTACCCCGGCCAGTAGCGGCGATCCGTTTGCCCGCCCGGGCACCTCCGGGCTCCGGTCGCGGCGGCGTCGGAGCCGCCGCCGGGCCGCGCAGCGCCGAGCGCCCGGCGCTTCCCGGCGGCTCCGCGCGGGGGCAAGACGGGACGGGGGCGCGAGCAGCTCCGGGAGCTCCCCCGCGCGTGCACGCCTGGCGTACAGGTGCGCGTGCCGGTGTGGAGAGAGGGACCCGCGGTACCGCCGCCCCGCAGGAGGTGCGGGGAAGGCGGGGAGCATTCCCTTAGTAATCACGGTCCCGGGGCCGTGCCGTGCCTGCGCCCACCACCTCCCTTCTCGCCCGGGCCGGGGTCCGGCGCAGCTGCGGCTCCGGCTCCCTGCGCGGGGCGGGGCGGAGCCGCCCCCCATCGCCGCCGCGCTCCGCCCGCCCGCCCGCCCGCTCCACGAGCCGGTGCCCGCGCTGGAGCCGGTGCCGGTGCCGGAGCGGCGGGCCGGGGCCCCGCCTGCCCTGCCCTGACCGCGCTCCGCGGGCCTGACCGCTGCCGGCCGCCGCCGAGCCGCCTCCGCCCGCGGTGGATGCCGCCGAGGAGCGGGCGGGGCGCGCCGCCGGGGAGGGGGGCTGCCGCGGCCGCCGGAGCCCACGTACATGCAAGTGCCCTCTCCGCTCACCAGCATGCTTTACTTCCAGATGGTGATCATGGCAGGGACCGTGATGCTGGCTTATTATTTCGAGTACACGGACACCTTCGCGGTCAACGTGCAAGGCTTCTTCTGCTACGAGGGCGCGTACCGAAAGCCCTACCCGGGCCCGGAGGACCGCAGCGCCGTGCCCCCGGTGCTCCTCTACTCGCTGACCGCAGGCGTGCCCGTGCTGGTGGTAAGCTGGGGCCGTCCGCGCCGCCTGGCAACTTGTTGGGCTGGACCGGGCCGGGCTTCGCCGCGGGCCCCGGCCGGAGCGGCGCCGCCGGCGGGGTGGCTCTGGGGTGGGCCTGGCGGGCGGGGACGCTCCGCGCTCCCGGCGCAGCGGGGCTGCAGCCCGGCCCCGCGGGCCTCGGCGGGCAGCGCTGCCGGGCTCGGACCCTGCCCCGGCTGCTGCCCACCCCGCGCCTCTGAAGTTTATTTTTAGCACCGATTTATGTAACCGCCAGTGCATGTATTGCCAGCGCCGTTCGACTCCTTTTGGTAAAGATGATATTTCGTTTTCCGAAACGTGTGTCGGTTGCAGGTAGATGGCTGCCTGAGGGAAACCCGCTTGTTAGCAACCACTTACTAATATTTCACCCAGTACCAATTAGAAGACCCCTCTGTCGGTTTGGTTTTTTTTGGAAATAAACTGATACGTGCAAGGAGCAGGGAGCAGTTCAGCTTGATTTAGTTGTCTCCATATGTAACAGTTATGTATGTGCAAACTAAGCCTCTGTGTCTCTAACTGAATATGATCTTCTGCCAATCAGATTTAAACAGGTATATCTGAAATGAGACTTATTTCATTGATTTTATTTGGGTTTTTTTTTTGAAAACAGCCAAGAGGGCAAAGTAGTGAGATGTTTTCCCTTCAAGTTGTTTAATGTACTATTCGTGTTGTCAAGTAACAAGTGCATCGTTTAATAATCGCTGACCATACTGTGGAGCAAAGGCTGAGGGAATGAGATGGGACTATTTAACCATCAGGGATGGATTAGATATAGACTCACCAGGGGCATGCACAGTTACATGTACAGAAACTCTTTGTAAAGAGTTTATTTTATCAGCTGTAAGCATTAGAATTTAAAAAAAAATGAAGAAGAGGCCTCTTAAGACAGTAATTATTAATTTCCCAGATTAATTTCTCTTCAGGATATGTAAAAAAATATGAGAAGGGAAAGCTTCATCGAGGTGATACTGTGGTAATCCCAGATGCAACTCCCTTTTCCATTGTAGCACCATGAGGTCTCAGAAAGGGATCCAATATAAAAACCTCATGGTCAGGCTCAGCCTTTGTGTTTGAGACTTTATTTTATTTTTTTTTTTAGGGATTGAACTACATTGTTTGGCAAAACATATTATGTAGCCTTTTAGTTTCATTTTCCTTTTTATTTTAATATCAATTAGTTAACTATTTTATTTCCTGCTTGTTTGTTTGCTCTTTTGAACCTCCATATGCCATTGAGACTTTAAAGGTGGTTTTTTTTTTTGTTGGTGATGTTTTTCTGTTGTATGCATGTGATGTTTGTTTTGCTTTTTATTCTATTTCTTTTGTTTGGCTCAAATATTCATGATGAGCATCTCTTTTTCCTAATATGTGTCAGCAAAATGGATTGGTAGTTTCCATTAATTTCCTGGGTGCTAGATGATTACGTCAGAGAAATCACCATGACATTTTGGGTTGGTAGTCTTGTAATTAGCCTTGCTAAAAAGCTAATAATAGAATTTAATGATATTAGCTGTGCTTCCTCTCCCAGTCACCAGTGTTTCAGGCAAATGACATGCCTTGGGAGGTCAGGGCATGGAAAATCACATTGCAGGTGCTTGTGTTGCCCTTTTTTTTTTTTTTAATTTTATTTTATTAACTGGAGAACTCAGCCCCTGGGAATCTCATGACTTCAGCAGCATTAAATCCAATCATTAATGTTATTAAATAAAGGCAACATTTTTCAGGCTTCAGACAGAATTCTGTTCTGATTCTCCTTGGGCAATCTTGGACTTAGTGTTTACATGGGATAGCTCTTGCTCAGATGTGCAGGATATGGGCATTGCCTTTGCTTGTTCTTTTCATTGAAAGAAGTGGTGTAGGTAGTATTTCTTCACCAAAGCAACTTGTGTGCTTTTAGCAGTAGTTGAACTTCCTTCCCAAGATTTCAGAGATGAATTAGATTCTCTTCTATTTCATTTGTTTGTCATCTATGGTGGTTTGAGCATAGATGTTCCATGTAATTTTTGGTTCTTTTCCTATAAATTTAATGTAAAAGTGAATCATGTAACAAAGCCGTGTTTTTACTTGAAAAAATACAAATGTGGACTAGTGAAGGAAATGGATTTCTATGAATGAAACTGTACTTCCTCCCTCCCAAACCACTATTGTAATGGAATATAGTTTATTAAATACTATAATTTTTAAGAGTTTTAAAAAACTTTTTTTTTTTTTTTCCTTTCTGTTAGTTTGGTGTGTGGCTTTAATGCTGTTTCCGAAGTTTGGAGATAGAGCAACAAAGTGTCTTTACCTTGGTGTTCAGGGTAACTTTTTTTAATTTTATTTTATTTGAGGGATGGGGCTTGTTGAACTTGAGCCAGCAAGAGCTTGAAGGTAACTGAGGTTCTCTTAATATGACTTAATCCATGGCTCCATTGCATTGAGTTTTAATGAAATTGCTCTAAAATCAGAAAATAAATGAGTTTTTCTTCTTTCCACATGCCTACTTTTAAAAAACTGGAAAAGTAAAGTACCAGTACCTGGATCTGTCTTGATGAGCATCTCACCAGCAATGAGTCTCTTGCTACTGTGAGACTGTCACATGGCTGCTCCTCCAAAATGCCTGTGCCACATCAGAGCTGCAGTAGAAGACCTGGGTGTCAAACCATGCGGTAGAGCTGGGTAGTCACAGGCCAGCGATGTGCATGTGCTGAGATGTAAATAGTGAGCTGGGTCATTTGAGAACCTGTAAGCACTATGTTAATCCTGGAAACCTTCAAGTTAGTTTTTAAAATGCTACTTCCTACTAATACATTTCTGCAGTGCTAGGGCAGCATTGCTGCTGCGTTTCTATTCCTGAGTCCGTCTGCTTCCCATCCCGTCTGCCCTCATGTCATCCAAGGACAGATGCAGCTGGTGTCAGGTCACAGGTTATCAGGGGTCTGATCTGGGAAGTGGAGTCCGGGGGCAGAAGCAGAGACTACATGCTCTACTGTAATGCTTGACTTGCAGGTGCTCTGGTATTGGAAAGGGAAACTCACTGAAGGAAGGGGGTTCGTACTCTGCGCTTGGGACTTCCTGGGTTTGTATTTCTACAGTCTTTTGTCAAGTGTTTACAAAGTATTAACCAAGTATTTGGTCAGCCCTGAAGCAGTCAGGCAGTTGGACCAGATGATTATTGTAGGTCCTTTCCAAGTGAAATGTTCTATTCTACAATATCTCCTAGGTCATGCAGGAGCTAGTAAAAAGTCAAATTGTTGTGCTGTTCACTTCAACAGTAATCAATTTATTGTCCACTAGTAGACATATCTGCTTGAAGTCCCTGCAACTTCAGAGTTATCCAGAGGAGTTTTGGATGCCCCCTCCCTGGAAGTGTTCAAGGCCAGGTTGGATGAGGCTTTGAGCAACCTGATCTAGTGGAAGGTGTCCCTGCCTGTGGCAGGGGGGTTGGAACTAAATGATCTTTAAGGTCTCTTCCAACTCAAACCATTCTGTGATTCATAGGTATAACAGAAATTGTAGGAAACCTGTAGATGAATCCAGCAGCTGTTCGGTAGGGTAAGAGCTTCTTCCTTTCCCTTTTTCCAGTTGATGTCCCAGCTTTTATGCAGGTTTCTTGGAATGAAGCAGGATATATTACAACATTGGTTTCTTGTGTTCTATGGATTATCTCTAAAGGGTGTATGCACTGTTGCTTATCTGTTAAATTTGTAGTTTGAATTCTTCCACTGGAGAATTTTGAGGGCCCAAATGTTTGGGTTGGTTTGTTTTGTGTGTGTGTTGGTTGGGGTTTTTTTTGTTTTTGTTTTTTTTCTTTTTTTTTTTTTAAAAAGGCTGAAAACAACTGCAGCTTAACATATAAAAAATACATGGTCCATTCCAATGTTAGACTGTTATTTGTGGAAGGTCTCCTAAGTCATACCTTTAAGCACAGGTAAAGTAGTGCCTTGAGTGAGTAGATGTGTTTGCGTAAGGAGCGTTAGGCAGACTAACAGTAAAATGTTTTACTAAATGTAGATGAGGTTGAAATTGCAATCAGAAGAATGTAAAAGCTTTAAGTACAAGATTCTGTGATGGAAGAATGAGACTCCAGCAGAGGCAGTGCCCCTGTGGGCTCTCTTCCTCCCATTTGTCTTTGTGACTCAGGGTTGAAAGAGTACTGCTGGCTCTGCACTCCTGTCCTCTGTAGCACTAATCTCCAGAAATCCCTGGTATACTGAGGAATTCACAATACACTTTTTTGTTTTCTTTTTTTATTTTTTTTTAATCTTTAAGTCAAATGTGAAGGTGACAAGAAATACGCTGTTGATTTGAGTCTATTCAAATATGTAACAAGCATTGAAGTGCTAGTTGAGAGCTCAGTGCTATTTAAGCCATTTCCCAAAGTGCCAGTTCTTGCTCAGTGGGCTGGTTGCTTTTTTAGACTTGTTATGACAGATGTAGCTTGAGAAATATACGTCAGTCTAATCCTTTAGCTTCCAGTAGAAATGATTTGTAGAACTGTGAGGCTAGTTTCTTATGTTTTCAGAATCTGTAGAGTGATCAGTTCTGCATTATTTCTTTCTGGTAGATCTAAATAATTTTGACCTCTCTAAAATACGTATAACTGCACTAAAGGATTCTTTTAATGAGTCCACATGCTAATATGGATTACTTAAAACATCAAAACTGTTTAAGCAATAATTGGTGTAACACTCAATGTATTGGACCTAAGATGTACACTGCTGTGTAAAAGCCAGGAGGAGATAATGACACAGTTTCATTAAGATGTGTAAACAGTTTTATTATGTAAATGTTGTTTGTTTTTATTTCCAAGTAACAAGTGGATGATTACAGTACTTATTCATAAAATATACACTGTTCTATTTGCCTAGATGAATTCCTATCATATTCATATTTTCTCTGTAAACCAATTAAAGACTAATTTGTTTAGGATAATCCTCTTAATGTCATCATTGAAAAAATATCTGCCATTCATACATGAAGTGTTGCATTCTATTTTTTTTAGTGGATTGGATGAGTCTTTAAATTGGTGCATCCCAAACAAGGAATGAATGTGAAAAATTAGACATTCTGCCTTCTGCTTAACTTTAGTTAGTAACTTTCTCCCCTCTGATCATTTGAGGAAGGAATTTTGAAACCTGGCAAAAAAGTCTTTAAAGTGAGAGATGCACCATCATTGCTCATATATCGAATTTGCTGTACCTTGATGCTTTAAGAAAACTCAAGATCATTCTGTGAACAATGAGAAAGAGCTACCTTTTGAAGGATCGACACAGATTTCATAAGTCTCTCTTCCTTCCTCAGTGTCTTTGCTGATCTCTTAATAGTTCCAGGTCTGAGCAGCTCAAGCGTAGTTGAAGGATATGCAGAGACCTGAAGGAGGTGCACCATTTGTTTCCAGCACATAGATCTAGCTGATGTGATTTGGCATACTCCTATCTCACTCTTCCTTTTTGAACCTGCTAGTCCCTATTTTCCGTCTGGCACCTATGATTCTGTGTGCTGTGGCATCACAGACTGATCAGATTTTATCAGGCTGAGTTTTAAAAATGCTCTTGTCAGATTAGCTTTTAGTTAACCTGTTGTTCACTGAAACTGTTCTACTCATAAATCTTAGTGCTGTACATGCAAAAGGGTGCTGGATTGTGATCCATTTCTGGGATATCAAAATATTCTGTTATCTATTTGTTATAACTTCAGAAAAAACACAATTTGGAATTAAAGTTCTGAAAAAGAAACATTTCTGGAAATGTCCTCTGTGAATTTGCTGTGCTAGGAATCTGTAAATTTACTTCATATCCAAGAACTGTAGATGCTTTTCATTCCTGACCTAGCTCAGAGAAAGGCACTATCTTCACAAATGTTTCTATGAATGAGTTAGAGGAATCACCCAGCAAAGTGTTCAGTCTGTCCTGGTGTTCTTTTTCAAGAGCAATAAGATATTTCACTAGGTAGGTAGCTGCAATATTTGAACTTCTCCTAATGCAGTTTTTGAAATGACAGTGGTAATGCAACCGATTAGAATTGTACATCCAAACTCATATGAATTGCATAGACTAAACTTAGGCTCTAAAATCAAATGGAAATGGGTTTACTTGTATGAGAAACTCTCTTTAGCTTCTTGATATGTGACCTATCTCAATAATCCTGGAATATCTTTGATTACCTAAAGCTTATTTATGTGTCCTTTTCTTGTTGGCACATTTGGCAGCTGTTAAGACTTTACATGAAGAAGGAATTGCCAGAATACTTTGCTTACTCTGTGATCATGTTGTTCTTGAAGAACCTGTTTTGTCTCTGTCTTCATAGTTCTGTTTCAAGCTGCGTGCACAGCTGAAACTTCTTTTCCTTGATAGTTTTCTTGCATTCTCACATTTTAGGGCGGGGAGGAAGAAAAAAAAAGTGTACAAAGTGTAAAACTGGCTGCTTCTTTTTTTTTTTTCAATGTGCAAATGCTGGGGTCTTCAGAAAGCCAATTTTTGGGAATAGGGGAATACCAGCAGAAGATATTAAAGCTAAGGGGCAATTTATGTCATGCCCTTCCTTTGTGAAGGGACAGAATCATAGAACAATAGAATGGTTAGGGTTGGAAGGGACCTCAAAGGTCATCCCGTTCCAACCCCCCTGCCATGAGCAGGGACACCCTACACTACACCAGGTTGCTCAAAGCCTCATCCAACCTGGCCTTGAACACTTCCAGGGACGGGGCATCCACGACTTCTCTGGGCAACCTGTTCCAGTACCTCACCACCTTTAGAGTGAAAAATTTCTTCCATATATCCAATCTAAATCTACCATCTTTCAGTTTAAATCCATTACCCCTTGTCTTATCACTACATGCCCTTGTAAAAAGTCCCTCTTCAGCTTTCCTGTAGGCCCCGTTTAGGTACTGGAAGACTGCAATAAGATCACCCCAGAGCCTTCTCTTCTCAGCCTGTCTTCATAGGAGAGGTGCTCTAGCCCTCGGATCATCTTCGTGGCCCTCGTCTGGACTTGCTTCAGCAGCTTCATGTCCTTCTTGTGTTGGGGACTCCAGAGCTGAAGGCAGTACTCCAGGTGGGGTCTCACGAGAGCAGAGTAGAGGGGGAGAATCTCCTCCCTCGACCTGCTGGCCATGCTTCTTTTGATGAAGCCCAGATGACAGTTGGCTTTCTGGGCTGTAGTCGCACATTGCCGGCTCATGTCGAGCTTCTCATCCACCAGCACTCTCAAGTCCTTCTCCTCAGGGCTGTTCTCAATCCATTCTCCACCCAGCCTGTGTTTGGGCTTGGGATTGCCCTGACCCATGTGCAGGACCTTGCACTTGGCCTTGTTGAACTTCATGAGGTTCTCACAGGCCCACCTCTCCAGCCTGTCAAGGTCCCTCTGGATGGCATCCCTTCCCTCCAGTGTCCACCACACCACACAACTTGGTGTCATCTGCAAAGTTGCTGAGGGTGCACTTGATCCCACTGTCCATGTTGCTGACAAAAATGTTAAATAGCACTGGCTCCAGTACTGACCCCTGAGGAACACCACTCGTCACTGGTCTCCATTGAACCATTGACCACAACTCTTTGAGTGTGACCATCCAGCCAATTCCTTATCCACTGAGTGGTCCATCCATCAAACCCGTGTCTCTCCAGTTTAGAGACAAGGATGTTGTGTGGGACAGTATCAAATGCTTTGGATAAGTCCAGGTAGACAATGTCAGTTGGTCTTCCCCTATCCATCAATGCTGTCACCTCATCATAGAAGACCACCAAATTAGTCAGGCAGGATTTGCCCTTAGTGAAGCCATGTTGGCTGTTACCAATCACCTCCTTATTTTCCATGTGCCTTAGCATAGTTGCCAGGAGGATCTGCTCCATGATCTTGCCATGCACAGAGGTGAGACTGACTGGCCTGTAGTTCCCTGGGTCTTCTTTTTTTTCCTTTTTAAAGATGAGGGCTATGTTTCCCCTTTTCCTGTCAGTGAGAACTTCACTGGACTGCCATGACATCTCAAATATGATGGATAGCGGCTTAGCAACTTCATCCGCCAGTTCCCTCAGAACCCGCGGATGCACCTCATCAGGTCCCATGGACTTGTGCACCTTCAGGTTCTTTAGATAACTGCATTGCCTTTACTTAAGAATAAAAAATGATTCACCCTGTTAAGGCCTGCAGTAACTTTGTGTACCAGATGTCAGTATTGGCCTGTTGGGACACACAGCAAGACAAGTATATGGTTTGATAGTCTGATGCTGCTTTTATCCCAGCATAAAACCACTAATCCAACAGAGCTGTAACCAGGAGAAACAATAAAAGATTCAGAACTATTGTGAGTTTTTTTGGGAATTCTTCTTTATCTGTCAGTCTTTCTCTTGTGCTGCGATGGCTTACATGATCAGTGCCTGCAGAAGTCATGTCTGTACTTCCAATTGAATGTATAATTTCTGCCATGCTTGCTGTGTGTGCTATTTATAAACACTAACAATATCAAGGCCATATGCTTCATCCCTTGATGGGCTCTCTGGAAGTAAAGTGGCAAGCAGATGTGAACAAGGCGGGGTTTTGTTTGCAACAGATGAGTGCCTGCTTGTCCTATAAATGATGCACTTATGTTTAAGTGAGAAATTGTTAATCCAACTAATCCTGTGAGATTAGGGAGTTTGTATGCATTGTTTGTAATCTAAAATAGTAGCATTGAAGTAATAATCAGTTTCCCAACCAGACAATTCTTGCTCATTGTACATCATGCAGGATTGGGGAAATGGGTGTCCATATGATACATAATAAATGACAGCCAAAGTAGAATCATAAATAGCTTTAGCTGTGTTTTTCAGCCCTAAAAGCAGTGTGATATTTAAAAAGCTTTACAATGCTCTTGCAGCATCTCTCAAATACATTGAAGTGAGTGATGGCCCAGCTTTCATCATAAATGATTCTCATTTAGCTGAGGTGTGGTACCTCACAGATTGCAAATAAAAAGCTTCGCTAAGGTAAATGAATATACCACGTCTCCAGCACTCAGAACATAGGATGTGCTCTTTTAGTGAGGAATATCCATTGTAAACATGCTAGTCCTTAATATTCACATATAGTACAGTTAACATGGTATTAGAAAGGGACTAGGAAAGCAAAAGTTATAGCACTTGCTGTCTCTGATCAGCAACCTGGCTTTGCTAAATGCACTTCTATTCACCTGCAGGTGGGAATATATTTATTTTCAATGTAAAGCGCTAAGACATCTGCAGTAGAAAACTTACTGTATGTATTAAGATATTTTTTAAAAATCTACTATGAATCTAATGAATTGTTCTGTACTGCTTCAAAATTGGCTTTCAATCCTGGATGCAATTTCCTGGGGTACAAGGCACCATAAAAACCCCTCTGGTTTTTCTGAGTGAAAACTCTGTAGGCTGTGGATTCCACTTCTGCTTATCACTCTGGACAACATATACCGTTACCTGGAATTTTGCGTGTATTGTATAAGTGTATCATAATTATCCATTGTATAATTATTATACATTATATATTTATATAAACATTTCATTAACCTTAGATACTTACTAATGTCCAACCGATTTTGAGTGCAATATAGCAATGTTTTAATGGCTTGCTTCTTTACAAATAGTATTTTTCCTTCTCTGCAGATATTACTTCTTGCCTCTCACCCATGTAGGGTTGAGGAATTTATATGAAGGCATTCATTCCTAAACTAGCGGGTTTTGTTTTCTAAATAATAATTAAAAAAAAAAAAAAGCTATCAAGAACAGAAGTCAGCCCAACAGTATCCTGCTGTTCTTATTCTTTTTTCTGTCTCTTCATAACATTTTGAAATACCTCCTCTTTTAGGCTGATAGGTTTCATGCTGTCTCTAAAAGGGATGAGTCATACTTTTATTTTTTTGGTCATTCAAACTCTGAATAATATTGTAAAGACTTTCTTTGATCAATTTGTAGTTTGCCTCTATAAATCAAGCATTAAATATTAGAATCAGTTAGTAGAACTCAGCTTCCCAGTGTAGTTATTTTGGGTAGTAATAGGGATTTCTGTGGCCTGTCCATAGCAATTTAGAGCTCAGACATGACTGAATTAATTCTGCTTAAAGATTCGTTAATCACGGGTCAGCTGAGCTGCAGTAACCAACCATGTGCAACTTGCAGCCTGTGGAGAGCATGAGGTGAAGTATTTGAGCTTGACCTGCTTTAATTAAGACTTAGGCCAATGCATGTTACCTTTTTGGATTTTACAGAGTGGGTGCGCAGACTGTCCATAACCTGGCTCTGCTGGCAATTGGGGGCCTTGTACGGTCAAACTGCTCCTGGCTGATGTCTGAAGTCTGACCTCCCCATTCGCAGAAGCGCATGGCTCTGTGGATAAGATCATCTCTATGCAGAACAACGCGTGGACGTGTCTGAGTTTTAGTGGATACTTAATAGTAGTTTGATCATACTTGCATAGATTGAGTTTGGTGTCCAGAGCCTCTCCAGTGCTCTGTTTCTAGCTCTCATGTTCCTGTGGGGGCTGTCCTTGGACCTGTTGGGGTGTATCTGATCTCTACCATCGTGCATTCAAATGCCCGAGGAAGGAATGAGGAGCTTGTGCTGCATTGTACTGTAGGCCACAAGCACGCCCGTGGGAATGGTGGTGGGGGTAGTCCAGCTGTTACGATGGTCCTCTTTGCCAAGTGCTCACACTTGACTGAAATCAGCACTTCAGTCAGTCATGGAGGCTCTTTCCAGAGCATTTAGCAAATGCAGAGGAGATTTGTAGACTGACCTTGGGGAAAGTAAGTAGTTTGTGGACATCTGCAGCTGGCAGAATGAATGTACGGAGCTGGGCTGTGAGCTCTGTCAGGCTTTGCCTTCATAAAGGAGTCTGACTACCCAAGCAGGGTGTACATTTAGCCTTTACTGCCTAGCTGTCAAGTGGTAATTGTGAAACTAGGCTTCTCTGTAAAGCACTAAGAGATTTGTGCATGAAAATAATTATACAAGAGCCATGTATGTACTAATTGTTAATTAATTATCTTGATATTGGTGGGGTTTAATCATTTGCTTCAGTGCTACTCGAAATAGCAAGGCTTTCCTGAGATGGTATAGTGTATGTGAATGAGCGTGGTGCTGATAGAAACTTTTTATGGAACCACGTTCATTTTAAGAGTCAGTATTGCATTTTTACTCAGTATTTCTTTTGTTTATGAATTGATTGTGATTGTTGTGTGATTAGAAGTAGAAGAATATCATAGAGCAGAGACTATTTCTTTAAAAAACTCAATATATTTACCTATGCGAGTGTGTATGCACAACATGCCAGAAAATAGTCATGTTTACATGGTTGATTTATATCCGTAGTTTAGTTCACGTATGTTTTTAATCTTGAATGTCAGTGGCAAAAAAAGTAATGCCTGAAAGAATTAGTTCACCAGACCAGAATACTTAAAAAGGTTATCATATCACTGAATGTGTGAAAGCACCTTTCGACACAGAATACTTTGAACTTCTCTTTCTAGTAATAACTTAAGTTGCTCAAATGAGAGATTACATCCAACACTGATTAAAACCACAATATATGTTCTTAGATTTACGCAACAATTATGTATTTTATCTAATACCGCTTTATTGTCTTCACAGAGAAGACTGAATGCCAGCTCTTATAAAGTCTGCCTTGAAGACATCCGATGTCAAAGCTTCACAAGATCTAAAATTCATTCATCCATAAAACACTTCTCTCACCACTTGAGATTTTTTTAAGATATTTGATAAAGCCAGCAACATGTTTACTATTATTTTACAGTTCTACGCAAAGGAGGTGATCCTTGTTAAACCATTATGCTCTATTTTACGAGTGGAGGGAGGTAACAATCACATATTGAAGAAGAGTAGCTGGGCTTACTTTGGCCTATAGACTTAGCAAGTAGTTTTCAGAATACCATTGCATGCCTGAAAGAGCTGGTTTTATGCTCTGCTGTCTTCACAGCAAAGTGTACAATCTCCCCTCTGTCTTGTAGGCATTTCCTGTACTAGGAATTTTTTGCTAAGATTTCCCACTCTTGCTGCTCCTGTTTCAGCTCATTGGCTGCTGTGCTAATGAGGGCACTTGGGACTTCCTCTTAATTCAAGCACTGCATTGTGTAAACTCCTAAACAGGGTCAGACAACATAGTGTTGCCAGCTGCACATCTGCAGCCATCTGGATTTGTGGCAGGAGCGGTAAAATAGACATTGTGTAGCAGAGTTGAAAGAGTGACAAGAGTGATGCAAATCATATTTGCAGAAAATCTTAACATGAACGTATTTGGTCTACAGAGTATCTAGAATCATTATTGAAATGGTTTTTCTACATATATATGTATTGAATAAAGACAGATGGGATATGTGACTGCCACACAATGTTCTGTGAAAAGCTCGCTGGCTAATTCACTACCATTGTGTTATTAAGAGAAGATGTAAGTAAGTATTTAAAGTTCTGATGCTCATAAACAGCTCTCTGCTCCCATTTCTATGCCTTCATTAAGATTCTGTTTCTAATAAACATTACTTCAGTATATTAATTTATTATAATAGTATTCTTAAGGAAAAGTAGTTGCGCACTACAATTAAAGCTTTCAAGTCTGAGGAAAGAGATGCAGGTGAATGGTCACGCGTTGTTTTGTATCTGGCCTTACTAGTTGTTTGAGGCGTGTCTGGAAGAGGACTTCTGATGTCTTTTTCCTTCTGATCCTTTCCCACTGACAAGCATCTCTAGTCATCTTTCCAGGAATAATACCATGGGTCTGCCTGAAGTCACTGAAGCTTCAGAAGTTAACTTTGGTAGAGCCACGGTTTCATTTGCTTTGACTGTGTCACTGAAGTGTCAATACATGTTGCAGTCTCTACTTTTCTTTGAAAGCTTTTACTTGGTCATTTGTTTCTTGGCTTTCACAGGCACTAGAAACGTGGATTAATACTGTCAGGGTTTGCTACTCAGTACGGGTTTTGTGCTGAATGTACATACTACACACAAGTAACTCCAACGCGAGGCAGCTCAGAATAAAGTCCTAGTTCTAGATTATATGTTTCCCATGTAATGGCTTTTAAAGTGTTTTTAACTCATTTTTAGTGATGCCTGGATCCTTTGCAGTAATTCTTACAATGTGAAGGCTATAAAGTATTATAGCAGAAGAATGACTTTAACATAAAACGCTCAGGAGTAGGTATTACAGTTTTGGACTCTTCTTTCTTATTTATCTGACCTGTTAAACTACTTTCCCAAATATTTGATACTACTCCACTGTAAAATTGGCTTGGCTTCCTAGTTTGTTTTATTATCTTTTTGGGATGGCATTTATAGCTGAGATCCATTTCGCCACTTTGTCTGAAGTATTGCTCTCAATCTAGAGTGTCATAGGTTTTCACAACTAATTCAGCCCCTGCTGAATGTAGTGGGGATGTTACCTTTGATTTCATCTGAAAAAAGATAATAACGTTAATGTATTTGATGGGTTGGCAATTAAACTGTAGCCTAAGATAATTGTAAAAGAAGACATGCTTATACAGAGGCCACTGTAATAGGAGTGGATCTAGTTATGTGCTTTCAAAGAAAGCTATTTTATTGTGAGGATAATTTTTAATTTAAAAAAGTGTAAAATTGTTTTATTGAGCTGTCTACTTAAATTACTCATGAGAAATCAAATACTAATTGACAATAGCAAACATAAGTAAAAACCAAACACGTATGTTTTGCAGACACATTTTGCCATAAAAACGTAGAAAACTATTTTTGTGGAGTCTTGCAAGTTTTAATCACATGCAGCCTGTTTTTTTCATAGCGACATCAAAACACAGGGTGCCTATACTGGCACAGTGTTTGGTCCTTCAGTTTCAGTTGTTTGATGATGATGACGTTTCAGTGAAAGGGGCTTTCCTTGAACTGATCTCAAGAATAGTGTATCTGCAAAATGTGGCTGACCTTGAGTAGATGTGAGATAGAAGTAAGACAGTGTGAAAAGCAGGAAATTCAGATATTCTGCTTCCTCTGAGAACAATTGGCTCCAGTCATGTACTGACTGTAAAACCACTACTTTGTGACCAGAATCTTTAAGAGAGGCCTTTTATGTGATCAGTTTTTATTCAAACACGGATGAAAGACCGTTTATGTAGAATTTTGCAATTGAATGTTCATCCTGGGTAGAAAAGTGCAGTTGTGTAGATCACCTAAGGTTTAAAGCATAAAGTAACATCGTTGTTGGAAATGATTGTTGGTATGGGTATCATAAACATTAGTATTGTGCTCATCAAGGAATAATGTTTTCAACATGGTCAGAAGGGTTGAGAAATCAATCTCCCTCAACAGACAGATGAAAGTACTGTTTTCTTGGACAGATGAGAAACAAAGGGATTTACCAAGGCCAGGCCATAAGGAACCACAATCTTTATCACGTGTATCACTTGAAGTCCAATAGAGGACTTGATACAGCTGAGTGCAGAGCTGAACATGCTGTATGGAATTCATCTTCTAATAGGGAAGTTAAATGGTAGAGCTTTGAACATTTTATTTTTCCTTTGCAAATATTATGGTATTTTAAAGGTTGAAGCTAAGCACCTGAAAAAAAGAAAATTTTTTGATGTAAAGTTCTTTTCCAAAATCCCTAATGAAATAATTAAATGTAACAACAACCTTTTTCAGGTATCACCCAGAGATCAGGAGACTAAAATTAGTTGATCTCTGGCCATATTACAACCCATCTTCCTAATGAGGTGTGTTTGTAGAGTGAAGTGTGGAGCTTGGAAATGTTACATAATGACAACCTCGTTTTTGTAGAAAGAAAATGTGAACAACTTAAAACCTGTATGAATTCCCTATTGTAAGAACCTTTCCTGGAGTATTTCAGCTTGAAGTAACTTTACCTTTTGAAATGTGAATTGATGGCTTTAGAAGGCAGTTTTGAATTCTTTTCTTTTCCCCTCTCCATTTTCAGATCAAAACTACTAGGGTTTTTTAGATGTGGAGAATTTTCTCTAGATTAATATTTTTTTCCTGGTTTTTGGATATTATTTTATAAAATTAGAAAAACTTGGTGCATGGGCAAGAGTTCTCATTGAAGTCTGTTATCTGCTACCTCTTGGAATGTGTTCACCAAGAACACTCGTCTCAGTATTGTGAAACTGTGCCAGCAGTTAGATAGTTTTGGAGCCAGGTGCCAGACACTTATTTGGCCCCCAGACTGCCGAGTTAGCGTTACTGAGCTTGTTTACCCAGCGTCCTGGCCGTTTCCAATTCCCTGGAGAACTGCAGTGTGGAGCTGCTGGATACTCTTCATCTCACAGCAATATAAAAGGTTTAGTAGGCATGAGGAGGGGCTGCAATGCCAAGCGTGGTGAGTAAAGCGGGCTGAATGCGGAGCGAATGTTCCTGTCAAGGTGGAGTGTGGTGGGGCTGGCACGCCCTGTCAGGCCACTTACTCACCCCTCTGCATCTGCCACAGAGCATCAAATGCAGGACCTGCTGTCACAGGCCAAGATTCACCCTCTGGCCCTCTGTGGTGATGGCAGAAAGCCCTTCTCTCAGTTACATGCAGAATAGCAGGGTCCTGGTAACTGTTTCTGAAAATGGTCTTTTACATAACCAAACTTCAACCCAGCATTGTGTGATTCCAGCACTGGTGACAGCGTGCTGCTGTGTAAGGACTTTGCCTTTTAGATGGCGCAGGCATGCTCTAGAGGAGGTGCCGTTTGCGTATGTGATCAGTTGCTCGATTAAGAAAATAAGAGAAAGAAGGGAGGAAAAAAAAAGGAAGCTTTTAGAGACACTGTACTTAAAAGTATTTATTTTTTCTGTCATATCGTAAAGTAATGAATGAAGGTAATTCAGTGAATTATGAAGTTGTCTATGTCTCTGTGATTTTGTGCTCTTGGGGTTCACTTGAAGCTCCCTGGTTATAAATGCTCGGTTATTATGTGCCTCTTGCTCTCAAACAGCAATAAAGTCTTCATGAAGTGAGCAACCTTTACCATCGTTACATACTATGTGTACAATGTACTACAAAGAGCACTAAAGAAGGTTTGTCCCTGTCAGAAGTAACATTAGTGTTTAGTAGCATATAGCCGTACTCTGCACTACAGAGAAATAACTAAAGCAGATAATATTTGACTATTAGATATATAATCTTATACTGCTATTTTTCTGCTGTAAATGGCCATGACTAAATATATACCAAGAACTCTTATTAAAATTTTGATATTTTTCTCAAAAAATGGAGAGTACATATTTTTAAAACAAAATTTACTGAAAAAAATAACCCGAGTATTTTTTTCCACATCTTTCTCTAGAAAATCTATTTTCTTTTCACATCTTTTCTCCAGACCTTCAGAAGCTGCTGTGCAATATGGTCCTATATTGCCCTACTGATTGCAAAGGGGGATATTTTGTATTTAATCAATAGCAGACAGATTTATCTAGGATTTCTTTTTTCATTTTCCCCAAAACTCTTTTTTTACTATAAGAAAACGTACTTCAGTTAAAATCAACCAGGGCATTTGCTGTCAGTTTAAGTAAGCAAGAAGCCATGAGAGCAAGAAAAACACAAAGAAAATGGCCTCAAGGGAAAGCTCTGCATAATGAACTTGAAATTGCTACTGCTGGAAATACTGTTGCTGCTTTTCCTGCCAGGGCTGTCACCTCACACAGTAATTTTAGCTTAAAGCAGAGAGTGGAGCTTATCTACAGCATCACTAAAGACCCGAGGTTTATGCTGCTGGATTTTCCAAACTCTAGAGACCACTATGCTCTGTGGTGTGTTAATGGCATTTTTAAAGGGGAAATAGGCCAGAAATAGCTCACGGTCTTACTGAAAGTTAAGAAGAAAAGATAAAGAACAGGAACAACAAAGGCTATGGAAGCCATATTTTTAAAAGAACGCTTTTTAAATAGAAATTCATAAGTTAAATGAATGGGGAGGCCATGCAACTGAAATGATAACAATTTGCCCAGAGATACAGAGGTTGTCCCCAAGACTTTTAGCTCCCGTTCCCAGCTTCCATTCCTGGCTGATAAGGAAGTAAGAGAAAGCCCATTCTAGAGAGAAAAGCAGAGCTGCCTGAGACGCTCATTGCCCAAAGTGATAATTCCTTGCCATGTTATTTCTTGAAGATGATCTCACAGAAGTCTCGTTTAGGGTTCAAGTCATGCCTGAATGAGAGAAATACAATGAATGAAAAGAAGTCTGAAACAGTGCACAGTATTGTCAACTGTTCTTAACTTAATCAGTTCAGAATATGGATGAATATTTTGTGGTCTTTTTAATGCAATAACTGCTTTTCAGTGTTACTCATCTATCTGAGCGGTTGCTGTAGCTACAGCATAACCCTGAGAATTGGCAGAGAGGGAATCGTGTATTCTACCATGTTCCCTGGCCCATATGAAATATTTAATGAATGTTTGTATTCCTTAAAGTAGGTGTTAGCTGGAAGATCTATGAATGTGTACACAGAAATTTCTTTCCTAATCCCAGATAGAGATTATCAACCTTAAATTTCAGTGTTTACCTTGTTTAAATGTGTTAATATACCCTCAGATATCTTGTCATCCAAATGTATGTTTAATTCTTACTTAAATCCTGGGGTTTTATAGGAAGTTACGCCATAGATGAGAAGGTCATCCATAAAATAAACCTCATTAGTATTTCAGAAGTGCAGACTTAAGGCCGTTTATTTATGTAGGTGCTGGCTGTTGTAAACCATACATGACACTAGGGCAAGTTTGTTTATGGAGTCAGTTTACTGGAAAATAAACAAGGTCAGAGCTGCTCTAGCTCTAATATTTGGAATGAGTCAAGTTTGACATTTCAAGTTGAAAAAGAGCTCAGAATTTAGAACCCGGTTAAGAATATTCTGGATGGATGATTTTTGGGAAGGACAAATTAGATTTCTAAATTGACATGCAGTGCTAAAACCAGAAACAGCTTGCCTGGATTCAGAAAAATGACTAATACAGAAAAACCTGAACTTATTTGGGAGGAAGAAATCAGTGTAGGGAATGTGTGCTAAACACTGTAAGTATCCTGTGCAGAAAACAGGGAAAGGGACAGATATTGAGTGGTTGGCAATAAAGATGTTACTAGTACATAACCACCATGAAAATCAATCAGCTAACAGATGAATTAGGAGCTAAGAGGTGAAACAAGAAGAAATATTTATTTTAGATCTCGCCACTCCCAAACTCTGTTCCTGGCTGTCGAATGGGTTGTCGCAGACGGGGTATGATTGCCATGGAGATGATTATGAGAACTTTTCCTGTCATTTAGTTTTTGCTGGGTTAATGTTTCTTTTCCGTGCTTCCATAAAAAGAAAAGATTATCTAAATGCCAGTTATGAACTGTGTATTAATACTAAATATCTCTGTGTAGGGTGATTTTTGTATTGTTCCTATTACGCTTTGTATTGTGAACCATGGCTAAGGGCCTTCCCTGCAGTTACAGAGGGAAGCTGTAGTGGAAAAAGAACCTGATCACTGCCTGTCAGAGCTTAGGCTGGTGCCCCTAGGGCAATCATTCTTATCTTGCTCCTTCTTATAACAGTTATGGACGCTGCATTTTTATTTAAGGACTGTGAAAGTTGTTTTTATCTATGTTCTTTAGAATATTGGAAAGCCTGCACTTTGTGGTGTTAGTCTTCAGGTGAAAATCGTCCTTGTCCTTATACCTTACATGCTGTAATTATATGTCAAAAGTTCTTCTCAGCATTAGGGAAGGATGGTCTCTGCTTTTAACAGCTGTTAATATATCTGTGAGCTAAGAATTTTAATGTATATATCATTCTTTAGGAAACCTGTACAGTGGATCTAAAGTAGTATGACCCTGTTAGACAGAATAAGGTAAAAGATGCTCCTAATATCCTCACTTTTTTCATTGCAAATTATATTTCTGACCTGAACTTGCGTAGCTCTGTCTGAAGGTTTATGTTGTCAGAGCTCTCAGATTCTCCACTGCAATTCTTCACTGTCTGTTTTGGAATATTCCAAAACCTTTTTGTCCCAAGACTTAGCCAAGAAGTACACAAGTATTTCTGTTGTATTAAACGTCATTTGTTGCCTGTTTGCAAGTCACATATGTAGTAGAAGGGATAATGGTGATCCCTGTGCCAAGAGGTGGTACAGAAATGGTTCCTTCCTGATATATACCAGACATGAAAATTGTGGTAAAGGATAAGAAGGATATTGTCCTCTCTTTCCTCTACCCTGCAGAGCTGATTATTGCCAGTGGTGCCAGAGAAAAGGGGAAGGAATTGCACTGGGGAACAGAATCTCTCTGGAACTCACTGAGGTTGAAAAACATTTTCCTTCCGTTTCTGAAACACCAATAGGCTGGTTATTGATATGAGCAGTGCTTGTGCTTAAGGATGGGAGAACAGCTTTGGCTGAGCTGCTAGTACAGAAAAATATATAGAACCTGTATTTGTTGCCAAATGCCAGAAGGATTCTGTCAAAGTAAAGCCACAGAAGTGTAGAGATGAATGCCTGTTGTGCTCAACGGCATATCCCACTCTGGATACTTCTGAGGGTAGAGCACTAGGCTTCATATAGCAAACGTTTTGTCTTTAGTTGAGTTCTGCATCGTTCTAACCCTTGCACCTACGTACCCACTATAGGAGTATTTTTGTTCACCTAAGAACTTGAACACTGCTCCTTGCTGTTCTTGGAGCAGAGGGTTTTCTTCATGCAGGTCATTGTCAAAGACAGGAAATGTAGAGAAAAATTGTTGCCAGCTGCAAGGACCTAGATGCAACTGATGAAGACAGGTTGCTGGAAGTGAGGATCTCCTTTCCTATAACTGAATGAACAGTTCTCCCATTTGCTAACCCCAGCTTCCCTGCCAACCAAAAAGTAGAACCTGTATTCCTAGATCAGGAGATTCAGAGTCTCTGCTCAGAGCTGGAGAGTTGAGCTTGCTGGCATGCTTTTTCTTTGTGTTCTTGCAAAAGGTTGAGCACTGAATATCGCAGATCTTCACTTGTGCTGGATTCTGTTTTTTTCCTGGAGTTTGGAAGCTTGCAATAATTTTACTGAAATGTATTGAGTTTGGAAAAAAAAAAAAATCAGTTAAATGCAGAATCTGACTGTTGCCTAGTCCTTGGTGTTTCATTATTCCAGAGGAAAGAAGGGACTTAATGTGACTCATAGTAAAAATCTCAGTATTTCAGTTTTCACCTTTATGACTCATATTAAAACTGTTTCTTTGTTTGCTTACTTTTTTTTTTGTTAGAGCTGTAGGGGTCCTTAGGCTGAATTCTTGTTATTGTTGTCATAATTTTGGTGACATTGATGACATTGAATTCGGGGTTGAGTTACATTTCATGTGTGTTACTGATCATTTGTTACTTACAGATGAAGGAATTGTACTTCAGTATGCTAAAATTTGCTTGCATCAAAGTAGAGAGAGGATACTTGTTAGTTTAGGTATTGAAACTTGTTTCATCTAAAAATTACACTAGGATCTGAAGCCAATCTGAAATAATAGATGATGACTGTTTCTGTTACAAACTGAATTTTGCTTTTTACACACTTGCCACCACAGTTGGATTTTTTGGTGGTTTTTGTTTGTTTGTTTTGTTTTGTTTTTTTATTTGTGCCACATTGTTTATAAGAAGTACTTTCCTCCTCTATATGTCACAATTTAGCCCAAAGTCATCTGTGTAGATCTACAAAAACTAAGTAAGGTCGTTAATTGCATTCTTCCTGTTGACAACAAACTGCTTATAAGCCATCACTCATAGTTTGGTGTTGTTTTTTTTTTTTGTAACCAGTGCTGTGTGTAGAATTGTTCAGGCCTGTTATGATATATGAAAAGGTTTATAATTTCCTGTTAGGTCAAAGGATTGGAAAAACCTAGGCAATAGATTGGATTTGATGGCACTAGTTCTTGTATTTGTGTAGTATTAAGATTTCAGTTTGCTGGTCTTCATTCCTGTTTATCGGTGTGATGTACATAACAATAAGCTTTACCGCTTTTCACATAGTGGGACAGTGGAAGCGCCTTGCCTTGAAGTCCCATGGTGAATTGAAGTCAGAATGTAATGGTCGGTATTCGACCCTTCTGCTGTACTCTTTTTGTGCTACCTGCCATAAAGCTTCAGTATCATAGGTTTAGATAGATACGTGCTTAAGGCTTGGCTTTGGCTACTAAGTCTAAGGACCATAATTGACACGAGTAAATTAATGGTCATATTTTGCTGTACAGATAAATCCACATCTTAGAGGGGATATTTTACATTCAAAAATCTATTTTTTTTCATTTGTGATTTTTTTTAAAAGTTTTTCACCAACCATAATGTGAATGATCTAGAGACATGAGAACTTTATTCATTTTTGTGTAATGGATGTGAAACAGGCCATGCTTAATGTTAAAATATCAGTGGTGACACTTTGTTCAAGCATGAGGAACAAAGCCAAAGCCAGACTTCATAAAGTTAGCTGGCAAAATATGAATCCAAACCTGTTCAGTATCTCCTGGCAAACCAATTTTCTGCTATAAACAGGAGCGCTGTTGTGATTTTTTTTTTCTTTATTTATTTTTGCCCTCCCCCACCATGGTTCAAAATTTAGAGCTCAATCTCGTGAAGTGCTGAGTGTCAGTGAAAGCTGCATGGGAACTGAAATGTTCAGCATCTTCCAGGATTAGACCTTTACTGTGGTCCACATCTTTTGCATTGCGTGATCTGTTGTTCCTGCACTAACAGATTTCTTTCTCTTTCCCTTCATCCTGAAAACTAGGTTATGTTATGTTGATTCCAAGTCCTAGTTATAGAAGTTTATTCTCTTTTAATGCAAGTAAAGAAAAGCAAGCCATAAGGCATATTTTCCTCATAAGCAGATTAATGTACAGAACTTGATTCCCTTATGTTGTCTTTTGTGCTGGTTTGGTCTTGTTTCCTTAAGATGAGATCGCCATCTTTGTAACATTAGTATATTTTACTTGCTGTAATCTGATGTACCGTTTCTCTCCCTTTTTTTCTCCTTCCCTAAGATTATCGTTGGAGAAACTGCAGTGTTTTGTCTACAGTTAGCTACAAAGGATTTTGAAAACCAAGAAAAAACAATATTAACTGGAGACTGTTGTTATATAAATCCACTGGTGCGCAGGACCATCAGATTCCTTGGTATGAGCAAAATTAATGCTTTCATTTTCTGAATGGTGAGAGTGATCAATTATGTCTTAATTTTGACCTGGAGAAAATTTTCAGATAACCATAAAACATTTGATGTGTAGTCTGAACTCAGATGCAGTGAGTTGTCTCCTATTGGGTAGCAAATGAAACTTCTTGGAAGTTTGGATAAAAAAATAGTTGCAGAAACAACAGTAAAAATGGAAAAAAAATGGAACCGCAAGGGGGAAAAAACAACCAGCAGGCCTGGAGTAGAGTGAAGTGGAGAAAGGAGATATCCTTGTGCTATATCTATAGTTGATAGTTTTCTTTTGGTTATGCACACATATAGCAGCCAAAGTTGAAGACACTGAGATGTAAATGTGTGTTTGAAGCCAAGCTCAGTTTAGGTACTTTCTTAGCCTGGAGATTGGATTATAGTCTCTAGTAGAAAACTGTACAAAATCCATGCTCCACTGAAGTCAGCTGTAACTCCCCCATTGACTTTAGTAGCTATGAGATCTCATCCTTTCTAATGAGTTCATTGTAAATGTGTTTAGAGGGAGAAATACCGCCACTCAGAATGTCTATTGAATATTCCCAGATGCTGCTTTTTAATACACGCAGGGATGCCGTGGCAGGGCTCAATTGTTGTTTGCTTCTCGCTCAGGGTTGTATCTAGGAGAAACAGCTGGAGGAATGAAGCCTCGGGGCAGCTAATCCTCCTGTGTGCCCCAGTCGCAGGGGGAGGGAGAGGATGTGCAGCCGAGTCTGTACTTAAAGTGTTTGTGTGGCAGCCGCGCCTGCCTTCTGAGAGCGCGGTTGCTTGCTGTCACACTAGAGTGCTAAAAGTCTTTAAGAATGAGACTGTCTTGCACAGGTTGAGAGGAGGTGGGGAGTGAAGATGAGGAGCTCCTCCTGCTCCAGTCGCTCTGTCTGTAATCGGTGCCCCCATTTCTTTCAAGGTGGGCCCTCCTTGTTCATAGAGACAAAAAAAAATTGGGAGAGAGGGAAGGGATGAGCAATGGCCTTCACACGGCTCTACCAGGGGAGGCGTCACTACCCATTATGCTCACACAAGATGATGTGGCCACCTGTGTTGGGACAGCAACCCTTGGGGCTTGCTGAAAGGGCCCTTCTGTGCAGCAACTCGGCTAGTCACAACCTGCTGCTCACTAATGTCTAGCAGCTCAGAGTGAATTAATTTTAGTGTGACATTGCTGACCAGCCAGGATTCCAGGAATCATCCTCAGTCCTCTAGCTTTGCTGAGGCAAAAACCTGACCTTTAGAAATGCACGTTTCTGTGGCATCATGTCGTCTGTAGTGTACATCTGTTAAAGTCCTCATGGTGCCCCATGAAGTTGGAAACTGCCAGAACTCGTGCTATATTCACAGTGACTTGAAGCATGGGAAAGGTCCATGGAAATATAGGAGGAAAGCGGTAGCTCAGGTGGAATTTGAACACATGCTTGCTGGCTTTGCCTCCCAGTCAGGGTGCTGGGTTTGCATTTCCTTCCAAAGCTCGTTTTCTGCTTCCAAAAGGATAGAAAGGGACCTTAGAATAGCAGAAATCTGTTTTCTTTTAAGTAATCAGGTACATGCATTTCCATTCTAATGAATGAGTGCTGGTGCTTAATGCTTTGCTGATATGTCTGATAAAAAAAACTCTTTAGCATAAGCAGCTCCTCAAATACAGAGATCTTAGCTCACTGTGTTGATATTGTGATTAATATGCCATGCATAGAGATGTACCCAGCAGCAGGCAGATGAAGACAACTCATGCCTGGCAATACTGAATTATTCAGTACTTCAGCTTCTTTACAACTGCGAGGGAAAAGAATATGTTTGTCCAGTATGTGTCACGACTTCTCAAGTTTCTTCTCCATCAGGGCCTGACTTCCTTGGTTCACAAGCAGATCTCTAGAATTGCAAAAGTTACATACCAGTGTAGCTAGCTACCCTGAACAGTGGAGATTCGTGGCTAAGGGAGCTAGGAAAGTGGGCTACTTGCACAAGAGGTGAGCGTGCTCCTCTAAAGGATGGAGAGAGATCGTGTGTGCGGGTACGTTGCAGTGTTTCTGCTGCGGTTCTGTAGGAAAGTATCATCTCTACAACGTGAGCCAGGATCTTTAGGGTACAATAAACGTGAGGGGTTTTTGTGTTCTTAATTGGAAGGAGCTGGTATATTACTATGACAAATACTATAATATATTGCCCTGGAGTGAAATTGTTGGGAAATTTAACTCTTTGTTTCCCTCTTTAGGAATTTACGCATTTGGACTGTTTGCTACGGACATCTTTGTAAATGCTGGACAAGTAGTAACAGGGAATCTTGCGCCACACTTTCTTGCACTTTGTAAACCCAACTATACAGCACTTGGATGTAAACAGTATACACAATTCATCAGTAGCGTACATGCCTGTACTGGAAATCCAGACCTCATCATGAAAGCCAGAAAGACATTCCCATCCAAAGAAGCAGCACTAAGCGTATATGCAGCTATGTATCTGGCTGTAAGTATATTGTACTATTTAATGTCACTATATTTTTGAGAGCAAGTGAATCACACTACGACGGGAGGAGGGAGGAATGGGGAGAAGATAAGACAACTATTGGCTGATTTTATATATGTAAACCTTCTATGGGTTACTGTGAGGCCTTTGAGAATTTGAATAATTGGACTTTATTCTGACAATTACAAATGTAGCGGTTCTCTGAGCCTTGGAAGCTGCGAGACAGCAAGTTGTCCAAAAATGGTTATAAATTTAGGATAACCAGGTTCTTGGTTTACTTTCCCCCATTTCTAGGGAATGTGGGAGGAGGCTTTGTTAGCTGGTCAAGAGCAAGGGTAGGGATTGCCCGTGACTGGTAGTGGTTCCTTTTGCGTGTTTTAACCTAATACTGATTAGTAAAATTGCACACGGCTGTATTCTTTGGTGGAGGGAAGCCAAGGAGTGGGTGTATGTAAGTGTCTGATCTCTGCAGGTTTCCTGAGATCTGTGCATGTTTTAGGTACCAGAATTGGTATTTATAGGTGCCTCAGTGCTCATGCGAAGTCAGTTTGGCTCTCATTCTGCAATGAAGTGAGCTACAAGACAATCCAGCAGTTCTTCCCTCTCTCCCCTCTGATACAGGGCGTGAAGAGTAGGGCTGGGATAAAAACTGGTGTTTACAGCCTGGCATCAGAGCTGTTGTAGAGACTATTGACAAGTGTGAGGAGGCAGAGTGACTAATGAATCTCACTCATGTAACTGTGCAGTACTCCCTGGCTTAATTCGGAGTACACATTATTCTAGTCTTAAGCAGAGGCACGTCTTGCTCTTAGTAAAGTTGTCCCCAGCACATGCCTATGGGAATCTCTTACCTAACCTATGCTGGTCATCACAGTTGTCTGTAGCCCTTTGGATGGGCTCAGGGCTGCCCTCACAGTGTCAGGGGAAACTAGGCAAGTGTGTGTGTACCTCTGTGGTCATTGCGGAGTCATCCCTTATATTCCCTCAGTATTTGAACAGTGGCCAGCCTATACATCTGTGGTGTGTTATGTATGTGTACATATATACACATGTAGATATGCCTGTGTGAGTGTCTGTTGCTTTTAAGCGTATATTTAATGAGTGGACTTTTAATTCCTGATTGATCTGGAAACTGATACATGCCAACATGACGAAGATCCCAGTCCCATCCATGGACAGCGTGCCAACTCCATGCTTCTGAATATGGTTTTAGAACCAGTTGCTTAAAATCTGTAGCACTGACAGTAACATTTACCAAAAGTTCCTTGTGAGCAATGTCTGTTTAAGTGATGTGGATCATCAGTTAGTACAGGCAAGTGTTATCTGCAAGTAAGAGATAAGCAATAAAACTCTATTCTAACTTGAGGCAAGTGTAAGGCTCCTAATAGTATTGTCTTTATTTGGGGAGATATCTAAGGCTTTACTTCACTGAAACATACCTCTAAATTTGGCGTAAGCTATTTTAGAAAACATTCAGCATTCTTCATTTTAATTGCTCCTATTTTCTCAACCATCTGTAAAGTTGGATTTCCACTGTTGCTGTGAGTCACAGTAGCTAAAGGAAACCAACTGTTCAGCTACTGCAAAGCAGGAAGGAAAATAGTGTTAATACATTTTAAAAACAAAAAGTAGAGGTTAGTAAGGTCTAATACCTAGTATCAATGGCTTTTGACATGAGCAAGAGCACTTTATGCAAACTTCATGTTGTCTGTGGTCAATATACAGTTAGCAACATAAAAAAAAATCTTTCAGTAACTGCAGAAATTAATATATCCTGTGTCATTACTGTATCACTGCATGATGCATGACACTGTCATCGTTTAACTAAAGCACTATAAACTGCTCTCAGAATTTCTGAATTCTTACAGGCTGCCAAATAAAGTCAATTGCTATGATACATCAGCTGAGTTGTAGCTTGCAAATTTAGGTCCTTGATGCAATATTGGCAGTTCTTTTTTTTTTTTTTTTTTTTTTATATGCTATTGTATGGTCACAGCTAAAAATACTGTTTATTACACACCAGGGAAAAAAATGCAGTGTTCCAATATTTGGGGTCATGTCCTTATACCATCATGATGTTTATCAGAATAGTTGGCCCTGAATAACAACTTTCTCATCACTGTTCATTGGAGTAGAAGATTTAAACAGTAGCCTAGTCTTTGTATGAGCTGTGGTACAATAGTTATTGAGTGCATGGACATAATGATCTCCATATATTACTCAGCTGGTATTTCATGAGCATATAATCTCTGATAAAAAATGTACTTTCTTTTTGGTTAACAGAAATATTTGGGAAAGAGGGAGAGATTGTTACAGAATCTTCCCTGGACATTTCAGCCAGCTGTGCACAAAACGAAACCAGCTTAAAGACATAAAGAGACAACAAGCTGATGCAAAGTCCTTGCTCTCTGAGAGGGCAAAGTAAACAACGTCAGACTTGCGTGATTTCACATAACACATTTAAAAACAAAGCCTATGCTTTATCTAATAATTCCCCTATCTCATTCTATTTAAGCGCAGCCATGTCCTTATCACTTAGCATCTGTGCATATTGTCTTTTTAACAATAGCTTCTTTTTTATCTAAATTCTTGAGTCTTCCTTTCTTCACCCTCCCCTCTTTTGAGAGTGGGTGGCTGCTATGGTAACTCTGAAATCCCTTCCTGCTGAAAGCACAGTCTTTTTTGAACAATTGTATTGCTAATATTTAGACCACACCATAATGTTTGCCTCTATTACTTTCTCTCAATACCTATCAAGAAAGAATTAGTAATGGAAATGTTGAATGGCAGCACTATGGTTAGGCATTTTCTCTACCCTGCTCCAAATACAGACACTTTCAAGGATGCATTCCTGGTCGTCTTCAGGCTTTTAGGTTTATTTTTGCCAGTGTACCAGAGACTTCATAATGAACTACTGTAAATACATTCCAAAATCTATACCCAAGCTGGCTGCTACCTGGGTTTCTCCTTAGTCTGCTCAACTTGTCATAGATGATTTGTTTGTTTGTTTTTGCTTGAGTTGAGTTGATAAGTTGACTGCATCTCCTTTGACTTCTTATCAGTATTGCAATTCACCCTTTCTTAGCTGGAACAACATCTGCCAACATAGGTATTAAGGCAAACGGTGCAAGTTTATTAAATAGCATATGATTGTATAAGCCACATTTTGATATGTGTAAGCTGACACAGCCTGGACAATTAAAGGTATATTTTGAAGCAGCTAAGTATGCACATCCTTGTTTTTTTTTTCCCACAACCGAGACACAGAAATGAGAAGTCATGAGTCTTTTTTTTTTTCCTTAGGATTTCAAAGTGGTATATGATGATTTAGTCAGTCTATTCCCATTGATATAAATAAGAGATTTGTGACTAACAGTTGTCCTTTTGTGCTGCAGACCTAGAGGATTGGTCATTGCTAGTTGTAGTTTAAGACAAATTTTATTTCAATCTATAAAATTTTGCTTTTTTGGTGTTTTATTCTTACTGCATTAGCCAAGAGCAGTTGGCAGCCAACCTGTCTTTTGGGTAGTGTTTGAACTTGGTATTACTGCATACATTTCAGATTTGCTTTGGATTTGTAATCATAGAGCAGCAGGTTTAATATCTTGATAATTGACATAGCCCTGAAGTCTGTAGGCTGCTTTTGTTGCTTTGTGCTGTGAACCCTTGGCCTCAACTACAGTTTCAGGCAGGGCTAGCAGGTAAAGCTGGCAAATAATTTTTCCTCTCTGAAGAGCTTTTCTTGGGCCCGCGATCATCATTTCTGCAAGATTCTTGCTCCTGGCATTCTACTCTATCATCTTTGCTATTTACTGTATTTGGAAGTCACCGGGAAAAAGTCAGCAAGGCAGACTGGGACACAGTGCTGGCAACATGGTGATGTTCTACCCAGTATCACACCTTGTTTACATGAGGCCTTGTCTCACCTTTCCTACTTCTTGAAGTGTCTGTTTGGCTCCTGCTCAGTGGGCAGCTGGCGGAGGCATGACGGGCCTCTCTGATAGGCTTTAGGGAGTGTTCAGGAGGAAAGGGAGTAGCAGAGCCACCTTATTGAGTCGGCTTTGTTGTCCATTTTCTGTTAGGAAGTTGAAGAATTAGAGGATTCTTGTGGCTGCTTTTCAAAGGCAGTGTTAGGAAAGTGGAATTTCTTTTCAGTATCTGGCGCAGCAAGTAAAAGTATCTCTTGATACTGATTGTACAGCATATATCATGGGCTTCATATATTGGGTATATTAGTTACTTTCAGGCTGGATGGTAAAATATTGCAATATTATCCAGGGATTTATCGAAAGACCTCTAGATATTTTTTGTCAGTCAGTTCTTCATTACAATTCAATTGCTTAAGATAACGACCTCTGTATACTGAATCAGCTTTAATTACTGTTTAGGTGTGTCTTACAGTCCTGGTACATTAAGGGATACTGCTTTCCTTCTTCAGTTGTTTAGAGCTGCAACTGTGAGAAGCTCATAGTGGGAAACCTAATAGTAAGGTCCAGCATTTCTAGAGCTTTCACTTCCTTTTGTCAACCCAGACTCCTGACTTTGAAAGTAATTTTTTGTCTAGGATTATGAATAATTGCTGCAAAACTTACTGAAAGCAGGAGGAGGCTTGAAAAGCACTAAAAAAATCTTCAGTGGGCAGTTGCGGAAAGGTCCAGATGATTTGTGAATATGACTGTGGTTTGCTCTAGAAATAATTTGACCCAATAATTATTAATTAAGGAAGCTGAAGAGCTTTTTAGATTGTCAAACAGGATTCTAACTAAACATTGAGCCTGGTTAGAGAATACTGTTCACTATAGCCCACTACTTTTTCAGCTTTTTGATCTCTTGAGTATCTCTTTTCTTGTAGGTATGATGAATATTGAAAGTTGTGGATTCCTCAGGTGGAACATGTATAACATTTACTTATATTACTTGAATAGTTCTAAGTTCCTTCTTTAACGATAGTGCATTTTAAAAGCAAAGCAAACCATGACAACTTACATTTGGAGCGCTGTCTGGGATAGGTGCCTGTACAGTGATTCCTTCCTCTTTCTGCTTGTTGCTTCATGAGTCATTATTCTCTGCCTACTAACGGACTGGTCTGTCTCTTTGTCAGTCCCCCAGACCATCTGCTTCTGGGAGGCCTGAAACAGCAAGCACAGAGGGGATCTTCCTACCCACAGCCCTGGGCCCCCAGCTGATAAAATCAGCTAGGAAAGTTAACCTTCCTCCTGGCTGGTGCTAGGATGACTAGCTCCACTCTAAAATGAGACTTTGGGACCTGTTACGTGTGTGTTTGTGTGCATAGACATTTGTGTGGGTGAGCCTAAAGATAGCTGAAAGAAGATGACTAGGAAGAGCCTGCAGCATAGCCCAGGAGGCCACTTTGTCCTGGACTTGACATACAATTCCTGTTCTTATGTGTTTTGGAATTATTTTGTTTGCGCTAGATTTAGGACATATTTCACATGAGTCAGACTTGCAACATGACACTTTTGAAAACTTTCCCAGTACAAGCTAAGTGCCAACACTATGATTATTCCTTATATTATGACTTGAGACGATCATGTCAGAAACCTCACAGGTAGCTTTGTCTTTGGTGGTGATGGTGATGATTCTGACTCTTTCAAACACATATTTTCAAAACCATTTCAATTGAAGTTTTTCTTTCAATTTATGAGGTTCTCTGAAGCTTCACTTCCAGCGTCTTGAAGACTGAAGGTCAAATGTTTGTGTTTTCTTGAAAGTCTAGTAAATATTGATATATAGAATGATCGGATAACATCCACTTCGTTATATGACTCTCTGCCAGTGTCTGCTTGCTGGTATCACCTTTGTATCTTTTCATACTTAAATCTTATTTCAGGAAAAAGGAAAAACAGTAGTAGAAGTTCTTCAAGAGAAGATTCACTGCTGATCCCATGTTGCAGGAGAATGTGCAGCCTGCAAAATTAATTCTAACTACTGTATCAGTCCTTGACCTAACATACCAAATCCTTGCTGTTGGTCTTGCTGTTGATAAATTTAAAAGATTTCCTTAATTAGATTCCTTCTCTCCTAATTTCTGTTCTTAAAAGGAACTGAGATGGAAGCCATGTAAAAATTTATATTGTCATTCATTCTCACTAATGTTTTAAATCACTGAGCTATTTTTCTTTGTTGATACTGCATTTAATATTTATGAGAAGTAAGACAAGAAAAATCCTGTCATCTTTTCAAGATGTTTATTCTTTGTCAATTACTGACTGTGCTGGCTTCTAGCTTTCCTTCCAGAATCAAGAGGAAAATAACTGCTTAATTATATTTTATTTTTACTGCAAATCAGATCTTTGATTGAGTTGACTGTGTTAATATATTGTACTACAGCTGCAAGAGGTCAAGTTAAAAAATGGACATCTATGAATCCTGCCTTGGAAGAGTCTACATTTCTTATGTAGAGTTTTGCAAATATAGAGACTTTTTGCTACACTATTTTGGGAGAAGTTTACCCTGTTTCTATTGATTCTTTAATAATATTTTGATATAGTACTATTTTTAACATTGGTGGTGTCTGTTTGTGGAGAAATCTTTTGGCTGCTGCAGCATCCTGTGAAGGTTCTTTCGTCCAAATACTGTTTCATAGATTAGCTTATCCCCTAGCTGCTTCCACGCTTCAGAGCTAAAGGGGGTGTTGAGGTCGGTCAGGCATTCATGCTCTGCCGCCCAATCTAACAGCTCACAGAGAGCTTCATCACTTATTTTAGCCCCTGCGACTGTCATTGCAGGTTTGAGAATGGAAAACATCATGCTTTCTTTTGTGGAGCTTTGTCCCATCATTCTAATTTGCAGTTCGTCCCTTGGAGCCCCGTGTACGGAAGCACGTACCTTCAGATCTTAGTTGCGGCTGGATCACGTCGGGGTCACCAGTTGTCGCAGCTGGAAGTCTTCAGGCGGCTCCAAGCAGACCAATGTTCTAATGCGAAGGCTTTAGGCTCTACTCTAAGGAAGACCCACACTCCTCTAAGGCTCAGGAGAAAATGCCTCACCCTTAGAAGTAAACACCCTGCCTTAAATAGTCAGGAGTCACATGGTTTGCTAGATGGGTCAAGGCTATTGGTCACTTGACCATCCATCTCCCAGAGTGATTGGCTGAATGCTACAGCACCTGTTTCAAGGTAACTTTCCCAGTGTAACGAGCCACAGGTGTTTTAGTTAACCTGCATAGGGAAAGAACCTTCACAGGATGCTGCAGCAGCCAAAAGATTTCTCCACATCTGTTCTTTAAAGAAAAGATAAAAATGGTACCTATGCTGGCAGAACCCTCAGGTTATTTTGAATAATGGACTAGGCATGACGATCTTGACTGCACATATAGGAAGGTACTTGGCAAATGGAGGTCTTTATTACTCAGATGTGCGGCACAGCATGAGTCTGCATTTGTTTCTGCTCACTCAGTGCTTTATCTGAGCCGGGATTTGAAGGACATGCTTGATTGTAAAAAGATTCTGAGAATTTTCTGCAGAGCACTTTCCAGTTTAGCTTTGTATTAAAAACGTTGAAGTTTGACTGAAGTACTGCAGAATCAAGTGTTTTGACTATATAAAAATTGAGGTCATCTCCTTGGACAATAACCAGGTGTCATAGATAACTGACATATATCACTGAGACCTGCCTTAAACAAGTGACACTTTTTTTTCTTAATTGATTTTTCCTTCTCAGATTTTTTTTTTGATTGAATACACCACAATATAGAATTAAATGCAGGATAGCTTCCTGCCAACTTCACTGTGTCAACTTCTCCCAAGCTGCATTTGAAATTTGGTGACCTTGCTGCATATTCAAAATATTAGAATATTTTCCCTAGCACCAGATGTTCTAACATGTAACGTGAATGTGGATAATGGTGGTAGTGTCCAGGAGTACAAGGAGACTCGCTAAAATAAAGGGTTGCTGAGTAACTCAGCGTGCACTGCTCTGTTTGTAGCTTGAAGAAAACCAGCAGGGCTAAAAAGCTGGAAATTCAAGTTGCACTTGTCTTATCAGCATTCCACATGGTAAGAGTAACCCACTGAAGAAAGCCTGCAAAATATAAGGAGCTAAGATAAAAGGATAGTTAGTAAAAGGAGAAACGCTGTTTCTGAGATGGTTTAGGAAGAAGAGAAGAAATAACGTAGAAAAGATGTACATGTTGCGGTACTCTGCTGTAATTTTAAGTTTAAGCTTTGATTCATTCTTTAAACCATGGATCTTTCTCTAGTGTTTTGAACAAAATTACTGTCAGATGTTGCTCTTTTCAGACAAGTTCTGACAACTACTTTCTTCACTTAATTTATTGTACCTGTAACTATGCTTCTTAAACTTCTTGACTGGATTATTGACGTATTTGATAACTGATTACCCAGTAAATTCAGCTGAACTTTCAGACAGTACAAAAACTCCAAAAGATTACCTGTTTATTGGCTCAAAAGGTGCAGGTTCTTCAATGCAGATTAATCTGTTTCCCTTTGCCATTCAAAGTGATAGCATTACACATTTGGAGTCTCTAGTGAAACTCCATAGAAAATATTTGCATTCTTCAATCTAAAAGTTTCAACTCTGTCTAAGTGTGAAGGTTTTAGGGATTTCAGTGGTTTAATTGTAGAAACATCTTCTGCAGGAAGTACATACTTTTTTCTTAAAAATCTTTGTAGTTGAAGTATCATTTTTAAGGGGGTTAACTTTCAAGCAGCCTTAATGCCAAGGTTTAAGAGAATGGAAATTCAAAGGTCTGTTATTCATTTCTTCCATTGGCCTATCAGAGCTTGGAAAGTGCTGGCTTAAACCTAGTAGTCACTAATGCACCCTTAGGGCAGAAGAGCTGCTCTGTCATCAGGCAGTGCTTTTAATTCAGTAGTATTGTACAGGGAGAGTTAGACTGGAAGCAGGGCAGATTGATTTCTCAGAGTTTGATGCATAAAAGTTTCTGTATTTAGATTTGTTTATATGCTGGGGGGGGGGGGGTGGTACTAAACATCCTCAGTCACCATCTGTGAAGTACAGGGGTGTATTGGTTCAGCACTGGTTAAAATTCTTTATGCTGGCATTTAGTTCAATTTTCACTGCTTTTTGTCAAATCTCTATCACGTGGAGAAGTTGTGTGTGAGGAAAAAGGCATTTGCTAATAAAAAAAAGGCCTTGATGGAGCTCCTTTCAGGGTAAAGATCTTTTTGTATTACTGTCAACACTGTGCAGTGAAAAATCAGTCTCTTTACCTCTCTACAGAAATAAATACATAGATTGGAAGTAACAGGATAGAATTGTCGAATTTGCCGAATTTGTTCTTTTGGGGACCTTTCAGGTTCACATAAAATTAAATTTTGTTGTATGGTCTAATTGTTCTTCTATATCCCTAGGAAAAGGGTGTGATCAGTTTATTTAGAGCTCTACTTTCTTGTTTCTTTACCAAACAAACCCAAACAAACAACAATCCAGGCCAAATACACATAGCCTATTCAAACAAAATCTAGACATTTTGTTCGCCACTTAGTGGAAGATATCCATCTGTCTTATACTTTCTTCCTTTCTAATTTTCAGATGTATATTACCAACACAGTAAAAGCCAGAGGAACAAGGCTTGCAAAACCTGTTCTGTGTTTGGGCTTAATGTGCTTGGCTTTCCTTACTGGAATCAACAGAGTAGCAGAGTATCGAAATCATTGGTCAGATGTAATAGCAGGATTTATAATCGGAATATCTATAGCAGTATTTTTGGTAAGTGTATACCTGTGTCACTTCTGTTTGAAAAAATCAGTGTATGACTTTGTATCTCTTAAAAAAAAATATTCATGGGCTTGACTTTTCGCACAATTAAATGACAAAAGAAGCGTTTCTAATTTTTGTTTTTAATTAATGATCAGTTTCCTTAGTTATATTTACATACATTCAGAAATGTGAAGTCAAGAAAAGCCTGATCAAATGATCTCTTTTGACTTCCTTATAAACCAGATTGTAGCATTTCAACAAATAATTTTTTGCATCAAGCCCCACTTTAAGCAAGTATATATCCTTCAGAATAACATCTAGTTATGATTTCATATATGAAGTATTAAATTCAGTATAGTGATACCTAACACTAATCAGAGAATAAGTAGCATTTCTTTTCTGACTTTAAAGTAACCCTAGTGATTTTCTTTTATGCTAATTCAGGTTTACATGGAAATTTTATGTTATTCTGTATCAAAAAATCCTTGTTTAGCCTTTTCCTTTTCTGGAACTGTGTTCCAAAACCAAATCGTTAGTCACAGTTCACAATGACTAGTGTCTGTGTCAGAAAGCTGCTGCTAATCTATTAATCACCTTCACTGATAACTTCAGTGCAAGACTGTGGCATAGAATAGTCACTGTTGTTTACTGCCTGCAAGTTTGTCTGTCTGGCAGCTTGTAACAGTACTAAATACACCTTTCAATTTTTTCCCCGTGAAAACACTTTTGAGCTTGATTCTTGGATCTCAAGGTCTTGATGTCAAGATCTTGGATCTTAAGACTTGGCTTGGCTGAGGACTCTCACGGCGATGGCTGAGGTCTGTGTTTTCACTCCTCTGAGAAATCTGAGGGCAGCTTTAGGTCTCCTTTAAAATATACCTGCTTGCAGATCCAACATTCCCTTCCACGCAAGGTGTCCAGGAGTTATATTTGGTGATTCATTTTTAAGAAGTTTTTCTATTCTGTTTGTGCCTCTAAAGTCATAAAAGAGAACAGAAATCTGTCCCAGCATTTTTTTTACTAAATTTTATGATGTATATTGCATAAATTCCTTTGAGTAGCATGACATCAAATTTAGTTGTGTTTTGAAGAAAATGCAATGGGGAAACATTGCTGCTTGGATGAGTGTCTGAATTAGTAGAGACACTACAAAACTGGTTTATATCACATTCCTAAATCCCTGTGTGAGAGTCACTGTTGCCCTGAGCCAGGTTTAGAGTTTTGTTCAAACTTGGGGATGGTATTGCCTTCTTATTCTCCCTTTCTCACTCTCCATTTGAGAAAGTCTTTGCTGGTCAAAGTTTAGATGGTACTACCCTTTGTAGGAATTTAAGGTTATTGCCATATTCTCCTGAACGTTCTCCAGGCATCTATTCATGACATTGTCAATAATTGGTATTATATTTTTCAGCTTCGGTAATAGATTTGCTTTTAGATAAAAGACTCTCTGATTCTCAGATGATGCATGTAACAATAAATTGGCTGAAAATCTTTTGTCTTGAAGTATTAATTAAGGATTTTCTGTAAAACATAAACTTCACATTTCTGTGTTTCTGCTGTAAGCTGTGACTAAAGTTGGTGTCAGTTCTGCCTAATTATGGATGTCAGGATCAAAGCTCAAAAGAATGAGTTGTTCCTTAGCGATTTTGTTTATCTTCTAATTCCTTCTAGGTTGTTTGTGTGGTAAATAACTTCAGAGGACGTCAGCCAGAACACGAACATTCTCATATGGATAATCTGGCCCAGATGCCCATGATCAGCATACCCCGAGTAGAAAGCCCTTTAGAAAAGGTAATGTCTGACTTTTTAAAAAACAATTAAATAAAACATAACTTTCCTGCAAGGATGGTCCCAAGCAATCTTGACAAGAGTGCCAAGGTAATGAGATTTAAAGTAAGGAGACATGGCAATGAAGGAGAAAGAAGGGAAGAATTAATTCAGAGACACTCCTTGGGTGACTCCTCCTGTCACCTCCAAGAACAATCGCTGCATATCAGTCCGATTTACTATTGTAGCCACTGCTAAGTCCATGGAGTCAGGCTGAGTAGATCTGAGGCCCTCTATCCTTGTGTTCCTCAAGTAAGTTTGATTAACACTTTGGCTGAGAGTCCACAGAGCTTGAAGTGCTTGGAAAGAAAGTCTAACCCCTGACCCCAAGAGGTTATGTGATTCAGATACGAGTGGCGTTTATCCTATTTCTTTGAGGTATGTCAGGCTAGTGTAGAACATGAGATGCAGTCCCTTCTGGATCAGCTGTAGGGCTTTTATCATCAGGTATACGCTAGCCCCAGGACAAGGCACCCACTTGGTAATGCTTAGAATCTGGCATCTGCACTAGCAGGGCAAACCACTTAATGAACATGGTAATTACAGAGTAACGTGAGTCATACAGTAACTGCAAAAAAGCCATGATCTCTTGCCAAAGCAAATGGGATTTTGGACTATGAGGTGCTAGTGATAGTCCCCTGGGTATGCCAAGTCGTTTTACATGAGTAAGTATTGCAATGTGTTTAAAACTTATTTTAGTTGCCTGTAATAAAAATCTTTGGTTTTTTGAAGATGGTGTTTTACTATGTAAATGTTAGGTAAGATTACGTCTGAATAATTTTATGAGCAAACAAACACTGAAATAGATAGCATAACCAAATAAAGAAAACGTTTTAGGTGTTTTTACCAGGGGGAAGTTTTAACTACCAATGCCAAGTTTGAAAGCAATTCTATTTTTTGTAATGACTATCTGTCATAATTTGTTAAAATCTCTTGTGTTATACCCATGTTTGAAGATAGTAAACAGTTTTACACTGAGTAGGGCACCAGAAGTATGTTTTTATGACATTCTGATAAAATCAAACTACTCCTGATATTTTTTTGTATTAAACATAAGAATAAATGTTTTTAACCACTTCCCAGTCTGTCTTAGTCACTTGGAAGTGGTGGAAATTATCCTTTAGTAAGAATTGCTGCTAATCCTGAGTTTGTTATTCCTTTCCTTGAAGGGAAAGAAGATTTGTTTTCAGAATGATCTAACGTGCCTTTTTGAACCAAATGTGTCTTAGCTACTTCTGTTGATATCTTGTCATAAGGAGGTCAGAGTCTCATTTGCTTGAACAAGCATTTAGATGATGAATGTGTATCTTCAAAATAATCCATTCAGTAAACTTTCTGTAAAATGTCAAAACAAAACAAGATGTCAGTTATCCTAGGACATACCACATTAATAAGAGCATCCCTTATTTACGTGCTAGGCTCTCCTACAATAGAAGCCGTTTCTGTTGCTCAAAGCCATCATGGGTAATAAATGAACATTTTTTGTACATTTTTAATTTTTTCTGGGGATAAATACCTCATGTTAACTTGACACCCTCTCACTCTTGATGAACAATGTTCTTTTCCTGAGACTTGGCCTAGGCAAGATTTGAGATGTTGTGGGGAAAGCTATGGGAGAGTGTGGAAGTGCGGTGACAGGAATAATGTTTGCTCTGCTTGAGGATGACCTCTAGCATTTGCGAACCGCCCAGGATTCTGTTATAGGAACGAGCTTCTTTCCTTCTGAACGGTTATTGCTGTGGCAGTAGAGCCTAGCTGTTTGCTGTCATGGAATTTCTCTCTAGATAATTAGATTGAGGACTGTACACAGGGTGTTACACTTGGTGAGATCTCAGTGTATGAGTTCATCTTCGTCTATATTGCGAAGCCCTTCTCCTTTCCAGACGGACAGGATGAGAGGAGGATGATAACGTGGAAACGTTGCTATGTGTTGGGAAATGCTTTCTTCTTTTTCCACTCTCAGAAAATTTAAATTTGAATTAGCAAATAATTGATAAAAATGTTACTTACTGTGAGTGCTTTAAGTGTTGAGTTTTTTAGAAGGCACTAAGAACAGTACTTTTGTGGAGCTACGATCTAAATTGAGCCATCTTAATTAACTATCATCACTACAAGAATTATTTACTTAGTCTTTGCTTTTTAACTCCCTTCTTATTTTACGTTCTTTGTTCTGCTGTAGAGTGAGAGAGGAGTGTGAAATAATTCCTGTGCTACTTGCACATGGCTAAAGTAGGAAAAGGCAAGTTACTAGGGCTGTTCCAGTTCCATATTCTGCATGCACATACATTTACATTTGGTTTATTTAAAATCTGCTTTTCCTTATTTCAGTCTACAGTCTCCTGCGCCAGTATTAAAGGCAGCTTATTGCCAGAAATTAGCTGCTAAGAGTAGCATGAATTCTGACTGACTGAAGTTATCATGGGCTAAGGCAGTGCTAGCATGGAGAAATGCAACTTTTATTGGTATTTAAAAATAATAACTGTATGAGTATCTGGGAGCGAGAGATTCAAAGACGCTGTCTTAAAGAATAACTTCATTAGCAATGCCTACCAGATGGGACCTCGCTCATTGTGATTTTATTATAAATTCACCTGTAAATGAATAAGCACACGGTGCATCACGTAGGCCTGGAAGCACCTTATTTTTGTGTTTCCAGATCTGCTACTTGCTATTCCAGCGCTTTTTCCTGCTGGACAACGAATGTTTTTTGCATGCTTGGCATGCTCTCTGTGCTGACACTGTCTGAGTTCTGGTGGAGGTCAAGAGCTACATTTGAAGTGCACTTAAATAGGAATATCTGTACTTGTAATATTCTGAATTGAGCTGCTACTGGTTAATGACAAGAGTAGATTACTGTTTGCATGACACGTCTGTTTAATTGTAGTGCATGCAGATGATTAAGCTGTTCTGCACGGGTACTCACTTCTCATGCACTCAAATAAGCCATAGTTGCAGTGTCTCCTTGAAGAATCCTTGCCAGAGCTGGCTCAGCAATGCAGACTTATTGCTTTCACCTTAACTACATTCATCCTCAGAATTAATGAAAAGAATGAAAGCCAAGAAACCTCATCACTCACCCATCTGCTCCTTTTTCTCTCCTGTCTCTGACCTTCTTCATCTCTTACAAGACAATTCTTTTTTCGGTTAGCTGGCACTCTTCTACAGAAAGGAGGCTTTCTTCCCACCACACTCAAGGTTATGGACTCCTGTTCTTTTGCAAGAGTTACTGGGAAACAGGATATTCTGGGTGGTACCTGGAAGATTTTAAAGTTCAGCTTCATCCTGTGCAGTCACACACTATTTTTTTTTCTGTTTTCTGTTTCAGGGGAGACTGGCATTATTTCATGCTAAAGTCACCTGAAAATGGCCAGGGCTTACAGCGGGCTTGTACATGTCTTGTAGTAGCTGCTGACTTTCCTAGCCTTTTTTAAAAAAATAAGTATTCTAGCTTTGAAAAAATCAAATACAAAGGGAACGTGGAACATTTTAGGACTAATTGAGGAAATAGAATACTGAGGTAAGAGGTTTTAGAAGGAAGTATTGGGTTAGGAGAGGCACTATGGTTCATCTCCTGTGGGACAAGATGAATACTGTGTCTGATCATCAGTTCTTTCTGTAGCTGTTAAATGTTACTTTTTTGTGCAGTGGGTCCTTTGCATTGCTCTGTTTGACAGCTGAGCTGCATTTATCTCCAAAGTCTCTGCTTGACATTCCTTCATAGTGCTACTTCTGTTGGCGATGCCCAAACCATGTTCTCAAACACAGTCAACTTTCCTTGTAACAGGAAAGTTTCTTGTACTCCACCCTTAGGACTGACTCTCCCCCATGACTGTGAACTAGAAACAGATAGTTTAGGTGCTTGCTCTCTCTCTCCATTTCTAACTTTTAATAGTGACAAATACTTGAAATTTCTCTCACAATATGTGGCATTCTTGTTGCGTGTCATATCAATTGCTAGTGACTATCAGGGTTAATTGTCTCAAAATCTTGTTGAGTTCGACATTATAATTCTCATTCTGTTGTGTATGTGCCAAAGGTAATGGTGGTGATAAAACATTTTAACAATAGTAAGTATAGATATTGCCATGGATTCTGAGAGTATTTTAAGACTGGGGAAGCTTTCATTTTCTGTTTCTAAGGTACAATATTTTTTCTATTCACTCCATCTTGATTATTTGTGACACATAGAACAACTTCTTCACACTATCTGTAAAGGGTATTTTTAATTTTAATTCTCAGCGTTGCTGCTTTTTCCTTGGTCTTAAGCATTTTGGTAGTAAGTCTTTCATTGGTATGTGCACTTATGTACACGCAGCGTGGCCCAGGGAGTCCGGTCTGGTCCCTAGGGCTCTCCAGGGAGACTGATCACCTGTCACTGAGCTCACAGGGTAAACGCAAAGCACAAAGATGTTTTAGCTCATCATGCTATGGGCAAATGGGGGAGAGAGTTTGTGTCTATTTCAGTTGCTTCAAAATATTTCAGTTGAGAAGTATCTGAATCTGTTGTGCTTGATGTCCAAAAGTGCGTATAGGTTTCTGTACGGTGTTTTAGTGCACGTATGTGTATGTCCAGGATGGCTTGACTAGAGTTTATGTGCTTACATTAGCTTATAGTCAGGTTTTCAGATTTCTATTGTCATAATGGTTCTCTTTTGATAATACGGTGTGTTAAAGGAGATAGGATACACATTGTCTCACACACAGAAACACATACTCAGGAGAGGCAGCTCATAAAAGACCATAAGCAGTTTCGTTTCAATGTCAAGCGTTTGAATTTGCATTCATGTCCTACTCTTCTGCTTAAATCTACTTTGGGGAATTGTACACAAATAATTTAGTTTGAATGCAAACTGTGGTCGCCACATCTAATGTTCAGATAAAATAACGCTTAAACATAGGAAATGGAACAATGTATTCAGTGTGACCTCCTCAAATATACATGTTGTAGATGTTACAGAATCAAGGTATTAGTAACAATCAAGAAGATCCTCTGCCACAAAACTCCTTCAAAGCACGCATCATTAGATTCTTCTCCTGGATATCAGGAATGGACCATTTTGACCGTCTTCATATCAGGCAATAAACGTATGTGCGCAAGCGCGCACATGAGTGTTTGGGTGTGGAATTGAAGCAAAGGCGGGTGCAGCGTTCTGTGCAGGTCTGCAATGTTTTAAATGGAGAACTTCACTTGAACTCATTCTTTTCTCTAAAAATGTGATTTGTCCAGTGAAAGCATAAAATATACTTTGCTGACACAAAGAATTATATAATAACATTATTATTACTGTATGATAAATTATTATTTGCCTGAACTACTACAGTAGTATTTTTCTATTTCTTTTATCAAACTCCACTGTGTGAAGGACAACAATTTTTTTTCAATCTCCTGTTTTCAAAAATAGAAAAATCTTTTTTAAGTTGATGACTATTATTTCTAACTGTGTTTGTGAGAGCAGAACAAAAAAAATTTCAGGTAAAAAATATTTAATATATGTAATGAAAACTGCAAACCACAAAAAAAGTTGTCATGGATTTTTTTTCAATGCTTTAACATTATAGAATCTCTTATAAACAGAAATTAATTAAAAACTCAACAGAAGATATCAGATATGGATCATTTTCCCCCAGAAACCTGCACTCAAGGCTTAGCCTTTAGCTTTCATTTTTCTCTTGGTGGTGTGAGAGGGTGGTTATGAAGCATGCTTTGTTCAGCTGGTGCTGACACCAAGCTGATACTGTCAATTTAGAATAAATAGTGCAAAAGCTGGCATGCCTGTCTGAAACTACTGCCATTGAGCAGACCATCAGATTATTCTAATTCTTTGGAGTACTGTAGGGAAAACAATTTCCCATGGAGTTGGAGAAGCTGATACCTTGTGCATGGTTTTTCACTTGTCTCTTGCATCTGTGTGAATCTGTTTGCTGACAGTGGTTAGTATCTCACATTGAAATTTGTCACAGTAAAATCTAAACAGAAATAAAGAGCATAGTAAAAGAGTTGAAATGCAGTTACTCCAGAGGGATGCTGTTTGTTTACTTTTTTCTGTAAAGAGTCTCAGCAAGGCTTGTTTGTAGTTTTGCCTGAGACAATAACATATGAAAAAGCATGAATACCCAGACAGTTGCATGAATTTGTATCAGTGATTCTTGCCTTCAGCAAGTGATTAATTTTGACCTAATTACGCTTTACCTTGCTGAGTCCATTGGAAATGAATCGACAAGTCTTCAGTAGGGTCCAAATCAATAGCTGTGCGATCGGTAGCTTAGCAGTTCTCTCCTGAGAGTTTGCTGAGGAAGGGGGATTTTCTTCTGTGTTATCATATCCCATGCTCTGCATGTCCTTCCAAGGATAGTGACCTGCTCATTTTCCAGGTATAGCTGGTGGGAGTGTGAACCACATTCTCCTTTCCTAAGTAATAGTTATCCAGTCCTGAATTAATGCCACATGAACGAGCATTTGGTCCTCTGCATCACAGACAAATGTGTGTCACTTAGAGAAAGGGACAGCATGTAGCAGGACTTGAAAGAATTGATTAGAATAAATAACAAGGAATATTTTTTCCTGTAATTTCTCATTTTTAAACCATCTTAGTTATCAACAAAGTGAATAATTTTAAACTAATGCTAGTTTAAGTTGACACGATAATTTTGAGGTCTAAATAGGGAAAAATAAAGTAAATACTGTGAAGGAAATGTCATAATAGCCTCACAGCAGCTCCAAAGTCGTTAATGTTGCCCAACGTATTGTCTTTCCTGTACTGAGAGCAGAAGATGGCCAGCCAACTAAAATGCTTTGAAACGTTAATGTTTTGTTTTCTAATTAGGAAATCTAATTTTACTTTTCTTCTGCATAATCAAAGTCTGAAAATAATGACATTTGCTAATATTGTTTGCTGAAAACATTTTCACAGAAAGTTGCATACTGATTCTTTTTTTTTTCTAATGCTTTTTAAAAAATCTACTGGCTATGGTTTAATCATATTTAAAACATAAATCATTATTTAAAATATATTAATTCTGTTTTGGAGAAGAATGTGCATAGATGTTTGCTATTTGATGGTGTTCTTACGAAAGCTGTCATAAAATACAGCAAGAACTTTTCAAGAACTAAAACACCTATTATAGGGGAGGGGAAAGAGAACTCCTCCTCCTGGGCACAGTATGGTTATGGCACAGTGACAGAGGGAGCAAAGCTGCCAGCCTTGTTGGAGAGGAGGGAATAGGAGGCAGCTCTCCTGTGCTCCCACTCAGTCTACTTCTAAATTCCATTCTGTAATGTGGAAATCAAAGATGCCTGCCTGCCTTCCCCTACCCCGAACTGAAAGACAAATATCCAGACAGTTTAAAGGAGACTTGAGAAATATAAGCTTGTGTGATGGCCACTCTTTCTATCCAGCACTTTCTATGGTGTGTGATAAGGGATTTTCTGAAGGACTTGGAACAACTTCCGTTAAGACAAGAAAAAAAGAGATGTATCCTACTCTCCAAGAGTTATCTACATCCCCCCTCCTCTTCAGCTTACATGTCCTCTCTTCTGACTTTGGTCTGCTCCAGGAGGGGAGGTGGTGAGAGAAATCAGCAGTGCTTTGCATGGTATTGTTTCCCTCTGTGCATTTTTGTGCTGGGGAACAAACACGTGGCTTAACATCAAGATTCCTTTTGTTAATTTTACACATTGCATGCTTTATAAAAAATGGTGGCAGTCAAAGGTACTGTGTGTCTAAAAGGAACGTACAGTTCATTTAGATCCTGCACATCACTGTGCAGTTGAGTGCTCACCTACCAAATGTTTGCAGAAGCTTAGGATAGAGCATGAAAAAGTAGCAAAGCTCTTTGGGATACTGCAGTTTTACTGTGTAGTCACACGTAGTGTATTCGCATTCTGATACACGTCTTCGTGTTCATAAGAATCGTCCCGTTGAAGAAAAGAGAAGGATGACATTGCAAATGAAGAGAACACTGTAGTGATTCTGAAACAGAAGTTTTGAATATGAGTTCTCAACTGACGAACGCAATTTTGTTGTAGCATTTTACTGCTTGATTCTGTGCCATTGAGTTCTTGGGGAGCAATTAATCTTTAAAAAAACTGCAACATTAAAATTGTATTAACACTGAAAGAGAATATTCTTACCTGTCAGAAACTGTCATTTTAATTTCGAGGAATTTTGCTTTAAATTATGAATAAGATAGCAATAAAAGTACAGTTTAACTCAGTTATTCACACTGTTACTTAATTTTAAAAACTTCACCTGGAACTGAAATATTGTAGAATCACCACACCTCATTACTTTGTTCAGCACACTTGCATATCCAGTCTTTCAGCAGTTAACAAAGAGTTGCTATGGGAGTGAGTGAGAGCACTGCAGCGAAAACCAGTTTTATTTACATCGTCCTGCAATAGTCTCCAAGCATAAGGCTGTCCCTAAAGCACAAGAGGTAAAAACTTCACAATGGTGACTGATGTCTATCTGTCTGGTTTCTGGGTTTTCATCTGTTTGTTTTTCCTTAACTCGTAGAACCACATCACGGCCTTTGCAGAAGTCACATGATGTTGACGCTGATGTATATTCACTCCATTGGACTTCATCTCTTTCACAGCCCACACGCGATAATTGCAGTGTATCAAAAATAAGAAATTTTTAGAAGTCCTATTTCTGACTTGATTTTTACATCATTAAAATGATACCAACGTTTTGAAGAATTCTTAAATATTAGAACGTCACTTTACTTTCTAGCAGAAATATTAACTGTTTACTTTTTGATGGAATGGGACAAACTGAGCACTAATTATATTTATCTGACAATATCTTCTATTTTGGCTTCTCATTGTTTTCAATGGTTCATGTACCTATTCCAACAGTACTTCATATTTTGATTTGACTTTGATTTTTAAAACCTACGTTTTTAATTCAGCATGAACTTGTTTCCATTTGAGGCGATTTCAGTGTATAAAAAGTAGACAAATATTACGTTCTGTATGAAAATGCTGTTTGCACATTGTATTACGCTGTATTCCATGTAAGATATCATTCAAACAGTATGTTATATGTAAGACTGGTGCTTCTGCTTTTGAAGAGAAAAAAATGCCAATTTTTACTGTAATAAGTATTGTATCATAATTAAAAGTTTATTTATTTGGATATTTTCCTGACATAATTGTAGTTGAATTGTTGTTTTGTAGTTCTTGAATGTCTTGGATGATATATATGTATCTAAGTTAAAAGAAATGAAAATAATATAGAAAGTTGATCATCGATATATTCTTTATTAATAATGATATTCCATGAAGGTTAAGGGCTCCATTCTCAGCTCAGCATATCTGATGGGAAGCTGTGCTATTCATAAATAGTTTAAACAAATTCAAGGAAGACTGCATATTCTCATGTTTGTTGTACACCTTGATGTTATGCTGGGAGAATGGGTGCTAAGATACGAGGGTCACTGGCTTAGTGAGAAAAGTGCGTATGAGTTTCTACTCTCCATTTTCATGTTGGAGCACTCATGGGAAAAACAAAATGGCTTCATTAATTTTCTTCAGCCTAAGAGACCAGGACAGGAAGACTTTCTCTCTACAAATCTTTCTATCTCTGTTTGTGTTTCAGGGCCATATTCTTGCAAAAAAAATCCTCTGTAGGTCTGTGATGTGTTGACAAATTGATTTTTCTTCAACACCAGGCAGTGTTATCGTATCTCTGTTATCAGTGTGAATAATCAAATTGAGCATCCCCTTCAGAAGACAGCCTCACTAACTATTTGTAGTGAAGTTGTCCTATAAAAATTGAGCACCAAATGAATCTGAATGTTGTAGACGCTGAAGATGCTCTTAACATCTGCCAGAAAGTTTTCTTCTGGCAACAGCTGATAGAACGCTAGCACTATAGACACATTGAGAATAGTAATGTTCAGTGCAGGCTGTTAAACATTCTAGGCCTTAAATTTTCCATAATTCAGTGTATTTCCTGTGCGTTAATCCTCGTTAGAAGATGTTTGAAACATAAGGCTGTAAAATCAGGTATTTTCTATGATGAATTTTAATGCCTTCCCACTTAGTCATCCAAGGTAACACCTGCTTCTTACTTTTATTCTAACCTCTGCTTTCACTAAAATACAACTGCCTAAATAGTGCTTGGCAAACAGGGCAATGCCAAGCCATTTTTGAGTGCAATAGAGCATATCTCACAATCATTGTGCTAAGCTGAGAAGTAGAGAATAAATACATACATCGAGGAGAAAAGTCCTAGAATAGAGCCCTTAGCTACAACAGTGTTACTTAGGTGATTGAAAATCCACCATTATTAGATTATGAAATGTGTTTACAAAATGGTAGTAGGTCCAAAGTTTGTATTGCCATATTAGGCACACTTACCCTTCTCTTAGTCTAGCTATTTAGGGTCCAAGGTACTAATGGTTTCCTCTGTGTGCAGATTTAAATGAAATCTTCACTCGTTTTTGCATGGTAGCAAACCTCCATTTTTTATATCTGATTTATAAGATTACCAGGAGATTCTTTTATGTTAAAAGAGATGACTCTTTTCAGTGTACTGTATATCATCAGCTTGTAACTGGTCTTTTTCTCTCTCAGGATCTTTCCCAGTCAAATATTCGGGTTAAATTTATCATATTATCTCTGTGAACCAGCAGTGAGAAAACAAAAAGAGAGACACTCTGCTGTATAATGTATTTTTAAATAAAATAATTTTTCATTCATATGTAGTGTAATTTTTTTAGATATCTGCTTTAGGTTTATTTTGGTTGACAGTGTACATGTAATGAAATGATGATTTTAAGTCAACTGCATTTGGTGACGTATTTTCACAATTAACCAGGAATCCCCACAGTTTACTGTCTTCCCTTAGAGGTGGTTCTGCTGAAACTGAAATGCAGGAGAGGAAGAAGATCTCTATTGCAGAAGAGCCCATAGCCTGTTTGTGAAGGATTTGCTCCCACCAGGATGTGGACTGGCCAAGCTCCAGACCCTACTTTGACTGATTTTCAGAATTGGCAAGAATTTACCTCTCCCACACCGGTACCTCTCCACTGCCCTAGAGCTTGGGCCTACGCTCTTCTGTTCTGGACTCGAGAAAGCTTTCAGTAGGAACAGTTCGCTGAAACAAAGTAAGTTGGCATTTTCTGTCTAAAATGGCTTTTTCGTGGTTGCTTTTGAAAAAATCCTAGTGAGGAGCCTATGACAAACAAGCATCATCCCTCATTCAGGGAATAGTCTGGTGCAGAGTAGTTCTTAATAAGAACACTGTGGTTGAACCATTTCAGTGGCTTTGAATGCAGCTGGTTTTATGATCCTAGTGGACCTTTTCTGTGTGTACTTCAGTGAAACAGCTCCACTCTATTTATAAATGAGATGTTGAAGAAGCATCTCTAATGCTATATGCTGCTGTGTTCCTAAAAATGGAATTCTTAAGGCATATGGGGACACCAGCTGGGCTCGTATCCATACCATTTTAGATTCTTTTATATGTATTCTGCTGTTTGTTCGTAATCATGAACTGTATAAGACATACGGTGATAGCATCTGGGCTCCCATCTCTTCAGCTTTTAAAAATGTTCATTTTAACAATGTGTATTAAAAGAGGATAATGTTGGTATTTTTCAGCTGCAATTTTCTGTGCTGTTTGCTGTTGCCTTCTAATTTTGTTGCTGTCCAGGATCACAGTGAGTGCGACAGTCCATTTGCACATTATGTTAGCAGGGAGCTTTTTATACTCTTCTGAACTAATTTTGGTGTTTCTGAGGCTTGTCATGCAGAAAGCAGAGCATGGTACATTTTAGGAACAGATAACCTGAGTCTGTTTTGATCAAATACATCCCCGGCTATCTGCATAGCCTTGGCCTTGGTAACACACTTGGGAGCATTTACAGGTGGAAGCATGAGCAGACTTCCAGAACTCTCAGTCTTGCTGCACCTCGGTCCAAGCACACCAAGAGCATTTTCACCAGGCTCTGCCTCTGACAGCTGACTTGACCCCAAAACACCAGATTTCCCTGCTGTAAACCAGCATTTTCCATCTCTCCTCAAGTACCTTTGAGAAACTGGACGTATCAGGCAAGATACCATGCCTCACTCCGAAGTGTACTACAAGCATGACTGCAGCTGGAGCCAGCAGCTACACAGTTCTCATTTGGACAAGTGGAAACATGAATGAATGGGGACCTATCATGGCTTCAGCTTTTGGCCTTTTCCTTCCCTTTCTAGACCTTTTGGTTTTCAGGGACTTCCACAAAGGAAAGTAACGAAAAGCTTCACAGTCACCTCTGCCCGCTCGAACCTCTGCTGTGTGCCTAGGGTTGTGCAAGCTTTACTCTTGCCATCAGGGGACTTTCCACTAAAACAGTGTTGCCTTTTTGTCATCCTCTCCTATGTGAGGATGGCTGAAAAAGCTCCTTAGGGTTTCTAGTTGACCTGATATTCTAGGAAGAGGAAAACTGAACACCCCAGAAATAGCCCTGTCAGGGTGGGAGTTGGAAGCCCTAGTGTGACTGTGTGATAAGCTTGGTTGTTTCCTCAGCACTCATTGAGTTGTCATGCCAAGGTACGACTCTAAAAGGTTTGCTTTTGATACTAAACTGTCTATATTTGCCTCATCATGAAGCCCCAGTCCACTTGCAACACATTGCTTCTGTTCAGTACTGGAGGTTGTTCTCTCTCTGTAGAGAATCTTAGGAATTGCAGCGTATCCTGTATGAAACCTGTCACCAGTGCCTGATGAACACTATCCCAGACAAGTTGGTGGTAAGATAGCTGTCATTAAGGCTAACTTCAAAGATGCTTATCTCCTGCTTGTCTAAAAGGACATAATGATCCAGGTGTGTTCGATGATCACTAGCTGGAAGCAATATAACTGGCTAGTGCCCAATCTCCAGCTGCTTTTTTTTCCTGAAGATGGTCACATCCAGTTCTCTGCCTATCATGTCCTTAGACTCAGTATTTTCTATTCCAATTGTCAGCTCTTGATACTCCATTCTGCTGCGAGATGTGATATTCATGAGGCATAAAGGGAGAACAGCTGTGTTCATCGGCAGACAGTTTTAGATACCATTACATGTCTTCTGCACTTGGTCTGTTATCACTAGCTGTGTAAAACATTTGGAAGTAAGTTAATCTAATTGAATTAGGACAGTTTAATTCTGAATAGAAGTACACACCCCGAGGTTTTATATGATTCTAACTAATCCACGGCAAACCTCTCACTAATTCAGATAAACTGTCCTGAATTGTCCCCTCTGTGGACAAATCCTAAGTCTTTTTTTTTTTTTCCCAGAGGAGCTCTGCTGTTGTAATATCTTCCCCTAGTGACTACAGCCAGAACAGCGTGTGGCAGCCAGCTTCCTGATGTGATCACATCAACAGAATAATCAACTTAAATTGTGCACCTACTAGTGGCTTCATTAGTGGACTGGGTGCAGAGGACTGCTCTTGTGCTCCGAAAGAGATTAAGAATGGGCACAATGGTAATCTCCCACTGTGAAATTGCTGAATCCATCCTCTAAGATGGAGGCTTCAGTAGAAGCCTCAGTAAAGAGTTGTAGTCCCCAAAACCAAATTCTTCGCACCAGCGTTCTCATCTGACAATGTTCAGATCTAAATAAATAAATAAAAATTAGAACCAAACCCTTTTTCTGACAAATCTCTCCCTAAATAATAATGATCTACCTAAATACATACTCCCTGCAGCTGTAGGGAACTTGTAGCCTTGCTGGCGATCTTTAATGTGGTTCTGAATATCAGATCCTGGAGTTGTGAATTTCTAGGATTGTTCTGACTTAGGCAAATAACCCTAAAAGAGAGTCTATGTGTCTACAACTGTAAAATAAAAACTAAAGAACTACAAAATTAGAAGGGAATGAATTTCAGAAGCAGGGAAAATGCCTTCTGACACTCATTAGCAAATTTGCCAAATTGAGGTAGATTTGCTATATTTTTCAAACTTAAAATATCAATACTTTAGTGTATGTCATTTCTACATTTTTAAATACTGCAGTAGAAGAGAACTGCTGCTCTTAGTCTACTGTTTCTGCTAAGAAATCATCTGCTGTTTCATTCCTTTTGCTACTGTTGCTTAAGGAAGCAGCTACTGTTCCTTCCTTAGCAACCTCTATTTATACAGTAGCAACTGACAACTTAAAGATATTCTATTCAAATATCCTAAAAATAAGTCTGATGTGATGAGAATGAAGTGCTGATTTAGGAAAACAAAAGAAAAGCCCCTTTGGATCTCACTGAAGACAGGAGACTTGAAGCTAATCCTAGCAGGAAATACCAGGAGTAAATCAAGACCCTTGCCTTTTGGCACTACTTTGCATTGCTGTCAAGACAATGTGATAGATCTTTTTTGAGATCAATACCTGTTATTTTCTGAGCAATTAGAGAAAACATTATAAGGATGTAGTCTTGGAGCATGTAGTTTTCCAGAGTGAAACAGAGAATGTCCTTGGTTTTATATTATCTTTATTCTATGGAGTCACACTCAAAAACAGTGAACACCCGTGCAGAAGAGGGGGAATAAAAGACTAAGCAGACTATATATTGTCAATGGAGGGGGAGAGCTTTCCCATGCTCAGTCTTCTTGGGAAAGAAACCTAGTGAGTAGGGACTTGATGTCAGCTGGTTATGTGACAGAATTCTGTCATCCTGGGTCTTCTATGGGAGTGTTGCCTGCTGATAACGTATACGTTTCGGTCAGTTACCATTTTGCTTAGAAGAACAGATAATCATGAGGTGTTTGAGCTTCAGTTCTTTGTCAGATTAAGAGAAGTCAGTACTCCCCTGGCATTGGACACTACGCTGCTGCTTTTTATTGGCTGCCTGATGACCTGCCTTCCCTGTATATTTAAGGTAAAAGGCAACATTGTGCATTTTTGAATTAATAAATGGAATTTTTTCTTCAGGAATCTAGTGATCTGCATGTAGACGTTAAGAAAATCTCTCTCATGGATGTAATTTGTTTTGAAAATTCGGACGGTAGGACCACTTCTACCTGTATACTGCTATAAACCTGAAACTAAAAGCTACTCATAGTTGAGGGGAAGAACCACCTCCACAGGCTCAATGGAAGAGCCAACTTCTACAAGTCTTGAGCACTGTGGTGGGAGATGCTACAAGGTTTTGGTCACCTACAAGACTCTTTATGACCTACTTGAGCTCCAGTGTGTGATTTGATTTTCAAATGTACCGCTCACTTCACTGTGGTTGTAGTTTCAGTTGGAGGGAAGATTGCTGAGAGACATACATGTCAACACAAAAGAGAACAGTGCTAAAACTTTCCTTTTCATCCTCAGTGGCCTTACTATACCTGCTCTTTTGTTACATGGCTCTGTGCTCTATCTTCACTTTTTCACTCTGCTTCTGGCATTTGTCTTTCTATTAGATGTTACATACTGCTGTGTCACATCGTGTAATAACCAGCAAGTGTAGCTGGACTTAGGCCTTTGCCAACACAAAATGGATTTTTCAGGTGCAGATATGAATATGAAAGTAGAAAATACAGTGAGGTATTAGTTATTTTAATGGGAGTAGAACAACAGCAGAAAATGAGATTGTTTCAAAAAAACAAAAGAGTAAGGAAAATTTGATAATAAATGTGAGTGAGATAAAGGCTTAAATCTGAACACAGGTGGAATTTCAAAGCATATAAAGTGCAATGACTTTAGAGACAGTGGGTGAGGATTTTCTGTACAGCTGGTAAAGCAAACAGATCGTGCTAGATTAATTGATAACAATGCAGATCCCACAAGTGGTGGTCTGATGGTCATGTTTACAGGCACAAATATGGCCTGAATTTGTGGTGAGTCACAGACTAATGGGAAAGCAAAGACCGCGCAGAGCTGCATGTATCATGCCTTCTGCAATACAGCAGAAAAGAAAATTTGTCAGAAAGAACTAGACACTGTCTATTCTGGTTTGTGTAACTCTGGATGGGAGTAAGGGGACTTGTTCCAGATTTAAATAGGATACGTAGTAGAGGGTGGGAGGGGTGGTTTTGTATCTTTTTATCATTTACAAATCAGACCATATGTTTGTTAATTCTTTCAAATACACGTAGTATTTGAAAGCAGCACTCCAGATATGACAAATGTCCCTTTCCGAAGCAAGCTTCTTGTGTGGAGCTACTCATACGTGAAAAATCACCAACAAAGATGTACAGGAGACAACAGGAAAATCCCAATCATCATCACTCCCCCTCAGCCACCTTGTGTCCTCCTGCTTTGACAGGTCCCCTTTCTGCACCTCATACCCCACCCTGATCAGGCTTTTAATGAGACCTCAAAAGTAGGCCATCGATGCGAATACAGTACCTCCTCTCCTGTGCATCTCTCTCTGCTCCAGCCTGCACTCACAGGCCATTAGCAAGGCTTCAAACACAGCTTTTGCATTAGCTGTGAGGAGGACACGGGAGAGCTGCAGCTTCCCCTGTCACTGCTGTTCTGCAGCTAGAGCTGAGATACCCAGCTGTGCTCCCTCCTACTAGGGTAAAAGGATACCAGACATCTTCGGCAGGCCAGCATCCTGTCGGAAACTGGGCTGTGGTCTTAATTGCTGGTGAATATTTGCACATTTATATTGTTACATTGGTATCGTTCTTCCTGACAGACTTAGTTGTGACAGGAGGCTGCAAGCTCACGTAGAGCAGTGGTTAGCCTTGGAACAGGGAAAGGCTCTTTCACCTGCCAGATGGAGACTGGAATTATTGTGTGAATTTCTCAGCTGTGTCTCCCAGAACCTTTAGGATGTCCTGGCATGGCCCTTTTCCAGGACATTATGTTATCAGAATAGGCTTTCAGTTCATCATTTCTTATTCCTTGAGTATAAGATGGATGCAATTCCCATTCATTCTCTGTACAGATGCCATCTTTTTTTTCATATGCCAGTTTCTTATTCTTGATTATGTTTTGAACTATTCACTCTTCCATATTGGTCTTTTATTGCTCTTTTTACCAGATGGCATAAAGAGCTTTGCAGCATATATTAATCTGTCTTAAAAAAATTTCCATTTCCCTTCAGTGCCATTCCTCTCTGCTGAGTTTTACACTTCAGCAGTGTTTAAGCATGTCGTCTTCCTCATTGTTTGATGTTGGCTTGCAGTTTAGCATTTGGCTTAGGATATATCATAGACAAATAGATAGCTTTGCCTTGCACTTGTCAGCCCTTAGGGTCCCGTCTCCCTGTGGCAGCGGTGGAACTATGACATTCTGCCAGTTTGTGCATTATTGGACGTGAATGCTGGTATCAGTGCAGAGGTACAGGCAGGGAGAAATGTGAGACTTTCCAAAAGCTGGGAAGAGACCTCCTGGTCTGGGCAGCAGAGTCCTCGTGGCTCTTGTGGCACAATCACTCATGATATTGAGGAAGCTCTGTCACAGGCAGGTGTGGTCCTTTTGGAGCCCTGCTGTCATGCTCAGTGCTATTGTTACAATAACAGCTGTATTTTGCTGTTTTGTCTGTACACTTCTGTTTCTGCATCAGCAGGTTCAAAGTGGATTAAGTAGTGCCAGAAATGCACAGGCTTCCTGACACTTTTTAATTTTCTATGTCTGGCCTCTTTGTGCAAACATGCAACATGCTGATATGTCAGCCCAAGTATCACCTCACCTGCTTTCACATCCATCCTTCAGACACAACTGACCGTGTTTTCACCAAGGAAGCCACACAATATTGACTCTCTTCCTCCTCTTTCTCTCTTCCTCCGGTGTCTCCCACACTACTGTAGTCCCTTTGATGTTGGTGCTATTTTAACAAAGACCAATACACAACAGAAGTAGCACTGTTTATGATGATATTTGCTTTCTTACAACATACCTGGCTACACGTGTGATGTGATTTGTATCTATTAGACTGTAGTTCTTTTGCACTATGAATTGTCTGTATCTGGGTCTGCAAGACACCTCATCAAATGGAGCTTTCATCCCAAATGTGACCTTTAAATGTCATCCATAATCTTCTGTAGACACTTTTATCTATCTAGGAGACATTTGGGATCCCACTGCTGAGCACAGTATCTGCAGATCTGGAACAGTGGACCATAGCACTGAGATGCTCCAGCCAGCCTGTGAACATGAAAGAACAGGCCAGGATATATGACCATCTTTTATGCTGCTGAACTGTGCTGCTGATGATTTAAAATTCAGATTACTATGAAAGGGGGAAGACATGAAAACAAAAAAAAAGGAGAGAGAAATTTAGCTAAAGATTTTAGGAGCTGTATAGATATTAAGATTCTGAAGGGGAAAAGTTGCTTGCTGAAGTAACCAAACATATCAGATGAAAAATTACAAAAAAAAATCTTCACCCAAAAGGGAGTTTCCAAGTATTCTATCAAAGAAACCATGTAAGTGCAAAGAAATGCAAATAGATTTCTGCTTTTTTTTTGTGAGATTAAGCCTTTTGCTGTGCCACCTTATGCAGGAAATTGCAGTCTGTGATCAGTGTACAAAAGTATAAATTGACTATATTTACAGACTATATTTATGTAACAGGGGTTTGTTTTCTGACCTGCTGTTCCCTGAATGAAGCTCATCATGATCACTATGCGCAATCAAGTGGAGTTTTGCTGAATACGGTGTGCAGCCAGAACTTCTGATATCAGCTGGATAAAAAGGCAGCTTGGGAGCTGGAGGTGATGGCTACTGAATCCATCATTCACTGTTTCCCTTATCACCACACCTATACTGCTACAAAGAGAGATTAAAACCAAATCACTCAATTTACGACCTTAGCAATAGAAACTGCCACTGTTGGTAATAGCATTACAGTTTGTAATTATAGCAGTTGAGCGGCTTCTATACAAATGAACAGGCAATTTAGATGTGATTTGACTCTAGATATCAGAGTCCTGATGTTTGTCATGGTTCATTTATTTCTGGAGAGGTCTGGGAGAAGGATTTGTCAGTCAGGGGCTGAGGGAACATGAGGGAGATAATTCTGCAGCTGTGCAAGTGCTAGCTCAGCATTTTGAATAATGACGTAGGGCTCCATTTATTAAATAAGGTACTCTGCCCTACAGGACTCTCTAGCTATGACAAGGTGCTATACAGGATTCGCATTTGTCATCTATTAAAGCAATTGTGGTATCTAAACACAAAATTGTGGGAAGAGACACCTTCTTCATCCTAGTATAGTCACCTGCTCCTGCTACACCTGCCCAGCCCACAGATATTTCTGAAGCACTTGGGAGACTCCAGAGAAGCGAAGGTTCAGTCTGAAGGATCTGGGGGAGTTTTAATTTTTTTTTTCTCTGTAGTAGTTGTGTTGTGCATCTTTTAGTACCTCGCCTCAGAGTTAGCCTAATGAACCAAAGCTTAGAGAGTGAAAGTGCAAGATCCTGCAAACGAAAGACCTTGATTTGGACTGGAGGATAAGTGAACCCTTGAGAATTAGTGGGAACAGTAAAAATACTGGAGACACATTGAGTTTTCTTGGAACTTTTAAAAAATAATGCATATCTCCTTTCTGTTGATTTACAAGGTGCTCCTGTGGCAAAGACTAACATAGAGAAAACACTTATAGCCATATTTCCTCAGAACAGAAATACCATTTAATAGGCTTTTATTTTCCTGCATTCTTATTTCTTTCACGTGATACAATCTTAAAATAGTTGAAAAAACTCTCAAATATATGCTTTCTTATAAGATGTTTAAACAGGTGTATAAAAAGGGCAGATGATTTTAGCTTGATGGATGTCAACCAACGTGGTCACTCAAATAGTTAGAACCACATTGCAGTTTGACTTGCTCTTTTCAGCAGCAAAGCAGCAGCTGTTAGAAGTGAGCATTGCTCTTGTTCCCATTTCTCTGTTCTCCTGGTCTTCATGTCCCAGCCAGTATCAAAGAAGCAGGATGTTTCACATAACAGCAAAAATAAAATCTAAGCCCATCTTTGTCTTCCCCTATTCTTCAAAATGGTGTTGTAAAGGTCACCTTTGGTGCAGATAGAAGCTTGTAGCTATGTCTTGTTTCCTTTTCTAAGTGGAGTTTAGTCTGAGTTGTAGTCCAAGATCTTAGCCATTTGATGACAAGATCTGCAGTACATTTTGTATTCTGGCTAACCTCCAAGTATATTCTGCCTGGCTTAATTTACACAGTGACACCAACAGACCGATATAGTTTCTACTCCCTGTTCTGCAATTTGGTATAGTGTTTGCTGTGCACCACTAGAACAGCCAATCCAAGGCAGTCGCTGGGGGAAAATGGTAGTGGCTGAAGAGAGTGGCTGTCCTGTGGCCAGGCACTCAGTGATGCAGTGCTGGATGGTGGTCTGGGCTCACTAGTTTAGGGGATATGGTTGCCAAGGTCCTTAGACAAACTTTTCACAAGAAAGATAGATGCATGAACTGTGTCCCAGACTGATTTTTGAGCATGAAATGTGCCTAATGTTTACCCTGTTTGGAAACACATTCATGAACCATGAAGGAGAACTGTGAGGAGAAATATTACAAGGAAATCTCATTCTGAGAGGCAGCTGGTAGTACTAGGATTCATATTTGCATATTCTGTAGCTACTGAGCAGTGCCTTTCGGGTCCGATTGAAGTCTGTGGCAGAGATTGGTGGCTAAGATTTCTCACACCTTGGTATCTGTCTTACAATAGAAAATAGGATTAACTGAAGGATAGTAAAATAAGTACATGAATGTATATGTGAAATGTGAAATCACAAGGGAGAGATGGGGAGGACAGAGTTGGGAATGTAGAAAGTATGTTTTAAGCAGGACATTCAGTTTGGAAAGCACTGAATATAAGAATTAGTAGCCTGTGCTTTGAAAATCATTCTTCATAGAAAAATCACATTCTAATTTGTGTTTTGTATGGAGTTGTTCTTTATTATTTTTTAAACTCAAAAAAGATCTCTAAATGCTTATTAGAAGTTCTGTTATTTCTGAAAGTGTGTAATTTTATTTGATAGCTACTTTTATACTGATGGATCTCTTTTTGCTTACTGTAATGTTGTATTTAGGCCTGAACAGATGCTAGTAGAGCTATCTTAGTAGAACTATATCTGACTTGGGCTTTTTCCAAGCCATTGGTAGCAGTTTTACTTCTTTGTGTCCTTGGGCCAAAGTTTTCAAATGCATTTAACTTTTAAATGTTAGTATTTTTTCAAAGATGTTAATTGCCCATATCTACATGAAGTGTGCCTATGTCGGGATGAAGCCATGTAATATTAGGCTGAACACTGATTTGGCTTAATATACTGGCAGTTATGAGCTGCTGCTGGAATGGACCTACAAGGGTCAGCTTGAAAGTCTCAAATTTTTGGCTCTATGCAGAGAAGTATGATTGCATAGGATGCTGAGCTGTGGAAATACATTACTGTGGGACACACACAGCAAAGGACTTCCAAGCATGCTGAGGAACTCAAACTTGAGATTTTGGAATTTTTCTCAAGCTCTTGATGACCTCATTGGACACAGCACAGGAAAGCAATGAGTGCCTCATCACTGACTTAGCGGGGGCAGAGGCGGCCTAAACAGTCCTTGCAGAACAGATTAGCCTGGAAAGATTCCCAGGAATGGAAAGTATAAAAGCAGAGATTATACCTCATTCCAGCAGGGTGGTGGAAAAGACAGGCCACCAGTTCACCCTTCTCAGCATGTGCACTCAGCACAGACATAGCAAGAAGTGCTCTTCCCCATGGAGTGGCCTTCCTCTTTCCTGCTGGGGCATTCGTGCTGGCCACAGTGCTTGCGCTGCCCAGGCAGCTCCTGTTAGGCCTTAAAACAGTCTGCAGAAGGCAATTTCTCTGGGCCAAGAAAAGGGGCTTATATACCATAGCTGAAGGATTTGCTAAAGTCTGTAGAAATCAAATGTCAATGCTTTAGCTTGCAGTGGGAGTTCAGTGGATTAACTTTTGGGTGCTTTTGAAAAGCACAGTCTATGCTATTTATTGGAAATTTTAAGAGGCAGATTCGTGGCTTCCGTAGAGCTCTTTTTTGCAATAATAGTTTTTGGATATTTTAAATCTATTAAGCCCAATATAGGAATATTGCTTCTGAAGCAAAGAAATCTTCACCTTGCCTTTACTGTGTATTAAGAGGTTTCCCATGCTTACAGGGCGGCAGGAAAAAAGCTATGCAAAGTTCAAGCTGGGGAACCTAGTTCTGCAGCATGCAGCCATCACGCACTTAGCATGTGTCATTTAGTAATGCTTCTGCCCCTACTTGTCTTTGAATAAACCAGAAAGAAAATTTGCCAATACCTCTGATGTTGACTCAAAACTTCCAGTTTAGATGAACATCTTTTGGAAGGAGGAGAGAGAGAGAGAAGAAAAAGTTGAGAGCTGAATTGTTGTTTGGCATGTAGGCTGAGGACTGGAGGTTTTGTTTTTTTCACGTAGGTTATCTGTGGAAATGTGGGCAAGTCACTGGGAAGTGAAGGCCTGTGACTCATCCCAGCTGGTGCAGCAGGCATCTTAAGAGGAGTTACTGGAGGATGGATGGCCCTTCAGAGGAGAGGGAGTCCTTTATGCTTTAATTGCTCACACATTGCAACATGGATGATCATTCGTGTTTCCCTGGTACCAATAGGTTTTCTTAGTGGTGAAATAAAGCAATGGCTCCTACATGTAAGGATGGAGATTTTCTGAGCCGGATTGGTAACTCTCATGATGCTGCTGAAAAGATAATATTTAACCTGCTCGAGAGCACAAACTGGATTTTGACCATCCTATCAGTTTCCCATACGTTGTGAGTGGTTGTCACATGCCATCACAATTCAGTCAGACGAAATATTTTTCCACTATTTTTAAAATATATACTTAAATATAGTTTAGTTGAATGAGGTCCCTACCGTTAGTTCTTGAGAAACATGTTTTGGTGTAGGGAAAATTTATCCAATTACAAACCATGGAAAAAACAAGTTTTAAATGAAAATGCTATCAGGCGTTAACTGTGAAAGCACCAAAAGTGCTGCTGTAATAATTTATCTTTGTGCGTCCAAGCAGTCTTCTAATGGAAAAAGAAGTATTAAATTGCGTTTATGGCATATTATGATATTCCCATCATTCCATTGCAGAATAATACTCCCATGTTAGAGAAAAATCTGTGTGCTTGCATTTAAGCATGAGAGTGTTTCTCTGATGTTCAAGAGTTCGTTTTAAAATGAAATTTTACAGCCCTCACCACCATTCTTTAATAGAGCCTAGCAGGCTTTTATTAAAAATACTTTCTAAGGTATTTGTGATAATTTATGCTTCTTTGTCCAAGCAATCAAACTTTTTATTTAATTTAGAGAAGCCTACAATAATTAACTATAAAAACGAAATCATGCAAAAGCTGGGCATCTTCTGTAATGCAATTAATACAATGAAATTCCTTCTGAGATCAAGGGTAGATCCTATATCTATATCTCATTTTTGTCATTTCCTCAGGTAACAAATTAAACTCTATAAACTTTATTAAAATACGTTAACTACAGAAGTACTCTGGTTATCCTTTTCTGGTTTCTATGCAACCTACTGACTGTACTGTAATATAATATCAATAATACACGATATTTTTATTTTATTTGGTAATGTGTACACTTTTAAAATAATGGAAGAACAGTTCCCCAGCACTCATCGATAATTCAGTGCAGTGCTCCAAAGTGTACTTGCAATTCAGTTCTCTTAATATCATCTGCAGCTGTTATAATGGTGCATTGTACATTTGCAGACTGAGATCACTTGGAAATAAAAACAAGATTTAAAATACTTCTAAGTAGTAAATAAGCAAAGAATTATATTCTTCATGCTCTTTACTGCAGATGTTTTTTCCTTTTACAGGTTATTTCAGAACACCTCAGGGCCTACCTAGTAGTTTATAGATAATAATACCCAATTAAACTATATAGTTTTCCTCCACACATCAACTCCCTGAAAGAGTCTGGTGGGTGAGGAACCAAAGAGAGCATGTGGAGGTTTAGTTTTTAGTGACTCAGTGTCAATAAATTCTCTGGTACCAAATTGCTGCCAACTGAATAATTTTTTTTTTTCTTTTTTTCCTTTTCCCCGTCAGGAGTTAAGAAACAAAATTCACTTTTTAAGGGAGCTGGGAGTAGAAAGAACTTTATGTGCAAGAAATGAGATGGGGAAATTATCCTTACTCAATCATGCACCTTGCATGCTTTTTGCAGCTATTTCCAACATATTACTGAGTATTTATTTTAATGGTTATTGCTGGCACTTGTGAGTACTGTGTACTGTTTAGAACCACTTCTAACTCTGTCCGCAGTGCACCCTCTGTGTCCACGGATGTTAAAACAGACTTATCTCTTCTTCTGCAAAGGTAATTTTGTGCTTCTGAGAGTGAATTTTTCCACCCTGGCAATTTCCTTCTGCCTTCCCTTCCCTCCTGCTGAGTTTGGAAGCAGCTGTGTGCCGTGACACGAGCTGTCACCCATCTGGCCATCTCCTTGCCCTGCTACAGCAGCGTGAGGAGTGGCGTTCAAAGGACACCCTCCAACTGCTCCTCAGGGCTTGGAGCAGTCCTGGCACTGCCACTTCTGCAGGAGGAGTTTTCATTTCAGCAGGAATTGTGGCCCCACAGTGCTCATTAGACATTTTATTGGAAAGATTCGAAATACTGTATTGCAGAAGCCACGTTCTGTTGAGAAGAAGGATGGTTCAGGAAAAGTTTATGATGGATTTGCAAGTTGAGATGCACTCTTTTCATTTCTGAACTTGGAATTGGGCTCTTTATAGCTGTCACTCCCCTTTGTGTGCATTTCAGGACAAAGGTCTTTGCTCTCTGAGGCTTTTCTCACTAGGGGCTTGTTTTGATGTTTAGCGCACTGCAAGAGGCTTGGCACTTTGCATATTTTCTAATAACTGCATTTCCTCTAGACAGATTAGACAATACTGTTGAAATATATTTTTTCCTTATGAGCAGCAGCATCTCCTATGTCCCTGATTTCTGATAGATGAGTAGTCAGGTACGTCAGACATTTTATCCTGTGTCTCTGCACAGTGCACTGGCTGACACTGGGACTTGGATTAAGTGAAAACAGAAGGCACCAGACTCTGTCGAAGTGGGTTTCCAGCCACTGGAAAACTCCAGTATTAAAGCCAGGCTTTTAGCACCATCGTGCTCAGTTTCACAGCTATAATATGACTGTGGTGTTACCTGTCTTTCGATACGCATACCCTGCTCAACAAATGAGGCTATAGAAGAAAAAGTCATCTTCACATCTTCACTAGGGTGTTTGGGGTTTACTTCAAGGAAACAGAAGCAAAATGTTTCGTTGAGAAAACTGAATATATCTTTATCAAAGAAAAGGAAAAATACTGAGAGAAACAATTAGTATGTGCTGAGTTGTAAAATTTTGCAAAATAGACATTTTCTTCTGCAGGAAGCCTGAATTGAGTTCGGTGTGGCAACATGTAAAAGAGGCCATGGTGAAAGTAAGCAAGTGAGGAAAGGAGAAGCTCCAGCTCCTTGGGAGCTGCTACAATGTGTACAAAGGATTTTTTCTGTGAGACAAGTTTAAAACTGATGAGTTTTTAAATTAACTCCAGGCATCTATTACCATAGGGTTTTGCTGAAGCTAAGAGCTTAGTAAGATTCAGAAAAATGAATTAGAAGATGGAAATGTTCATGATTATTATAGATAGGATTTCAAGCTATTTACAATAAAATTAAACCATTAGGCTAAGGAAGCCATCTTAGTCCTGAAGAGAGGACTTTTCCTATAAGATTGTTATTTCATATTTGCTCTTACTCAATGTCTTGTGAAAATCCAGTGCCGATACCCCCCAGAGACCTCATACTGGACTAAATGGAACTTGGGTCAAGTGTACACTTATAATCCTCTCTCAGCTATTTTATATCTGTGAATTGGCTACAAATGACTTTATAAAATGTTTTGGGTTTACAGTCTGAACTGTTCATATCGGAAGTGAGCAAATCAGTAATTTGGCAGCATTTCTGCTTTCTGCCTGGCTAACTACTTACATACAAACACTTCCTAAAGACAGACCTTTGGTTTGGGTTGTTTTGTCAAAGTGGTTTTGGTTAGTAATAAAATACAAGGTGAAGTCTCGTTGGAACAAGGTGATAATGATGCAGATTTGACAAACATGATTTGTGTAGCTAGCAATAGTATGTAGATCGTAAACAGATAAGGAAAGTAAGATAAATCGTGGCAGGGCATAACGTAAGGAGTAGACATTGGCATCATTTCCCATGTTTTTTTGGTACCCTTCCTCTTGATTTTTGCGACTGTTAAAGTAGACAAGATACAGTTGCTCTACATGTAGCAACAAGGCATGCAAATACCCCCCTCTTGGTTTATATTCAAGAAATAATTCAAATATTAATTTAATAAGTAATAATAGAGAATTATTAACTTAAATATGACAGCTCAGGAATGAACCTATAAAGAAGTCATATGAGGGCATCGTCTGATCTTTTTATAGTATCACATTCAACATTAGTTTAGTCTATAGTCCTTTGCATATGTTGCAAAGCCTACCTTCTATCTCTGTCCACCGGGATAAGCAAGTGTGGGAGTGGGCTGCAGGCTTGACACGGACTTCTTTGAATTACTTTGAACTTTTTATTTTTGCTTAGCATTGCTACTTCTTAAGATTTGTTTTCTTTGCAAAACAGAATTCCTTCTAATATTAAAAACTATGGAAAACTTTTTTGGTGTTTTTTTTTTTTCAATAGAAGTGTGAACAGTATTGAATATTAAAGAAATTACAGTACAGTGAAAAGGCATTATTTGTTGCAATGCTAAACGCAGAGAGACAATAAATGATTCTATAGTTTACAAAAATATGAATCACTGAAAAGAAATGTATCAAGACTGTGGTGCAGTTAGTGAAATTGTTTCAAGGTTTCAGGGCTAGAGATGTTTAGCAGTTTCTAGAAATCAGCTATAATCTTAATATTCTTTGCAGTGGTTTAGCTTAAATTGTATAACATTTACACTTGCTCCAAAAGGAAGACATGCTGTGGAAAGAGACTGGATCAATTTTTTATATTGATCTGCAGTTTACTCAGAGGTTTTGACTACACCAGGATCTGATGTTTTTCCAATAATTTGTAAGCGAAAAGTAATAAACTGCAGTAAATCTGATTAACTCCAAACTTAGTTTTAGGAGGATCAGTGGTATTTCAATAAATAAATATATTGTTATCTCCTCCACTGGGGTTTTTCATTTGGAAAGACACAGCTATCTGAATACACTATGTGTGAACTGAGCAGATCTGACTCCATAACATTTAGGCTTATTGTATAACAAATAGTTTGCCACAAGACCCAAGAGGATGATGTTTTGGGGCAAACTATTGAATTCCTGTGGGTTATCATTTGATGTGGTTAATTACATGTACAGTTGTAAGCTTAAGGAATTCTGTTCCTTTCGGCAAAGATTCATCAATGCATGAAATTGTACAAAATGCCCTGGATTTTCATGCATGAGATCTCCTTAGTTACTTACTGCATCTCAAAAACCCTTTCTTTTTCACTTGTGTTTCCCTTTGTAATTGTCTTTGCTATAGGAAAAGTAGTGTGTTCAAAGGCAGTCATTCAATTTTGATAACATCAGAGCGGTAATATTTTTGTTTCCTTGCGATCAGATCTGTCTGTTTCTCTTAGGTTTTCGACGAAGTACATTCCCATAACAAATGCCACAGGCTGCAGAATCCTTGATGTTAAGATGTTGCTCTGATTAAGAGATAGGCAGCCAGCAAATTAGAAATGCTGATCCTCAGATGCCGAGCTGGAACTTTGATTGGTCACTAGCAATAAATATAAATGTCATATCAAAATATCTTCGTCACTCACAGATAAATACTGCGTGTCATGCCTGCCTCTTTTGCAGCGATCCCTCCTGTTCTCTGCAAAAATGACCAGCAGGCAAAATGTGGCACAGTGGCAGCAAGCAGTAGAGTGGTCCGTGAAATATTATGTCAATTATGTAAAGATGAAGGACATAAATAATACATAAATGAAGTGCCTTGCATAGACAGCAGTAGCTGCAGCTTACCTGGGCCAATCTGTTTAATATTAATTTTCCTCACAGTGTCTAGTGTTTCAAACTGGATAATCTAGTCTGTGCGGCTTCTCTCGAGCCCCATTCAGCTATGGAATCTTTCGCAATGGTGTGTACAGGCCAATATCAACGTATTTTTCAGATGCTTTTGCAAGTGATCTCATTGCTCCCAGACCCACAGCGGGTGCCTGGGGCACTGCAGGTGGGAGCTGCGGCTCCAGGCTTCCTCTGGCACTGCCCGGGCTGGAGCAAAAGGCGTTCCCACATGGAGAGCTGAGGCAGGTCCATAGGAAGAGGCTTTAAAGTGCCGAAGTACCAGCCACTGTCCATCCCCAGCCCTCTGGGGAACATGCCTAGGTCTCATGCAGGGATGCACCAATGCAGGGTAATCACACCCGAGCAGGCACGTGGGCAGGAGATCATCAAGGTGTGAGGGCCATAATGGCTGGGTCAAGATGTCTGTTTAAATGGACTGTTGCCCTCCTGTGAGTTGGAGTACTGTAGCGTGGAAAGCTGTGACCTGCGGTACTGCGGCAATGAATGGCTGTGCTGGCAAGGAGGGATGATAGGCTGCATAAGCTTTGATGCTATGATAAACTTGGGAAGTATAAAATATATGACCTGTTGATCATAGCACTTATGTAAACATTGATGAATTATTTTCATAGTGTTTTTCACCTACTTTTTATGTTGTATAACTGAGTTTTAACAGTGATAACAATGTAAAAAAATCTGTAGTATTCTGAACAAAATCTAATTTCATAAGGGATCTATTTTTTACAGTTTAATTTTAACCCTTAACTACTTGATTTACTTTGTAATTAGTAGGAAATCCATCATGTACTCAAAGAGCAAATACTGTAAATTTCAACACAAGAGGGAAAAAAAAGAAAGGGAACCACATCATCCACATAAATAATGAAGTTGAACCCCTGATTTAAATTCAAAGCTCAATTCAGCCTTAACTATAGAGCTGCAGCTGGCACCTCATAATATAAACACTAAAGTAGCCTGTTGAATTTATCCTTAATGTCCACAAATGAAGTTAGAAACTTCTTTAGAGCTTCGTTTCTGCTTCAATGCCTGCCCATGGTTTTAGATCTTCTGCAGACTTCACAATAGCCCTGTGTTTCCCTGGCTGTGCAGAAAGTTCGATAGCAAACCTGCAAACATCCCTTGTACTTAGCTCTCTGCAGCTGTGCAAACAGCACAGTGTATTTTCAATATTCTGCTTTAAACATGCACATGGATAATTGAACTTCAAAGCAACAGCTCTGCTAATTCTTTTATGAAGATGCAAATTACTAGTGTGACTTCTCACCAGATTGGGAGCTTAATGGAACAATCAATCTGATCTAAATCCGCCCAGAGGCATGAGCACAGTTGGGGGTATTTCTGGGAGTCTAATCCATACTTTACTCACTGGCAGGGTGCAAAACTAATAGTAGCCTGGAGTTAGCAAAGTTTTCACTTTCAAATTCCAATACTGGAGTTACCTCCCCTTATAACCTACATTATTTCAGGATCAAGGGCCCCGATTCTGGTATTATTTGCAGAGATCAAGCAGGAAAATAGAAGTTTAACCAGGGTAAAACATCCAATGTCTTCTCAAAGATTTAGTATGAAAAGATGGAATATTTGTTAAATTCAGTGTCTTCTCTTTCAGCAAAACCATGCTCAGTGGTTGTTAAAATATGTGGTATAATTGGCTCCAGTATGCATGTTTCCTGGTATAGTTTTTTAAATGAGCCTGAACTTGATAAATGCTTGGCATCTTCTCTACTCACCATTACCATTGTACAGCCAGCTTTTAAATGAAAGGCTGAAAAATACATTAGGGGCCTCAAAGGCAGCCAAAGCAATTTACCATCTTGCTTTCCAGTTCACAGAAACAGATGTGGAAGTTTAACTTCTAGCTATTGGGAAGTCCAGCTCTAATTAATTCAATATAGAAAATTAAGGCCCTAGAGGAATAAATGGCTTTGATTGTGCCCTTCACACTTTTGCCTGTCTCCAAACGTGCACCTAAAATGACCTGAAATAACACTTTAAAAAAAAAAAAGGCAAGATATTGCGAACACTTGAAAATAAGTGCAAATTTCAACTCTGAAATGCAATTTGCATTTCTATGGAAGGCCACATAAAACTATATTTCCAAGTAGCTGGTAGTTTGTGATACAAGAAGAGCATCTCTTTTTCAGTAAGTGCTGTGGGCTGAAATTTTGAACCATTTAAGATCTCACCATCTGAAATGCATGTATGCGTGTAGAGGGAACTGTCTAGCTGTTCTCCAGTCCTAAACATGGCTGGGTTTTGTATGTGTTTTGACAAGTTGCTAACTTCTCAAAGGGAATGCAAACAGGATGGCAAAGTGTGAAGCATGGAATGAGAATTCTTTTTCATGGGGTGGACGTAGCCACAGAGGTACTCCTGGCAGCTCGTTAGTGTGTACCTTACTTGCACTAATGCTGGAGCAGTAACAGGTTGTCCTGTATAATACCGTTGTCCCCCTTGAAAGCCAGTCAGATTTTACCAAGGAGGAAAAAAAAACTCTCCTCCCTGTGCAGCACCAGTTCTGTGCATCAGAGCCAGAGTGCCACTGAGCTGGCACAGAAAGCAGGGGTTGGACATGGAGTATGTAGCATTTACTTACTTATTCATTATCTCCTTTTTCTCTTCTTCTTTCTACTCTTTGATCACAGACTCTCTACATTTTTTATTCTACCTCTTTGTGCTCCATTTCCCAATCTTTTTTTCTCTACTGAGTTATTTCCTCTGGGTCTTTTTCCTCTTCATTTTTTCACAGCATTTTTGAAGCAGAAAATGCATCAAAGATGCTTCAAGTTTGAGCTGAACTTTAAACCCCACACTCTTTGAGGGACTTCAGGGCTGAGATGGGTTCTCTTCCTTGATGAGGACAGTTGTGGGCTCGGCATGTCTGGCTGGTCAGGCAGCCCTGGCAGGCAGGGCAGGTACTGTCCCCAGCAAGGACCAGAACAAAATAGGAGCAGTCTGGTGGGAGCTGCTCACCCAAGCCAAAAAAGCACCACAACCTGCCACCTGACTGCTGCCACCATTGCTCTGTCTCCATTCTCATGGATGGAAACACAAGTACGTTAAAGACAACCTGAAATTTTCCAAAGCCTCAATATTTAGTCTGTGAACAAGAGAAATGCTGTGAGTGATAGAAAAAGCCCACAGTAACAGAGATGCTCTTGTAGTGCCTTACTGACAAGCAGCACGAGGTGAGCGATGATCACCTTCAAAAGCTGCATGGAAACAATGATGCAGCTTCCCAGCTAGGGCAATACCATGAAAAGCAATTGTATGAGCCAGGGAGGGGGAAGTTGGGAGGTGGCGATTCCCTATGCTCTCCTTGGGAGCTGTCTTAGTGGCAGAAGCATGGGTGAGTGTCCCACTGTGAACACATGTGCTCTCGCCTCCTTCCAGGAGTTTACCGTGCCACCAAACTATCCTCTTAATAGAAAGGAAATGCTGCAAGCCAGTGCAGCTATGTGCAAGCACCCCTGAAAGACGTGGCCTGCTGGCACGTCGTTAAATCTGGCATTTAAAATTGCTCAGACAGATGGAACAAAAGTATGTAATAAAATGTGACATTTTATTTTATCATCTATATTTGTTAAGTGAATTCTTCTGATCGTTCCCACTGTCAGTAGCAGTGAATGCGAATCAGATTCTGACAATTTGCAGTTTATAAAAACCAACTGCAGGGGTCAGACAGAAAAAGATTAAGTAACAATTAATTACAGGATACACATTCATCCATGGAATCTGGCTATGGTGGGTGACAGCTCAGCCTAACAGAATAAAGTGACACGATTCCAAAAACTTCTGTAGTCAGTCATTTACAAACTACTTCTCAGTATCAGTTGTCTGCTATGTGGTCTTCCTTATATATGTTTCTATGTATCAAAGTTTTATTAGAAATTCATAAAGAAAAAAATATATTTGTTTTCCTCCTCTGCCTTCCACGTTAGTCCCACTTGTTTGCTTTGGTATGTAATAGAGCACCTTCTCTCTGTCCTCTTCAAAGCACAGCTCCATTTCATACATGCTTTCTCTCCCTCTCCGTGTTTTCCTCCCTGCTGCCCTGGACTCACTCCCAGAGGCCCTGCACAGGTACAGCTGACAGCTCTCACAGACCGCTGCAGATAGCCACACTGATTTAACTTCCATTTTTTATTCAAGAGAAGCTAACCCTCAGGGTCAGCACTCTCTGCTTAGCCTGGCTAACGAAAGGAGACGGTGGAACACTGGCAAAAGGGTAGAGTGAGCCCTGATGCTTCAAAGATTGTCTCCCACCCCTCCTTTTCCAATTTGGTCAGGGACTTCAGCAGCAATTATATCACTTAATGTTCATTTAGTGCTAAATTGGGAATATTAAGTAGTAAATGATTGAACTTTTAATTAGCAATTAAATTAAAAGCAGCCTCCTCACTGCAAGAGAAATCTCATTGAGAGCTACCTTTATAACTGACAGTATAAAATACATGTGTGGAGGTAAATATTAATTCCACTGTAGCAGCAAGTAGACATCCCAACTTAAGAGCAGAAACTGCTGTTAGGTGTTTTATCAACAAACTGGAAAAGTTAAAAAAAAAAAACTCTGGCCTTGAAAGCTGACAATCTAAGGAACTGCAATATTTACGTAGACGCTTACACAAATGCCTGGAAAAATAATCGTGCTACTACTAAAATTTGTTGTCGCTATTTATTTATGGTACTGATTTTCTCACTGAAGGAGCCAAATTAGCCAAGAAAGTACTGCCACCTGTTAATAAGGTGCAGAAACGAGCTGGAAGCTTGGAATACAAGGGATGGGTTTGTTCACGGATCTTTCCTTGAGGATCTCATTAACAGAGGGATTTATAGTCTGGGATGCTCACTTGGAAATGGCTGTTCCCCTGATGAAAGCAGACAGTGACTGGAAACCCAGCTGCTTGCAGGTGGGGAATGAGGCACAGGACCTGCTGATGCCACCAGATTTTGGACTTCTGAAAGCCCAGCCCCTCACTCTTCAAAGTGTGGCATCCCTTACCTATGTAAACACAATACCCATACCCTGGCTGCCACTGCGGGCTGAAAAATATGTGGCTGAATGTAAGTGAAGCCTCTTGTTTGCATCCCTCCACTCCGGGATCGATGCTGATCTCTTGCTGCTGCCAGCATTGGTGCTGCAAGGGAAACTACTCAGCTCTGTCGTTGCCCTTAGTACCAGTGTTATCTTTCAGGCTTCCTGAAGGCTGGCCATGTAAATCATAGGTACAATATTTCACTTTTAAGGAACTTGTCACTTGGAGTAACCTATGCAGTTTGATGGTAGTGACTGAATGAAGACAGCATGGGCAGCCCATCGGCTACCTGCAGAAGTAGCAAGCTCCCTGTAGGTAGCACACTCACTGCTTAATGAGTTTGTTTTGACCACTGACTCATGTCCTTCCCTTCCAAGTAGTGTAAAAATATGCACTTATTTGGTGGGTATTTTTTTTCTATATCGGAACTTTTAAGTGAACATTGAGGAGTATTTGCAGGAAGCCAGTTTCAAGTGGGGATGTTTTCAGCAGGTGCACCAAACACTGAATCAGAAGAAGAGCTTCTATCATAGGACAGTTGGATGAAAGTATCGAATCATTGCCTCTTGGGTTTTTGGTTGCACCTCTGAAGAATACACAGGCCAAGAATTATTTGCAAAAATTATTCAGCAACACATTTCAAATAATGAATATTTCAAGTAAATCATTATGGGCCATACTTGAATAGGAAAAGAGGCAAAATAGTTGATAAATTATTCATGCAGCTTTAGCACTAATGTAATAAATATTACATGGTGTCAGAGGGAAATGAAGGGTTTTGAAACAAAGAAAGAAATTAACTAGGAAGGAAAAACACCTGAAAATTGGAGGTGAATACACAGATTCGAGATATGTGAATAATAATGACGAGACTAACAAGAGAAAATAAAAAGGATGACAACTACGAATCACTTTGAGAGACAAAATATTCTTCCTCTTTAGTTCTTTCTCTACAGAGAATATACAAACTTCTCAAACTTCCTTCAGCTCTGTTTAAAAAGAAAACAAAAGAATACCCCCTGGAGTTAGCCAGGGTGACAACAAACCTAGATCCGGCTAAAGGGAATTACATGATCGGAAGTACTGATTTACAGAAGGGCCATAACGTTTGGAGACAAATATAATTTTGAATATCAAATAATGTGTTACTTTTATTTTGTAAAGTGACTTTTTCTCACCAGCTTAATATTGAATTAGGACGATAGGATTGTATTTTTTTTAAGGACAGAATCCATGAGGCCTCTGTTGTGCTTTGAGTAAGCACATTCAGCAGCGTTAGCTGCCGTGCCATTAAACACGTCTGAGTCGTCAGTCAGATCTGCTCTGACGTACCACATCAAGTAACAATGTTATTAATTCCTTGTTTGCTGTTTTGCTCAGGTATAGTGTGTACAGATTCTCACTAGTCTTATCAGTTGACTCTTTGTTTTAACATTTGAAAAATTAGTATTTTTTTAATCTTATTTTTGTGTGAGAGAGGGAGTTAGCCTTCTTTTTTCCTTCCAAATCCTTTCCTATTTACCTTCTTTTTCAACAGTAAGTAGAAAATGGGAGAGAAGAGAGGAAAACAAGTTTAAAAAACCCAACATATTCCGTACAGATTTTGAAAAAAACTATTTTTTCTAAAAGTAGAGATGGAGACGCATTACAATTTTTTCCCCATTGACAACGGACTTGGGCTTCTTTTAACCTCAGGAATAACATACTAAAATGAAATGTTTTACATTCGTCATTTCCATAAGTCTCTCATTTACAAATCTGTCATGGGCACACCAGTCTCCTCCTCATTGGACATTTACCAGCCTTGGCATATCAATCCATCTTTTGCACATCTGCTCAGAAAATGTAATTAGTTATACCCATATGCTGCAGAAGTACATGATAAAACTTAAGAAACAGAAAAGGCCAAGAGACTTGACAGCCTTTCTCCTTCCTACTATGTGTATTTTGTCAGACTTAAAAAGTGAGAAGCTTTTTCTTGCCCTCTGCCACACGGTGGGGATATTACTGTGTCCTAAGCAACTTCAAGAGATCAGGCAAAAGCAATTTATAGTTTATTCTAACACTTTTGGTTCTATTCACTTGAGAACAATCATTTATACTGTAAAAAGATATAATATTCCCCAGATAGACATACATTCTTTCCCTGGTCATTAACATACTTATGAACTTGTCCTTGCAAAGAAATGATAAATAAGACGGACAGAGGTCCTCATCTGAAGTTCTGTGACATGGGAGACCCAGATGAGAAGCTCTTGCTCCATAAAATGACACTCATACATAGCAAATGTGGAAACTCTAAGCTTGTTGATCAGCTTTTTGACAGCCGTGATCAATTTTGCTGGCAAGTAGCAAAGGAGAGAGGGACTACAGTCCAAAACTGAGCTATACCTCAGCAACCAAAAGTTGATTCAATGGCATCTTTGTGCCACTTTGGCTCATAAGAAGACACCAGCATTCAGCCCTGTGTTCAGTGGCCATGTCTCTGCAAAAGGGCCGAGCAGAGGGCTGATGTAACTCCCTTGGACTTTACTCAGCCACAGGATCCTCTAAATTTGCTTTTTTTTCACGAGCAACATTAATGACCTTGCATTCATGTTACGCCCTTCTTTCTTATGACACCATAGTTCAAGGCTATGGATACTGGAATAGACCTGTTGTAACTATGATTTATCCATTAATCCCAGCTTCTTCAAAGTTAAACCCAAGGATGAAATATGCTCCAGATACACCGTAGTTCCATCTCCATGAAAAGGGGTTTGCAGCTGTTCTCAGGATCTGCTGTAATGAAACATTAGTTTAGTTTTTCCCTGGATGGTACATATCGGCCTTAGTTGGTGGCATGTTTAAAACCCAAGATTACAATTGAATTCACAAGAGATTGGAGCTTTGAATAGGACCTCACCATCATGGTGTGGAGCAGAAGCCACTTACCACTTGTTAAATGATATGGTACAAAACAAAATTCTGAAAATGCTGAATTCTGTCAACTCTATTTCCTTGTTTTCTCACTGAAATCCGAAACAATGTGTCACTGTTCACTATCTGAACTAATTCATGGTGATTCAGCAGTACAGAAGCACCATTTCAAGTTCATTTCTGACACATGACATTTAGTTGTTGCGTATGTTGTTTAATGGCTGTACATTTTTCTTAAAATAACAAAACAAAACCAACTTTCAAATTATTAGCATTCTTTTACTTCAGTAGGGGGTTCAAAAGCAAAGCCGTTGTACCTCTGTCCTCCCACTTTTCTTTTAGAGTTAACTTTGAAAAAAGAAAAGCTCTCCTAATTATAGAGGTTTTGCTTTCTTTATAAACTGGCTATTTTAAGTTCTATTTACAAGATCACAATATGAAACATCATTCAAAAACAGTGTGAATTGATTACATCCTTCTGAAGAACATGTAGCAGTAGAATATGCATTTGTAGCTGTTACGCTGCCCTACAATTAAGGCTTTATTGCTTCCCTTCTAAACACATGTTGTTGCTGCTGGAGAACAGCTGAGATACTTAAGATGAGACAGTGGAAAATCCTCCTCCCCCCCCAAAAATCACCCCCCAACCTTTTAGAAACAAATGGCAGAAACACTGTGGTCACTACCAAATATAAGAGTAAAGTCAAGATACCGATTATATTTTTCTGCTCCAGTTCCTTTTTAATAAGCAAATTTTCCCCAAACAGTATTAATAATTTGAACATTGCTTAATTGGGAGACTTCATATTAGAACAGCTGAACACAGTCTTTGGTCTTTTCATTCATTTCCATGGATTCTAGATCACAGCATAATGATCACATCAGGAATATTCACGTATCCCAGAATGAATGAACAGACAAAAAAACAAGAGGCAGCATATAAATACATTTGCATGGTTAGAATTACTCAGAGAATCAATTCTGCTGTGAACTGATCTCAGATTTTTTAAAAACTAAAACTAGTACTGAAAGGAAATGTTCCTTGCACTGAGCAGCTCTCTGCACACCAGTGAGCTAAATGTCAGCTGCCAGCTTTACGGGCACATAGTCGTGCCATGTGACACTGCGCTGGCCATTTTACGGAGTTGGGTATGTGTTCCTACATCCTTGCTACAAAATAGCTGCACCACAAATAATGAATTAGAACAATCTAAGATCTGGATCTGTGTTACTGGAGAGAGACTCCCAAGGAAAATCTTCACAGCTTTGCAGTTTACTTGTTCTGAATAAATACTTTTGATAAATGAGATGACATACTGAAAAGCAGATATGAAATAATATTGCTTTCCATAAAGGTTGTCTATAAGACAAATGCTTCTAAGGGCTGAACATATATAGCAATAATGCTGATCAGCTTTGTCAAGTTGCAGACAATGACCTTCTGCTGTGAAGCCAGAATTCCCATAGCAACCCTCACAAACTTCAGACGCAACACACGTTTGGTGTAGGTAGCAAGCCATATAAAGTAGGAACAGGAACATTTTGAGTTAAGGGTTAAAAACTAAGCTAAATATAATTTAAATCATGAAAGCAAATATCCTTCTACTTGTATCCAAGGTATTTTTTTCTTTCCATACAATTTTTTGATCTTCTGTATTCTGAAATCTATGTATAGACTGTGATCCAAGTGACAGACAAGTTACCTTTGTACCACTCCCAGAATCTCTTTTGAGTAATGAGACAAAGTGCAGCAGCTCCTTTTGCTCCTCAGCGTCTCTCTCAGCACTGGGGCAGCACTGCAGCTAGGAGAACCAGGGTTACCTTTCACCAGCGCGTGCCTGGCTCCCAGCCCTCCGTGCCCTGCTCTTTGCCAGCTCCCCCATCAAAGGACTGTGTGCCCTGTCCTAACATGGCTGTAAAAAGCCCATATTAAACTTGGGTGAGGTGCTCAGCGGGTGACCAGGAACCAGTGTGGGACCTGTAGGAAGTGCTTGGCAGCTCTTCTGGAAAGGCAAAAAAAAAAAAAAAAAAAAATCAGGGAATGTCTGCTATTGGCGTCTCTGCATGTTAGCCAGATAGGGCATGGCTTTTTTCCCCTTGGTTAAAAGGAGCTGGCTAAGGCTTGCTGGTTTGACCCAGTACTGTGTTTCTGTATTAGGGCTGATGCTGGTCCGTACTGAGAGTCTGTCTGCTTCAGCAAAAACTTGGAAATGAAGAAAAGGCTCATACAAAAAATGGTTCTAGGTTCAGTCTTCAGCAGAAGTGTATGTCTTCATTTGCTGTACACATATGTGACAAAATAAGGCACAACTGTATTTGTATAACATTTTAAATTCCTTTAACAATTGTGCTATAGTGCAAAATCATCATCACAGAAGATTATAAATTAGTTGCTTTTCTGGTTTGCACCTCCTCTTTTACATTTCTCCATTACTTTTCTTCCCCACAATGAGATGGTAACAAAACATGTGCAATCGCAGGAGTAAAGCAACATGCTGGAAGGCACCATAAATATTGAACAACTTACTTTACTATGTTAAGCTGTCACAGTTACTTTCCTTATAAATTTGTACTGTCTTGACGGTAAATGAACACGTAGTCTCCAAAGAGCTATTCTCACTTAGCTATTTTCTCTCAAAGCCAATTACAAATCTTTCTCTAACCTTGCTTTAGCCTTAGAGTCATAGAATGGTTTGAGTTGGAAGGTACCTTAAAGATCATCTAGTTCCAACGCCCCTACCACAGGCAGGGACACCTTCTGCTAGACCAGGTTGCTCAAAGCCTCATCCAAGCCTTGCTTTTATGTCAGCAGAGTATCTGCCAGTGGTTTTTGTTTATTGCAAAAGGTATTGCTGCTGGTGGACAAAAGGAGGAGCGGATGTACTAAATTCCGGTAGTAGTTTTTCTCTTCATAGAATTACTCTCAGTTTTCACTTTATTTCATAGACTCATAGGATACTTTTTAGGTTGAAAGAAACCCTCATAAACTTCCCTCTTTTGCTTTTATTAGATAGAACTTTGGACTCTTGTGCTGTGTGTATTGAAGTACCAAGCAGTAAAGAGAGATGAAAATGCATTAGCGATTCTGAAACTTCAATGAGCTGCTGCTCATTTAGATAGTCCCTGCCAGCCTTAAGGGCTCAGTACCAGCTTTGTGAGGTCCAAGCAATTCTTATGGGCTCCTGGGCAGGAGGTGCAGATGTCCAGGGCAACTCTGGCTCAGTCTTGTAACCCAACTGCCAAATAATGCAAAGCCCGAGTGAAAAAACAGTTCACCAATTAGAAGTAAGGAGCTTTATGATAGTTGAACATGTCTGGAGCTTCTTGCTCAGCTCTCATTTGACATGCTATTTTTTTACCTCCTAGTGAAAGCTTAATTTATTATTGCAATGAATGCAATCCCAGAGTACAAATGAAAAAAAAAAAAACCACCAACATGTTACTTCTTTTCATTTGCAAAAGAGCCTGGTGAGGTGCTTTACTTTTGTAAAAAAAAACCAACACATCGTAACATTACAACCACTTGTTTTCTTGTTTTTTGGTTAAAGGGGTTAATTCAAAAAGGCAATTCAGTTGCTCTTTAAGCTGACATAGTGTCATAACAATTACTTAAAGAACAGTGAATCTTCCCCACACCGTGTAACCAACATTGCCTGGATTCCAAGGAAGTTTCTTAGTTTGGCTTTGACAGTTAATGGCTTGGTTACTCTTGGTTAATTATTAATGCAGTCATAATAATCATTATTCCTTAATTAACCTCCTAAACAATAGGATTATCCAAGGAATTATTCCTGCTGAAAACTCAGTGTCATGTCACAGTCTAGATCAAAAATTTTAAACCTCAAAGTACATCTTTTCGCCTGTAGGAATCATAGAATCATAGAATCATGGAATGGTTAGGGCTGGAAGGGACCTTCAAAGGTCATCTAGTCCAAACCCCCTGCAAGGAACAGGGATATCTCCAACTAGATCAGGTTGCTCAGGGCCTCGTCCAACCTGGCCTTGAACGTCTCCAGGGATGGAGCATCCACCACCTCTCTGGGCAACCTGTTCCAGTGTTCTACAACTCTCATGGTAAAAATTTTTTTCCTAATATCCAATCTGAATCTACCTCCCTCTATTTTAAAACCATTACCCCTTGTCCTATCACAGCAGGCCCTCCTGAACAGCCTCTCCCCATCTTTCTTGTAGGCCCCCTTGAGGTACTGGAAGACCGCTATAAGGTCACCCCGGAGCCTCCTCTTCTCCAGGCTGAACAGCCCCAACTCTTTCAGCCTGTCCTCATAGGAAAACTAATAGAATGTTTTTTGATCATTTTTGTGATATTCTATATTTTGAACAAGGACATCCTTTTACAGTTCTGCATTTCTTTAATTGTGTATCTTACCTAAAACAGGATGTACCTTCACTTTTCAGGTTCCCAAAACCTCCCAAATCCACTGAAAGCTTGCAGCTGTCCATTTCAGGTGCGGATGAGCTGTCACCTCTCTGTTCCTCCCAGCAAGACTGAGCCACTGCCAACAGTGGGGCTGCACCCAACCATAGGCGCAGCTTGGAAAAACAACACAGTAGGTTTCTTGAAGGAGTTTAAGGTTCAGTTTGTTGGCCAACATTTCTTCTAATCTCTCTATATTCAATATACTGCCTCTGTGGGGTTACACAGATACGGCTTTTCTCTCCATGATGATGGCAGGGCTAGAGTCAAGGCAACAGAAAGCCAACCAACAGTTCAGAACTGGTTCACACAGTAAAGGCTTCAAATCTGTGCAGTGCTTTATGAATGTTTTGCTGTCCAGGTGCTTTCTGTACAATTTGATCCTCTAGTCACTCAAGTCAGCCCCACCAGCTACCAGGTAGAGGCTCCTCCATTTGTTAGAAAAGGTTTATGTAGCCATTTTCTTTGAGTAATCTTAAAACATGTCAGAGGAGCCTGTTACATACACCTCTGCCCTCATCCATTCTTCATGAAGCTGCAAGGGACTGTTTGTGAAATACGGTGGGCAGTGCTGATATGTAATATTAAAGTGTGAGTTGGGCATATGAAAGAAAACCCCTTGATATTCCTCCTGGCCTGCAAAGTTCCTGCTGGAAGGTTGGTTTCATGATTAATTTATGCCACATTATTCTTATTTTAGCAACGCCATCAGTGAAATCCTGCCCATAGCCATCAAGCAAATGAATGAATGTCGATATATAAAGCCCATATCTTTTTGAAAAGTCACTATTTTGGGTGCAGGCTGATAGCAGGAGGGGACAGCAGCTCTTTTTTTAAGTCTCTATTTGTTTCCTTTTTCTCTGGACATGTGTCTTGCCACAGATCACTTGGAGCTTGTCAAGCGATGGAGTCTGCACCAGTCAACCACTTAAAATCATTCAGTGCTTAGAGCCTTCAATGTCTTACCCATACAAGCCATCTCTGTTTTACCTTTATTACTGGCAATTTGCACTGGTGACAGCTCCCCTGTTAGGCATCTGAGAATCTTTTTGTTCTTGTCTTTTTATATGTTTTCAGTCTAACAAGAGAGAAACACAGTGTTTACAGGCTGTAGGTATGAACCACTAATATATAAAGAGGCAGAGTGCACTCAACAACTGACCTTTTCTTCTGTCTTGAAATTGTTTCCTCTTTATGGTCGAGACAGATCACAATGAGTACACTTTGCAGCCCCAAAACCCATGCAATCCCAGTGCTGTCTGAGGAAGCTGGCTGTGGTTAGCTGGGAGTTGGGGTTTGCACACAGAACTCTAAGCAAAAGGAGGCCTATTTTCTTTATTTTAAATATTTATTTGACTTGTGCTTTCCAAGTACCTGTACATAAATTCAGAATGCTGTAATGGGCACTTTGAAAGTATTTGACCAGTAAATCGTGACTACCTGCCAATGGTCCTGTTTCTGACACTGGGCAGAAAAGGCATCACTGCAAAAAAATGGAGTTGTTGGGCCAAGAAAACACACTCGGTCTCGTTGTCTCTGGCTGCTTGAAGAAGTCAATAAGCAGTGCCAGTTCTGTATTGTACAGGTGGTGATTATCTAGCTAGGAAACTGCAGGTGCAATTTGAATTTTCTGTTTTACAATAAAACACTAATGTTATTTTTAAAGTGATCTCAAATTTGATAACAAAACCTCCATAGAACTAGATGGAAAACTTTCTGCCACTCAGAGCTGTTGTTTCATGCTCTCTTCAGACAGATACACTAAAACATCACACCATTTTTACACTGGTTTCTCTTCTTGAAGATCAGATTTGCCTTTTAAGTGTTTAATTAATTTCAGTCTGAAAATCTGCAGAAGGAAGTCGAAGCTTCCAGACAGAAGCTCTTAGCTATAGGTACCTGCAAGTTGAATTCCTAGTCAGACTTCTGGCACTTCAGAAATTATTTTAAGTGGTTGGGCTCTAACAAGCTGTACAAAGCTATCTGAAAACAGCAGAAAGAAAATTCAGTAGGTATAGGCAGATTCATTTTGAGTAATCAAACTGTTTAAGCACTTTCTAAGCATAGCTGAAGGAAAATGAGACTCCATAGAATAAAAATCTATAGAATTAGGTCTAAATACACAATAGACTTTCTAAAATTACAAGTTTCAGAACTATTTGCATGACACAAAAAGAACAATGTTTGATTGTATTTAACAACGGTTTTGCATGATGATACTGCTACCGGAAAATTGGAAAAATAACATGGTCACAAGAAAGCCTCTCTATAATTGATTACTAAAGTCTTTCCCTCCATACGTTATGGCCTAGCTAAAGAGGAAGAGAAATTAAAAATAAATCATGAACATAATGAATGACAGCTCATGTTTTTACCAAAGATGCAAAATCTCTGATGGTGCTTCTGATTTCCAAACACCTTCGAGAGCAGCTTTCTGCTCTGGCAGAACGTACAGGTAAAATCAATGCAACAACATTGGCATTCCCCATCTCAGCTAACCAGACATTACTCTTTCTTAGAAGAGCCTAAATTAGACTCACGGTATTTAACTTTTAGTCACACTTAAACATTCATATCCTTCCAGGTATGCCTGTTCAAGCTCAATTTCTTGAACTTTTGCTTATCTGGTATATATCTGCTTATCTGGTGTTACTGCTGCCTATCTTGTTGGAATCATGTTTATAGGACCGTACACTACTGAGAGATTAGGAGCTAAAATCAGCAGGCAAAATTCATTATTAACAAATGCAAATTAATGCTCACTGGGGGAAAGCCACTTCTCCTATATATACACACTGATGGAAATTAAAATATTTAGTAACCTTCAGAATAGCTCTTAATGTTAGTAGACAGTTCTGTGGAATGGCAGCTCAGCATTCAGTGGTACTTTAAAAAATAAATTAGGAATTAGTAAGAAAGAATGATGAAAAAAAATCAAAGCACAATTATGGCAACGTGTACATTTCTGGTGTGCATTTTGAACACAGGTTGCAGCAGAACTAGCAAGTCCAGAGAAAAGCAACAGCAATGACACAGATGTGAAATGCCTTTTGTACAAGATGATATTAAGCTACAGCTTTTCCTCTGGGAAAAGAGGCAGTGCTTGGAAGACACAGTAGAGGTTTGTGAATCCTTGAGAGGCACAGGGAAGACAAATAGGAAACAATTGTTCATCTCTTCTGACAATTTAAGAGGCAGAGGGCATTACCTGAAATTGTTGGGTAGCTGGTTTAGGAAATCACAAAATGAATTTATTTTTCCTGCAAATTAAATTGTGGAATCCATTGATATTCAGCATGGTAAATCCTTAAAGTTTAGATGGAAAAAAGAAATAAAGTACAGGAAAAGGCATTAAGGGCTATTAAGCACATTGATAGAAGCTCTGATGTAAAAAAAAAAAAAAATCAGCAGGAAGGATACAAAGGGAAAAAAGCAGAGTCCAGCCATGTTGTTCTTCCATGCCTCCTGCGAGCATCTGCTGCCAGCACTGCTGGACACAACACTGCGCGGCACAGCCCTTGGGCACGCACCGCCTGCCATTCCTCCTAACACGGACTCACCTCTCATCTGCGAGGTGTGCACACGAGGAGAGATGCACGCTTCCTCCAGGATTTAAGAAGCATCTTAACTGCTATTTTATAGCTGAAAAAAAAAAAAGAGCTGAGCTTTCATTGACACTTAATGGGGGCAGCACAAGAACAGTCTTCCTTGCATTGCTGAAAAGGCCGTGCTGGTATGCCAGGTCTCATTTGCAATCTAAATTTCTTAAGATCAAATCCACAAAATGACTCGTCCAGCCTGGACAGGTCCACAGCTGCCCAAGTGCAGCCATGTGCCGAGGAACTGACCCACCTCCCGCAGTCCTTAGGTGACAGACAAGAGCAAGCTCACAAATTACCACCACAAAAGGTGAAGGTGACAGCTGAAGCCCTGCTATTCTGCAAGGCCAGAGCTGTGGTTTGGCTGTCTCTGATTCCTTCACCTCATTCTGTATTCAGACTTAGGCTTGCTCAGACCTTAACTACCAGGGAGAACAACTGCAGGAATTACAAGTGCAAACTGACAGACCTTTTGAGTGGAATAATTCAATGACTGGAACACTTAAATGCATATTGCATGAGAGAATCAGCTAATCATTTTAATGTAAAACTCTCTTTTCCTTTCTTATGCCTTTCTCTTCCACACTAGCTATCCAAAGAGGGAGAAAGTTAAGGATTACAGAAGGGTCAGCCATGGGAGTCAAAAGTTTGATCCTGCAAACTCCAAATGGAAGCTCTTGTGTTGGCAGGATCAGTGCTGCAACTAATGTTGTATCATTGTAGAAACGGTCTGTTTCATGAACTGTCAGTTTTTTCCTTATCCTTTAAAAAATGACAAATTGAAGATGTTTATTAGACATGTAAATACTGCAAACTGAAAACTGAATTAACAGTACTTTAAAGCAGCATTAATCTCACAGAACATGTTCAGCATCTTTCCCTACCACGTTGCCATTGGGTGAGTAGCACAATCAATTAAAATAATCCTAAAGAGCTCTTTGAAGACTACGCTGGGTAATTTTACAAGTACAGGAAATTACTGAACAAAGAGAATATAACAAGCACACTAAAATACCCAAATACTTCTTAAAGACTAGGATACAGAATGAAGACAAGCTTTCCTTATTAAACTTTTTATTAAAATGGAGCTATTTTTACATATTTAAAATACTTTATATCCAAATTATGCAATATTTGTGAAAACATTTGTATGCAAATACTTGCATAAAAATATGTAAAATCGCAGCTAAGCAATATAAAGCAATATATAGCATGTTCCAAAATGTATTTCAGGACTAGAATACCTGAGTTTTCAATAAGCTGGTTTCCTGCATTTCACTGATTTTTAACAGTTAAATTTAATAATTATCTGATCTTGTATAAAGCACTTCTTTGGTTGGGAGAAACTGCATGGGAAAGGCAGAGACCGAGCAGAGATATTACTCAAGGCCTGTCTTCAGAATCTTCTTCCACATGAAGATCCACTGTTTGAGATGCTAGGAAGGACTCCCATGTAGCAAGGCACTTCAAAAAAAAATAAACACAGATTCATATCAATATAGCAGATAGGTTTCTGTACAACTGGTAGCCAAGGAGAAAAAGAAGGAAAAAAAAAACAGAATACATACGCATTGTCACAAGCTGCTTTTGTGGGACTATGGTAAGAGCAAAATATGGTTTCCTAGGCAGCTCAGTGATACGCAAAATATTAGCCAACATGCTGAGTGAGCTGTAAAGGTCACTTTTACATAATGACAAGTGCACAGTGTGAGCATTGTAATTATACGTGTTAGCATGGAAGATGCTAACGTTAATTATGCTCTTCTTTAATCTCTCCCTTTAGTTACAGGCAAAGATCTCTTCCAAATAAAAAGCACACTGTCAGGCACAGTTCCCTTGTAATCTCTGTGGATTCCTATTGTATACCCAATTTTCTTTCCAAGTTAAATTAAAACAGTTTTTTTTCTAAGCACACAGAGAATTCATTTTTTTCCCATGAGTAATGGGAAAGAAATGGGACCAGAATGGGGGGATGGGGAAATAGTCATCCTGACAACAAGTGACATTTCTCTCCTCATGGAAAAATGTATTTATAATTGTACAAACTATTTTTTTTTTTATTTGAAGCACCAAGACTGTAGGAGTAAAATGAAAAAAAAAAAAAAAAAATCCCCAAATCACTTTGGTTCAATTTGGCTTAAATTAGTGCTGGCATCTTGGCAAACCATTATAAATCACAGATTAGTGTTGAGAGTTATGGCAAGGCTATCGGTAGGTAACCCGCGGTGTGCTCGTGTTTGTTACCCAAAGTACCAGGCTTCTACTATTTCAAGTCTGTCATTAGAACAAGGCAGGCAAATTAATGCAATAATTTCATTGTTTTGATGCTATTGGAAAAAAAAAACCTTAAGACGGAAGTCTTCCAATAAAATTTTGAGTTACATACTCATACTTATTGCTTTTGACAATGCAGCTTATTTACTACTTACTGTACAGTTTTTTTCATGAAGAATCTGAAATATTGACAATAAATAAATGTTCTGAAATTTTTTGGGAAATATCTTCTTTTCTACTAAAACCTGGACAGCATACTCCATTTATCTGAAGTTTGAATTAAATCAGTACTCTGAAAACGGCATCATTTCCTAAGTGAAAACTTTTTCCATAAGCTATTCAAGCCACAGTAATTTGCTGTGCCTAGCTACAATGAAATATCTAGCATCCATCTGTCATTGTTTAGGAGACATGGAAAATATGCTAGCATTCATGCTGCTTGCACTTACAGCTACCTAACTCTGTCTTATTAGACATTTCCAGCGAATGACTTCAAAACTCTGCCATTAAATATGTAGATTTAATCATACTACATTAAAGAGCATAGGTCTTGGTATTATTGTGTATCTATGTGCAAGCAGACGAGCGGGAGGATCCAATAGTCACAAATAATGTTTAAGTATAAGCTCAAAGAGCAACATGAAGAAGACACACAGGATCACAGGAGTTGGGGGAACTCATGAGACCACAAGGGCGCAGAACCAGGAGCACCCATAAGTTATGGGAGACAGAAGTAACAAGAAAAAGCAAACAAAAGTCAGCAGCGATTATGCCTCTGAAGACATTAAAAAGTAGAAGATGTGGGTCTGCAAGATAATGTGAGAGATTAAAAGAGCCGACTGACCTAAGAGATCACAAAGAAAAAAGTTTATGGGAGCTTATTTCTGCCTAGGTTTTTGGTCATTAGCAGGCATGTTAGAGACTGTTCCTGTTACTCATATATTGTCCCCTAGACTATGGAAAACATGAATGTATTCCCCTAATCTTTCTTTTCTGATCTTGCCGACAAAATCCCCAACTAACTTCTGCTGCATTTGCACACAACAACATTATGCTGCTGTTCAGAGCATATCTAAGGTTTGAATTACTGTGAAAAGAGAGGAATAAGAGAGTAAGATTCATGTGGAAATCTGCTGCCTTCATTGACTTTTTTGAGAAATGTTATTTTGAAATGGTAAATATAAAATCAGGGAGAAACAGTGAAAACATGAACAGTGATCTGCAAGTGCTGCAAACTGATTTCTGACTTAAAAGGTCTTTTTGACCTTATGTATAAAGCCTTTAAGGTTTGATCATTAGATTCTCCCCTACTTCACGTGACGCTGTGGCAGTTGAGCCTATCTGAGATGCTTGAGCTGGAAGGTAGCATCTTGGTTTCGAAATGTCAATGAGGCAGCTGCTAGCAATGTGTCTTCGCTGTGGCGCTCGGACTCGGATTTCTGTTTGCTAGAGCCCAGCCTGGATTACCATCCTAAAAATCTGCAAGGCACATCTGTTTTCCTAGGCTTTTTCTAGCTGTAGGACAAGAAATGATGACTGTTTCTTGAAGAGTCTTTTGTTGGCTATGACTGACCTTTTTTTTTCTGAACCACAGTTTAATTTATACCATGTAACTCCATGTTTTGTCATTCTGTAATTTCAGAAATGTGAATTAAAATACATGTATCAGCACTGGCTGGAATGTAAAAATGGCTTTCTGCTGTCTTTGCAACACTGAGCCAAACTGCACGTGTTAAAATGCAATCACAATATGTTGCTTAACCAGCTAGATACAATCTACTGAAGTCTTTCCAGACAAAGATGCAAAGCATTTTTTTCAGCTACACAATTTACTCAGTTTTTAAATTATCCTCGTTTATATAACCAAAACACATTTTCCAAATGTAAGAGCAATGGTGGCTCATTTCACTGTCAGACATCACTGTGCCGCTACAGTTGACAAGTTTTATAATTAACCATACCAAAACAAAACTAGGTCTCTGTGCCTTAGGCTCAAGCTTTTTATATTGTGAAGCATGAACTGAATAAATGATATTTTGTTAGTGATGTATACTTCAACATTATTACAGAATGATTTTACTTCATTCTCCTGGGAGGTTGAAAACAGAGGATCAGCCAGCTTTCGCAAAGGAGACAGAAAGGAAAAAAAAAAAAAAAAAGAAAAACCAAACCCAGGAAATTAAATGTGCATGCAAAGGATTGAAATTCATAATCCAATTACTTGTAAAAGCCCAGTGAAAGACATAAAAAAAACCTAAATACACAAAATGAAATAGCAGGAGCTTAAATAAGGCTACTTTACCTAAAATACTCTGATTACTACTGCAGGTCACACATCTATTCTGCAACATCATTTTTAGAAAAAAACAGCAAAAAGGTTTTTCATGTAGTACAATTGCATATCCAACTAAAAAAGGAGATACAAAAATAGAACACGTAGTAGATGATAACAGCAGTAGTGTGTCACATGCCATGTGTGTTTCTGTCCCAGTTCCCTGTTTTCCATGGTTGATACCTTAAAAATATCATTTATGATGGCACTTTCTGGAGTAGAATCTGAAAATGAAGTCTTGTGTGTGTCTGAGAGAGAGAGAGACAAAAAATACTTTCACAGCTTCTGGATGCAAGGAAACAAAACCTACAGTGCACAGAAACAGTAATTCCCACTATAGAAAAAGGTCTTCCTAAAAGTATTTAAGAGTTTTTATGGTTGAAGTGAATGAGGGTTCAAAGATGGATCCTGGCTTTGCAGCGACATTCACGGAGACAAACTGGCTCAGCCATGTGGGAGCTTTTGAAAATCACATGAAGTTTGTTAGCTAAATTCCCAGGCATTGCTAAGGTAGGATGTGATCAACATGCATGAGCAGCTTTTTGCTACGCAACCAAATGACTACTTAAATGCATCACTACAGAGGCCTCTAGGGCAAACAACAAATCTCATCTATTTTTCTACAGCATTTACTAGACAGAAAGGTACATAAGGGCTTTAGAGTTAGAGCGAAGTTGCTGTAATGGGGAAGGAGTATTGTTTTGCCCTAATGAATCTTTTGGATCAATTTATGCCTGTACAACAATGTAGGTCACAGAAATAAACTAATTTATTCTTGAAATAGTTAAGAAAATCAGGAAATTATTTATATTTTTTGAAAGAGTAGGCTGTGTCAATACCAACAAGAATCTCACTATATCAAAGATAACTTTAGCTTTTTATCTGATTAAGCTGCAAAGGTTTAGCAGGATTAGTTTGACATGAAAAAAATAAAATTAGAGGCTACGCTGTAAAACAAAGGCTCATCCATGCACAAGAAAAAGCATGCTCTTTCAATGCCAAAACTAATTAAATATCATCCTACATTATGAAAAAAACCCCACATTCTTCCTGCATTTACTAGAGTGCCTCACGAGCAGTGGAAAACCAATCTTTGGTATATTTGCTGGATTTATAATGTCTAACTAGTCTTTGGATCAGGCTGCAAAATCTAGCCACTTACTCCGGTGTTTTTTCTGAACAGAAAAGGTTAACAAAGTTCATTGCTGAGAAAACTCTGCCTTGCTGGAGAGAGACTTTTTACAAGGGCGTCTAGTGATAGGACAAAGGGAAACGGCTTTAAACTGAAAGAGGGGAGATTTCAATTAGGTATAAAGAATAAATTTTTTACAATGAGGGTGGTGAAATGCTGGAACAGGTTGCCCAGAGGAGTTGTGGATGCCCCATCCCTGGAAGCGTTCAAGGCCAGGTTGGATGAGGCTTTGAGAAGCCTGGTCTAGTGGAAGGTGTCCCTGCCTGTGGCAGGGGGGTTGGAACTAGATGATCTTTAAGGTCTCTTCCAACCCTAACCATTCTATGAGCCTATGATTCTATGAAATGTTGAAGTGTTTCTTTTTCTTTGATGCTGTAAATATCCTACAGACTATAGTAAACACATGAGAAAAACAAAAGGACAAATTTAGTAAACGTTTAATGGCTATTGCTCTTTGAAGCCAGAGTTCAACGTTGCCAGGTTTGGTTTTGCTAATTTGTACCAGGAACACTTCAGATATGGTGGCTAAATAATAATACCACCACCACCAACAACTTTGTATCTTGGTTTTAGTAATGCTGCATCTTTAGGGCTCTGCAGAGTATCTATACCTCACCTACTGAAATCACTCCTGGTGAGCTCAGCTTTCGCAGCTGTAAGCTCCACCCTGTGGACAGTTCGTGATTTCAACTGTTTGGCAGATGCCTCTTCTGGACTAAAGGGTGCTATTTCAGACAGAAGCGTCACACCTAAGGCATGGGGAAAAGGAACAAAATAAAAGGTATGGTGTTAACACATGCTTCATTCAAGAACTATTCTCTGCAGTGCAAACAAATTGATGCTATTTCCTTCAGAAATAGGAGTAAAGTTCTGAATTTTTAAAAAATAAAACCTTTTCGTGTTTCAGAAAATCCTCCCTATTTTGGCAATGCAGTTACAGTCATTATTAATACAGTATCTTATTGGCTTTACACCCTTATGGAATACAGAGACACTTAAGCATGTATTCACCTCTCTTCCAGAAGGAAAGAAAAGGAAGTAGAGAACTCTATGAACTCTTGAGACCAGCTACAGGAATACCAAATGATTGGTCAGTCATGGTAATTCTTGCCTACTAAATGACATTATATTTAAATGTATTATAACATATCTTGTACATTATCACAGGAAAGTCTTCATTCTCATAGGCCTGCATAGAAGCCTCCTGTAAATTTGCAACACTGGGCTTTAATTAGTGTCTTTGTTCCCACAGCATTGACAGACACAAAGAGATTGGTGATTCCACGGCTGTAGAAACAAAGGAACACTTCTTATTCAATTACATTAAATGTAGATAGTCAATAAACTGGAAGGCTACCAAAATATCTCTAATCGTTTTCAATTAGTAAATCCAGAGAACTATAATTACAGGTAACACTTTAAAGTAGCACTTCATGTAATCTGAATATTTATTCAGCTTAAGGGAGACATAACTCTTTTATGCAAGCTAAGTGATGCTTGACAAGTTGACAGCAGACTCCTTAGACAACTACAATTTAGGGAAAAACCAAACAAATGTAAGGTCATACTCTTTCACCATATTGTGACAAAGAGGAAATATCATTTTAGAAATTCTAGTGTACTTTGACACAGTGCTGTGTTGTACTTGATCACACTGGCTTTAGTTTATACAGTCTTGAAGGACTGGATTCTCTACTGCAAAAGCCACCAGAAAACATGAGATGTCTGTCTCACGTTACTCTGTATTATTCAGAAATTTAAGGGGTGCAGAGAATGGCCACTAACAGGAATGAGTCCTGGTTAGGTTGTGTGTGTGGGAAATAGTCAGCAAGATTGGGGAGTAACGAGGAGGACAGTGAAGTGCTGCCGTAGAGAAGAGAATGGGACTATGCTCACAGAGAGGCAAGAATAGGAGTTGAATTGCGGGGGGACAGGAAGCTGGGGAAAGGAGAAGCAGCAGGTAGTGACCGAGTTAGAAAGCAGGAGATGATTCCTCATAGGGGATGGAGAAGAGCTGGGCAACTGGATCATATCCATGATATCCATGGTGCCTGGGAGCATGTACAGAACTTACTTTGGGAAAAAAAAGGCAAGAAATAAGATGAGGGATGCTACAGCAAGAAAAGGCTTAGTAAGAATCAAATGGTGCATCAAAAGCACGGATGAGTAATTTAACTTTGGACATGGGAGAGAACATTAATGATGCAAGTAGTAAGTGAACAAGTGAAAAACACTGTAGCAGGCACTGTGTTTGTGCACGAGTTTAATGAGTGAGACTCAAACTATTATCTTTAAGATAGGATTTTGTTTTCTACTGAAAGCATAAAAATCATATTCTGATCCTCAGGTTTCTGGGATTCCCTTCCTAAAGTTTCAGTTACAAATAGTGAAAGTAGATGCTAGGGGTTTTTTTCTGCTATTTTCAGGAACTCATTACACACCTGTAGTCTGTAACATAAGGGCCTCTGACCCTTATGAGTAATCACTTCAATAATTAACCATCAGCATTAACCACAGGTCTCAAATAAACATGCGTCTTTTAGATCAACGCTCCCAATCTAAATATTAATTTTATCAAATTCTCTTGAATGTCAGGATTAAGATAATGATTTTCTGATAAAGCAGAAAAAAAAATTGGTAAGCCCTCAGTTTGCAAACAAGGAGTGCTGCAATTAGCACAATATTTTCTATTATTGCAAATGCTGCAGTAAGATGAGATATTTTTTCTAAAACCTAGATCTACTGAGATGTAACAGCAAAAACATTTTATGCAGATTTAAATAATCAAGCAAATCACCAACAAAGAATAATGACTCAGTACAAAATAATTTGTCTAGTATTTCAGAGGCTATTTAAGAAGAACCACTGGCAGTTACAGAGATAGCTGAACCATTTTCTGAAGTTTGTGACTCAATGATAGTAATTTAATGTACAGTACAAGCTTTGGTGTTCTGAATTAAAATTCTAATTCAGCAAAAAGCATTTCTAGACAGGAAAGAGAACCAAGGAGTTATTTTTGTGTTCAAATTTAGCTAATCATTCATTAACAAAATATTCCAATATATTTAGCATCATTTTAACATACGTATTGCTGATATAGAAGTCAGAGATCATCAATAACTGAAGAAAATGTGAGAGGATGCCAAAAGCTTGCTGCCTGATTTCAGAAAATATTTTGATCTTAATATGTAACAACAGATTGTCAATGTCCATGCATCTACAGACTGTATGTTAATTAATTAGACTTGATGATCAAGAGCTCTGTCTTTTCAATTACATTTTAACAAAATGATATGTAAAATCAGGACACTGTCATTGGCTAACGGGCAATCCATAAAAAGTTCAGAATACAAGACTGGAAGTTACAGATATCAACATATATCTGTGAAGATTACTAATTTATGATTAATAGATTGCTTAGTGTATTCCGATTTTTTTTTCCCCAAAATAAGGAGAAATTCTTTAAAAAAATTCAGGACATCTGGGATACTTTCAAAACGTGCACTTCAATCAACAATGTGTTCCCCATGAAGAAACTTCACAGAATGCTTAACGTATTTCGTTATCTATTTTCAAGTTCTCTTTCTTAGTATATACTAAGAATATATATTCTTGTAAAAGGGAATTCTTACCAAGACTATTAGCTGTGGCATTTGAGTTGAAAATAAAAATTTAATTTCAACCACTTTTCTTTCTTTTTGAAGTAGTAAGCTTCAATTATAGAAAGACTCAATTTATTAATTGTATACACTTGCAGCATTTGTGTTTTTTTTTAAAGTGTAATAAGTGTTTCATATTGACTTCTCAAAATTGTATTGTTCTTCTTTATCCTAGCAAAGACTGATGATTTCACGAAAGACAATTCCTTAGAGAAATAACAACTAGGACTTCCTGAACGTGCTGTCTGAAATGGAATCACATTTAAACGCTTTCCTCATACAAGATCATTTACACAAGTTTGAGCTTTCCAGAGGGCTTCTTCATGCAGTTACAGCAAAAGGTTTCCAAACTGAAATACAGCAGCTGACATTGAACCAAAAAATATGTTCCAAATTGTTGTGGTTAGTAAAACAAGAGTGCCCTCTGTCGATGATGAACTCAGGATCAACCACTTGGGCACAAACAACATATGTTTTTATTGAAATGTGTCAAATTAAGGATAACTGCCTCCCTCTTCCCGCAAAAACTGCTTCTGAAGGTAACACAAGTTTGAACTAAAATGCAAAAATTTCTCTATACAGACAATGCATGAACTTCTCCGCTGAAATAATCAATGAGAAAATAACATTAGTATGAGAAAGTGGTTTACCTCTTCATAATAACGGAGATTATTCTCAGCCATATTAGTGAATGTTGACCTCATATCAAACTGCATGTTTTGCTTCCACCTGTCCCAATCCGCTTTCAGAGCATTATTGGCACATTCAACTTTGTCTTCAAGTTTCCCAATCTCTTCTGAGAACTAAACATGAATTGTAACCATTAAAAAATGTTAGTGAAGTCACCACTTCAAAACTGATTGAAATCAAGTTATCGTAGTGCAAACAAACAGAACTGCAGAACCAAGGTAGGTATTTAACTTAGCACAGAAAGCCATTCCTCAGGGATAAATTTAAATTTTATTCCTAATGAATAAGTCGGTACAAGTTCTGAAATACTAACAGAAATTGTAGACCAGATTTAAAGTGTTGCTGAAGATATTTTTATTGACTGAGAAGTCAATAAAACTCTCTTGCAACTCTTGCACCTCTTCACTAGCACTTGACAATAATGAATCTAAAAAGGAAAGTATAGAGGCTTTACTGAACTAGAATCAACTATACAAATTAGATTTATCCAGAAAAACTGAGAAAACCCTGACAGAATCTTTGATAGACTCAGGAGAAAACAGAATGGGGAGACGACAGCAGAAATCAAAAGGACAAACTTTCTGATTTCTTGCCTGTCACCTCACCATCTTTTCTTGTGGAATTAACCTCTGTGTGACCAGGTGCGGGAGAGAGAAATACAGAAGCAGGAAAATAAATTAAACCAAAGGACTTCTGCAGGGAAGAAACTCTTTCACAGCAATCAAGGATCAAAAACCTTGAGGGTTACTCTACAGACATTATTTTCTTCTAATTACTGTAGATGCACAAAGTGACTTTTCAGCTAATGGGAATGAGTAAGTGGACAGAGGCCCTCTCTTTAATGAGTCTTCTAGTCCTCTCAATAATTTTGTTACCTATTGTCATTTACTAATCAGCTGTGTCAGTTCTGGCTGGCACCCAGTCACGGAACAAGGTACATCTTCTGCAGCTGCGGTGCAAGTTCATCTCCTGGGTCTGCACAGCGACTGTCTGCAGCAGGAGGAAGGTCAGGCAGAAACACGACCACCAAGGAACATCAAGCAGGAAAAGATAATCTCCTTGTATTGTTTCCATTACAACTCAGGTCCCATATGCCATCCTCTTCTTCCTTGTATTCTGCTGCCAGACAAATTGTTTTTTCCTCATACAACACCCCTGTAAAGTTCGATAGCTCCCCATGCTCTCTGCAGAGGTGGTGCTTTCATCGATAGGAACCTCGGGATGCCAGGATTAATTTCCAAGATTTTCCAAAAATACTTAGGCTATTGGCAGAATGCAGAAATGTTGAAATTCAGAAAGTCTTGGTGTGCAGCCTCCATCTTGAACCATGCAGGGAGGACCGTGTTCCAGCGCAACAGCCGGCAGTGCTGCCACCATCAGAAACGAACTAAGCAGCACTGCCTGAATTGGTCACAGAACCTGAACCCAGTGCTTAATTCACAAACCATGATCCCAATTCTGTTTGACATAATAGAATCCTTCAGCTCTTAAAGTAGCCAAAAACTCCTTAGCTAGTAAAACTGAAAATTTCATCTGAATGGATTTTCTCCATGTTTCATGATACACAGATGAATAAACAATTCTAGTTAGACTTGATTTCTACACCAATTTTCCTTGCCACACTTCTAGATTAATGAAATACTGGTTATTAATCAAGAACAAAATGCAAAATATTATTTCTACTTTACTGACAAGTCCAAGTTCAATTATCTAGCCAGACCAGTAATCAAACTATGGACAAGGATAATTTCAACTACCAACACTGTAGTCAATATGAAAAGGTTAATCCATAGTTTAAATATGGGGAAATTACCTTTAAAGGAATTACAGGCAGCTGGATTCGGTGTCTTGGGCATGTCCCAAGTTAATTGCCTTTCCTTCAAATACCAAAAATGAAGGCACACAGAATACAGAAAATAGTGAATATTTTTAAATGATTTAGAGTAGGAAAGGCAGTTGAATCCATTTTTGGTTTTGCAAGAAAAAAGTCCCTATATGGGAATGAGCTAGGCAACACACTTAAAGAACTTCTCCAACTTAGAAGTCCTGGCTGCAGCAGCTTCCCCTTATCTCATCCTTCATATCTTTAAGATATTTATTTTAGAGTTTGTTTTTGTCTTGCCTTTTCTAGAAACTACAAATTTCTTCCATGGTGTAGTCACAATGTGATGTGGACGGGCAGACTCTGTTCTAAATCCCAGCCTGGATATGTGGTTTAAACATCACCGTCTAAAGCCCAAAAGAAACTGTGTGCTGTATCGAGGCAAGGGTTGGACTTAAGGTCTAATGACAGCATTATGCCACATTTCATTATCTCAGATAGAGAGGTTTAAGATCTACTTTTTCACAACTGAAAAGAAATATAAATGCCACCCTCTTCAGCTGCCATGACAGAAGAAATCAAAGAAGAAAGGCTTGGTCTCAACAAAAACACCTACCTAGTGTGTTCCTGATTCACAAGGTGTAAATTGTTACAATTTATCCTGCAAATTAAATAGGATTCTGAATCCATTTTCTTACATTGACCTCACTGAGGCAGCTATAGGGATAAATTAAATCTCACATCAGTGATGCCCAGAGAAGGACAGCACAGTGCTAATCAGACATCGGACCATGGGACAGGAAGGTGGGAGCCAGACACTGCTAGGTCAGAGTGCTACCAGTCGTGAACAGTGTGACCTGCAACCAGAGAGACTTGGCCCAATAGCCAAATGATCTGGTAAGTGACACAGCATTTTACACTATCTTACTAAGCAAAATAGCATGAATTTCTATCTGCTACATGAATTAATCCTACAGCTTGGTTATACTATCCCTTTTTATCCTGGAATTAATACATAAGATATATCCAGAATGTGATAGATTCAGCATTTCATCTCTTTACTACTTAGTTTCAAGCCCGAACACTAGAATCTGTAAGTTAACATTTAATGCTTATCTGGTTCTGTCAGAGCACATTATATCAACCTTTTGTCAGAATTACTATTAGCACTAGTGGCAGTACCAAAACTGTTAAAACTCCCAAACCACAGAGGGATAAACTAGCATTGCTGTGTATGCCTTCAGAATGGAGCGTGGGAGCGATGGAGCCACAAACTCCAACATCTTAACAGCCAGAGAGCTCTGGAGGTAAGAAAGGTCTAGATAAGCAGGAAGACACCAAAGTCCTCCCAAATATCTCAGTCAGAGCCTGCATCCAAAATCACAGCCTTCAAACCCTCCGTACCCTGAACAATTGCCGTCTTCATGGACTGTATTTTGGAGTGCAAGACAAGGTTTCGGCTTTTTAGCAGTACCACAGGCAGCTTTCTAAAATCCCAGTGGCAGAAGCACAGCTCAAGAAAAGGTTTTTCTCCAGCCAATGAGCCTGACATCTTGTAAGGTTTAGTTTGCGATTCCAGCCTATTTCAGCTGCGCTGACCTTGGCGATGTTTTGTATTCTCCTGCTGTATAACCTCCTGTTTGTTAAATCATTTAATGTTTGCTGTGACCAATGCTAAAGATCTTGCAGCCTTTTATCAGCTCTAATGACAGTCTAAGATTTCTTATCTATGGTGGAAGTGTACTTCAAATGAGATTAGAGTTCATGCCATTCATTGTCAGCAGAATTTCTGGCTGCTAGATTGCACTGACAAGTTCAATCTGACATCTATGAGATCATTAGAAGCTACATGAGTTCTGCTCAGGATAGAAATTTGTAAATACAGCCAAACTCAGTGTTTGACACCAATTCCAATACTAATACCCGTGTTATGACCACGTTTTATTCTGAAAGTAGTATGGTTAGAAATGTCAGCAAAATTTTCAACACATAATAAAAATACTGATTAAGAAAACAGCTAAAAGTTACTTGAATGGTTAAAAATAGCAGTACACCATTCTCTCTGGCCAAACTATCATTAACAGAGAAAGCCTTCAACTTCTAATTAAGAAAAAGTCTTCAGGATACAGCTGCCACTCAATTAGAGAACACAGCATTTTATGATCAGATTAGACTAACAGACATCTGTTTTACTGCTCTCGTGAGACTGCAAGGGAAATCAGGCTCTCAGAAACAGGATTTTTTCAAATGAGTAAGAAATAGAGGGGTTGGAAAGATAAAGCAAAGATCTGAACACCTGGGTAATCACACCATCCAAAGGCTTTTACCAAAACTGTAAACACAGATTTGGAAACACGGAAACTGAAAAAAGACCAGGTTGTGCAAACTCATCTCAAAATTTTACTGGAAGCAAGTACAAACATCTCATTATGGAGTAAACCATTGTCCATATCAAATCAACGTGGTATGATCAATACTATGTTAAAGGGAAAAATATTCCTTTTTTCTGTAACAGTTCAGGAAAAGCCAGTGCATGCACCTTGTCTGAGGACTCCACCAGATTATAAAAGAAACACCTTCTGAAAAGACCGCATCCTGCCAGGCAACTTTCCCTTCCCTACGGTGAATAGCAATAAGACTAGCTGCTAAACAAGCTATATGAAATTGCAATTCATCGCTGAATTGCTCTGTGCAAATGCGACTGGTTTTAGCAGGTTGCCAACAAACCGTACAAATGAGAAGCACTGATGAAACGGGAAGCAACGTTGAAAAGTTGATATAACTAGCTGCATACAAATAACTTATGCAATAACCTATAACACTCATTCTGCCACAATAAATTCTTAGAATCATAGAATATCTCAAGTTGGAAGGGACTCGCAAGGATCATTCTTAACATGTACTGTGCTTCTACATGCAATGCCACTAGGGCGTGCTGCCGGCACACAGGGCACCCATGGCACGGGGTGCTGGGGACACGGGCAGGCTATGGGAGGAGCCCACAGCGGGTCTGCCCATGCCCTCCCAGGGCAGCATGAGAATACGGTGGCCTGCAGCCAGCAGAGGACTAGGACCTGCCATCGCGACCCCAACTCCCAGCCTGGGGGCATTCTCCAACTTACCATCCTCTGTGCATTTTATAAGAGCTTCATACTCTATATGTAAACTAAGCACAAAGGACAGGAGAAGCAGCAGAGGAAGTAGAGAAACAGAAACAGATTAGAGAACACAATGGCAGTGAAATGAGAGGACAACATAAGATATAAGTAAACAATTTCTACTTCAGGAAAAAGCAAAACCAGAAGTGTTTAGTTATGGTCCCACTGCAGTACACCGAGGCAAATTGCTACAAAGCATACCGTAGCCATCGTAGATATCAGACAGTGGTAATATTTTCTTATTTATTCAGCTCAGTGACAAGAAATCAAATGAAAATATGCATTTCAAGTGCCAAAACCTATCTAAACAGCTCATCTTTACATGAAAGCTAATGATGACAACCCTAATAAAAAGTATCTGAGATATCAAGGACTTTCTCCTTTGATGTACTGAAAAGTTATTATTATTTAGACATTTTTATATATTAATTACACTGTATAACACTTTGTATTAACACTCTGATAAAAGGACATTACTTAGGCTGGAGAGTTAAACAATCAAAAATTTTAAAAATGCCAATACCCATCTCAGAATTTTCTCTTAATTGGCATGCTGAGCCTTGCTGATGGTTTTGGGGATGCCTGCCCCATGGGCTACCAGTTACAAAGCATGGCTTCAGAGGACGTGTTTTCTTCAAGGGATCGTCTTTTGCAGTTAAAATAAGGCCTGGAAGATTTCAGTTTTCTGTACATACTCACCGGATCCTTTTCTGTCTTTTTATTGGCTAAAGCATCAACTTTGGAGTCAAGTTCTCCTTGAATTTGGTCTCTCCTTTTCAAAACACCCTTAATATAGGAGAGAAAAAAGAAGTAAACTGCATCAAATTTCAGCCATCTGTTCAAAAAACCATCAAACAACTTGACTGTTTAATAAATTAAGCAAGGTCACAGAATGAAGCCATCTAATAATTTTGACATGATACATGTACTTTCCTCAAAAAGAGTCTCAAAATCATGAAGTGAAGACTTATTTTTCAATACCTGTATTTTATCTCATGTGTTTTTCAAAAATCTTAGTAAATCCAAAATCAGTGCCACAAGAGTCTGCCATACACAGTATCATTTCTAGTTGTATGAAAAAAAACTGCAACAGCAGTTTACTTAGTATCAGATCAACTTACTATATAGTGGTATTTTAAAATAGCAGCATGAGTTTGCCAAAGCTCATGAGCAAAAGTATCTTCTTTGTGTAAAAGTAACAAGATAAAGTAGAATAAGTAACTAAAAATGGTATACCAGGCATTACTGAAATTGTGACTTTAACCTTCAATATTGTTTTGTAAGTGCCAAACATAGTTCAGTAAAATCAGAGTAAATTATCATAAAAATGATAGATGTTCTAACATTGATATATGTGCTTATTTTCAGCATATGTAATTACTTCCTCCTTTAAAACTGTCTTATCAGGTATTGGATTTTCAGCATAATGTCAAAAATAATTAGAAAGGGGAAGAAATGTTACTTATTAAACTACAAAACAGGAACAGTACTACAGATGAAATTTCCATTTCAGATGCTCATTTGCTCTGTGACCTTGAGGAAGCCTTACAAATTTCTCTTTGGTTTCCTCATCTGTAGAGGCACACTCAGGTGTGCTCATCTTGCAGAAATGTTGCAAGGCTTTAGTCCTTTAAAAAAAAAATAATCAGATGCAGGACATATAAAATTACAAATCTCAAAACCTTCTTTTATATTACCTTGCCACAACTGGTTTTACTGCTTCTTCTGCATATACTAAAGAGATTTTCAATATTCACCTCTAGCACTGGGCATGTTGAAACAGCACAGGGCACAAACAGCTCTACCTTCTCTAACTGTCTTACCTGACTGAGTTACCTTTGAAATCTTGTCACTTGAACAAACACAAATAGAATAATGTAGGAAGTTAATTTTCAAATAATTTTTCAATGCTTCTTTTTGAACAGATACTCACTAGAAAAATTTGGTAAATCTGACTTTGGACAATTCTGAGTAATAGATTAGCAATACATACTGATGATCATAAATCTAAGTTTCAATAGCTCAGAATATGTTTTAGTTAGATAAATACAGAAAGTGTTTAGCTGTAAGCATAAAAGCAAAACAAGTATTTCTGGAACAGCTTTCCTTCATATTACAAATGCTTTCTCTTTTTACTTTTTCTTTTGCCTCTTTTAAAACTGTTTTAATGACTATTTGGCAACTTTTATCAGAAACACTCCTTAAATTACAACATAAACCCAATTATTTTAATATTAATGTGCTGCAACTATAGACAAGAGCTGACTTCTATAGGCAAACAGAGTGTGTTTTTAAAACATATTATTATACTTTTACAGTTTTTTGTTGTAATATTTAAGGTACCCTGCCACAAAACCCTCAAATAATTGTATGTGGACTCGTAACCAATTTATTGCTGCACTTTGTACCCTGAGGCACAGCAGTACTTTGCACTCCTTCAGATTTGTTCTATGAGTCAGTTAGGAAGGAGCCAGTCCAGATGTAAATATTTTAGCTATGAATTCATCTCTTTCCCCAGTATAAGGCTGAACTCCCAACACTGGAAAATAAAAGGATTGTATCGACTACACCTTCTTCGGCAGGTTTACGCATGATCTTGGCTGTACTGCACAAAGGTCCCTGTGATGAGGGGTTAAGCACACCTCTCAAAGCAGGCTTCACTAGTGTGTGACTTCCCCTGTTGTATTTTAGTGTGACTAGTAGTCTGCTCTCCAAACTGCAAGAGGGAAGTAAGCTGTAGGAAAAATAAAAATCCATGGTGAATGAAAGGAAAGGAACGGTTGTTGAACCAGAATAAGCTAGTGGAAGAAGATTTTGCTACGGACAGGACCTCATGGCAGCCTAATGCTGCATTGCACGTGTCGCATCAAGAACACTGCAAGCAGAAAAAAAAGCAATGGGCAACAGCTACTTGTAACACGTGCATGAAGAGCCAGGGTCTTGCTCTACGCATGGCTTGAAACACACTCTCAGTCCTTACTCAGAAACCACTGCAGTAGGAGCTGGGTTCCCAGCAGAAAGGCAAGGACAGATACTGCAGCTTGCATTTCTCAAAATCTAGACAAAAGAGGGGTTTGTACATATTTTCTGCTTTCTGGAGGCAGCAGAGTGGGAATTATGACATGCTGAATTCAGCTACTTAATTATGTTGATTATACATCAGCACTGAGTTTATAAATTCTGAGGCCTGATTTTTTACATTCTCTCCAAGTGTAAGAAAAATACGTACATAAAGGGAACTGAGAGCATCAGCTTATGGCAAAGACTAACACATGCTTATATAATGACACAGGGACTGGAAGTTCCCTACTATTCTGGAAAAAGAAAATATAATTTAGGAACATCTCTGAGAAAGGGAAAAACCTCTCCACTCCTCTTCCCCCACACAATCTGTTCCTCGATGAGTTCATATTTCGGCAGTGTCAGAGGAGGCCTTTCTCAGCTGCTGTTCCCCAAACCTTTCTGTGTTCCCACCTCTCTGCTACAATGCAGAGCTCTCCGAAGACAGCAAAGCCAGGCACTCTTTAGCCCAGCTTTCAAGGGCTGCCTGCCACACAAAACTATCAAGCTTTTCTCATCTGGTAGGGATGCCTCTTGCCTGATTAACAAGGGAAATAGGACCAATCGGATTCCCCGCTAATGGACACCTATCCTGTGCTCTGCACCTCCAGTAACAATGGAAAATAGAGGGACTGCAAAATCATTTCCATCAGTTACAAATTCTCTTCTAAGTTTATCACTAGACTAAGCCAAACTTTATATACAGCCATAAGCAATCCTTAAGGAAACCTTACCATCAGGATTTCACTGTAGAGTACATATTCATGTAAGATAGGCAGCAGATTTTCAGAGAGCCCGGCCATTCGCCTCTCCGTAGCCTTGCAACACTTGTCGATGCAGCTGGCAACACCTTTTAGGGAGTCTGCTATATCTTCTTCCGATGCTGACCAGAGTGTGTGGATGGGGCCATATTCCTTCATTTCATTAAAATACTCTTAACAGGAACATATTCACCTTTTAGTCTTTTGTTCATTAGTAAATGTCTAAGTGATACTAATTGCAACCTCATATTTATTGTGAACAAAGCAAAAGACTGAGGCTAATGTTTAAATTTGCTCAAATGACCAAGATAAGTAAACTGCAGTTCCTTGCTTATGAATAAACTTATCAATTAATGTATTGTAATTAAGTAGTTCCCAGAAACCTATCAGCAAAAACGCCCCACTCATTTAAAAAGTACACATACGCTCTTAGACCTGATGGGCTGCATTCAGTTCACCCCATGATCTGAATTACTTCACGTTGTCTTCATACAGAGGGACATGAGCCATAGCAGCCCCAGGCAGCAGTCGGCCAGACTTGGTTATACTACCCTGAATTCCTCTGCTACAGTGATGCTCCGAATCCTGTCTTGGTTATTAAAACTAACAGCTTTGGTATGTCCCAAAAGCTCCAAAAAACATACTGAAGTTCACTCCAGTTCTGCAGGTGTTATCTCCTTTAGTAGTTTTTATTAATTTAAATACAAGGTATCCTACAAATTATTTCTCTTATGTCTCTAGGCAAAGTGGTAATCTGTAAACAGAAAGAAGGCCCAGAATTCACTGTGCCATTTGGTAGGACTAAACTTGGGCAAGGCTGGAAATGACCCGAAAGCTGTGTGTTTGTAGGAGGGTACTGTGAACACATTGGTCATGTATTGAAAACACAATTTCATCACAACTGAATTTATAATGAAGAAATGTCAAAAAAAAAGAAATGCAAAGCAGCTGTGTGGCATGAAGAGTGTAATGTTTCCTTTGAGATTAATTGAACAAAAAAAATCTCCATGGAAGATGTAATTAAGAATGCCACATTAAGCTACTGCAAGCAGGAATCTTCTCTGAATCACAGCTATCAACAGTTCGTATCCGTGACAGTACGGCCCTGCACACAAGTGTTCTGCCAAATGCTATTTGAAAAATCTAGAAAGAAGATATAACCTACAGCATTTGGGAGCACGTCAACATTCATAAGGTTTTCCGAGAAATATTTTGGCACCAATGCCTTGAGCCTATGGACCTCAGCCAGCTATTTCCACTGAAATGAATGATGTGGAAAGGAACTCTTTTCACCAACATGTATTTCCCTTTTATAAGACCCCTTGAATTTAGTGAGGACACGCTGAGATGTGATACTGCACAATAAAGCACAAGGGCTCAGTTACTAAGGAACACAGAGCAGCTCTTCAAATTATATTATATAGACAATAAAACACCTTAAGTGCTGACCAGTGGAAATTCTACTAGAGAGGGCTAGTCTGAGATCAGGGTCAATCTCAGAAATATAGTAATTTAGCATTCCAAGTAGGAGTGCAAACTGCTGCTACTTAAGGAAAAAAATGAAATTAAGTCATCTTTCTTAAGAAAACTCTTAACAGGCACAATTTCCCATGACAGAAATTATAGCCAATGGTAAAGCTATTAAAAAAAAAAAAAAATCTACTACTTGGTCAACACAGAAAAAAAGGTGCAAAATGAAGCCAGAAAAAGAGATGTTTAGAGATCTGGAATCTAGAGAGCATTATGTCAGTACAAGACAGCATAGAAAACTCTGACTGCGTACATTCCACTGAAAATACAAAACAAAAGGTCACGCAGCTTTCCAAAAAGCACAAGTAACAAGATAGCCATACTTGCTATGTTTTCCTCTTTCTAAGTTCCTTATCAAGTAGTTTAATGACATGTTAAAACTTTTCCTATTAAGAAGTTATTCAAACTAACTTGAAAGTCTGCCAAAACAATAACCATTATGAAAAGCACAGTATAACGAATCTCCCTTCTCCCCTGCTTGCTGGAAAGAGTATTTTGCCTGGCACAATGAAAACTAATTTACTTTTCCAATATATTAATTTCTTAAATCAATAAAACTGATACTTGTTTCTACTTACCTCTTTCTTCCTTGTAAATTCTATGAGCTATTTTATCTAGTACATTTATTTTCTGACTAAATGTTTCCACGTAATCGTTAATTTCTATAAACATTTCAGGACGATTTTTAACTCCTCCTCTTACTGAGGACGCTACAGCTCTGACAGTCTGTCCCATCCTGCTCAGCAAACCAGGACCCTGCTTCTTGTGTGAGGAGAGTTCCTACGGACAGAACAAGCCGTGTTTATTTCCATGCACTTTTAAAAATTCTCTGAAAACAATGCATCCTTTAATGCTTGCTTTCTTAAAAACAAAACTACATACATAAGCCTCTGTGTGTCTTTATAGTGTTTAAATCTTACTTTAAAATTATTAGACCAGAGTCAGAACTGTACCTGTTGTGTGCTTTTATTAGCTAAGCCTTTCTGGGCAAACACAAGCACACCGTGTATCATGGTCTCACAAGAACGATTAAAGATGGCAGAGAACCTTTACCCTTTCATCTCTTAGGCTGAGCTAGCTAGTTTGCAATTTAGCCTTTTGAACAGGAAAGCAGAGGTAATGATTGCAGAAATAAGTCATTGAGGAAAGCAAACTATTCCTACTGGAAGAAGTAATCCATCTATTTTTTTTGCAACTCTTTTCTTATATTGCTAGAATAACCTCTGCTGAAGTTCAGAGGCCGGCTTTTCTGAGTTCAAAACTCCAATTTTCAACTGGACGCATCTTGCAAAAATACAACAGGAAATTCAAAGGCTGTATTTTTCTTTAGTGAAACTAGTATAACTTTTTTTAAAAAGCTGACGAAAAAGACAGTGCCATGCCAAAACAAGATTTAAAATACTACTTTTCATATAATCTTGGAAGCTTATATGTATACCAAAAAGCATACAGAGTTGAAATATTGTGAATTTGCCACAAAAATCTAAAATGCAGCAAGAAAAAACACTTTGGAAGGTAGAGCAATATTTATGGCCACATGAATGAGTACCAAAAGCACAGAAGAAAAGGTTATCTCGGGGGATGAATACTCCATAAATCCTGTGCCTTCTTCTGACATTTCTGTAACAAGCCGTGGGAGGACACTATTGAGTGCTGAACTAGGGAGACTCCTGATATACTCTACTAACACAAGACATGGTTTCACATAACTGTAAATAAAAGTAAAGTCATTTTACCCAGGCCTGTGCAGTAAGAAAAATTTTGAAGTCTTCATTAAAAGTTAAAGTTGGATGATCAGCAATACGGTTCAAAAATTTATGTAAAGCTTTTCTTCGAGTCTCAATGAATTCATCATTAAATCGTTCCACCATTCCTTTCATTATGAATTTTTCGGGCAATGGCTAAGGAAAAAAAGAAAAAATATATTGTATAATTTGCATAATATTAAGAGTATTAGAATAGTTCATATACTTGCTGAAAACCATAGGTATACCTCGTAGTATTGACCATGAAAAACCCAAACTGTTAGAAAGTTACCACATTCAACAGTGGCATAACATGGTTCTTGTAGCCTACAGTGCAGAAGAAAACAAGTACAACTAAGAAAGAAGGACATAAATTACTGCAAATGGCACAATTATAAACCTAAGAAATACCTTTATGGGATTTTTACTTATCACGTATGTATAAAGCTAATGAAAGTATGTTGGTTTAAAGTTTGTGAGATTTCAGAACTGAAGACCTCAAACATCTCTTTGTAAAAATGGAGCCATCTTATAAACAAATAAAAATAATGTAAGTTTTAGCAAACTAACAGGAATAATCAGTGCTGGATGTGCTTCTTCAAGTTTGCTCTTCAACCAGAGGAAATCCTGGTATCGTCTTCGAACTTCATATTCACTGGAGTCAAATTCACCACGAGATGTCTGAAAACCAGAGGGAGAAAAAACAGGCCCAGGTTAGAATACCAGAAAAAAATAATAAAATAGTTTTCGATTTTGGAGAAAACTGAGTATTTGAAAGGAATGCATACATGATTTTATTTTGCTTGTGTTATTTGCTTGCTGTTTTTTGAAGTGCAATGATCAACTACTTGAAGAAATAAAACACATCCCATTTTAGCATGAAATCAAAGTTCTATTGTTAAAAAAAAAAAAGAAGAGAAAAGCAAGAACTAAACTGTACACAGAAGGATTTATAATAATTACCCTACCACAATGTCTCCAAAAGATTTCAATCATTATTTTAGTGTCGCATTTTCCTTTTAGCAATCATGGTTTTGTTCCTTACTTTTAGGGCATTTCTTTTAAGGTGATTAGTAATCTATGAGTGAGGAAAGTCTATTTTTTAGTGTTCAAAAAAAAAACCAAAAAAAAACCAAATAGCTGACATACATCCTTGGGATCTGCTGAAACTAGTCAACAATTCCCACATTGAAAACATGAAAACTTCAGCATATCATAGCAATAACACTTCCTGCGCTGCCTAATGGATTCTGTGTTCCATCATCAATTCCAGTTTTGTAGCCCTTTGTTAGAACTTGCCAACAAACCTTTAATGCCTAGAAAAATGCTTATTACAGTGTTGCAAAATTGTCAGACCATGAGATTTATTTTATCACTGCTCCATCTTCTAGGATCAAGCTACAAAGAGCCTGTGTTTTCACTAAAGTAATGCGTGTTTAGCATTCATTGTTGCACAGATTTCTAATGTGATGCAAGTAAATTCTAAAAACCTGAAAACATGCTTTTGTAATCTAAACATTTTGAAGGTTGAATAAAAATTTTTCAAGGTATGTGGGAGGAATGCTATTACTTTATCAACAACCAGCACTTCCAATTAAATACAATAAGAAAGGACAGAATAGATGAAAAAGCAAATCCAATCCACCTTACAGCCCTTCCATACTCGCCTGAAGAAAAAATGTTCTCTCGTCTACAAAAACATGCATAAAGTGACAATCATTGCTAGCAACCTAACGAAGATACCTCTCTTCCTACTCTTTAAATATTTTATGAGGAATTGGTATCTCCTCTTATTTAAGGATGAGTTATCAATGTAAGCCATTCTAGCCATGAATAGATGCTTACCTTTGTCACTACTCTGTATGTAATGAATGTTTCAATGGCTGTAATGTGACTTTCAGGATCATCGACTGTAATGAAGAGATCTCTTAATTCTGGTTCATCTTCAAATTTATACTGGTTTATCATTGATGAGGGGGATATTGGCACTGAAGTACTGAATGAGTTTACCTCAGCCAATGATGTATCCTACAAATAAGACACGAGAACATGCATATCAATATATCTTTATATACAAACACTCACATGCAAACATATACGTCTCAGATGCTAAAATGGCAAGCTCTTAAATAATCTGGTAAAACAGATAAAACCTAGAGCAGATGAAATAATTATATAGCACATAGCAAATCTATTATCCTTTTCAGTATTTGCTTCAGTGAGGATGTAAGAAAGAATGAGATTTGTTCTAAAACTAATGAAAGAGCAAAATGCTACCATTTGACAAGGATGTTACGCATAGCTAGAAAGAGGACTTGCCTATGAATGCTAAAATTAGTTACAAATCCAAGCACTCAGTAACTGTGTAGGATACTTACCAGCTTTATTAAAATTGTTAGAAGCCAGTTACTCAGGACTTAGAAAGTTTGAATTATCTCTACTAACCTGAACAGGGTGGGTAAAACCCTATGACTTTAAAAGAAAACAAGACAAAATCCAAATCAGAATTTTTATTGAAATTGGATATTTCGGTTTGCATACATTTTACAATAAAGTTTGAAATGGAAATCTTTTACTGAGACATAAATTTATTTTTTAAAAAAAGAAAAATGGTAAGTAAGGATGCAGTACAAATTTGATGCTTAATTTCTAAAAAAGTCAAACCACTATTTTGCTGAAGTGGAAAACCACTTTTTGATAGCATCAACCACTTCCACCACAGCACTCTAAGAATATGCCCCTATAGCAGCTGCTTCTGCTCAGTGCATTCCATGGTGATCACTCAAACTGGAATTGGAAACAGGCAAGAAATCTCATTTTCTTTCTTAGATGCAAGTCTGGATGAGCTCTACTAATTTATCCTTCATTTATCCATGAAGGATACAGTGACTAGCAAAATAAATTCACTAACACCATAAAAGTGCATAATAAAAGAATAAATCGCTAAAAATAATAAATTTGGGCAATTAAAATCAATCACTATGTTTTAAATATCAAATATTTTATACATTTTTTAATATATCCAATGCAATGAAGTATTTTTACAACAAACTTAAAAATTAATCTGTTTTCCAGAAGTTTTCTAAAAGTGTAGTTAGGCTACACTAACTACCAAGTGGCAAAGAGCTGATCTTTCCGGTGCCTCAGTAACTATGGAGCAAGAAGAAAAGCGATGTTGCTCAAGAGAAAACTGCTCAAATGGCAGGGGTGGAAATGTAGGAGTCCACAGAAACTAGAGTCACAGCGTCATCCCAAGGCCGATCTCGCAGGAGTGAAGAGCACACCACTGCAGGGCTGCCGAGCTTGGTGAGAGTTGCTTTTTTTCCTTTGAATTCAACTGGATCAAAACTTTCTCTAGAACACGTTCTCCTCTCTTGTTCTTTTCCTACCTTAAACCTTATTGCCTACTGCCGTCCCTCTCCTTTGGATTTATCAATTTACTTCCACAAATATGGAGTAGAAACTTGTATCAGGAATTACACATGGAAAGCACTGATGTATCAGGTCTCCTCCCATCACTTACGTACAGTTCTTTCAACAGCGAGACAAAAGCAGGATGGAAGACTAAAGGCAATGCTTTAAATGTTATATAGTTGCTTACTTGCATACCTGTAAGTCTTTTTATTTTTACTCAGTGTGTTCCAACACGACTTCTATACTGGTATGCAGCCAGCACTGTCCTGAGTGGTGGAGGATAAACAGAGAAGCTATTTTCACTGCCTGCTAGCACTGGCTGGCCATGCTCTACATGAAGAATGAGGACCGCTAGTTCAGAGCAGTCCATGTGATTCAAAGCGCTGAGACAACAGGAAATTTCCAGGGAAAGAAAAATGCATGTGAGCATCTAAGGGACTTGAGCGGCCATATAACTTGAGGAATGATGACTCTGCAAGGCCTAAATTGGATCAATGAAAATGTGTTTCATATTTTCTCATTTTCCATGGGTCATTAATACCTTAACATGTTGTTCCTCCCTCTACATTGCTACTAAAAATTGCTCTATACGGACAGGTTTCTGAAAGTATATTTTTATATGGAAGGGCTTATGAATACATGGTTTGTGAAACAAAACACGGGCAATAAAATCCATAGAATAAGCAGGTCTTCAGTTCTGTTGTAATACAACTCTAGTGTTCACCTGCACATCAATGAATGCATGTGAGCTTTAAACAAGCATCTGTTTCTCTTTCTTTATCCTCATGATACTTCAGGTTACTTTCAGCAGTTACTGAAGTTCGTGTGACAGAAGTCTGATGTCATCACAGAAACATGGCAAAAAAAGACGATAATTTTCTATTTTCTATACAGCTGTAATTTTGTGGTTGGAACTATGCATGAATAAAGATGAGGGCAGAAGGAGTTTTGTGGCATAGGAAAACCAGTCAATTCTTCTAGCTCTTGGGTTGTATACCTTTTTTAAAATAAAAACTTTTTTCCTCTTCATCTATGGAAAGAGAATCAAGGTCCTGTCCCAGATAATGATGTGCTTTCGCACGCCTCCACCAGCCCCACCTACCTGCAGTACCCCTTCTCCCTTCCAAGCCCTTTCACTACTGACAGCAGTCGGCAGAGCTGTGTGTGCCCATCAGCAAATAGGTTCATGCGTTTTGATTTACTGGCCAGGAAACCAAATAGATAGAAAACCAATGAGCTCGTGGCAGCATGAGGGCTGCCTCTGGGTCTCCTCCCTCTAATACTTGCAGTTACCCTATCTCACTCTCATATTTGGCTGCAATGGGTCAGTAAGACTCCAAAATAAACAAGGGAAGGAAAACACTCGTACAGCAGGAGCAGCCTTAAAGTAGGCTGAGCACACAGCTGAGCCTGCAACTCTTTGTAGAAGACATTAAGCCCAGGGGTTTTCCTGAACATAACTCCTCCCCAGAGCATAGATCCTTGAGTTAGGGTTGCCTCCATGCCTCATCCATTCTTCCCTCCCTCCCTCCCTCCCTCCCTCCCAGCGAGAATCCAGAGCTTGCAATCTTCTGAGGCCAGGGATCCAAAGGAGGTCTGGAGAGAAAGGACATGGTGGCAGAGTTTGTCCTATAAGAGAATAGTATAGTTGTTGGAGCTTTCTTCAAAGAAGCAAAGAGATTAAGGAAGACAGAACAGTTCCTTGGCCGAAAAATTCACTTATAAATTAGTCTCAAATCCTTGATCAACTTGTTTTGGAAGAAAAATTAGCCTCTCTGCAATTCCGAAGTGGCATGTACATCTCTTCCAGAAATACCATTAATTAAGTTTTCTGTAATTATGAAATGGAGACAAACACTGTAAAGCAGAGTTTGAAAGAAGAGCTGCTAAAGATTTTCAGTATTAACCGAAGAGCTGACGGCTTTGTCAACGCCAGGTCACCATATCAGTTAACACGTAAGGCGAAGATTAACTGAATGGCTATTGCGATACATGTGCTACTCTATACTTTGAAACTAATGGAAGAAAGCAGGTTGAGAACATTGTATTTGTGTGACTCATAACTCAGCCCCGAGAAGTCCTCTCTGCTAAAAAGACCTCAGAACTTTTTCCACAGTAACGGAAACCAGGCTAGAGTGAAATGCACGTCACATCACGAAGTGCTTTATCAGAGCTGCCGAAGAAGATGCTAGTCTGTAATATGTGAGATATGTCACAGGATACTGGGTCAATGGTTTGTGACACTATCAGGTTAAATGTCTATGAATTTTCATAAAATAAAAGCCCTGTGTTTACATCTTGAGTAATAACTTCAGGTATTGATGTTGACAATTTTTAAGAATCTCATTTTTTACCATTTTGGTAGCTGGTACATTTCATTGACTAAACTGAGAAAAATGAAGTTGATGTCAGTGTCAGGCACTGAGCACCGCACTGCTGCTGCTGTCCCGCTTGGCCTGCAAATGCTACACTGCTACCTTAAAGACGGCATGAGAAACTCCATTAAGGTGCAATTTAAAACAAGGTGGTCCTGGAACAGTACGTTATGGAAAAATTGGTTTTACAAAACTTAGTCTGAAGCTACATTTAGCCTGTCAGTTTCCCTTGAATATACGGAACATGAACAAATGGGGTGTAATCCCCAATCAACCTCACAGATTTTCATCAGCTCAAAAGATCAGCCTCCAAATTGCACCTGAAAGCAAACAGTGAATTACTGGTCTACGTATAACCACTAAATGCAGGTGTCCAAGCTTTGGAAAGACTGTGGTATTTTCATATAGTATGACAAATTTTCTCATTTGTAGCAATAAGTTATCACGTGACATGCATTAATAGTAGTTAAGATTTAACAAAAGTAGCAGAACAAAGATATTTGCCATATAGCAGCAGTAACTCGTATCAACTACACTTGTTTTTATTTTTTATTCCCAAGGAGCATCGCTCTTGACAAGCAAGCGGCATAACTGTTGATATGCTGTATTGATAGGCAAATACCTGCATGCAGAACTGCCTGAGCTTACGTAGTAAAAGCAAAAGGATTCAAAGTAAGAAGCAAACAACTAAAATGGTATTTTAGCACTGCTTTTGCATGCAAGTTCAGTGAATCATTCATCTCTTTATGTCAAATCAAGACTGATGCTTTTCTAGAAAATATTATTTAGCTAGTTATGCTTCAGAAAAATACAGATAACTTGGTGAAATTTAGCCTGACCTTTTGCATGTTACAGACCATTAAATCACCTAATAGCCCCTTCTGGCCTTAAAATCCATGAATTTCAAGAATTTTACTACAGTCAAAGTTTAAATACATAGCTCCTAAGAATGAAGCTCTTATTCCAATGATTTTATTCATGCATACCAAAAAATGTATCTCGTTTACAGAAATATAAAAATATACACATTTAATTCCTATGACAATTGGTTCTACTGAAAATACATTTGATGTCACATTTTCAAATAGGAAACATAACTGCTCTTCCTCTCCAATGTCAAACATCCTGTCACACAGTCGTTCAGAAGTCTCAGAAGGTTAACAGGGCCTTGACCCCTATATATATTTTCTCCACCTTAGCTATTTGTATGTCCTTATGTTATATTTTAGATGCTGCCGTGATAAAGCCAATAGATCCACGACATGCTCTCTTCTTTAATGGCTGAGCAGGCAAAAGGTAAGCCTTATCTTAACCAAATCAGTAGAAAATGAGAAACGTTATACGTGGTAGCTGTACTGAACTTCACTGGATTAATTAAAACCGGCAATATTGGCAGGACTGGTGCCCACGTACCTAGCCTGCTCTGTGTAGTGCCGGAACGTGGACCCTAACACATCGTCAGTTTCATTACTTTTCTTCCCCTCGTCACAATACAGATGTTACCTTCTCAAACCTCCTACGTGAAGGTGCTAGGCTTCCTTCTGCTTTTAAAAGAAAACTTGAAACTTGGAAATATTTATTTATATTTAAATACAACTGCAATTACTGAATACGACTGTTTATTTAATTTACAGATACATATATGGTACAAGACAAACATAAGTGATGACAAAGTTACAGCGAGCCCAGATTACTTGGCAACTTTAAGGTAAGAGCAGTAATGACTGACTGGCACAGCTCGTCCGAAGGACCAAACCCCGCTTTTCGTGCCCGAGGAGAAAGTGCCCCGGGGCTCGGCTGAGCGAGCCGGGCCGCCCGGGGGCGCGGGGCTGCCCGGGGCAGCGCTCGGCGGCCCCCGGAGCCCCCGGTGACTCTCCCAGGGCAGCGGCCGGCAGCCGGACCCGCCCTGCCCAGGCGCTGCGCTGTCCGGGCGCAGGGCGCGGAGGCTGCCCGGCCGGGCGCGGGGCAGGCGGGCAGAGGCCGAGATCGCCGCCGCCCGGGGCGGTGCGGGGCTGTCCCGCCCCCCCGCGCCGCCCCGGCTCCCCGGCGCACTGCGGGGCAAAGTACCGGCGGAGCGAGGGAGCGGCCAGCAGCCCACCCGCCCCCGGCGCGGCGCGGCCCGGCCCGGGGAGGGCGCTGCCGTACCTTACTGAACACCTCCAGGTCGTCCTCCTCATCGTCCAGCGCCAGCACCTCGGCGGCGGCGGCGATCAGCGGCCCCCGCGCCGCGGCTGGGGCACCCGCGGGGAGCTGGAGCTCGGCCTCGGCCCCTCCCTCGCCGCCGGGGGAGGGCGGGGGGAGCGGCGGCCCCGGTACCCGGCCCTCTGCCTCCATCCTTCCCGGCGAGCGCGGGCGGGGGCCCCACCGGAGCCGCTCCCCGGGGCGCGGCAATGGGGCGCCGCAATTGGCCGCCCGCCGGTCGCCCGCCCGCGGCCCGCCCCCGGCCCGGCCCGCCCGCCCGCCCCGGGGGGCGCGCCCAGTGCGCAGGAGTGGAAGTGGCGGCGGCAGGACGGCCGCCTTGCTGGGCTGGGAGGAAGCGCGGCGGGGCCGGGCTGTGTCGTGTCGTGGTTGTGGGTTTGCCCCTCTGAGGGCGGCGGGACGACGGCCGAGGCCGCAGCGTCTCTATGGAGGCTGGCCGTGAGGCGGGGAGGAGGCGGAGGCGGCTGCAGCTGCTCACAACGCCCACAGACGTCTTCATGGAGGCGTGGGGCTCGTTCGCGTGTCGGCATCTCCCCGCTTTGGCCGCCTTCGGTGCTGCTGAGGACCGGGGCCGGTTGAGCTGGGGTCGGTTACCCGCGGGGGCGGGCTTGGGGAGCGCTGGTGCTGGAGCAAGGGTGCGCTGTGCCGGGGGTTGGAGAGCCCGGCGGAGCCCCGAGGGTGCCCGGCAGGGACGGGCGTACCCAGGCTTCCCTGCCTTCCCCGGGTTGGTTTCTTTCTCCCCGGTGGGCATCCAGGCTGCATACCCCCCCGTCCCCACCGCCGGGCAGCAGTCGGGACACACGCCTTGCTCCTGGCCTCGCGGACCCTTTGGGCAGCCACTCTGTTGTTTGTAGCTGGAGGATGTAGTCCTTCATGGTAGGGTCAGGTATGCTTTCGGGTGTTGAGGCCAGAGGTTACTTTGGGGTCAGGGATTTATTTGTGAGAACAAATTGATGCCATGTTACATCTGGAAAGGAGTGGGAAGAGGAACACCAAACCAAAAAATAGTAAAGCTGCGGAAAGTAAAAACATCAGAAATTAGGAATTCTGAAGTTGCCAGTGTTGAATAGGTAGTAATAGGCAGTGCTACTAGTTGCAGGAGGTGGGGCTGTGTAGTAAGGGAGCAGGCAGGTTGAGGGGGGAGAAGGCTGGTCTAGCCTGTGGTGGGGTTCCAGTGCTACCTTGGGCGAGCAGCTTCTGTGCTGAGCACAGGAGCTCCTCTGCAGTGCTGGACAAGGCACCGAGGCCCACGTCTGCACAGCGCAGAACAAGGCACATCTTTACAGGCTCCCTCTGAAACATCTGAAGTCAATGGGAACTTTGTCGTTAGCGTAGGCTTCCAGAGTCCTGCGTGGGTACTTAAACAGGCAGATACAACATAACCTTTGCGTACCTTGGTTCCCGTGCTGTCAAATTAGAAAAAGCAAACCCCGTAATCAAATGAAAGTATTTTGAAAAGCGTTCGTCTGTGAAACACTCCTGGCAGTTGATGAGGAAATGCCAAATCAATTTCATGCTTTCTAGTGAAGTCTTGAGCCACAACTTGAAAGAAAGAGATAAAAATAAACGCTAAATATTCACTGAACTGTGTAGAGAGAGAAAAATAATAGGCCTCTGTAATTAGAGAATGTACACTAAGTCGTTTTCATGTTTGTTTAAAAAATAAACCAATAACCTAAATCTCCGTGGGAACTGTGGGTTGAGGGGCGGTGGACCTTTACACAGAAGTGACCACACACATTTTTGCTTACGGACGAGCCTTTGCTGTTGTGGGTGGCTCTCTTCTGTGGACCAGCCACCAGAGGGAGATGGGGTGCACCTTTCCTGGGTACTCAGATATCTGCTGACGGCAGAGTATCTTTCCTTAAGTTAAAATAGATGCTTTCTGTAGTTTTAAAATAACGACTGGCCTTAGTACGAGATCCTCGGGCGTCTTTTCCTTCTGACTCTGTGTAGACCATCCCTGCCCTGCTGCTCTTTCCCGTTCCCCAGCTCTGTGCATGGGTTCTCTGGTACGCTGCCTTCCTCACAGGCTGCCCCCAGCCCTAGGCTGGGTGCTGCTCACCTCCAGCCTCCTCACCTGCAAGGTGCAGGCTGGGGTTCCTTGTGCAGGTGCTTCTTATCCAGCACCAAATCTACAGCTCTTCCCACCTCTGCGTCTTTTATGGTTTCTTTACAGTGCCCTTGCTGCCCCTGTATCTCCTGGTTACCCTTGAGTGCCAGACACTGACAAAAAGTGAGTATCAGAATATATATTTTCTACTCTGTCCTTTACGATGATGTATCATTGTACAGATGTATCTAGCTTGTTTTCTGACTTTATATAGGTGATGGATAAGTTTTATTTCCTCTGGTTTTGCCTTTCACTGTTTCAAAGTGCCACGCTTTGTGCCAGAGGCCTGCAGGTTTTCTGAATAGAGTAAGTACCTAGAACCCGTATAATGTCTGAGTTTTTAATATGTCTGTATTTAAATTCAGATGTCATATTTGTGAGGCAATAACAAAATAAAATAAAACTCATTGAGGATCAGAATTCCAGACAGCACACATCAGAGATGATAAATAAAAGACAGCCAGTCAAAGGAATTATAAAACTGATGTACTGTAGACTCGAATACTAAGGCTGTCATCTGGATCATACTAATTTTTCAAAGTTTTACCATTCTCTTGGGTTCTTTATTTCTGTTTGAGAAAAATCTCACAAGATGCTTTAATTGGATTTTTTCTTATTATAGCTTTTTATTAGCTCATTAATCAAGCCTAACAAGACATATTTTTAGGTTCCTCACTGGCAGTGCTTATCTTTCTTTGCCTTATATTTGAAGTACCAATCTGTGAGAAAAAGGTATTCATTGTCCTTTGGTCTAGGAAAATATGCATTACATTTAACAGTTATTTGGAGTTTTAATCATCGCTAGGACCCGTGCTAAAACAAAACAGGGGACTGTTCTGCCATCACTTTCACCTGTGCTCCCCACCCTCTACCCTATTTGTCCCTAATCTCTATTGAAAGAGCCCAGGGAGTAAATGTAACTTCAGGGCACCTTCCCTCCCAGTGGGATTGCCAGCATCTCTCCCCCTGCGGTGTTTAGCAAAAAGAGCTTTTTACAGACTCAAGAATTTGTTGCTTGTTTTCTGCTGTAGGACCAGAGACGATTTTAAACAGTTGGATAATTGTGCGATTCAGAGATATTGCAGGTAGCATAAATGCAGAGCTACACTTACCAGAGGGGTTTTACAGGTTTCTCCCATACTGTTATTTCAAAAGTGCATTGCTGTACATCTTGGTTATTCTTCAGTTCAATGTGTGTATGTGCACACGTATGCCAACAGGCTCCGTGTTGCCTGAGCGCCTGGGATTTACACGTTTAACCACAGATATCCTTCCCCGAACTTGTGGAATTAGATCTTGGCAATAATTAAGGGTCAATGTCATTTGTTGTTATGCCATGAATATTATTGCCCTACTTATTTAAAGAAACAGCTATTGCACTGAGACAATACTCAACAATATTTTGCTAAATAAATGTTAGCATTTTGGAAAGTATGGTGTTTTCTAAATACCTATACAATATTCATGAAATACTTTACCTTTCCAGGCTCACCCACTCAGGAACACCGAGTGGACTATTCACATATGCAGGACTGACTGCAGTTGCCTCCCACTGTCATTTGTTCACTTAAGCCCAAAAAGCTATTTTGTATTACAAAAATGTCAATATTATTCCTCCTTGCATTTTCCCCTTTTCTTTGGTAAGAGTGTTGATCCTAGCTAGTAATCCCTTCCAGAGTTGCTTTTTCTTCAGCAAATCAAATTTACAAACACCGAAGCAGAACCAAGCTATTCCTTCGCGCTCATGTGCAGGCTGCATGTGATCCCTTTAGGCCACAATACCACTTTGAATGCTTAATGTTGACTTGTCGAGTTTCACCAACTGCACAGTGATATGGACAGGATTAAATCTTGTTTTATTTCATCAGCTCTGTAGCCAGGCAGTAGCGAGGTATGGTAGGTTCATGGTGTTTTACTCTGTTCCACCACTGCAGTGCAAATAATAAGCATATTAGTGAATCTGCTGACATTCAGCACCTTGGCACAAATGAGAACATTTTTCTAGGTCTGAAATGCATTGTCAAGTAGCATTCTTGTCAGCGTTGTACAGTGTGTAAGCAGAAGTCATTATGTTTACACCCAGAAGATATTTTGATGGTGAATTAAGGGCTGACCTTCATATCATACCATTTATTAGAGCAAGCCTTATAGTAAGCTCCATATAATGGCTCAAAATAAGGTTAACTATTTGTGCTCCATGCCTGAACTGGCAAAGGAGTCGGAGCAATAAAGCTCTTGGGTAAGTTGCAAGCTGCTTAGCTTTTCAGCTGCCCGTTGTCTTTTGGTTGAAAGGTAACTGTTAAGCTCTTGTTATTTTTGTTGTTGTTCTTAGTTTAAGTTTGGAAGGTGCTTTAATTGGAATATTGTAAAATTATTTATCTGTCAGACAGTGGATATCCTCCAAGCTTATTTTTTCAGAGAGTATCAGACTGTCTTTGCTTTCTGACTGCCCAAAGGAAATTACAATGTAGTGTACTCATAATCATGTTATCTCTTTTATAGCTGCAGATCATTTTTATGATGTTGTAGACGTACAAAGCCCTGATCAATATCTAGAGACTTGCTATCCTTTTAAGTTATGTGACTCTGCCAAATTTTAGACATGAAAATATTCCAGGTGAAGCACTATTGGGTTTCATAATTTTTACAATATCTAAAAACAGTTGCCAAGCTTCATTGGATGTGAAAGCATTGATTTTTTTGTAATACTTTGCACTGTTGTCAGATAGAGTCCATCTGTTCTAATCTAGCTTTGTCTCTTCTGCTGAAGGAATGGTTTCATGTTTCCAAATAATTGCTGCTGTTCTTGTTTTTTGTTGAATAGTATATTTAGCAATATGTACTTCATGGCATGAAATATGAAGAGTACCTCCTAGTCCAAAAGTATGCAACGAATATATTGATTTTTTAAAAAACCTTTAAAGGCTTATTGAATTAATTTAATATATGAATCTGAGTTCTTTCTATTTTTAATTTTCCCGATGTCTAGTTTGGGAACTCTGAACTTCAGGTAACAGATTAATACTGGATGTCAGTTAACCTGTTTATGAATGACCAAGCATGGTCCTGTTTGTTAAATAACTGAAAAGAAATGACAGTGGCTGATATGAATGTTACTCATTTACAGATGTTTGTTTATAACCCATTTAAATTGAAGAATTCTGTATTTCAGCTATTGCAGTGTAATGCACAGGCTCTGAAAATATTATGCCAACCTGTGATCAGTTTGACCTTTTAGGCACAGGGCCTGCCGTTGCTTCAAGGATTATTAGCCTTCATAGAATTGGTTTATAAGGATTTAGCAATCTGTTCACATATGCTTTCAGTGAGCCTGAAAAACTTAACCAAAGGGAGCTGGCAGGTAGGTGAGCTTACTTAAACCAATCCAGGAGGCACACCGTGGTTGAATTAACCCTCTGCATTTTTGATGTTTTAATAGATGTATTTTTTTTTAGACAGAATCTTTCTGTGCCTCTTAGTTTATTATTGCCAGGATGACTATTAAGATATTTTTTTAATGAAAGGTTTTTTTAGTCTACAAATTCACACCTGAGGTATTGACTTAAAATTGAGGTCTACATGAGACCTAATTAACACTTTAATACTTATTGATAGAAAATTATATGTATATAGTCATTCATAAAACATATGGAAAATTCATTCTACAGCTATACTGCCACAGCATCTCTCACTTTTATCCTGTGTCACTGAGCTCTTCTCTTCCATAAAACTGTACGATACTAATTGTAGAGGACAGCGGTTCAAGGTCATTCTTGCTAAAAAACTGCCCCTTTTTGTTCTACAGAGATCAGAAAAATTTTTTAAAAACCCACATCATCATCATAATGTGGAAATAAAAGTATGGTCATGGATAGTAGATTATGACCCAGAGGAAAGAATGTGAACAATGCAGCTGCAGAGAGGAATTTTAAGTGTTATATGTGAAACTGCCCACATGAGAATTGCAGCCCAAGGAAGTGAGCCAGCAGTCTAACTACAATCAATATCCAGGTTAAGTAAACAATTACAGTCTGCTGGAGTTGGAAGGAAATCTACACAGCCTGACAGGGTAACTGCAATGTCTTCAGGTGTAAATTCTGAATTTTCTTCATAGATAGCTTGCTTGCCATTTACGGAGTGTAACTGATTTTTTTTTTTTTTTTTCAACCTATCAGGCAAAGGCTGCTCTCAGTTTGTGAAGAGCTGTTGTTAAGTTTTTGCAAACAAATTAGGTATATCAGTTAATAGTCAAGGTTGTTTTAAAAAGCTGGAAACTGGTGAGATTCAGAAGTGACCAAAAGAGCCATCAGACAATATGATTAGACAGAAGAGCAGGCTTATGAATAAGTAAAAAATACAAATATTAGGGTACTTTGTGAGCACTGAGTTTGCCCAACATAGAAGACATCGATCCTAGAATGGAAACAGCTGTGTTTGCAACATTTTAGGATAGTTTGCTTGTCAGATATTAATATGTGGAAAAGACCTTGTGTGAAAACTTGGCAGTTCGTCCCACAGAAGATACTTCTTTTCCTTGCAATATTTGCTATAAAGTTGCTAAATAGCTCAAAAAATAGTTTCAACACCGTTAAAAGAGATGGCTAACCCCAAAAAAAGAGCTGTGATAGTTTTATAGATGAAAGAATATTTTTTACATTTTGGCTTGGTCTCTCATCCCTTACTTAAGCAAAACTTGGGAAACCTCAAAATTTTCCTGAGAGCATACATACATATGAAACTGATCATATAGTAGACAGCTGTTCTGCTATCATGCCCTCATTTTATATTTAATCCCCCTCAAAATAGCTTTATGCTTAAAAGTATCAATTGCTCCTAGTGGACAGTAAAGTGCTGGAGCATATTTGTTTCCCTGTGCACAGAAGAGATTAAATACAATGAACCATTTCCTGCCTGTTCTGTCACCGCTCCATGTCTTGTTTAGGATTAGCTAAGGCATGTAGTATGTCTGATGGGAATGCTATATAGTGAACATGTGAGTGAGGTGTGGCACAAGTACACAGGAGAATACACTTCAATGAATTTTGTAACCCCAAGAAGATGTGGGTTTTTTTCATTTTATTTCTTCTTGGCATGTCTCTGTGTTTTTGCACTGTGTACAACTTTGGAGACTCTTTGTTTCCAAAACTGAGAAGCGTTTGTCTCCAAATACTGAGAAGCACCAGTGCCAAATTCTAGAAAAGAATAGCTGAAGAAACAATTTAAATTTCAAGACTTTATGCTAAGACATAATCCAAGACACAGAGTGACTCTGGACAGTATGATCACGCTGCAGCTGCAAGAGATCTAGATCAGACAGGGAAGGAAGTATTCCAACAGATGTGATTGACAGTAGTGGCACAAGCAGTCATATGCTTCCTGCAGTTTTCTCTTATTTAATAACAGTTAGCAGTTTTGTTTTGGGCTGTGAGAAAATGAGAAAGACCGGATTTGTCTGTATCTTAGAGAGGAAACAACAGGATTAATTAGATCCCTATTTTCTTCAACTGATTTTGCACTTAGGCGTGATGTCATAGCAGAGGGCTTAGGACATTGACCCAATGGATTTGCAAGAGAACTTGCTTTTAAAATGTGGTTTCTGGATGGATTGTGGCATTGAAATACTGTGTTCTGGAGAGTTGCAGTGAGCTCTGTAGTTAGACAGCACTGGCGCTTGTTTTCCACTGAGAGAAAGAGAAAAGTTGTTAGGCAAGATGAAACTGCAGGGAAGAGTAGGTGTACCTCCCCAGCTCCTAGGAATTAAATCCCTGTCATTTGAGATGAAAGCTTAAATACATGAAAGTTCTCTTCTTTATTCATCTTTTTGATAAGCGATTGCTAGGAGGATGCTATATACTTAAGAAAATGGAAGGAACAGAGAAGAATTTGAGAGGTGTGTAATACAATACACATAGCCTACTCCATACTGTGAAAAAGTTTGGAAATTGGAGGGGTCAGTTCCTTCTACTTTAGGTGTATCACTGTGCTTTCCTTATCTGTGAAGCAAAGCTACATGCTATTTTTGGCTTTACTGAACTTCTGAAACCTTAACAGAATAACATGTGTTTTTCTGTCGTATCACTTAAGACAGCAAATGACTATCTACTAGATTGCATTTTTCAGCCTGTGGCCATGTATGGTGCATGGTTGATTTGATGTTCTGTAAGAATTCCTCTGTAAATTGTCTTAATGATTTATACCATCAAATTGTTCACATTTCTAAATTTTATATGAAACAGGCTAAATTTTAGCCTGCTGAGCTTTCTTGTTCTTAAGTGATGCACAAGAGGAAAACAGACATTATTAGACACAGCAAGGAACAGAGAACAACAGTTGGAAGGGGTTCATTTTCCAAATACAGCATCTCTGAGAGCACCTTTGGGTTTGCTCAGGAGGAAACTCCAGTCCAACCATTCTACCATATCTTAGACTGACTCTTAGCTGGGCAAGCTCTGCTGATGCTGGACTCAATAGCTGACCATAGGGGAAAGGTTCACAGGGGTAAACTCATCTGGTTTTGAATCAGCTGGGAATTACTTCAGCTCTTTAGCAGGTTGGAATAGCTTAGGAGTGCCTTCACTTGAATTTGCATCTCTGTGTTTCAGAAAGCCATTCAAGCTGCCAGGAGGAATGATAGAAGATGCGGGAGACTTTGATTTGATTCTCACTCCGCCAAAAATATCTAATATAATTCCCAATAAACTGTATGGTTTCTGTCTGAAGCCCTATGTTGATAAGGCAACACAAGTATTTTGGATATAGTGCTGGAGCACAACACAGCTGTTCTTGCCTTCAGCTATCCTCTCTATTAGGTGAGAGTTATTGGGTAGATTGGAGCAAATCTCCTTTGATATCTATGTGCTTTTTAGCACTTTAAGAGCATTCCCCAAGAAGATTCATGAATCACGTGCTCTAGCAGAACCAATGCAAATTGCTCACAAGACAACAAAGAAAGTGTCCTGAGGTTCCCATGAAAATGTGCTGGTGGTGCGTGGATGCCTTTTAACCTTGTCCTTAATTTTACATCCACACTTCAGTGCAAATACATGCCTGATGGTAGTGGGGAAAGAAGGTGAAAGGAAACAATAAAAGGGAACATGGTAGCTATGAACTTAAACTCAAATGAAAAAAGCTTTGAATAATCATCTGGTTATGCAACGTATTTAAAAGTGAGATCTTGTTACCAAAGCATTTTCTCTTATTATTATTTTTATAGTACAAAAAAGCAAGTGATGTACAGATCAGTACAGAAGCTGAAGGAATGAGGCTCCAGTAAAAGTACGGCCTGAAATGCTAATGGCTTTAAAACAAAATTATGCCTATTTACAAATGAAACAGTCAATTTTTAGGTAACCAAAATGCAGAGTGGAATGGATACAAATTATTTCATAATTGATCAGAAGGTAAATAATGACACGTACTGCTACATACTGAGGAAGCTGAAAATAAGGAAATAGTACTGGTAATCTGCCTCTGGGGACTGAGATTGGCATAATTGGTGAAGTAAGTCTGAAACTAAGAAATGAGGGGTAAGGCAGAAAGATTTTTGGATGGCCCAATTTATCTCCTGTAAACAGAAAAAGTGAGTTCAAGTGTCTTCCAATGATGATGGAGTTAGCAGTGAGCAGGACATGAGCAGCAAGAAGGGAAAATAACGACCTGTGTAACAACAGTCAGGTAGGCCAGGCTGGTCCAGCTTCTGCAGTGTGAGGGATGGATTCCTTTTTGGGGTTTGTTCAGTGAGCCCGCACCGATGGATGCACCCCTGAGGGAGCTGCACTGTGCCCCTGCTACCTGCCTCTCCTCCGCGGCTGGGCAGGGGTAGCCATTAGTACCGCTGGGAGGAGGCGGTCAGATGTTTGGCAAGGGGAGTGCAGCCGGCCCTGCTTGAGCTAAAAGCAACAGGCCAGAGCAGTTCTCAGGATTATAGTGAGGTGCTATAATCAGCAGAAGGATTTTGAGTAATTTGGGTAAAAATTAATGGTCGGGAAAGAGTAATTAAAACGTTAGTATGCAAACATAATGAGCTGGACCAGCAAAATGTGGGATGTTAGAAGGATTACAAGAATGTAGTGGAAAAACAGGTGTGGAACGGTGCGGCAATAAAAAAGATAGAATTGCACATTAGTTTGAGGCAGATTAAAGAAAGAAGTAGCAATAATGTAGCTATGTTGTTTGAATCAAAAGTACTTCAAAATCAGGGAATCATAGAAAAATTCTATTAATTTTGTAAGTCTGTAGGATATTGTAGGGTTGGATTTCGTTACTAAAAGGGATCTTTTTGAAGCATTTTATGTTTTAACATTTTGTGCGTGGTTAAAGCTTTGAGTACTACCAGGAGTTGTGACCATATGGGCGGGCAGCCCCACATATGGAAGTATTTAACTTCTTCAGTATAGCTTGGAGAACAAATGCTAATAATACTGGGTATTTCTGCTGGTAATAGCTGACAGTTTTTTCACTTTGTCGATAAGAGGCCAACTTTAAGGTTTCATTTAAGTAATGAAGATATTCTAGATGAGCTGATTGAAGAACATTTGATGTGTGATTCAGATAAAATTAAATGACAAGAGTAAAACAAATAGGTATGTAACTGACGAATTCCAAGGTTGATACTCTACAGATGTGAATGATTAAATCAATCTACCAAAGAAGCTTGGAAACTCAAATGTGGAGGAGATCTAGCACTTTCTTACTCAAAGTTTGAAAACTATCTGGAATTAATAACCAGGACAAAGAAGGAAACATTGTAGAAAGAATCTAACTGGATGAATAGCCACATAATTAAAAATAAATGAGCAGAATGAAAACAGATTGCAGAATGGACTGATAGGCAAAGAAAACTGTGCAAAAGAGGTAAAGAAGCATAGGAATAAGGTGAATTGACAAAAATTAAGCAGAGCTAGACCTTGCACTGGGTATTAAACATGATAAAATTACCCAGCCTTAAGCAAGCAGTTTCAAAAATAAACCACTAAAAGAACATGGGGTCACTGTTCAGAGATTAAATGTATGACCCTAAAAATAAGAAAATGCTTCATTCTGTCTTCATTAGAAATGATGCTGCTGACTGTGGTGGGAAGTGGCGGTTGCTTAATAGGAATGGGTCCACAGGCTTTGAAATAAAAATCATTGCAACTGAGATACAGGGGAAACAGAAGCAGGTTGATGTAGTGAAGGATAGTGATCAACAGTTTCCTGACCAGAAGGAGAGCGGCTCATGAATTGTATCTGATTCCATATGATAGCAAATAATATGGTATTAGGGAGAAGGAAAAATGATCCAGGTGGTTGTAGGTGCGTTAGTCCAACTTTGAGGCTTTAGAAGAAATTTTGAAGGGAATCCTTTCTGTACCTGCAAATGCTGGAGTGATACCAACTTTGGTTATAAGCATTGGATCATTACAGGATTGCTGGTGTTAGGAGCAGGCTGCGGGCCACACACACACTTCCCATCTTCAGGGACCGGGTGTTCTTAGGGGCCAGTTTGCCCCAGCTGTGGGCTGAAACACTTCTAAACAAATCATACCTTTAGGCAATATTGGACATATTTTTTTAAAGCGTCCAGCCATGGGTCAGTCTAGCATTTCGGATTAATTCCATGCCTGTAACTTAATTTTGATGCATAATGTGCAGATCAAGATTTGCACCAACATTGATTTCAGTTGTAGGCTACAACTTTCTCATACAAAGTACCAAAACTTACTATAGGTGCAGAATGCAGATTATGGAGTTTCTGTGAGACTGTCCTCCAACTGACTTATGAATGCAGCTAACTCTGTGAAATGATCTTAACTTTCTTCTTGAGGATGAGAGAGATTGTGAAGAGCACACTTGAGTCTACGAAGATTTTCCTTTAAGAATCAAGTCCACTAAATGAATTTCAAGTTTTGTCCTGGAAGGTAAGTGCTTTAGACCTCTTACTAACACTAAGCATAAATTAAGTTGTAAATTGCAATCTGTTTAGAAAAAATAAATTTATTTCTAAATTGTATTTAAGCAATGATGTTGTGAATGAGGTGAAAAACCACAACAGAACTTTTCCCAATAGATTCCATAATAAAGGAATTTCCTCCTTGACCACCAGAACCAACAGCCTGACAAAAAGCATCCTAAATACCACATTTTGTGTACTACATCTACAAGGACTGCAAGAAAAATAGGCTCAACCCAAATATCAGCGGGCAAGTCACATTTTGCGACCTGCGCTCTTCCCCACCCTTGGGACTGTCTGTTGGACTGAGGTTTGAGCAGCCCTTCCTAGAACTGAAAAGATGGGGTAGTGGGCATTTTTATAACACATTTCATTTTACTATTGTGCTTAGAGTGCTTATACTGTTAAAAATAGTGCTGGAAGAGGACTGTGCAATGAATAATAAGTTTAGGCAATGCTGATAAATTAAAAATAAAATGTAGCTTTAGAAGTTGCTCAGAGGAGCTTGTTTAAGCTTTCCCCAAATTAAATATCAAACTGTTGATAATACCTGGCATCCTTTGTAAGAACGTAGTTCAGATACACTCATCAAAAGAGCTCATGTTATTAGAGGGGTGATTGTGTCATCTTGGGTAGAATTATTCCACACCATTGGTATTTCTTGGCAGACTGACACATTTTCACTTGACATTGCTCTGTCACCCCTGGGAAAGAAAGCGAGTCCTACCTTTCCGTGAATAATTCATTGGTGAGCCATCACACTAAAGTATTCCAAAGAAATATTCCCTTCTTTTCAGAGAGGAGAGGAGGGATACCAAAGCTTCTTATACTTTTACTTTTTTTAATGCTACTCTGCAGTTGTACCTCTTCCTGAAAGAAGTTCTATAGCAAGCTTCTCTCCCAGCAAAGAGCTAACTCTCAGTTCTGATCTTCTGTTTTGTAAATTAATCCATGTTATTTTCCCAAAGAGTTCTGGAGCAGAGCAGTGGTAAACTGCTGATGCTGTGTAGCCTTTCTGAGAGTGGTGCATTGTCTGGAACTGGATAAAAATGCTGATAAATCAAATCTCTTTTAGAAATCCAGCCAAGAAGCATGGTTGGCTGTTCAGTAAAATGTGCTAAAATATATTTTCTAATTACTGGGTAGATTGACATTAGCAGTGAGTGTGCAGACCACGTGTTAACACCTGGCAGAACCAGGATTCTCCAAGCCCTTCCTTCTGGGAAATGTGGTCTTTCATATTTGATCTGAGAATGAAGGGCTCAGCGTTCACAGGCGTGTTTAAAGCAGTGGGGAAAATGTTTACACTGAGTCAGTTTGTCTTAGTTTTGAAGTGTAAAAAGCCTGGATTTTCTGTTTAGCTGGATAAACATTCCTATTGCTAATAACGAGTTTAAGAAGCGTAAGTTGAAACAGAAGACTCTGTATGGCTTATTTTTCTTATTTTAGGTAAGCCTTTGTTAGGTATCCTGTTTGAAGGCTCTGACAGTTTTTTTTCTAAAATTGTATCAGTAGCAGGTGTTCACTTTATTCTTTACTTTTTCACTTCTAATATGTATTTTTTCATGTCTGCTAGAAAAGCTTGGCTATCAGTTTAAAGCTTGTTCTTGATAACAGGCAGGCAAGGGCTCAATGAGCCGTTCTTTTATTCTTATGTGCAATATCTTGGGTATTCGAAGGGCTCTTTAGTGATCCCTTCCTCTAAGAAGCTCAAATAATTCCTGGTATTTTATTAATCTGTCAGAACAGGGGTTGCTTCTGAATTTATCTTGGTATTTCTGTCTGAAACAGCTGTGCAGCCTATACTTCAAATTGCCAGCATTAAATCAACATAGTTTTCCTCCTCATTCTTCATCAATTTGTCATATAGATAAGCCCACTACCTGCACTAGCAATCTTCCATTATCCACTGTTCTTGCTGGTTTCTTCCATATACTTCCATCAACACCCACAAAGGCTTTTTACCCTCAGATGTATTCTGTCTTTTTCTCTTTGGTTTTTTAAACTCCACTGCTTAAGACGATGTCTGCAGATAGCTAATGACTCCACAAATTGAGCATGTCATTTGACTTATTTTGCCAGTGATGCAGCTAGGTGGTTTGGACTTTAATCTCTTGAGATCACATAAAGGAAATAAAAAAAAATAAATCGGATAAAAAGAAAAAAAAACACACGAGAAAAATGCATCTTGATGATTTTTGTGATTTATGGGAACTCTAGCATCCAAATTTCTTTTCTAATTACTGAAAATGTGCACATTTGAGGAACATAAATGAATACACCGTATCCTCTATTATAAACTATGCAGAAAGTGTCCTTCATGATCAGATTTTTACCCCATGAAATTTAATCATCATTCATACAGATTCTTCTGGTTTTTTCATATATTTGCTTGTCCCTAAATGTGCTTCTGTGACGTGTGTATATGTAATATCCATAACTAAGATGTTCTTGTTTGTGTTGTAAAACAGTAAAGCATTTCCAATGCCAGTCTTATAATGAATACTGTATTTAAAAGATCATGCCTCGTTTTTCTGCTGTATCAGCAGCAGAGCATTATAGTCTGTCCTGAAATTTCACAGTATAAATTAAACAGCTAAGGAAGGAAGAAGAAAAACAGCAGATACAGATTAAGTGACCTGTTCCAGATCACAACACGCAACTCTGACAGCATGAGCAGTAGACTCCCAGCCCAACCTACTAAATTTGGAGTCATCAGAAATGTAATCCTTGTTTTTAGAAAAAGGTGAGGGGTTTGGAATTGGCTTGAATTTTATTTTTATCCTTTTTGTACTTCTCTACAGAAATAATGATAACTATTTACAGTGGCTGTTGTAAACCTTATTGAAAGGGTTTTCAGAAACGGCTGTTTCCAGTCGTCATTTCAGTAATGTTTTTCTAAAATGGAAAAAATGAGAACAAAATTTTTGCATAGGAAGAAAGACATTTCAAAGACTTGCTGCTTTTCTTCCATTAGAGTGCAAGCGCAAGTTGAAAAGGGGCATATGTTTTTCAGTGTGTAACCTCCATGTGTGGGCATGTTGGATACTAAAAAAAGAACTGCTAGACTTTTTTTACAAGTAATAGATTTATTTGCAAAGGAAAATATTAACAAAATCGTCAAAACACCTGAAGAAAAACTAATTCAGAAATGAAACAGACTCCTCTAGAAATGTCTGTTGTTCTGCAAGGTGTTTGCAAATAAATACTGTAAGAGATGTTTCCTCTTTCAAATCAGACAGAAGCTGCTGATTCCCTCTGCTTCCCTGTTGCTACTGCGGGTGCCCCAGGCTTTTTCCTCTAGTGCAGCTGTGCTCCACTGAAATAAATGGCACTTCCTGGGGACTACATCTTTAGTTACTGGTACAAGAGTCATCGTAATGTGCAATGAGATATTTCAATAATGCTTTCAAATGGCTATTAAAACACAACACTGCATAATAAAATCACAACTGCGTGGTTGCAGATAGAGCTACCGGTGATAAGCTACCTTGACACAGCTACCTACGTATTATTCCCTTCAAAGAGGAGCTACTAGAAAAAAATGGAGGGCAGCAAGGAAAGGTGTAAAAACCCCCAGACGCTCAGTGGTGTCTCTTCTTCCCAGCTCCCTCCCAATTTTTTGTTTCGGTTTACAATCTCCAAAGTACTGAGTTTTCGTAGCTCAACTCACTCATTGCCTCACATCACAGGGAATAATAATAATTCATGCCTAACAGTGTGAAATCTGGAAAAATGAATTCGAAGTATGCCTATGTCTTCAAGGAGATCCCTGTTATTTCCCATACGAAGTAAATATCTTGCTTGGGACAGCGGCAGATGTTGTGCGTTAACAGAAATGCTTTGCCTTTTCTATGAGAAAGGTCTCAATTAATTAAGATTTTGTGCATTAAAGCAGGGGTGAACCCACACGGTGATTGCTGTGTTGTCAAGCTAGCAGCCTGTTCTGCAGGATAGCAATCAATAGGATAAAGAAAAAAGTTACACAATGTTTAATCATCATAGCACGAAGTTCCCTTCTCCTTCTTAGTATCCACCAGTAAACGCTAAAAAGGGACCACATTTAAGTTGGTTCTAACACAGCACATGTTGCCAGCTTCTCAGGATCTCATCTGGGACAGGCAGGATTTATCTGCTTTGCAACTGTCGAGGCTGCTGTTCTCAAAAGTGGTTAAGGACTCCTCACCTAACTCGAAGCACTTGTGTGTCCCAGGTGGGACGCCAGCGCATCAAGGCATCGAGATTCTCAGGAAAGAGCAATGCGCACCTCTTGGGGCAAGTGAAAAGGGACTTAAATTGCTGCTGGGTGCTTGGAAACAGCCGCACAACAGCTAACAATGTCTGGCCCTGGGCTTCTTTCTTTTCTTATTTTTGTGCTTTTGGTTTTGATCATTAGCTTATTCTGCCCTTAAATACAGTTTGCAGCTTGTTACTTCTTTTTTGTGTGAGAAGCTAAGCTTGTCATCCTGGACCCATGAAGTTGTATCTCTAATATGAACAGGAAAATACTAGCACTTCAAACACCAGTATGTATTTCAAGCGGACCCTATATGCTCATAAAATGATAGAATTTAGGATCTTTCCAGTGACAGCCATGACTGCCTTGTTTAATGTTTTGCTTCTGGAAGATCCTTTCCCAGCCAATACTCTAGCCAGCCATCCCTTAAAGAGAAAGGAGACACAGGTCTTGTGTTTGAGTTATTACCCATCCAGCTGGAAACATTGCCTATTACGTTCTTCATTGTATCTGTTACAGAGTATGTGGTACCTACTGGAGTATACCAAGACCACATGTTTGTATTGCTTTGTTTGTATGGTTCATGACATTTGCCTGATGATAGATAATCAAATCTTTCCGAAATCTCTTATTTTTTTGCAACAGAATTTCACTCTCATCTTGCATTTTTTTACTATTTATTTTGTCATCAGAACTGTTAGAATTCCTAGTAAGTACTTTGGCACTCTGTCTCTTTGTTAGCCAGTTTATTTGGCAACAATTACAGTTATCTCCTGGATATTTCCAGCATGATTTTTTTTTTAAAATAGAGCCTTTGTCTCTACACTATTTGAGAAAATCAGTAATTGAAATCTGAACTGTATGCTGCTTTGATAGAAAGGATATTCTGGTTTTGTTTTCTGCTTGGAGAGGAATTAGATTTCAGCTCAAACGGTCATGTATTCTCCCTCTGTATTTCGTTTGTGGTAGGTTGTTCTACAAGCCTACAGAGTAGTGTTACAGGATAAAAACCTCCTGAACACATCCTAAATATGTTTACATGTATATGCTCTGTAGATACGTAGATTTGCCAGGTTATAATATTTGTAATTTAAAGGATTGTAATTTCCTTATAGCTTGGACAGGATTTTGAAGTGTTAGAGAAGAAATGTCTGCGTTTACCTTCAACTGATTCTTCACATTAGTGTAAGGAAATTATCCTCATAAAGATGTTCAGGAAAAACAGTCTCCTCTGATTCTTTAGTAGCTTAAAGGCATCACTTCATTTCATCTGTTTCTTTTTATACATATATCTATATATGTGTGTGTATGTGTGAATACGAAGACTGAAGATCAACATGTTTGGGAAAGTTAAATGCTGCCGGAAAGGGGATGGTGGACAGTTACTCAAATTCAACATAATTGAGACTAGAGATGCAAACAACTGCTCTTATGTTGACAGCCATACCTAATTTTCTTTTGATGATTTGTGTCATTTCAAAAATAGTGATTTTAAAGATGAAGCTTTCTATGATGCTGTCGAAATCTTATAGTTCACATTTCTGAAATAATCAAATTACACCTTCTTATACTTAACTAGAGAGACCAAAGTGCTTTTCGTATGCAGTATTGCACTCAGCACAAAAACAAATGCTAATGTGACTATCGGTACAGGACCAAACTTTATCTGAGATCTGGGGTGTTGCCATGGCAATTCCAATTGTTGGAAAAAAATTCCCTTTTGTGCTTCATTCTGACATTATATTGCAAAATGATGATTATGAAGAAACATGCAACCTAAAAGAAGGAAAAAAATATCTTTTTGAAGATGTAAAATATACTTTCTATCCCATTTACTTTTTGCGAAACACCAAGTGTGCGCCCAGATTGTTATGAGCTGTATTTTTTGCAGATTCAGATACTTTTTTTTTTATTTCTCAAACTGCCATAATAATACTGAATGTTATTTCTCCCAAATGTAATAATAAACATAATAAGGAACTCAGAGACATATATCCATTTCCTATGCAAAATACAAATTTCTGGTATGTTATACTGCTGATGTGGACCTCTCTGTTGCTTAACAATACTGCCAATGTTTGTTGAAGTATATATAAAATACAAAACTTGCTTATGTTATTTTCATATATCAGCTATATAATCTATGTATAATATAATCAGAATAGCTCATAATAGCCAATAGATCAGTTGTTTCTAGTTATAAAATTGTTTTTCTACCAATATCTCTCACTGTGAGAAAATTGATACAGCTATTACCTATTCCTTGCTAAATCAATATACAACAAGCTTTAAATAAAAAAGCCACACAATACTTCCAAAAGAGAAAAAAATGAAGGGATAAAGTTAAAATGTTATTTGTGCTGCAATTCACACTGAACTTTATTGTGCATTTTTTTATGTAGGAAATGCATAAAATGGGAAACATTTCCAGAAGAAAACTCATTCTTGCAGTGCTGCATTGCTGCTTTATAAATAAATCATTGGCCTTTCTGTATTGATCACTGGAACAATCCAGTCAAAGAATGCTGACTTAGTGCAGCCCTTCTCAGGACTGCTGGATTACGAGGAAAAGCTGGGTAAGTGGGACCCAGCAGCAGGGAATAGGGAAAACCCCAAACTGGTTAGAGATCAGGTTTGGTGCATAAAATCCAGCCCTTGATTTATTTCTTACCTCCAAAAAAACTTGACAAGCTGATTTCTACAAGATTTCCTTTTTCTTTCTTTTTCTTTCTTTTTCTTTCTTTTTCTTTCTTTTTCTTTCTTTTTCTTTCTCTTTCTTACTCTTTCTTTCTCTTTCTTACTCTTTCTTTCTCTTTCTTTCTCTTTCTTTCTCTTTCTTTCTCTTTCTTTCTCTTTCTTTCTCTTTCTCTTTCTTTCTCTTTATTTTTCTCTTTCTTTCTTTCTTTTTCTTTCTTTCTTGTTATTGATCAGGAGAAATAATCAAATATAAAACAATACTAGTTGTAATTACTGGATGCTGAAGATCTGTGTGTAATGTATGGTGAAATTTTTGTAGACCGTACTCAAAAAGACCTTCTGAATTTAATCCAGTCTTTTAGTCATCCCAATTATGATGTTTGTTTGTCAATAAATAAGGGCTCAAATCTTCCAGGAATACATTTGAATTAGTAGACTCTTGGAAATAGTTCTGCATTCCTGTGAACTGAGGTGAAATCTGAATTTTATTTGGTTATCTCAAAGATCATAGCTTGCCAATCTGACAATTTTGTGATGTCTGATTTGTCAAGATTGCTGGTGTCAGACCCCAAGGCTTTTCTGAGAAGAGTAGCCTGTTACAGCAAGGAGCTGAGAAATACTATCTGGGTTTGAGAAATACGATCTGGGCTTGCATGTCTGACTGTTACGATCAGTATTGGATCTCAGAGGCATATACCTTATAATACAGGCTTTCACCAAAGCCTGCAGAGGTGTCCTATCAAGACTGTATGCTCACAATGTTGTTTTCCAGAACTTCCAGCTAGTTCTAGAATATAAAGTTCTTCTTTTGCAGAAAATAAGATTTACTGGTAGATGCAGGGCTCAGCTGATGGCAGGTTATTCAGGGCCGTGGTGATGTGTTGCTTTTAGGGCATGTTGTCATCACATAAGTTTTTTTCTGTTTCCCGTCGATTACGAATACTTCCACGATGCAGGTCGGTAAAATGGGATTATTTATTCCACCGGGTGTTTGTCTCTAGTGTCGCGGTCGGAGGCAGCACACGCTCGCCGTGCTCCCAGCCGGTGCGCAGTGAGCTGGCTGGTAGGGAGCGAGGTGCTAGCAAGCTCTGCTGAAGCTGAACGCAGCAGAGGCGTGCGGCGTCGGGCAGGAAAGCTCCGTGCGAGGGGCCGCGGGCTCCAGTGCGTGCATTGATCCGGGCTGCTGCGGCCGTGCGGGGGGCGGCCGGGGGGCTCCGTGCCCCGTCTGCTGCGGGCGAGGGGAGGCCGTGGAGCGGCTGGGGGCGGGCGGCAGCGGGGACCCGCCGGGATCGGCTCCCTGCTGAACGCAAACCCTTGACGGCAAAACTTGCCCCCAGTTTGAGCTATAAATCTGGACCGAAAGGTTTACAGGGAACAAACCCGGAGGCAGAGAAACAGCCTGAACCTGTGGTCGTTGCTAACGTGGCAGAAAGCACCTGGCGCAGCCCTGGTTTCCATTGGACGGGTACCTGACGGGCTTCCCCTTCCTTCTCCCGCTGTCCCAATGTCAGCCCCTTCGTGCCTTCTGCTAGCAGGCTGCAAGGCCTCTCGCTGGCGCGGACGTAAGAAACCGCGAAGCGTTCCGTTGTGCGGGACCGTGCGGCCCGTGAAGCGAACCCGCCCCGGCGGGGCCGCCGCTCCCTCCCGGCCCGCTCCGCGCCGCGCCGCGCCGCTGGGTGGCGCTGTGGTATAAGGACGCGCGCGGCGTCCCGGCGCGGGCAGCGGCTGCGCTCCGCGGGGCCGTGTGTGGGTAATTCGGAGTCTTCGCTGTCGCTCTTTTAAAATAAAATAAGTTTACCATATCTAATTAGATACTTCTTATAAGGTGGATTTCATTCTAATTGGGTAAAGCTATGCTACTGGTTTAAAGTACAGCAAAGGGTGTATGTGTTCTCTTTCACAGCTTCCATGTTTTTTTAGTCCTTGCAATAAATGCAACTGATTACACCTTTTAAATCGATGTTCTCTCAAACCAGTATGACATAAATGATTGTTCTGTCATTGTGATTTTACTGCCATTGTTTTCAGTGTGTGAGGTTCGTTAATGATATCTCTCTTAATCTCATTCTGTCTTTCCCCATCCTTCCGGTTGTGGTCTTGAATCTGCATGTTCTTTCCATCCAAACTGAAGTAATCTATTTAAAGAGCCTACAACCGCCACCGTGCACGACTCTAGCTTGACCATGACACTGCAGGCTTTCCAGCAGCAGTGAGATCGGTAATCCCCAGCTAATGAACAAGAGCTCCAAAATGTCCGTTGTGTGGGGAGGATTCTTTAAAAGCTCAGATTTCCTGTAACTGAGTGTTGCCAATGGAAAATCTAGTTTTTGCAGATGTCAGACTAAATTCAGCCTAGGTAAAATTCAAATGCAGTGCTTGTCTATAGGGAAAATTAACGCCTTGAGGCTTCTGTGTGAAATCAGAAGGCACTGGCTAGTCATTGCCACACCCATTTTATGGCATTTTATGTCCCTTCCCAAAGAAATTCATTAATGCCTGAATTCACTTCACCAAGTGGGTTCTGGATATTCCCACCAAAAAGCTGTGTCACGTACCAACATAAGGAGTATGCTCAATTTACAGTTCTTTTGAATCTGTGAGAGTTTTGATACAGGTGGTCTTCCTTCAATCAGCTCTGGTGATGCCAGGCTGGGACACCCACCATTTTCACCTTGTGAGTGTTCCCATCACTCTGTTCCTGCAGCTGTCTGACGTGTGAGCCACTCGCAACTGTGGTTCCAGATTATGACTAGAGCTTGCCTGTTAAATCTTGATGGCATCTTTTCAATTAATTTAAATTCTCTTCTGAAGAAAAGCTGTTCCTGCAACAAAATAATGGCAAAGTGTGCTGGGTTTATGTGGTGGGGCTTTAGTAGCAGGGGATGGGCTGTAGAGATAGCCCCTGTAAGGAGATGCAAGAAGCTTCGCCAGCTCCAAAACTGGTTGGAGTGGTCTCTGGACAGGGCTGAGCCAATTAGTGCCTCTGTGAGCCAATTAGCCACCCTCTGTTTAAGAAGGACACGGCTTGGAGAGCTCTGAAGCGCCCTGCTCCTGAGGTGCCCACTGGTCAGAGTTCATCCTGCTGGGACTGCTGAGGTTTGTTGGACCTGGCACAGCTGCAGCAGAGAGGACTGAGATCTGAGAGAAACGGCCACGCAGACACCAAGGTCAGTGAAGATGGAGCAGAAGGAGGTGTGCCGGAGCTGAGATTCCCCTGCAGCCCGTGGTGAGATGGCAGGCAGCCCCCTTGCCACCCCTGGAGATTAGCAGTGGAGCAGAGATCCACCCACAGCCCGTGGAGAATCCCAGGCTGGAGCAGGTATGCCTGTGCCTGAAAGAGTTTGCAGTGGACTGTCTCTGTGGGAAAGACCTCCCCATGCTGCTGGATAGTGATGGTGAAGCACAGATGCATCTGCAGTGCGTGGGAAGGGACTCCATGCCAGAGCAGGTGGCTGTGCCCTAAGAAGCCGTGATTCTGGGAAAAGCCCGTGCTGGAACAATCTGATGGGTAAGGATTGCATACTGCGGGAAGGACTCACGTTGGAGAAGTTCATGGAGGACTGTCTTCTGTGAGGAGGGGCCCCATGTTGGAGCAGGGGAAGAGTTAGGAGTCCACCCCTGTAAGGAAGTAGCGGCAGAAACAGCGTGTGATGAACTGACCTGCAACCGCCATTCCCTGTCCCCTTGCGCCGCTGGAGGAGGTGGTAGAACCGGGGAGAAGGGTGGGCAAAGGTGTTTTTAACATCTGGTCTTGTTTCTCATTTTCCTCTCTGAATGAACTGTTAATGAATTAAACTGATTTGTCCCCAAACCCAGTCTGTTTTGCCCAGGGCCATGGTTGGTGGGGAATCCCTCCTTGTTCTTATCTCGGCCCTCAGGCCTCTTGTTATATTTTTCTTCTCTGCACCTCACTGTGGAGGTGGGAGGAGTGAGTGAGTGGCCTCGTAGTAGCTTATCTGCTGGCTGGGCTAAACCACCACACAAAGTCGTTTTAGAATAATTTTCAAAGAGTGGTTTATAACTATATTGTACCTCAGAAATAGCTTGTCTCTGTATCCCGGTGGTGCATGGCTTTCTCTGCTCTCCCTATATCTCGTATACAAAATTATGGGCTATTATGCAAAAGTCGTATCTCTATCTTATTTATTGAAGTGTTGGTTCACTAAATAAAGGATCTCAGCAGTGATTTGAGCTGGCTGAAAACCTTGAAAATTATATATTTCAGCAAAAGGTTTTCAACAAGCTCTATTTTTGAAGCTAAAGTACTTCAATTCCCAATGACCAAATTCATTAAAATATAAATTAGCCTAAAGAAACAGAAGAATTACAATGGTATATTTGCATATCATATATTTGGTGTGAATATAACAGTGTCTTCACGTAGGCTAACAGCTACTGCAATCTTCACAACCCCATAGTTGAGTAAATGACTGTAGGGCGAATGAGGAAGCAAAGAGGACAAGGATGAAAATGATTTGTACTGAACGGGAAAGAATACTGCAGAATTTTGCAGTCTGGATTAAAACCTGTGTTAAACCAGTTTCCTCAACTAAGACATATCTTAGTTAATCAATTATCATGGGAGGTATATGCTTGTGTCAGTATTCTAATAATAGAAAGAGATTTAAGGATTTAATGTTTCGATTGTATTTTCAGAATTGTAGCTTTTTAGTGATTATTGCAACAAGGGTGAATACGATCTAAGAAATAAAGGTGAAGAGCGATTGGGCTGGATAGAATTAGAATGTCTTATCTCAGGGGAGTTAAATGATCCACCTGTGGTAAAGACCTTTGCATCCGCAGAAGGCAGCAACAGAAATTTCTTATAAAGTTTGACCTGTTGTTCTGTAAGTAATATAGCAGAGGCTCCAATACAGACTATCTCGTCAATTCCTTTTAATAAATGAAGCTGAACTGATACAGCAGCTTGTGTAGTTTCTCTGATCTCTACCAATTCTCTGCTCTATGCCTTCATGTGTGTTTCCGTGAATTGCTGATGCACTTGGCCAGTGAGTTTTCTGTGACTTCAAAGCCAAGCCTTTCACTTTGCCTTGTATAAAACATGCCCAGAAGCTGGGTACTGAAGAAAATAAGTAGGGAGAAAAATATTGATTTTTGATGTTAGGATAATATAAGAAAAATGTTTCAAAAAAAAAAAAAAAAAAGTGGAAAAAGCCCATCTCTTCTTCATTTTGGTTTTGTTACGTTTCTCATTTTGTTGCCCACTGTTTCCAGAAAATTCTTTTGTAGAGAAGCGACTAGTTCCATATAAATGCAAACAATAACTGCAAATATTGCATTTGTAACTTCTAGAAGGTACTGTGATATTGAAGAAAATATTCTTAAGTTATGCTATTCTACATCACTTCAGCTTTCCAAAGGAAAGGAGGAGGAATGGAATGGTTACTCTTCAAGAATGATGGGCATCAGGTTTATCAGTGGCTTTTTGGAAAGGCTTGTGGTTGATATCATAGTGCACAAACTGGATTAGCTCAAATGTAATTATCTTTGTTAGCTTTTGTGATGTAACTCAATGTATGTCATTGTGCATCGCTTTGACGGAGTACTGTTAGGAAGACAGTCAAAACAGCCAAATAGCCCCAGATTTATGCCCTTTTTAGAAGTGACTAGGACATTTTGAATCCTATAGGTCAATAGACCTTTATACTTCTAAATCTCCTAGAATATCTTTGAAAATATGACCTTTAATACAGTCCTGTCTTTCCAAACAGCTTCAGGGGTCATCCCAGAGATTTCAGATAAATTTGAAGTCAAATGAAATGAGGAACTGCTGAGTTCAGATTCAAACTAAGAAAGAATAAATCACAAGATGTGAAGAAAAGAAAGTTTCAGGACTAAAGCTCTTCAAAACAATGTGATTTTACTGTATTATTGTATCCCACGAGTTCTTCAGTCACATCAGAACTCTGAGTATAGAAGTAATCTAACTAAGTGTGACTATTGCTACTACTCTTTAGGAAAATGTTCCAATAACTCATTGACCTGCAACTGTTTAAATTTATTGTCTAAAATATCTTCCTCCTTTTTCTTGATGTTGTCAAATTTTTCATGAGTGAAAAATTTTTAATATTCAACTTTGTAGCATTTGAAACCAGCATGAAATAGACCATTTTATGAGAGTTTTATAAACTTCATTTAAACTCAATCCAGTTTTCAGACGAATAATTTTTAAGAGATTGGAATGAAGAGACACTATTATGTAAAGGAATGTTTAGTATCAAAGCATATAAATAGCTTTAGCTGACAGCAGAACAATAACTTCAAAAGATCACAAATTATTTTCAAATTTTAATAAAAAGAGAAGCTAGATTTATTCCATTCTGAAGATAAGAAAGGATGGCTTAATTCTGTTCTTAAAGCATTTTTCAGACATGCTTAACTTTTGATGTCAGTGTTTTTAATCCCAATTTGCACTAATAAAAACTAGGTGCAAATGAGTGCTGATGAGTCTGTATTGAAGTTAAAGGAATAGTTAAAAATGTCTATGAATATTCATTTAAATTCAGAAATGAACTCCAAATTGATCATGTCTATGACTCTGTGAATTTGCTGTCTATGAGCATACAAGCACTTGAAATTATCTTTCATGAATATTTGCAAAAGCAAATTTTCAATTAGACTTTTCAGATACTTGCAGAAAATAAATTTTCAGTGCTATATTTAATTGTGAGATTTGAATTTCACGTAGTGTTTCCTGGTATTTGTGATCTGTTCTGTGGGACTGCATACCTGAAGGATTTCAGGAAGTTTTCAGCTGGGTGGAGTGCTTTGGAGAACCTTTACCTGGTGAATTGCAAGAATCGAGAAGCAGAAACAAATTAGAAGATATAAGAAACTGTGCAGATTTCAAATTTCTCTTTGAGGAATTTTTTTTTTTTTTTTAGTGTATTGAACATTATACTTCAATGTAAAGTGAATCTTAGAGGCCAATTTCTCCTCATTTGTGCTGTCAGGAGGTTGTCACTGGCAAGTTCAGTGACTATTTCCAAGCAAAATAATTTTAAGAAAGTGGTTGGTTTTTTTTCAACCATTTAAGACACAAGAATCATGATAGAATACAATGGCTGATAATTTGGGGTAACTTAGAAAAAGTGGTGTACACACAATGACTGTCATTGGAACTCCAAAATGTGATGTGTGGTTTCAGTTAGAAGGTAACTTCAAGTAAGAAGCCCTAACTCTCATAAGAGTTTGTGTAAAACAGTTCTTGTAGTATATGAAGTTTAAGCTCAGTCCTGAGCATGTTGTGACTTGCAGGAAGACCTGAAGCTGAATATTCTTATGAAGGAATATGATAGAAATGAAAATTCAGCAGATCTTCCATAGCAAGGGAAGAAACTCCTTCCAGCATGCGAGGCAGGAGGATGAGATGTGTCTGGCTTGGCACATTTACAGTTGTATTCCCAGAAACACGGAGACACAGGAAGGACGTGTGACCCCTCCGTAGACCCAGTGGGATCAGTTCTGGCCTGAACTGCGATGCACGGGAACGCTGGGAGGAGAAGCTGCTGGCAGCCCACAGAGGGGACCGCAGGACCCCCTGGGCAAGCCTGGAGAAGGTGAGCTCATCCACCTTGAACGAGGGAAAGGTGCTGCTCAGGGTGAACAGCCTGGGCAAGGTTTGGTCCTGTAATTGCCAGCCCACTGTGCTGCTGATCTTGTCGGGGCTAGGAGAGGCCCTTGTCAATAACTGCAGTCCAGAAATGCCCTTTTTATTTTTAATTTAGTTTTTATTTTGCAAGTTTATCCAATGTTGTGTGCAAGAGTCTAACCACTTATTTTGCCGGACTAATCGTGTCCTGATTTCGTCTTTTGCCTTGTCAAGTGAGAGGCACATTCCCTATGGCTGATCCAGGGCACTTTCTTACTTGAGGAGCAAAGAACTGAAGTACAGGCTATAGCACAGGTATTGCCTTGGAGCAGGGGAGTTACTAAGTGATCCCACCTAGTTACTAAGTCAGCTCGGGGGCAGGCAGCAGGCAGTGCTGGGTCAGTCTCCCTCGGCAGGCACAGCTGGTGCCTCTGACAAGCAGCAGGCAAGGGGGAGATTGTTTATGATGCATAAAGTTCCCTAAGAGGGTCGTACAGCTCAAAAGAAATCAGATCAGGTTTCTGAAACTGAGACAACTAAATTATTCAGCATGAATTGTCTTTGCTTGCAAAGGTGCTGAGTACCTTGAATCCCACGTTCAAATATTCTGCAAGCTAAAATACTATTTATTGGAAGAAATTTGGGAGTAATTTAAAGCCGTGGATTATTTGATGAGTTTTCTAAGTGATTTGTAGACAATTTATAAACAAGAAAAGAAGGATGAAAAAATTATTTATTATGTACTGCGTCTTCACCTCTAGTTTTGATACTGAGGGAATCCAGCCGCAGTGCCTAGAAGGCATACATGCCAAGGATTGGATTTCCTGTGTAAAAGCTATACAACGTGATAACACAGTTGTACTGCATATTCAGTTTTGATATGTAACCTTTTAAATAAATTGGAATACTCTTTGTGCCTATACAGGCACACATGGAGAGATCATAAACAATAATTTCGTAAAGGTCACTTCCTCACTAAGCACTTAGAGCTCATGGCATGAGCTGTATAGGGCTACTAAAGGACCTTTATGCTTTTGGTTTTTTGGTGGGCGTTAATATTTTTGCAGCTTCGAAGCTCTGTTTAATCCAAAGGCTCCATAGTCTTTCCTGTGGTGGGTCCGTCTGTGCAGCCCTGTGCCGTGGGCCCTGTGCTGCCTTCCTGTGCTGCGGGGCTGGCTGCGAGTGCCCGTGCTGGCTGTAGGGGCCAGGGGGTTACTGGAGAAGGCAGCGTGATGCTGCAGGGCTGAGGCTGACAGCATCCTTCCTGCTGTGAATGAGAGGGTACGCAACAAGATCGGAACTGGGGAAGGCTGCTGACCTTTTGTGTCAGCAGCATCTCAAAACAACCAGGTATCTGACTGGTTTAGGGACCTCGGGAACCTGGGCAATACAGGAATACCAAAAGCAGCTGAGGGACCTGCACAAGGCAAGTACCAGGTGCCCTTGGATCTCAGTCCAGCTGCTTAGCACGTTGCTCAGCTTTTCCTGCTGTTCCCTCCAAAGGGAATGAAGTTGTTGGTGGAACCATTTTATTTTGGTCCAGTGGAAAACTTGTTCTCTTGGTCTTGCTTGTCTCCAGCAAAATATTTTCTCTCAGAGGAAATTTTTAGAAACTCATAGTCCGTCCAATGAACATTAAAACCAGCTATATCTGTCTGGTCTTTAGAAACAAAGGCACGTTTTGTTATAAACTCCGCTTATATTATACCTGCTGGGCTGTTCTTCTTTCCTGTGATTGACAAGATAGCCTAAATCAATAGCCTTTTGTTTCCAGACCTCTATTATTTTAAAGAAATCTACATCTTTCTTGCTGGCAGTGTAGGGGAAAGTTATTCCTTACTGTAGTGACATCAGAGGACACCCTCAGCAGGGTAAGTGGAGACCTTGGCCTGTGGATGTGTGCGGTGTTTGGGGTCCTCTGCCCCATGGGAGAGCTGAGCAGGAGGCTGAGACGGTGTGTTTTAGCTCCAAGGAGATGTTTTCTCTCCCGTTCTGCCTGCTGGCATAAGGCCACCGTGGCTCACAGAAAGAATGGGATGTTTGTAAAGGTATCGTTGATATGCAGAGGTGTTGTAATTAGCAAACACCACAGCGTGCCCGGGGAGAGGACGCTTGACATTGCAGCACAGCCTCTGTAGCAGGCAGAGGTGGGTGCCACCTGCCACAGGAGGCAGCTCGTCCATCTGCTGGCAGGGATGCTGCTGCACTGGCTCTGCCACAGCTGGAATTGCCCCTGCCGCAGGCACAGCGCTGCGCAGAGCTGGGGCCAGAGCTGTGTCGGCAGCCTGGGTACCTGCCGGCTTCTGCTGCCGGCATCCATACTGCTCTGGTGTTTATTCAGTACCTAGGAATTTTATTTAAAATTATTTCAGTTCTCTCTCAGTGAGAAGCCCTTGAATGTATGATTCAAAGCTTTGATTTTCTCTTCTGTGGAAGACCCATGCCTAGCATCCATCTGTGATCTCGGAGAGGTTACATGCGCTCAACAACAGAGATGTGTTAGCCCAAAAGTTTAAATTACCCAGGTGACTCTTACCCTGGAAAATCTCTTCACTGTTTGTGTGTGCAAGCTGATAAAAATCAGTTTTTCCCAAATTTAAAGTGTCAGTAGAGTTTTTTGCTTGAGCATGGACAATTTTATTAATAGATTGTCTATTTTATGGGATTCTTAATAATTTTAATGCATTCGCATGACAGAATTTTAAACAGGTATGTTTTCTATGGTATTATAAAAGTATGTATTTGTAAGGGGTTTTTTACATTACAAAATGTAAATCTAGGTTTATACTTGTCCCACATCACTCCGCAGACTGTAACTGTTTTTTCCTCAAGCTGATGCATTGTGGCTAGTAATTTTACTCCTCTGGCAGTATTCGTCTGACCTTCCCCATGGGGCCTGATCCTCGAATCGAAAGGAATTTTTTGTAAGATACTACATAATCTTCCCAGAAAAGGGGTAGGACTTCAATCTCATAAAAAGAAATAAAAGATGTAATTTCCCTTGTGATTATTAAGCATCATTTGTAAATGAACCTGCTTTGTGGAATGGTGAAAAATGGTTGGAACAGTTAAAAAATGGATCGAATATGGAGAAAATACATTCCCACAAGAAAGAATATAAATTTCTAAATGGGGAATATGAAATGATTTTTAGACATTAAATTAACAAATTAATTTGGCTGACATTACCTCCAATTTACATAGAAACCATTTTTCACATTTTCCACGTAGACCATTTTCTATGTTCTGCTGTGACTGAGAGAAAAACAAAGCAGATGAGTCCTTTAAGGCAAGAGGAAAACATCCCGAAAGTCATTTTAACTCATTCCAAGAGTTGTGCAGCGGGCAGAGATTCAGGGAACGACAAAGGCATGCGCAGAGGGAGGCAGCGATGCCAGCGTAACAGCTGGTATCTGAAAAAGCCCGGTTTGCAGTTCCCATTAGCGCTCTGCATGGAGGCTGGGGTGGAGCTGCTCGCTGCTCAGGGCAGGCTCTAGAAAGAAGGATACTGCTGTGGAGCGGCTGGTCTGAAGCTCATGGCTTGCGAGGCCCTACCCAGTTGGGACTGAGTACAGCAAATCCAGATCCTAACTCCACACTGCCACGGACAGGTGGAAAGCCGGTTCCTCGCTTGGTCGAGTGAACTCAGTGGGAATGGCTGCACCAAGGAAAGGTCCCTGAGGTGGCCTTTTTCCAGTTCTGCTCACACGGTAGACATTGCTGCTGGGCTAAGTGAACACACGTGGGCCCACTTCTGTTCTCTCTCTTCTATCACAAGACTCTGCAGCAATTTTTTGATTTGTGGCTCTTTGTTTCTTTAATTATTTCTGAACATCCCAAAACTGAACAGCTGGTGATGGCCAAAGATCTGTGTTGAGGCACCAGTTCCGCAAACAACAGTGTGGTCATGCTGCATGATAACAAAATTCAGGGTGTTTTGGTACAGGAGGACCCAAGTGAACATCTCAGCAGGTGCAGCTAATTTGCACAAGCAGAGCCCAGCTCCTGAGCCCCGCTGAATGGGTGTGAACAGCCACAGGCAGCAGCTTATTTGGAGGCTGAGGATGGTGGCTGTCTAGTTCCTCCTCCCGCTGCATCCTTCCCTGTCTTCTAGGTGAAGAGAGTAAGAAACACCCAATTACTCTTCCTAGATCAATCTGTAACTAGTCCACAATGAGACATTATAGGTATCCTTTCTTCCTACTCAGGCATGTAATCCAGGCTGAAAAACTAGCTGAGTCGAGCCTTGTGTAGTGACACTAGGCGACCAAAAGTGCAAATATGCCTAAAATTCAAGACTTCAGCTTAAGTCACTATTGTAGGGACGTTTCAGACAGAGGATAGAGAACAATACGTGTGTCCAGAGATAGTGCATTTATAAAAAGTCTAATAAATAGTTCTAATTAGTTCCACAAGCAGTTAAAAAAGAAAAAAAAAAGTTCAATAGCTCTGTTATCATGTTCTGTGTCGATATTGAAGTTCAGTAGCAAACTATGCAAAATCAGCCATTCACATTAACTGTGACCAGGGGATAGAAATGATAGTGTGAAGATATTGGGAAGAGAGAAGCAGAAAAATAGGTTGCCTGTTCTCCTTTCTTCCATCTTTGCACAGTTTGGCAGAGAGTTTGGGAAGGGGCTTTTCGCCTCTTCAGGGACAGACATAAACTTGGACCACACAGTCTCAAACTCTGCCAGCTTGTCATTCTGCTCATGCATTCAAGATGTTGCATATTAATAGCATTCCCTGATGGCTGGTGGATAGGGGTCTCTCCACCTAAACAAAATAAGCCTCTTGGCACAACAAAGTACAAAAGAGGCCCACACAGGAAAAAAAAATGCACTTTAGAACCGGTTTGGAGAAACTCTGCACAGATGCTCGTGTGCAGATGCATATTTCAGATGTTCTTTCTCCTGATTAGCATGCAGCAAACTCACCTGTTTTGCTGCCTAGAGGAGTCACAGCAGAAATGGAGAAACACCTGCCTGAGTTCAGTTCTTTTTCCCTGTGAATATGATTTCCACAGCACCCTTTTTCAATTGCCTTTCTGTGTAGCCACTGATAGCCTTTTCGATCTCCCTCTTGGGCCTGCTGAACTGGCAAACGCAGGGTAGTACTTCAGGATGGGAACAAAGCCCGGGCAGCGCGGGGAGCTGTGCTCTGAGAAGGGGAGAAGGGAGCGGGTGGGTGGGCTGGTCGCACCGACTCATACTGCACAGATGCGTTGGGGATGCTCAGGCAAGATCAGTGCTGGCATGGCTGAGACAGCAGGATGAGAATCCAGGTCCTGGGCGAAAAGCTAGCGTTCCTGATCCGCAAATGATCCGACGCTCGACACATACGTAGCCTTACCTGAGGTCTGGTCCTGGGAGCCAAGAAAATGAAGCAGCCTGCTTCCCCCCAGCCCTGGCAGGGTGCTGGTACCGTAAGTGCCTGCTCCTAATTCTCACACTGAACTCTACAGGCAGATCCTACGTACGCCCAGGGAATAAATTTCCTTTGTGCTTTGCTCCATTGTAGCTTACTGCAATGGCAGAAAGCACAGCTCAGTTCTAACCATGTGTTTTGTGAAAATGAGCCTGAGGAGAAGGCGAGGAGAGGATTGCTTATATGTGTGTGGGTATCTGATGCAATCCACAGTGTGAGCCACGTTTTTCTGGATATTTCAGCATATACTGAGAATGACACATGAGCAGTCAAAGCTATTTTCAGAACTGACAGTTTTTCTTTTCACTCCAACAATTGCTTCTTCAATACACTAGAGTACGCAAAGTGCTTCAATAAACTTTTAATTAGGAGTAGGAGTAACAGTGAAACTAAGAGAAAATTCTAGCCAAAATGAGAGCTGACCTCAGCTCATACCTGTTTTGCAGGTTTTCGTTAACTTTTTGACAGAAATCGTGCACTTTGGCATTTGTTGGGTTTCTGGCAAGGCTGAAAGCCAGAGTCCTGAAACAGCCTAAGAAAGATTGTTTTCATTATACTCTCGACCCAGCAAAGACCCAGCAGAAATCTGCTCTGATGGGAGTCATGGGCTAAAGCAGTCTGGATACATTTCGATCTGAGATCTCAGGTACTTCTCTAAACCAAAATACTCAAAATGCTTGAGGTTTTTAGAAAGCCTAAAATCTTCTCAGATCCTTACAACAGAGAACAGAGTACAAGAAGAAGTCTCCAGATAAATCTGAGATGGATTTTGCTGCAGTGGCTCTTTCATGCTTTCTGACTGAAGTCTGCTGACTGACACCAAGAATGCAAATACGCGGTGGAAGGGGTCTCTACTCTTTCTTAAGCTGTCTAAATCAGTTAGGTATTTGAGGCGTGGTGGTGTATGTCCTAAGAACTTCGTTTCTTTCTATTACCCTCCTGACAAAAGTAACTAATTCCTTTGATGTTTGCAAAGGAAGATGCGTCCCACAGAGCTAATGCTCTGTGCACTACATGTAGGAAGATATGTTTAAGGAAAGATGAGAAATTATGGATCAAATAATGATGTGGAAGCCACTCTCACAAACAATGAAGATCATTCTGGATGAACTCCAAATACCATTACTATTGTTTAATTTCAACTCCAGTCCTACATCTGCTTAAGATAGTGTCAAAGATAATAATCTCACCAGACAGATACAAAATACAAAACTGAAATTACGTTGCTCAATTATTTTGTTTGCTAGTGGTGTTAAACTACTGTTTTTGTCTGAATCATGCAGGAGAGCTATGATTTTTACCTTTAAACTCTTCTGAAAATGCAGCAGTTTAGTATCAATACCTATTTCTTCCCAGATTACGTTATATGAATGAGTTTGATAGGAGTCACCATGGTGAGGAAAGGATAATGGAATTTCAGGTAAGAGTTCTTCATAATGAATTCATTCCTTACACCATGTTAACACCCACACATGAAATTAGAGACCTTTGTAACACAATGCAACAATTTACTAGAAATCACAAAACACCAATTATAGAATTGGACTGAAATTGGCTGCCAAATCCTCCGTCCCTGATGAAAGAAGGATAGGTAAAGTCATGCCAGCACATTTTAACTCCTTCCTAAAAATTCTCTTGGGTCCATTGTGTACTTCCTCTGTGACAAAGAAGTACATTGACTGCAGTGTTATGTGTATGACAGGAAATGCAAAATAAAATAAAAACAAATAGGTTGTGGACAGCAGTGAATATGAACTCAATTTGGATCATGTTTATTTAAATAATTACAGTAGATCGTTAACTTTGAGAATCTCCTGATTTACGCAAGTTAAAAAGGAAAGAGGGTCACCTTCTATATTGTATATATGGCTTGACAAGAGAAAGCAAGCCTGTATGGAAGAAGCATGTGACTGAGGTTCCTCAGATGATATTTTATAAAAGCACAATTAAATGTCAGTATTTTACAAAGAACTCTTAAATCCTCAGACTGAATCTTGCCTGTTTTTACTGGTAACAGAGTACCAAACTGTGAGCAGAACTGAGCAGGATCTGACTTTCCATCACAGACAGTTAATAATTAAATCAAACATTATATTCAACAATAGAACATATGCATCAGCTTCTTTCAAATTGCATTTCCTTCCTGTTAGATCCATTAGTGTAAACCAGACTGCCTTTAGAAAACCCCTTATTGCTGCTGTCTTTCAGCACAGTTTCCTGAAATGGATAATGTGGTGCATATTATGGGCAATTACACAGAACTCCCTAGTGATAGGGTTTTAGAGTTTCAGAATAAAACAGCTGGAACTACAGGGCTGTAAACTAATCTGAAAAAGAGACAATAGTAAGGCATTTAATGCACATTGTTAGAACATGGACAAAGACTAGATGTGAAATACTGCATATCACCATACCTACTGTATCACACAGCATCTTCTCTGCAAAATCCTGTTTAACTCTTGAAAGACAAGACTGTCAAAAGCCAAAGATTTTGCCATGAGCAAATGCACACACAGCTGTATAACCCGAACTAATTGGAAACATTAAAGGAAGAAGTCTTGATCCAGAGCCCTGGTTTTCTCTTAATGTCGATGGAGTTTGAATCAAATCCAGAACCCTATTCAAAAATGATAATTTATTAATGATGCATAATGAATATATACCTAGATACACTAAGAGGCAGTGTCTCCATCCCTCTTTTACTATTTCAATACGCTCTCAAAATTTAGCATTTTAGATGCAAAAATTGTATTTGCTCTCAGATGTATCAAGACTACTGCTACAATATGTAGTGCTCGATACTCCATCAATTCAAACTGACAGCAAAGCTCCCATTAATTTTAGTAATACAGCAGCAAATTTTTAGAATAGCACATGCATCATTTGGAAGCACAATGACCATGATTACATGTGTAATCACAGTAATTGTGCACACAATTACTGGTTGGGTATCTAACTGCCTTTCAAAAATCAGTTGCTTTACTTGCATGTATACTCACAGCAGTCGCTTGTGCAAATACAGTGCAGCCCAGAGCATCCCTACCTCTGTGCTCACCACTGAAATAATACAGAAGTGCTGCTCTGTCTGCAGCACCAGGTATGTGGGATAGAGAAGCGTGTGTTTATGTTGCAGTGGTGTGAACAATAAATAAGAAAGGAAGAGAAATTGTTGCAGTGTCTCTTTGGGAAAGTTAAAATGTGAAATTACTTCAACTAATTTTTCAAAAGGACAGAGACTGATTTTCACCAGCACCTTTCTTGTGAGCCTCCTTATCAGCAGGGTCCAGCAGGCATCAGCAAGTTAGCGTTTTGTAATGTTGTGGCAAAATGATCAAATTATTTAGAAAATAACGGCACCATACTGAAATAAAAACCAAAGTAAAGTAAAATAAAATAAAACAAAACAAAACAAAGATGAGTAAAATTTTGCAGCTTAAGAAATTCAGGAAACAATTCAAATTTTCAGTGTAGTGTGCTGAGAATTTCTTACACTGCAGAACCTGAAAACTAGCTGTTGTGGGTAGCTGTAGTTTAAAAGGCAACCTCTTTTGCTCAGAAAATTGAGTTTTATAGTCATAGCGGTATGTAAAAGCGCATCCTCTGTAGATAGTGATAAAACTTCCAGATCCATCCTTTCGCTCTGCAAAATGGTGGCAGGAGAAAATTTGACACGGACCGTTTCATTCAGCTGTCCCTTACAGCCACGGCTTCCCGCCTCCCCTGGAGAGCAATGAGTCTGCTCTCCCTTTCCAGTAACAGCTGTACGACCCCACACGAGAGGGGAAGGAGCAGTACGTGGGATTTTAGTCCGTCGGATCCTGCTATCAGCCTTTGGGAAGTTTGGCCCTGGGCTTTGGTGCGCTGAGGAGACAACGGACAGGCTCAGGCAGAAGAGGGAACAGTGTACAGATGCTTTGAAAAACATTTGCTCTGCTACTAGAAGACTTCAGCACGTTTCCTCCAAAAGACATCAGCTTTGTCGCCGAACACAGGCTGGGGAGCACTGCGCCATGTGCTTGACATGTTTGCAAAATAGCTTTATGTAAGTTAATCCGGATGCCGTGTCCTATTGCCTCTGCACAAATAACTACTAAATAGTGTTTTGAAACTTTATTGTAGTACTTGACTCTCTGCTTGATTCTCTACAACCATTCTGCTGATAATTGCAGCAAATTTTGCTCTTAATTTCATTAGAGTAAATGTGAAGTAACCTCACTGAAGTCCAATCAGAGGGAATTTCGGCTCTGTACATCACTTTGGGTCTGCAGTCATGTACATAGGAGCTATGCATGTGGACTGAATTCAGTATAAAGCATTAAGTGCTGACTCTTTTGTAATTAACATTAGAGAGCTGTATGAATTCTTTAAGCTAAGAAATCCCACAAGCCCTGTAGAAAACATTTCTTTTCAGATCTGAAGTGTTATTGAAGAGAATTCACCCTAAAAGATGGACAGCTGCTGGGACATGAAGAATATAAAGCTCTAAGACTGTATGTTGGAGAACAGCTCCCTCAGAAGTGTGCATTTAGTCTCTGATACCTTTGGTGATATGTGCTGCCTCGCCTGCCATCTCTGGGAGTGTGGCCTCACTTTCACTGTTATTGCAACATGCATCAAGAAAAATGAAAACAGAAATTTGGGAAAGGATATAATTAACCTACTTGTGAACATTAACCTTCAATATCGTGCTAATTATCTCACTAATTTAATCACTGCAGATCTCAAACTTGTTTGTTAAATATTTGATTCTGCAAATTGTTTTTGCGACAGAGGTGTGGGTAGCTTTCTGTGAATGTAAGTTACTCTATGAACTCTTTACAAAACCATTGTATGTTCGCACTTCAGTGGACAAATCCCACTGTCAACAAGACTTTTAATGGCAATCGCAGAAGACGTGCCCTGAGGCTGAGAGGTATAGTGCCCTATTATTTTAAAATCCAATGACCACGTCACAAAGGGAGAAGACCAGAGTAAATTTCTTCATGCGCATCTTCAGGTTTGATTCCACAGGAGTCTAGACTGGAAAGCTCTGTTTTTCCTTGTTTCTGTGGTTGCGTTGCAGCTGTATGGCTGTTTCTTACCTATTCACCTCTTGATTACTGGAGTCACTAAGCAGATGATGTCCTTGATCTTCAACCCTTCTTATCAAGTGAATATTTTGTGCTAAAAGTAACCTAAAGCGTGTTTAGATGTTCCAGTTACGATGCTGCCCAAAGTGGCTCTAATTATTCCTGAGAGGAAGCTTTTGATTTTGGGAGTGTTTGTTGAGAAGATGAAAGTTCAGTGTTTGTTCCTTTCTCCCCGATGGGCAGGGGGCTGTGCTCCTGCTGCCACCCGTCAGCACCCACCGGGCTCAGGCAAGCACAGTGAGGCAGGGGCACAGGGATGTCTCCAGCCACTGGGTCTGGGAGAGCAAAGGGCCGGGCTGTGGGTGCCAGGGAAATTCCTGGATGGAGAGAACAGCCATGCCAGGACAAGCCCTGGAGGCTAGGGCACCCCAGTCCTCTGTCCCATGGGAAGGTGGGAGGTCTCTCTGCTGTGCTGCTTCCCCTCCCTCCATTACTCCCCAGAGGCTTCAGCCAGCCCCGCGTTTCAGGCTGTACCCACATGGCAGTACTTCTTCAATGTTGTTTTCTTCATTTTTTGTTATATCTGTCTCCTTAATTGAGGAAGAAGGTGAAAGATTGGGGTTGACGTTGTGTTTGTGCACTGTAATTCTTACTACCAGAGGAAGATAGGAAGGTATGCTAAATGCGGGTGATGGCTCACAGCAGACCTCTGACAGGAGCTGTTTGATTAGTCAGGTGTCCATATAAATACCTATTTGGGACTATATTATTACCTTATCATATATTATTCACAATTTCATCCTGATTGCCTGTATTTATTTACTACGCACTTACACACACAATTCATACTGTTTAGTTCATCCCTAGCAATAAGAAACAAATTTCTGTGAATTTAGCTGAATAAAGCTGTGTTTGTTCTTGTTAGTCCTCAGAAGTCTGGTTCTTTCTATGTATTACCTCAATTTCTGGGCATTTTTTCCCTTCATTTACTCCAAAAATGACTTCAATACTAATACATACTGAAAGACAGCCAAGACAGGATGAACTTTTGGACAATTTATGCAAACACGACAGATGAGAATAGATTTACTATAAACATGTCAGGCACAAAAGACTTGACTGCTTTTTAAATACAGTGATACTGGAAGAGATTTATGGATATTTTCAACTGTTCATTAAAGAGAAAAATATTTTGAAACTATAGGCACTATCCTTTTATCCATTTTTGCCTTCCAGGCTGAGTTGCAAACCTTTGATGTTTTCTTCACCAAAAAATAAAAGTAGTTATGAATTTATTTCTCCCAAGTGCTTTCATTTTTGTGTCAATTTACAGTTTTTATTACATTCCTGGCAGTCCAAATTATGGTGTTTGGAGAGCAGCTAGAGTCCACAGCTCTGAGTTTTCTGAAGAGAGGGATGAAGTTCACTTAATGATGCTTTCTGGCCACTGCCTTTTTTCTTCTCCTTTAGTAGTAAAAGGTTAATAAAATCTATGAATACTTCAACTGCCTGATCGAGCAACCAACCTATTAAAGGTTATTCTAATCTAAATGACTGGAAGCCACTTGAATGGAGAAAGTTAACATGCAATATCTAGTACCTGCTGGATCAGATTAATAAAATGGAAAGTCTTAGACATGAAAATCATGTATAGATGTAGTCCCTATAGTTGACTGAGGCATCAGTTCTTACAGCCAGACAGGCATATGCTTAACTGTATATTTTCAGAGTCTGCTTCTGTGCCCTTGTAAATCAATAGCAAGCCTTGCTTTCAACCGCAGTGCAACTGAGGTTGTCGTCAGTCAATGATTTTGCAAGGTGGAATTGAGATATTGGAATGGTTTCATGGAATTAATCAGATTCTTTCTTTCTAAAATAGTGTTAAATACATGTATGTAGTACAGAATTTCAATGTGAAAATATATGCTCTTGCATTGCTTCTTAAAAACATTGTATCTTGCCAAGTCTCCTATGAAGTCAAAACAGTGCACCAAAATGACAGCAGGAAGGACTGTGGAGTGCTTGAAGATCTAATCCTGCATGCTCACAGTGCTGACTATGCTCTTGCTTTTTGAGAAGATGGAGAAAGATGGAGAAAGAGCAGATCTGGGTGGAAAATAACACAGTTTTCATGACAACCTTAGAAGCATGTTGGCAATTTTGGAGCAGAAGGATTTGAGCATTCTGAGACCCTTCGAAATAAGGCAGGAAGCTTTATAAAGGCTTCATTTTGGAGAGATCACAAAAAATGGATAGCTGAAAGTAATATTTTAACAATTTTTATGGAACTTGCATTTCCAGCCTTTTAAAATTAATTTAAGAGCCACAAACTGACACATATTTATAAATAACATAATGCCGTTGGAGATAATGCAAATGTCTTTACAAATAACACAGTGTAGCTTAAATCATTATTTTTAATGCCTCTATTTTTGTTCCTATATGAGCAGGTCTGTGCTGGTCTGCATTAATTAGATTTAAGTAGGATTTCTAAGGCCAGATAATCATTACTTCTGTGGCCCTGATTTAAATCTGCAGTAAAACATTTCTCCATTTAGTTTGGTGCTTTTGTGTCATATTTCATACACTAGTTGTCTCTTAATTAAATCCATGATGGCCCACCAACACAGACTATTAAAATAACTATACTTTGCACTTGACATATTTATGAGACAGATTCATAGGAGTATAGACTGATACTTGAACTACTCACTGAGAAATGCTAATAAGATTATGATGAAGGTAAGATTAGAACATTCATCTCCTTTTCTCTTCTCTCTTCTTTTTAGAAATTTATTTTTATAACTGCAATTCACTACTTCTATTTCAAGCTCTTTGATGTTGTTGTATATACCAACAGTTCTTTCTGTGTGGATTTATTGTGGCAATGAAGAGTGGGAAACTGCTAATTTATATCACACCAGTAAAGCGTGTGAGTATTGTGTTCCTTGAAGTATGAATGTTTACAGTTGTTTGTAAAACCTGCACATGGGATTGGCATGTTCAAGATAATGCATATGAAGGAATTACTCTACCTTTGGAACTGGGTGATGTAAAACACAGATTACCGTGAAGTGCCACATTGTTTTACCTTTCCCACCTCACTCCTTGAGCCATCCCGCTGGGGCAGGGCTGGCTGGGGCTGCTCCTGGGTGAGCGTTGTGCCTGTGATCATCTGCTGCATACTGTTGTGCCAGGCAGGACTTGGCCTCGCCTGTCTCCCAGCTGTAGCACAACATGTTGGCATGTCATGGACGGTGCAGTCTGCTCTATGCAGTTTGACTGTCAGTGCGACCTTCGAAATTGCGTGAATGCACGGCCTCTGTGGTTAAGACAAACAGAAAAGGAAGCAAATCCACAAGCTGTATGACTTGAAAGGCTGCGTGACGTGCACTAAGATTTGATCATTTGGATGTCTTGAAATGACCTTCTTAGCATAATTTATTGACAGATCTGCTCATACAATTTGTTTGATAATTTTTTTAGTAATTCGGATGTGGAGGGTTCAAGGAACTCCATATTTGAGAAACATTTTGGTAGAAGTGGAAAAAGTTGCTGAGTGAATGACCTAAAAGCAGCGAGGACTTCCAACACTTTTCAGGACCAAGACGTTCACCTCTTAGGGACCTTTTCCCTCTCTCCCTTTTTTCCCAGTCACTTCCTTTCATGGGAAGGCTCCTGCACGTTGCTGAATCAGGGATCCAGGTGTGAGTACAAATGTAGAGGGCTCTAAATACATGCAGTTTGAAGGGTATTTATGTTACAAGTGTAGTGTATAGAAATGCAAATCTACATGACACAGATTTGGTTTTATTACGATGTATCACTGTGCTTCATACTGGTATTCTCTATGAAAACAACAAAAGCATCAAATGTTGGGATTTCATTTAGAAATAAATACAATATTAGAAAGTAAGAATAATAAAGATATATTAAATATTTCATCCTCTATGGAAATAAACCAGCTACAGTTCAGGGAGCTTCACTAAACACATTAAGTCTAATAAAATTGCCTACACGTACTCCTGACACAAGTAGTAATTAAAATAACTTGTTTCAAAAAACTGGTCCTATATATGAATACTTATTGGCAATTATTTCTAAGTTCTTCAAACCAAAGATAACGTAATTTGATTCACACACAATGTTCTTGTAAACGTGGTTCATACTGGGTTTTATATGCAGCTTAGGACTGTTAATTGCCATTTTGAGCCTCACAGTAAAATAGAGTTCAATATGTCGCTTTTTCTGAAGTATTGAGAAATGTTTGAGAAATGCTTGTCTTAGTCTAATCAACTGTGAATAATTTATTTCTGAGTCCTACTTTTCAGTATAAGTGGATCTGACTTTTCTCAGAGCTTCTAAAGTCTAATCAACTTGTTACATTCGTTTAATTAAGGAAATCTGTAACGAACTGTGAAGTGTATGAACCAACAGGCTTCTTCGTTGTGTAAAATTGATGTATTTTCATTGTGAATGTGATTGTGTTTATTTATATTGACGAGTAGCCTCTACTAAACAAATCTTTTTTTTTTTTTTTCTATATGTATAGGTCAATATGAATAGCATATAAACTGTTTTCTGAACTGCCTCTCTCCTGATGGACCCACCAGCCAGCTTCCTGAATTCACACAGCTTTAGCTTTCAGGCAATTCTCGTTTCTGGAAGAGTTACAAGTATGTAAGTCTTCTTCCGTGCTTCAAAGAGAAGGGAGATGTAATAGAGGTGTGACATACAAGAGTATGGATAAAAGACTGACTCTTTTAGTCACAGTTAACCTGAAAAAGGTCGTCACAGTAGAAGATTAAAACACTGCCACAAGCTTGTGGTCAGGATCTGCACGCCACCGAGTTACTGAGAGGAGCGCAAAGGGGCGAGCTAAGGATGAGGGCTGAAAGTCTAGTCTGTGTTTCCCAGCCCAAAGTGATTTGTTCTCATTTCTCTGAGAAATCATCATCATTGGAAGGAAGCAGCTGGTAAAATAAAGAGCTCCTACATCATGTATGCATTTTTTTAAAAAAGATCCTATATTTATTTGTTAATAAATGTTTAGAAGTCCATCATTCCTCCATCATTATCTGACATGAGGAGCATTTTTTGTTAAAATAAAGAGAGATGCTGTGAGGATTGACACTTTTTTTTTTTTCCTTCTTATGCTCAGACAAACTCTTCAGCCTTGGAGAAAAGGTCCTTGACCCTGGTCTATAATGCTGTCCAGTGCTTATAGGATGTAATGTGAAAATCACCAAAACTGTCCTTGGCAGGATGTTTCTTTCCATTAGCTGATTAAAAGGGTTTATTGTTGCCTACAGCACCATTGCTTTATTTTTTGTATTTTTTCACAAAGAACAGATGTGCCTATGTCCTGCGCCATTTCTCTTTGTGTGTTTTTTGATAAATACAGAAGCGATATCACTGCCTGGGCAGATCCCCTCTGTGAAGTTTCAGAGAGGGAAAGCAGGGGAAGGTGAGGGGCTTGGCGATGGGGCTGGGGTACTGGACACACAGGGAGTAGCAGGGGAGGGGGGCTGTGGAGCACTCAGGCACAGGCGTTTGTGCAACGGCATGGTGGAGAGTAAGAGGAAAAGCACGCAAATTTGCAAGCAGCAAGTGCCCAGAGCAGAAGAGAACCCCTAAAATCTGCCTGCCAATGCTGTATAAGCTCTGCTTTGACAATAGCAAGAAGTGGGGTTTGGCATTTTTTTCCGACTGACAACTCTAAATCAGTTAGAATGTGGAAAGGGAAAGTACCTGATCTTAAAACGCATCAGGGTGAACTCTTACCTGTCCTTCTAACCTGTAACAAAGAGAACTGAAAAATTCCAAGTCTTTGAGATGAATCTGATATTTATTTTCTTGTTCCCTGTGTTTCAGGGAAGAGGTTGAAATCTCCATACAAACGCTGTCTCCAAACGCGGGGATCATTTCAAGCAGTAGTTCTGATATGAGTACCTTTCCAGCCCCCTAGCACAGGTTTTTCTAAGGCATGTTGACATCTAATGATAACAGGGTTTTCCATTACAGAATCACAAATTGTTGGGCATGTGATCTTATGTTCAATAAATATTTATTTGATAATCACAGGTTAATTAATTTCCCTTGTTTCTGTTTTAATTCTGTACATGCTTATACTATACAATTAGAGAAAAACACAGAGAAACATGAGTAAATGTTGCTTATACAAAATGTTTCTATTACCCTTTACTTTTAAAATCATTAATAGATTATTAGGAGATATAAACATAGGAGACCATGGATCATATTTGCATGTTAATGAAAGCCATGAATTATACATTATTTGCTATGGAGAGTACTACAAACAGTATTCCTCCTTTCTAATAGCTATAAAAGCTGGCGGTTTCCTGGAGCACACATCACATCCCCTCTGCAATACCTTCTAATAGAAAGAAAGAAATCCAGCTCTTCGAAGCAATCTCTTGCTAAATGAAATAGATTTTTTGTGTTGCTTTGCAACACACAAGTGTGACAGTTCATTTTAAACAAAATAGTTTTAATAATGTCATTACTAATATCTATTTGGTCATCTCTCTGAAAAATGGCGTTTTAATAGGAATGTTTCATTTTAATAAATGGCAGAAGAGGCAAGCTGCCCTGAGTCAGCAGGAAGTGGATATACACCAGAGAACAGGCTGATTGTGTTAGATTCATCCAGAACATTGAACAGCACACAGACAGTCCAAGAAAAAGCAACTGGCTTTATTCAAATGATTAGTCTTACTGCTACGCTGTAGCACAGATTCACACATTCTTCTATTATTCCTTGACCTTGTGCCAAAAACTCCCACTTGAAGAAATAATTAGAATTAGTGTTTCCAGTGCATGCTTCCATCTTCCTAACAAACAGTAATGAAATGTGGCTTTTACAAAATATGCAGTTAATTAAACTTTTTTTGAACATTGTTTGATTAATACGGTTCCCCTGTGTTAGCCCCTCGTTGCGCCCAACTATCTCTACCTGATATTGGTGAACTGGAGGAAAAGCACTATCAATAGGATGATTAAAATTCCAGAAATTTGCACTCTAAAATTGCTTGTGCTTTTTTTCTTTCTTGTTTTATCTCTGTCTTGGGATAAAGTGGAAAGATGGCCATTATTTGTAATCCTGTTTTAAGGCGAGGACAGTACGTGTATTATATAACTACTCTACAAATACCCTCAGCGTGAATATGAAGAGCACATATATCAAGTGCTTCAAGGTAATAAGTGGATTTCTAGGCAAGATTTCTGAAAAGGTGGCTCAGCACTGTATTGCTTAATAACGCTATGCAAACAGAAATTCTGATTTCATTTTTTTAATATTATTTCATGCTTTTTTACTGTCTGCCTTAATTATCCCAATGCTGAACAAGTATAGTCTTTTGATTGATGAGAGTTCCACCCCTTTACCCACACTGCTGCAGATATGAGGCTCCACAGTTTAGTACCATAAATCACTGTGATTGTATAACTTAACTACTGTATGATCAGAGATCACATACAGTGTTAGCCTGAATATGCATTCATCCTTCGTTATAAGTGTTTTAGGGCTAAATTTATTCTAGCTGTTTGGAGAAATATAAGTTTCTTCACATAAGAAAGCAATGCATTTTAAATAAGCAATTCTTTCAACAACTGGAAATGATCACAAAATTCTTCTGTTTGCAATCTTCATTAATGTGAGTTATTTCATCACTTTGGGAGAAATCCTTTCAGGCAAAACCAACAATTAAACCCCTCCCTCTCCCAGCTCTGACGGCTATGAATCTATGGATCAGCCATTTTAGTAATTAACCACAATTCCTCTGATTTGTGAATTTCCAGATGATGAGGCAGGAAGCAAGTTACATCTTGGAGAAATTGCCCTCAGGAGAGAGGAAAAACTATTGCGAGGTTGACAGCGCAACCTTGTACCGGCACAGCTTCCCTTCCCTCGTGGTTCAAGGAGTTCCAAGCACCCTCCTGTAAATCATCAGCTCACATCTATTTATTATCTTCCAGCCCAGTGCACAAGACTATCTGTTACACACGGATACCAGCAATATTACAAGGTGGACTCAAGGGATAAGACACAGCAAAACCTGCACACCTCCTACGCCTGAGTCACACCCGGTGTTAAGTCAGGTTCTGTGCATGAAGTACACGCTATTGTCGGAAATGAAACAATTTGAACTACTGTATTTCAGAGCTGGAGGTTTTTTTAGTGTTTCTCCAAAATGCTTGATCTTATCTGGTGCTATTGTTGTGTTATTATACAAAGGCAAAATTTATCTGCATAGCAATGGACAAAATGTCTATGAAAATATTGCTATTCGTTCACTGATTGTTGTTATATTTGGAGTAGGTATCAGCTACACTCTGCAATGCTTGTCCTGGAATATCAATAAATAAATCATAAAAGCCAATGCTTCAAATATTGAAAAATTCACACTTCAAACTGTGTTTTGAACTATACTGAGAGCAATGTCTCAGATTGTCCTTTTGCTTTATATGAACAGAGGAAATTCAAAGCAGGAGGAACTGTCTCCTGGGATTTGGCATAGGGGAGTGCCACAAACCATCAGCCTTCCTGTCTCTGCTGTGCCAGAGAAGCCTCTCTCGGGATGTACCATGAGGAGCAGACAGTGTGTCTGGGGAGTTAATGTGGCTTCAGATGAAATTATCTCCTGCAGAATCCATCTTGCCTGATGGTTGTGTGCATGCAAAGGAGCCAGGCAGTGGCAAGGAGCCACGCCGCAGCAGGGCAGGTGAAGGCTCGGAGAAAGTAGAAGCACCTCCATATGACTCTGCTGGGTTCAGTGAAGTTCCTTGCACCACAGACTTATGGTGCTGATGCAAATGGGATATCACAACTCTTTTTCTCCTGTCTGGGGCCCAGATTTGGTAAGAACAAACTCATTGAATTCACTGCCCAGTTGCGCACTTTCAGTGCTCGCTCATAGCAGGTGTCTAAATTTTATGGTGTGAATGACAGCTTCAAAAGGAGAAATGAAGGCAAATGCCCTTCTGAAAGGTATGCTCTAGTTCAAGCACAGGTTTTTGGGCTGATGCCCAAGTTGCAGAATGAATTCGTGGTTTGTGTTGTGCATGGGGGCACTAGGCAATTCTAATGGTTCTTCTTCTTTCGCTTTAAAAGCATTCAAATTAGTCAAAAGCTAAAATTAAGAATGGTATTTTGTAGTTTAATTGTGAATGCAAGGCTCGACTTGCACTGGAAGCCACTCAGGTACATCTACTCAAAGGCCAGAAGAAAAAGCACTGCAGGTATTCGGTGCTTTATCTGATTAGAAAACAGCCTGGCACAGATGTGATTTCTGCTCCATATATCAAACTATGGCAGGCTTTTGCTGCTTCATTATGAAAGCATCTGAAGTAAAATAGGTTTTGGAACATAAAAAATGACAAATTTGGAAAAATATCTATATGCCAGATGGGTGTAGGAAGAATCCTTGTGACAAATATATTATTAAGGGAATATGCATAAGGAAAGAAACTGTGCCCAGCTCTTCTGAAGATGGACAGGCAAGAAAGTAGCGTCTCACTCTGTCTGATGTATTCTCATCTAGTCTAGATCTAATTAATTATGTTGCATCGCTGACATAAGATCCAGGTACCACACACAATAACAGTAAGCTGCACTGGGGCTTCAGCAGGACCTGAGGGTTGCTCTGCCCTCCCTGCTTTTGTTTGCTTTCCTCAGGGGCTGCAGGTCGGAGTGACGACATCTCCGCTGGGGAAAGGCTAACACAAACAGACGCGGCTTTTGCTGCGCACCGCGGGCGGCGCGGCATGAGCTCATCCTCGTCTCCCGCCTGACCACGCTGTGTCCGCCTCCTCCAAGGATGCTGCTCAGTGAGGTTCTGTCGCAGCCCATGGGCGCACCAGCGCAGCTTCTCCTCATGCCTCGTGGAGAAGTGGAAGCGTTTGAGAAGTTGCTGAATTACTCCACTGATGCTTTTGGAGCTCAGATCAGCACCTCAGAGATGGGCCCTGGACCGACTGAGAAGGCAGCTGAGTGCACAGCTCCCAGCGGTTGGCTTGCTCATGTAGGACGGGGTGTGAGCTGTAGCTCACCCACCCCGGCTCCCTGGCTCAGGACACACGAGGCTGTGTGGGACGACACGGCAGTGCACGAGGTCAGGGCTATGAGGTGCAGAGAAAAGAGGCTGAGCTCTGATGCTAGGAGGGTGCTGGAGAGGCAGCAGGGCTGCGAGTAGGCAGAAGGACCAGCACAGGGGAACCCTGGGAGCTCCAGCTCCACAGTGTGGGGCCAGCAGGGCCTCTCAGCCCAGGCTGGTGGGATTAGGCACCCTCCTCTAGACCCTTGAGGTATGGTCATTGCTTCTTCCTTGGAAGCTTTCAAATCAGTATTTCAGCTTAAGAGTAAAAAAACAAAAGGACACGCATGGTCTGGCCAGTCCTACACCTGGGAGGCAAATCAGGCTGGTAGGGTCCTACTGGCAGCTGTAGGGGGGCATGCAGATATAACACACATTTGAAAGAGATCTTAGCCTTTGGTTCTTCAGTTTGGATTCAGAGTGCAAATGATCTAGCCGTGATTAATGTGATGAGATCTGAAATAGAAATGGAGGCAGGGAGGATGGTATGACAATCTTACCATTTGGCTTTGCATTATTTGATTTTACTGATGCCCCATCCACTCTCTGATTGCTGTTTTCCTATTTAAACCCAGCCGAACCAGGAGGCTTTTGCTCATAGGCTTCTAGTACTATTTTATTTGGCGGTTATGGAATAAAAGAATTTTAGTATTGCCTTAGAGTTTTTCCTGACATCTATCACAACCAATCCAGCTCATATGTGGGTGAACTGTGTTTTGATCCAATTATAAAATTCTGTTGGAGTCTTGTTACATTCTTATCCCATGTGCATGTTGAAAAATTCAAGAGCAAAAGAAAATTCTACAAAATGTTTCCCATTTACTGTAGGCTTGTAGACACAAAACTGCATCACACAGTCATTTGTGGAAGCTAATAGCAAACCAGAAAAACAATATATTCTTCAAGAAAAAAAAAAACCACCTTGTTTATCAGCAGCAAGATTTAGAGGGGAAATAGTAAAGTCTGTGTTGTAGATATTATCATAGATAGTCTTTGGGGACACAGCCTCACTTCTGTTAATTGTAGGAACAAGAACTTTAAGGATCTGCCAATCTGAAAACGTTTCTGAAGATGCATTATAATTACAAATTTAAAAAAAACTCAGGCACAAAATGACCAAGGCAACACAGGTAACATCCCGGTGGATTATAATAATACTTAAAAACAGAGATACTTTACACACTCTTAGTATCTCTATAGCAAAAATGCATTATTAAATCAACAGCCCATGTGCTATTTGATTACTAAGATGCAGAAGTTGATCTAGGATATTTCTGGCTCAACACTTTCACTGTCTTCAGGCTACGAAACATAATAAAGGGGATTAGGTGTCTCCCTTGCTCATCTGCTCTAGAAAGCCGTGCAGAGGCGTAGCTTCACAGTGTGCTGCTCCCAGGGGAGGAAGTACGCTTGCTCCAAAGCCTTGTGGCTCCATCCTGGTGGGGTCTCCCACACACCTACAATCAGAATCCTCGTCCTAAAGCTGTGTGACAAGGGAGATGCCAGCATCAAGCCAGCAGCCTTGGGCAAGCGCCGGTGGCCCTGCAGCTAAACCACAGTGACAGCAGCCACCAAGGCTGGGTGACCCGGCCACTGGAAAGGACAAGGAGAAGGCGGCGTGCATGTGTGCTCAGAAAAGGTGTCAGGTCACTCCAAAGGCTGCCTGCTCTTGGTTACATCACTTTTGCCTGTCTGGGATTCCAGTAGCTTTATGGTTAGTCCTGTTTTCCTCTTTTCCGAGGGTACAGACAGGTTGTTGGTCTCCAGCTCTGGAACGCCGCCTGTGTTTCTGCGTCCCGTGGGAGGCTGACGAACGTGGCACCTCTCCCCATGGCTTCCCCCGGTCACTCTCAGCCCCGCCGTTAAGCTCTGTCGCAGAAATCTGTTTAGTCACAGAAGCAGATTGCTTCCATGAAGCGCAGAAATGTAATTTGCCAGTACTTACACTACAATATTAAATACTATCATGTAGCTCTTTCACCTTTTCAGTTCTTTATAGCAAAAAATACTTGGTGTGAAATCCTGCCTCTACAAGGGTTGATGATAAAATCTACATCAGCAACAGAGCAGCTTCTGCCCTTCCTCTGGTGAGCGGTTTTATTGGGTTTGCATTTAAAGCTGCTCGCATACATCAGCGCTTTCATTGCCGGTCCAGAGCACTTGCACACTCGCGAAGCTGGTGGAGGGCTCGTCTCCATGCTCTCCTTGTCCCATGCCGAGGGACGGCTGGGCTTTAGTGGCAGCCCTTGCTGGGGTTTGTTCTCCTGTGGAAATGGATGGCCATTTGGGCTCTGAGGCAGAACACGCTCCAAGCACAGCCGTGAGCCACCACACCTCACCCCAGGCTCCAGCCCACTGTAGTTAATCATTAAATAATTCCCCTGGTGATGTTATCCAGTGCTGATAAATTACAGATTTCATTGTTTTGCCTGGAGCAGCTTTAAATTGTGTTAATTTCATCGAAGATTGACACTGGCTTTTATTTCCTTTTGCTACTGTTTTGTCCTGTTAAGGCGATGCACGCTACACACTTCAGATTGCTCATATAATTGGTACAATAGATTTTTTTCTCTTATTTTGAGAAAATTGTAATCAGAGCCTTTGAAATACCAAGATCTTTCAGATCAATAAAACACTAATGATAGTGTATTCAAAGAGGAATATTACCGCAAATCCAGTAGCTTTTAAAACAACCTTATTGGGACCGTGTTTGTTTTACATGTGATCTCAGAATGATTTCTAATTTTATATAGCAGTGAATTTATTCCACCTACAACGCACATTTCTCACACAGGGTTTTCTCAAAAACTGAAGATAAAATACATCTTCCCGATGAGCCAAACTATCATCAGTCTGATTTTCTCTTTTGGCAATGGAAGAAGTATCCTCAGGTAGTCTTATTCTGTTCACACTGAAGAAAAACGCAGTTTTAAGTTAGTGGGATCTTGATCAGACCTTTTATGACGAGTTCCACCTATTTTGGAACAATGAATGTAACAGTTCAATGCATATTGGATAAAGCATATGGAAAATTTCCAAGCTATAATTTACAACTACAAAACTGATATTAAATATTTTCTGTACTAGCAACAATGTGACGCAGTACAATAGTCTGTTGTGGTAAATAAGAGGAGGATTTGATCGTGCACTGTCGTAGCTCCCTGAGCAGAATGCTGACTTCAACTAGGAAATATTGAATAAAACTTCAAATCCCACCTGAGGCTCCATATCACAGCTGGTGTTTTTAATAGAAACTTCTCTCAATAATTTCACTAGGGTACTTGGGGTTTGTTTTGGTGGTTTTTTCTCTTTTTATCTTTTACAGCATGTGGTACAATGCAGTCTAAACCCCTACTTTGCTGTAAATGGGCACAGAAATGAAACGAAACAATAAATCAGGTGCCCAGTGTCCTGAGGCACTGATGGGTGTTAATGGCCCTGATCAGCCTCAGCTGGGGCCTCCCACACACCCATAGGCCCAGGAGCACTATTTAAGCTCAGCCCTGGGCCACCAGTCTTTTCTTTTGAGCAAGGCTGTAGGAGTGCTGTCTTCAGCTCCCTGACTGTGCACCCTGCTGACCTGGACTCTTGCCTGTGTGTGGACCTCCTGGCTTGGTGGCAGACCTGTCATGTCTCTATGGACCTGTCTGGCAGTCTCAGGAATGTGTCTGATCCTGGCCTGTGGATTGACCACCAAGCTTGGCCTCAGACCTGCCTCATCACCATGAACTTGTCTGCTGCTGGGGGCTTGTAGTTGAAGCTGCCCTCTTCCCCTCATCAGCTGCTGTGGAATTGGCCCTGATACTGCTCTTAGCTCCTGTCTCTCTGTCCTGCTGGAAGAAGATATGGATTAGTCAAGGTAAATATATCTGTTAATAGAATTTACTTAACCTGGGTTAGGGCAATCCCAAGCACAAATACAGGCTAGGTGGAGAGTGGATTGAGAGCAGCCCTGAGGAGAAGGACTTGGGGGTGCTTGTTGATTAGAGGCTCAACATGAGCCGGCAATGTGCGCTGGCAGCGCAGAAAGCCAACTGTATCCTGGGCTGTATCAAAAGAAGGGCAGTCAGCAGATTGAGGGAGGTGATTCTGCCCCTCTACTCTGCTCTTATGAGATCCCACCTGGAGTACAGTGTTCAGCTCTGGGGTCCCAACATAAGAAGGACATGGACCTGTTGGAGTGGGTCCAGAGGAGGGCCACAAAGATGATCTGAGGGCTGGAGCACCTCTGCTATGGAGTGAGGCTGAGAGAATTGGGGTTGCTCATCCTGGAGAAGAGATGACTCTGGGGAGATCTTACAGCAGTCTTCTAGTGCCTAAAGGGTGCCTACAAAAAAGCTGGAGAGCGACTTTTTACAAGAGCATGTATTGATAAGACAAGGTGTAATGGCTTTAAACTGAAAGAGGGTAGATTTGGATTAGATATAAGGAAGAGATTCTTCACTCTGAGGGTGGTGAGGCACTGGAACAGGTTGCTGGGAGAAGTTGTGGATGCCTCATCCCTGGAAGTGTTCAAGGCCAGGTTAGATGGGGCTTTGGGCAACCTGGTGTAGTGGAAGATGTCCCTGTTCATGGCAGGGAGATTGGAACTAGATGATCTTTAAGGTCCCTTCCAACCCAAACCATTCTATGAACCTACCTTGCCCCATGTTTCTATCCCCTATTTTATATTAGAAGGCTGAACTTTCTTAGGAGTATAAAAAAGCAGCTAGATTTAATATTCCAGGGCAATTGCTGTGTCCAAGTCAGTTCATGTGAACACAAACTCATTTTCCATATCTAGTTTTCAAGACTTTTGAGCTCCAGAAACATGGAGACAGGAGCTACCGTTCCTCCAGGGAAGCAGCTGGCTGAAGCTTGAGCTGCTGCTGAGCTTGTGCTCTCCATTAGTCTCCTATTTCCAAGGGGTTTCTGTGGTAATCAGTGTTGATCTGCTTGCTTGTCTGCCTGATCTTGTGTCTGTCTGCTTTATGCGTAAACTCAAGTTATTGTTCAGGAATGTCATAAATCAAAACATTCCTGGTGTCCATGTGACCTGTGCAGGTCCTGGTAAAAGAGATGGTGTGGTGGTGCTTGAGAGCTGAAAAGAAACTGAATGGTTTGTCAGTTTTCTCTCATCAGGACAGCGTGTTAGGCAGTGAGTTGATTGAAATGCCATGGAGTGTTTCCAGAGAAGAACTATGGTGAATTGTAGCAGAATGGATTAGGTTAAAATTCCCCTAAATACCTCTGCTCCACAAATATCCAGCTCTTGAGAAACCTGTGGCACTATGTCAGACATTATGCAGAACAACTCAAATATGTAGGCCATTTAAAGAAATGGAGAAAAAAACCAAACCACCTTATGTTGAGTTTCCCCACCACTTGGAAGAAATATGGGCATCAGTGTTATCTAACTGTTTCTCCTATACTCTGAAGTACCTCCTTTTGTCCAGTGCTGTACTGGAATTGACCTAGCCTCCAGAGGCAAACTGCCTATTGGTTTCAAGGATCACACTCAGACAGTTAAACTATTGCTCTGGCAGATTTTCCAAATTTCCTCCAAAAAATTTTAATTTCTCAGGACCTGTGAGAGAATCTTGAATTTTTGCCAGACTCTGATAAGGAAAGTTTGAGGGAGAGGCAAGAGCTGCCTGTCTGGGATAGGTGCAATGCCCTCCTTCAGGGTAACAAGTGAATTTGGAAGCGTCTGTTTAAATGTAATGTTAGTGTGAAGGTAATAGAAGAATGTAGGCCTCATCCCACAAAGCTGTAGCCTGGAGCACCTGCCAAATCAGATCCTTTACATGTGGGGTTAATTGGCATAATCTGTAAATGTTTTTTGTTTCCAACTGCTCTACATAGATTAGCCTAGCAGATTAAAAAAAACCTGTGGGTCCATCCAAGCACTTGGGATAATATATTCTCATTTTAAAAGTACTGTTGAATATAATGAGTAAGGGAAAGGAAGGCATGAAAACAAGACTTTGGAAGCAAGGCAAAAAGTCACAGTGTTTGTTTCATGATACATCTGGGATTTTACCACCTGGGTAAGCTTAAGAAGCAGACCTTCCAAATAAAAATAACAATAATAGTAAAAAGTGGTGGTGAGGTACTTCAAAAATCTGCATTTTACAGAAGTGTAATCATGATTTAAAAATACAAAAACACTGTGACTCAAAAGAGGGAGAGCGTGGGTGTTTGCTGGGGATGAGTCAAAAGAGAAGAAATTTCAACTCCAGAAAGCAAATGCAAAACCTGAAGCTCTGTAAGAAGAGCCTACGAGAAGGCAGACCAAATTTATGCATTTGTTCTGCATCCAGAGTTCACCTCTGTGCTATGCAGAAGTCATTGATTAACTGACATTAGATTGAAATGGGGCAATTAGACAGAGTAAAATGTCTACAGCATAAATTATACAAGAAAAGTGTCTGAAGAGAGCCTCCTGTTTGTCTTTAAGACTTGCCAGCTGTTCCTTTCCTGCCTTGTGATTTTTACCTTTCCAGATAAGCATGTTCCTGTTCCCTAAATCAATCTGACGGAGCAGAGTTAACTGTACGTCACAGGATACAGCTGTATGTCCAGATACATTTTTAATAGGTCAGCCAGTCCAGTGGCAAATGAGCAGTGAATCATGTCAGCAGAAGAGGCTGGAGGGCAGATGAGGCTGTGGCAGTGTCTGCAGCGGACACAGCTGCTTTGGCCCATGTTTCTTGGAATGGTTTGTAGTGAAGCATGTGCCTTAGTCCCCTTTGCAGTTAGTAGAATCAGATGCTCAGCCTCACAGTGTTGAAAGACAATTACAAGAGTTACAAATCCTGCTGTTTTCCAGTGTAAATAAGAAAGGTAAATCACTAATTCCTTCAAAAAAGAAACCTGGGCCATTCTGTGGCTATGCTGGTTCACTGCTCTTTGCCTGTGACAGTGCAAGGCTTGATTTAATGCTTTTTCACAACAGGAACAATGAAAACTAGGGTTTTTTTAGTGAGATTGCTTTAAGACTCCTCTTGTGGCTGTGCCTAGCATAGGGTGATCCAGAAACACCTTAGTAGTGACTTTCGCTTGTTTGTAAAGTCAAACTATTCTTCACCATGGTCTTTGGGTATGAGCCTCCATGGCAGTAGTGTGCTTTTGCTGTGCCTCATCTCACTGCCTAATCACCTGTGGGATGTTTGAGGCCACCTCAAGTTGGGCTCTTCTACAGAAGCACAGTAGTTGGAGGTGCATGCAGCTGCCACTTTCAGCTGTAGCTTTTACAGCCTGTATCTGTTTACCAAGTTCAGACCTAACTGAATGTGCATGGTCACAGCTATGGCAGCGTGAAAAGACCAGGTATAAAACCCAGGGCTGTGCTTCCATTTTTTTCATATCAGCACTGCAGGTTTTAGGAGCCAGGGGTGTTTGATTTGTTCTCGGGGTTGTACCTTACTCCTTGCAAGGCTGCTCTGAGCTCCTCAGCAGTGGAAGAGGCAGCCTGCCCTGACACACAGGGTCTCAGATGGGCATCCTTAGCTGTGTGATGTGCACCGAGAGCATCTCATGACCTACAACAGGTCTGGCTTTTGTCCAGAACAAGGAAAGCAGATCTTAGCATCTGCCTGTCTGAACAACACAAGAAAAGCTCCAACGGCTGTGCTGTACAATGGTGGGTGCTGGGCTCTTGGGAGTAAGCTGGACATGGACCATTTTCTGATCTTCCCTTCACTTGTGCCAGCAAGGCTAATGTGTGAGCTCATCCACTGTAGAATAACTCACAGTTCATAGTGTGGCCAAGTAAGATGAAGAACTGATCTTGGGTAAAGCCAAAGTTACTGCTTACAAAGAGAGGAGAGGAAACAGGTATTTAAAATAGCTATTGGCCCCTCCAGACTGCTTCAGAAGCATTCAGTCTTCTCTGCTTGTGTTGTATGCAAGATTTGACAGTGAATGGGCTTGAACTGGTGGTAGCTGCTGGATGTCCACTTCAGTTTTGCGTTTAACATTCAAAGTTAATTAGTCCCTGTAATTCAAGTGTATATTCATCCATTCTTTTTTGGTGCTTTCTATAAAAACACAGGCTTGTTATTTGTATGTAGTTCTATCATGGTGCTGGCTGAGAGGCACCCAAAGCTGATGGTATCTCTCCTTTTACCTACAGCAGTCAGTACCTGACTCAATTTTATTGGGAGGACACATCAAGCATAGGAGTTCCATAAAGATCAGGTGTTAACACATTTGTCCAAGTTTAATGTGCAGCACTGCTAAGCTCAGCCAAGCAAAAGGAAAACAGGTGAGCAGTTAGCTAAATGGTGTTTACATCATTTTTGTGCTGGGTTTTATCTGACTTGTCAGAGACCCACTTTGTTTTATAGACACATCTCCCAGCATTCAGAAACGCAGATTTATGATGTTGAAAATATTTTACCTAAGCTGAGAACATTTAACATTTCATAATTGGGTTGGAGGGTTGTACATATCTCAACCAGTCCAGTCTGAAGGAAAAACAAAATGTTTCAATTTTTCATGTATAGAACACAAGTGTGAAGGCTGACTCTAGCAGTAATATATAAAACACTAGAGAAATGTAAACCATTCCAGCCTCATAATATATGTGCTTGTTTGGTAATTTCTTGGTGGTAAGGAGTGTTTATACAGCACTTGAAGTTAAAATATCTGAATATCATGCAGACAGCATGAGTCATAAGAGTTCACTGTATAAAATCATCATTTGAAATTAACCTGTCAGTCATCATTAATGGTCTGTGAAACCCTATCCCTTGGCTGGTGCCAAGTCTTTCCCACAGAACAGTTACATCATGATAAGCTCTGCTGTGTTCACAGTAAATCAGGGAGTTTCACAATGAAGTTACATGATAAGCTTTACTGTATTACACAATAAATCATTGTGCTGAACAGTTACACAATAAGCCTCCTTAGTTTTTTCTTTATGGGAACATTTCTCAGTAATGGATAGAATTTAATATGAATATTTTTCTCCGTCTTCTGCCACCTACCTCAAATACAATTTATGGGCACATCTTCAGACTAGGGAGAAGACCACTGTGTGAGGCTTGTATTCCTGCATATGTGATAGGATGTATTGAATAAAGTACTGGGAGATAGTTCACAAGAAGTCTAGGGAAGTCTGAAGGCATCACTGGTGCTGACTCAGTGACTGGAGGGGTATCCTTTGCTTTCAGTGAAGCTGTGCCAGGTTACACAAGCTGAGTGTTGGCCTTTTTCTTTGGTCTCCAAGAAGATATGTACTAGAACTTCCTATTTATGCAGTGATTTGTATTTGCTTTGCTCTGTCTTGGTTTTCATTGTCCCATTCAACTTTTATTAGTCAGCATTGTTATAAGCAGCATCTTCCCTTTTAAACTCTATTTTATTGATTCTTGTGGTTTACAGGACCATTTCTCTCCCTACCAGCTCCTCTTATGTGATTTAACCTGCTGCCCTTATTTGACGGTTCCCAACTCAATCAATTTATCATAGAATCATAGAATGGCATAGGCTGGAAGGGACCTTAGAGATCATCTAATCAATCTCCCTGTCGTGGGCAGGGACACCTCTCAACTAGATCAGGCTACTCAAGGTTCTGTCCAACCTGGCCTTGAACACCTACAGGGAGGGGGCATCCACAACTTCTCTGGGCAATTTATTCCAAAGTCTTACCACCCTCGTACTGAAGAATTTCTTCCTAAAATCTGATCTAAATCTGTTCTCCTTCAACTTAAACCCATTTGCCCTTGTCCTATCAGTGGACACTCTTGTAAAAAGTCCCTCCCCAGCCTTCATGTAGGTTCCCTTCAGGTATTGGAAGGCAGCTATCAGGTCCCCCCAAAGTCTTCTCTTTTCAAGGCTGAACAATCCCAGCTCCTGCAACCTGTCCTTGTAGCAGAGGTGCTCCAGCCCCTAGATCATCTTTGTGGCCCTCCTCTGAACATGCTCCAACAGACCTATGTCTCTCTTATGGTGAGGACGCCAGAACTGGACACAGTATTCAAGGTGAGGACACCAGAACTGGATGCAGTATTCGAGGTGGGGTCTCAGAAAAGCAGAGTAAAAGGGGAGAATCACCTCTCTTGACCTGCTGACCACACTTCTCTTGATACATCCCAGGATGCGGTTGGCCTTCTTGGCCGCGTGAGCGCACTGCCGGCTCATGTTGAGCTTCTCATCTATAAACACCCCCAAATCCTTCTCTTCAGAGATACTCTCAACCCATTCTGTGCCCAGTTTGTATTTGTGCCTAGGATTGGCCTGACCCAGGTGAAGTACCTTGTATTTTGACTTGTTGAAGCTCATGCAGTTTGCACTGGCCCATTTCTTAAGCCTATCAAGGTCCCCCTGGATGGCATCTCTTCCCTCAAGTGAGTCCACGGCACCACACAACTTGGTGTCATCGGCAGACTTACTGAGGGTGCACTCAATGCTGTCATCCATGTTGCTGACAAAGATGTTGAACAGCACTAGACCCAGAACAGAACCCTGAGGGACGCCGCTTGACACTGGTCTCCATGTAGACATCGCACCATTGACCACAACTCTTTGAGTGCGATCATCCAGCCAGTTCTTTATCCACTGAGTGGTCCATCTGTCAAATCTGTGTCTCTCCATTTCAGAGACAAGGATGTCATGTGGGACAGTGTCAAACACCTTGCACAAGTCCAGGAAAATGACATCCGTTGCTTTACCCACATCAACCAGAGCTGTAGCTTTGTTGTAGAAGGCCACTAAATTAGTCAGGCATGACTTGCCCCTAGTGAAGCCATGTTGGCTGTCACCAACCACTTGGTTATTTTTTATGTGCCTTAGCACAGCTACCAGGAGAATCTGTTCCATGATTTTACCTGGCACAGAGGTAAGGCTGACTGGTCTGTAGTTTCCAGGGTTGTCCTTGGTCCCTTTTCCAATCTGTAGGAACCTCACCAGACTGCCAGGATCTCCCAAATATGATGGCTACTGGCCTTGCAACTTCAGCTGCCAGTTCCTTCAGGACCTGTGGATGTATCTCGTCAGGTCCCATGGAATTGTGCACCTTCAGGCTGTGGATGTATCTCATCAGGTCCCATGGACTTGTGCACCTTCAGGTTCTCTAGGTGTTCCTGGACCTGATCTGCTCATACCCTGGGTGGTTCTTCACTCTCCCAGACCCAGCCAACATCCTCTGTGATTTGGGTGGTTTGGTTCGAGTGGTTGCCAGTGAAAACTGAGGCAAAAAAGTTGTTGAATATTTCAGCCTTCTCCACGTCCTCAGTAACCAGGTCACCTGTATCCTTCTGGAGAGGCCCCACATTGTCTCTCATTTTTCTTTTTTCTCTCACATACCTATAAAATCCTTTTCTGTTATTTCTAATATCGCTGGCCAGATTTGACTCTGTCAGGGACTTACCTTTTCTAACCTGGTCTCTGAGTACACGAGCAACTTCCTTGTAATCATCCCAGGTTACCAGTCCCTGCTTCCATGCTTTGTGTGTTCCCCTTTTGTATTTGATTTTAGCTAGGAGTTCTTTGTTTATCCATATAGGTCTCCTGGTGTTTTTGCCTCAGTTCTTCCTTTTAGGGATGCAATGCCTTTGAACTTGGAGATGATCCTTGAAAGTTAACCAGCAATCTTGGGCTCCCAGTCCTTCCAGGGCTTTATCCCATGGCACACTACCAAGGAGGTTCCTGAATCGGTGAAAGTCAGCTCTTCTGAAATCGAGGGATTCAAGCTTGCTGAGCTTCCCCCTCTTAGCTGCCCTTAGGATCTCAAACTCCACCATCTCATGGTCACTGCCACCAAGGCTACCCACGAGTTCAACATTACCTACCAGCCCTTCCCTATTGACGAGAACAAGTTCTAAGATGGCACCTCTCCTCGTTGGTTTCTCTGTCACTTGTATAATCTTTACTTCACCCCAAATCTTCAGGTGTTTAGCTTCAGCTGTCTCCTAGACATCTCCACACTGATGTCCCTGTGCTCTCCAGCACTACAGACTGGAACTCAGCTTCATGCCTTTCCTGCTAGGCTGATGCTTTGTGCCTCTTCCTGCCTCTGGGGCTCAGACTTGTCTTGCGATGTCTTGGTGTCATGTTCTCTTCTCTACCCGTGTCTCACTGCTTCCCAGTGACTTGCATAGCCTACTGCCAAATGCCTCAAACATGCAATTTGCATTCTCCTTCTTTGGCAGAGTCTCTTAAACTCCCGCTACTACAGCCTCTGTGTGCCACTTCAAAAATGCACACCTTCTAATCTTGACATGAATTAGATGAAATAGTAATAAAAACGGTTCCTGTTGCCATTTCAGTTGGGTGCCTTCAGGTGTATAAATTGTTGGAGTCAAATTGTCGGAGCTGTGTCTGCCTTTCAAAGAGCAGGGAGTCATGTCTGCATTAATGCTGCCTTCACAAAGCATCGTGTACTGAAGAGGGCTATTATGTACACAAGAGCTGCAGGAGCCAAATCCCCACTTGCAGCACATCAGAAAAGCTCCAGTAACATCATGGGATGTAGCTTGGGTCTGTGCTGGCTGAAGGTTTGGTCTTGAGTGGGAACTGTGTGATGTAAGCAAGGAGGTAGCTAATGAGGCCATTTTACCCTTTATGGAAACCCACTGCAGATATAAAAAAACCAAAGAGGATCTCACTGAACAGAAATGAGAAATCTGGGCACAATGGTCTGTTTCAGAACTACTCTTCATATTTGTTTTATTGATGGATATATCGTTAGAAAAAAATTGCATATGAGCTTACAGCTGCTGCTCTCTCCTAAATTCTAGCATGAGGCATTACCCTGTGAGTACACGAGATTTACTGGTGCTAGTCTGTCATGTGTAGTGGAAGAGTCAGGAAGGAACTCAAATCTCTGCCAGATAAGGTTTGCTGCAGTTCCTGAGACACTACAGTTTGCCATTTCCTTTGTCTGTTCAAAGTCGCATTATTGCCTTCTACAGAAGTTCAGTTGAGGTGGTTGTGAGGTTAGGAAGAGGGAAGGAGAGATGAGAAATGTGGAACGTTTTCTAGTCTGCATGCAAAGCAGATCACTTACAGTATGCGTTGCTAGTTTAAAAGCCCTCAAGAGAATGTTGCAGGGCTTTGATGTAGTAAGATATGTGCAAAATCAACACTTGCTGCCCTTATTTAAAATGTCATAAAGATGGGATGTCTACACTTTCTGCAGGAGCAGGCTGTGTAGCCTCCAAGAGGTATGTGTAGGTAGTATATTAGGGCCCTTTTCCTGGTATTCATCATGTTATGTGGCCAAAACACAGATTAAATCCTGTCTTGTAGCAAGTGAATATACTCGACACAAGCTGTAGTATGAGCAGCCTCCAGACATGGCATAGCACATGTGTGTTCCCGTTGTGTAGGGGAGGTGCCTTTGTGTTGGGACATACTGCAGTTTAGGTTTGTGATTGATGTATGTGTAAAACATGACAGGGAGAACCCAGAAGGCTCTCAAAGCTGAAACAGGATAAGGCTGTCAGAACAGCTATCCACCCTGTGTCTGAATCCTCACGTTGCAAGTGACATGTATGTATTGAAACTAGCTTATTAAAGCAGACATTTAGGAGTTAAAAGGCAAATTTACAAAAGGGTTTCATACTTGGGAGCCGGGCCTTTGAAGCCGTTGTTCCTGTCTTTTGTGAGATTCACGAGACATGCTGAAATAGCAAACTGCCTTGTCATCCCTGGAATCAAATCTTCAAATGAAGAGAAACCTTTTTTTTCTGAGAAAAGATGCACTCACTGAGTCTTTTCAGATACCATTTCTATTTGTGACAGTAACTTTTTCAAGGAAATTAGCAGAAGATAGAACAAGGTGCTGCTTCTGATTGTACATTTCTTAATATGCTTTAGAAATATACACAGTGGCAACATTTTTACAAGAAAATGCCTCCTCTTTCATCAAAGAATGACATAAAAAAAGCCTTGACTTTTGTATGGCTGTGTATTTCATTAGGCATATATCATACTTCTCTAAACTTCTAAATGGCAAATATTCCCAATTAATATCTGGGAAAGCAAATTGCTTTAAATGGTTCATTTAGGTGAATTTAGCAATTTTATTTTGTATACAAACCAAAGAGCTTTTCTTAGCTCAGCTTTTCCACTTGCCAGAGTACAGGTGTTTAGTGGTTGAGTGAGATCACGTGTAGTAATGTTCTCTGTAAGACACTAACAAGCCCAGAAGTACTTGCTTCCCAAATTACATTTTTAATTGCTCCAGAGACACTGTACCTAGATGCTACCATGAGCAGGTAGAATTGTTTGGCACTAATGAGGAAAGCATCTGATTTCATCAGGTTTCATATAAGCTATCAAAAAGCTGCATATGCCAAAAAGGAACTGAGTGAACACTAACTCCAAATAGCCCCAGAAGAGAAATTCTGACTCTTTGGTAAATGTTTTTCCCACAAGTCATCTTGTAACTTTGATACTCCTTACGTGCTATTTCTAGCATGAATTCCTTCAATGCAGAACAAAAGCACCAAGTAACCCCAAAAGTCAAATCAAGCCCAAAAAGATTCACATCAGGCTTTCCAGTGAAATCAGAATGTATTTGCAAGCAATGCTTTCTCTTGCTTCCTGCTTTTGTTACACTTCTTTACTCCTTATTTACCCTGATGGTTGAATTAAACCAGCATACAAGTGCTTTTCTTCTCTGAATGTCCTTTAATTTGACAGCCTCATGGCCTTAATGCCCTTCTTTGCCAAATATTGCTTTTTCATAGACACAAGTTAATTCCTGTCGTATTGTGCGACAGAGCTGAGCACAGTGAAAGCCCAGCTTGCAAACTGCCTCATTTCTTTCCAGCCCCTGAGGAATTCTGAATGTCAGTAAGAGCAGATAAAACCATCAGCATGTTCCTTCTGTTTTCTTACTTTGGAATGTTTTTCTCAGCCATATCCAAAACCATGGGCTGTTATCTTTCATTTTTTCACCCCACTCCTTGCCCCATCCAATTTCTTTCCCTCTTCCCTGTTTCTTGCCTCCCCTATAGGAGTGCAATGACTATATATCTTTACTTAGTCTTCTTGCTGCAATTTGTTTGTGTGGCTGGAAGGAAACTATGCTGTCACTCATGAGCCTTTACACCTGCCAAAGTTAATGAGCTAAGTTTGACCCTCATTCTGGCTGGTTATTTAGAACTTCACACTCACAGCAGATTTCTAATATTCCAAAGGAGCATCTTTGGTGTTAAGGAGGTGTTAATTACAAATATTTCTATTAACAAAATATCTATTTAATATGCTTTTATCTATAAAATATAGATATGATTTAATATGTTTCTATTCTATTTCATACCTAAATTGCATTTTTTTTGCATTGAAGATAGCCATAAAAGTTCCAATAGAAGAAATAAATACTGTTTTTATTGATAATTGACACTTCAAAAGGTTATTCTTACCAAGGGAGGAAATGCAGCAACAGGGGTTTTCAGCAAAGGTGCTTCTACCTGGTGTGACCCTGGGGTCCCAACTTTTTTTGGTGTATGTCCCCATGGTGGCCCTGATTGCAGTGACTTTACACATGAGTGATGGCAACTGAGGTGGGATCAGTACTGGGTCCTGAAACTCATTGTTTTAGTGACACTACTCAAATGATGACAAATGGGAAAAGGAGATGAGTAGTTGCCCTGAAGGTGATTAGTGGTGGGTGAACACAGTATTTGTGATCTGATAAGAAAAGCACTCAGAAGATGAGATGTGTTTCCCAAAGGTGATGTCTGGCAGAGAAGGGAGTGAGCAGAGGCCAGTGGTGCGCCCTTGGGACTTTCTCCAGGTCTGGCTGGATCCACGGCAGAGACGGAGAGTGGGATGCTGCAGAGGTGCTGCTGGTGTCCCCAGCCAGTGGGCTGGCCGGCACTCACCTGAGGTGTTCTTACCTCTGAGGAATTTGCAGATTAAGGCCTAGACAACCTAGAGAGCCTTTCAAAAGATCCACAAACCCTCTGAGTCAGTGTTGTGTTTATCTCTTAAGGAACCTTGTCATTAGGCTCAAATTAAAAATGAGCTGTCAGTTTCTATCAATAATTAATGCTGAAATGTTAGCACTTTGAAAGACTGTTTCAAGTGCAGCACATTCCATTTAATGCTGAACAGTCTTATATTTACAGTAATTCCACCTTTCATCCTTTAATGTCAACCTCTAAATCTTTAATGCTTTAATCACACTTCTTATTTTGATATCCCAAGTGAGCTTTTCTAACCTGTGTCCACTCCCTTTCGATAAGGTGCACATTTTATACTGGAAGGTTAGTCAGCAGCGCTTGTTAATTATTAAGGAAAACAAAATGCTACTGCTGGAAAATTATGTTTGTTCCCAGCAGTATGTGTTACCTTTAATCTGTACTGACAAGAAGCAATGAGGAATCATAAAATAATCAGAGGAGCCAGGAGAGAGAATTGTTTGTGAAGAACATTACCCAGCAGAAATGTAGACAGCCTTGATTTGATTCCATAAATGAACCTAATTACTGTGTAATATATTGTTCTATGGAAATAACATATCTGTAAAATGTAGTGAAAAGAAGGCACTGAATTCAAAAGCAGATGATTTTTGCTTTCGAGTTTTGCTCTCTATAGCATATTCCTGGATGGCACTAACTGACTGAGAGGTTTCATGTCTCGTGCATAGCCAACAGTGAGGAAAAAAAAAATATAAATCATCCAACCTGCAGCATATGTCTGTGAGCTGAGTTCTTTGTTGTAGCCTTCCCATTGTGTGTAGGGGAGAATTCTGCAGAGAAATAGGCCACCCAAATGTGCTGTGGAGTTTGGTTTTTAAAAAATTCTTGCTTTGTTTGTCTCCCTGTATGTATCTCAGAATATAACAAAATAAATACTTGAAATTTTCTTAACTGTCAGGCAATTAATGGATATCCTAGAGACCCTAGGAAAAAAAAAGCTTAAAATGGCTTGCAAATAAGAGACAGTTTTGAATTTGTAGTTATAAAACATATCCCTCCAATTTTTTGGTGTTTTCCTTTCTGTTTCAGAATAACTCCTTGAAGTGAGACGTCTTTATACAGTTAATGGGTTTTGTAACCAAGTTTATGTAACATTAATGGGTTAGAGGCGTATTAAACTATAACCTACTATTTAATTACTGGCATCAGCAGAATAAGACTCTACCTGTGTCTGGCAGGCTCACGTGCTCTGATATATCATCACTACCAATTTATGTTATGAATTTGTTGTTCAGGCACGCATCTTCTGGGACAGATGCTTAAGACCAACCCCCATTATACCTATCTGTTTCCACTGGTGCTGCTGTATGGAGAAGGCAGATGGGTGTTTCCCTGTAACAGACACCTCAGCTTGTCCTCTCCTTTAGAGAGGAGTGATGGTGCTGGGGAGGGACCTGCTGTGGCCTTGACAGGCCTCATAAGGTTGTTCTAGTATGGGACCATGTCTTAATCACGTGTATCTGTCTGCAGGAAGATATCCACTCTGAATTTGAATGCTAACCATTCTTTAATAATAGGGCTTATTTCTTCTACTCCCCCTGCATCCTGAAGCATGTACTCCTTCCCTTTCATCTTGCTGCTGGGCAAGGTTCCTGTAGGCATGCTTGAGAAGCTCTCCTTTGGCTCTGCATTGATAGCTAGGAGTTCAAATGCACCACACAACTCACAGAAAATAGTACCTTGCTGCATGGATACCCATTTGAAAATGGGACTGTCAGAGATGCTCCAGAAAATGTCCAGCTCATTTGGCCTGGCCATTCCACTCAGGTGAACAGGGCACCCTGTCCATCGGGCAGTGTCTTGCACCCGTTTCGCTGAAGTGCTAGTGAAAGTGTGGTGTGCAAAGTGGTGAAGCATCCAGACTGTATTATGATCAATTCTAGCAGCATTTCCTCCTCAGATGCCTGTGTTTCAGTGAGCTTAAACTGGAGTAAAAGACAGTAGGATTTTCTCAGCCTCTGAACTTTCGCTTGTATTATCAGCTCTCAGTAATATTATCTGCTGCTTTTATCAGGCTCCCATCGACTAGGCTTTTTTCTAATTACATGAAGAGCAGATGAAGTCCTATTAAGTTGTCTGTGACCAGAAAAAGAATTACTACACTGATACTTTCAATCCTTGCTGGCTTGTAAAAAACGCATTCAGAGTTTACTGAACCTCCACCTCACACATCAAAAAAGAAATAGAAAAATTCCTGCTGCTACATTATCATGCAAGCATCCAATTCTGTCCTTCTGTACTGTGGAGACAGGCTCATCATGCAGAAAACTGTTAAAAATGTTTATAAGATGCCCAACAGGACAAAACAAATGGACATGTGTAGTATATGCACATTGTTCATTACCAACATGATTAGTGTGTATATATAATAGATGTGTTGTTAAAGCACAGTGGGTTCTTTGAAGTTTACAAGTTTGTTATGAATTGATTTATTCATGAAATGCTTTGTTTCTATGACAACTTTATTGGTTCGCCTGTGGTCTAAATACATATAGGCATGGCAGGAATTCCACAGTACAAAACAAATTACATGCTACCACCTGAATGGCTTGATACCTTTAGGGAATGTACAGAAATAGTCCACCATAAGGGTAGAAATCACCATAGACTGTGCCACTATAAGAAGGCTTGCTTAATAAAGAAAAATGCTTAAAGGTCCTCCATGGCTTCCAACTCTGCAATAAAAGGCAAAGATGAAAATGAAGAAAGGAATCTGGTAAAAAAAAAAAACACCAACCATAAAAGGGACCCAAACCCCAATTGCAGAGATACTAGTGTATTCAAGAAAAAGCCACAGATCAAACACCAGCACACTCTCCCACAAATAGAGCTTGCAAGAAGCTATTAATATTCATAACGGATCTAGAGCTACAAAAGAAAGTGAAGAGCTATTGTTTAGTAAGAAATTAGTGTGAAAGTATAGGGCATTAGTTGATAAAAGGATAGAGGAGCTCACTGGGACAGCACAAAATGGGATCAGGGAAAATAAAGTCAGTAAGTGGATCAAATAACAAAAAGATAAATTCTAAAATATAAGAGCAATAATGAAGATGGGCTGGGAAGACGACAACTGTTATGGAGGTCTGAGACCTAAACAGGAGAAATAGCACATTTTAAGGTATAGCAAATGGAGATTATATAGCAGGGCTTTTGTGACTGGCTCCTGTGACATATGGCTCTCTCCAAAACAGTATCCTAAACTATGGTAAAACAATGGTGCTTTGTCTGCTTCTGTCTTATGTCATACAAAGCTCTTTGGGAAATGACAAGCAACAGGAAAGTCTGTGAAACAGGCTCCATCACCCACAGTCTATCTGCTTTTCAAAGCCATAAACATCAGAAGAAGCAGCAAGCACACTTCCATTACAAAAAGTTTTCTGGCAATGTTTTTAAATCTAAACAAAGATGCAGAGCATTCTGGATTGTTTTTGGAAAATTGTTATGAGAATTTCAAAGAGAGGAAGGACCATTGATTGTCCTCTGCCTAGCCTGAAAGCCAGCAAGCAAGCCAGGGCAAATGCAAGTCCTTGCCTGGTAACCACAGGCTGCCCCTCCAGCTCTTCTGCCTCTGCGAAGGGCCTGTGCTGTGATGGAGATGACAGTATCTTTCCATGCTTACTTGACTCAGACCAGGTTTGTGCCTTGTAATTTCTCTATTGGTGTGTCATTCATTTAAGTGCCACTGATTTCACCTCTTACTGTGGAGCGTGCGGAGCCTGGGGGTGGGCCGTGGGCAGACTTTGTAGCACTATGGGCTTAAGGATGTGATGCCTCGCATGCACCACAGTGAAGCCAGGCTGCGAAGCTAATGGGGTTCAGTCACTATGATCTGGCTCAGTAATGAGTTCCAGATGGTGCCTTAGTCAAATAACTTCTTATGTGTTAACTAGATGTATTGACTAGGTAAATTTAATCCCCTGCTCTGAGAAGTGACGAGGCTGACACTGACAGGAGCTGTGTGAAAGCCACGGTCCTGAGTCCGAACAGCACAGGGAAAAGAAAGCAAAGATAGTGAGATGGGAGACCACATGTAGCTTTGTGCTGGGCAGGCACGCAGTGTGCATGCTTCACTGCCACTCTAAGTGCCTCAGCCATTTGACTAATTTGACATGGAAGCACTAATAAAATAAAAAGCTTCTCCAATTAGTGCATACTCTCTATTATTTCTGACTCGTGTTCTGACCCAGTCCCTTCCATGCTCCTAATTGCCTGTGCTGCACTAAGTGACATTGCCTTCCACACACATTTATGAGCTGTGGTCTCCTGCAAGAAGAGAGAATTATCTGTATCAGTCTCCGTGACTGATTTGAAATGACTCTGTTACTTCAGCTGGTCAAACTGCACATTTACAAACTATAGAATACTTACAGACAGACATCAGAGAGAGGAAGTGGTCACCTCTTTGGACAGTGGGTCATATCCTCAGCTGGGCATCCTTTTGCATCATGCTCACTTCAAGGCTCTTCATAGTGCCAGGGTAGCAATGAAACATTAAGCCTCTAGTAGTTATTAAAGTAAGGCCATGCCTAGAAATCAAGAAAACCTAGAAGTCATCTTTACCCTGTGGTGGCTTTTTTAGGCTGGGCATAAGCCTTGGGGGAGAAAGCTGACATCAGTCAAGTAGCTCCTGACTGCACTAGACCTTCAGAGTCTGAAAAACTGCTGAGGTAAAGATTGTTGGTGTGCTGAAAGAGAAAGGGCTTTTGTTTGTTTAGTTTTCTTTTGGTCTCTGTTTCGAGATACTGAGTCTTCTGCCTGTGGAAAGAGCAATTGCCCTTTCAGGACTCAGTCTGGATATGAAATGTAGTGGAGAAACTCTCTTAAGAAATTTTTTTTTTAATTTTATTTCTGTATTATTTAATTACTTTCTTACTGGTTTGACCCTTATACAGTACAAATAATGCTTTTTTTAAATTCAGCGTTTGCTTTAAGGAAACACATAGGCTGAACAGTGGGACAGGGTATCCCTCAGGACTGACTTAAGCTAAAGGAGGGAGCCAAAAGCAGTGCTAACCCTCAGCACTTCTGAAATGTCTGCTGGCTTTTGAGCACTGTTCCCAAAAGACCCAGCAAGGAATGACTGCGGATGAAAGACAGCTAGGCGAGGATGCTGCTTTGCACCAGATTTGGGCTGCTGGAACAAGCTGGAAGCCAGGGTACCTGGCCAGAAGCCATCTGATGCAGGCACTGGGGAGATGGGTAGCCTGGCAGTGCCCAGGCCACCTGGCTGTTTTATTACAATTCTTTGCATCTGCCCTTCTCGTTTTCAAAAATTGGAAGATTTCTTGATTGTGCATGGCAGGGAGTAGTGAATCTCCAGGATCTGAGCAAGGTCATGGTTCATACATGGTGCCAACAAAAAAAATTGTGGCTGTACCACATCGGCACAGCTCCTGGTGTCCATCATGCGTGTTTCAGTAAAGAGTGGCTTCTGACAGCCTGCTTGACAGTGGATTTACAAACAATTTTCAGAAGTTCTCCTTTCCTTCCCTCTCATAAATATTTTTAGTGTCTTTTCAAATACTGTCTGAGCTACAGAGGAAAATGTCATAGTTTATCCCATAACTAACCACAGTATTTAATTATTTAATGATGGCTATAAAACAAGTGTAACAAAGGGAGAACTGTTCTGAACTTTCTTGTCACTGTATTCAACAAATACTTGCTCTTTATCTGACACACCATTGTTTACTCCTTCAGCCCTCAGAACAGCAAGATAGCTGAACTATCAATATATTACAAGAAAAATCATAGACAAGGAAAGTAAATTCCGACTTTTTGAAACTAACAGTGTAGTTCATCTGATGAACTGCATGCCTAACACTCAATGGAAAGTCTAGAGGGAAGAGTCTAATGCAACTTTTAAAATCTCTGCATTTCAGTCACAGGTTCTGTGATGTTATATTTGTGCATATATACATGTATATATAAGGATACATCATATATGATCTACTGTGGTAAGTTTATGCAAACAGTACTTTAACTCCATTCAAACACCTTATAAAAATGCCTCTGTCCACAGCCTCTCTGGAACTGCCTTGTGTGTGTGCATATACATGCATACAGAGGGGTTATGAACAGATACCCTTTTTCATTAAGCAAGTGACATTTTCATGCTGGTGCAGCATCTATCTATCTTCTTTCTGGCAAAGCTGTGTGCCTTTCAGTCAGCATCTGACTAAAGATCAATGAGAGAAAGCTTTTTGAAGGTGCTTTCAGGTCCTGCGGCAAGGGAGATGATCAGAAAGCTGCCATAAGCTTCAGACGCACTTGACAAATGAGGAACTATTTTGGCGCTCTGTAAACTGCTGTCACATCAGTTAGAAACACTAATTAGAACTACTTTGCTATTGAAAGTGTCCAGTGCATTAAATACCACTTCTGCTTATTGCAATTAGCTTATCCATTGACTTACGCTTCATACCACAAGACTATCAAAGATGGAAATGCATAAGGGATTGTTTAATAATTTATGAGGGAAATTAGAACTGAATGGCAAATAGCTTTTGCCTGCTACCCTTTGACCTTTCATTCCTTGCAGAGCATGATGCTCACATGTAAAATGTGCTCATCCTCTGTTTTGTCTAGCTGGAGAAGAGTCAACAACCCGAGACGCACAAGTAGCAAAACATCAGATTGTTGTCTTTTTCTCAGAGTGATGTGGAGATAAAGCAATGTGGGTAGCTTCTGAGAAGCAATTGGGCATCCTGCTATCGCGCAGTCTGTAAAGCAAGAGAGTCTTCTGCTCTGCCTGTACTGTTCTCCAGAATGGTTCTTATTATTGAAAAAGTGGCAAGACTTTGTTAAATAATCTATATACCATGTGGAGTTCAGAAGAGGTGGTGATGATTTTTAATGCCATTTCCTTTCTTCACAGGGCAAATTTGTAGATGACAGAATCTAGTAAAAAAAAAAAATGTAGAGACTGAGACAGCTTCATATTTTTGTTTTAAAGTTTAATTGTGAGTCTGTAATGTTTCAACGTTTCTTAGGAATCAGAAATAGGAAACAAAGTTGCTCATGACATAAAAGACAGAAGCTGTCCAGCCATTAAGAATGCTATGACTCTACATTGCATGCAGATGTTTTTAGCTGAGAGGAGAGAAGAAAGTACCACTGTGTAAGTACATAGCTGTTTTGCAATCTAGTGCAGAATCTAAAGTCACAAGGCTGCATTCTTCACCCTGCTTTTGTTACCTCAGTCTAGGCACTTATTCTTTATGCTTAGATTCCCACTGATGATGTTAGTCCTTAGTTCAGTTACCAGTGTGTTAGGGAAGATCAGGGTCTGTAATTTGTTGTTTTAAATGTAAGATAGCAATCTTACCACCACTCGTACTTCTTAAGAGCTAGAATGATTTTCTCCTTAAGTGGTCTTTTTTTGTTCTTAAAATTTTTTTGTTCTTCGAGGCCAGCTCGAAGAGTGCCTGTGTTCTGTTCCTCAAACATTAGTAAGGTAGGGCTGTAATGCATGTTTTTTTTTTTCTAAAAGTGTTCATTTAAAGAAGCAGACAGAAAACAAAGCGGCAATGGGGCAGTTTCATCTAAAAGCTCCTAACAGGAATCACCTTCAATGATCTGATTCCAAATACATGAAACTCTTTCCATTTTCAAATTCCTTTGTATGCCCAGTCAGTGATCAGTGCAGAATATTCCCTGTCTGCCTATATCTGTCCTATATCTCTCCAGACAGCTCCATGCAGAAATATTTTTGGAAAAAAGTAATTACTATTTCATTTTCAATCTTTAAGTGATAGAAAGATAAATACTACTAACAAAAGCATAGATATATATATACTCACCTATATGCAAGTATAGATTACAATACGAAATGATTTGGTTCTTTGAATATATTTGTAAGTTTGGTTTCGGTTTTATTAGGAAAGAAAAGTCTCCAGAAGAGCAGAATGGAATTGCAAGATCTCAAACCATACCGTGAGCCTCCTCAGTCTACTAACATGAGAGGCCAAACTAGAGTCCTCATTTTTGCCCTTCAGTTTTGATGCCTGTAACTGTGAGAAGGGAGAGAACTGGTTTGGTTTTTTTATTAGACACGTTTGAAAACCAAACATAATGCCGCTGAAAATATCTTGGCATGTTATGCAGAGCTGTTTGAGGCCTGTTTTGGTTTGGAGCAGATGAGTGCTTTGGTCTCTGGGTTAAGCTGCACATGTTCTTCAGGAGCGGTTCTGCTCTTCTAGAACATGATTAGCAGTAACACAACTGAGATATTCATTTTTCCTGAAATTCACTGCAATGTTGAGAATTTCTGGCCATTGTGGAGCTAAGAACCTGCTAAGGGAACTATGGAAAACTTTCAAGGTTCAGCTGTGACTCCACCACCAGCAAAGTCGCTATTGATGCTGGTGGAGCTGCAGGCTGGTGCCTGGGCAGGAGGAGCGGAGGCCGTCTGTCCCAGCCTGGGGCTTTGTGTTCCTTTGTTTCTAATTGTCTGCTGCCTGCTTTTAAGACTGGTAACCTTAGACCAGAGGGAAAAAGAGGATTATTTTTAAGCATGATGAAATTTAACTTGTAATTGCTGTTGCCACAGCAGCCAACTGAAAGGCAGGAGCACAGCTTTACCGAGCAGCTCCTAATCTCCAGGATTTACAGATGCTGAAAATGAGCAGGAAATCAGGGCTGTGGTGTGAGTGCAACACAGGCTTACAGATATCCACACTGAAAGCACAACATTACTAGCAAGTTTTGCATCACTTGTGTGACTTTGAAAATCCTCACTGTTTGATGTTTGTGTCAGGTTTCACCTAGCATTAGTCAGACCCTGCATTGTATTTAATGTCAGTTTTGGTATCTGTCTGCTTGAGACAGGGTGTCACAATATATTCTGTTGCTGGTAAGTTTCGACAGGGAAGTGGTAACTTTTACGTTGACTGTTTCCCATGAGGTTTCATGTTCCTGTAAAACCAACCTTTTAGGGGAAAAAAAAAAAAATACAGTATTAGTTTAACTTGCTGTTTCATGTGAAACTGCCAAGATGATCCCCAGAAAAAACCTCACCACTTCTTCAGATGTCCAGTGCTGTACGACACATGCTGCTCTTTTCTCTGACAATATTTTAACAGCTGGTACAGGCTTAGGTTTTTCCTTCATTTAAAGCCCCTCTGTGGTGGCTGGACAAAGTTCTTCAATCCAGAGGAGAGATGTTTTTTCTATACCACATGAAGCAGACAGGAAGTGTGCTGTTGCCTACACAGTACCTATTGAAAGCCTGTCCTTGTGAGACACGTGCCGTAGGAAAGCTTACCCCCTGGTTGGGCTTTTGCTCCTCGGAAGCGGTGATCGCCCCAGCCCTGAGCACAGGGGTGCGTGCATGGAGCTGCTCTCTCCCCCAAGCCTGGTTTAGTGCCCATGGTTGTGGGCGATGCCCACACAGCGCACTGCCTGCTGAAGGCCAAATCCTAAACCTGTTTGTAAAGGCTGTTGACTCAGACTAGCTCCAACATGAGTGTAGGATCTTCTGTACTAGAGCATCAGGAATGCTATTCAAATTCGCATGTGTTTTCCAGAGTGATCTAAAGCAAATCTTTAAAAGCATATCACGCTTACTTATGATGTATTAGAAAAAGGGTTTATTGTTGTAATTTTTCTGTTCGCTGACTGCTTTTCTGCCTTTGTGGTCCACAAATAAATAAATGAAGTATTGGCAACATCTCCTTTGTGCGATCCCAAAGAAAACCTCAAAGAGGAGGTCATAAAAATAGCTTTATGTAATTTCTATTTTGTGATACTAGGGATTTTTTTGGTACTGCCTTAGATGTTTTTGGTGCCTTTTTGGTAGAAGACTTTTAGCCCATTAGGTAGTTTGCAGTTTTCTGTAGAAAAATCTTTACCTGCCAAATCTCTTAATTAGGCTTCCCCCTACCTGCTGCTGATTTTAACATGCTCCTCATCTGAGAGGCATTAACACTTCAAGTGAGCTCTGTGCTGTGGGGTAAAGGATGGTTGTCCCAGAACCACTGCACGGAGCGGGAGCTGTGGCCATGCAGGTTCATGCCTGATGGGGGGCTGTCTGGGTGGGCTTTGCCTCTTCCCACTGTCAAGGGGCAGGATGTATTTGGTTGGGGGCCCTCCAGTGCAGGTTCTCCTCCTGCTGTCCCAAAGTCTGCCCATGGGGTGCTGCTGGGGCTCCCGCCCCTCCTTGTGCTCCAGCAGCTGGTGGGATTTGGCCGCTCTTGGGGCTGAGGAGGTGTGACTATGCACTAAGGTATTTTTTTTTTTACTCTGATAGAAAATTGTTAAGTTACTAAATGGATTTTGTTTTATTTAACCAACGTATGTATAAAATCTCCCAACAGAAGTGTGCATGGCTAGGACAGCCCAGGTGAATGCAGTTGGCTCAGGAGGCGGAGGCTATTCCTAAATTAGGACTGAACTAGAGGCGAGTTGTTTTGTACTGTGAATTAGTGGGGCAGCCAGATTCTTTGTATCAACTTTCCTTGCCTGAGAAATGCACTCATGAACAATGGCTGGACTTACTCGCTTAAAATTTCTGCAGATGGAAAAATTCCAGTGAATATGTTCAAATAGTATTTGAAAATAAATATGGAGTATATAAAAATACTCAATAAGCAGCTGAGCAGGAGCAAACTATAAGAAAAATTGCTATTGTGTAAAGATATATAGTTGCAACAATAGACTGATATCCAATAATTTACTACTACCAAGTTCTAAAAAACAGATGACTGCAAAGCGTTTGCTAAACCATTCTTTTTCAGCTGACATGTGGTTGGATTATATGAACTGACTCACCATTTAAATGGGGCTACAGAGATTGGTGTTATTGATTCAGACAATCCTTGACCTCAGGGATAACGCTTGCTGTAACAGAGGAAACTGGCTTTTAGGCTGGAATTCTCCATCTCTCTCTGCATCTTTGTTATTTGACAATACTGAAAACAAAAAGATTAGGGAAGCAAAGCATGAGTTAATGCCACCAAAGTCAAGCAGCTTTCCTGGACTGCTTGTTCTGATGAAATAGTGCTGGTGCCCTCCAGAAGAAAAATCTAGAGGTACTGAGGCTTTATGTAGTCCTTTGGATTCAAATTTTCACCCAAGCTGCTCCGTGTGTGTGTACACACATGTGTATACAAATATATTTATATGTCAAAGCCATCTGTCTTATTTCATTGGGGTACTTTTTTTTTGTTTGAATTATCAGAGTTACACTGAGGTGAAGCTCCAGATGCAAAACGCTATGAAGTTGTCCACTCACGTTTTTCTTCAGGGCAGACACAGGATTCCCATGAAATAATGTCAAGTTATTGTCTGTACGATAAACTGAATGTGCAACAGTGCCTGGGTTGGCCTCACCCCGCCCCCCCCCGTAAGCAGCCCGTTGGCACAGGCACTATTGCCATACGGCCCCCGGGCAGGTGCTGGTGACTGACACCTTTGTGCTACGCTCCGAGACAGCCCAGCTTCCATAGACACGAGCATGCCTGCCTGCGCGCAGTTATGTCTTCGCTTTGCTATGTCACCCTGCCAAGTGGGGAGCCTGCAGTCAAATCCCGCATGCAAGGACTACGCTCAAGCCTGAAACAGTTTAGTCTCCTTGGGCTCCCTGTAGAGTCAGTCAAGAGAGGCAACCTCTTCTGCACGGCAATTTAGAGCAGTGACCTATGGAAGGAACCTTCTCACTCTGCTCACGACGTGCAGACCAAGTGTCCCCAAAATGGCACTTACAGTGCTGTCAGTCACTTACTGTATCTTTATCTCGTCCACAGAGGAAGAACAACGTTGGGGTTTTGATGTCACCAGTGTCCTCTGCAAAAAGTACAGCTGTGTTGTTGCTAGGGAAGGGGAAGTGGAGAACGGGTCTGTCTGTCCAAAGGGTGACAGCAGCCCAGGCTGGCTCCATGGGAGCCCATGGGGCTGGTGTGTGGGGCTCCAAGAAAAATGCTGGGGATGAGGATGGCATCTGGACCCCGCACACAGAGCAGAGCAAGTGAAGGTGGGAGGGAGTCCAGGGTGTGTGGGGGGGTTTTTGTTTTGTTGGTGTCTTTGTCATTTTTCCCTTGTGCAGAACACAAAGGTTCTGTGTGTCACTAAGCAGGGAATTCTGGCTAGGGCACACAGGAGAAAGCAGAGGATGCCTGCGATATATGGGATTATTATGAGATTTGAATGCTTAAGGTTTCTCCGGATATCTCAGGAAGGACATTACCCAGATTTTGGCAAAGACAAAGAAAAGCTTTCTTTTCAAGAAAGCTATCAGTGAGCGCTTGCCAGGCTGCCTTCAGGACCTTTTCTTTGCAGAGAAACCCCAAAATAACAAATGCGTAACACAGCAGACTGTTGATCGCAGTCTTAAATTAACTTAAAACTTGCACTTGTCTTTTTTTTAAGGGTATCATCCCTAGGCTTGTCTATAGTCCAGGCACTGTGTGTACCTTCTCAACCTGTCATTCATCAAATTCCTAACAGTTATCCATCTCCAGACTTTAAGCAGCTAGCCTGGCACTTGTTCAACAGCTGCAGCATCACACAGTACCTGTTGGGCAAGTACTTTATCAAAAAATGATTTTTCCGGCTTTTTATCAGCTATTTCAAATCCCAGGTTGCAAATCAGTTGCCTCTGGTTTAGTTATATGGAAGCAAAATGAGATGCACCTGAATGCTTTTAAAAACAATTACTTCTAATACTATTTACCAGTGCAAACATCCATCCATCCTCAATTCTTCCTTTGTACACTAACACTCGCTTCTTTCTTGCTCTTTCATATGCAAACACTGTGTCTATGTTAGAATCACTGAGCATAAGTCAGATAAAAGCAAAATCTGGTGTATTAACAATGAAAATGTTCTTCTGAATAAAAACATGGATTATCATGGGATTTTTCCTAGGATTATACTGTATTCAATATGATTAAGAGCCTCAGAACTTCTCTCCAAAAGACTTATTCTTCTGATCAAAGTGAACATCCCATTTTTCTATGCCCGTTTCCTAAGCAGATTGAAGAACAATGTCCTTCCTAGGTACAAAATTTCACTAAAAATCATTTGAGGAAAGGGCAATTGAAAACGTCCTATGGCTGATCTTCCTGTAGCCTCTCCAGTGCTATTGAAAAAACATGCAGAGACTTGGTTTTGGGAGCCTGAAATCTCTCCTGTGAGTGGTATTGTGAAAAGAAACCCCTTTGATGTGGGAGCATCCACACAGAGTGGGCTGGCACCTGCTCTCCTCACAGAGCAGCGGCTGCCGTGTCCATGCTACATGGCTGGTAGGTCTCACGGTGGGAAGGAGTTGAATGTGGAGCCCTGTGGGATCTGTGTATGCTGGGCTTTGGAGATAGTTCCTTTGCAGTTTCAGATAGCTCCAAGCCGTTTGCTGACCTTTTGAAGGTTTCCCAAAGGTGAGAGTCAGAAAGCATGGGCGTTAGATGCTGATGTTATCGAATGGGTTACACACAACACGCTTCATTTGCTTTTACATGTTTAGATGATGGCCCACTAGTGCTAAGTGGTGGCAGCCAAAAAAAATTCGTTGAAAATGAGTATGACATGGATGCAAGGAAGTGCTACGCAAGCAGAAATGTTTCATTCCTCTTGGGACCCAGAACTGTGTCACTGAACTACTGATGTCATATGTCATGCAACAGGCCTGCCCATGCACAAAAAATGCAATGGCTGTGTCCTACTGAAATCTGTAACTCAAGCCAAGGTACAGTCGGGCAGCACAGTTTAAGTGTGTTTTTTCAAGTGGTAAAAGAAATCCAGTAAAGTCTTTGCAATTATTCCTAGATGGATCAACATAGCATAAAATAGTAGTGCACAGATCATATGAGTCATACTGAAGCTGAATCCATGCTGGCAGAGAAATGCTTTCACTTCAGCAAGATCTTGAAGCACCTCATTTCCTATGAGCTAGATTATTTTTTCATAAATTGTGGACAACAAATAAGATGAGTTTAGCCCTTGCCTTTGTTGCTGAATGTGGCAAGCTGATGTGTGAGTAATGGAGCAAACAGAGCAATCTGTTCCAGAGCCTCCGCGAAATTTTCCATTGTTTGGGGAACGAATCAGTCCATTCTCTGCATGAAAGGGAAAGTCACGCTTAGGAACTTGATTTGTTGCAATGATCCTCCTTAATGCATTGCACTACTAGTGACATTCTCGCTGATATTGGGGTCCTTTGTGTGCTTTGTATCAGTTTTATTTTCTTCCCAGGAAATTGAAACACCTATATATGTAAGGAAGTCAATCTTTGATTCTTTCGGGCCCAGAAGTGTGCCTGCTGACATGATTCAGATCGCAGGCTGCATTCACAGTGGCACAGAACCAAGATATGAAAAGTTTGCTAATGATTTTACCCCATCTTCCTATTACAGTGTTGAGTTTCATCTTAAAATTAAGTCTACTCAGTTGTATAGGGCATGAAGAGTCTTTTGGGAGCTCAGAGCAGTGTTTGGAAGGACATGGCTTTCCCCACATTCACGCAGTTGCTAGATTGGAGCTGGTCAGAGACTTCCTCTAAACTAATGCAGGCCTAAGGAAAATATAACTTGTTCATGTGATTTCATTGGTACTAACTTGAATGCCCCCTCCTCCCCAAGAAGAAAGATCTGTTTTTGCAGGGAATTCCTACCTGAACAGTGTAATTCTAAAGTAAACAGTAGGCATCTGTATCAAGAAACCTTTAACCAGGAGGAAGACACTGGAGGCGGAATTGAAAACTAAAGGGGAAGAAGAGGGAAAGGGAGCAAAGAGGAGATGAAGTCTACCCATAAAGGCATTTCTGTCTACAAGGATGGGGAAATGAAGAAGGTTGGAATTTCTGTTCTAATGAAGATGAAGAATAGGTTTTCCCTTTTCCCGGTCAAAGGAATATATCACACACATAAATGGTCATTCACTGTGTCGAGCGATACTGTAGCTGCTGGACAGGCAATAGGCAAGAGCTCATTCCTTCAAATGCCTCAGGGCCTTGAACAGGGTGTGCGAAGAGGGGCTATAGCTGTCTGTCCCTGCAGATGTATGTCAGTGAGACAGCCAGACATGGATTCTGATCTAGGTGGTCCTGCTCCGGCAGGGGGATTGGACTAGATGAACCTTTGAGGTCCCTTCCAATACCTAACGTTCTGTGAATCTGTGACTGTGATGGTAAGGAAAAGATGGTAGATGTGCCAACATTCTTCATTGTCTAGCAATGTGGATCGTTATAAGATCGGACATGAAGGTCTTGCTGGGTTCAGGGGTAGGCAATGAGACTGCGTTTTTGCCCTCTTGCATAGGACTGTTGACATACCCGTCTCTTCTCAGCCCAGGGAAAACCTAACCAAATATCTTCCCATGGCAACACACTCAATGGCTGTGAAGACACAGCAGACACAACGGCTATCCTTGTACCATTATCCTAATCTCCCTCTAGAGTCAGCAGATCTGCAGTCACCAGCACTCAGCTTGAATCTTTTGTGGCCTCTTTGGGGATCTTGCCATTCTAGATTTCTGGCATGGTTGGACTAGCCTTGTGCAGGTGAGTCCCAGAGGTCAGGGTTTCATGCAGCACCTGCCCTGTGGCTTGGGGAGAAAAGCATGAAGTCTCAGCCTTAGTGGCTGAGAAACAGCAGTGTGAAGAAAATGAAACACATTTCTTCAAGATTGTTTATAAATCTTAGCAGTTTTAGGGCAAACTCATTATGGTCTAAGGCTAGCCTAGTTATGTTTGGGATCCTAGGTGTTTGCAGCACAGTGCCTTCATCAGCCCTGAGCATCAAGCCATGCTGAGCTGGGATGGCTCTGCTTCTGCCTGGTAGAACATCTGCGACTCTCCTGAGCTGTCCTCACATTGCACCTTCCACACATTACAGAGCATTTCTGTTGGCTGCGTCCTACAGAAATGCCCCGATCTTCCGGTGACCAGAGCCCTGCAGCTCCTTGCACCTTCACCACTCGTAACCTGGCTGGTGCTTCCTTTGGCAGGGGGCAAAGGGACTTGTCTGGGGCCTCCCAGCGTGGCCGGAGCTGTACTGAGTTGGGTACAGGATCGCTGGTGTAAATCCCAGGTGTCCTCTGGAGGCTGCAAATGCTGAGCTGCCCCAGCTGGGATGCACTTGAGACTGATTCCTCTCATCAGCTTAAAAAGCGACTGGGAAATGCTGGTGAGAGGTTGCTGCTGCTGGGGAAGGGGTTGATTTCTCTCTGATTTTTCTTTGTTTACTCTTTGTTTTCTCCTTGCTCCGTGGAGAGGAATGTAGGCTTAGTCTAAAAGGAGTTAGGACTAGACCAGACTCTCTTTAAAGTAAAGCCTGAAGTTCCAAGAAAGGATTTTTTACCTCTTTTGTCTGCTTTTCTGTAGAAGATGCTAGTTAAAAGGAGAGGCTGAGTTTCAGCTGCAGGTCTGTTACAGAGGCAGAAACCAGCTCTAAAGCTTGACTTGGATGCTGATTTCCTTCAAAGTAGGTTCTGAAATTCAGATTTAGGCTGGGCTAATGAGACCTGCTCAGAAATATGCCATGCAGAATATTCCTGGGCTAAATTAACTCCTGGCAGCTTTCAGTGGTAAAGTTTCTGAAGCACATGGTCTGTGGGGTGTTTTTTTCAGGGGTCATTGAGCAGTGTCTCGCCACAGAGAAGAACACTATTGAACTCCTTGGAAAGCTATGAAATTTCATACACTGGATGCAACCCCAGGAGACTAATCCAGCCCCAAACACTATCACTCTTAGATTTGTGTTTCATTCAAGAAGTCATGAAGCAATCTATTTTGCCAGGGAAAAAAAAAATCATTATTTTATCATCATCCTGAGTATTTTCCATGAGAAAAACTTTTATCAAAAAATGCCTGAGATCTTTGAGAAATATTTCCATTGTGCAGAACAGCATTATATTGACTGTGAATGTAAGGGGTTTTTGATTTTTTCTACTTGCCATTTTTACTTAAATACAAATATTAATGAAGAACTAAACGTACCCTTTTACTACTGCCCTTTATTTTTTCTATAGATTGTTCATAATCCTACGGCTATCTTTTTCCACTTTAAAAGGTTCTTGCTTCTTATTGCTGTCAGGATAATGCTGCATCATTCTACCTAACTACCAATAAATAGAAATGCAGAGCCATGACTTCTATTCGAAAGCATGCAGGCTCCTTTGTACTGTTTCTGTATATACAAATATATCTTCCTACTTGTAGCTGTAGTACAACATCTGAATTAAATCATGACTTATTCTTTCTATTAAAGCTGTGTTGTCCTTGCCATTATCCCCTTTTCCAGTAAATGAGTACAATGAAAAATTGGTTCTAGCTGTATTGGACTGCAGCAAAATAACAAAAGATGATTGTTACGTTATCAAAGTCCTCTCTGCTTCCATAATATAGGAATTGAAACACCTGTCTTTATCTTCTCAATCAATATTTCACCGGAGTCACATTTTCCTGGAAAACACTTCATACATACAGTGTCCACTGTATGTTATTTAGGTTTAACAAATGCATTATTCAGGCTGTCTTCATTTATTTTGATTACCTGAGATTGCTCTGCCATCCCTGTGAGTTATATAGAGCCTAATATTAAATGCCACACTGGACTACTATGTCAGTAACAATATCAGATGACTTCTCTTATGTGAAGCGGTGTGACAGCTGAACAAGTACACTTCGTAAAAAGTATGTGGAAAACTTGTGTTCAACAGGGTCGTTCCATTGCACGCCGCTCTCTCTCTGAGAGGGAGAGCAGGGCAGAGGGCTTCAGTTAATGGCTGCTAGAACAGAATGACCTAATTGGAAGCAGATTTGGGGAGAGCAACAATGGACACTAGAGTTTGCATTTCCAGGAAGGATAAGCCAGTGTCAGGTGCCTAAAACTGTCAGCCACACTTTACAGGCATGCTTTTTAATATTTTTAACAGGTGCTGCTTAAGAGCAGCTAATTTACTGCATGTCTCAATAGCAGACTGAAACTATTGAGCATCTAGTAAGAACAGAGAAATGAGTGAACAGCTCTAGAGACACAGCCATCATTTCAACGTGCGCATTTGCATATTCCATCTAATGCCTGCAGTCAGATGCCTAAAATTAGTAGATTTATTTGGATGTGTGGAAATAATTGTAATTTGTTTCACAGCAATCAATTTGTGATGCTTTGATTTCCCTTTCTACGGAATTAAATTATTAAGGGGCAAATATGATTTTCAAGATACTTTTTATCATTCCCTCTGCTTGAAGTTTTGTCAAGTTTGACACACCATAACCCAACATTCAGCTGTGAGTAATAAATATTAAAAAACCCCAATCAAATAAAAAACAAATTAAGTATGAGAAATACAAAGAAATGAGGGACATCAGGATAGCACCTTGCCAGGAAATGTGACCATAATAGGGGCCTCTCTTGCATATCCACTCATCATCTGCATCATTTCTAGATGGCAACACTGGTCTGATTTAGGAGGCTGCGCCCATCAGGCTCTGTATGGGGCCGTGTATGAAGGGCAAGGAGCAGGATGAAGAGTTGAGCCGTTCTTCAGAGGTGCCTCCATAGTCCTTCACCCACAGACCCGTGCTCTGGCTGGTCAGGTAAGGCACAGGCTAATTGGGGCTGCAGTGACCCCGTCCCAGCAGAGGCAGCAGTGGCTGCTGTGCCAATGCCCACCAAGCCTGGAGGCTGGTAACAGTCCTGCATAAGGCAACAGGGAGATGAGAGATGATCACCTGCTCCAGCTCCTCAGCTCCCTAACCAGAACTCTGATAGGGCAGAAAGGATGTCCTTTGAATTCACAAGATGTCTTGCACAATACCTGAATGAGGAGATGCTGATATTCCCCCTCAGATGCCTGATGGTGACCCACAGTGCCATGACACATGCTGGGGAAAGCAGGAGAGAGCAAGCCAAGGACTTCAAATTTTGGTCAGTACCTGAGGCTGGCTCATGCCAAGCCCAGAGGAACCCCCATGCTCCCCTGGCCCTGCACACCCCCGAGCAAAAGGCCACCCCTGCTTCAGCAGCACAAGCAGCAGAGCCCCACCCAATGCTTCTCTTGCTTTTGCCATGAGTACCCATGTTTTTTTCTATCCTCCGTCCTCATTTTGTTTCTCTATTTAAAAACTGTGCTTTTTATTTTAGCGGAGAAGAAAAAAATCTGCTTAAAAATTAACTTCAAAGCCCCTAGTCGTTGCACAGCTACAAGCACAGAAGTATTCCCCCAGTTGTTTTTAATCTTGATTGTTTTTTTTCTTTACAGCTGGGCACAGGACAGCATGAGCAGAGTACCGCTTCAGTCCGATGCCGAGCCGCGTCATGCCTGCATACACCCACTGCTGGAAGCGCGCCCAGGGATGGTGAGTGCTGAGCAGGCTCTGCCCGTGCCGGCGCAGGGTGGGCTGGCAGGAGGGGGCTTCACACCGGGGCCCGTGGCAACCCGCCGTCCTGCTGTCTGCAGAAATGAGCTGCCAAGCTGCCGCTTAGCTCCAGGCCTGAATAGGTTCGTGCTTTCTCATAAATATAACTAGCAGGTGAACTGAAAACTAAGCTTATGATGGGATCCTGGCTTTCATTAAGGAGTTTTGTACCTATTTAAAAAATATATGCAGGAGCATGTTGCTGATTATTTTAAGAACCTATGCAAATTTATTGATTTGCAGTAGGAAAAGCTTGCTGTGATGTGTAAATTGAGCCATTTAAATCATCCTGTTTGGTAACTGGAGCACCGGCTCCATTTGCTCAATGAGTTGCTACCCTATTACCCAGCGTAGTTTTCTAGTGGCACTTGCAGTTCTTGCTGGCCCAGAAGAGCTGGCTGGCTGTCCCCCTGCATGCCTTTACCAGCAGATAACCCTCCCGCCATCTGGGCTAGGTTTGGGTCATTGCTATTTTACAGTGCCCACGCGTGTCAGCTGCCTCCTCGGCCAGGCAGGACAGGCTCTCCTCAGCCAGAGAGGACACGGGGACCTTGCACAATACAGCAGGACGCAGCCAGGACAGCCGCAGCTGTGCCAGGCTCTGCTGCCGATTTCTACAGATTCCTTAAAAAAATCTCTCCGCAGGTAGTTTCCACCTAAATGCTTCCGCAAAGTGTGATTAGGGCTATATTCTGTTTCACTCCTGCCCTGAGTCAACAGCGGGTCAGATGGTAACTGAAGATTAGGCAGATCCTAAATTTTTTTCACGTCCCTGCACATGAACGTTTGGAGGCTGTTTTAAGGATAAACCACGGGATATATTAACACATAAATCCTGCAGATAGTTATATTAGGTCTCAGGCAAACACACGCATGCAGAAACAGCCCCCCTGTATCTGTTACCTCACAGCTGGGCAATTGCTACCTGAAGTACATAGGTGCGCTTGTAAATGTTTGCAGATATGCAGGGTGAGGTCTGAAGCAGCATAAAAGGCTCCCAGGAATCCCTAACTGGTGCTCTGCCCTGAAAAGGGGTGCTGTGCAAAATAACATGTCAGATAACTGAGGGCTCCTTTAACGAATGCTCTTAATCAGAAAGTTGAGAAGAAAATTTTCTCTGGTGGATTGGCTTTTCCCTTCACCCACGTTTGATGCTGACATCGTTATTTACGCTTTCACTAAGTTGTTCTCAAATCTGCTTTTTCCTAACAATCGAATAAGAATCATTCAATAATTGAGCGATTGTTTGATGCAGGAGTAATGCACATGTCATCTATCAAGGCCAAATCACCCTGAGTTTTGAAAGCTTTGCACGCAATGCATGTAGCGTTTGCCCATTTAGAAAACTGCATGCTTTTAGGACAACAGACTATTGGCTGAGCCAAGAGATATTAAGACAAGTGGCTCAAAACCATAACTCAGTCCTGGTAGGCAATGCTGTATCCTTCCAGAGAAAATAGTGTTCTAAAACTTCCAGATAAAACTGGAAAAAGAAAAATAAAAAGAAGATATTAAATGCAAATGTTAAAATGCATGTTTTAGTTCTCACATTTTACAAATTTAAGAGGTGCTGAATTTTACTGACAGTTTTCTTGGCAACAAGTGAATTCCAAAGATGCACATGCAAATATTTGTCAAAACTGAATTTTCAATTTTGCATGTATAAGGATTACTCCAGAAGTGCTGGCATACTCACTTGTTTGCAGAAGAAAAATAGTGTCATGTGGCATGTCTGGCCAATCACAGAAAAAATGTATTTTTGATTTTAAATATTCTGATTAATCCATAGAGTAAAAAAATATAGAGAAAAGAATGTCACGGAATATATTTGAATAACAAATAAATTTGAGATGGTGTGATTGGCTTATATATATTCCCTGAGCAAGGAGAGACAAAATTAATCAAATAAATTATTCATTTTGAGTTATTTGTTCAGCTCTGTTTTTACAAGTGGAGTCCCAATAATGATGTCTGAATTTTGCAATTCGCTACAAAAGCTCTCATATGATGTGTCCACCCTCCCGATAGCCACTGCTTCGCTTTGGGTCTGACTCCTTCACTCACGAGCACTACATTTGCTGTGATGATGTATTTTTCTGTGAAAGAGTTGCTAAAAGCAATTAAGTCTCGAGTAGCAGGCACTAAAAGTCCTAACGTGCTCGTTAACAAAAAGGCATTAGAAATGTAATGTTGCCCATTTCTACTAAATCATTACAACACAAATAGTGCTCCTCTGCCTTGGCCTTTGAGCAGAATTAGATTCAGGTTAGAGTGCATCCGCACACTTACCCCGAGAAGCACTCAGCACGGCCGTCCTAATTGCACCCCAGATATCTAGACCGTATTTAGATAGAGGATTTAATGGCTCAGCTACCAAAAGTCCGTTAGCCTTTATTACATTTATTTTCATCAGAAAAACCAATCATTCTGTTCTCTGAGATAAATACAGTAATTAAAATATAGTTCTTCTTTCTTTGATAGCTATGTGATGTATGGTACTTGTCTGCAGTCTTGTTCCGAGCTCATATAGGAGAGAAAGCAGAAAGTTGGACTATTTAAGTTCATATCAGTCTTCTGACATTAATAAAGCCCTATACGGAAACTCCGAAGAGGACAAGGAGTTTCTAGGCAGGGCTGTGCTCTTCCTCGACAGTGCAGCGCTGATTTGGTGACAGCAAAATGTCTGTCGTGGCCGATAGGGAGGTGCAGGTGTGCCGGGGTACGGCGGGGCCCCTCGTGAAGGACAGGGTCTGCAACATGCCCCAAAGCCCAGCTCTCACCGTGTCTATGAAGCGAAGCAGTGAGGTGCTACAGCATCACTCTTCTCCATCCGCTGTGGGCAAATGGTGCAACAACAATCGGCGCAGCAGCACCGTCTTGCTGAGGGGAATTGGAAGCACTAAATGATCTGTCTCTGCTCCAGAACCCGTGTGTGAGGCTCAGGGCTTCGCTTGGCGCCTGCCAGCCGCGTGCCAGGGCCGCGGAGTGCTGCCCCTGTGGGGCATGGGCCAGGGCTGGCGCAGAGGGTGGTTGTGACGGGGCTGGCAAAACCCGGAGCAGTACGGTCAGCTTGTTTCATAAAAGCCGCCAGATGATCGTGAATTTCGTTGCCAAACCTGACGGTATTTGAAACGCGAAAAAGCACGAATGTAAGTGGCGCTGTCAGCTCCCTGAAAATCACATTTTCTGCAGTCTGCAATTCTTGTTATGTTCCATATGCGGAGGGATTTTTACGAAATGTTCCAGGCAGAAAGTGAAAAACTCTGCGGTATACTGGCACGATAAAGTCATCTTGCATGAATGCAGTGCTTTCCACTTAAAGTGACTCGCATAAGTGGAAATATTATCCCCATTTTGCTGATGAAGAAACTGAAGCCCAGCGTTTCCTTTGAGTCACATCCAGTGAGCAAGGATAAAGCCAAGAATGAATGTGCTGACACGCGGGATTTCCCACTGCCACCAGACAGGTTGTCTCCACTGAGAATATTTCATTCTGATTTTATAGTTGTCTTCTCCCTGATTAAAGCACCGTCTTACCATTTTATTTCCACAGGATAGAAAAAAATATTGTTTCTATTTGCTCCAGTCTGCTCTCCAAAGCATCTCGTAATGTGGTGGGAGACTTTGCAAGCTTTACTTGTGATGATTTGGCACAGCTGGAAGAGGTCGTGTCCTAAATTAGCTGATGCAACTGGTGCCTGCACTAAATCTGTATATGTGCAGGTCTACAATATACAGAAGCCAGCAAAATGTGGTTTCTGGAAGACTTATGTTGTCTATAAGGAATCATTATAGCTTTGCTTAGAATTGTTAACAATTCAGCAAAATGATACGAGACATAATTATGTGAGTTATTGATCAATGCATATTAAGACAGACCTCCATTTATAGGTCATTATGAAGTGTTATTGGGGCCTCCAAGTGCATCAATAAAATCATTTATTTCTTCACATGGATACTAAAGAAGACTTAGAAAGATGCTATGTGCACAAAGCTGCTTGTGCCAGTAAATTATATTTACATCTGCTGCATATGGATAGATGGGATACGGGCCAAGTATGTGATGGTGGGAAGCAGCTTGCTGCTTCTGTTTTGGGAAAGTTCATCACGGTTGAAATTTTGGACAAATTAGATTCTGAATCAAACTAGAGAGAGAGCAGATGAGCTCAAAACTTTGGCTGCTCCAGAAACTCCATTCAGAATAATAGACTATCTCACGTGTCTCATCTTTCCATCAAAGTTTTGAAGCTATTTTTAGGTTTCTGATGGGAGCAGGGAAGAAAAGAGGATATTGCACTGAAACAGATAAAAACATGCACAATCCATTTCACTCTGTTTCATGTTTGGAAGATGGAAGACATAGAAGACATCTGTCTTTGCAGCGATTTGGAAATAACTGCAAAAAACTAAGAAGATATGAAAGTCGAACTATGCTAATGATGAATCTGACCTTCCGCACTTGTTTGTGCCCAAACTCAACACAGAGTATACACAAATCCCAAAAGAGTATTTGGGCAAAGCAGAAGGCTTGGAGATGAAGGATACAGGCGTTTTGTCCTCAGAGGCAGATGAGTGTAGTAATTTCCCTGGCATGAAACCAGACCTGAACAGAGGCCTCCCAGGAAGGTCTTCTCCTTGCTTGGGTTTTGCACCTTTTTAGGCTCCTGTCCTGCTGCCACCTCCCTCCTTCTGGCAGTGGCCGGATGCTGGCAGGGAATAACTTGGGGTGTCACCATCGGAGGCCAAGATCTGACCACCGCCCCTGTGCTACCCCTTGGAGAGGGCCTTCCCTTGCGGCAGGAAGGGTCCAGGCAGGGGCCGCGGAGATACAGGCAGGGAGCAGCTTTCACCTTTGCTGGGTTGTGCGTGTTGCTCCTCTGGCAGAGCAAGAAGCTGGACCTGCCTCCTGGTGCTGCACCCGAGATGGGGTGAGAGCACGCTGGCCAGGGGGTCCGGCTGGTGCCGCAGCCCGCTGATCGCCAATGCAAATCAGAAACAGGGCACAGACTCTGCCGTTATTTTCCAGCACAGAAAAAGCAGCCTTTTCTTCAGAGAACAAGATAAAAATTAGCTCCTGCTTAATCTCCAAACCACCCAAGGTTGGCTTAGTGACTCGAGTGAGCAGAGCCGCTGCCCTTAACCCAAACCATATCTGAGATGAAGCTTGGCGGAGACGGTCGTGTTGCCCTTCCCAACCCGCAGTCCTTTCGAAACTCCGGCAAGTTGCGGTATGCGTGGGGAAACCTGTACACAGGAGGGAGGAAAAAAGGGAGGACTTTTCGGTTGCTGTGTCAATAGCTTGTTGACTTGCAGTTGCTAAACATGGAGAGCTGGCTAAAAGGGCATTGGGTACTGGCAGGTTTGGCTTCTGACAGGAGAGATCCACGTAAACGTGGCCACGCTGTGCAAAGCTGTCCTTCACTCGCTGGGAACGAAAGCCCCGCTCATGGCAGTGACGGCAGAGAGGTTCACGAGGAAGCAAAGCTCCTCGGTGTGGCTGGTGGTGGTGGAGTGTGAAACCGGACGCTTACAGCCGCCTCCTTCGCCGTGCGCGGCAGCACCCTGCCCAACCAGCAGCGTTCCTCACCGCCCTATAGCCAGGGTCACCCACGGATCCCTGTGTGCTCCCTGGTCAGGCAGCCTCTGGTCCCAGCACAGAGCACCCTGCGAGGATGCCACTGCCAGCCTTTGCTGCCTAGGGTGGGCCCACAGATTCTCCCACAGCATGTACCTCTTGTTCTTCTGCAGCTATTTCATTTTAATCTGCGTACGGAGTCAGGCCCAGCTAGTGTACTAGATCACAAACAGTGAAGATTTTTTGAAATCTAAAATAATATTTTCCTGCTGCAGATATGGAGCAGAGACCGAAGGTGACTGAAGACCCTTTCCTAAGCCTTGGCAGGGTGTCTGCGGCAGAAGCGAACCTGGCTTCTGGCTTAAGCTCAGTGACTCCTGGGAATTAAAACTACAGCAAGTCTCCCAGGGATCTGCAGAGGTAAATACATATTTCACGAGTAAAATGCAAATGTGCCTGGTGTAGTCCCCCAAAGTGCATGCTCCTGCTGCTGTCACTTGTTTGTGTCTATCCAATTTTGGATTATGTTTGCCTCTCAAATTTAATAATTTTGACAAGTTAATTTCAGCCTGTTCTTGACAAGGAACATAGCTACAAGGAATTAAAAAAAAAAAAAAAAAGGAGTGAAATGCTCCACCAATATAATAGTATGATATTGCACGGCAAGCTACTTGCATTTTGAGACTACTGAAAATGTTAATATCAAAGCATATGTTGTTTGCCCAGAGAAAGGAACATAACATCTACTTTGCTGAGAAATGGCTGAAGAACCTGGAGCAGCCAATTCGTGTGCTGTCAGAAGGTGACACATTTAGGCTAAATCAAGGGCCTCCAAAAAGATAAAACAATAATAAAAATTCCTAGATTAACAATTAAGAACATTCTAGATATTTCCTTTCTGAGTCTTCAGTGCAATGGCTACAGTACTTCGGATCAGCCCAGTACAGGTTATGTGGCCAGAGAAACCCCTGGAGCAGCGGATCCTGCAGCCTGAGGAGGACTGACGCTGGCTGGTTGGCTCTGCTCTGCCCTCCCTCCCCTCTGCCTCTGTGGCCATCCTGTTCCCACCAAATTCTGGGAACAAGTGATATCTATTTTGGTTCATAATGTCTGGATGTTTATCAGTACTGGCCCTGGCCTCCAGAGGTTATCTCCAAGGCTGTTTTCTTCGGCGACGGTCATGGCCCCTCTCCCTCCTGGGCTGCAGGAGGGAGAGTTTCTCTTTAGGAGGAGGAATAGCTGAGCCTGTGACTAAAATCCATCACACCAGAGATGGGTCAGCTCCCAGCAGGTCTCAGAGGGGCCAGCAAGCACCCTGCTGGGCTCCCCTCTGCTTTTGGGGCTGCCTGGCAAGCCCAGCACCCAGCTCCCAGAGCAGCCCCCAGGCCAGGCACCCCAGGCACCCTGCATCCACGCTTTCTGGCTGCAGTGGGGAGAGCTCTGCGGCTCACCCAATCCAGCTCCCTCCTCTACAGGTGATGAATACTTTGGTGCGTAAATTAAAGAAAATTTAAGAAAAATTGGCTAGAGAAATTAAAACTGCCTCAGGCAGCTTAACTTGTGGAGTGACACATACAGTACTTAGCACCCTAGATTTCATTATTCTTAACAGCATAACCGGAGTCCTATTTTCACACATTAAATATTCTTGGATTTTTTTTCCCAATGAGCAGACATACAATTTTTTCTCTGCCATCAACATGCATGTTTTGTCCTTTCAGGGACTTTCTTCAAATTGGAATACAGATTAGTTTTACCTATGATTTAAAGAGCTCTGATACTTGGTAAGACCTTGATTCCTGTTTTTTATGGAAATGCATAGCTGTGGGGGCTATGGGGAGCTGATCTCTGCTTAGCACTTCTGAGAGGAGAGCTGTGCAAGACTATGCTATTTTCACATCTCTTGGATTTCACAGACGATGTGAAATTTGACTGTTTGCCACGAAGAAACCATGTTTATGAAGTAGAGATGGGCATGTTTTTGGGCTCTCCCAGGCCTGGTATGCAACTCCTTGACAGCATGATGCTAAAGGAAAGGGAAAGGAAATATCAAAGCCTACAAGAGGCCAGGACCAGACTACCAAGGCCATTTGTAATCTGCCTGAGGTAGAGGTTAAGGGTCTATAATCAGGAGACTGGGCAATATTTGAGATTTCCACTTGTTACTGGAAACAGTGAAACGAAAAGACTTTCCTAGCAAGCCCTATGACAGGCAACATACTGGAAAAACTACACACTTTGTGGGTGATAACTCACCGGAAAGCCGTTTGCTAGAGCAGACTTGGGGAGGGCTGTGGGCGGCCAGTCGGGAGGATGAGTTGTGAGTCCTGTCATGGGTTTTTGTGGGGTTGCCATCACTGCCGTCAATATTATCTTCACATTTCCACTTTTTGGGTTAAGACAGTGTGTCTAATGAAACCTTGCACTTTAGGGCTCGGTCAGGCACCTTCATCGTCTGGAAATGCAGTTTTTGCATGCACACATATCTGCCTAGGTCTTGCCGAGTTCTTTGTTTCCTCGTGTCCTTCTGAAGCCCTAGAGCCTTTCAGGGTGAGATTTGAGCAGGCAGAGTGCTAATCAGCAGAACAAGGAGCCCAGGGAGTCTGCCAGCTCACCAAGTATTGGTGTCTGCATTCAGGGGGCTGAGCAGCTCGCTAGATGACTCCAGTGTATTGTATAAATCCCCGCAGACTGCTAATGAAGCCCAGGGCCACATGCAGGGCACTTAGGCTTAGGTGTCTTAGTATGAGGCTGAATCCTATTCTTGGGACTCAATGCAACTGTAAAACAGAGGGTCTGCTGCCGCTCGCTCTGCCCCACGTCTCGCCTTCGCCTGACGCTCCCTGCAGTGTGGGTCCCTCCTGCTGCTGTGCTGTCCTGCGTGCAGCCACACCAGGCTACCTCATGTGAAGTGTGGAGTGGCACTAAGCATTTATGGTTAGGTACCCAAATCCTTCCTTAATTGCCCTGGGACCAGAGTGGACGAGTATTGTGGTGCAGAGTATCATCTTTCCTAACATCTTCAGAAGTCTAGGTCCTACTGCTCATTAAGTTTAAGCCTCACCTACTGGGATGATCTGGGCATATCTCATCTAAATAATTCTTTGCTATTGCAGGGGGCTTAGGTATTAGGCAGCTTTGTCTTTCTTGTTCTCGACTGGCAGAGCACAATTTAATTTAAGGACTTGAAATATTTTAGTCTAATGAAGTCTTTGAGTTTAGCACATGGGTGAAATATAGTAACCTGTATGGTACAAGAGGTCAAACTAGATTAACTAATAGTCCCCTTTGGCCCTAAATTATGAAATTCACAGAATTATTTCTAATAATGAATGCATTTGTAAAACTTGGATGCCTTCTCATGAATAATCTGCAAAGAGAAAAAGACTTGTTTTGTTAAGCAGACTGCGACAAACAGTTCTTCCAACTCTATGCTATGCAGACATGTATTTTTGGATATTCTTTGGGGGAAAAATCTACTGCAGCCAAATCTACATAACCTGCAAGAAAAAGAATCTGAAGCAAAACAAAAGATACATGTAGATTATGAAAGGTAAAGAATCAAGTTGGAATTCTAATGTAAATGTATGTCATTATCAGTAGAGATCACTTGTAAAGCACTATTTAAACTTGAAGAACTGAGAACTGGAATGTTAAAGTGAAAGCCTTTTTACATGTGCATTTAGAACAAAAGCTACCTTGTCATTAGAAATGATATATAACAGTTGGATGAGGGTTGTTGTTTTCAGTGTTTGGTTTAAACACAATAAAGATGAACAAAATTAAAATGTGTTCATTGATGCATGAGGATGAAGTCAAGATCAGAAGTACAATTTTCTAATTTTTAGATTTATTCAAAGACTCTTCCTTTGTATTAACTCCTACAGATGTTTAACAAATGCTTAAAACCAAACATTGCTTTCCACCAGCCCCCTCCCCCCCCACTGTGTTCAATGCATTTTGTACAGGCAACCTGATAAAAAGAATATCTGGGAGGAGGAGAAGGCAAAATTAAAGTTGATGTATCAGAACATCTACTGCATGTCTAAACACAATGAAATTTGCACTGTGTGGGTGTATTCGCTCAGTTTTTAAAGAATGTTCATTGATTTTACTTTTATTATGTTTGGAGTTGTGGTACGTTACACAAAGACCACTTTACTGATCTTTATGATTCCATAAAAGCCTACAACAATTTGGATAGAAGTGGCTGCGCTATACTTTCTTTGTTTCTGCTGTTAGACTTTATGCTTAGCTTTAGGTATAATGAACACATAGAGCTTTATCCTGGTCTCACTGAAAACAATAGGAGTGTCACTGTGGACTCAGAGGCATCCAGCCATATGTGTCCTGGAGCGTTCAACAGACACACCTGGTTTGGCCGTGTGTAGAGTCAGTCTATGGACAGCAGGCAGCTGACATGAGATGAACCTGTGGTAACAACGAATGCAGAGTTCTGGAAAAGGGTATCAATATCTAGCAGGTGTAAGTTGGTAAAGATCTAAGAGCAAATTTCTGTGAGATTTCAGAGGTGCGATGCCCTGTTCTGACAAGATTCTCTCCTTCAGCTGCCTGTCTGACTGCACTTCCTGGTGTGCTCCTGGAAATAAGGATAAGCATGACAAAAAAAGTGAGCCAGTGTCCAAGCAAAACTATGAATCTTTCCTTTTTCCTTAGAAAGAAGTGAATTGTAGTCAGGGGTAAAGTAAGCCGCAGTATCCAAGAGTGTCAGGTATAGCCAGGGAACAGTGAGAAGGACTTTGAGTAGGAGAGTGGGAGTCCTGAGAGTTGGCATCTATTTATAACTCCATAGAGATCCCAGTGTGTGGACTTGGACAAAGTGCTCTGGATTGATGTGAATATCAGTAGCGATACGTAAGACCCCTGTGGGCTTCCACTAACTTTGAAGTACGTTTGAACCAGACTTCAGTGGCTCAGTACATACTGCACTACCCGCTCCTGTTCTCCCAGGCTGAAGAGCAGACCACCCATGTGGAGCTGTCAGGTCAAAGCTTTTTCTTCCTCAAGACCCAGAGGAAGCAGAACAAGGGTGCAAGATAGCAGATCGAAAGGCTTTTGTGCTGAGAGACTGGATTTGCCTTCTGCCATGAGGGTGAGACCTCCTGAGCCTTCCCTTCTCTTCTGCAAGGAGCTGCCAGTCTCAAGATCCTCAGGGCCAGGCACTGTGAGGTCCACACCCAGACAAATCCATTGGCTCCTTCTCTCCTTCTTCTAAATGTGGATAGGCTGCACCTTCAGGTACAGCCAAGGTCTGGAAGGTGTCACTGCTGAGGGAAGAGACCTCACTTGGTTGGGCACTCCTGCCCTTGGCTACCCAGGGCAATTCTCTGGGTGCAGCAGGGTCTGTTGGACATACTAAAACATGGTGATTAACCCTCCTATGCCAATTAGACAGTATTTGCAAGGAAGTTTGATGGGACAGGGTTACTGTGAAGCTAGAAGCCAGATGGGACAAAAGGCCAGTTGCTACCAGGTACACGTGGACCACTAGTGTAACCTGCTGACCTGCTGTTTGCGACTGTGAAGCTGTGTCTATTCTTCTCTTCTATGAGTGAGGTTTGACACTGTGGGTTTCCTTTTGCCTGCTGGATGAGGTGTGTTTGCTATAGTAAGTTGGATAGACAGTGCATCATCCTGGATACCTTTTTCAAGGATGCTTTTAAGTTGGTGCCAACAGGTTTCCCTCAAGGACCCACTTTTCACTCACATTCTCTATTCGTGAAGTGACAGCAACCAAACCCTGCTACAGCCAAACTCCTAAGCATTGAGATAAAAACAATTTCCTAGGGAAGGGAGCTAACAGTCTAATTAGCTGATAGTGTTTCTCCTCAAACAGTTTGTACTTACAGATCGAAGGTTCAGGTGGATTAAGCACTGGCTTTCACCACAACGAGCACCCAGAGCTCAGCTAAAGTCAGTCAAAGTCCAGGCTGCCAGACCCAGCTCCTGTGCCCTGTTACACTGGCCACTATGAAGACAGAGACCTTAAAACTGTTGTTATTGCTGATCCTAGCTGGAGAAATTTCAGTGTAAGGAATAAGTCCACGTTTAAAGAGATTGTTCTCTAATCCTGGTGTGTTTCAAAATCCTGGGTGAGATTTAGTTAAATCCACAAAGGGAAAAGAGATGAAATTCTAACCTCAGTATCCGCAAAATTCCTAAACCAAAATGGGCACTGCACAGTCGTTAACGAGCTTATCTCCATCTCACAGGCACGCCAACACATGCGCATCATCTGTGTGTTGCACGCCGGGAAGCTGGGTGACAAATCGGTGTGCCTGGAATGCCCGTGGCTGGACACCAGTAAATCCATGCCAGTGCGGTAAGGGCCATTGCTGCTTGACCTGCTTTGCTCTTCTTTTTATCATTAGCTATACACGAGCCCATGTTCAGCTACTGTGGCAGGACCATTGGAACTTGGATTAGTGGGGATGCAGGGACCGACCGGGTGCTGTGTGGAAGCTTGGACTGTGGGAAGGGGCTGCCTGAGACAGCAATGGGTTCCCTGACTCCTTACTGGCAACTGCACACAGACATGATTAATTATCACCCAGATTACTACTATTGACAGTCTCAACTGAATTATTGGGTGAAGAAGAAAGGGCCTGAGAAAGAAAGTTTCTGGTTTTGTGACATAAATCTCCTTCAGAAATGCTGGTTCAAAAGGCAGCATCAGCAATATAAGTGTTGGGGTTGAGGAAGCCCAACGCTGTGGTGCTCCAGGTGCTTTGCCATGCTGTTCTTTATCTTTCCCAATTAACTTCCAGAGTGCTTTCACTACAGTGGCATCAGTTCAATCGATAGCTGTGTGTGGGAAATCAGCAGTCTTGATGCAACAGCACAGCAACATACTTCCACTAGATTTTCCAGAAGAGACTCTTCAGGCTTCAGCCAGAACATACTCGTGACTTCTTGTGTGTGAACACATCTCTTTCAAGACTGAGTTTCATTTTTCAAAAATGTCCCATTTAATCCCAGAACAATGAGGCTGAGGGCTATCGGTTTGCTTTAACTAATTCAATAATGAATTCTTCACCACCACTTTGTTCCATGCACTGTCAAAACAAGGAGGTCATGCTTCAGGGGGATGCTGGGTCATAATAACTAGAGTCTTTCAATTGTAGTTTTAAAGTTTATGGAGAATATCAGTAATTTTGACTGTTTAGAAAGGATCCAATCACTTTTTTTTGCTTATTTAGAATGCTACTGATTAGCCTCCACTTTTTGAAGTACTTTGATTACTACATGGATTTCATGTGTGCACAGGGCACTCAGTTTCCTTTTACAGGTGCTTGCTATTTTGCAGGGCATGCACCACAGGCCCTACCTAATTTTTTTTAATTTTGGAAAAGCAATCCTGACTTGTGTGAGAAATACACTGATCTCATGTGATGTCCATCTCAACAGCCAGTAGTATACACTGTGAAAGTATGTCAGAACTGTGGCACGTATGTTTTACATTATCAGAATGGCCTTGGTCTGCAGGTACAGTCAGACCTTGGGCTTGTGAGCAGCATACTAAGGGAGACTGTCCTCTTCACCTCCCATGGCTGAAAACTTCCTAGTTTCCTTTTCCCCCGCTGAGAATATCGCAGTAGTCCATGACCACCTGAGGAGCCAAGGGGAAAGTCCTGGTACAAATTCTATTAAGCAATTTTCCAGGTCGTTTTTTTTGGACAACATTGTCCCTTGCATTCACTTGTGCTCCTTCAAAGGCATGATACCATGCAGAGCATTAGAAGGCAATATTTGTGTTAACAGGCTTCAAATACCCTCTGACTTTTAGCCTCTGTTTTGCACCCACGTTTTATTGTTCCCAGATTTTTGCACCTGACTATAATTTACTGCTGGTGCGAATGTCAAGATGTAGCCATTTAGCTCACTGATTTGTGGGAGCAATGAGGTAATTTTATGCCTAGGTCCTCCTGTTTGTACCTGCCAGCAATGCAGAGGCAGTCTTTCCTGATCAGGCATTAAAAGTTGTTCTTGATTAATCTCCGACTTTGTTGGAGCCATGCCAGATTTAAGCCAGTGTAATTCATTTCAGGATCAGACCCATTAAGTGTTTTCCAATGAGTTAATATTTCATAGAATCATAGAACGGTTAGGGTTGGAAGGGACCTCAAAGATCATCTAGTTCCAGCCCCCCTGCCATGGGCAGGGAAACCCTCCACTACACCAGGTTGCCCAAAGCCTCATTCAACCTGGCCTTGAACACTTCCAGGGATGGGGCACCTACAACTTCTCTGGGCAACCTGTTCCAGTACCTCACCACTCTCTGAGTGAAAAATTTCTTCCTTATATCTAATCTAGATCATATACTATGCCGTTCTTCTACTTTCAAGGATTTCTAAAATCACGGAAGGACTGATGCAGATCCGGGATACACTGCGCTCTTCTGATGCCACTGGCACTTTCTCTCCCCTTCCCTAATTTTCGGAGATTCAGCTCTAGGTGAAATTTCTTTATTTCAAATTCTTTTTGCGTTCAGCTGGAAGCATTAACAAATGGTGAAGTGTGATACTGTCGATCCAGTGCTCTGTGTGGCCAGGCAATCAGGACAGAAATAATTAACACAGAAAGTGGCCTGCCAGTATCCTGCTGAATGAAGTTGGAAGGAGTTCAAATACAAAAAGACTTTTTAGCTTACCGCTTCCGGGCTGCATGTAGCAATAGCCATTTGGAAGGACAACTGCCAGCTTCCATTTCAGATTGCTTGACAGCACTAACTGGAGCACTAAGATCATCACACCATTTCAGCAGGAGCTGTTAGACAGATTTGGGGTGCGGAGCATTGTTTCCAGTCAGGAGAAGAAATCAGAGAGGGGATCAGGTGCTGCTCAAAAGCGCTGTAAGAGGGCGAATTCCCCTCAATGCAGGAGGAAAGGTGGCACGGGGAGCACCTCTGGTTTCCAGCCTGCCGGGCAGCTGCTGGTGACGCTCTGGCAGTGCCAGACACCCCTCTCCCCTGCGGGTCTGATCCTCCCTCGTGGCTGCCTCCCGCTGCCTCTCCGGCCCTGGGCCTGAAAGAAAACAAGTGGTGGCTGTATCAATTAAGAAATCCTCCTTAGGAGCAGGGATCATTCCTGCCGGAGAGGTGATGTCAAGTGAGGATCCTCTTGTCTACTGTTGCGTTGACTGAGCACCCACAACCAGGTTAAAGCCGTGTATTTGTACAACACCGCTGTCCTTTAGCTCATTTCTCTGGCTTTCCCTCCCGTCATGCTGGCAGAGCCATCCCGCTACGGCAGGATCCCAGGCAGGGAGTAAGGAAATAAGGCAGAACCACAGTACTTTACTTGCTATAAGCTGAGTATTCGCACTGATAAAATTGCAGCTGTATAGACTAAAATTAATTCTGTCCTGGCGACCGCAGAAGCTGGTACATACCTGTTGTGCTCTACAATTAGCAGCGCATCGCTTTGTTTCGCATCTGCCTACATCAGGAGTATACTTGGTGCTTTCAGTGTTTTCAGAAATGACAAAAGAGTAGATGAATAGGAGGAACGAGGGAAGAAAAAAATTAAGAGTAGCAAGCCTCTGAAAAGGTTTTCCTCTGGAAATTGTTCAGGCTGGTGGGCTGAGATGTCTGTGGCGAGACTGCATTACTCCACGGTGCCTGCCAGTTTGCATATATAATGAATTGCACAGCATTTCTTCCAGGATTCCCAGTTCTGCCTTCCTGTGCTTAGTGATCCCAAGATGGTCCACTTATACCTCTGCCACTGGTATACATCATGAACAAGCCGTTATACCAAGGTCTCATAGGTCATGACCTACTCTGTAAAGCCACTGGACACCTGAAGAGAAAAAGTGCAACGCAGAAGCTATGCATTATTGGTGTTTACAGGTAAATCTTGCCCTTCCTTTTACTTTTGCTCTGTGGTTTGTCTTGTTGAGCATGAAAATGATCAGCCTCCTCTCTCTGCTGTGCAGAGGAGTCATGATGGAGACCTGAGGACAGTGGAAGGAGTCCTGGGATCTAGTCGATTATTGACTTCAGAAAATGGCTTTATTAGCTCCTTGTCAGAGTAGCGTTTCTCACTGACGTTGCATCATTTACTTCCTATCAGACAAGCTCTATCATCTTGGCCTGGAGGTCTGGGGAGCCTCATGTCTTAGATCCAGGCACAGCCTGAGATGGTTTATTAAAATAGCACCACAATTAATTATGAAGAATTTGACTTGAGGTTTTTCCATGGCTTCCATCACGTCTCTGTTTTCAAATTTGTACTGAATACATGTATTTGATTTTTCTTATGCATCCCAAATTCAAGTTTAAAACTGACCTTGCTTAATTTGACCTTATCTAGCTAATTTATCACAGGCCTGCGTTTCTAAACAATGTTAAATGGAGTACATTTCCTTGTATCTTCCTAAGTAACTAAGTCTCCTGCAAAATTCAAACCGTTAAAAGTGAAGGTGATAGGAGAAGCTCCAAGAAATGAGTGAACTTAATATAAATATTCATAATCATGTCAATTCCACTTTTTAAACAATTTCTGAAATGTTAGTTTGCTCTAACGGCTGGTCAGAAGCACAAAGGTTAGGTTAAGCGTCCTTCGTTAATGGTTTGGCTCAATGCGCCCAGCAGTATAATGTATTTTATCAGTGAGGGAAATGATATTGGTTTAAGAGGTTTCATGTAACAGTCATATCCTGGCCAAATGTAATTTTGAAAACAATCAGGGCCATTACGACTCACACAGAAAGAAAGATAAAGACAGATAGCTGTATATGGGTTTTTAATAAGTAATTCACCCTGGGTCTCGAAACATCAGATTGCCAAGTAATATTATTAATGTATAAGCATGTTGGTAAAATCATGTATTCTTTCCCATTGGTTGACTATAGATATGTTTCTGATGCAAATATTGTGTAAGTGTATTGAATCCAGGCTATGTAAATAGACTATATAGTACATCCATCAAGCAGTTGACTTGATTATTCCACACACTAAAGAGCATTTTCTGACATCAATCTACATTCTGCCTAAATAGAACATTTTTCACCAATGATATTATGCATCATTTACTGTATATTTGATACTAATTGTTCAGCATATCGATCACCTGTCACTCTGAGAGTTTAGTGATCTTTGCAACTTGTCCTGGCAACTTGGAAGTTAGAGGCAGTTGGTTACTCGGCATCTGTAGCAGCAGAGTGAGGTTTCCTGGATGGCACTGAATTTTTGCCCTGGGCAGGCAGTGTAGAGAGAAGCGTGAAGTGGTGGGTAAGGGCCTGCCAAATTGGTACTAGAAAAAGAAAAAAATGACACCATTTTGATTTTCATAGAGATTAGGCTATGACAGCACACAAACACGCTACAAAGATTAACAGACGTCAGTTGCTTCGTCTCCACCTTTCCATTTGGAAGCCATATTTTGTTAAATGGTCAGGATGAGGAGCGACGAGCAGAACAGGACAGGGAGGGATGCGAGGTGCTGATGCACTGTGCCATTTTGTTTCCTGAGTACAGGATGCAGAAGTTCTGTGAGCTGCTTCTCACTCTGCAGAAGTGGCTAAAATGAAGCGGGATATCCAAGGAGAGAGGTCTTTATTATCGTATGCAGAGCCTGCCTATGTGACGATCAGCTACCTGTCAAAGGACACCTATATATTGATATAGGATCAATAAAGGACATGGCTCAAACTATCAAAGTTTCAACTGTCTGTTAAAACAGAATCTGTTTTAATATAGATATGTTGAACTCTGTTGATTTTAAACATCTGCTTCATATATGAAAATGTGGAGGTTTTAAAATAAATTTGACTGCAGCTGGAGGAGGGCTGTTAATATTGACTATTCTGTATCTGTCACAGCACATACATTATTGAACTAGAAAACTACTGGAAGCACAGGCTTTAGAAAAAGGAGAAGAATATATTGATTTAATCATTGCATTCTTTCAGCAGTTCCTTTACGACATTTTTTACAGTACAGAGTGCGGGCTGTCTACTTGCCACACATTTTATTCATCAAGCAGGTCATGCCTTTCCTGTTTTTTCCTTTATAACCTCTCTGTGTTGCAAGCTTTTTCCCCTCCAGACCACCAAAGCTCTTATCAGGTTCTCACTCTCTCCTGGCTCAACTATCATCATCTCTTTCCCGCCATGGCTGTCGCAGTTGTCCCCCTCAAGCCTATTCTACAATCAGCCTCCAACCTCCCCTTGCCTCCTTATCCTCAGAAGCTGGCCACCAGCTTGCCCTTGCTCTCCATGGAGTCTCCTCCTCACTAGGATCCAGACTTGAGTTTCATCCTATTGCTGTTCACCCTTGGCCACAATATTCCCACCCCAATACACATAACACAAAAAAACTTTCTAGAAAGGTACCTCAATCTGCTGGCTTTACCTCTCTCTAAATCTTTACTTGAGTTTCAGGGGTGCTGGCAGGCCTGCTGCCTGGCGGGGGGGCCAAGGGGTGCGAGGGGGCATCTGGCACAGAGGGATGGCACCGAGCTGCCTGTGGGAATGGGGGCAGAGGGGGCAGAATGATGTTGTCTTGTGATAAACAGTAAATTTTCCCGAAAACAGCATTTCAGGGGAATCAAAACTGTTAACAAATTAGGGTCAGACTCAATAAATTTTCAGCCAACGAAAAAAATATCTGGGAAGTGGCAGGTGGCAAGAGATTTCGAAAACCTTGAGACAATTCACTCTGACATTTCAAAAAAATGAGCCTGTTGACTCTTTGCTTTGAAATGCATTTCTCGATTCCAAACTGAACTAAGAGAGGGGAAAAAGTTATGGAAAAGGATTAAAATAACCCCAAACTCAAAGCATTATTTTGTCTTGGGTTGAATGACAAGATCTGACTGATCTGAGATCATTTTTACCCCATGGGCTTTTTCAGTTGCAGAACTTGGGGTCGTGCTCTTTTCCCAGCTCCACCCAGTAAGTGGCTGGTGACGTGCACCAACTGTGCCGAACGTACAGACTGGCTGTTTCTTTTGCAGCCTGACCCCTCAACTTTAGTCATCTGTCTCCACTCCTTGCACGCGTTTTGCCTTTTTCTTAAAAGATCTCTTCTTTCAGATGAAAGTTATAATATCTTTAACAAAGGACTGTGTCTTAACTCAAAAACTAGGCCAAAATCACTAATACTAAAAGAAAAGTTGTGAGAAGAGATATTAGCAGTCTATCAAAAGCTTTTCTTTTCTTGAAGGCATGATCCTACGCTGCTTGTACGGGCACATGATCTCCCCCCTGCTCCAGCAATTGCAGCCTCAGAGGTGGCGGCTGTCCATGCTTCTCACAAATTCCTGACTCCGGGCTTTCAGACTTCTCCAAAAGGCTTCTCTGAGTTGTCTGGGACACCTATGACCCATCATCAAGCAAGCCAAGGAAATTCTTGTATTTGGAAACAGAGTATGTATTGCCTGTGTATGTTTTGCTTTGTATCTTTTCAGCTGTCATCGTGGAGACCTTCTTCCCGGGGGTTATTTATAAAAGATGCTTTGATTCAGGCGGCACGCAGGTTGTATGCATGTCAGGTAGTGCACACAGTGCCCTCCCCACAGCAGCTCCTTCCTTCTCTCTGCTCTCCCCTCCCATCCTCTGCACAGCATCTTGGCTGGCCCCTTCATCTCTGCCTCCCGGCTCCCTCCCTCCCACCTGCTGGCTCTGTCTTCCAACACCGAAGGAATTTGCTGGATCTGCAGCTGTTTGGGGAGGGAGAGAACTGTGTAGCGGCAGCTGCGGCAGCAGTCGTAGCAGCAAATTACATGAGGATACAGATTATCTGAGCACTTGTTTCAGAGAGGTACGGCTTATCTGAGATGTAGACTCTGCACAAGCGGTATGAAAATGACAGCAGCCCGGCGTGGCACTGCTGCGTTGGTTTATTCGGGCACGGGCTGTGCGAGGAGGTGGGGGCAGCGGGGCCAGGGGCTGTGGATGAACAGGAGCCCTGCTTGCCCCAGTGCCTGCCCCGCTGGCCCATGCATGGCTAAGCTCCTCAGGACAGGAAACATTTCCTTTACTTACCCATGAAGCATCATGCAGAGCAGTGGTGGTTTATAAATAATAGATGTTTAGAAACACTTAGGAAAAAATGCTCTGCAGAACATACACAGTGAAACGTTACCAAGGCGTCCCTGAGACTGCCGGAGCCACAGGCGTGGGGAGTGAAACCGTAACATCCCTCTATTCATCTCTCTAACAGTCACCGCTCTCTGCTTTACATAGCTGTTTACATTTTCAGGCATCTTATGCCATAGCATTAAGACACAACAGGGTGTGCTTTACTGGGACATTAATAATACATCGGGTGCGTTGTGAGCCATGACTGCAAAGGCTGAATGACTTCAATAGCCCAAGAAATATATTAATGCTCCAGTAAACCACATCCGAGAGTGGTAATTCAAGTTTTATTTTGTCATTTTATTAATGATGCAAGTTACACGATATTTATTATATGTGATGCTGTCTAATGTCGCGCATAGGCAATGAGGGGACAGCGAGCCTGTGGGCAACACTGGGTGGAACAGCTTCTGTCCCCTGCCTGCGGGGAGGGCAACTTTAGTTAGGGAATTCTGCTTTGGGGGAATAGTAGAAGCAGCCAGGGCAAACCTGTCTAACATATATAGCAATGAGGGTGGTAATGTTATGAAGGGCACATATATGTACTAGAAATGGGAAGATGGATGTTTTGCATGTGCCTTATGCTGTAGCTAATCATGTCCTTCAGTAGAAAAAGCTGGGCTCCTTGTTAGCAAAAGAAATGGTGAAAGATTGGAAGAAAAAGAAAGAAAACTATATCCCAAAGAGTGCAAGAAATAAGGAAAGACAGATGCCGGTTTGCAGGAAGCATCTCACCTCATTAAGCATCTTAATTCCCTTTTATTGTCCATACTGCACTGAAGCCTCCAAGATGTAAATGTGATTTATAAACAGCGCTGTGCATCAGCTGAGCAGTTTTATACAGGGCTCTGAGAGGCTGAGGCACGTGTTTGGGTGGGTTTTTCTGCAGCGTTAGAATCTTGCCTGATTTCATTCGTGGTGTCGCTTGGCTCTGCTATGCTTGCCTGCTTTTATTTTGATAAATGTCTAAACACCTCTATAGCAGATGAAGCCAGGTAAACACGGGACTGCTTTAGTCTGACATAATTTTAAAATTAATAAATACCTGGATAGACCTGCATTTCATTAAAGTCTGCTAAATAAGAGTCATCAATGTTTATTCAGAGCCAAGAAAGCCTCACGGATAATTTTATAGTCATTTAAGATTTTTATTTTCCCAACTTAGCATACTTTAGATTTTCTTATGCTCTTGACTGTGTTAGCTGTACAATCCTGAAGAAAATCTAAAACAACAATGAAAAATGCTGGTGTTCAGATTCCAAGATAAATCCAATAACAACTCTGACAGGATTGATTACAACAGAATCAGCAAAACCTCTAGACTCTTTTTAATGTGGTTTGAGACATAAAGAAGACAACAAAGGATGTTACTTGACAGTAGGGCAATCTACATTTAGAGCTAAAAGCAAACCGCTCTGAATTTTTGTTTTTGTTGTTGAAACATTTTTCCACTGCAGAATGGGATTTTTGTCAAAATTGACATATTCATGAAATTACATTGATTTTGATGACATTTAAAAAAATAATTGAGTATTTTTCAAATGATCCTTTGGAAAATTCTATTTGGGAAAATGAGATAAAATCACAAACTAAAAGCACTTTTGAAATTAAATTCTCCATGTGTATTTATTGTTTTAACCTCATTTTATGCTACGTCACTAGCAGTATTACTTTCTGTAGTGGTTTTATAGAACCTGGTCCTCTTTGCCTTCCCTCTCTGCACCTTCCTGCATCTCTGGGTAATTTCATCTGTGCACACGCCATCAGTGGCTGTCTCTGCGCGGCCGACTCGCGGAGCTACCTGTGTGCTCACGACCTGTCTCCCCTGGCCAGCTTCGGCTCTGGGCTTGTTTCCCTGTCATTTCATGTAGACGATCGTCTGTCAACTCAAACTCAACATGGACAAGACAGAACTTTTAATCTTCCCCAATTCATGTCTTGCCTGCTAGTCCCCTCTTTGATCATGGCGGACAACCTCACGGCCCTGCCTGTCACTCAGACCCATAATTTGTGTGTCAGCTTTGGCTCAGACCCTTTCTCAGGTCCTTGCATCCAGGCTACGGCATAATCCCACTGACTGCTCCTGCTTAACATCTCTAAGATGTCGCTTTCCTGTCTGTCCCTGTGGCTAAGGCCCTTCTCTAGCCTCTTCTATGTCTCAATTAGTGCAATGTATTTTTTTATCAGGCCTTGACAAACACAATGTTGGCTTTTTGGTGCCCACTTAGAATGATACTGGGAATATGCTTTTCTGAGCCCATCAATCTCTTGTTTTCTGTCCATTCCTCCTTCGTCTTCTCTTTCTGTATCACACCAAATGTTACCTGTTTGTTCTTGTTTTCGTGCTCTGTCCCAGTCTACTTCCACTTTCAGTTATCAACAGCTACTTTGTACGGCCAGACGGGCTGACCCTGATGCCAGCTCCCATCGCCTACGTGCCCGGAGTCAAAACTGGCACCCCCAGCTCCTCCCTGCTCCCTCCCACTTTTCGAGGACTATCCTGCAAGCAGCCACAAGCTGCCTCACATCCTCCTCATCCACAGGGAACCTCTCCCTGCCCTCTTTTCCTTACTACTGCTGAACTCTTCATTTGCTGCCCATCTCCCTGCTCAGTATTGTCCTATGTTCCCCTGTACACCATCATCCGTTTTTCTCTGCCCCGCTTTTGTCTCTTGCCTTATTCTCATGTTGTAAAGTTTTAGGAGCAGGTACCGTCTTTCTATTTTGCCTAATATTTTGAAGATCAGCCCACAGTCAGGCCTCCTAGGGTAGAAGTCCATTATACTCATACGTGCACACACATGTACACATTATTATAATATAAACTGTTATTCTTTATTAATATTATTAGTATGAGAATATGACATGGCATATATCTGCCTTTTTATGACTTATTTAATATTCTACTGTTTTATTGTCCTTGACTTTTATATTATTATTGTTATTTGAATAATTAACTTTGCCAGTTATTAAGTACAGATTTGAAGCCTCTAATTTTCTAGATCAAAGCATCTCCCACTTCTATTATAATGAAACACTTGAATTCTTGGACAATCTGAACAGGAAACTTAGGTAAGAGTCAAAGTGTTTCATTACAAACAAGCAAAAGATGCTTTGATCTGTAGAATAGGATTTTAAATATTAATTTTTCATCTTAAAGATAAGATCTAGTGCAATAAAGTGCATTGCAATATATAAAATGAAATCACAGGAAAGTTCATCTGTTGTATTGCATAATGTACAGAATATGTTGGGGAGACCCATTCATCACGTGAGGTGTGTCAGAAGGCTCCCTGGCGCACCCAGCTGCTGGGAGTTTCGTTATTTAGTAAGCAAACAGTCTCACTCTAACAAAACCTGAGTTTAAAGCTCACAGGATGTTGCTGGGAGCTCGCTATGAGGGAAAAGTGCAGTCAGGCCCACGCCACAGGTCGAGGTGGTGGTGGTGGTCCCACTGCGCAAAGGGTGACTACAGAGAGTCTCTGCAGATCCAGCTAGTGTGATCCACGGCTGCTGCTAGTGTGACACTAGAACAGATCACAACCTGTGAGGGACGTTTGGGAAATCTCAGGTTTGCACTGGTAAAAAAAAAAAAAAAAAAGGCAGTTCAAAGTTAATTTTAAAAACTTCTTTCTGTTCTGGCATGTTTTGAAACGTGGCTTGATGCTCTTGTTTACGGTGGATGTGAAATAGCTGCCTTTCCCATGAAAAGTTGTTAGGGTTCTGGGTTTTGATGAGCTCTTGCAAGTATATTGTCTAGATTTCCACTTAAAATACACCATTTTCCTATTCTGCTTTGCTAACAGAATGTGCTTTGGTGTGGATATTTTGCAGTGTCACCATAAAGCAGGAGGAGAAAAGTGCTAAAATTTGCCAACAAAAAAACAGAAAAATTCCTGTGAAAAATTTATTCATCATACACATGTAAGAACTATCTTCACCTGGAGCTCTTCTAGCTGCTAAAAAGAAGAGCTAATCCTGTCCCAGCTAAAACCAGGACACCATGGCAAAGGTGACTGTTTCTTAAGGAGTCCTCCCTGTCCCTGCTGAGAAATCTGGAGCAATCGCCTTTTTCAGGGTGTATGAGCTGTATGGGGGTGATGAACTCCCAGAGATCCTTTTGGGAACAGATAGATGATGGATTAACACATTTCATAGCAATCTCCATGGAGACCAAAACTGGGATCGCATCCTCCAAACTGATGGTGATAGAAACTCCCGTTGGCGATGTGGATTAGTGGGTGCTCCTCTCAGAGTCAGAGGCTACCCCGGATGATGTAGCTCATCTGGGTGTAAATCAGACGTGACTCAGCGGCAGACGCTGCACAGCCAAATGTGCAGAAAACTCACGTCAGTGCTGAATCCAAGCCTGAAACACAGATCGTTATTTAAAGAGAGTTATGAGAACACCATGAGTTTTGAGATCAACACTGCTGAAGATGTGAAAGCCAAGAATTATAGATATAATGATAGGAAGCTCTTAGAATTTATTAACTGTTTTGTTTGGACTTATTAAAAAAGAATGACACCCATTAAAGTATATCATAGGAATGGGCTGTGACTGAAGGGCAGCTCTGCGATAAGGTGAGGGCTCTCTATTACTTTCCAATGACAAGGCACTCAGTAAAACAAAGAGAAGGTCTTGCTTTATGAATTGTTCATTCGATTCAAGAGTTTTCTCAAACAAACATTGTTCTGCAAACAGCCCAATTCTCATGAAATACATACACTTAGTCATTAGTCTGAGATGTTTCTGATGTTTTTATGCCAATTCTCAGCGCTCTATAGCCGTGTTGTTTAAGGAAAGTGTGCGCTGGCACCGCAGACGGCTGCCGGCTCGGCACGACTGCCGGGCGGACAGGAGCCGGCTTTGCTGCGAGAGCACGTCTTGCTGCCTCGCACGCGTGAGCGGCGTTTACTGTTGTGAGCTTGGCAGGACTCAAAACGTTGGCATTGGTGTGGAGAATGTGGACGAGCGATACTACTTTGGCAATTCTGTTTTGCTTTCTCTTCACAGTGGTGTTTCTTCAGGTTGCCAACTGTGGGCTGGGCCCTATTGCTGTATTTATCTAAGCGCCCGTGAGCTTCAAGTGCAGCAGGAATCAGCCATGCCCCTCTCTGTCCTCCCACCAGCCTCTGTGTGCACATCTCCCAAGCTTTGCATAAGCAAGAAGCAGAGCCGACATGGCTGGGATAGCCCCCACCAGCAAGAGCACCCCGTCCCATCCCTTTCTGTTCCTTCCTGCTGCCTGTCATCTCCTTCAGTGTTCAGTCACTCTTTGCCCTCAGCAGCTTTCTTGCTGCGCAGAAGTGAGCTGGGTACTCGGAGGTTTGATTCAAGGACTGTGCAGGAGCACTCACTGGGTCTGTTGGAAGTTTCTAACTCCCTTCGCGCGTGCTCGTGCCCCTGCATCCCGCCCGCCTGGCCTTCCCGGGACCTTACTGCCTCTGCTGTCTTCTGCTCTGCTTCGTAATAAGCCGGTACAAGTCGCAAGCCAAGATAAATCTCTTCAGCTTATTTTGTTGCATCTGAACCAGCCTTTTCAGTCATGTCAAAACAACTCAGGGATTAGTTATCTGCCTTCAGGAAATTCTGCTTTGCCAATGTACAGTTAAGACCATGTAAAAACAACGCTGTTTCTTTAAAATGGTGACCGGGAGTGGGGAATTGGAAACACAAAACTTCCAATCCTGCTTTGTGGAAGCTCACAGACCACTGCTCAACAGGTTATAAAATACTTTTGCAGATGAAGTTCCAACATCTACCTGGGCTATTTGACCATGTCCCTTCAACTAATTGTTCCTATAATTGAGACCATTTTTCAGTTTAAAAACAGCAATGTGTGGAATTTAACCAGGATAATTGAGATGTAAGTGGGGGTAGCCACCTTTCTTTTTTGGAAAATAATTGTCGACTCCTCCTATGATATCGCAAGAGGAGAGTGCCAGATTAGAAATCCTGTCTCACTGTTTTCTGCCACTGTCCCATGAGGACACTTGGTCCTTTGTGCATGTATCTTTTTTTTTTTTTCTCATTTCAGTGAGCTTCATTGCAGCTTATTATTATTGAAAGTTAGAGAGCAGATTGAAGGCTGATTACAAGGATATGGTGTACCATGGGAAAAACTTAGTTATATAAAAGCTTTGCCTGAGACTCTGCTACTTTGTGTTCTGCAAAAGCTACTGCAGACATCCCTGTTGTTTGTATTGATCTTATAGATTCAGTACTGGGGCATTTAGAGTTTAGCTTTGCTTTGGAGATTTGCTTATTTTACTTGAATTTGCTCGAAATTCCACAGATTAAAGTGATCTGACAGATTTTTGAATTCTCGCCTAGAAAAAGAAATAAAAAGGTTTCTCATGCAAGGTGAGCCAGCTGTCTCCAGAAGAAGAGTTATCACTCCACACTGTCACCAGGTTTCCTGATGCCCAGAAACTCCACTTAGGCAGAAAGCCTGTGATGGGGCAGGCAGAAACGTTCCCCCTCTGTCGCAGGCAGGAGCAGCCATGGGTGCCACATGCAGTCGAAGTGGTTTGACATGATGAGGCCAAGCCCTGCCCAGCCCAGAGCCTCCTGGCCAGGTGGCAGTGGGTCCAGGCTCCCACTCTGTGGCAGAGCCAGCCCACACCTCCTCAATGAGGCTCTGGTCAGCTCAGCCTGAGCAGCTCCTGGAGCTCAGCTGGGAATCCAACCCCCAGCCTCCTACGGCAGATACCTCACTTTCCTGATCTTTACTGCAGTGGCATTTCCTGCGCTTCTAACAGAAATAGTTTAAAACTGTGATACTCCCAAGGATCTAGAAGAGTGCTGTAGTTGCTATTTTACTTAATATTAAAAGGTTAAAAAGCCGATGAAAACATATAGCTATGTGGAAATTAATGATGGTATCTCTTGTAAACTAGTGCTGTGTATGTACCTATCCACTCATAATGTTTTAAAATATACATAGCAGAGTGCAGATAGTGATAACACATTTGATTTTATCCACTACAAATATATATATATATGTCAGACAAATAACCTACCTCTCTTCCTACTCTGTGTATTGATAAAATCCATAGAGGATTTAATCTGAGTGTGCTTCTCCATGTTATTCATCTCAACTGTGCACTCAGAAAGTTCAAATATTTAAATTGGTTTAAAGTCAGAACATTAATGGCTGTTCTTAGAAATTCAATAACAGTTACATTTTCCCAGTTGATGCATACTGTCACAAATGGCTATTGCAGAAGTGTGCAATAGTTAATTACTCTGCAATAATTAAGATCTTAGTCCAAGTGTATGAAGACTTTAACTAGTACATGTAAAGAGAAGCGCTGAAGCACTCTCAGCTTCTGACTGCTGAAGGAGTGTGCTAATGACCTTAGCCCATAAACCTTAAAGTAGCTCATGACAAGTGGTGTTGGGTATCACCTAGGCGCAAGGTCTGAGAGAGTTCAGGATATTCCCCCGCACAAGGGACAGGATTGGTGTAGACGGACATTGTTTTCTCTTAAAATATCAGTCCTAGTGAAAGAGAGGACTGGCAAGGAGAAATACAGCTTCTCTCCAAAGGTGCAGGTTTTCAATTCAAAATACAGAAAGAGAAACCACATAAGACTTACAAAGAGAATTCAGTAGGTGAGGAAAAAAGCCCTGTGCGATGTTACGCTGCGACTAGCCACCTTCTCTTAGTGCAAAGCCAGAACATATACTTCATTTCAAGCCCGTTTTTAAATACACCCCTAATTATGAAATCATTACCAGAAACCTGCATGATAAGGAAAGGAAAATTATTATATTAACCTGGGGTCTTCAGTGCGCTCGGAGGCATCACGAAGCAGCTCTCCTGCAGTCAAAGCCTGCGCACTCCCTCTTTTCTCTTATCCAGTGAGTCACTTCTTCCCTTTAATCTCCCATTAAAATCCTTTCTATCCTCTTCAGTTTATGACTCTGTTGCTGCAAGGTGGTTTGTGGCACTCGGTATGGCTAATCCTTGGGATCGTATCATATTGAGAACAGGATAATTGAAAACAGCTTGAAGCGGTTGTAGTTAGGCACACAAATCAATGTCAGATAATCATTTAAGCACAAACCAAAACAGACATTTACATGGAAAACAATCATGGCCTTGGAGTTACACCCTGTTTTTGCCATGCAAAATCTTTCATGGATTTGGCAAAGTACCCTCGGAAGCTAAACCCTGTTGCCAACGTGGCCATCCCCTCGAGACAGCACTGGCAAACCCCTGCCAGAGCCTGAGCTCAGCTGTAAACAGGTTTGCCTTAAAGGCCGTCCGGCTTCGGGTGAAATAACACTGCACTGCCTCCCAAGCTGCGTGAGAGGGTCGAGGTTCAAGAGGAGCAGTCCAGAGCTGGACAAAGCCACACAGCCAAGGAGAATGTGGGGCTGTATCCTCCCTTTCGGGGTGCTGCCCTCATCCCAAGTCCCCGCCAAGGGAGGTGGGTGGTGCTCAGGTGCACTCCACTGCATATGGAAGAGCAACAATAATAAAGAATAACTCCTGAAGCAGACTGTTTCCTGACTCAATAGTGCAGATGGGAGCACATATTTGCCTGTCATTTTCTGATGACAATCATATTTATACCAGCTGGTTAAAATGTTTTAATAAATGATTACCTGATGAGAACACTTTCTCACGGCTGCGGTGCTGGGGTTTGCTCATTTTTGCCATGATCCAAATAACCATTTTGATTTAAACGCAGAACAAAACCAATAAAATGACAATTCTAGATCTTTCTGAGTATCTTTAGGAAGGTACCTAGAAACTTAAATCCCAGCTCGCCTCAAGTGGTAAGTTGAAGAAAATGCGTTGGGGATGTTACATGCTGTCTGTTGTTTGTCCTGGGGGGACTGGAAGAGCAGAGCCTCCATCCCTGTCCAAGGGCCATTCCATGGCCAGGCCCGTGAACCAGCACTGTTACGTGTGCGGCTCCCATAGCTCTGAATTTCTCTGGGTGAATTTTTGTGCAACCGTCTGGTTTAGAGACTTAGAAAAATCCAGAGCCAATTCCCCTCTGCTTCTCTGCGAGGGTGGGGGTTACGGCTTCCCCAGCACCGCCTGGCCCCTCGCTGCTCTGCGGCTGCACTGCTCTGCCAGGAGCCGACCGCTCTGCTGCTGGTGCGATGCACCTGCACACACAAAAACCAGCTGAAAAGAGCTGGTATTATTTATCAAACTAAATGTGTATTATAATCTTTGCAAAACGGTAAAGATCAAAGACTACCTTGCATTAAGCAGAATTACGGTGCCACAACGTTTTATCTTGTTACAGCTGCTATCGATGATGGCGTGACAGCAAGCCACAGAGAAGGTTTTTTCAGTCGGTATCACTGACATGCTGCAAGATCTGAAATATGGCAGGCAGCTCGCATGTGCCCTGGGTGTGAGAGGGAAAAACCAGCAGCACAAGTAAGTGCCTTCCATATCCATGTCGTTAAGTATGGCCATTTGGCAGCAAAACACACACACACAACTTTAATTCTGCCCACGGCTGTTGCGTCCTCATAAGGGAAGAGATAAAAGCCTCTACGAGAAGAGAGGGCTTGATTTCAGGTGACAGTGGTGACATTTTCAGCAACAGCCCTTGAGTGCGGCAGAGCCCGCCATATGATACTCCTGCCCCAAAGGCATGTGCATCATCCTCCTCTCACTGGGAAGTGGTGGGAACGCGGACAAGCAGCCAGGGCTGCCCGGCGCTGGGTGGTGAGGCACGGTCCCGGCTGCGCCCCAAACCATGGCTGGCTCCGCACGTGGCACCACTGCCAGCACGAGTGCCCCGCGGCTCGCTGGCACCAGCCACGAGCTAGTCACTCTCACTGCAGCTCGCAGTTGGGTATTTGTTTAATTTAGGCTTGAGAATCTTTTAACCATGGCCACAGACAGGCAAAGGAGAGGAACGAGATTTCTTCTGCTGCCCCCCTGCCAGGCCTGCCAAGTTTTACAGCACTCGAAGTACTGCACATACAGTGTTCCCCGGACTTGTATCTGGGAACATCTGGTGGAGAACAGAAAGGAAAGGAGAATTTTAAGAGATCCATTCTCACACATATCCCTTTCAGCGGGGACGCATCCCTCCTCTGCATGCTCGGAGCCAGCCCTGCGTACGTCTCCTTGTGAGGCGTGCAAGTCCGACAGCAGCATCTTCTCCTGCCGTGCTGACAGGCTGTGCTTCTGCAAAGTGCCACCTGGGCTCCCGGCAGCGGGAGCCGGCGCTTTTCCCAGAGCACCCGTGGGGCATGCTCAGGCCTCCGGCTGCACCCCCAAAGGCAGCCCTCCACCAGGCAGCGCAAGCAGGAGCGGCCAGGACCGGGCGCTGAGCCGGGGCACTGCCGCACGCAGGCAGGAGCCCTGCAGCTCCAGGCAGAGGGAGGCTGCGATTGTCTGGAGCAGTATTGATTCAGGCTGTGACTGGAGCACTTTGGTTTCTGTATTTGGGTTATATTACCTTATAGTTTCATAACAGGCAACTTCACTTCCAACGGTCCTGCAATTGTTTCTCAGAGACTTCAACCCAGAGAGAACCCTTTCAACTAGCAAAGAGGAGAAGAAGAAACAAAGCAAATGCAGGTGGGAAAGTACGAGAGTTCGGCAATTTGAAACATCTTGTGTTTTCAGGATTCTCCTGCTATTTGAACAGAAAACTGCATTGTTTCAGATCAAGTGCCCATCTTCAACTTTTCAGTCTCCTTTCCTCTGTTGTTGAGAGCCACACAATGTACTTCCCCGCCAGTTACTAAAATGCTTCTAAAAACTTGAAGAATTATTTGAAAAAGGGCATTCCTATTCCTTATGCATAAAACATGCATGCATATTCATATAAAACATTTAGAAAAATTTGTACCAGTTATAATTAGCATGTTTTGTGCATCTATTTTCTTTGCTATTAAATAACAAATTTGTGGTAACCATAGCAACTGGAACATCACATGGTACTGGTGCTATTTTGGGGATAACATAAGTACCTTTCTTAAAGAAGCATTCACACCTCTAAGCTATGAATTTTAATAATTTTCACAATAAAATATCTGTTGGGTAGATTGTATTCATTCCTTGCTATAACGTTGATCTAAGGTGGAATGCACTACCTTGTTTTGCTGTGCCTATGACCACTTAAAAGCACTAATGAGTCCTCTTGTTTTGCAAAAAGGCAAGAGACTTTGAAGAAAGGTGAAAGAGAAGCTATGTGACATATCAGTGGAACTCACATTGAGCGGAAAAGTACAATAAAATGAGGGATATCTGTTACCGTTTCTGGGGAAGGAGCTAACATTGGTCATGTAGCCCTTCATGCTTGAATGGAGGAAAGCAGAATGAAAGAGATGCTTTTGTCTTGAACTGATATAGCTCCTACTGGAATAAACATGGGGCGTTGAGTTAGCTCTACTAGAAGTTGGGAGAGGTCCTTGGGGATCTCACATGGCAACTCCTGACCAGAAGAGACCAGCAGAGCCATCGAAGCCAATTCCCTACCACTGCAGTCAAGGGTGTTTGTCCACAGAATATCTGCTGTACACAACACCACATGTCACAGGCCTTCCAACATATCTCTGAGCCTTATAGCTAATGAGATGAAGAGCAAGAGACCAAATACCACAACAGAAATGAGCCCTTAAAAGAGATTAGGTGGCAACGAGGTCAGTATCCATGTGCTAGGCTCCCATTAGGGCAGGGATTCTCTTAAATAAAATTTCCCGGAGCACCACATTACAGATATGAACAAAATGCCTCAAGAATCCCTGTCAATGTTGTGATGAATTGAAGAAAAATGGAAAAATATGGAAGAAATTCCCTTCAGTCTCTGAAATTGGTAATTCAGTTAATCGTCAGCATGTAAGTAGGACGAACCAAATGGGCACCCATGAGAAATGAATGCTATTAAAAATATCCTGCCCACACTGACGTACTAATGAAAAATGCTGGTTGACATGATTAATTGTTTTATCATGAAAGTGTCTGTATAAATGAAACCCACCCTGAGCTATCAGGATAGTGTTATCCATCTCCCAGGCCAGAGGTAATGAGGGATTATTCACCCTGGGTGGCTCCTACACAGGTGATTTGGGTTAATACACCTACTGAAGAGGCCATTAGGCTGGGAAAGGACTCAGACCAGGTTTGCCTGTCAAGGTGGAGTAGAGGAATTTTACCAGAAGGTGAAGAAAGGCACTGAGGTGGATGACAAGAGCTGTAAGAAGACACAGCAAGTATGTGCAAGAGGTGAGGGTGGTCAGTGGGGGGTTGCAGGGCCAGCTGGGGCCAAGCCAGCAAAAGGGTGTGATGCTCAGGAAGTGCCTGGGACCTGAAGCTGGAGCGCCTGGCACAGGCAAGGGCTCACCAAGCTGCGGGCTGGCTTGTGGTGAATTGTGAAGAGTAAAAGTTAATAAGAATTTTGATTTTTATAAGCTCACCTAACCAAATCTCGCAAATCTGAGCGAGACTGGAAATTAGCCTGAGTAAAGATTCACAAAGTGGTGCTTTGCCTCTGCCTCCCTTCTGTTTTGCATTCCTCCTGGTTTCCCCTGTTTAGGTGTATCATTTGGAATTTTTTTGTAGAAGTTCATCTTTATGTGCTGCTATTTTTTTTTAGCACAACTTTTGTAGAAGAAAGCGTATTTCTGCTTTTCTCCTATTTTAGAAAAGTAGCTTCTTATTATTATGAATAATTATAAATTGTCAAAATGCTCCCTTTCAGCCATTTTGAAATGAAGGATTTTGTTTCAAAAAGTGTTATGGTAAACAAATAGATTGGAAAAAACCAAACAAACAAACAAACCAAAACTAAAGCAAACATTGTGATATCTTAAAAATGAGAAGTCTTGATTAGCCTCAAATAACCCTTAATTGTTTTTTATATTTGATCTGCCCAGAAATAAATAACCGAAGGTGGAGAAATGCTTTTTCACCCCTCTCTTGCTGAGCCTTCGGGGACTTGCAATGCTTGTTTCTGGGAGGACCTGGCAGAGTGTCCTGAGTGAAGGCTGCCTGAGAGAAGAGGCTCTCCTGCTCCCCACCATGTTCACTCCATGCCTTGTGTTGTTGATCCTTCTGGACTTACCTACTTCATTCTCCCTTGCTGCAGCTCCTGCTGTGCCATATGTTTCTCTGCCCACTGCCTGTCTATCACCAGTGGTGGGTCGGTGCATGTCCTCCCTTTGCCTATGCTGCGGAGAGGGACTGGCCCTCAGCTCAGCTGAGGGCAACTCCACTCCAGCCCTTCCCTCGCCTTCCAGTGTTGTTCTCCTCCAAATACCTGCTTCTTAAGAAAAGTCTTGGGAAAAGGTCTAACGAGGCAGTAGCGTGGCGTTTCAGCTGAACACGTATGCTTCCAGAAGCCCTGAGGGGTGAAGCAAAAGTAAACCCATTAGAGGCAAAAAGGGAAAGTTGCACAATATGTTTTTTCTCCTTTTCTTGATCTGTGCTGTGAAATGGGAACTTCCCATTCTACTTTCTGTTTGCAGGGGAAGAGAAGAAAAGGAAAAGATTCAGAAGATGCTGGCAAGTGATAAAATAAAAAGAAGTTCTTTTTCTTACATAGTAAATGAATGGCTTTCTGCCTTGCCTTTTGTTAAAGCTCTTAATCCAGCCTGTAAATAGGGACTTTCCCTTTGGACTGACTGTTTAGATATAAGACTTAGAGCTGATCTGAAGTAATGGGATCAGAAAACAGAGGATATATATCAAAGAGAATGATACATACGCTCACACTAGTGAACTTTCTCTTGCAGCGCTCCTCGTATACTGTATGTAAATGCTCGCAAGTACAAAGTGCGCTTCATTTTACTGCGGACCTCAGCTAAGACACCCGCTTGAGAAGCCTGCCTGTTTGATCCCCGGGGTGCAGCCTGCCTGCCTTCGGGCAAAGCACAGATCCTCTACAATAAAGCAGAATGGGAGAGGTAATTTTGTTGCATAGCCTGACCTGGGTTTACTAAATGCTGGAAGAACTCAGCATTTAAAGATGCTAGAAGTGGGGATTCATGCTCCCAGATCTCAGAAACGGCAGTAGTTCACCTGACCGAGCAGAAAACCCAGCAAAACAGGGACTTGGGATAGAGTGAGCTCTTAATTAAAAACCAGATGATCTTCAAACAAAAACCATATTTCAAATTCGTGAAAGAACTCTTTACCTGACTTGTTACGCTACTCAAACTTCTACAATGAAGCTGTAGCCCTTCTGGCTGTTTCCTCAGGGCTGTGCCATGGGTTTCTGTGAGCATGGCCGTCGCAAATGCATTGTGCTCCTTGGGTTTGGAAACCCTCCAGCTCGTATTCAGCTGCCATGGAAAAAAAATCCTGAAAATTCACAGACTTACCCTGTTTCCAAAGACACCTCTGACCCAGGCAATGTATTCTAAAATCCTTAGTCATTTTCTACTTATTGAAAATCCTCACTGACTGAAAAGGAATTTTTCCCAAGTCAGAAATTGAGAGAGATGGGATTTCTGTTGTGGTTCTTAAAGATTAACATAAAAGTATATTGAGAATATAAATATAAAATAAGATGCATATAGCTTCTTTTTATTTTAAAATGCATAAATGAGTTGCTTGCCTTCCATTTTGTATTTAGGAACATTTGGATGCCATTTGATGCTATTTATGTTTTCCAGGGCAGCTTTTCATCAGATTAATTTTTTTAATAAGTGCTACTATTGCTATGTTTTTACAAGACATTTGAAGCAATATAAAGAGGTAAACCTCCAATCAGCACCATCGAGGTAATTTGAAAAAGTTGCTCAGACTAGAGAACTCCAAAACCAAACCTAGTTTCTTCCATCTCTTGCATTAATCTTGTGTAAACCAAATGGAACTTTGCAGATCAATAATTAGACCCAAGGAAAAAAAAATACCTAAACAAAATATATCTTCTAGTGCCCAGATCTGCTTTACACATCAGCAGAAGTAAAGATCAATATCTGTGAAAGTTGTTGGCCTGAGCAGATTTTCTTCTCCATTGAAAATACTGTGTGAATAAGGTGGCAAATGTTTCAAGGAGGCAGTGTGGGATGTGCCCTATGTTCCCAGAGTCTGAGGCTGCCAGCACAGAGCTAGCTGCTTGTCACAGTCCCAGCTCTTCCACTGAACGGTACGAACGACGGACTGACATCCATGTGCATGCTCTCCTATTCTTTAAAATAGTCTTTATCACTGTCGTACACTCTTCTAAATTGTATGGGTGAGTGTTTCTGTACTGCTACTGTGCTTTGTTTCCTTCTCAAAGTAAGCCTGGTATCTGTCAAAACCACAAGTTACATTATGAGCATTTAAAATGGCTGTCAGTATTTGTATTAACACATTTATCCCTGATCAGCTGAAAGCTGTGAAAAGTTTGGTTCGAATTCATCCCTAAGATATCTTCTTAAATACCACTAGAGGGGATGTTTTAATTCTACTGCAGAAAACAGCAGGCACTTTATTCTTTTTTTTTGTTTTTGGTCTGGTTTTTTGAGCAGCACGACCACTTGAGTATCTCCTAGTTCAAATATGAAGCCATAATAGTTAAAACATTTGGAATAAATACTTTATTTGACTTCAGTATGACAATTACTAAAAGGTGTGTCCTTCATTGCCTGTTTCAACATTATACTGAAAGGCCTTCATTTCAACTGAATTAAATCTCAACTAAGTTAACTAATAAACAGGAATATCGGGTGACGGCACAGCACCACCTCAGTTGCTAATGCAAAATGACGAGCGAGTGGTGAAAGGTCAGCCCTGGAACTGGGGCCTGCAAATGCAACTTGCTTTTTATATTGATTGTGTTTTCCAGTGGGCTTCAGGTCAGGTGCTGAGACCTCGGGGCTTGCTCTGTCTGCAGCTGCCTCTCTGTTTTCTTGGTTTACCTTGAGCAAGTTCTGCAATGTTTCTGTACTGTTCCTCCAAGGATAAAATAGGTCTAATGTTTATCAGTGTTGCAAAGGCATCGATGCCTCCAAAAAGGTCTTTGACGTTCCTGATGAGGAAGATGCTATGCACAATAAAAGATGCACAGTGTGTGTATATAAAAATATAATCTCAATGGTTAATGTTTCTCTGCAGGATTTTTTTTTTACCTATTATTACGTCCATTGTAAATGAATGTTTTTGTTTAGGTTAAAATGGTTTTACAGCCAAAAAGAGAGAAGATATAGGCACCTGTTTAGACAGAGGAGTAACACGGAGCTATATATGTTTTACCAAAACCATTTGTTGATACAGGACAGATCAATGTGTAACTGCATAATAAGGTGGAGAGAAGATGAAATTAAATGTTCACATACATATACTAATTAGGACGGACATGTACATCCATGTATAGATAACCTGACAGTGAGAAAATGACAGAGATTCAGCACTACTGTGAATTATAAATGTCAAATTACAAGGACGCACGTAAAAAAAGCTTGTAACTGTTAGGAACTAGACTCGTATTCATGTGAAAGCTGTTGCCTTTATCATCTTCTTAAATCCCTCTAAGGTGTTCTGTCATTCACTGTCAAATTTTCTACGTAAGATAATAAGACGTATGTCACACAAGTGTCCAAAACTGCTTCTCTGCCATTGCCAGGACACACCGATATATTTTGGTTTGGTGGGTTTTTTTAAGCAACAAGAACATTAAGCAGGAGATCTGCTTAAGTATTAGCAGTCAATTACAGAATATTTTTTCCCCTTGGATGTGATAAAAATCTAACACATGATGCCCAAAATGCAGAGGCAAAGGGAACCAGTAATGTGTGTTCAGATTTGGCTGTGGATTGAATAGGTTGTCAGAGAGCCATAGGATGCACAACAAAAATGGATGCTAACTAAATTTCAATGTGCAAGAGCATGTGTTTAATTTGCAAGATGTTTTGTTTAATTAAAAGGTAAATACCATTTATAATTCTTCTCACAGACTGTTTGAGAGCAGCAACAACACCTACAGTGTTCTCAAGCCGCTTGAAGAACTTCTTTGATGCATCTGATCCATGGGGTAGGTACACTTAAATGAGAACAGTTCACTACTTTATTAAGATATATTTTTGGTTTTACATAATACTGGTTATTGCTTCTAAAAATTTCTAAACATCAGTTGCAAGACGTTAGCTGCATGAAGCATGTAAAATATTCTGTCATGGAAGTGTAATGAAAATCCCTCCACAAATATAATTGACTCAGGGAGGCAACGTTCACCCTGGTGCAGACAACTTGCATCAAGCCAAGACATCACATAAATATGAAGGAATAAAACCTGTCTGCACAAGTCCTGTTCAGACTCCTCTGTATACAGGGCAAACAGAACGGCTGCTGAAGTAATCGTGTCTTTTTGAGGTTTGCTTTTCTTAGCTATATCCTCTCCTTCCGTACAACCCTCCAAGCTTGCAGAGCTTACAGTTACTTCTCGCTCTAAGGTTCTAAGACTCAACACCTCATTATACCTTATGGCTTCATGCTCTGCTCTGGGCTTCTATGATTCCTTCAGCAGAACCCATCATCTGACCAGGCTCCTCCTCACTCCCCACGGGCTGAGGTGAGTCCATGGCTCTGCCTGTGGCAGGGACTCTCTGGAGGTACCCCATGTTTGGCAAATAGAGCAGCTGAAGCCAAGGGAGGAACAACAACATCAAATGGAAAGGCAGCACCAGTGCAGTGATGGATAGTATTGTGCATGGTCATGTCACTCTACTGCGTTTATACAGTTGTGCTCTGAAACTTGAGTATCTTCTGCCAGCGGCGCAGTGGCACTTCTTGGTGAAAACTGCTGATAGAAAAGTGTAGGGGAACTGCACGGCTCTGAGAGACAGCTACCTCTCCTACCAGTGGTCTTCAGAAGCAGCATCTTCAGGTCAACTTTTCCAGCAGGGAGCACAGCAGCTCTCATTTTGTTAGGTTGTTTTTACATGAGAAGAATGGCTGGGAAGAGGTGCAGGCTGCTGACACCCAGATCTCTAATATGCTGAAGCTGGATCCTGCTCTGCTCAGAGAGTCTGATGGTATCAGCCTCCAGAGAATCAGTGTCTGACATTCCCAGTCTGTTGTTCATATTGGTTCGGTCTCAGATGAGCTATTTCTAACAACGAAGAACATATCTGAGAGAGTTACAATTCGCTGTAATCATATTTTTCCGGTTTTTCTCTGTGATAATTACTCCCATAAATATCATTGCTTCACCTCAGCTCAACAGAGTGCTCTCTATTTCTGTGCTCAGTTTCAACCTTCCATGCTCAGATTGCTGGGGAAGCACAATGATAGTATTTGTTATTACCAGGACCACTCCAGCTATGGGGCTGTGGGGGCTTCCAGTTGTTGTGCTGTATTAGCTCATCAAAAATTGCTGTCTGAAGTGAAAACTGTTAAAGAAAAGGTGTTAAATTGTTCACATGTTTAAATAATAATAATAGAGCTGTTAAATTGTTCACGTTTAAATAATAATAATAGAGCTTTGACTTGGTCTTCAACCAGGCAAAGACTTGAAAACCGGAAGTCTGGATGCAGCTTTGCTGTTAAATGTCTCTTCACTGCTGGTCCCTGGTTTTAGTTTAGTAGCAGAGAACATTTTTAACATAATCAATGGGCTGCAGATCTCAGGAATTCCAGTTCCTACTGTGCTGACTGACTTGACTAACAGCTTTTAGGATGGATCCTTGAAGTAGATTTTATAAGAGTAGGGGCTATTTTTAACTGCCAGCCTAAGAGTCCCAGACACATTTGGACTTCAGAGTGGCAAGCACCAGGAGTACCCAGAAAGGAGATACTTGGTCTGAGAGCATACGATGCAAGTGGGTATACGGGAAGGAAAAAGAGGCGAGGAGTCTCTTGTTTTAAAATTGGTAAAATGTGGCAAATGACTAAAGGGCTCACCAAAGTTACCTCTGTTACCTATGGCAGACCTGGTGTTCAAAGTGAAATCTCCCGGTTCCTAATGTACCCTCTTAACTACAAGGCCATTCTTCCCCTCCAGAAGATGATATATAGGTATATAAATGTGCATTGATGTAATGCCAAGTTATAAACCACAAGCCTTTCAGAACTCATGTCCCTGATAGATTGCAAAAGAACTTGAAGTCAGGAGAATTGTGGTTTGTCTGACCTTATGCTAATCATTCTCCCTACTTGTGTCTTGGTCAAACTGAAAATGGATAGAATAATGAACCCTTTTGAAAACCGTAATTTCTGGGTGTTGGTCACGACCCAGTTTTCATAAGTTGCTAGGATATGAGGATAATCAGGGAAATGAAGATTCTATCTTATGAGACAAGACTGAAAAGCTTGATTTAAACAAAAGAAATGATGAGGAGGAATATTAGTACACTGTGAGGGGAGTAAATATCAGAACTAATTAAGTTCAAGGACAAAATTGGCATCTGAACAAATGGATATAAACGGGCCCCTAATAAATGTAGGCTAGAAATCTTAAGAAGCCAAGTTATGAGATTCGGGAACAGCTTTCCAAGGGGAATAGTAGGGCCAGAGAAAGTAAGTGCCTCTTAAATGGATCTTGATCAGTTTATGAACTGGGTATCACACCGGAGACAATCAGAGCTAGGTTCTTGGGCCACGCACGTCCAATGTTCCCAGGTAACAGCCAGAACATCGCCAAGCTACACCACCTCGGTAGGTAGGTGGAAAAAGAAGTAGCTAACCACAATGTATCTCGCATCGCATCACGTATATTTTCTTTTTTCAGGCTCCTCCATTCAGAGCCTCTTCAATTCCCTGATTATCCCACCAACCCAGCACCTGAGACGTTCTTCAACGCTTCCAGGTAATCCTTCCCTGCTCTTAAGCACCAGTGTAGGACCAGAGATGAAACAGCTCAAGGCACTGTTGAACGCGTAGCTCTTCGTGCTGGCTGTCGAGGATGGAGTGCAGGGACGAGGTGAGCAGGGCAGGTAGCTGGGCACCATCCGTGCCTTCCTACTCACACGGCTGAAGACTCTGCACTCCACCTGTGCCGCCTCAGGGAGGGGAGACCCTGCCAGAAGCCCGCTGGCGGCACCTCCCAGTACCGTTGTTCCGGAGGGCGGGGAACATGTCCCGCTGCCACCGCACGGGTACGCGGACGCTGCCGCAGCCCCACGCTCCCCCACCCTGCCACGGGAAAGGGCCGGTGACCCCGCTCGCCTCCCTTCCCTGGCCTGCCCCGTGCCCACAGCCTCGTCTCCCGAAGCAGCCCCGGCGGGAGCGCTGCCTCCCGCCCCCGCGGCCCCTCCTCGCCGTGCCATGCCGCGCTGCGCTCCGCTCCGCTCCCGGGGCCGCTGGGCCGGGGCGGGCGGCGCAGACCCGGGAGCGCCTCGACCGGGCCCGGGCCCCGCCTGCCTGCGCGAGCTGCGGTGCCGCGCGCGGCCGGCAGGGGGCTCCGCCGCTCCGCGCCGCTGCGCGTCGCGCAGGGGGGTGGGGCCGCGGGGGCCCGGCCCGGCCCGGTGAGCGCCGGCAGCCCCCAGCCTTCAAGTGCGCGCTGGCGGCACCTTTCCGCAGCCCCCGCCGGGGCGGGGCCGTCGCAGCTCCGCGGGGGCGGGGCGGGCCGGGCTGGGCTGGGCCCAGAGCCTTCCCGTACCGCTTCCGCCCGGCGCCGCCCGTGGACGCGGGAGCGGGGCCGGCGGAGCGGCCGCCTCCGGCCGGGCGAGGCGGTGGCTGTCGAGAGACAAAAGGCCGCCGAGTGTCCGCCTCTGCGGCACTGCGGGGTGCGCGGCCGCTCCCCCTCCTCGGGCAGCCTGCGGCGGGCACGGGGTCTGCCGTCCTGGCCGCAGCCCAGCCTGCCTCCCTCCCTCCCTCCCTGCCTGCCTCTGCGGCGCGGAGCTCGGAGCTCCCGAGAAAAGACCGTCTTGTTACGAACGGCAATAGGCGGCCATGCGTGCCGAGGGCAGCGGGGCGCAGGAGGCTCCGGTGGCGCTCTCCGGAGGCGATGCCGAAGCCCGCGTGAACAGTGTTAACCCCAGGTAGAAAGCGGAGAAAGGGAATAAAGCGAGTCCTTACAAACCGCTGTTCAGATGCGGAGGGAAAGAGAAAGGGAGCGGCCACCTTTTATTGGGCACGGAAGCTCCGGAATTATAAGGAACAATAACCAGATCGCTTTAACGTTGTGTTTGGGGTTTTTTTTGCTCTGCTACGGCAGGGTGCGTTACCGTGTGAGTGGTGCCGAGGCACGCGGGGGCACGGCAGAGAGCGGCGCTGGGCGGTGCCCAAAGTTCCCGCTGTTCCCGTAGGAGAAGAAAGCGCCTCTTTGGGGTCGGGGGCACGGAGCTGGGGCGGTGGGGAGGGAGGGAGGGGTTGCTGCCGGGCTGTCCCCTCGTAGCTGCCGCCGCCCGCCTGGCTTCCCGGGAGGTTTCCCTGGGACTGGGAGCGAGAGAAGAAAACTCTGAAGTTGTGCCCAGGGAAAAGTTGCTCGGCTGGGGGGAGCCGGGTGGCATCCTGAGCGCCGGCATCCGTCCGGCCCTGTTTGGTGCTGGGTGCTTGCCTTGTTCCTCGGCAAACCCGGGGAAAGTGCAGGCTTTGCCTAGGAACCTTCTCGTAGTCGTATGGAGAGAAGGGGAGAAAGAAAACCACATGTCTTCGGAGTGGCACCTCGCCTTGTTCTGTCTTCTGCTGCCCTGGCCAGGGCTGGAAGAGGGACTGTGGAGAGCCGGAGCAGCGCTCCGTGCCCGGCCTGGTGCCGTCCTCTCCCCGCTCGTAGCCCCTCCTAAAGAAACGCATTGAGCCCTCTTGGTGGAGAATCAAAACCAACAAAAGTTGGATCTTTTTCCAAAAGGGGGCCTGGGGGGCGCCGAGCCCTTGGCTCCTTCCTGCCGAGCGCTCGCCGCGGCCGGGACTCGACCTGCAGAGGGCAATAGTTGGACGCAAATGCTAACAAAGGCGGCGGGGCTCTTTGGCACTGCGGCCGGGACACGAGAATGCTGTGTAGGTAGGCAGCAGTGCTTAATTAATGTATATTGAAACAAAAGATCGGGTAATTTGTTTGATTTGTCTTTAGGCTACGTTTTCAAGGCTAATCTAATTCATAACTGTTAGATTTATTCTAAAGAGATTAGCACAAACTTCCAGGAGAGGCGTGCAGTTAACTCCAGAATTACCCTAAACACTAATTGTTTACCGGAACGGTTACATTCGGCCGTTTGGATTCGTGTTATTAGAGTTATTATTCTCTGCTAATCAGAGAGGCGAGGTGGAAACGAACGGGAGCTTTCCCGATTGTCGGCGCGATTGACAGGGCGACCGCGCAGACTTTGCAGGAGGAGGCGGCAGCCGCCCGGCGCCCTGCGCGGCGGTGACGGGCGCGTCGCGCCTGGCCATTGTCTGCGGGGCCGGGCGCTGCCGTTCAGCACCGGGCGGGCGGACAGCGCCCGGCCCCGGCCGCGCTCTCCCGCCGCCCCCCGCCCGGCGCCTTCTCCCGGGGCTGGGGTGGCCCGGGGAGGAACTGGCGTCCCGTTTGTTCCAGCAGCCCTTCCCCCCACGGGTGGGGGATTTATCAGGGAGCGGAAAAGAGCACCCCGACGGGCGCACTCTGCCTCCCCGTCTTTGCGTGTGGACGCGGCTGCCGTAGCCGTCTGCGGCTTGTGTACATATACTGCTTTAATCGCGTATACGTCTCTATAACCTCATTATTCAAGAAAGCCTAGAAAACGCGAGCAAATTGGAGTGTTGGCAGCAGGGGTGATTGCAGGTCTGGATGCACACTCCGTCTCTTCCCAACTCGCCGCCCCCTTCCTCCCCCCCCCCCTCCCCAAATCGTATTTATCTGAGATTATGTCAAATTTCAGTGATCGGAAATGTCTTGCCCAAAAGCCATTCCCGCTGGAAAAAGTCAAAAGGGTTCCTGGCATTAAAACGACCTTGCGTCATTCCTGATGAAATTAGCAGCGCTGCATGTTTAGAGCTTTGCTGTGGGTGCACTTTGGTCACAGTAAGAAGTAAGAGATTTGGGGTTTAACCCCCCGTCTGAGCAGGAGCCGTCTGCTTTCACTAGCTGCGAATCCCGAGACCGGCACTCGAAAGCGCCTTAGACCCGCAGTCCATTTTTTACTTGTCTTTTAAGTGCAAGCGATGGGAATTGCTAACCTCGGCTAAGGAAATTTCATTTCCCCCATCCTGCTAAACGGTTCTGGTCGACATATGTTTGTTATCAGAGAGAGGTGCTATGAACACAGAGCCATTTTCTTAGCGGCTCTTTGACTCTGTGTTACCATAGTCCCACACGGCATTGGTCCTTTCCCATTGGGAAGTCATGAATAAGAGACTATGAAGCTTGCACGTCAGATCTTCCTCAATTAATCCACCATTAGCATGTTTGGGATCCTCTACTGGATGGTTAACAGCAGCTTTGGTGACTGTATGCTGTCCATACCCAATTATGCTCTGCTAAAAATGAACTCTGCAGAACAACCTTCCTGAGCTGTCAGTGTCTCCCGTTTTCCTATTTTAACGCTTGTGTGTAGTGGCAGGCGACAGATGGTGTAGATCAGATCGATTTGATTGCATTAGGCGATTTTTTTTTCCTCCTCTCCCCCCCGACTCCTTTTCTGGAAGCCCACATTCATCTGAGAGGCGATCGCCGGGGACATGGGAAGCCAGAGCAGCCGCCGATGTGTGAAAGCAACGAGACACGGCCAGCCAGAGGCGCCGGGGTCCCTTCCCGGGGTTTGTTAACATGGTAATCCAGCACCAGGAGAGAAAGCTGCTTTCTGCTGCCCAGAGCCCGTTCCCCATCACACATCAGACGACTCCCTGGTTTTACACACAGTTGGAGTTCTGCTCGAAACCTGGATTTAAAGGGTAAGCGCTTCAATAGAGGTGGATTTCTGGTGGTTACTCGGGTAGGTGGCGAAAGGAGCGAGCTCCCAGCGATTTTAAAGACGCTGCCTTTGAGTGGGAATGAATATGTTCTTCCTTCCTTCCTCCTTTCTTTCTTTTCCCCTTCCTTTTTTTTTTTTTTTTTTTTTCCGCGCCCCCTCCCCCTTTCACCAGCGAGCCCCCTAATTCGGAACAGTTTCTCACACGGAAAGACATCGCGCCTCTCTATTGACGGATGGGATCGATATTCCCCCCTCTGAAATTTGCTTTTCGTGGCTAAACCCGAGCTCTGCTCAGAGCTTCGCTTCTGATAGCTTAATTGTTTAATTCCCTCCACGCGTTCCCCTCCCTTCTCTCTCTCCCCCCCTCCCGGGGCACGGCAGAGACGGTGGAGGTGCCCCCCCGGGGCCCTTCCCCAGCCCCTCCAGGCTGGGGCTCCGGCACTCGGGCTCTTTCGGCGGGGGAGCGGGGCGGCAGCGCCGATAAACATGGCTTTCCGGAGCCGGTGAACAAAGGTATTTAACGCCGAGGCGCGCCGCCACGGGCACCTCCCGCATGCGGCGGCGAAGGTGCGAGGCGGGCAGCGCGCCGGGGGTTTCGCTCCCCTGGCGCTGAGCGTGCCCGGGGGGAGAAGGGGGGGGGGTGCGCCCGGGCGCGCCGGTGCCAGGATGGGCAGGGGTGGGCAGGGACCCGCCGGCGGGAGGAGGCGCGGGAGAGCGGGCGGCCGCGGCGAGCGGGGAGCGGCGCGGCGGCGGGCGGTGCTCGGCGCTGTCCGGCGCCGCGGGTGCTGCAGGGCCCGGCGGGCGGTGGGTGCGGCGGGCCGGGCCGGGCCGGTGCGGGGCGATCGCGGCGGCGAGGCCGGGCGGGGGAAGTTGAGGAAGGCGCTGTAATCGCGGGAGAGTGGGGGGGATGCTTTTCGGGGAGGGGAAGGGCAATGTCAGCTGGACATAGCGAGAATAAGGCTGGCGCCGCGCGGGTCGTCTTTTCCCCAAGAATCGCGTTCTTTAATAATTTTTTTGAAAAAAACCCAGCACCCAAAAGTTTGGATTTCTGCCTAATTCTCCATGCATTTGTGGAGCGCCTCCAAATTTCGGAGAATACCGGTCTAGGTGTATCGCTGTAGAGTGTTTTCGCCACGACTCGGTGAATTTTACTTTTTCAAACGGCTTTTGTTCAAGTTGAAGGAAACCCACTGCATCAGTTATTTGAGTTCCAACGCCAGCTAATGGGTTTACAGCCTTCAGTTTCACAGCAGGGAAAATTTACAGTGTTTGTCATTTACTTTCTATCTGCCATGTAAAATGCAACTTGAAAGCTTGCTGTGTTAGAGGAATATAGGCAATTACACTTAAAATGAGAATAAAATAGAGGAGAATGTCTTGGATTTTTTTTTAATTTAAGGTAATGGGGCTATCAAAGTTTTTATTTTTCTTTCTCTCCTTGTTTTTCTCTTTTCTTGCAAATTCAGACAAGAGCCTGTGTTGCAAAACAAATGCTGTGTTCTCACATGTTTTCGTAGGAAGCATAGTGGTAATACGTCAAGGAAGGCAAAGGCTCACGTTAAGGAAGGAATCTGTAGGAAAAGCGAGCATCTTGTATTAATTTCGGTTAGAATCTAATCAACAAGCTGGTCAGTTAGCGAGTACAGTGGGTAATGAGAGCTGTGCATGCTGCATAATTACTCGCGGCTGAAGAAGTGCGGAGTACCCCGCTCTGTGCGGGGTTTGACCGTGCGCTGCTAGTTTCCTTGCCCCCTCCCCGTCACTCACAGCAGCTGTCCTTAGCGTCAGGAGCCGGGCTGAAATAACCCGGCGAAGTTCCTCATCGCCAGGCGAAGTGTGCCGTGCCATGACGTTGCAGAGATCCTTTCTATTTAGTTGGCGAACAATAAACGTTTATTATCACCGCGGCAGATCATCAGACAAAGCTTCCCCCTCCCGCCTCCCCCAAGTACGAGCGCTGCTGATAAGGAAACTGCTGCGGGTGACAGGCAGAGCCGCAGGCGCCATTTGGAAATAACTTCTTTCATTAGTAGTAGTATTTTTTTCCCGGGTTCGCCTTTTGCGAGCACTTGCGGGAGGCGGCAGGTGTGGGTGCGGAGGTGCGCTGCCGCTGCCCCCGCCCGCCGCCGCCGCGGAGCCGCCCGCCCGGCTCGGCGCCCGGCAGCCGCTGGGCTCCGCCGGTCGGGCACGCGCGGGGAGCGAAGTGCGCTGAATTTGTACTTGGAAGGCTTTTTCGCCTTAGATTTGTATGGCACTGCGGAGGCCTGGCAGAGGAGTGCGTCTGCTGAGCTGGGGAGCCTTTGCTGTTTCTTCCTTTGATTTTCTTTCTCTTCATCGCTTCCCTTTCCGCCCTCCCTCCTCTCGGTAGCACATAGAGCCGGTGTGAGTCAGGACTTGTAAAACGCATTTCCGAAGCCCAGACGAAAAGTCTCTCAGACGTGGCTGCTCCTTTATCGGAGCGCTCCCAAGCCCACTTATGCAAACAGATTTGTAGTATTTCTGTGCTTAACCGTGCATCTCTTTTACAGGAATCTGTTGCTGCGTGTGACATCTCTTGCAAGCTCCCAGAGAGAATTGATGGAGCGTACAGCTAGGGAATAGGATGCCAGAGAAGCACAGAGGAAGAAACCAGGCAATCACCAGGTAAACTCAACCTCACTTTGATTTATTTCCTTTCACCTCGCCTGCAAGACCTTGCCTGCTCCAGGAAGGCAGCAGGAGAGCAGAGGGACTGTACGCGTGTGTGTTAAACGCCCGCTCCTCTCGTTTGCCTCCGCAGGATGGGAAGGTTCAGCGTCCGTTGGATATGGGACGAGCTCACTCGGCAACCCTTATGGATTCTCCTTCTTCTAGAGGGGAATTATAGTTATGGATTTATTGTCCCGGTGCAGCACTTCCACCACCATCAGCAGCAGCAACAGCAGCAGCTTTCTGACTCTCTTCGGTGACGGGTATTCTTGGGTGGATAATACGGATTACGTTGTTATTGCTTAAGAATACGCGTAGTCGAGGAGAGTACCGGCGGCGGGCAGGCAGGCAGGCAGCGCGACCGCCCCCAGCCCACCAGCTGGCTCCTAACCTCCTCTAGTTGCCAAGGTAGCACCTTTTCCATCTTTTCCTACGCTTTGCGATGTTTCACTCGGTCTGTGTCTCTGCCCGGGCGGGGGGAGCGCGGATGCCCTGTCCCCTGCTGAGGGGGTGCCCGCATTTGTGTGTGTATGTGTGTGTGTGTGCGTGGGAGCAAGCAGGGGCGGGGGGCCGGGGAAAGGCTTGCCAAGCCTCGCAGGCGCACGCCGCGGGCGGCCCCGGCCCGCCGAGGGCTGCGGGCAGCAGGTGACCGGGGGAGCCGGGGCCGCTGCGGGGTGCGCCTCCGCGGGCAGCGCTCGGCAGGCTGCGCCGGGGCCGGGGGGAAAGTGCTCGCCCCGTCCGGGAAGTCCCGGTGCCCCGGCACACGGCCGGCAGCCCCCCCGCCCGCGCCGCGCCCGGCGCCCGCGGCCCCTTGCCCCTCTCCGTCCGGGAGCGCGGGGCGGGGATGGGGGGACAGGGGCGGCCGGCCCCGCCTGCCGGGGGGTCCCCACCCCCGGGACACGGGCTGCTCGCAGGGCCGGGGCGGCCCCGACTCCGCCCGCCCCCGCCGGCAGAGCCCGGGATGCCGCCTCCTCCGCGGCCGCGGCCCCCGCGCCCGCAGCAGCCGGGTCGTGCGGCGCAGCCCCGGGCCTGGGGGCTGCCCGGGGCGGGGAGGTGCCGCGCTAGCGAGGCCAGGGGCACCCGCACGGCCGTGGCTGCGCCCTAACCCCTGGGAGGCCTCGTTCCCCGGCTGCCGAGGGCTCCAGCCACCCGTTGGGGCCGCTACTGGAGAGCAGGTTGTGGCCGGTTGCCTCGAGGGGGTGATGCTCCCCCTTGCCCCCGTATCCTCACCCCAGGGTACTGAGCTGATGAGGGCAGGATTAAGACCCCACCTTCCCACCACCCCCAGCTCAGCAGATCAGGAAGCACCAGCTGAACGCAGAGCTCGCCAGCCCCTGAGGCTCCACGTTAAGACACATCTTCAGGGCCAGGGCTGAGGGCTTGTTTCACCCCCTGGAGCTCAGAGGGTGGCTGCTATGCCCCCACCAAAGGGCTCAGGAATCCCCAAATGCTGCTTGCCGCTGGGCAGGTGGGAGACACAACCAACGAAGCGTTGATTCTTGTTACTGTCCAAGCCATGCCTCATCTCTTTAACAGGAAACCAGTGCATCCATCCCCCTCTCCAATCTCAGCAGCAGAGTATGGGCTTTGGTTAAAAGCCTGGCCAGCCTTTCGAATGCTGTGCTTAGGAAAATCCAGGCATAGCATTCACACTTTCAGCCTTTTGCCCCCTGCTCCTCTGCCCCAAGACTGGCAGAGACAAACAACAAGGTGCAATAATCCCTGTTTCCCCATCCAAGATCTCTCCGCACGCCCAGATGATCCCAGGTCTCGTAGTCACAATTGTGAGAACAGATTTCAGCCTTAGTGAATCGGATCAGAAGCCATTTTAAAACAAGACCAAGAGTACTGTGATGAGAGAGCCTTTTTGGATGGATCCTTCCCCAAGCTCAGCTATGATGAGGCTGAGAGCGATTTTTAACATGGTCAAGCCAGACGTGGGGTGATCGTTAAGTTGTGAGCGCGAGGCGGTTTGATGGAGAATGTCTTTCTGTCTCTTGCTTAGCGATTGAAAGGCCATCTATGTTCTGCTTAATTATTTCCAACAACTGCCAAAGGAATCTTACTCTCTTGCCTTCAGTAGCGAGTGGAGCGCTCGTTGTTAGACAGACGTGTGGATCTGTTATTCTTTAGACACATCTTTGATGCTAGCACTCTGATCCTCGTGTTTCTCTAATACGACTTGAAAGCAGATTTTTTTCTTGTAGTTTAATGTGTTCAACAGCCTCAGAAATAATGTGAAATAATGTTAAATTATGCTTTAAAAAGACACGATCAGCTGCTAAATCCTAGTCAGTTTAGCACTGTAACACAGCCACGTTCACAAGTGCTGCAGGAACAGCAATGGAAACACTATTTTAAACACACAGGTTTGTATTACAAACCTTCCTCTGATCTGAGCTTTTAGTTGACATTTTCCCTTAAGTCATGACTTAGAGTATTATCAGGAGTTCCCGTTTCATCCCGTAAAGGATCTGGTTTTGTTTGCCCTTTGCTTGGTTGAGTGTCTTGTGCAGTACGGATTGGACTGGTACCCATGAACACAAGCTTAGCAAAATGTTTCTTTATACCTGGTTTCTTCTAGTTGCTTTCTGTTTAGCATGATTAGCTGGTTTTGCTGAATAACGCCTTAATGACAGGGCTGATGCATTTTTAATGCACATACTCTTTGTCATTGTCAAAATTAACATTTTGATGATTGTAGATTTCTTTTTTTCTAAAATCTTTTGGGGATTGCTATGATATGTGGGTTAAAAGAGTGAAACTGTAAGGTCCGATTGGAGAAATACTGGATATGCTCACCAAAATAGTTGTAAAATATTGTGTAAAAGCTCAATAACATAAAGGTTTTTGGAATTATGTTTCCCAATAGCACAATCTCGGAGGGGCTGTCCCTGTTCATTAGCAGTTCCTGGGGTCTGTCACACATGTGTACAGAAGGACAGAACAGTCATTTCTGAACAACAGATCTCTAAGAAGAGATTATTTATACTGTGGGCCTGATCCCAGGAATGCACATAGCTTCCATGGGACTGCTTAGGGGAGGAAGGTTGCTCACATTAAATCCAAAATATTTTGGGCCAACTCCTACCATTCAATGCAATAGCAAAGCCCCAGTTGATTTCACTGTGGGAAAGATTGGATCCCTAGTGAAAGGGGTTTTTACAACACTACACTCCTTTTATTTTTGCTTTAGAAATTGAGAATCCTGTGTGCTAAAAAATTAGTCTAAAAACCCCCTGCCTCTAATAGTCTAACGATATTTTATTAGCAGCAAAAATTATACTAGAAGGCTATAGTGCAACACAATAAGAAATCACTTTATAAATAAGAGTGTTTAATTGTACCAGTAAGAGCACTTTCTAAGACGACATTTTAGAATGAGGTTTGTGGCAGCACCAACTGTGTGTTAACAGCTATTTTGATGAGTGCATATTTAATTAATTTAGAATACCAAATTTCTGTTCTAAAATTGTTTTTGTAATCTGCATCCTGGTAGAAAATTAAATAAAGAATCAGCCCCAAAATAATTACTTGAACTTAGCCTTTTTTTAAAGGCCATAATCCTATGAAGATTTATATCTCTGGGTAATTTTATCCGCTGGAGTAGCCTCCAAGGCTGCTCCCATAGGTAAGTCTTTGTCGTGCCAGGGCCCCCATAGCGGCGCAGCGGATTGATGGAGGAGCGGGCGCTGGGGTGACGGCCGCTCTGGCGCAGAGCAGGGTGCTGCGGGACCCCCCCACGCAGTCACCCGTGACGCTGGCTGCTCCGCGCTGGGGAAGCGCCAACTGCTAGGGCCTGCCCAGAGCAGGGGACAGCCGAAAGGGCTGTGCCCCTGAGCACCACGGGCACGTTGTGCCTCGTGGTGGGAGTGGGAAAAGGAAGAGTAGCTGTGTTCCCTGTTGCCCTGTGCAGGCAGGGGAGCAGCCCTGCCTGTAACAGGAAGCATCACTCTGCTTAGCAATACCCTAAATTTCATGATGAGGACAGCCATTTGATTTCAGGTACTCTTTTCCCAAACATTTAAGCCTACAGCTCTTATATATATATATATATATATGTATATGCACATATCTCTGAACGGAAGGAATATATGTATACACACACGTATGTATACACTCCTCTGAAGGGAGGCTACAGCACAATATGAAAAGCCCCGCTTTCCCAAACCTGACAGAGGCACAACTCCCACTCCCCTCAGCAGGGGCTGTGCCGTTGCAGCGCTCGTTTATGACTGGTGGTGTGATTCCTCTTGCTGCCTGCAAATTTGCCTAAAATAAACGCATACACTGTTGCATGTAGATACTCACAGTTATGCAGGTGCCTTTCTTTGGGATCACTTCTGCTTGCTTTTCACTTTTAAGACTACATCTGATTTTGAAGGGAGTGTAAGATTTCTTCCCGTAACAAGTTACTGCTTTTTGTGTCAGTTTAGGTGGCTTCTAGTGTTCATAGGGTTTTGTCTTTGAGAAACTGAAAACAAATAATACCTATACATGCACACAGCTAGACACATACTTTGCAGAAGTGAGAATAAGCTAACTGGCCTTTTTCTCTGTGTTTCTATATCACACTAGAGGTAATGTACACAACTGGATTTTATGCATTTTTAAAATAAATAGTGTCTTTACATATGCAAAAGGCTTTTTCTTCTCTTCCTTTTAAAAGGTTACTATTTTTCTGAAAAACAAACCCCCAGTTATTACCCTTAGCTGTTATGATGCCTCACCATGTAGTGTTGGAAAGGTTGATCATAACACCCATTATTAATAATCATAAAATTTTACCAGATTCAGCATCTGCCTCCTGAAAGCTTTAACAGTGGAAACATTTCCTGGGCTAACGCCCATGATGCTTGTGTGCTTTTTATTGCTATCATTTAGTAACCAAATTGCACAAAAATCAAAGAACTTGATTATCACATACCTGCAATCCATAGAGCTATTTATAAATGTTGGCTCGATGATAAGAATGACTCAAAAGAAATTTAAATGACAGGCCAAAAATAAGAAGGCTAAAAGTGAAAACCCAAGCCAGAGGTGATGGAGAGAGTCTGACATCGAAAAACAGAGAGGATCCGAAGGAAGGTAAAGGGAAGAGGCCTGCCTGGAGGCGATGGTAGAGGGTAGATGTGCTGCAGCTTTGCAGAGCCGGAGGGCAGATGAGAGGAGAGGTGCCAGGGATGGCAGGCGAGGGGCTATCGCAGCGTGGCACTGGGAGAATGCACCAGAAATGTGGAAACCGGGGCTGGAGCATCGTACAAATTTGGTAGTTTGCTTTCTGGAAAAACACTATCTAGTCAAAAGCAGCCAACAGAAAATTAGGTGAAATGTTCCGGAAACTAGAGGGGTTGATTGACGGGAAAAATAAGAGCCCTGAATACGTAGTTGAAAGGAATTTTTTATATATATATATATATATATATAAAAAAATATATATGAATATACATACCTAACCAAAGTTACATAATAATGCCCATATAGATAAATGAAATTAGTATCCTGCTTTTGAAATCGTTCGCCTACAGAAACCAGTGAGAATTTTCTACTGATTTCAGTTGGGCCAGAATTTCTCCTGTCTGCAGGAAAGAGATGTTGCCCAGTGTGTGCAAATAGACCTTGGAGCTACGTAGGGAGAAAACGCAGCGTGGCTATCAAGAAACATTTCCTTTCAGTGAACCCAATACCTCTCTAACCAGCAGGGATGATATAAAGTAACGGAGCAATCTCCAGGCAGGAGAACCCTTGCCTGGGAGATCTAAAATAAGCTTGGCCAAGACACCACAGGCAGCAGTCACCCTACAAGGGCTGGAGAGCCACCTGGGGAGGCCGTCTTGCCTCTGCATTCTGCGATACACCTCCATGGAGCTGAAAGGGCTCCGAGAATTCCTCCATTCTTTATACCACTAGGAAGAAAGAGGTAGGCCTGTAAGAGGCTACTTAAACTTGCCAAGTTACTCTCTCTGTTTCAGATTAAGTCAAACTTAATCTTTTATCTGTTTCAAGGTCGATTGTCACGACAGTATTGTTCTGTACCAGTTCGTCTGAGTTGTATGTAATGTACACCCCTTTCACATTATTACATTAGGCATGAAATGTTGGGAAAATATAGCTGACACTTCTTTAATATTAAGAATTGCTGATTCATAACCTCGTTTGGAATATTAGCAGTTCTCTCAGTAAGTCAGGACAGTATCACAAAGTTTATTAGTGTTCATAGGTCAAGCCTATCTTTTAAATCACTGAAAATCAATGACAAAGTGATCTCCATGGGATTGGTCTTTTCTAATTGGAGAAAGAGGGACATTCTGAACCAGAACTGTACAGCATTTTATTATGCAGCTTGTTACCAAAAAAAGAACCATCTCACTGCATCTTACAGAGGCATTTACATGGATAATGTAGATTTCATAAGACTTCTTTAAGATTATCTGATAGCAATAGCTTTGCAAGTATTCACATTCTCCTAACAAGAAGTTGATAGAAAACTCAAATAAAAAGGCATCACTGTAATTACTGGATTGTAAAATATTTATTTTATTTTTTAAAGTTAGGTGGGAAATAATAAGGGCAGGGAGGCTTGATGCATTAATGCTTCACACCATCTGGAAACTCGTCCTTTAGCAATCATTCTTCAGGAGATAACTTACCTGGTACTCCAAGAAAATGTAGAACGGTATTACCTCTTCATCAAATTGCCAAAAACATTCTTCTGAAATCCCAAATTATACAGTTCAACGCCTGCTGTTTTACTGGAGCAACAGTTATTACAGTCTTGATGCTCTGGTTGTTAAAAATGACTGCTACAGGGAAAAATCGTTTCTTGTTCCCCTACTTTCTTTCCTCCACTGCCTGGCTGTCCCTTTCCTGTTTATGATACATGCAGAAGGTTTGAGGGGATGGAAGGGTTTTTCTTTCTTAACATGTTTTAGTCTAGAAATGTCAGGATCATTTAGCTTCCTATTTTTTTTTTCTGAATGTCTTGATCTATAGAGAAGAGCAGTGGAAAACTTCTCAGACCTCAGTTTAAGAGATAGTGATTTTTTCCATTTTTAAGAGAGAGACCTTTTTCCCTGCTTGTTTTCCAGAGGTCTGAGTTATGCAGAGGACAATAACATAATGACTTTCAAGGTTTCAGTACAGTCCTTTTCTTTTTGACTGTACATATCATATTGCCCTTTGTTGTGTGTGTTATGACATCATGTGGCTGTCATACATCTGATGACATAAACCCGTTCGCCTTCAGCCATTCATAGAGCCCCTTGGAGAAAACAGGATCTGCAAGTCCTGCTCTAGGAAGGAAGAAACGAAACCACTCTCTTTCCCTTTCCTTGTTTAGGTGCTTGTCATTTATGTGTATGTAAATTCTTATCAGCAAAGAATGCAGAACTGGTCCAGACCCTCAGTTAGAGCTGAAAATAGACATATTTAATTTTCATTTGCTGGAGCTGCAGTGAGTCAGTGCTGCTTGCTCTCCTCCAGTGTCCCTGGTACAGAGGGAGGAAAAACTCCAGCAAGGGAAAGGAGGCTGAATGGGCGTGATGCAAAATCCAAGGAGAGTAAAACAAATAAATAAATCCCCTCCCACTCCCAAATACTTAGCTGGAATTTTTATGTTTAATTTTTACCAAATGCCACTCTATTTAGAGTATTCCACATTTCTTGGATGCAAAACTTGTATATGTGGCCTGTAGAGAAGCTCAGAATAGTAGCTCTGCTTTCTTGAATAAAATCTCTCTTCTGAGATTAACTCTGGAGCTAGCAGTAAGGTCAGTATTTCATTTCATAGAAGTCAGCTCACACTGACAAAGGTTTGGCCTTCTTAGTGATGGGCCGTTTGCTGCTCAGAAGTGTGAGGAATGGCTTTCTAAAATATCAATAGCTTGCCTTCGCTAGAGCTCATGATCAAATTTAGCTGGCAAGTATCAATGCGCTACGGAGCCTGGACTGAAGGGTTGAGAGGCTCAGGCCTTGGGCCAGCCGCTAAGGTTTGCTGTTTAAATCAGAGGCCAGCTCTTCCATTAGTGTAAATCAGTGGTTTATAATACCATCAAATGAGAATTCTGTCAGAGAAGCCCGAACTACAGCCTGGTCTTGAGATTTGAAAAGGAATAGAAATCAGGCTGAGACCATGAGTTTTCTGTGTTTGTTTGGTTTTGGGGTGTGTGTGTGTAAACATGCCTATACACATGTGCACACATGCGAAGCTGCGTTTCATTCCCATGGGTGGGTGCCTGCTGTTTAACAAGGACTTAAGAGCACAAAACCTTCATCCTGGCGTGGCTCTGGGATCCTGCTTTCCCAAAAAGGCTCTGGGATCCTGCTTTTCATCCATAAAAGGAAAGCAGGCAAGCTTCATCCCCGGCTAAACTCCTTATACAATATACATCAATAATGAGGCAGCATCTATTTATACAGCCCTCACTGGAAATGACTGAATTCAGACAGAAGTTGTTGAGGCAGACTGAGCTCCACCAGCCTCCGTGGAGTCTATTGTTAGTACCCAGGATGACTCCTCAGGCAAATGGGGAAGAGACGCACGATTTGGAGCTCACCGTGCCATGGGTAGGAGCATCAGCTTCGATTTGGAGCTCACCGTGCTGTGGGGAGGAGCATCAGTTTCGGCGCTTGGCAGGTGGTGTCTCCTCCCAGAGGGTGCCGTTGGTTGCTCTGCCAGGACATGGCAGTCACAGAAGAGGAACGCAGGGGAAATGGTTGCAGGAGCAGAGGGCAGAAGCGCAGTCTCATCACTGCTCCCCGGGAAGCGACACGTGGACCTGGGCTCACATATGGGGCAAAAGCTCCCCGCCTTTCTTCGTGAGAAAGGGAGATGTACGAGAGGGAGTGGGAGGAAGGCAGTACTAGCTTGATACACACCAATGCCGCTTTGCCATCTCATTGCAGAAGGTTTTCAACGATATTCCTTCTTTACCTAGAGAAAAAGAAGCGCGGTAAAAACACCCCGTCTACGTTACAATGGTTAGGTAGGTCTGCGCGGCTGATAGTCCAGGGAGGAAGCTGAGGTGTGGTGCCGACACATGTCTGGGACAACGAAAACTTGCTCGTCTGTGAGATGTTTAGAATAAATAAGGCACTCAAAACCCCTTAGCGAAGCACAATCCAGGCAGCGCTTTTGCTCTGTGTCCTTTTTCACTCCTCCTTTCCTCTGTGGCTCTTGGGTACTTTGCCCATATGCTCTAAAGCTATTTTGTTTTCAGTTTTATGTGTGTTTTATGTAAATTAGAAGAATCAAGCTCTTCTGCTTGCTAAATTATAAATTGAGTGGAAATTGGCTGACTCTCTTCAGACTGTGTCTGTAAGTCACACAAAATGTAAGTAATCAAGCTGAGCAGGCTGGGCTGGGGAGGGAAGCCCAGCGATAGCATGGGCCACGTGAGCTGCGTCTGCGCGTCCACACGTACTGCTGCTCGACTTCTCAGCCTTGAATATCTCTTTCCGTTGAAGTGCCAATCTAACTCCTTTCAGAACATTCTCCGAGATGCAGGTTTATTGCCTCCTTTGGTACTTTGCTCAGGATATTCATTACACCTTGTATAAATGAACTGCTCTTAAATGCTTGTTTCCACCCCTTGCTTTAGGACCAGAGTAGATCCAGCCGGCATGCCCAGGGAGCACTGCTTCGGTTTGTTTCCCTTCTTCCCCTTGTAAGCCAAAACCCCTGTTAATTTTAGTGTCTGTCTCCTGGCTCACTCCCTGCTATGGCTCTGCTTCCCCTAGCCCACGCTAATTTTCATATGCTTGAGTTTTGCCCTGAGTTGTCTTTTCCTTAGTGGCCCACTGCAACTCCACAGAGCAGGACTGCCGGCAGTGGCCAGCAGCCTGAGAAACGCTGCCAGCAGGGTGAGGGAATCAGCTGGTGTCTGGGGACTCATTGAGAGGGTGGAGAATCTGCTGCAGGGCAGAAGAGACAGCCTCACTGGGGCCCTGTTCCTGCACACTTAGACCAAGTTTTAAGAAAAAGGGGCCCAAAATCAGACCCCTAAATCTATCTTTACACATTTAAAAGTGGGCTGGATTTTGGGAGCCAGGTAGGACCAGCATTAGCATAAGCAGATATGGGCATGGCCCTGCTCTACAGTCTGACTTCAGGGCTCCTCTTAAAAACGTCAATTTTCAGATGGCTGCGACAAACCAAACTGCCCTAAAAGAGGAGACCGATTGCAGCCTCGGCACAAGCAGGGACGTCTGGCAGGCGGTGGCCATGCCGGTGTCCGTGCTCTGCCGATGTGTCCAGCGGTGGTGACCGAGAGCAGACTTGTGCTGCTGCCAGCAGCCCGTCCGCCCCACAAGCGCCCGGCCACATTGGGGCCAGAGCTCGGGATAGCTCTGCTCTCTGTCCTTTTCTTCCACTCCAGCTGGAGAACAGGAAAAAACATCTCCAGAGAGGCAGCGTAGTGCAGTTCTTGTGAAATCTTGATCAGCTTTTTAAGGCTGGCATCACAGAGACTGTGAATGCCATGAGCATGGAAAATCCAGGTTAGGAAGGAATCGCTGCGGGGGGGTGGTGGTTGTGGGTGGTGGGTGGGCTCTGTGTGGGTCTCCAAGCTCTCCCAGCCCAGCCTGGCTGCCGAGATGTGCCGCTCTCCGGGAAACGTGCTCTGCTGATTCCGGCAGAGCTGAAGCATGTGCTTCGTTAAAGGGCATCCCAACAGAGTCAGTGTTGCCTGAGTAGACAGATGGCCTTCAGGAGGCTTGAGCTAGGACCTGCAGGGAACAAATGGGATCCTCTCTGCTCGGGCTCTGCCCTCCAGTAACTTGAGTGTAAGCTCTCTTTCACTGAGTCCATAAAATATAAGCTTTTTTTAAAAAATTCATTAAATACTTTGATAGACCATGAGAACGTGTTTTTTTCTGTCCAGTCAAATGTTTACTGAGAAGTGATAAAAAAATATCCAACCTGCCTTTTTAGAGCTGCTTATTTTATTTCAAAGAGAAGGCATAACCTTTCATTTCCTGGTGCGATTTTTATTAAACCTCTGCCTATTTTATTTGTCAGACCACATATAGATTTACTACCGCTTGTGTTCCCAAATAAAAGACATACAGGTTGGTAAGCAGTCTATAAGTCAAGCTGCTGTTCCTTGAAACTCATAAAAGGATCATTTTAATCCATGGAATTGCTAATTAAAGCTGCTTCTCAATACACAAAAATTAAGTTAACAGTAATTAATGTAGCCAGCCTGGAACCTTAGGAAGCTACTGCCAGCAAGTGTCTTTTGGTGCACTCAAGAGGATGCAGTTTGATTGTTGGCACCAATATTCAGGTTGGGAATTGTAAACATGGTAATTAGCAGTAAGTTTCTGGATCTCAACTTGCCAGACTGGCAGTCTGATTCTTGGAGTAGTTGTCGCATGGGAGGAGGGAAAAACAAAGTAAGGGAATTAGAGCAACCTTGCATTGCTCCGCCAACATATGCCACTGGACCAATGTTTTTCTTGGCAAAGATCTCTGACAAGGAGTTTAAAAGCAGCATTGCAGCCCTACTGCAAGCCATGAACCTCACTGCAGGCATCGACCAAGCAACTGTCTCTGGCTCTTCTGCTCAAACTATGAGTGTTGCTCCATGGAAAGGCATTGCAGAGTCTGAGATTTCCCTGCTCCACCTCTATGATGGGGCACAGCATTGATAAGGTTATCAACAATAATGGGATTAAAAGAGTTAAAATCCAGCTTTTGCAGTAATCCCAGAGTATTCTATTGTTGAGCTATCAAAGATTAAGGTTATAGTAACCTTATTAACCCTTGGTGTAGTGTAAATAAAAAGGAAATGTCAACCTTAATTCCACCATGAAATTAAATCTTTGCTTCTCTAAATGATGATTCAAACACAGCTTACTCCAGCCAACATGGTTTATGAAAATACGGAACCCACGTGAGTTTACGAAATCCCATCAGAAAGAGAGAGAAGGAGAAATGGGCGATAAAACATATTTTATTTAAAATAAAAAAAAATATTCATCCAGCTTGTGTGTCTGCAGGAGCTATATCTAGAGCCAACAAAGTATGCAAAGAATAAGGTAGGGAGAAAATGCTTCTGGTGTAAATCCCAGTGATGCAGTGAACACGGCTCCCCTGGACAGCAGCAGCTCAGGCTCTGACCCTGGCCGGAATAGCCAACCCTGTGCCAGGCAGCAGCCACGGCAGTGCCCTGTCCCTGTCCCCTGCTCGCTGGGCACTGTATGGCCTCGTGAGTGCTGCCCCAAGGACGCAACATGGCACCCCAACATGAGAGCTTGAACTGAGCATTGCTCCACCAGTACTTTCAGAGCCAGAGACAAGGTTATGAAAACCAAGAAATATCAGATATAAAATCATTGCTGAACCCTCTCAAAACAGAGCACCAGGTGCTGGTGTGAAGGGCACAGGTTTTCCTGGCTAAGCAGATTTCCAGGGGGTGGGAGCTGCCTCTTTCAGCAATGGATGGTTGCCTCCTCACCTGTGCAGGCAGACAGACAGACAGGACTTTGCTCAGAAGTCAATGGGATGTGGTCCAGGTAAATCTATATTTCCTTTTGGGGAGAGAAAGGGAATTACAGTAGGCAGAAATAAGCTGTGTGCCCTTTGTTATGCTTTTTGACTGGGGGGAAAATAAGGTAGTTGTAAAATGGGGTGATTCAGAAGGATTCTGCATATTAAACAACACAAACACTCTGAGTCTCTAGCAGAGAGGTAGTTAAGTGTTAAGGAGATGCCTGTAGCAGGAGGTGAGCTTCCTGGAGGGCAAGAGGCATTGCCAGAGAAGAGAGTGTTTTAGTGTGGCTATTGCCAGGAAAGGGGCTTTGCCACTTCAGCAGATCCCTGTCTTCCCCATGGCCTCTGTATCTCCTGGAAATTACTGGCTCTGTGGATTGATAGAGCTGGGGAGTGGGGCACGTTCTACCTCTTCGTGTTGCGTATCTCGATCCTCGTGAACTCTGGTGAGGTCGTGTTCTGAAATTCGGACTCATAAACTAGCTCAGTTTGGGATGTTTTCTTTCTCTCCACTCACTGAATCATACCCTTCTCTGGTGTAAATTGTCACAGCTCCAGAGTGTGCACCAGTTCGGATGTGCCCACTGGGCCCTGGGCTGCCTCCGCACCCACTGCAGCTGCAATCGCTACCGCAAAGACAAATTGGCTCGCTCAGGCTCTTCCTGTCTTTCCACAGTGTAGGAATAGACAGTGGGCCCATGGGGTTCTTCAGAAATATTACTGGTTTCCAGTGCTGGCATAATGCTCCCTTCTAGGTAGTATCCCTTTTCTGGACAATTTCCCGGTAAAATAGTAAATGGCGACTGCAGAGCAGTAAAGGCGATGGCGTATTTGTTTGACTGACATTTCAGAGCCTGCAGAGCAAATGCAATTAGGATCCACAGTGCGTTGCAGCTTCCTTTCTTCATTTCCCTGCTCTGGAAGAGCTGCTGTTGGGTTTAGCTTAAGCCTTGGTCCCTGCTCCATGTCAGCCTTAGAGTGGAGGAGAGGCTCCAGGGAGGGAGGGCGGCATGTCCTTGAGCCCCTGCGAGCATCTTCTGCTTTGGAAGCAGCCGACACCCTGCAGGGCTCAGGTGGGACAGGAGCTGCTGCTGGTCTGCTGCAGCCGTGGGCAGGAGGGGGGTGGTTTTTTTAGTTGGTATGAGCTTCCCCTGGACCAGGGTGGCTCTGCAGCACTCAGACCTGCGCTCCTCATCAGGCAGAAATCCTTGTCGGTGCCTGCGGATCCATGTCAGGCAAAGCTACCCGCAGTTTTGGGCTACCCTAGCCTTCACTGGGGCAACTGATGCTTTATTTGGGAGTTTTGCAGGGTGAAGAGCTGATGTGCCGTGAGCACTTTGATACACACTTGGCATCAGAAAGAGGTGGGGAAAAAGTGGCAGTGATCGTTTGGAGGTAATTGAAAACAAATTACTACCAAAAGCCAAGGGCTGCAGTTAATTGCGGTGGAGCACAGCGGGTCACTCACCTGTCGGGCAAGACTGCGGGAGAGCAGGCAGAGGTCAAAATTGTTTCTCTCCTGGTGGGGAAAGAGGATTTCAGCCATATAATTTGGTTTGTAGGGTTATTCTGTAGCTTGTGGACACTGACATGAAAAATCCAGGCCCACAGAGCAGAGCTTTAATTGCTGGAAAAGGCGTGGTAGGAGAAGGTGAGGGCAGCCACGGCTTGCCCTGCTGACAGGGGGGTGGCCCGGCTGCAGCGTCCCGCCTGCCATGGGCAGGTCCGAGCTGTTCACCGCAGGCAGCACCTGGCAGGAGAGGCATGGGCAGCTGCCTAGTGCCCTCTCCGCTGAGTCCTACTTGAGGGAGGGGGCATGTAAAGCCTGGACTTGGCCAAAATGAGAGTGGCGTGGTGAGGGCTGCGATGTGCACAGAGCCACCACGCTACTGGCCCACTCCAACCAGGAGTTTCACCTTTCGGGTTGAACATTGCTGCCACACATTGTTTTATTTGTTAACAAATTTAAACACTGCAGTGTTTGCCATTCCTGGTGCTTCTTGGATGTCTGGGCTCAGGCAGTCATCAACGCACATGTAAATTGGTGAATGGTTTTGCAGTGAGTCCTCTGGACGCAGAGGAAGCTGGGACGCAGGGTGGCACCGACCCCCTGCCTGGGGGTGGCAGGAGGGGTTCTGCCCTCTCTGGGTGCTGGGTGTCTGGTATAAAACCTCTTCTGTCTCTCAGAGGAGCTCTTTCCAAGCCACTAAAGCTATTGCCAGGATTGAGGAGATGAAAATAATGATGAAAAAGCTGATCTAGTTTTTACTAAATTGGACTTTTTCTAGATACTCTGATTCGGAGCTCCTGCAGGGTAAAGAAAAATTTCTTCAACTTCCTGTATCTGGTGACAAGTTCATTGCCACCCTCGTTCAGGGCAGGTCCTTGCTCCTGGCTCTTGCACCTTGGCTTTGTGCTCGGGTAACCAAGTACAGGAGCTATAGCCTGCGCGGCTTGGTGTCTGCTCACTGCGCTAGTGCTGCCAGTGGGAGAAATCCCCATGAGAAAGGGGAACCAAAGTTTCCTAAAGCAGTCTAAACGCAGGGCAGCCCCACCAAAGTTGGTGGAGTTACATGAGTGTCAGCTGTAACTGCTCTGAGGATCAGGCCAGCCCGATTAGAGCCTGGATTCCAGCACTTCAAAAAGGATTTTTAAGTATACATGTGTAGGACAAGTATTAGAATATGAATACTCTTATCCAACCTGAGATATGGGAAGAGTGATCAGCTAGCTGTCCTTGGAAGTTAACATCCTTTGATAGTTCAACGTACCCTTACATAGAAAACCAAATCATATGCTGATTTATTTGATTTACTGTTATTACTAAGGACAGCTTTTGGGAAGATCGGTAATAAAGTCATATTTCCTCTTCTTTTACAATGAAAACCCCCCACATTGTCTATGCAGCCAAGTCTGTCCTGAAATAACAAGCCTGGTGTGGCAGCGTCAGTGGCGCGTGGTTTCAGTCCCCACCGCGGGAGCTGTGCCTGCGCGGGGGCTGCGGGCTGTCCCCATGGGGCGGGAGCTCCGCTGTGCGGGGCGCGTGAGCGATTGCTCTTGTTTTCCACGTGTCAGATCACAACTTGCTCATCAGTTCAGGGTCATGAAAAATACTGTTGAAATGAAAATGCAGGAGCTGACTGAGAAATCAGTGAGTATGCTCTCTGGGTGCTCCAAATTTAGACGTCGTGGTTGATTAAAGATATAAAATATGTGACTTTTTTTTCCAAGCGAAAAGACACTCCGTTATTATTATGCAATTTGAACATGTTTGTTTTAAGATTAACAGCTCCGTTTCACAGCAAGTATGCATACCTGTGTGTGCAGGTGTACATGTAGGCACATGCTGCAGTGGTCCAGCTCTGCATGGAGTAAGCTGCTGAGTTAAGCTGGCAGTACAAAATGTATTATCAACTCCCCACGGGGCTGGGCATAGTACCTGTACAACAGAGTGGAAAAGTCTGAGTGGTACAGGGTGAGAATGTTTCCCTAGCTAAATTTGCTGGTATTCAATTTGCAACTTCACAATCCCCCCCCCCCCCCTTTTTTTTTCCATTATTTCCTTCTATTTGTATGAGCTGAAGGGAAAAACGGCTCTCCCATGGGAGGAAAAGGTCTTGGCAGGGCAACAGCTCTGTGTATGCTGCTCAACGCTGCTGGGTACAAGGAGCTGCTGAACACAAGGTGGATGTGGTGAAGTGAAGGAGTTTACAGAGGGCCGTGGGTTTTTTTCATGATAATCCCAGGGCTGGGTGGGGTCTCCTGGGGTTGGAACATCTAGGAGCTCAGGGAACTTCAGTGGTCAGGGTCGTGGATTATTGCAATGAAAACATACAACCTAATCCCCCAGAAAAATAACGTATAACCATGTGCTCAAAGGCTAACGCTGTGCCAAAGCCGTGGCCACCTGGGTTTCTCCCATTCTGCTGCTCCCTACCTGGGGGAGCGGTGCTGAGGGCTGGTGCTGCTGTGCCTTAGTGTGGCTCTCCGTGCAGAGGCGCAGCCGGCACGGTGCAGTGCTCAGGGACGGCCGGCACTCCAGCCTCCCCGCTCCTTGCTGGGGTGGGAGACTGCTGCCTGGGTGGGCAGGGGTGCTGCCTGCGAGGCCACATGGCAGCAGACTGCCTTGCCCGGAGGTTGTGCAGGGCTCCGGGGCAGCAAGGAGCCACGCACAAGGATGCAGCTCCATAGCATCGGCAGGGTACCCACGCTTTTGACCTTGGATTTTCTCTTGCGTATGCAAAAAGCACAGTGTGGTGTTAGAGGGTTTTAATGGAAGGAAACTGAGGAAGCCAGTGAATTGTTTTTGATGGTGAGTGTTTATATTCACAATTTGAAAATTCAGTGCATTTTTTTCCTAGGAATTTAATACTACCTTTAGAATATGAGAGTGGGAAGCCACTGGAAATCATAAAAGAGCAGGGTCTCGGTTAAAAACTGCAGCTAAGGACCTCTCTCTAGTAATTCTCAATGTTTCTACTGATGGATTTCCAAATAGCTACTCTAAAGCTCTGGAAATCTGAGTATTATTTCCAGAGGATATATCCATACAATGACTTAAACCTGATATTCACAAGACAAAAGCTGTTTGTTGCGTGAAATAAATTTCTGCAGTTCAGTCCCTTCTCTGGGTTAATTTGCTCCCTCAGTGGAAAGTTGGGGACACCAGACTGTCAAGGGGGTGCAGAAAGAGAGAGGGAATTGGTCCAATGAGCCAAGGAGTCCCGATCCCCTGGTGTAACCTGTGCAGCACCCTCCTCACCCAGCACTGAGCTTCCAGGCAGAATTCAAGCCTCTGACACCTCAGCATTCCTGCCCAGTTGCATGAAACGATATCAGGAAAAAACCCGTTTACTACAGCATAGTCTAGTTTTTAGATCCAAACATTGCTGTACATTGGGTGTGAAACTCCCTAATGTTTAGTAATGATGCTGGAACCTCTCTGACTGACAGCTCTGAGTAGAGCACTTCCTGAGGTTATGTAAATGCCTAAAAGAAATCTAACCCCAAATCTTAATTGTGTAGCAGATTTGGGTCCTGTGAAGTCTAGGCACTGCCAGATTTTAAAGTCGTGCTGCTACCTTACGTAAATACTTACAGTAAGTGTCCTAAAAATATCTTTGGCTCACTGAGTGAGCTAGAAAGTGGCCTTGCAGGGCTGCCCCATCTCCGCCGACCGTGAGCAGCATGCAGTGCTGCTCAGACCCACTCCAGCGAGAGCGGGGAGCCTGCTTCCCTTTGAGCCCAGCAGAACTGCAGATATCAGGGATCACATCCCAGGCAGGGGTACAAAGCTACTTCCACTTCTGATGCCCACTCACAGGGCAAAGAGACCTTTCCTTGTGCTGCCGTGCTCTAGCCTGGCGCAGAAACAATTATAAAACATGCTTATAAATTCCACCTGGGTGTTGCAGCCCTTGCTATGAATCTCAAAACATATTTGAGATTTATTAGCATTGTGCTGCTTCTGACACAAAGGATGTGGGGGACAAAGAGCAGCAGCTTCTCTGCTATAAGGAAGCACATAAAAACCCGTCAGTACACTTGTAATTTCATGCTTTTAAATGTTGTTATCCAAACATTATTGTACTCGCAACTATTCTGTGTGCGTTAAATCCGAGGTGTAAAATACTACCTGGTATTAAAAATGCGATAGTAGTGTGGATGGTTAGAGTACATCTAATGTTTTTGTGAGAGCTCTTGTTAGCTCTCATTGCCTTGTCCTTGGTGTGACTTAAGGCAGAAAATCGCGACTTTACAGCTTTTAAAAGATGTTCAGAAAGATGTGCTTGAGTAAATAGATGTCTTTATTTTCAGTGTTTGAATAGGCATGTAAAAAGAAGGGGATTGAATAAAGGCAAAGTCCGTGTGATAGAACTTACTAAATAATGGTTGTGATTAATTTTGCAGAATTGTCCATGGATAACTGACAAAATACGTTTTCCAAATCCCGCAGCTTCTAGAACTGGCTGACTCATTATTGTACTCAAGGAGTAGTACCTTTGAGTTGGGATCTGGCGCATATCAAAAATTGCCATTGATTTATTTTTTTTGAGGGATTGAATCAGGGTCCTAATGGACCTGTGACATTTTTCAAACAAAATACTTGTTATATCCTTTCTTTTTTTTGTTGCTTACTCTAGGCTAGATGAGGAATCAGCGCTAAATCACAGCATTTCCCACTTCCCCTCTCCTGGAGGGAGCCAAGGAGAGGGACAGGGCACCTGAGCAAGGGGGAAAGGTAGAAGAGGAAAAGCACAGAAGGGAATGATGGGAAATAGCAGAGGAAGGGAAGAAATAGGAAAAGTCAGAGAAGAAAGAGAATCAACGAGAGATGAGGGAATGAAAAGGAAGAGAGAGGAAAAAGGAGTAGAAAAACAACAACAAAGGTTAAGACTGGATGAACATCAGTAAGCTTAATAACGAATTCTCAGTCTTAATCTTTCAGCATAACTCCTTAGGCAGGAGCTCAATGTGATTTGGACATTTGTGGGGATTTTTGGAAACAAACTCCACCTCCCCCTGCCCCCCAGCGCTGTGTTCAACAGCTTTTCTCCCTGTCACCTTGGCCAGGGCGTGAGGGCTTGCTCAGCTCCACAGTGCCTGACAGCCGCCCCACAGGTCAGCCAGGTGAGCCACTGCTGGCCACGGGCAGTCTCATGCTTGTCCACGTTCAGCCGACCTGAGGTCTCCAAGGAACATGAGTAAGCACCAGCTCCTGCTTAAATCTCAGCAGGTTTATCATTTACAAAACTGTGACAAAAGATGAAGTAATGTCCTATCTGGCCACGTACTGGGCTGCAGGTCCTCTTTTTTCTGATGTGTCTTGTTACTGTCAAAAAGAAAAAAATCAGTTATTGTGATTTAGAGGAGTGAAGTTTTTAAAATAAAATATACATTCCGTGCTTTCATACAAAGATTCAGTGATAACCAAGTGACTCAGATCAATGCCCTGTTATCAAAGCCCAAAGATTTTTTTTTTTTTAAGGTGTTTACAGACTATCTCTGCTCTCATTGCACCCTCTTACAATTACAGATGGGGACAATGAAAACACACATTCCCATGCAATTACTTCCTGCTACCTTGTGAAAAGCCCAACCTTAATGAACCTCAATACTGAGTAAACTAACGGTGTTCTTGTTAAAGAGCAACCTGGGAAGCTATGCCCTACTGCTGACGGTGAGAGCAGACCTGATGATGGGAATTAGCCTTCGTAAAAAGCCAGGTTTAAGATGAGATTTGAAGGAGTTTTGAGTCAGCATTTCCAGCCCGTTGAGAATGAAATCTGGACCTGGGTTGGACACAAGTTAAGGGCAAGTCTTTGGTAAATCTTTGCCTTGTGTTTTGGAGAGACCAGTATGCTGTCCTCTGGTAATCAGAAACAACAGCTGCCCTCACACAAAGAGCAGAGCTCTGACAAACGCACTGATCCCAATTTTTGCGTCGCTTTCCAAGTCATCAAAGCAATTTTAAAATCAATATGTTACATTTAAGAGGGAGGTCATGCGTTCCTCTCTGGGCAGAAATATCCCATCAAGTCTGCACAGGGAGAGTTAACATCCTAGACGCAGTGTTTTGTACAAACCAGAGAATATAAAGAATATTCCGGGAAAGCCATAAAGGGAGATGACGCAGTAATGGTTTCTGGGATGTTAAAAATACAGTTATGCTTATGAGCGGCTGCGTGAGCCTGACTGCGGTGGCTAACTGGGGTGACGCGGTGTGGGTGACACAGGACATTCCACTAATGTCAGGAGCGCAGGGCCGAGTCCCAAGCAGCTCCTGCAATTTTAACGTGTAAAGAGGCCAGAAGACAGCTTGGTGCAGTAATAATAATTTAATGCAACTGCTATATGTAAAGATGCATCTGAGGCAGTGTTGGTAGGTCTGCCAACAGTACTTTGTCAGACACCAAAGTGATCAATCGGGGTAGAGCTTGTAGGCTTGAGTACAGGGCTGTGGGATCAAGCCAATAGTTTTTAATAGGTTTGAGCCGTTCTTAAATAAACCTTCACTAGTTAGGGTGGCACCGCTAAGTCTGCTTCCTACCGAGCAGCAGGAAGACAGAAGGAGCATCTGCAACAGTAGTAGTTTAACACAAATTGATTTAAAGACTGGGATAACAGGAAGCTTAGAGAGCTTGGATGAGGGATGGAGGAGTTGGGCAGGATGAGGTGGAAACAGAGAGGAGCAAAGCCCAGCCAGCTGCAGGCAGAGGAGGAATGTTTCTCCTCTGTTTTTTTTCTGTCAGCTGAAGCGCACCACGTTGCAGAGAGGAGAGGTGAATGCGTGGGGCATACCTATGAACCGTCCTCCACTTTGTGACCTCTATATTGTGTCAGGGGAACAGCCCCTGGGCAAACCCAGCACGCTGCCTTTCACACCCTTCTCACCTCCCTCTTCACAACTGGGACCCACCGCAGGGCCCTTCGGGCTGTGGTTCACTGAACAGTCTGCCAAGGGGCTCAGTTGCGGTCTCCAATTTCCAGAGGTTTTTAGTCTGTCCAAAATACTTATGCCTGCAACATCTCAGACCTGTCCACATCTTTTTTTGCCTGTTGGGTATAAAGTAGTTTGGCTTTTATGGTGTGTCTGTATACAAGGTTTTAGTAGTTTGGATTGCTTTTATATTTTTATAATGAAAGTAACAATCCCTTAAAAAATTTGATTACTGCTCATGGGAAGACAGTATATGTTTTTAATGTTTAGAAGCAGAACTACAAATGAATCAAATTGTATGAAGTGTCTTATTTAAAGGTATTTTATTTTATTACAAGCACTACATCTGGTGTTTGTGGAAATGGAATATGTTTTGTTTCTTCATATGAGGGTTCAAAGGAAACCACGGTGGGAGTTAGTCCTTCTCACTCAGTAACTGCACTGATGTCAATAAGTCAAAATTAGACTCTTCCCAAATTGCATAAACCACTAAAAGATTCAAAAGCAAGGATTTGAAGGGCTGTAAAATTCCCATTTCAGTTGAGAAATGATCTGCAGGAGTTGTGGTCTTTTTGCACAGACCCACACTGTGTTCTTTCTTTACTGACACTTTAGGACTATTGTCATGTGTGTCTATACATACATTAACACATGTATATGATGTGTAGCTGAACATGTATGTAAATGTGTGTGTGTATATGTATTTCTAAAACTATATATATATTGCACTGTTATGAAGAGCCAAAGATTGCTTTTGGCCATGCAATCTGTGCTGTTTCTGAGTATGCCGAGTCCTGCCGCCTCTCCGACTGCCTGCTGAGTGTGTGGCTCTGCCTGACCCTGGTGACAATGAACTGCAGCAGAAACTCCCTCCCTGTCTGTGTCGTGACAGGGGCCTGAATTTGAGGGCTGGTTTGCATGTTCCAGAGTAGGGGCTCTGCCAGATGTGACCATAGGAATGGGAGGCCAGTGGGCTGAGCCTTGTGAAGTGGAGAAGAGCTGCCTTTAGCCTGGAGTTTGCACCTTCCACCATTTCCAGGGGCTAAGCAGGGAACTGGATCCTCCCTGGGAGAAGTCAACCAAAGAGGCATTATCCATTCAAGGGGGCTAGTGGAACAGTGCAAATGCCAATGGTCTTTGTCATTAACCAGCTCTTTTCAAACCAGCTGAAGAGCTGAATGGTTCCATCGATTAAATCCCATCCCTTCAAAAGGCAGGAACAAAATCACCATTATAATGTTTGGCAAAGCAAAACATTTTTGTTTGCTGGCAAGAATTTAACCCTAAGGCCGTTCTCCTGCCTTAGGATGTCAAAGAAAGAGGCTTTGCTAGTCAAACACTGCCTGCCTGCCCAGCCCATGTTCCCCCGATGATGAAGTGCTCCAGCGACAGAAGTCACCTTCTGCGTTCAGCTGAGCTCAACTGGAATGATGCTCTGTAGCTGTGCCGTTAAGGGACTCTGAAGACGTTACGGGTGCTGAGCTGTGCCGCTGTATTTCAAGTGATAATAAAAACTCACCAAATAAATTGGAGGAGCGCGGCTTCTTGTTGCAGCAAGTTGAGACCATATAAGCAACTCTATCATTGTGCTAAGGCAGCAGATGCAGTCAGTGTTTGGAGGAAATGGTTCATGACCTGATGATGCTTCCTGAGAGGTGCAGCCAGGAAACAAAGACACTGGGGGCCCCTGGGTGGGAGTAGCACTGGCGGGGCGGGCGAGGGGAGCAGCAGGATCAGACAATGGGAGACAGCGAGGAGGAAGGTGCAATGCAAGCAGAAAAACCCTTCGGCATGCTACAGCTTCGCTCTTGCCCTCAGAGCTGTGGGATGAAGAGCCACTTACCACAGAGCACGGCAGGAGGGTGCTGCTGTTGCTGCAGTGAAAGTGAGAAGCCACAATTGGCATGGGCATGGACCAGCAGGGGTCAGATCCAAGGCCTGCATCGCCCTGAGACGTCCAGTGGGTCCCTGGAGCAGAGGAAAGTCCTCACCCCACACAGAGAGCCACAATCTGCTGGGACAGCACCTGCCAGATGCCAGACAGGATGGTCACCGCACAAGCACATTAAAGCTGATCCCTGGCCAAAGGAATGCTGACAGGGTGTTAGTGGAGCGTGTTAGTCCCTGAGCAGCCAGCCCTGAGAACAGGTGAGAACTGGTGCCCTGAGAACAACACGACCTGGCTGGGGGTCTGGGGTAGAGCAGGGCGCTCCCCCGGGGGGCTGCACCCTGAGCAATGGCAGCCCAGAGGCTAAGGGCAGAAGCAAACCCTGCTCACGTGGTGCAGCCGTCACCACCCCCCTTCAAAGCAATGGCTCTTATCCCTTTGAGAGGGGTCCACAGCACAGTCATGGGCAGCAGCGTGGCCCCTACCCCCTCCCCCAGACAGTGCCCACATGGGCAAGGTAGCCAGGGGTCCTCAGCCCCCCACCTCAGGGGCTCCACGGTGGCACTTTTACTCCAGCTGAGGCTCTGGCCCCTTTGTCTTTGCATCAGGTGAATCCAGCTCAGCTGTGCTGGTGCAAAGGCGAGAATACACTTTAAGGAAATAGCTGCAAAATAAAGGTGCAACAAATAAAGATAAAAATGCTGCTAATGAGCCTCGTTGGCAATGGCATTATTTGCAGCTATAGCATGGAGATGCATTTTTAAAAAACATATGTGAAATAAAGCTTTTTTTGTTAGAAGGAGTCAAAGTTCCTGCACTGACCCTCTCCCCCCGTGCGGTTCTCCCCTGCCATGTTCCGTGTTTCCCGTCGCTGCTGCCCCGCTCCACCTGCGGAGAGCAGGTGATAAAACAGCCCCTGGAAGCAGGGGCTGAGGCTGGCATCCTGCTGTGATGAGCTGCGGTGCTGGCAGACCTCGTGCCGTGCTGGGGGTAGGTCACCTTCCCTGGGACTTGGGCAAGTGTTGGGAGGGAGCTGGTGTGGGGTTGTGCTGAGCCTGGGAACCCATCGCTGCCCTGCTGGGTCTTTTCACAGACAGTCGTGATATTCTCTGTTGCCCTGCGATTTGCAATATGTATTTTATTATTTACATAAACTCATGCTCTTGCTGCCTTCAGGGAATTTCACCCAAGTAAGCATTGAGCTAGTTTACTTTCTTTCGAATGCATAAGCGCAAACATTTTTGACGTAGTTTTTCTGCTACTGGGATCTCTGTGTTACGTGCTTCAGCTAGGTCCTTTTTTAAGGAGTTAATAAACATGTCACTGCAAGTCCATTGACTCTCAGTAGAACATTTCCCTCATTCCTGAGGTCTCTTTCATAACTGGTTTGCATATTGGCACTGCTCGTTAGCATCCAGCCAGCTTTTCTGTGGTGTTACTGTGCAACATGCTTTCCTTTTTAGTACCTGAAGCTCGTAAGACAATTATGTTTGCCTCCTGATGGGGGAGAAAGTGTCTGTAATCAGTGTTTCATGTCTCAAGTCTCTTAAAAGGACGAGAAATCCCAAACGCAGTAACTTGTGGGTTTTCTGTCTTAGAGAATTAGGATGTCTTTGCATTACTGAGCAGGCAAACATTGAGCAGTGCTTGATCAACAAGAGGCATTGCCAGAGGTCTGGTACAGTCTACCACAGCTGACGGTAAGTGTTGCTATAGGCTATGGAACTAGGAATATAAAATGTCGAATGACAGTAATAATTCATGCATCCTGGGACATATAAAACCAACAGCATGTCAATAGCTGTGGCATGCTCTGCAGAAAATATGCAGGATTTAGATGTTGCAGGAGCCTGTGTTTTATTTTAAACTACACTTTCCTTGGTGAAATATAGGCTTTCTCCATTTGTTAAAAGCATTTATTTTTGGTTTCATGTTGCTACTTTCCTATTAAGATTCTAAGAGCTGCACAGCTCAAAAGGGGCCTGGAGATTCAAAAAGCAAAATATATGTATTTATTGAAGAAAAACACATAAAAGATTTATGAAACAGAGGGTGCAATACTATTTGAGATTCATGGACCATTTCAGCATTCATAAAAGCATATATGGTTCTCCTGTTGGCTTCACCGAGACTCAGACTTTGCTAGATGGGTTACCCAGGAGGTATCTGGCATTGCCTTAAAATGAAACTTACTACAATCACTTTGCATTTTACTTGGAAAGCAGAATATCTTGTGAAATAAGTAAGCACTTCTCCAGTATTCATCCTCTTAAAAAATACTTCAGGATAATTAATATCGCTTGTTTCTTATGAAAAGTTACTGAAGAGGGTGAATTACTGCATCTGGGAGGGTACAGCAAGCATAAGAAGAAAGACTGTGTCTCTCTGGTATGTGTCCTCCCCTGTGCCATTGCTGCACGTCTGCTTGGGAACCTAAAATTGACGGGTGCTGTTTTACTGGCTGAGGCTCCCACAAAAATTCTTCAGATGAAACTTTAATGAGAAAAGGGAAAAAAAAGATGTTCGAGCAGCCCCATTGTTACGCTTTCTGCTGTGTCTTCCTGTGCACCGCAGCCGTGTGTTGCCAAGCCTCAATTTCTCTAAATCTGCCTGGAATTAGAAAGGCGAGACAGAGAAGTGGCATGTCACTCGTGATTATGTGAATATAGGCCTTAATGTACAAGTAATACTTCTAAAAGAATGTAAAATATTAACAAAAAAAAAAAAGAAGCATCACAAAGAAACCTACCACGCATTATTTAAATCTCCCCTTGTGAGAGGCTGAGAACTCAAACGTGTACGAATTGTCTCCTCTTTCATGTGACAGCGAACCTTCCACTTCAAATGTGCACGGTCCCAGCTCCCAGCTGTCCACATCAGGAATTTTTTTTAAGGTGCATATTCAAATAAAATGTCTTAAATATAATTTCTGTTTTTTGAAGATCATAAAGTGATTTTGGTGCAGTGGACTGCACCTACATAAACAGGCACTGATAGACACTTCAGCACATCTTGCTGAAGCTAGAGTGAGACAGAGATGATGATAAAAATATAAAAAAAATAAGCCTACTGACTGTCTGAGACCTGGGAAAAGGGAAGTTTTGTTCTGAGGAGAACATCTTGGCTCGTTCTGCTCCTTCGGTTTGGTTTGTGGAGGATGTATTTTACAGTCCTCCCATGATACTCTGCAAATTTGAAGCTGTCACTATTGATCCTGCTACTTTTTGTATTAAAAGAATGTCTATGGTGTGTATATTATGGGGAAAAAAACTGGCTATTTCTACTTACTGTATTTTCATTGTCTCTTTTCTTATGACTGTACTGTTTGTCAGCAGCCAAGGGGCCACTTTGATGCTTGCTTTGATGCCATGGTTGATTGTGTTGCACAGTTGAGCCTACGGTTTTCCTTTCTAATCGGAGCTGGCATGCCGGGTGAAAAAGAAAATAAAGCTTTTCTATAATTATGGTTATCTCATAGAGTCTGCATTTGTTATAGCTGCTGGGGTGCTGGGAACTGGTGTTTGTAAATACCTATTTAATATTGTGATTTGTTTTCGGTCTCAGAGATGTTTTTGCCTGCTTCTGTTCCTCATCTCTGACTGCTCATGTGAGCAGGCTTGCATGCCTGTGTGCCACGCGGCTATTGCCTCGGGAAGATGCCGGCCTGGGTGTGTTACCTGCCTTATGTCTGTGGTAGAACCTATACCTTGTTCACTCTTCTCAATCTAAGGCATTAGCATCCAATCAAGAAAAACAAACGAATCTTGTTTTATCAATTCATCCAGGGAAGTGAGTAGCCAAAATAACCAGAACGTTAATGCTGGCAGGAGGGACAGAAGGCAGCCTGGCTGGCTTCGAGTGTGCTGTGTGATGCCCACCTCCACCTTGCTGCTCTCGGAGGTATACAGTTTCACCGTGGCTCCTAGTATGTGTAACAAGACTCCCCTGTGCCCACAGAAAGACTCACTTGCTGGCTCTCTTCTTTGCCTCATGGTCCGTCAGGTAACGCCAGGCAGCACTTGAATAATACCCGCTTGGATGTAGCTATTCCTTTTCTCCCTATGTCTCATGGCCATTTGCAGACTGGTGAGGAACCATTCTGTTTCCATTTTACAGATGGAAAAGGAGAGACTTTGAGAGGCCGAGTGAATGGTCCAGGATGATGCAGCAAATCAATGGGAGAAAAAGGGATCAGGCCACTCCACACAGTTTAGGAGTGCCTATAACTGCCCCATGGGTTTTCTAGGGAAAGGCAGGCAGGTCCCCAAAGAGGCAGCTTCCATCTCAGGAGTGTTCCTCTATTATTTCTGTCAGATTATTGCTGTGAACAGTGGAGAAACACAAAATGTATTATTCATCTCTCCTACTCGTAAAATCAATATCTATCAAAATACAAATACAACTTAAATGAAAGGGCACATGTTGAGTGCAGATCCTACTAATTAGGTATGATTTCCCGACAATTTCTTAAATTATTTATCCAAGGGATGGGTAGCAGGCACTTTATGTGCCCCAGAGTGAATATTATAAACCGCTTGTCATGATACAGCAAACGTGAAATGTAGTGCAATGCAGTGTGATTTGTAACCTTGATGAACTAATGTAATATCAATAGACATCAATCTGTGCAAAAAAAATCTGTCTCGTTGTAACATCTAACAAGATATGTCGAAAGCCAATAACCTTGTGAAATGGATGGGTATCACTGAAGGATACAGATTGTGCTGATAGGAATCAGTTAAAGATGTAATACCTGCAATGGAAATTACAAAACCACCATCACCAAAAGAGAGGTTTACATCATGCATGGACATTTGTCATGGGAGCAGCTCTCTCCAGGCTGGCAGTTGGCTCTGGAAGCAATTCCACTGTAACCATCTGACCTTTTTTTCTTATGCTGGTATTGCTTAGTCTAGCCCAATAGTCAACATCTAAACAATATTTATGCCTTATCTAGTTAATTACACTTTTAAGACCTGTAAAGAAAAGAGCCAATGGTTTTGAAGATTTTTGTGTGCAAATGAGGAAGCAGCTCTCCTGTAAAATGGAAGGTTTACAATTGTCAGTCAATAACGTAGATTGATGCTCTTCCATTTTTAATTGTAAGGATTTTTCTTATGCAGCTTCTTTGGATCTTAATTTTCAAACGTATACTCCCAGCTATACAAAAACAAAAAAATCTTCAAATTTCATCACACCAGCCATGCGTCAACTGAAAATCCTTGGTCCCGTCATATAAACGTGATACCTACTCACCAAATCGTTGCATATTAGTGATTCAAAAGAACAGTCTGAAATATTAAGGTGTGTTTTCTCCCCAGTTTTTAAAATGGATGGTGTAAAAAGTGAGCATGTTATCATTTTACTTTTTCCTTCATCATCTGACCGCAATTTAAGGGCAAGCGTAATTCTGAGGCTCAAACTAAACAGCTGAGCATGGACCTGCTATGACTTCAAAGACAGCAATAGATGAGAGGCTGAAGTAAAACCGCCAGAATAATTCAGACCTTGAACTTCTTATCCAGGGCCTTCCTCTCTAACCCTAATGGTGAGCAGGATCCCAGTAAAGCCATCGGGAGCCTGAGGAAAATGCTGTAGTGGTCCAAAGTGCCTGGGTGTGTCGGCTGCGGCAGGCAGCCTGTCGTCCTGCTGCACCGTCGGCAGTACTTAGGTGCAATTGTGCAATTGGGGACGCGAGGCAGAGGCTTAATTCAGAATTTCATGGCATTTTAAAGTACAAGTCAGAATTTTAATGGTATTTAAACCTTTCTTATTAGTTGCACAATAAGGGTCTTTCAGCTAATGTTCTGCAAAATCCTTCCTGGCGTTCTGTAAAAGACACGGTTTGAAAATCGAAGAGCTGGAGGTTGAATGCTGGGTGTGTGGAAAGGGATCGCTGTGCCTGAACTGATGGGAGGGATGAGGGAGTCTGAAGAAGTGCCGCGTTGAGATATCGTGGCCTAATAAGGGTAGCAGCACAAAGTACAAAAAGGTATGGCATGAATACGTTGGTTATACAGGACAAATTCACCTTCGATTATTCACCTCTCCTGCTTGTATTTTTGTTGTTTTTTAATTAATGGAGGATTGTCTGGCAGGTATGAAAATAAAGTTCAATCCCAGAGTGTTTAAGTTATAAGTCTTACCTATGACAAGTGAAAATAGACAATCTACATTTAATGTTTTGCGTTTTCTCATTTCATTTAAACGAGAATGAGCTACCTGGAAGGAGCATCAAACATTGTAGCTACCCTTTAATGGTATTTACGTTTTCTTCTTCTGCCTAATTCCGTTCATATGTGTTTGAAAAGTGTATGATTGTATATTAGTGACTGCGAAGGTTACCTAAACTAACATCATGAACTAATTTTGTTTTAAACTGAGGGTGGGAGCACATCTGTTTCAAGCAGCTTTGTAATATCCCTTTTGTGAGTTCAAATCACACACAGTAATGACTGCTTAAGTGAGCTCCCACATGCACAACTACTTATTTGCAGTAGCACTAACCAATGTATCTATAAAACGGCACTAGTATTTTGGTGCACTGAAATAGGTTTGTTCTCTCCCCTCCCCTTGAAAATTCAGCTCTGTGTTAGTGTTCAGTGAACACCAAAGAAAAGCGTGCGTTCTTCCCCGTAGTGGATGTGTTATTCACTGTACTGGCTAGATATTTTATATTTTGCTTGCCTCTCCCTTTGAGAGAGGCATGACGTTTTTGTAGCTGTAACTAACACTATTTTTCAGCCACAAATTGTTCTAATTATATAACATTATAAATATAATTGAGGTAATAAAAGCAAAGCAAATAGTCTAGATGATTGTATCTCTGGATTATTTTCAGAGGTTAAAAGTGTGTGGGTTTGCTGTACATCACGCTGATTTAGGAAGGATATAGTCTGGAAATGATCACACGTGGAAGACACCAGCTGAGAGGCGTGTACCTTATATATAAGCCTACACCAAATGGCTTATTTGAATGGGGAAACATGCCTTTTTCCACAGATGTCCTTTCTACAGATAAAGGTGTGTACAGCCTGCAGATATCTACAGTGGGCAAACTGAAAGTAAACAAATAGAAATGTGTTCAGTTGACAAATTTCTAATGTAAATGATTTTGCCTTAAACTGTGGAAGGATCAAAGAAAAGCTTTGCAGAATAGATCCTCCACCATGGAGACAGGGAGGCAGAGGACTGCAGTGGTGGTGCCTGGCCTCTGTTGTGCTGTAATCTTTAATGCATCTGTCCTGCAAAGCAGGAAAGTACTATTAATTTGTTTTTCAAAGAGATCTAAGAAGCAGACAGAAACAATGGGACCTGTGTGCACACGTAAGGGAACTCTGTAAAAGCTGAAGGGTTGAAGAAAGCTGTGCGGAGGTCTTGGCTAACACCCTAAACCATTAGACGACCATCCTCGCAAAATCTATGTTGCCAAGTCTGTTGCCACTGAAATCTGAAAGCAAACATTAGCAGCCAAGAACATCACGCTAATTAATTGCCTCAGGAGGACGCAATTTCCAAGATCTAATGAAAGATGGAACCCAGCTCCCGTATGTCCCATTTGATAGCCCAAGAAAACTTGCCCACGTTTTTCGTAGAAACAGTGACAAATGTCCAACTACTTGTCTCTCAGCTGAATAAAACTAATCACCAGGCCCAGAGATGGAAATGGCTGCTCATCAGTGCCCAGCCTGAAAAGCCAGCCCAGGAACTGCCGCTGAGGAACCATTTTGATTCACCATGTTGAGGGCAGCTTCAGAAGGCGACAACTGATCTCCAGAGCACCTCTCCATGCTGCCGTGTCAGCCAACGGAGCAGCAGCACCCTGCACCTTGCATGCAGCTACCCCGTCACTTTGCCAGTCATTTAAAAAAAATAAAATAATGATAGAAACGAAAAAATGTTAGCATGCCATGTTCTTGACAAAATACTGGAAAGAAGACAGAGGCACCACTGTGCGTGCTGGCTTGTGTGCCGGACCTGACCCTGACCGAGCAGACCGGGAGGTTTAGTGCGAACAGGGAAGCAACAGGGTTGTGAAGCAGGACTGTGGCAGACCCCAGTGTAGAATCAAGGTTTTCTGAGCATCCCCTTATCCGCCTAAACATCATTAGTATTTACTAAATGGTCAATTTTTGGAAACATCCAAAATTTTCACCTTCCTTTTTCAAATTTTGTATATGATACATGTGAAACTGCTAATCTAAAAAGATTATCTCGACACCCTGTTTGGTGAAAATGGGCATAAGGTGAGCAGGTACATATTGGACAGCAAATGGTTACCTTAAATATTGAAGAAAGTATATTTTATTCTGTCTACCTCAAGATTAAAGAGAAAAAAAAAATAGGAAGGTCAAGGTAAGTAATTGTAACACACTAGCCATTGTGTATTTCCTCAAGATCTCAGGTTTGTACAGAATAATGACATTTCTGAACTTCAGTAACTTCCATGCAGAAAGGCACGTCATTTTGACAGGCCTCAGTAGATCATTTAAACATGAGGGCTGACATTATGCAGCCTGTGGGATAACGTTAGACAGAGGGTATTTTTCTGCAATTGGGCTTCAGTTTCACTCTAGATTTTAGGTGACATAAAGCTCAAAAGGCACTCCCAGTACTAGTCACCCAGAGATGAGATCAACACTTCTGAGTATATGTTTTGATGACACGGCTCAGAAAATGGAAGCAATTATTATCATGGAAGGACCAAGGTGGTAAGTACCATGTTATATATGAACAACTGTCAGACAAGCCAAGAAATGTCATAATCCATTATATTAATGTCATAAATGTTATCATAAACTGACATCAGAATGGTAAACTAGAATTCTTGCACTTTGTTTTTTTTAAAGTGCTGCCATTCTTAAACTTCACTGTGTTCTGGAAAGAAGAGTTTAGTATTAATTTTTCTCTCAAAATGAAAGACTTTATAAAGATTTTCAGCATAACAGAAGTAGTTTTTTGAACATCTACATCTTTTTTAAAAAATTTTATTTTAAAGTAACTAGCTGAAGTGTCACAGCAGAATTCAAGATACCATGAAAAGATGAGGGAGGAGAAGCCAGCAACACAATAATTCCTGTCTATAGATACTGTCTCCCATTGCTTTATTTGAACTGTAGCTGTCACACCTGCATCACTCAGGCCTCTTGCCAACATGCTGGGGGCTGCTCCAGCTGAGGACAGGGGAAGCAGGACGGCAGAGGTGGGAGCTCCTGCCCCGGCTGCTGACTGTGCCAAGCCAGGACTGCGCCTTTTTGCAAATCACTCCCTTGAGATTCTTTTTTTTTTTCTATATGTCAAATTTGAACCCAGGTGACGCTCAGGAATTTATGACAGTGGAATGAAAGAGTGTAAATCGTATTTTACATCTTTTGTGTTGCTGAGTGTTTTCACACCCGCAGAGAGCAGGCAGTTCAGTGGATGTCCCCGGTGCATGGCTCCTCTGAGTTCACCCCGGGCTCCCAGGTGCATCACCAGGGACGGAGAAAGGAGAGTGCTCTCTAATGAGACTTCTTGCCAGCACCAAGCGGTGCTGCATCCATTGTTGACCAGTTAAAAGCCATGAGTAAATTGTTGTCACCTCATGGAAATCTGTTCCCAACACAGGCTTGTAAGGGAGGTGATCTCTGAGCCCCTCTGAAACCAAAGCCTCGTGTCCACACTCACAAACTTTACTAATTCTACAAAGGAATGGTATCACCCTGAAAAGTGGGTGCATTGGAGGTGAAACAATACCCAGTTAGCACTGGACAGCTTGGTTTCCAGCATCTAGGGGAATGGTATGGTAAACTCCAGAAAAACAAGAGGAAATTTAAGGTATGTTTTCACGTTCCACGTGCAGTCCAAAGAGAAAAGCAGGGTAAGTACTTCTGGAAAGTGCCATACTGTATTTACCGACCACATCAGATCAGAGCTGTAGTTTTATGTCAGACTTAAAATTCAGCATTTCCAGCAGACTCATGCTGATGTACGGGTGTGATAACATTGACGCAGGCAGGAGACAGCCACCAGTGAGTCACTGCACCGCTTCCTCCAGAAGCTGCTGTCTACGGCAGGTATCCCATTGCACCCACCGCTGATCTAGCCTAGCTTGTAAAAAATCACTGATCTAGCCTAGCTCGTACAATCTACAAATAAGCCGTGTTTGTACCGTGCAGGTAAATGTTCAAAGTGGAATCAATATGGGCTAACTTGAATTGTATAAGATAACTGCAAATCATTACTTCAAGTGAGAGTATAATACCTGGGACCACAGGCAGGAAAATACATTTACAGACTATCAAATTATCTTGGGATAATAGTGTAAGGCTTTTCGCTGCTGTACTGTGTGTTCTGATGGCTGAGCAAATAGTACTACAGCTGCAAAAGGCTCAGAATTTCAAAGAGAAGAGATTTCATAAACAGAGTGCTTCCACAGGAGAGGCTGGCTTTTCAGTATTATTTTGGGGGAATATTAAAAAAAAAAAAAAACACCCGCAAAAAAGTAGTTATTTTTTATGACTCAGAACTACAGAGTAACATACTATGATAAACAATACCTTTAGACAATTTGTCTATTTTATAAAATAACCTGCAAAGTGCCTCCTTGTTCATATGAAGTTACTTGTCTCTTGTGATTGCAACAATATTCTTTTGATCAAATGTGTTTTCAGAACTGGCACAAACAACTCAAGTAGCTAAGCAACTGTAGCAGTTTGCATGCACAAGTGCTGTTTGAATACAAAATTTTTCAAGCACATTTTCAGAGAAAACAGAGTGCCCTTTGAAATTTCGGAACTGAAGCTATATACTATAGCGTGGTTTATGATGTCTGTAGAAGTGTATGACACCCAAAGTGCTTTCAGGGTGCTCCAAGGTATATCAAAGAGCATTAACTTCAGCACAGCTGAGAATGTCCCCAGATTCACTTATGAATACATATTTCTTATATTCTGTATGTTAACTACAGTTAACATAGCCTTGGTCATTGAGAATAATCCACAGAGTAAGCCTATTAGGTGAGATTTAACGTCTACATTTTTCTGCTCACATCTGCTTTCCTGACATATGTAATCTGCCTGGATGTCACAGTTTACATCCTATTTTCATTGGAGGATAATGAAACTTGATCGGTGTCTTCATCTCCGCCTCCATCTCTGTAAGAAATATTTCTGTTTGTCACCTCCTCCCTACCAGCGCTCTTTGGCGTGATCCTTAGCCAGGTCCTTTATTAAAGAGTAGTACATGCAAGGCTTGCAGGCAACCATACAATTTATCATTGTTTGTGCAAAATGGGCGCAAAGAGTGCTACTTCAAAGACAGTAAGAAAAGAAAAGTGACGTAGTAATTTCCTAACCTGAATTTTCTGTACTTCCGTCTCTTACACAGCTCTGGCATATCATTATTTTAGCAGCAATCAGTCAGTAGTAGCTTTCTGAAGACTTATGTTTCCTTTTAATTCTTATGAAACTGAACTGTAGGCACTTCAGTAATTTTAGAACAGCTTAGTCCGAGAGGTAAATTAAAATCAGGGAAAATTAGACCATTTCTAATGAGATGGTTATTATGCTGAATAATGATGATTATTGGTTCTGCTTAATAAAACTGTCAGCCAACGCAAAATATATATTAAGTGAAATTACATTACATTATATTTCTATCAACTCAGAAATTCAGTGCATTGCTTTCTCACAAACCACAGGCATAACGAAATGTTAGACAGTGCTTCCTTTTCCAAATAGGATGAAACATGGAGCTTTCTGAAGCAGCCCTTTAAAGCCCTGATTTAAAGCCTATTAAATCTAATGTGGTGAAGATTCATGCTGACTTCTGTGCCATGTAGATCAGGACTTCACTAAACCAAGCAGTGTTCTTTCCTATTGTTTGTGCTAGATATCTAGACAATACTACTGTGGTGAGTATTTTACAGTATTATTAGCTTGCTAAAGAAAAACACTTGTAGGCACCTGTTCCCAGCCCCCTTGCCTCAACGAGCTCATTGCTTGCCAGTTCACCTGCTCTTCTGTTCTGATTTACCTGGCAAATTAGGAGATGAACTTCACAGGGTGAACTACGCTTTTTATTTCCAAGGTGAAAACAATGAGGAAAATTGTCTATTAGCTAAAAATGAGATCCTGCTGTACAGAACTCGACACTGGAGCCCCAAAGGCTTAGAGGTGAGGTAGCTGCCCAGAATCCTGTTGGCTGTCCAGAGGCATGACTGGCTGGGAAATCAGAGCACTCAGCATTTTTTTGTTTAAAAGCAGGACGTAATATCAAACCTTGCCTTCAGCAAGGACCTCTGTGTTGAGGAACAAGACCCGGCCCTCTGGGAAAGGAGGGGGAAGCCGAGAGCGCGTTCCTGCTAGCACACCTTCCTGCTAACAAACCCTTCTCTGTGTAGGGTTTCATCTAAAAGGGTATGTTTTTGTGGAGTATTTTGATATAAACGAAGCCACATTTGTCTTAACAGAAAAGGTGTTCACTGCAACTGCAGTAGCAGCATATTTTATAGATTCTGAGAGAGACTAAACAACTGCATGACTAGATACGTACCTATGCCAATTGACCTGGTGAACTGGGACATGGAGGCGAGCGAGTCTTTCAGTAGTGCACGTCGAAACCTGGAGAAGCACAGATTTTCCTATATAATTTTATTTCTTTGAGAACGTTATTGCTCTTACAAACAGCAATGTATTATCTTAAATGAGGATGCTAATGTGGTTAATAAGTCACAGTACATGTGGTTACAAGGCTTTTATCATGCTTTGAAACATTTACTAATCAACAAGATTTCTCCTTTTATGAAGCCCATTTTGAAGAGTTCCATAAACAAGGTTCAACAGTCACAATTTCATTAGCATTATATTGTTGCCATGGTAATGCAGTACCGATTCAATTGATGGGCTTTTCATCCTGGGCTTATTATAGAGTTGCTCTTCCTGTCAAAGATACATCTATATGGAAACAGCAAACAGACCTTGTCATCTGACTATTAACACAAAATTTCATCATATGCTAATTTGGATAGGAACATATCATGTTATTGGCATCAGACCCGGAAATCATCAGAGACACGATAGAAGTTACTAAACAACATACATGGCGAAGTCACGCTCCAAAATTAGGAAAATTACTTGCATTGTTTGCTGCAGTATTTGAATTTGTTATCGCAGAAGCCCTTGGCTCTGCTGTGCCTGTTCTCTGCGATGCTATTGGGAGGGCACAGTCCTGCAGGTGGTAATATCAAAGGAAAAGAAAATCAGTAAAAAATACTAAAGAATAAAACCTGAGTTGAAGACATGTTAGTCCCTCTCCTGTTTGCATGTTCTGCAGTATGTTTTGGGGAAGTCGCTGCCAAGTGCAATGCCTTGGTTTCCCAGTCTGAAAATGGGTATAATGATCTCTCGCCCCCTGCGTGGGGCACCTGGTGTATACCCAATAACGAGTGATAGCTGGTACTGCTAAACATTGTTATTAAGTAAAGGAGCAATGTTTTTAGCAGCTCCAGGAAAATACACTGCACAGATCTACAATTTGAGAAATGTCACTGGGAGAATCTGGACTCACCCAGGGAAACACAGAAGAGTTGGCAGATCGAGCAGGCAACAGAACATATGCAGTTAAGGAGGAAAGATACTCACATAGTTAAAGAATCGTGACAGTTTGTAGTTTTTTAAAAATAGAGAATATTGTAGGCTACAGGAGAAGTATCTGCAGCAATCTGAGCAAGGAGAGCAACAATACAATATAAGGCAACAGCAGGGTGGCTTGTTTATTGTATGTTAAAACATTTTCTTGTATATTTTCACTGGGTTTTGATGTTTGTTTCCTATTTAGATAGGAAATACCTTTTTCCATCCTGACACATAATGTTCAGTCTATCATTTCTTAGCTTAATCATTTTGTGTCCTTTGCAGCAGCAAGGGTAAATTACAGACAAGATAGTATTCAGTATAATCAAAGATGTGTTCCATTTTACATGATAAGTTTTGTCTGATTTACAAAGGCAGTATCTTCTCCAGCTGAGCACGGAAAGAGAGACCTTCACTCGCAGATAAAAAACATCTCAGAGGAGACTCTTCTCCTCCATTAGGATCCTATTGTTCATATAAAAAAAAATAACCATTGTTACTACTATTATCTATTTATTCACTTTTACCATGATGTAGCCACAGGACCCAGCTGAGACTGGGACCTGCTTGTGCTAAGCACAGCAGAACCACATAGAGAGCCATGGTCTCTTTTGCAGACAATTTATAAGCTTAAGAGCCATGCCATGAGAAAGACCACAGAGGAAAGAGAAACAGAGAGAGAGGGAGAGACAGCTGAAGTACTGACCGAAGGTCAGAGAAGTCCATGGCAGAAGCAGAGCAGCTCTCTAGCCCCAGTTCCCTCTGTCAGGATGCCTGTCTCGCTAGGGGAAGGAGATATTTGGAGATATCCTCCCCCAAATTCTGAGGATTCGGACTCTAGCTCCTGCACGGAGCCACGCTTTACCTCCTGATGCATCTATGCTGCTGAGCAGTGGCAGCCTCAGGCAAAGCTCGAAGTCAGCTGTGCAGCCCACCCATATTACCTATTAAAACACCTTCAGGCTGGCTCCAGGGCAACCCTGTTAATCCTCCCAGGGACAAAGGCTCAGGAATACCCTATGTTTTTGAGCATGTTCAAGGGCACCAGGGTCAGGGTACCTGCCAGAGGAATATTAATGGGTTTCAACACCACAACTGAGGCAATAGGGATCAGGTTTTCCTCCTCTGCGGTAGGGACTTCCAAATCCAAGCCTGAACAGATGGAGGGAGCTGGAGGGAGAGAGAGGAGATTTTGGTCACAAGAGCAAAAAGTCAGATTGCACCAGAATTTGAAGGCTTTGATCAGGAAGAAATATGATGTCTTAGGTGAGGAAACCGTTGGCTTGGAATTTTTCTTGCTTTTTCCCTCTCGCTTGCTTGCTCTCTTAAAAATCCATATAATGTAAAACTGTTAAACTCTGGGGGAGAAGGCATTCATCTTCTGATCAGTAAATACTTCCTTTTGCTGTGTGATGCCTGCTGACTTTACTGCTGTTGCAACCTTTTAAAATGCTTTCAGGAAATCTCATTAGATTTTAACTTTATTTTTTTTTTATTAAGGAGTCTGAAGAGAGTTTATAATAACCTAAATTTAACTTTTTATTAAAAACTGCAAATATAATGCTAGCATGAGTTTGATCTCATATACATAGCTGATAAAAATTCTGATTTGTAGTAAAATTCCTTAGCCAGGGATCTGCTGTCATCATATTAATGAATATAAAAGTTGACAGTTTTAAAATGGCAATATTACAGTAAGCCTATATACATATTTTTCTTATAATGGCTTTGCATTGTGCATTCAGTATTGGTGAATATTAAGATTTTAGCATGCAGAAGCAATATCCATTATGATAGGATTGTCCACAGCGAATTGAGTAAGACATTTGCTTAATTAAAAGTATTTATCTTAGGTGATTTAAGAAGTATGTCCTACTACCGAACTGATGATGTAAATTAGTTTCCTATAATCAGTTCACTACTGATGACTCTCCTTATACCAAACAGAAGAAAAAGGTAACAGTGGAGTGAGAGGAAAGTAACAGAGCCCACAGTCTGAGAATTTAAAGGAACTTTAGAAATACTGATTAATCAACGCTATGCCACAAGCAGGAAATACAGATGATTACATCCATAATACAGATAGCTAAACAGAGCCCTAAAAGGGTGCACTTCTAGCAGCAAGTTAGGAAATAAAAACATGAACAGAAGACCAGATTCCCACTCTTACCCGCTGGACCTGTGCTGCTTCATCTTCCCCTAACGAGGCCGCCAAGGCACTGCCATTCGGGAAGCTGACCTCCAGGATCGGGGCTGGGACGGGGCTCTGCCGCAGTGGGGAGACAGAGCCCGGGCAGGATGAAGCCCCGTGGCGCGGCGTGGGATGTCTTGCGGGGTCTCGGCAGTGGCTCTCCCTGGCTGTAGCACGGTGCCAGGGCAGCAGAGCTGCTGTGGCTGGGGAATTTGGGCAGAGGGTGGAGAGCAGAGCCAAGGCAAAGGCCAGAGTTACGGGGAGGGCAGGAACTGGTCTGACCTGCTCCCCTGAGTGGTTTTAGGCATGTTGATAAAAACATGCCTTTAAGGGAGAGCCCTAACTGGTGGAGTGCTTCAACCTGTCTCAATGTTACAGCTGTACAGCCTCCTGGACTAGCCTGTCTTCCTTCCTCACCATGCCAAATGACCCAGCGAAAGTTGTAGATCTTCGGTCTGTGGGGACAATCTAACATCGGCAGCTTCTGGGGGTGCTGCTACAAGGTAGGGCCACATCTAACTCCTTCAAACCATTCCATCAGCTCAGGTGTGCCACTCACGTGAGAAGCTGGTGACTTCCACTGCAGAGACCTACTTGTCTTCTTCCCGGAAAACCCTCCTGCCTGCGAGGCAGTTCCCCAAGGCAACTGGACCTTTCATCAGCCAGACACACAAATCACTTGCTAAGTAGTTTTGGCTGAGGTTGTTGGACAAAATCTTCATAGACAGAGCCAAGAGGACAGGCAAGAAATACTTCTCTTCTTCATGACACAACTTTTTTTTCTCGTTATTTCTTCTTGTCTCCTTTTTACACCCCAGGCATTTTTTCTTTCTACATTAGCTAATAGGAAGAAACACTGTGCCCTACTCTAGTCATTTAATTTCAGTAATTTGTTTTAATTCTTATTACAAGCATTCAAATAGGAAGTGATGTTTATTGATATATGTTACACTTCTGAAACACTAGAAAAAATTATCTGGCCTGTTCTGTGCTAGTGTTGGCTTAGATGACATTTTAGGAACAGGAACCACCCTACAAAGGGCTGGGCATGCGCACAGAGCGGGAGCTGCCGGCGAAGCACCCGGCCATGCATCTGGTTTTGATCTGTACGTGTGATTTTCCAGGTGAGCCTCGGACCTTGGACCCTGCCTTTGGTCTGTGCTTCCAGACATTGTCCTCACGACGGCAGACAGAGCGACGTCCGGAGTCCTGCTTCCCCCGGCCACTGCGCTGGGCATTAGCTGCTCACCAAGCCGTCTGCACCCCGCTGGACACCCAGCTGCCAGGCCCCCAACCCGGCCGGGCTGCTAGCGGAGATGCTGCTGGGGCAGGCTTCGCCCCGCTTGTTGCTGCCTGCCTGTCTTGTTCTGCTGAGTTATGCCCCAGCCAACTCCTGTCCCGTTGTGCCGCCACCTCTGGGCTGTGCCGAGTTTTCAATTATCACAAGACACAACGCAGATGCTATGCAAAACAGCTAGTGCGGCTCGAGCAGGCTGAGCTCCGTAGAAATACAGTTAAATAAAAAGGACTGCTATAATACCAGGAGGCTGATTGGAACCACAAGATACGAGTGTCATATCCTGTGGCTTTTATGGTGGTAGATGTAGATTTTAGCCATTAGAGTCCAGCTATCCAACAGATAACAACCAGAGGAAATGGATCTGGGTATCTTCAATTGTGAATGAATGATATGCTTTCGCCAATAAATGGAGGACCTGGTAATCTGCCAGAAGATAAAAAATCTTTCAAGGTATCTACAAATCCAGTCAGGCATGTAATACGTGGTAGCTTCTGACTTTGTGTAACTTAAAGAAACTCCCCAATTACTCACAATACATTTAAAATGGTACGTTGAGAGAGCTCTGACCTCAGAGAACCAATGTGTCATTACATTGTCAACTCTGAATTCAGGCAAGGAAATAAATAGCAAAGCGTAGGTCTCAACTTATGTATTTGTACAAACAGTAACAAACCCTCCGATCACATATCATGATATCTAGGCGGGCGTAAAGTGCTGTGACAAAACAGGGAGAAATAAGCCTAAAATACAGTAACGTAAAATGTGCCTGTTATTAACTTCTAGAAAAGCTCAACAGCTAGAATATTAGAATGTGGTATGTAGACAAATGTAAACAGAGTAACACATTAAGTGTGTTTTTCTCCAGAGCAAAATGAAATAGGCATACAGAGCAAATTATAATATTTAGTACTTTCAGGGCAAATTCTAGTTGAGGATCATGAAGTAATTCAAAAATATTAATGAATTAGCCTCACAGCTAGTTTTCAGGTAGATAATAATGATAATTATTACTATAAATAAATGTTATTATTATCATTCTCACTCGAAAGAAACGAAAATTGAGGCATAGAGAATTTATGTATTTGTCCAAGGTCTGTGTTTTACTACTGTACCCGTCCTTCTCTAGAACTGTTATATATCAATTTTATCCTTTTCCAAATACTGTATGTGATATACTGTTCAGTTTATGAGCTCTAAAAACCAACTAGCTGAGCTTCCTTACGAAACAGTGCCTGTGAACATCTCCATTTGCATTTGAATTCTCAAGCAGCGACAATCCTGCTTAAAAAAGTGTAAAGAAAAAAGGAATCATTGAAATCAGTACAAAATCTGTCAAGGCCCCATCTGCAACTGGGTATCAGAATATCACTAAGAAGCTCTGAGGAACAAAGTTCATTCCAAGTCTAATGCACAGTGCTTTTCAGTCGATGAAATTAATTCAAGCAGGGTGAAACGAGGGCACATACCATGAAAAACTCTGTTCCTCCTCTGAGGAGTAAAGGAAAGCAGCATCTCTGCTGTGTGTGTGATCTCGGTTTTGGTACACGTACCCATGCTTCAATACTAAAGGTTTTACATGGCAAAATACTCAGTGTGCTCATGTCTCCTTTTGATAGCCACATATACCTGCTGCTTCTCTGAGGAGTGTCAGGGAATGAGAGATCTCTGGTGCTGACAAGACGAGGACACAGATTATGTGTGCTTACTGCAAAAAGCAAGCTTCCATAGACAGCTACCTGAAGCAGTATGGAAAAAAAATTGATAGACTTCACTCTGGCCTTGAAAAATACCCTTACAAACATGTTTACTTCCTTCTGAATGAAAAATATATAAAGGTTAGGGACACTTATTTGTAGGATATTTATATATCTCCTCTTCAGGATCTGAATTCCTTAGAGTGTTGTCCTTAGCTTTTCACTCTCACGCATGCAATACTTGGAATTAACTACAGAAAATAGGGGAACCACAGCATTAACACCATTCTAATGTACCATATTATTTTTTTTTTCCCTTTTTTTAACTGTTAAAGTATGCAAATGTTCTGTTAACTGGTCCTCATGTTTTCTCTTTATTGAATTGCTTTCACTATGGCAAATAAATATTCATAAAGAAATGTGGACAATAAATCATTTCAAATAGTTCAAAGCCATTTTCCTTCCAGACTGCATATATATTCAGCTGTGACTTTAATATTTCATTCAAAGGAGAGTCTTGTAGAAGGACAATAGAGATAATGTATCAAGTAGTAATTAAAACAGGGGTAATGATTAAAACCATTTTGATCTACGCTGTGATCTGTCAAGTTCATAATCTCCTGTGTTTGCTCAGATGACTTTCTACTTGCTATATACAGAAACTCAAAATAAACTTTTTCTTGAAGACACTGCACAGAACGCAAGACTTCAACCCTGAGCTTGCAGGATGCACAGCCCTTCCCAGCTCTGAAGTTTAGATGTATCTTCCGTAGCATCCTAGCAAGACAAAACCCAGACAGGCACTGTCCCTCCTGCTAATATTGTGACTTCTCTGGGAAGCAGATCGAGACGCAGGGCAGAAGACAACCAAGGGCCACCCCAACGTGTACAGGCACGTGTAACCTGTCTCACCATTCAGATTTAAGCTAAGAGCTCCAAAAGAAATCAAAGTTAAAGATCTGGTTAGCTTACACACTTAGGGATCTTGGTTCAAATCCAGCAACAATGTTCCTTATGTCATTATATGCATTTTGGTTACTAATACACATATTTGGCCCAAACTCATTATCTTTCCTGATTTGTTGCTGACTTTAGGCCCTGACTCAACAGAGCACTTATATACAGACTTAAATAAATTGATTTAGGAAAGCATTCCTCTTTGTGTTTAATCTTGAGCAGACATTCAACTTTGAAATCGATGGGACTTATGAACAGCCCTGACCTTGGGGTCTAAATGGTTGCTGAATCAGTGCATTGACAGAAACATACTGGAAAAGATAATATCCATGTCTAATCAGAATGATAGTCCCTACTTTCATTGGAAATTACTGATAGATAACACACTATTCTGCTCAAGATACCCATTTTATAGCATTTATTAGAAAGCCTTAATTCACATTGTCTGTTTATGCCAAAGATACCAGATGAACAGTGTCATTCCTTGATAATGTATCTGTAACATTCTTTAAATCAAAAAATAAAATATAGAAAAAGTGCTGGCACAAGTGGCCATTCTTAATTATTTACTGAGACTTTCTCAATTGCCTGCCCCATGGCAATCCTTTGGACGACAGGTGGACGGAAGGTGAGGCAGAGTGGTTCTGAAATCCCACGGACTCAAAGACAATTGCATATGAAATACCATGTTATGCAACATCTAAAAATGAAACTCCCCACAAGAATAACATTTGTAAGGGCTGCCTGCCCAGTCTACATAGGGAATTTTAAGTGATCCCATGTTTTTATTACACAGTGAGAGCAGCAAGAGTGAAAAAGATGGATGTTTCTGGTATTATGATGTACAGGTTATACAGGTGCAACTATGGCCAAAGCAATAAGATTACAAGAAGCAGTTGGTAAAATAATTGATGCTATGTTGCACGGAATAAAAAATTTTTCACACTTAAGTCTTTTTTATTATATTAAAAGATGGCAAATAGGTACTCTTAGATGTTGTTTACAGAGTCGAAACACAGACATAGAAGGGGAAGTAAATTATGATGGGTCCCATCGTGTCATCTAATTCAATGAATGATGTGTATGAAGATCATAAGAAGATGCAGAAAGAGTCAATGGGTGCTACCTCTCTCTACAACCATAGAAGGATACCATGATCCACATTATTCCACTGAGTTCCTGGGGCAGAGTTTGGGAATAACGCATAAAGAATATAACGCATAACGCATAAAGAACAGCTGTACAGTGTTCAGCTGTGGTGGAAACTCCCACAGTTACCTGTATCTATCGTAGTGCTGCCTACACTTGCTTTAAAGGTGATGAGTCAGGAGTATGCAGCTTCTATATTGTGTGCTCGTTGCATGCCAGTTCTGTACTGCCTGAAAGCCTCTGAACCAAGGTCCCTGGATCCAAGAGCAGACTGTAAGGGGGAAGCACAGAGAGTCAGGACCTGTCTTATCCTCCTGCATAATTCTCAAATTGCCAAAAAACCCCAAGCTGAAGCTCCCTTTTCTGTTGTATCATCTATTCTGCCCCAGGAGAGGGTGAGGTTAAAGCAAATCTGCGTTCTGAAACAGTTGCTGCTTCAGATAGGCATTTCCATATATGATTACAAACTGGAGCTAAATTTGCTTAATTTAAGATCACCTGCTCTCAATGAAATCAATTAGTGCCTAGCAGGAGCAAAAGGCTTATAGAGCTCAAGGTGAGCAGTAGCAGGTTTTTGCTGGATCAAAGGCTTTTTAAAATGTGAAGAGTCACTAGAAGGAGCAATGGACCTATGCTACAATGTTAGGAGCTCCTTAATCGATTCTCTAGTTGCTGCTGAAATCTTTCTGATTTAGAGAATTTAATTACAGAGGTGAGTTTTGCAGCTGATTTTATAAAGAGTCTGGGACTTCACTTTTTCAGCTTTCCTGATACCACTGTTTAGAGTGTAGTAATGATTTTTCTGTGATGCTTGTAACATAGAGGTCATAGAAGAAAACTGCTTCCCCTGTTACTTTGCTAGTATTTACACTGTTGTATTTTTTTAGGAACTAGAAAGAAGTCACCTGCTCTGTTCTGTACCAAACAGTGTTCCTGTATGCATATTTGTCACAGTTATTCTCCTTTTTAATTTATGAAGATTATTGATTATTTGCATCTGAAAGTCCCTTTGATGAGTCTGCCTTTTGGGTTTATTTTCTGGTTCCGCCTGCCAATATTGGGCCAAATTCTTAATTAGTATTGATTGGCCCTGATTTTGCCAAAGACAGGCTGACTTTCTACTACTGAACTGCTGGCCACTTTACATCCTAATTGCTGTAGTTTTCTTCATTATTCTTCTTTTACTACAGAAAGGACTAGTTCACTCTTTTCTGAATACATAATAATAAGCATGCTCAGCCATTGTGATCACAAGGAAAGAAGTCCTACAAATTCTCAGAATTCATATGTTTTTAACAACAATTTAGCACATGTGGTTGTAGTTCCCCATGTAGCAAAAGAAATTCATCATATGTTACACTATGTTGAATTCACACCCTGCTGCAGCACTCAAGCTAATGTGAGGTGAAATGCAACATAGAGTAAGTTGATATAGAAGAAATACTCCTTAATACTTAGCCACAGAAGCGAGGAAAGAAAAAGTATTTCTGTCTACCGGTGTGTTTCCTTTTTTCAATAATTAACTTGAAACTGTGAAGCCACCTAAGATAAAATGAGTGGAAAGGACCACTATGCATCCCATGCTGCTTTTTGATTAGTTTTGTTACTTTCAAAGCATCTTTATCAGAAGAATGCTTGGTTATGAGGAGTTTTTTTTATGTGTGTTGTTTTTTTTCTTTTCCAGTGCTCTGGCTTTTCTCCAAGCAGGAGGATAATTCCAACTCGTAACAGATGTAGACCATCCCCTAAGACTTAGGATCAATCAGACAGAAGGTGACTGTTCTCCTTAACATCTTAAGATTTACTTTGGTTTAAAAGTCTGTTTTGTGTCCTGCAGACCCATTATTTACTAAAATAAATGCTATAAATGCAGCCATAGTAAGCTTGAAAAATAACAAAGCTAGATTGAGCTTATACTCAAATGTAAACTGTTCATCACAGAGGAATAAGAAAAAAAGGCTCCTGATGCTGTGACAGAGTTAAAAGCAAAAGCTCCCCATGGTAAAAAGGGCAAGTGAAAAAAGAGGATGAAGAACAGGTGGTAAAAGAACAAGGGGAGGGGATAACAAAACAAGGGGAAAAGTGTATTAAAGGAAGAAGCTTAGACCAAAGAAGTGTGTGCAGCCCCAGGGGTATGCTTATAGCACTACAAACAAAGTCTGACTAACTTTCAGAGATAGTAAAAACAGAATGAAAAGAGGAAAGAGAGACGTGACAGCCTGTAGCAAAGAATTAGAAGAGAGTTGAGGAGAAAAACATAAGGCATGCTTTGGCTATTCATACATACTCCAACGCTTCTTTCTTTGTAAAACATCCTATGGCTCTCTTAGTGTGGAGGTAGGAAAAGCACAAGTGGAGGTAATGGTTTAATGTTGCTTATGTGTCCTGTGACCAAATAGTTTGATTTAGGATATCAGTGTTCAGAACACAAGGTGCAGATCATTTATAAAACCATAAAAGGGAGGGGTAACACGTGCCCCCCCACCCCTACTGTGGAGTGTATAATGATAATACAAGTGATATCAGTATTGCAGAAACTTCAGATGCTCAGTTACTCAAGTACGAGTCAAGGTGTTACAATATTAACTTTGCCTCAGTCTTTAATAAGGTCATCAGTTCCCAGGTGAGCTGGCCTTTGGTGTCTGAGTGCAGGGAGGGAGAGCAAATCGAAGCTCCTGTGATCCAAGAGGAACGGGTCAAGGATCTGCTCCTTCGGCTGGATGCCACAAGTCTATGAGGCCTGATGGTATCCACCTGAGAGTCCTGAGAGAGCTGGCGGATGTCATTGCCAAACCCCTGTCCATTATCTTTGGGCAGTCTTGGCTCACTGGGGAAGTTCTGCTGGACTGGAGGCTGGCGGATGTTACCCCCATTTACAAAAAAGGGCGGAAGGAGGATCCGGGGAACTACAGGCCTGTCAGTTTGACCTCGGTGACGGGCAAAGTCATGGAACAGGTTATCTTGAGTGCTATTAATGAGCACATACAGGTTAACCGGGTGATCAGGCCCAGTCAACATGGGTTTATGAAAGGCAGGTCTTGCCAATCAAACCTGATCACCTTCTATGACAGGGTGACCCGCCTAGGTGACGAGGGAAGGGCTGTGGATGTAGTTTTCCTAGACCTCAGTAAAGATACAGTTTCTCATAGTGTTCTGGTTGAGAAACTGATAACTGCTGGCCTGGATAGGCACACCCTCCTTTGGGTTAAAAACTGGCTGGATGGCCGGGCCCAAAGAGTGGTGGTAAATGGGGCTAAATCCGGCTGGAGGCCGGTCACCAGTGGGGTTCCCCAGGGCTCAGTGCTGGGTCCAGTTCTGTTTAACATCTTTATCAACGACCTGGATGAGGGGATTGAATGTACCCTCAGTAAATTTGCGGACGACACCAAGCTGGGAGGCTGTGTCGATCTGCTCGAGGGTAGGGAGGCCCTTCAGAGGGATTTGAACAGACTGGATTGTTGGGCTGAGGCCAATGGCATGAGCTTTAATAAGGCCAAGTGCAGAGTCCTTCACTTGGGGTATAAAAACCCCAAGCATCGCTATAGGCTCGGGGAAGAGTGGCTCGAGAGCTGCCTGGCGGAGAAGGACCTGGGGGTGTTGGTTGACTACCGGCTTGATATGAGCCAGCAGTGTGCCCAGGTGGCCAAAAAGGCCAATGGGATACTGGCGTGTATCAAGAATAGTGTGACCAGCAGGAGCAGGGAAGTGATCCTGCCCCTGTACTTGGCACTGGTGAGGCCGCACCTGGAATGTTGTGTCCAGTTTTGGGCCCCTCGCTTTAAGAGAGATTCATAGATTCATAGATTTCTAGGTTGGAAAAGACCTTATAGATCATTGAGTCAACCATCCCTAATCCCCATTAAACCATATCCTCAAGTAGATCATCCACCCTATTCTTAAACACATCCAGGGATGGGGACTCAACCACCTCCCTGGGCAGCCTATTCCAGTGGCTGACAACCCTTTCAGAGAAGAAATACTTCCTAACATCCAACCTGAATCTCCCCTGACTAAGCTTATACCCATTTCCTCTTGTTCTATCACCCAAAACTAATGTAAAGAGCCCTTCCCCTACCTCCCCACCATCTTTTCTCAAGTATTTGTAGGCCGTAATCAGGTCTCCCCTCAGCCTCCTCTTCTCCAGGCTAAACAGCCCCAACTCCCTCAGCCACTCCTCATAAGTTTTATTTTCCAGCCCCTTGACCAGTTTAGTCACCCTTCTTTGGACTTGCTCCAGGAGATTGAGCTCCTCCTCCTACTTGAGGATATGGTTTAATGGGGATTAGGGGTGGTTGGACTCGATGATCTATAAGGTCTTTTCCAACCTAGAAATCTATGAATCTATGAATATTAAAACTTGGCCCAAATACTCATATTTTGAGTACTTTTGTTCATGCTTTGTATTTGATATCACTGTCATCTTTTATGGAAGACATGCAAACCCCTGAAGTTTAGATATTATGAACTTCAGATCCACGTTGGTTTAGAAGAAACTACAAGTGCTGTTCTATATAATCAAAAAATCAAAACAAGGAAATAAACTGAATTGATTCTATCTTCAGTGAAGTTATCAGTAATATAAATGGATCCAGAGTCTGTTTATGACTTTGTCTGCAGGAAGTTTAAAGGTCTCTTTTGAGAAACTATGTGATAACAGTTCAGCTTCTGCTGTGTGTGCAACTTTGTCCCATTATTAGGATTCTGTCAGCACTTTGGGCTTGCTGGTCACAGTCCTAGGTGCATAGGCTTTCTGAGGAAGTGTTGTAAGGAGCATGTGTTGCTATTGCTTGCATTGAAATTGTTGGTTAAAACTGTATTTTGGATTTAAAAACTCATTAACTACGGTTGCTTTTAAGGTTAGAGATGTACCCTTCCTTCAAACTGACTGTTTCAGTGGTTACTTAACAGGAACCATTTATGATACAGCAGTGGCTGCTCTTGATTATGTTCTGAACTACTTTCATACAGCACACCCTTCTAAGCACTCCTTGAAGTTGGTGGGATCTGACTGCTTGTGTAGTCAAGGGCTATCTAAAGCCATCCAGAAAGATGGCTCAGGTCATCTCAGTGGACTTACGCCATATGCAACAGCTTTATTATTTGAGGAGAAACTATTTGCCCTCTTGCTTCAGATGGCTAAAGGCTTCTTCATTGGAAGATAGAGAGCTTTGCTGCAGCTAATTATAGATGACTGGGTAAAGTTAACCCTTCAAAGTTCCATCAATGAATGCCTTGACTTTTGAACATGCTCTGTGTTTTGCAAACAGCAGATAATGCAGGTAATCACCTTCAGTAAACAACACCAAATAATGATGTTGTCAGACTTACAGAATTTTTCAATACACAGAAATTAAATACTTTCTAAAGAAGATAAATTGGAGAATGCAAAGCACATACTGTATTCCTGAAGGAAAAAGTTGCAGAATAAGCTTTAATCCTCATTTCCCTGATGCTGAGCTTGTGTATAAATGCTATCCTTTGCCTCCTTTCCTGCTGCTGCTACAAATGAGGCAAGGCACAGTTGATGGGCACTGTGTCAGGAGAAAAGTTGAGCCATGGGGAAATCCCACTTGTACTTTCATGTTTGCAGGGTCAAGGTAGAATATTAACCACTACCTTAGCAGCCCCTCTAGGCTGTACCGACCCCTAACATAGACAAGAATCTGGCCCAAAATGTTCCCTTAAAAGAACAGGCACATGAATGCTCTGGTTTACCTTTTAAGTTGGCAACAGTTAATTGAGAAAGACTTTAATCAATACTTTATGTAATTTAAACCTGATGCAACCAAGTACCCTGCCTCTGAGAAACTTTCCAACAGGACTCAATGATACTTTGATGAATAACATCTCTAGCAGGCTAATTTTCTAGCTAATTATCATCAAACACCTAGACAGACTTTCTGCAATATTAGATATGCTTTGGAAAAAAAAAAAAAATCCCCTTTGACCATGGGCAGAAAGGAATTACAAATTCACAGGTGTATACAGATTTTTCAAATCTTGAACTAGTGGTTCATTACAGTATCTTGGTGGTAAAACATAGCATCTTATAGTAAAGTAGGCAGCAAAAATAACATAACTGAATTTGAAATTAAAAATCACCATCCACAGATAGAGCCCTAAATTTTATATTAAATAATAAATTAAGTTGTAGAAATTTTAAATGGCAAACTATGTTTTCCTCCAATCAAATGCACTTTGGCCAAAGGGATTCTATGCATTTTGGGTTTGAGGAGTGCTTTATTTCAACTGTAAAGGAAAAAACGAAACCCTACAATGCAGCTTACCAAAACTCACAGATCTGTATAGAACTTAGAACAGTTGTTATCCCAAGTGTACCATTCCTATTTTAAAACACTTTGAGGTTACACTTAGTCGTAAGTATTTGTAGTCTACTGGTCCCCTCTTCATTTTGTTCTGTGGAAGTAGTATGAGATGGAGGTACAGGCTTGAAAGGAAAAAAAGTGTTACTGGAAGAAGCAAAGCCAGCTATGCCTCCCTCTGCCAGACTCTGCATCTTTTCAAATTCATTCTGCTGATACTGAAGCTCATCCCTTGCAAGATCACAATCTACAGCTGTAGTGAGTAGTGCTTGCGCAGTGTCACATTACTCAAGCAGTCCAAAATCAGATCCAAGGCAAATTGTGTTGCCATGCCTTTAATGGAGGTGGGGGGAGCTCATCATCTTTAAATGGCTGGTATGTACTTGCAAAGCATATAACCCAAAACCGGAGCTGACAGTTTAAGTATATGATGGGAGAATAACAAACAAGCGTAACAAACAGATGGGCCAGCCAGTCTGTTACAACGTGGTTCAACTGCAGGTCTGGCTGTGTGTGTGTGGGGGAAGCTCCTTAGTCAATCTTAATTGTCATAGCTCCATTGACTTTGGTATTTACAATAGCTTTATTTATACCATGGTGATTAATTTCCTCTGTGCTTGAGAAAAAGAATAAAAAGGCCTTTTAAATTCTATGGTATTCTGTTCCTTTCAGACTTATAATGAATCTATCCAGTGACAGTGATATAGGTTCTCTCTGCAATAAGTGTGAAATGGCAAGTGTGTATATATATATATATGATCTCATTGTCAGTATTTGACAAGCTTAAAAAAAATGTTTTGGCTATGGAAGCTATTGATGTAGGTGTTATGAGGCACGTGGGAGGTATCCTTCAAGTTTTTGGTATGTTTGAAGCAGGAATTTGCTGTGTGGGCTAAAAGGACTATATCTGTGCCCTTCTCTCCCTCCATGAGTCCCAGCCAGGTGGAGATCACACTTTCCCAGCTGGCTGTTGTGGCTGTGGTCCACCTAACTGCAGGCATTCTGCAGGAAGGTGGAATGCAGCTTAGCCAAAAGATACCATAGCAATAGATTATTATGCGGTTAGAGTAAAATCTTGGACATGTAGGTGCTGCGACAAAAAAGTGATGATTGGGACAGATTTGGGGAAGGAGCTCTACTGGATATAATCTTAAAACCAACCAAACAAAAAAAACCCAGCAAAACCTAAACAATTCAAAACAAGCAAAAAACCTACCAGCAAGAAAACACAAAACCTTTTACTTTGCTCCTTTGTGTAACAGTGGACTGGTCCGCAAACACCATGATCTCTCTTTTTTTTTTGAACCTTGCATGAGGTAAATAGCACTCAGCATAATACAGTACATTTTTGTTAGGCATACATTTCAGTATTCCATGAAAGTTGTTGTTTTCCTATGTGAGACTTAAATATAATATATGGGAAAAAAGATTCAAGCATGTAAAACAATAGATGATCAGAGAAGTGACGACATTGCGTATGCAAGACTTTTGTCTAGAAAAGCTACCATAAAGTTAACTGGTACTATAGGTCTAATGGTAGGTGAAGAAGAGAAAGGTAGAAGAAATAGTTTTGGAGGAAACAAAAGCAAGAATTACATTTTTGCATCTGATCAAAATCCACAAATTTAGGAATGAGATTAGACAATGTTTTATTTGGTGGAAGATTTAGTTTTTAAAGCATGGTGTGTGTTCTATGGCAGTAGTCATTTTCAGTGGAAATAAGATGCTCTGCATTGATGGATAATGTTTGTGAGAAAGGGTTAATTTCCAGAAGGAAACTGGTTTAGCTCAGATTTTTTTTTTCTCATCAAATTGACTCTGCTTGATTTGATGTAGTGATCTAATATGACCTTGATTAAATTAGAGAGAAAATGATGATGCAGACTGTTTGTCCTATTGACAATTGCTACCTTAGGCTAGGGTGGCAGTGAATTAATGTCTTGCCCATATTTTGCAGGGACCTTGGGTAGGAATTAATTTCTCCTATTCGCTTCAATCTTGCCAAGAAGGCAATAACTGTTGCTGATTGTAAAGTTAGCTATTTTTGAAGTGGTGAAATGGGCTTCAGGAATTTGTTCAAAACAGTCCAAGAAAGATGACTAGTTTGCCATCAGCCTAGTAGTTTAGCAAGGACACAGGGATGTACTACAAGTCGTTTATATTATCTGAACATCAGTTCTCCAGTCAACAACCAAGGCTGTGGATAGTCTTTATCCATCATCTTATACCAACAGTTGGGGGCTACAGCCACATCTGAGACTTGTAAGTGGAAATCACCTTGCTTCTGTGCAGTGTATAGGTCCTGGGTAAAAGCCAGTTCTATAGCAAGCTAGGGAAGAGAAATTTTCTTGAACTGTCTTGTGGAAAACTTAGTCAAGTTTTTCTTTTTCGCTCTATTTTCTGGAAGCTACAGAGCAAAAAGTGTACTGCTTAGTGTTTTGGATGCTTCCACTTCATGTTTCCGGCCCAAGCACTATTTTACCTTATAGCAATTATTTATGCAACTTAAAGCACCATAGAACAGTTCTCCAGCAATATTTCATTGCTTGGCTTCAACAAAATATTCAAGTTAAGTACCTGTGACTGTTAAGTGTTGATGGTACTTCAATACTACTATAAAATCCAGGTTATAGTTAGGATCTGTTGCACTGAGCACTGTAAAGACCTGGAGACAGTAGCCTATATCAGAAAATGATTTTCAATTTACAGCCTTTTAACTCTGTTTTAGATCTTGCAATTAGGAGCAATACATTTCGCTATGTGTATGGTCACAAACGCTGAAGTTACAGGCCAGTGTAAACAAATAATTTGTATGGAAATGGAACTCTGGGAAGCAATTCACAGGCATGCAAAGAGTTGGGTTAAAAATGTGTGGAGGCCTGTTTAGTGTTTATGTAGAGCACTGGTGGAGGGAGAAAGCTTCACTCTTTTAATGGCAATCCAGTCTAACATGAAAAAGAAAATTTTAATTTTTGTGTACTAAAATAACTAAATGGAAAGATGTCTGTTAATATAAAACTAATATCTTCTCTTACACAGCTAAACAACTAATGTCACTCATAAATTGTCATCTCTAAGCAAGCAAGCAGATGGTCCTCTGTGAATGTCATGTGTTATATGTACGCTAGGGAGAAGGAAAGTGTTCATGTTACAAACTCAGGCAAAGGTAACTCTTTATTCTTGTTTTGCCTTTACTGTTAAAACTAAGATTTCTCTGGCAAACCTGCCTACCAAGTTGACTTACGATGAGGCTAGCATATAGTTCCTATCAGTTGCTATGGTTTTTCTCTTATAGTGCTCTCATTGGTACTTTAATAATAGATTCTGCAATGACTGTCAGTTTTTTTTTTAGTCACAAGGCATAGTTGAAGGTGTTAAGAAGGTACTAATCTAGCCTAAAACTACTGTTGCTGGTCATTGGGCAAGTATGGCTGGGATTTCAGCCATGAGATGGATGGATGTATTGCAGAGACAAAGGACTAATTGCAATTACTTAAAGGATCATTGAGTTAACATCAGTTATTGTATTTCTTTTAGGAAAACACAAACCTCTTTGTTCCTTTTTGAACTACTAAATAAGAACAATTCAAACACACAGTTTATTTGTTTCAAGGATGTTAATCTGGTGGCAGTTTTTCTTTACAAAATAGTAATTTAAAAAAGAAAACAGTAGCCATTTTGTTTGTCAAATTTTTATTTGTGAGGCATTTGAAAAGCTATTGAAGTTGAAATCACTTATGCTGCAACTATAGAGACCAATAGTAAATAGTAGTAGTATTTTGTAAATAATTTGAGAAGCCAGTTTGTACCTTGTCAGTATCTCTGGAAAGCAACACAATTATAGAATCCCTACTAAAAAAAAAAAAAAATCTCTTGCTGATGCTCCTGCTGTTATTGGAAGGGGTGAATTCGCACCAATAGTTCAGTGAATATATTTGTGGTGTCTGTCTGTTTTAGAGGCTGATCTTTCTCTGATCTCACTGCATGCTTCCCTTTGAAACTGCAAGCACAGAAGTGTAGTTAATTTTGCATAGTCATAAACTAGGCAGTTAAGTCTCTATCTCTAATATTTATCTGAATGGAGAAATATTTGCTGTTGTCAGAAGTCAGGTAAGTAGTAAACCTAATAGCTTGGCAGTCCGACTTCTTGGAGACTTGGAAACCTTCTCTGCACAGGGGAGAGAGGGCTGGAAGGTCAGTTGTCAACTGGCTGGTGTCTGTGCAATCTACAGGAGCGTCTGGTGACCTTAGTATCATTTTGTCCTACTTCACTGCTGTACAATGAAATGACTCCAGACCAGGTCTCATTCTAAAGGCAGACCTCACCCTTGTCAAAACTTCCTGTTGCAGGGAATGTAGAAGATGCAAATGTACCTGGCCTCAGCACAAATGGTCTGATCCTTCAAAACAAAACTTGTTTTTCACTCTTCTCATCCCAGAGGTGCATAGGTCTGGAAAGGAGCACTCTTTGCTCCTAACACCCAGGGCTGAAAGAGATGGATGTGACACACCCCTTCCACCGCCACAACCAAGAGATGTCTGAGGCAACTAAGTGATTTCAAATTTGTGGTGGATTTGTTTTTCTGTTCAGGAAGGATAATTTGGTCTGATGTAACAGTGGCTGCTCAGTATCTCTAAAATTGAGTCTAACAATATTCTTCCTGTAAAGTACTTTCAGCCTCTTCTTCCCTAGGTTCAATGCTCCAAAATCCCATTTTAATCTGAGATCTATAATTGCTTCTATCTAAGAAAGACTCATGCTAAATGTGTATACTTGTTAGCTTATAAACAGATTTCCTGACTATTCCACCTAGCTAAGGTCCAACAACATGAGAAGCACATTAAGAGACTGAAAATAATTTGAGGCACATACAGAGAAAAGACTCTTGGACCAGTGCAAACCCAGGACATGAATTTAGCAATTCTCAAGCTTAGTAATAAATATAGGATTTGTCTACAGATGTCATCACTGGAGACTGGAAGGGGGGAAAAAATAGCCAGATTTTTCCATTCCCTAAAATATCTTAAAGAAACATTTGGTGGCATTTAAATAGGAAAACATTATGCTATGCCAGAAACAAGTTTTACTTGTTAATATTTCTTTGAATTGCATGATAGTGGTTATCAAGAGATGTTTGTGGTGTGAAAATATGTGGGTTCTTTTTGCTTAATTTTTTTACTCAAGATGATCATGTTAAAACTTGTGGTCCTTGCTACATCTAAAAAATTATAAAGCAGTTTAGGAGACAAGATTTGTTTACACTGCCACAGATGGCTGGAATAAATTAGTGGACTCAGTAAAGAACGGTTCATTTTAGTTTAAAATGCATTTGGACACTTATCAAAGCTCACATGGTGGCCATTTTGTTATTTATTCATCTATTTGTGCTTTACAGTTCCATGCCCAAAGGCTATGTCTGAGTAATGGTCAGAGTTTCCTCCTAACAGAATTTATAATTATGTATATCTTGCACTTCAAGCACATTGGTACTCCTGTACTGTGGCATACCCTGGGTTTATCCTGTGTAGCTACTCTTTCTGAAGACCACTATAAATCCAATTGTAAACAAGCAGATTAGAAAGGCAAGGTAAACTTCTTCACTAATGAGAATGTCGTAAGTTGAACATTTTCCCTAAACTGGTGATGAAATGCATAAAGCTGTGACTATATACTTCCTTCAACATCAACACTGCTATTCAGGAGAGGTAGTGAGAGCAAGGCTTCCCAAATTAACTCTTGAATTCTAATCCCCCTGGATCAGATTAGGAGGAGGGAGGACAAAGGATGGCAGTTACTTTATGGCTCTTCACTTATGGACTTTTCAGAAACACTACAGCAAAACCTCCCCCTCTCACACTTCGACTTTCACATCTATACACTTGTTTCCTCCTTGATACCAGTACAGTGAAGGCATGCAATACAGATGTCTTCAGAGTTGATGAACCTGGCACTGGAATCAGTGGGGCTACTTCTTTCAACTTTGCTCTAATCATGATTTTCCTTGTCCTGGGAAAGTCAGCACCACTGGAAGCCTTCAGAAGCAGCTTGTCATCTTCATGGCATTTTCTTGCTAATCCCATTTCTCTTGGACCCTTTGTGTACTGGATATATCACCTTTAGACTGTTGCATTTGAGAGTCAACAACTAGAGAGGGCAGAAGCAGCAAATAACAAATGTAAATCTCTGCGTTGTCATAGTTAGGTGCTCAGAGAAGGTAAAAGAACAACTTGGGTTCATTTCAGGCTTTCCTGAATCCCATGCATTTGACAGATGAACCTGTTTAAGTGTAACGACTAATCTGGATTGCTAAATCAGGCATTCAGATGTTGGGAGATGCTAGCTGTGAGACTGTAACCATCACTCTTCTTCACACGTGATGAGTGAGGAAACTGGTCCTGGAATAAAAATAGTGTGTGTTTAAAGGCTGCCCACCAGGTCCAAGTTACAACTGCACAGCAAATTGAAGTCTGGAATGTCCTGTCCTTCTAGTACTTGAGCTGATGTGAATTGGGGCAGTTTTGAGGAAAAAGGGAGAAGTTGCTTGTATGTCAGTACACTGAGACCCCTAGGCTCTCTAATACATCACTGCCAGAATTTGAATGCTGAACTTTCAGAGTTTACAGTTTACCCTTTAAATTTGCAGATTAACGACTGCAATGGCTGGAGGAGGAATCGTTTGGTTTAGATTGCAGGTTGTGCTCCCGGAACCATTTGAATTTGAAAGACGTGACCTTGCTCACTGCCTGTTGCCCTGCTCTGCCCTCCCAGCCAGGCAGCTGTTCCCGGCACAACACTGTTGCTGCTGTGGTGGCAGTGAGCACCTGGAGATTTTCTGAGAAAGTTCATGTGTGACTATTTCTTTGGCATGTGAACAAATTTTACCTCAAGAGCACAAGGAACAAAAGGTTAATGGCAATTTTTGAAAGCCTGTATAACTCAACCAAGCCTCAACAGCATGTCATGCCAGAAGTGAAAGTTAGGTCTTTAGCATCACTGCTCTGTTTCTGCTGCTTTCAAAGCCCTGCTAGGGGGAAGAGAAAAAAATTAAAACTCAGAGGCTTAGCACTTCTTCAGAAAAAAAGCCCAAACTATATTTAGGCTTTGTAACACTTCTCTTATTAAAATTTTTTATAACTTTTGCTTTAGAAAAATAAGACTTGTATTCTGATAAATGTTGTGCATGCTTCCCTGTTTCTGCTCATTTATTTCCTGAAACAAAGTTCAGCTGTACAGATGCTCAGTGCTGATAAGAGCACTGTTTGCCACAGCTGAGAATCCAGAGATCAGAGGGGTGATCCCTGGAAGGCCAGCCCTCCCTAACTGCCGGGGGAAGCTGACAACTGCAGCAGGCTGACACCGACTGGCTGACTGCCATGGTTTGCAGACAGTAAGTTGATCCTCAGGAGAAATGAGTGGGAGGAGAAATAAGAGGAGCCCCCTCTACCAAGAAATACAAATTGTGATGTAAGGCGAGGTTCAGTTAGGTCTCTGAATCCCTTTCTCTAATCTCTACTTATTGGTAGAATAAGTCCTGCTTCATTCAGAGGGGAAAACCCTACTTGTATGAAATTTAGATGGTGTTACTATTTACTGGTTTCACTGGGCAAAAATCCTACATTAGGTTCATTTGACTGGGTAGGCAACATGGGGGGTAACCAAGGATTTACAACCTTTAGAGCAAAGGAGAAAATGTGTTGTGATGACACTTTTCAAAAAGGGAGGTTCCTCAGAAGGGTGTTATCTGTTAACAGACGAAAACCTGGTAGGAAAGAATGAAACTGGAGAGTCCAGTGGCTGCTGTGTCTTCTAATGTAACTGCTCCTTTAGAACAAGTGGATGCAAACTGTAGATGATTGGACACAAAGCAGTTTATTTAATATACATGGAAATATTTCTTGTGAAAATGACTTATGGGCTTAATATACTTGTATAGTCAATATAATGCTGTAAGTCAGGAACAAACACAACTGGAAAACTCCCCAGCTAGCACCAGAGACCACTGAGCTGTTCAGCAATGTCAATATTAATGAAATGAACCAGACTCTTGGATTTGTTAGAGATAAGTACTAGCAATGCAGGAGATCCTGCTTCTGATTTTCCTGCCAATGCTTTAACTGCTTTGCATGGGTGATTGTAATCAGTAAGAACTGTTATGTGATAGTGCTGAAGCAGAGACTTGAGAAAACACAGCTCTCACTTGAGACAAAAAAGACTACAACCTTCTTTCTCCACTTCTTACAAGGGGAAAAAAAAAATCTCACTGGGCATCACAAAAGTGCTCATTTACAGAGACGGAAAGAAATAAAATAATTACAATGCAAAGAAAAATTTCCATGCTGTTCCATGAGAGGCATTTTCTCTGGAGACATGAAAGGAAGAGTAAAGGCAAACTTATTCTCTACTGCACCCAAAGGGTCATTAGTGTCCAGAAGCTACTTACACTTTTTCAGACTTTTTATAAAGCAAATAAGAGTGGGAAGCCTTTTTTTTTTTTTTTGTGCTGTAATAAAGAAGAGTAGAATGAAAGCCAAGTGGATAAAATGAGTACTGTATAGAGCATGTTGATGATCAGATCTGGGATTCTTTTCTGGAGAAGGGGAAAAAGAACTCAAGTTGCCCGGCATGCAAAAAGGAAAAGCAAAGACTTGTCTTAATTAAAACTCCTCTTTTCTTGTGAATGATGAGAAAAGCTCTCGTATTTTGGGGGATCATAAGAGTGGCTACTTGAAAATGCTGTCTAAAAACTGATGTTATGGTGTGTGTTTGTTTTTTTCCAAATGGAGTATACTTGCTTTTGCTGTTTAAGGCAGTAGGGAAGGCAGAACTTCTTTGTAGGCATGTTGCAGTGGGAATATTTCGGTGATACTGTAAATATTGCATTTGTGGTAGTAAACAATCGCAATGTTTGGGAGGAAAGAAACTGAAGGGAGCAGAGAGGCTGTGTGACCTGGCCTGCCTGCCTTTGTGGCACTCTCTGTGGCAGGATGGCTTCTGCTGAAGGGGCGATTCCCCTGAGGGGATGCAGGAGGAGGAGGAGGTGGAGAGGCTCGCTGTCCCTGTAGGCAGCAGGGACAGTCCAGGCCAGTAGTGCTGGAAAGGTGTGTGTGTAACCCCGGGAAGGGTCCTCTCTCTTCGCCTCTGGGCAGGAGAGGGTCTGCATCCCTGAGCACAGAGGTGTTGGCTGCGGCCCTGGTGTGCAGGCTCCGCATGTGGGATTTTCACGACGTGGAAGAACGGCCAGGGTGAGGTTTGGCCCTGTCCCCGCTCCCCCTTCCACCAACAGGGAAGGGGGAGCACGACAGCGAAGAAGGCTGCGGTGTGCATGTGGACCGAGACAGGGCAGGTGCCTGCGGGCCGTGGCGAGAGGCGCTGCGGCACCGTACGGAGGCCGGGCCGGGCCCCGGGCACCTGCCCGTCGGGCAGCGGCGGTGCCTCGGCGGCGCCGGGCGAGGCCTGCGGCGGCGGGGCCGTTTCCCAGCGGGGGTGTGCGCCATGAAGCCCCCGTGGGGGGTTTCTACGGAGCCGCGTCCTCTCCCTTCCGTGACTGCTGACGCCCGCCGCGAGCCGTCACGGCGCCGGTCTGGGAGCGAACCCGTCCCCTCTACCCGCCGGGCCGCCCCGACCCGGCTCGGTCCTGCCTGGCAGGGCGGCCCCGGCTCCGACCCCGGCCAGGCGCGGAGGGCGCCCGCCCACTTGGGCGTTGCTGTCCGGGCTGGCGGCTCCGCCTCCTCCCGCGCTCCGCTCCGTTCCACTCTGGGACTGCGGGGAGCCGGGGGAAGGCGGTGGCGGTGCGGACACCATGGCTCGTGTGCTGAGCCGGGACCCGGTGGACATTGAGGTACTCACTCGCCCGGCCGAGACGTGCGGCTGTCGCTACCGGGGAGGGGGCTCTGCCCGGCGGCGGTGCCCGGGCCGGGAGCGCCCAGCAAAGTTTTGGCTGCCTTAGGAAGTACCTTGCCGCTGTTGCCGCTGCTCGCCAGCGGCGTCCGAGGCCTCGCTCCGCTGTGCCGCCCCGCCGCAGGGCCGGCCGCGGGCAAGTCCGGCCCGGGGGGGTGCTGGCCTGCAGCCCAGGCAGCCGCAGCCCTTGTCGGGGTGGCCGCCGGGCCGACAGGGGCTGCCTGAGCCACCGCTCCGGCTCTTGCCCCGCGTCCCCTTTCCTCGCCCCGGAGAGCTGGGCGGCTGGGGGGGCGTGAGAGGGCGGTGCCCGGCACCTCCCCTTCTCCTCGCCGCCCCCTGTCCCTCCCAGCCGGCGAAGTCGAGGGCTGGGTCTGGGCGAGCCCGGACTCCCGCGGTGAGGTCGCCTTCCCGGCTCTGGCAGGGTTCCTGCCGGGCGGGGCTGCTCGGGAACCGCGGCCCGAGGAGGGCCCGGGCGGCCGCTCGAGCTGCCAGGCCGGGCCCTCTCGCGGCTCCTGCAGCGGCCAGCGGGCCGTCGGAGGGGTGCGCGCCCTCCGTTCTTCACTGTCCCGCAGTGGGCCAAGTTGAGCTGACTGCTGCGCCGTGTTTCCCGGGAGTCAAACAGTAGCATGGAACGCTGAGCAGGATGGCAGGAGCAGCACCCTTGCTGCGAGTGGCTTACAATACCTGTGGCACTTAATGTTTTTGGATGACGTTCCTTGCCTTAGGTCGAACTGGAAGCTTGGGAATAGGGTCTGGACATGGCCTGGTGCAGGGCGGAGGTGAGCTGGAGCGAGACCAAGGCTGGTGCGGTGTAACATGCAGTGAACTGCTGATGTGAGCCAGGTTGCACGGTTGGGATTCCAGGTAGCTTTCCCCCACCCTTCATGGGACCTTGCGCGTGGCTGCAAGCTTCAGCTCTTTTAGAGAGCCTAGTAAAAACACAGTGATGATAAAACAACTTGTAGTTTGACAGTGTTGTTGCAGCCTGACACAACTTTTTGCTGTAGTATGCCTTGAAGTTTAAAATATTAGGTTTAGGGTGGGCTGTTGCAGCGCATTGAGGGCCCAGTCATGATCCATGAATGTGCACAGCAGCAGCTTCAATACACTTCTATGTCAGTTGTGACTGAATTTTATCATCAGTTCTCATGTTGAGTTTTTGTGTCCAGTCCATTTCCTAACTGAGCTGCTTCTCAAACCATGACTAATGTCCAGAAATGCTCTTACAGATACTCCAATAAACCTGAAACATAGAATGGATGGGAAAAACGAACTGTTGTAGAAGTCTCTCTGGCAGTTAGGGGGGCACTGTAGTATGAAATCAGTAGTCTTGTCTTTTATCAGCCCAGTGTTTTCAGAGCAGCCAATCTGGGATTTTTCAAGTGTTGAAGTTCATTTTTCTATTGCAAAAGTTTGATTTTAGCGGTACAAGTTTTTGAGTACTTTCCTCAGATTTTTAATGCCAAATATTTCTGTGATTACATTGTTTTGCATTTCTAGATATGCGTGACTCATTCAAAGAGCAATATATTATTATAGGACCCTGTGTTGGTAATAGTATGTAGCGCTACACGATTTAGAAAACTGACACTTTGAAAAAGACTAGTATTTGTTTTACTCTCAGATTAAAATAGAAACTTTGGTCAGTATCTTTCTGTGTTTTTGTTTTCAGCACTCCCTTCAATGAGTGAGGAAATCAAGGCAGTCTACTTCTAACCAAATGTATTGTCCTTTCTCCATCTGTTTGAATAAATTTAGTCACTGTATGACTTTTCTCTCAGATGAATATATCAATAATTACTTATAGTCTAATTGCAGCTCTTTGTGTTTTGTTTTTGGTTTTTGTTGTTCCCTCCCCCCATGGGACTTTTTTTTTTTAAAAAAACCAAAGTAAAGTATTTTGAATAAAAATGTATTTTTTCTTTTTCTTTGAAGTAGGGCAAGTGTATGTTAGCTAAGCCTATATCATTGTAGATAAATATTATCAGACATTTGGTTGTTGAGTGTAGAAGTCTATCAATATGAGCACTGGCAGCACAAATTGAATGTTTCGGTCACTTTCTTTGCTACAGTATAAAAACTGAATGATTGTTTTCATTAAACTTATCTCAGTGGTTAGCATCTCACACAACATAGTTCATATAATTAAAATATTAAATATGGCCTTTGGAGACTTGGTACTACTTTATCATTTATTTAGATAGTTAAGGCTGGATAAAAAGGCTGATGTCACTGGTTAAAGAGGAGCCAAGAATCTGTGCTAGAAGTAGCTAAAATCTCAGCCAATTCTCCAAGTTATTTAATAAAAGAAAAATTCCAAGAAACTGTCCCTGGGGAATCTCATTCCCCTTTGTTGGCTTAGTCAGCAGCTTCAGCTCCTGGGCATCCTGTTCCTGAAATCTTTTGGCCTAACTGAAGAAGATGAAGAAATTACATAAATAATCTTGTTCTAAAAGTCTGCTTTCCAAGTTGTGGAAGACTAGAAGTGTTGTGATTAATATATAGGATCTTCTTCTAAAAATGGCAGTGTTAAAACCAAAACAAACAAAAAACCCTCAAACAAAACGCCAAACAACTACCAATCCCACAAAACCCAAATTATGGTGTGGTTTTTTTTTGAGGGAGAGGTGGAGTCTGGGCAAATTTATCCAAATGTGCTGATAATATTCCTTGGATGCAGAAACTCTAAGCAAAAGGAAAGAAAACCCATTCCAGAATAGCTACAGGTAAAAGTACCTACCTTGGATGTATGGCGCGGGGACTTGTCTTGACTTTTTATTTATGGCATCTCTAGATCTTTATAAGAGATTTTGAAATCTACAATATGAAGACAGCGTTCCCTTTCTAACTTGTAATGTGAAACTATATGTTAAATGTACGTTCAAATTCTAGATAGTGTTTACAGGCTTCATACATACCTTTCCCAATGATACTCTGGGAAATAAAGTATTCATTTTTTAGCTGGTTCCTTACACACAATGAATGTAAACCATACATAATTATATGTTTTGGGAACTTCAGGGTTCTTTAAAGAATTAAAGCTGTCACATCAAGTACTCAGAAATTAATGAATGACAAAACTGTGAAGTACTGAGTAGAATCAGAACTCAGTTTCTTGAGTTCATGCAGGATGACGCAACCTTGAAAGATATTACTTATATTGTTCTCTGCATGCGGTGTTTTCCTGACCGCGTTCCAGTCTTCCTCTGATGTTCCTCTAGTTGTCTCATTTGGTGATGTTTGAGTGGTGCATACGTTCTAGCTCTTTGCCATGCAGTCTACAGCTAGTGAGAGTAGAACTCCCAGCCCTCCTTGCTAAGGGTTTCTTCTCAGCAGAGCAGAGATGCTTTGCTACACTGTTGTCGTAAACCTAAATCATTGATGATAAATTAAAACTCCTCGATATACCTTAGTATTTACAGTAGGTAGAGAGTATGTTGGCATTTCACAGATCTGACCTTCCCTGTGAATCATCTATTGCATATGTTTAAAGGTGAGTTGAATGTTGATGAATGGGTAATTCCTTGCTGAGCCAGCAGCTGGGTAGCTAGCATGCTGTCACAGGTGTTTCCAGATGTTAGCACTGATGCCTGATTGTGAGAATAAAAGGAAAGGTGTGAAGGGCTAGAACCATGTTCTGAAATAGCAATCTAGGAATTGTCTGAGAATTACCAGGGTAAATTTGTGGCACTTTCACATATAAGATAATGAACATCATCATTGTAACTGTGTCAAGCTTCTCTTTGTTTAACTTTAGGAGGTATAAATGGCTCTTAAATCACTTTTTTTTTTTTTGTCATTTGAAAAGTTATTATAAAATTAATCCATGTAGCTTTATTTGGTGTTACTTTAGAAAGCTAACATTTGCTGTGCGTCTTGTGCGCTGTACTCTTCTTTCCGTGGTGGTGTAATCCATAGGTATAAATAAGTTGCTGTTACCTATTGTGGACAAAAGCTTTACAAACTACATTAACTTCAGGGTGAAGTGGAGAGTTTGTTAAGGACTAGACTGTGCCCATTGGGTGCTGACCTTAGTGAGGACACAGGAGGCTCCAGGAGTTCCTCAGTGCACGTTTGTTGTGTTTCTTCAGGAGCAAGATACATGCTGCTCTCTGAAGGCTGCTAATGAAGGTGGAATGAGGTTATAGCCTGTTTGAGCAGCTCACCAAGGATGCAGTTAGCACACCTGAACTCAAGGGCTGTAACTGGTTCCAGGGTCTGGTAGGTGGGGGAACAGGACTTCTTGTGCCACGATCCCTGCTGCATGCAAAGGCCACCTGGGAAGTGCTCCTAAGCCTCAAGGAAGCTTTATTATGCAACCTGCAGTTTCCATACCGCTTAAAGTAGCAGGTTTGATAGCAGCAACTGTTCTTTCCCTGGGATATATACTTAGCGGGTGCTACAAAGCATGGGCTATGACAGCAAGGTAAGCAAGTTTCACTTGTCAGGTTTATTCTTCTCCCAATACAAATGGAACATAACAGTGAGAGACTACAGGTAGCAAAGATGATATGTCTTTGGAGGACAAAAGGTATGTCTGAGAACTAAGCTTGATGTCCTATAAAGGGAGAAGCAGAGCAAGGACTGAAAAATAAAGAATAGTGTACAAGCACAGGAAACCTCTAGCAAGATAGCAGGGAATCCTACTAGTCAGCATGGCTTGCAAAACTGTCAGGCAAAGGTTATATGAATAAATAGCTGAAGCTAACTTTCTTTGATCTAGGCTAAACTTTTATTTTAAAAAGCCCCAATTATTACAATGTCTCTCTCTGTTGTAGATGTCTGCTAGTTGTTTGAAGTTCCATTACAAAGCTTTAATATGTAGGATTTTTGTAAGTTACTGCTTTATTGCTTGCCATGATGATCAGGTGGCTGTTCCAGATTGGTGGCTGTGTCTTTCTAGGGTCATTAGATGAGCAATCAGTGAGGAAACAAAACTTTCTGTTCACCTATTTTGGTTTAATTTGTGTCTCAAGCTCTTTTGTTGTTTTAGTGATTTTACTGTAGTAAACTCTTAACTGAGTGGAACAGCAATTATATCGTGATTACCAAGATCTCATGGAAGATTATAGATCCCAATTACGATGTCTGTCTTGGAGAATTGAATAATATGATTTACTCATCAGGTTAAAACCTGGTCTGGCAAGTAGGAGGGAAAGTCTTCTGTATGAAACATTTTATCTTTTCATGTTGTATATGCAAATCTTGTTGATGCTCAAAGAGTTATGTATAGTCTTGCCTCCATTGCTGATAGTCTGCTAAACTGTAGCACTGAAATTTAGTCAAGTTCTCCAAAATAATGATATTGGGAAAAAAAAATTGACCCTTGTGCTTTTCTTTTTTTTTTTCAACCTTTGAGTTTTAATGTTACTCATGCATTCAATTTCATTTCTTTCCCATGTTTTAGAACTCTTACTCTTTTTGTAAGAAGGTCTTTAAAATAAGACCTGCTAGTCCCACCTTTTCTCATGTCTGGGACTTAATGAGAATTGCAGGCCATTAAGAGACTTGAGACAGTTGTCACTGCAGTTAACAACTCTGAAAACAAGAAGGAACTGAAATTAATTTTCTGTTTTGTTATGTAAATGGATTTCATGATGATTTTATGTTGTAGACTGCACTTGAATTTTTTTTCCTCCGCTTAGTGTTACATCTTTTAAGAAAGTAAAACTACATGTTGATATAGGAAGCTGAGATTTCTAAGGCAGGATTTTGCCCTGCACAGGAGTGCCGTGGTGCAGGGCAACCTATTGAGAGGCGTTTGAAGGGGTACCCTTTTAGCAGCAGGGCAGAACTTGCACAGTTTTCAGTGCAGCTGAGAGAGGTGTGGCTGTAGGCTTTGCTTGGACCCAAGCTTGCACAGCTGTCTCCATCCTACAAGCCAGTCTCCATGCACGATGCGCTTTGTGCTACCTGAACACACGTGCTGCTGCTTTTCCAATGGATGCATTTTAAAAATCTGCTGTCCCTCCTGTCCTATGCCATCTTGCCAGTGTCAGTAAAATGACCCAGGGAACACAAACATAGCTAGCACTGAGCTGGGAACACACTTGTACTTAAAATGTTGAGAAAAGCTGAAATTCCTGGTGGCTGCAGACAAGCTGGATTGAACATGTCCTGTTTGTTCTGGCTATGCTAACCCTTTGACAGCACAGAGTTCAAATCAAAAACTGCTTTCTCTCCCTCCCTGGTTGCCTGGCAACCTCCCTCCTCCTATTAGCATATGATTTCTATTCCTTTTTTTATTTCATCAGTACAGTGTTACACACTCTGCTCCCTGCCCTGTGCCGTCACCTTTGAGAAGAGCAGGATTTGTGCCTTTATTTGAGGCTTCGGCAAGTATGTGATTTGGCAAAGAAATCAAACATTTGGGATTAGGAAACCCTTGGCCATAAATGTCTTATCAGAAGCTCAGAGGGTGGCGTTTGTGTGGGCATGTTATTTGCAGTCCTTTCATTTTCATTTGCTGTCATTTGTATACTAGGGGCAGAATTCTTCTTGCAGATCACTGCAGCATAAATCTCTGTTGTCTTTAGATGTGCAGAGCGTCAATTTATGAAATGTGCCAACAAAGACTGGCTACACAAATCTTGGTGGGCATTTTGTTGTCTTGGTCTGTATGCGGTTCAAACCCAATGCCATAATTCAAAATGTAAAAATATATAAATAATCAAATATAGCCAGATCAATTTGGGACTGGGGAAGAAAGCAGGTAAAGTGGAGGAAATTAACTAAAGTCTCTGATTTTCTTCTTATAATAATGCTTGTTAGAAGTAAGAATAACATTTTGCCTTCAAATCGGCCACATGTATTCTTTTATGAAATAACAGGTGATTCAGGCTGGGTCTTAAGTTCAACTTTAAATTCCTTTTTTTCTGCTCGTAGATACTTACAACTATAAGAAATACCCAAATCTTTTTTGCTGTTGCAGATATCAAAGGACATAGGATTCAAGTGGACAAGCTTCTTTAAATATCATTAGAAAAAAACAGCAGCAACAACAAAAATTAGAAGAGACAGTGAGGATGAAATGCCAAAGCAAGTATGTTTGAGGACTGTTTAGATCAAGAGATATATCGGAGTTTTTTCTTAATATTATCCAATTCATAAGCTACTACTCAGTTAACTTGTAGTAGAATTGCCATTCTCAGCCCAGATTTACACTGAAGGGATCCAGTTTTCCTTGCAAGCAGGAAGAATGCAAGAATCTCTTCCTGAAGCAATTCTAATATGTGCTCTGTCCCTGAGACAGCTAAAAAATCACTGCAGAACCTTCTCTAACTACCTTGCAATGGAAGAGGGGTTTATTCCCCTTGGAAATGCATCATTTGGATGACTAGCATGTCTGTATCAAACCCATAAGTGTATTTGTGAAGGGCTTACGGTAAATGGAGGTTCCACATTAAACAGTGGTAGACCTTAGTTAAAGCCATGAGATGTTTTAATTCCTCAGATGTCAGTGTATTAGCACTCCGTGTGAGTGGTGGCAGGTGACTTACTCTGTCCAATAGCTGTAGAATGTCCACCTTAGATGGCAAGTACTTGGGTCACGCTGCTTAGGCTGGGGATGGGGAGAAATACATCTATACCTTTTATGTGTAGTCTCAGAACGAAGTAAATAACCCACTTTTTCAACATCCTTGTTTTCTTATGCTGTGGACTGAGTTGGGTAATTTCACTTCTGCCCTCTCTCAAAATACTTAGACCTTCTTATGAAACGTCTCTCACCGTGGTCAGAGATGCCTCACTAAACCAGTGTGGAATTATGAGTATTTTTAGGTCTTGCAGAGACTTCACCATTTGAAATTAGGGTAAGCCAACCTATAAAAGTATTTTCTTTTTAAAAATGCTTCCAGTATTTATGCATATAGTTTCAGGAAGCTTTATTATTATGATAAATATTAATACATGTGGTGCTGGTGTTTTATTTGTAAATTTAAAGTGATAAACACATTGAAGTCCTTGAAATGCCAAACCTTTCATCTCTGCTCAAGCCAAGGTTCAATTTTATTTTCAGTATGACATTTGCTGCCTGAAGTGTTACAAGTGACTTGACCTTAAAATTACGTTTATTTTAGTTCATTGAAATGGTTGGCCTTTCCGGTTCAACTTGACACCAACAGTGCAAATGGGAGAAGGCAGACATTCTTGCCTGTGACTTCATTTGAAAGCCAATTAAAGAAACATCTAGGTGTTGAATCTAAATATTTCCATTTAGATGGGATAGTAGTCATCAGTTAAAGACAATTGTGGTGCATTCCGACATTTTAATTTCAGGTTCAAAAGCAATTATATGTAGTTAAAGAGAGAGGTGTTCAGGCAGCCAGACGGTCTTGTTTACACATCTTGCAGTTTTTTAAATAGATATACCTGTGCACACTGCTTTGAGAATGTGGAAATCGTGGAAAAAATTGAAAGCTGCTTTGAAAGTTTGATGTTAATCTCTTCTTCCTAATGATGTGCTGCTTCGAAGTATTAGTCATGTAAGCAACGTCATTAGGTTTATATTTATTATGAAGATTGGACTCTGTACCATTTTCAGGTAGATTGTTGTGGTACCTAGTTTGTTTATTAATATACTGCTGCACGCTTTCCTTGGTTCTTTGTTGTGTTTTTGTTAGCTGGGCTCTTAGAAGCCTTATTTCAATTGAAGCTGCTTTTGTTGAACTGTCCTGGCCAGGGTTTTCTCAGTCAACAAAATATTTGACCAACTTGGAGAGAATGAAGCAGGCTGCTGTGTAGGAGATGCATCACTGAAATTTGTGCTACTGTTTCCCAAGACAGGGATATTTGGTTGTGCTGTGCGCTCTGCACAGGGCTGTCTACCCAGCCTTGAGAGAGATCCTCATACTGCCTGATTGCCTCTCTGTTGGTTGATTAAGGAATGATAATATTGTACTCTGAAGGGACACCTTTGCAGCCTTGAGATGAAAGGACAGAAGGCAGGATGTGTCCTTCTGGGTGAGGAGAAATGGGCTGATATATATGTGAAGGGATCTAGAGGGAAGGAGAAATAAAATCGGCGCTACAAGCAAGCTATTGCGGAATTTAACAATCACAGCATTTTCCTTTACAGCCATTGCACTGCTGTCATCTGTATAGCATGTAGCTCATTATAAAATGCTTGTTTTTGCCTTGATTGTGAAGGGTGCTCTGAAACTCAATTCTATTCTGCTTTTAATAATAAACTGACTACCCTCCCATCCAGGCATGTCTAGCATCCATGCAAAGCTCCAGAATGCATGTGTGAAAGTAGGTAGAAGTGTTAGAATAGGTTATTAAAAATGTAGACCCATAATGTGAGTAAAGAAGATTGGAAGTATAAAGAGAGGTTTTACACCTGGAAGTTATTATAGTTATTTAGATTGAGCGAGAATAATAACCAATTGTTTTCTGAGATGTATGACACATTTATGAAAAACCTTGAAGGATAAATGGATCTTTTTAGTATGCTACTTCCACAAAGGACTCTATGAATAAAATAACAGTGAGAGAACTCTCAGTGGATGCTGAATACTGCTAATTGATGAAATTATTACTTATTACACTGCAACTGAACTCTGCTTAGAAACACTATTTTCAGTATAATTTTTTGAAAATGACAGCTGAAATGTAAGAGGCTTTGTATTGAAAATGAATAGTGATAATTTCTTGATATCTTTGAAATGAAAGATATTTCAATGACAGTTAAAACTGAGAAAAGGGATTTTTTTTTAAAGTGCTCAGATCATGGAATATCGCTATGGAAATAAAATGAACTTTTCTGAAATCAATGAAGTTGACTTAACGTAGACTTATGGGGCATTTTAAAAATAGTTCTAAGTATTCTTATTTATAATAAAGCAGTCAATTATTTTTGTCAGCAGTTTTCATGTTATGTCACATGTTAAGGTTAAAAATGAGGTTTGGGAGAGGACGTAGCCATCACATTTAGGAAGACTCTAATTGTAAATTAAATCAATACTGAAGTACTCCATCACTTACTGCTCAGGGCAAAAATGGGAATGAGTACTGATGAAGTCAAAGCCTGCTGTCCTTGGTGTGTCATTTTAGGTCTGTGTACTAGCTCTTAAGGAATGTTATCAGTAATTGGTGTGAGGATCTGTGTGCATAGTATCATGTGTAGTGTAATATTTTGTTATACAACTACATGTGAATACGAGATCTGATTTCAGCCTTAACAAATTCGTTCATCAGTGTTAGAGGTATACCTCCCTCTCTGTTAATCTTGGCAGTCTTCAGAATCTGAGAGACAAAGTAAGCTTTTGCAAATTCATTCACATGCTTGTGTGTGAGTGCATATGTGTGCTAATGACAGGAACATGAGATGGAAGATTAGAGGTGGTTCCCAGACTTACTCTGCTACCATTTTAAAGCTGTGTTTGGCCCTTTTTTCATTTCCAGTTGAAAACATAAAATTTTAAAGATTTTAGTAAGCTTATATATAGCTTTTCAAAACAGATGGAAGTGAGAGAGTTACAAAAGAGCTGGGAGGGAAAAAGTAATCGAACAAGATAACCACAACAGAAGCTGTTCTGAAATGCTGGTGATGAAATGCAGAAATGAAATGAATGCAGAACAGAAAAAATGGAAATAATTATCTATTCTCAACCTACAGTCTGAGTAAAATGGCAATGGTAACCAATACTATTGATTGCTGAAGGGCCAGTTCCTCTTTGTTAGGACACGATAAGAAAGAGTTTTTGGAATACTGTATGATATTTGTTCTTAAGTAAAGCAGAGTAGCTTACATGCTGCCAAACCATTGCACCAGGTGAGGAGATAAGATAAATTGGGAACCCCAAGAAGTATTTAGCACAAAAGAAAAGTTAGTCAATTTTTAACTCCTAGTGTAATGTTCTCTCTGCACTTAATCAAGAGCCCTTAAGCAAAAACATGTAAGTAGTCTTGAGAGTTGAATCAAAACTCTTTCAGTGCTGGAGCACTGTTCTTGTTGTGTTTGATCTCTGTAATCTTAGTTGAACAGCTGATCAGCTCGACTTCACTCACGTTTGCCTTTTGTCTTGGTCAATGGAAGGCAGGAACATGGAGATGATCTCTTTCCAGGGTGACTCCAGTAACCATTAGACTATTAAGCAAAAGAGCAAACAATAGCTGAAAGAAGAGCTGACCTAAATTCAAGCTGAAGACCAAATCTACACTGAATTTTTGGTTCCTCTGGCATGTTTCTGCAGCTGTCAGGTGAAGAGTAGCAGGAAGATAGCTAAAGCACTTACATAAGTTACCTGGGTACTTTTTCTTTACATTGTTTCTAATGTACTAAATAACCTTACTTGTGTTACAACTGTTCCTGTTACTCTGCAGTATTTGCTCCTGCTCATACCAAACCACAAACAAAAGGATGTTGATCTGAGACAAGTGCTTGTTAATATTCCGTCTTAATTGAATGACAGCTTTGTGGTCTTGTATGTTGTAGTGTAGGAGAGAGAGCTTTGTCCCGTCAGCTTATTTTTGCAGAAGTCCAGTACTTTCAGTCCAGCTGAAATCCAATGCTTTAGAATCATTACAGTATGTTTGTAGGAGAACTACTTAGCTATATTTTTAGAAATCCTTACAAATGATACAAATACGAATTCTTCCCTGTTCAGAGCTCTCATAGCAGAAATGCGATTTGTCTTAATAAGTAAAAGAATTGGAAAAAAATACTACTACACACAGAACCCTTTATAAAGTATTTTAAAAATAAGTTTTCTGTATAAATATGTGACCAAGTACGATAGATCAGAACCCAAATGTTTACTGGCATGTTTTTAGATTGGATAGCCTAATCTGATTATCTTATTTTTTTGAGTATCACCTCTGCCTCTGGCCCACACATTCAGTTGTTTTTAATGTCAATAAGATTTAAAAATCAAAATTGTTGAATAAGAGTGAAGAACTCCGAGGAATTGCTTTGTATTTCCCATTATTGATATATGTTTCATTGTCATCTATAATGCATGTGATGCCCTGTGTGTTTCTGGAATGTCATGTTTCTTTGCTTAAAGATGTCAACATAGGATCACTGTGAGCTTCTGCAAAAGACGACAATGACATGTTAAAAGGAAAAATAACAATTTGCAACAGTTTTCTCTTTCCTAACTTGCATGGATTGTTAAATGTTACTGCTTGATGTGTTATTTTTTCAATTATCAGACATTTGATAATATTTTAATATGTAACTTCACACATCAGACCCTTTCTGTTTACAGTGTATAACAGATCCTTCACACTTCCACTTTCCTTCTAGGTGCTGATTTTTTTTTTTTTCCTTTTTGATTGGGATGCTCTGATGTACACAGTTACTAGAAAATCAGTAGTTCTGTTGTCAGTTTTGTATTTTATTATTGTATTAAATAGTTCCTAATGAAATTTTTATAGAAGTTGCATAGAAGTAAGATTGTTTGTTGTTTCTTCATGTTGCAACAGATTTAGAAAGTCAGTACTGTGACATAGTTGGCATGTTCTTGGAACAAATACAAATGTTCATTTGTGTTTCAAGCACTGAATGTACTATATCTTTTGGATGTATATTGTCACTGTCATCCTTGCATTTCAGGTTCATTTATTGGACTTTGAAAATCACCTTTTAACAAAGTTTTCAGAACACTGCTTTGCTCAGCTAAAATTAGTTCTGCTGATTTTGCCAATGATTAAACTTAAAGCAGTAATAATTTTTAATGCTAATTTTTCTCCTATAATCAAAAGTCAGTAGAGCATTCACTTTTCATTAACTGACATGTCTCTAATGCAAGTTTGGGTTTTGGTTAAGCAAACATTTGCAATTGAGGGTTCAACTAAGAGGTTCAATTATGAGGATACAGTGGCCTTTTTCAGGTTTTGGCACTAAGTTTGTTTCCAAAGGCAACTGAGCTCACTTTCTCTTTCAGTCGGTTTGTCTTCTTGCAGAAAAATAGAAGTGAGATGTAGATGTATATATATGATAATCATCCTTTCTGCTGTGAGATATTCATTAAGTGACTCTATGGGAGTGAGCAGTTACAAACGTTACTTAGCATTCCTCATGCAACAGAGCAATTTGATGTGCAAGGGATCCAGGCATAGGTAAATATTATGGTCAGGAAACAAAAACTTCTAATGTACCTGTGATGCAAACATAAATATTTTCTGAAGCTTTAAGTTTTGATTTGTAAAGAAGGAAGATATTTTTATTAGGAAGATGAAAGAAAGGTAACTTTGAGTGTAGTGAGTTTCACAGACTGTGGAGATACGCATGTGCTAACTTTTAAAGTAACAGCAAATCATGAAGCTAAGAATCAAGACTGTGACATGAATTCTGTGGGTTTTTTTTTGCGCTTAGCCAATTGACTGGATGATTAAAGACTGTCCAGTTAGAGAGAAAATGTATTAAAATGTTAAATGTGGGTGTAGAAGGATAGCTGCACCAAGTTTTAAACCCTTCTATTTTTAAAGGCTGTACAAAATGAATATGTAATAGTGAATTCAACTTTGAGTAAATTCTTAGAGCTGTGCTCAGCTACCTCTTCTCTGAATTTGCTGTTAGCCCTAATAGCTTTTGATGTAGTGTATTGTTCACAGTGTGAAAATGTGATCTTATCACAGAGTAGGGTGTTCCTGGAGAAGCCTCGGATCCGAGAACTTCATCTTATGGTATGGTGGAGTTTCAGCCTGCTTTAAGCTGTGTGGCTTTTGATGTATGTGTCTTTATATTAAATATGTGAATAATTCACTGAATGCTGGGATACTACTTGGATACTTAAAGTTAAGCACGGAGGGTGAGTATTTAGTTTTCCCTGTGAAGGTTAAGGCATTTCTGCAGAGATTAGTTATGTCAGGGAGGTAGCATGCAGACTTTCCAGTGGCGTAGTTTACCACCCAGAGCTCTTCTAATAGAGGATTGTGGTTTATGTCTATGGGAAGCAGGTAACGCTTTTTGTTTTCTATTTTAATAAACCTTCTGGGATTTACAGGAATACCTAGCATAAATGCATTGCTGAGGTAGAGAAATCAAGCTCTTAATCTGAAAGTTAATGTATCAACAAAATTAGGTAAACCATGCGTTTTGGGTTGTGCAATTTTGCTACTTTGTTAAATCTGTAATGCTTTAACTTTGCTTATATAACAGAAAGTGCGTGAGAGAGACCACACTTTTGTTAATATAGACATACTTGTAACTAAGACTTTCCTGACTTTTGTGGGAGTGATTTAGAAAACTGCTCATTTTGTTAAGTATTTACATGCTGCAGGGAAATGTGAGGACCATGAAAATCTGTAGTGGTAAATCTGTTTTGGAAACCCCACTTTCTAAGTATTTAGTGAAGGATCTAGGAGTCCACCGCTGGGATACCGGTATGCTATGATATTATTGCAGGATAAAGAATAGTCTTACTCTCACTAAATATTTGAGACTGTGTAAGAAGTGCAGGAAGCCAGAAAGGTGCTTGTTCTGATAGAGCAGCGGTTTGTTTTATGGGGAAATCTAAAGCTACATGGAAATGTGAAAGTGAAGATATAGTACTTCAGTGGTATGCTAAAGGCAGTGACCTGTCAGTGCACAGCTAGAACATGCTTACCACAAGATCATCCATTGGCCTTTTAGTTCTTGCTCTTTTTTCAGACTCTGAGCTCGTGTGGCTCAGAGAAGAAGTCTTGTGATTAAAAGTTGAGTCTCTTCCCAGCTGTGTTTGAGCTGCCCCTTCAGCCTGTATACACACCAGGATTCGAGGTTGGGCCCCACTCTCTTCAGCATGTCGGCTTCTTGGCCCCTGCCTCACAGGAGACTGCAACACTGTGGCTCTTCTGGCACGTTTCCTAGTCCCAGGCTGGCTGGCTGGCTGTCTCTCCACAGAGGTGGCGCTCCATCTTCCAACTCTCTGGACCTTGAGGACTCTGGTTGAAGATATCATAATAATGTAAATTGGTGGTTCTCAGGTATGGACACCAAGGGTCACCTGGAGAGTTTATTGTTGTTGAGAGAGATGAGAGTTGCTGCTTCTCACACTGTGATACACCGTAATACAAATGGGTTTGTGGTCAGCTTGTGACTTTGCTCACACACGCAGCTGATTGTCTCAGTAACAGAAAACACATCTGGTAATATACAAAAATAATTCTTTGGGGGTTTCCCTTCTGAGTCCCATGCTGTCTGTGATCCTTTCTGGTTCTAGGATTATTGGGTTCTCCAAAGGCTGGCCACACTATTCCCCTGACTTCTGTAGTCATATCACACCTTGAACGTCTCCATCCCTGGAGACGTTCAAGGCCAGGTTGGACGAGGCCCTGAGCAACCTGATCTAGTTGGAGATATCCCTGTTCCTTGCAGGAGGGTTGGACTAGATGACCTTTGAAGGTCCCTTCCAGCCCTAACCATTCTATGATTCTATGATTTCATCTAGCTTTCCCTGGCCTTTATTGCCTCTCAATTAAACCAGGCCTGAACTACTTTGAAAGTACAGTCTTTTCACCTTTTTGAAAATTTTGGATGAATTTCTAAGGTATTATCAGCCAGGTTATGTAAATTGTTTGTAAAGATTCTCATCAGTTCAGATCTTCAGTAAGGAAATACACATGTGACACAAGTATAAATTTATGAGTTATTCGGTCATACATAATAAGCATGGGGGGAGAAATTCGCAACATTTACCCATATTCTTTCAATAATGAAGAATAACATAGAGCTAGTTTCTGGAAGGCATGATACCATGGATATTTATTTTTTTAAATCTTGTTTGTCTTTTAGTGTTACAGACTCTCCTAGGATTAGAACTTGCTCATTTGGTAATGAAACTTCCACTTGTAATAGGGACTTTACATGGTGTTTGAAGTGCTGCATTTAACTGTTAGTGCTTCATGCAGCTTTCCAAAAGCAGAGCAGATGTGAGAAGTAAAATGTGAACTAGGTAATTCAAATACAATGTTAATAGAAAGAGTTCATGCCTTAGTCATCTTTTTCTTAACTGACATGATTTTTAAACAGTACTCATTATTCTGGGTCATCTAACCTCATGAAAACAAATACTTGTAGCTTGAGTTCTTTGATCTTTGACTAACACTAATAAAGTTAGGTTCATGTTCAGATATACTAGAAAATATCAGGGAAAAAAACCTCAGGTACTTATTTCTGTCAGTGAATTAACACTTACAAAGCTTTGAAATTAATTGTTTGGTATGCTCATTACTCTTAGAAAAAATAAATATGTTCTCATTATGTTCACTTGGTGAACATATGTTTCTTGCAGTACATTTAATGTTACTTGCTGTGAGGGAGATTACAACTCTTTTTAAGGAAATTGGATAGATTAATGGAATGGGGTGGGTTAAATTGCTCTCCACATGCCTTCCCTAGCATGTTTAGCCTACTCCTGATTTTTAATTGATACATATATAAAAGAGTTTAGCTGAGGATGCTCTGTGAAGCAACTGCAGTAAAACAGGATGTAACCTGTGTATTGCAGGGGCTGGGCTAGGTAAGTGTGCTGTATACTGAAATAAAGTGAGTAACGCATGGGACCACGTTTTGTGCCTGTAATCAATAGTCTGCATGTGAACAGTTGCATTTTCAACAGCTTCATTGTGGCTGTATGCATATTGATCTGTGGTGAACTTCAGCAGGTGTTTTGGGGCTGCTCGTAAGAAACTTCCTCAACAAGCTAGAGAAAGTGGGCAGAATCCATGAAAAGACCAGATTATTACTTTGTCTTATTAAGAAGCCTATACAGTTTTACTACCGCAACCTGTGGCAGACACTAAAGAGAGGGTTTTTCTGATCTTTATTCTGGCTTTCAATTACCAGTAACAAAGATGAGGATTACTGAGGACTGATACTCCTGTTTTAAATCATTTGTTTCAGTAGGAGTTCTTCCAGAAGCAGAGCTATCTTAACTATTGCTATTGATTTTTTTTTTTTTTTTTAACCAAATTTCTTTTTTTAACCAGGATGCCTTGTTAAGGTTGTTACTTTGTGGGTGGAGGTGGGGGGGGGAAGGGGAAGAAAAAGAAAAAAGCTGAAGACTTCAAAGCTTAGTGCTTTAAAGAAAAGCTTTCAAAATTTGGAGTAATGTCTTATATTTTATAAAGACAATGCTAGACTAGCAGGACTTTTTGATGACTGCCTTGAAGCTATTGTTGTCCCACCTATGATGTAAATTGTACTTTTTTCTTAATACCATCTCCTCTCTGCACCCCCCAGTTGGTGTTTGAATGTTCCTAATAAGCATAATGCTTCCATAGCTTTATGTTTTATTTTGCTGAATATGCTTTTAATTAAAAAGTCAGATTGAATTGCAATAGCTTCTTATAATTTCAGCTAAAAGGGTGGCTTTATGAGATGGGATTAAAATGGGTGTGACACTTTTAATTAAATTAAATTTCTGTACCAGAAATTTATGTTGGATCACTGCAGAGCACGGGCCAAACCTGTCTTGATTTACCCAAAAATGCTGCATCAGAAACAGGACTCCCCTGCAGAATGTGTCCTGTCCTGAATGACTGCCTTGAAATTGCTTATTTTGTAGTAATATTAATTCAAATTCTTGATAAATTACTCGCTGTAATATAACATGCTGTTTTAAAACTTTTACAGCCTTTTCATTAATAGATGATAGTGAAGATTAGAGCTAGTACTTTTGGTGTAGACTTCTTAATCATAGCCTTTAAAGTAGAAGCTGAGCAATAAGCATCTAATGAATAGCTTGTGGCAAGTTTATTCTCAGAAGCTATCTTACTGTGTTGGCACAGATCAACATAACCATTTATCACTAAATTCTCAAAATTTAAAAACTGTAGCTATCACTTATACATTCTAGTCATTCTTAATGTACCTTACATATGAGTAGTTTATAGCATTTTAGGATACCTGCAACATAAATCAATATATATTAGTCATAATTGGATATGTTCCCTTCTAGAAGAGGATGTATTAGTGAATTAAACCATTCTTTATTTTTTTTAGCTTATAATAATCTTTGTCTTTTAAAAGACTAATAATAGGAGAAATCATTATAATGGGTTATTAAAGGAATTCCTTAAGGTAGTTGTATTTGAGGGAGACACCTGCAATATCTATTTAGTTGTGTTCTGCAGAGACAGACCACTTGGCTTTCTTACCAAAGTGAAGTCTTCAAACTAACCTATGGAAATAATGAATGTATAATACTTTGGCAGTGCCTGTAATCATCAACGCTGTACAAAGCTGCAAGCTTAACTCTGCTGCGCACGTTGTGCGGCTGTGCCGCAAGTGTGTACTCAGCATGGACTGAATTTACTTCTGTGTACCTACTCATAGCCCTATTTCTTTCTCCATCAACATAGTACTTAAATAGATATCTACAAAAATACAGCAGTATTATATTCTGATTTGCAGCTATTAATGATAATGGATTTATGCCTACTTTATTTTTGATGAAATAAGTGTGGCCATTTGTGTAAACCACTAAATATATGATTCATAGATTCCCCATTACTATACAAATAGCATCTTAATGTGAAATCCAAAGTTCATAGTACTCTGAAAAGTGATGTATTATGTACCCACTTTCTCCATTGGGGAACTCGAGTTTTGCCCTTTCAACATCTGGAGAGATCAAATAATAGCTCATCTGGCAAGAATGAGAATTTATGTAGCAGAGTAAGTATGGGATCGGGACAAGCAAGATCACAGATGCCCGAATAATTCTCCTCACCAATGAGCTCTCCTCCTGGTCAGATGGCCAGTGTGTTTGAGAGATTGGAGGTCTCAGGATTCCTTTCTTGAATGTCCATGGTGGATTATTTTTGTTTAGCTGGCTGCATATGTTAAGTGTTGGTTGCAACACTCCCTCTAGAACTTTCTTCTCAGTAGTTTTCCACTTACTGGCTGACCTACCTGAATTTATTTGTTAAATTTACTAAATGTCTGGCTAGCCATAAGCTGCAGAAAACCAACCAGGGAACTGAAATGAATAAGAAGAAAACACCCTTACTCATTTTCCTTTCTGACAGTTCAACAGACCCCAAAGCATTTACATTACTTTCCCATTTAGGCAGTTAACTTCTGAGTGGTTCTTAAACACCAGAGACCTCTAGCTAGAACAGCCACCTTTGTCAGCAATCCAAGATTTAGGCAGATAGTATATTATTTAGATAGTGGGAATAGAAGCAATTTTTATATTTTATATGTGATTTAGTATGTTCTGTGCCAGTTTTATTTCAGATTTAATTCTGGGACATGCTGCGCTACAAAATCCTTTTGGATTTCTGCAACTGTTGCGCTCGGAGTCATGTTCCTGCTGCAGAATTCCAACAGGAGCAAACATATGGGGATTCTTCCGTCCTTGGCTTGCCCCACCATTTGTTCCACGTTTTAAACCAACTGGTGCTGTACCCAGTGGAGTACATCTGTTACAGTTTATTACTAGAAATTTGCAATTCATTTCAGTTTGCTAAAATAATTATAATATTCATGGCCAAGAGTACTGCATTAAGCGATTACAAAAGAGAGTATGCAAAATGTTGCTAAAGTGTATATGTGATTCAGGACCTACTGCCCAGTTTGGGTGATGTGGGCACTCAACTGCCTATCGCCAATGAATCGGATACGCTCTGACAGTTGAGTTTGATCATCTTGAGAAATTAAAGTGGCAACTGAGATGCTGTAAGTGACATCCCTTATGTGAATGTCCCTGCTCAGTTTTAATTAAGAATGTAATAAATTAGCATAAACCACCACGGAATGCATTTGGTTGCCACATCTTGCCTGAGGTACTCAGCTGGGGAACACCCAGAAATGGAGCAGAGTCTTTACTGCTGGAATTGCAGAGGCACATCCGATTACACTCTCTAACTCTTCCTGAAAGTCAACAGCAGGTAGGCTTTTTGAATGTTGTAACCCACTTTTTTGTCTCATTGTGCTTCAGGCAAGTGGGTGTTACTGTATTAGTCTGTTATTTGCAAGTAGAATTTTCAAGTAAGCAAAGTTTCTGTTTAGTGGGAAGAATGGTTTACTGATCAGTTCAGAGTAAGCATTAAATAGTGGATTAGAAAGTGACCCTTTCACTTTTTTTTAAAAAAAAAGCCCCCATAAACATCAACACAATAAAATCTTAATGCAACAGGTTACTCGTTCATCACTATCACCCACTCAAGCAGACTTTTAAAATAAGGAAGCATACTGATATAATATTCATAACCCCATCATACTCATCATGTTCAGTCTGCATTTCTCTAAGTCGGTCTCACACATCTTTGACATATAATAACAGAATAAGAACACCCTATCCACCAGAGTGGAGAAGTATAGTGCTAAGTCAAGTTTTTTTTAAAGGAAAACTTACAAAACCTATTCCAGGAGTTACAACCAACAATATTCCTGTTTTGGTTTTCCATCACAGACCTGAGTCTGAATCTGTTGTTTGCATGCTGTTCGCGCTCACCCCTTGAATTAAATGAGGTCGGTTTAGCTGTGGAAACCTGTCATTTGTCTGATTTGAAAAGGAGCTTGGGTTCCAAAAAGCTGATTTAATTTTTCAAGTTACACTAGTATAATGAAAGACAGACTTCATTCTGCCTGTGTCATCAGACCACCACTGTCACTTAAAAGTACAGCTATATTCCCAACGTTTGTTTGTGTCCTTGCAAATGAAAGTGTTGTAAGAGAAATTAAGTTAACTCATCAGCTCACTAGATGTAGTGTGCTGTTCCTGTGAAGGGAAAGTTGGAATGTCTACTTAAATCATGAAATATCCGGAAATAACCCAGATCCTTTAAAATATTTTTTCCTTGTTTTTTTTTTTTTACAAGTGTTACTTAGAGTGATGTAATGAACCAGAATTATATGTTTCTATATGCCGTACATAAAAAACATCTGGCAGTGGAAACTGTTATCGTGGCCACTAAATATAATTCTGTTTTCTAGCAGTTCTAGAAATGTCTTCAAATACTCGAAATCTGAGTGGTGGTGGACAATACAAATCTAAACAAGTTTGTATGAAGTTGGGCTATAATATTGAGTAATTGTGTTTTGGTTTTGCATAGCATTGTAAATAAGTGTGTGAGGTGTCATTTAAGAGACTTTGAACTTTTTTGGAAATTTTATTTATGTTTTAATATTTTCTGTTCTCTTTCTACAGAACATTCTGGCTTTAAATCCCCAAAAACAGACGCATGCAACTCTTCATTCAACAGCAGCAAAGAAACAAGTCAAGAAGCACTGGAAAAGGAATTCTGACAAAAGCTGTTCAGTGAGTGCACGTTTATTATTGCATCTGAGACATGCAATAGATAATTGAGGCTGAAATCTCAATTGTGTAAGAAATTCAAATTTGAGCTTCCTGTGTGGTTTGGTAGCCAAATTTGGCTCCTGTTTCTGTTCCTGGAGGTACAAAGTTACTTTGTGATCAACTATTTACTTTTCAGAACCCAGTACGTGCCATACCTTTTTCCTTTTTGGTGATTTAGTAAGTCTTTGACTCAACTTTTTCCCCTTTTGTTACGAAGCCTGTCCATCTCAAGTATCAAGCGGTATCACAGCTGGCTCACCACCTCCTGGGCCTGGCAGAGCCACTTGCTCTCCCTGGGTATCCAGCGTCAGCTGCCTCTTCTGTACCCTGCAGGGCTGCTGCCCACTTGCTGCTTTTGTTTCTGTTTTCCATGAATAACACTGACTAGAGCAGCACTTCACTATCCTTTCTAAGACTTTAATGGTAATTTTATTTCAGTACAGAAATAGGGGAACCCATCCTATGTACCTGCTTTATATGTGTATGTATGTATATATATAGCTACCTATATATGTACTATATATACATGTTCATATGTATATACATTATATAAATACATAAAGCTTAAATTAAGACATGGTTCTGGATTTTGAATTTTGTGCATTGTGTTTTTCAGGAAATAGGTGGTTACAGAATAAATATTTGTTCATTATAAACTGTCTGTGTCTTCAGTATTCTGCCATTAGTTATCATCATTTTCTCTCTAGATATTTAGATTCCTAGTCTCAGTGTGATATTTGACTAATCCTATCAGACTTTCTTGTCTCTTTGATCTGTCATCCGATTAGAAGGTTTGTAATGTTTTTACTGTCTTTCTGCAGATTCTTTTAGATAATCCTCTAAATTCACAAGTCTTTTAGGTAGAGTACTACTTCTTCATCTGCAAACTATTTCCCTTATGGGTACAATGTTATGGTGTCTTTTCATAGTGTTATCAAAACATCATCTTCCACAAAGTAGGAAAATTCAGGTTTAATAGTTGATATGCATTTATTATTAAAAAAAACCAAAAACAAACCAACAAAACACTAACCAAATCAAAAATCCCACAAAGCTCCTCAGTTTCTCAAAACTATGAAATCTGGTATGACTGACAAATATTTACTGGGAGGAGCAACCCAAGATATCCTTAGCATTTCAACCATACTCTAGTATAATTTCGTGCTTTATAGCATTGATTTTAAGAATCTCTATTTTACTATAGCTAATATTCCTATTTTCTTATTTTATTTATTGGATTAGATAATGTTATAATAACTGGAAACTAATGTACATGAAAAGCTTCTATTTGTGAATAAGGATGATTATTTGGGGATGTTTGGTGCAGTTATTGCCCACAATTCTGTTCCTGCAGCACAGGTAGTTGAGCTGCTCAGCAAGCAGCTCCTGGACAGCTGCACTTTACATCGTATGTTTTCAGGTGACCTGTAATCAATACTGGGCTGTAAACTCCTCTGTTTTCAGAAACTGTTTGTTAGGAAGCTCAGATATCCGTGCAGCAGGGCAGCTAGGTATCTGTGCAGTAACCTGATTAGCTGTTCCAATGTAAATTATCCTAGGTTAGTTAAACTTCAAACTATAGCATACGCATATATATCTTCCTAATGGGTGTATTAACATACATTTTCTAAAGTTTCTGAGCTTTAAGATCACTCTTGTTTATCTGTGAGCTTTTGCCCATATCAGCCTTGTTTGATTTTTGTATTCAGTTTATTCATAAAATGTTTGATATTCAAAGGTTTTGCTGTTAATTGTGAAAGTGCATGGCCTTCTAGAAACTGTCTCTTTTCCTGCATTCCTGCTCTTTGCTGTGCGTGTGTACCTCATGGTGTCTCAACTACTCTTGAATCCCAAGACCTGAGCTTCTTGGGCTGTGCAAACAGCACTGGTTTTGGGTTCATCGTTAGCTTGCATACCTTGACTGGACTTTAATTTGAAAGAAGTTCTGTATGTTGTCAAGTGTTGCAGGATGATGTTTTGGCATGGATTCACAATCTAATAAACAACGTGGCTTTACAGTTCTGCATTACTGCATGGAGTGCTATTATTAGGACTGTGCAGTTATTAGGACCCTACACTGAGATCTGTTCATGTGTTTCAACTTACAAGGTTAAAGGTAAGAGATAAGCAAATAGGTATATCTGTACGTGTACACACCGTCACAGAATTATTTGGTAGAAATGCCACATTGTTTAATTCGCAGGTCATGATAAGAACCGTGAAATGCTTGAAGAAACCGTAAAGGAGCCCTTATTTTTAGGCCAGTAATGGTCCTAGTGTTTAGAACTGTCAAACTTTTCTTTATTCAGAAATATGTAATATATATGATATATGTAACTTAATTTCACTGTGTGAGATTTACCACACAAATTACTATTCTGGCAGAAAAAGCCCTTCAAAACTAAAAAAAAAAAAAAAAATAAAAAAATCAAACCTAAACATTTGTCTAGTATTCCATTACATATAAAAAGCATTAGGAAAAAATGAGAGACTTTTTACATTCTCCAAATCATCATCATTGAATGGTTTTAATAAAAAAGAAAACAAACTTACAGAATCTTTTCCTAGCCTTCTTAAAATAACAAAGCTAATGTAGGAAAGAATATATTGAGCATGATTTTCTGATATGATCTAAAAACCCCTTGACAGTAACGTTTAGGCCTGCTAATGAACAGGTCAAGCTCTATTTGAAGTCCATAGGAAGTATACTTCTTTGCATTTCCTTAAAATCTGAACTTGGCTTTTAGCTTCGGATTCTTTTAAAGCTGTACTGATGCTGTCTTTGCAAAATTACTGTTGGAGGGAAGGTGGGAGTATGAAAATACAAAACTAATTAAATTAACAGCCCTCAAAACTCTGAACAAAAGCTGCATCTGTTGAGGCATGCACACAGTGACTTTGTAATGTCTAATACACTTCCAGATGGCAGACTTACATATTTCCTTAGAATAATTACACAAGTGAAATTTTAACTCCTAGCCTGCTCTGAGATGCTTTGGGTTGCTCATTAAATGAATTCTGAAGTGGAAACTGAGTGTCAATATCTTTCGTCGACATTGGAAAAACATTCTCCTTAAGGAAGGTTCAATCACACTTTCAATGAGTGCTATTGCTTATTTAGTGTATTAGCAACCAAATTTTGCTGTAAAAATGATTTATAGCTGTATGTGCAAGATCAGTCAGCTTTCCTTCAGAAATTTTAACTTCGATTTAGATCAGAGTAGGAGAACTCTTTATTGCTGAGTCACCCTTAGTAACAGTGCTAAATCTAAGCATTAACACTCTGGTTTCTTCTGAGTCATGCTGAAAGATTGTGTAAACATAGGCCACCAGTCCGTCTGGGGAAACAAAGGTTTCTGTTGGTCGGAAGAAATTAAAAAGTAGAAGAGTTTTGAGATGGCTGTAGTAATATCAAGTGTTGGAGAAGGAAGCAAAATTTAGATCACATTAGGTCGTTGATTTACAGATAAAACTACATCAAAGGAATGAACTGTGGATGCTGTGAGGACTTGCATTGATTTCAGGGTTTTCCTAGGTAGTCAAGGATTGTTTAAACATATGATTTATGTCTTTATGGTTTCCAACTCTCTATAATTCCATTTCTGTATGTATTTTATGCTAGCTCACATTTAAATCACAAACTAGACGGGCACGCATTTGTGTTCATTCGTGTTACACCCAGCACACTGAATTCCTTGCTTTATGAATAGGGTTTGTAAGCATTAGGGGACAAGTTCTGCTTTTGCCTTGTAGACGTGCTGGTTTGTTGTCCTAATGAAATTCACCTCCACAATTTTTATAAATTCGCTTGTCACTGGAGAATTCAGTGGGATATTGTCTAGCTTTTTTTTCGTAATGAAACCGTGGAGGTACCTACAGAAGGATGTATGAGAAGATGATATAAACCCACCTATATATCCAGACTTCCTTCAGTTTCTGCATTTAGAAATAATAGTAATATCTCCAGATAGAAGAGTTGGAAGTATTTCAAGAAGACAAGAAAGGTGGAAAGGAAATGAGGTTTAAATTGGTTTGTAGTTAATTGCCATAGCCTGTAACAGTATTGATTTTCTGGCAGTAGTAGCATTGTTCTTTGTCCTTACGTTTGCTAAGCCTGATCAGCATTGTGCAACAAGAGCCTCTCTTCCTTGAACAAAATCATTTTTAAGCTCAGCTGTTTTTTTACAGGGGTGTGGCTTTTGGGCATGAGTCTTTAACTGTTCTATAGCTCTTTCCAGCCATTAGAGAGAACCAAATTCTTAACCTTGTCTTTTTCTGTGCAACATGAAGGTGCAACTACCAGATTGCTCAGTACTGATGGTGGAGAGTGAGATCTGCAATTCATTGTAACATTCTTTAAATTCAGAGGACAAGGTTGCTTCTTTAATACAGTAGTAATATGAGTTTGCTGAAACTTCAAACTGCTTTTTACTTTAGTATTTCTGTGGCTGTCACTGCTATACCTCAACATCTGTAAAAAAGAATTCTTGTTTTAAAAAAAGATTTGCAAGGACCTCTTAGTGTACAAATGTTCAAACTTGTGTAGAAAAACCTGTAAATAAGATGTTTTTTTCTCAACTGTAGTCAGTATGTTACTCTAAGTATTGCCTTCCAGTGAGATGGAAAAATGCCACATGATTTTTCTGCCCAATCATGTATCATAGTCGCAGAACAATAAAGTTAGCAGTTCACAAATAACTGTTGGGTTGAAGCAGAAATAGTGCAAATTGCAAACAAATAGATATGAAACCCAGTTCACCCAAGGCCTGAAATCAGGAACCTTAATGAATAAATGCTTTTTCAATGAATAATTTGACCATTTGTAGACATGTATTGATGAAAGATTATATATTTATAAATAAAAAATAATCCCGAATGTTGTAAAATAGAGAACACTCATTAAAGGAAATCAACTCAATTATATTTATAATCTAAATGTATAGTTTACCTTTGCAAATATTTATTTTTGTCCTCATTGCATATGAATATGCAAGTTTAGCTCTTTTCTGAATGAAGATACAATGGCAGATGTTTCTCTAATCGCTGCTCTATTCAGACATTAATTGGTAGAACATATGTAGAATTCTACTAGTCTGAATAGGTATAGGATAGCAGCAGTCTTTTTAATCACATCACTATTCAACCACTAATTGGTGTGATGATTAAGGGACATTAGAGGGAGCACTTTGACATCTGATTCTTTGAACTGATGTCTGCTCAGGATGCACTGTATTCATCATGGCCAGACTGATTTCTTAAATAAAACGCTCTGATTCCCAAATGTGGAAAATATTGCATTAGGATCTATTGAGGTGATTAGGGAATTTGAGAATGATTCTTTTATTTAGCTAGTGATTGACTGTATATGCGCAAACTATTCATATGAATAATACATGGGTTACTACTGAGTATCAGAAAGAGCTGAGAAGTAACATCAAGAGATTTTCTCTTTTCTCATAGTGTCAATAATTAAATATTAATACACATTTTAAAATGTACCAGTTTAATCATTTAGCAGTCAAATTCCTACTCATGCATTTTTTAGATTAACTAATTACTCTGCATTTTCTCGTATCGATACCATATGCTGGCATTTGTAACCATTTTACTGGAATAAAGTGTTACATGTTTATATGTGATACCACTTATTCTTGCTCTAAGAAATGCATATTATAATCCCTGAATTTTCTGTTTTATTTTAGTTTCAGTGTCTTAAGTTATTTTCGTTAGAATATCTCAATAGCTCCTAACGTGCCTGACTGCTGCAAATCAGTGATTTTATGCACATTTTCTGTGCATCAAATTGTAAATACTAGCTGATGGCAAGTTATGCCAAATCCTTTTTTAGTCTTCTAAATTTCTAATCCTTAAGGTAATCCTTCTTACCTTGTGGCTCTCCTGGAGTGCTGTGCAAAACTACCTCTGACCTCTTAAATTCCTCTGTTCAGAGTTCTCCGTGCTTGATATTCTTCAGATTTCCTCTTCTTACAGAGCAGCACTCACCAAAGATTTTTAGTTCCAGGTGTAATTCTGATCTTAGCCATTTCAAAACTGAAGTGTCTGAGTTGCAAATTGTTGGGTTTTACACAAACATGTATGACAAAATGAAAAATGCTTGTCTCCTCCAAATGCTGAATGCTAGGTAAGTCTGATCAACTCATTCCCCTTCATTAAAGCTGAGCAGATCAGAGTGTAGAGATAGGACCAGGATCTTCACTGTTAACTTTCATCTTCTGCTTAGCCTTACATTCTTTTAGATGTGGATTTCTCTATGTGCACTTTCCTTTGGTTTATTGGATGGAGATAAAGGTGCCTTCTTGTGTTGGTGTATTGGAAAGCAGTATAAATAACAAGAAGACAAGCTTCTCTTGTTTCAGCCCCTCTATTCCCACTTTTTCTCTTTTGTAAACGATTGCCTATGCTGAAACTTATACTGCTCTTTTGCTTTTTCCTTTCCTCTCCTAGGATTTCTTCTTGTATAGTAAAAGTCCCATCTCTGTTCTGTTTAGAAATCTATAAAATTAAAAATGATCATGAGCTTTAGGTTGAGAAATTGTAAGTGTCTTGAATATGGTTTCTTGGAGAAACCTGCACTATTGGTAGCCTGTTAGTAATTACTCACTTCAGATCTATTTATATTGTCTAAGTCCTGGAAGGCATCTGCTCACTAGAAGCAAAAGGAGCTGAGAGACCAATTTTAGTGTGAAGGAAGCAGTGTAGCTTGCTGAATGCTGGTAGCATGTCCAATATAGAGTTGCACTGAAGTGTTAATTACAAGACCCTCCTTGTAGTTTGTAACTTTGCCATGTATTTGGACAAAAATTTTCCAAGTACATCAACTCTTTTATGCATGTTAAAAAATAAGTCATATATGCATGTCAAAAAATCATTTTATTTAAGTATGAATGAACAGATCTGGCAGCAAAGCTTGGTTTTGATCTTTTAACCAATCCTGATGGCATTATATTTAAAAAAACCACTAGCATCCTCATGCTTTGAAGCAACGATGCATAACAGGCTGGGGACTGAAAAGTGTGTTGGTACAACAGAGCAGTCCAGAGCTTTGAAAACCTTATCTTGACTGTTTCTTTTGCATTTTCATCACAATGTACAGTCCTCAGGTGGAGAGCAGTTAACTTGCCTCATCACTTGCTGCTCATTTGCTTACAGTATTCAGTATTCTTTGCTTATAGTAGTGTCCTGGTTTCAGGAACTCTTAAATTTTTGGTGCGGCATCTCAGGAATGATTTGAGACTTTCATAATGATTTCTTTGTTATTTTATAAACAGATACATTGTTTGAATACAGTGCTGAAAATAAACATAGTATCTCATTCAGTGTTGACATCAGAAATCTTTTTTTTTTTTGATTCTTCAGTCTGCAAAGAGGCTAGGTACTCTTTGGTACAAGAACCTTCCTTTTAGTGTGTGTGCTTCCTGTTGATGAAATGTGAACTGGTGAATGGTCCAGTCTCTGGAGCTGTGGTGTTGCCATGTCAAAGCATATTTCCTCTTGCTCTTTTTGGCTGTGTGCTTGTCCTAGCTGTCTTCAGAAAGCTATGTGCATTCTGCACTCACTTCCATCTCCAATCAGTCCTGTTTCTTCAGCAAGTATTTGGAACAATCACTCAGCAAAACTTTCTATTCCCCCCTAATACTAAGAACAGGACAACAACCTAGTGTTGCTTATTTGCTAGCTAAAGTGGAAGAGATTTTCCTCTATAAAGACCATGTGCATTGCATTTGAAAATTAAGTTGTAATTCATGTCTTTTTTGTATTTTCCTTTAAAAAAATAAGTTGAAGATTTCTTTTTAATGTACCATGTAAGAGGAATGTTATTAACATTGCTAAAACAATTAAACAAATTAAGAAGCATGCATATGACTACCTCTATAGTTGCCTTGAAGGATATGCACTATTCAGGAAAGACAAACATGAAGGTAAAGCATTTTATGTTAATAGTGCAACAGATGGTAAAAAGATAGCAAGGGTAAAACCAAACCTTTATGGATCAAAATCACTTTAGGGAAGGGCAGTAAACTCATTTCCAGTGTGCTGAGAATATGCTATAGAGTCTCTACAGAGCAGGTTTAAATTTGGCTATGACTGTAAATAGAAATCAATCTAATCATAAAAATGTAGGTTTGAGAGGGATAGCGAGAGAATTTCTGTATCAGGACAGAATGAAATATAGCTAGACATTTCTTGACAGATATTTATATAACCCACTTCTAAAGGCATATGATGTTGGAGACTTCTTATTCTTGTTAGTGTTTCATCAATGCAACAGGAAGTTTTTCCTAAAATATACTGTATCTCATTTGTTGACGATCAAATTGTTATCTTGTCCTTCTACTACTTGCAGAACAATTAATGTGTGTTCCCTTTTGGTATAAAATCTGTTATATTAGAAGATTCCTGTTAGATATCCTTCTACTTCTCTATTTTCCTTCGACTCTGCCGGTCATGTTCTCTGAAACTGTTATTTTGTTGCTTTTCTTGGGATTTTCATTTTCTGCATTTTTTCTCTAATCATGATGATGAAAAATTACACAATTTTTCATCTGGGACGTAGCTAGCACTGAGTAGAATGAAATAACTTCATGCCTCACGCACTGAACTATCCCACAAGGTGCTGTTCGTTCTGCAAGAGCATTGAATTGTCTTGTATTCAATTTATGCATTCAAGTTATGGCCTAAATTCTGACCCTTCAATTTGACTTGATTTTTAAATTATCTTGCTTTTTAAAATGTTTAATATCTCCTCTTTCCCTATTTCCCTTATTCCACCAAACGTGATGTCAGTAGAAACATTTAGTACATTCTTCTTTCCTAGCTATCCAGGTCACTGGAGTCCTGGGTGAATCATGAGTGTCTTGATTCAGGTCGTTTTTCAGTGATAGCAAACAAGCTAGGGGTTGTTTTTCAGTAAGTTCTGCACTCACTGGCTATTTGTTTTATCTACACTGTGTTTTTAGTTAGCTTATGAAAAAGTGGTGTAGAATACTTATTAAAAATTTTACTCAACTTTTTTCACGTCTTAACACTTATTCATGAGACCATTCATCCTCTTAAAGACAGAAGATAAGACTGATTTAACTTTGTTTTTACGTGTCCATGTTGGCTTTTTTTTTATATTGCATAGTCATTTTTAACAAATGTAGTCCATTTTCTCTACGGGGGCCTATACTTGCTATTTTCACTTCCTTATTTGTAAAGGGAAATATTATGTTTGTCTTTTCTGGCGTTTTGGAACCCCAAGCCCTCAGAGTCTTTGAGCGCAATTGATAGTGGTCCGTGGATTGCTTCAGTTAGTTCCTTGATGACTCAGTGATACATGAACTGCATCTGTCTGATTAAAAAAAAAAAATATATTTCCCAAACCTCTTTCGTCCGTACTCAAGCCTGCAATCCCATGTTCTTGCTAAAAATAATACTTTTAGTAATAGTTATGGCTATACCATGCCATCTTCCTAAAGAGAGTAGGGAAGGCTGTGAATAGCAGTTCACTCTGCATCATTTGTTATTTGCTCTCCTTTCCTGTACATAACCTTTCTACTTATTTCTCATGTATATAGAACCTATTTCTTATTATTTTTTCTCTTCCTTGTTAATTGAAATTTGCTTGGTGCCTTAGATTTCTGATTTTATTCCTACAGTGCTTGTGCTGCTTATTTATACTTTGAAATTTATATACTTAAGTATGTGTCATAGTTTCTCTGCTTTTATGATTTTGATTTCCAAGCCGTGGAGGAGACATGGTATGAGCATAAAGGTCTTTTAAGTGGGTTGTTTGTTTTTTTAAACTTGGCTCAGGAGTAGTTTCCCTTTGTGCATTTCTGTCAGGGTTTGCCCCTATCACCCTCTCCCCTACTTTCCTTTACTTATCAGTGTAACCTTTAGGAGATACACTAACCTGATCCCTGAGTCTATAGAAATTATATTTTCCGCAGTTCAGTGTCCTCATTCTACTACCCTCACAACTTTGATTGTAATGCTATTAGAGAGATAAATCATTGTAAGACACTTTTACTTTCTATATACGGCTTGGAAACCCACAGATCCTGATAATGATAGGGTGCATGTATTCCTTGATGTGATAACTGACAAACTGTTAGTAAGAGTCATTAAATCAGAAATGTTAATATAAAATTTTAAATAGTATCAACTCTTACTAATTCAGGTATCAAGCTGAATGGACTTTAGCCTTAAATTTAGCAAATGGAGGAAGCAATAGAGTAGATAATCAGAGAATATAATGTTCATTAAGCTCTTTTTTTTTTTTGAGTGAATTTAATATGAATTCTGTAGAAGAATTACCAAAGCTTATTTCATTGTATTATAAGACAAACTCAGAAATTAAGAAAGCTATTTAGATCTCTGAACTGAATTAAACAGCTCAAAGACATGAATTTTGAGGAGATTATTAATTCAAATATACAAAAGTTATTTGGAATTTGCATCTCGACTAGTAAAGAAGAGTTTCAGGCTGAACTGACAAATAACTTCAAAAAGAATGTTGAGAGAATGAGGATAACCCATAAGGAATTGAAAAAAAAAATGGGATTGATGGGCAAAGCAGGAAGTACAGAGGGAAAAGTGAGAACTTACAAAAGTCAAGTTGAGTCACACCTGGCAAAAGAAATTAAAACAAATAGTAAAAGGTTATTCAGCTATATAAAACAAATAGTAAAAGGTTCTTAAGCAATCTGAATTAAAAGAAATAAAAGAACAAGGAATGCCAGTATGAAGATAGGATTAAACATCTTAGGTATTGTCTAAAATCTTTGTAAATCGTTGTCCTAGTTTCAATAAAATGGGAGTAAACCAGGAGGTGGCTAATGGGCAGACAAGTGCAGAAATAGAAAGACAGGCCAGAAGGAAAACTTGGAAGGTTTCATCTCTGAAGTCAAAGGGACAGAAAAATGTCCATAAAAATATCACAGAAAAATTGACCTGTGAAAAGTAAAGCAATGTATGTTACAGTAGTTGATTAAAAAATAACTGATGCAGTTTCTGTATGTTAAAAGATGGAGAATTGATGGGCAACTATATCTTAGTCTCATATCAGCAGCATGCAAAACTTTGCAAACAAATTTTGAAGCAAAGATTTATTAAATACATTAGAGTAAATATAAGATGGAATAAGACATATTGGGCTTTATTATTAGTGATAGATTGTGACACACTGACAAGGTTTGCTTAGGTGGTTTTTTTTGCCAATTAATAATGAAGTATCATCTGCTTAGTTTAGAATAGTAACATGGATAAAGGACTGACTAGAAAGGAAATGAGAGCGAGCAGTGCTTAAAAAAGAGCTCCTGGGCTTTGAGCAGAGCTTGTTGAAGGATCAGTCATTAGATTCATACAATTTAATATTTTCATTAATGAGCTTGACATAAATATTAGGAACATGTTACAAGAAAGTCGACAGGCACTGTCAATACAGAAGGAAGCAGAACATCGTAAAGAACTGTGTGACACTGAAGTTTAGAATGAAAAAAAAAAGGTAAGAATAAATTTAATAGCGCAATTAGGAGGCTGTATAGCCAAGGTCTGAGGATAAGAATGACTAGGATCTTAATGATTGGAGTTAAGAGAGAAGATGATTTAGAAATACCAGCTGATCAGAGGGTGATGGTTCCATCAACTGGATGAGAAAATCTGAATGTGAACTGAATGTGATAGCAAGAGAGTAACTCTGCTCATCCAAGGGACAATGGCTTTAAACTGAGAGTAGATTTCTATTAGATATAAGGAAGAAATTTTTTACAATGAGGGTGGTGAGGCACTGGAACAGGTTGCCCAGAGAAGTTGTGGATGCCCCATCCCTGGAAGTGTTTAAGGCCAGATTGAATGAGGCTTTCAGCAACCTGATGTAGTGGAAGGTGTCCCTGCCCTGTCTGGGGTTGGAACTAGATGATCTCTGAGGTCCTTTCCAACCCTAACCATTCTATGATTCTATTCTATAAGTTGTCACTTCCAGTCTGCTATATACTTTAATGGTTTTGACCACAGGTGTCTGACATAGCATGCTCAGTTATTCAATAGACTTTCTGTGCTGATTGCTACCTGTTTGAAGGGGATATTCATAGTATGTAGAATAAATTGCTTTTAAATCACTTCAGATACTGTAGTGATGAGTGTCATTGAAATGTTTATGGGGAAAAATAGTTCTGCCTTCAAGTAAGGTTTTGAATACTGTGAGCTAAATAAGGCTACACACTAAGCACAAATGTTGAAAGGCTATTGATTAGGGGAGCACTCCCAGTTCTGCCTTCTGAGTGAGGCAGCACTTCTGTGTAAAATAGCGTATGATCATATCATTAAAACTGGCATTTTGCTGTATATGTGTGAAAGGGCCAAATCAAGTTTTGTAGCATCAACCCTTTTTTAGACATTTTTGAATTTAAGTGCTTGACTTCACATGCCTGTGTTTGTTTTATCACGGCTTATGTCATCTATGGGTTCTGCTATGTTCTCCAACCAACTCTACATACCCTTACTCTGGCCTTTGGTTTCTACAAGTATTACTGTGGGAATGAGGTTAATAAACTGAGATTATGCATGTGAATAATAGTTTGTGTCCTTCGTTTACCTATGTGGATCATTACCTATGTCTCTCTAAAATGGAGAGACACAGATTTGACAGATGGACCACTCGGTGGATAAAGAACTGGCTGGATGATCGCACTCAGAGAGTTATGGTCAATGGTTCAATGTCTACATGGAGACCAGTGTCAAGCGGTATCCCTCAGGGTCTGTTCTGGGTCCAGTGCTGTTCAACATCTTTGTCAGTGACAAGGATGACGGCATTGAGTGCACCCTCAGTAAGTTTGCCGACGACACCAAGTTGTGTGGTGCCGTGGACTCACTTGAGGGAAGAGATGCCATCCAGAGGGACCTTGATAGGTTTGAGAAATGGGCCAGTGCTAAGTGCATGAGCTTCAACAAGTCAAAATGCAAGGTACTTCACCTGGGTCGGGCCAATCCTAGGCACAAATACAAGCTGGGCACAGAGTGGATTGAGAGTAGCTCTGAAGAGAAGGATTCAGGGGTGTTTATAGATGAGAAGCTCAACATGAGCTGGCAGTGCGCTCATGTGGCCCAGAAGGCCAACCGCATCCTGGGATGTATCAAGAGAAGTGTGGTCAGCAGGTCAAGAGAGGTGATCCTCGCCCTTTACTCTGCTCTTGTGAGACCCCACCTTGAATACTGCGTCCAGTTCTGGTGTCCCCACCATAAGAGAGACATAAATCTGTTGGAGCATGTTCAGAGGAGGGCCACAAAGATGATCCAGGGGCTGGAGCACCTCTGCTACGAGGACAGGTTGCAGGAGCTGGGATTGTTCAGCCTTGAAAAGAGAAGACTTTGGGGGGACCTAATAGCTGCCTTCCAATAGCTGAAGGGAGCCTACAGGAAGGCTGGGGAGGGACTTTTTACAAGAGTGTCCACTGATAGGACAAGGGGAAATGGGTTTAAGTTGAAGGAGAACAGATTTAGATTAGATTATAGGAAGAAATTCTTCAATACGAGGGTGGTAAGACTTTGGAATAAATTGCCCAGAGAAGTTGTGGATGCCCCCTCCCTGAAGGTGTTCAAGGCGAGGTTGGACGGAGCCTTGAGTAGCCTGACCTAGTTGAGAGGCGTCCCTGCCCACGACAGGGACGTTGGATTAGATGATCTCTAAGGTCCCTTCCAGCCTATGCCATTCTATGATTCTGTGATTTGCGATTTTTCTTTACTGTGTAACAATTTGTAGCTGACAGATGCAGCTACCCATGCAATGCTACAGGCTTGGGGAAGAGTGGCTGGAAAGCTGCGTGGCAGAAAAGGACCTGGAGGTGTTGGTTGACAACCGGCTGAATATGAGCCAGCAGTGTACCAAGGTGGCCAATAGCATGCTGGCTTGTGTCAAAAATAGTGTGGTCAGCAGCACTGGGGAAATGCTTGTCCCCCTGTACTCAGCACTGGTGAGGCTGCACCTCAAAAACTGTGTTCAGTTTTAGGCCCCTCACAATGAGAAAGACCTTGAGGTGCTGGAGTGTGCCCAAAGAAGGGCAACAAAACTGGCGAAGGATCTAGAGCACAAGTCTTATGAGGAGCAGCTGAGGGAACTGGGGTTGTTTGGCCTGATGAAAAAGAGGAGACCTTATCACTTTTTACAACTACCTGAAAGGAGATTGTAGTGAGGTGGGTGTTGATCTCTTCTCCCAAGTGACAAGCAACAGGACAAGAGGAACTGGCCTCAAGTTGCACCGGGAGACATTTAGATTGAATACTAGGAAAAATTTCTTCACCAGACGGGTTTTCAAGCATTGCAATAGGCTGCCCAGGGAAGTGGTGGAGTCACCATCCCTGGAGGTATTGAAAAAATGAGTAGATGTGGTAACTTAGGCTTAGTGGTGGACTTGGCAGTGTTAGGTTAACAGTTGGACTTGATCTTCAAGGTCTTTTCCAGTCTAAACGATTCTATGATTCCATGTAGGCTGATGCTGTTAAATATCTTTTTAAGGTATGTGCTCTGATGCGCATTCTTTTAACTTGCTACTGATGCTCTGCTATGCAGACACCAAATTACTTTGAGGCTGATTTAGCTACATAAAAAATTCCCGGCTAATAACACTGGTTTTGATGCCTTTCAGAAAGATATATGTTAACTGAACGTTTTCTCCATTCTCAAGGGCTTCATCACACGTTGGTCCTAGCTTAGTTATGTAGTTATCTTTTGCTTTAGCATTTATATTTCTTGACTCCCCTTCCAGGACTCCTAATATCCTTCAAGTTTTAGAACATTATTTCCATCCCAAAATTAAAAAGACTTTTCTTTCTCAGAAGTTGCCATTGGCTGTTGGAGAGAGTCTTTCATTGCTGTGGAATAAAGGAAGACTGTCAGGAAAGCTGGCTTAGTATCTGTCCTCTGTCTAGCCAATGCTGAATCATTAGACTTCATACAGGATGAACTTAATGAGCAGTTTTTTCTAACTTTTGAAGATTATACCCAGCAAACTTTTTATTTTAAAGGAAAAGAGGGGAGGGGAAGCTTCGCTTTCACTGCTTTCACATCTAAAGTCGTTAGAAAGAATAGATATTGAAATCTCTTAAATTTAGATCTATAAATTTTAGGAACAACCTCCACTTCCTTAATAAACCTACTGCATTTCTGACAATGCTTGGACTGTTTTTCCTGTCCTATACAGTCTGGAGGCTACCTCCTATCTTTTGTGTAAAGCTTTCAGAAGCAACTTTGCAAGAGTGTAAGAAGTCAGTGAGTCTTAGCCAGTAATGCATAGACAGTAATTAAGAGTTGGGTGAATTTAACACAAATTTGAATTGCATCATAATATTATTTACATTGTATTTCTCAAAGATTGTAACAGTAGTAATACTGGTGAACAGTAATAACACATAAGTTGCACATGTTTTACAGAGTATATGAAAGACAAGGGGGCAGTGTGCATCAGAGTATGTGGCCGTTTCTTGTTCTGGAAGAGTAGTTCTGTTGGTTCTTTCTCTGGAGTTTTTCTTTCTTATTTGTATTTTCCTCTGGACTTATTCACTAGTGAATGGACAAACAATGCGAGAAGGATCTTGCATGTATTTGTAGCAATAAGCCTGAAAGCTCTGTTGCCACCAGGACTCTAGAAAAGCTGTAGAGAGGTACAGAGCGTTGCTAAGCAACACCGCATGGCCACAGATAGTATTTTTCTTTTAATTTATTTATTCTTCAGTTTGAGTGTGTCCTGCTTGGAGCCATTTGGGTAATAGTTAAGCAAGCATATAGAAATCGGAGTGCTGCAGGAGTGGAATAAAGGAATGCAATACAAAAAATAACAAAGGAAAAGCCATGACACATAATAAAACAGACCAAAAGACATGAAGTAATTAGTAAGAACTAGGGGAAAAAAGTAAACAAGCATGGGAAAACAGTACAGGAGAGGAAAAAACCCAAGTAATTAATTTAAAAAAAAAGGGAAAGACAGGACACCATTGGAGAAAAATTAAAGATTGAAAGCTCAAACAGTGTCTACACAAAGGAAAGAGGGAAACTGCTGCATAAGAATTAAAATTTAAAATTGGGGATAAAAATGGCTTCAAGAAGAAAAAGGAGAAATTTGGTAATCATGTTAAAAGTATAATGATTTTTGTTCTCTTTTTGTTTTGCAGCCACTCTGCTCTTTCCTATTGCTCTTTTGGCACATATACAGTAGCAGTAGTGACATTCAGGAGCTGGGGACTGATTAATAAGTCCAATATGTTTTCCAGAGAGGAAAAATAATTCGAAGTAAGAGTTTCAGTGTTATTTAGAAAATATTCAATGTGTATGTTTGAAAATAGCATTTTCAAAACTAGGTTATTGCATTTTATTGTAAAATGTGGATGATTATACTGAGGGTACTAGGTTAAGCTCTGATTGCAGAGAGGGAGCTGGTCATTCGTATTTCTCCAAGTGAAACACATTAAGCAGGGGCAGTTCTATCCTGTGCAGTGTTCTGAGAACTAAAAGCTCTTCACTTGCAGCCCTTGGAGCCACTTCTAGACTTGAGAGTAGCATAGCCATGTGGGGAAAATGCTGTGACAGAGCCAGCCCTGCTGAGACACCCAATGTATTAGCTCAGGAACTGTGCTACCTAGCCCAAGTGTCTTGAGGAGTGCTGTTTGTGAGACCTGAACTAGACTACTCAAAAGAGTGCTAAGTCTAGCTCATACCAAAGAGCTTTGCATCACACTTCTCTTCTGGTGAATCTTGGCCCTATATGTCTCTGCTTGCTTGGGAATTTATGGGAAGGTGCTTGCCTGGTGCTTTCGGGCATACTTGTATTGCTCACCTCAGCTTGAACACAGCAATTTTTAAGAGACTGCCAAGAAGAGGAATACAGCAGTCTGAGCTGTCTGAAGACAGGCCAGAAGGTTTTGGGAGAAGAAAGCTATTCAGGTTGAGACATGAAAGCTTCCAAAGGAGTAAAAACCTTATGAAGACACAGACTAGAAGAGTGCATGAGGTATTGAGTCATTAGCTGCTCTTCTCTCTAAGGTGGTAAATGGAACTGAGACCAGAGGCTATATATTTATCCCGGATGTTTTTTACAACCTGCATGTGAATAAACAGTGTTACAGCAACATTCTCCTAATGTCATTCTAATGTTCACTGTGAAAAGAACTTTGGAATGCCCTGCTGACAAATGTAGCTACACCTAAAACCCTGTTCGTTTCTGTGTATAGGAAAGTTCTCATTCATGTCATTTCTTACAGAAAAGAAACTGATACCATTTATTCCCTTAAATTTGTATTAGGAGGTTCTCCAACTTATTAAAGATGCATAATATCTTTATTCAAAGAAAACTACACTTATTTGAGACTTATGTCTGTTTGTCTGTAACTAGATGACACAGCAGATGGTGATAACTTTGTGGGATCTGCAACAATTGTAATAGCCCCATACCTCTGATTTTCTGAGTACTTTTTGAGGGGAAAAAATATTTTACAGCAACAGTGTTTGTACTGTCCTACTTTGTCGTTTCCCCACACCTCAAGACCTGACTTTTCACTTCCATAGCAATGAGTATAAGCTTTCATTTTGACTAACTTGGCTTGATGCATGATATTTAAAGATATATAACTGTGTTGACGGTTAAACAGTTTTGGCTCCCAGTGAACCAATGTCTTGTTTTTTTGTGCATTCTTACACATGCTTCCTAGTTTTGTAGTTTGTGTTTTTTTTTTTTTTTTGCATTTCCATTTGTTTTTTTCTGACTTTGTATGTGTTACAGTCTGAGGTCACTATCTTACTGTATGTGGACCCTGTAGTGTTACAATAAGGTTTTAGATGCCAGTCAGTGATAAGCAGGGTACAGAATGCGTATAAATATAGTAGTCTTTTCACTATTTTTTTTCTTTATGGTCTTTTGAAAAAAAAAAAGACGACAGCAAGTTTTTCGCTGACTTAGCTATTTTAGATGGCAGTTAATGTAAAATGTATTTAAATACTTGGCTTTACTGAACGTTTCAGGACAAGGACATGTCTTTTGAATCTCAAAGAAAATGGAAATAGAGGAGAAATTGCAGCCTAGTGTTTTGTCCTGGGTTTGGCTGGGATAGAGTTAGTTTTCTCCTTAGTAGCTTGAATAGTGCTGTGTTTTGGATTAGTAGGGATTTCTTATGAGAAGAATGTTGATAACACACTGATGTTTATAGTTGTTGCTAAGACATCAAGGACTTTTCAGCTTCCCATGTCTTGTCAGTGTGCAGGTGCACAACAACTGGGAGGGGGCATAACTGCAGCAAAGGACCTGTAACTCCTGATTTAGCATTTGAGTTTAGGTTTAGGATTGAGGCCCAAGTTGGCCAATGGAATATTCCATATCATGCAACATCATGCTCAGTGTATAGATGAGTGTTGGTTGGGAAGCTCTTTTTCTTTTAATCTCTCTTTGGGACTCTTGCTCTTCTGAGATTGCGATTTTGGCACTTCTCTGTTTTGGGATCACTAGTCAGGGCTGGGCCAGGCATTGGTCAGTGGGTGGTGAACAATTGCACTGTGCATTACTTGCTCGTATATATTATTATAATTTTTATTATTTTTTATCATTATTACTTTTATTTCAATTATTAAATTGTTCTTAGCTCACAAGTCTCCTTCCTTTCGCCTCTTCAATTCTCTTCCCCATCCCCTGGGGGTGGAGGCGGATGACGGAGCAGCTCTGTGGTGTTTAGTGGCTGGCTGAGTTAAACTGCAACATTTTTTTTATTCAGACTGGTGAATTGTCAACTCACTTATATTTTTTTTTTTTTCTTCATGACATGTCCTGCTATCATCTACAGTTACTTCAGAATCAACATGAAGTTTAAGATATGAGACCTGAGGTAATAGTTTGTCGGTGTTTGCATATGGTGGTCATGGTTTATGAGTGAGCTTCAGATGATTTAAACTCAAATAATTCTTCAGTTTTTCATGAGAAATCATAGTGATGGAAAATCAGATACAAAGTGACAGCATGTAACACAACTGCACCAGGGTCTTGATAAAAGGGTTGTACTCTACAGGCTGCAACCTTTTTCCTAATTCTTAGTCTTTTGACTCAGATGGTTCTCAAGCATATTTAATATTTCTAGTTATTCCTTTGGGGAAATCTAGTCTCAGTTTCATATTTGGCTTTGCCTGTGGTAAGTACCCTCAACTGTCACATGAGGAAATTTGTTTCATGGCTATCCAAGTCGTCTTTTATGCCGTGATACTGATTTTCAGATAACATGGTAATCCATAGTAGAAACACATATACTCTTTTCTTAGTAATTCACCAAGTCAGAGGATGGGATCTTAATAGTATTTTTCATGGAATTGTTTCAGATTTTTGCGAAGAAAGTTTGGAGGAAAGATGCTCTTTTATGAGGACTTGGCCAGTGAGCACAGTGACATATAACCACATATGGTTATGGCAAGAAATATCATCAGTCACAGGCACTGAAATGTTTTTCATGCAGAGCTGTCACCGTTTTCTTCTACTAAGTTAAGCAGGAGATGGGATTTTTCCTACCCCTCCTGCAGGACAGAAGCATTGGATTACTTGGAGCCTGGAAGTCATCGATCCTACAGTGCTCTCTGTGCATGAGTCTAGTCCCTTGGTACCGTCACCAGTTTCTTGGCTCTTGGCCTTGTATTTAGCATATTTTCAGGCTCTTTCCAGGGGACTTAAGTACTATTAATGTAAGTCTTTTAGATGTTGCAGAGAATTAGGAGTACACAATTTAGTAAGTAGTACATGGAATGAGGTTTAGCTGGTGCATGTGTTTCTATAACTGTCAATAGAAAGACGTGATCTGTAAGATTAGAAGAACCTTAGTAGGACCTTGCTGTTGTGGTTTAACCTCAGCTGGTAGCTAAGTACTACCCAGCTGTTCACTCACTCCCCCCACCCAGTGGGATGAGGGAGAGAATCCAAAGAGTAAAAGTGAGAAAACTCATGAGTTGAGATAAAGGCAATTTAATAGGTAAACCAAACCTGCGCACACAAGCAAAGCAAAACAAGGAATTCGTTCACTACTTCCCATCGGCAGGCAGATGTTCAGCTATCTCCAGGAAAGCAGGGCTCCATTGTGTGTAACAGTTACTTGGGAAAACAAAATGCCATAGCTTCGAATGTCCCCCCTTCCTCCCCCATCTTTATATGCTGAGCATGATGTCATGTGGTATGGAATATCCCTTTGGTCAGTTGTGTCCACTTCCAGCTTCTTGTGCACCCCCAGCCTCCTTGCCAGTGGAGTGGTGTGAGAAGCAGAAAAAGCCTTGACACTGTGTAAGCACTGCCCAGCAATAATGGAAACATGCCTGTATTATCAACACTGTTTTCAGCACAAATTCAAAAATTAGCCCCATTCTAGCTACTATGAAGAAAACTAACTCTGTCCCAGCCAAAATCAGCACGCTTACCCAGTCAGTTCTCATAGTTATTTGGGTCAGAAGCTTGTGCAAAATCATGAGAAATTGCTTAGGCAGATTAGCTTCTGCAGAATTGGTTGGGAAAATTGTGTCCTGCTGTGTTTGTTTTGGTGGCTTGTTTTTTTTTTGGTTTGGTTTGGTTTTGTTTGTGTGGGATGTTTTTTTTTTTTTTTTTTTTATATTGAGGCAATTACAGGGAGCTGTAGTGCATGGTGAACATGGAACCATGAAATAAAGTGTTTTGTTGTGGCACTTCTGAAAAAATACTGCTGTCGGAGAATAAAAAATGCCTTGTAAGAGATGAGAGGTAGCATCTTGGGCTGAGGAAGCAAGCCTGCTACATGTAATTTGCTTTTATTCCTCTATAGGCCTGGACCGCATTGTTTCAGGATGATGTTTAAGCATTTTACTGTAACTTTAATTTTTGAAAAGCTCTTATATTTAATAATTCTTTAGCTATGCATGAAAAATAAGAGGGATCCTGTACGTTGGTACTCTCAAGTATGTGGGGTCAATTCCTTAAGTTCTTGGTCATTCAGCTTCTAAAAAAGCAGGGACTTTGGGGTATGCATTTTCTCTTACGCTTTTTGTTGAAGGTCAAGAACATAATCTGTTCCTTAGGAGTACAGTTCTACCTGCATTTTAAAGATTCTTCCTTTTTTCCAGGTTATAAGCTCTGTAAATGTTAATTCTCAATATGAGTCTGGTCTTTACCTACATACTCTCATTTTATTTAATCTCAATGAGTCAGGGAATATTTGCCTAAGCAGAGTAAAGAATCACAAAGGAAAAGCAAGCTAGGCTGAGCTATGGGAAGGTACTGAGAGGGGAAGTACAGCATTTGGGACATTTTTTTCTTTACTTAGTTATATTTTCACTGTCAAGTGAAAGTAGTATATTTAGAAATTCTGTGTAGAGCCTATGTCTCTTTACTTAGACTTCATGCCCTTAAAGAATTCAATTGTAAATTTATGCTATGAGTACTGGAGAATTGGAGGGTTCAACCCTCAAGAATGGGTCCCAGACAGAATCTTAAACTTCTGTGAAGGCTCTCATGTAGTGCTCAGGCTTTTCAATAGGAAAATGGCAGGACTACAGCTACATTAAAAAAATAAGTGTTATCTAGATGAAGCTTGTTATATTCTAAGAGATGATGCGTGTTGTTCCCTGCTACAGAGCCCTATCCCATACAGGGAAGCAGTCTTAAAAGTGCCCCTTCAGATGCAGAGGGACTGGTAGCTTGTTGCCAGGTCCTCCCATCCATCTACTGATGAAGTTGAGCATTTGTTCTAGGAAGAGAAGAAAAAAAGCGAGGAGGCAAAGGGTTTCCTTCCTTTTTGTTCTCAAAGTTTTCTTTGTCTTTTAAAGCTGAGTCACAAGGGGAGGAGCATTATAGAATGTCCTGGCATCACCTAGTGGCATCACCTTCATCCTCTGCTCCTCTATTATTTCCAGCTGTGCCTCTGCTGTCTTGCATATCTTTTGTACCTTTTTATTCTTTTCTTTTGAGTTCTCTGGTCTGCTATTCTTTGTGTGCATGCTTGGTCTTTTCAGAATGTCTTTTCTCATCTTCCCTGTATCACTACTATCTGATGTGTTATCCATTGCCAAACACGTGGTGTCTGCATCTGCTCTGGCAACAGCAGGTTGAATGCAAGCAAGATACCATACCCTTATGTGAACATGAAGGCTGTTACGAATTTGCCACTTGAAATTTTGTGCGTGAAACAGCATGAAAAGGAAGTTAGCAGAATGCCATCTCAGATTGGAAGATCTTTCACAGTCCTGGTAAAATTGCAAACTAAAGTGTTATATATGTTTAACAAGTAATTAACTTTTATATAATTACTTGTCTTTAAGGATATATTTTATAAATATATTTTATAAATATATTTTATAACCATATTTTAAAATGGGAAAACTTAAAAAAAATAATATCTGAAATTGTCTGCTTCCACTTCAGAATCCCCAGTTATATTGGCAGTATTTCTGGTAATTAATAACAAAAACCACACTTGCAGTTTCAGAAAATCTCCCATGCATCAGAGTTTCCTGGTATCAGTCCTGTTTTAGCAATATATTCCTGTTTGTGGAGAAAATGTGATTCTTGTTTTTGAGTTTGCATGTGCACTATTTTTAATGCCTTAAAAATAATATTCCTCTAAAAAAAAAACCTGAGAAAAATTAACATGGTTATGCTAATCAGGCATTGATTGCAGCCACCCACAATTCTATTTAATATTTTTTCTATTGATTTTTATTTGATTATGAACGCTTAGAGCTGGTTTTCTGTTGGAAGTCTGCTATTTTTGATTTATTAATATATATATTTTTCAAAGAGCCTGTCTGGCCAAAGTGGCTGTATGACATAATGAAAAAATTGTTATAACAAATGTTCATGTATTATGAATGACATGCTGTCAAATGTTATGTAAATACCTGAGGGCTCAATATACTTTCTGCAGATATTAGGAATATGTACATATTAAAAAAAACACCCTGTTTTCCCCTTGTGAACAGCTGACCACGTATCAGTTTTAAGCTGCTTTTCCCCTTGTTTGAAATAAGAACCCCCTGAGAATGAATCACAGCAAATAGGAAGGAGGAATTTAGTAGGTAGATATTGCATAGATCATAGTATCTTACAGTTAGGATCAAACAATCCTTTTACTTGTTAAGTTTTAAAAAATGCTCTTAGATAAAACCCTTTGGCAAATGACATTGGTTTTGTTGAGTTGCTCAATATGAAGATAATTTAAGGGAGCTTCCAGTATGGAATACAGCTATCAGCTGCTGAATAACTTCAATGAGTTGTAGCACCAACATTAGAATAAATGCAATATATGTAAGTCATTTTACCCTATAGCAGGTGGGTGCTTAAGTCTGTAAGAGAAGATCAATGGAACCATTTAGCTTTTTGTGTGGTTTCAGTGTAGAAAGACAGTCTATTCCAAATCAAGAGAGAAGTCTGCTAAGAATATTTAGGTTTCATTGAAATAAAGCACAGTGTTATATAAGTTCGCATCAAAAGTAGTAGATGTGCTTTTCCAAATTCATAACAATTGTCTATTAGTCTGTTTTTAATAATTTTGCTTTGGCATGTAATCCTGTTTAATTAGATTCTACTCTCTCTGTTGTTTCAAGATTCCATAAACTGGAGTCTTATATACCAGCTGCTAAAGCAGGAGTTACTGTCTAAATGATATTCACAATGAGTATTTGGAAGGTTTACAATTATACCCTTGCTAATAAATTGTGCTATTTTCCCCAACAGTTTTAAGTGCTAATCTTCAGAAGGCATTTTAAAATTAGCTAAAATTCTGTCAAGAGATTTACAAAAATTGTTAGCACGAAGATAATTATGTCACAGTCCTTGGACTCCATCTATGATTGTGTGCATAAATCAGAAAATGTCAGCTGTGTTTTCCCTTAATAATTATTCTTGCAGCAATATATTACAGTTTAGATTACTATTATAATGTTGCTTTAGGTTTATAAAACACAAGTTAGTTATTTCTAAAGTTTTCTGCTGATGAAATAATTCACATTTCCAGAATAACAAGTGATTATTGGTGTTACCATTTTATATATCAGTAAGATCATCAGTATGCAAATAAGCATTCTACATGTTTTCTATAGTCCCCCAAAGTCGTCAGCTTTTTTATGACAACTTTGTTAAAGGAGATCACTTCTGCAATGTGGCCACATTTCAAAAGAGCTAGCTAACGTGGTCAGCCTTGTGACACGTGTGGGAATTGACTTTTTAACGAATTTTTGGACCAAAATTTGAGACTTTTCTTGGTCAATCTGTACAGCATGTAGGTACTTACAGTAGATTCTATAGGTCCCCAACAGTTTTGGCAATTTATCATTGGAGCCTACCTCCTTAAAGGTAACTAATTGAAATACCAGAGGGAGCTACTACATCCTTCAGAACTGGGGCCAGGTTGTCTCATTTTAAGCCCTCAGAAATCTAGGTACCAGTACATTTAATATGTACATTTTAAAATTTGGCTGCATAAACATTAGAAAATTAAGGCACAGGATACTCTGTAGGAACCTTTTTTGTGGATTATAAAGGAGAAAACAGGAGAAAAATGAATTTGTTTTAGCATTAACAGCAATAGTAAATATAAACCGAACAGGTGAGAGCTGTTCTGTCTTTTAATTTCTGTACATTCCTTATGTTTAATACACAGAGAACATTTGAAAGTAAACGTGAGATTTACTTTCACAAATGTTTGAAAAAACTCAAGCTTTCTAAGAAAATTTCCTAAAACCATGATGAAGCAATGAATTCTCAGAATTTGGCAATCCTACCTACCTAAAAAGTTATTTCATGGACGATAGAGGGCATTTTAAGTTGTTTGATTTGGCAGTGTGTCAGCTAGGATAAGAGATCTACTCCAGTGATGCAGGCTGCCTTGGAATAGGTCTTACGCTGTTGTAAGATCAAAAGATTTTATTTCTCAACTATCTCAAAATGTGTGTAAGACATTATCTGTAATACTAACACTTTTGAAGTCTAATGTGAAGTATTTCAGGATAGAGTTAAAGTAACAGGACATGTCTTAGTGTGATCCCACTCTCATTTAATTGGATGGAAGATTTAAGGTTGATTTCAATGGAAGTGGGGTCACTTCTTTTATCAATACTGTATCACAGAATGGGCGAGTTTGAGTGTTAGTCTTCTCAAAACTGATTCGTAGGCCTATCACGGCAGAAGAGAGGCAGCAATGCTTTTGTGATTTAAGGAGATCCTCAGTGGTGACACCAGGCAATAGACTGCTTTTGGTTTCTGAGCTACTTCCGCCCAGTTTTGCATTTGACCCAAGAGGCCAAATCAAGAACTGCTTTTCAAATGACTAAATCAAAGAGCTTTTCTGTCCAAGACAAAAACATATTCAAGAAAGCTAAGCTGATGAGTGTTGAGAGACATGTTTTAAAAAGTACAACTTCAATTTTGCCTGCATCCTAGGTTTTTATTTAAAACTAGAGTGATTCTTTATGTTCTCCAGTTATGGGAGCTAGCTTGTTACTTCAATCAGTGTCTAAGAGTGTTTTGGACTTGGTAGTTGCTGACTTTCCCCACACTGTTAGAATATTATTATAAAGTTTGTCATGGTATTATTATCACTTATCATAATTGAGCATACAGAATTATGAGCATATAGTCCTTGCTCCCAAAGCTTGCAGTTTATTTTATTAACAAGAATAAATTGCAGTAGGAAAAAAGTCATATTTTTGTGTTTATGGGAGGAAAACATTTTCAATTTGTTCATTAATCTTTCTTCTTCCTCATCTTCATACTTTCATCATTCATCTTTCTCATTTCTGATTAGATGTTCCACCAGTATGCTGTGTGTGATGCCACCAATATTTGTGGATATCCAGTCTACGTCTCCCGTTTTAACTAGTTGTCATGTAGTTTTAGTTAAGATCTCACATGATAAATAAACCTCGTATTTATAAATACAATCTCTTCCCCACTGTCTTGCTTTGTGATTAATTTGGAAATCTCAAAGTATTTATGATAGAATCCTTTAAGAAGCAATATTTAGACTTTTGTGGCTTTTTGACATGCAATGTAGTTGACTTATGATGACCACGTCCCTAATCACATTTCTGTACTTATTTTTCCTCCTGAACTTCTCAAAGATGATATTTAGTTTAGTATCATACAGAACTATAGATCTGCCAACAGCGATAACATATAGAGTGCTATATAATTATTGAATCATAGAGTTAAAACTTCAAGACTTTATCTATACCCACAGAAAATCAGTTGGCAGTAAGCCACCAAAACCCATTTTTTTCATTGCTTGTGTTTTGATTTTTTTTTTAACTTTAGCTGCTTCTCAAAATGAAACACCTGGGAGTTTAATTGCTTATTTTACTTAAATCTGTGAAGTATTATGGAGCAAAACATACTGCCCTGTGCAAGGTGTTTATAGATATTAATCTATTTGGTAGCATGGATAGTAGAATAAGCAAAATTTTTGCTACTGATTTAAGATTTAAGAATGTGAAGCTCACCCTGGTCAAGGTCTGCCTTGTTTCATCATTTCTCAGACATCTTAAGAGTATTCTCATGCTCACAATTTCATTCACACTGGGCTTTTCCTATGAACTGATATCCTTTCAGACAATCTACAAATGTAGTGCCCGAGCTGATACTCAGACCCATGAAGAAGTGGCATCTGTACGCCTGTAGTTGTGCTTATATATGGTATTTCAGAGAGCGTGTTCTCTTTTCTCTGAGAGGATCCAGCATACTGTTTTGGATGATTGCACCTCTAACTGGAAAGCAGTGGATATGATCAGTATTTGCTCACTCTCCTGTTCAGAATGTATGCGGTAACTGATGACGTAGTACTATGAGGTCATCTTCCTTCAGGAGTTTGCATCTGGCTCAGTTTTTAGTTCATTTTTCCTAATGGTGAAGTTATTTGCTCTCCAGCTGCTGTATCTTGGATGAGAGCTATTTGGCTGAAAGTAGCTGAGAAAGATATTGTCCAGAAACAATTCTCAGAAACGGTAGAAGTAAGTTCATCATCTTGCCAAATGAATTGGTACCTCTGTTACTTGAGTCTATAAAATTTGTTCCATATTTTTGTTCTGGGTTATCTATTAATTTTTGCATTGGGTTTATAATTGAGGTGGAATATTTATGCGTGTAAGGCCACATGATCATAGCATTTTCTTTAGTATGGGCCACCTTTGTTGCCCTTCAGCTGATTAAAACAGTATGGTCTATATAGACAAGAAGAAATACCAGCCAAACTTATTCTTTGCAGCATTTTCCACGTGAGAGCATCAGTTCTTTTAGCTTGTATGATATAGAGAAGATTTAGTTGTGTTTGATAAAAATCTTGTGTGCTTTGGATGCTCTGTTGTTTCTACATGCTTTATACCACAAGGTCAAGAGGAATGAACTGTGTGGTGCTCTGACTTTTTGAACCTATCCTGAGAATCTTGGGGCACAAGATTATTAAAACATGGGTTTGCCTCTTTCGATGCTTGGAGCAATATTCCAAATATTTCCTTTGTTCTGTTTTCCTGGAAGATGGGAGGTTTGATTTTTGCTTGCACAGATGCTTTCAGTTTAGTACTGATGAATCAGGAAATCTTTATTAATTAGTATCGTCGATTTGGATTTCTTTTCCTGCCCGTGTGTGCTTGGAGCTGAAGGTCAATGTATGCTGATCTGAATAATGGAATACTTCGTTGTAGAGCTTCCTTTTCTCGCGTAATCCCTTTGAGTTTTTCAGTAGGATTTTGCCATACAAAGGACAGCTGATTGTAATATAAACAAAGAAAAAATATCAGATTAGCCATGGGCTAAGATTTACTATTCATACTTAAGACATGCATCTTTTTTTATAAGGGAGAGAAAAAATTGCGAAAGTTTCAAATGTAGCTTTGTTCATCTCTCCTGCTCAAAAGTGTATTGTTAAAGTATTAAAACTTCATATTTAAAAGTCTATAGTCTTATTTAAAAATAATGATAGCTTAAATGTTAATTGGACAAGCTAAAATATCTTTGTTAGGTCATTTACAAATACCTAATTATTTCCTTTCCAGTAATGCTTTTGTAGCCTCAAATTAAATGTAATTATAAAAATAAAGAATCATTGCACAAAAGAAATAACGATAGGTAATGTTTATTGTATTTATAACTATCTTTAAGATGTGGACTTGAAAATTAATTCAGATATTCAAAACTGTGAAAGCAATATCACCAAATAATAGTGCATGTGTTTTCTTTAAAGCTACTGCATAAAGAGCCTGACAATTCTGCCTTCAAGGTTGTTAGCCATAGAAACTCTTACACTTGCAACTTGTGTTTCTTTTACACCCATATAGCAAAATTATGCCTCCCAGAGGTAAGTTTTGGTATTGGAGAAAGGTGCTGCAGAGAACAGGGGTAACCTGAAAGCCTCCTGTATTGACAAAACCTCAAGAGAATATAAAAATCCTATGGATGATGAAGATGATCAGGGAATTCTTGTTTGCTGGTATTTCACACTCACTTTGCACAGATAAAAATTTCTCTACTCCCCAGCATCTTCTGAATCAATTTTTCTGCCTTTATAGCAGCAGAAGAAAAGGATCAGCACTCTGGAGTAGTGGAACCAGTCACACATTTAATAATAATTAATAAAATATAACCAACTTTTATTTCATTTATTGTCACAAAATTTCTGGCTTCTTATTACTTGTGAACTCTAATCTGCAAAAACATTAAGTGGATGAGGTGTCTATAAACAATATTTTCAATTTCTATTGTGTTTTAAAAATTAAATTAAATATGAATTAAATATGATTGGTTTGTTCGAACAACACTGCCTGTTTTATTGGGACAGAATTTATAACTTTTATTGTAATTCTAAAATACATGTTTATGTTTCTATTCTTGTCTGTGTGTGTATAGTAGCTTTGTGGACTCACACTGATAAAGGAAAAATTAATATTTTTTTTCAAAGACAAAAAAAGTAAAAATTCTATACATTTCATTATGGAACATTTATAAGATTATTTCCATGACAACCATATAATAAGATTCATGTTTACTTTGTTTTTGAGTTCTCAATGTCTTTTTAATGACTCCTGTGTAATTAAAACAGAATGCATAATTTGAGGTTACATAATATTAATCAGTTTTGTTTGCATGATGTTGAATAATATTAATATATTTACAATATACTGTTTAAGAGCCTTACATGGATTTGTCTGTTGCAGAACTGTGAGAAACTAGAAAATAATTTTGATGACATCAAGCACACGACTCTTAGTGAGCGAGGAGCACTTCGAGAAGCAATGAGGTAAGTGTGGGTCACCATAGCAACAGTCACAGATGTGGTAAAGAAAGAGTCATTCTTCATTATTGGGGGAACAAATGAGTTCATTGCCACCATTCAGCTCTATTCTCTAAGGTATTAATTTGTCAGTGGAGAGGCTTCCCTTGAGGCTGTACTTTGGTTTTGAAGCTGCATAAATGTTAAGCCTGACTGCACAGTAAAAAACGTAAATGTTTAATTTGTTATTTAAAATGCTTAAGGGGTGCCTTGCTTTATATTTATACTAAACTGTGAGTGAATGAAAATATTGTTCATCTAAATTCTGTAAGTGTTGAAGCAATTGTACAATGCTGTTTGAACAAACCTGTATTTTCTTTTAAATTAGATTTGATTTTTATGTACGTAGTTCCTGTGTACTCTGATTTTATTGCCAGATTTACATGATTTTGATTTTACTAATAGAATGTTAAAATCTATCTGGTCCTTCATATGTTGTAGAGATGTATATTTTGCTTCATATCTTTATATCATTGCATGTAATGCTTATTAGAGGAGGTTAAAATTAGTCAGTACATGAATCTTCTGTCACCCTTGCTTGCGCTCTAGAGTATCTGGGTACAGGACTCCAAAGAAACTTGCCAGCTACAGTACCTGGAAAAGGGAGTGCTTACTATGCTGAAAGGTGGTAGAATCAAAGACAGATTTATTGAAGTAACTCACTGAATAATCAGGAAGATGTTAATTATAGTATTATCCGTGGATCAGAAAATTATAGTAACCTCTACTTTTTAAAGGTTTTGAAAGGTGGATAGTAAAATGTAATTATGCAAACGTAGTGCTTCATTTCACTTGCCTGATATCGGAGTAACTTCTTAGAATTGCACTAGCACAGTAAACAGTAAAAACAACAACCAAAAATACTGAGAATCTTCTTGAAAAACTAATTACACCCATTTGCTTTGATTGTGTTCATAATCTCTTTAAATTTATGGATGTGTGTGAATGACTTTATTTGCGTGACTGACTTTATGTTCATGATGCTCGTCTCATGTACACTGCCATGAATAAGTGTTTGTAAAGATATTCTGACTTGAAATGCAACCTGCCTCTTTTGAAGCCTTTCTTATTGTGTCCAAATTATATTCTTTCCTTTCTGAACATTTAAACAGCTAGTGTTGCAAATAACTGTAAAAATAAGGGCATTCACCTTTCTAATTGTTATTTCTTACTTTTTGCTTTTTTTGCTTCATACATTTAGGGTTTTTTCCCCAATGTAGCCAGTCATCTGTGTATGTAAATCTTTCGTGTAGTGCCAGTAAATGGAAAGTGATTTAAAATAAAGATTTGGAGAACTTTTGGCATATGAAGCTACTTTTAGTATTTTCAACAAATAAGATTTCGAGTTGCTGCTCTCCTGTAACGGCATTCCATGGGTAGGTTTGCAGCATTTTGCGATACGTGACTCAGCAGAGTTAATCTTTTAAAAACTTGGGAGCTGACAGCTTTTTGGTGATAAACATTTGCTAGCAAAGGAAGCTTTGGCATTTCAAAGGTCATGTTTCTGTTACAAGGACTGTGTAGAAGATTCTCATGATTCTCTGCTGTGCATACAATAAAAAGCACTTTACTATCTCATAAATTTGTATCCTGGCTATTTCTGCTAGTCTACAAGCCATTCTGAGAAATAGTTATTGATTGTGAAGTGTGACAGATATTGTGCAGTGCTGGAATTCTCTTAATTGCAGTCAATATTACATAGTTGATTTTTTTTCTTAGTTGTTTTTACAGAGGTAAAGAAAATACCTGACTTACTAAATTAAGACGGTAGTATGTTTTCATAATCTACTTGAGTAACACATAAAAGGTGCAAAATGTTTATTTAGAGAGGTATGTGCATGTAGGTATTTTTCTAAATGTGTGTAAAAGAGACTTGTTATTTTAAGCTGTATAGTTCTTTCAGCTGCTACATAGTCACCCTGCATCCTTGGTGGCTGCATTTTTCAATTTGGATCTCAAGATTATCTGTAGCATATGTAATTCAAATGGTACATTTTGACAGATTAAAGTTCACTTTGCTTTCCCATAACTATAGCGGGCATCTGACCAGGTGTGGGAGGACATAGATTTGCTGGCCTCAGTGTTGTGAAATACCTGCCTTCTTTTGGTGTGGCAAGCATGTAGAGAGGGTTGCACATTGCACAAAGGCACTAAAATCATGTAGGCATGAAAACAGCAACAACAACAAAATCCTAGTTGGATAGCAAAGCGGATATATGTGGATCTCAGATGAGCCTTAAGTTGAGTGGGCAGTCTGCCCAAATCCTCTCTGATTTCCCAGAGTGATACTACTGGCCTGCCAGATGAGAGATACAATGAACATTTTCCCCCAGTGCTCCTGTTTGGAACGAGACTTTCCGTTTTAACTTTCTCTTTGAAAAAAATGGTCAATTTAATATGAGTTTCAGTACGTTTCTAGTCTAGGAATATCACTGTGCTCTGCATAAACAAACACTAATATCCAAGAAGGGTCTTTTTCTTTTTCCTGCTCTTCAGAAACTGAATGGTATTCACAATAAGGATTAAATGAAAATCATCTCTCTTGTTTATGTATATAGATGTATGCAAAATAAACTTTCTGAAGGATTTTGAAATGATCATAAACCATAAGAACTTTCTTAGTTCTACTTCACATTTTAGACCTTGAATGAGATAATGAACAGATAGTAGTTTTCCATTGCTCAGTGTATAAAGAGTGCTATTGTAAGAATTTGGTTTACTTATGATTGCACATAAAATCATACAGTATTCAATTCAGTTAATGTTTTGCTTATTTTGTTAACGTACTCCAAATGGTTTATTTATTATTATATTTTAATGCAACTGCAAAGCTTAAGTAAACAATAAAAATACATTAATTTTTTGAATTGGGTTTTATAAATGGACAGACTATTGCTTTACATATCTTGAATGTGTATATGATAATTTAATTGGATATTTTATGTGGTGACTTGACAGAAAAGTAGCATAGATGTATACCTATAGTGTCAGGTTGCATAAGTCAGAGCATTAAGCTTTTGGTAAGCAAGGCTTGGTTTGTTCTTAATATATAATCCCTGTAAAAAGTCTGGATCTTGATCCTCTTTAGAGCTTTCTCTACTAATTTAAAGGAGCTTTCAGACTCATTTGGCTGCTATGAGGAGAATAAGTATTTGAGGAGGATGAAGTGGCATAGCTAGCTCTATGCTGACCCCGGTAGTCTTTTCATAGGTGGCAAAACCAGAATGTAGACTGCTGCGGTAACCATTCCTCTGGGAAAGTAGGGTAGGTTTTTAAGATTCCTTGAGGAGTCTTAAAAACAAACAAAAAAAAACCCCACAATGAAAAACTCCCGAACTGTAAAGTAACTTTTTTAGTGGAAGCGTGGAAGAAATCTCAAACCAATTATTAATAACAATTTAGAAGAAGGTAAGGTTTAGGGAGTTACTGAGTTTAACAAGGTGAAAGACAAATTTCAGAAAGCAACAGACATCAGCTGGTAGGAAGGGATTTTTTTTTTTCCACTGAATCCGTACACTCACTTTGTGTACAGACATCCATTGTTATCAAAAGAATCACAGACTTGGTGAATTTGGAAGGGACTGTTGCAAATTATCTAGACCAGTGATCTCCAAACTTTTCTGATTGTGCACCAGCAAAATATTTTTGAGCACACATCCCCACAATGTATGTTTATTTCTTTAAAAATTACATACGTGTACCACTGTACTGATGTATTATGTGCATTATAAAACACATACAAGAGTAGAGATTAAAAAAGCAGGCAATAAAGATGAAAAAAAAATTTTTTTTTTTTAGATTTTATTTATTAATGGTATAAAAAAAGTATTCCTTCCCACATCCAAGTGGATTGTCTTGCACACACTCCACTTTGGAGATCACTGATCTAGACCAGCTTTTCTGCTCAGAGCAGCGTCAAGTAGAGCAGGTTGCCCAGGGCTATGTCCAGCCAGGTTTTGTATATCTCCAAGGGTGGAGACTCCACGGACTCTCTGGGCAAATATCCTCACAATAAACACTGTCTTTTTTTTTTTTTTTAACTGGAATTCCTTGTGTTTCGGCTTGTACCTGTTGCTTCTTGGCCGTTCATTGGGCACTGCTAAGAAAAGTCTGACTCTGTTGTCTTTCTCCCATCAAGTATTTATACATATTGATAAGATCCGCCCCCCTCCCCGAGCCTTCTCTGCTTGAGGCTAAATGTCCCCAGCTCTCTCAGCCTCTTCTCATGTGACACCTTGTGTAATCAGCTCAGTGGCCCTTTGCTGGACTCGCTCTGGTATGTCTGTGTCTCCCTTATCCTGGGGAGCCCAGCACAGGACACAGCACTCCAGGTGTGTCTTACCAATGCTGGGTAGCAGAGAAGGATCTCCTCCCTCGACCTGCTGGTGATACTCTACCTAACATAGCCGAGGATGCCACTGACCCTTGCTTCAAAGACTGGCTTGTGTTCAGCTTGTCCTCCAGGACGCCTAGGGCCTTTTCTGCAAAGCTTCTTTCCAGCTGGTTGGCCCCAGCCTGCGCTAGTGCCTGGGGTTTTTCCTCGCCAGCGACAGGACTTCACTTGTCCCCCTTTTTTTTTTTTTTCCTCCACTTTAGTAGTTGTTTTGTAGGCCCGTTCCTCCAGCCTCTCAAGGTCCCTCTTGATGGCAACCCAACCCTTCGAAGTATTAACCACTACAGTAGATGATAGATTGCTTTTGAACACTGTACTAGTAATACACTTTAGGCCTATGTCTACTGTAGATTTTGTGAACCTGGTGTCAGACAAATGAAGGCATAGTGTTTAACATCTTCTGAATCTGGTGTTGCAATGGTTTTCTTATCAGCTGAGCTGGTTAGCCACCATGGTGGCATATGGCAGTGAGCAATCAGTTTTTAAGACTGGTGAGATGTTAAATACATGAATGGGTCCTAGTTGTAGATGAATAGTGTATGGTCTATCTTGTGAGCGTTGACTGACTGAGTTAGTATGCATGAAAGCATTACAAGTGAAAATTAAAGCTGAGTGTTTTTGTATAGATTTCTTGTTAATAAAGGAAGATTTAAACATATTTCTTTGTCCTTCAAAGTGGGAAAGGAGAGAGAAAGTTTGCTTGTCTGTTTGGATCAGTGTAAAAAGACACCAAGTTAATTTGGAATTTTCTTTTGAATTCACATGTCTGTATATGGTTTTGGGTAATGTGAACATGGGAGTGAGGCTTCAACTGTGATTTCCAGTTTGATAGAAACAGTTTCTGTTAATGATGATATTCACTGTTGCCTTGACAACTGTATAAGCTGGGGTTAGTAATAATCAAGCTTCTTGTAATACGGTCTAGACTCTCAGATGTATTTGACAAATAGTTTCTATGGCTGGGCAAAATCCCCAAAAATTGCACAATTATAAGAAGTTTAGTGATTTCACAAGTGTTCATTAGCTTGCAGAAGAAAAGTTAGGGATTTAAAAGCATGTGAACAAAACAAGTCTGCAGCATAAACTACAAAAGATCTACTAACCAACTTGTTAGGGCTCTGACCTGAGATGTGGGAAACAGAGATTCATATTCTGGTTCTGAGTCAGGCAACTTGGTTTTCCCAGTTTAAAAAGCCACATCATGGACCTGTAGAGTTAGAGAAATGCAGGCATGAAACACAAGGAAAATGAGAACAATGCAAAATGTCATTTTAGAAGTATGCCTGCTTTCCCGTATTGTTGTTAAGCTGTTCTGAGAGATGGGACGAATCTCAGGGAAGTTGAGACGAAAGGTGAATGAGGAGGAGTAAAGGTAATTGCTTCTGGGTTCCTGATCCAGGTCTCAAAGATCATCTATTCAAATAAATCCTTTGTGTTCTGGGAAGGTGGAAGCCTTTGGAGTGAATTCCAGTGATCCAAAGTAGCCACTAGCCTTGTGATTAGTGTGTTTGATTGGGACTGCGGGAGTAAGTTCAAATTTCTCTTTCACTTTCTTCTATCTTTACATTTCTCTCCAGTGCAATCATTTGAATGCTGCTTGGGGCATGTTTTTAGGGGAGAAACAAATGATTGCTTCATATATGTTTAATAGAAATGTTGTGCTACTTCTAAAGTGCAACAGCACTGTGCCTTCTTGGGTGACCAGCGTGTATTCTTCTGATGTATCTTGCCACCACCAACCAAACACTTCCTGCCTCAGAGGACGTACTAATTAGGTAAACCACTTTGATATGTAGGCTTATTCATTCAGACCTTTATTTAGACTACATTTGGCTTAGAGATATTCCTTAAAAAAAAACAACTGCAGAGATGTTCGCAGACTGAAAACAAAACAACCCACAAAACTGTGGAATTTGGGGAATAGACCATGCCCCCCTTAGAACTTCTTTTCTAGATATGTATCTTGACAGTTTTAAACATTTACCATATTATTAATACCATATGGAAATAAGCAGATGCTGCAAAATGCTAGTATTGCTAGTTACACTTGGTGTTGCATAGGAATAGATGCAGAATATTAGAAACACTTGAGAACTTTTAGTAATGCTTCCATAGTAAAGACCTGTGTGACTAATAGAAATGAATTTAACTTTGTTTTGAGTGCCATTTTGAAATCACAACTTCACTATCATCCTTAGTGTACATTACAGATCAAACAGATTGTCAACCTCACTTGCGTTGACCAAACTTTGATTGTGTATCTTCACAGTGCAAGACTGCTCTGTACAAGGATAGCTACGTCTGAACAAACTGCTTTGGTGCTAGAAGCTGCTTAGTGACGTTAAGAAGGTTCTGTGTTCGTGCAATTTTACCTTGCTCTTTTTTGACTAATTGACTGCTGAGTCACCCACTAGCCACTGTTTGGCGGCCTCACTGTGCCTGGGATGCATTGCTTAGGTCTTTCCACGACGGAATAATTTTGGTCTACAGGCAGGTACTGTGCAGAGCTGTAACACCAAGCATGTATAGGAACCTCTGACATTAATGTAATTATTTTTGCGATAGTTATGAAAACTTGCATTGTGTTTCTGTGTCATTTACGTGGAGAATTAAAGCACTTAATATTTAATTTTGCAACTAAAAAAAGACGGTTCTGATATGTGACAAGTCCACTGTTTCAAGTCACAGGTATATAACTCACACTGAAGATCTTGTGGAACTAGTGATAATGTTTATCTTCTGTGCTTTAGAATGTAATTGCATTGCTTTATATATTTTTAAAGTATAAATCAAGAAAACTATTATTAATGTCTTATGTTGAGCTTGATCAACTTCGTAATACCTTGATCAGAAATTTTGAATATTGAATTACATTTCCACTTTATTTCAGTTAATTGTTGCATATACATTGTTCAGAATATTGTATATAATTTCTCATTTTTAATTTATGAATTGTAATTTTTCTGGATCTTGTAACATATACAGAGGATAGGCTTATTTCTTTAGATATTACAGGGGAGACGATCAAGATAAGCTAGTTTGTTTTCCTGTGAATGTTCCTTTAGTCACCTAGCTAGCATAAATTAACGAATGCAACTTTAACTGACCTGAAGTTGCGCATCAATGATGTTCGTGACTAGCAGATGTTAAAAGGATGTTGATTTTTTTTTTGCGATTCTGATTGACAATGTAGATTCACAGTTACTTTATATCAAAGGACTGAATTATACTTTGTGCTGTATATAAACAATATATGGGTCTGAAAAAAAAGCATTGTTACGAAAATAGCAAATAATATTCATCGTTTTGAAAACTGCATTACAATTACTACTTTTGCTGATATGCTGAAATGTGCCTTATGCAAGATCTGACATGAACGCTTTTGGTAAAATTATGGATGTTTTTCATACTCTTTCTTGTATGTATTAGAGTGACTGAATGATGCTTCAGGTCTGTTCTGTGTATGGTAAACACATTGTTGCTGTATCCATGTGTACTGTTCCCAAAAAATATTTCAGAGAGCGGAAGAGAAAACAAAAAAAACTTTTCTGTCACTTCAAGGGAGGGGAGCCTGTTTCTGCTTTTGAACCGTTTAGTTTTATGATTTAAAGAAAAGAATTGGACAACAGTCAAAATTTATTTTTTTAGCAAACTGCAGGAGATGTTGTCTGATGTTGGTGGTGAAAGAGATTTTGAAAACCACTGTGGCAGATGGCTTACCACAAAGACTCCAAAGATGGCATGCAGTGGGTGCAGCATCATACCTTTCAGTGACTAATGGCCACTCGTCTGCAAACTGTTAGAGTAGAAAATTGTGCTACAGAATCTTGAGTTCACTCCATGGGTTCCCCCTGTGTTACTCTTTAAAATGCAAGGTTTTAAAATATTTCTGAAATTTGTTCGTTACTGCCATTAACAATCAGGAATAAATACTCTGGATTGCTGGAGATGATATGTACAACATGGACTACCAGGCTTATGAATACCTTAGTTTCATCAGCCTATACACTTTGCAAAAGGTTTTGGTTCATTTAAAAAAAAAGAAAAAATTCAGAGATAAGTGAAGGAAGTTTGCTCGTGGTCTTGCCATGAGCCAGGGCTTTCTGTAGATTATTGATATTTGATTTTATGTTCCAGGGTTTTGCATGGCTTACTTTAGATGGTGGCTTATACCATCTTAGACCATAAACAAAAGTCTGGGATGCACACAGAAACTGGGTGTGTTACAGCTTTAGTGAAGGAGTCAGATATTTTAGTTTAAGCTGTTGAAGCTCATGCTGCTTTATTTGTAAGTCATGAATTTAATCACCACTGTGGCCAACCTATTGAGAGTACCACATTCCAGATGTATTCAAGAAACTCCGTTTCCTACAGTAACTTCTGTTTTGCCTACAGTGAGAAACTAGTCCATCTTTACAAATGGTATTTTAAATGTATCTGCTCTTGTTGCTTTTCAGACGTTTACTGTGGTTCTCAAAAGCTTCAAAAAGTGTAAGCTTTCTTCCATCCTTTGTGGTGTCCTTTGAAGTCGATGGGTTTTGTATTGCCATGGGCATCTCCTTGGAATTCAGGATACAAAGCAAAGCTAGGGTATTGAGGATAAAATACAGTCTTCGTTCAAAACTGCTTTATTAGGTAGTGTATGTCTTGGTGTTGCATGATCATTGTGGCCAGAACATCACCATCTTTTCTAATTATGATGTGTTTAGAACCCTTTTTTTGCTGCTTCTCAAGAGTTCTAACTATATTATACTGACTGTTGTGGTTCTGGACGTAGGAGCAAACATCCGTTTTCCTAGAAATGTTTTATATATTGGGATGAAGGTGTTTCAGAGATTAAACTGGGTGTCCAACAGTGCCCCAAGATATTTAACTTCCATCAAAATTAATCTTTCTTTCCTCTGTTGATTTCTGATTTTAAATTCTGTTTATTTACTTGAGGCTATTTGTGAAAGCAAGAAAATGATTATTTAAGTTTAATGTTCCGATGGAATCAACCTGTTTATTGAAAATAAGACTCTAATGTGTACTAGATTTTTTTTTTCCAATAAATTAGTTCTTAAGAAGATGAACTAGCTTCAGTACCACACATTTAGCTATTTGGCTACAAAATTTTGCAGAAACAATTTTCCATGCTCATTTCTAAGGAACACAGATACTTGACAGGAAAATCTCCTTTATTGGAGCTTGCTGTTGAAAAGTTGGTGGGCAGCTACTTAAGCCTTAGACCACTTTAAGTCTTTCAGGATACCACCCAGAGACTTTCACTGCTAGTGCATAAGACAAGGCTGCTAAATTTTAGCACTCCTAGGGGCGAGGAATGTTAAGATTTCAGGCAACAATTTGTACAAAGGAAGCTGCTTACAGAGTGAGACAAACATAAGAGGTGTCATGGAGAATCAAGGAACAAATTAAATATTCTTGAGCAGCATCTCCTGCTGTCATGAATGCCCAGTACTGCATCTCTACGACGTGCTTTGTAATGTGCAGAGAATACTGATAGTGACAAGAGTCTTTATGGAGCAAGCGTTTGCACTTAGTTTCAATTTGTATGTATTTAGCTTGTTCAACCAATCTGGAGCATTTGGTTGTGGCTTGGTCTGATACCAAACATCAAGGTTTTGGTTTTTTTTTCGGAAAGCAAAAATAAAAAGACATTTTATTCTGAAAAAATAAACCCTGAACAGTTCTCAATATTGCCTTAGTATTTGGACCCATTCAAATGAGTTCTAATAATGGATCTGCAAGTGGAACAGAATATAATGGAAAGAATTACAATGTGATTTCCATCAGAATACTTACAAAAGATATTGATTTACAATCTGACACCGTTACAATAAAATAATCTCTTAAAACTGGTAAGCTTTTGTAAAATATTTTAAAATGATACTACTGCTTTTTAAACCACAATTAATAGTATATAATATTTCTACTATTACTGTACTTTAAAAAATAGTGATTACTGTTACTATATTTAGTATTTTTATTTAGTTCTGTAAAGTAATTACTATTACTATATTTGTAAATAGTACTGCTTTTAGTACCACTATTTCATAGTAATGTTTAACAGTACTATTTAATACTACTAATAGTTTTATTACTGCTATTTTACCTACTGAAGATTTTTCCATGTTTGCCAGTATTAATTGGTATTAACCAAGCACTCGCTTTGTATTTGGTAATGTATAAAAAATAAATAAATAAGGTTTTGGTTGGAATCTGACAGTATTAACAAAAGGTCAAGAAAACACTTATACTTCAAAGAGTGTTTTTATTATAGAAAAAGATATCTTTATGAAATAATTTTCCACATTTTCTTTTTTTCTCCTACCTGACATGTCTTCCCATTTGAGCATACAGGGGCTTTCTGAGTGATTCTTCCTGGTTATCTATGTTTTATCGAGTGAACGGGAAATGCACTTGAGCATGAGTAAAACGGCTGCTGTTCCCAGGGACCTAGAGCATCTTGCTTGGCTCATGGCTGGCTGTTAGACGTTGGGCTATGCCTCACAGTGTCTTCCCATGGCAGGTTTACTTGCATGGCAACTGCTGGTGGTGTTAACTGTCTTCTGTCCTGAAGTGTATTCTCTTGTGATTTCTTCTCAAATAAAATAATTAATTGAGATGGGAATTGTTCTCTCTATAATTAAAGAACTATACAGGGATGTTTAAAAATACTTAAATAGAAATTATTATATACATTTAAGAGAGACTCTGGCCCCATTGAGTGTTTTCCACTAAAGAGAGCTCTGACCTGGCTCAGCCTGAGCACTGCTAGCCATCTGGCTGCAGTAGCCAAAACAGGGCTGAGAGCCCCATTTCTTGAATACCTCTTCCAGCCTGCACTGAGATGCAGCTGCACTGTTATTAGCATCTGGCATAACTTAGATTTTTTTTTTTTGGGGTCGATCTAGACAACCTTAAATGGCTCCTATGTAGAGTCATATGTTTAGTCATGGGCTACCTGTAGGGTATCTCTGTGTTGTCCTCACTGACTTGGTCAACATTTGCACAAAGCCGGTGGGGCAGCATCTGCCCAGGCAGGGGGGATGTGCTGCTGCTGTGAGTCCTGCTTGTGGCAGGGGAGTGCTTCTGTGCTGTCTCTGAGATAGCCAGCACAGGCAGCCGTGATGTAGAAGCTGCAGGGACATGAATGTCCATGTCGGTTGCTCAAGCCTACAGGACTTGGGTAGAGCTAGGCTGAAATAGACACTACCTGTGTTTCAGGAAGGGTTATGTGATCTCAATGCCAACTATTTTGTTTTGGAGACCTCTAATGCTGGGCAACACTGCTTGCTTATATAGATATAGTAATTCTAGGGTATCTTCTGCTATTAGAGATGTAGCCATTCTAGGGATAAATTCTTCTGTGGCCAAAATCATGAGAAAAAGCTGGTTAATACCCGAGGAGAGGGGAGAGGACCACTATTCACTCCATTGCAGATGAAATCCCTGATTATCCTTTTCTAATACAGGAAGATGTTTAACCAGCAGGGACTATACAGCATAAATATTTTGCTCTTTTTCCTAGTTGAATTAGATGTATTTCAGTAAGTGTAAAACTATCTCCCTGTATTCCCTGCTTCTGTGATCAATTTCTGTGCTTTTATTCTACTTGGGTAAGCTGGATGAGTGGAGAGTTCACCCCTAAATTAGAAAGACCTGAGTAATCTTTGGCGTTGCTAAACATTCTATTTCCTGCTACTGTAACAATGTCATGACATGTAAAATTTATTTTGTCTTAAAACTATAACTGCAAACAGAGGTTTGAAAGGCAACTTCTCTTAATATTTTCTCTTTTATCATACTCATTTAATTCATGATATAAGACAAAAATGCATTGCTCTTGTGCTGAGAGTATGAAGCCACAGTTGGTAATGGTAACTCGATGTTTGTAATATAAAGTGTTGTTCCTGTAGCGTGGTCCAATTATGCAATAGTAAAGCAGAGATGTAACACAGTAATGCTGCTTTCCTATTTGTTTCAGTAAGTTTAGCACAGCAGGAAATGTGGCATTCTTCCAAGGTAATGCGTCAAGCTTACTGTTGGCTGGAAGTGCAATGGAAGTTATTCTAAGACTTCGCGTACTGGCTAATAACTCTTGCTGAACGTATGTGACGATTGTGTTACGAAATGTATTTGATGTCATTTCATTGCAAAGATTTTTATGTCTTAATTTTGAGATGTTATGGTATTCTAGAGATATTCGAACAAGCTTCTCCATAGATGCTACGTTTATGACATTGTAGTTTTAGTAATCAAATATAATTTCTCTATGATTAGAGATCATGTACACTCTTTTTTCAAGACCCTGCTGAATCTTATGAAATCAGAAAGAACTACTCCATTAATTTGGTCAAACAATGTAAATTTTTCCTCAAAAAAAGTCCTATTTTTTGAGGAAAAATGTATTTAAAATAAGATCTAAAATCAAAATATATGTATAATATCAACAGATGAGCTGGTGATGTATCAGCGATTTGGTGGCTGGGAGAAATTGCAAGGCGTCTTTTTTGGTAGTGACTTTGCTGTTGAGAGCTGGGGTGTTGGGTAGATATCTCCGAATTTTTGTGGTTGGTCTTATTTTCAAATAGTTTTCACATCGCTTTAAAGCCATTCCCCAAGTCAGTAGACATTGCTGTTGTACTGTGGCAGTCAACCCACTACAACTATCTTAAAAATACATTAAAGTTCTTTACCATTTTGAACAGTCCTCAGCAAAATATATACATTTAAAATAGCACGGGAGTGGCTTTATAAACTGCTCCATGGTGTATCTCAGCATGTTTCAAATGTGATGAGGAACAGCCACCGTTTATGGAGTAATAGCAAGTAGTTTGCAATTAAGGAGTTAATCTTCAGCCTCATTAGCAGTCTCGATACAGAGGTTACCAGTGCATGCTAAAAACAATGTTGGGATTTCTTTTTGTGCACCACAAATAGCTCAGAGAACATCAGCAGGTTATTGAATGCTGTCATAGGCAAAAATACTGGCTGTTCTGCACCAGGTTTGATATAATGATTATAAGGATAAAATTCTCCATCTCAGGCATTTTTTTTATCCCCACTTCTCATTTTTCAATCAGCCTTCTAAAAAGACTATCTGACACCTCTTGGTCACAGACATTTTTCTCTGTGGTAGTAAGTTTGGGCTTACAGTAAAAGCAGTAATTGCTGCTAGCATCTAAAGCTTTCCAAAGGTTTTTAGTTACATACATACATGTACCTCTCTTGAAGCATTTCTGAATGCCTTTGGCAGCATTGATCCAGCAAATGAAAGATTGGTTGTAACTGGCAACATCTGTTGTTCTAGGAGGTAGGTTTGTCCAAGCTGACTGGAGTTGTCTCAGCACTGACACCTGAAGAGTGTATAAAAGAAAATAAAGAACAGAGGAGAGTTAAAAGGCAGCCATTAGGCTTGGCCCATGCTCCTTCAGGCAGAGGTAGTGTCAGGTGCGTGGACAAACAAAAGACCACTGACTTAGCTGAGCATCAAGGCTCTGCACTGGTCTCGCAAAGCAAAGATAGCTGCAGACAGTTATTAATGGGACTGAAAAAGGGATCAATCAGTACTGATACCCCTTAGTAATTCCTACCAGCATCAAGAGCACCAGCAAATTCTCCATGCAGTTAATACAGTGAGCTTGCTGACTGCAAATGTGTGTGTATGTTGTCTGCTTTCAAGGGCCCTTGTGCATCAGAATTGGCTCACACAGTGGGGTGTGGAAGAAGAGGGAGTGTTGAGTGGATGAGGATACGTGCTGATTTGGCAAAGGATATAGGTTGGATTCCTGGGTCGATAGTGGCAATGATCAGAGTGCTTTTCTGATGAATAATTGAGTATAGAGCGGTCAAAATTTTTTGCTCAGCAGTGACATAATTTGGCACAGTATGTGCCAATATTTAATGAAGAATACACATCTGGGACTGTCCAAGCTAACTTTAGGCTCCTACAGCTGCTTTCAGAGCTCTGAAAACTCTACATCGGATTGGAAAAAAACCCCACCACCCCACATTTGAACATCACCTGTCAGGGGTTTTGGGGACCATGTCTTGCGGTAGCAATCACAAGAGGAGAATCAGTCAGAGATAAAGATCAAAACTACAGAGTGACAAAACATGCTTGTCCCTGGATATCCTGGATCAGAGTATCTGCTCAACACCTTGGTTTGCTTTGATGACTAGCACTGACACTGAGATGCTGCTGCTTTTTCAGTAACAAAACTCCAGCTGAACCACTGAGTCTGTATATGTACCATGCTGTGATATTTTTCACCTGTTTCCTTACAGACAAACATACAGCAAGAGAACATGGCATTACAGTACGAGTTTCTAATGCTATGTAAACAGACTTAGATTAAAAGGGGAAGAAATATCCAAATTCTATAAAAATAAGTGTAATCTTTCTTTAATCCAAAGCCTTATACCTACTGCTGTACCAAGGAGAATCACTGGAAAGTTTGAACTCCGTGTTTTGTTTGTTGTTACTAATCAGTAGTAAGTTCTCTCCTTAAATTCCGTGATTTAATGTTTTTCAGATCTTCAATTATTGTGGCACTGAATTTTCACCAGTAAATTCGTAAGCATTTCCATGCATTGTGTGGCAGAGTATTTTCTCTTCTGTTTAGTGGGGAACTCCTTTTTGGTAGTAGTAGTATTGCAAAATAATGTTGCGTGTTCAGGAGGTGAAAGGGCTGTGGCTCTCAAGTGAGAATTATTTGTGAAAGCATAACCTACACTATCGTTGCCCTCTTAAATGTCTTAGTGCTGTATATTTGCTTTTGTATTTAAAATTGCTGTTTAATGGTCAATGTAGGAAGTGACTAGAGAAGGAAAAAAATTTTTCAGCATTTTTATGCTGCATATTAGCTGCAGTTAGAACAATGGGACAGTGACACTAAATGTAACCTGGTAATTTGCTCATTTTGTTTTACCTTTGCATTCTTCCACTGTATGGATAATGGTCAGTTAATACCACTATCTCAAGTAATTTCTTTTTTTTTTTTTCTTTAGAAAAAAAAGCAGTGGGGAGAATTTTTTTCTCATCATCTTCTGTGATTGCCAAGTTATTTGTATGTAGAGGGAAGATTCTTTTTGTATAATCAATCTGCTGCTACCCATTTTACTGCCAAGCATTTCTTCTCTATGGTAGCGTAATGTTACCTAGGGAACAGCTTAAAGCTGACACATACAGTGGTGCCACAAATTAATTTCACAGTTATCAGGATATAGGGTGATAACAACATGAGCTACTGTGAAATTACCATTGTTCCCATTGAGTTACAGTGTAATTATTACTTTTGTGGCAACTATGCAAATAACTCATGTCACTACTGTAGGATGGGATGTGCTTTCCTTTCTCTGATTCAGTACTTTGTGCTTCAGAGGCATCTTTATGTACTATAAACTAGAGCTGTGCTTTGAATTGAAATCTAAATATGGTTAGATTTTCACCAAAAAAAAAAAAAAAGAGGGGAAAAAAAAGAAAAACAGCACTTAAGGGACTAAAAAGCAAAATCCCCTGCAGTCTGTCCATTATCACCTGGAATCAGATCTGCACGTATGTGCTAATTTAACAAAAATATAATCAAACTGCTATTTTTCCATTATTTCCAGCATGAAAGTTAGAATCTACCTTCAAAAAGGGAGCTTTGAGTTAGTTAGTTTTACTAAGGGACATTTTCAAGTTTCTTTGCTGCCATTTGACAGAGGCTGTTTGTTGGAAGGGACAGGACAGGTAAAGAGATGTTTGATTACGTTATAATTCTTATATTGATAGGTAGGAAAAAACTTCTGGAGCAAGGTTAAGATACTGTTCCCAGTATGTAAGATGGAATGTATCTTTGACCCTGAAAAGTGGACCCTGGTAAAAACAAGAGAATCGTAGCAAAGCTATTGAAAGAGTATGGATAACATCCAAATGATGATGGAATATTAAAGAAAAGAGCCATGCTGGATGTCAGCGTTCCAGTATATATTATCCATGTTTTTCAAAATAACAATTTTCTGATGCTATTTCTTTGAAACTAATGAAAAACAGCTATGTAATCACAAAATTACAAAGCAGTGTGCTGTCCTGCATCAAAGTACTCTGCTTTTAATTGGAAATACATAAATTGATAAGAAGTCACTTCCATGAAGTTCCTACTGATCTGTCTTTGTGAATTGCTCTAACTGAAGGAGAAGCATTTAAAGCAATAGTTGGGGTATTTTTTCAGTAGTTTGATAGTTGTAAGTTTGTCTCTAGGCAAGCAATGTTCTGATTCTTTCTTGTCTTGAATTTTGTTTTTTTTGAGTCAACACAACCTGCTTGGATTTTGCACTGATGGACTATACCAGTACCATAAGACCTCTGCAACTGACAATCTAGGGGGAAGTAATCACAAGATAAATAAACCTTATGTTCTGGCTCATTTATTATCCATGTGATGAATAGTGGTGGAAGTGTGTGGTAATTAATGGACTGGCTTCATGGAATGACTCCTGTTTATCATATGGTTGTTGCTCTTTTTAGAGGTTTGCTGTCAAGTATATTTATTGCAGTATGAGGATGTCGCTAATTAGTATGGATATTAGCAAGACTTTGTAGGAATACTCTAAAAAATTTGATTGTTTAAAAATTTTGTTCCTATCACGCTCCACTTTTATTGATTCTAGATATTGAAGATCTAAGTCAATATTTAATGCTGCATTATGGCTCAGGCGTGGTAATGTTTGACCCATATAAGTTTCATTTGAAAGTAACAGCTTGATCTTATTAAGAGTTTCTGTAAAATCTGCTACAGTCCTTGCATGCTGCTGTTAGGAGTCAATCATAAAGGTTTAGAGTCGCCAGAAGTGCTTGTTGTCCTGGTTTTGGAAGGAGTGGGGAGGTCAGGATGGGTAGTTGTGGGACTGTGGGGAACTTCTAGTGTTGCCAGTAAGGAGCAAGAAGCTCAAGTTGATGATACAAATGTGTCTCTCATGTATCTGATGACCCAAACAAGCAGTTAGGCTCAGGATAAGTGTTCTGTAGAAACAGATTTTTTTTTTTTATTGTAAGTAGATAAAATGAAGTTATTGGTTTGTTTTTTTTAGGAGTCTAAACTTGAACTATATAATGGACTCTTTCTTTAATACATAAATACAACTTATCTCCAAAACTGCTTGCGTAAAAATGCCTGGCAAACCATAGAGCGATAATGAAGACTAATTTGCTTGCAAAATAGGTAACATTAATTATTGTATTGCTTTTGGTGTCATTTATTTATGGTTTCTTGGGTTTACTGGACAAATAATGATAATTCTGTGCTTCATATGACACATCTGCTTTAAAACAGAAAGAAAAGTTAGATCTCTCCCTACATGTTCAAGTAATGGAATGATCTCAGCTTGTTAGTTTAATGGATTTCTTCCCCCTCACCCCTGATGACCAGTTTCAGATATCCTGATGGGGAGACAAGAGGGAAGAGTGAGCTTTTTTTTTTCTTTAGTATACTTTTTTGTTCTTCCTCATCTGGCTTACCATTATTCCACTAGTTAAGAGAGACTGAGCCAAGTCCTTGTATAATGTAAGCTTTCTTCCTTTGCTTATGGATTAGCTGTTGCGACTTTACAGGCTGATCTTATATTTTTCTCTTTGAGTTTCTGGCTGATGCGTGGTAAAAGTGCTCAGCAGAAGTAGCCTGAAAGCTGAGGTCCAGATCTGACTGTCAGGGAAAGCAGATCAGGACCTAGTGGTTTACAAAGGGTCAAAACCTACGTAATAGCTGAGTCACTCTCCTGAAGCATAGTGAATTTAAACCTCTGAACTGAGATCTGTAAGCAGAGCCCTGGGAAAGTCCTTCGACAGGTTCTCATGACTCCTGTCAGATAGAGGCAACCTAACCTGACTGGAAATATAGCCTGAGCTATATTCTGTGCTGTAAGTACAGATGAGTGTGCGTAGTGCTTGAATGGTGGTGTAAGGGTGAGTAAAATTCCTTTGTAGGAGTGTCGACAGACAAGGCATCAAAGGACAAGACACCTGTTACTTTTGTTTTCACAATTGACATCACTTGGTGATTTGCACTGTGACTTTATCCAGGGAAAAAATGAACCACGTGAGAGAATGGGATAAGTCCTTAGTCACGCTTCACTTGATGGAAGGTGGATTTGCATGCTCCTTCCTGTTTGTCACAGTCACTGACCCTGAGAGACGTACTTATTTGCAAAAAAAAAGTCTCTTGGAAGTTTCACCTACCAGGAGAGATTTAGAATGACTTTACACAAAATTGTGTCTCCTTACCAGATTGAAAACTGTGGTCGTCTTGTTTCAAAATAATAAACCTACCATTTCTTTATGCAGGGCTACTAAAAATTAACAATTATGATCTGTACTCTGAAGAATATAAATAGTTTCTCTTCTCCAGGGAAAATATACATTAATCAGTGCCAAATCTCACTAAATTAAAAAAAAAACAAATAACCTATTTCATTTTGGCAGGGTTGGTAATATTCTGATCCTTGGCTTCAGGGCCAACGTATTTTTCTAGGTCTACATAGAAAGATGTTCCTGTCATTTCTGCCTCTACAGTAAATAAAAAGCTGGATCAGCTCTCCTGTGTTGTCTCTGTAATGAGTTCCAACTGGAGTACTATCCCTCCATGCTTGGCAGCTTAGGCAGGTTTTCAGTGGAGCGTTTTCTGGTTTTAGAAAGAAAGATTTGTTAACCTCTTCCTTGCCTAGAAAGAAACAGACATTATAATATAAGAGATTACTTTACAAATAGTAACTACACCAAAGTTTTGAGATTTATGGGCATTTTTATATTTTCTGTTTATCCAGAATAATTCTCCATGTTCTGACAGGTCTTATTTATTGTTTAGGAAATTGAGAATGTATTTCTAGTTTTTTTCTTCATAGTAAGGTAGAGGTCTGGTGTCTGTTACACCAAATACAGCCTAGGACTGGAAGTTGCTGTCTCCTATCAGCTACTTCTACATGACATAAATTCTTCTCTTTTTTTTTTTTTTTAATTACTTTGCTCAGTAGTCTTTCTTTACATTTTTCACCACTGAAATACTAAAACCTGCAAGAAGTTTGTTTGTAAAATGCTTTGACTGGTCAGTTTGCCACTGATGAAGGAAACAAGCCCAGTGGTAATGAAGTTTTAACTGAAGGCAATATATGGCGATGTATACTCAAATGATACCAAATAGGTAGAACTGTCTTAGAGCAGAAATATGATCTCTACTGTCATTCCTGTCGTGGGTTAGGCTGCTTCGGCAACTAAACCCTACACAGTCCCTCTCTCACCCTCCCCCACCCCCAGGGATGAGGGAGAGAATCAAAGAGGAAAAAGAAAAGAGACCCGAGGGTTGAGATAAGAACAATTTAGTACTACAGCTACCAATATATATATGTACGGATATGTACAAGGATAAACATATGCAAATGAGTGATGTACGGTGTAATTGCTCACCACCCCTTGACTGAGGCCCGTCTCGTTCCAAAGCTGCAATCCCGAAACAGATAAAACACGATACTGCAATCCCAGATGAACGGGAGGCCCCGACACAGAGAGCGAGCGAGAGAGAAAACACCACAAGAGTCCAAAAGTGAGAGTCCCGGAAGGGCAAAAGCCCTTCTTTCTGGCTGACCCTCCCTCTTATACTGGGCATGACGCTGCATGATATGGAATACTATTTGGCCAGTTTGGGCCTCAATCTTAAGTTCAGGTACAAATCGTAAGGAGAATTGTAGACCCCTTGTCCCGGCTATGCTCCCCCTTATTCTGTTTTGCTCCTGCACACTGGCAAGAACACGGCAGCTGAAAAGTCCTTGGGACCTCAGTGCCAACTACAAACATCAGTGCGCAATCAACATTCTTCTCAGAGCGAGCCTCTGAGTAAAACCAAAACACGGAGCTCTTCTAGCTGCTAAAAAGAAGAGCTAACTCTGTCCCAGCTAAAACCAGGACAATTCCCTAGAAAATGCTGTACGATTAAGGAATTCCTTAGGGAAAAATGATCCCTTTCCATTGTTCCTCACTGAGATCTATGAAGAGCTTTCTTTATCTTCCTGTTTTGTCTATCATCACGTTCTCATTGTGGATGAATTAGATCTGTCACGTGTCCTATTTATAGCTGTGGATTTCCTCCCTCAGCCCCTGTGGAAGACTCAGCAAAGTACCGAGCACTTTGGCCAACACTAAGAAAGCTCTTACTCTTTCATTTAATTTTAAATGAAGCTTAATTGATGAGCTTAAACTTGAACATGTGCTTTAGTGTATGCACAGCATAGGGCCACAGCGCTTAAGTCTGCAAATGTAATATCTATACAGTAAGTAGTATGTATGGTGGCTCATGGAAATAGACTCAGGTCCTGGGAATTCAGCTGTTGCTTCTTGTGTGATGATGCCCTGCCGTGCAGCCAGCGACCTGCCCTGAAGCAGCTTATTTGCTGGAAGTACTCAAGGGATCAATCCTGAGTTTATTCCACAGACTACCTACTAAGAACACTAATACTCCTGTCACACCACAGATAGTCCTGATCTTGTGTGAGTACATTTCTGTGAGGAGTAGGATTAATAATTAATGCATGTTCCCTCTGTGTAAAATAGGATAATCTCTGACAGATGGTCGTTTTTAACAAGAACAATGCAGTAATTCAGATCAGACTAAGCATGTTTTTATCTGTGCCTCAAAACTAAAAGACGCTTACATGGATGTATGTAAAATCTGCATGGCTTTCTTGCATTCTATTACTAGTTTTAGATCATAGACATACTGGATTTTTAGAGGTTGTAGTAGTAGTGGGGTTATGTCAGATTTCATAGCGTTATAGAAATATTCTGCCTTTAGCTGTCAAGTGTGTCTATCTGTAGGTGAAGAGCTGAGAGGAAAAACAACTTTCTACCAAAAGTAGCAACTTACTAAAAAATGCAAGTCTAAATATTGTTTTGTACCAGCTTTACTATTCTAAGTTAATATAAACATACAATTGTTGGTTTTTTTTTTATTCCTGAAATACCTTCTATAGTTCTGTCAAAGAAACAAAATACTTAATCACTTTTTAGTCCTTTTTTCACTAAGGCATACTCACCTAAGATTTAGAGGTCAAACTGGGCACCCTCATCAGTACATTCAAGCTGCACTGGCCTCCAAGGAAAGATCATCTGTCTCTTGCTGAAAGCTGCAGAGATATATTAATGAATGATGGAATGGTTGATGGGCTATCAAGGAGCTCATCCAATATCAGCATCAGGCTGATGTGCTAGAAGGGCTGCTTGATGTGCTATAAACATGTCGGATATTTAAATTCTCTTGTTGTATGTAATGAACAGTTACAAAAAAGCATGCACCATCGCATACTTGTGATGGTTTGATGTCATTGCTTAAATGAAGGCTTTGAATCACAAATATGTGTGCAAGTAGCTATGTTCTTCCATTTGTAAAATAATATGCTAACTATTTCTCAGAACAAGTAATGTACCATATATAGCACCAAAACAGTGTCTAAAAGTGCTTTGTATCATGCTAAGTAGAAGTAGATATATCTCTTGAATGCATCAGGTAGCTTTCATCCTTGGAAGTGTCCATTTGGACCTTTTTTCCCTGGGAATGCTATTTTGAATACTGGACATCTGTTCAACAGAATATATGTATTTTTCAAGTTTATTGAAAAGTCTATAATATTTTTCAAAGAAATGGACTGATTATTTAATCAATTTTTGTATTGAGAAAGCTATTAAGATGTGAGATTATCTTTTAGATTACCAGGTCAGACAAAATACCTGGTATTTATGAGACACTGGGAGTGCTTATTAAAGTCACTTAACAATTGCCCCTGTAAGTCCCTAAAGCCCGAGAGCACCTAGAGGCTGCCAGAATACTTATTCTGCTCTACAATTAAAGAGCTTCTCGATGCTGAAATCTACAGTAGGTTTCCAGACAGGAGCTTTCCCTGTTCCACATCAATTCAGTCCCTCCACGTTAACCAAGCCCAGATGTACATAAGGAGCTAGTAAGTATCTGATGCTTAGAGGTTTAGCAATTATGTTTGGCATACCAAATATGTGAATTTAAATCTCTGCTCTTCCTGATTTTTGAGTAAATGCTTAAATGTAGTACTTCTACAGCTCAGGACTCAAACATGGGTTATCTGATGGTGGTTGCTGTTGAACTATGTGGGTTGTTTTTTTTTTCTCAGATGAAAAAGCAAAGCTTAAATTTATTCTTTCATTAGCAGGTTCATAGGGTAACTTTTGGAGAAGGAAGGACATGGCTCTGGTTTGTCTCTGGCCATGTCAGGTATTTAAGCAACTAAACCATTTGCAGTTAGCATCTTGGCCGGTTTTTGAGAATGTCATGTATACCCTTACATACTCTATCCGTTCATTTAGTATGTGTTTGAAGTCTTAGCATCTAACTTGGGTCAAACCACTTCACTAATACACAGAAGGGCAGCTGGAAGTCAGCTTTAGCTAACTTTGGGATTACAAAGCCCAAATCTTGCCTTTGCAGATGAAACAATAGTCAGAAAGATTACTTTAATACTTGGATTTTGAGTTCATGGAAAGGGGGTAGCGTGTGCCTGTGACAGGAAAAAGAAATCTAGCAGTCAAAATACAAGCTAATTCTGTGGATGAGAGATTATAAAGGTAAATGTGAGAGAAGGTAGAATATTCTAAAATCCCACTTATGTTTGGGAACTTTGAGAAGAGCAAATCTCATTACTGCATCTTCAAGATGGCACACAAGCCTGAGCCTGTAATTCAAATCACTTGCATCATTTTAGGAGAGGTAATTCTGATTCTGGTGGTAATGCAATTAGGAATATTGCAATTCTCAAGATAATTTTGGTCACGTTTGCGTTGAATTAGAAACGGCATGAGGGGACATCATCTTGGATAGCAGAATTCGTTTTGGACTTCAATTCCCCTCGGATTCTATCCCTATGTATTTTTTACGTACCCATTCACATCTCTTCTCAGTTTTATACAGCAAAACCTCTTGTTTTTCACAAGTTTAAGCAAATGGGAGAGGAGTAGCAAAGAGAGCCTAAGAGCTGCATTACTAATTGCATGTCCTTCAGGAACCTCCAGGAATCTCCCTGGCTTTGACATATTTGAGTTTTCACTCTTCTTAATTTATGAATTTGATTCAAAATCTTCAAATGAGACTGGATCAATAACTCTGGCTGGGTAGCTTATTTTATCTCCTTCAAAGTAAAAATAAGATGTAGTTTTGTGTTCTCTGAGTTTTGAATACATACATCTTCTAACACCTTCTTTTATGTTATAATTTCAGTATTAGCATGAAGTCTTCAAAATAATTCCTCTGAATACAGTACTTGGCCCTGACCCACAAGAGAGAGATATTTTATGATAGGAGCCATCCCAATGTCATCTCCATTTTAGATGCTGCTGTGGAGATTTGCATTGAAAGCAGCCTAAAGAATGACTGGGAGATGTGCTTACTGCTTCCCACTCTGACATCGCTGGGATGAGTCTCTGTAAGGCCTAATGATTGCTATTAGATGTATGTATTAGTTTATAGTGTGTGTGGTGTATGTATTTGTTTAATAAGCAATCATATCAGTGGATCTACTGGGCAGAGGCTATTAGGGGAGTCTGCAAGGAAGAGTGAGAGCTGTAGCAGAGAGATTCAGAAATACTAAGGCAATGCAGACAACTAAATGAAAGGGAAACGCAGTGCAGGAAAGCAGTGTTAAAAAAGGGAGAAGTATGTATTTCTCCCCCAGGTGAGCTGAAAGATGATAATGCAGCACTGAACAAATAATGATGATAATCTATAAATTAATTAATATGTAATATCTATTATCTCTCTTGAGTTTTGCTTAGTACTCCGCTGAGATCAATGGGCAATTGACTATAGATTGACAATTGTCAGCTTCATCTTTTGTGTTCATATTGAGATCAAGGATAGAAGTTGATCTTCTCTGCAGAATAAGTTTCATAAGTGTGCTCTGCATCTAAGAAATTGCTCTCACCCAATAGAAAATATTTTGAAACCCCTAAAGCCTACAAGGTCAGATTTCTGTGAAACAGTAGTCTGAAATGTGTTTCCTTTTCCTGTAGAAGTAGAGTGACTTATAAGAATATAAAAAGAATTAAAGTTCTGAGTTATGTCAGTACATGGCATTAGTATTACACCTTTCAGTTTTCAAGTTCATGTTATTTATTGTAACACAATGGAATACTCAGTATTTTCTGTAGAGTCAGGAAGAGGCTGACAGCAGTTTATTGTAGGAACAAGGAAGATTCTGTTCTTGCTGCACTGATATGCAGCAAGATTAATCTATTAAATATTATGAGACATGGTTGGCTATGCTGTTATTGAAGTGGATCTGGGATACATATTGAAGTTACCAGCCTTTCACTGTGCTTATTTTTATTTCACAGCATTCTGGTATTATGAAGTTAAGGGAAACATAAGTACTTTTTCATTTTTGTTACTCTAGATATTCTTGGGCACAAAGCTGATGAAGTTAACTGTCTTGTAAACCTGTACTTGGGTGCTAGAACTTTGGAAAGGATTTGAATAACTGCCTGAAAAGCAAACGAAAGCCAGAGAGTGTTGATAATGCTTTGCGTTTTTTCCTGACTGCCATTGCAGTGTAGTTTGTCAGAATTAGATTTATTTTTGTGCAGACAAATTGAATTGGAATTTAACCTGGAAAAGTGAATTATTATCATTAAACCATTGTACAAAATTCCCAATGAATATGTGTCTATTATTTTACGATTGTCATATGGCATGGTATAGCATTCACATTGGAAGGGCTGCAGTGCTTTGTCTGTACTAATACTATTGTATTTACAACTCTATAACTAGCTTTGCATAAGTTTGTGACACTCATCTCACAACTGGGATGTACTTTCAAATGAGAATAAACTTTTGTTCATTTGTTCCAGGATTGGGCTGGAGAAGGGCAAACAGTTTTCCATAGTATCCAGTATATGTTATTAGCTTCTTGTACTCATGTTTTCTCAGTAACATATAATTTTTGCTTAGAGTTTGTAGACTCACAAAAGAGAGAATAAGGTGATAAAAACGAGTGCATGTAATAAATGTTTTTTTTTCCACTTTTTAGTTGTGGTTTTAAACCTCTATGTTAAAATCCAGGTATTTGAATCAAAGATATTATGCAATTAGACAGAAGTTATCATGTCACCATGAACTGTATATGACTTTGTTAATGGTATATCTGCCATATTAATTAATCAAGTGTGAAATCGAGGTGTATACCCGTGTGACAAAATTAAAAGCTTTAAGCGCGTCTGTCCAATGAATGCTGGTATTTTTTGTCGTATGGTAAGTTGTGTTCTCATTACAGATTTCTCAGTGTTGCTTATAGACGATATTCAAGAAGAGAGAGTGCAGGTTTGTATAATGCTGCTGTCTGGTGCAAGTTGGTATATACCTCCTCCTGAGTTGACAGCTGCTGTAGTAATTTCAAGAAGAATCCATGTTGCCTTCCCTGTGGCTCCTCCAGGTGCTACAATGCCTAGAGGAGGTAAAATGGCACTAACTTTTACAGATGCCAACATCTGCACCAGAGAAGGGCTCTGTTGATTAAAACTTGGATAGTCTAACACCTTAACAGTAATTAACCCAAACTACTTGTGACTGTGCAAATGACTTTTCAAGTTACAAATAGCTTCTTCGCTCCTCCTCCCTCTGAGTTTTAAAGTAAATCTTGTTTGTTTCACTGGTAGGAACCCAGACAATTTTATGTGAAATATTTCTACATTTCTTAGAAATATTAATTGAAAAACATTCATTAATAATTCTCTAAGTTATTCCTTGAATTAATTGAATTTATTATATAGTCAGATTATTGGCTGTAATCATAGTTTGAAAATTAAAAAGATTAGGATTAAACTATTATATGCTAGAATTAGATATAAATTTGGGGACTACAACATTCACTTTACAATCCAGGTGCATATCATATAATACTACATAGCATAAACAAACCTGTAGGTTGTAACTTGCCTGCCGGATGGACATTACATTTCTCTGTGAGCAGTAGACACCACGCTCATTTTAGAAGCTCTGGAGAAGGCCTCTGTCTCTTGTATACTCAGCATTGTAAGTGATGTGTATTTTTGGTACACTGGGAAAAAGTTTCGTACGCTACTTTGTGTAGCAGAGTCTGAAACACCACAATTTTGTTCTGGAAAAGTGACTGAAGAAGCTGCAACTTCTTTGTAACTGACCTAGAAGCTATAAGCAACAAGATCTAATTAGGGAAGTGCAGATAAGGTTTGTGAGAACTGGCTGTGTGAGAGTTGCATTTTGGCAATTTCTCCTCCATCTAAGAGATAGTAAGGGTATGAAAGGTATGCATAGTTGCAGGTAGACAGCTGTCCACCTTCCAAATTCTTCCTGGCAACATCTCATGGGAGGTGTATTTGCAGGCAAGCCTAGTTATAGGTTGAAGAAAACCACTGTTGGGAGGAACTTTTCTCTTCTGATGTCACTTCTTTGGGTCATGTATTTTTGGTCACTGTTAGGAGCCTATGGTACTGAGGTTGCAGAGTCCCACTCTGTCAGCAGAGTTAACTGGCAGCAGCTTTCATTTCATACTTCAAACTGTGACTTACACCTGGGGATATTCCAGTTTTCTGCTTTCCTTGTGTTTTGTTCGTGATAGTCTTGATAAATGCATGGTGGTGAAATCTGCATATTACCTACTCATTTGTGGAAGAGTGAATAACTGTATAGTTCTCCTGCAAGCTTTTTAGAGAGAGAAACTTGTGCAGTATGTGTCTGCATGCCACTTACTAAGTGTTTCAAATAAGTATTTGCCCGGTTTTGGACGGCATTTGAGATGTGCGTGTGTCGATTTAAAGAGAGATGTAAAGCACCAGTGATTTGTAACTAGCTTTTAGGGCGATGCTGCTCTTCCTAATGTAGTGGTACAGCACTGCTGCTGTGCTGGGGAGTCAAGATAAGGGACCTTAGTTGGAGTGAAAGTCTGCTTGTATTTTTCCTGAGTCTGCTATGCCTTGGATCTGGTGACCTTCAGGGCATCCTGTAAGCATCCTCTGTGTTCCCAGGCTTTCCTGGAGCTGGGAACAGCTGGCAAGAACTTTCTGCTGTGTTCATTCTTCTAATTGTTTACTTTAGGACTGATATGTTAAAATGTGAAAGAAAACATAAAAAAAAGATAAACGTAAGATATTAGGAAATAGGCTTAAATTACGTTACTCATTGTAGACCCAAATAGCTTATTTTAGTTTTGATGTTTTTTTGTTGTTGTTTGGTGTGTGTTTTGTCAACTAGGATGTTGTAGCAGCTGATGTCAGAAACATTTCTAAAAGTTCAGAAAAACTTAGCCTTTTGCATTTCTTCTGGACTCCGTGGTCTCATAAATGAATAGCCTCAGTCTTAGTCAACGATCTGTTCTTTTATAGATGAAAAGACAGTTATTCACTCTTCAAAACCAATGTTAGTGTTCCATGGCAAATGTTTACATTCATGTACCTTTCTTCTCCCAAGTTACACTAAAAAAGCTGAGTTACATTTTTAGAGATTAATATAAGCTATAAATACGCCCTTTTTTGGCATAATTTTTTAACATCAATGTTTTTCTTGTAAGAAAAAAACTAAAAATTAGACTATTGAAAAAATGTTGTGTAGTGCTCAAAAGTGAAACTTTTTCTTGTAATCCAGTTTTCAAAAATGGTGGTAAGTTGTAATGAAGTGTTATGAAACAAGTAAGAAAGTTACCTGACGTTAAATTCAGACAAGAAGTGAGAGTCTACCACACGTCATCAAAATGTTGCATACAACTGGAAAAGAATTCCTTTATGCCATAAAATTAAAGGAGTAAGGAAAAAGAAAAATGTTGAAGTGGTGAAGCTATGTAGTGATATTACATTTAAAATCTACCTAAATTATCAAAAAGAAAAGAAAAAGATCAAGTTTATGGCAGTTGACAGTGGTATTGGTCAAGAAAATATAAAGAAACTTGTAAAGACTGCAAACAGTGATACTGAACATAGCTAAATGAGTTTCAGTCCAGGAAATTGTCAGCCTGTATCTGGGGACAGACACTTTCTGAGGTACAAATATTCCGGCAGAAGAGCTGCCTTGTTCCAGGAATACTGAAAAAACTCCAGAGATTTTAAGTGATATAAAATGTGTCCTGATGCTAATACATGTTTGAACAGGCTATTATCTGGTAAAATTATTAGCTGCATCTTCAATGCTATCACAAGAAAGTGATAATTCCTTATAGTGGAGGAGAGCTCTTTCACACTGAGTGCGTTGTGTGGGGCTGGATGCTGGTGTGGGAGAGGGAGCACAGACCAGCCAGCAGGAGTGGCCCAACTGGAGTGGGACCGTATTGGGAATTGAGCGGTGCTGCGGGCCCAGAGTGTACTGTACCCATTTGAGTGTGTGCTGGTTAGGTGCCTTAGGCTTGATGAAGGCTGGAGCATTTGTAGAACTGCAGCTGGAGCGCTCTCCTGGGAGATTTGCTTCTGAAGTCCTCTGCTGATCCAAAGTAAAGTGGTAAGATAGATGCACCAAAAATCAGAGCATGGTGTGCCTATGGCCCTCGTGTCTTAATATGTAAGTGACCAGTGATGCTCACAGCCCCTTTAAAGAGCAGTGTCATCACTGCGTACTACAGAAATAAAAGAAGACAAAGATTGACCTTTTCTAGATCATCCAAGCAGCAAACATTCCAGCTTGAAACTGGAATGAGCTCTGGAAACAGTTTCACTTCTAAGCCCTGCAGCAATGCAATTAAAATATTTAAAATGTAAGGGATGCTCCTGAGTTGATAGTCAATTCATTTCCACATGCGTTTGCTTTAGTAAAAGTAGTGCTGTATACACAGCACAGAATGTGTCTTATGGTGACTAAGCTATGTATTATTATTGGAACAAAGAGAAAAGAAAACAGCCACAGACAGGTATTTTAAAGGTAACATTGAATGTGTTGAAATTTAATTTTTCCTTAGACCATCATCTGTTCTTTATGTTATGTGTTACTGTAGCATGTGTGCTTTGTTGGTATTCGTGAATACTGCAGTATTTCAAACGCTCGCAGAGAAGAATCTACCTTTACTTCACAATGTCTTTTTGTATCCCTATCGCTTATATGGAGTGTATTATACATTAATATAATGTCCTGTAATTTGAAGTCTCCCTTTTGTAGAAGCCTTACACTACTCCTCATAGAGACATTCTTGGAGTTTATCCTCTCTTAAGTGCAGAATTTCACTAAAACACATACTTCGCAGCACACGGTGTAACAAAATCTGCCCCTTATGTAGATCGGCTCTCCATAGGCTGGAATTAGTTTCTAAAATTGTCTGTAGCACTTAAAGGCAGCTTTCAGAAGGGACTAATGGTTAGAGACATAAGGGGTTCTTCTCTGGAGTATACCACTTTCCAGTTGCTCTTTGGCAGTGTGGGCTCTGTCACGAAGATCTATTTGTTAACATGGTGGCTGGAAACGGGGAAAGTCTGAGGTCTGTCATCCCTGCACCTCTCTTTATACCATAGACGGTTTAATTTAGAGATTTGTGTATTTTGAATTTACTGAAATAAAGTATTTTGAAAGAATTTAAAAGTCTGATTAGATGGAAGGGTTTTGTTTCCCTCTCACAAACTCCCCTTTTATTGAATACCTTCAGAGTTATTCAATAGAATTGTTAGATACCACAGTCACACTTCAATCTTGCTTTCATTCTGTAAGTGTGCATCAGACAGATGGATGCTTTATATGGCAGGTGAAAGTGGAGGTTTCCTTCAGGATAGTTTCATTTCAAAGTTGTTTATTTGCAACATGCAGCCTCAGGATAGCACTAATGCTTTTGCTAACAAGTGATTTGTGCCAGCCCCAATACAAATAAAATATTTGATTTGTGCGTTCTAGTGTAAACAAATGTGCACATGCTTGCTGTCTTCAGACATACCGCATTTTATCAGCATGAAGGGATCCTTATTTATTTTATTACAGTTTGTAGTGAATACCAAAGATAGCAGTGTGGTAAGTTGTAATGAAGTGTTATGAAACAAGTAAGAAAGTTACCTGACGTTAAATTCAGACAAGAAGTGAGAGTCTACCACACGTCATCAAAATGTTGCATACAACTGGAAAAGAATTCCTTTATGTTACTCTCTATGTTACTCTCTAAGAAATATGTGTGAATATTCTGTTTGGATTCCTATTTAACTAAAAAAGGGGAGAGCTTCACGTTAATCCTATTTCTCTTAACTTTGGTAGCATATTTGAGTGAGTTAAATTATGTTATTCCATATGCTAATCACAGTGTACGAATCAGTATGTTTTGTTCAGTGTGTTTTGAATGTAGTCTGTTAACATTCATTAACCTTCAGGTATTTTTTTTTTTTTTTAGAAAGAACCCAGAACTTAAATGTAAAATAAAATGATTATTTAACATTATGATGCAATATGTATACATGCTAAATTATACCTTATTTTCTTTATGAAACTAGCACAGAACCTACTACATTTGTAGTACTCCCTGTATGATTGCTATTTTGATGTTTAGATTCAAGAGTACAAATTGATATGAGAATCATTAGGGGAAAGACACTTTCAAAATTAATCTGTAGGATTTCTCATTAGTGTGAGAATGTACTGTTTATTGCAATAATTCTTGCTGTAGTTAGATGCAGTGGAGAACAATGTCAAGTGAACTGAATACTATGAACAATGTAAAGATATTAAGTCTTTCCTCATTACTATGGCATCCAGTCATTATTACCCAGCTGGACTGAGTTGAATATAATGAACTAATTAACTAATTAAACTCAAGGTACAGACCCTGCCTACAAAAGGCAGGCCATTTCCTCCTGGCTGCGGAAGATGCAATGGCATCCTTGGAGCTGCAGCCCAGGCTGGTGAGCAACAACTGGTGACCCTGATGTGATACATCTGCGAGACCCTGAGAAGCCCCGACTCCCTCGCTGGAGCCAGAGCCGAAAGAGCCGGAGCTGGGAGCCCGAGCGAGAGTCCTTCGGTGAAGAAGGTAAAGCCGCAAGCCCCGACGTGGTATTCGCGGGAGGGAAGCGTGCTGGAGTTGGAATGAATGGACCGGGTCTCTGCTCACCTTAAAGCCTTCTTGAAAAAACCTTTGAAAACAAAAAATTGTAAAACAAAAAGGGGGAATTATGGCATCCAATCATTATTACCCAGCTGGACTGAGCTGAGTATAATGAACTAATTAACTAATTAAACTCAAGGTACAGACCCTGCCTACAAAAAGCAGGCTGTTTCCTCTTGGCTGTGGAAGATGCAGCGGCATCCTTGGACCTGCAGCCCAGGCTGTGAGCAACACATTACCAGTAATTTCAAACATACCTTCTGCTTCTTTCTTTGTCTAAAGAACCGTGCAGATAAGACTACTTAGTTTTCTGAAAATGAAAAATACTAAATATGAAATGATTTTAATAGTAATAACAGTTTGGCGTATCCTCAAAAATTATCGGAGAATTATAACAGTGGTGGTCATAAGACTGGACTGAGCTGTAAAATAATGCATTATTTAGAGACTTGAAACGTCTCACAAGTTACACCTCTGTCACTCTAGATAGAAAAAATATGTTATTATCTGGCTTAATGCTGATATTTACTTTGAGACTACAGCTATATGTAGCAGAATTTGAAAAATGATATATTCCATACTATGGGATTTTGTGCTAGAAAGCAACTGTTTCTTTTGACATGCAAAAATATAGTTTGTTTTTTTAATAACTGTATGCAGTTTGTTCTCATGGAGATTTTAAAGTCCATACAGTTACCTTGGTGGTCTAGTTAATGTTCATTCACAAGTGTATGATATGAAAACCAAAAACTGATGTGACTTGACATTATTTATTAAAGTGTTATTTTTTTTCTCAAAACATATTTTAGAAATGTAATCAAGGAACTCTGAATCTAAATGACTTATAAATTTACTGGTTCTGTTTACAGGTTATTTTTCCTTTAAAAATGTCTAATCAGTATGCCTCCAACTTCAACAGCAGTCTAAAAATGAAACTTTTCTTTTTTACTGTCATATTAATTTGTGTGACAAGGATTCTTCATCTGACACTCAGCAGTCTTCCTGATGATCAATGACTCAGTCTAAAGTCCAGATAATTCTTGAGTTGCCTTCGCTCTTCAGAGCAAGCATGAGTAAAAATAGCAAAAATGTTGCTATAATTTCACATTGGGGTACCACGAAGTTAGAGACAGGCTTCTCATTGACTTCCTTGGAACCGTGATTTTGTTTGCTTGGAGCAGCAGATTGAGTTCTGCGCTTGATCATGGCAGCTTTTAAATAAAAATTTTCAGAAAGCTTTTGTTAAATTAAGACAACAGCATCTAACTTAATGGTTCAGTGGAGCACCCAGAAATGAGGGATAACTCAGTGGTTTTGTTATTGCCTTGGAGGCTTGGATGCAAGTGTTTTCTGTGCTGTAGCCTGCTAAAAGCTGCTAAAGTGTTCTATGCCTTAGTCCTTCATTGTCAAAAGCGAAGTAATGTTTCTTTGCCTTCTTACTTGGATGGAGAGAGAAGTACAAACCAACAGGGAGAGGTGCTCAGGTGCTGTGTTGATGATGACTGCCTAAGTAAATGTAGGGGGATAAACAGTCTTTTGAACAGGTGTGAACTTGCCTTGTCTGAGTTCAGAGTTGACTCTGGTTAGCACAGTGTGAAGCTGAGGAAGGGACATAGGGAGACTGTCTAGTCCAGTCCTCTTATTCAGAAGAGTGTTGACTTGAGCATCTTGCTCTGAGCTGTGTCCATCCAGGTTTTGAATATCTCCAAGTATGGACACTGCACAGCCTCTGTGGGCAAACAGAAAACAGTGAATGTATCAGCGTTATGCTGAGCCTAAGTTTATTGGCAGAATAAGAAATGGGCAGAGCTGATTCTTCCATATGTGGTTACGGGCACTGACCTAGCTATACTGCTTCCAGATCCAAAGTGAGAGCTTTGATAAGACCTTTGATACTTTGCTTTCACCTGGTCCACGTCCCCAAGGATGGCAGACTTCAACAATGCTGGGGGTTGGACAGCACACTGAGAGTCAGTTTGCTATATTCTCAGGGCTGCCGAGGAGATACCTTAACGTATAAGGCTCTTTGGCTGGATTTAAAGAACTACAGTTCTGCATTCAAAACTGTAACAGACCATTTTCTGGATGAACACTAATCACTGGAGTCGCAATGCGGACAAGATTTATGTTAGCAAGAAGTTACGGTTTACAAAATAGTATTGCTGAAAATGGCTCATTGGTTCATGATACTTGGTTCAGGTATCAGAGCTTTTGTCTGTTAGTTAGTGAGACAAAAGATGTGTCACTCATTTTAAAGCTATGGTAATAAGGCTAGATTCTGAGCCTACAAAAGAAATGCTGCTGGTATCTGTTAAAGGAATAGCGATCTGTAACTGGACAGAAAAATTCAAACCAGCTGTGGTATAATAATGCAGAAATAAGTTTGTCAAGTAACCAAAGATGTACAATGTGAAAATTTAGTACAAGACAGCGTGCACTTTCCTAAAAAATAATGTAAAATTAAACATTTGCATTTTGGAATATGACTCAAATACCTGTTTTCTTTTAAAAGGAAAATGTGGAAATGTGGCATTTTTGAAAAATCAGCAAATTAATATTAGTATATTTACAACAGAACTGTGGGTTTCTGAGCTGTAAATGCTGGAATTAACGTCCGTAGCATTGTGAAACACTCGGGCTCTTGGGATAGGTTTGGCTTAAGAAATTTTGCCTAGCAAGGTAGATGACTGTGTTAGTTAATGCTTGTTACTGTTGTTTTTTCTTTTTCTCTCCCTTTTTCTTAATCCACATTTTTCCCCATTTATCTTCCCCCTCTTCGCACCACTGCCTTAGGACACAGTGTCAGTAATTTAATCTCTGATTTCTCCAAGAATAGGGTGGTAATATTGTACTTTATATTCATGGTAAATTAATAAAATATTTACTAGATACTAGCATGAGCCATTATGAATTGACTATGTAAAAAGGTGGAATACTTGAGGAACGGAATACAACAGATTCATTAACAATAGCCCTTATGTCACCAAAAATGATAGTGTACTGTCACTCTTGCAAAGCAGTACCGTGAACTGTAGTTTAATGATTATTTGGCTGAATCTAAAACCAAAATATGATGTTTAAATTTTTTGATGGAACCTGCTGCTATTTGAGATTTATCTCTGTACAGTGACTTAGACCTATACTATGGAGAAAGTCTGTGTTAGAGAAGGATTAGGACAGGTATAATGTTAACTGATGTGGCAGTAATAGGATTCATCCAGTGAAGAAATGACTTTAGTTTAAAATATATGAATAGGTAGTGCTATCAGGAGCTATTCCAAAAAAAAATAGCTTTATATTTTCATGCTAAGCAGAAAAATGCTGGTGATAGCATAGTACACTCACCAGCTGATGTTGAGAAATGTCAGGAGGTTGTGTAGAGCTGTTTTCAGATTAAAAATAATCACCCTAGAATTTCTTTTGACTGCATAACTTTTTTTTTTTCTTCACAAATGCAACAAACATGCAATGTAAAGTAGAAGTTTAATGCATATTTTTAATTATGTGCTAGAAAGTTACTAATTTGCACTAATGATAGAGAGACCCTTTTATGAATTACTGCATTATGCAAATTAACACAAACAATAAAAATAAAATAATGTATCACATAATGTACTTAATCTGTTTTGACATTTGTGGTTCAATGTTAAATATTTATGCTAGTACATCATCTTGCACCACACTAGTGAACATACTCAAGTGTATTCGAGCAAAGATCATGCTGTGCTATCAGTAGAACATTTTGCCAGAGCAGTGTCACTCCTTCCTCTTTGCTGAAAACTGGGAGGGTATATTGCCTTATATAGTTTATGGTGCATATTTCTATTGCTTTTGTTTGGAACAGTGGACAGAGTTTTATGTGATCGTGTTTTGTAAACACAAATTAGTAGAACTAATTGCTAGATTTTTAGCATGTGTAAAGCACCAAAATGGATTTGGGGAGAGATCTTTCAAAAATATAGACAGGAATTCTGCTCTTAATTACACTGATTTTGATTTTATTTTGGCATTTGAGGAATTGATTTCCCCCCCCCCCCCCCCCCCCCTCTATGAACCATAGCTGTCTCTCTGAAAAACTCCTGGTCTTTGAAGGGTCTGAAGAGCCTAGTCATGGATAAGGAAATGAAGGGATGAAGAAAAGACAAAGAGCTTTTACTATTATTCATTCCTGCCTAATGCACAAAGACAAACTTCTCATGATTGGCAAAATAAACCATCTTCTGATTATGCAAAAAATTGCTTCAGAGTGTAGAAAATGATGAGAAAGGGCTATTTCCAAGAATGTGTTTCTAGTCATAATGTGACTAGTACATTTCAAGCCCATAGTGAAATGGGAAATTAAAGAGTGGATAACTCTATCCTACTATTCTAGGCTTGCAAAGGAAAAAAAAAAGTATTAACTGAATTACAAGTGACTAAACACTCTCTACTTGCATATGTTATCTTCTGTTCCACTGATTCATGTTACGTAACTGAACACATAGCGGCAGCACAACTAAAACACAAGTTAACAGTGTTGTTTTTAATTTCTATTCATAATGTGTGTTGAACTGCATATCTTTAGTCAATTCATAGACTGAAGATGGAATCTATGTAGTTTCTAGTATCTTTAGGTACCTTCCTTGACTGAACAATGCTTAACACCATCCAGCCCTTCACAGGAAATACAACCTTTGAATATACCTGAAATGGGGCTGGAGTGGGATTCTAATACAGAGTATTTTTCTTCTGCTGCTTCAAATTTGGAAGCCGTTATCAATATGCCTTCATGCAAGTGAGCTAACTGCTTTTAAAGTTGCTAACCAAGCAAGTCCTGAGAAAGGAATCTGATAAAGCAGCAGTGTCGTTCACAATCTAAACTCTTACTAGTCTACAGTAACCCTAAATTGGAATACATCCTGCTGTGATCAGATTCTGGCTGAGGAGGGAACAATAGCTAGGCTTGCCAGTTGGCTTTCTGGAACCAGGGATGCAGGAATGGAGTAGACTGACAGTAGTAACCATCAAGGAGGTTCTCCCGTTGGTTTCATTCATGGTGAGAGCTGAGAGCTAGGGGAGCATTGAAGGCGTTTGGCAACAGCAGTGCTCAGGACAGGGAGAGTGGTAGTTGTGCAGTGGTAAAAAGGGCATGGGTAGAGAGCCTCTGGATTCTTACGGCAAAGAGCTTTAATAAAAGCTGTCTGAGTCTGCAGGTATCTTCTTTTGGCATTCATATAGAGTAGAGAAAACAATTAGCAGCTGTCATTGTTAAGGAAGAGACACTGGTAAGGAAGCTATGCTTGTGATTGTGTTGATATCATAGACTGTATCGTAGTATTCTATAAATCCTGAGGCATGAAGCTGCTGGAAGTTATCAGGTGTATTAATCAAACCCTAATGCTTCTGGGTTAGAAAAGAGCAACACTAAAATCACAACATCTAAGCCTGGGATGCAGGAACAATTGGAAAGTTGCTAATGTGTACTCTGTGTGTCTTTGTGTAGAGAGAGGAGGTACTAATGGAGAGTGGAAGAAAGTAGTACTTTGTACTGATTCCTAGGCTTTCTGAAATGTCTCTGTGTGGCTTGTCTGAGGATTCTTTGTGGACTACGTTTTGTATATATCAATTTTAACATTTTTCTGTAATTGTTTTCAAATAACTGCATGAAAAAGAATTGCCAAAAGGCAGACATCTGCTCATTTGTAGCAAGAGAAACCATCTACCAAAAGAGAATATTTAAATCCTTCCAGCAGGTTTTTGAAAATGTAATGCCTTTGGGAAATGGGAAAAGTATGTTTTTTCATTTGCACTACATTTACAGTCCCGAGATTGCTATATTTGGTGTAGGACTAACAATTTGAGCATATAGACGTACAATGGCATATACTCAAGAACAAGTGATCTATCAAACCATGGTGAATCAACAGATTAATGCTTTTTTAATTCATCCTAAATTTCTCTAAGCTGTGTTTCTCTGAAAAAAAAGGTTTCTTTTAAATGTTTTCCAGACTGCACTTAACTGCTGAGCCATCTGAGAAAATGTATTTATTCTTATGCCATTAGCTTCGGTATGGGAAGAAATGTGACAAATACTTTGTCTTTTATATGATCTTCTTAAAAGGATGTGAAAATTCTTCCTACTTAGGTAGTAGGGATAAAACCTAAAATGCAAGATTTTTTGTGCCTTCCTTATAGCAACAAATGTTTGTCCTATTTTTGTAAACACAGATGAACTGATTGTGGTCTAGTTGCCACCTGAGCCTTCTTGAAATTAGCAGGCCAGTGCCTTTTCTATGTTTAGCTAGTAGATGGAGTTTTATTTGCCAATATACATCCACCTAAAAGGTCATGCTATAGTGTTTAGAAATCAAACTCTTTTAATAATGCGTTCGGGTGGTTGTATTTGAAAATCCTTGTATATAAAACTCGCATATTTTAGATCCTTTGGGTACAGTATTTTAACAGGAATCCTCTTAGTTACCCTGATTTTCGAGTGACTGGTAAGGTGCTAAAAATAGGGATTTAATTTATAAGGAAAATGAATGCTTGTGTCATTCCTGTAATCCTAAATAACTTGAGAGGTATGTGAACTCTGAAATTCTTTAGTTTGCTTATCTCTGTGGGAAACTTCAGTTGCAGATAGGTGGAGACCAGTGACGAGTAGTGCTACTCAGAGCATTGGGACCGGTGCTGTTTAATATCTTTGTTGGTGCCACAGGCAGAGAACAAATTGAAAGGAGGACTTGGGGGTGCTGGTTGATGAGAAGCTCAGCATGAGCCAACAATGTGGGCTTGCAGCCCAGAAAGCCAACCGTATCCTGGGCTGCATCCAAACAAGTGTGGTGAGCTGGTCGAGAGAGGTGATTCTGCCCCTCTCCTCCGCTCTCACAAGACCCCACCTGGAGTACTGTGCTCAGCTTTGGTGCCCTCAACATAAGAACATGGATCTGTTAGAGCAGGTCCAGAGGAGGGCCGTGAAGATGATCTGAGGGCTGGAGCACCTCTCCTATGAAGACAGGCTGAGAGAGTTGGGCTTGTTCAGCCTGGAGAAGAGAAGGCTTCAGGGAGACCTAGCAGCCTTCCAATACCTAAAGGGGACCTATGGGAAAGCTGGAGAGGGACTTCAGAAGAGCATGTAGTGATAGGACAAGGGGAAATGTTTTTAAATGGAAAGAGGGTAGATTTTGATTAGATCTAAGGAAGAATTTCTTCACTCTGATAGGGTGAGGCACTGGAACAGATTGTCCAGAGGAGTTGTGGCTACCTCATCCCTGGAAGCGTTCAAGGCCAGGTTGGATGAGGCTTTGGGCAACCTGATCTAGTGGAAGGTGTCCCTGCTCCTAGCAGGGGAGTTGGAACTGGATGATCTTTGAGGTCCCTTCCAACTCAAAACATTCTGTGATTCTGTAATGATTCTATGATAAGCAGACATAAATTTCCCATTTTTAAAGGCCATTATTCAACATACTAGGAGAAATTGCAAAGATAGTATAAACCTGTTAGGTCATCTAATCCAGCCTTCAAGCCATCTAGTCCAGCTTTATGTCAGCATAACTTTGCAGTAGTCCTGGTTGGTGAGACTTTGAATGTTGAACAGCTATCTTATATCCCAAATTAAGTGGTCTGTATGTAGGAGTTTTTCGTATTCTGGATAATGAAACTGTGATAGGGCAGAAGTATGCAGTGCGGTGCGTCTGTGAACCAGCCTTGCCATCAAGAGGGTCAAGTTCTAAATTTATTTGGTCACTACTCAGACTGATAGAAAGCAAGCCTGCATATTACCACTATTGTTTCCGTAAGTTTTAGTTAAAAAAAAAACAAAAAAGAAAAAAAGAAAAGAAAAAGAAAACCTTTTGTATTTAAATTATGTATTGATTTCATGTAAATGCCCTCAGTCTGGAGAGTGACTTTTGGCTATGTCATTTATTCACATGATCCTGTGAATGTTGTAAAATTCTTCACAGTGAAGGTGATTATAGGAAAATCTAGATATAGCACATACATACTCATAATTCAGTCTTAATGACTTGGTGTATTTACTGCTAGTAAACAAATAAGACTGAGTTCTCAACTCTCTACTATTGAAATGTTACTTATATCTTTAAACTCAGGATATTAAGAATGCAACATTGATTCCCAGTGTAATTTGTAGAGGGTTTCTCTTTGCTCTGTACTGACCTCTGTGGTTTGCTTATATGATTTCTGTTATTGTGTCATAAAGCTCTTTTCATTTTCTGAGGGAATATACTGATTTTGATCTTTACTTTTTGAATAAGGTAGAAAAGCACAGCCAAATAATTCCCTTAAACAGAAAAGGATACAAGAAAATGCTACCTTATTTTTAAGATGTTTATATTTTATGAACAAGGATATATTATTTTCCTGTGGCTAAAAAAATGTATAAACAATATGCAGTTTACAAAATTAGAAGAATAACAAGTATGTTTCCTTTTTTCTGGGTCTTGATGGCTGAGCATGTTATCAAGTGACAGTGTCACTTAAGGTGTCTTAGATAAACGTCCTTACTTGCAAAAGAAGATAGAAGACAGTCATTGTACACTTGCAATGTCTAGAGAAAATCTTAAATCTTAAAATTCTCTGCTGAATTCTTGGACTTTCCACACCAGTAGCTCCTCTCGGGGAAAAGACATGAGGAGTTGCACTTGGTTCTCAAATACGTAGCTGCATCAATTTTAAGGTGAAGAAAAGAGTGAGGAGACTGGAGCTGTTCCTACTAGTCTGGGTGCTGGGAACTCACTTCTGGAAGACGGGCATTAGGCTGGTTTAATGAATCACTTAAGGGCTTTCATTATAAGCAAACAAATAGTCCGAGTCCCCCTGGGGACTACATATATTAAAATAAAAAAGTTAAACAGTCTGATAATGAAATAGAGCATTTACCATCTGGCAGGACTGAGCTTTACTAAGGATACTCTGGCTATGAGTTTTAAAATTTGGAAAAAGGTGGTTGACTGGGGTCAATAACTTATCTCCTGCATGGGAAGAAACATCTTTGTCAGGTTCACAGTGGAAATGTGACTGACCTCTTAGTTTTCTCTGGAGTTCTGAACTGTAATAGCAGCCAACGTGTTTTTTTTTTTTTTCCTACAAGTCTGAAAACAGGGGAAGCTGAAACATTTGAAACTTTTATTTTGAATATGGAGTTAAATGAGGTAATTTGTGCTTTATGCCTGCTTCCAGAGTATGCTCAATGTAGGGTCAAATCTTCAGGTGACACCACAGCAAAGCCTGCACAAACCTCCTTGGTCTTTTACCTTCTTTCCTCCCTTCCCCCCACACCCCTACCCCTTGATAATAGCATCATGGATTTGGGAATGGAGGAAATGCATTGTGTGCAGAGAGCAGTGAAGCCTGCCTTGGGGAGTGCCTGGATTCTAGATCAACATCAGATCAGTTCTCTGGGCAAATGGCAAGATAATGGTAAAGGGAGAGCCAGAGAATTCTTCGGAGCTTAGATCCTAAAAATAAGGGAAACATTAGCTTATTCTGCTGTTACCACCTTTCCCAAGACTACTTCTCCACAAAGATTCTTTGTTTAAATCACTCTTGTGTTAATTGTGGAATTGCTGGCATGCCTAAATTGCAAGACAGATGAGCATAAGTACTATTGGTCTGATCATTAGAGTCTCTGTGGTGCTATAGTGAAGAAATCGGTTTCTTCTGGGTTTGTAGTTTTTAACTGAGAACATTTTCTTAAATTTTCAATTCATGCATTTTAGTTACTTTCTACTTTATCATAGATTGCTTATATATGTTATTATTAAATGTACTAAATGTTTTCGGTATGAATAAATGGTAGATGTGTGCTCCTGTTGTTAACGATGTATTGTACAGAGTGCCATTTGCAAGATGTGCATAGATGGTGAAGGCATTTGGGAGAAAAAAATGTCTGAGACTGAACTTGTAAAGTGTATTTTTCCTGAAGTGAACCCAAAGGAGCTTCATTGACATTAAGATAAACAGACAACAGGTGGTTCATATTTTGAAAAGGTAATTTACACAGTATAAGAATCATGACACATAAAAATAATTTCTTCTCTCCTAAAAAGACTAGAAATAATCCTTGATATAAGTCAAAAAGTCCATAATACTTCTGGGAGAAGAGTCCAGGTGAAAGAAGATTATTGTGTACAGGGCAAGCTATAATAAAAACTGTCAGTTCTGTCAACCCTTCTGTCTAAGGTCTATAGAGGATTAAAAGGATATTGAACATCGTGTAACAGCTGTCTCCTGTGTGAAAGGGATCACTATTGTGGTGAACATAAATGTACTCGTTTAAAAAACTCCATAAGGCTAGGTGTGGCTAAGCCACAAGTGGTTGGTTTGGCAGATAAAGTGCTGCTTTCAAGGACTTGAAAGAACACAGTTGGAGTTCTAAATAGAGAGTGTCAAAGTCTTATCGATGAGTGTGTTTCTTGTGCGTCTTTTGCACACGTATTGGAATAATATGGGATACCATCAAGTTTGGCATAATAAGCAACAAGCTATATTGTGTTCCTATGGAGGTGGAAAAATATAAATTAGTATGTAGTGTGAAATGTAATCAGTGTTTCCAGACAAGTTGCAAGTTGACTTTTAACTACTTTTTTTCATAACTCTAAAAACTTTAAGGTTTAAATAAAAATATGTTCTTGCCAGTAATAAAAACTTTAACTATACTTAGTTTTTCTGGGACAGTTTAATGAATTTTGAATGTTGATTAATACTTTGGAAAATACAGCAATTTCATAATGCTTCATATGAAACGAGAAAACGGGAGCAATGTTTAGAATGAATATGGCTATAAATCTGTAATATTTCAAATATTTTATTTGAAATTAAAGAAAAAGAATTCTTTCAATTCTGAAGTGAATGGGAAGAAATAGTCTACCCATTATATCCTTTACTCAGAAGGTGTGGTTTTGTTTGGTTATTTTTTTTTCTTTTGTGAGAATGAAGTATGAAAAATGGCTAGCTATCCAGGTTATGGAATGGATTTCCTATGTAGAATGGTTTGACTTGGAAGGGACCTTAAGGATTATCTGATTCTAACCCCCCTGCCCCATTCCTTATCCACCAAGTGATCCATTCCATCAAATCTATGTCTCTCCAGTTTGGAGACAAGGATGTCATGTGGGACAGCATCAAATGCTTTGCACAAGTCCAGGTAGATGATGTCAGTTGCTCTTCCCTTATCCGCTAATGCTGTAACCTCATTGTAGAAGGTCACCAAATTTGTCAGGCATGATTTGCCCTTAGTGAAGCCATGCTGGCTGTCACCAGTCATCTCCTTAATTTCCATGTGCCTTAGCATAGTTTCCAGCAGCATCTGCTCCATGATCTTGCTGGGTACAGAGGTGAGACTGACTGGCCTGTAGCTCCCCGGGTCTTCCTTTTTTACCTTTTTCAAAAATGGACTTTGTTTCCCTTTTCCAGTCGGTGGGAACTTCACTGGACTGCCATGACTTCTTAGATATGATGGATAGTAGCTTAGCAACTTCATCTGCCCATTCCCTCAGGACCTGCAGATGCACTTCATCAGGTCCCATGGACTTGTGCACCTTCAGGTTCCAGTACACTAATTAGTATACTTAATACTGCACTTGTCTGGGACAGAATATCAATACAGGGACCAAGCACAGTTCATTAGGGAGGTGCCACAGTATAAAGGATGAGAAATAACTTGAAAAGATGAAGAGACCAGGAGTCTCCCGAGCACATCAGGTACTGTTTCCCATTAAATTTTTTCTGTCACAACTACTGGTAATTACTGCTTGAGAATAACCTCAAATTCCTGTTGATGGAAAATAGGTTGATCTTGCTGGGACGTACAGATGCTATCACTGTACTATCTAGAGCTAACGTCTGACTTCCTCTATGACTACGTTACCTGATGTAAACCTAGTGACACCAGTATTATCAGAAATGAGAATCTAAGCTGCATTTAGTGTACCAATGTCCTGGATGGCACAGAAAGAGAAGAGTTGTTGGTTTTTTTCTTAAAAGCCTCCTCCAAAACATAATATACTGGTAAACTGGAAGGAAAACTTTGTCACCTGGACATAAATGCCAGAAATGGAAAAGAATAACATTCAAATGAAGAATCAGAGGTTCATTTTGGGACTTAAGTTATAGATGCTGAAGCGGAATAATTGCTGCAGGTAAAAGCATGTAGATGGGTTTGACACGATAGCTATGTGGTACATGAGTCTGCATATACTTGTCAGGAGCTGTATGGTTGACATCCCATTTAAGATCCACCACTAAGGAGCAAGAACAAATAGGTTTTGACACTCACTGGACTTCATGCCTGTGTACAAACTGAGAGTATTATATTTCTGCACCACAGCAATATTTTCTTTTGTGAGACATTATCATAATAACTTTGGTTTTGAAGTCAAAGAACTCCGAATGTTGTAGAGCAATATATGACAAATAGATTATAAAACAAAATATAGATTTACAGATGCTGTATATAAATTGCTCTAGTAAAAGTCCAAAGAAGAGGTAGTCTGTGTGGGAGTGAAGGAGCTAGTGAAAGGTATTCCATATAGATTCTAGTACTGGTGATGTTAAATATATTTTTAGTAATAACATTGATTTGATATGAGCTGCATAGAAGATAGCTACTCATAGAAATGTGAACCATTTATTTGATTTGCTTATTCAAATTGAGTCTATGAGTAAGCATACGATGGTTGAAATAATTTGCATTATATATATAAAAAAATTGGTTTGATTTCTGATATGTCAAAAGGATGCTACAGCTTTTCTGATTTGGCATGTGCTGATATACATGCTTTGTGCTACAATATTCTGTAAGCTGCATTGCTTTTTCTATTTTTAATCAACTCTTAATTTATATAGCAGTTTTATTCTGTAACATTATAAATTGGAGAAATATAATTGAAGTAATGATATGCAAGCTATATAAAACGAAGTGGGTGAAAGGCAGCAGTATTTGCAGCTATATTGCAATATGATTAAGTGAAAAATTCTGTGTCTCAGTAAAATGACAGGAGGAATTTAAGAGCAGGAAGAATATCATCTCCCAGAAACGGGCTCGATGCAGGCTTCTCGCCATGGGGCGGTGTTCAGAGCACTACCTCTGCGCTGACTGTGGATCTCTGCCTGGCTGCATTCCCACTGTTTCGCAAGGATTTAAGAGGAAATCCCACCAATCTACTTTTCTTCTGGTAGCCATTATTTGCATATGTCTGATTACAGACTGAGATAATGTGGTCCTGAGTATGCAGAAGAGATGTCACTAGGCAAGGACAGTTTTAGTGCAGGAGCCTACCAGAAATGGACGCTCTAAAGAGCTGGATGGTGAATCGCAAGAACTCAGAAGATGGATTGAAAAGTGACTGGTACACACTCTCCTACACCACTGTCATAAATACCTGCTGGCAGACATTGGGTCATGCTTTTTTTTTCTGTTATCAGCATTATCCAGTAAAATGGAGTTATGCTGAAGAATGGTAAAAAGTTACAGGACAGAGAAGTGGAGAAGTTTCAGATGAATGGGTAAAAAAAGACTACAGAAAACAGGAAGACAGCCAAGCAGATGCAAAGAGGAGAGGAGAGTTCCTGCACTCAAGGGGTATTCAGAAGTAGATGAGAAAAGAAGAATTATGGTCATGTAGAGAGCCAAAGAAGAAAAGAGAAAGATGAGTCATTGATGAATGAAATGATTTTGAGCCTATGTCCATATGATTCACTATCTCTTAAGTGTCCGAAAATAACCTTGTCTGTAAGTGCCATTATTCTACACTAGGGTAGGAGGTTTTTGTGTCTGAAGACTAACTTCTAACTCTGAGCATTTCTTTCTTTCAATAAAAAGCACTTCCCTTACACCCCCTGTAGTTTACAGCAGCAATGTCTTATCTGTCTTTAATCCTGTAAAGTGCCTCTATTTAAAATTTGCTTCCTCTGGTCATCTTAACTTACTGACAGAGAAGTTGTCCCATTTTCTGTGGGTCTGCAGAAGGCTCACAGGACCCCCAGATGATTGAAGAATAAACAGTGATGTTGTGGGAGTCTTTCCTTCTTTCTTTAGATATGAACTAGTATTACCAATTTACATGGTGATGTATGTTTTGTTTCTTATGGTTCCTGTGCACTGCTAACGGGCTGGGCATTTCTCTTTCCAGTATCACATATCCAGGACCTTGATACCTGCTTGCAGTAAAAGGTCCTGGATATGTGATACTGGAAAGAGTAGTAGTCTATGTTCACTGCCTTTTATACAGTTTCTGATGCCGTTTGTATTCAGAGACGTTTCTTGGGGATTTTATCTGTTTCTCTTACGGTCCAAAATTATGTGTTCATAGTTGATTCTAATTTAAGATTAGTTTGTCTTCTTTGTTACCTCGCACACACAATAGAGTTCTCAGCTTTGCATGTGAGAATCCCCTTTTCTGCTTCTTGACTTTGAATAAAAACAAATATTCCTCTAAGTATTATTTGTCTTTGGTACTCATCAAACCCTTATATCAACTGTTATTGTGTTTTAGTATTTAAACCTGACAACAAAATCTCCTTGTTGCTTTGTAATCTCTTTTTCCTTTTCTATCCATTGTGAAACGTATTAAACAGGAAGACAATAGGGTGTAGGACTTTTTGTTTGACTGTTGGTTTGGGGTGTTTCGGGCTTTTTGTAAAGAAAACAATTTCAGCAAGTCTTTTTTTTTAGAGCTGCCAGCAGTAGGTTCTTACCAATGGCTTTCCGTTGCAGTAGAGGATCTTTATTCTGACATGTCTTTTAAATGACTGTATGTATGTCCGAATCGCTGTTTAAGATTGTCCTTGGCCCTGTTTAAGTACAGCAAGATCAAACAAGGAGAAGAAAGCCTAAGTTCTGCAAGATTAGCCGTAAGTCGTTAAAGGATTGAAACTCAAGAAAAAATCTTATGTGATGTTCTTCACTTCTGTCATCAAAGGCAATGGACATTCAACCTGGGAATTATAGATTTATTTGGAAATTATAGATTTATTTCTTTCTTACATGTGGCTTTCTTGTTCCACTGTTTACCATCCCTAACTCAGGTGCTGTCGCGGACTGCCTGTGTCTTCTCACAGTGAATCGCAACCAAACGGTTGTTGCGATCACGATGTATCTCACAAAAATCAGAAGGCTGTTCTAATCTCAATATTATCTTAATTAGAAAGCTATCCAACCGAGAGCTCCAAGACACCGCTCTCTGAGGGCTCCTACCTCTCCAGTACCCAGGAGGGAAATGCCCCACTCCCAGGAGGCAGTGCCCCACCTTTAACCATCCATGGGTCATGTGGTTTCCGGCTGACCAACGTGACTCACTGCACCTGCTCCAACGAGCCACAGGTGTCCTCTATTCAACCCATACAGCAGCCAGAAGACTTCCCCGACAAGGCTTTAGAAAGTGGTACAAGAGACTTGGAACCAAGAAGAGGCTGGACGTTAGAACTGGGTCTCCTGTGTAAACTGACCTCTAGTTTGTTAGGTGGAATCAACTCTATGATTCTTTTGAAATTAATTGACCAAAGCCTTGGGAATTGTACACAGAACATCATAGAGACTTACGTAAAACTGTTACGTGAGTATCTGGGCTATTTCTCTGAGTAGTGGATAAAGTTTTAGAAACTTCTACAGGTAGTAAAGCTGGAAGCCTTTTTTCAAAATGAATGTCTATATCCTGCAGAAACCCACATAAATGGATTAGGATTTAATCTTCTTCTAAACCTCTGCCAACAGTAACCATGATAAAGGTTATTTGGCCTGTTTTGTGATATATGAAAATTTGATAGGATATCAGCAACAATCTGTTGTGGAATATTACTCCAGATTATCTGTTTCACCCCCAGCCTGTCAGCATACGTGTGATTGCACTTCAGGTCGTATTGTTGCCAGTTAGATAGACAATCATTCGCTGCAATTTTAGGTAACGATATAACTAAATTGCCCCTATTTGTTTAGAAGCAAAAACGTGTTAAGAGCTGGTCTAGACCTACAAATGAGACTATCTGTCAGTCAGATGTTTTAATTTTAAAATAAAATACTGGGTAATATTTCAACAATTAAACAATGAAAGCTGTTAATTGAAAATTAGTCTTGGCTTTGGCTTTCTTTTCTCTTTTTCAGTGGAAAATTGGTTTCTGGTATCATTTTTTTCTAAGAGAAAGATTTTGGTACAGATTTTGGTACAGAAATTAGTTACACTTTTATCCTTTCTTTTCCTAATTTGCTTTCTATTCCTTTTTATGCATAGACATACCTCATGGTTTCTTGCATCTTTTTTCTCAACAGGTAGTATGTATTCCAGAAATTTGCAACTTTTATTTGTCTATTCCATTTTTCTTTTTTATTACATTGAAAAAAATTCACTACTTTTGAAGTGCCTTTTCCTTTTATTGTCTTCAGATGTTTGCAATCTACTGTTCTGTGTTGTGTATTTTGAGTGCTTTTTTCTTTTTCTTATTAGTACTTGTTGTATTAGAGATCAATTGAATGAGTTTGTGTGTGTGTACATCCACGGGTTTAGGTGCTTATTTTGCACTGACAAAGTTGACAGGTATGAAACTGGTAGCTGATAATGTCGGGCTATTGCATAAGTAACCTTTGCATGCATTATTTTGTGGCTGAAAGATTTACAAGCACGCTCACCTTAAACAATAAATAACTTCAATGTTGCAACATTTAAAAATAAGAAGTTAAAGATTCTAAATTCACTGGGGATACATATGTATAATTTAACACTGTTCAGCAAGAGATGTAAATTTTGAGCTTAGATGTGTGGGAAATGTGAGTTTCTGTCATTATATAGTCACAGGCATGTCTATAAAGCTATGCCAATGATAATATTTGCATAAATATTTATATAAATATGCTATACTTGCATGGCATTTGTAGGGGTTTTATATCTAACTTAATTTACCATTTCACAATGAGACTGAGTTAAACCAGCAGCTAAGTGCTTCCAAAATGGAAAATATCTTTCCTTTTCTAAGAGTTTCTCAAGCTGGGGTTAAGTGGTGCAGAGACTGTGGCGTTTGTTGCCTTTTACACGGAAGTCAATATGTGTATGAAGTGAATATGGTATCTTTTAAAATTCAGCATAGCCTATATATTTCTAAAGGAGATGCTGTTCCATGAACAAATAGGGGAAAAATGGATAATAGTGTGTCTTCTGATAGTTGGAAGGATTTTTCCTATATTTTATTAAGAAATGCTGAGATATATACTCTGAGATTAGTCTAGGTCTGGCTTTGTTTAATGCTCTGTGTTTTTATGCAATCCAGAATAGTAAGAGCTCTTAAAAACATGACTGTTTCTTTTTCTTTTTTTCTTTTTTTTTTTTATTTTAAATAATGAGCATGTAGCTCTTCATTTAAATTCTGGAGGAGCTAGCAGATGAATTAGAGAAATTTAATCTCTGTCTTCAGTTTGTTGTTTACATTATTTTGAACTAAGCCATAGTAGTGGAATAACCTTGTAAAATGGATTTCATAGGGTGGGAGGACAGTTACAGAAAAAGGAAAGTGTAGTACCTAATGTTTCCTCATAGGTGGACATGCATGTGGAATTGAAGCTTATGATAATTGTTGGTGTACTCCCTTAAGCACAGTATTTTGCCTGTGATTTTTGAAAGGATCGAACACTTGCAGCAATTTATGTAATAACTTTCTGGTGGGTGATTATGCTATTTTATTTATACTTTGTGCCTGGTTCACCAGAATGCAATACCTTTGCTCCTTAGTACAGTAAATGCAGTCTGTAATGTCTATTATGGTATGGTCAAAGGATAATTTATTGTCAGATAGAAAAATAGGTCAACACTAATGTCACTTGATGATCAACCCCCCAAGTTTAATAAAACACCTCACCAGCACGCATTCTGTACAGTGCTTGATGTTTTATTAGGACTACAGTACCTTACAGTACCTAGCTGTAGCGGGAGTGTAATTACTGAGCTGTCAGAGTGATAAGTGGGATTAATGGTAGCCTGGTGCACTGTAGTCTGTAGAGTGCTCAGAGAGTCGGAAGATGGTATTATTATAAGAGAAAGTCTGGACTGGCATATTCATGGCATCCTCCCCTCCTCCCCAAAGCTCGCATTCAAGTTTACGTTACCCGCCTCCCCAGTAGCTGACATTTTCAACAGCTGTCATTTGTGAACCAGCTCAAAAATTGAAAGGAAATAATTCGGTAAAGATGCTTGCTAGCCACAACTGGTAATCTGTATACTGCTTATCCTGCCTGGTGCCATTCTAGTAGTTTTTGACAAGAGATTGTTCTATATATAATCCACAGAAATGTATTTTATGTTAAGTGCAGTTCTTTTGGTCTCGGATAGCGGACTGTTGTATTTTAAAGGAAAACACATTCAGGAAAGTGGAGAGGAAAAAGTCATAATGGAATTATTGCCTTTTTTAAATGCATGATTTTCTACTTCTCTTATTTCCTTACTGCCTACACAGGCAAAATGATCATCCAAGCCCTCATAGTGGTGTATTTTGTCTAGCGTATCTTTTTTTTTTTCCTGGCTTCTAGTACTAAAACTTTCCTGTCTTTTAATCTGCTTAGAATGCTAAGAGCATCCTCTTGACTTGGTGCTCTGGCCACATCAACCCTTTGAGGTCCCCACTGGCCTGCCTTTGCTTGTTAAGGCATTTGTAATGTGCCTGTCAGTGGGTAGTGCTGGGCTGGAGTATGTTTAACTGCCATGGCTAAACCTGCTGCTGCACTTCTGCCAGACCCCTCTGACATCCTGACTAGTTGAACGCACCATGGTGTTGAACCTGGATTTGACTTTATCAGATTTCCCAGCTTTTGCAACCTGAGACCCGTTTTCCTTTAAGTATTTCCTCTGGGACCTTTTCCCTGTGACCAGTTCTGTGGGAAAATCCGAACAGCTGCTACCATGTGTGCCTTCAGATTTTGCTGGTGCCATGGTGTCTGCAATACCCAGCTAGATGATAATGAATAGGAAGGTGAAAGACTAATTAGTCTTTTACTTAACTGACTTTGCCTTGTCTCTTATTCACCCTTAATTGGGGGGAGGGGAAAGTAAAGTGCATGTGACTGACAGTCATGCCAGTTTTTCACTGCCAGTATTTTAGTCATTTAATTCCTTTTAGTGTGCTTTTAATTTGTTTGTGCATGTAATCCATAGGCCTCTTGCAGCTTTTCTGTGTTTGAAGGTATTCTATTCCAGCCAGTTCCACAGTGTTATTATCTGTCATTAAGTAACAATAATTAAGGTGGACTTCTGGGATTTATGTAAGTAGCTGTGCTCAGATAATATGTAAAAAACCCATTTTGCTTCATTTTCCATTATTGTTAAAACCACAATTTACATAAATTCTGTATGTTAGTAAAACAATATTGAAAAAGCATCCAGAATAACTTAATGAATTCTGAGATAATTAGTAGTATGGCATTTGACCTATAATAATCACTGATAAGTAAAACCAAAAGCGTGTACAAATACCTTTGCGTTTGAGAGAATCACTTTACTTCTTCGCTTTTACCTTCTTTTTTACATTTGCTTACTGCAAATTACCTTGAGGGCTTAATCCTTAGATGGGACTTGTGCAAGCAACAAGACCAGTACATCCTCATGGATGACTATGCAAGAACAGTCAATAAATCTTTGCTACTTAGTATGTTTTAATACACAGATTTTGTCTTTAGGGACGACAAGAAGAGTCTGGGGGATTTCAGCTGGGAGTATGCATAAGACTACTGAATTGTTTTCAGAGGTCACAGATGTATTACACAAAACTCATAGAAAAGTAACTTGAAAATTTATCCACCGTTCTTATTCTTTGGCATATATAGCACAAGTAATTCTTTCCTCTGTGGAAATACTATTGCTTTTGTATATCTGATTGTCCAACATCCAGAATTTAGTCCACAGTAACATGTTCAGAACTTTGTTAATAAATTCAGATTCACAGCACAGATGTTTTTCAAATAGAAAAATGAAATGGTCAGAAGTTTAGCAATCTTGGATTCCAAGGAAAAAGTCACTTTTATGTAATCAGATGTTGTTTCGTAATACTTAGATATCTATGTGTAGTCCATATATTTGAAACTGTACCCTACTGCCTTCTTTTCTAAAGCGGAGTCAGCAAAACATAAGCAATCAGTGTTGAATGCAAGTCAATAATGATGATGTAGCACTTTGAGGTTTTAAACAGAATTTTTTATGGAAATGCTCTATATTATTTCTTTGTGGCTTGTCTTCTACAATGCTAACTTGAAAACCTTATGCTATTGGTAGCGTTTGTATTCCATGTCTCTTTGACGCACTTTCTTTTATTCCTGTAGATGCTTAAAGTGTGCAGATGCCCCCTGTCAGAAGAGTTGCCCAACTAATCTGGACATCAAGTCATTCATCACAAGTATTGCAAACAAGGTAAAATTAGGCTTGCAGTGGTACACGGAAGCAGATAACAGCAGTTGCTTGCAGTTCTGTTAGTGAGATTGTGTTTCAAGGTTTATCTTTGTAAAGTCTTAAAAAAAATGTTTACAACAGATGCTTTAAAGTTCGAGTCATCTAATTTTTAATTATTTTTGCTGCTGTTCTGTGCCTGTACAGACAGTATATAGTGCAAATCTATTTCTTCAGACACTTTTTTCTATAAAGTTTTTGGTTTTCATGGTTTTCAAATATAATGATATTCAAAAAACTGAGCATTGCAATGTAATTATTTAACTTTGCTGCTACCTGAGGTATTGTAGATACAAAACTTTTCTTTCATTGAAGTTTTTGTTTGTTCGTTTGTTTAAGAAGCGATTATAGTTTCAATTTGCCATGGGTAGAAATTTGACTTGAAGGTGGTCATCTCAAGGAGTGTTCTCTTGTAGTTCGCAATATAGTAAGTCACCTGAACTATTAATAAAATACTACAGGAATAAATTGAACCTCCTCTTTGGAGATACTGTACTTTTTCCTTTCTTAATAGGCTCTTATACTATAATCATAATGAAATCTTAAAAACATTATTTTGATTTGTGGTTTACAAATGACTTTTAACAGTCAGATATAGAAATAAATAAAGATGACTGCAAAGTTGATATGACAAGATTAATTAGGCTGTCTGGGATAGCCTAAAGATGACTGGGTATTGATTGCCTCATAGCTTTTAAAACTTACTTCCCATCTGCGGAATCATTAGCTGCTGCGTGATTTATTTGTCTGTATGAGCCTAACTAGACTCATAATCTACTGAGGGTGCTACAAAGATTTTCTGCTCTAGCATGTCTCACTGTCAAATGCAGCTGGAAGGGCCAAAGCAGGTAAAGCTGGAGTGAAGTTGGCAACAGCAGCACTGCCATGTGCAAGTTAACAGCCACATTGCTTCTACTACACTGTGTGCTGTACAGAGAAGACACCGGTAAATTCTGCACCTTAACAAGAAACATTAGAATAAGAGGAGATATTAAGATAAATGTATCAATTATAACGTAACTATGTGTTGCTGTGGTTTATAGTAGTTGGCATTATTCCTAGCATCTGCATATAGACCGTTTTCTTATATAATCGGTACTCTGTCAGTGCAGCATTTATTTTCATGAATGTAGGCATCTGTTTGCAGCCATAGTATAGTATGTGGCATACTGCTGCTTATTACCTCTTCCAGGCATTGTGAAGCAGGCAAACTGAACAGAGAAGGTACAAGGCAGTAATGAAACTGCTGGTCTCTATCTCATAATTGTGCTGTAGTTTGTTTAGGAAACCTAAAGCAAATTTTATGAAAGAATTTTACCAGGATGGTCTCTTTTTATTAAGGATTAGCTATTCTGCTGTCTTGAGTAGAATAGGGTGATGTGTTGTCGAGGGAAGAAAAAGGGCCTGATTATCAAAATTTAAAAGCTGGGAATAAAGAACCAGGGAAGATAGACTGAAGACTGCAACTGAAGATGTCAGAAGAACTGACCCCAGCAGCATCCTGGAACGCGAAATTTGGTGGATCTTTTAGAGTGATAGCCTCAGAAGTACGATGCCCTTTTGTGACTTGGCAGAAAGGGTAAGTCATTTTAACAGCTGATTCCATCTGAATTCTGTGAATCCATTACAGAGGAGAGAAAAATCAAGGTGGGGCGACTGCAGAGCTTTGAGGATTGTGTTTTGGCAAAGGTGTACTGGAATAATATTAGGAAACTGCATCAAGGGTGTGAAGTGGTCTTTGCCCTCCTGAAGCCAATGGGTGCACTCTTACAGGTTTTAATAGGGCCAGATTTAACCTGTCGGATGGTCAGTGAGGTGGATCAATCCTATAGAGTTTGGGATGTTTTAAAACATCTTGGAAGCTGCAGATGCTAGGTAAGACTGTGATTTGCCCTGATCTCTTGCTGTTTTATCAGGAAATCCTGCTTTAGAAAAGAGTTGCAGTATACTACTGTTCTCTCAGGAGATTTAACATTTTTTAGAGAAAACCAAAGTATCTTACATTACTGAAATGTACTTATAGCCTGTCTTTTTGTACCCTATCCCCATCTATCAATAGCTTCTGTATCCAGACTGAAACTATTTTTTTGAAAGATATACAATGGTTTTAGTAACTGCTTTTACCTCATGTTGATACCTGATAATTGTATAGACAGCAGGAGACATTCACACAAAGGAAGTTTTTAAAATTCAGGTAGTCCATTTCTGCTAGCCAAGATGTTAGGATGGGAAATTATGTGCCTAAAATCAGGACTGCATCTGTGAAATTCAGTTCCAAGTGTGAGTTACATACAGTCTTACCCTTTGTGTTCTCTCCCTACCCTATTGGAAGAAATCTAATACAGCATGGTTGTGGAAGCATTTGTCTAATACAGCTCTAATGCTGACTTTAACAACAAATAAACAGAAAACCTGGAAAAAAAAAAAAAACAAAAAAAAACCCTAGAAGTGAGAAAACCCACAACCAGATATGCTTAGCAAATAGCTGAAGTCATGGGCTGAGAAACAAGGCTAGGAAGTCCTGCATATTTGTGGCCTCCACATCAGTGGCTGTGCCTCCTGTAATTCATCTACCAAGCAACTTCTCAGGGAAATAAACAGTGCATAGAGGGAACCCAGCCTCCACTTGCTGGCTGCAGTCTGCTAGGCTGAATTTTCCTTTTGATGAATTTATTTCTGGTGCCTTTGCTAGAAAATGTTTCTATTATAACAAATTCTGTTCTTCAGAAAAAGTAACATGAATTATTCTGGTTTCCTTTATTAGTAGGATTTTTTTCTAGGTATAGGTATGTACTCCTTTTTTACACTACTGCACTTTGAAACTCCTTGCTTTCTGCCAAGCGAGCAATAGATATAAGGTGGAAGTTGAGAGAGGGGTACCAAAAGCTGAAATGATTCACTTGAAGTCATGACCCTGGCAGAGTCTGTGTGAGCCTGTTCCTGTGACTGCTCCTGCAGTGTCCTCTCCCTTCTTTCATTCTGCTGCTGTGGCGGTTGGTACTTGCACCATACTTTAGAGCAGATAGAAAACAAGAATAGTGTGCTTTTGAAAACCACACTAAAACTTCTAACTTATCATTTTTAAAGCTTTTAGTGGAACCAGTAAGTAATTTTTCACTATGTTATGCATTTTTCTAAACTTACATTGAAATAATCATTTGGATATCGTTCAGCAATCTACTAGCTCAATATATTTGTATTATTGTCATAAAAGTATTTACTTTGCATAATCAAGGGTATTTTACATGTCATTGAAAATACTTTTTAAAATTATGATATTTTTGCTGTAATTTGCCTTGTAAATAAACTTTCTATTTTAATCCAAAAGCTTATAAATATATCTGCTTCTCGACAAAATAAATAGGTGAGGCATAGAACATTCAAGTATTTCAGGTCACTAAGTCCAGGAAATTGGGGGTACGCCTTCTAGTCTTGTTGAAGTCCCTCTCCTGCTTCCGAATCTTTCTTCATCACTCACTTGAGAAGTAAGTCCCTTCATCAGGTTACCCTTCTACTTGTTTAGATGAGATTCAGTTCAATAAATTCCTTGTCCTCATCCCTGTGTAAGCAGTATTGCATGAAAGTATTTATTTAAACATGATTCATTATTAATACAGAGTATTTAGACAGCACTGTACTGAAAATGAATTACTTTGTCAGGTATTTAAGAGCTCTATTGTATGTAGTTTGTTTTGTTGGAAAACTGCTATAGCAATCATAAAAGGTCAGGGATTCTTGTTCTCTAAAGCCTGAGGCTTTTTAGATATTTACAGGCCATGTACAATGTAGCTGTTCTGCCATTAGACCTGAGCTCAGGGAGTAGAAGAGGGACAGGGGAGGAGGGGTTGTTTCTGGGTTGAGAGGGTAATTGAATTGGCAGACTCAATGAGCCTTGGGCCTCTTTGAGAAAAAGGATGTCACTTGTGCTGTATTGTGTTAGCTGCTGTGACTCAGTAGAGTTTAGGCCACAACTTTCATTCTCTTTTTCCATACAAACTGGATTACAACTCTGCTTTATAAAGGTACGATCTGTTCTTCCCAGTCAGTGTTTCTGAGTTCATGCAGACTGCTTGCAATTGTGTCTCTAGGAGACCAGACTTCAAATCACCATGCATACATTACTACTTTTGTTTCTAAACATCAGAAGATGTCAAACAAGTATTCTGACTTTCAGCTGTCCCCTCTTTAAATACAGCATTCACAGTGCAAAGTGTATGTCTTTGTTTATAAAGCACAAGTGCCATCTTAGTTATTTCTTTCTTTAAAAAGAAGAAACACTAAGGAAAAGTGTTCAGCTGCTGCAGGAGAAAGCTTCCCCTTCTATCCCTGAACTAGTACCAGAAGTGATTTTTAGGATTTTGTGTCCTCCTGCCCCCTTTGACATGTTGGTATGTCAAAGTAAGAAGGACTTGGTAAAATGGAGCTCCAGCACTCATCATCCTTTAGGACTGGCATAATCAAATATTGTACAGCAGCAGAAAATCCTACAGCTTCCCAGAAGCACCTGAACACTTGCAGCCTGTCCAGCTTTCCTCCTGTTAAGCAGAAGTGTGTGCCAGTGGAAGCTGCCCATTAGAAAGCAGCAGCTGCTCACATGCTTCACCTTTGCAATGTTCAGTGAGACGGTCTTGGAGCTTTTTGTTATCAGGCACCTTTATGGTTGAGTAGTTGCATTGAAAAAACCTGTTGGTACAGTTTAGACATGGGGATATTAGTTATGCACTCACAGGCATAAGGAGTGAGTGACTCAGCCTTTATAGTCTGAGTCTGTAGTGAAGAATTGGGGGTGCAGAAGTATCTTTTGTGTTATCAGTACTCAGAAATCACACTTTGTTGCTGCAGCCCTCTGTTACTAGCTCTCACATTTTTATATCAAGTCTTGCAATATTACAATGGTAGCTGACATTGATTCAACATTTTCTCCTTGTTCGGAAAGAATATCTTCTCCTATATCCCTTCGTAATACAGATAAACTGGTCTGAGCTGACACATCAGCCATTTTCTAACAGACTTTGTGTGGTGGATGTAAGCTCCTGGTGGCCAGCATTTTAAAAAAACACAACAACAACAACAAAAAACCCACCAGAAAAACAAAAAAAAACACCTCAAACCAACAAAGCCATTTTGCCCTTTGGATAAAAGGTTGTCCCTGGACTATACAGAATGCTGGTAGGAAAATGGGGAGAAAGAATTGAATGCCAGGAGCAGTACAGGGAAAGTTGTGGAACGTTAAGAGTAAGTTTAGGATTTTAGGGGAATGTTGAGGTTTAAATGAAACCAAAGGAAAGGTGTGGTGTTTTTTCAAGAGAGAAATTCGATTTTTCAAGGGAGAAGTGGGAGCAAACTGAAGCATAGAGATAGATACCAAGGGATAGGAGTGAATCTGACCTTTGGGAGATTGGGAGAGTAAAGGAAAAAGTGTTTGTGGTAATATACTGGAAATAAGAAGGAAAAATGAGTAGACAAAGGAAGGCAAGAGACCAAAAGCTGTGGGATCATTAAGAGAACAAGAAATGAAGAAAGATTGTAAGGGAGAAAGGATGTGAGAGACATAGGATTATGACAGGTGAGAGAAACAGAGTGATGGTTTTTCTGTGCCAGAGGAACTCTGAGTAAATTAACAAAGGACATCTGTATGCCATTGCAAAGACTGTAGAAAATCATGAGTCACAGTTCATATGTAAAATACTGTAAATGGGATACTGCTAATACAATGAAGGATTGTGGAAGTCAGAAAGCTGCTAGATGATTGGTAATAATTATATACAGATATGCATCACAATTAATCATTAAATACTGCTTTGAGGCCGCAGGTTTTTGAAAGTGCTGTTTTATTCAGCTTTCTCTGTTAATCTTTGTATATTTCAGGTCACTAAATACCAAAAAGCATTTAAAAGAAAAAGTAGTAATGGTGTTAAATTGATGCACTTGAAACAGTGACTTTTCTTGAGATGTCTGTTTGTACTTAGTGTAATGGAATGGCTGACAGCTGGTTTCAGTTGCCATAGTGTAATTACGTGGAATAGACTTTTGCAATGACACTATGTCAATTAAGGAATCTCTCACATTCTAGACTACAAAGGACAAAATGACAGTACAAGGTATTTCTTCCGTTCTTTTTCAGAAGAAGATAGTGACACTGTGTGAAATTACAGTCCTGTTATGATGACACAAGTCAAATGATGTGAAAGATTTCTGGATTGATTAAAAATCATCGGCATTATAATATGGAATATGTATGATTTGATAAGTTGCTGTTATGTTTGTTCATTCTTCTTCGGAAGAGATTTGGGGGGGCTGACAGACTGGGGGCGTTTCTTGTTATATTTGAACTGATGTGTGTCAGTGTGAAAAATGCGACTTATATAACGACGTACTTTAAATAGTGGCTTTTCTGTATGTGAAAATATTTTAATCCAATACATCTTGAGTAAATTTTAAAGTCATCGTGGAACATGATCTAGGATAGAAGGAGGTGATATTTTCCCGTATTTTTTTGCTGTCTCGCTTTTTTTAAACTAAACCCAGATGAAAAAGAAATTATCTCTTTTTTCTTCTTTTCTGTTAAAGTCCCAAAATTCTGATGAAGTCAATGTATTCATTTTTATTACACAAAGCATAATAATGCATATTCTTCATTGTTTTTGGGAAAACTGCAATATCAAAACATCCTGATGCATAATGAATGTATATAAAAAGCTCTTGAATTGAATTGAAAGAAAAGATGCTATGAGCATTTCCTGATAGTAAATGCAATTTCTTCTGGTCTCTTGGTATTGATCCTATGTGTTTTAATAGGTTTTTTCCAAGTAAAAAACAGTCTAATTTGCATGCAAATTATATAATGCTTCCAAATGATACATGTGGAGATCCTCCTCTGCCTGGTTTCCCGCTGATTATTGATGTCTGTTTAAGGCTTGTTTTTGTTCCTTGTGTTAGCAATGTAGTATTTATTGACATTTTGATGTAGGAAACCACAAAACATCCTATCTAGTTAGATTAATTTATTTCTATGGAAGTGCACAGGAAAAAAAGATTGTATGAACAAAGGCACGAGCAGACATTTATCTCGTTAAAAAATTCAGAAACATTCTAGTTTTAGATTTGCTCCTTTTGTGACGTCTGTAAGAAATTAGCCAACTGAGTCATTATTTCAACATTTAAAAAAATTGCTCTCAACTGTTAAGGTAGCTTGCATCATTCCATGCCCTGGAGTAACGTTTTCATTTTAATGAAGCTGTCCTCCCTTTAATTCTGATCCTTTCTCATGTGCAGCATGTGGTGTGTAGTTACCAGCTTGCTAGGTCTGCATGTCATGTCTATTTGTATGCAGCCTACTACACCTTGGTTTTGTGAAATAAAAGCAATCAATAATTTTTTATAGAAAGTGAATATTCTATGAATAGTCCACCTTTAATGTCACTGGTCAATATAAGGATCATTAGTACATATTTTCAGCTTAAAAAAGTTACATAAGCACAAAGTGTCCATGTAAGTAAATATGATAGGTACTTTACATATACTATAAACTCTCATTTGTTACTGTAGTAACATGATGGTTTGCAGTTTTGTAACACAGTTTGTATAACACCACTTAGTGTAACTTACTAGATTATACTATATTTCCTGCCAGTTTTGTCAAGAATTGGAAAACATTTTTCTATTCTTGTTTGATAGATGGATAATAAATCAACACAGTAAAGGCAGAAATAAATGATTAAATAGAATGGAAGGACAAAGAGATGAAGCAACTCAGAGCTGGGCTCTTGAAGTCCTGCCCACAGCCCAGTCTCCATGCTGGACAGTGCCCTCAGTATCAGGAAGGTTACAGATGGGCTTGCTCTTGAGTCACTGCACAGGGTCATTGTAGCAGCATGTGGCTGTATCCATTCTCTGGTAGTGGAAGAGTGGCACTGGGAACAGTGGTTACACTGGTTTCTGGAAGGAGGAAGAGGAGAGTTAGGGAAGTGCAACTCTTCTATGAACATGGTAAAAGTTTACCAATGGTAAATTGACACAGGGTGACTTTTGGTTGGCAGTCAGGGAAACCAAGCTAGCACTGAACCTGTACTTCCCTTTCATCTTTAGAGGTGTCCACTTTGGCACAGTTGGAGCACACTGGTGAAGCAGTGCGAAAGACGCCCTGCTGCTCCAAAAGACAAGTGTAACACTTTGGACTTCAGGTGTGACAGTCTTTTAGTTTATCATTAAAACTTATTTCAGGTGTTAAGAGTAGAAGATATATGCTCTTTGATACAGTTTATCTAATGTCTTAATATTTAACATGGTAACATGTTCTGTATATCTTTTGGCATTCTCATTTGAAGAGGACATAGTTCCTCTTTTCTCGGGTGCTACCACTAGTAATAGCAGCAGCAACTCATGATCGTGACAGCAACATCTCAAAATTTTCCAAATCAGGGCCTCACTTTCATATACTCCATCACGTTTCCCCTACATTAAGAGTTCAGCAGCAATTGGTCTTACCCCCAGTAGGACTTCAGTCCCAGCTTCCTCCTTATCAAACTCTGTTGTGGTGTCCAGAGACAAGTTTCCTTAGATATCTCCTCAATAAGCCATGACCTCAGTCCTATACCCACAATGACCCTGGACCCGTTTCTCTGAAGTCACTTGCTACTTTAACACACCCTGTCTTTCTGTAGCATAACTGTGCTGAAAGTTTCATTTGAGTTTGCAGAACAAGTGAAATGTGCCAGGTGTGTGACAACGCCTGTAGTGGCACAGCTCAAGTGTGAGAATGTACTTTACAGATATGTGATAAAATTAATTCTAAAAAGAAATAGTTCAACAGCTTTGCATTCTAGTGTAATAACTAGCTTTTTATATCGATTATATTGATTGTATATCGATCCTTAATGAAGTTACTTAAATGGAAATCATAGAATCATCTGGTTGGAAGAGACCTTCAAGATCATCGAGTCCAACCATTCACCCTGCACTGTCAGGGTCCCTAAACCATGTTGCTCAACACCAGATCTACATGTTTTTAAACACCTCCAGGGATGAGGACTCCACCACCTCCCTAGGCAGCCTGTTCCAATACTTCACAACCCTCTCTGTAAAGAAATTCTTCCTGATATCTAAAATGCACGTTGTTGTAATTGTTTCCATTGAACCACAGTTGAAGATAACAAAAATAATAATCCTGGACAACACAGGAAGGGAAAATATAACACTCATATGTAGTGGAATATCAAATTGAACAAAAATTCTTTGGAAACAATTTGTCTTTGAATTAGTGAGAAAACTCCCTCCTACTAGTTCGTAATTATTCCTTTAGAGTGGGGAAAAAAGGAAGGGCTAGATGTAATTGCCTGGAGAACAGACATCTAGTGCCACTTGGGATGGCGTTAAGGTATCTAGTCTGGTCTCTGAGTGCTGCTTTAGAGAGACATAGGTCTCCTGCATCGACTGTGTCACCCCTGCTGTCTGCATGGGTATGTGTCAGGGACATCTCCAATATAACCGGACTTCTGTGTTTTTCTGCTGAATTGAGCTTACAGTGTCTTTAGTGGCTGGTTTTAGTAGCTCTAACAATCTCTGGTATATCAAAACCGCATCATTCATCTGGAAGAGCAAAAATATTTGCTAATACATATAGCTTCTGTTGAACTAATACTCCTTTACTTTGGAATAAATGAGAATTGGGGATGATAAAGTGCCTTGCCAGTCACTGCAGGCAAAATGGTTGGCAAAAGTTCTCTCAGAACAGTTGCATAAAGGGATTGCCTCTTCAGCCAAGTTTAGAATTTCAATGGATTTTAATAATGTCTAAGAAAATCCTATGAAAGTATATCCAGGTAGCTGGTTTGTGTTTCCAGGTGGTGGACAGGGGCTTATGCCGTGCAGTAGACCAGCATCTGTAAGCAAAAGGTCCAGTTCCATCTGCAAATACATTTCTTAAATGTTGGCATTGTCTTGGGAATCTGTGTCTACAGCATCTGATTTAACTTGAAGAATTTTATGCTGAGACTTTTAATATGCCTTAGTGAATTTGAACCTCCCAAACCAGAGTCTTGTTACCCATCATTGATTATATTGTGAGATCTTGACACTACTCTTTCTGTTCATAACTGGATTCTTGCTCTGTGTGGCATAGCGTTCACTTTGAATGAACACTTCTATGTATGCTAGCCTACTTGATAGACAGTAAGTCACAGGCATTGCGTAGGGGCTACTGTGTCTGAGTACTTCATGTTGTTTTTCACTACATCTTCTGGTTGATTGGAGTCAGCTGTCCTGGGACAGAGAGGTAAATATTTGTAATAAAAGTTTGATGTTAGTGATTATTATTGAAGAGTGGAACATGGAAGAGGTGGTGGAAGAGGAAGGAGTCGTTGTTCTTTAGTCTCTCAGTTATTGCTAGTTTGGAGAAAGATGGAATGAGATCCCAGAATGTATTTCTCACTGAGGAAACTTTGTGAAACCTCAGCCATGTGCTAAGAGACACAGTATTGTCTTCTGGCCCTTAAAGAATACTATGGAGTTAACATATCTTCATGGACCTCTTTGGTAGGGCATTCAGAGTAGGTGGGAGGAGTGGTAAAATTAAGAAAGAACTAGAGTCTACGATTAAATAAACTTCTATATTAACTATACAGAAGAAAAGATAGGATGTAAACAGCTTGCTTTAATTACACCATAATTTCATTAATGTAAATGCAGAACTGCCATCAGTAGTTCTCCCCCTCTAAATGAGACTTCAGTTCACTCCTGACATTTGCTCTGATGATCCCTTTTAAGAGAATTATCCAATCTAAAAAAAAAAACCCACAAACAGGGATTTTTTTTCTCATGGCATCAAGGACTCAGAGTTTGCTAATGTCCATTCCTTAGATTTTTATTATGGAAAGAAATCTTGCTAGCTCTCATATATCAGGAAACTGTTCCTTTTCTGAACATGTGCACTGAATATTGAGAACCTGTGAAGTTGTGAATTATATATAACTTCTTTAATCAGTTCCCTGGTTTTCTATTTAGAGAAACAGGAAAATAAGCATTTGCCCTGATCAGTATGTGGTTGAGAAAAAAAAAAAAGTTAAAAAAAAATTCAGTAGTGCAATATCTACATGTAGCTACATAAGAAACCACCTCCGCTTCTCATTGTGGATCTGGGACAATTGGCATTACTGAGCTGGTGTGAAGGACAGACAAATCCGCAGAGATGGTGTGCACAGATGTGTAAAATAAGCTTTTCATTCCCTGTGTCATAAAGAACCGATAATCTAACTGGCACTTTCTGGTCAGACTTTCAACAAGGGTTACAACTCAGCTACTGCCCAATTGCCCTAGAAATGGAGAAAGTATTCACAAGTACATAATGCAGGCACAGTGGTTTTCGAACATAGGTTTGTTAAGCCACTAAATATCGTACAGCCACCTCAGACTGAAGATGTTTTTACTATTTTGCAAGCTAAAAAGAAAAGTTTTTTCTTTGCATAATCAGCAATTTTTCTGACTTTCTTTCCAGTGTCTTTGACATAATGTTGCATAACATGTTGGTATATTTAAATAATGTCAGTGTTATTTAATGTAATTATATATTATTCTACTAGCCAGTTGAAGAAAAAGTATTTTGAATTTTCTCTTGAATTTTTGCTTCCTTGATATGTGACTCTCTCTCTCCCCGCCCCCCCCCCCTTTTATTTCTTATTTCTTTTCTCTTTTTCCTTCAGAACTACTATGGAGCTGCCAAAACGATTCTTTCTGACAATCCACTTGGCCTAACATGTGGCATGGTGTGTCCAACATCCGATCTCTGTGTTGGTGGCTGCAATTTGTATGCCACTGAAGAGGGACCGATTAATATTGGTGGATTGCAGCAGTTTGCTACTGAGGTTGGTATGACTTGCAAATGATTTAAATTCTTTATATGTACCAATGAGTATTATGTAAGTGGTTGCCGTTGTTAATGATTTGTTTAAAAAAAAGTTGGTACTAATAAACAAACGCATAGAAAGTTTAGAATAATTATCCTTTTTCTTGCAGCACATTCAGAAACTTAGAAATGCTTTCATAATGCAATACTTTGTAGGAACATAAGGAACATTATTTGTGAACAAGATGACTCTTTAGAAACACTATTAGTCAAGAATACTTGTTTTACAATGAAAGATTTATCTGAGCCGGGTGAAATTCTGGATGTTTCTGAAGTAGGCTATATAGGGGAAAAAAATGAAGTGCAACTGTATCTGTAACTGCATGTCAAGGAGTTGAAGAAATGTTCTAGGCGTAGGCTAGATCCTGTAGCAGAATTAGTGTGTATTTGTACAGGCTTTGGGACAAAGGAAAAGTTTCAGATGATTTAGACTTTTTACTGTCCTGTTTTGCCAAAACCAAGTAAATAAGTAGTTTCAGGTTGACCTGAAATATATGTCTATGTATGTCTATCTAGATAGAAATAGATGCGCACACATGTGCGTATGTGTAAATTTATTAGTTTATAAAGGTGTGTGTATATTTTGGCTACTGAAGCAAAGATTGTTACTTGCCACTTGATGTTAGGAAGTCTTCTCAAAGGTTTCTGTTGAGGTGCATGTGCATTATTTGTGAGTGTATAGTTTCAATGCTCCAATTTCCATCTGAAGAAAGACGGAGGCTGCTGCTCATTTGTTAACTTCCTTTGAGGGCATTGAGAATTTGTACTAAACTCATGGTCTCACCTGGTGCCTCATCTGATCTGTCTGAAGTATCTTTGGGTGAAAATTGTGATTTTGGTCTCTATACAAGTAAGGAAGTTGTGGCTGTATAGAAAAAGGGCATATGCATGTGTTAAGTTTGCACATTTCTATACAGTCCTTAATTAATGAGCATGTCCCTCTTCTGTGTCTTGAGCCATTTGGCCTATCGTGTTTACAAACATACGACGAAATTCCAGTCACCTTTACAAAGCCTGAGAAAAAAAGCTTTGTACGACAAACCAAAATAGAAATGCAAATCAGTCTGGAAGTAACAGATGATATGTTTGTAAAGCAAATTTTTTTCCTCTGCTGTCATTCATAGACTTCACACTCCCTTCTTAATGGCTGTGGGTCATGATTCAATGAGCAAACATTGCTACCTGCTGCAGTTCTCCTCTTTATCTGATTGTATACCTCCTTTCTTCTCTCCAGGAGACTTGTAAGGCTTCTGGAGCACCTGTTAACTTTTCTGCTAGGTATTGCTGAACCTTCTCTCCCCTCTGTCATTTGGGTAGTTATCCACTTTGATTTTCTTGAGATTTAAACATACAAGTGTAAGAATCAGTACAGTTTGGACCAAAGTTCTCATTTACAGGGTGAGGCTACAGATACTGAACGGTAGTTGTTCTATGTCTGTATTCAATAGTTGGGTTTTATCAGTCAAGAGGCAATTTTATTAACTTTTCTTCTAGGGTCTTTATTCCTTATATGTGAAAAACTTAATATTTATTGCAAATCAGAAGATATACTTTTTCCTTTTTTTAAAAAAGAAAAAAGATTAAATAGCTGTCAAGTAGATGATAAATACAATAGTGAAATATTACTGTTTAGGAACCAAATGCAAGTAATATCTGTTAAAAACTTGATTTGTGTCTCCTTTTAGCCCTAATGCTATGATTAATAGAGAGGAATTATGTGTTGATAGATAATGCTAAATATCTGCCATTTTTCTTCAAAAATCTTTAGAAATCTATTAAAAAAGCTCAATGCTAGCACAATGATTGATATGAAAACTGCAGAGAGGATGAATAGCTCAGGACGGCTTTGCTCCTAATGTTTCAAGTTTGTTTAAAGTGGTATTAGTGTCAAGAGTTCTAATAAAATAAAATTGTTATACAGTTCTGTTTAGCACTCTAACAAAAATAACATTTCAGTAAATTTTATTATCCTTAATATTTTTATAGTATCCTAAATTGTTAAAATTAGTTGTTAATAACCTTTAGATTTACTACTGTTTAACAAAGAATTTGTTATTTACAAATCACATTACATTTAAATGTATTGTAGTACTGATAATTAGTAATAACAGGCAGTCGCTTTTGTAATTAATACTTTTTTTAGCTTTTGTTGAGTTAAATTTTACTATGGAAGTATGTATAAGTGCTTCCAAGTAACAATCATTATAAAAATGTAGATTAAAATACTGAAGAAAATCATAAGGTACTACTACTGCGTATACAAAAATTGTCTCAGATACTGCAAACGAAGTGTGTTCGCAGCTTTACCGGTATATGATCAACTTAACAAATTTTGTAATTTAGGTGTGCAACGTGTGTTACTTGTAGTGAGAGCTGCATGGTAATTCTCGTGCACTGTATAATAGTTTGTCCCACAGGGGCTTATTTACTGAAAACTCCATTGTGCATAAAGCCAGTTTTAGACTTTTTTCCTTGAAATTAGTCTGAAGATCGTACAGTTGATGCATTATGAGAGCGAGCGATAATAAAAGGCACAACTGCTGGCTGAGATAAAAGATAAAATTGCAGTAAAGCAGGAATGTGGGTTTAAAATGGAAAATATATGGGTATGACGTATGCCCCTTTGTGCTTCTGAACAATGACTGATCATCTGTTCATACTGCAGATAAAACTCCCTAATTGTAAAATATTTGTCTTGCATACAGTGGAACAAAAAAAATAGCACCTCACACCTCCTGCATTTTCCTTCTACCCTTCCATATAGTTTTGTAACTATGTTAGGCTCATTCTCAAAGAAATTGTAATCCAGTCTGAAAAATGTGGATGTTGACAATTTAAATGTTCAAATGGAAAAAAAGGAAATGTCCGTTTGTATTTGTGATGTAGAATGTGTATGCTGGGATGCAGTTACCACGGTAACTATTGCATCTAGAGAATAACATGGAGTAAAAGCTCACTATTATAAATGATGAGTGTCAAGTGCAGGTTACACCTGCTACTGTACAGGTCAGAATTATATTAATATCTTTATCTATCTCCTTTGCCCAAGTACTTTAGAGTCAGGAAACATCTCTGTTTTTGGAACACGAGTTCAGTGAAAATATACTGAGATTGCAGTGACAGTACGTACAGGCATGAGCTATATGACTGTCAGTCCCACAAATAAACTAAAATTTCTGGTTACTCAAGTACAAGTTGGTAAACTTGCAGTGAAAAAGAAGCGTGATCAGACATTGTCTATTGTAGTATTAGTAAGAAGCCCTCAAAATCTTATGTTTCTGGATAGACATTCCTGAATCTAAAGGTTCTCCTGTGTTTCTAGTTAATCATTCTGGATGGAGCAGCACAAGCTAAATAGAAAATGTATTATTTTAATTGCTGCATACTAAATTTAAATACTAGATCATTTAGTACCATGATTCTTGTGCCAGCTACAGTTCTGGTGATTTGTTCCTCTCTGGAGATATGTTCTGACTGCTGTTGCAGCAGAAAAAAATCACAAAAAGAAACTTGATATGTTTCTTTCCTAAAATATGCATTGTACAAGCTACTTGCTGTTAATCTAGGGGCATCCCATTAGAGCTCCTAGACTGGGAGGTGGGCTGCGGTGAGGGTCCCCCGCTGAGTGCTGAACCTCCCTTCTTCCCCAGCCCACCATGGGCAAGGAAGCAAGGGCAGCCCAGAGGGATTGCTGTGGAGCAGTCTGCTGTGCCCTCGGGCTCAGTCTGTCTTTTAGGTGTGTATTGACAGCTCTGATCAGTCTTAACCTAGGTGGGGGAGAAGGTGGTTCTAGTGGAGCTGAAGCTCCAGCAGTGGGATGGACTTGGATTGCTTGCCTGGGCCTCTCACTGTCGCCGGCACAGATGAGTGTGCTGCATCAGCAGAGGAGGATTGTTCTAAGGCAGCAGGACAAACAGAAAGAAAACCCTAGTCGGTATTAATTTTTATTCTAATGCATCCTTAGGTTATTTTCTCTTTTAAGTAATGTCGAAATCTATAATAATCATTATAAAATATGGGGCTTGTTTGAAGGGATTGATGGAGCCTTCTACAGTAGTTCAGATGATGAATCTAAGGATTTCAAATTTCTCAGACCAATGCTGAAAGACTTGCTGGTATTTAGGCAAGTTATATAAACTTTTCTACAGCGTGTTTTACAGACTTTAAACATTCTTTGTGTTTTGTTTTTTTTTTTTTTTTAAGACATACATGAATGTTGCTATGACATTTTTAGTGGTAGGATTAATGAGATTTTGAGGTATGGACTCTGCAATGTCATAGATCCATGGGTTTTCTTGGGACTTGGATAATATTAACTTGTAGTTGTTATATAGGTTTGAAAAGTCTTTAAGGAGACTCTTTAGGCCCTAGTTTTGTCAACACTCACCTACTTGCATAAAAGTTTGCAGTATTACAAATTTAACTGTTCTCTTGTGGAGGGAGGACCAATAAGTTTTCCTAACTAGCTCATGTTTGTAGAAAAACTACTTCCTATACATCCTGTACATCCAAACTAGTTGTGTGATCATGTAATTTGACAATTTCAAGAATATTACTGAGCGTGTAACTTGCTTCATTTTTTATTAAAATCTGTGCAGATATTATTTTCTCCTTTAAATATTCAGCTGCCCCATATTAATGTAAACCAGCCTACACACAAATATCCATGGAAACCAGTGGGAAAGTGTGAAACTAATACAATCGTTTCCTAAATGTTACCGATTTCATTGCCTGTTATTTTCTTTCTGTGCACTAGTAAAATCTGATAATTCAGAATATACTAATATGTTTCACACTGAAGTAAATACCAGCTAGATGCTAATGTCTGTGTCAGTAGCTGCTCGATATCTTACTGTCTCAGCAAAACATATTTAATGGCAAACCTGACTAATAAACTTATTTCTATAGCCTTTTCAGCGTGGAAGCAGGCATTATGCCTCAAGAATATAAAGGATTTAGTTATGAAATCAAAACTTACATTACTAAAATACTAAATTTTCCTAGTGCTCCTTCAGTTTTCCCTGTGGTGTTTTTTGTTTGTTTGTTTTTTGTGGTTTTTTTTTGTATTGATGAAGGTTTTGTGATGAAGATGAGAGATTAAACAGATGCCCTTTTTACTTGAGATGTGACCTTCTTGGTATGTCTTGAAGACTATGAATATGCTTTTTAGCAGCCTGTCTTGTTTCATAGGATTAGGCAAAGGCTTTTTTTACATTTTAATGTTGAAGTTAAACTTTCAGTCTATTTACTGTTTTATTTAACACATTCTTTGCCATAGTCCAAAGATAATTTTAAATAGAGGTAAACTAGAGTAAAACTGTCTGACCGTATTTGAATTCTGCACATAGGTGGAGGAAGAATGTCTACAGTATGTTCCTGTTAGAAAAATTCTGATCAGAAAACTCAAAAGTGACCGAAATGAGTTACTTTAATTTATTCTAATTTGTATAAAATTGAGGATAACAATTTTGAATAACGGTTCTAACCTGCTGTAATGGTTTTAAATGTTTTAAATTCATTTAAATCATGCTTACTATGCCATAAAATGATTTTCATCAGGTTAGCAAAATGCATTTCTCTGAGTCACCTGCGCTCTGCCAAATGTCACATCTTTTCATCAAAACATGCTAATACTAGAGTCACGTAGTGAAGAAAAGAACCAGAATTTTGTCACATGAGGAGAACAATAAGCTTTTCCCTGTCTACATTCTGAAAAACAGCTGAAGTGAGTTGGCTAAAACTTTCCAGGAAAATTAAACGTGAATTGGATGCTCAGAAATCGAAACCAGTGTAGTTTGCTTTAGTAGGAAATATTGTGGAACCTTAATAAAACTTGTGTTTGCATACAGCGTCTGGAATTATGCTCTTTGTCAAGTATATGGAATGTTTTGGAAGAAGAACCAACCTCACTGCAGTGAAAAAATGTTTGATTTACGAAGTCTCCATAATCTTTTTGTAAACTGGGATATCCTTTCTATGGGCCCTAGTGGACTTGAAGCACAAGAAGTGGATGGAATCTGTGTGGATTTTGTTTGAATAGACCCCAGATCGGGAAGCAATGATGATTGCATAAAGTTAAAAAATAAATGCTTGATGATCTATTTAACCTCTTTTGTTTGTGTATGAGAGAGCGAGAAGGAAAGGTAGGCTTGGGAATGATGGCTGAGTCTTTCCATTGAGAGATTCAGCTTTAAAATTCATTATTTGGTCTCATTTTCCTGAATGGGTCTTAGTTACAAAGCACTGCAAAACAAAACTCCATCCAAACAAAAATGAAATCATCTTTTTGAGGGGAAGGTGGACAAGCAAGGCAATAGTATTAAACTTTACTTGCATCCTGACCACAGTCTAAACAGAGAAAAAGCGGAGAGGACAGTTGCGTACGATGTGGCATTGAACGCTGGCTTGCAGGGTAGTCATCTCTGCACACTAAAGTATTTGTACAGAAGAATTCAGTGATATTTAATTAGATGGATTACAGTGTAGGGAAACTTCACCATGAGGTGAGTGAAAATCTTTTGAAATGCATTGAAGCAGTTCGCTATTTCACACAGTTACCCTGCCAGCCTTGATATGCAAAACTGCCACTGAATTCCAGATGGCAAGATATCACCGCACAAGCTGGCTGTGCTGCATAAAGCGTTTCACCTATTTGCAAATAGGCAGAATTAAAGTTGACCAGTCAGCCTGAACTTAGGATTTCCTGCATGAGTGCTTGGTTTCTGAAGCTTAACACTGCACTACAGTAGTGCAGCACTTTAGCATAACATTTAGTTGATGGATATGACTTCAATAATAAATATAAAAATAACTATGTTAACAATAAAGTAAATTGTGATACTTTTTTAAGCATGTGCATATTCATAGAGTTCAATATACACATTAAATATGCAAGTTATATCATTTGTATTACTGAGTAGCCTTCTAAAACAACTATCTGAGACTTTAATGGAAATTTTGTATCATTCAAGCCATTTCTCTGTGAATGTAACAAAGCAGACATTTAAAAATATCCTATTGCATTTTGGTTATCACAGTCTAGTTTCACAGTACAATATAAGCTTTTCAGCCTGTGAAATCCATTAATAACCACATTAAACGTTCCTATATTGTATGAATTGTCAGATTTAAATGATTCTTTTTTAAAAACAATTATCTGTCTCTTGCTTCTTGCAGTTTGTTAAAATGCTATGTCAATTTACAAAGACTAGGGGAATTTGACACAGAAATTTTAGAGGGGGAAGGAACTAATCATTGGTTTACCTAGCATGAGTGCTCAAGTGCGCATAAAGAAAATGAACATTGATTCAAAATATAAATGAAAAATTCTATTCATGAGTGGAATTGCCAAAGTTTAACTTGAAAAACCTTTGCTTCTGGAGTTGTAAGGAAAGTAAAAACTGTTGGTAAACTCGTTAAATCATTTAAATAGCATGTTTATTACAACAAGTGGAAATTTGTGTATTTTAGAGGACTAGTTAGTACTTATGGAACACAGTTCTGCATTGAAATAGATGAGGAACAATATCTTCTTGTAATTTTGAGGTGCAGCCTTAAAGTGTTTGTGATATGACTGAGAATCCCAGTGCCATGAACTCTTGTATCCTTTTGGTCTAATGTTGTGCTTCTGCTGCGAAGATATACTCCTTAGGTTAAATATTTTCCCTGTAATATCTAAAATAAAATGAAGATGTAACTATGCTCTTCCATACTCCTAATCTTCAGTAGCCTGTAAGACATGAGTCTTTTCTTTCCTTTTTATATGTTATACGAGACAGAGACTCCATTCCTTCCCCTACAATGTATGTAAATGTAGCGGACAGTGAAGTAGCTTAGTGAATGTAGAATACTTCTTCCTTAGCCTCTTGCCTGCGTGCCTGAGCAAAAAACTGATTTACTGCAAATCTGAAATAAACTGTGTGACATTGCAGCTAGGTTAGGAGCCCATCGTGCTGAGTTCTGTATAAATACATAATAGTGTTCAGAGTCTGTCCCAAAGTACTTTAAATAGTCAAGGCAGGATTGAGCAGATCATCATCATTTTCAGGAATGCCTACAACTTTTGGACACCCAATTAAAAAGTGGAGAACATCTGAAATAGATAGGCAACTACCATGAAATAAGTCCTACTAGAATTGTTTAAGAGGAGGCATCTAAAGCATGGATTCCCTTTGAAATTATAGCACTGAAGACTAGGGGCAGTTCCTAAAAAAAGTTTCAAAACCACCTAAGATTGGTTACCTACCGTCTCTAAGAAGTCAAGCCATAACTCGTTTATCCAGGACCACACAAGATGTCTCTTGAAGAAGCAAAGCCCCTTCGCTGGTGTTACAATCCTTTGTTATTTGCAAAAATACTTTTCTAGTAGTAGAAATAATCAGAACATTGTTTGAAAGGAAATTTTTGGTGTTACAGAGATTCTTTGCCGCCTGGTTGGCTTTGTATTACTATTCTGTTATTGGTAGTCTAGTTCCATCTTCTCTGTAAAATTTACGGTAGTGAAAGATATGACTTCAGACGTTTTTGAGACAAAAGGAATTATAGAAGAACTGAGCCCTGCAACTACAACATCCCTCACAAATGCACATGTCAGTTGGGAATCTCTATCATGTTACGAAGTGATTTGCAATAATACATCAATGGCGTGTGACAGTACTAGCGGAAGCTTCTGTCAGTGTTATTCAGACTAAAGTTTAAGGAGGGAATTTAACGTATATAACCTGTTGAATGTATTGCTTTTCAGGTGTTCAAAGCTATGAATATTCCTCAGATCAGAAACCCTTCCTTACCTCCTCTAGAAGATATGCCTGAAGCCTATCATGTGAAGATAGCTCTCCTTGGTGCAGGACCTGCAAGTTTAAGTTGTGCTTCCTTTTTGGCTCGATTGGGCTATTTGAACATCACCATATTTGAAAAGCAGGAGTATGTTGGTGGTTTAAGGTAAAAACAATGACAGCAAAGCACTATTTCCAATGATTGTAGAAAGCATAGCGAAAAATATTGTGCAAACATAGGTTATACATGATCCTTCTACTTTTATCGAAGGAAGAGAATAGATGATTTCAGATCTGGAAAACTTATTTTTTATTTAAATAATTCATCATTCAATTTAAAATAGGTACAGTTACAGGCAAACTTTAACTGAAAATCTGGTGGCTATCTCCTGTATTCTCTTCATATGACCTCTAAAATTCCAGGGTGCAATTGTTACTATCAAATTAACACTTGAGATAATTATGTCAGGAGTCATTTTCTGTTATCCAAAACTTTTAAACCAAAATGAAGTAGTTGTAGCCTTACATAGTGAAAGAATTAGTAGATATTTAAAATGCTTTAGACAGATACTAATTTAATGGAGAATTTTAAAATTAGAATGCTTTCATGAATTACCTAATGCAAATAAAGATGACAGTGAATAAATCCATTGTGTATACCTGGACTTACAGCTTTAGTAAACCATACTGTAAGAGTGAAATAAACCCCCTACAATTCTCACCCATCAACAAATTGCAGATACAGAAAGGAAGGTACCTTTGCAGTTTTTCTATATGGTAAACACTTGGCTGATATTTGCATGACGTTATGTCCTTGTGGTTTAGCACTAGAAGATTAATTTTTACCACTGTAACAATGTCTGAGATAATATCTTATAAGTTTGTTGGAATCGCTAAATATAAGATAAAATATTTCAGAAACTGACTAGTGGATACCAACCTATTTGGAATCAAAATTAAAGTTTTCATGTTGAAGATGAACTCACACTGAAGTGTTTACAAAATAAAAAGTGAAAAGAATTTCTCACTGCAGCATCACTGAAATCAATAGACTTGACACCATTAATGAATTTGATCCATAGCGTCATAATGTCAAATACTTATTCAGTGCTCTGGAAGAGACAGAATCAATGCTGGAGAAGCTGAACTGATCACTTGCATTTTTGCCAGTGAGATTCAGAAGTATTCTAGCTAACTATCAAGGTATTAATGCATAGGCATTTAACTGTGGAGCTGTTTTACTTGAACTGGTTGTCATAGAGGATTGTGAATTTGGTATATGGAATACCTGTTCACCTGTTGAGTAGCACATGTTTTCATAAATACCAGATTTAAAAGCAGGTTTGTTGCTGTGAAGTAGTAAGAAATAATGAGATGTTTCTAACAATAAAGCTTTACTTGGTGACAGGTTAGACTCAGGCTGGGCTCAGCAACATAATACAGTACTTTCTGCAGTTGCTTACAGTACAGTGCTGTGGTTGCTTGCTGTGTGCTTGCATGTGATTTGAAGCAATGCGATCTTAGGTTACATCTGTTCTTCAGGTTTTAATTTGAATTTAAAATAAGTCTCAGTCTATTGTTTGTTTTTCTGCAAAAAGCCTTATACTAAATTTTGCCTGTTCCATTACTATCTTTAATGGTCAAGCGGTGCATTATAATATGTCCGTCTTTTGAGTTTTAAAGGTCTTATGGTTGGACTTGATGATCTTAAATGTCTTTCCAACCTAAATGATTCTATGAAAGAACGCGTCGCAATCAAGGTCAGATTTTACTCCTTTCATTGTAGAAAGTTTCACATCTGATTTAAGGACATCAATTCCTTTTGTCCTTATTTTAATCTTGGAACAGAAGGGAGGCTGGCCTGTGGCGGCAATCATCCATTATTGCAGTTGTAAGTCTTTGCAGTACATCTTTTAACAAGTTTAGATTATTGATGGGTGTGTTTTCAAGGCTTCGTAAACTATTGCAAATGACTAACAAGACCAAATTAATTTTGTATTTAGAAGGGCAGTGCCTGTACTCTTTTTTTTAGTTTGCACTGCCTTTTAAAAAATGTTCTTAACTAGAATATTCCTTCGCATACATGTTAGATCATGGCTAACTTTAATATTTAGACAGTAGAAAGCTGTCTAGTGGTGGCAGTTCCTGTGGTGTGATATTTAAGCCTAGCATAAGTCTGTGGTTGTCTGGACATGACTGAATTTTTCCCATTCATGAGCAGATTTTCTTACGTTTCGCCAGTTTTGTAAAATTTATGCTTTGTAGTAGAGTAAGCATGAACAGATCACGCTCTTGCTTATAGACTGTGAACAAGCTTCACTGCTCATGCTCCTAGCTATGCCACTGGTTTACCACATATCAGAATACTTCTCTCACTAGGTCAAAGGGGTGTCACTTGAGCAAAAGTTATTTAGGATCACTGAGAAACTCCACACACCTCTAACTTGAATCAGATTTGAGAAAGAGAAGAATCTCTGGGACACTGTTCTCATTCACTGCATCCCTCCTGCACCTCTGCTTCGTTTTCTTCTCCTCCTCTGTCCTCTCCTCCTCTCTCTCCGTTGCGGAGTCAGAGACTTCTGCTGCTGAAAGAAATGATAGCAGAATTACTGATGTACCAGTTGTCTTTCATAAAAGGTTTATTTTCATGGTAAATATGCATGTATGTGTCCCCACAGAACTGTGTATTTCCGTATGAGCATACATGTACATTTGTATGTACGTGTATGTGGGTATACTCCACAGCACTAAACTGTAAGTAAATGTTTAATAAGAGCAAAAAGTGTTTAAAAATTCTGACAGTGACATAACACAACACAGCCAATGCTGTTCTGGATTCTCCTCAGAAGTGACAAGCCTTCAACAAATATATAGGTGGCTTGGAAAATAGAACTTTCCTTTTTTTTTATTAGATTTTTTTATTGAATCTCTGATGCAGAATCATACTGATAATATTAGTTTCTGTTTCAGGCACCTTTTTTACTTAGCATGACCTATGAAAATTATGTTGTTGTGACACGTTCATTATATCTGATATTTAGAACACTTTCATTGCACATTGGTCAGGAAAGGTGAAAAAAAGGAAGTATTAGAAATTGTAAAGAGGAACACCAGTTTCTTATCAATATAATTAAAGTTGATGCAACTTAAAATGAATAAAATCCTTCTGACCTGTCAAAGTTAGATGTTAAAGATGGCATGATCACTAACAATATGTAAAATAAAGCCACAGTGAATCTCTTGTGCCAGTGCTTTGTTATGGAAATTATAGATCCATTAATTGACAACAGATTAGACTGCTTGAATCTTAGAAACATCTGGGGAGAGACTTTCACTTTTCTGTGTAGTCAGTTTTTTTAATCTTCATTGAACAAAACTATCTAAAATAGAACTTCACTGTGTTTACCTGTAATGTGCTTGTTTTACAACAGATTTTGAATAGGAGTAAATAGATGTCATTTCATTGGAGATAAAGATCTGTACCAGTAGATATAAACAGATTCTATGCTGGAACTGCAGTTTTCCCATAGAGGAGAGCTGTGTTTCTGGCAACTTGAAGATGTCATTTCTAATCTTTCCCAGAAGGAAAAAACGCGAGCTAATAAACGTTAAGTCAAAAAGCAGACTTGAGACCAAAAGCTGGTAGAAAATTACTAACTTTGTCTATGCTGAAAGATCATAAGAAAATTATGAAGTAGAAATGGAGGTGGGTACAGTTTTAAATATCAATGCTCAAAGTAGTGTATGCAATACTAAAAAAATTTATTGGAAATTTGTTTCTTTCTAGTTGGATAGCTTAATGAATGATTGCTAGAAGATCATTTTGCTCTCAGTAGACGTAAGACCTTTTCTTAAATGGACATCTTAAATTTGTTTAGTGTACTGTATTCTGGTGATCAAAAGGAATGGAGCTGAAGCTCTTTTGGACCGAAGCTTAACATATGTTAAATGGTTACCTATAAGCATGGGCAGGATTGGCCTCAAGGTACTACCTTCCTGGCCCATATTTTTAGCATTGAGTGAATAATGCTATTTTGTCACTCTAACAGTTTTAAAAAAGTCAACAGTCAAGCTTCATATGTTTCCATTCACATATGTCAAAATTAACTAAGGTATGTTACAAGTATTGAATTTTTAACAACTAAAAAAATTCTCTCTTCCTAATAGCTGGAAGTATTTCATAGGCGTTTTTATTTATTTAGTGCATCTGAAATCCCCCAGTTCCGATTGCCGTATGATGTAGTGGATTTTGAAGCTGATCTTATGAAGGATCTTGGAGTGAAGGTAATGAAAAATACATCCTGCTTATGTATAGCTCAAAGGAAAAAGAACAAGAACTCTGCAAAGATTAACAGCAAAATGTCATGCACATTAGTAAAGAACAATTAAAAGCTACACTAGACAGAGGCAGGAAGATGCTTCCTCTTGCTCAGGGCATTTGTCTGTCTCCTGTCTGAATGCCACTAGTTTGGAAAAGGGCAATCAATAGTTCTCATCTGGCATGCCTGCATGTGATTAATTGTCTGTAAGAAACAAATTCCTAAATTGCTTTAGGGGTTCAATGTAGCTATTGGAATGATTAGATTTTTTTTAATCGAGTTTTTTTCATGCAAGTTAGGCACTACTTAAACATTCATATTTGATACTTCTCCTTTCTTTCTCTCTCCCTGAGTTTTTTCTTAATGATTTATAATACAGTCTTGCGTCCAAGTTAATTTTATAATAAAATGCATCCAATTAAACAAAGTGTTAACATGATCATCTATTATAAACAATAACAGTCATTCAACTTCTTGGAAAGCAATAGTTATGCATTATTCTGTTAAACAAATGTGTGTTGTTTACAGATAATGGGAATGTTGCTTTATTGTTAATTTCAGGCTTGAGCTGAAGATTTAGATAGTATTTACAACTGCTGCACATTTTAATAGAAGTTACAAATGTAGAATGCATCACTGGATTAAGTTTTTGAGTACCAGGCCGGATAATATATTTTTAACATGAAACTAAAGTGCTCAGTGAGCACAACCACAACACTGAGACAATTTTAGACAAAATTGCTGGATGTAGGCTTCTGGGAACCTCTGCAAAACTTAACTCCCTAAGGCTATGACAGAGTCTCCAGAATGGACTGATAGAGCCACCATGTTGTTTTATCCTGCAAGTCCTCTACGGTTTTGAAGTGCAGCAGAGAATCTCAATGTAAATTTGCTTCCAAGTTCTGCCATTGGTTTGCAATTGACCTTTGGCAAGCTGGTTAACTTAGCTTTATACCTCTATAAACTGGAAATATTTTCTGGTGTTTACTTAAAGCGTTTCAAGTCTGTGGTGAAAGGTGCTGTATTGTGTAAATGCTCAGTACTTCTGTTTATTCAAGTAATTCTACTGAAATTAGTAAGAATTAGCTGAATAAGGATTACAGAGCTAGGCCCTAGGAGTATTATGAATCCCCACAAAAAACAGTATTGTCATTTAAATTCCTTCATTAGGTTTTCATAACATTTGTGCACAATACAATGAAAAAATATAATGACAATTATGGAATGCATTTGTTGCCTGTGAGGATGTAGCCTGTATTCTTGAAAGGATTACAACTGTATGTGGCTTTTGCACCTCTGATAAAATTCATGTGAAATCTCCGAAGACAAAAAAAGTTGGTGTTTTAGGTATTGTACATTGTATTTTTCATCTACCTTTTTTTTACTGATAGGAAAAGTGTATTAAATGAAATATAGACAGATTCAATAACGAACAAGTTATTAAATGACATGAAGACAAAACTGTGAAGATCACAAAGTACAGTGCTTACACAGTGGAGCATGGCATTTTGTAAAGTGAATATACAAGTGATATAACAAAACTAGTGAAAAATATTGAAGTTCAGAGAGTCTAAAGTACAGAGATAAAACCACACATATCCATGTCAAGAAGTACAAAGTATCAGAAGAGGAATCACACGCACTTTATTTACTCAAAAGCCTCAAGGGTTAGGAGAGATGAGTAAAAGGTGTGCGTATCTTCTCTTGCATGACTTCTACACAGGAGACTGCTATAGTTGATTTGCTGAACATGCAGCAAACCTTCTTCCCCATCTCACTCTTATAACAGCTGTAGTTGCTCAACCTGTGCAGTGGCTGCTCAGAGCAGGATTGCTGGTGGAACATTGCTCTACAAATATTTTCCAGCTTTTGCTTCTGAAAGTGAATAGTAGTTGAATTGAAACAAGTGTAGATTATAGGTGCGTTTTTATTACTGTGACTTATTTCTTTCAGTGAATGAACACCAATCACTGCACTCTGGGAATTGTTGCTTGTCTACATGAGAATTAAACAATTGCAAGTTTAAATCAAAACTGATCTCATTGATAATTTTGAAAACCTGTGTTAGTTTACCATGCAGAACAGTCTGCTTCATTACAAGCAAGTAGGACATGCTGTAATTTGCACAGAACGTTCTTTAGACTTATTGCCATCTCTGGCCCAGTCCTTTGCAGGCAGGTTTTCTGAATCCACAGAAACACCATTGACTTCACTGAGGGTTTTTGGTATAAAGGTGTCCTAGCTAAGGGTCTCTGCAAAATTCAGACTGTGAGCTTTGAGGGTGCAGCACAACCTTTCTTCTTTCAGGACTGGCATTGCATTCTGTGCAATTGGAGTCCTACCTAGTTCTTGATACTGTGAGATAAAACATTGCTTGGTTTTCTCTTCAGAACCTCTTACTACAGAATAGTGTCGTGTGTTTTATTCTCTTTATTTCTCTGTAAGAGGCTCATACTTTCACTAAGGTTTCTGTAATAACCTAAACTGCTCTTTTTTTTTTTTTGGTTGGTGTACTGGGTGATTGTCCCATTTAGCACATGTTTTCTAAAGGAGGTTATTGCTTTCACGTCATGTTTCTTACATTCGGATTTTCACATGAGAAAACAACCTTTTGTAGACAGCACTGAATACGGTGATTTACTCGCAGTAGAAAACTGCCATTTTCAGCTTTGCTTCAGTGTTGTGTTCCACAGACAGGCCTTGTTTGTCTGTTTAGCTTGCTTTAGCTCTTTTAGCTTACAGCAGAAACCAAGGTAGCCTGTGCTTGGCCCCCATGTGAGGATGACCTGAAGGTACATTTTACCCATATATAGTTTGGGCCACTTGCTTAGATCAGAGCGAACCTGGGCTTTTAAGCCTAGCTTGGGGGGGGAAAAAATAATTAATTTGCTTTGTTCGTTCACTAGAAGATCCTATGAGATGTCCATATGCAGGACACGATAGAAATTATTTTCCCATTATCGCATTAAAAGCAAGTAATCTTTAATTCTTTCAGATAATTTTTAGTAAAGGCCTTGCAATGGATGGAATGACTCTCCGTACCTTGAAAGAAGATGGCTATGAAGTGGTCTTTATTGGAATAGGTAAGAAGAGCTCACTGTCCTGTGTTTCATCATCTTGAAATTGAATGACTGTCTAAGAATAAACTGGGACTTGTATCTATGTTAATAGCGTGATGTGAGACAGCTTCAATTTGATGCATTATGACAGTATGGAATATAAGGAAAATTGAAAAAACAGGAGGCTAAAGCTCGCTGTCTTAAGACTGATTTGTTAAAATTTTCACATTTAGGCAATAGATTTTTAAGAAAGACAAGAATGCGGCTGAATGGGTTGATTTATTGTTTGTTTAAATAGTTAAAAAATGGATGTACTAAAAAATTACTCCTAATTAATTTCCGTATTGGCCTAGAGCAATACACAAGTTCAGTTTTCCATTCGTGCGAACAGCTTACTATACCCACATAATTACTGAGTCTTAGGTAAGCCAGTGATACCATGCTTGGTTGCTTTTTTTTTGTTTTCTTTCGTCCATATAAACATGTAGCATCCTTCAGATAGGCTGTAGTGAAATATAATGATGGGATGGGTTAACAAAATAAGCTGACTTTGACTTATACTAAAACTGGCATCACAGATCTGTCTTCTCTCATATTCTGAAGAAGTCCTGCACCTGCCTGCTATTTGAATCATTGCTTCTTTTTAATGTTAGATTAGAATTGTTATCCATTTACAAGTACTTTGAAGTACAGCTGGACCCATCGCTACCATATGATAGACATGTTGAGCAGGCATCGTCTACAGTTGGTATGAGACTTAATGCTGTTTATTGATCTAGACGTTGCCTAAGTGAACATAATAGGAAACAAGTTGTCCAACTGTTCCTCTTTCCTATTATTGATTACAGAGATGTAATTCTTAGTACAGCGACAACTGTTGTTTACCATCTGGATATGCAGTATAATAAGCTTTGCAGGTCTATTCTGTCATATGATTATAGTACAGAGCATTCTGATTTATATAGTCCTAAGTCCTCACATTGTTAGACACCTTCCATGTATAGGAATTTCAGATGTGTCATATTTTGATGGAATTGTATACAAGGCAATGAGTCAAACTTACCTTCTTTATTGTTTTAATCTATGTCTTTCAAACTGCTTTGTGAAATCTCACCAATGAGGGATTAATTTGTAAATAAACATTGTTTTCTGAGAGTCTAACATTTAGGAAAAAATTACCAGTCATTTTTGGAACATCAGCATGATTCCCCTGCGTTTCTGACTCATAAATTTAAAGTAACAGTTCTGTTAAAGACTGGCAAAAACGACTGCTGAGCACTTTACACATAGGATTGGAATGTTTGTTTTATGCATGTGGGTTTATTTTCTGACCTTAATAAAGTTATCCTAATAAAATATATTTTTTGTTAGAAATGTATATAGACAACATTGTGCCATACAGATGCTAGGTACAGCCAGAATTTTAATAAACAAAAGAAGGTATCTGAAGTATTTTTCTCCTGTAAACCATGTTTTCACTGTATTACAGTGGGTATAAAGGTATAAATGCTAATGTAGGAACTGTGTTCCTACAAAGTTTTGTTATTGGAAGCTACCTTGCATTCGTAATGAAGTTGGTCCCTCACTGTACCCCATGTCTGTCTGTCATTTCTCTTTTACAGTACTGTGTAAGACACTGGACAGTAATGTGGCCTTGCATACTGGTAGTGAAAGATGGAGGACAAACCAAGGGTTACCGATTTCTAGGCTTAGCTATATTAATGCAATAGGCCATTTATAAACTCTCAACAGCAGTTTTTCCATAATGAGTCTGTGCTGTATTTCTTTTTGTGTTCTTTGCCTACTAAACAAACATATATTCAATGAAATGTCGTATTTGAACATTACACTGAATCATGGGAGTAAAATAATTAGAGAGCACTACTTATATAAAATAGAAATTTTTTTTAAAGGTTATTGTAATTTGCTTCTGAATGAATCTGTACCTTGATGGGAAATAAACATGGTAGTTTTCAATTTTCCCTGTTAGTGGAAAAAAGAAAATGTGAATGAGTATGTAAAAGAAGATGAAGTCCCTGATGGGATGAGGGAGTACACTGTGAGAGGATTTTTTTTCTTAGCAATGTGATTTTTGAAGAGCACACCTTTGGTCTTGCAAATGAGATGGAACTAAAGAGTTTATCAGTCAGCATTGTGCAAGAGTCCATGTGATTCGTGAAATGGAAGAGCACTTGTAGGTAGTGAGCAACATGAGGGAAAATGGAGATGCAAAGAGAACTTTGAAAGCAATTTTCCATGCAGTTATGCATCAGCAAAAATCTTTCGCTATGTGGGAATGTCACATGAGGTAGAGGGATAGACCCAGCTGAGGAGTGTATGGAAGGTAAAGCATAGGTGACTGAGATTTGATCACTTCTACCAAATGATCATATCGAAGAAAAATGAATAGCAAAGACTTTTTGTGAGAACTGTTTGGAAGGGTGTTAAAAGTGTGCTCTAGTCAACGTATTTGCTCTGTTTCAGACCTGAAGGATAAAGAATTCCGAAGTAGTTCCCAAAAGGATATAGGTTAACAGCCTTACTCTAAAATAAATAGTAATAAAAAAAACGCTTAGCTTCAAGTCTTTGTGTACCTGGGGCATTGAGACTATGATGGTTTATCATAAGGTGAAAGACTCTCTTCAGCCAGTAGGTCTGGTACATTTAGGTCACTGTTTAAAGCTTGGAAAAACACCTTATACTAGACCTGAAAACAAACAAATAGCCAGTGTGTGTTACCAACCTCTGGCAACTTCTGGGTCTCAATTGGAGTCACACCTTACCTCCATGCTGTTTTATAAGCACCAGCTTACCTTTCCCAATTAGACTGTGGCTGTGTGTATAATGTTATAGAGACTGATTTGGAATTTGGGGTTACAAAGACATGTGTTGAACTAGCAAAGACTGGATCTGAGGGAAAGCTTTCATAGTTACCTGACTAAGTGGTAATGAAAGAGATCAGTCTGGGCAATGGCACACTCTAAGTCATCTAAGAATCTCAGTCACAGGGGTTGCCTGTTATCTTTTTTGCTTTTGGTGGTTCTTTCTTTCAGTCTCCTGGTTTGTGCCTTATCTGAACGGTGTTTCATCCAACTAGTTTTTAATGCTGTACTTCTGTTTATTGCTAGAGAATCAGCGTATGAATTGCCTTTTCCCTGTCCATCATACACTCTCATGTCCTCTCAGTTTCCTCTCTACAAAGATGTATATTTTGCAACATCTGGCAGCAGACATTGTCTTGTGTTTTGCATACATGGACGTAAGAGAGAGACCATTCTTTTGTTTTTGTTTTTGTTTTTTCTCCAGCAGTCCTGATTTCAGATTACGGCTAACTTAAGTATCAAAGGGATAGTTCGTGAACCTCAATTTCTTCCATCAAAAGTAATGATAGACAACAGCACACATGGGAATTTTTTCACGGGACTAAAAGGCAGCAGCCTTTAGCAGGGAGGAACAACCTGTTAAATCTAGTCTGGGAGTCTACTATATTTTTTAGTTCTCTCTTCATTGTAATTTAGTTTGATGCAATTTCTAAACTTAGTCTTACTTCGATGGGCAATTAAAATACCTGATTAAGAATTAGAGATGTAGAATTAAAGTCCTTAAAATTTTTATTTTAAAATTCCATTTATCTTCTAGTTACAAGTCTTTTACTTTTATTTGGTTATTCACAAACATTAATGAACAGGAATTAAATCTCCCGATTGAACTTTCAAAGTTTTAAAACTAACCTCTAAAACTACTCATAGAAAAAAAAAAAAAAATCCTTTCCAGATTTGATAGATTACGCTCAAGATACTCTACCTAGAATCAGCTCTACTTTTTGATAAGAAATGTTTGTGAAGAATTTGTGATTAAGCTGACAAATCAGTTTGAAAATTTTGATATTAAAAAGAAAAGTAGTCTTGCATCAGTTGCTACCTTCTGTAAACACCATAGAGACTCAGGGCAATAGAGAATTGGCATGCTGACAGCAAAAGGAGAAATCAATGATGGGGTGAGGGGCTAGAGGAGAGAGCACATGGTCCTTGGAGACAGCAAAGTAAGGCAGTGAAGGGTATGTTATGGAGAACAGAGCAGTCTGAATGCTTTGTGTTGCTGTGTCTCTTGGTTGATTTTCAGGGTAGAATACTTAATGATTTTTACAGAAAATGTCTATGTGTATGTGTTTCACTTGGCTATCAGAGCAAATGCAGAAATACTGGACTTTCATTACTCACCCTTCTTGAAGTTCAGCTACGTTCATTGGAAAACAGGATTGTGTGGTTCTATCTTTTAAGACTCCACAAAGCATTGTGTGTTCTTTTTGAAAGAGAAAATACACAACAAGTTTTTTATACAACTATTTAATTGAATGAAAATGAATAACCTAAGTATTTATAGTATTTAGGGACATGTTTTGTGTGACATTCAAACAAATATATAGAAAGACTATCACGAAAAACTATTTTACGCAAACCTCTATACTTATTTTGTATGTTTTATCATAACATAGGGGTTTTATATAACATTTAAATTCTTTTTATATAAAGAGCAGATAAAGTATATTTTATTTGATAAAATATTAAAATATATATATTAAGCCTCCATTCCCAGGAATTGCTTAGACACTTCAGTGTCCATAGGCTTAAACTTGCAGCCCTAACTTTATAGTGAACTTCTCACTAATAGGACAAATGCAGCTAGTAATGAAGCTTTCTTGTCTCTTCCTCCATCTTGTGATGTTGAATTATTATAAAGTCGATTTTATTGTGTTAGGGTATTCAGAGCTTTAGTAAATACTGCAAAATGGTAGGTTAGCTGAGCATACAGAGTAAATCCAAGCAGATATATCCTGCTTGCAAGGGTTAAAACCGTACATAAAAAAGGAAAAAACGAAATCCCTTGTGGAAAGAACCTTTGTGATAATTGCAGTCATTCATAGTTAATTAACATAGCATTCAAACAATAATATAATCAGATGATTCCATTGATTGGAATGAAATTGCACACCAAAAAAAGAAATTAAAAGTCCAAGCATTGATGTACCTTGTTTTTTTAAAAAAAACCCTGTGAGATTGATTTACTGTCTCTTCCCCAAAAAGTAAGTAATCTCCTCATGCCTGTTATTATCTTCTGATTAACTATGCAGTGCCACCTGGTGTGCAGATGGGAAGAATATTACACATCAAGAGCTCTGTTCACACCCACCCACACAGATATAAACCTACGTGGCAAAAAGTGAACAGATGTTCATTTTGCTTGTGCTATAGGAAAAAATTGTACATCGTACTCCTGATTCATAAACTAAATTTGGAGGACATGAAATCTGCATATGAGGCCCATAGGCCCATGGCCAGCACAGACATTTATGGAGGAAATATGTCATATTCAAAATAGTTCTCATTTCAGGTTGTGAACAGACTTTTATTTGTTTGCTTTGCTGGTTTTGTTTTGCCTTACATTTCTGAGTTTTCTTTTTCTCTTCACTTGCTATTTCACTTATTGCCTTCAAAGGGAAAAGTTTAGAGGCAGAGTCTTTTGAACACATATCCAGGATTTATCTGTTGCTTTGGTTGTTTATCAGAATTGTTTTCTGTTTCTTAGCATTTAAGATGTTCCTTAAAGTTATGCTCTTAGGCCTCTTTGTGAAGACCTGTTTGGCTCAGCGGTAATATAGTCACGTAGGATATAATGTGTCTTGGTTAAAGAGGGAACTATAGTACAAGCATTGCACAGCCTTAGGCTCTTAGGATCTTCCGCTCTATTTTGGGAGAATTTTTAGTGTTCTTTTGTATTACTTTATATTTTTGTAAGTACTTTGACACTTCATAGATGATATGGTTTTTGCTGCGAGGAAGCGAAAACCTAAAGACCAGATAAAATACGAGTTGGGGAAAAAAATAATATGTTGGAAGGTAGTGCAGGAAAGAATGATGTTTTTGGAAACATGATCAGCTAGATACTCAAAATAAATGTGTGCCTAGCCTAGTTTCTGAGTTGGTTTTATTGACGCTTGTAGACAAGGGTTGTCACTGTCTTAGAATCTTACAAAGACGGTGCTTTTCACCCAGGATTTTAAATGGTGACAACAGTGGGCTTTCAGGCATCAGTATCCTTATGCAGTAGAAGATAATACAGGCTGCAGAGCCAGAGAAAACACTGGAATTATGTTTTATTGTGACAAAAAAAATATTCAAATCCATTTAGCTGTGAAAAGCTGTAAGACTTTGATATTAGCTATAATAAGAATGAAGTCATCAAGATGAGTCGTGAAGTCAGATAGTACTTCAAACAGTTTGAAGAGCAACAGTGACGAAGAGCAGTGTCAGGATTTGGACAAAGCCAATTGAAAATATTTCACAATTGCCTTACAGTAATCTGAATAATGTTAAAATTAAATTTAAGAGTTTTGTGTTTTTTTTTTTTTAAATAAAGATCCCCGAGAAGGCTAGTGATAGATACATTTGCAATTTAGTACAGAACAGGATCAAAACTGTACATTGAACTGCAACTGTATGAAATGAAGTCCCAAGGAAGATCTACACAAGTCTGTGCAGTCAAGTATAGGACTTCTTTATAGTCTGCCTCTTGGAGTGCCTTAGCTCATTGCTCACAGCTTGGAGAATGAATGCACTCTTCTGTAACACTGTGTTTCTTAAGTTTTTCATGTCTCGTGTGAAGAGTATTGCGAACAAACTGCACCATAAATTAGTTCTAATACAAAACTCATTAGTCCTCAATATTCATGTTATTCTCCTCTTTTGCTACTCTTTAAAACAATTTTGTTATTAAAAAACAAAAGGAATATAGTTATATTAGAAAAGGAACTCTGTGAAAGAGCTTGTTCTTACATGCTTATAGTAGATGTTTGAGCTTGCATTTATTCCCAGTCCAGCATCCTTCCTGGAGACTGACAATGTACATACATTCAAGAATTTTTATGCTTGAAGCATCTTTTTCTAATATTGGCAGTTGTAGTAAGCTCTCCTTCCAGTTCTGTAGTCCTCACTACTTCTCTGGATATTGATGGAACATTCCTAATACACCTTGGAAGCAGTGGGCAATTGAAAGCTTTTAGGGCTCAGATGCACAAAACAGCTTATTTATTATTAATAGTCTTAGGACACTTTCAAAAAATACTAATAATCTGCCCTTGGGCATCCTTAAGTTATTCACTGGCAAATTACACACATTTTCATACTCTTATTTACTTATCTTTCCTACCAAAAAACTACTTAGCATAACAATCTCTACTGCACGTTTTACGAAACACTCTCCTATGTCTCTCTAAGATGCTGGACAGTTTCCCTGAAGAAATGCTCATCTAAATATAATTGCAATATCAATTTAATTCATACTGTTTTAAAGAGTAATTAAATTTTTTAATATCTTAGCAGATTAATTCATCTAACATTATTTAGCACTTTTTGAGAGTTTATTCAAGCATTCATTTTTAAGCATTTTGATGTTTGAGAAGTGCATAAGAAAAGTAAATATTGAACAAAAGGATGATGTTAGATACTGCATTTTCGTATTCTGATGTTACATACTTCAGTGCTTTACACCTAAAGAAAAGAGCTTTGGTTGCTTACCTTTTGTTTCTAGAAGTTGCCTCCATGAGACTGTTTTGGAGCCAGCTGGCATTGTTGCTTTCGGACACAGGGGGAGGCTTCTAGCAGCTTCTCACAGAAGCCATCCCTGTAGCCTCTCCCTTACCAAGACCTTGCCATGCAAGCCCAATACGAGTCAGTTACTTTTATGTTTTAGATGTACAAGTAATAATTATGCTGCCGTCTTTTTGCTTCCACATTTAATATTCAGACACAGAATGAACAACCATCTAAAATACCGGTGGTAAGCTGGTGCATATGCTCTCTTTCCTTGTAAAGAGAGTGCCATGTGGTCAATAAATATTTGATGCAATCAGACACTTGTTGGAACGTTATTCTACCTAATACTATAGGAGGACTGACACAATACAAAATTTAAGCAATAGCTTTAGAAACTCCTTACTTTCCTTTGTCTTATGAAGGAAAAAAGGCTGGTTAAAAACCTAGACTTGTTACATTTTTTTATTTTTTTTATTTTTAAAGATTGTACAGAAGTAGGAAGTGTATCAAAATCTCACCTGTTTAGTGCCAATTATTGGTGAGAAGATGGCAAGCACTTTTTCGTGTTAAGGAATAAAGTTTTAAACAGTCTTTCTCTACACATTTATGTCCCAAATATAATGTTTCTGAACTCGTATTCTTTCGCTGCCCACTCAACAAGGGATATATCTGTTTGTTGAATTGACAAGTTAAGACAAAACCTGGATTTCTATGGTGGATTTGTAGCACTTGTTGAAGGACTTGTAGAGATTGCTTTAGGAAACCTTCTTGCTCTGCCACTTCTCTGCTTCGACATGGGCAAGACTCAAGGCTTCTGTCTGACCCAGTGGTTGTCCTGTGCTTCTCATTCATCTGCTTCCCTTTTCATCATTGCTTAGGAGCCAGGCCTTTGTTGATCTAGAAACAGTTTAGTATAATGAAGGGAAATTACCCTATTTCAGGGGAAAATCCTCACGCCTGATTGTGCTTGAGGCCAGTTTTGGTCCTTCATATAACTTGGGGCACACTCACTAGTGATTCTGTTTGGGTGAGATTCACAGTCTGAGAGTTTTCTGAGACCTGAGACCTGTAGCCTTCTTTGCCTGCAGTCTATGCCCGAGAGAATTCTTCACTCCTTCCTCCAGGCTCAATGCATTAATTGAAAGCTTTCCTATTCCAGTAGTATTTGTAACTTTCTTATCCAATGCGATAGCTTCTACCATCATGGGAAGGCACATCCACTGCCTTCCACATCTCTTTTGTTTTAATGGAATGGTAGTTTTAAAAGTCAACAAATATCTCAAAAGAAAGTTTTACATGCTTACTATAGCAAGTAATCTTTAACTAAGCTATGTAAATATTTGTGTGTTGAATTACGAGTGGATAGAGATTAGACAGGCTTTTGAACCACTTGTCATGGTCATGATACTAGAAAATTGTTCTGTACTATTCTAATCAATACTTTTTGGAGATGCCAGTCATATGATTCCTTTTACTGTGAAATTAAAAGGCACTGTGTAAATACATATGTTAATGATTACTAATGCTGTGTATATAATTAGGATAGAGCATATAAATATTATAGTATATGTCACATGGCAAATGTTTTAAAAGAAAGACTAACATGTATGCAAATATTCCTCTGGGTTAGTGTAGCATTCTGGTGTGTCCTATCGGCTTGAGAAATAAAGTCCCATAGATAGTCTTCTGTGCACACTTTATACTGCCAAACTGTATTCAAAATTTTTCATTTTCCTCGTGGTGTCACAAGGTGTGGAGTATATGTAGTAATTAAGATTCACTGTTTGTACTGTTACTGCTTTCAGTGTATTAATGCTAAATTTACTGTAAATTGTCTTCATAAAACAATGTTTACAAGATTAGAAGATGGAAATAAGCATACTAAGTACTCAGAGTGTTTGGATAATGCTAATACAAATTACATGTTTATCTAACAAAAGAAAATATTTTCCAAACATTGTCCTTGACAGTGTTTGCTTTCACAGGAAATCCTTTGGCTATTGTTCGTTCATTTGTGCTAAAAATGTAGTAAGCTGAACACAAACCATTAGAGAAAGTGGAAATGCATTCAACAGCTAGTATGATGATTCAACATTCCCTCTAATGATCTTTAGTGATTAGTTTCATAGGAGGAAAAAAATGAATAATGAGAATTTAAAAATCATCAGGTTTCAGCCAATTAATCTTTAATGATAATACTGCAATTATGTTGAAATTACTAGTCACTTATCAAGTAGAAACTTGTGGTGTATTACTACATTTCTAAGAATTGTCAAGGTTTTGTTTGTTATTGTTTCATTGATATAATGGAAAATGGTATAACTTACTGCAGATTTCTTAGGATTTTTTATTAGAAATAATTCTTTGTTGGTTTGTGACTAATAATAATAGGTGGTTGTTTATTTGAATGTGATGCATATTTTTAAATAGATTCTAACAGTTTAGTAGATAGTGAAATTTCAGTACCTGGTGGTTGTTTAAATTGAGATGACATCGTTAACCATTATTGAAGACTGTTTCTCAACACTACAATATTTATAGCATTTTCTCTAATACATTGGATTTTTTAAATGAGAGCAAATCACATATAGAATAAACAGTTATTTTGATTTTATAGTTAGTATATTATTTAGTAGTTAGACATTGAAAATATCACAGTTCATTATTTCAACATATAGGTGACATAGAGGTGATTGCTTTTTTATGCACTAGGAAACACAGACTAGATGTGGCTATTATGGCCCAATACAAATCTTTTGTACATGAAAAATGATGGCTAAATTTTTTGTCTGGGAGAAGGTTTCTTAATCTTTAGAGAGTTAGATAAGGGATGCTTCAAAACAGAAATAAAAATTTCCCAAGAAGATTTTACATACATGGGTGAACAAATAGCAGCTCTTCACATTTTCATGTTGCTTGTGGCAGATATTCTACAACTGTGGTGTAGAAGAAACACTCTTGATGGCTAAGGAAAAAGAGAAGGTCCAAAACATGAAGCATTATGGTGCCTATTCTGTATAGATTTTAGGCAGCTTTAATTTAATTTGATCCTTCCTCAGGTGAAGTGGGTTATGCCTCATGCGCTCTCAGGAAGCTCTCTGGAAGCTGGCTCAGGAAGGCTCTGGTGGGCTGGCAGGGATCTTCCATGCGGGAGCTCGAGGCAATAGCTGAGTCCAGTTCCTGCAGCCTCCTCTGCAGCTTCGGCACAGGAGCTCAGGCCATGACATGCTGTGCCAGGGGTTAGTGTGGTTAGCTTGAGTTCAAGACCACTACAGATCCTGAAGTCATCCCAGATTATGGGATTTTAAATTGCCTGTTTGTCTTGTTATGCTCAGAGTTTCAGTTCTTGCCTGTTCCTGGCAGAAAGAAATTTCTAGAGTTTGGGAGAGATTGACCCAGTGACCATTCTGTGCAGGATGCGTGAGGTACTCGGTTGTGGTGTCTGTACTGATCGCTGGGATAAAGTTCCTGCCTGTTTTGTTGCTAGTAGCTGCTTGATAATAAAGCTTGGAGTTAATTTGCTTTAAAAAAACAAACTGTTTTCCTTCCCCCAATAGATAGAATCTAAAGAAATCACCTCTAATTGTTACAATCCATGCCTTCTTTGTGCACAGCTTTTTCTGCAAAGCCCAATAAATTTAAGTAAAGGAAGTTTTGAAATCTTAGCACTTTTGAAATCTTAGGGACGTAAGAATCTTAATATACCCACTACATTGGCAAGTTGGTCCCTTATTTTTCAGATACAAATATGAGCCCATGCTTGTGCTGAATGCCCTTTCTTGTATTGAAGCATAGAAAATACACATTGTAGCTCAGTTACTTCTGTAGACCTGCCATGCTTGCAAGAATAGAATGTGTTTAATCTTCTTTGCAGAGTGAATAATCATAGATAGAAGTGTGGTGTTCAGTGTTCATTCAGAAAGCAATAGAATATGCAAAGAAAATGTTTAGTTAAAGGAGAGTTGAGTAAATTGCAGCTGTGGCAGGAGATGGTAGTTGTTTTTAAGTTCATTGCCTTAAATTTTTCACTTGGCTAATATCAAAAATATAAATCACACACCACAGTAGATCACTGGAGGGAAGCAGTGTGGTGTGATGCTCTCCTGAGAGTGAGACTTGTGCTCTGGGTATTGGCCTCCTGGCTGACTCTTCGTTCTTCTGTACTATTATGTGGGAGTAGTGAGACTTAGCACTAAAAGGGCTATAAAAGTGCTCAGCGCTGTAGAAGTGCTGTGGTGAAGCTATGGCAAAAATTCAGACTGTTTCTTGGAGCTACAGAAATCTTTATTCCTAACCTCTTGCGATTTGTGCTGCTTCCCCAAATTTAATTTCTTTTCCAGTATTTTGAAAAAGACGTGTAAGGATCAAAATAGCAAATTAAATAATGCAAATTTTATTTTTCATTATTGACATGAATCCAGCAATTTCTCAGTGAGCACAAGGAAGTTGAAATTTTTATCAGATAACTTCTTACTCACGTTGTACCCTTTTCTTTACATTTTCCCCTGTAGGATTATCCTGTTAAAGACACATTGTATCCTATGTACTGTTTTCTGAAATGAAATTTTAATAATTTATCAAAAATGAAACATACCTTGTGTAGTGCCTAATATATATTTATTTCACATTTCAGATATGAAAATATCTAGACCAGAAATAGTTTGCTTACCTGGTTGCATTTTACTTACATGTTGGAAGACAATGTGATTGTATTTGTGTTGCCAATTTGAAGAGCAGCTTGACTTTATTTCCTCCACCTCTCAAAGAAAAATATGCCTCTGCTTGTATAACACTCCTTCTAAAACTCCTTGTAGTAAGATCTGCCATGCTGTAGGGCTTTCCATATTTCTAATAAGCATGTGGTAGTATAAGGGTCAGGGACTAACCAGTGAATAAAAGTCAAAAACTCAAAATGAGGTGCCTTTCCTGTTCAGCACTGGGCAGTGATAGATACTGATAACGTTTGATTAATGAGCAGCAGCCTTGCAGTGGGTGAAAACATCTGTAAGAAATGATTTATTATTTCAAAAGTATTGGAACCTTACCGTATCTTGTAGATTTAACTATGTGCGCCTGAATAAAATAAATGAGATGCAACATGTGAAAAATGAAAACACATTAATTGTAAAGGATGTGTCACAAGCAGGGTATTTTCGTTCAAATACACTTTGTCATGGGGATTTTTAATGTTGCTCTGAATACAAATCATTTAACTGGTTCATAAAATCAACCTAGTTAGAATTCTTGCATGTATCATTGAGACGGAAATGAGGGTTAGACTTAATATGCCGAAACATCCCTTAAATGTTTGCATTTGGCATCATATAGAGCTGTTTAAACTGCACTTATGAACAGAAAGGATTTTCTCTAATAAAAGTGAAAAAATATATTGAGGCAATTTTAACATTGAATTTGAGAAAATGAATTCATTTGTAGTGTCATTAAAGTTTGTTAAATTTGCTGTAAATGTGTCTGTATGAACAAAAGTCTAATTCCCTTCTCCCTGCATAAAGCTGCATGTTTGAAAATGAGCAATGACTTGTAGATGGAGGTTTTACTTTTGCGCACTTCTAGGCTAGTCTTGTACTTGCTGGGTAGTCTTCTAGACTGCCCTTGGTTTATAAAGTGACCTTATTCTGTCTGTGATGCGTGTCTCTGTGTGTCGATCCAGTGTCAGGCCCCGTGATTCTATTCAGAGCTGCCACGGAGTTTGGATCACATAGAGCTAATGATGGTACAGACTCACCTCCATGAAACTGCAATGTTTGTTCAGGCAAGTTGGAGTGCCCTGGCTGCTGTGTTAGAGAAAACTGCCTGTTCTCTAGGTTTGGAAATACATAAGGTGGCACAGTGGAAAGATACAACCTGTTTTCCCATTCCCTCATCTTATGCCAGGTCAGTGACTGTGGAGCACTTCTCAATTTGGAAATTGTGGTCTATGCTTTTCCGTAAATCTACACCTATTATTTGTGTATACATTATCCACTTTCTTACTTTTCTGTTCTGTCTAATTCAGTGGGCATTTAAAATATTTTTCCTCTTGGGTTTGGGCACTGATTACTTAAGAGTGTATAAACTCCTGCCAGAAAAAAGACGTATTTTCCTGTCACATAAAGAAAGTATAACCTTGGAAAGTTTTTATTAAGGTGTGCCAATTTTTAGTAAAATTAGATGATGTATTGCTATGTCTCTTGAACCTATTTTCACACTGATTTGTCTGTGGAATTTAATACTGAAGGGCTACAGCGTAGTAGTCATGTTGTATTAGTTACTTATGGTCATCATCAAAAATTTTGTTTAAGATCTTGTTAGATTCTATTCATAGCTTTTGGTTTCTTCGCGTACAGCCTTTTCTGCTCTGTTCTTTATCTTGTTTTGATCTTACGGGCCCCTCTATAGTAGGAGTTAGAGAGTAGAAAAAAGCCTCTTTATCTTCAATTCTCTTTTTGTAGTATCTCTGAAATAAAAAGAAGAGGAAATTAAGCTTGTCCTCAGACCATGCCTTCAGCCAGTTCTTTAGGGTCCTTGAGTAATGTCATATCTTTGAGTTAGAAGGTTCTCTTGTTCGTGGAGAGGTTGGCTCGTCCTCTTGTCAGGCCCTAGAAGTTATTTTTCTAAGATGTACTAGACAGTTAAAGCAATTATGAAAGTAGAGGGCATCTGGTTTTACTGTCACTGGATTTCATAAAATGGAGCTCCAGCAGTGATAGCAACTCCCTCTCTTTAATGTGGAAGCCACAAACTGACTACATTAAAGGAGTGACCTTTCAACCTACAAGCTGAGTGGAATTAGAGCAGCTTGCCAACCATGAGGTCTTGGTAGTATCTCTGCAGCAGGTGTTGGCCTAGAGAACATATGGAAGAACAGCTGGACACTAAGTCCTCTGAGCTCTCACAGGATCCTAACCCATGTATATTTATAGGGAGAGGGGGAAAAAAACCCCAAAACAAACCAACCTAAAGAAGTAGATAATCAGAATTTATAGTAATGCTACATGGATGTTGCAGTAATGTAGTTTAGCAGCCAAATTGAAACTTTAGAAGCAAAAGCTGTCAGAAGCTTTGTAAATCTGATAATTTCTGCACTGAAGGATCTGTATCGAAATTCCTTCGTCAGGCAGCTAGGTCTGTAATCTCTGAGGCATGGAAGGGGACAGACCTACTGCAAGCCCGTTCGCAGGCTTCTTTTGTAACAAAAGTTGTGTAGAAAGCCAAGCACGGTTTTTCCCCTTCCCTTGTTGCGCACCAAATGCCCAAGAAAATGCTAGTACCTTTAATTGATACATCTTTTAATGCTCTTTTTCATTGTTGTGTTTAGTGATTACTTTCAGCTTCTGAATTAAGCTGGCTAACAGTGTTGTAGAAGACCTCTAAAATGCCACTGAATTAAGGTTGGGGTTAAAGACAACTGCTTAGTGCTGTGGTCCTGTGAGAACAGTCTTCATTTTATCAAGGATCTAGTGAGATTTTTCACATGCAACGTGTATTTTTTTTCATATTTTTTCCTTAGTGTCATTGTAAAAAGAAAAAAAAGTACAGCCTAACAATGTATAACTTTTACGAATATAAATTCTCGTCTTGTTTCCACTGAAGTTATTACTAAAGCAGTTGACGGAAGCCATGTGTTTTGCATCTCATGTTTGGCTTAACTGAAATCTATGTAAACTTTTAAAGCTATATTGTTGTACACTATTAGCAGCAAGTTTGGTGTCTGGCCCTTTATACTATATGCAGAAATAGAAAGAGTAAAAAGGAAAACCTTATCTTGGCTTTTCCTTGCAGTCCTGAGCAGGAGATGCACAAAATAGACTCTTACCGCTCTCAGGAGTGCCAGAACTGTGCAACTAGTACTGCTTCTTGACTTCTCACCTTTTCTAAGCACTACATGCTACTATTTGAGCATCACCATTTTATAGCAGAGACCTTGCCTTAAAGGCACGAGAGAACTTAAAGGTTGTGGAATAGATAAGCACAAAGCAAGGCAACTTAAAGTTGAAAGAACAAGTTCATTCTCTAGATGTATATCTGGAAATCCAGTCTTTGTTGATGACTCCTCAGATAACCAAATTTGTCCCAAGACCAACTTCTAGTTAAGTAGCTTAGAAGATGAGGCAACAGGAAAGGGAGAGCCTGGTTTCAGCAAGCAATATACATTGTAAGCCTTGTGCAGACTGAAGAATCGTTTAGCAGCCTCTCTCTCCAGTTTGTTGGAACTTCAGTTAAAAAATTGTATTGCCTTTCCTCATGTATGTATGCCTCAGTGAACATGTGGGAGGAGGATTCTGCATTCAGCATTGTTATTGCCAAGCAGGACATGTGCTCTGAAAACAGCATCATCTGCCGTCCCTTCTCAAGAAGGACACTATCCAAACATCATGCAATTTTTGTTCTTTATTTGTTGAAAAGTGTTTCTCTTGAGTTACTGTAGCATAGGGAGCACTCTTTGGTATGTAACTTTTTCTTTATATTAGTAAAGGAAGGATGCTGACTCATGTAATTTTTATCCCTTTCCAGTTGTACTTATGTCAAGGGTTGGTGCAGGTACTGTTTTATTTAGATCAATACACAGTGGAAAGGAACAGTGTCAGATATAGGTAAGGGCTTGAATTCGTGGTTTAAGTTCAATGTGTTTTGCATAGAACAAGCCCACCTTACTAGTCAAGACAGGTTTCCTGCTACACACTGAAAATCATTTGGAAAATCTGTGACTGAACAAATTGGAGCCATTTCTCATATTTTAGTTAAGGAATAGTATGGCCTGATTTTGTGACAAAGGTAATGTTTATAAATGAAAGTTTTTATACAGGGACAAAAAAGTGTTCCTAAATTTCTAGGTGAATTTCATTGTTTTAAAATAATGTTCAGTGTCTGAACTGATTCACCTGTATGAAAACGTGTTATTAGGCTTTGCTTTAAGGTGCCTCTTGAAGTTTCTGCCACGTTAGAATCTAGATGTATGTTTTATTGGCATTTTTAAATTTGAAAACAGATTCAGGACAGAGTTCTCCAAGTGTGTATGGAAATGAATGACTAATTACAAGTATCCTTACTTAAGTCAGGAGTTATTCCCAAAGCAAGTAGTATGCACAGCCATTGAAATATATTTTGCAGTCATCTTAGTGGCTGTATTGCATCCCAGAGGTATGCGAAAGTGCCATATTCAAGCCAATGTTATTTTGAAAAGGCATTGATTTGAGGTCCTTCAACTGTCATCATTGTCTTACAACACAGTGAACCTTGAATAACTACAATATGCAAGAACTATGAACTAACGCCTCAAGATAAAGTTTATTATGTCACTGTGTGCTTTTAAAATCTCTTGCTATTTTTGCTCATGTTCTTCAGCTGGGATGGAAGTGTATTTGTAACAGTATGACTAATTATCTTTGTATGCATTTATCACTAAATAAACTTCACATAAGACAGCAAGATTGTTTACTTAAGCAGTATAATACTGGGAATGGAAGATAGCTCTAGAACATAGGATTACATTGCCAGAATGGCACTATTTATTAAGCTATGATAACGCTAATGTTCCTCTTTGATGTATAGCATGTGCGACTTCAGCTGAACTTGTAGAGAGCCTTAAGGATGTTTCATTGAACATTTAGTATGGCAGCAAGCCAGAATACATTTAGCCTAAACCCAGATGACAGGTTGGTAATGAGGTAGTGATTGATGACCACTGCTTCCGTATGAAAACCTGCTTGATATGCTGGGGGGGAAATGCATTGCTAGCTCTTTTCATTTCACTCCCTCTGTATTAGTTATTCTTAGTGTAGAGGAGTAGCATTGGCTGCTGGTTATTCAATCCTGGTTTAACTTTTAGATGAGAATCGAGTACTCAGCTGAGATTTTAGAAGCGCAGCCCTATGGCTACATTTATGTGTAATTCAAATCTTAATTTAAATGGATTTTTATTATCAAAAGTAACTGCAATTATATCACCTATAAAACACCCTATAATATTCTTATTACCTGCCTCTGTAATTTTACAAGTCCTATGATTCACCTTCTGTGCCATCTAAATGGCATTGCTTTCCCTTCTGATATAAAAAGAACTTGGCCCAAAGGTTGTAAAATGTTGCTCAGGCAAACAAACTTGAGCAAAAGACTACTATTTATTTTGCCTAGTCCTCTTGAATGCTTTGTTGTAAAGACACTTTGCACTGCTTATTCGGATGATGGACAAACTGTTGTTGTCCTGTGTACCAGGGAGGATATTTAAGCCCTGTCCTTCAGCTGGGCTCCAGCTTGATCTCTGAATTAGCAGTAAGAGGAGTTAGGAGGCGGCAGCAGAGGACTGTAGGGGTTATATTCATAGCTGTACACATTCAGACAGGGTGTATATTAGATGTCCCCAAAGCTACAGGATAACTAATGGGATCACATTAAGGCCTGGTTAGAAATCACCCAGGGATGCAGCAAAGGGCGCTAGGTCAGCATAAATATCCAATGTCAAAAGAGGCTCGTTATTAGTGTTTTCGCAGGCAGAAGTGTCTCTTGGTCAGGAAAGGGTGAGGAAGCTTGTCATCCTAACCAGAGTGACATTACACTCCCTCAGAGCAAAAATGCAAGCAAGAAAAATTGGGATCAGTGGTAGAATCAAGACCCAGAATAAGGAGGTGATGAAGTGGGGCCAAGGCAATTTCCATTCCCCTCCTGCAGCTCCTGGGGATGTAAGGGAAGTTGTCATGCCCTGTGGGGGTGCAGTGGCTGGCTTTTTGGCAAGGAACTGATGTGATATCAAAAAGGCAGACGTGTGACGTGTTTGAGAATGTATATTGAACCCAAATGAGGGAGCCTCTGTCGTTGGAGTTTGCTGATGGGCCTTAATGACGGGACAGGTTTTGACTTGATCAAGGTGTGTGTCTCTGAGGCCAATCAAGACCTGTCTGATGCTGCTTGACAGCCAGGAGATAACCTGTTTGTAATGAGTATTGTATGTTTGGGCTAGTAATGATCACTTTGGGCATATCCAGTAGTACTTCTGGCGTGACTCCAAGAAGGGACAAAGGAGTAGGCAAGGCAGGAAGCCACTGGACTTCCACAGATGTATGAACTGTTGGTGACTGGATTTACAAGTGATTTGGTTGGTATCACAGTTCATCAGGAAGTGGATGCACCTTCCCTTTTTAGGTTGATGCTGGGGAGAATATTTTTATCTGCTTAGAAAGCTTTCCAGGAGTGTACAATGTAAGAGCTAAGGTAATCTTGGTGGCAGAGAGGGTCCTTGTGGAACTACAGTAGTCTTTAGAGGAGACCCAAATGCAAGGGATGGTCAGTCCTATTGTCAGGTGCAGGAAGAGGAGACTGTCACAACACAGGGCTGGATTCAGATACGCAGTGCTGAAGTTTAACTCTGTATGCACAAACCAAAAATGATTAGGACAGGAATCATGATCTGGTCTATCCAGTTCATTTAACTCCCACAGAAGCAGAATTAATGTTATTTTCTTACTAAACGATACCCCTTTGATGTTTTCTTTCTTCTTGTGGCTTTCACCTTTTATCTCTCTCACAACCTTTTTGCAAACCTCTGTTTATTGAATAGCGAGTTCCTTAGGGAACGCTGATCTCCTTTTTGTTTGGAAGGTACCCACATCACATTTATCCAATATAAAAATAATACTTTAGAAATCAGTATCTTTTAACTTAGGTGTGTCATTAATTTGGAAACTTATGTTCCATAAATTCCTGTGTATGGCTGTAGAGTCCCTGGGGCAGGTGTTCTGTCCTGAGAGCTGTAGAATTTGTCGGGTCATGTTTGATTAAAACATTCCTTTCTTATGAATGTTTTGATTGAGTTTGTCAAATGTTCGCACTTATAAACTGTCCTTAATTAAGACGACCATGTTTTGTTGCTCACTGACCAATGACAGGATGGAGCAGGTCCATTGATTTTTGCTCTATTCCTGGAAAGACTTTAATTTTAACAAGTAGTGGCAAGTGAGGACATAGACTTCGGGTGGAGATTAATGGCCATATGGTGTTGTTGCTTATACACTGGAAAGCTTAGTTATTTACTGTAAATCTGACTCAAAATTCTATACGCAAAGCAGAGGCTCCTACTTGGTTTGTTTCCATAACAACATACAAAACAGCATCAATCACTTATAGTGGATCTCCACACTCCATAATTAGGGATGCAGTTTTAAGAAGTGTGGGAGGAGTTGTCTAAAATGTTTTTATGTTAAAAACAATGTTAGGCCTTGTTCTCACAAAAGCTTATGCGCAGACTTCACTTTACACAATATAAATAATTCCATTGGCGTTTATGGCTGTCTACACAGCTCTGATGCAGTGTCTGGAGTGACTATGCATGCTGTGCTGTGTCCTGTCTGAATGACTGCTGCATGAACAAGGTTTGCTTGAGGGGGAGCTTGCCTTCTGTATAGGGAGCAAACTTGGTCTTGACTCGAGGCTTATATCAACAGACAAGGTCAACAGACCACTTTAAGATCCAGTGCATGGACTTCAGTGTGAGTGTTGTTTACAGTACAACAACCTATGATATCGTAGAATAGTGACAGCAAGAAAAAACTGCTCAAAGCACTTGCTTTATGCAAAAAAAAAAAACCCCAAACCCATGGCAGTGTATCATTTTAATGTAGAATTTTAAGCCAATGAGACATCTGCCAAAAGTATGTATGATATTTTTAACTGGTATCAAGTGTGTTCATGCTATCTCCACACTTCCTACAGAACAGCAGTCAATAACAGATACTGCCATATACAGCTGTTACAACATTGTAACTTCTTTCAGTGAGCCAGTTCCACAGCTCTTATAGTGATCTACAGATTGAAAAGTTCAAAATCATCAAATGAGAGGTATTACTTCTCCACTAGACTTACTACTTTGCTAGAAAAAACTTATTTGTTTTTTGTATTTTTTGGTCGTGATTGTTTTGTTGTTGTTTTTTTTAATACACATGATCTATATTTTATAATACCAACCTGAAATGCTTTTAGTTCTCCTGGCATTTTTTAAGGCATGATATAACTAAGTTATAAGAAAACATTGTCTCCAAAGCATCTTGTAGTTGACAAATCCCTGGGTCTCTATGCAAGTGGTATCTGAGTCGTCTTACTTTCATCTGCTCCAGAGACAATGCTGGTGGTGTGAGCCTGGAAAGGAAAGGCTAAAGGGGAAAACCCTGCAAAAAGTGAGGGAGAGTTAGAAAAAAATAACAGATAAAAAGGAGGCAAACAGAAAAATATATGTACAAGGAAATGAAACTGAAAAAATTAAGGAATTATAAAGGAAGAAAAGTTAGATATAACAGAATGCATAAACTGAAAAAAAACCTCAAATAGAAGAAATAAAAACTGAAAGACATGAGCAATATCCATAAAGATGGTAAAAAAAGAAAGGATTAAAGTAAAGCAAAAAGCTCATATAGCTATTTTAGCCACAGTTTTGATAGTTTCTTTCCTTTGATAACATAGATGTCATTTTTTTTCTTTTAAGAAAAAGAACGAATGAATGGAATAGATGTATTTTACTGAATTCGGATCCATTCTGTTCTTTGTCAAATATTGTTTGTCTCACATACCAAATAAGTAAAATCTGAAGTTAAAAAAAGAGAAGCATTTATATAAATAACTCTCCTGACTGATCAGCTGTAATAAGTTGAAAAATGGGGAAAAGTATATATTTTGAGGATTTTTACATTATTTACTTATTCAACTCAAGGAATAAGCATATTGTTACATTAGCCAACATACTGATTTTTTTTTTTCGAAACATGATTGAATCACAGCTAACGTTGCTAGGTGACAGGTAAGAGAAGAAGTATAATTAGACATGTCCAAAAAAAGTCAAATAGTGGAAACTAGTAATCATGAAGGAAGGTTGCCATTGGCTGTGCTGACACCAAATGACCATCTCATTCAAATGTACAGTTCATTAAATAGTCCCCTCCTGCTCTGCTTCTGCAGCTGAGCTCTTACTACTCTGTGTGGAGTCGGTGGAAATAGGGAGACTTTTAATTAGGTGCTAATTTTGATTTGCTCTCTGAATAACCCTTTGACGATGTATTATTCCTAGGTTTTTAATACTAGCATTCACATGTGTTTCCCAAAGACAGAGCTGCCCACCAATATGTGCGAGTCTTTCTACTTCTATCCGCTCTGTAAAGGCTACTGGCAAAATAGCTATGATGTGACATGACCAATAGACATGATCCATCTACTTAAAATGAGGAAGGGAAAATAGTTGCAAAAATAAGTCTCTTACAATAATTGATAGATGTTGGAGGCTTGATTCCTGTCTCCTTCAGACTCTATGGCCTATCTAAGACCATAGAGAGTGGCCTTTTGAGGACATTGTCCACTTCTCTCAGTACCTTGATTCCTGTGAAGGGCACAGATAGTCTGGGTGCCTCCAGAGTTCCAATGGCAAGGAAATAACTGTTAAGACAATGCTTGCACTAGCACTGTCGTAGGCAGGAAATAGTCTGCATGCTTCCTGGACTGTGAAGATTCCGATTATGAAAGATCCATTGTTCCCGCATTTTAAAATCCTATTGTGTGAAAGCCCAAGAGCCATCACAACCTTGCTTCTAACGTGTGATCCTCAGCATATCACTTAAATTTCCTTGCACATCTGTAAAGCGCAAGGATAAATGTTTATCTGTTATAGTTTGAGGTTTGACTGTCTGTGTAGCACCTTGAAAATAGAAAGCACTACAAACAGTAAGTGCTATTTGTTACTATTGGTATTGAAATAACTCATGCAGCCAAGTGTAGAGTATAGCTTGCTGTCTGCCTAATGGATTTGCATTTCTACATGCAATGAAAATGGGAAGATGTTGCTATAATATCACTACTTTCATTTTATAATTTTTTTGCCTCTTGCAGTACAGCCAGGAATTCTGCATGCTGCATTTGTTATACATTTAATTACATGGCTTCAGAAATTTTAAATATTCTGTTTTCTTCCGTTCTTCTTCAGTGTCATGATAGCATTGCATTTATGGCGTCTTTCTGATGACTTCATTTGCTGAGTGCATCATTCTGTTTATCTCTTTCCAGATTTTTAAGTAATCTTAGTTGGGTGTATGAATTACCTTTCATTAATTAACATTCCCCTTTTCTGTAAAATAGATGTAATGAGGAATTTTGGTTGTAAGTACGGTGTTCTAAACTGTCTGTGTAAATGATTAAATGAATAAATAAGTTAATATTCAAGTCCCCCAAACCACCTCTGTGGTGCCTCGGTAGTAATCTCTTTTTATCTCACAAGGACTGCATTTAGAAATAGTTTTGTTTCTTGCCCATTCAACAGTTTCTTCATTCAAATATTCTGAAATGTAGCTTAATTAATTGCTTTGTTCCTGAGCTGCGAGTCTCTGAAAATGCCTTTTTCTTTTCTGTTAAACTGGTGGTAGAGATGACCATGAATTAAAAGAGCTGTCTGATATATGAATATGTATCTGCTCAGCATTTGATTGTAGACTGAAGACATGTTATAATCCTAATCTCTCTCTCCAAAAATTTGAGGACATGAGCTTTTGCGAAGACCTGTACATACAGGTAATGCAGCTGTATCTGTGCATGTGCTTGGTGATGTGATTGTCAGCACAGGGTTATCAGGCTGATAGTTTTCATTGCACATGTGCTATTTTTAACATCCAGATCTGATTTTGCGTTTGAATGCAAAAGTGGATATTTGTTTTCTACTTACACATGTACTATAATCAGAAGTAAAGTGGTGGTTGCCAGAAGGCAGAAGTCAGAGGTAGATTTTTTATTTTTTTTTTAGCAGAGGATTCTGTTTATTTGAGTCTCTCTCTTCTGACACAACTGTTGTTGCTGCTAAGGTTCCATTGTTCAAGCAGGCATAGTGTAATTTTATATGTGAAGCAAAACTAATTTGTCATTGAAAATACTGGTGTGAAAGACTTGGTTTGACATAATCGATTTGGCAACACCGAAGTTCTGAAAGATTATTTTGTCAATAGGGCAGTGGATGTGCAAAGCAAGATTTTCTGTCTGCGTGGTGGGATTTTTACGTGGACTTTAAGGAAGCTCAAGTATTGAGCAGTATCAATTTTAACCCATTAGAAAATTACATCAGAGGTAAAATTACTGGTTTTACATGTTGCAAACATCCGTGACTGTAGACGGTGATATTTAAAATGTTGTTTTTAAATACTATTAACTTCAATCATCTGAGAATGGAGGAAAATTGTATTCAGGTTTTGATTTAAAGTCCTTAGCCTTGTCTTACACTAGTCTTACAAGATTAGTGAGTATTTTTGTTGAATAAGTTAAGGCCAACTTACTGGGAAAGGGACTGTGAGTTGGCAAGGTGTGGTTTCTGTGAATAAGTACGTATGGTACTAAATGGAAGTATGGACGGAGGTTTTGGAGAGAAGAAGTTTCAAAAATTAACTTTCCAGACTTGTGTGAGAGCTAGGTTTTCCACTTGTCCATCCCTGAGCTTTGTCTCTTTGTAGCATGAGTAGATGAAGAAAGGGTCCAATTCCTTCTGCATTGCTACTGACTAGGAGAGCTCTGTAACCTGTAGAAACGTATAGAACCTGTGGAAAATGCCTGTAAATGTCTGGACTTCTCTTACTTTTCTATGAATGTCTGGTACTTATGTCTTAATAGTGAATACTTTTCTTTTACCTAACTGTATTAGCAGATTTTTCAAATCCAAGATAAAAAAAATCAGAAATCTTTCCATGCTTTAAGACCTCAACCAGAGGTATATCATAGAGTCATAAAATATTTGGAAGGGACCTTTGGAAATTGTCTGGTCTAGCCCTCCAGGTCAAAGCACAGTCAGGTAGAGCAGGTTGCCTTGAACTGTATCTGGTCAGGTTTTGGACATCTTTGAATACATGAGAAGGCTTGCTCTGAAAATCTCCTGGCACTCTTGAGGTTCTTGGCCTCCAAGGCAGTCTCTCTGCTAAACTGTGCAGCAGTATTGTGCAGACATACAGGTCTTTGGAAGATGAAGTATGGACCCTGAAGATACTTGGGCCCATATCAAGCAGAGTATTTAGGTGCACGCCCAGGAAGGGGCTGGTTTCGAGTACTATATTCAGTATCCATAACACCTTTAGCTGTGTTACAGTTAACGTTGGATTTCTGCAGGGAAACTTTTTTCAAAACTTGATTTTGTTGTGAGTGCTTTCACAAACGTATCTGACTTTCACTACTCAACTTGCCTAAAAATCCCTGATAAGTGGTTCTTCTGGCACATAGGTAGTCCCAAAAGACTGCCAAGTATGTTTCTGAACAGATTTCCATTTTCAAAAGTTTTTGTACCAATGGTGTGAGTAAGCATGTTTATTGTCTTCTGATCTTCAGCGTATTTTTGTTTCAACTCTGACCAACATGTTATTGATAACTGTATTTTATAATTTTATAAAATTATATAATATCAATTATTAACCACTGGCAGAAAATTGGGGAAATTTGGGGAAAAAAAGCTTTGATGCTTTTTTAATTTGAGTTTTACTATTATAGTATTACACTGAATAATTGTTTCTCCTCAGTCTCTCTTCATGATTTGCATGGACAATATTTCTGCTAAAAAAGACACAGACAGAATGTAGCAGTTTTTTAGCTTAAAGAAATTGAAGATAATCTCTGTGCTTTCCTGATTCATTGATTGGCCTGAGAAAGTCTGATAGATAATGGAGGGTTTCCAAACAGTGTCAAAATATCAGTGGCAAGTTGATGTTGATATAATTGAAGTTAAATGTATTAATTTTGTCTTAGTGATACAGAGATCAATGCATTTTAATACTGACTTTGGTCTGGGTTCAATCCAAAGCACAGTGAAGGGCCTAATACTGTGAACAACTAAACTTTTTTCTTTAGTTGTGCAGCACTCAGCCTTTGTCAGATAGTGGCCAGCACATCAAGCAAGTGGGTCCAATACTGGACAGACAGCAAGAAGTGGCTTGACAATGTGCAGAGATTTCTTTGAATAAAAAAAGATGGAATATTTAAAATTAGCTTAGTATGTGCTTGTTGACATTATAGCGTATCCTCAAAGCCCTTGACAGTTTTGAACAAGTTATCTTTTAGCTCAAAATAGAACAGTGAAATAAAATACAGTAGACCCCCAAATAGTCTTTATTTCAATGAGCCTGATTTTGGGACCCCACAGAAACCTACCTTCAGTTACCTCCTGAGGATTAATAGAAAAGCTGCTTTTACTAGAACTACGAATTCTACATTTGACAAAAGTTAAATCTATTTTAAAAAGAAAGAATAGCACAAACTGCATCCTAAATTTATGCTAGTGACATTGGATTTAGGCACATGAAAGCAATTCCAAGAGCAGATTTGCATACAACAGAAACCTGTAAGCAAATTGAAAGTGCTGTTTAGGATTCATGGAGGAACAAAATGCATACTCCATCTCTGACATAATTTGTCTTGAGGTTTATGAAATAATTTTTCATCGGATTATAATATTTAAAGTAATTAAAGATACAATTTGCTATTTAATAAACAATGTGTTTTGTAACTTCATTAAGGATGCTGCCTTTCTTAATTGTAATGGTCCAAAAGGTTGTCAGTGAACTGTACATTAACTGCAGAGATAATAATGATTTTATATGCTAATAATTTTTAAATGAATAACTCATGTAGTTTTTCAGCCACACAGGGAAAATAATTTACATTCCTAAAGCATACTTTGGTATTAACCCCTTTACTTGGGGAGAATGGATATCCATGTATAAATGTTCATTTGTTTTACATTAGCACTAATGCAAGCATGTAGGACCCACTGGTGTGAAAAGATTAAAAGCAGCAGCATTAGACAACCATGAATGTTGCAGAGAGAAATCCTTGTTAGAGGGACCTATTGGGACCATGTAATTTGATTTTCTATTTATTGATCAGATGCTTCTTGTTTTTGTTACTATTTGAAACTCTACTGGGAGAGAATCTTCCTGCTGTAGTACTGCAAATACAAAAATACGCACCAAGAAAAAAATTAAGGACTCATACTCATTCCTTGGTATGTTGGTGTGGCTGGACTAACATTAGTATGGGTCGGATACCATGTCAGGGGAAGCATATGCTCTCTTGGGAGCATTTGCACCATTGGCTGAAGGCAATTTTAGGCATCTGGTTTTAATTTTATGAAACAGTCATCTCTCTGGACATGGCATCTCTTCATGGACTGAAAAGGGACATAGTTTCCTACCTCTTTGACGCATTAAGTATCACAAAAAATAGTTGCTTAACATAAGAAGAATAGATTTCCTATTTTGAATTTTTTACTTAGCCAGAAGAATAACCTTCAGAGGAGGAGGGAACTTGTGTGCATGCCTATGCAGATTTCTATACTCACAAGCCGAGTACCTGACTCATGATCTTCAGTGACAATGTTTCGCTTCATGTTCTTGATTGTTGGGCATTGAGGAGGCATTTGGAGATCTTCACCATCATTTCTTTGTCTGTTTTCTAGATAGTAGCCTTATAGCATCTGAGATTCAACTGGATTCTATTTCTGACCCAAAGTACCAGATTTAGTGCCCTGTCAGCAGCATGTGAAACACCCAAGGAAATCTCACACACTTGAGGACAATGGTATAATTAGTTAATGAAGACACTTGGTCTTGGAATAAAATTTCATATGAAATATGACATATACTGATGTTGGGAAATGAATTTGGATTTAATTAATGAATCAAAAAAACCCAACAACCCTTAGACAAATAATAACTTCTTTCTGTCATTGACCCTTACTCAGAATAGGGTCAGGTCAAAGTATGACCTTGCTTAGTTATTTCTAACATGTGAAAGTATGCAGGAGTAGCTATATAGTTGGTTAATGTTTCTCAGCCGATCTACTTGTGTAGGAGAATATCAGTTTTAACAGGATATTTACATAAAACTCCTTGCTGCAGCTGCTTTTAGAAGGAAAAGCGGATAAATATGTGCTTAATGATAAGGACATTGATGTGAAGTGGGTAAATGACCTGAGTGAGAAAGCTCATTGACCCTCCAGCATGTTACAAGAATGTCATATTTGTTGCAGCACGCTCTGTACTGACACACAGCATGTGACAATCTGAGAAGATAAAGCCTCTGACAATGCATACTTATTCACCTGCAATTATAAAATTCTGTGTGCTATTTTTCTTAATTGATAGTGAACACTGGAGCATAATCATGTTGAAAGCGTCTCTTCAGAGTGTTGCTTTAAAGAAATGAGTAAGAAAGTCTGCTCAAGTGTTTTGATAGATGATTCATGGCACTGGAGCTGCTATCTAGGAGCCAATATAGCCAAGCCTATAAATATGCAGTTACGAGAACCTCTGGAAACATGCATTCTGGTGGTGTGACAGATTCAAAAAGCACTTTTTCTACCGGAGTAGGTTTCTAAAGTTGCTTTCTTCCTGTTCTACATTCAGATACCGTTGTCTAATTAGACTAATTGGCTGGCAAATTTGCCTTCTTTTAAATAAAATTATTTTGGAGATGAGAGAACAAATACCATCAGAAACCTGAATTACTCTTTCTTTCCGTAATAATTGTTTCTTTTTAACAGAGCAGAAATAGGCTTTATTATTTCTAGGAAATTTCTATTTAATTTACTATATATGACGCATTTCCAGAAAGAATGAATATTGGCAGTCTATTTATAAACCTTTAAACAAAGTAATCATAATGAATGGCTGACCTCCACCTTACCTGCAGTGACAGTAATGGATACAGCTCTAACAAATAACTGTTACCTGATGATATTTTAACAAAACGAGCTTGCTTTAAGTCTGTACATGTGCATTTTCCTGTGTTTCATATTGTCTTCTGGAGATCCAAAATACAGTGAGGATAATGAGAATGAATGGTAGCTTAGATGTGTTCTTTCCTTGAACTGCTGGTTGTATTAAATCCACAGCTCCTGTGCAGACCTACAAATCTATAACATCCGTTTCAGATAAATTCGGAAGCAAGGGACTGCATTCTTTATTCTTGGTCCAGAGATTAAAATTGATCATGGGAGACACAAGGGAGCAGATTGTAGTATCACAGCTCAATGTGGTTAACTGGGATAGTGCACCGCTTCTGTTCTACTTAACTGTGCTCATACAGGTTACAAATATTATTGATTGCAAGGGTCAGTGAAGGCTGGAGGGAGGTTATGTCGCTTGATGCTATTTGGTAATTTTTAAGGGACAAGAGCTATGAACCCTCATAGCAGCTGGGACAGGTACAATTTAAATCTGACAAATGGAGATTTATGTTTGTGTGAGCTGGCGAAGCCCTTCAGGTAGAAATAATAAATGGAAATTTGATAGGTTGTTTATCATAGGTCAAATAATGTGCTGTAGAAGAAGGAGAAAAAAGATTTAATTATTACCTTTTCATCAGAATGCACTGATGATAGGTTTTCAGTTGTAGATCTGTGCTGCAGAAAAATTAATAATGTTTAGAAGTCTTTTTCTGAGGCATCATTTTAAAATATATGTAGAGATAGTTTACCTGAAGTAACTAAAAAATGCAGTGTAGGTGGAACAATACAGGAATAATTACTGAGTAATTATAGCATCTTTTTCTTCCGCCACGTGGACAAAACCAGTGTATTAATATTCTGAGATTTAAGATAAGACAATATAATATGTTAACAAAGAACCGGGAAATAATATTTCTTTCCTATATTGAAATTTCAGAGACAGTGGTAATGATTTGATTTACACTGAAGACTTTTACGTTTGGGGGAAAAAAAAAGAAAAAAGTTTGGGTAAATCCTTGTTATGTTTTAGAAATAGGAATAAGCAGAAAGTCCTATATTTTACAAGTATTATTTAGCTTGTGGGATTTTCTTCTGGATAAGGAAGATTTTACGAGTATTTAATATAGATACAGTTATGTAGGGTGCAAAGCTTTAATCGATCCAGCCTATTGTTTCATAGTCACCAAACAACATGGAAGCTATGGAAGTCACATGCAAGAAAGTAATAGTAGTGAGTTTAAGAGAAATGGCTGTGATTCTTAACTGTGTAAGAATTACAGTTCTTAACTGTAATTTAGGAAACAATATTATAAAAATCAGTGTTTATATTTTTAACACTTTGATACCACCTATCAGATATTATATTATTATTTTCTCTAAGTGGTAGAGGAACCAACGAGGAGAGGTGCTTTGCTGGACCTTGTTCTCACCAACAAAGAAGGGCTGGTGGGGAACATGAAGCTCGAGGACAGCCTTGGCTGCAGTGATCATGAAATGGTGGAATTCAAGATTCTTAAGTAAGCAAGGAGGGTGCACAGTGAACTCGCTACCCTGGCTCTCAGGAGAGCAGACTTCAGCCTCTTCAGGGATCTCCTTGCTAGAGTACAATGGGATGAAGCCCTGGAGGGAAGAGGGGCCCAAGAAAGCTGGTTAATATTCAAGGATCACCTCCTCCAAGCTCAGGAGTGGTGCATCCCAACAAAGAGAAAGTCAGGTAGGAACACCAGGAGGCCTGCATGGAATGAACAAGGAGCTCCTGGACCAACTCAGACACAAAAAGCAGGCCTACAGAGGGTGGAAGCAAGGACAGGTAGCCTGGGAAGAATACAGAGAAATTGTCCGAGCAACCAGAGATCAGGCTAGGAAAGTGAAAGTCCTGATAGAGTTAAATCTGGCCAGGGACATCAAAGGCAACAAGAAAAACTTCTATAGATATGTCAGTGATAAAAAGAGGTCTAGGGAAAATGTAGGCCCTCTCCGGAAGGAAACGGGGGACCTGGCTACCCGGGATATGGAGAAGGCTGAGATACTCAATGTCTTCTTTGCCTCAGTCTTCACTGACAAGAGCTCCAGCTGCACAACCCAAGGCACAGAAGGACTGGGAGAATGAAGAACCACCCACTGTAGGAGAAGATCAGGTTCAAGACCATCTAAAGAACCTGAAGATGGACAAGTGCATGGGACCTGATGAGGTACATCTGCGGGTCCTGAGGGAACTGGCAGGTGAAGTTGCTAAGCTACTATCCATCATATTTCAGAAGTCGTGGCAGTCTGGTAAAGTTCCCACTGGCTGGAAAAGGGGAAATATAGCCCCCATCTTTAAAAGGGGGAAAAAAGAAGACCCAGGGAACTACAGGCCAGTCAGTCTCACCTCCGTGCCCAGCAAAATCATGGAACAGATCCTCCTGGTGACTATGCTAAGGCACATAGAAAACAAGGAGGTAATTGGTGACAGCCAACATGGCTTCACTAGGGGCAAATCCTGCCTGACTAATTTGGTGACCTTCTACGATGAAGTTACAGCATTGATGGATAAGGGAAGAGCAACTGACGTTGTATACCAGGACTTGTCCAAAGCATTTGATACTGTCCCACACAACATCCTTGTCTCTAAACTGGAGAGATATGGTTTTGACAGATGGACCACTCGGTGGACAAGGAATTGACTGGATGGTCACACTCAGAGTTGTGGTCAACGGTTTAATGTCCAGGTGGAGGCCAGTGATGAGTGGTGTTCCTCAGGGGTCGGTACTGGGACCAGTGCTATTTAACATCTTTGTTGGTGACATGGACAGGGGGATTGAGTGCACCCTCAGCAAGTTTGCAGATGACACCAAGCTGTGTGGTGGTGTGGGCACGCTGGACGGAAGGGGTGCCATCCAGAGGGACCTTGACAGGCTGAGAGGTGGGCCTGTGAGAACCTCATGAAGTTCAACAAGGCCAAGTGTAAGGTCCTGCACGTGGGTCGGGGCAATCCCATGCACAAGTACAGGCTGGGCGGAGAATGGATTGAGAGCAGCCCTGAGGAAAAGGACTTGGGGGTGCTGGTGGATGAGAAGCTCAACATGAGCCGGCAATGTGCACTGGCAGCCCAGAAAGCAAATCATATCCTGGGCTGTATCAAAAGAAGTGTGGCCAGCAGGTTGAGGGAGGTGATTCTCACCCTCTCGTGAGACCCCACCTGGAGTACTGCCTTCAGCTCTGGAGTCCCCAACAGAAGAAGGACATGGAGCTGCTGGAGCAAGTCCAGAGGAGGGCCATGAAGATGATCTGAGGGCTGGAGCACCTCTGCTATGAAGACAGGCTGAGAGAGTTGGGGCTGTTCAGCCTGGAGAAGAGAAGGCTCTGGGGTGATGTTATAGCAGCCTTCCAGTACTTAAAGGGAGCCTACAGGAAAGCTGGAGAGGGACTTTTTTACAAAGGTGTGTAGTGATAGTACAAGGGGCAATGGCTTTAAACTTGTCCTGGTTTTAGCTGGGCCAGTGTTAGCTCTTCTTTTTAGCAGCTAGAAGAGCTCCGTGTTTTGGTTTTACTCAGAGGCTCGCTCTGAGAAGAATGCTGATAGCAAGTTGATGTTTGTGGTTGGACGTGAGGCTCCAAGGACTTTTCAGTGTGCCGGAGTGCAGAAGCACGGCGGGATAAGGGGGGAGCATAGCTGGGACAAGGGGGACACGATTCCCCTTGTGATTTGTGGTGGAACTTCAGATTGAGGGCCAAACTGGCCAGTTAGTATTCCATATCATGCAGCGTCATGCCCAGTATAAAAGTGAGGGTCAGCTGGAAAGAAGGGCTTTTGCGCTTTGGCTCTTTCGCTGCTTCTGCTCTTTTGCGCTTGCTGCGCTTTTGCTCTATTGCTTTTTTTTTCCCCTCTCTCTCCCAGTACTCCCACTCTCGGAGTACTCTCTCTCTTTCTGCCCCTCTCTATTTCGGGGCCTTGCGTTCGTCCGGGATTGCAGCTTCGGGACGAGACGGGCTGCGGATAAGAGGGGGTGGTGAGCATCTACACTGTGTATTAAATCATCTGTATTAAATTGTTCTTATCTCAACCCACGGGTTTCCCATTTATCCTTTAATTCTCTCCCTCATTCCTGGGGGTGGGGGAGAGTGAGTGACCGGCTGTCTGTGGGGTTCAGCCTAACCCACGACAAAACTGAAAGAGAGGAGATTTAGATTGGATATAGGGAAGAAATTCTTCACTTTGAGAGTGGTGAGGCACTGGAACAGGTTACCCAGAGAAGTTGTGGATGTCCCATCCCTGGAAGTCTTTAAGGCCAGGTTGGATGAGGCTTTGAGCAACCTAGTGTAGTGGAAGGTGTCCCTGCCCATGGCAGGGGGGTTGGAACTAGATGATCTTTGAGGTCCCTTCCAACCCTAACCATTCTATGATTCTATAACAAAAGTACAGGACAATTTTAGCTAGTGCAAGTTGATGTTGTCTCAGTACACCTCATTGAAACTTCCTTGCTGTACAGTGCCTGAGATCTGACCAAAGGTATTATTCCAGAATATCAATGACTTAATTATTCCTCATATATTTCCACAGGATGAATTTGCTGCCTTTGATAGATTTCTTTTTTTTTTTCAGCCGTTGCTTTGCAACATTGTAGAGACCTAGTATTTATTTTTCTTCGTCATGCCAACTAATCATTTGCAGTTTTTTCTTTGTGAATCTTTTCCATCAGATTTGTTCTCATTTTATCCTTTCCCTGCATGTTTACCATATGTAGCTTCTATTGATCCAGCTTTTCAAGACTTCTTTCCAATTTTTTTACATAAAAAAATAACATGAAGGGATCTTTCCTATGCTAACATTTTATTTTCCCTTTGTAAATTTTTATTGGCTTTGATTATTCCATTCTGCTAGCATGACTGCCTATAAACTGAACATGTTAGAGAGGTAAGCGATAATGAATCTGCTTTCTCTGCTACATATTCAGATTTCTGTGCTGTATAGAAATCTCTTTACTGTGACATGTGGTTTCTGAGAGGGTAGATTTTTTTTGTGTCCTTCAAGTTACTGATAGACAATCCCCAAGGAGGTGATCTTACTTTTGTGGCCACTTCACTTCAGCACTGTTTACTGAACAAGAGTAAGCATTGGGGCCAGTTTCTTCTCCTCTAGTGTCGTGCAGCGTATCACACTGACAAATAGTATCTGGCTAGCGTCTGGAGGAAACATAGCCCCCCTGTGTCTTTCCTTTGGCATGTTAGTGCTAGGAACATACTCACAGAAGGAAGAGGGAAAGGAACTGACAACATTAGCATGTCAGATTTTAAACTTCAGCATCCCTGCTATGCCAGTTCAAGGATGCTCCTGAATAATGACAGCTTATGCCAGTGGTGAGAAGTGACCAAATTCCAGTCAGGACTAAAATCCAGTTCAGCTCTATCATAAGCAGACCGGAGTAAGCCCTTTTGCTGTGCGGAATGGTACATTCTTATGTTGGAGATGGATTTGACTGAGACTACTAAATGCATTATTGCTAGTGACCTTTTCAGATTGTCGCCAGTATAATAAATGTTACCAAGATGACATAGGACAGGTTTGCAGCAATTTTCCACTTTATTTTTTTACAGCAGATGTTTCTTCAGTTACTCTGTATTACAATTTACAGAACTCTTATGTTCTACAAATCAAGATTCATAGCAAACTATTTCAGTGCTTTAAGTCCTGCAATAAACAATACCTGGCAGAACAGAACCAGAGGGAAGGTAAGCAAACTTCTGCATTCATCCTTCTCTATGACGAGGTTTACTTCATAGCAATCCTCACATTTCAGCAAGTCCTTTCACCAGGACTACCATCTAACTTCCTAGCATCCTCAATTGGACTATTACTTCAAATATGGGCAACATTAAGTATGTTTCCAACCTGAGAAGAAAGGCTAGAATTACCATCTGTTCCTTATTTTAGGAAGCTGTATGTCTTTGTCCAACCTAGTATCACTTCTTCTAGTATGTCGTGTAAAGAACTATGTTTTAAAAACACTTAGTGATACTGTATACTTCAGTTCTGAAGTATGCATTTTAAAAGAGTGCTTTTAGAGGATAAGTGCTCATGTCAGACTGGGAGTTGAAAATCTTTGTGGTGCTTAATTGAACAACCAGATACTGAGAATTGCAAAATCACCACGTAATTTCTTCAGATGTTTGTTTAATCATCTTGAAACACAGATGATTTTCACTAAAATGCATTACCTTAGTCATACTTGAGTGTTACCCCAACAATATTTGAAGTGCAGATCCCGTATGTTGACCATAATAAAATTAAGAATAGCAATTAAGACTAGAGGTGGAGGGTAGGCTAAATCCTTGAGAAAAGCTGGACTGATTATGATATAACCAAATTAGGGGTGGACTCTGTCTTTGGGGCTAATGAGTTATGGTTCACCTTTGGACATTTTGGTCGACATTAGATGTCAATACAATCTGATCATGGGATCGCAAAATGTTGTCAGGACAGACCACAAGGCTGCAGTGTTTTGTAATCCAAGCTCAGACACACACCACCAATTGTGTGATCATAATCTTAATTTCTATCGCTTAGATGGATTGATTCTAAAACTCTGCCTGATTTCCATCTGCAGTTTCTGCCTAGCTCTTGTGAAATTTTGGCTACATCTCAACTGGGATTGGACAATTGGCTTCAAAGAGAAATTGGATTATAAGAAAAATTAAGTTCTGGCTGATCTGACTACTTCTTTCCTATTATTTCAATGCCATTTGCAAGTGCTCAGATCCTTGTCTCTGTGTCTAATTTAGAAACAAAGGAAGGTGTGCGACCCATGGACTGCATTGCTTCCAGGTTCAACTACTTATTCAGATGTTTTTAAAAGACATTATGGTATGGACATAGCTGTTCAACTTCGAACGCACTGCAGCAATTGCATATGGCTCTTGTTGATAGATACGAAGGATTTTCTTTCAGATATGCTGTACACAGTATTCCTTCTAACTTGAGGGTAAGAAAAAGCCAAGCCAAGTGTCTTGTAGCTCTTTTACTTTTCTCCCTTTACTTTTATTTTTCTATGAACGAGGCCTTTAGCCATTAGGGAATTACTCCTACAAACCTTGCAAGTGTACCTTTTCCAAAGTAAGAAATCATTAATAAAAAAACAGTAAAAAGAAGCAGTTATATTACAAAATAAATCTACCAGGCTTACAAAGAAAACAAATTTGAAAGAGCCACCTGCTGTGGAGATGAGGCAGTAATCTCAACAGCAGGAAATAAACAGAGAGAGGAAGAAAATACAAAAGCATAGACATTAAAAAAGTAATTAAAACACTTATCTCCATCAACATACATAGCAAACAACAACAAAAAAAATCAACCACCTAGAAAACATACTCTATTGAACCTCACAACAGGAAGTAATGAAGCTGCCACCATAAAAAATCTCTAGAAAAAAAAATCCTTTAAAAATTCAAGCCTCAAAAGTATTTACTAATGTATTAATCACTAATGGACTGACCTTGTGAGAAGCTGAGCACCTGCAGAGCATTCGCAACTTTACTGGGCATTTAGTCTTTGAGAATCAAACCTTTAAATATGTAGTGAGAGTAACTCTTTAGGTACCACTTGCTTTCTGTTTCATTTGTGTCGAATGTTATAGCAAAAATTGTAATGGTGCATTTAATATAATCACCTACCTGGCACAGCTGAGGTACTATATTTGGATAATGCATTTCAGTATAGTTTATATCTAAATTGTTGTGTAATATTGATCCATGGACAGCAATGTTATCAATATTGATATGAATGAATGTGACTTTTTATAAACAAATTGGTAGAGCGTATGCCACTGTATTCAAATAGATTCTATCATGTCTAGAGAAAACTGTAAATTTGACAGTTATGAGAATTTACTGTTTCAATGTTATTTTTCAAGAAAATGCTTTAACGTACTTAAAACTCATGGTCCTTTTTATACAATTCATGGATTGCGTGACATAAAATAAAACCACTTTAAATATATAGATTTTGATCTCCGTTTTCCCAGGCCACAAACTAGACTTGTTGAAGAACAGCACAGCATTCAGAAATATTAAAGGATGCTTAGGCACTTGTAACTTGCAATATTTTCTTTCTTCTCTGCCGTGCACCTTTGCAGTCACACTCTGACCATATGGTACCTGTAGCTGCAAGTCTCTGGGCAGGTGTGAAATGCTATCAGAAGTGTTACATCTGAAATATTTTTATATGATAACACAAGGAGCAAGTTGGAGCACTTGATGTGTAAAAGAGCAGGGAGATGGGACAAAGTGGGTGCTTTTCTGTTGATTCAAAATGACCCTTTCAGAAGGGAAATGGTGGATTTAGAAATTTACCTTTAGAAGGCAATTATCTTAGCTCTGTATCTACTTTAGCACATCTTTTTAAGAAAAGGAAAAAACATATAAACAAATACTGTTTAACAAAACTTGTCAGGCGATGTCAGTTCCCTCTAAAAGTCGTAGCAGTCTCTCTCCATCAGCTTTCCATGGCTTCTTAGCCCAGGGCACATGAGTGGGCACAACTTCTTATTCCTATTTCTCCGACTGGCCTAAAGTGAGATATTGCTGGTGCAGAACCTGTTCTGGTTGCTGGTCTGTGTTGTCTTGGCTTGTCTGAGCTTAGCCTCTCGGGTATTATTTCAGGAGACTTGAATTGCCACCAGAGCAGATACACAGCTAATCATGTGTTTCGTCTGCCCACATCCAGTTTCTTACAAGATTCATGCATTTTTCTCTTCATTCTCAGTAGATTCTGACAGTTCAAGGCTTTCCATCTGATCCTAAGAAATTCTGGGCCCCTCTTCCTCAGCAGATCCCTGTTCCGGAGGCTGGGAAGAGCAAAATAAGAGTTTGCCTGTAAATGTGCTTTTTCGAAATCTTGTTTATCTCAGAAACATGAGTATGTTTTCATAGGTATGGCAGAAGGTAGAAAGACCTCCCTACTCTCTAAATTTCTATCTAATGCTCCATACTTCTATGACATGGGAACATTAAAAAAAAAAATCCCATTAATTGGTGAATGGAGTTTGATGTTGATTTTGGTTTGCTAGTTTTAAAAGGTAGGAGAAAGGATGCGCATAGCCAGTCAATCCAATTTTGTTTTCTTTTGAATTCAATTTGGATAAATTTAGAAATGTAATGTAATTTTGAAACAAAGTTGAGAGACTCATTATTAAAATGTAAGCGTGTCTTGGCTTTTAAAAAACTAGTTCTTAATGTATTCAAACACAGATTGCATTCGCCAGACTGTATTTACATTTTTACCTGAAATTAAGGGGTTATTAAAAATAATTTAGCCAGTTCTCATCTTGAAAACTCTCTTCCATCAGGATAGCAACAGCTAAGAATGCAAAGAGAGACAATAGTGCTTGAAAGAGCCTAGCTCTTCATTTGTTTATCTGGTCCAGCTTAAGTTTTTCCAAAATGTGTTATTATCACAATTAAAAATGAATCTAACCAAACTTCTCAGCATTTGATGTGAGGAAAACCAGAAGACCTCACAAGTTTTGTCCTGGTAGGCTACTTATATTTACACTTCAACTTCAGCTGTTTTTTTTTGTCTGGAGATGTGTTCTCAGTAAGCTCCCAGTGAAAACTACATTTGACCCTTACCATGGACAAGGGCTTATTTTGTGTGTTAGTTATTAAGACTGGCTGAGAAGTTCATTTGAAACTGCAAATCTGCCCAAACATGTCAGGTGTAAGTAATCCAAACAATGAGTTCAGGTTCAGAAGGCATTCCTGTTTCTAGGGAGAGGGGATTTGATCAGAAGAGGAAAGAGAAACATGTTGTGCCTCTACTCCCACTTTAGTTTTTCCAGACCAGGCTAATAGTTACACGCATAGCAGCAGTATTTATTTCCTTTTCAGATTTAGCTGATTGATGTGTTGATGTGCCTTGGTTTATTTGGTCCAGCAACCAAGTGGACTAGGTGCATTGCGCTGCATGCCAATCGCTTACATTGTGTATGCATCACACTTGTATATTACCTTGTATATCTGACAAATTGACTCTAATCATTTAGCAATTCATATTTTATCTGGACTTGGGAATTGTGAGAAGATCTACATTCTGTCTCTTTAAATAGAGACAATGGACTTACCACCACCAGTTAAGAAATTAGCATGCATCAGTATTGTGAGAACAAAGAGTACAAGATCTTGATAGAATCATAGAATCATAGAATGGTTTGGGTTGGAAGGGACCTCAAAGATCATCTAGTTCTAACCCCCGTGCCATGGGCAGGGAAACCCTACACTACACCAGGTTGCCCAAAGCCTCATCCAACCTGGCCTTAGGAATGATAGGAAGCGGATTTTGGTTTTTTGTTTTTTTTTTTTTTTTTTCCTAATATATATATGTGCAGGTATATATTTATATGTATATATAAAGGATATGAAAATAGAAGGTTAAAGTCTGTGTTTTCCAAAGCCACTCTTATAGTGGCTAATGACTTCGGAAAGTATATGGTATGTCAGACATGGTAGGGACACTGATGCTGAGGTATAGCCCACTGGAGAAGGGACTGGGGGATCAAATGAAGGAAAAAAGGCAAGAGGGCTTCATAGTGAGAGAGTGACACTTACTGAGAGATAGCTGGAGCATTTGGAGATGAAAGGCAGGGCCTAGCAAGCCAGAGGGTCAGGAACAGAGATGAATTACTTTCTACACACTGTACCTGACCCAAATTGGGATTGTCTAGATTAGCTTTTGCAAAGCTGAACTAGATCTGTCATGCAAGCTGTTATTTTCATGATGTTTCTACTTTCTCTATTCTTAGTAAATGCTGTTTTTCACAACCCATGAGGCTTTGTTGTGTGATTTGGGTATCAGTTGCTTCAGAAGTTTGTTCCCTGGCATCAGCAGGTAAAGGAACTGAGGCTTCAGGAAGTCCAGGATTTTGACTGCAGAAGGTGGGGAGCTGGGCATAGCCCTCTGCTTGTGTGCAGGTGTGCAGAGTCCATCTGAACAACACTAGTAGAATTGTCTTTCTAGGCTGCCTCCTCTTGGTTGCCCTTCAGAAGAGTTGTTCTTCAGTGCAAGTGAAGGAAATAATTGTTATCACGAGAATTTGATATAGGTTATTTAAAGACAGGAGACCCAGAATAGCGAAAGATTGTTTCAGGACAAGAAATAGTAAGTAATAAATAAAAAAAACTTTTAAGTGGCTTGCAGGTGGATTTTAGAGCAGAGAATTGACTACATTGGCTTCAGCCTAAAACCTAGCGGAAAGACCGTATGTTTTTGTAAATATTTTTTCTTGGGTGGCTCCTACCTATTTTGTACTAGTGTGTGAATTCCCTTTTGCTAAAGGATATCTCTGATTTATCTTCAAAGGATATTTCTCTTGGTTCATTATTTTTGACCTAAATTGTGTCTTTTGTAGATGACTGGTTTTTTAAATTTTATTTCTTCTTTAAAACCATTTTCTTGAAACTACATTTTCCTCTCCAACTGCTTTTTCGTCAAATGTTCTCTCTCCTGAGAGGCTGTTGGTTATTTATCAATATTTGATCTGTCTGTAAAGTGTACTTCTGTGGGGTGGCCGTTTATTATGAAAGAGCGTCTCTCTGAAGTGGATCTTATCCGTTCTTGATCTCTTTCTCTGTTTGTCTGCCTGTCTTTCGTAGCTTGCCTTGTGACTTTAAGAAGTATTCAATCTCTCTAATTTTCACAAAATTAAATTCAATCATTATAATGGCAAATACTAAAAAGCAAAAGGAGATACAGCAGAATTCAGTGCAACTTCCAGCAGATGCTTAGCAAGGAGCTTGAAACTGTACCAGGTGTATAAAAGAAAAATCCGTTGCATTTCCATCAAACTTAAATATTGCAAAATTGTTTTTTATTGCGTTTTCAGCAAATTAAAATAGTAAAATGAATAGCAGAAAATGCCAGGTATACTGACTACTTCTTAGGCTTTTTTTTTGGTCATATCAGCCAGGCTAAACATTACTGAATCCAATGCGTTCTTAATCCAACTCCTTTGATTTCAGTAACACCGAACTAGTGATGAACCTGAACTATGAACATTGCAACATTCCCTTAATTCTACTCTTTCTTCAGCCTATGGGAGATAAATTACTGATGCTGTTAGAGATTAAATAATTTTCATTAGGAGATGATAAAAGCGGCAAAAATAAGTGGAAATAATATTTATGAGAGTTTTCCAGTGGGGATGGACATTAGGTAGAAAGGAAGTTATCATTAATGCAGGCTGCATGTCTCACTAATGACAAGAGTGTTTCTCCCAAAAGTAAAGTGAGGCCTCTGAGCTGGTTTACGGATACCTCAACAGAAATAGTTGCATTACTCTATCCTCTGCTAGTAGGCAGTCACAGAGTTTTTTCTGAGGTATTCTTGCTGTAGATGATTTTGCAATATATACATAGAGGAAGACCTATACAGTTTTAAAAATAATTTATTTTAATGCATTTTACATATTGTACTTTCAATAGTACTAAGTATTTCAGGCAGCCTCTTAAGATATCCATTATTCATTCTTCATTAGCTGATATTCCAGTCTACCAAGGAAGTACAGCATTCAAAGGTCTTGAAGTTCAGTACATTCTAGCATTTTCTAACCTTGTTTTTTTCAATGTCCAATTATAGATCAGCGATGTTTTGAAGTCAGGTGTTCAGCAACTGAATCATGTTTTGTTTTGTTTTTTTCTTTACTGAAACTGTTAAAACTAAAAATATACTTTATTTATTTATTGTATCATAGTAACTTCATTGAGGGATCTAGAGGTTAAGAAACTTCCTTCCTATCAGGTGACTCATGAAAAAATCCTAAACTTTCTTATGATTGAGTCCTGATCTTATACTGTAATGAGACAGATTTTTGCTGCTTCAGTAACATGAAAGGGCTCTAAACCTCCCTACTTGGAACAGCACTCCACAAAGTGCAATGCTGCTTTATTGTTGAAACTAAAATGGTGTTATTGGGGTTTTCCAGAACAGCATGTCTCAAAGAAGAGAAAGATCAGTCTGCTGCCATCCATGCCTGAGAATGAAGGGAACAGTGCTTTGCACACTCCAATTCTACCTGCATGCTCTGAGGACTTCTTGGTTCTTGTGTGTTTTCTTAGAAAAATTGTTGACATTTACTTCATTTCAGTATGTAATTACTAATTAGCATACTTTGATAATGTAGGGTTTTAGATGTAAATATGAAAGTGAAGGCCCTGTTGAAAATACCCTGATAGATCCTTGCATTTGCATGAAAAAATATTTAACTTCTGTGTCAGCTAGACTGTTTTTTTGTGCTGTCCAAATGTTAACACAGCAACAAGAAGATATTCATTGATAATTGGAAGATGATTTTTGCTGTCTTCTTTTAATTGAAAGGTATTTGTTGCTATTACTGGTTGTGGAAGTATCCCTGTCTGTATCCTATGGTTTCTGTATAAATGTGTGCTATTAATAACTGTAAATAAATGTCAGCCAATAAATACTTCGGGGTTTTGAGAAAACAATCAAGAATGGCAAAAACCGATGGCATACAAATACTTGCAGATAAGACAGATCTACAGTACTGCCATTTGTCTCCTCTCCTCATCAGTTAAGCTGTTTTTTATTGCCTCATTTGTATTATCTGCAGACTAGCCTCAAAATGCCTCAAAACAAAGGGAACAAAACCATTTCACAGCAGTAAGTTACATGTGCCTGCATATAAAGCAATGCAAGAAAAGCTTAGAAGAGTCTTTTCTTCCGCAGTAACTTCCCTGCTTTTGCACCCTGTATAGCCAGTTCGCTCTAGCCCTTCCCTCTGCATTTGTTTTGGTATGAGTTATATGAGTACGCAGGTTATCCAACAACCCCATTTTCAAGTGCCAGTGCTATTAAAAGATCACCAGTCATGTAAACTACAGACTACAAACATGAAGCTACAGTCATTCCTGATGTTCTTTTAGAAACATCTGAGGGTTTGTAAAAGTTCTTGTATTGAGGATGTTTTTGAGAATGTGTATGTATGGTGAAATATATTTTGGTCATTGAAATTTCCCTTGTAGTTCTGATATGCTTTAAAATATCTATTTTAGGTTTGCCAGAACCAAACAGAGACATATTCCAAGGACTGAGAATGGATCAAGGTTTCTATACATCTAAAGACTTCCTACCTTTGGTAGCAATGGCAAGTAAACCAGGTGTGTGATATTATGTTTTGTTGCAATTATGTTTGGTAAGTCACTAGTAGTTACTGATATGTCAAAACGGACAGGTGGTTACACAGCAGCACATCCAGTTATGAATCGCCTCTCAATGAATAGGTCTGGGGCAGGGTTTTCTTTTGGTAAGGTGCAACCTCAAGAGTGTGGTCAGGAAAGTCAGTCCCCTAGAGACTGTAAAGCAAATAGTCATATATAAAAATCTAAACACATGGCAAATCATTATCCCTAATAATTTATATTTGTTATTTTGAAATATATTCAAAAGACGTCATAAGCTTCTCATTTGTATAAATTATCTTGATATAAATAGTATATATAAGATGGTCTTGAAAAAAATCTGATAGTAAAGAAGGTGTTGCTGACCCGTATAGGCTTTGTCTATTGTTGATAAATGATTTTACTTGATCCAAAGTCCTGCATGTTTTACAGACACGTTTAAGAGACCACCAGTTCCTTACCCAAAGAAGTCAGTCTACAACTCAGGACAACAGTAGCATGCCAGGAGTTAATAAGACAACACTCAGTTCATAGGCACCAAATGCAGTCTTGTTTTATGCTTTTACATCTTTGTTTTGAGTACAGAGATGGCTGTGTTTGCTCCCCAAGGAGTATAGCGGCTTTCAGTGGCCCTGAATGTGAAATCATAAGCCCCAGATGGATGTATGAGACAGGGCTCGTGATTTTTATGCCATGTTCCCTTGTGGTCTAGATTCCCCAAGGTGTTGATAAAAAAGAAATTCTATGTAGAATTTTCTGGGCGTATACTTAGTGCAGCACGTGGTCTTGTACATATAACCCCATATTTAACCACACATACACCTTTTTTATCTACAAAGTGATTTTCTTCTGAGAATTCAGAAATTTCTTTTAGCATCATAAAAGGTTGCCTGCTTATTTAGTAGACTTTCCATAAGCAATGCTTTAAAGAATATATCTTCTGTAGCAAATTATTCTGCATATAAAATTAAAGTTTATTACCCCATTTTATGCAAAATATTTAGGAAGAGAAATTCTGCATCCCATCTGTCCCATCTCTCTGCTGTTCTGATCAAATGCTTGTTTCTGTCTGTTTTGTTAATCTCAAAGTGAGCTCAAATGTGTTGGGAGGAAAAGGTAGTGGTTTGGTTGTTTGTTTTTTTTTTTTTAAGAAAGAGATGTTTAAAAATGAAACAGATTGAGAATCTGCACTGCAAAACATTTGTAGATTAACAAAGGAAAAATAAGTCCTGCAAAACAATCCCCTCTTGTAATAATTTGGCTAAAAATACTTTATAAAATTTTTATGGGCATGTAGCACTTGTGTACTGTAAGTTGCCTGCCTGCATGAGGATCTATATACTGTGATCTGCGTCTTTTAAAATGTCCAAAGCAACACCCTCAGTTTGCCAGGATACGTAATAATATTTTTTATATTAAGTCTATAGTGAAAAAAAGAATGAACTTTGAAGAACTAACCTTTTCTGACTGACGGGAATAGATACTACTTTTGTGTTGTCTGTTAATTAACTGTCTCTCTTAATTTTCCTAGTATCTGTCTGTAGCTACCTCTTGCTCTCTAAGCATGGAATTTTAAAAGAAAATATACACATCCTATATCCCACTCTATCCTCCTTTTTTTTTTTTTTTTTTTTTTTTTACTATGACAGTTCTCTAAATAATGGACATAGTAGGCTTATTCACAGAAAAATACATATTCTGCCTGCTTATTCAGTTCTGAATACCACTTGTTAATATGCTTTCCTCCAAAAGAGGTTCCCCTTGCAAATACACAAAGTAGAATTTACCTTAGGAGTGACCTTATTACCAAGAGCAAAGTGGGCTGCTGTGACTGATCCGTTGTAGACTAGTCCCCTAATGGCACTCTGAGTAGCCATTCCCCTGCTGCACTTGTGCTTTTTCCACTCCTCAGTGTACGATTTTCATGAAGCATTGTTTGTTTAAAATAAATGAGAAAAGTTTAGAGAGAATTTTAGAATAAGAAGTTTATGAAGTAAATAGTAAGTACAATGCCATATACATAAGGGGGAAAATGATAGCATTTGCCATACATTAAGCATTTTACAAATGGAGAGAGAATATGTGTATTAGGATGTTGTTTCTCACATCATTTATATGTCTAAATTAAAAGCATTGTTTCCTTGAATGATATGTGTGTGCGTTTGCAACTGCGCGTGAAAATCTGCTGCTGCTATAGCAGGATACTCGAGTTACAGTGCAATAACTAAACGGCCATCTTAACGCCTCCTGACTGAAACTATCATGGGCTCATTCAGAATATAGCTTTATATTGTTTCTGGCATTATTTTTTAAGTTGCAATAATTTGCCTAATTAACAGTTAGTTGTATTTAAACTTGTGATAAAGTGCAGTCTCATAGAAGGAACACACACAGTTCAGTATTACTTAAATATTTCTTATATAATCGGATCATCAAATACAAGCTGTAGATGACAAACACTCAATGTCGTCATTCTCTCCATGTAACTTTTTGGAAATTGTTCATAGAAAGCCACTGTAGATGAAACATTTTCTCCTAGTGTAAGATCTAGGATTTACTGTAATAATAATATTCTTACATGCTTGTCTGCCTCTGAGAACCATGTCGGAGCCAGAACAGAGTCAGTGCCTTACAGAAAACTGAAGGAACTAACTTTGAGAAACTGTTTCACAAAACTATCAACAACTGGTCATCTTTTGAAAAATACCAAGCATTACTCTTTATAATCTGTTGAAAGATGTTGTTTTTTTAACTGAGAGGATAAAGAATCTGATAGGAGAGAAACTTACTTTTTTAATAAAAAGATCTCACAATGCTATTTTCAACCTGACAAGATCCACAATACTACAAACGTGTTGTCATTGGAATTCTTTTTGGATAGAAAGGTGCAGCTGAGTACTGACTATGAAATTATGTATATGAGCATATCTTAAAAATGGGAATAAAACTGTCTTTCAGTGAAGCAGAATAATTTGATAGTGACACTCCATACTTGGAAACTGTAAGATGCAATTTTACAGTGCTTTGAGTACAAGTACCTTTTAGGCTGTCATGCAGAAATGGTTTCTCCACTTGAAAATGGGATTTTCCTTTCATCTTTCAGGGATGTGTGGCTGTCACTCTCCATTGCCATCAATACATGGAACTGTGATTGTACTTGGGGCAGGAGACACTGCTTTTGACTGTGCAACATCTGCTTTACGCTGTGGAGCTCGTCGTGTGTTTGTGGTCTTCAGGAGGGGATTCACTAATATCAGGGCGGTTCCAGAAGAGGTAAAATTGAATAACAACATTTATGAGAAGGAATATTGGTTGTTATTTCTACAGGGCCTGAAAGTGTGCTATAGATACTTAAAAGACATCTACTAAATCTTTTGTTTATAAAGATGCTCTTAAAAATGTATAAATGTCTATCAAAGATCGGAGGCTCATTTTATATAATCTCTGTATAAATAATTTTCCTTAGTTGTACCTGTTTCCTGTAAAGTCAGAGTACCTGTTTCATTTGCATACAGGGGGTAGAATTTCTTGTAAATTAGAAAATACAGTAAAAATTTTTAATCTTGGAAACACCTCAGAGATCAAACAGCCATTTTTGAGTGTTGTAGGTGACTCTTCAGGTCATAGTTAGATCTGAGAATGATACCTTCTGACTGCTGTCTAATGAATCTAAGAGATGCTGACGTTGCCTTGGGAGGCTATAAAATCTTGTAAGAAAATTGCTTACAGTGATTTTGATTTTGAATCACTGCCAATGGCAATAGAGCGATGTCATTCATCACAGATTTCAGCGTTCAATTTGATTTTTAGTTTGGCTTTGCACTTTGACATTTATCAGGACATCTGCATGTTTTGAAACCGACTCTGCTTCCTCAATATATCTGTACTACAGGAGGAGTTTTTTTCAAGTTAGATTTTCTTATTTGGGTGGTCTTTTTCCATTAACGTTTATTTGGTAGATACTTTACACTTCTGCATACTTGAGGATGTCAGGACATCTGATGCATCTTTTTTATGACATTTATGGTAATTTGATAGATCTTAGAGATCTTATAAAATGGGAATGAAAGTACAAAAAAAAAGTAATAGAGGGTCTCTTGATGCATAATTTACTTCTATTTCTGCTGCACTTCATTTAAGAATTCTGGAAACAATGAGATTACTGAAGCCATTGCACCGACAGACTTATGTGCTATTCAGATTCTTACTAACCAAGAATCAGCTATCGTGCTGGACTGGGTAAATTCCTAAAAGTTGTCAATGTTTGTACTCATCCAATCATGCAGTGGCCTTGAAAAAAAGTAAAATAAAAGTAGCTTCAGCTAATAATGACTATGCTAGAATAAAGTCAGGTTGGACATTACACGTTCAAAAATGTTTTGTTGTGTAAATATAGACAATCAAATCCCAAAGACTTTGCTTAGACAAAATGCTGTTTGACTTCAGCAGTTTTACCACAGCAGATATTCAGAAGATCTTAAGACTCGATTGTCACTCAGAAAGCTGTTGTCTGCACATGGTAGTCAGCATTTAACAACATCTTAAAATCATAGTAAATAAAAATCAGGATATGTAGGTAATTAATACTAAGCCTCTTCTTAAAAGACACGGATAGTTATATAAGGTAACTCTTTTGCCCTTGAAGGAGTTGTACATATTCAAACCAATAGAGAACAATAAGAAAATATATTGGAGAAATATTTGCATTGTAAATTTATCTAATGCCACTGTCTAGAACTGCTTGATTTAATAGCAGAAGAGGCTCTGAAGTTGGTATTAAGATGACTGTCTGTATACTGTATATAGGTGACTTCTACTGCAGAAGAATGTGTGATAGAATCTTGAGTCAAAAAATGGTTTGTTTTTTTTTTTTCATAAAAACACAACAATAGTCAAGTTATTTATTTTATTGCTTCTACTCTACAGATGGAACTTGCAAAAGAAGAAAAGTGTGAATTTCTGCCCTTCCTCTCCCTCGGAAAGTTGTACTTAGAGGTGGACAAATTGTTGCTGTGGAGTTTGTTCGAACTGAACAAGACAATGATGGAAACTGGAGAGAAGATGAGGATCAGGTTGTCCGTCTGAAAGCTGATGTGGTGATCAGTGCCTTTGGCTCCATTTTAAGTGATGATAAAGGTAACCCTGGCTAATGCTAATTGCTCTTTTAGCTGCAGCCATCTCCTGTCCTTTGGCCATTTTATGAAATGAATCTTCTGGAGGTTACATAGCTTGTGACTGCTGATCCTCTTCACAGGAATTTCTTTGTCTTTTACGTACTCTTAGAACAAACTTGAGGGTCTGATAAAACAATTTCCTGTATATCACTATATAGAGCAGGAACTCAGATTAGAGGTACAGTTGGTCAGTATATGTCTTGCTTTCCTCTCAATGCAAATGGGATCTCAAAGAATATTCTTGAGGATTTCTTCTGGTCTCACTAATTAACTTCAGGGAAACTCGTTATACTACAGATTTAAACTGAACTGCTCTGATCTCGGAAACCTTTTTTTTTACCTATTAAATTAAGCAAGAATTTAAGACAGATTCACTGTTCTGGTTCAGCTGGTCTGAGTATCACTCATTTCTTGTGCATATGCAAGAGAACTGTGGCTTCTCTCATACACAGTATTTGCTTAATTCACCTGTACTTGTCTCAGCTTGTCATATTATTTAGTTGCACTTTACAAAATTTGGTCTTAAAAATTAACAATTACATAGTTCCATAATAAAGATACAGAAAGTGGTATATAGATGGCATTTCAGAGATTGAATGAATTGTCTGGATGTAGCAGAAAGAAAAATGAAGAACATGAGTAGAACTAACAAGATGGGAACTGAACAGAACTCAGACTGTTCTGCTCTGACACTAGGTTTAAAGAGTTCAGGCACATACATCAAATTTGGCTCAAAAGTGAAAAACACTGACTCAGCAGTAGACAGATTGATAAAATTAATAGATCTTCAGCCTGGAGATGCTCATCATGATTAGCAGGTTCTGAAAGCCTAAATGATCAATGTGCCTACCTCTCCAGGGCACAGTCATGCCAGCCAATTAACCCATGACATGTTGTTGTGGTCCTTTGAATGTAAATGCCCTGACAGAGGACTTGGCTAGTGCCTCAGAGTGCACGTCACCAGAAAATTTGGTAATGAGATGCTGGTTCTGCCAGTGCAAAGGGAATTTCAAAATTTCTTAGCACAATATGGTTTTGTGAATCTTTTCAATCAAGGAAAATTGTAAATCTAAAATAATCTAAGCAGAGTCTAGTTGCATTTGTGGACATAACTCAGGTACATAAAATGTTTGACTTCTCACATCTGCATCTTCTGTGTATGCCTTATGCAGATAACACTGTTTTAAATGAAGTTAGAGAAATGAGTTTTCTGATAGTAAGATTTTCTAGAGTTATTTGTGCAATTATACGAAGAGTGTACTGACTTCACAGGAAGATAAAACATTAGTTAATGAAGAAAAATTAGAGGTCCCATTGAAGAATTTTAGAATGTAGCTGCTAGCAGAGTTGTCAGTGATCTACATGAGCTACTCTGTGCTTTCTGTTCACCAGTCCAGTTGTATATAAAGTTAAACCATCATAGAGCCAAGAGAAGAATCTAAACTCTCTCCTACAGTAAAAAAGGATCAACCTGGTTCCTTGAGGAACATGTGAAGTTAATTCAAGGAGCATTCCTGTCTTCTGTGTGTTGCTTTTGCTTTGGGATAGGTTCATGAAGCTGAGGCTGTTATCTGGACAGCAACTGCACCCAGCTCCGTACAGTGCTAATTACTCAGGGCTGCCTCCTGCCCTGGAGTTGCCTTCTGCTCCAGAGAGCAAAGGAGGTGCAGTCTACGTCTCTGAGAGAGCAGACTCCCATTTCACTTGGAGATGTATTGCTGTGTAAAGAGTCTGGCATCTGTGTTGGTCATGTTTTAGGGCTCAGTCTAACGCCCAGGAAGCAGGGAGAAGATGATTAAGGTTTGGGTTTTTTTAACCTTTTAACCTTTAAGAGATTCATGAGCTACTTCGTTGGTGGAGTTGACTGAGAATTTTGGAAAGTTTTGTTGTTTTTTTTAAAACTCTCTGTTCAGGTTTTTTGGAAGGTTTTCTAGAACCTAGAAAAAATATCTAATTGGTTTGGTAAATCAAATACTAGTCTATGCAATCAGCACGTTTTGTTGTGATTCATAGACCGTATGATAAAGGATTGATTCTGTTTTCCTCCATATTAAAAACTTTTTCGGCTAAAGGGTTGAACTTACTGTGTTGCTTAGCCTTAATACTCTGCCAGTCTTGTATCTCCTAGTACGTATTCACTAAGTTATTTGTTGTGAGGTTTTCAAATAGGAACATAAAATGGGAGGGGAACAAAGTCATGCAGTGAGCTGATCATGAAAGAGAGTCATTCACCTTGGGGTGAGCAAAACACCTCAGTTTCACACTGTATTTTTGGTGAAACTGCTTTAGAATAGTAATCGAATTACAAGTAAAAATGCAAGGCATTTATTTTGGATGTTGTGAAAGTGAAAAGAAACCAAGACTTGAGGGAATAAAGTGTTTATTTTGAGCATACCATTTCAGTTGCTTTTAAATCTTTATTTTTGACTAAGCTGTCTTTAAGAAAGTCAAATTTGCTTTTCACTGTTGAGCCGGATTACAACCAAATCTCCAGGCTACCTCAGCATACATAACAAAAAGAAATAAAAAAAAGAACCAAAACCCCAATCAAACCCAAATCCAAAAGCATCGTATATTCTAGTAGTTTTTTTTTCTTTTTTTTAAAAAAGTGCATTTTTGTATTCGAGGAACAAGTATTCTTCATCAAAAGATAGTGATGAAAATACTGGTGATACTTAAAAATGCACAATACCATGTGCATGTGATGTGACTTGGCACTTGCTCTGACTTTGAAGGAGGAGATGGACTAGGTGACCTCCAGAGGGCCATTCTAGCCTGAATTATTCTATGACTGGATGACTCAGATGCAATGATGAATAAACATGTTAATTGCTGGTCATACAGAGAACTCTATCAATTGACCTAATTCTTAAGGCACCTCAGGAAACTGCAAATAGTATTAGTATAGTATAGTATGGGCTAAGCTAGCAGGATACATCCTATTTGTTATTAATATTGTTAAATGCCGATGCTACTGATGTAAGAATAGATAAAATACTATGAAAACCAGAAGGATTAAAATCAAATTTGGTGAAATCAAGTTCAGCAAAGTGTTCTAGGGCAGCCTAAATGCTTATATTTTAGTTTTGTTTAACAAGACATACGCACATGGGTGGCTGCTCTTTTGAGCAGAAATAGCTCATAGGTTAGAAAGCTTTTTCTAGTCTATTATTCTCAACAAGATGTTTCTTATTCTTGCATAGTAACTATTACATTTGCAACTGAGATTCCATGTGCTCAGAGTCTTTTTTTGTTTTGTTAAAATGCTGGTTGTGTTTTTAAGCAACAGTTCTAGTAAGTATTCATCCTTCTATTGGGAGTCATTTAAATACATCATTAATTTAAAAAAACGGACTCAAGTCCATTTTATGCTTGGAAATTTGCTAACAGACAAAACAGGAGTGTTGCCTTCTAGACTATTTTAAGACCATTACTGCTTTACTGAAACCAGCTAAAAAACCCCAACAAATTGTTCAAATCAAATTACTGCAGATGGAGTACGAAAAATGTTTTGCTTCTTGTTGAAAAAAAAAAAAAGAAATTTTGCAAGCACAAGCTGCTTTTTAAATTTTTTTTTTTATTGCATAGCTTATCAAAGCCTTCAAGCCATCATGACTGACCCACATAAACAAAGAGCTGTTAGAGAATTTTGTACCTTTCCTCATGCTCCTGCTGTTTTGCTTGGTTTGTTATTTTGAAGGTCTACAACGTATTAGTGAATTACTGAAACATCTCTGTCACCATTCCAAATTGCAACTACTCAATATATACAAATGTAATTCTGTGTACTCCCAAGCACTGTGTACAGCCTCAACGTCCTGCTTAACACCTGTCCAGCTGGTTTAAAATCTGAACTTTGAATAACCATTTTCTTATCTATGTTGTTCTGATAAGCAAAAGTAAAAGTATTTTTGGACTGGAAAATTTTGTGCTGGAACAAATGTCCTTGTTCTGATTTATTTTTCTGAATTTCTGAGGAGAGCCATGGAGAAATTATGGAAAATAGTACACTTGTTCAAAATGCACTACAAAATGCAGTGCAGGACAGGGGACTAAGGCAGGATAGGGAACTGGCAATGTAAGTTTAGTTTAACCTTCTGTCTAGCAGGCAGCAGTAAAGAGGGGCTATTCCCATTTTCCAGAACACTGAATCTTAGCACGTTAATGCCAATTTTACTTTCCTGGAGAGACAAAAAAGAGGTATGCAAAAATATGCAGGCAAACTCCGAATACCGCCTTTGTAAAAAAACTCCAGGAAATAGTAGGTTGTTTGAGAGCAAAACTATGTTTTATTAAATTTTTGGTAGTAGCTAGCTATTGCACGGTAACTGAAGAGCAAAATTGAATTTCACGTTTCTGGGAGTCACTCACAACTTTCAGATATTTTGCTTTTACTTTTAGTAGGACTGTCTTCTTGCTTGGAAACTGCAGCAGCAAACCCCAGAAGGCTTACCAGGATATAACTGCTGCCCCCCCCTGTAGCAAAGATAAATTTCATAGAATCATAGAATGGTTAGGGTTGGAAGGGACCTTAAAGATCATCTAGTTCCAACCCCCCTGCCATGGGCAGAGAAATCCTCCACTACACCAGGTTGCCCAAAGCCTCATCTAAACTGGCCTTGAACACTTCCAGGGATGGGGCATCCACAACTTCTCTGGGCAACCTGTTCCACTGCCTCACCACCCTCACAGTGAAAAATTTCTTCCTTAAAGAAGAAGAATACTTGGGCAAAAATTTGCCCAAGTAGTTTACGATTTTATTATTTAATCCACTCCTATTTAATATTTATTTCTATAAATTGAGAAGCATTTTCTAGGAATAAAGGCAAAAACTTGCAGAGCTCTGGGCTCCTAAGCAACACAGATTTTAATTTTCCTTTGTTCAAATACAGAACTTCACAAATGGTACAGAAGCCAGTGAATTTGCAGGGAGCGTTGAGTTTCTTCGTACAGACTGGTCAGACAACTAGATAACCTCAGCCTCCAAGCATGGAAGCATTGCCTATCTAATGACAGAGTAGGAGGGAGAAAGAGAGGTGACTGAGATGCCTCAGAAGGGATGCCCACAGCGGTGACCTGATGTCTCCCTAGTAGCCCAGCATCTGCCTTGTATGCACAGAATAGACTTTTAGTCACCAGACTTTTTAAAAAATTGTTATATGAAACTGAAATTTGTATAGATTCAAAAGATTCTTAGTGAATAGGTAGGAGTCTTTCTGCTGAGTCATTTGGAATAGGATTTTTCTGCACAAATAGGTTTTACTGAATGAGTTTGAGTGCAGCAGTTCCAAACCCTGAAATAGTTACCTATCTCCAATATCCAAAAGTGTCTTTGTGGTGACTTCTAAAGCCCTGTTAAGTTAGAGCAGGAATTCTGCTCCTTCGTCTGATAGGCATCAGTACACATCTGCTTGCTGGTGACAGGCAGAAACCAAAGTCAGTACCAGCTTGCAGCAGAAGCCTCTCCTAGCATACCTGGACCCAGCTTTCTCCAGTGAAACCACCTTTTAATTCTGGTTCAGTATGCTAGTGGGGCAGAGGCTGCGGGAAGCTTGATTGTGCCTTTCTTTATTTACTGGGCATTTAGACTGGGCGGTGTCAGCAGTTAATCAATCTGTTGGTGCATGTGACAGCTATAGTTTTATACTTGAGATAAAGAAAGTTACAGTGTATTTATATTTCTCTGAAGTAATGCTACTATTCACTGTAGACGAAGTCTATAAGATGGATATCAAAAACAACATTAATGAGCTACTAAAGCTAAAATTACAGGAACTTATGAAATTGGTTAAACATAAAAACCATTAAACTGTTTATTGAAGCTTCACAGATATACTGCAGCTAATGAGCATTTCTGCTATTTAAATAAGCCCAAATTGAACACACATTACATGGATACATAATTAGTCATGGCAGTCAAACACACACAGACTCACTTTTAAAGCTTTATTTGAGGAATCTTTTCCATTTGATTTGTTTTGTTAATTAAAATATTTTTTCTGTATTCAGTTATATTTTAATGTTGTTTTTGCAAGTGCTATAATTTGCTGCTGCTTTTCCATTTGTGTTTGTTTGCTCTATGAATATAGCAAATTTGGAACATATATTCAGAACTGTCCTTTTGTTTGATGTTATTTGTATTAGCATCACTTGATAGCATCAGAATAATTCAATTGTATGTTGTCTTTTATCCAGAAGGATCTTTTCAAATGATATATAATATCTTACTGGGATATGGAGGCGAAGGCAGCACAGCCACAGGATTGCACTTTGAATTTTCAAGAGAAAAGTTACATTAGTTTTAGACTTTAAAGAGTGTGAGGATGCAGGGATTTAAAAGACACTCTTTTCTTTAACCCTCTCCCAAATCATGCACCAACAAAAACATTAGGAATCTAGTTTGCTTATTCTTCAGGGTCAAACCAGCAATTCAGAGAGCTGTGCCATGGTTTAGGCTGATCCGGCAACTGAACTCCACACAGCCAGTCTCTCACTCCTTCCCCAGTAAAGTGGAGAGGAGAAAAAAAAAAAAGTAATAAAGGGACTGAGGGTTGAGACAAGAACAGAGGGAGCACCCACCAACCATGGTCCCGGGCAAAACAGACTCGGCTTTCTCAAAACAAAACAATTTATTAACAGTTACTTAAAAGGACAAAGGGAAACAGAACTGGTTACTTGAGAGGGTAAAAGAAACAAAGCCAGATCTTAAAACCGACACCTTCCCCCCCCCCGCCCTTTTCCCTTTCCTCCCGGCTCTACCTCCTCCCCCCAGCAGTGCAGGGGGACAGGGACTGGGGGAGTGCAGGTCAGTTCATCCCATGCTGTTACTGCCACTCCTTTTCTCAAAGGAGGAGGAGTCCTTACACCCTTTTCCCTTGCTCCAGTGGATCCCCTACTCACGAGGAAAATCCACAAACTTCTCCAGCGTGAGTTCTACCCGCAGGATGCAGTCCTTCCCCATCGGATTGCTCCAGTGCGGGCTTTACCACAGTCTCGGATTCTTAGGGACTTGTAGGCACTCGCTCCGGCATGGGTCGTCACACAGACTCCAGATGCCTCTCTACCTTGTCGTGCGTCCCAACACAAATGTCCTCAGGCTCAGGCATCTTCTCTCCACGGGCTGCGAGTGGGTCTCTACTCCACCAAGGCCGTTCTGGTTGCAGGAGGGCCGCCTGCCATCTCGCCACCGGCTGCAGGGGAAACTCAGCTCCGGCACACCTCCTCCCGCTCCATCCTCACTGACCTGCTGTCGATGCGGCTGTTTCTCTCAGATCTCAGTCCTCTCCGGGTGAACTCAGCCTGGTGGGCACCCCGGGAGTGGGGCGCTCCCCGAGTTTCCCAGCTGGCTCCGCCACCTCCATTCTCAGTGAGTGGTGCCAGCCCGATGCGGGAAGCCACCTGGCCGGGAGCCAGGGAGCGAGGGCAGTGCCCTCCTCCCTTCTCTGCTCGCTCCTGGGCAAAGCACCTTTTCCAGTTCCTTTGTCCCGACTTAAATAGGGCAATTCGCAGAGGCGCCCTATTGGCTCAACCCCGAGGGGGATGGCAGTCCGATCTGGTGGCCAGAACCGGCTCTGACCCGGTTCCAAAACCAGGGAGGTCACAGGGAGCAAATCCCCTCTCCTACCACCAGACCGCCCCCTCCCCCCCCCCCCCCCCCCCCCCCCCATTAAACCATGACAATCTGGTAGTTGGAGTCACCTCCTTTCAAGCTCAGATTTGGCTCTTAGACTCTCTCTTACCCCTTACAGGGGAAGAGAAGAGACTTCTCTTTGTGAAGACCAAAGTTCTCCCCTTCTTTCTGTGGGTGGTCTGAGAGGTGGTCCCTTCAGCCTTCCAGTTGTCCCACGTACCATATGCAAATTGTGAGGATGTTAGGAACTCTTATATAAGATACTTTTAAATCATGCCCTTGTTTTTACTTCACCTAAATCTTACAAGAAAGACAGAAGGAAATTGCTGCTGGATACCATGTCAACCTTGCCACCACGGAAATGTTCCTTCCCAGTTTTAAAAATGCTGATCAGACAGACAAATCCCCAGTCCCTGGGGAGATGTTTCAGGTGAAGGTATGTTGGTCATTCTTTGCACTCAAAAAGCTTTTGGTATAATTCTGTCCGGACAGCTATTTTAGCACAAATAATCCAAAGATAGATTTGAGAAATGTGATAGATCCAGGATAGCAGAGGTATTACCCTATTTTTCCACAAGATGAGATGAAATAAGTAGTCAGAACTTCCAGCTTTACATAATTTCCTCTGAAAAACTACTAACTACATCTCCAAAAGCATGTTGCCCTCTAACACCTTTACTGTGGTTCAGGCCTGTCTCAGAGAAACAAAAGTCATCTATTAAATCCCCAATACCAACTCCTGCAGCACCAAGTTTTCCTCTGGGTTTTTTCCAAACATGTCTTTACAAGCCTGTACGTATTTAGCTTGTGAGAACTGTCTAGACCACATGCTGAGATGGTACCACTGCATGCAATAAGTTATCCTATATATGACAAATATAAGATGATCAAAAGCTTTCTTTAAGTACAGACAGTCTGAGACATAAAAAGAAAGTGAATGTATTGATTTATAAATATTACTGAAGCATTCTTAATAAAACTGCTGTCAGCCATTATCAGCACTTCCCTTTGAAAAAAAACCACCACAAACCAACAACAAAACCCCAAATGGAAACAAACAAATTTCCAGACTGAAAAATATCTCAGTCTGAAGGTCGTGTTTAGTGTAATCTTTCTGTAATTTAAATATTTTTAAAGGAAGTAATTTCATAAGTTTTTGATTCTGTTAACTACGCAAATACTATTTTTGCCAAGTTAAGCCACGAGTATAGGTGGGGTGGGAGGGATTGTGCAAGCAATAGGTCTTGAAGATAGATTAAATACTTCTGGTATGAAAATCTGCTACAGTTTTCATCTTAAAACTGTTTTCTGTGATTCTGGCTTCTGAACCACTTGCAAAAAATACTTTGGATTTGAGTCCTCTGGATATTTGTGTATGCCAAGGGTGAGGAAGAGACCATAGGTGAGACAAGTAGGTGATAATGTTTGTGCCTTACTTCCTATTTTATTATTTTGCCCGGGATTATACACAGCCTTCACTTTGAAATACACTTCTAATATGTGATTTGGAGGTGAGGGGAGATACAGAGCCTGGGAAGAAAATTCCATCATGATGATTTGAAAGAAGGATACATTTGAAGCTTGCTGTATGCTCAATCGTGCGATGGGGCAATACTGTGACTTTGCCCTTGTATTGGAGAAATATCCGTGTCTTAAACTGGCAGGTTTCTCTTTTACATGTATGACAGCGCAACTGCATCAGTTTAATTGACCTTGGCAATCTGCATCTGCTAGTGGTCTGTCCCTGAGGGACACTGCAATTTTAAGCTGTGTTTTATTGCAGAATCTTCAGTTCCTGTAGACAAAGCTATATAAAAAACTCTCATTTTGATATGTACCATCAACATTTGTAAAAATATTTATTGAAAAAGTGGTTCTCTTCACAAAGCTACTTTGAAGTATGTTTGCAATTATAACAAAATAATTTAAAAATGCCTAACAAAAATCATGTTAATATGGAGCAAGATTATTTTTTTCTAAGTGTGTACACATTTATGTGTACTTAATGCTATTTGCATAATGCCATGCAGTATGAATTTTTTTTTCACATCTACCTTCTTTTTAAGGACAATAATAGTTCATGTGCAGAATGCCTATATACACTGTTTACTAACATGAAAAAAAATTAAGATATCTTAATGCATGCTCAAAAAGAAAAATCAGGGATTGCAATGAATAAGATACAAAAGATATCATCTTCATGTAAGCATTTCATTTTGATTCTGTTTTTATGGGTTTATTCTTAATATATGTAACACGTTTCAAAGTGAGCCTTACTTTCAGGATGTTCTGAGTTTAAATAGTAAGTCAGGATGGTTTTGACTTTATTGAAATATGTCTTTTTCAGAATTAAATTTCCTTAAAACCAGCACACTTTGTCAAAGCCAAAGCTTTGATAGCGTAACATTTCCTGGTGGGAAAATGTTCCATCTGAAAATTTTCAGTCAGGTTTAATAATGACCTGTCAAACAGAAGCAGAATATCGTTTTTGTTGTGAGGGTTCATAAATATGGGAAGTAAATTCTGGAGATCTAAATGAATTTCTAGAAATTGTATCATAAACATTCTTTTTTTGTTTTAAACCTCAAAAATCATATGCTGAATATTAAGTTGCACAAGATGTCTATGGTAGGTCATTCAGGAGAGAAGCATGGCACCAATGATTTCTTGAGCCTATGTCGACTCAGTCACTTTTTTTGACACTTGTGTACTTTTTCTTGTACACAAATCTGGCTTTGCAGGTGCACAGGAACCGGTTACTTTCCTGATACTAGCAAACTGATATTCTATATAATACATGTTGTTGTTCTGTCTGGGTCCTGTTAGTAATTACGTGCCTCCACTAGCTCAACAAAAATGTTCATGTATGTAAAAGGACTTTTCATTTCTACTGTAAATTTATGTTGAAGTGAAAGAACTAGGACTTGGAACTGCTTTTCTAATTGTTATCAGTGTGTATTTGACAGATTTTAGCAACAGTTTTTTTGTTTCTTCTATTAATATACTTGTCGTTCGCTTTAATTACAGTCAGAGAGGCCATGGCACCTATCAAATTTAACAGATGGGGTCTTCCTGAAGTAGATCCGGAAACTATGCAAACAAGTGAACCCTGGGTTTTTGCAGGAGGTGACATTGGTGGTCTTGCTAACACTACAGTGGAATCAGTAAATGATGGAAAACAAGCTTGCTGGTACATGCACAGATACATACAGGTGATTTTTTAAAAGTATTTTTCTCTTTCCCATTTCTATCTGCTTTTAGATACTTTTATTGTGATTGTTAAAGTAATTTTGTTGTGTTTTATATAAAAAAAAAACAACCAAGTTTTGAGAACCTAATACCTAGATTATCTGGTGATTTGAACATTATAGATTAATTCAGTTTGGGTCACATACTTGAGTTGGATTAGCTGAACCCAGCTTTCTTACATTACCTTAACGCTAAAATCCAAGCAATGTTTTCTTGGCCTCAGCTCTGAATTCCATTCAAGGGTAGCAAGCCTTCCTGCACAATGCACAGTGCAAGTAGAAGTCCTAATTGGGTAATTGGGGAAAAGAAGAGAGCCCATCAGTATTAAAATCCCTCAATACTGCATAAAGTCAAAATTAAATACGGCCAATATTGTTACCTGGGGAAGGCAATTTTAGTATTTTTCAAGTGCAGGTCTACTAACAGTTTACAGAGTACTTAGATTATCTGTACCAGAACCAAAGTTTGCTCTGACTAGCTCCAATAAACTTGCTCTGATAAACTGGACAGAAGAATGCACAGAGGAAAATAATGCAAAGGAGAATTTCCCTGAGAAATGTGAGTTTAAGACATGAAAAACCTGGTAACTGCATATTCTCTTTCAGTGCTCCTTGTGTGTCACTGAGCACCTCTGCCCTGATTTTTCTAGTAAAATAAAGAGCACAAAGTCTGGAGGAGCTGCAGAGAGAAGAGATAAAGCCTGTGCGTGAAGAGCCAGCTGACAAAGAGTGTGTTCATAGTGCAAGGAACTTTTTAGAAACATGATACATGATTCATTCTCCTACAGAAAGATTTGAAAAACTGAAGTTGGGACTGTAACAGCTCGATGTCTTTCTCCCCCATCCATCTGCTCAAAGCCTCTCTGATTGCATGTTTGTGCAATTTCATGCTGTTGGGGTCTGATTTCACTTCCTAAAAATACTTCAACTGAAAGCTTGTTGTTAGTATCTGTGCATATTTTTTCTCACTTGCTCTAAAGCACTGTTTATGTCCTGCCTTCTTAGACACTATGAAAATGCTGAGTGTGAAACATCTTTAATCCCTGACCTGCTTGCTTAATTTCTCGGTGCACAGTGAATTTGGGTAACTGTGATAGGGGAAGAGGGGGGTATCTCCTCCTTTTTGTCTCCTTCCTCTCTAACCTCTAGAAAGACACACATCACTTAAAACCCCTCCTTTACCATGTTACTTCCTCAAAGCTTGCTTTTTTCCCCCCTCTGGAATGTATTGAATTCCTTGGAAAAAATCTGAATAGTCATGGCTGGAGAATTAGAATTTTAAATCAAGCAGGCTTGTGATATTAGAGCATTTCCGTTACCCTTTGCAGGTTTCAAGGCAGCTTATTCGACCTTACAGTCTCACCAGGAAGCTAATGGGAAAGCCTTACAGCAATCTTCACAGGAAAGTTTCCAAATGTCAAGTGTCACCTTTCCAGCTGTTAGATGAATGGGTTGCCCAGGGGCATTTATTTGGATGTGCAGCCCTTGTGAAATCTGGTTGCTGTGGTGCAGAGTGCTGTAATTTGGCAATTTACTTAACCAGTGTTTGGACCTGGTAGAAATTTCAGTGACTGGAGGAGAGTTTGCTTTTTAAACAAGTTGTTTAGAAAAGGATTGTGTTACCGTGATGTTTAGAGGGATAGGTATGTGCACGTGTGTATGCCTTTGCGCACAGGTGCGTGCGCACATTCAATTCACAGCCCTGTATTCTGGAAACTTCCAATATCAAATTAAAAAACACCCTTACACACTACCTTGTTTTCTCTCTACTGTGAGATTCTAAGACAAGTGACCTTCCTGGAATCTGAGCGTCTGAATCGAATACACGTTAATTTTTAAATAAATACATTGATACCATCTATCAGTATTGATACCATTTGCATTTTAGTTACAGGAGTAGGTAGCCATTTCCAAAGTTGCCAACTATTGCAGCACCAGGATCTATAAATAATGCAGTCAGCCTTTAGCAAAATAAAACTATTCCATAGGATTTCTCAACCAACTCAAGACCGTGTCAAAGGTTGAAACTCAAAAGGACCATCCTGACTACTTGCAGAATGCACTGTTTGAACGGCGCGCTGATTGTATCCCAACCTACTCCAGGCAAAAGGCTAAGCAAACAGATGGGCCTGATATGTGCCCTGAAACTCCAGTCATTGCAAGCTCTGGCACATGGTCAAGTGAAGCATGAGATCCAGACTCAAGGACTCTCCAGCAGAAATGCCTTATGTTCAAAACTGGGAGTTATTTACAGAAGCTTCTTGGCTGCTCTTATACTGGAAACTTTCCATCATTAGTTGCCTAAATATCGCCTGCCTCTTAACATATTCCTCCCACTATACGAAGTATAGGTTCATCTCAGAAATTGTTGCCTGCAGCTGTGTCAGGTTAGTTTCTATAAACATGACCAGTCAAAGCCTTTGTAAGGATACATGCAGTAAAACATGTAAGAAAATGTAGTCAGTCTTCCTAGAACCCTTCTCTGCAAGTCATTAGAAATCCGAACAGAATCAGCCCGATTCATGCAACTGTCTGCTATTCACATTTGTTTCAGGATTCAACCTTTTTTGTTATTTCATGAATGATGTAAAAATGTCTGTAAAATAATTATGGAGATTTATTTAGCTTGGAGATTGTAATGGCCCTCACTTTTGTCTGACAGTGACTTTATGATCTTGTGCAGAAGCAATATAGGATGCTGTTCTCTTCTGTGCCTCAGTTCGCATTCATTTCTTTTTGATAAGTGAATGAGATTTAATACTATAATAACTATTTTCAGGGTAATTCACAATTATTGGAGGACTAATCCTAATTTTCTATGCCTGCCTTGAGAGCAAAGACAGCTCTCACATCGCGACTCTCCCAGTATTTTCTTCCTGGACCACTGCAGCAGCCTTGATGCTTCACTTTTGCTCTATTCATACCCTTACCTGTGGAGCATTTTCCCATATGTGGCAGTCAAGTTGCCATCTTCTTCTTAATAAAATCCCTCTTAAAAAGTGACTTTTCCTCTCTGGTTCACAATAAGCTTTCTTTTATTTAAATCTGTTTTTTCTTTTCTGCAATCTCCCCAGTGTGGAAGGTTTCTTTTATATTTTTCCTAGACTGAAATGTACATGATACACTTAAAGAATAGAGGGCTGGATCCCAACTGATATAATTTACACTTTTCTAAGATGCTATTCAATGTGAATTTTGAGCACATCACTGAGGTATTTTGAATCAGTATTGTATATTTGCTTTTTTTTTTTCTTTTATCTATGCTGTCAAAAAATATATGGGCTTTGTGTCTGAAGAGTATAGTTGTTGGTTCTTTTATGAAGGTTCACCATTCTCATATATTCCTCAAGCATACATGAATGTACTTAATTTCATAATCAATACCAGAGATGGGAGGTTCCCAGGAAGCTTATCTTTGAAACTGTTAGTTATGTTGTCTGCTTCTTTTCAGGACAACCAAAGGAAAAATTGAACGCCCCTTTGTTTAGCTAGAACATATGAAACACTAGCATGGAGATGAGTAACAAAACACCATTTGCAAAAAGGTGGACGAAATGCAAGTGCAGGAAATGGTATTTTGGATTCTTACCTTTGAGTAAGCAATGTCTGTTCCAGAAACAGAAATCCAGGAAGGAGCTTAGAAAAATCTCTGCACAACTGGACAGAGCCTTGAGCAACCTGCTCCAGCTGACCCTGCTTTGAGCAAGGTTGTTGGACTAGATGGTCCCTAGGCATCCTTTCCACAGCCATTCTGAGACTGTATGAAATAACCTAAACATATTTAACAAAGTCAAATAATGGATAATCGGAGAGAGGATAGAAGAAGAACATGCAAGGGAGAGATGTGTTTTAAGATCAGACTTGAAAACAGAGAAAGCAGAAGTGAGATGAAAGTGTTCAGGAAAACTCTTCCAGGCAGCAGGATTTGTAGAGAAGGCTCTCTGTGAAAAATAACAGTAATACAACTACTCACTTTCACAGTCTATCTTTGTTAAAGGCCCGAAAATGGAGTTAGACCATATCTCTGTGGTTAAGAATTTTCTCCATCTAAAGAAAATGAATGTCAGAAATTGTATCAGGTCTAAAGCTGAGTTCCCGGCTCTCAGCCCTGCACTACAGACTGTGCTGCTTTTGCCTCTAGGCATATCCTGGTTAGAGTAAGGTAAGGCCACTGCGTGCAACGTGCTGGGGATTTTTCACCACCCTCTTTCAGTATCCAAAAATTGCTGTGACTGGAACAGTAAGTAGCTGCAATATCGTTAGCTCAGCTGGTTGGCATCAAATTAGAGGAAGAATGGGCCACACTTTTTGTCCTCTATTTTTAAAAATAAAAGGAAGAGTTATTATAAACAAACCCTTGCCTGCAGGCATTCTTTTCCTATTTGTTTGTGCAATGTCACGAAAATCCTTCATTATAAAGATGATTTTGCTTTCAGGAAGCTATAAAACATTTTAGTTTGCCAAAAGTTTTGCTTTGTAGAAAACAACACATCAGGGCTTAGTAAATTTATTTCTTTTATAAGCATTGTGCTGAAAGGAAAAACCAGCAAAAAATAAATAGGGCAAAAAGGGAAGTGATAGGGAGGAGAGAGATAAATCTGAAGGGATGTATAGCCGCTGGCTACTGAACCTTCAGCTGCATCCTGCCCCTGTGTGTTTTTAAAGACTTGGTTTATTCCATTGAAAACTTTTTTCTCCTCCCTCTGCCACCTCCACCTGGGTCACTTCATCATTAACAAACTGTTAGGTGCATCTTGTGAGGCTTGAGTGCATCTGGATGGAATTATTTGTGGGTTTGCTTTTTGTGAGGGAAATTTGACAGGAAGAATAGGCCTGTTTGCATGTGGTTTGGGAAGTTGCTTGTGATCGGTTCACCTGATGGCATGCAGGAAGCAACGCCTATTTTTGTATGGGTGTATTCAACCACCTGATTCAAAAGTCTTTCACTGCTCTGATGGATATTATTTATTTGTCTCCTATAGGATTTATTTTCCATTTTATCATAGAAAGCTCTTTTTATGTCACTAGTTAAAAATGACTTTCAAGTAACACTCATTTTACGTGAGAACAACTTTTAGAGATTAAATTGCCCTGTCTTGGAAAAGAAACAGTACAATGTAACTTAAGCTGCATATTAAGCACTTAATCTGTCTAACTATCTGTCTATAGCAATCAACATTTATAGTTATACAAGCAATGAGTAGTTCATGAGTGAACTGAAATATATTCACAGAGAATATTTGAACAATTCTGGATAGCAAATGAATTAACAAATAACTACTTTCAAAATGGAAAATTAGGTTTATTACTCACATGTGCACATAGAGTGTAATTGGCTAAAAACCTTTCCATAAGTCAGTCTTTGCTGTCATTTTTACAGAATCAGAGTTCACTGTGAGAGTTCTGTATATAAGTGTTGGTTTCAGCAGATTTCCCCGCTTCCAAATATGTAGGAGACAAAAGGTGCTAACATTTTAAAAATGCTTTAATTTTAATTGTGTGATCCAGGAAGTTCTGCTTTGGCATTGTAAACATTTTGCAGTTGAAATTTTAGTTAAGACAGACATAAAAAAATGTTGAAGGGATGAAATAAAACCAAAAACAATCAAAAGACAGTACTTCTTTTTAATTTTTTTTTCTTTTTTTCTTTAATTTGTCAGTTAACAAAAGCTTTTGAGATGTAGAGTGCTGGGCTGTTTGATCTTCTAAGAACTCATATTATTGTGGTGTAGGAAAACAGCCGTGTGGAGTATGACATGGAGGAAGGCAGTGAGCACTCACCAGGGAGGACATGGGGATATCTGGCTTTTTATAAAGCGTGGCTGCATCAGCTGCTAGCTGGGAGAGGTCATGATAATGAAGGGAGTTTGGCCCCATGTGGTAGGGATCTTTAAAAATTCCCTTTTCTCAAAATGTCCACCATTAGGGATGCATTCAGGTTCACGTCATTCAGACTAGGACATTTCCACTGTTTTCAGTGCTTTTAAGCCATTAGAAAATTTGGCCCCCAAATGTATTCTCTTTTTCCAAGGAATCAAAGATCTAATGTCAGAATCTGAGACATAAATCCAGGCAGATCTTTAAGGTCCCTTCCAACCCTAACGATTCTATGATACTATGATATGAACTCTCATGTTTTGAACCAGCCTAGGAAACAAAAGGCACTAAAACAAACAAAAAACCCTTCATCCCATCCATGCTTATTAGTTTTCACAGGTAAAAATGAGGTAAGTAAGTTTCTTAAAAAAAAACCAAAAGCCAACAATAAACAACCCAAAAGACAGCAATTTGTATGTGACTGAGGTTTTTACTCTGTTGCAGAAAATCTTCCCCATACCTCCAGTAGTGGTTCTTTTTGTTCTGCTGAGGAAATTTTCATTTTAAGAACAGAAGAAACTGCTGTGATCTTATGCTGGGACTTCTTAGGAACACAGACTGTGTAGGGCTTCTCTGTTAGCAATTCTTGCTTTATTTCTTTGTGATTTTATTGAGTCAAACATCTGAGTGAGTGAAGATTTTAATTCTACCTAACACAGCCTGATTATGATGCTGTTCAGTATCCATACATGGAAAAAAATTTTCCCTCCACAGTTTTTGCAGCATTAGATGCAACATTTGCATTGAAAGCTTTTCACTGACTCTCCAGAGAAACGGCTGCCTTTAAAATGAAAACAAAAGTGACTGTGGTGTCACAGCCGTAATGTGTATGTTCTTCTTTGATCCCAAATCAGTCTAATTTTCGTCACCCTTAAAGTTTTTGTATTAATACAATTAAATATTAAAACAATAATAGTTTTGCTTATATTGATATGTAGCCCGTTGCATAGGCTAGATAAAATCTTTAGAAGAGGGGACAAAAGGTGCAGGAGTTCAAATTGAGTTAGGGCTGAGCAATCCTGCACATGGATGCATTCCCTCATTTTTCACAAGTCCCTATGCATTTTGTAGGTTGGCACCCGGGAAGAAAATTAGAAAGGGTCTGTCTGTGCATACCCTGGTATTTTTTCAATCTCACTGCTACTGGTTGCTGTAGGGAACAGAGCTGGCTGTTCAGAATGGCTGAACAAACTTTTGGACTGAGCCAGGCTAGCAGTTCAGGATGTGAAATAACTGTTTCATTATTGTTATTGTTGTTGTTGTTATATCGTTATCAGTTATTTTCAGCATGACATACTATTCCAGCATGAATGCCATTTGAATAGAAGATGTTACATATGCAAGTGTGATTTTTTTTTTTTTTTTTTTTACAGTCCTTACATGGTGTTGCAGTTTCTACTATTCCAGAACTACCGCTCTTCTATACTCCTATCGATTTAGTAGACATCAGTGTCGAAATGGCTGGACTGAAGTTTCTGAATCCTTTTGGCCTTGCCAGTGCAACCCCCACTACTAGTTCTTCAATGATCCGAAGAGCTTTTGAAGCTGGATGGGGCTTTGCTGTCACTAAAACATTCTCCCTGGATAAGGTAAGGAAATATTTTAAGGTATATTTAGCATGTAAGTATTTGTGTATTTGAAAAATCTGAATCTTTGGGGAATGACACTAGTAAATCTAGCTATGATAAAGGTATCAGGGAAGGGTATGATACATTGTGTAGGTCAACTAGTCTAGTAGATTCCAACAGTGCAGTGTGAATGTGACACAATTTCGAGTTTTGTTTGCTGTTACACTCTTCCCTTTTATTCTCCCACCTTTTAATATTAGCCAACTAGTAATGGTAATAGTCTTTTTTTAAAAAATATTGCAGTGAAAATGTTTTCTGTGAGGGATCAGAATGCAAAGGGAATGAGTAACAGCTTTGTCAAGCAACTCATGAAAGACGGCTTCTGTGCCAAGGACTGCAAATAAACCACTAAAATTGAGTTGCAGTTGCAATGTGATAATGTGGGCGTAAACTTGAGGCTGAGTGGATAGTGGAAGAGGAAGATGGAGGCAACATAAAACAAGCCTATGGAGGGAAGAGTATTGTAGGTTTGTAGTGCAGTGACATAAACCTTCAGTAACATACGATGGAAGAGGAAGGAGTTAGAAATAAGTCTTGAAGGCTCTGGCTCAGTGTGGCACCTAAAATGAAGCATTTTGTTTAGATTTAAAGTGTGTAATTGCTTGTTTGACCTGAGAATTGCATTCAGGATGGATTTCCTGTTACTACATTCAAAATCGTGTGGATGTATGTATAGTTTGACTTGTGCAGAGAGGAAAGGGTGAAAGGTAAATCCTTGGGCATAGGCATGAGTAACAGGGTGAATAATGGTAATGTGTTCTCAACCAGTGACAAACAATAGCATGGGCTGAAGAGAGCTTTTGACATGAATTGGAAACAAGGAGCTTTTATTCTTGGTTCAGAGATGAGATGTAAAAGTGTACTAACAGATGGAGACCTTACTGGGGAGAAAAGGTAGATTTGTTACTCTACCACCTCTACATGGGTAGGTACTCTAAGTGAGTTAACTGTAGAGGGTAGCCCTCTAATAGGAGGAAGGTCTAAAGACAAAGCGCTGTATTACTACAGCATACTGCAAAATATGTCAGATTGGCTTCTGCTGTCACTTACTCCTGAAGTAGCCCTAAGGAAGTAAGTGTTCCTCTGGATTGCAATGGAGATTCCAATCTACTTTCTTATTAAAACACTTTTTAGGACATAAATGCCATTCAAATATGTTTACAACTGACTTATGTGTATAACATTCCGTCAGCTGTAATTATTCAGTGCCCAGGCTAAAGGCAACTCATAGCAAGTACCGAGATTTATTAATTTATCAGTTTTATTGCTGGTATGCTTGCAGTCCTGCCAGATTACTGCAGACCTGATTACTGTGTATCTCAAGAGCTAAACAGACACTGGCTGAGTTCCAGCTTGGGTGGGAGTTCAGGAGGAAAGACACGCATGTTGTAGGAAGTGATGTTGGTACTCCACTAAGCAGCAGACTATGAGTCATTTTTCAGATGGCAACTGCAAAGTGTTCCACTGGATGCCATGCTCTGGAGGTGTGACTCGGGCAGAGATCTTTCAAATGAGAGGATTGCTAAAAGCAAGTAAATCAAGTGGTTATAAAATATTTTTTTAAAAATATTTGTTGCAATAAGATGCAAAATATTGCAGATAGTATTTATTTTAACAAGAAGAAGTTCAGAGAAGTGCTTTGGGTGATTTCTAGTCCAGTGATGATTATTTCTAGCTAAGCTTTCTTCTAAAGTTCAGTAGGAGGCAGTATTCTTTCTCTGGTGCCTAAACTCTTGAATCATATATTGCTGTGTGCAGTAGGACTGTATCCCACCCAAGTGCTACCTGGTTTTTCTACCATTGTATTCTTCCCAGTTATGCACTTCCCACAAGTATTAAGCCTTAGTGTTTATTACATGATTTGAGATGCTTGGCTGTGAGGTTCTGCAGAAATAAAATTTCTTTTATTTATACTAGTAGCATGGTAATTAATGCTATGAAAATAAATTTCAAATGGGAAGAAAAGCTTAATGAGATGCAGCAGTTCTGGTGTGAACAATGGTTACTAGACAAAGACTGCTCTTGTTGACTTAATGCTAGAACAAGGAGTTGGTAAAGAGTTTGGAATAATATAGGTTGGCATAATGTGCTAACTTTTTTTTTTAGAAAAACTTCACTTCTGATTCTGTAGGCATGAATCTTATGCAGCGTTCAGCAGGGAGCAGAATGCTCTCTTAGACTGCAGTACCTATGGAAGTAATGATTTCAGACTGAGCTGTCCTGCCCAGCTAGTCACAGTTAACTGTGTAGCAGGACCAGGAGCAAGGATTTCCTGATCTAAGCCTACAGAGTCAGTGGGAGGAGGCAGAGCTGCTCCCCAGACAGTACAGTTCCCAAGAGCCAAACAGCTTCTGGGAGGAAGGGAGCTCGCTAGACAGGTTTTGGCAGCTGAAGCTCCTCCTCTTCAGCCTTGATTGTGTGTGATACAAACAGGATTCTGTGTTCATCCCTCTGGTCTCCTCATTTTATTTGTCCTGGTCAGGTTTAACTTGTGGACTTCCTTCTTATTTGTCATAGTTAAAGGCCAAGTGTGTGTGGCAAATGGGGAGCTTCGCAGCAGGAGAAACGCTCCCTTTTCCAGAGCCGATTACTGAATTCACTGTAGTGTTCATTCACTGATAGGGAAACCAATGACTTCCCAATTGACCATGGGCATTCTTCGACACTTTAGCAAAAGCGACTGTTGCAGGCTAAATTTGAGTGACATATAGCTAGTGAAAAGCATATACAGCCTAACCACAAATTTCCGTGCATTCGCTACTGCGTGATGGAATAAGATCAGAGAGAAGAGCAAGATAAATCTTGGAAGAAGGAGATCCAAGGACAGAGATAAAAAGGACTCAGGCTGGAGAGCTGTGCTTCTCATAAGACAGAGGATTCATTTCATATGAACTTCTTCTCCTTCTCCCTCTTTCGCTACCTAGCAGAGTTCTAAAACGCTAGGCTGGGGATCCCTGCAGCCCAGGAGAGGCCATGCTTTCTTGTACAGGGGAGCTGTTGGGTAGCAGTGCTGCAATACTAGTCCCTGTCCATCATTTACTCCCTTAGTCTTCCCAATGCTCGTCTGCCTTGGCCTCACCTTCAAAGTGTCGCGTGTTGCCACAGAGGGAGTGAGCACAGCGCTGACGGTGGCGTGCCGCGCTCGCGCCCTTTTCAAACACCCACGTGCTTTGCTGCATAATTGCCTTCATGGCAACCCGCGAAGCGTTTTCTCTTTGTAGGGTGAGGATTTCAACTCTTGAATGACTCAGCAAAAGTTTATTCTTGCATACTACTGTACTATTGTTGAAATATAAAAAAAAAAAAAAGCTAACATGAGAAATAGGTGAAATTCCTTCAGAGTATTTATACCTTTAAGTATACTGCACTCTAAATATTTTAGACGTTACTGGGTATTATAACATAATGTGAATATTAATTACAGGGTACTGTACTTATATGTGTCTATAGGTATCTGTGAGGGAAATAGTGACTTGTAGAATTTTGTTTACCAGATTAAACATCTTTCAACAGCTACTTTAGTATCAAGTAGATTTGATTTCTTCCAGAAATGAGAATAACTGCTTTTAAAATGGATTATCACTAGGTATGACAAATGGTAGCAGAATAAAAATGCTCCTTCACCCACCTTTTCCTACATTTATGTCTTCCCTTTTTGACTGCAGGATCAATAGCTCCTTGGTCTGTTGGTTCAAATAGTATTTCTGTCTTATTCAGATAACTCTGTGCCGCGACATATTATTTGTAAATTCTGTTGGCAAGCTATCGATGGGAAATGGAGGAGCTGCGTATCACAGGGAAATGGAGGAGCTGCATATCATAGAGTCCACAATAGATGAATACCAATTATTACCTCTTTTAGAGCTCAGATGAACAGAAAACTAACTGCAGAATGAAAGATACTGCATTAATTAAATAACTGTGAGTGAGAGATTTTTAGTAGAAGTGTTATACTGAGCTGGTTTATTTACTTAGAATTTATTAGGGAGTATTGTTTAGTACACAAAATTTGCATTAAAATCTGAAATCAGAAAGTTTGTATAAAAATAGTATCAAAATAAGTCAGAGGTTATATGAAGCATGCACACCTCTCTACCATATCCACTACCACAGTGAGAAGTTTATAGCAGAAATTGAGGTTTTATCAACTGCATTCAGGCTTTGTTGTTCTCTCACTGCATTGTATGGGCTGCTTAGAAAGAGGAAAAAAACAACAAGGATAGCAGAAATGTTTGCTTTGATTTTTAGATGCTTCCTTCACTTCTAAAATTTAATTCTGATTAATCAGATACATCTGTCTTTATTCTGTTGTGACATGCATTGATTTGTGATGCTGTCACTTTCAATAATGTGGAAACAGTTGCCTTTATTATAAGAACCAGCAGAAATCATGCAGACTAACTTCATTTTCAATCTTTAATTTTTTCTTCATTATATATGGAGTGAGTTGCATGGATGATTTTAAAAACAAAGCTACAATTAAAACTAGATTAAATTTGAACGAAACCATAGTGGAGAAAACTTTCTAGTCGTAATGTATGTTTATACAATTCACTGATGTAGATTTTACAATACATTTTCAGAGCCATTTCTAAATTAAAACCATAGCTGGTAGAGAATTAATTAATTTACCCAGGATATATTGCATTTCTATGTGCCGTTATTACAATATACATATTCAGGCTCCAACTGGTTCTCTCTCTGTACATTTGTACTGTGTGCACCTCGCTTCATAATTGAAGATAGTAAAAAAATCATGGTACAATGACGCATTGTTTTCCATAACATTCGTATTTCACAGAAGTGAATCTGTATTACAAAATGTATATTTTTGTATGATATTACAGCATAGTAATTTAGATTAAACTAGTTATAATTTATGGTGCCAAGCCGAAAAGCTATTTAAGATGCATTAAAATGCAGAACCATGACATTTGAAATTCTGATGTTCTTAATATGACAAAGGTTATTCTATGGAGTTTTGCTATAATATGAAATATTAATATTTCACAATACAGTTTTGATGAAGTACAATTTGCCTAGCTTGCATATGATAAAGAAATTAAATGCTTACCAAGGGAGTTCAGTGAGAATTAGAGCCCTGCCTGAACATCTGCTTGAAATGTTATTATCCTGTCCTACTGACAGCATCACTCCCTCATTGTTTTTCAAGATTGACAGCTGAATATTGTACTGATTTCTGCAGCAAATATGTTTAGGTGAACTTTGTTTCGTTTTTTAGGAATTTAGAACATGCTTTTGATTTCCATCCTATATTTTTTTTTTTTTTTTAATACTCTTGACATTTGTAGATGCCAGATTGAGGTCTAGTATGCTGTAGCAAAGATAGACCATTGACTTGCAACGAAATGCCAGTTGATATCTCAGTAAACAGAAATATTACTATTCTTTATTGTGTGGTCTGTATGAAAGCTGTATGGGCTTTCTTTGGGGAGACAAATGATCAGATTGTTAATGTCAAATATAAAAAGGACTGTTTGCCTTTCTACTAAATAACATCAGACAACTTTTATTGACTACGTTTTTTGAACAGAAAAATGGACATTTTACAGGATTCCTTTGCATTACAAAACTCTGTGACTTGAATTATTTCTGGTTTTACCAATGTTAAAATTATTATTATTGGCCTTAATATTCCTTTGAGTTGTTTATGTGCCTTATTTTGTTCCATATTTCTGACATAATTTTAATAAGAAATATTGGCTTTATTGTTCCCCAATTTTTACATTTTTAGATCACTGCATAAAATTAGCAGAGTTTAACAGAGGAGATAAAAAACTATTCTAGGGAAATGCAATAGAATGTAAATACTATTTTTTACAATACTGTAGCTACGGCATTGTATTTTACTTGAATATTTTTATACAGAAAATGTATTATTTGGCTACAAAACAAGGAACAAATCATTCTGTGACTCTGAGTAGGTGGCAGGAAAACAGATTTTCCTCTTTTTTTTTGGCAAGAAAAAGTATTTCTCTAGTAGGTTCAACTTAAGGGACAGATCTCATCTCTACTTATTTTTACCCTATCCCTGACCCAGTATAAAGAAGGCTCTCTTTAGATGCTAATAACTTTAATAACTTCAAAATTATTGTCTGAGGAACTAGAGACGGCTGCCTTTGACCATTCTTTCCCCTCAATCTGTACACCTGGGGCTGTAGGGGCTTGACATATCTTCACCCTGGAGGAATCCCAGTTTGGAGAGATGTTGCACAGCTTGAACAACACAGTGAAAACAGAGAGTCCGGGATTGAGAGCTTTAACCAGGTCATTGATAAGCCAAGTCCCTTCCTACCACAGCTGAAGTCTGCACCAAGTAGATGTATGCCTTCAATTGTTGCAGATGTGCTTCTTGACACCAATGAACTTGCAAGTGGGGTAGTTTGAACCATTTTAACAATCTATTTTTACCATTGGTAAGTCTGGTTATTTTGCCCAATTAATACTTTGAATGTTCAAGATAATCAACTTCATTTTTAAAGCAAGAGTTTAACTACTGTCTGAAGTCTCTCTCTGTCTCTTTGTGATTGTATTTATTACTTAGAAATGAGAAACTTTTTACAAGTTCATGATAAAAATTAAGCCTCTGGACAAATGTTTAGTCCCACTCTTCCTGCATCATTAAATATTGCAAGAATGCTGCATTTTTTCTGCAATGAGAGCCACAGCACAGAGTCTGTCGTAGAGAAGTGTGTTATCTCAAGGTGTGGATCTTACAACTCATCAGTGGAAGGAATGTGAGCATGGAGTCAATAAGCTTCATCTGTGCTAAAGGACAGATTTTTCCAGAGGATCAGCAAGTTGCTTTCTGTATTTTTCTCTTTTCCTTCCATTCACCTTCATGGAGCAGCATAAGCTTGGCTGTAACTTTGATCTCATGCTTCTTGAGCTCATTTTGTAAGTTCTGTAGAGTCTTCAAGCCAACAATGACATATCTTCCTCAAAGCTGCACATGAAGCTGGCCATCAAAGGTAAAACTACATATATGTGCCAAACTAATTGTTGGTAGGCTAAAGGTTCCTTAATTATGTAATTGTCTAAGGATTCATTTTCTGTTCATCTGTCTGATTTTTACACAGTATTTAGAGATCGTTTCTTTTTCATGTCTTTTTCTTCTGCAGCCAATGGTTTAAAATTGTAGAGCAACAGTACACTAATATATACAAAGTGTAAATTTGATCATTAACCTCAAGCTTGAATATTTTAGGCAGCTTTTATATAAAAGACTTGTAAACCAGTCTTTTAGGTAATTTTTAATCTGAAAACTCATTTAATAAAACTCATTCTGCACATAGAGTAGCACAACTGAGAAGCAGTTTCAGTGAAATTTTGAAGAGCATAAAGATTACAATACTGAGTATTTTGCTACATAAGCCTTTCTATAAAAAATAGCTGCCAAAAGTAGGAGTGTTCATTCCTGCTCAACATATTATGTGATGTTTTGGAAGTGACCAGTACTTAAGAGAATATGTGATTTCTCTTCATAGTACAACTATTAGCCAATCAGTCAAACAAAATGGATACAAATTTTACAGTTGGCTAAAAATCCGAACAGTATTTATGTTGAAGAAGCTGCTTTGCTCTGTCTCAGCTGAAACCAGGTCAACTACCTTTGCTTTATTTACCTCATGCTTTTGAAAATAGCTGCAAATATTTAACAAAAGAGAGAGACAAACAGAGCACACATGCATAATTTTCCAAAACAGCTGAGAGTCTGCAGCTCCTCATGGCTGTATCTGAAGTACTCAACATTTTTGAAAATCACATCCTGAATAAACAGGATTCTAAAAAGCAAATACGTAACATACTTGTGTAAAATATCATTCAGGTGTCATTTTCTGTAGTTGTTTTTTATGCCCTTGGAATTTTATTGGTAATCTTGGCAACACTTCAAATAATTTTGTGTCAGAAAGGAATTCAGCTAAAAGGCAGTTTCGATGTAAGATAGAAATTGCTAAGTGTAATTCTGAAATATAGAATTTTCACTTTTCATTCTGAATTCAGATTTGTTGCAGACTGCTTTTAGCATTTTACTTTCTTCAAAACAACCAACTGCATATAACTTTCATATTTACTTTCTTATTAATGTATTTAATAATTTATTAGGAAAAAAGTTGTATCTTTTTTTTAATAGTTATATTTTAAAAATGCCTAAGATAATCACAGCATTAAGGCCATTGGACTTTTAGCATAAATGAGTTCCCTGTTTTTCAGAATTGTCATGATGTGCTTTAGATAATCACAGACTTTCAGGAAAAAAAAAATAAATTTGCCATTATAGATTTCAGAAGTTTCCTTCCTGTCAGGTCATTGACGTTCCCCTCGCCCCTTTTGGTTAAGTGCATGTGTCAGGGTTTGTTTTTCTTCCTCATTTCCATATTTTAATTATAAGAAAATCCAGAATGCAATCCAGTCTTCAGTAGGTCTACTGAGATAATGAAGTGGGATAGGGGAAAAGTGGTCTTTATGCTTCAGTTGCTCTAATTTACAGTTCAGCTCCTTTGCTAAGGTCTGCATTCAGAATCCATATGTGAAGTGGACGGCTATGGTAAAATGTTGGCTTCTGCAAGTCTACGTGATAATTTGGGACCTGGCCTTTGCCCACTAACTTTATCAGGCTGCAAATGTATTGGGGAAGACATGCTTCCAGCACCATACCTTCTCCCCTGGGCACCAGGTAGTTGTTTCTTGCTTCAGCTGTGCACGTTAAATAGCAGCCCTGCTGTTGGATGAGCACTTTTCCTCATCTCCACCAAAAAAAACCATAAGAAAGCTGAAGCATCTCATGCAACAGCTATTGCCCAAAGATACCCGGTTGGACCATGCAACCTTGCCATGTTTGCAGCAATGTGGCTCCAAATTGACTCTACATGGACACTCTTAAATCAGTGTCAAGCATGTATGTGCTGGTGTATAGCTTGTGTTAAAAAGTTTGCAGACATAAGCTGAAAGGATATAACTAGCTCTAAACTGGATTATGTTTCCACACACAGGTTTACAGGGTTTTAGTTTAATCATTTTTCAAGGGATTTTTGGCTATACCACTGTAGCTTTTATGTAAAGGCAACATGCTTCTCCTAAATGCTTGAGTTATCTCAGGTTTTGAGTTCCCAGTTGGTAAATGAAACTGGCAGGGCTGTGTATAACATCTGATTTGCCCACACAAGAAGTTAAGAAAGCAAAGAGCTGATTTTTGAATCTCATGGTGATATAATTGCATTTACTCCTGATTGACGTTGTTGCAAAAGCAGCATGAAGTCCCATATGTTTAAAAAACCAGATAGGTTCTTATGTTAAAATACCTATTACTAATGCAAATATGTATGTGAGTGTATTCTAAATAACATTTCTTATCATTATTTGAGATTTCTAATGATCTAAATATATTACATAATAGAGATTATGGTTTTATGGGACTCTGTTCTTCAGTCAGAAAGTGTAGGATTTTTGTGAGTAAATCTTCTAGAACTAATTGCAGCAGGAGACAAGTGTGTCCATCCTATGAACTTTGGAGTTACCTACTTTAAGAATTATCCAAAATTTGCTTGTCACAGCAAATTGCAAAATTTAATTTTTGATCTATAGAAAAAGGAACACACGTTTTTAATATTCCCTTAATATAAGTAGTATGAGAGTCTTTATTTGTACATTTTCATATCACCTATACAATTTTAGATTTGAGTGGAGGATTTCATACTACTTCAAAAAATTATTTCTACTTAACTACACTAATGTCATTGAATTATTATTGAGTATTGACTTTTTATACTTTAAAGCTAATCTACTTTGACTTTCCTGGTGCATTTTGGACTATGAAACAGTTAATTACAATGCTAGCTATAGGATTCAAAAGCAGCTATCAGCACCTTTTCACTGTTCTCGGCCATATACTTAAACCGACAATGTGTAAGTAAGTTTAGAAATTATTTTTTTCCTTAACTTCTGCTTGCCTGACTTCTCTGATAATTCAGTGGAATATAAGAGTTAAAAAACCCCTAAATTCTTAAAACATATTACAAATGAAAAAGATGTAAGCTAATGTAGCTGGATGGTTTTTCGTTAGCAGCTGACCTTCTATTGCTAGAAAAAAGAAAGTCTTGGCTAGAAGACAGTTCAATAAATGAACAGGCTATATATTGATTTTTTCTCCCTCTTCCCTTGTTATGTAATATGATTTCCCTTCCCTCGCAAGGGTTGCTGTCGTACGGGATGGGGCTGGGATCATGGTCGTGGAAGTGTATGGGAATGTGTAGACTAAGGAAGGCTGTCACAGCAGTCAATAAGATCTGAGAGGTGTTGACTAATTGCCTGCTAATTACACAGTAAATTGTCTAATTAAGCTGATGGTTAATTAGGGTACGATCGCACAGCAGTCTTGTGGAATTTTTGTCTGATGTCTGGGAAGCAGCTTGTGTAATTGGCAAACTGGTAAGGACTGGCAGAGAACATGACTGGGAAGCACGCTGCCAGTAGATGACAGAATAAGGATGCGTTTGCACAAAGGTTGTCATGTGAACACTGAGGGGTTTGTTAGCCTTCTCCAGCTACGTGGCAGCGGGCACAAGGAGAAATTTAGCTGAAAGCTACTGGAAGCTGTAAATAAAACAAGTGTGTAACATTAGAAAAACAGTGATGTGTGCACTTCTTACGTTTTAGGCAGAATTTTGGCTTTAGATAAACACAGAGTACAAAAATTTTCATGTAAAGAATTTCACCAAACTCTGCAATTTGACCATGGCACTAATTATTGTATTGTGCGCTGTTTAGTGGAGTCACAAAATGATACCATTTCCCAGGATACTCTAATACTATGTTGACGTTGAAAAAGTGTAGCTGTTAATAAGGACGCTTGCCAGCCATCATAGCCATCATATATGGTGTTCTGAATACTCATTAGGCATTGTGTCCATCCCCAGATGTGACAGAGTATGAACAGGTCATAATGATGCTCTGGATTAAATGTGTATGCACTATGCATAGCTACGATATGATTAATGAAAGTATCTAGATTCCAGATTCTGACCCAAAGCCGATGGAAACTGTTGGGAGTATTAAACAGTAAGAACCTGGACAGTACGGGAGTACAGACACTAATTCAACAAAGCATCAATTTGCTGTGATTTAATTTGTAATTCAGTAAAATAATGTGGTATGTGCACTTTCTTAAAGTTAATTACAAATGTAAGCTTCCACAGAATCAGCATAACACGATACAGGACTGTGTCTTCGCATGGTGCCGAGATTTCATCTTGAGCTATGTATCAGCAAAATCTAAGAAAAAAAATTTGCTCTTTTGTATATCATGAGCTAAATCAAAGAAAGTATGGGTATATGTATTTATTTATTAAGAATGCTTTGATGTCACTTGATCAAAGTGAAGCTTAAGATGCGCTTTCACTCTTGGAAATGATACATTGTTTCACAGGTCCCCATCTTTTTGCTTTTTAGCATTTGCAATATGTGACTCAGATACAGTGTCTTCGCGGAACAAAAAATAAAACAGATTGAATTCCAGATCTGGATTGCTGCTGAAACTGTTGATTTTTTTTATCTATTTATTTATTTATTTATTTATTTATTTAAACCACAAATATGTTTCTTCTTCCATAGAAATAGATTTTTAAAAAATATATCAAAATTTGAGGGAGTAGATTATACTTTCTTTGAATTAATGAAGCCATTTCTTTCCTGTGATCTTGCTGCTTCTACCTCCCTTCGCCTGAACAGTTAATAATGCCTTTAAGTAACACCCTCTGCGTTGTGAATTTTTGTTTATGATTTTTCCTTCCAAAATAATTGAGCAAAATCATGATACACAAAGAAGATTCTGACTGTGCCAGTCACTGGACATGGGACTTCAAACACTAGCAGGCTGATCTAGAAGGCCTTAAACCTTCTCTGAGGGGATTATAACAATACTTGTAATGTTGCTTCTCTGTGTGTATTTGCACAGAATAAAATGTTATGTTCCCCCTTCATCAGATTCTTTGAGTGGTTGCATAAAATGAAAAAGGTGTAGTTCACTGATTCAAGTCAAAACCATACAGGGGTGCTCTATGTACCTGATTTTCATTCAAATAAAATGTATTTTAAATTTACATTTGATATTTACATGTATATATTTCCACATCCATCTGCACATGTGCAAAACCAAACCTCTTCTATTCATTTTTCCTTGCTTTTTTACAGATTATTCCTTAAAAATACTGGAGAAACTATCCTTTTTGTCTCTGACAGCACATTCAGGAGCAAAGCTCACTTCACCAGCCAACTGCAGGAACTGAAAGCATACCGTGCAACCACTGCACTTGCTTTCATTTTCTATCATGGAGCAGCAAACAGATATGTTGCTAATGCATTTTATTATCTGAAGACAGAGAAAGGAGTTCAGAGGATAATTGTTACTTTATTACGTCCTTCAAAAGCAATTTCTGGCACATACTATTATGATTTGTGATTTAATAAATCACCAAACATAGAAAAAGATGTTTCTGATAATTCACGCGGTATAGTAAATGTATGTATTTATGTAAAGCCCTATTGCAACATCAAAATCTGCAATAACAAAAATTGTGTGATGATAATGCTACTGTTAAGCATTGATTACCCACTTTTTTGAAAAATCATGTTTTTTAAAAATGTATTAATTTTTTCATATGCAGTTGTAGTTGTATCTTGTCACATATCTGTGTTTTATCGTGGAATCAGTCAAAAATGGATATGTTTCCCAAATGTTCCTAATGCATTCTTTCCCAAAGCATTGTCGTTGTCCGTTTTCGAACCTCGTGCTTAAACAATGGAGTCAGAGTAGCCTGTTGTCAGCACGTTGTCGGTGTTGTGTTCCGGTTTGTTGCCTGTGATGGTTCTCTCCTTGTGCAGTTCAGGAGGGTTCCTGTTTGCCACCCGTTTATTTAATGTGTATATCAAGCCATAGAGAAGGTTTAGTAAAGTGACATTGATTGAAGTGTTTTCAATATGTCGAAACTCAGCTTTATAACTCTCGGCTGATTTAGCTTGAGCAGTTGATTGCATTATTCAGTGTTTGTGGGAGACTGGGGCATGGTTGAGAGCATGCTGAGCAAAAGTCAATCCAGACAAGATAGGAGTAATGCTGGGATCGTTAGAGGAAACATCCAGAGGCTACGGCAAGAGAATTATCGGTCCTTCCAGCTGAGGGATGTAGTTCCATTCCAGGCAGTAGCTGCAACAGCAGATAAGAGCCAGGAGCCTACACCCCTTTTATTTTCTGAATGCAGGCCTTGCTAAGGGTATCCATGCCTTATATTTCAAGATTAACCTACTGCCAGTGCGTGCTATATGGGACTGCGTCTTAAATCTATTCAAATATTGTCAGTGGTGACAAACTTCACAGCTTGAACGCCACAGAGTGCCTCGTTGGGGAATTAAAAATGCGCCCAGCCCATCCTGGTTGATTTGGGTGCCCTGGGATGGTGGGGAAGGACGTGCTGGCAGTTCATCTGAACTATGTTGTTGCATATGCTTAGAGCTCTTGCCCCGAGGTATTCTGTAACAGCCTGAGTCTCTTAACTCCAGCACAAACTTGGAGAGCTTGTTTTTCCTCCGTAACTTTGCAAGAATTGAGGAAGGGGTGAATACTGGGTTCCTGGTTGCTACTGTTTTTTTTAATTATTCTATTTAAGTTTATGTTGCTTCTCAGAAGGTCAGTTGCTTGCTGCTATTGTGTAGGAGGTATGTTTTAAAGACTGCCAGGAGTACCTGGAATAGGTGGTTTCACATGAAGGTAATGCAGATCTCAAACACATAAATAAACAAAATCTTATTTTTCTATATTCTGGATGTATTTAAACTCAGATGAATTTGTCTGCTTACATTTATGAACATTTTTGTTTGATAGCCAGAAAAGTTTTGTGCCTTTAGGGAGAGTAAAATGTCGGAGTCCATGTCTGAATTTTTGGATTATGCATTTTTGAGTGTCCCTTTTTTCCAATGGCTATGCTTTTGTCATTTCTTGTTCCAGGCTAAAAATCTGCATTTATCTTGGGCGAAAATTGAACAAATCTGTCAGTCAGAAAATTCATAAAGGAATATTATGGGTTTTTTCTAGAAACAAAATTTAACCTGGGAATGCAAACTTAATCTTCACTTTACAATAAAATTGAATGTATCCAAAGATAAAATTTTCTTTACTTGAGCAGCTTGACCCTCATAATATCATTTTCTTTTCCATTCTAACCCTGTGGTTGGAGAAGATTCTAAAAGTGTATGAAAGATAAAGAATATATTCGAGAGTAAAGTATATATACAGCTATAAACCAAAGAACATAAGTCTTATAACTTGTTTCTTATGCTCTTCAGTACTAAAAGTGATGCTTTGCTACCTTAACAAAAATTGTTCGTAGTGTGCATTGGGTACCTATAGGTACATAAACTCTGTCTCGTGATGTATATTTTGTTGTTTTTTTTTTCTTCTTGGATTCCTCCCTTAACATAATTTTTTAAAAAAATAGTGCCAGGGAGTACAAGGATTTAGTGAGGTTTAAATTTCCAAAAGATAACAGTTTCTACACAAAGAGACTGACAGATTTCAAGCTCTGCTAAGAATCTGTCTGACGGTCGAATTCATGCAGAGGAGAGACTTGCTTCATGTCAGACATCCTCCATGTGTAGCTTGCTTCAGTTACGTTCAAGGGTTCACATTCCCACCGTGCCTCTTCCTTATGTGTTTTTGGTATCTTTTAAGAAGTCTTTTGTCAGCCAGCCATTTCAGCTCTTAAACGGGCTTTTCACACAGGCAGTGGACCATCCGTACTTGTTTGTTTTTTGCAGGATGTGCTGGACTGCTTCCCGTTTCTGATGTAGGTGTTGGAACACAACATCACCTATATTCATGCTTTTCTATCTATAAAACAAGAGTTCCCAGTGTGCTAGCTGGTATTCAAACACAATATTAGTGCCTGTTTCAAAATAATGTGACTTAATAGCATAATTGAGGATGGAGTATGTGCATTCAGCATGCATGTTTACAGTGAAGTGGCTTGATATAGCTAAGCTCTCATGGCCAGAAACATTAAGTGCAACAAAGAAAAACATTTTTCTCAAAGTGATGGAAATGAGAGTTGTTTATTTTAGGAGATCTTATGAAAACGTAACTGGGGGAGGGAAAGCAAACCAGCATTTCTAGCCAATCCATGCCTGCACACATGCATCTCTTCTGGCTGGAGCTTTCCCCTTTGGTGCCATTAGCATTTTCATTTCAAAAAACGACAGTCTGCAGTGGAAGCAGTAAAAATGTTCAACCTGTGGTTTAAATTATTGATTTTTTTGAATATTGAAGCTCTATTTCAAATGGGTTTTGTTCGAGTTACTTCTGGGTAGAGGGTTCCAGAGGTAATTTGATATCTAAAAGCCTGTATATTTCAAAGCCATTTCAGTCTTTTGAGTTCCATCAGCTGATTGGGTAAAATACCTTATTGTCTTCTGAATTGCAGGCAATAGATAAACTGCAGCTCAAGGTTAGCACGTAGACTGGCGTACAATGCTCTTGGTGATTTATTATGTGTACTCAGTGTCCAATCAACTGACAAAAATAGCTCATTTATTTTTAATGCGGTAACTTATCTTCACTTAAAAAAGAAAAAATCTTTTGAGATGCTGGTATTCACTATTTAGATGTGGGGAGCTCTGATATCTGTATCGCTAGGTAATGATACGTGATTAAAATTAGGTGAGTTCATGGTGTAGAATCCAGTATGTGTAAATAAACAGTTGATGCATATATTTGCACAAACAAATTGTGTTGTATTACTACAGAACAGAATGGCTACCGTGAGAGAGAAGTTGCTTTTGAAGAACGGCAGTACAAGCAGCACTCAGGTTTATAAATGAATACGTTTGCAAAGGGCTGGATTGTTGATGGCTGTACACAAACAATGTGTAGGAAGTTAGCCATTCTCAGCATCCTTCTATTCACAGAAAAAAAAAAGTAAAAATGATATTACTTTAATAAGGTTCAGATCTGGCTGTGAAGCCATATTGGAATGCATATTGGAGTTTATGGGAATTGTGAAAATGAAATGAATTGCAGGAATGGCCAGGTTAAGAAGTGTCATTATCACTGGTGACTAAATATCATAGAATAATGGGATGATTCAGATTTAAAACTTTCCCTTAAGGAGGCTGTGAGTTGAAGAGTACCAAAACGTAAGAATGTTTCACTAAAGCATGGATTATGCGAATTCAAAATTATGCAACTTATTTTGCAAATATGCATATATAGCGCATATATGTTTATATAAAATTCAAATATATGAAGATAAGTCATGAAATGATGTGCAGTATAAAGAGCTTATATAATGCCCAATTGGTTTCCCTCCTACAATAACTCTAGTTTCTGTGATGGTAGTTTAAGAATTTGTCAGAAAGTTTGTTGATACTCTTGGAATACTGCTCTTCAGTGTTTTGCATTGTAGTACCATGAGGATTAAAGTTTCTGCTGTATCACCGTGTGAATAAAAGTCTTATGCTTGCTGTTCCTAGACATGCAGCAGAGAAGCCTGCCCTGCTCTGTACTGCTGCACAAACCAATGTTAACCAGGGGAAGGTTGTCTAAGACAAGCAGAGATGTAAAAAACTGGATTACTACTGCCTCCGAAAGCAGAAATGTGCAATCCTTACCTGCCTATATACTTTCTTGTTTTGCACTTTAGGATAAGTGAATATTGACTATACTATATAGATTAATCTCCCTACCTGGGGATACAAGTTTGGGCTGAGAAGAGAATAGCAATAATTTATGTCTGTAGGGAGGAATGCTGGATCTCTGCGCAGTGGAGCCCTCCTTGGTCCTGGTGCAAACTTGGCTTCATTGGCATGTGCAAACTTCTGGCATGAGACTGCTCTTATGATCTGGCATGTGTCAGTAGCAGTTATATCAATGTTCCTCAATGAGATTTTGCAGTGATCTGTGCTTTAAACTCCACAGTTCTGGGGTAGGAAAAAGGATGGGAAGACATTCCCTTTGTCCTATTTTTCACTATTATAATTATCCCTAATCAGTTATCCCTAATCAAGGATTTCTTCTGGGGTGAAGAAACATAATTCTACTTATATAACTTTGTGCGTGACTTTTTACATTTAGCATCAGAAGGCTTTTGAATCCTTGTCCCAGTTTTAAATCAGTATTCTATTGGAATAAATGGAGAGCGTGCAGGTCAGGCTGCCCTCTCTAGCTGAGGACAGATTTATTCTTATTATTCCAGTTCTGAGCATGCGTAAGCCTATTGTAGCACATCTCAGCTGGCTCTGCCATTAATAGTGCCAGATATCTAGCCACAGCCATTGTGTACTTCGTAACACTCCTATGGCAGTAATAGTGGGAACATTTACCACAGATTCTTTAGATGAAACTCTAATTGTAGTCTCTAACGACCACCTTCCTATTGATTTCAAGGGGAACAGACTTCGTCTACCCTATCTCTGTGTGCTTGCTAAATCCTCTGATAAGCATATTTACTTAACTGACAGACCTGAGCAATAACTCCAAAGAGTGCTGGTGTTTGGGACTTATTATACACATAATGAGAAAGAACATGGCCAGCTCAGAATAATTTTTTTTTCTCAGTTGTAAACAGGAGAATTGTCTTGCTAGGAATTTCCATGTGTCATGGTTACTTTAAGTTCTTATCAGAATATTTTAATGAACTTTGCTTTTTTTTGCTTTATCAAATTTGTGCTTTATGTCCCACAGCTCTGATTTTTAAAAGCTGATAGAATGCATCATTTTTCTTGGGCATTTAAAAAAATTAATGGGCAATGATTAACCTACTGCTATGAAAACTCCAGATGAACCTGGAGGAAAAAACAGGCTTGAGATTGAGGCCTCTGTGTCTGTCACAAGTGGATGGGAATCAGAGCTCGTTCTTTGGCATAAAAATTCTAGGTACACTTCAGCACTTCTCTACATGGATTCCTGTCTGTCAGAGCAGTTAAAACATGTGCAGATACTGAATGTTTATTTATTAAGAGCTCAGTCTGGAAAACTGGAATCAGCCCAGCAGGCTGGAAATCTCCGCTTTGAGGCTCTCAAGAGGAAAAAGTCATCTCTCTCTCTAGATGATGGAGCCTATTTGTGGTGCTTCTTGTGATGACTAATGGATGAACGCACAGTGCTCTCAGAGACTGATGGCAGATCTGAATGTGCTGGCTCTACCCTTCCTGAATATAGCCCACCCAGGATGTCTATTCCCAAAGACCCTCCCCAGGATGCATACATGATGCCCCAAGTTCAAGCTTGCCAGAGCTGTACTGCATCCTCATCAGTCATAACATGCTAGCAGAATTCGTTCCATGATTCAGGGGGTCAGGAAAAACCTGCTAGTCATTACAAAAATAGTAACTAAGTCAGAACGATAGTTTCATTCAAAGTGGAAGATGTGAGGTTCCTTACAAGCTGATACATAGGAAGGTAATTTCAAAAGAGCTTTGTCAATTATTTAGTCTTTGTTATTTAGTTTAAATCTATTCAGATACTATTTCACCTACATTTTATATTTATGAAAATAAAATCTAACAGTTTGTATTCAATACTTTTATGTGTGTTCCTGTTCTGGTAGTCAATACAAAGAGGAAAATAGTTTTATTTTGTGGATTTTAAAGTAGATGAGGCCTCTAGCAAAAATCAAAATCTCTTTTAAAGATTTACCTAAAATTTAGTGCTGACTTAAAATTGATTTGATTTCTGACAAGATGTTAAAGTGCTGAGTTAACATTCATAGAGGCTGATATTTTAATGTTTGTTTTTCTTGACAATTGTATTATCCGGATCTATGTATAATCAGGCTCTGTGAATGGTAAGTGGCTCTGCCTTGCAATCCTGCTCATGCAAAAGACCCTTTGACTTCAATAGTACTTTTGCACAGGAAAAGATAAAAGGAGCATGTTCAAAACAAAGTTAACATTTAAGAACTCAAGTTATCAAAGCAGAAGCGTTATGGATAGATTGTCATTGGAATGTAAACCTAAATATTCCCTTAGATAGTGAAACCCTTCCGTCTTCCCTGTACCCCTTTATTTGTGACTTTAAATTGTTTAGTGCCTCCTGGAGAATTGATACCTTGAAAATTGTAGTACTAGCTATTTAAATACCTTCCCAAATAGGATCGGTATGGTTTCCTTGAATTTCTTGCCCCTAAATATACCGAAATGCTAATCAATGTTTACAGTATTTAAATATTCTTAATCCTAATGGAAAAAGAAAATGCTGCAGGTAGGTACAAGACATACCTCAAAATTTGCAATTCATCCCCAGCAGAAAATTTAAATACATGCTTCAAGGGAGTAATGTGATTCTCCTCCTAATTACTTAATCCAGCAATAAAAATATTTTGGATTACATATAAATTTAAATAGAACTTTGGTATTCTGTAACTCCCTGATGTTGATTCTTTGTGCAAGAATTTTAGCAACTCTTTAAATAGGATTGTAGCTAAAATATTTTTCTTCTTGATTATTGAAGAAATCATATTTTTCACCCCTTAAAAGGAAGCATCTATTCTCCCCTCCTCCTAGAAGATTATAATAGTCTTGATTTACTTACAGCAGTCTGTAGGAAAATGTTTTAGTGATGGTTCACAGTTTGCTATTGGAGTTTTACAAAACAGCCTCTAGGAATGACTAGAAATACATTGATTATATGGCTTCCCTATGAGAAAACAGTAATTAAAATTATACCACAGATTCTGTCAGGACATGTTAATATTTAATTAGGCAATAAGTGAGCTTAGTACAGGTGTCCGGAGTTGTTGACAGGAGCTTTGTTAATCCATGTAGTATTGTCTCTTAAATAAATAGTTACCTCCTTGCATTTTTCAAGTGTGAAGTTACATGCTTAATTAGCCGACGTTAGAATTCCTATGTTAGAGTTTTTGTTTGTTTGTTTAATTTCTGTATCCATACATTGATTACAAAATCCTGGATGTGGGCTTTAAAGAATCCATTTTCTCACTGTTTGCTGTTTCTGTCAGGGATTTTGTTAGAATTATGAGACTACCTTTAATTCTTTCCCATTTTTTATCTAGAGGAGCAGTTCATCCCTATAGGAACCTGCCGATGATGATGTTGCCCTACTGCCTTCTTACAGTATTTCATTTAACAATTAGGAAGTAGCATTAGAGAAAAAAAAGAGTTGTCTCTAATGGTGATGTTTGAAAAACTATGTTAATTTAGCCTCCGTTTAAAGTACCAGAAGATAATCCATTAGTATTCTCCTTGTAAGCATAACTCCTTTAGTGACTCTACGAAACTTGCTGCTGCAAACATGTCATGTAATTCTTCCTTCTCTTTCCTGGGTCTTACCTGTTGTTGATTTTTGGGTCTTACCTACATTAGTTCCTGCTTGGTTTTCTTAGGCTTATACTTTCCAAACTGCATTTTCCTTCTCATTTCATGAGATCATTCAACAGTACTTGCCTAGAATGAACCTTAAGAATTGCTGCTCCTTTATTTGGACAGTTACATACATTTCACAAGTTTTGATCACTGATTTGATGATGATATTTGCTGACAGCTGAAAAGGGACTAATATTATTAGATGTCTGTAAAAGAATTAATCTCTTAAGGCAAGCTAAACTGTTAATGATCTAAATCCACTGGAGTCCCAGGGGTAAGCATTATAAACTGGACTGGTGTATTTTAATTATTATGCGTTGATTTTCCACTTATGTGAATGTACACCAGTTCTTAGAAGCCAGGCCACAGATATTTCACTTTTAAGATACAGATCAAAAGCTGCAATCCATGTAGCTAATTTATCTATCCACATACTCCTATTTTATTCCATTCTGTTCCCCTCAAATAATTAGTATTGCAATGTTTTGCTTGCAGTGGAGTAATAGAATCCAGTCTTGTCATGTTGATCACTTCTGAGCATCTGCTCTGGATTATTATCCAGAAATGCCTTGTCAATATTTTAGAGAACATAAGTAGGTTACAGATAGAGAGTTCAGATTTTTCAGTAAAGCTCATCAGGTACTTCGTCCAAGCTACACGAATAATGCTTTGTTGACCCAAAGTTATAATCTGTAGGAGAGTAAAACTGAGTTTTTACACACTTTCAAGACATTGTACCTAGCATTTATTGTACCTACAATCCTAGTGCCTCAGGGATTATCTGTGCTGTTACGATAAAGCATTTCATGTCATTGTAGGTAGTCTCAAGCATCTCACTTCATATAGTCTGAAGCAGTGTTTTCTGAAAGATCGGATTTCTTAGTAGATCCCAGTACAGTCCATATAGTACAATGAATAGCTTCAGGTGTATTCCTGGAGCTGAGGCTACTTAAAGTTCTAAAGATGGTGCACTTTTTTTTTTTTTTTTTAATTTATTTTGAATTCTGTGCTTCGATTAAAATAGCAGGTTGACCATCCGCTGCTGACTTCTTCATCAGTGACTATTTTTCATGGGGTTACCTCCTGGGAGGTGCAGAGCACAGTCCAGAAAAAATGCTGCACTGTGAAAGCTCTGGTTCCTTAATTAAATGGAAAACTGAAAAACTGAAAACCTTCAGACAAGCTAATGTTTGAGCCAAAGAAAAATTAGATTCTTTTTTTTAGTTGGAAATTGTGTCATTTGTGAAAAAGTTGCAGATAGAAAATATCTGACTAGCTTGCCACTAGATTTTCTTACTTTGGGTTTTCTGTTATGCTTTATTCTTATTTCTAATCTTCAGCTTCTAAGCTGAAGAATGTCTTTTCCTCTTCTTTTTTTTTTTTTTCTTCTACTACAGCTTATATGCTATTTGTTTCCAAACATTGGGAAAGCTTGCTCTTGGAGTAGAGAAATATTTGTTTCTAAAAAAAACACAAAAACAAACCAACAAAAACAACAAAGAAACCCCCACAACCAAAGCCTGAGAAATCTGCTGATCAGCTTCAGATTTCTTTCTCAGAGAAGTCTGGGATGTTCAAACATGATTTTCTGTTCTAGCGGTCTCTCTCTGAAAATGAATTAATGTTTTGAGACAAATACTGAACATTTTTCTCATCAGTCAGCAAAGCAACCATTCATCGGTTAGATAGTTTATTATATGAAAACTCTGAGATCTAAGAACCATACATTGCAAAAGCAGATCCAAAAGTGAATGTCTGAAGACAGATACAACTTTCAAGAACTGTAACTCTACTTCTGTCTTCTTCTATGGGTATAATTTTTGACCACAATGCAATTTGATGGCAGAAATTTAATCATGTCCTACTGCTTACATCTTTATCAGAAAACTGATAAAATGTGTGCTCACACTGAACATTAGCAAGAAATTTTTCAAATGTCCTTCAGATTTTTTTTCCTTTCTCTTCTCTCCCTCCCTGGCTTCCCTGTCGCTCTCAGAGAAACTGATATAAAGCTGATGAGAATTTGGATTTGCTTTGAAAGCATCTTTTGTTCAAAGACTAATTTTAACCTTGTGATAAAGATTGCTTTTTGTATTCTGTCGAACGTGATATCTAGTAATTGTTTGTCAAGGCAAAGTGCTGTAGGACATAATACGTTTTTTAAATGATCTTTTGTAATTACAGTACAAATGTCTTTACATTCTAATGTCTAGGAAACAAGCAAATATGTCAAATAAGAAAAATATTAAATGTTGGTTTAATTTTAAAGCTTTATAGCTTTGTATTATGCAAAGTGTTTTTTAAAAAGCTGCTCAACCAAATGTAATTGTAAACAAAGATCAAAACTTCATTTCCTTGTGAAACATATAACTCAAGTAGAAAATATGGATTTGTTCGTTTGGCATCAACATTATAGTTACTCTTCCATATTTTTGTGCTTTTACTCATATTTTGTATTGCTTTTGTCTTGTATTTTAATCTGATTTATTACTTTAGGGAGCTTTAGTTTGTAAAATTAGGACTTCTGGTCAATCCAACATGTATGAATTAACACAGACTGGAGGACTGCCATTGTTTTACGCAAGGGCAGCAGAACATTTTTACTTGACTCGCAATGGGGATGGGATTGTCCCAAGATTATTCTAAGGTAAAGAGAGTAAACAATTTTTTTTTTTAATACTCTGATCTCATAAGATTATCTAAAGAGTTTGGGATTTTGCTATCATAATCATAAGTTATCAGTAGTGATGCCCTACCATCTGAAAATTGCATTAGTAAGAAAGGTGGTGTGCTGAGAAAGCAGCACTGAGAGAAGCTTAGGTATAAATTAAGCTTGGTGTCTGTAAATTTTGAAGTTTCTCATGCATTCTCATGGTTAAATCTTAAGGCACTAATTAGACGATATAGGAGAACATCAAATACATGGTAACTAAACCTCTAACTTGTCTTTCTCTTTCACACAGTATGAGTGCTTCAACAGTTTTCTGTAGAAACCTGACACATTGTTTTTTCCCTTATGGGGCTGCAGTCTTCTGTGCTAACTTAGTGATTTGGAAAGCTAGCTTGCTTGCTGGAGCTGTAGTGTTAAATTGGTTTGATAAACACAAATGGGATAGTTTAATGTTGTAAAAACATTTACGAAGTAACGGTCTATTTTTTAAAAAATAGTTTGCCTAACTCATTCAGTCTAGAAGTAGAATAGAATATTAAGGAAGATTTACAAGGCCTGTTTGAACTCCACACTTTCAGGTTATAAGGTACATACAGATTTGGGTACTTTCATCTTTCCAAACCCATGACAAACAGCCATCAAAAGACAGATAAGAATATTTTTTAAAGTATCCTTTTCCTCTCTATAGCATACTAGATATTGTACGGAAAAGCTGAAGAAGTGTAATTTATAACTAACAGCAAGGATCTTTTTCAAGATCTGTTCTGTACTAGTGGAGAGATCAAAACACTTATGCTTTAAATCGCCAACGTGAACAGTCCTGGAAGGCTGATGAAATAATAGATTTTTAAAATCATTTCTCATTTTGGTGAGAGAACTTGAAAAATAATTATTTTACATCATTTTATCATTATGTGCTGTCTGTCTTCAAGACAAGGAAAGCAATGAAGAGGAAAGAGTGGGCTAGGTCTAGACTTCATTCACAAAAGCAGTGGAAAAAAAAGAGGTGTCTAAATTTCTCATGTCTGGTTGTGGAGAGATTAGAGCAGTTTCTGCATGGTGGGATGTTACGATAAGTTTTTATGTCAAGGTGGTTTCAGTTTTTAAAAAATGCTCCCTCATTCACTGAGGGAAAGAGAAGGAGAGAGAGAGGAAGTGATTTTGCTGAGGTTTTGTACTCACATGGGAAGAATAATGTCTGGCCTATTCCATCACTGAAATAAATGCTAAATACAAGCGTTACGAATTCAACGGGCGGCATCGTGTGCAACATAAGTGGTTCGTGCACTGGAAGATGCCAGTGGGTACATCAAACCTCCTTGGGCAGAAATCACAAGCAAATTTACTTGCCTTGCTCCATGAGCTAGTAAGTCTCGCTATGCGTTGTAAAAATCCTATTCTAGCAGGAAAGATGTTCATGGAAATTAATCATTAATCTGCATGGTTGTACTTGATGGAATGGTTTTGTGTTTGTGGCGGTCCTTGCTGTGGATTTAGCATCCTGTTAAAAGGAGCCTGACAGCTTAGCTGGAAACAATTCTGAGTTTGGGGAAAGTCAGGAGAGCAAGTCAGTGCTTCAGGCCTCAGAAAAGGAATCCTACAGAGATGTCACATGTCTCGGCTCTGATGGAGGAGAGAAGGTGAGGAACAACTTGGGGAAGGATGTATAGGATCTGTGCTGTGTGAAATGGTATTGTTGCTTCAGGTTTCACTTGCCTTTTGTGGATGGTTAAAACTCCAGAAGGGGTGATACTAGACACAGTCTGGCTAGACAGCTGAGTCACAGAAGAGGCAAATCATCACAAGACCTTGAGTGAGAGTTGGCAGGGAATTAAGTCTGTGACGCCGTTGGTATCTATGAGGGTGTGCAAACAGCAGTGAACCAGATTTCCAGAAAGCTTTATCTGCTGCAGTATTAGGCAGGAAAGGGATACTTCTCCTTCTCCATAGTTTTGCATAGGTGAAATTGTACATCAAATTCTACTGTAATTAGCAGAAACTGTAGGGAAAACTGAATCTTGATGTTAGGAGGTTGATTAAAGCATTTAGAAAATAAGCTTTAAAAATGTTTCACACATACTGGATTTTGAAATCTTTGCAGCCTTTTCAATACATCTTTGAAAATCTGGGGCAAAGGAGTACCTGATAATTTGCTTAAATACCTGCATTTTTCAGCTACTGGGTTTTGTTCAAGTAAGGAAGGTGGTATAATGGATATAGTAAAGTGGAAACTTACATTTGGGCTTTTTTTGCATTATAGTTTACTGTCTACTAACTGTAAGTATGCTGTTTTGAGATACTTGACTAAAATTACCTTAATAAGGTATTTATTTCGATCTCTTCTTCACAAAGAGGCTAGTGTGGCTGCCTTGGTGTTTGTATTGACATTCAGTAAGTAGTAACCCTGGGCATGTACCGATGCATACTCCACTTGGCAAGTATAATGCCTTCCCTTCCTAGAAGAAAGGAAGGTCAAATAAATAACTTTGTAAAAAGTAGTAATCTGCTCGTTGTGTTAAATCTTTTTCTCATATTAATGAAAAGAAACTGACAAAGGTCACTAATTTCTATCTGCTTTCATAAGGTAAAGATGAGAAAAGCTTGATTTGAAGTATGCAGCGACTTTCATTTACTTTGGGGGGCAACGCTGCAAGGCAAGTTCTTTGTGCCTCTTAGAAGCCTCTCAGACTGAACAAAACACATGTTAATGCTTGGCTTAGTGTGATTAAAGGTATTTTTAAAATCCAAAAATCTTATTTGAAACCGTAATTGTACTGCAGATATTTATATTGCAGAACACCTGTACTTTCAGGAGTGAATATTTGTACAACAGGTTAATATATTAGTTACAGGTACAGTTAATTAATTTTCTTTCCATATCCCAAATATAAATGCCTGTGTGTTCTCTTAAGCAACTTTATTATTGCAAATGTTCATTAAAATGCAATTAGGTGTAATATTTTGGGGAAAATGGGCAAAAAAGAATGCTTCAAGCTCTGCAAATCAATAGAAATGTACCAGAGCTTTGATATGAAAAATCATATTGTTTCATCCTTTTTGGTTCTTTTTATTATATTTGCCTAATATAACTACATTAATTGAATAGTTAGAAGGTGTGGTGCACCTTTTGGTGTATTTGGTGGTTTTTATGTGTTCCTGCAACTGACCTCTTCATACAACATTTTCTCCAAACTGTTTTGTTTGGGTTTTTGTTTTTTTTTTTTCAGTTTCTAGGAAACATGATTATAAAATAAAATGTGAACCCAGTTAATGAAGAGCTGTCTTCTTGATTCCCTTAAAACAATAACTCTGAGAGAGAGGTGGACGGCTTGATTCATTTCTACGGATCATTAACTTCCACACCTACAGATGACAACGTTAATATTCACAATGTGAATTATTTCTCTGCTGATTAGTTTAGGAGAAACACACAATGAATGTGCTTATCGCATGACCTAACACTGTGCTGGACACCCCTTTGGGTCCCTTAAAATTCAGAATGTCCCTTCTGCCCAAATGGAAAGCTCTGTCTCTCAACTTAAACAGCATGGTTGTGTTTATAGTACAAAAATCTGTGGCAATTATTAACTGCAAATGCGGACATGTGAAGCAAAATGACTTCTTGAGTGTACAGTAAGACATGGACTGATGAATTGATCTGCACTTTTATTTAGATTTGACTGACTAAAAAGTGCTGAGTGTTTGAACTTCAAGGTGTTGACTCAAACCTCCCAGCCCATTAGATTTTAGTTGTTTAGAATTCAATGATCTGATTGAGGGGTTCAGAGATTATTAGAGCAAATGGGACCTGATCAATACCTTGGGTCTTTTTTTTTTTTTAGTGTGTTAATTAATTAATCGACAGGAACAGAAATATATGTGAAATGCAAATTAACTCAGTCTCAGGTTACCAGAATACCAGAATTGTTCATAAGCAGAAAGGAGGAATCCAAAAGCAGCAGGATATTGGTGCTTTTATCTGTGTAACACCACTTTGTTAGGCAATGTCCTGAGCTAGATATATTTGAGAGATTGATATTACTGTTTCTGCTCTGCTCTCCTGGGGAAAAGAATCAGCTCATGAGGCAAAAGAAGAAATTCAGTAACTGAAATATTCATGATTCACAGTTGGCCCTTGATTCCATTTGTTGTCACTTTTTCTCTGTGTTTGCATTAACTCCCCCAAACCAAGTTATTTTATAGAATCATAGAATGGTTAGGGTTGGAAGGGACCTTAAAGATTATCTAGTTCCAACCCCCCTGCCATGGGCAGAGAAATCCTCCACTACACCAGGTTGCCCAAAGCCTCATCCAACCTGGCCTTGAACACTGACAGGGATGAGGCATTCACAACTTCTCTGGGCAACCTGTTCCAGTACCTCACCGTCCTCAATGTAAAGAATTTCTTTCTTATATCTAACCTAAATCTGCCCTCTTTCAGTTTAAATCCATTGCCCCTTGTCCTATCACTACACGCCCTTGTAAAAAGTCCCTCTCCAGCTTTCCTGTAGGCCCCCTTTAGGTACTGGAAAGCTGCTATAAGATCACCCCGGAGCCTTCTCTTCTCCAGGCTGAACAGCCCCAACTCTCTCAGCCTGTCTTCATAGCAGAGGTGTTCCAGCCCTCGGATCATCTTCGTGGCCCTCCTCTGCACTCACTCCAGTAGTTCCATGTCCTTCTTGTGCTGGGTACTCCAGAGCTGAACACAGTGTTCTCAGTGGGGTCTCACGAGAGCTAAGTAGAGGGGCAGAATCACCTCCCTCGACCTGCTGGCCACACTTCTTTTGAAACAGCCCAGGATACGATTTGCTTTCTGGGCTACCAGTGCACATTGCCGGCTCGTGTTGAGCTTCTCATCCACCAGCACTACCAAGTCCTTTTCCTCAGGCCTGCTCTCAATCCATTCTCCACCCAGCCTGTACCTGTGCTTGGGATTGCCCCAACCCACGTGCAGGACCTTGCACTTGGCCTTGTTGAACTTCATTTTGCTGTAATCTAATACTGAATATGGTTTTCTTAATCCCCAGATCTGAGTTAATTTGCAAGGTTTCCCCACAAAGCAAATTAATTTTCTGTGGACTATTCTGTTTACCTTTGCCAATGATTTTTTTAGTCATTTTTATCATAGCTTTGTCTTTTAGTGTGGTCACATGTAAGCTTTGTTCTCCCCTAGTTACTCTTTATTAAAAGTCTTCTATCCTCAGTCTTCAGAGTACATGAAAGCTTTGTGCTATTTTTCCCAAGGACTGGTTATTGCTTCCATCGCATGGGGAGGTAAGGTACTTGATTCGATTTGGAGTCTGGGGACGTTCTCCTGTTCCTGTATGCGGACTTCTACTTTCAGCTGCATGTGGGGACCAGACCATCTCATCAGTCAGATTATCCCTCTGTAGCAGTCAGCTTTTTTTAGAATGAAAAATGTTGTTAGAATCAAACGTTGAAGTGCCTCCTGTCAGACTTCTTGCTCCAGTTCCATTGTGGCTTTTTACGCAGGCAAAAATTTTTATCAACAATAAAAGGGTTGTGTGCATAGCTGGGATAAAAGGAAAGCTGGGGTTTCAAAAAAGAAAAGGAATAATCAGTGCCAACATTTGGGCACACGATTCCTACAAACAGGGAAAATCAGTATTTGATTAAAACACCAGAAGATGGTCTGTCACAAACCCTGCGGGCTGGAGCACTATGGCTCTTTCAACTGCTCTGACCTTACGTGCTGTTTTGGACACAGCAGTGACAATTGGTCAGCCACCAGAATTGCCCATCTTGGTGAAAGAACTTGTGATACTATATCAAATTCACTCCTAAGACCAAAAGACATTAAGTTGGCTAAGCCCAGCCAATAGATCCTTTGCCTAGTTCTCTCCCTGTTTAGCTTTTGTAGCTGTGGCAGGAGACTGAAGAGGAAGACGATGGTAAGGCAAGTTTTGTGTAGGTATTTCATGCTCCTTTCAGAGAGACAATTTTCGTTCCTGTCACTTGTGTGATTTTATTCTGTATGTACATAGACAGATTCCTTGAATCATCACCTAAGTTATAAATTCCATTTTGTTTCCATGAACTGCGAGTCTCCTTGTGTCTGGGGCTGTCATGTGCTAACAAGAGACAGGAGAGGTGCCAGCGTGTCAGTCATTACAGACTCTCTCCATGTAGCTTACTCTGAGCTAGGAGAGGCAAACAAGGAGCGGGATCTTAAATAAGGACAGCGTATCCCTCTCAGGAGGAGCCAAGACAAAGCAGCCACGTGGTAATGTTTGGATTTCAAAGTGGGGAAGGATTTTTGGAAGCAGAAGCAGTTTGGTCAGGAAAAATAAAGTGTTTTTATGGACACAGCAGAGGGGTCGAGTGACACAGAGGCAGTAAGGAGGCAGTGGAAGCAACAATTCGAAAGAGCGACTGGCTACTGGTGGAGGATGGGACAAGAAGGTCCCTAAGCACCAAAAGGCATCTCTCAAAATCTCAAGGAAAATTTAAGAATGAGGAAACATAGGCAGAGATGTGTTTACTGTTTCATGTGTCTCTGTGTATCTCTTGTGGTCATTAAAGTGAAGAGTGGCTGCTTTTGAGATAGTTTGCAAAGTCTGCGTGTTACCTGATTCGACTGTAGAATCCTGGAGAAATAAATTGCCACTCAGATGTTGGCTATGACTGAGCTCTGGGAAGGAATGAGTTGAAGCCATGGAGATTCGGCAGCAGTCGCAGGGTCTAAACAGGGGTCTCTGTTCTTAGATTGCCTGGAGACCCAACGCAGATACAAAAACTTCAGAGTGTTTTCTTATGGAAGCAGACTGAGGCTTGTGAGTGTCCCACAAGAGGTATGATCTAGGCTGTAACATCTCAGTCTTTGAATTGTTAACTGTAGTAAAATGAGAGACTGAAAGAACCCCACCACCACCCCCACACAGTAGGATAACAAACGATACCGTAGGTGGCTCCAAGCATTGTCTGACGTATGCACGTGCACAAGCCAGCCACAAAATGGAAATCACACCACGTGCATCTTATCTTATAATTTGCACTGAACCCAAGAATAATAATTCCCACCAACAGACAGGCTGTTAGCTCAGGCTGAGTGCCATACAACTGCAGCTACACAGCTTCTGACTGGTTTGGAGCATGCAAAAAGGAAGCTCGTGGTCGCTTGCAGCATGGTAAAAGTAACTTGTATCTGTTGGCAAATGACCACATGCACCCTGTGCTCGCAGGGGTAAGGTCATATTGCCAGCATTTAAGTCACTGACTTTGCATGTTTTATCATGCTGGATGATGTGATAGTACTGGCCTGTATATATCAATAGCTTTCTGGGGTGAAGTCAAAGCACAAGCCTCCTCTGAGGCAATTTAAAAGGAGTGAAACGCTCAAGAGGATAATGTGGAGCAACTGATGTAAATGGTTCTTCTGCATAAACTGCAATTTTTCTAATTTGTTTTGGGAGTGAGGGGAGTGTACTTTGCGGTTTGGTTTTGATTTGCATAAGTTCAGAAAATGTTCAGAATTATTTTTTTCTGAAGATAAAACTTAACTGTTGAGGGGGAGGTGGAACTTTTGTGGTGAAGGGAAAATTAGGAATTATTATGATGTCCATGTTTCAGACATATTAGCCCTGAAAACAGATGAACTGGGAGATTACTTTGTATGATTCCTACATATGTAAATGGACATATAATTATCTATCAGTATAAAATATTAGTACGTGTTTACTGTATAATAAATAATTCAATTTTATAAGCAAATGAAGATTACCTCAAATTTACATACAATGTGAAGAAAAGTCCCTTTATCCTCTCTCGCTGCAGCATTTGGCAGATTCAGGAATAAATAATCTTTTGTGGCAAGGGTATGCCTTATCAAACATATGCAGATCAGTGCTAATTAATGCTAATTAAGGTTTCCTGTCTATCTAGTTGGAAAAACGTCCAAATGTTATGAAATCCGGTTAGTATGCCTATTACCCTAATTGTTTTATATGGGATGATTCTTAATTAAAATATGTAAATTGACCTTAATTGCTATATACTAATGGAGGTTCATGTTATCTCACTAAAAATGACAAGATGGTGAGGAGGGGTACTTAAACAAATAATTCTGATACGTTTGTAAATAAATGACCCTTACTCAAAATTATTTTTAATTGGAAATTGGCAAAAGGAACATTTTGCCATCTATGTTTCTCTTTAATTTTAAATAATGTCAGAATTTACAGTTCTTTGTTAATATAGATATGGTGACATTGCAGCTTAATTAAGACTACTACACAAGTCAACATTTTGTGTGTTTATTGTATGTTTCAAAATTGTTTGCTAACCTCATGTTGACCTTCAGAAATGTCATGCTTTACAATATTGATCTTAATTTCAGTATTTTTGGTTTTATTTTTAGATATTGATCTCTCTTAGTCGTATCATTTTGTTTGTGAAGTTTGGTACACTGGTATGCTTTTGCTGGTGAATGGACCCATGACCCTGACTTTTCATTGGAGAGGCTGGTGGGCGGCACCTCTTTGCTCTTCACCTCTTAGCTTAGAACATGGACTTTGGTCATCTTTGGGGAGGATAGTTCACATGTATGCTGTTACATGACTGAGACCTACATAAGTTTTTACACAAAGTCTTGTACGCCCTCTACTCAACACAAAAGCATAATTTAAATGATGTTTTGTATGGTGGTTTATAGGTGCCCCATATTGCCATTTTCTTGATAGTTATCGTACCATTTCACACACACAGCAAACACTTTTCTGATGTAGAGAATCTTATCAGAGAATCTGCTAACTGAGAGAACTGACCTACAATTGTAGGTTTTATTCGTGGTAAGAGTACAGTTTATAAACACCTCGTATGTTTAAGTTTACATTATATGATAGACATCATTGCCTCACTTTAGAGAGTCAATCTGAAAGGCTTCACTGTTTTGCAGGATATTGTCACCAATGTTTCTCCGAGGATTGTGCGTGGAATTACTTCAGGTCCTATGTACGGCCCAGGCCAAGGCTCTTTTCTGAACATTGAACTGATCAGTGAGAAAACAGCAGCATATTGGTGTAAAAGTATTGCTGAACTGAAGTCTGACTTTCCAAACCACGTAAGTACCGCACAGTCATAAAGATGCAGTATATTTAGTTAGAATCTCCAGCTTATAGATCTATGAAAACTCATGTATTTAACATTCATTAAATAGAATGCCAATTGCTTTATTGACATACAAGTGTGTTATTAAAAACCAGGAAAGTTAATCCAAATAGTCCTTATGACAGAAAATTCTGTGGAATGACTGTTACACAAATGAAGAACAGTCATGATTTTTAAGTTAGGCTGATGTTTACATTCAAATAGATAATATCAAGGGAAAGAGTTGATCCCAGAGTGGGTGCTTGTCAGTTCTGCTCTGAATAATTTTGTATTTAAGATCATATTTAAAGATGTAACTTATCATTTTCATTTTGAATTGAATTTGATTTATAAAAGGAATCTGTGTTCTTTTTTTTCTTAATCCAATGTGTAACATACTTCTAATATTTTTATAAGCAATTGGCTGCCTTAGGAGAAAAAAGCCAATTCTGACTTCAAGTTGACTTCACTGCAAGGATAGAGTTTTGTTAGAACCTTCTTGGCTATGGGGAATATCTGTCTAGAAGGTAATAATCAAAGTTGGGAACAATGATGCCAGCTGGCATAAATGGTTTTCAGCTACTGTTCTAGTGAGTAAGAACAAAGAGGTGGAAAGGAAAATTCACCTCGATCATCATTGGGTAGAGCTAGAAATCCCAGAGCTTATATATCTTCTGTCTTGAAGTTATTACCTCCATGGCTCAGCTACGAAGGAAATAAGTGAACGTTCCTGAATATATTATGGTATGAAGACAATCAGGTGGTTTTTTTTTCTTATTCCTGAAGTTTAAACATACACATCAGCAAGTATAAAAGTGTTTAAACACATTGTATTGATAGTAAAAGTGAAGTGCTGCATGTTTAATATCCTACTTCAGTATGGATGAACTATGGGCTGTGTGTTTCTGAGGTTCATGTCACTTTATTTACTGTGAATGGGCTTCATAATAGTGAAGATAATATTGTAATTCTCTGATGTTGATTTTAACATCCTTTGTTGAAGTCCTGCGTTTTGCATGCAGGCAGACTGTTGGCTGTTTCTGCTGTGAGAATGGTCTCCCATTACAGTCTTCACCAAAAATCTATTGCAGTGTTTTGTGCTTGAGACCAAACTGTTCTCTTCTGTGAGGAAAAGCACCAGCAACAATTTCAAAAGGAAAATTTGAATTTTCTGAGGCCTAGCCTCTTCTGTGGGTTAAAGAAGTCTTGCTCTTCCATAGCTCCTGGGGTGAGCATCTTCTGATCATCCCTCACTATGTGAGTTACTACTTTGAGAATGTGAATTCAGCTCCTGCACATTGACTGATATCTTTGAGGTTGTTCATGCCTGCATGGGCACAGGGGAAGCAGCACCAGCAGTAGATCTTGGCTTTGCTCACAGGGATTTTTAAAATGTGCCTGTGAACTCATCTAAGAACTGTCATAATTATAAACCTAAATTTGTTGCTAACTGAAAACAGATTTTTTGTTCACTGAGTAGAAATCTCATGGTGAATATTTTGAAATATTCTGCATAATTGAGTTTGCAGAATTCCTCCCGCCCCCTCCCCAATTTCCTGTTCACTCCTCTAGAAAGACTTTTAAACTTCATGAGTTTTGGGAGGGTTTATTAAAACCAAAAGCAGTTTCTGAGAATGGTTTGGGTGAACTTAGTTAACAAGTAACGAATGACATTTTCTGCTCAAAAGAAAGCCAAACAGAGATTAGGACACAAGTGATTACAGTAAAAAAACTTAGCTTGCTATGGTAAATATTAAAAACAAATCAAAATTTATACATAATTACTTTTGCTATGTAATACAAGTAATTTAAAGGTAAGATTTATCTTGCAGATGAAAAGGATAGGAGCAAAATAGCTATGTCACTAGAAGATGATCCCACAACAGCATCCTATCTCATGCCATTAGGAAGAAGCGAACCATAACGAAAAAAGAGCAGTAAATTCCCTCAACAAAGCATAGGATTTAAACTAAATTTTGCAAGGGGTTGTGCGAAAGAGGACCACCAGGCACAGCTCAGTGGATAATGTCATGTAACTGTGACATGTTGCCTCTATAGATCAGGAACTAGCATCACTCTTGTGCTGTCTTCACCCCTGTAGTGGGTGGCCTCATTCTTTGACTCTTCTGACTCCTCATTCTTGCTTGTAGCTTGCAATTATCTCTGACTGGCAGTCTTTCCCAGTCTTCTCTTCTGTTAGCCTTTTCCTTCAACCCTGACTCCGTTTCAAGTGGACTAGGGCAGTAGCTGCCACCAGCAGAAACTTGCTTCAATGCCACCAGCAGTGAATTAAATCTTTGTAAGAGTCCAAGCAGAGGAGAAAGCAGAAAGAGAAAGTATCTGGATTCTGTATGTTTGCTTGTAAAGTATCATCAAAATCTTTGCTGTTTCAGTTTAGGACTTTTAAAAATTGAGTTAATTTAATATTACGGTTACTGTTTTTTCAGAAAGCACACGCACACAGAAAGAAACTAGCCAGTGTGCACAGTACAGGCCCAAGATGATTTTTTAAAATTTTATTTTTATTTTTTAAAATCAAGTGCTTCTCTGTTAAATGATTTGCAGTTAACGATGGGATTGTTTTCCTTCTTGTACTTCAGACATCTCACTAAGGTATTACTTCAGCAACTTGGCTGAGACCATTTAATACATATGGTATTATTCAGCGTTGTTTATTGTTACATTTTTGAAGGACGCAGTTTTAAAAACACTGTGTCCACTGCTTTCTTATATATGAAGAAAACATCGTTTCAGACAGAGAGCTGTGTGAGAAGAAAATTGGCCTGTTTTTATTTTTCGTCTTCTTTTTACTTTCCCAGATACTGTAGTTTTACTTATTTATATTGGCCTAACTTGTGATATCCAAACATCTTCCTTACATGTTTAAATAAGGGTTTTTTTTATGAGAGTCTATTAAGTATTTATATTTTTCTGTTTTATGGCCACACATAGCATCTGATACCACAGGATTTATCATTTTGTGCAATTATTAATAAGAAGAAAATGGATTTTTTTTTTTTTTTTGTTCTTTAGTAGTAGAGACTGAAAACTTGACAGTGAGGAAGATGAAACAATTATTTTTTTAAATTTCATAGTCTTAAGTGTAATACTAAAATATCCATTCTGAATTAGTATAAAGCAGACAACTTATTGGCTAATTTTGCATCCTCAATCCTTCAAAAAAAGATTGTTTGTGAAGTGCTGTATTAATCAAGAAAAAGTGAAAGAAAAATGTCAATAATCAGAGTTTTCAGATTGAAATTTAATTACTGCTTGTTTGAGAGGAATGATGCCTGAAACCATAATCATAGTCTGGTAGTCTGTCTCTTTACTCTCTGCTATAGAGGGATATTTTGGGTCAAGGCCAATAAAAGCTGTTCCTGTGTAATACAAACATTATCTCAACATTGTAATGAGAAATAGGAAAACTCCCTTTCTAAGAACTGCTCAAACCGATTTGAAGTGGCAATGGGAAAATTTGGAGGTGGGAAGTGAACGAGTGGCTGGGTGGGAGCTTAGATGCTGACTGGGGTCAACCCACCACAGATGGGAAATAAAGTTGTCAGTTCATGTTAAAAAGACTAGACCATAATTTGGACATGAAATATTTGAAGTGCTTTAGATAACGGGGCAAAAGAACTAACACTAATGCCACAGCATGCCCTACGTTTTTATTTTATTTACCAAGGAGATACCTGACTGTATGTTGTATTGTACTTTCCAGCCAAAATGTGGCTGGAAAAATGGCGTTTTATAGTGTATGCGATAAATTAGTTTACTTAAGAAATATGAATTTGACCAAGTAGAAGTCACCTAATGATATAATCAGGAAAGAAAACTGCGCCAAAAAAAAATAAATATCACTTTTACTTTAGCAAAAGTCCACAAATTATAGTATGTCTGTGTGCTGGCGAAATAAGGAGCTGTGTGCACAGTGAAGCTGGCAATTGTGCAAATCATTTTTGGTGATTGCAAGGGAATGAGATATATCTATCGGTGGTAGCACTTGTTTCATTAGAAAAAGCCTGCAAAGTGCTGCTGTCTGCACTGGGGAGAACAAGCTTGAGACAAGCAAAGTTTGAAAGCAGTAAAACACTTCTCTACAGGAAAATGTGAACTGAGCCTTCAGTAAGAAGGCAATGGGCACGGTTGCCAGGTAGTCTTTCTCCACCTTCCCCAAACTGTAATTGGTTCCCTGTAGATGATAAAAAAATAAGCAAATTCATGAGAAACCTCAATATGCAAATTAGGTTTTGTCTGAACACATGCAAGAGGTCACACGAGTACAGATACAGGGCTTTGAAAGGACACTTAATGAAACAAAATAGATTACAGGAGAAATGTCATTCCCTGCAGGGCCAACAGAAGTCCATCACAATCTTCCTTCCTTTGTACTGCAAGGAAGAACTGGTATCTTGGAAGAAGATGCCAAAAATAATATTTTTCGGTATTGCTGTATTAGTATGCCGAAGTCTTAATAGTAACTTTTTGGCCTCCTTACTCAACTGAAATGAGTTTGGGCTGCTGTATGACTCTGAGAAACGTACATAGGATACCAGATTGTCAGCCGTGACACTAATGCTGTGATTCAGATATCAGTGTCGTGATGTGTTGAATTGAGAAACCTCTTCTGCTAGAAACATTAAGTACTCTTGGACCCCAAAACTAAGCTGAAAACTCTTGTCTCCTTAATGTTTGTTCTGCTGCTTTCAGAATGTTGCTGCCAGTCTCTCTGACAGTTACTCAGCAGAGAGAAGCTTTTCAAGGCTGAAACTGTTAAAGATATGTTTTTGTTCATCATTTTGTTCAGAATGTCCCAGGAACACCTGTCAGGAGTAGCCATGGTAGAGAGCACGCAAGAACAGATTGCTGGATCCCAGGCTGATAATTGACTTCTTTGTAGTATTGGGTTTTTTTTAATGTTTTTAAATCTCCTGGAATAGTGAAATTAGTTTTCCATATTATGCAGATTTTTTCTACCGTAGAGGTATGAAACAGGGCAGCCAGTTTTGTTTAGTTTTGGTGTTTGCAGATTTGTTTTGTTTTGTTTACATTTAGGTAACAACACCAAATTTGTTTTAATTGTACTCTGTGAGGACAGGAGGAAATGAGGGGTTACAGAGAAGAAAAATACAATTGAACAGGGATACAGGAGTGCCTTGCCCCTCTAAATAACTTTTGCTGCAGAAAAATGCAGTGTTCAAAAAGATTTCCTGAAGTTATAATATGAATAGAAATAGATTTGTAAATAGTAGTTATTTGGATGATTTACATGGAGAGGTTTGATTAGTTTGCCGAAGTGATCTCTGAAGTGGGGTCCTACCTATCAAGTTTATGTGTAGAACCAACTCTGGTTTTAATAGCAGGTTTCATCTGCAGACTGTGAACATCATTTGTATATTTGTATAAACATATGTCTCTCCAAGTCTGCACTAATAGTAGACCTTGTAATATGGTTACTGAGAGGAATTGACCAGGATATCTAAAATTGCTGCAGATCTCCTTCGAGACTTAAAATTAAGGGATATTAGGTTGAAAACTTTTTAACATATAGAGGAATCATAAACTTCACAGTTTTACTGTGAGGAAAAGGTCAAAGCTGGCTTTCTCACTAGATATATTAGGAATAATTTGTGTATTTTTTCAGGCATTATTATAGCTTTTATTTTTGATGGGCATTCAGAGGTCTTTGTGACATTGTGTAGAGTACATAGTATTTACATTTTGAGATACCAGTCACTAACTTGATTCAGGTTATAAAAGGTAATAGTTTATTTTACCATTTGGATTTCGATTTGAAACCAACAGCAGCCAGGTTATTGTGGACCTGGACAGGCAGGTACACACCACGTGTTCTTGGGCCACAACAACCCCCTGCAGCATTACAGGCTTGGGGAAGTGTGGCTGGAAAGCTGCACAGCAGAGAAGGACCTGGGGGTTCTGGTCGACAGCTGATTGAACATGAGCCAGCAGTGTGCCCAAGCAGCCAAGAAAGCCAACAGAATCCTGGCATGTATCAGAAACGGTGTGGCCAGCAGGAGAAGGGAAGTGATTGTCCCCCTATACTCAGCACTGGTGAGGCCACACCTGGAGTAGTGTGTCCAGTTTTGAGCCCCTCACTTCAAGGAGGATGTTGAGGTGCTGGAGAGAATTCGGAGAAAAGCAACGAAACTAGTGAAGGGTTTAGAGAACTTGTCCTATGAGGAGCGGCTGAGGGAGCTGGGACTGTTTAGTCTGGAGAAGAAGAGGCTCAGGGAGGACCTTGTCCCTCTCTGCAATTACCTGAAAGGAAGTTGTAGGGAGATGGGGTCGGTCTCTTCTCCCACGTTATGAATGACAGGATGAGAGGGAATGGCATCAAGTTGTGCCAGGGGAAATTTAGGTTAGATATCAGAAAAAATTTCTTTACAGAGAGGGTTGTGAAGTATTGGAACAGGCTGCCCAGGGAGGTGGTAGAGTCCCCATCCCTGGAGGTTTAAAAACTGTGTGGATTTGGTGTTGAGGAACATGGTTTAGGGACCCTAACAATGCAGGGTGAATGGTTGGACTCGATGATCTTGAGGGTCTCTTCCAACCAAATGATTCTATGATTCTCAGGCCTGTCGGAGGACCCTTGCTGGAAGCCCAGATGCTTTTCCATGTGAACTGGAAAGGGGCGGGAGCCACAAGCCAGGCTACCCATCAGCTGGCACGCTCCATGTCGTGGAAGCACCCAGCAGTGCCAAACGGCTACCTAGATTCCCTTCTCTGAATTTCAGATCCACAAATCACATTAAAACACTCCAGAAGTTTTTATTGCTGCAGCTTAAACTTCCCAAAGCCAGCCGTCATGGATGCTTGGTAGGAGGTGAAAAAACCCACACAGCAGTTGTTAAATTCACCATATGGAAAAGATCCCTTTCACTACAGAAAACTGGCAGTAGGCCTAGTCCCTTACCATCAGAGGAAATCCTAGCTGCAGAGGGAGGACGAGGTGGGAGTACAGCACTCGTACTGGTTGCCTTGCCCAGAAATGAAACCACTTGTCCCTAGCTAGTGTGGAGCTCGAGAACGGCTGACTCCTCGGTTTCCAATGGCTACTGTGGTGGGCAGAAGGGAAGAGGCCTTGGAGCATGGAGCATATAACCACTTTCCCTTTTCTCTTCATCCTTCACCACAAGGGAAAAAGAGGACGAAAAACAGCACAGAAAGATGCTTCTTAGAAAAGGAAGAGAAAAGAGCTGACATGAAAGAAGAGCAGAGGCATTAAACAACGTACTTCCACATATGCCAGGGGATCTTCTGCTCTCCTCCATCCTGAGCATGTCCTTGTTGCTCCTGATACTGGTTCAGCTCTTTGAGTACTAGCAGGATGCATTTTCCTCTGTGCAGTCTCAGGAGGAATTCAACAAGAGCTCTGCTTTTAAACAGTAGATTTGCACCAGAAGTGCCCATCCATTTCTGTAAGCACAACAGTTTCTATTTGCAAGAGTAAGTAAACAAAACCAGAGGCTACTAACTGAAATGTTGATGTATTGGGTCTTTGAGATCACATTTTCTTATTTCTGGGAGAGGCTCTTCCACAAGGCATAAAAAATGCTCAAGCCTGTTATGACCTAAATATTAATAGAGATGGGACTGAGCTACAAAATATGGTGCTGTAAATTTTCATTTCTTGAGGCTTAGGTTTTAGTAAAAAAAATGAGAAAATACAGGAAAATTCTCATCTGTCATCAGCGTTTTTTGACAGTAGTGTTGGCTATAGCAGATCTGCTTGAGGCTTGAAAAGTAGCAGAGAACTGGCATGTGGTCAGTTAAAAACCTCTTTTCTGGGAGAGATCAGGGCAGCTACAAACGTTAAAACTTCTATCCTTGTATTCAAATTGGTAGAAGCTGTTCTAAAAAAAAAATAGAATTAGTAAAAGGAAAAAAAAAGGTAAAGAAATCCCTTTTGTAGTGTACCATGCCTTGAAAAAAGTTGTTTGAGGACATCAAGACTCAACTGAGAAAGGGAGCTTGGGTTTCCAAAAGGGTTTAGTAAGGTCCCTCGCTGAAGGACTTGGAAGAAATGAAGTTACCCTAAGATTAGAGTGAAGAAACTCACATGAAAAAATAACTAGTTAAACTTAGGAAACAATGTTAAGGAATAAATACTCAATTTTCACAGTGGGTAGAGAGCTCCAGTAAAATTCCCTAGGGATCTGAGCTGTGTTCTGTGCTATTTAAAATGTTTATTAACAATCTGGAAAAGAGAGAGAATTTCAAGAAGGTAAACTTTGCTGATAATAGTAAGTACTGTAGGGAGATAAAGATGAGAGCTGACTACAAAGGGTTGTGAAGGATCTTGCATTACTGAGTGACCGGCCGATGAACTGCCAGATAAAATTAAATGAAGATAGATGTTGTATGCACATGGGATAAAACAGTACTAAGTTTATAAATACAGTGGTTGATTCTAAGCTAACTCTACTAGGGTTACAGTAGAGAGCACTATGAAAATCTCAGCTTAATGATGAATAGCATTGAAATAAAGCATATCAAACACAGAATTTCTGGGAAAAGAAGAGAGAACAAAGCAAAAGCCATCATTATTCCAGTCTATTGTTTCATTTTATTTCCACATTTTGAATACACTGTGTGGTTCAGATTCTTCTGTCTCAGCAAGGGTGCAGCTAGATTGGAACCAGAAAAGCGGTAGGTGGAAATGAGCAGTAGGAGACACTTCACCACGTGCTGCTGTTGTGGAGCTCATTCTGACAGCGCACTGCCAGTGTCAGAGATACGTACAGGTTGAGAAAGAACCAACTGAAAAAATTGTTTGGAGAAGGCTGTGGAGTACATCACCTCTGGCTCAGGGAATTCCCATGCCACAGATTCTTAAAAGCCAGGAGTTTTCCAGGGAAATATTACTTTAATCTTGCCTTACAGAGCTGCTGTTCGTGTATGTTGAAGAAGGAATACTGGGCTAGGTAACCCATTAACCCATTCCTACGGGTTTAGACTGTCAATGTGCAAAGAAGAGCTGTTAGATTTGTACCCAGGATCAGAAACCCTTTCCTGCCTCCACCTTTGGACCATGGTGCCTGTATTACACTTTGACAACCTGATTAGCATGTAACTACATGCTTGAACTCAAGCTGAGATGAAGATATATTTTGTACTAGTTTGAAGTTATGTGCTAAAGGTTTTGTAATTCAAGTGCTGTCTTCAATTTATTAGATTGAAAGGCTACATTTCCAGACGGTCACCACAGATGATCCTATATATAGAAACACAAGAAAGTCTGCTAAAAATTTACCCAGGGACAATGTCTGTTCATGCATGTTCAAATGATTGTGCAGTACATGTCCTGCTAATTGGTCCCAACTGCTACAGTATTAATTTTGGTGGTTTTGTTGTTATTAATTTTTTAAGAGTGTGGTTATTAATCTAGCAAAGAGGTGAGACCACTCACACCAGCCATTAATTTGGGAGAATTTTGTTTTAAGAAAGCACATGTCATTAACTGGAAACTGCAATTTGTAACTGAAGATAGAACCACGTGGTAAATTCAGTCAGATTCTTACAAACAATCTATGATTCAAATGGATATGTTTGTGGTGACAAATTAGGACTTGATGAGAAATGTGAGAAGATCTTTTATTTTTTGCCCTTGGAAGCTACAGCTTTGTTGAGGAACCTGTCAAACTAGTTTAATTCAGAACCTATACTTTCTTCCTATGCGATGACTTCGTTTGTTTTACTTTCACAGCTAAGCTTTGACAAATACTGAGTAGTTCAGTAAGGCAGAAGACTATTTGTACATATGCTAAGAATATCTTTTTGATTTGGAGAGTGAGTTATTGATCCCTGCAAGAAAGAACAATTTTCACAGTTTTGTGAGGGCTGTGAACACATCTTTAAAAGTTTAGCCTTAGGGTAAGAACTAGGAGAAAATTAAAGCAGTTTCTGAAATACTTCACCAACCGTCTCCTAGAAAATGATCCAAACTGCTTGATTATTGGAAAAGAGAAACTCCTTAATGGCTAGCATCAGCTCAAGCTGGTTCAGGATGTGCTTTGGCTGTTGCTGCTAAAAATTCCTTTTTTGAAGAGATACGTGAATGGTCATTAAGCCGAAGTATCGACAAAGGAAATGCACTAAACATAAAGACAGTGTGATTAAAAAGAGATTTCTAGAATGTAATTCTGCTCACAGTGACAGGAAGAGTAGCATATTTTTGTTCATCTTATTAAAGTTTGAATGTCCTTTTATTTTTCTATGCAGACTATTATTTAGAGAGAAGAGCTCAGCTCTTAAAATCCCCAACTGTTTTCTCAGTTTGGTAAGTTACTGCGTGCACAATAGAGTGCTGCGAATGATCTGTGAAATCTGGCTGCGTATTAGGCAGAGCGTTCATTCTTTCTAGAAATGTCCTCCGTAAGCTGCAACAAAGGAAATTGCATCATGTGTTAAAAAAATCTGTACGCTCAAATGTCCGTTTCACCCCCCCAATCTGTGCTTAAAATAGCAATAACAACCTTGGTGCAGGGCATTTCCTGGAGATTAATAACCGGCCAGGGTTAATGGCCCTCAGCAGTGCCTCGGGCCATCAACTCCTCCCAGCCAGTCATTACTCCCTGGGAAATGCCCTTTTCTGGGTAGTTATTGTTTTAATATTAGGACGTAGAAGTTGCCATTGGATGGGGAGAAAATGACCTTGTGGCAATGTTAAAAACTAACCCCCAAATGGCAAACTTGAAAATTATTGACAGTCAATAATCTATCAAAGTTAAAATCTACAGTTTGTAAGAATGACAAAATTCTGCTAGCCTTGTTACCTGTGCAAAACATTTATCCCCCAAATACTTCTTCCTGTTTTCCGTATCATGTTTTTCATAGGCAATTGGATAAATTACAAAATTTGATCTTTTAAAATGCACAGTAGCTTCGACATTCATTTATACTGGCTGTGATATGATTTTAGTCTTTATGAGGCACTGAGTGTATGTGATTTAGGTAATTCTGCTTTTTCTCTTTTGTGTAATGTGTATTACAATAATAAGAAGAAAGCAAATTTATACCTGATAAAAGTAGTAAGTACATGCTGTTCTTGTAGCCCATGCTCTGCACTTAATTTCTGTGATGTGATTTACATTTAGGCATTCTGCTAGAGCTCTAATGAAGAAAAATATGAAGGCTATGTCTATATTTAAAAGTCTTGCTCACATACTTATGTGGGCTAGGAATACTAAAAATAAATTGCATCTAACTACTGTCCTGGCAGAACCCTAGTGTAGATGCAGTTATACCATCAAACAGTTTATTTTTGTTCAGGAGCAAGAGTTTACTTTACTGATAGGAACTCCGCCGATAGTAGGAAAGCTGGCTCTATGCAGACATGTTCTAGCTTAGATAAGAAAGGCAGAGGCACATGCTTGAATCTATCACAATCAGAGCCAGCTCTTCAGTCTGATTGACAGCAGCTGGACTATATCCCAGCCTCCTGTGCTTTCTGGGGAGGGGGACTAGGGAAAGATCTCAAATTCAGAGCGAAATGTGGGAATAAAGTGTTCCAAGATGTTTCTTTTCCTTACCCACTGAGAGGAACATGTTGATTAGGAGAATTCTAGTGGGCTCCGAACTGATCTTAATCTATACCCTCAACACTGCTGATAGCTTCTGAACTTTTTATGCACATTGAGTTTAAGAACTATGATCATAAACTTTTACATAATCTTCTTCACCAAAATACTCGTATCTATCATGTTTCCATATTCTAGATCTTAGTTCATGCTGCTTTTATATTTTAATTCCTTTTTTATGTTCTGGTTGAAACTAATGAACTGTAGTTGTTATTAAGGTTAAGTGGCAACTGCTAAACATGCAAAATCAGGTGGCCAGCAGGACCGAAAAAGCAAAACTCTTTCTCTCTTCCTATAGTATTAGTCTGATACACTGTGTGTGAACACAGACATGCCAACAAATTACCATGGGATAGCAAATTACAGTGTGTTGGTATGGTAACTACCTGTGTGCATATTTGTAACTTGCAGCAAATACAAGCTAATTCAAGTTAATACGAATTTCTTCAATTTTGGACATAGCAAACTGAACTTACCTTATATTTTATGGGTTTGAAAGAGCACTGAAGAAGTCAATTACTGCAGGTGTGCCAATTGCTGGTAACTCATAAGTCAGCGGTAACTTGTTTGTGCGTCTAAACCTTGTGTGCATAGCTAGTGGAGATGGTATATTCTTTAATTGTTGAAGGAAAGATGTGACAGTAAGTACTTATTTTCTGAACACTTAAATAAATATTTTAAAGGCTTCTTTCAAGGAGACCTAAATATATCCTTTATTATGAGCCACATAATTTAAACGTAAGCTCTAAGAAAACAGCGGAGTACTTTTCTATCCTATTTCCTGCTGCGGCACCTCAGTCTCACAGCTTCCCGGAAGAATGCTTTTTCGCTGGTTTATTTTTACATCTTTCTCCTATTTTTTAAGCTCAGGGTTTCTAATTTATTTAAAACTTTCATTTTCTTTTAGTTCTCTTTATGTTTAACATTTTTGTTATAAAATTGTAGTTATGTTGATTGTTTCTCTCTATACATAACAGCTAGTTAATGTCTTAGGTTTGGAAAAAAATTATATTGAAGCTCTGTTCTTAAAGTTCAGTGTAGCCTTCCTGCTTTTCTTGCAGTGTAAGAATCTGATAGACTTACTCTTAGCCACACCATTCTTGGCCACCTAGCCGTTTAAGAGAGAGATTACCTCCGTATTAAAATCTGAATACGCTTGCAGAATGTTTCATTTGAGTTAACTACAGCTCAGGTGAGAGTATCTAGGGATTGTGTGAATTTTATAGGTACACCAAATTCTTACCTGTGAGCGGTATGTGCATCTCAAGGTAAAGTGTGGGCATTGAAAGTGGATGTAAGTCACACTTGCATTCTCTTAGTGTTGTACTATCAGCACCCATCTGGTTCCTAGGACTTCTGCCTTTGATTCTGCCAGAGGCATCCACGTTTCACCTGATTTATTTTCAGTTTATCTTTTTTGGAACACATATACTCACTGCTGAGTCATTGATAAAATATCTCCAACATTATATGGCAATTGGTCTTAAAATGCTTTCATTTGAATGAGACTATAATCGTATAGACTATTCAATGCATTTTAATTTTTAAATTTGCATTTTTAATGTCCAATCCCATAGTGATATGCTGAACAAGTCAGATAACTTTTATTAAACATCCAAATATTTAGTGAAAATAGTAAGGCCTCTTTCAATTTCTCAGCATCTTCAGATAAGCTTTCCTAAAAGATGAAGGAGGTGGGTGGAACTGGCAGTTGAGGAGGAAAGATTAGTCAGAAGATAGCTGCCAACTTCCAGCCCTTAATTTTGTATCTTCTTTGCTGCTGGAGCGTAGCCAAAAAACTACTTGGGTCATCAGACATAATGGCTGGCTACTTAAGTAAATTGTAATGTCTGCATATTGGAAAAAAAAAAAAAGATACCCACTCGTGAGATTTGCTGATCGTATATCAGATGGGAGCACTGAAGACCTGCCATCATGAGGTTTGGTGCTTAGTGGCACTGTTGTTTATTGAATTTTTTGGTCCAGCTGGGAGATACCAGGGGATAGTAGGAAGGAGATATGAAGAGATCTAGTTCAACAGGAAACATGGATTTTCGTTTTTACTTCTTGAAAAGTTCCATGCCTGACAGAAAGTAGAGTTTTTTTCTTTGCTAAGGGACTATTTTAATATAATTTTTATTCTAGAAATATTTATATATAAAACATTTTTCCAAATAAAAATATTTATTTATTTTTAAAAGTTTTTATGCTCCATGAAGCATGTTTCTGCTTGCCTCACCTTACTATTTTCTCTCAAAGCTAGATAGCTTATCTTAGCTATTGAGTGCTAATTTATTGCTAATCATTTGAAAAGCACAACAAGAATTAATTTTGTATACAGGTTTTTCATTAAATGAGCCTAGAGCTCACATTAACATGGGCCTAATGAGAAACAGTGGTCTTCCTCCAGGTCAGGAGGGCTCTTGTTCATTTGGAGAGGTGAGAGCTGGGCAGGAATCAGTGAACGTATATGAGCACATCTGGTATTTGGCTTCGTGGCACTTGAGGTTTCTGCATTGTGTGTGAGGGAGGTGGATGGTGTGTTGTAGCTGTGGAGATGGCCTTGCTGCTGGGCTGTGGGTCTGGTGTGTCTCTCAGTAACAGCTGAGTCTTATTAAAAAGCAGAGGTGTACAAGCTCAAATAGTGACAGAAAATGTAGAACTGAAGACTATATTTGCTTTAGTGCGTGATGAAGGGGCAGAACAAAATCTGAAGGTAGCTAACAGTAAAGAAAAATAAACACATTGGAGCTGCAAGATCACAGGAGGAGACAGTGGAGACAGCAATGAACCAGATCTCAAAAGGTTGCAAAGACGATAGCCTGAAGATTGAGTGAGAGAACAGAAGGCAAAATACAGAGATAAAGAACAGGTTTGAACAAATACCAGACTGCAGCAGGTTCCTGTGCCGGGGGAAGGCTCAACATGCTTAATGTCTGAATTACTAAAAACAGGTGACTCTCTGCTTAGTGCAAGGGTATGAAGTGATCATGAGGAGAATGAAGCAAGAATACTTGTTGATTGAGTGTATTTTTGCAGGGAGGGTTCATAGGAAAATCCAGGTTGGCAGGAACCTCAGGAGGTGAGATGAGCTAGTCCAACTAGCTAGTCCTTCTGCTCAAAGTAAATTGGTTATGAAATCAGACCGTTTGGAGAAAAAATGTACAGGTTTGGAGAGGATGCCCAAAGAAGTGGAAACTTAAGTGTTCTTCAAAAGAATCATTCCAGTGTCTGGAGGGGGGAAAGCAAAGGTATCACAAGAAAGTGAAGATCAATATATAGAATGGTTATTATTATGTTTCTGTGTACATTGTAGCTTTGTACCATCCTTTTATCTCTACTTTCCAACAGGAAGATAACCCAGAAAAACTTTTTGTAAATCATCCTCAGTGAAGTGCTGATGGGGATGGATCTCACTGGTTCCACTCCTGTGGGAACTATTCACAGGAAAAGATCTCACATTTCCACCCCTGTGAACATTTGCAGATTGTCTCCTTTAATGAGGTGAACCTGTCCCATTAATCAGGCAGGTTTTGGAGTATGAGGAAGCTCTCCTCTTTGTGAAGCCCGATACCTAGACCAGACAGGAGAGAACAGTGTAAGGGACTGATAGCTTTCCCCATGCAGCTGGCGTGTTAAGCCCTCAGATAATTTCCTGAAGAAAGGACAAGCCTCATAGCCTGTTCCTACACGCTGTCTTAGTGACGTCTCATCTATCAGAACAGACTAACTGAAGAGCTTTTTGTGCAAAATCAGGTAAATTATCAGTGCTTTTCAGTATATGACTACAAGGATAATGGTGCACAGAGAGAGAGTGGGTGAGTTGTGGAGGATGCAACCAGGCTGACAAAATCACTCACTCCTCCCAGGCATTGCTTTGGCACCAGCGATGTCGCATGGTGGAGTAGATCACAGGGCTCTAAAGGGTAAAGGGAGGGGGTTTTCTCCCTCCTCTCTGAGCTACATTTTCTCCTCTGCCAGCACGGATACTGCTAGTTTCCTAGAGCGTTCATAATCCAAGGAAGTGAATTAAAAGAAGCCCTGGGGGTGATGAAACAAGGGGAGAGATAGGATGGACTTCTCAGGGATGCAGAGAGACAGATTTGACCTGGGGAATTGCTAGCTGACTGCATGCCGAAGTTGGGGAACTCTGACAGTTATTCAGTGTGCATTTTGTCTCTTTTTATTTTCTACTGAATTTCTTTTCTAATAAGTTAAGCAGCTTTCCTGTAAGGTAATTGGGGAAATATATCTGTATGTATCTAGAAGCAGTCAGGGACTGGAAGGAATCGTAGGGTTCCTTTCAGTCAATGGCTGCTCCTTCCCTCTATGGGAGCAGCCTACAGCCCTTGAACATATTTGTCTCAGGTTGGCTTCCCTCTCAGAGGGGCACCCTGCAGAGACTTGCCTGTTCTATTGTGAGAATAAACAGTAACAATTAGCAAGGTGCTCAAAGACCTGTGTTGAAAAGGACTGTGTGTATATCTGGGCACATAATTTGATGAGAAAAAAATTTCTAAAGGTGGAGGAAAAAATCCGCAATTTGTGTTGCCTTTTTGCAGCTTTGTTTTCCATATGTGGTCTTAAGGATCAATAATGTGTCAGCACCCTGGTGTAAAGCTTTTGCTATAGGTCATAGCATGTGTCTGAAATATCGCAGAATTAGATATATCCTTTTTCTGTTAGCTTCTCCAATATTGTATTGGTCTCCTCTGCTTTCTCTTTATATTAAGTCAGTGTGGAAAGTACAGAAATACAGCAGGGGCATGGCAGCTGCACAAGGGCTTGCAGGTATTGTTTGCTAGGAGTACTGCTGGAAATTAGTATCTGTCTTCACTCTTCTCTTGGGTTCAGCCTTTGTTAACTTGCCTCTTCCCTTTTGGTAATGCTAATTTCCATTCGCCCATGTGTTTGTTTTGACTCATTATGAAAGAGACTAAAAGTTAAACTAGGATAGATTTCCTATGCCAAATTAAGTCCCAAAGATTCTATCAAATTTCCAGGGAAGTCTTCAGCCACGTGGGTCATTTGCAATGGAGTTGGAAGAGTTTACCCGAAGCACCTGAATTTTCAACTGTCTCTCTGAAATGGATGTACTTTTTCTAATAATATGAAATATTTGAATTTTCCTGATGTGCCTTGTTGGAGTGCCATTTTTTCTTTCATTAAACATCTGTTTTGGGGCACTCGTATTCTGTGGTCTCTTTTTCACCCTTCAGGAATTACCATGTCTTAATTAAAGAGTGCCCTGAAGCATGGGAGGTACAGGTGCATCAGGTACTCTGTTTTTTCTGTCCATTCATTTTGCTTTCAGTCATATTCCAAGTTGGTAGGACTCTCATTAGACGTTTTTAATGGAAAGTTAGCTTTTCATTTAACCACACTTTCCATGGGCGTGATCTGTGCCTACACATTTATGTGTACCAGCAGGGCCAAGGGCATGGTAGCTCAACTGCTGCTCTGATAGTGGCTGATACTGAGTCTCACACAGCAGAGGAGCATGTACAACACCAAACTGCTGCCTTGTTTTCCTACAGGTGCAACCAGTCCTAAAGAGCAGTCTGTTTAGATCAAGCCACAGCATTCTGTTATTTTACAAAGAAATGGGTTTGTTCGTAACCCTTGGTTTTTATTTGCCTGAGGACATTAGATCCTAACAACTCTAGGCCCTAATTTGAAGCTATAGCCCAGTGTACTCACTGACATCCATCAAATAATCTCATTAAATAGATGGAATCTCATTGATAGAAGTAGAGTCATCATATAAAAATAACTGCCTTTGAAAATAAGCATCTCCGTTTAGCCTGAGAAGAGAATCTTTGTTGTTCTCTGCTGGTGCTGATTTTGTGTGTCTGGTAGGGTGAGCAAATGGTAATATTTTCAAAATCCAATCATCAACTTCTTTAGACTTGCGTGCTGATAATGTTTCGCTTGGTTTTGTGTCAGTCTGTTGTATTTCACCTCCACTTCTCTTTGAAAAACAAACCGGAGATCTCAGTATAAAGTAACAAGGTAAAGATAGGGCTGTATTTGAAAGGTTTGCTACAGAAAGACAGCTAAACAATAAACATATTCATATCCCTACTTGTCTTATTTTCATTTACTCAAATTATCTTAAATTCTTTTTAAGTGCAAGTTAAGAAGGAAACAATGGATGGTTAGAATTTGTTAAATTATTTACTCTCTGCTCCCTGAAAAAAAAAAAAAAGAGAGAAGAGAAGCAGAATTATAGGTCAGCAATGTCAAGACATTCTGCATTACTTGTCTTTATCATCATGCAGAATCTTTTATTAAGGCAGCATTGAAGGAATAGATTTATGGACTGAAGGTACAATGTTTAATATGTCCATATCCATCTAGATTGACAGTTCCTACCGACGTGAATTTCCCAGGAGAGACAGTGTTACTGGTGTCAGTGGATGGCATCATTTACTTCAATGTTCCATTATTAAATTGATAACAAGATAATTCCTCTGCTTCTCAGAGACATGACAGGGTTTACAATTGTTAACTTTCTTATTGCATGGGATTTGATGTTCTAGGTAGTTTTTAATAAGAAGCTTTTTTTTATTTCAGTTCTGCAACAAATCAAACATTACAACAAGAAAGTACAGAAAAAGAGAAGCCTGGTTGGCTCTACAAGGCATCAAAATTAGGCTGGTTGCTAGAGGGTTATTTTTGCAACAGTAAGTCTTCGTGCTCCCGTTGTTTTTCAGTACTGCACGTTAAGCGTGTTTGTGCAATGCAGAATATTTGCTGCAGTCATGCTCTTACTTGTGAGGTGGGTGTTAGAAATGTTCTGTACATTGGTAATTCCAGCTGGATGATTTTGAGGATGATCATTTCATCAGCCATTGGCCATTTGGAAAAGCAGAGGACTGCCACAAGCGGCACTGAGCGGCAGTAAGCCTCCAAGAATCTTTCTGCTGGCATGATGTGGCATAGCCGTGACTTGTCCTGAACCTGATGTTGTGCAAGAGGCCAGGTTACAAAGGCAGACTAGTGGTGCAAGTCTCAATAAAGCAGAAAATCTGTACCAACCCAAAAGTCCTGTGATGCTGTTGTTTATTCCCTTGCTTCTCGCTCTTTGCTACAGAGACTGCATCTCAGAGCTATTGGGCAGGACAGAATCTGGCCTATGGTCTGCATGTTTCGTTCTTTCATGTGTGAAAAAACTGTAAGAAGTCTGTATGCAGCATATGTGTTTTTCAGTTAGATGATTGTTTATTGTGTGATTGAAATAGCCGAGCAGTGCTCAGTACACTGTTCTTTATTAACTTTTTGCCAAGCACCTGGTGAACCACGTGCTCTTGGAGCTACACGTGTGCAAGGACCTTCAGGAAATGCTCCAAGTGTGTCAGTTTGTTATGGCATGCAGGTGAGAGATGATGTGGGTCAGAACTGAGGGCACGTACCTCTCATTCAGACAGACGGACAGATTTTACTGTTGTGAAATAATGATTCAGCTGTCAAGAAGTTCTCCTCTCCTAATGTGCTTGTATAGATGTAGGTGTCTTTTCCACTAGTGAGTGATGAACTAAATATGTTTTTACCATTGTTTTAGAAAGACTGTATCTTCAGTGCCGAGCTTCTTCCTAGTATATGTTTCCTGAGTAATTTTGGTTAAAAACGTTTGAGTTTGTTCAAACTAAGCAGGTCATGTAGCAAGGCTGTACTGTGTTGTTTGGGAAGAAGAAACATGTCTTGAAAGGAAGACTGAGGTCCTTCTGTGTTAGCCACACACAAATACCTTCTGAAGTTTAAAGTGATCAAGAATAATTTTGTGAGTATTTGATGTCTGATTCTTACTGTAGTCTTCAACCTCTGCACTCCCTCTATCCACAGCAATTATCCTGTTCCATATCCGTGCTTCCTAAACAAGTAGCTGTTACAAAACCAGTCCTTCAGCCTTCTTGAAAGCTCCTCTTGATTTTACCGCTTTCAGGGGAACGGTCTCTTAAAGATGATGTTGAGGATCTCTTTTTATTTCTGCAAGGGCTGTGCACATCAAAAATAAAATCCTGGGGATTTTTGCAAGTGTTTGAGAAAGCAGAAGAGGGGGCAGGCTGAGGCCAGAAGCAGTGTCTAAAAGGAGCATTTATGGACACTTGGTGCGAAACTGTCGTCAAGCCTGGTGCAACAATGAGAGGGAAGAGACAGGGAAGAGCAAGTAGAAATTATATAGGTGGCCGAATTTCCTGAAGCACAGGGAGATTATGCACAGACCTGGAAGATAAGGTTAGGAACAGACACGGGCTATGGCCTGTCTTAGATGACCAAAGTAAATATGTTTATTACAGGCATGAGGGTAGAGGATTGTGATTCCATTGTGTCTATTGGGAAGTTTTCTTAAATTTGCAGGAATTGACAGTGTTCACATTTAAATCCAACCCCCTGAGATATTTTTCAGGCTCTTTTGAGTGTACTGAAACTTCCTTATTCCCTGCAGAGCAGTACAGGACATATGGTAATTGTCTACCTAGAGTTTTACTGCTGTCTGGCTTTAAATAGATGTTCTCAGGATTGTCTGACCCAAAGTGGGCCCAGGTTTGGTTTTTTTTCCTCTCCTTCCTTTTGTTTTGCAACCTCTTGCAGTGAATTCTGTGTGTTAGGGAAGAAAAGATCACTTGAAAACATACACAGTGGTGAACCTCATCCTTTTTATTTCTTTTAATGCTATTGCATTCATGAGACATCCACATAGAGATAATGGCAGAGAAAAAAAAAACATTCACAAGGGAAATAAATTCTAGTTTAAGCTTCCAGAGGATTATTATAAACAGGGAGGAAAAAATATTTTAAGGATTACGAGAAGTATCTTGTCAGTGTCCTTTTAAGTAGAACAACTACTAATGCATTAGTTACAGAATTGTGTGAAATGTGGCTTTTTACTAGGTGCTTTAGTTGCAGTATATTCATCTTATAATCATGTCCTAAATGGTATGTTATATACCCTCTCTTTTCTATCTCCCCTCCCTCGAACAAAAAAGTAAAGTTTTATTGTAAACCTTCTTTTTCCGTGAATGATCAAGAAAAACCTGCACACAGAACAGCGTCTGATGTTACAAACGTGTTTGTCCCTTTATAGACATTTGGAGAAATATGTCTATCACCTTGTGTAAGGTCAGGGTGTACAGACCTTGCCTAGTGACATCTGTCACAGTGATCATGGGGGAGGGAGCAGTGACTACAGGGCCACCGCGCTCCTTGACGCAGGGCAGAGTGGCAGGGTCTGTCCACAATGGACAAAATAGCAGTTTGAATGAAGAAGAGGAGGAGACAGCATATGTCAGCTCTGCCTCTGATCTGGAATAAGGAATGGGCCAGGGAACCCACTGTGCTTCAATCACGCATGGTTTCGCAGGCAAGCTCTGACAAAGCTGCAATTTAGTCAACCTTCATTTACCGCTTACTACACTTTAGCAGCAGCTTTATTGTAAGATCTGTCAGTAGCCTACTTTTGAAAGCCAGGCAAGTGTGGTGCGGCCTCGCACTTGTGGTTCAAACAACTGTAATTAAACTCCTGTCAAGTTGCCACTGCAAATTTCAGGAGTCAAGAGGAAGGATGTGCTCTCTGGGGATGCTCCTGGACTGGGCCATGCGCTGGACTTCTGCAAGATACCAGCTGTTTGGGGCTATGAAGGTTGCAGGGGTGGTAGTGTGTACATGGCATTGTAGGCACCTAAGATGTAAAAGAAAAACAAATTAAAATAGTGAGAAGAGATGGAGAGGCTGAAATGTGATACAATTTCTGTTTATTACTTTCCAATAAAACCTCTGATTTTTATCACTTCTATTGTTACTTGTCTCTTGCTATTCTCTTTCTAGCTAATAGGAGATAATGTTCTATGTTTTCTTTATAAATTCTCGTATGTGATTTTAGGAGTAGATTCAAACCTCAAACATCCACAGGTAGTGCCTCTAAATGTCCACATACAATAATAATTATTTTTTTTTGTAATAGGTATTGACTCCAAATGAAAAGACTGTAGAGGCATTTTGAGGAAAAACAGTAATTTGAGGAAGCACAGTTTGTTAACATGGAGTGCTGGAGGATCTGTTTCCACCTAGGAATTAAGTTTAATTTCAAGTTATACGAGAACACTGGGGAAAAAAAGGAGAATAAAATCCCTACTGTTTTAAAATTTTCATTATTCCCTCTGAGATCATGGTTTTCATGTGAAAAGTCACAGCAGAAATTTATTTTTTGCTTTCATTTATTTTTGTTCTTGTAAACTACTGCTTCTGTCTAAAGTACGTACTTAATTTTAAATGTGAATATTAAAACTAATCAATATTAAATAACCATGTTGTCTTAATTAACAGCTCTTTGAAACATCACAGATCTTGTTCCTCCTCTTTTGTACACTCCCAGCAGAATTTTCAAATTTCATTAATAACACTTGACGTAACCTAACTCAGCTACTTGTGAATATAGTCAGCTGCCCTTGTTGACTTCCAGCTTTCCCTGCTGAAAAATTTGGTTTGTTTTAAAGCTGAATTGTGTAGGTTTCTGATATACTTTGGATTGTGACTGCAACTGTGAAAATCCTCATCGTGTTGTCAATGTCTGAGTTGGGTTTTTTTTGTAGTTTTTTCTTTAGTTAGTTTATAAAAAGTGCGAATTTGACAAGATAGTTTCTAGCTAACTTCCAGTTACTGCATATTTTCACTAGTTTCTTACTCTAAATTTTTCTCATATATACTTTCTCAAACTATTTTTTCACAATTTGTGTTTTATTAGTCTTTTTAAAGATATTCATATTTGTTTCCTGAGTACTCAAATCATCTTGAATATTCCAATAGAACATAAAGCAAATTTTGTTTCATAAACATTTGACCTACAGAGCTATATAACGTTTTTTACAACAGAAAAAAGTATAGTACAGGAGAGAAAGTTTTTTCCTTCATCAAGAGGGGAAATAAAAGCATGGCCAGTAATGATTGTTTGTGTTTAATGAAAAGCTCAGTCTTCTATTTATGCCAGAGGTGCACACAAAAGGGCACTTGCAGGCAAGGCAGGCACTTCATCAAATGCTTTCTTTCTCAAAAGGCTCCCACCTTGCAAACACCAGCCGGAAGGGTGGATGGGTAGGTAGTCTGCAGGTAGGTGGGTGGTAGCTCAATAGGTAGAGATTCATCAGAGCAAAACAATGGAAAGAATGGAAATGACGATGATGATGATAAATGGTATTGTCCTTTGAAATTAATAGATTGTAACATTATCATGTCTAATTTTCTCCATAGCTGCCTTCCTTTTTAAAGTGTGTTTCCCTCCCTTCTAAAGATACTAAATATCTCATCCTTCTTATGGAGATGATTTGGGAGTTTACAGTTTCCAACAATTGTGTATATTGGAAAATTTTTCTACACCATGCTTTTCAGTATTTTTGCCTTACATGACTGAGACATTAAGCCTCAGCATTATGGGAAAGTTCAAGAGAAGTGTTATACTGACTGGAAGTGACAGATTAAGCTCTTCCAGATATTAATGCTGATAGTAAAACTTGTTGGGAAAACAAAAAAGATTAAAACCAAAATTCATCCTACCTGTGTATCAAACCTGCATGTGAAACTTTCATATGTTTCACATAAGAGGGCCAAATAAACAGAAGTGTGGCTAGATGTTTTCTGTTCTCCTCTCGTGGTGTCACCTTTGAACACAGACTGAGCCGGTAGTGCGCTCATAAATTCTGTGATTTCTTTTTCTGATTTAAACTTTTAGCTGCTGCAATATAGGTCTCTGTTGCTTTTTTTTTTCTTTCAAACCTGATCCTTCTAAGAAGTCCTCCGTGCAGGAGTTCCTGCACTGAATTCTCTGCTGATCTCACCTTGAATGTATCAACTTCAGAGTTTCAGTGCCTGATGATCTTTGATGGGTCCAGCACAAGTGATTTTGATTTAGTCTTAAATAGAAATTAACATTGTTACTCAAACAGGGCATTAGCTGGAGGAGTAGTTAACATTCATTTAACAGTAAGTACCACTGTATTCACCTGAAAAGGTGGGTATCTAGCTGCCCATCCAAAAGAATCCTATTAGAACTTATTTTACCCAAATCTTGAACCTCAATAAAGATGATAGAGGCAACAGCAGCTACAGGCAGAATGGTGCTCGGAGTGAGGAGGAAAGGCAATACACAGAGACAGCTCTTGGGGAACCAGGGTCTTGGCCAGTGAATAGGTAATAAAATGTGTATCGTGGGAAACCAAAAGCTGGAAGTTCCCTGTGCCACTCTCCTGATCCTCCCAGATTTTCCCCACATCCTGCGAGTCTCCTTCCAGTCGTCTCTACACAAAACAGTCCCAGCTGCCTGTTGCTGTCCTTAACTTGCATAGTATGAGATTCCAGGGGCTGGGTTTGGTGTATCCTGGGTTCCGGAAGTCAGCTGGAATATTGTGTTCATATGTTGCCGCATCAGAGTGTAAACTCTTGCACCTGTGTCTTACCTACCTCTGAAAAGCCCCAAGTACTTCTGGCATTGTATAAACAGTAAATAACTTAATTCCTCTGACCTCAGAAACAAGTATGTTTGGCAGTTTTCCTGGTGGGCTCTGTGTCCAGGATTGCCTTTGTTCTAGCTCAACATTCTCTTGTGTGATGAAGAGAATGCGAAGTCCTCTACGTGTTTGACTAGACCTGCTGGTTTTCCCTCATGACTTAAAAAATACGGGTAAAATAGATGACTTTGTATACATTTTCTCATCCCCAGTGAAACATACAGCTAAATTTCACTATACATGCTCGTAGAACATAGCTGGTAGTTCCCATATACAGGTAGTAGTAGTACATGTCTGGAGTCGCAGTAAGGTACGATATTACAAAATCTGGTAACATGGCTTAAAATGATTGCGCATATATTCTTTTCAGATTCTGATTGCCAGTATCATGTGCAGCTATAGCAGGGAGGACTGGACTGAACTTTCAAAAATGGCTGAGGTAATGGTTTCCTAAATGTGTTTCTGCATCTTTTTTTTATTCTCCTTAAAAACAACAGCTGCAATAAGGAATTTCTTGAAAGAAATAGATTCAAAATGAAAAATGAGAACTCAAAGTATGTCCATTATAATTTGTTTATTTTGTGTTTTCATTAAAATGATGGAAATGTAAATTTAAAGGAAATCTGTTCCATAAAAATGGTCCCTTGGATTTTTAAGCAGTACCTGGAAAACCTTTAGTCTTTGAATCTATATACTTTTATTTGCATTTTAAGCAAACTGTATATTATGACTGATACCCTGATAAAATTTAATTCTACCTTTGAGAGCCTAACTTGATCTTACCTTGCCTACAGGCACGCTGGTTTGACAGCATCAGAAGAAATTTTGAATATAAAACTCTTGAATATTTAAAGTATATAAGGCTCATTTAATGCTATTCTAGTTTTAATACAGACTTGCAAAAATGATAGTAGAGAAAGCCAGCGTATGTAATAGCAGTCAGCAGGCTTCCTATAATATAAATCCAGTCTTTCACAAATGCAAACAGACTGCGCACCTGAAATTTCAATTCAATTTGAAGGAAAAAACTATTTAAAAACATGTGCCTGTGTCCATAGGGAATAGTATAAGCAATACTTGATTAAGACAGCAGTGATTTCATTCAGAAAGGTATCTATGTCTGAATGTAATACAAAATTTTTATTTTTAAATAAAACTTTTTTTCCCACGTAAAGTATCTAGAGGAAATAAAAAGCATAGTTTCAGATCAATAAAGAAAGGTTTTCACAAATTCAAGCAAAGAAAAAAATTAGCTTGTCATTATTGATAGCATTAGCTCAGATTTAAATGTTTTATAAGTTGGGTTTTTTTTGTACATGTTTTTATATAGGTGTGGATATTTTGAATTTGTGTTTTCATAGGGCTGGACATGTATGTTTGGACATCATTGTTTCTTTATTCACAGCGTCCTAAACCCTCCTATGGTGATGTGGGAAGACACTTTATTTTCTTTGGGCATTTTAAACCTATGAGGGGAAAAAAATCACTTTGGGGACTCAGGGAAGTTAAATTAAACATTATCAGTAATTGACTCGGTGATCTTCAGCACTAGTCCATTTTATACCTGTATTTACCTAATTGACCATGAAATCTTTTGTGGAATCCACACTTGACAGGAGCAGTACCACTTTTAAACTGACTGAGATGAATGGCTTTATTGTACTGTTTGCTCCTCTTTTTTAATCCAGTGGTACTGCTCTCCAATTTTAAGACAGATATTTTCAATCTTGTTTGTATTTATGTTGCTCCTTTAGAAAAAAGGAGTTATTTAAATGCACTTAATACCATGTAATGTATGTGATAGAACTTTCTTTTGCAAAGTTGTTGTTAGTCTCCACTTTGCAGAGAGCAGCACACTTGTTTGGGACGCTCTGGAATCCACAGCTGAAGAGCCGTGATGTTTAATCACATGTGTAGGATCCTACCAAGAGGGTAATAGATGTGGCTTTCCAAAGAGCAGAAGCCCCAGAAGTTACCGCAGTGCCTCTCAGCAGGAGGACGACCTATTCATACAAAAGGTCAGCTTGTCACGGAGGCCGACAGCACCAGCACCAGCGCAGCGTGGCTGGGCTCACAGAGCTGGCCAGGACGGGGGGCATCCCTGGAAGTGATGGATGGCTTCTCCCCTGCTCGCACGCTCAGAGAGCTGCTGAACCGTGGCCACGCTGCAAGCAAAGTTACTCCAGTTCAATAAGCAAAAACAAAATGCAAATGCAGAACAAAATACTGGTTAGAGTCACGTGGAAGGCAACAGGAGAGATCCTTGTTTCAGGGTGGAACGGTTCAGCAGGGAGGAAGAGGAGCATGTTCGTGTGCTATCCTTGCACACCTCAGCTCCTTTGCCTTTCTAGTTGTAGCTAATAAAAGGTGCTGAAGAGAAATTAGCATGAGTAATATGTTCGTAGAGACTTTTTTTAATACTCTCGTTTGACTTCAGAAACAACATTAAATAAACGACAAAAGCTATGCACAGTACAGGCCCCTGCAGAAAATTTAGATACTAAATTCATTAAAACAGAAAGGAGAAATTTACTTCTGAGTCACAGTTCTCCAGAGCACAGAAGCACCTGGGCAACAGTGACTACTGAACCTTGCTCTCAGTGCTGCCCTAAGGCCTTGTAATTACGTTTCATTTTTTAACATTTTCCAGAACCAACTACGTATTGTGCTTGTCTTTTTTTAATTTATTTTTTACTTTAATTTTGTTGGTAATTTTGGGAAGCCACATCAGTTTTTGAAATTTCTCTGTAATGATCAGCACGTTTCTTTTTCAGGATATCATAAACGTAGCTTTCTCTCTTAAAAAAAAAAAAAAATCAAATGTCTAAAGAAATCTATTTAACATGAACAATAAATGCTACAGGAAAGAGTACATTACTTGATGTTAATTTTGCTTTTTTTTTTCTTTTGCATGTTTCATAGGCTGGTGGTGCAGATGCGCTGGAGTTAAATTTATCATGTCCTCATGGCATGGGAGAGAGAGGCATGGGCCTGGCCTGTGGGCAGGTAGGACTGTAACCGCAATCTCTTTCATGTCTCTTCAGCAATCCTGCACTACCACGTTGATAGTTACACCTCGGGGGGAAGACACAAGCAGCGGCTTACTAGCTCGAGATTTTTAGGTTGAATGTGTTTAAATATTTAGTGCTGAAAGCGAAAAAAGAGAAGACAGAAGCTGAGAGGATACAAAATGCTTAGTTTTGCTGAGAACAAAAATGCATTATGTATTTGACAAGGAACAAGACAAAACCAAATAATTTTCAAAAAGCTCTTGGACAGAATTTGTTGGTTTCCATTTCAGTGCCCTGTAGATATCTTTGAGATCACAACCCGGTAACCACTGCGTATATCAATAATGATTTTGAAGGATATGAAATGTACACACATTTCATTTCACAATTTTTAGCAAATGAATCTGACTGTATTTTAGAATCACAGAATAGGGCATACATTCCAGTAGTGCCACCTACAGTCAACGTCTTCTCTTCTAAGAGCCTGTGTTCTGCAACCTGTAGATTTGATGGTTTATACAGTTTAGGTTGGAATTATCTGTGCCTGATGTCTCTACCAGGTAGAAATCCGATGCAGAGTTTATCAATACGTCCCCTGATGTCAGTTAGGAGAATGTGGGTTGTCTTGCCAATGAAAAGAAATTAAATGTGCACAAAAGTCAATTCTCGTACTAATATCCTTTTGAAGTTTTCAGAGTTTTGCGTGTTTGATCATGGTTTGAAATTTGTTTTGGCTCTGAAACATGCTCAAATGTGGTGAACTTGGAAGTCCCTGAAAAATCTTGTTTCACAGTCTACCAGGAGAAATTTTCTAGAGTTTGACCACCAAATTTTTGGAAGTCAGAAGCCTGTTTGATTTCCCATCTTACTACGTTTTGGGGAGATAGGAAAAAGAGGAAGATGCATAGTGGGAATCATGATTACGTACCCTAAAATTGACACATACTACTCAGTTGAGCCCCTTGGGGAGGTCTAGTAGACATCTTAATTCATTCTCACTTCCTCAAATACAAACTTTTAAGAACTGAGGTGTGGTTAGATGACTAAACCATTAAACTTTTAAAACTTTTAGTAGGGAGGCAATAGGAGCCGTAATCATTTCAGTGCAGCTGGGGACACACTTCAGGTGTAGCATTATCATAGCAATACTGTCAGGCACAGTGCATGGGACATTTTATTATTTTCTGTGAACAAAATTATGTCGATCTGTTCTATGCTATAGATTATTATTTTTAATCAAAGTAATCTGGATGCTTTTCATGGCCAGTGGTCATTTACCAAAGTTATGATTAAAAATGGGAGACAATTATAAAAACTCTCCAGGACCACACGAGGAAAATGGTAATATTATTAATATTTGTTCCTTGCATTGCATTCTACGACAAAGAGCTATAGTAGCTGTTTTTATAATTTTATGAAGCATTTCCCACCCTTCACTCTGCAGAGCATAACCAGTAATCTGGCTTGTCCCCCCCTGAGATGGTAGCACACTGTAGAAAGGTGTGGTTTGGTCAGGGAGAGCCCTGAAGGTTTCATGCGGAAGCTGAAACTGACTCCTTTCAGGCACGCTTTTTTTTTTCTTTTTTTTTTAGGCATATGTTATTTCCAGCCTTCACTGGTTGTAATAATATATGCTTGTGAAGTTGCTTAGATATGTAGTCAGTAGGGAGCTGTCTGGCTACATGAGTTTTTACATATCTTTCAGCTATTGTAAAATCAGAGAACCAAATGCAAAATCTGAGCACTCAGGGCAATCGTGTGGATTTGTGACTCTCCTTGGAGGAGATCAGATCCATAAAGCAAGAAGATGATTACATTATATATACATATATGTCGGTATAATAATAAAATTTCTTTCTTGCCCATACAATATGGATATTCTTTTGAATGTTTAATGTATACTAGTGTTGCTTAAATATAGTCTTGTGTTTTCTTAACTGTCTCACCAAAATGAGAGCTCGGAAAAGAATCTACTTCTTTAGACAAATAAATTAATAAAACAAGCGATCTTAAGAAGGCTAGATCTTGAGGTTCTTCCGTAGAGTTGGCTAAAATGAAATTATAGTGACTTTAAATGTGGTTTATCAAAGCAAAGGGCGAGGATAAACTGGATAAAATACCGATACATTTGACAAGATTTATCAGTAGCCCTTCAGGGGACTTCAACGTGTGGTGGCCCCTGGAGATCCCAACATGACAGGAAAGTGCTAGGAAATATTTTGGCTCTACTCCTTTTTTTTTTTTCCCCAGCACTGAAGTCAAATAGGTCATACATGGGTGGTATGGGGAAGAGAGAGATCAGGTATGCTCTGGAAAAAAGAAACACCACTTGATATCTAGAAGTCAGGGCATGAGGGTTTGAGAGACAGAACAGCTTTCCTGGTTGTACAGTGAAGCAGTTTTTCTTAAATCGTTTTGATAACATAATCCTCATCTTCATTGGAAATTTTTTTAAGGATTAGGTCCCTTTTCATGCCTAAGCACATTAAATCCTCAAGAAACTACAGAAATTGCTGAGATGAAAAATAATGGCAGAGAAACATGTATGTGTATTTTCACTATTTATAATTCTAAAATGTTCTGCCTTTTTTTTCATTGTTGTTTAAAAAAAAAGTGGAAAGGAAAGGTTAATTACACTGTCTACTTTTTCTCCTCATTTCAATTCCTATGGTGTGCCTAAGGGTAAGTGTAGAAATCTGGGAACATCAGATTCATTTTTTCTCTATCCTATTTTGTTACCTAGTCTCAAACACTTCTACTGTTTTATATGCACTGTAAATTTTAAAAATTCCAGATATATCCAAATTATATATATATATATAAAGAATTGGTACTAAGCATGACTGTTTGTTTTATACTGAATTACAGTTCTCAGCCTTTATTTGATTTTAATTCCAAGTCATTAGTGCAGACACTCTGGCGCCCAAACAGCATAGCTAGCCAGAGGGTAGTATTAAGAGGCATCTGTATTGCTGCCAATAAGTTACTTAAAGCTGGTTCTGTATAAAATGTCAATTATATTTACTAATGCTGATTAATGATAATAAAGTTAAGGTTTGTGTTCTTTCATAACAATCTGCAACTGTATAAAAGTTGAATATCATTAAAAATCGTAATGCAATTTCCATCATTAGGTTTAACAGCACTAATGCACGAATTTTCTTTGAATCAGATAACGTGAGTGTACAAAACATTTAATAGTAAACATAAAGACAACGTGGTGAACAGCAAATTATTAAAAATGACAGTATTGCTTTCCCACTGTAATTCATTACTGTAGTAATTATAGCATAAAATCATAAAAATAGTAAATCAATCAAACATCTGAGATGGTAGCACTCACTTTCCAGCGTCTAACTTGTGGTGGTGTATTTGTGGTGCACTTTTTGTCTTTTCACTAGAGAGCAGGCAAAGGTGTATTAATTACTGGTTTTTTTTACTTATCCTTCTAAAAAGTGGCATTAAATAGTCAGAATCATTACTGTGATGTGAAATGAACAAATTTAAATGTCTGGCTTTTTGGTTTTGGTCCAAAAGTCAACAAGTCTCTCCAGCTGCTCTGGTAAGAATGAATAAATATTTGAATCAAATTGATAATCTGGGTTTATTTTGTGTTCCTGCTAAATTTTGTGTAATTTGTTGTCACTCAGATGAAACCCCAGGTCTAGTAAGGGTAATGTACATCTACCTGGAATCATTAGAATGAGACTGACTAGGATGAGTGATGTCCAAACTCTTCAAAAATATCAGTGGATCTCTTTGGCCAAAAGGGGTGTGAAAAACAACGGAGGCAAGAAAACAGCAGCCTACAGCTGCTTGAAAGACAGTAACAAAGACACTGGAAGAGTATTTACAAAGAGGGAGGGATGATCCTCTGTAGTCTCAGGTGATACAGCAAGGGGCAACGGCCACAAATTGCAGGCTGAACGTTTCACGTTGGGCATCAGGAAAAAAATTTGCCAAGAAGGTGACACAGGACAGGAACATGTTGTTTAGTGGGGCTGTGTACTCTCCATCTCTGGAGTATTCAGGGCTCAGGCAGGCAAAGCCATGGCAAACCTCAACTGATGTTGGTACTAGTCCCACTCAGAGTAGGAGCTTGGACTAGCTGCCCTCCAGAAATCCATTCAGACAAACATTTCTGTGATTCTGTGGATTCACCCTGCTTAATTCCTTTCCAAAGATACTGCGTTGTTTATACCAGAGGTAGGAAATGGGTAGGGGGTAAAAGGAAGCACAAGGACTCACCTGCTCACTTGAGGTGAGATGATCGGTATGATAGAGAGATCTTAAGTCAAAAGCAAGACATCAGTTAAATTTCCAAACCACAGAGGATGCTTCTATACTTCAAAAAAACCCCAAATCTCATATTCAAACTTCTCAGCCTAAGTGTGAGAACAGAGATTCTTTATGCTATAAGCAAATGTTTTTCAAGTTAATAACATCCTGGCTTATAAATATTTATCATTAATTAGTCTTACCTTCTAACTTCCTAAATATAAAAAAATCTTTGCCTATCTCAGCATTTAAGCTACAGGTTTAGGGGATTGATTGCTTTTCTTAGTTTATATTGAAGGAGGCATATATATGTCTCTTGTGAGCACTGAAATCCAGATCCTGCTGGTCTAACTATTCAGATCGTGTGTAAAATGAACTTGCTTTGTGGTTCTTTTCTTACCTTTATTTTCATTTTACTTAAACCGTACTTGTTACAGCCTCTGCTGCTGGCTGCGTTCATGTTTATTGCCTGCAATTAGGAGGCAAGTTTCATAAAAGACCACATTGCCTCATTCAGAAGACGACAAATCTTTTAAAAACAAAAAGCAAAAAAAAACCAACAAAAGCCTTGGTTACTCTGCAAAGATGAGGACTGACTCCATGACACAATTAGATTTGCTCTGCTGTACCTTGGAAATAGGAAAGATGAGGCTGCTTTTTAATTGAAGTGCACAGTATAGCATGCTAATTCACTATTGCTCTGCCAGCATGGAGCTTGAAGTATTTTAAATAAATGATGCCCCAAACAGAATTTGATTTTATCTGTGTTCATAGATTTCATTTCATAGATTTCATAGATTTCTAGGTTGGAAAAGACCTTAGAGATCATCGAGTCCAACCATCCCTAATCCCCATTAAACCATATCCTCAAGTAGCTCATCCACCCTATTCTTAAACACATCCAGGGATGGGGACTCAACCACCTCCCTGGGCAGCTTATTCCAGTGGCTGACAACCCTTTCAGAGAAGAAATACTTCCTAACATCCAACCTGAATCTCCCCTGACTAAGCTTATGCCCATTTCCTCTTGTTCTATCTCCCATCACTAATGTAAAGAGCCCTTCCCCTACCTCCCCACCATCTTTTCTCAAGTATTTATAGGCCGTAATCAGGTCTCCCCTCAGCCTCCTCTTCTCCAGGCTAAACAGCCCCAACTCCCTCAGCCGCTCCTCATAAGTTTTATTTTCCAGCCCCTTGACCAGTTTAGTTGCCCTTCTTTGGACTCGCTCCAGGAGCTCAATATCTCTCTTAAAGCGAGGGGCCCAAAACTGGACACAATATTCCAGGTGCGGCCTCACCAGTGCCGAGTACAGGGGCAGGATCACTTCCCTGCTCCTGCTGGTCACACTATTCTTGATGCATGCCAGTATCCCATTGGCCTTTTTGGCCACCTGGGCACACTGCTGGCTCATATCAAGCCGGTAGTCAACCAACACCCCCAGGTCCTTTTCCGCCAGGCAGCTCTCCAGCCACTCCTCCCCGAGCCTATAGCGATGCTTGGGGTTTTTATACCCCAAGTGAAGGACTCTGCACTTGGCCTTATTAAAGCTCATGCCATTGGCCTCAGCCCAACGATCCAGTCTGTTCAAATCCCTCTGAAGGGTCTCCCTACCCTCGAGCAGATCGACACAGCCTCCCAGCTTGGTGTCGTCCGCAAATTTACTGAGGGTGCATTCAATCCCCTCATCCAGGTCATTGATAAAGATGTTAAACAGAACTGGACCCAGCACCGAGCCCTGGGGAACCCCACTGGTGACCGGTGTTCATGTGGCATTCTGCTATCATCCTACAATAACATACTGGTTAAGTGTAATTCATTGAGTCCTATAGACAGTATTAGGTCTCTCTCTTGTCTTTTGTATCAGTTACTGCAACAAATTAATGCAAAGTACAGCAGGGTGGTGTTACACTGTGCTATAACAGCAGTGGGAACATTGCCACCCAAAATCCAGTGTAAACCAGTATAATCAAAGTGAGATTTGTGTCGGCGTTTGCAGTGGAGTTTCAGGATTTATATGTCTTGTTGTCTTGCACTGACTACTTTCATCCATTTTGGCTGGGATCTCGAGAAGGTAAGTCACAGCTGATCTCACTGTCTTTGAGTCGTTTGGTGCCCTCTGTTGCTTTGGGTCACGTTTCAACCAAATGGTCTGTTTCAATCATGTTTCTCAGAGTTTAAACTATTTAGAGATACTGAATTTCTCTAAGTTTCATAAAACTAGGGACAGGTACCTATGAGTCCCCTACCTGAAACTTGAGTAGGGGAGTGCAATTGTCTGCTATCCAAGCTGATGGATATAAACAGGAGCCTTAATAGTCCAGCTGAGGGAAAAGCTCAGGCAGACACAGGAAATTCAATCGCAAGGCGCAGACTCCTCAGATACAAGGGTTCCTTGGTTCAGGTGGCGATGGTGTTAGTCTGTGTGTGCAGAGATGTGCTGCCTTGGATGTTGTTTTGCTGGGAGGGTATTTGGGATGTGCAGGGAGAGGGGATGCTGCTGATTGCCTCCTCCAACTCCTGCAAACGTCAATCTAAGCACACTTTTTTGCAGGGCAGGAGATGTGTGTTGTAGGCTTACATTCCTGGCTTCCACGCTGATCATGGGCATGCATCATCCTTTATGATAGTTCAGTTTTATTGTTTTAACCTTTTTGGATTATTTTTTTACTTTCACCTTCCATGGCTTCATGTGTGTCTCTTCCCTTTCTCTTTCTACTCCCTCCTTCTTTAAAACCCTCCTCATAAAGTAAACCCATTGCTGAGTTGCTTCCAAAGGAACAATTGACTCATGAGGTATTTCACTGGAAATCTGAACAGAAAAAGCTTGCTGATTACGTGGTCACTCCTGGGTTGGTGACATCACCCACCTTCCTCCAGTACCTGAGGATTAATTTCCTTTTCTGTTGCTCTTACAGGATTAAGGTGTGATTAAATTTCATGATTTAAATGGATTTCTTCCATTTCTTTGGTTCTGTATGTCCTTTATGTGCTCATGTATTCTGTTTTTCATAAAATGTAAAAGGAGATGATACTTAATAATGAGGTATGACAGTTAATTGGTATTTTGTCTTAAGAATTCTGGTTTTCATACACTCGAGAAGAAATGAATCAAGATGCAAAGTTTAATAAATTCATCATCAGAACACTATTCTGTAATGTTATATTGCAGTTTGACAACATTTAATCCACTGTTATTGGTTTGAAGGATTTTTAATTTAATTACTCAAAAGACAAAATGGAAAATAAAAGGGATCACAAGTAGGACGGTAATATTAACAGCACTGCAGACTTGCTGAAACTTTTTAATTACATGGTATGGCTGTTAATAAGGTTTTAAATACTGTTTATGTGTGAAGGCTTTTTATTTGTATATGGAAAGCATTCTCTACAGAATAGATTTTCTTAGAAAATGTAAAACTGATTCTATTTCCCTGAAATTCATGAAGATACAAGAGCAAGTTGGGGATAACCTTATTTTCAATCTCACTATGATGGAAGCGTTTTAGCTGGAATTTGCTGGATGACAGATGTCACAAAGAAGGTCAGTTCAGCCAAAATATCAATGACCTGCCACTGTTTGAAAAGGAAATAAAAAGATTTCAAACATTTTAATGACACTTCAGTAACCTAACTATGATGGGGTTTATAGCAAGTGCTTCCCAGAAAGAAAGAAAACTAAGATATTTTTTTTAAAAAACAAATGGCAACCTGTACTTATTCTTGCAATTGTATTTAATGCACTGAGAAGCTTTCAGAAAAGAGAAATGTAGAAAACTCAGGCAAGCATATTTCTGTGATCTACATGGTTAAATGTTTTGGTTAAATGTCCAGATCCTGTGGCCTGCTTTGCCTTTGGATATGTGGTTGCAGCATAAGGTATTGCAGTTGTTTATACCAATGATGTCTGGTAAACAGGATTTATTGGAAAGGAAATGATCAGCAACAAGTATCTATGTGCAGGGAAAATAAAATGTTTTAAGATTGTTCAGCTTGGTGCACAATAAAAGTTAATTGCACAGTGCACATTAATAGCTTTTTCTTTCTATGGTTTGAGTTTTATGCCACCATTTGATAAAGTTAATTAACAGTGTGTTAACTAGTCTCTTCACTGCCTACATGAGAATTTTCAGGACTAGGCTCATACTTTTTTAATTTTGTTTCATCTCCTAGTAAAGTTAGTCAATGCACTGGGAGGCTTGCTCTTTACAGTAGACCAAATCTGAATACAGGCCCATATGATGATCATTTTAAAACTGAGTGGGAAATCCTTCTCACAGCATAGATTTTAAATTTCTTAATTTGTTGGTTTCAATGGTTTATGGTTTCCTCAACTATTTGGTGTTTTCTGCCTCTTTATTATAAGAAAGGACTGAGAGCTTGCCTACCTGGCCACAAGAAAAGCTATTTGTAGCTGCAGCGCTCATATATTCAAATTCTCTACTTCCCTTTAAAATATTTCATATATGATGTAAACCGAATCAAACCTTTATGCCTTCTAGCAGGTAACCTCTGCATGAACTAAAGAGCTGAAATATTGTTTAATCATGCTGCATACCACTTTTTACGGTAATATGAGAAACATTATTTTGTTTGGCTAGAAAAAAAAACAAGATAAAATATTTTTTTCTATCGGGATAAAAAGGCATTTTTATTAGCCAATACTTTACATATACCAATACTGTTGATGAATAAATCTTTCCAGTTAGTATCTCCAAGAAGCTTATAAAATTAAATATGCAGTTTCACATTTTTCACTTGGAACATTTAGGTGCAATTGGTATCAGAACAAAGGATTTGCTAATTTGAACTGACAATCTGTGCTTCACCCTTTCAGGCCAACTATTATTAACCTTTATTCTGACAACCAAAGAAAATAATGGTTGTGTCTGACTCCTTTAATGTTACATTAAATCGATAGCTGTAAATAATGATTGCTACAGTTTTAACTGACCTATGTTCATGACACATAGAGAAAGTTTTTCCTATCATACAAGATAACTATATATTTTTAAAGCTTTGTAGATAATTTAAAATAGAAATTTTTCCAACAGTAATGTTTCTTCTGGTTGCTTAGATTAACATTTTAAGTTGAAAAAAAAAAAATTGGAATAAAGAAAAACATGCTTCCACCACCTCCTTAGAGAGAAGACTCAGTTTTCATAACTTCAATTATTTTTCTTTTAGTGCTGAGGAGAAAACAAAAAGCTTTTATGTGATCTGAAAAAGAAAGTAATTGCAAAGCTGTCTAAAGACAGCCACAAACCTTTCAAGTCTCAGTTGTGCTTGCTCTCGCCATCCCTCTTATCGTTGCTCTAACTCCCAAAACAAATGTATGTTTTGTACTTTTGTGTACCAGTCAATCAAAAATTTCAGCTCATTTTTGACCTTGTCTTCTTGTTGGTTATCTTTTCAGTCATTAGGTGCTACATTATCTGAGACAGGGTGTAGGAGTGCCATGCTGCTAATAAGGTATCCAAAGTGGATCTCCCACACAGCGCTTTGATAAATGTATTCTTGAGTTTGGATACTGACCTATGTTAATATTGGCAGCTGTTAGATGAGATACTGTAAAAAGCTTTGGAGTGTTGGTTTGTTTTTTCAAACACATGTTAAGCATCGTTCATTGGTGCAGCTCCAGTAGCGTACTAGACTAAGGAAATGCTGTAACAACTTATTGTTCTCATTTTTTCATTTGGAATAGAGAGAAGTGGTCAAAGGCTTTGTCTTATGCTTTTAACATCTTTCAAAGGTTCTAACTGTAGAGCTGGAGAAGGGAGAAATAGTGTTTCTGATACTAAGTGATAGTGAGAAAGAAGAGGGATATTGGGATCTGCTAAAATTGAAATTTTTTAAGAAATTTTGATTCTGTCAAAAGCTTTTCTGCGTCTTTTAAGGTTTATTTGGTTAAACACCATTAAATTTGAAGTTCCATTTTTCTAATGTGCACCATTATTTTAAAAAAGTTTTTCGAACTAGCCTAACTGTGAGTTAATTACACAGTCCAGCAGTGTCATAGTCTCATGTTGGCTTTTCTCAATACCTGCTATTATCTCTCCCAGTATAGACTGGGTCTCAGAGCTTTGGCTTCTCAGCTCAGCCATGACCAAAGCCTGGACCTAATCCAGAGTGACATGATTTTGTCCAGTGACACATTGGTATCCCTGGAAAAAAAGGAGAATCTCAATTAGGCTCCCCCAAGTGGAACTTGAAGCGACTGATTTGAAGAGGGTTTTTTCAGTTCTTATAATTTCCCACAGAAAATTTTTTTTAAAAGTTAAATCAAGTCACCAGACTCTCGCTTAGATTTTTACTTTGGCAGAAACATCTATAAATTAGAAGTCATTACTCCCTATAAATATTAAAAAAAAAAAAAAAATAAAAAAAATAAATATAGTCTTTAAATTATCTTCAAATGGTAATGGTTTTACCTGAGTGAAAAGACTATCACAAAAAGAAAGAATGTGGTCTGTAAAAGCTAATGAGAATTTTCCAAGCTATGCTTCTACATCTTAATCTGCAGTGTTTTGTCCTTGTTTCACTAGTAGCACATGCTTAGTTATATAAGCCATATGATATCTCCTGAGTTAAAAATATTATAGTTTTTGTTCAAATTATGAAGAGAACAGATATGTAGAAATAACATAAATGTCTTAATTTACCCAGTAAACGACTTCTTTTAAAACATTTTTAAAAGAAAGGGACATTTTAGAGTATGTAGGAGAGTAGAAAATAAGTATATCCTTGAATTAAACCAGTGAGCAGTAGTCACAGTGCATATTGTTGCTATGGTAGTGTAGTTAAAAGGTAACAATGTGGACCTTACTTAATTCTTCTCATATTGATCTCTGATCTTTTACAAATTCTTCCCAAAATAAACCCCTACAACCTATAACCCCACTTCATTTTGAAACCTCTCATTTCAAAGTACAAGTTAATTAATAAAAGCTGAAGTTCTAAGCTGAAATGAAACATTTTGATTCTCCCAGAGCAAAATATGAAATTATCCATTTGTGGACGTTTATACATTTATATCCTGAATAGGAATTTCTTGTACCATTTTATTGAAGATGTCTGATGAGATTTCGAAGTGATTTTCTGTTGCTAAACTAATGGAAAAGGCTTCCACTACCTTTTTTACATGTTGGATCTGATGCCAAAAGGCAGTACAGTATTGACTGAAAGAGAGTCCTGGATTCACATACTGTCATTATCTCTAAAAGTTATTTTGTGGTGTTAGTTTCACATCACATCATATCATAGATTCTAGCCAGAAGGACAGAAGCTCTCATCCAGCAGCTACATTTTTGTGGGGTTGACCAGGCTGACCCAAAGCCTCAGAACTCATTTAGGCATTTTTTGAAATTTTTCCTAATATATATAGATAGCTTCACATAAAACTGTGAACACTGTTATTCCTGCCTTAGGTTAAACTGCCTCATTTCTTTCTTTTTGACAGCTGCAGTCAATAGATGTTGACCAAAAGCTGTCAAATTTCCTGAGAAATGAGGAAATATTTTTTACTCCAGATGAGAAGTAGAGAATTATTCATCCTCTATCCTGGGAAATACTTCCCTTAATTTGACAGGCTTTAAACAAATTGTTAGCTTTAATTAAGCGTGAAGTGGGACAAATGCACAACCTAAACTGCCCCTTTCTAGGATGTGAGAAGACAATAAAATTCACCATGAGATTTGGCAATGGTGTCTCTTTTGCTATGGCGACTGACTGCAATTCTGTATTTAGGTACTGTGGAAATTTTGGATAGGTTTAGAGACAGACAGTTTTATGAAGCCAATGTTGGACATCTCATAGTAGAAGGGAGAAAAGGTAGCTGTGGAAAAGATCAATAGTAATATTAAAAAAAAAGAAATAAATGCTAAAGATATTAATTTGCAATGCTTTAAGCTGAAATTCCTATACTTCTACTTTTTCTTCAAGTTTGAAGGAATAGCAAAAGAGTACCTCTTCACACACAGAGAGAAATTTTGTGGGTTTTTTTTTCAATTCTGATTTCCTAATGAATTTCTGAATCCATGTTTGATCAGGAAAAGAAATAGTGTGATAGATACATATACAAAGCATTTAACTGACAGCTTATCAGACTAACAAGTCCTCAGAACATCTGTGAGACTTCTGTAAAAGATGCAGATCCAGACCTAAACGCTGAGCCAGTGGAGTGGATTGAATAGGTGAGCAATCTGTAGAAATTATCATTCCTCACTTTCTAAAGCTGCTCCGAAAGTTTCCTGCCTCTGCCTGTCTGCACTGTGGATTGTGGCAGGTAGTGCCGCTCTAATGTTCACAAGGAAAGGGTAGCATAGTCCAGAAGAAAGTTCACCTGTTGCATGGAGGTTATTTGCAGATGGTGAAAGATTCTTTTCTCCCTTCCTGTTTTTCAGATGAGGATGCATTTGAGTCCTCGTGGTCTCTCAGACAGCCATTTGACTCTTCACTTGTAGACTTCTGTTGAATGAAACAGTAAAGTGAGAATAGTACATGAATTAAATTTAAAAGCCAAATCTTGCAAATTCTCACTTAGAAAGTTTTTCTTAGGCTACATCATTCCTGACCATAAAAACACTCGCTCCTTTTCCCGTTGCCAGCCATACCATTTTGGAAAATGTATCTACTGTGCAGAATGAGGAACTTAACTGTAGAACATTTTTTTCATATAAAAAATTCCTCCATTGATAATGGATGTAAGAGGGCTGCAAGATTTTTTTCTGAAGAGCCAGTACAGGAAGAATATCTGTCACCAGAAGAATGCACTGATGAGGGACTCTTGGGTGCTACTTGCCTACTAACCATGTATAAGAAATCCTATGTCAGCTTTGTGTGTGTTAAATTAATACAAAGACAAAATAAGTCCTCTGTAACTTAGTATTTAAAATTGCAAACACATTGACATAATGCATGAATTGGTCATGAAACATTTGAGAACAGTTTTGTGCCATCAAAAACCTGAGGTTTGTGAGGAAGATCGGACTTATGCTTGCGTTAAATAGAATACAGTATTTTAATTTCTGAAACTTTCTTGTTCAGGTCATTGTAGTCAGTGATAGACGAGATTTAAGGACTTTACGTGGCAGATCCTAATGGATCTTGCAACATTCTTTTTGCCATCTGAAACTTCCCATCATCACAGTCAGGATAATGGACTTGCACAAATCATCAGCATGACCTGTAACAATAACTCCCGAAGTCCTATGTAAGAAAGACTTCATACATATGTAAAATCAGGATTTTGTCTGAGAAGAGTTATGTTTTTATAATTTCCACAACTGCAAAGGTCCTTACCCTGTTCTTAGTGAGACAGAATTGCCACCATTGTAGTAATTAAGGATGGACTGAAGATTGCATGATATGATCCATTTTCTGTAGCAGTAATCAGACACGATCAGCTAATTGTTCTGCTGAGTGGTAGCCTTCCGTCTGAAGTTCTTGGGGGAAGCTCTGTAACAGGTTTATTTTTATGACGTCTTTCAGACTGACATTCGTATTCTTTATCTATGCACACATACATATGTACATATACTTACACATATGTACTTCCCAAGGACTGTTTGTATAGTAAAGAAAAGCATGTTCATTACTCTAAAGTAATTGTATTTCTATCTTTACATTATTCAAATACTCTGAAAACCTGATTAGGTTCAATTATTAAAAATATTTCTTCTGTTAATGTGGAAAGCATCTCTTGGTTAAAGCTATTCCAAAGAATCAAGTGCAGTTTTCTGCCAGACAAACCTTTTCAGATCCTTATGCAAATGACTTAGTAAAAACTGGGCACCAAAACAAGGTGAGTTTGAGGAGGTGAACCTCAGTCTGACTCTCCTCTCTCCATTTATTAAACAAGTATAATAGTACTTCCCTACCTCAGAGAGGTGTTCTGGGTACAGTATAAAGATTGCACAGTAACAAGATAGTGTAAAAATGAGGACTCTGCAAGAACACTGAAAGTAGGTCATAGTAAAAATTTCCAAAATTTCCAAAAAGCTACAGCGAGACATTTCTCTGGTAATCTCTTTATGGTTTTGTTTTTTTTTTCCATGAAACACAAGGAGAGTTGACCTACTCTATGCACAGCATTTTCACACTCCTTTTTAAACATGCAGGATGTATCTGCCTTGGGGGTGGTAGGACGTGGGATTTGTCTCATTACCAATGCCAAATGCAATCAGTAGACAACTTGCTGCTTTAATTTCTGAGGACTTATTCTTATAGTTATGGTTGTAGTTAAGCTTATCATGTGATCATGTAGAAAAAAAAGTGAATAGTTGTTTTTCCTCTAGTATCTACCCATTGGCAATGAGTAGTTAGGATTAAAAGCTCCATCTAGCCCAAGGCTATAATGAATATTCAGGAAAAATGATTCTGTACTGCTGCTTAGGGAAGTAAAAAGACAACCCCTGTAACATTCAAATCTCCTGTGCGTTTGGAATAAACAAGCAATATTTGATTAAGAACAGGAAGACAGAAGACACACTGATGTACATCTCATACCAAAAGAGACTTTATATTGTATTAAATTGCCAACAGATTCTTGTAGGTACAGTGCATGAATCAATATTATGTTTTAGCTGATGATAATTTTACCAAGCTTTTATATAGGTGGTGTTTGTTTAAAAAAAAATAAAAATACAGCAGATAAATGAAGTATGCTACCAATGGATGTTACAGTCCATTGAAGCATTTGTTCATTCTTTTGGATTGACACACAGAGTGAAATTATGCAACACATTCTGTAACAATCACACTAGATCATCATTAATGAGAGAACCAACAAACCTAGTTATGTGCAATAGAAGATAATTTATAGCAACATGGTAGACTCTGAACCAAAAGCATTAAAATCCTGTACTACATTAAGCAGAGTAATATTTTAGTTAGTTCATGTTGTTGATTTTGTGAATGTAAATGCCCAGCTGTTTTTACAGCTACTAACGTTTTACATATCAAGCCATTTAGAAAACATTTCTCAACTGTGCAGGCTTCATCAACCGCTTTATCCATGATAAAAGCTGCAGGCACTTTCACAAAGTTGGGCTGGGGTAAAAAAAGTATATGTATGTTGTATTAGCAGTGACAGGTGTTTTTTGTAACGCTATATACAAGTTTTATGCTCATCCTTTGAATGTTTTATAAATCCAATCTCTGCTAAGAATCAGTAAATACAATTTGTAAATTAGGGTCAATCTTTCAGAAATCCAAGTAGATGGGAAGCTCTGAATTGGCAAAATGAAGCCTGTATGTGGCATCTTTAAAACTAGGTTTTGGTACCAGGCTGCTCACCTTGTTAAATTTGTACCTGAGCTTAAAACTTTGCTGAATATAATCAATTAATGTTCTCAGAAATCTGAAGTTTTGAACTGCATTTCAAATTGGGATAATTTTTTTAGTCAATGATCACACTTAGAAGTGAATTCTCTACTTCTAATCACTTCAATCTTTCTCGAAAGTAGTGTAGTTCATTCATTTCATATAAAAATTAGCTGTCCAGTGACACAAGTATCTTCTGTTTTCATCCATCTGATAACTTCTGATGTGTTTTTCTGAGTCCTTAGTGCAAATATCGTAGGAAATAATGAATTTTATAAATGAATTGATAACTTTTTCTTAATGATGTAAAGCAGAAAATGTGATGTTACAGATAAAATCAGGTGGGGATGTTATTCCTCTTTGAGAATATGTTAGTTGTCTGTACAGCATAAAAGCTCTGGTATTCTCATGCAGTAGCTTCGTGGCGTGGAAATCCCTCTGGCAGCAGAAAGCTCAGGCATGTGGTGGCTGTGGCCACCTGACACTTGCGGTGTCACTACAGCGAGGGTAGAGAGGACAAGCTCGAGGACAAGCTCGGGTGACCTGCTGACGTTGGCCACTGCTCCAGGAGGAATCTGAGCAGGAGGGGGCTGGATGCTCCAAACAGAAGAAGGAGGCAGAGGTGAAGGGTGAGAGGGTAGGTCAGCTGAATGCTCCAGAACAGCTCCACTGTAGGACTGAAACTGAAAAGGGAAGCAATAAGATATGTCACATGTGCGTGTGTTTTGGGGGTGGCACAAGGGTAAACAGTAATTTATCTTTTTTTTAAGGTATGCAGCATTATCTTTATATGATATTTATTTAATAAGCAAATTAATTAGAAGATTATGGGGAAAAATCAGCTAAAGAAATACCTGATTCAATCCAAACTTATCAAATTGAATGGAAATTTTAATTTTTTGTATAAAATGCAACACCTTTCCAATTACTATCAGTGACCATCTCCCTATGCAGCAAAGCACTGTGTTCAATTTTTTTTAAATTTTTTCCATGTTTCCTCACTAAACATTCCTATTTTTTTGGAATATTAAGTGAAGTAAAATCAAAGATTTCACCTCTTTCAGTTGAGTTTTCAAACTATTTTCCTGTTAAGTTACTGGTGGTTTTATGGATGCTGAAAACGGGCAGGTTTCCAAGACTGATACAAGTGAGCCTTTCAAAAGGGCTTCGTCTAAACTTGTGCTGTGCAATCATGTATTTAAACTGTTTACTCGCTTGAGAAACTGAAGACCCTTCCATTGAATTTGTTGCATTAATCTTAGTGGGGGAGAAGCAGAACTGATTGAAAATGATGGTTACTTTTGGAAAAAACAGGTCAAATTATTATTTCTTAAGAAAGACAAACTCGTTGAATTGTCTTAGGTGGGATGGAAATTGATTTTATATGAATGACCGAGATCTCCCAAGAAGTTATTTAATGTGGATTAAAATGTGGGGTTTTTAAGTGTTAGTGTGTGTTGGAGTACGAATTTTTACAGCAGCACTATAAGCACAAGGAAGTCAGCATAATGAGTGATGTGATGCCAACATCCTGGACATTTTTACAGGATTTCTAAGGAGAAGAATTAACATAAAGGATATACAATTCATGTCTTCTGGAGGGTCTCTCATTTCTGCATTGGGCCTCAAGGAGATTCAAAACAGAATTGAAAGTCAAAGATGCAACTACTTTCATACTGCCAGTGCAGCATTCATACATATTTCATGGAAGCTGCCTGGGTGGAGAGATCACCATTTTTATTGGAATGGCACAGCTAAGTCTCAGGGTTTTACTATTCATGTCAAGCACTGTGTACTTTCCAGGAACACAGCCTGTGGGGATTTTGTTTGTATTTAACCATTGGCGTAGAGAGAAATAAGAACAAGGGGATGTTTCCTGTGTGTTGACTAGACTGACAACCTTGGTGTCCACTGAATTGTTTTAAACTAAACTTCATTTAGGCTCATCCTGTTTTCAGTTACTACGTAGCAATGCAGCTTTCTGAGTTTTTACAATATCCAAATTGGAGAAAATTATTCGTATATGACAGACTTAATTATCTGAGAGAGTGATAAAGATTTAGTAAATGTAAATAATTGCTGTGGTACCAATTAGCCTACCCACAGGTTATGCTTGTACTAAATCTAGTAATAGCACCATTCAGTTTTTAAGCATATCACACACCATGTTCTACATTCATCAGTATTGCAAATTTTAAGGTATTTGTTAAAGTGCATTATCAATAGCCAACAGAAAAAAACAACCTATACCCCAAGAGCGATATTGAACAATAACCGTTGTATGTGCCAGATGCAGAATGTTAGTTCCACTGAGCTGTTTTCAATAGAAAGGATGGTTGATTACTGTCTACATGAGACCTATTCCATAAGGGAAGTAAATGCCTGGAAATCATGAAAAGCCAACACTTGAAGATTTTTATTTCTGGCTTTAACATAGAAGATTTTGATCTTCCATTTGCACTATGGGCATCCCAAGTTATTCTCTGAAGTCAGAGGCGAGTTCAGAAGTGCTGAACTGCATTCTGATAGCCCTGCCACCTCGTCACATCCTTGTTCTGATCAGGGCATGATTAGCCAATGCTTCGGTTCACATTATTTTATAGGATACTAGTTATTTTCAATATACCTTACATAGAGTGAGTCATTAAAACTGAAAAGTAATTTTTAAAACGAATGAATAAAGAAAGTCTCTGTCATCCAGAATGATATTTTTCCCTCTCTGGGAAGGGAACATTTTGTGATATATTTGTCTTTTGCAAAAAAAAAAGCGCAAATTTTTCTTTTTTCATGAACTAACCTTTCTGTAAAGGATTAGCAGTTACTCGATGTGTCTGAAATAAGTTAACTAATGAGATGAGGTTCAGTGCAAATGTGTAATTTCACAAAATCACAGTATAGCCACTTATAGCAAAGTTTTCTATTTTCTTGATACACCTTTTGTTCATATTACTTTTAATTATGTTCTATATTTATCTGACCTGTTTGAACAGGATCCAGAGCTGGTACGGAACATCTGTCGCTGGGTTAGACAAGCTGTTCAGATTCCTTTCTTTGCCAAGCTGACCCCAAATGTCACTGATATTGTGAATATTGCGATGGCTGCGCAGGAAGGTAACTGACTCCAGTGCACAAGCTGTGCAGATTTGCTAATTTGCTGGATGGGGAAAGATAGGGGAGTTGCTGGAATAATAACAAATAACAGCAGAAACTAATATGGAAAGAGTTTATCTGATATATTTTATAATCAGCACAGTGATCAAAGGCTTCTTAATTTTGTCCATGCTTCTAGAATATAGCCATATAGGAAGAGAACTATATTAGACTGTTGGTAATAAATCATATATGTTTGTGTGTGTTTATCTGCATGCTCCTGTTTCTGTCATATTTATACATTTATCATACCACTATAAATTCTCCTGTTCCTACATTTAGTAGTGAAATGGTGTGTCCTGAGAAAACAGAAATACACCATTTGAAGGTATATGCATATATTAATTTTTTTCCTTGGGGTTTAAAATACAACATGGCAGGAAATTAGTTTGCAAGGAGGTGTATTAATCCATCACTTAGAACCATGGTCAGCGTTTCTCTGTCGCATTGTTCATTTTGTGTTGCTCCTCACAGTGAGAAAAGAGAATATGGACTGGCTCCGTCAGTGCAGAGTTGGTGTCATCAGCTTGGCAGAGGTGACCCCTGTGCTGGGGCACCTCCAAGTGTTGAACGTCCACTGTAGCAGGTTCTGTCTCAGGCAGCTGAAGGGTAGAGATCTGCCTGTCAGCCCCAGTGTTTCCCACGTTCTATCTTATCGACCTTGTAGCTCTATCAACTGATGCAGCCTACCTTGCAACTACTGTTACATTTATCAGCCCAGGATTGGACTTAAGGACCCTTCTGTGCATCCTCTTACAGTTTGTTGTTTTCTGTCTTCAGCTGTTTATTTGAATTTCTAGTTATTTCACAGTTTCACAGTTTTTTTTGTTGTATTTTTCCTCTCTTGTTCTTATACGCAATTTAACAAAAAGCGACTGACCTTTTCTTTCACAGGTGGTGCAGATGGTGTTACAGCCACCAACACTGTGTCAGGACTGATGGGACTGAAAGCAGACAGCACACCTTGGCCAGCAGTTGGTGGAGGACTGAGGACCACATATGGTGGCGTGTCAGGTAGGTGTTGCCCTTTTTGATGCATGGTGCTTCCTTGGAGGCTTTCAAAACATCAGGAGGTCCTTGTAGTGGGCTAGAATATCATGTCTGCAGTCGCACTGAGTCCTTAAAGCTCACTGCTGGTCAATGTTTCTAATAGTCATGACAGATGGAACAGATTAAGTGTGAAGGCTCTTGGGTCGCCCTTTCCTTAATAGTAAAGCGCTGCATCAGAATGCTGTGATAGGGTCACCGGAGAGGGAAGGAAATCTCTTCTCTCGTGACCCTTGCTTTTCCTCAAATTTTTCATTCTGTCACAATTGTCAGGCCCCATGTTAGACAGAGGCTAATGAAAGGGCATCGCAGGGGGAAATATCAACAATCCAAATGCAGTGTATGTTTCATAGCCCGAACTCCAGCCTTCCTCCTTCATTCCCACTGAGTGCACCTCTTCCAAGGAGGTTTTTTCCTTCTCTTCCCACTGTGGTAAAAATGATAGACTGTATTAGGCAAATATATGTATAATCCTTGAGATATACAAGAATATCTTGGGTACGCCATATTTCCAAGTCATGTTCCACAGTTTAATTTCAAAACCAGCAGCAAAACTTTTACACTCCAGTTCAGTGTCTGCACACACTAACATATTAATCTATTGACCTTTTACACTCTGTTGCTGTGACAACATGAACTTGGCCCTGCAAAGACAATACTGTGAGCTTCCTTCACTTTACTAGTATGGGGATTAGTCTCCTTGGCGATAGAGGTAGCAGTAAATATACATAACAGAGGTAATAGCATCTTCTTGATTGAGTCAAACACTATTTTATCAGACCCACCTCCTACCTCACCCCAAAAACATAATCAGAGGAGACCAGACAGGCAAAATATGCTTTATTTTACGTGACTGGTGTTACCCTTAGAGAACCGTAAGAAATGTAGTGAAAGATACCTTTTAAACTTTAATTCAGACGAGTGTATTCAGTGGAAAATTGCCTTATTGCCTTAGATAACTACATGGAATTTGGAATTTTTAGAGAACGCTGAAAAGCAAGGAAGAGATAACAATCAGAAAAAATTGTTATGCCTATTGCATAATGATTATTTCACAGTGACAGTCCAGTAAGATGTTATATTTTAGTATTATGCAAAATGGGAGGAAAAGGGGAACAAGAAGAGAACAGCTACAGCCCATTTCAATTTCTCTAGCCTGCCATGTTGACAGGAAAAGAATAAAGGAGGTCACAGTGGGTGCTGTGCATTAAAAATTAATAAAAGAACTATTGCAGTAGTATTTTATATAAGTAACACCATTCACATTTTCTCATTTAAGTTGCAATTTCTGAATATTCCTTCTTACCATAAGTCTGTCTAATAAAATCTATAAAATGACTGCATTATGAAAGTGTGTCTCATGTCACAAATTTAAAACATGTATGTAGCGTAAATTACAGTGGCACCTGGAAGCTCAGCTATAAGGGAGGATGTACCAGCATTTGTGTGGTTTATAATTCTCTTACAAGTGGGACCTGAGGAAAAGTCTTTGTTTCTTTTATATTTATATATGCGTATGTGTAAGCTTAAAAATGTGTTTTTTTCCCGAAGTTTTAAATGTGTCAGAGGAGATAGAAAGTGTCACTTTAGGATTCACTGTTACCTGTGGCGCAAATCTAGTTATTTAAAAAATATGAAAACCACTGAAAGTGCTGTCAATTTATTGTGCTTTGAAAGAGCATATTGTTGCAGACAAATATATAAAGGTTTCTTGCTGGTAATTGATATCACTAGGTCCCAATCCCTCAACTCGTTGTGCAAAAGAAAACCACAAAGCCAATAAAGTCAATAGATTCTGCAACACGTTGCAATACTTTCTGCTTAACAATCAGGGTATAGCAGTATACAAATTTATGAAAGCAGGAAAGCAATTTTAAATCAAGAGAGCTAGCATGCTCACAAAAAGACAAAAAATGGGAAAGCATGTCGTCTTGTCAGAGCAAGGGGTCAGAGTGGCCATACTTCTGAGGTCTGTTCCTGGCCATGCCAGGGCTCAGTTGCGTGGCCTGCAGCCAGACACTTGACCTTTCCGTGCTTTATTTCTGCTGTCTCTGAAATGGCAGTAACACCACTTACATGCCTACAGGCTTGTTGGGAAGTGCTCTGTGGTCCTGGCATGAAAATGGCTTCATAGTGTAAAGTATTAGTTTTCTATTTTGGTTTGCTTAAACCCCTTGTTCTGTTTTATTATTTGATAGAGTCAGTATGGTTTTGTTGTTTTTTCAAATAATTCCTCCCAAGAGATAATTAATTTTTTTAGTTAAAGAAGCCGTAAGTCTGGTCCATTTCCCGTGTGTTTTGCCAAAGCACAGCTGGTTTATCATGTTCTCTAGTGCACTAAGCTAGAGTAGACACAGGTCATAGGCAAGCTGTGTCTTGCTTTCTGGACTTCTTCCAGTTGCATAGACTTTAGCTCTCTTCTGGACTAGCACCGACGCTCTCGTGGTGCAGAGGCAGTCAGGGTGGCAGCAGTCCCTGCCCCGTGGAGCCACGTGCCCCTGGGCGCTATGGCAGCTGGCTCTAGCCCAGCGTGGGTCCTGGCACAGGGCCCCTGGGTCCGCTCTGCTGGTGAGGTCTGGAACATACCTGGTCCCAAAGCTGGTGACCCTCCACATCACCCAGCTGGTGAGGAACCGCTCACAGTGAAGTTAAACTGGATTTTAGATTAGTCTGGGCTTGATTGTCCTTTCTCCTCTTGACATGTAAATCATAGGTACCTCTCCCTACCTCCAGTAACATTGCGTGCTAGCGTAGGGGTTGCTCTGTCTGAAAGGTGGTTTTGCTTCAGAGAGTGAAAAGCAGAAGCCACTGTGCTCAGGGTCCACCCTCAGCAGCAGGACACGTTCCTCCCGCGATGGCAGGTAGAGCTGGGTAAGCTCTGCACCCGTGGCGAGGGGTGGATCACGTCGCAAGGAAGTCATTCTTCTAAAGGACAGCTGTTCTTCAGTGTTCTGTAAATTCCCTACATCCACACGTTCCTTAATGCAGTGCGGTGAGCGCAAACTCACTCCACTGAGTTTGATGAAGGTTTCCGTTGAAGAGCAAATAATGGAAGTATGTTAATGCCCTGGCTTAGCAGCAGCCTGACATTTTGACTTGCAGTCTTCCCTGTCCTCCACTGTTTGAAAATGGCTCCTACGTGGCCACGTACTGCAGAAAGGTTTTCCGTATACGACTTCCTCTTGGCCTCCTCTTTCCTCCTCGTCTACCTTGTGGGGAAGGAGCTATGTTCAGGAGGAGCATCATTCCTTTTTCCAGAAAAGTGAGACATTGAAAAAGGATTTTTTTTTTTAGTTTCTTTTAAATTACTAAATGACAGGTAGTTTCCTATGGTTTGTCTAAAATACATAAAAATAATAATAAAAAAAGTTTATTAACGTCATTGCCAGATCCTGAGATGTTTTCAGAACAGACTTATGTCTCTGTTTTTTAAAACATTTTTTTTAAAATCTTCCAAAGAAGCAGAGACTTAATAAGATTACTTACCCCCGTTTAGCTTTGAGTTGTCACAGTCAGTTTTTTCTTCCCAGCCAGTGCTCGGGCAGTGACCTTCCTGTTGATATAATTTGATCAGCTGAAAATTGCTAAGCTGTAAGAGCCATCGCTGTTTTGCCCTTCCTACTCTCCTATTTGTTGGGTGGTCTTGACAGGGAAGGATCCCAGTATCCCAGGTGGATGTTTGACCACTAGACTGTAGGATTAGTCTCTCTTTCTCCTCCACTTGCCTGCAAATATTGAATTATTAATACAGAGTGAAACAGCTCTCACAGGATTCATACTCATACTAGCACAGCCTGCTGACCTGCACACAAGCCTGACTTGGGAGAGCCTGGTTTAAATCCCAGGTGTGAGCCCAGATCCCAGCTGGGTTCCCGGTTTCCGAGTTTAACCTCCAACTATTGAGCATCGTAAAACCTCACTGGCTTTTCTTCACCTTCTACTTCTATTCTAGTGCCAAAAAAAAAATTTGTAAGAAAAATTTCACTTTAATTTTACAAATTGTTGGTTTTTAAAGCAAACTTATTACTAATTGGCACCATGGAGTCTCAGCTGAGCCCAAGGGCTGTGGTAGCCCTGTGGGTTTCTGTGGCTCTGTTACGTGAGAGGACATTGTGCTTAGATGATCCCAGTCTTCATCCATTTTTTATAAGTTTCCAGGAACTTCCCATTACTCAAAAAGTGAAAATGGCCTGATGAAGCCTCCCAAAATATTGTTTAAAAAAATAAACCTTTATGATGAAAGAAAATATTAAAATTAAGATACGACTTGCTAAACTGTGTAACTATCAAATGTTTTTGCAGGATTGGAGACATAGTTTGATTTCCATTAAGGAGCTTTTAGAATTGATGCAGCACTATTTAAAGTTTAAGAATATAGAATACATGAGATTTTACCCCAAGTTCTTTCTATGCAGAGTATTTGTTTCTTAAAAAGAAGCTAATGCTGGTTTTTGTCCTCATAAAGAATAACGACCTTTGGCTGTGAAAGAGGTTTTAGTCTGTATAAGTATAAATTATTTTGAAAATGCATACTTTATAGGTACTAGAATAGGATGCCAGCTTTCCCAGAGAAATGTTAATATACTGTCAGCAGCTGTATACTTCCCTAAGATTTGTTTCTTTCAAATATATTTTAAAATTTTTAAAAATTATTTTTTTTATGAGCTTTCATACTGTGTGTCCATATTCCAGATGTGTTTTATAAAACACATCACATTGCAGCACAATAGGATATCTATTGCAGGCAAGATAGAGCAGAGCTTCTGCTTGAATTTCCATGGGTTTTGTTCTTTGTCATCTGTTTGTTTCTTTGTTTTTGTCTCTAAGCCAGATCCTTGGGGGATAAATTTATAAAACCATTCACTGGACTTAGCAAAAAACTTAGGTTAAAAGCAAATCTCTCTATGGTGCTCTCACTATGTATTCTTTTAATGCTTTGTTGCAAAAATATTGCAGTGGTTTACAGTAGTAGTTCAAACATTTCATGTCTTATGTGCTGTTACTGCTTTGTCCAATTATTACATTCTGGAGTATTTTGGCATTATTTGCACGAATATATCATACAGCATGTTTGAGTATGTGTGTTTGTGTGTTTTCCAGAACAAGGGAGATTCAGAAAGTTGTGTGTTATAACTTCATAGCTGACTGCAAGGGATGTCAGAAGGAATATACCTAGATAGCAGATTCAGTCATTAAAGGTGGGAACATATCATTGTTGGAAACCAGCAGAGACAGTTAATTTTAGCTACTTTTGAAGTAAGTTAGTGGAGCTGTCTCTTCTTACAAAAACCACTGTCAGACAGCAATTGTGCCTTTTAAGGGAATGCATGTTATTTCATTAAATTAAAATGTATACATTATGTGAATAATCGACGTTATTAATGGGGCATATATTCTAATCTGAAATGTATGAATTGTATTGAAAGAGGAAAAGTTGAAGTTATAATAATAAGGGCTGCCTTTTAATTTTAATTTTATGACACATCATTAAAAGAAAGGTGAAAAAAACCCCCAAGAGCATTCACTTTCCTAATCGCAGTTCTCTCAGTGACTGTGCAGTGTGGATTTTGGTCAATAGAAATGAATGAAAAGCTGCCCATCACTGGAAACAAAACAAAATGTATGTATGCATAGGCACTTCTGTTTAGTATAAATATTACTGAGAGTTAAAGACTATTTACATTAACATATATTTAGAAAACAGTGTGGCTAGGAGTAAAAAAAAATATATGGTGTAGTACAATTTTAATTTTGTTTTATTATTTCTGTTAAATGTAGCTCAGCCATTAAAAGCCCTTATTTGCATATATTATGTCAGGATTCACAAAGAGTCCTCTGTTTTCTGTGCTGTCCTTGCAGCAGTCTGATTTCTCTTAGTGTTCTGCCGTCACTGGTCTGTGCAGGAGAGATCAGAGCCCTAATAATAGATTTTTGACAGGGAGCTCGCCTGCTACCTGCCCTACACAAATCCTCACTGTTCATGTTTGCTTCACGGCAACAAAGCAGACAGAAGGAAAATGCCAAGTGCTGAGTTTGAGGTACAGCCCTGCCATAGCTTGACATTTCAGCAGAATAGCAGTTTATGAGATGCATAATTTTTCATCTGGGACTCAGCTGCCATTTTCATAGAAGCTTGCAGCTCATCGACTGACTGGAAGTAGGGCAAAGGTTTACAACATAGATCAAGGTCTACATCCTTCCCATAGCTATTTAAAAATAAGTATTATTCTCCAGATAAGGCCAGAGAACTAAGCATTTTTTTCCCACTTTTAATATTTTTTTAGCCAATTGCTTTGCACAAAGAAATCACTTTACACTTTTAGCACAGGTGCTGTTTGTAGTTGATTAAAAATTATCATAATTGATTTCATTCACCAAAAGATTAAACTAGTCCTGGAAAAAGAATGAAGCATCAGTCTTTACGCACAGTGTTTGAACAAAGCTGTGTTTTCTCCTCCTCTTACTGGGAAAAAAAGCTCATTATGAGCTTGAAATGAATGAAAAGTCTTTACTCTTGAAGCGTAATTGGTTTGCGTTTTATTACTGTTATAGATTGAATTTAAATTTTCACATTCATGCACGTGTACTTGGGAAACAAATGCAGTGTAGGTACATACAAGTGAGTGTTTAATTTAGAATTACACATCTCTGTGAGCTTCAGTAACAGTTCACCATGTCACAGCCTCATATAGAACAATGGTACAGTACCTCGGATTAATTAAAGAAGCCTTGCAGAGAACTGAATTCTCAGTATGTCAAGATTTCAATTTTATGTTAAATATTTTCTAAAGGCCAGACCCTTAAATCTCAGGGGCTGTACCAAGCAGTGAGCTGTGAATTTAACCATAGGCTAACTGCTAATGATAAGGAAAAGAGTCCAAGTTGAGGCAGCTGTAATACAGTCATTGGATTAGGCTATCAATCACTCGGTTCCCTGAGGAACAGGCAAAGACGACAAAACAGTGAAAAGGGAAATTAGGAAGGGAGGGCATGACTAGAATGAGATTCTTCACCAAATGTATCTGTTAGTTGGATGAATCCCCCAAGCATCAGACAGAAATGTCCAGCATCCCTCTCAGACTAAAAGCCAAGTATTTGTTCCAAACTCCCAGAAAACCATCAAATCATCGTTAACTGTTGCTGGTCTGTACAGGGTTTTAGAAATGCAATCCTCTGTATTCTTCTGTTTTAATAGCCTGTAATTAGATTAATCTTTAAACGACTCTTATTTAACACTCTGGATTTACTGTTTACATCAAGGCTCATGTAGAATATGTCCAGTTGAAATAATTCATGTCCCAAATGAGTGCATTTTTTTGATAAACAAATAACCATTAAGCTATCAAGTCTTAACTGATGGCTACCAAAGGCGAATGTCAGAAGGTGACTCAGATAAAATCATAAATTCTACTCAGACATAATATGGTAAAAATAAGAGAGAGCAGCTGCGACCTAGCTTACCCAAGCAGAGGTGAAAGCACGTGCAGTTTTTATCTGGGTGCGTGTAGGTAAAAAGGAAAATCAGTTCATATAATGGTATGGATTAACACGATTAAGTGAAGAGTGCTCTTATAGTTAGCAGTTTAGAGACATAGTCTGATTAACAAAGAATGGAAATGAATAGAGAAAGTAAAAGAAAAGTCAAAGCATTTGAAAGCAGACTGGTGAAGCAGGGGCTTGTATTTAAACTTGGTTACAGTCATGGGTAGAGATGAATGTACCACATGCAAACGATGACATGATGAGGAGGTCTAAGTCAGTCAGGAACAGAATATTTCCCCTTCCAGTAATACCAGCAAGGTTGAACCCATTGGTGTTGTCTTTGTCAGCACAAGTTGATTGTCTTTACATGTCTGTCAGGCCTAAGGGAGAAGGTGTCTCTTTCTCTTATGATCACCTCTTCCAGTTTTAGACAAACACTCACAAAAAAAATCTCTCAGAATATTTTTATGTCATATCTTTTGGAGACTATCATTTTGAAAACTGGTATCTTTCTATCATAAAAAACTCCCTACAGTTCATTTTGGAGGTCATTTAAATATAGCCGCTTTAAGTATCTTGTGAATTATTTATTTGAAAAATACTTGGCATTTAAGTACTTTTCAGTTTATTCGAATACAGGAATGAAAATACTATCAAGAATTTCAAATAGACGTTAATTAAAATAATAAAAATCAAGAAAAGCCCCTGGTGAAATCTACTGCTAGGTTTGTTTTCCATTAAGTCTCAGCAGCTCTCAATCTGATCTTGCCCACCTTTCTCCCCTGATAATCACAATGAAGTTAAAATGTCTTTTCACTTCCAAGTGCAGCTTGAACGAGGGCTAGAGACTGTGATGGCGTGCAGTATAACTCTCCGGTCTTTCATATGATTGAAAGGCTACCACTGACTCCAAAGTGTGCCCAAACGACGGGAACTGCATGCCTTATGATATCTCAGTAGCTGCATTGAAGGGCCGTTTGGGCTTGCCGACAGGTCTCTGGCAGTCACACAAGTTAGAGCTGGGCCTGGCTTTCTGCTCCCAGGGTTGCAGACAATGCAGAAGCACATTTTGTACAGAAGCAGTAGTTCTCAGTGGTTAAGCGTATGGCCATGGGCTGGAGCACAAAGAAGATCATTTTAGGTGGTAGTGTTCAAATTGGCCTGGAGGGCCGCAAAGCTTTGTCGCAGTGTTACATGAATGTTAGGTTCAAACTTGAATACAGGTGATGAGCATTTAGGGAGTTTCAATATAGGAGGCAAAGACCTGACGAAATATGGTCCAAATTTAGGTGAATACACATCGGTGTTACAAGCTCCCTGCTGTTGATCGTGCAGGGCCCATAACTATCCTTTCTGCTGACTTGTTATTCCGTACCTGAATCAACAGCAGGGTTTGTGATACAGGTGGTACTTGAGAGTGATCAGAAGCAAGCGTCTTCTCTGAAAATTATGAACTGTACCTGTCACTCACAGAACAGAAGTTCTAACTGTAATTCCCAAAAAAATCAAGAATCTGGCAGAGTTTGTAAACAATTCTGATTAACGATTGTATCAGCAGAGGTTAAAGTCTGTGAGTACTGACCTGGTATGTCTTAAGCATGTTCATTTTCTTTCATATCTCACTTTGCATATTGATTTACTCTAGTCACCAAGTGGCATATACTGGTTGTAGAGCCCATCTGTATTCAGTGGAGGATATGTTCTCATCTTACCTGAAGAATGAACACATTTTTACATTTATGCAAAAAAAAAAAAAAAAAAATTACAATACATTGAACATGAAAATATGAGCTAATAAGTAAATAGAAAAATAACTTCTTATTTAACATTCATTAGCATGGAGCTTACTCCTGTCCTTCCTTCTCTCTGTGGGACAGCTGTGTTTGCAGGATAGGCCAACTGACTACTGTCGTACACCATGGAAGTGGGGATGCTACCACTGCTGACAATATACTCCAACTTCTGTATTGCCTGCTAGCTCCTCCACCTGATGCAGTAGCTTGGGTAGCCTCAGTGACTTAGGCATCTCTGTGAGGGTGTTGGGGCTCTCATCATTATTCCTATCTATAAAACATTGGATTGATGTGTTATAGAAATGAGTTGGGAAGTGGCTTGAAGAGAAGGTTCACAGTTACATGGAACTGTGCTGGCTGAGGTTAATCCAGTTGCAGGATATTTTGACAATCAGATACAGGGGTTTAGGGGAAAAAAAAAGAAATAATCCTTAGAAAAACTTTAAACGCAGGGCATTGCTTTACGTACTTATGAAGTTATTGCTGCTATTCTGTTTCCATGTAGGAGTAGCCTTTGAAAGTTCTACCACTGGTTAGCTATGATTTATGATGAACTCACCACAGTGAATACATCTTTATTCACCTAAATCCTGCTAAGATTCTGTATTTTTTAGTATCCTACTTGAATGATGAATAAATCCTAATGTCAACTTCACACATAAAATACGGAACACAAAATATAGCAGATTTGTTTAACTGGGTAGATCCTACATTTGTATTTCACTGGGCATCACATCATCCCTGGTGAGTTATTGCCAGAAGCATTTATAAAAGTATTTCAAAACTGTCAGAGCATTTTTTTTTACCTTTCAAAAGAATGCAACTAATATATAATAGTCAGCTAAAGGATCTGCATTTTAATGTGTCTTGTCATGCAAGCACGCCATTGTACAGAATGAGCTATACAGATATCCAGCTCATACACAGGATATACAACTGTATCCTACAAAATCTTTTAGGAAACCTGTTGTCATAATTCGGTTTTCCAGTTTATGATCAATTTGCAATTTCTATGTTGCCAGGTAATGGCAAATGTCTTCCCTGTAACGTACACTGTATGAGCATTTTTATTAAGTCCTGTTTAAATCCCAGAAGACGCTCATAGTCAGGGACTGAGCCACCATTATTTGGGTTAAGTGAGAGCCAAGTGAGAACTGTTGAGCTCAGAGTCCCACTGTTTCAGAATGAGAAATGCATTGCACAGCTGTCACAGATTATACAGAGATGGTGTTTTTAGTGACGGTTTTAAACACTGTCCATAAAATGCATGGTACCACACTTGACTCAGCACTGAGGTAAGGCTGAGCTGTGAAGAACTCTGTTACAAGTAGCTAAAAATGAGGACAGGACTGTGGGGTTTTTTGCAAGCAGTCACCCCAATGAAGATGTGATTAACTGTGTTATGGTTGTGTCTGGCCATTTATATATGTTTCATGGCCCCGTTGAGTGACTTATTGGTTTTCAAAAGTATAAATGATTACTCCAGCCCACATTTTGGCTGGGCTGAGCTTATCTTACTCCCTGTCAGTTATTGCTGTGCTTACACTGTTAATGCCACATCAGCTGCCTGCCCCTTGAATACACCAGCTTTGGCAGTATTTCCACCGATTTTTGGAGATATGCCCAAATCAAGAGCTGCTTAGATTTTAGTAGGGAGTACTCAGAGAAATCTTCTCATTCTACGCCCTGATAAATTCTGTGCATCAGGAGTGCTTGCAGAGAAGGTGTTGCCAGACAAGGCTTTTAAGAATCGTTTGCTTTTTTAAATAAATTGAACAGCTTCTTCAGAATTTATTGAAGGTGGGATTTGAATAATTCAGGTCTCTAAGGAAGATCTGATGGCAACTTATTTTCCCTAAGAAATATTTGGAAAATGCCTGCTATGTGGTAAATTTTGGTTTATGGAAATAATGAATTGCTTGCATCTTTGTTGGTCATGAAAACACATTAGAGGATCAGCCCTTAGCAAGTGTCCAGAGACGAGATAAACCCTGCCAGAGGCAGGGAAGTAACCCAAGTCTTGCTCCATCTTCTTGAGAGGTGTTTTGGGAAGGACCTCCCTGCTGCATGGGACTAGCACACAAATTTCTTTCCCATGCTCTTATGTTTCTCTTCTTTCAGGCTTACTATTTTACAGCTCTGAGAACCTATCCAGCTTACCATTAAAGTCAGATGGTGTGGGGTGGTAAAAGGGTCTTCAAAACCAAAATAAAATCATCACTCTTACAATCTCTTTTCCAAACTCGGGCTTCTTCCAGGACTTTCTCCAATGTCCTTTGCTATTTCTCTGTTTCTCACAAATAAGATTCACTGAGCCAAAGGTTTACTGGGCAGAGAAGGCAGGAAGTAGTGGTGCTCTTTTCTGCTTATGCTACCTGCATTGCCTTCCTGAGCTGCCGTTCCTTCCAGGACACCTCTCTGTCTGAGAGCCCTTTCAGCCTGTTGCCGCAGAGGCCAAGGACTTAAGATACAGCTGGTGATATGCACTCACTGTCAGGGATGTCATGGGCAGCTGTGGGCAGACGTGCTAACCATGTACAGCCAAGGGTTATCCCTTGAACTTCAGGCACTTCACTAGGAGACTGTTAAGCTTCTATCTCATCACTGTAAGGAGACAGGCACTCTCAGAGGTGGGTTCCTTTCTCACTTAATTGACTGCCTCCGAAATTTGAGGTTAGCATATTCCTAATTTATGTACCTCTGTCAAATGCCTAAGAGAACGTGTGCCTATATTTTGTGATGAAAATCCAGTGGTTAGGCAAGTAAATTTTTTTTTTCTGGTACAGGTGTAGACTTCTTTTTTTTGAAAACACAGATGTATCTGATTTTAGCCTGGTCCATTTTCTAATCTGATATCACAGGAGAAAGTGATATTTGTATGCCTGACATTAAAATATCTTCCAATCAGTTAAAGTAAAGCGTCTGGTGTTTTTCTGTATTTTAATAAGCCCTAATAACAGCATTGCAATCCCTTAATGCTGTTTCTTATGTTCTTGTTACAGTAGGTATATGGCACACATTTTCTGGTTTAAAAAGCTCAAAACAGATTTCAGCAATTTAATCTCAGTGTTAGAAAAAGGATCACAGCAGCTGCTATAGTATTTTGTATTTAAACTAGTTTTTGTAAAGACTCGTGACATGCTCCCTGGGAGCTAAATATTGACAAGCATGCTCTGGCAAGCAAGATCAAGCTTGGTGAGTTAACACAGCTCAAGTCTCTGCACTGACACTGTAACCCAAGTCTGAAAACTATTATCCTACTCCATTTGTTTTGGCTTTATAGATGATACTGTCCACTTGAATTAGGGATTTCTACTGTATTTTAATACTATAACTGTGGATTCATATTTGATTTAGGACCACAACACATGCAAGGTTGCTTTTACATTTGTGTTTGATGACATCTTCAGCAATGTATTGTGTGTAAAATCACAAATGACAGCATAAAACCTTCATGACGTCAAACCTTCAAAATAGAAGTATACATTGAGTGTAAAATAATTTAAAAATCACATTTATCTTTTATGCTATAGAACGCACCATGTCCTAAAACTGCAAGTCTGTGAAAGCTGTGGATCAAAAGTGAAGCTTGGACTGTATTCATTATGGGATATAATTTAGGAGATTAATTTTTATTTGTGTTTTGTAACTGAAAAGAAAAATCTATGTTTTTTCTAATCGTAACCATTTTTGTTATGCTTATAGTTTACTTTTTGAATTTCTGAATAAAGAACTTAAGCCTATTTGGGCTTTTAGTAAATTTAGCATATACACTAAATCGATTACCAGATGCATTGTGCAGCATATGGCATTGTACAGTCTTTGTGTGCTTCATAGTATTTTCTTAAATTACCAGCATTTGTTTTGATTCCAAAAATGCACTTGTCTCGGCTCTCTAGTGCTTTGGACTTAAATGCTGGCTTTTCAGTGCTGAACAGATGTGTTAGAGTTTCACATGGAACACTTATGCTTTTGTGAGTCTTCCTCTTTAAGCTTTCCATATGCAGTATTATGTCAGCGATAGCTCATGCAAATGGGACCTCTTTGTATGAACATTCATTGCTTAAAATAATCTTCAGAATTCCTAATAATTCTGCATGACCAAGAAGAACAAGGAAGCAACTCAGTTCTGCCCTAAGATAGTGCCCTCAGAGTGAATCAATTCTTTCAGATATGTTTTATTTTAGTTTAGAGAAAAACAGGAAGGAAGGAGAATGTAATTCCTTCATGAGTGACAGCAACAGTCAACAACAGTCCTGTGTGCTCCTGTGAACAGCCATATTCCCATGCTTGAGGCTGTGGTTCGAGTGGGCATAAAAATTCATCCATGAAAATGCACAGAATGAGGTGGCCAGGACATTAGTATCTAATTTTCTTCTGAGAGGAGACCGCTTGAGTTGATTTACAAAGCACACTTCTAAAAAGGTATCCTTTAAATTACCAACAGTTTTAGAGAAAAGGGTGATATGACATCCTGGGCCAAGGGCTTTGTGACCAGGAGAGCTGACTGCTGCCTCTTCTGCTCAGGTGCAATTGCTCTCTTCATGCACAGATTTCCAGGTCTCCCATTGCACCCTATTTCTCCTGTGTGATAAAAATATTATACCTTTGTATAGCATTTGGATATCCTGTCCTAGAAGGCAGTGCATAAGCACCAAATATTGCTCTTATGTGTTTCACAGCAGCAGTGTGTGTTCTGATCAGTATTTTAAAATCAGCAAACATTTGTGGGCCCCTGGCTTTCTGTTACTTGGCCTTTGATAACTGAAGACCAGTGAATGCAGTTTCAGGAGTTGTGTTGCTATAACTTTTCTTCAGTGGAAGCTGAGGGGATGAGTAAGTACATAAATTAAGTCTCTTACTTGCCCTCTAAGCTGCCCTCACTGGATAACAATTAAAATGATCTGACAGAGCGATGCACTAAATTCCCTCGCATCCTCTCGTGTTGCTCTGAATACATCAAACAAATGCGTATTTAGTCCTATTAATGCTGTTATTTTTATTAATGCAGAAAGCAGAGTTATGATGCAGGTGTATAATTTCATCTTGAAATCAGCATTGAGTTGTGTGTGTGGTTACAAGCAGGACTGATATAACCATGTGTTAATTACAAAGTCTTGATAATATATCCAGAGCTAGTAAAGGCCTCCGCAAATAACGTTTGTGCTTCTTTTATGCCACAAATAGTTTACACAGCACAGACATGCTATTATTTTGCTTTCCATTAAGGCATTAACTCTTAAGTTCACTGTACGCTCTCAGCAAAAGAAATGACATGAAACTTGCTGTAATTGTGAAGGTTATTAAAACGAAGGAACAGAAGAAAAAGCCTTTCTTTAAAATCGTCATCCATGTGCAGCCAAGGTCTCAGCTAAAACCAAGGTATCAACTCTCTGTTGGAGTGAGAGGGTCCTTTTCTTTTATGGAAAACGGAGTATTGTCATGTAAATTTCATTACAGAAATGCCAAAGGGTAAGGAACTAAATATTTAGAAATTTATGTACCTAGTTATAAAACCGTAATTATAAGAAAGTGTTCTTGTGTAATGAGTACTCCATGTCTGTCATACAGTGTTTTAATGTCTGCAGTAGTTATTAGCCGAATATTTCCATTATTACCATTCTGTGCGGAACTGCCATTCTTGAAACTGATTGATGTTTAGGAATAAAGCACTTTTATTACACGTTGCCAACTTCTGAGGACCAATCTTATAACCTACAGTGCCTTCAAAGGAGTGATGATACCTCCTCTTTCTGGAACTAATCACATCTGAAGAAAGTGAAAGAGTGAAAACATTTTTTATTTTTTTTCTGGAGAACTTTCATTGTGTTGTACACTATTCTGCTATGAAATGATTATAGTGTTTTATCTGCCAAGGGTGACACTGGGGGAAGATAACTTTACAGAAAGAGAGATGTTTGAATATAGGCAACTAGCACTGTGCAGTGGCTTCACTTGAGGCAGTGAATTTATTTGTGGGTTAATGACACTGTGGTCTCAATTTTTCTTTGTCTGGGTGCAAAAGAGTCTTCTGACAGTGTGTGCTGATTGCAGTCTTCACTAACATTTCATTAGTTCAATTTGTGGGTTTGTGCTCTGTCCAGACCAGCACACAGATCTGCAATTTCAGGGACGAAAAAGTACAAGAAAAAGAAAAGAGACTCCTCTGCCAAGTGTTTATCTTCTTAAGGCCACACTGTCATGCTAGGGCCTAGGCAATCTCTAATCATGCTCTGGGTGTTTTCAAAGAAAGAAAGCTGAAAGAAAACATTGCAGGCAACTTAGTGGTCAATATTGCTCAGAGGGCAATGGTGGTTTGTGGAGTGTTTGTGCATATTTTGTGCATTATTTAAATTTCTTCATCCTTGTCCTACCTCTGTCCCTTAGAGACTGATCTATAAAGCCATGGTGCCCTCTGACTCCAGCAGGAACTACCAGCAATTAGGAGCCTCTTGTACTTTTCTCCCAAAATAAGGTAGAGAAAGAAACTGATGCTAGTTTAACACTGGCATAAAATGTAATGTCCAAGCTGAGCTTGTAGGAGCAAGTTCAGATGCTGGCATTAATCTAAACAGACCAACATGAAGCTCCTAATGACTATATTTGTACTTCAGAGACCACCTAAAGTTGGAAAGCTTCTGCTCCAAAGATCTTTCAGGTTCTGTATTAAAATGAATAAGGCAAGTCTTGGGAGGTGAAGAATCCTCCCAAGAAGCTATTTTCAACAAGATAGAGTGGGAACCCAGCTGTTCTCTCCTAATTCATAATTTGATCACCAGATTATAACTGGTCCTGCAAAAATCAGGTCCCTTCCTGCCTTCAGTATGAACAGCTCTAGTCTTTGTTCTTATTCATATGAATCTCTGTGTGCCCAGATCCCTTTTTCTCAAGCTGCAAAATTGCAAAGCGAAATTGTCAAAAGCCCCCATGCTTTGCTTCTTTTCTCAACCCTACCCTGGTAGCAGCAGCTTGCTTTCCAAATATCTCAACAGACTCTGATACGGCCCTTCTTCTTTCCAAATGATGATACAGCCCACCAACTTACAGACACATGCAGATCCCCATAGTCAAGGTAGGTAGTTTCCATTTATTGCTGGGAGGAAAAAAAAAGTGTCAACTAACTTCCTACTCATCCTATGGCAAGCAGATGAGTAGGGCTGTGTGCTTCAACTACCTTAGGTACAGCTACCAGTTCTCCTACTCTTGGTTGTGTGAGTCTTGAAAAAGGGGAAGTGTTGAAATAAATGGCTATGATACACATAGTGTTGAAATAAACATTTATTTTAACACATTGTATGTGATGAGCCATTTATTTTAACACTTTTCACTTGAAGTGTTGAAATAACAGGTTTTATCAGGGGACGTGTCATCCACTGTTTTATGTGCATGTGAATATGGAAATATATCCACTGAGTGTGCGTGTATAGATATACTCACACAGATTATATGGATATGTGATAATAGTATGGTAGATGTGTATGTAGCCACACACTATTGCACAGGAAAATACAGTGTTCTCTGCTGAAATTGAGTCATTTGTTTCACAAAAATGTTGTGTTCATGCCATTGTATTTTTAATATATTTTATGTATCTATAAATAGCTATAAATATATCCTTACATACAATTGTATATTACTAGATAGTAGCAACTGGATGAGATAGGTAAAATAGAGAGATAGACAAAATAAAACAGATAAACTGCAAAATAGGGTAAGAATGAGTTATGTAAAGGGAGAAGGAAATGCTTCATCTGAGCTTTCTAGATATCTAGATCTGGTTTCTTTGCTGTGCTTTCATAAGCTCTGCTTCCCTTTTTGTAATGGACTTCTTAGACAAGTTAAACAGTACAAGGTATGCTTCAGGTTTTGTAAATAACCTGAGAAGTTGTCATAATGCATCTTTCAGTAATGTTTTTATTTTTAAGTACACTGTAGGAGCATCGACACCCTGCTCAGCCGCCAGTCACCACTCTTCCAGAGTGTTCTTAGATATACTAAATTGCCTTTGTATGGTTAGAATTATGTATGCTCTAAAGTACAGGCACAGTCACGTAGACACACACGCATGTCCCACTTTCTGGCACCAGGGTCATGTTGACCATGGTAGTTGTTGTTAAGGAGGTTAAAACCAGCTCAAACAAAGGTAGCGCTGCCTCTGAGGCTGACAGAGGCAAGGCTGCCTTTGAACAAACCTGTGTGCTTCTGGGTAAATAGCCACAAACACTCCTACTGGACTTGGAGTTAAACACATCTTTCTCTGCATCGAAGTAAATGGGCAGCAAGACTGACCATGTGTTAAAGTGAAGCGTTCGCATCTTTCGGGGGGAAGTATTGCCCGGCAGAATTTGGCAAGAACTTGTTTGTCCCACTGTGATGGCTGCAATAGTCTCGTCCGCTAACTGTGGGCAGTGTTTCTTAGATGGGCTGTCCCTTGGCTTTTATCCTGGTTTAATTCACATGTCTTTTTCCTTGTGTTGTGTTGGGAGCACGCGTCAGTCATTAACGCTGCTTTTATTATCACTGTTGTATTGTTATTTGTTTTATTTTGTTAGCACTACCACTCTCTCAGTAAAAGGCAAGTTTTGTCCTGGCCCCGTGGAGGAGTGCAGTGCAAGAGGTGCCAGACCTCCTGCAGCAGTACACTGTGCTCGGCTCCACTGCACCAAACCGGGTGACTCGGACTCTGAAGTCATGGCAGGGAGCAATAGCGAAGCAGTCAGCAAAAAGAAAGGGTATAGCAAGCCAACCAAAGAATATGTAAAGCACGGTGTGAGGCAATTTCCAGCTTCAAGTCAACCCAAAGTGGAAAAGGTGAATGAAATTAAATAATGAACACCTGATAAATTGCAATAGAAAATGCTTTGCTAGGTTTCATGCAGATCACCAGAAGTATCGATTTTTAGCGGATCTGTAGTTTTCAGTGAGAAGAATGGCTTTGTTAGAAAATGTTTAACCAGCTCTTGCAGCAATTGCAAAACAATTTGTATCTCTCCTCTTGATTTTTCCTACTGAAGTTCAATATGAGTGAAAATTCCCTCAGGTCTTCCTGGATAAATAATATTTACAGATAATAAAAATTTTCTTTTTCCCTCTTTCTCTAATTCTAACCTTTTTAATTGAAAGAAGTCTCTGATGACTGCTAAACATTTATTGAATGAGAACTCTGGTGATTTTATGAACTTTCAGCTGAAAGAGCGTAAGTAATCATTAGTAGAAATTCAAAAATGGTAAAAATAAATCCTAAAAAGGACACTGGTTTTTCTCTGTGCTTATGAAAGTTCTACCGTTTTTTTTAATTTGGGTAAAATTTTTTTATAAAGGAAGCACGCAGCAAAATGATTACTTTTTTCCAGACGTAGATTGGACTGAAACCCGTAGGTGTTGCAGATGAAATGAAATGAAAAATAAGCTTTGAGATAAAAAGGAAGGGGGGAATAATTATCAGAGAAAATATTAACACATCATGAGTTTGTCAGGCCATAAATGTCACAGATAGTTGTGGCACACTAATACAAATTAGTAGAATGCAGTGAGTCAATGTGATTTCTAGAGACAGCAGTGGCAGAGTAAGATAGAAGTTGTTTCAAATCTGCAGAATCATTAACTTTATTCTAAAGTCTTGGAGTAAAGTCTGGACTTCACTGCAGTCAGCAGAACCTTTGCCATTGATTTGGTAGTGTTGGTGCATCACCCTTAACAAATTATTGATAAAATGAAACATTAGGTAGCCATTGCTTTGAAGATGCAGGCTAACTGTTGTAGAGACATCTTGTAAAATGAATATTCCCTCAAATGCTCCATTTGGTAAATGAGTAATTAAAAGTTTTGGTTGGAAGCAGCCAGTAAATATTACATTATTATTAGCGATTTTTACAAATGGCTATTAATGAGTGAGTAGTAATGGACTGAAGAACTGACCAGGCTGTCAAATAGAGAGGGAGCAGTGAAAATAGTGTTCTCTGGATCCTGAGAAGTGTTGGGCTGTGCACCATGAAAGCTGCAGCAAGGTCCATCTTGAACTTGCTCTTTGGGCACTTCCCATGTTTTTGGTGCACTGAATATCGCGTCCTATTTGGAGACTTCATAACTGCTGTGGATAGTCTTTCTCTTGAAACATGTCTATTCATTGAGTTTTCTTCTGCATATAAATGCATTCTCTGGCCATTTTGAAGGATGTGCCTGCTACACTGATTCATTAAACTGCCACGTTATCGGGTAATTGTTTAAACATAATGCCATAGCACTATCAAAAGGAAAGGTGAACTAATGGCATTTGCAAATGTCAGGGATTATCTTAACACTTTTATTATAGTTTATAAAAAGTAGGTTCAGGGCATTCCATGGCAATTATTTCCACAGAAATTGGTTATTTAAATAAATTGCTAATTATCTGGATATGACAGTATTGAAAACCCTACTAATGAGTTATTTGATAAGTGTAGCTTATGGTGGCCACCTACAGGTGGGAGAGAGAAAGAACATATAGAATAATTGCCATCAGAAGGAATGCAATGCAAAGAGGTTGTGTGTAACCTGTACATTTCCCAGTACTGTTTGCAAATGCAGATCATATATATAAAAAGTACTTTGATCACCAGTACTAGGCAGCGTACATGTTAAGCAGAAAACGTCTTAACAGAGAGTTATGTGTTCTGTGTTTTTTTTCCTAATCCCCAAACTTTCTTGTCTAGTTACTTCCTACAGCATTGGATTGATCATCTAACAATGCCTGAACTTTTCCAAAACAATTCCCTTGTGAAATGCTTTTTCACCCAAGTCTGGTATTTGCTGTCGTTGGCTTCTTTTGTCACTAGCTTTATTAATTTTAACAGTCAGGGAGATAACAATGTCAGATGTCTTCCAAGAATGTATTTATAGAGGAAGGATGTTGCTTAGATTTTGGGGTTTTATTTTTTTTAGCAGCACAGACTTTATCAGTAATTTATTAACCAAAAATAATGTATCTGCTAATTTTTCTTTGTAATATTTAGGCTCTGTAGTTTAAATCTGATATTGAATTTGTAAAAACCTGCAATGTAATATAATATAATGCAAATTAAAAAGTAATTTTACTTTACAATGCACAGAATGAGAATTATGACTCAAATTCATTTTATTCCATCTAGTAACCATAGATACAAAAATTTGCTTTTAAGCCATCTACTAACCAAAGGTATGAGAGTTTGCTTTCCTTTAAAATCTGTGGTTTTTTGTTGATAGTGAGTTCGATAAAGACCATTCAGACTGTTTCAAGATTCAGGCTCAGTATTATCAGTCTGAATTGATTCACTTCAGTTCTGTTGACTGTTTTTTAATGGACCTGGATCATCTTTACCTAAAAGCCCATTTAGAGCCTCTGCAAATATGTGTTAAAGACTTTAAACTACACACTGGCGCAATATATTGCAAGTGAGAATGTAGCCCAGTATTTAAGACTTCTGAGACTGTTCTTTTTCCCCTTTGGTGGATCACTGGGATCAAGAAGATCTAATTGTTTCTGTTCGGAACTTCCAAAGCTACCGGTTTGCTTGAAGCTTAGTGCCAAGCTTCTCCTTGAAGAAGGCATTAAGTTTGACTCTCAAGCCTCAATCTAGTGAACATTTTTGGTACTTGACAGAATCGAGTCCTCTGGGAACTCCAAGCACTTATGAAGTTGTAATAAAACATGTGTCTTCAGGCATTGGTAAAGGGTTTTTTGCTTCCTAAGGAAAAATAAGCAATCAAACAAATAAGTAGGCATAATACCTCTCATCAGTTTATCATCAGTCTGCTACCCTCAGAGAACAAAGGCAGCTCTGCCTACCTGCTCTGATCAGGGGGAAGCATTTGATTGACATATGTTCTGCTTCTCCTTCATGTTGTATTTTGCCTATTGGATTTCCTTGACTGACATCCCTGATAGTCATAAAAACCTGACTTTTATTTAAAAAAAAAAGAAAAAAAGAAAAAAAGAAAACCAAACCTCTCTGTCCTAAAGAAAGAAAAGGTCAGAGACTTTTGCATCATATGATTATTTCATTTTTTAGATCTTTATATAATAGCAGGTATTTGTTCCATAATTAATGAGAGACTTGAAAGAGTAGTTTTCAACATAGAGTAGTATGTCATCTCCACCAGGTATTTTTCTGTCTGTCTTTCATTTCAAAACTCACTTCCCTGCCTGAGGTCTGGATAAATGAACATTGTTTATTAAATCTTATTATTTTACAGCAAGGTAAATGATAGCCACGTCTAGCATCTGGTAGCAGCTGTAATGCTACCATCAAGAGAGTACCATATCAGCAGTTTCCCATCTATTGGTGCTTAACTAGTGTAATTACAGGTCCCAACATGTCAAAGTATGTGGTAGATGCTTATTTTTAACACGTGGGCTGTCTTTCAAACGCATGCTGGATTTGGACCTCTGCTTCTTAAATATTATTGGAGTTATCAGAAAACATTCTGCAAATTCCCACTACTACTTACAGCTCTTTTAAAAACTGGCATTAAATCTCCTTTATTTCAATCTTTTAAAAACTCTTTCTCCAGAAATCTATGTAATGGAATTTATTAACTTCTTGTGGTACTCATATGAAAATGCAAGAAAATAGAGACTCTAGGTCAAATTCAGTGCTCATGTGCTTTTTTTATTATTATTATTATTTGCCTTTTTTTTAATAGCTTGGCATCACTGTTGTTTGTATTCTTTCTTTTTATTTGACTTTAATCTGAAAGGTTATTTCATCATTTCATTAGGTTCTATCACAAGCGAATCGCATTGTATTCCAGACCAGCAGCTTTTATTACAGAAGGGGAAGCTTCTGAACTGTTGATCAAGAAATACACAAGAGAATGGCTGCACCTTCTGATGTGCTTGTTCCGTATTCTGTAGACTGAATAAAAAAATGCGGGGATGAATAGTGACACCTAAGTCAACCCTCTGATTGTCATTAGAGCCATTTATTTACTCTCATTAGAAGCACTCCTGAAATGTTTTTAAATTAATTTGAGTGAATTATAGATGAATGGAATACTTTTGTGATCATACCAATTTATCACTAATTTACTAATCACCAAATGTAAGTAATAACTCATATTATGAATATCAAGTGCAGCTAGTACTAAAAAGTACCCATGTTCCATAATAAATTCTAAGTCTCATTGCCATCTCTGCTAGGCTTCATCAAATCATATACTTGATTTCTTTGGGTGGAATGACAGCCTTTCTGATTACCTATTGTGCTGAAACCTTAAATAAACCATCATTTGCTCCTTTTCCTCTACTGACCATTGTACAGAGACAGTCATTTAAGTGAGAAGGTGGCTAATTTAATCAAACTGAAAAAAGGAATGATTATGTTCTGGAAATATTTTCTCGTGGAACTCTGCTGTAAGATATCATTAAGGTCAAGGGTCTATAAGGCTTAAAAACTGATGGAATGCAAACTCTCTGAGTTACATTGGGGTTAAAAGAATATAAACCTTCATGCCTCAAGGCAGATGTCAATTTTTAACTCATGCACATTGGGAAGAAATTTCCCTCTAGCCACTTGATTTCAGAGTTACCAACATCTGTATTCTTTCACCTTTCTAAAAAACAACTGCCTCATCATAGTGAGATTCTGGAGCAGCTGTGTCAGTGACTGAAAGCAATATAGCAAGTCTGATGCTTACCTGTAGCCTCCATTTCAAACACTGAATATTTGAAGAATTTCATGAACTAGTGTTTTTCAAGGAGACTGTTTTCAATATACGCGCTATATATATGGCATGTATGCCCTCCAAAAGGCTCTATAAATAAATCTGTGAAAGCAAACAGCATGGTTCCATTACTTCTTTTTTTGTCTCAAGTCTTTAAGACTGGACCATCAATTCTGTTGTAATATTTGCTCTTTGGACATTAGCAGTCGTCCTCTTTCAGAGAATCATTCTATTCCTTTCAAACACTTTACAATCAATCTGGCTCAAATGATGGCAAATACTCACTGGTGTTCTGTGGAAAGTTCCCATTCATCTCCAGCTCCTTTCTGTGATCGGTTCTGGTCTGATCTTAGATGCTTTAAGGCCTTTTTGGTGAGATTTCTAATTTCTATGAACCAGGCTCTAGTTTTCACTAAAACACACTGATAGTGCATCTTGGGTTACCCTGTGCATTTATGCAAATTATTATATCATACATTATATCTCTATGTAGTCTCTGTTAAACTAGCAAGGAGCATCTGTGTAGAGCCTGTAATCAGTCCTGATCCCTAACATGGGCATGGAAAAACCTCTGGTGTGTCTTGATGGAAGATGAAAGAGTCTATCTGATCAGATAGTGAGTCTTCTGGTTTTTGCTCAGGTGCAGAGATCAACTCTTGAAGAAGGAGGAGGTGTCGTATTAAGTATATAGTGAAAAGGTGACTATCCTGAAGCAGCAGAAGTTGTTGCCTGAGAAGATAGTTTTGTGCTGAATCCAGAGCAGGTGTCAATAGACTGCTTAGCTGAGCTTTTGGATGTGAATGCATTTAATACTGATGAGCCAGGGTCTCCTGTGAATTCAGTGTTGTCTGTTAGGGTTACAGTGAGAGGCAGTGGTATGTTGCAAAATACAATGTGAGCTGAAGACAGAGTATTTCTAATGGTTAAGATAAACCAAATTTCAGTTTTCTGTAATGGAAAATTACCTCGAAAAAAACAGCTTCTTGACAGAGTGACAGTACAGCTGTCCTATTTAAAGCAGAACATGACAGGTTTGTGACTTGAACTTGTATGAGATCATTGTCCTCTCATTGTCCCTTCCAGCTAGACTGGGGAGGTCTTAGCTGATGCACAAGAAAGGCAGAGGCTCTTTCTAGAGAGCAGAATCCTGAGCCGACAGTAGGTCCTTCGTGGAGACCTGTACAAGTCTGCCTGAGAGGAAGCACTGATGGGGATACTGGAGGGAGGGTTGGTGCTGGGATCAGTGAAACAGGGCTGCTTGAAAAAAGCAACTTACCCTTTACAAAAGACTTTCCTAGATTAAAAATCCAGCCAGCAGTCTGCAGTACTCCTGTCCTGGAAAGGGTAGCAAAAGAATGGCAACACAGCTCATTTGGGTTGAACAAGAAGCTTTGTCTGAAGGATATGAGGTTGTTGGTCAGGCATCTAAGCAGAGCTGTGGTGATCCAGTGGCTACTGTTTCTGCATGGGCTCTTTTCCCACACTTCCTAATTGTGATTTCTTCTTCCTCTTGGTTTGATCATTGCATTGCTTTTATTTCTTTCTTCCCTTTTTGTTATTTGCTCTTGAACAAGGTCAAAGCTTTAAAGGTTACAAAAACACTCATAGAGGGTGTTCAGAAGGATTTCATGTCATGATATTTCCTCGAGTTACCTAATAAAGTACAAAAAAAGGGTACTAGCACTTCCTTGTGTAGGTTGACAGCCAGCCAGTTCCTCTGGGAGCAGCGTGTCCCTCCCTTACACTACTGTATTGTTGTCCAATGACAACATAAAATCCTAAAGGTTCTCAAAATTAACTAGAAGTTTTAAGAATACGGGAGTTATCTAGAGAAATCCCAGCTAGCCTAAAAAATAAATAACTGAAAGTCTCAGCTGTCTTGCTATGCATCATTTAATGAGCAGCATCTGTATACATATTTTAAATACTTGCATACCATCAATAGGATGTAGCCAAAACAGATGATTGCAGACAGTGTACTGAGACTTTAATCATATCTCCTCTAAATGTAGCAGGGAGTTGTCTGACTCAGCCTCTATATACCATTTGAAAATGCAAGCTCCAGTCTTGGGGATACAACCATAAATGAATATACTTTATTCTTTTGAGCTTCTGACTATCGTGTTAATAGTTAAAGGGGGCTTAAAGGATTATCCAAATCTACAAACATCCAAAGGGGAAGCATATTAAATAATATATGAAATATCAAGTGCAGTGAAATGGCGCTTTTAAACAATTTTTAGTCAGACATAAATAAGCTAGATGTTCCCTATTACTTGAACAACATCTACGTTCAAAAAATCAACCTGATTCTTTGTGTAGAAACGTAGATCTCTCTGTCTACAGTGTACTGTATGGTGAAGTACTGCTTTCTGTCTCAGACATTGTTAGTTTTTGTTTTGAGCATCAGCTAAAGTGTTCAAGCCAGCTTTGCAATGTTTATCTAAATGTTTCTGCAATTTTCTTTATTTCAGTGAAATTCGTAATACAAGTATTGATACCACTTGAAACTCACTTGGTGTCAATTTATAAATGAATATAACCTCTGCATCTCAGAATTAGATGTTAGTTCCTGATGTTCCTACCATGAGGGATGTGCAAATTACATCAGGGTGTGTTCTGACATTGCTAATAAAATGTTCTGGTTTTCTGTAGGAAATGCTATTAGGCCCATCGCCCTCCGTGCAGTGTCTGCCATAGCCCGTGCTCTCCCAGGATTTCCCATCTTAGCAACTGGAGGCATCGATTCTGCTGAAAGTGGGCTCCAGTTTCTGCACAGTGGGGCTTCTGTTTTACAGGTATCTTTTCTTTCTTGAAAACATTAAAATTGAAATAACTGTAATTAAACCCGTAATGGATCTTCCTTTCAAACACTAGGATAGTGGGAGTTTTGTATTGCTGAAAGGAATTTTCCTGTTTTTAGCTTCATGCTGCTTGCTAAGAGATATTAATTTCAGATGGGGGAGGAGGAGGAGTTGCCAAAAGAAGACAACTTTAGTGTCACAATAGCAATCTGGGAAAAGGCTAGTCATGAGTATGTTATCACTTTTTCTCTCTGACCTACGGGATTTAAACTTGAAACATCTCTCCCTTGTCATACAAACAAGATTGACACAGAGCTACCTGATCAGGTAGCTTGAGCTACCTGATCTTACTTTATTCGTGGTTTTTGTCTTCTGCAAAGAGCCTTTCAAGGGGAGAGGGCTTTGAAAGAGCACTACTTTGGTCCCTTTGGCAGTTAAACTCTTGTTTTTCGAGGCATCTGTGTCCCTTAAGCATGGTTATTAGAACAGGAGGTGCAGAACTGTACCTCCTGCATCTGGTGCTGGCATTGCAGCCCATTGCATTGGAGTGAGGTGTCGGGCTGCATGCAGTAGTCAAGGCTGTTTAGGTTGCCTCATGGGTTGTTCTGAGGTCCTGGCCAGACTGGCATGGTTAGGTAGTCCCTGTAATGGAAGGATGCCTTCGTGGCCAGTTATTATGGGTACCAGGAGATAAGCTGGAAATCAGCCCCTTACCTGCATGTCAAGGCACCATTGCAGCATACATGTTAGAATGGCTGATAAGGAGCAAGCGGTGGTTATGTTGTATTATTCCATGATGTATTGTTACATTCTGGTAGATATTCATCCCCTTTTTCCGTAGTCCCATCATAGACAGTGGCAGCTATGGATCCGGTGGATATCGGCTTTGTGTCACTCCATGAGATGACTGGATTGGTTTCATTCCCACAATTCACTTTGACATTAAAATTAGATTCAGTGTGACCATCTTTTCTGCACAGCTATGTTGACTGCTGAGATTAGTCATTTGTTGCTGCGTTTCAGAAAAAAAAAAAAAAGTCAACTTAATGCTTTGGTTTGGTTAGGTTTTTTAATGCTTTTTTGTAGACTTTCTATATTCTTTGGATTCATTAATATCATTTCCTATTTTTTTTAGCTTGTATTAGAATACTTCAAACTCTTCTTTTCCCATGAACAGACAAAAGATCTACCTTTGTTACACAATGGTCTGAGAGCTTCTTCCATATAAATACTAAGTAGCGGTACAAATTACAGAGCAGCATTTGTCTACGGTAACTAGGATTGGCAAGAGAATGTTTTGTGGTACTATAGATGCGTTTCATTTGTTATTACTAATAGAGCTGCCATTTTGATGGTTTTGTCTGTAACAATGTTACGTGATCTGAACTACACAGAGTGGAATGATTTTCTGTTCTGTTCTGTGTCTCCTGTATCTGTTTCTGGATGACTAAAAATGTACTTTCCTTTATATAGGCTGTGTAGCTGTTCATTTTTTATCATTTCTTTTCTTTTTTGTTGGTTTGCCCCAGTAGTAATGGGAAATTCTGAAATATAATTTAATGCAGACATCCCAGTCAGTGCTCAAGAGAAAGAATATTGGATTTACAAAACATTAATTATTGTTTTATTTTTAGTAATAATCAACTTCTCTGGAATTGGCTTCCAGAAATTACTTGGATCTATATTGGTCTTCTGCCGTTTACAGAACAGTTTCTCTTTCAAAAGATTTTTCCCAGAGATGGTGAAAAGAACTCTTTTCTTGTCCTTAGGCTTCACCAGTTTAACTTAAATCATCTCTAGAAGTGATTTTAAACTCCTCTGGATCAAACCTATCCTCAGTTTGAGTGGCTTATTTCTGTTTCACTAAAGTAGGGAAGTCATTTAAACTAATCTGAGATAAATGGATTCTAAAGTTACTGTGTAGGTAAGGTTCTGAACTGGTTCAATTACATTTATTTAAAAATAAGCCTTTAGTAAACTTCATGCAAGATTGTAAGTACAGGCCATGAATCTTTTCATCATCTTGAGAGAGGCAAACAGAAGGGAGAAGGAAATGAGTAATCTCTAGAGACACTTTTACAAGAAATACACTTGGTCGGGACTAGACTGAAACTTTTATTTGCTGAGACAAGATACATTGTGATAGACAGAAGAAGACAGCCTCATCTGCATAGGTTGTCTTTAGAACCTAATTAGGAGTATGAGAGTCATTGCAGTTCTTTTCCTTCTTAACAAGGTCATATGAATAGCTGGCTAATACGCTTTTCCCTGGATCCCAATCTCTCTCCCATGTCCTTGGTATCAAATGCCCAAGTTGTTCCTTCTTCAACAGTCAAAAACTCTGTTGCTTAATGTAAAAGCTTTGACAGTTCACTTCTGCTTTCTCAGTATCAAAATATGGAGCAAGTACTGAATGTGGAGATCACATCAAATAAAGTAGTGATCTACTGAATGATTCAGTATATTAAGATTCACTACATAGCAAGTCCCTGAGTTAAGTAGGTAGTAGCTGGGAGTGTACTGGGGGACTTATATATGTGTCCCTTCGCCTTATCTTAAGTATCTGCATTGGACACTGTTGGAGATGATGCTGAATAGACACTTGGACTGAAACAATACTGCACATTTTGTGATCTTACTTCACGTTTCCAGAACCACGAGGACACCTTATGACTGATCCAGAGGCACAAAGCAAGCAACATGGACTTCTGTGGTACTGGAGTGAGCTCTGTGCTCAGCTCTGTGGAATGAGCAGTGATCTTAAAACCTGGGAGTGGGAATTGCCACTGCTATCACCGCCTGTTACACAAATAGCATTTGGGTGTTTCCTCATTAGCAATATTTTAAAAGAGTAGGGAATGTCAGTTCATCCAGCATTAAACACAGTCTGATACCACTAAGCAGCACAGATTGTATTAATCCACCCACAGAGCCCAGCTAGAGAGTCTGGGAGAGCAGCATTTGCGTGGCCATTGGGCTTCCCTTTGTTTTGCCCAGACAAGAGTCTTGTGTCTTCTCTGCCATGGGATGTTCATGGACTAAGATAATACAAAGGCTTTATGTGAGTTGATTTAATTGCAATGTGGCATATCTCTTAGAGAAGAGGTTTATGAATAATAAATGTACCTCCATTAAAAGCAAGATCAGGTTTTCCTCTGCAGCTATTTTACCTACAATCAGTTCTCCATTATTTTTTCCAATTGCTTTTATTTTAAAATGTGGGGATTTATTTTCCATTTACAAAAATCATCATACACAGGAATGCAAGTCAGGAGTCAGGTGGTAAGCCATTTTTTAATATATGCTGTAACCACCTCAAGTGGTATTAAGCAAGTATATTAGGGAATGGTTTGGGGAGTGAGTTTCAGTATTCAAAGTGTGTTCCGTTCCCTCCTTTTGAAGATGGAGGGCAACATCTTAGTGTCACTACAGGCAAAAAGTTCATGTGTAACAAAGTTTTGCAGCAGGTATAGAAAACAAACTGGATCGCTGTAGTCAGTAGTAGCTGGACTTCCGAAACAGTTGCAAAGAGACCCCACTTGGTTTTTAATTTTTCATTAAAAGTGCTGTAACATTTCAATCATTTTTCAGCTGATTTCATAGCACTAAACTTTTTGGTAACATGACCAAATCCACCAATCCCTTTTCAGTATAGGCATGAAAAAAAAAAAAAGAACTTTATTTATGGAGCTAATCCTGCACCCATTGCATACGAAAAGCTCTATAAATGTATAGTTGCATCTTTCTGAGGTACAGTTCATTATTATAGGCTTCCAGTGAGGCTGAAGTTTGGGTTTTTTTTATTTCAGTAAGCTCTTTTTAAAGCCCCAATTTATCAAAATAAGAGGTATATTGGATTTTTTGCATCTTTTGCATCATGTATGTGATTTACCATGTCACATGACGGTTTGTTAGATTTCTGCAAGGCTTTGAAAGAGACGTACATTTTTCAAAGTCATCTCACTGTAGGAAATTAAAATGGAGACAATTATAGAGAATTCCAGTAGAAAGAGAAAACGCATTATGGAAAAAGCAATAAAAGCGTAAAAATATTAAAGTAAAAATCACTTCACAGCAGCCTATATGATTCAATTGTAGATCAATATTGTGTAGTTAATGCATTAGCAGTAGAGCATTAATTTGCAATTACCGCAGGTGATCTGATCCTCTGTGTTCTGTCCATTGACATAAATGACCTTTTGTTGAAAGAGATTCTGTAGTCATTATTTCTAGCAGATGTAACAAAAAAAAAAAAAGGTAGAACAAAGGATGCTTTCTGAAGTATACTTGTTTCATGGTAGAGTCTCTTAATGTTATATTCTGGTATGGAATACTTTTGTTAATCTTGAATATTGGTCATTAATGTGTAAAGAATATGGGTTCCTTTTCAAGCTGATTTATTTCCTTACAAAGTATGGAGGTCACACATGTCCCCCGTTGCTCCAGCATGAATGTCTGTAAGGCTCTCTACATAGCAACGATTTAAAATCCATCCATATAATGCTGCTTCCCAGCAGGGCAGCCTGTCGCTTTGCCCCAAACCCTGTTTCAGACCCACCTCCACTCATCTCTGTCTCCCACTGGATGGGATGTAGTACCCTGCAATCCTTTTCCTATGGGCACTGTGCTCTTGTCCTCACCGTGTTGTGTTCAGCCCATGCACACCTGCTGCCTCTGGACCTTGCACCATGCCCCTCCTCATCTCTCAGGCAAGGGAATAAGGTGGGAATGTACCCCACCACAGAGGCAGAGCTGCCGCGATGCTGGATCTGCTCCGTGCCCTTCTCTCCTGCCCCCCACCAGTTGTGTATGAGACCTCAGGGATCTGAGGAAGTACAAAACAATTCTGGAAGTATGATAGCCCGTGACAGGAAAGCAGTAGCGATGTATTTTGCCTCAGCAAGATAAATATCCGTCCAACACAGAACGCGGTTGTTTTTATGAGACTACTTGTGGATTTTGTAATGTTTTTAAGGAGCATTCTTGTTGGTACCTCTTTGGAGCCAGAGTCTCAAGGGATTCAGGACAGTTTGATTATTATTTTTTTTTCAGCAGGCTTTTTACTGAAGCATTTAGCTGAGGGATTTTTGTAACAGCAGGATGGCCTTTTGTGTGTGAATAAACAAGCTTTTCCATCACAAAATACTGGGACTTGAACTATGAGAGAGCATTGTTATTGTATTTGTGCAAATGTGAAACCCTGTGAGGAACCTTTCTACATGGTATAAAATGCCCTGGGTATCAGAAAATAAAGCAAGGCTCTGAAAATATAATCACTGAAATGACAAGGAAAAAAAAAAAAACATTTCATAGACATCATGTCACGTCTTAATGTTTAGATGCTACCATTTTCTCCACCCCAATCTCAAACAAAAAAAAACTGTAAAAACCCATGAAGTAAATGTGTGCTGCAATCATTTATCATATTTTTCCCCATCTTTTTTTAAATTTTCGTTAAGGTCTCTGATGCCATTTCTCTATGATTTTTTATCACTATAGAGCTGCAAAGTAGAGAGCTGGTTCTCCATGCACTTAATTAGTGTTGTTTTCAGGCTGCCTCAGTGTCTGTTCAAGTCAGTGAAGACGCTGATACCTGAGTTAAGTGAGAATTTCTTATTCAGGAATTATTGTTTATGCCATTTAATGATATCAAGAGCAAAAAACTAAAAGAGATGAAATCATGGGAGTGACAGAGCAGGGCGGTGATGGAGCAGGTCCTATGTTTCACAATTCCAGGTTAAGTGTATACTGATGACACTTGGAAAATACTTGTTTTGCCTTGCAATGAATAGTAGTGATTTTGAATGCAGAGGAAGGTCTCAGTCTTTCCTTATGTCTAATCTCAGCTCTGTGCGAGGTGAATGAAGTTGAGTGGGTGGCTATGAGTCTTAAACAACCACAAGGTGCAATCGGTGTGGCAAAGCAGGGCTGAGCTTCTCCTGCCTGCACTCACCAAGAGCCCACCCTTCCTCTGCCCCCAGCCCATCCTTACACCAGTGCATGGAGGAAACAGAGGCTGAAGGCTTTGCTTCGTGCCGGTCAGAGTGCCCATGGGCAGATAAGCCCAAGAACAGGCATACTTTGGCACCAACTGGGCACTGTGAAGTTTCTGATGTAGGCTGTGTACCTTTCTATGCAAAGCTGTCCGTGATACAGAGAAGTTAAGATGTTGGAGCTACTTCCTCTCTCCCCAATTAAATTGATGAGTGAAGAATATATTTGCTGGACGCAGTGGCAGGCCACCAAGATGATACGAGATGAGATTCAAGGAATGGCTCTTTACATCCACCAAAAATTTTATGGAAAAGAATGCCACTTAAGGCAAAACCACTTTTCAGATACAAGTCCTTTAATTGAGACAAATGTGATCTCATGTAGAAATAGCAGTTTTTAGCTTGTATTCCCAAAGAAACTCAATATGTTTTTGTATGCCCTTTTGAGTATCCTCAGTCACATGTGAGCTTTGTGGCCATTTTCACTGAAATTTGCCAGAATATAGAAAGTATTTTGCTATAACAAGTTTTGAGGAAACAAAAAAGTCAGGCAGAGGAGAGTGCGTACCTGCCTTCCTTCACTGTAAGTGCACAAGCACACTATGAGCTCACCTTTATTAGACCTCTGAGAATCCACATGGGACAGCGCTGTTAGGACTGTGTCAGCCACAGGAAAGGCTTTAATTGACAGTCACGCCTTATTAGACGTCAGAGAATCCAACCAGGAGACACAGAGCTGCTGGAAGCCAGGTATCATTAGCTCCGCTGCTCACAGAGCTGCGTGCTTAAAAAAGTCTTCAATGGACACAGCGCTGAATGGAGCGGCCCTTCTCTGCAGAGCTGAAATTTATAGTACACGCAGAAACAAAAGAGGGAACAAAGTGCTGTTTGAACATGTCGACATAAAATCAAAAGGAAAATGAATGTGAAAGAGAGAAGAGTTGGGACAGACATACTCAAGCGATCACTTCTGATAAACTTTTCATTATTTTCTGCTTTTTTTTTGGCTCAGTGCTAATTACAGAAACTCAGCCAGTTCTCAGATGTCTGTCTGTCTTTGTTAATAAAAAAAGTCATTAGAGGACTGCCATGCTTGCTCCGCTACAGATGCTTGAGGTGGAAATTGCTAATTGATAGTGAGAATTTCTTTTAATGCAAATCAGAATTTGTCAAACAAAAGCAATCTAGAAAGGTTTTGGGTTATAGTTGGAAAAAAATATCAAATTAGAACAGATTTTCATTATTGATTTTTACTTTTATTATCTTGCCCCTTCTAATGAAAAGTTGCAATATTCAAATCAGCAGATTGTAAAGTTATGGACTAAACTCTAAGCTAATAACGCCTTTTATTTTGTGCAGTTTTGCAGTAGTTTTACATTTTATTTGAAGCTGCTTAGGGAATTTATCTATTAGCTTTCTTTTATTTCTGCTCATTTCACCAGCTAGTAAATGAGGTCTGCATAGATAGGATTGTTATTTCGTAAATTTGTAAGAGTGAATTCAAGCTCATTCCATAACAATTGCTATTTGTCATTCTTATAATGGATTCTCATGCAAGTAGGTTTAACTATCACTGAATGGTAATAATTATTTAATAACAATTAGGTCTCAATTGAGCGTCAGCTCAAATGCTGTCCTGTACCAGTCACTCCCAGCCTCTTCAGAGGATTCGTTCTTTGCTCTTATACCTGGGGACACTGAGCCTGCTTCTCTTTCCCCTTCTGCCCAGATGTCTGCCCTGCTTCCCTGGGTCTGGTTATACAGGGACTTTAAGGGTTGAGGAGACGTGAAGAATAGTTGCTTTGGCAACATGCTCTCTCTATCTCTCCCAAGGATCCACAATATTGCTTGTCTTTCCAAACCCCAGTACTGCTGCACCTGTTTTTAATGTGGATTCACACTACTGATGTGGACTCGTGCTGCCACTATCTTATATGAACAAGCACAGAGCTGTCCTCCCTGTAGATAAAACCACATGGTGTGAATTGACATCAGGTAAGTTTTGTTTAAAAGTTTACAAAGTAAAAGCAACATGGACATGACTCTTCAAAAGAGGCTCGATTAAGTGTTGAAGAAATTGTGGGCAAGTTGTTTACTCAGGTCGCTTTCAGACACGAAGCTAGCTCTGTTGTAGACAGGGTTCCCCTTGTGTACCAGTGACTGGAAACTGAATCTGAAAATGTACCCAGATCCTTGTTGCATATGGAACATGTAAATAGAAGGAAAGATCAGCACAGTTTCTTTTTTCATTACTGGCATCTCCAATAATTACTTAGGGAATTTCTTATGTTTTGTTTTAAACTGTACGGATTGTAACTGCAGGGGACTTGTTTTCCAAAAAGGGAAAACACAAAACATTCAGGATTGCAAAGCTCCACCATCAGAAGTTTTTCTCAGAAACGTTACTGGTCATGCCAAGAAAATACATGTGTAAGAAATTTTTCTTTTGTACAGTAGCAGCTCTGTTATCTTTCAGTCAGAGGCTGTAGCTGTCAGTGAAAGGAAGAAAGAGAGAGCAAGCAGTGGAGGAGGCCATGCTCAGGGAAGGCACAGTCCTGGAGCCCACGCTGGCACGGGTGTGCGCTGCTGTGCAGCTCGGCTCGGGCTCAATGTGGGACTAGCTGGAGTTTGCTGACCGATCTGCTGTTTTTCCCAGTGGTAGAAAAATCTTTTTTCTGCCCAAGAAGGAGGGAGCAATCTGGGAAATTGAGCCCTTGTGGCTTTTTTTAGTTTTCTTCGTGCTACAACACAAGCCCCCTGACACAGCTTGATCTGACTGGGGAGAGATCCTTTTATCCATGCAATTTGAATGAAAGAAACAAACAGAGAAACCATTTTTCTGAAGCTGGCAGTACATTTAAGAAAGGATTAACTTCCTTCAATATCTGAGTTATGTCACTGCTTTTCTTACTGATATTTATTATTTGGACAGAGATAGGTAAAACAATCCCTAAGGAAATGTGGAAGTGGATTTTTATCTCAGACATGAAGGACTCAGAGGGTCAGAACTATTTTATTCACATGAATCTCACTCTTCAACGGACACAGCAGCTGCTGCACAAATTCGCACAGGCAAGCTGATAAAGGATGAAAGTAATTTTAGCTGAAATAAAATGTGAGAGTACTAGAGAGAAAGACTCACAAGGATGAGGGGTTAATCATTGCAGGACTGAACTGAGGTTCCAAAATGGAAAAATTGCTTTTCTGTTTGATTTTGAGAGGTCTGCAGCTTTCAAATTCTGGTCACAGGAGGATGTCCCTCAGTAGATGGTTCTCATTAGAGGTTGTTGAAAACTGCTTTGAGGAAACTGTTTTGCATTGACGAATTTCGTTTAATCAAAATAGATCTGGGTTCAAGTCCCTGCTGTGTCTGATTCAGAGTGTCCCAGGATGAAGTACGCTGAAGCTTTACCCTGGATCTGTTATGCATTAATGAACCTGAGTATTACCAATGATCAGGAAATAGTTGTTCTTTCACAGGGAAGTTTAAGGATGGAAAAGTTTTCCAGTTTAAACTGATAACTGAAGTTCTAAAAATGTGTGGAATTAACGCATTTAAAGAAAAAAAAGAAAAAGATCATTTGGTGAATCAAATATTTGTTTCAGTCATGTTGCAACATGTTTGACCTTTTCATTCCCATTCACTTGTTTTGCAAACCAGACGTTTTCAAGTTAAATGAAACCATTGTGTTCTATGTTGTCAAACAGCACATATTGGTAATTCTGAAACTCTTTTCTACACATTTTTCAGAACACAGTTCTTTTCTGCAAAGTGTGCTTTGCTAGAACCACATTCACTTCTGACAATATGCCTTTCCAAAAAGGGAATAATGGACCAACTCCAGTCCAGAGAGGATAGTGTTCCTGTTGGTTGGCTCTCAGAAGACAAAATCTTAAAACCACTGCTAACTTCTGACTAAATGTTTTATGTTATTTGATGACTTTTAACATCAAACCACCAGATCTTGAGCGACTTAACTGATATCTGCTTTAGAAGTATCTTTGGAAGAGCTGGAGGATACAGCACATGGAAATGGGTCGAATAAATCTACATCTGCTGGGCACAGCTGCTGATGCTGTACCAGCAGCTGCAGAATCACAGGGAGAACTGATGGATTTCATTTTCCACAACAGTACTTACAAGAGAGAAGCGATACCTTTGGGTGTTAATAAATGAAATATGAAGTGATATTCAACATACATTTAAAGATAGTTGTAGAGCCTCTATGTGTGATTGGACTGTTTACACAGGGGAGTTAGCTCATCTGCTTTCGAAGCTATCTTTCCTTTTGTAGATCTACAGTACAATGATACAATTTGCTATAGATGGCTGATTATGAGGCTGTTTCTCACACTCCTTAATGCTCAAGGCGTGTGGAATCATATTTGTTTTCTTAGGAAAGATGATCACGATCAACACTTTTATCAGTGTGTGTGCCCACCTACTGCATAAAGGTCCACTTTGTAGTTCTAAGAACTGACAGAATGCTTTAGAGAGATAAGGAAATATAACCATTCCTCTAGGGGTGGTTGACAGGGAAAAAAAAAAACCAACCCACTATTACCTCAGGGAGCCTTCTGAAAATTCTTGATTTCTTCCGCATTTCCTCTCTCAAAGACACGGGACACAAAATTGCATCATTCAGGGTCCCTTGGTAAGTACCAGTTTCCCACTCCCAAACACCCAGTTTAGCTATTTAGATCAAAGATACATTAATTGGCAGAGAAGAACTTAAGGGGAGGAAAAATACATTTGAGTAGGCTAGGAATTAATGCGTCAGATAACATCCGTAAAGGATCCCTTATGGTGCTCTTATCCCCTGCCATGCCCTCATCTGATAAGTGGCTAATAGATTCCAGACTTTTTTGTCCTCCTTCATCGTTGGCCATTCCCAGTTGCCCAAAGTTGCTGGAGTGCAATATACAAAGGAGGTCAATCTTTCACCCCAAAATTCAGGTACTTCGGGATCTTCGTGCCAGCAGGAGTAACTGTCACTTTGGCGCTGGGCAGGCTTTTCTTTACAGCCTGTCTCAGGAGGCTGCTGTGGGTTCAACACAAGCTGGTGGTTCTTCTTGTTGCCCAGCTACTGCATCCTTATTTCCTTACCTGTAGTCCCTGCCTTGATGCTCCCTAAATGTCAGCTTAGCTCAACACCACATCAGCATTATGTTGTCCTGTTGTAGAGAGGATCCAAGCTGTACAGGGGATAGAGCTCTTATCACATGAGCCTGTCTTGCATGGACTGGAGACCACCTTCTCCTTTTAACTCATTTTGAGCCCCATTACTTACTGATATTAGCCTATACTTCTGATTAGACTGACACTTTACCTCAACCTTGTCTGATGAACTCACTTGAGGTATAACAAAATAACTGAAATACTTCATTACTGACACCCACATGACATCGGACCATCCAGTCATTTTTTTAATATAGATTCCTTAAGCCCTATGTGAATGATTGCCTACTCTGCAGTGCCTGAAGCTGTTAGCATCTTTGAATCTTTCTTCTGTGTGTTGCCCCTCAAGTGTCACTAGTAAGCCCTCAGCTCATTACGACTTCAAGTCTAGAACTCAGTAAAAAAGATTATGTCCTTTTTTCCCCACAATTCAGGCAATCCATAGATGTAATATTTGAGTCCTTCAAACTGCTTTCTGAAAGCTGTACTAGACTTTGGAACAAACAGTAGTTCATTAGTTCATGTATATTAGCTCAATTCTAATGTTTTAAAAAGGCTATCAGCTATCATCCAAATCAGTTTTGCATCTTGATCCAATATCCGTAGCCTTGTTAAGTAACATCCCATCTGCTAACCTATATCTCTAGAGTCATTTAAGCAGCTAATGTGAATGAATCAAATCATTCCATCTGTACTGTATCAATATTTGGGAAGCTTTTTCTTACTTACAAATTTGTTCTTTAAAACAAAGAATCTCATTTTTTTCCAGAGAGTGCACCATATTGTCTGATCATCTACTTCCCATAATGTTCTTAATCCTACAATTCTCTAGCAAAAGTATTAATTGCTGATAGAAAAGATAATTTAGGCTATGCATTTAATGTACTGGTAAGTCAGTGTTCAACGAGACGCGAGGAGGAGGAACCATCATTATACAGGCAGCCTTTCCATAGACATTTGTATACTGAAGATTGTAAGTATAGAAACACCTCTCAGAAGAGACTTTATTTGTCTGCTTATTCTCACATCGCAGCTCTTGCCACATTATTATGAGTACTGTGTCAGACAACCAATGCTGTGTGTACTGCTTTTTACTTTGTAGATCTGGGCACATCATAGTACAGGGCCCAGAAACCATGCGTTTTCATTTCCACAAGCAAGAGCTGTGCAGCATATAGTTTGCATGGCCCAGAAAGATCTCCCTTTAGTTGAGTCAATTTTGATAGCTGTGTTTCAGAATAAATTTTAAATTGTATGTATGCCTTACCTAGATTACAATCATGCTCTTGCCCACTGCAATAAAATTAATTTTCTTAAGGTTGTCAATTCATATGGATACCCAGATGGGCACAAATAGAATCCTTCCTGAAACACCTTGCATTCATTTACAACTTCAGTCTTTTTCCACCAGAATCTTAATCAATAGACACTAATCAAAAAAGCAGTAGCCTCAACTATGCATTGAAAAACACCTTAGAGTCATTCATAAATGTTTCTTTAACAGGAAGGCAGTTTTATGTCTTCAATATTTATCAGGAAGCATTTTGAATAGAAAAAGAAAGCTTCTATAAAAATATGATAAATAATCCTAAAATTGAAAATATATTGTAATATAAAATCAAAACAGCAACTCTTTTGCTTACCATTTGGGCATATGAGTAAAAATATTTCAAAGAAAGTCAACCAAGTTAATGGAAAAGCAAAATTGTTAATCCATTGTAAAATCTCTCACAGGTGTCTCAGAGGAATAATAGTTGTTTATCCCCTTGCTATGGTAAGAATATTAGAAACTGTGAAGTCAAAGGCCAATTTCCTAATCAGATGGCATTTTGAGAGCTATTTTATTTAGAGATCCTATGCAGTTTAGAACCAGTGCTGAAATAAGTCTCTGTCTTCTGGGGAAGCAAGATGGCATTCTGCTAAATGCTAGAATTTTATCATTTGAAGAAAAAAAAAAGGCAAAAAGAAAGCAGGCAGTGAGACCTAAGAATATAAAAGCATTTGAGATCTCAGAAGGAGTTTAAATCAATGCAGTGCCACAGTTACAGCACAGATGAAAGAGCCTGCTGTCTCAATTGCCAGGAAACTACTTAGAAACTCTCACTTTGATTTTTTTTTTTTCAGTAGTCCGTTACATTACCACTAAATGCAATATATGGGGACATCACTGCTTTGATGTTGTACAGCTACAACAAATGGAAACTAATACGATAGAACAGTCAAGCTATGTGATTTGCGTTTGTATATACAAATATATACCCATCAATCTTCTTACTTCTAAACCATGTATCACTGCCACCCATCTGCCTCCTTACTGTTGCTTCTGTTTTCATAAAAAAGACAATTATTTTACACCCATACTCTGAAGAGAGAAACATCTTTCAGAAGGGTGTAAAAATTAGAATTTTTTCCAAGCTATTGTTTCCTACCACAAATTCATTGTTGGCAAAGGGTTTTAATAGTGCTTGCAGGCAATTTTGAATAGGAGTATGACTGCTGCCAGACGTTGCAGTGTTCTTGTTCTCACAGATCTAGTCACACCAAGAATACTTAACACTTCTTGCAAAGCAGCACGTTATCAAACAGACTAGATTCTCTGACCTGCTCCAGCCTTTTGCAGTCAACTAGCAGTATATGAGTAGTATATAGAGTAGTGTAAGGATGAACTGATACAAATGTGTCTAGATCTGTGTCTCCTCTGCTGAAATCCCTGCTATTGATTGAATAGAAAGAATGCAGATGGGGACTGGGGTCCATTTTCAGCACCATCTTCCCCACCATCACCTGTCCAGCTTGGATTTCATCACATAATAATGAGTTCAGGTAAAACTGAAGATTGTGGCTTAAGAGAGAGTGGACAGAGCAATACCTGAAGAGGAGTGCATCATTTCCACTTTTTAGTGTTACAGAAAATGTTTTCTTCTCTGCAACATCTCCCAGTGGGAAAATGCAATGACAGCACTGAATAGGAATTGCTTTAGTGGGTGATCTGGCTGGAAACGCCTCAGCCACTTTGTCCAGGTTCTGCATGGATGGCACAGGTCTTCCACATAGACCTCCAGGATATGCCAAAGCTTGGACAGGAACCACATCTATTTTTGTAGAGAGCAAAACAATGGGGTTTTTTGCAATCTTTATGTTGCTCCTAGAAACATAGACTATGGACAAAATCTAAAAGGTCTTACACAGACAGAGCTCTCCGTAAATGGTGCAGGGGATCTGCCTCAGTAAAGACTTCAGAAATCAGCATCTCTTTGTTGTATAATGATTCTCTTGAAAGCAAAGGCATTTACAATGTTTTATAACTAATGTGGTAGTACCTGTCACCAATAATGAACTTTTTCTTCAAAATATGTAAATTAAAAGTTTCAGATTGATGTGAATGATTACTAACAATCATGTAACCCGTAAAATTCATTTTACACAATAATAATCTCCTGACAATTGACTCCAGTTCCTCAAGTAAGATTTGTAATGGCTCTGGATCCTTTGACAAAGTTAGGCTCAGTATTTATGTTTATTTAGGAATAGAGCAGACAAGTCATTTCTTATGCAAGACATCAGCAGGGACCTTTGCATACCTCTCCCATCATCGCATTTTGCAGAACTGTTTTACTTAGAGCCTTAGCCTGTGATTCATTTCACATCCCCATTCTCTAGTGAGATCATTTGGTGTATGTTTGATTTACCAGCAGCAAAGCAGGCATTGTGTCTTTTAGTATCTCAGACATGTCTGTATAGATTAGAATTGTAACCTATGGTTGTAACTTATACTGAACGGTTTTAGATTTCGGAGTATCAAAAGCACAATATAATTGATCACATATAGAATGTTGGCCTGCTTGTCTCTTTTGGGATGTAAGGGGCAATCGTTGGAGTCTGGATCTGGGGGAAAAGGGAGGAGGTCAGATGTTAAAAATGAAATGGTAGCAGTTCTACTGCCAAGGCAGTAAAACCTGCAGGCAATGCAGTAAAACCAAGCTCATGTGAAATTATCTCCCTGTATAGTATTACTATGTATATTATTATTATTTATTATATGAATAATATAGGTTACCTTTCTAAGCAAGAAAAATGTAACACCTTTCTCTTCTAGCCCAAGTTCTAGTCTAAAGCTAGAGACAATCAAAAGCAAGACAGCAGGACAGCACTTGTCAGCAGGAGAACTAACAGCTTCATTGTGATCTGGACCTCACTCTGTCCTGTAGGTTGCTCACAGGGCCTGTCTCTGGTCTGCCAAAGAAAAAATAATCTACTTTCTACCTAAATGTTTCGTGTGAAAGCCTGGGTCGATGAATGTTAATTTACTCATAAAACAGATTCACTCGATTGTTTAGTATGAAGGGATATTAACAGGTGCCATTTCTGCCATGCAAAGTCCAACCCTACTGCTTGCCAGAACCTGGGCTGATAAACCATGCGAGCAACTGATCCACACTTGCTCCGTTCCTTATACTCATCCATAAGCAGCTTCTGTCGGCCACAGGATAGACTGCTGGTCTGCCACAATGTGACCACATGTATGTTCTCAGTCGTGAAGTTACATTTTTGTTCAGGCGTTTGCTTCAGAGTCTAAAGGGAAGCACATTTTGCTATGTTTGGTTGGTAAAAGCATGATGCTGGGGAGAGGAGCTGAGTGGGCAGGGCTGGGTGCAATTCAGTTTCATGCTGCTGCTCTGATCAGTGTGCAAGGCATGGACAGCAGCAGCACCCTCCTCACGTTTATCTCCTGTTGAGGTGGTTTTAAGACATTAAATGCAAAGTGATAGCAACCACAAGGTGGTTCCATTTTAAATATGGCCATAACTGGACTGCTTTTCCTTCTCTTCACAGCCATAACATAAGATACCAGCAGAAGATGGGGCTCAACATTTAGCTTTGCGAGGGAGGAGAAGCATGCCTGTTGCTCAGCGCAAGCAGCAGGAGCAAAGCAGGGGCATTAATGATGTGTGGAGACGGGTCGGTTCAGTTGTTCTTCAATTTTTCCAAATGCATGAGTTTGAGTCTCACCTGGTCTATTGCCCTTCCACTTCTCCTGTGCTGAAAAGAGGGCACAGTGTCATTTAAACTGGTGATTCAGAGGCAGCCAGGTATGATGCTAAAAACCTTTCTCTGTGGTGTAGAAACTGTCATAGCTGATGAGTCAGGGAAACCTTTTATCTTGACTTTGTTCACTACCTTTTAAAATGCAGCAAAAGCTTCAACATTGATTCATGGTAGATACTGTTAAGCCTAAAACATAAGTCTCACCATCTGATACGTGCAACATAAATTTCGAAGTTTAGAATGTTTTAGAATTTGCCAAAAACATGGTAAAACTATTTCTTTTGGTTTTGTATGTGTTAATGTTTGATCTCTCTTGTTCTAGAAAAGGCCTTTAAACATAAGCACTTGCTTTTATCACAGTGAAATCAGTAAAAGGCATGTCTTTGGTTAATTATCTGCACTGTTGGGCACCGTAGTCATAAGGCTTCTACAGAAGAGGAGGATCATCTGAAACCACTTGCTAATTCTACGTCCTTCCATTTCAGATAACATTTTTCTTTAGTGGAGAGATTTACATTTTTCTTAAAATATTGCATTTTGCCTTCGGTTCTGGAATCTGCTTGGCTTTCCAGGAAAGGCAAACAGAGCACTGCACATAGACTCGCAGGATCAAATGTTAGCTTTTAGTGTGATATCATCTTCTGCACATTTTTATATTATTGCAGTTCATAACACTGCACCACAAGATGGAAAGCAGTAAAAGCCTCTTTATTTATAAGGTTATTACAGGTATCCTCCAGTGTATCTCGTGTATACGTTCTGTCAAAATATTTCAGGATTTTGACAACGGTGCTTGAACTTGTTTCAAGTGACATGACATGGCTTTTAACTGTATTTTTTACAGTTTTAGTATTTTTAAGAATAGATAGTAAAAGTGTTATGCACTAAAAAAAATAGAGAATGCCTTGGTGAACAAAAAGGTTTAAATAACATCAGTTGAATTTTGCAGTTAAATGAGCTGTACAGGAAATTATTAGGATGCTTTTCATAATTACTCTGGGAAAAAAAAAAAAATCTCGAAGTCTATGGAAGGTGTAACAGACCTAATTAATGTCCACACTGTTTCTCCAGAGAAACAGATTCTGTATAATGTAAATGCGCTGCATAGAAAGTGTTCTTTTGCTTATTTTATAGTTTGCTCTTATTTTTCCTTCTACATATGGTATTTTACAATGTGATGTGTACCTGCCTTCAGAATTGCAAGTTGTATTATCATTTCCGAAATGTGAAAAACAATTATATATTTCCTGTATTTTTTAAATGTCGATGTCAATTATGATCCAAGGTGTGTTTTCATGTCCAAGGAGTGTGGATGTGTTTGCACACGTGCACACATTTATGTTCTAAAATGGGTGGCTATTTCATTTTGTGTTCATTATGTGTGTACGTAAGCGTAGGTACTAACAGGAGCATTCTTTTTAGCTTTTAGAATAAAAGCTGAATCAGAGGCTGAAAACACTGACACATCTGGAATTTCAGAGCATTTCCAGGGACTGACAATTAATGGTACTTAACAACTCTGTACCTCGTCACTGATGGATGATTAGAGTTTAGCTCATGAGAAGGTGTTCAGAGAAGAGTCAGGGATTTTTTCTTCACTTATCATTTTGGTTGGGGGATCTCTGTAGGTTAAATCTGAGTTGTTATCCACAAAGTGGTCCAGAAGAATCCACGTAAATGGATAGACTATTCTCTGCTGTCAGTAGTTTTATGTTTACATGTTAGGCTCTGCAAGTCAGGGATCATTGCTTTATATGTTTATAAAGCTATATTGCTCTCTGTGTTTCTAAAGTATCTAAAATAAAGTGCCCTGGCCTCCTAGTACCACTGAATGGTAATTAGCAGAAAGGGACCATTCTGTTCTGTGCCTGGCAATGCTCATCCATGCTAACGGGTCAGCTTAATGGGTGCTGTTTGCTGAGACACTTTCATTGGAGCCAGAGTCTTCTCAGGGGTAACCAGTGAAAGGACAAGAGGCAGCGGGCACAAACTGGAACACAGGAAATTCTGTTTAAATATAAGAAAAAGCTGCAAGGGAGCACATTTGGGGCTGGGCTGACTTCTGAACAGCTTTCAGGTCTGGTCTAAAGGCTGCTGTTAGGAAACTTCGGCATAACTAGTGTTATTGAGTCCTTTTTGTCCTGAACTGCAGTGATGGTATCATGACATAGGATTAAGCAGCCAATTAATATACTAAATTCTTCTAGTTCTTTGCCAGTGAATTTGCAGGAAGGGTCATCTGATAATCAGTAAGTCCAAAGAGCTTGCCAATTCCATATGCTCCTCTGCCACGATGCTTCTGATAACGGACTTACATTTCATAGGTGTGCAGTGCGATCCAAAATCAAGATTTCACTGTTATTGATGACTACTGCACTGGACTGCAAGCGCTTCTTTACCTGAAAAGCATTGAGGAACTTGGAGACTGGAATGGACAGAGTCCTGCAACTGTGCGCCATCAGAAAGGAAAACCAGTACCTAGAATTCCTGATCTGATGGGAAAGGTATGTTGTTTCATTGCCATTCCTGTATAATGACACTATGTCTTGGCTTTGAATGCAATTCCATAATCATTGTATGCAGTTTCTGCTACTCTACCTTGGCAAACCACTGCTGCTGTCACAATTAGTCACCAAGCCTTTTTCCTTATGAGTATTAACAAATATCTGAAGGCAGCTTAAGAAAACAAACTTGAAATTTCTTGATATGGGATAACATTTTTACTATAAATACAGTCTCTCCACTTGATTCATAACATCATGTCTTTGAAAAAAGTGTAGGATGTAAAATTACAAACACATTGGAACAAGTTCTGGAACTGCTTGTTTGTATGAAACTCAACTTGATTGAGATTGATACTAATATTGTGCCAGAAGTTCCTGGATGTTCCAGACACGGTGCAACATTCAGGAGACATGAAAGCTCCCTAGCACTGGACCTGAGCAGCTGAGACAGCTTGTCACAAACCAGCTGTTAGCTGGAACAGTAGATCAGGTAGGGGTGGCCCTTTGATCATCATACCTGAGCATCTCATGATCTTTAATGTGTACTGACTCCTAAACCCTCTGCAAGGCAGGGAAGTTCCACTGAGGAACAGTGACACCAAATAATTTAAAAGATTCCACAAGATTCTTTAAACCTGGAAAGTCTGTGGTGGAATAGGAATGTAAACTATAGTCTCTCTGAAATCCTAACCTCTGGACTGTTTCCTCTCTGCTCTAGTAGTTCCCTGCTACAAAAGTGTCTTTGGAGATTTTTGCTAGATGCAGCGGGTTGCAGCTTCCCCAGTACTGCTCACCCTTCCACCAGGGCACTGGCTGATCCTTGCTGAGAAGCAGGGAGGTGTAACTGGCTTCCTACTGTTGCCCTGCTGCCTACTGCTCTAAGCAAAATACCTGCACAGCAGGGAAGCTGAGCTTTTGTTTCTGGTTACTAGAGGGGATCACTTTGAAGACTGATTTCAGTTACACATCATGCCTATTGATGATCCTTCCAAAATCTGATATAACACTGTTGAAAATAGTGTAAAAAGTAAAGAATTACAAAACAATAGGATTTGGAGTGTCAAACGCCTCCAAATCTCTGCTTATCGTTGCTGATGACTGGAGTTGGATTTAGCAGGAGATTAGAGACTCCTATATTGTTGTTGTTCTCTGTGGAGCTCTGAAAATTATAACATTACCTTCCAGGAGAAAAGACAATCCTATTCCTAAAGCTCTGGATAATACGCTGCTTAAAATAAAACAAGATATAAGCAGTTTCATTTTCATCTACTTATGTTAAGCAGTTAAACCAGGCTCAAAGGGTTATATCTAAACTTCCTTCCTTTAACACCTGTAGAAACATACATAGCATTTCCAACTCATGTAACAGAGATTTGTTGTAATTCTTCTTTAAGCTGCAGAGTTCTATCTTTGTTTTGCCTTTGTATTTTACTAACCAGACAACCATTGTCAAAAATGTTTCTCATGTCCTTTTGAATAAGAAAAAAAATTCTTAGTCTTTTCTGCTTATCACTACATCAATAATTAACTTTAAAAAGGTAGCGTGAAAATATACTTTAAGGAAGCGTTTAATAATTCAAAAGAATCTGAACTTGAAACAGGTCACACAAAAAAAAAAGAAAAACAAAGCCCTATGTAATCTTGTCTGGCTGTCTGTTAAACATTAAAAGGAACAAGGCACACAGAATATAACTGATTGTGTATTTGATTGCCCTTAGCACTGAATTATATCTTTGGATCATTGCTACTAAATAATAACATATAAAGTTAAGCAGGCTACATCATTGATAAAGTTGTGATATATTTTAGACATAAACTCAGGATGGCTGTTTGTCCAGGAATGAACATTCAAGGGAAAGGAAGAAAAATAATACAACACGGATAAAAGGAAATACCATGATAAATGATCCTACTAGGGGCAATCAAATACAAAGGCTTGATATCATTAATATTTATAATATCATAATTAGCAAGACTGTGCCTAAGCAGTGTTATTAGTGTAACTAATTATGTTATCATAAACTAAGTTTGCAGTATTATAGGAATCGGTATTCTTGCCTTCATAAATTATTATCAATATTGGATTTCATGTACTTGTGCCTAGTAAATTTAGTTAAGTACTGTAGTTTCATCTAGATTCAAACACAAATATCTAACTTGCTTGGCAGCAAGTCATAACACACACTTCTGATTCTCTTTCTAAAATAAATTCACTAAAAAGCATGTCTTTACTCTCTATTTGGAGAAGAGAAAATAGCCAGTTCGTGTGATGTACATGTTCTCATCGATGAAAGTAATGTGTAGGAATGTATATGTTATACATGGAGTCGAATGTGACAGCCAAAATCCTGCATTATGATTTTAAAAACTTAGAAGGAGCTATCCAAGTTTGTCTTGATATTACTGTAAGATGAAATGCTGTTTCTTCAGTAAGACTCCAACAGCAAATGCTGCTGAACTTTTGCATTCAAAAAAAAAAAAGTGAAGATGCTAATTTTGATGTGTTGTATTTTTGGTGCAGTAAATGTAAAAATATAAAGGAATCACCCTCCACGTTGTTACAAAATTCCTATTAATTTTCATGTAGAATCATGGGGATAAGAAGTTCAGACAATTGACAATTTAATGAGAAGGAACTGAGGACAAGAATTATTTTCGACAGCATCAAAACCACTTGCCTTCTGATTGTATACAAATTCATTGAGCCTCTCTCAGTTTCGAATATCTTAGAGTTAGGACCAGTCATATTCCCAGCTAAGTATGTTCATAATAGTATCTGTTTTGATTCACAGTGCAATATTGAATTCTAATGTCCATATCTTTATGTAGTGGTGCACTGTTCTTTTGATAATTCATTTTCTGTCCTGAAAATGCTGAGTGCAGAGTGTTGCCACAGGAGAGTGACACAGTAGACTTTTGTCATGAAATATTGTAGTATTTGATGACCACAGTAAACTAAAAGATAAATACTTTCTTCTAAATGGTACACCTGACATCAAACTGAAGCTGTCTTGCCATGCAGTCACCAGATAAATGACTAACTGAACAGTTACCACTGTCAGTTGTTACATTTATCACAATAATTTCCTTTCTAAACAGAAAGAATACTAACAATACTGTGCCTAAATAGTGTGATGTAAGCAGTTTAATAGCAAACATATAAACTTTTGGCTGAAAAAGGGCATTGTGTTCATTAGTACCTGTTCATGCTTCTGCATTAATGAAACTAATACTTTCATTTATAGTTTATAGCTCTTAACAGATGAGAAGCATCATAGCACTGGGAAATATTTTGGAAACTTGAGTGCTGTTTTATGTTTTTCATTATTGCAGAATGTATTTTTTGGTATATAAACCCTAAATTTGTCATCTTTAGCTAGCTAGTAGGTATTTTCTGATAGTCTTTTTGATAGCACTAGCTTTTTCCCTTTTGCTAACAGCAGTTGCTGCTGGAGTCAATGCTTGCCATTGTCCAAGATGTGACCTGTGGTACTACACTGCCTGTAATAGCAGTGAGATTCTGGCTTAGAAATGCTAACCTCAGTCATGGCTTCCAGTCACCGGGTGATACTGTTTTGCATAGCTCCACCAATTTTATTTATTCTTTCCTGTGGTTGTAGTCTTATCCATAACCACTCCAAAGACAGTCCTAGCACAGATGCTGCATCAAACTCGCAAAGGTGGACAAAGCCTCTGGCTTCCTTCCTCATTGCTTTTCTGATGGCTTATTTAGTTGTGGGGTTTTTTTTCTATGGGAGGACCTGACATTTGAAGCCTTGACACAGATGACTGTCATTAATATCACCTCTGAATCACCTTTCCATTAAATGCATGGAATAAAACTTGTCAGCTTGTCTCAGCTGTAATCTCAGCTTGCAAATCTCGACACTGAGATGAGAGAATGGCAAGGTAATGATGACACCACACTGCTTCTCAGCGACTCCCTCGAGGAAGAACTTTTGTAAAAGCACACTTACCTCAGCATGAATTTAGAGCTGAGATCAAGTGCATGATGCAATCAGGCAGGCAGTTAAGATGTAGAGCATGCTCTTACAGCCCAAAGTTATTAGGGTGGCTGCATAAGAGAGATGGAGAGCACAGGTAGTATCCTTATAATCCAAAATTAACAGAATTATGTTTTAAAATAATGTTCCCGAGTTTCTCAGGAAGATACATGACCAGGAGTGGTAAAGATAACTCTGTTCTCACCAGGTATCTGGATAAGGTACAGTATTCATCAGAGGTGCAATTTGGTCTCCTGTGTGTAGTCACTGTCTCGCCTTGTCTGTTTATTGCAGGATTCTCTTATTAGTTGCTCACTGATCTTCTCCAGAGAGCTGAAGTGATTATGTCCCAGAAACGTACTGGTGTCAGCTGGTGGTCACAGAAGTGATATAGTGTTTTTCTGTATAAACTTCCACCTAATGGCAGCTAAAAAATCATACTTAACGTATGTAACTTAACATAAATCATAGTCAACATTAACATCTATTCATGCCAGGTAGCTAAACATTAAAATATGGCAGTGTATTCAATTGGTAGGTGTGGATTATAGAAAGAGATAAATATATGTGGATGTTTCATACCTTGCTTTCAGCATCAGAAGTTTTGCAAAAACTGACCTTTGTTTGATCATGTCTAAAGGTTAAAAATTTAAAAGAAGAAAAAGAAGTAATTTAAGCATCTTGATTCCAGAAATATTCAAAACCCAAAACAAGCTGGTTTTCATAGTGGATCCTCCTCAGCTGTTAAGGTCGTGCTGTACTGAAAATGTTAAAACAATATCTGATAAAAAAGCACTTGTAGAAGGTGGTTTTCTTCAGCAGAGAGATGAGAGAGAATGATCCTGAACATGCAGAGTGTATGAACTTCAGTGAAAATTCTCATCCCCTTAATTTAGCAAGGTGCTGATTTTGTTCTCTGAATGCATGGAATTCCCATTAAGACTAAAATATGCACTTCCTTCAGGTATCTATGAGTACTAAAAGCTGAGTCTTCTGAGCAGTACAAACCTGCTAAATTCTGACTTGATTGCAGTCAAATCTAAATAGCCTTTTGTATGGCAGAAAAAAAAAACCTTGCTATACCATCAAGATTTCATGGAAATAGTAAATTAGCTCTCTCTATGAAATAAAGAAATAACATGTGAACTGCCAGCCATTCAAGGACACTATTGCAATGCATGCACCGAGTTTGACTCCCTTCAGATTCTTGAAGACCTCTGACTGTCTTCACTGACCAGAGGGTTTTACCCTTCGATTTGGAAGTGCATCTTGTTGTTCAGGAAGGCAAAGAGTAAAGATGACAAACAAATGGTGTTTGTGGCCATGTCCAGAAATACAGACTATCTCATCATATGATGGTATAGAGATTTCAACAAAAAATTAGCGATAAAGAAACCCTTTTCCCATATTGCCATCACCAGTTCTGAGAAGAGTCAGAGGGGGGGAAAAAACCTAATTTTAGACTGTTTGATCCTTTTTCCCTTTTGCTAAGGCTTGCACCTGATATGCAGCTTTCAGCCAGGCAAAGTGTCTTAAGTGTAGGCAGTATGATCAAGAAGTCTCTTAGTTTAGGATATTAGGGGAATTGTGCATCAGCGCACTCGGGGACGGCTGCCACATATGCTTGTTGGGTTGACCGAAAATAAGGCTCTGCGAAAATATGTCTGAACCAGCATCTTCAGGTAGATGAAGTAGTAAGTCCTTTCCTCCTGCTTCCCCCTCTCAGTCTTTCACCTTCTCCCCCTGACATGACAAAAGGTCTCCACAGACATGGCTTCAGGTGGGAGCCCCATGGTCCCTCTGTGGAGCATCACCCGTCGCGTTTCGGGGAGCGCCAGTGGAAAAGCCCTCTGCACCCCACTGCACAAGTCAACGCTTACCGGGTTTGCTGCCATTGGTGAACCCCCCAGCATTTGCAAGCCAAAGCATTACGAGCAATCCCTGGCCTGACCGATTGTAGGAAAAAGGACCTCTCTAACATTATTTTTTTTTAGTAACTGGTCTGTTATGGAAGTTTATGTTGTGATTATCTACAGTCGCTGTTTCTCACGGAGACCGCAGGTTGTTACATAAAATGTATCTTCCCTAACGGTGAAACCATTTGCAGTAGAAATGGAATAAAACAAAAGGAACTAGGATTATTAAAGTGGATTTGAAGTAGTTTAATCTTTGTGGGTTTTAAATGTACTGTATGCTAAATTTGCTTCGAGCACCGAGTTTAAAGTTTCATATTCACAGCCAGTAAATGTGGCTATTAAGAAACAATGTATTCACGTTAACTCCTTGGCTGTGGCGGTTTTAGTGCATTCACTGCTGGCAACGGACATCAAGCCAGGAAAATCCAACTCCTGATGCAGAAGGATTTAAAAAAAAAAAATCCAGACACTGCCAAAAATACATAATTCTTTTTTTGTACTCTGCAGTTTGTTTTACTTAGGGAAACGGCCTGGTCATACCCTGCAGCATGCATTCATTACAGTGATCTTTGACTGCAGATGCAGAGTAATAAGATGCATATTTTAGTGCTTATTATAATACCCTGTCCAAAACAACTTGACAAATTTGTGATTTCGACAGTATCTCATTTTGCTGGCTGCAGCGCTCTGTGATTGCCTGGTCCACGTGGCTCCCAGATTATGCATACCACCAATACTGCTCATTAAAATGGCCACAGTTCACCAGTTCGGTAGCTTGGAACGAACTTGGAATGAATTATTATACAACAAAGAGGCTGCTGTCATGCAGAACAAAAGACAAGCAAAAGAGAGCTTTGGCTTAATGAGGCTAGTGAGTGTCTCCCCTGCATCACCAGCTACTTGACGGCCTTTGAGCATGGATTTTTTTCTCCACAGGCCAAAACCTTTGGTCTATTATTTTGTGTTTATGCACCTTGAGGCTAATATACATTTTAATATGCTGCACATGGAGAAAAAAATCAGCCATTAGATTAGAACATGTGCACTCCCTGTTAAGTTAATGACAGCCGAACATAGAGATAAATTTAGGTTTTCATATTTAATTATAGCACAGCGCAGTACGTTTAGCAAGGATAAATTGCACTATTATTATGCTTCATTTTTTTTGACATCTTTTCATATTAACCATGCACACTTACCCCCACTTCCTCCCCAGTGTCACACATAATGTCTCTGTGCATCATCCTTCTCTAACACCATTAATTTTTATTCTGTACAGATGTGTATGTATTGTTGTATTTGTTACTTAGGGTTAGCTTGCTGGTTGGATAAACCCATTCAAACAGCATTTGTGTTAGGTGATCTACATAAGCAATAAGGACAGAAAAGACATAAAAGGAACTGGCCTGCATGGCCAGACATGGCTTCTCACGTCTGTTCCCAGAGCAGGGTTCCCAGCCCTTCTCCCCCGGATGTTTTCAGCGCAGTGCATGCTGTCTGTGACTGCAGAACGGTAGCACCTTTCTCAAGCAGCTGAATTAGAAAATCCAGAGAAATAACGCATGGAAGGTTAAATGATTTCTGTGGAATTCTGTAATTGGATAATGTTAATATGGGCAATGGTGGTGTTAATGTAAATGATCTCTGTTTTGAAGAACTTAGCATTGTTTTATGGTATAGGAACTAAAACAGTGCTAATGTTGCTAGGCGGTATGTGCTGTTTGTCGGGGCTTGTACTGCATTACCTCCGTTTGTCAGAGCTGTTGTGCCAAGAATAGCTTCAGGTAATTAGGCCAGACCTCAGCCTTACAGATGACAATATGAATTAAACATAGAGCAAGCTGGCACGCAACTCAGCCTTTGCTTGTCCTTATCAAGTTTTAAATGGGTATATTTGACAATTTCTGTGCTGCCGTGGATTTGATGGTTGTGTTGGACTATTTGTTACTACCTGAGAGAGCTTTTAGATGTGCTTTCAGCTCTGGGCTGAGCTATTCAGGTAGTTGAGATTGTGAAAAATATGTTGCATGCTTCACAAATTAAGGAAATACTGCTATTTTCCAAAGTGGATTAGAGCAGGTAAATAACTCATATGAGAAGATTTTCCTCCTCCGCTGTGTGTATAAGCAAGTAGAAGATATTATGCTACAGGCTTATTCCTAGATTATTCCGTATTGGATAGTTGTTTTGTGACAAAAGACACTGTGGCTTGATGACCAGAGGGTCATGACAGGATAATAATCACCATATGAAAGGGTGTCTGGATCTTGGTGATAAAGCATTCCTCATCGCAATCAGTCAGCACTTGCTGCTGCAAGAATTTTCCTCAATGGCAGAGATCAGCTTTTTCATATTCATTGATAGCAAATCAGTCTCTCTCTCCCTCTCCCTCTCTCCTTGCTCTCTCCATCCTTAAGTTCTGTACCAGCTTTACTGCAAAGAAATTTTTCTTTGTCAAGTGAATCTCTTGGAGTTTGGGGATGTTTAGGACACTGCAGTATTCACGGGATTGATATAGTTGGCAGAGGCTTATTCTTTGTGTCTCACTGAGTAAAGCCCTGGTCAGCAGTGATTGATAGCTAATTGTCTACAGTTCAAGAACTAGAAAATGTATCAGCAATTAATTTCTGCATGCAAAACTCTTCTCCCTGATTTTGTAAGTGCAGATTTTGATGCAAATTGCATCCGTGAAAGCAAGGTTGTGCCTTTCAAATGTAAGCTTTAGTTACTAGTCTGAGAACCTGATGATATGAAATTCTTCCTCTAGAATCTACCTCTAGTGAGAGAAATCATTTATTAACAATATTGTGTATTCTAAGCAGTACTTCTAACCATCTTTTTATTCATTAAGCACTGGTAAAATGCTTGATATTATATGAGACGTAGTCTTACGGAATTGCAGGCTATATCCTACAGACATCTAGATGGCTTAGAAACATCTGTGCCATCAGAAATCTCTCTTCTGTATCTACAGGTAGCTGTTATTATTATTAGCTGTTTATGTGTTCCTGTTTTGTTTATGGTACTAGTCATGGATGTACTTACTCATGTACATGTACAGACTTGGGCTTTTAGCTTCTGAAAGAATCTTTGTCCCTTAAAACTTCTCATCTAAGAAAGATATTTACTTGGATAGCAAGGTGCTCTGTGGGCCACAGTGCTCCGTGCAAGGAAAGTGCAAAAACAAAGTCTGCAGTATTGGTCATAGCCAGCAGACTAAGTATTCATTTTCAGCCCGTTTTCTAAGAATTGTGTTATTCTTGTGCTAGTTTTGAGAGGAATTTTGACTACAGCATCTCTTAATTCTCTTAGGAACAGATTTGGCCCTTAAGCACAGCCTTAAGTGTAGTGACATGTACAGATGTACAAGAAATCTAGAAGGAGTGATTTATGGGGAGAGGCTAAAGAAGCTAAAACTCTTAAGTGTCCATATGTCCTGCCTAAATGATGTGTGTAAACATAAGAGGTGGAGATCTCAGTGGTCTACAAATATTTGAAGCTTGGAATCAATTGAGAGAGGAGGATTTTATGATGTAGAGTGAGAACTCAACCAAGATTGATGAGTTGAATTGGAAAAAAAAAAAAAAGAAATGTTCAGGAAAAGCAGGAGAAAAATTATCCTGATTGGAAGGAAAGCTGTTTTGAAACGATAGAGGTTTCATGCTGGCTTGCTGACATTGAAGGTAACAAGGAATTTTAAAACTTGGATGTATGAAGTTTAAAAGTACTGCTGGGAGAAATTTGGGTTGCCAGGAGCATGTGCAGGACTTGTAGACTTTTCCTGTCTGATTTACACAAGCTAGCCTATGGTCCTTTCCAGCATCTCAGCTGCACACTAGAGGCTATCCTTGGAAGCCACTGCATCCTAACAAAGTGTTCAGATAGTGACTCAATATGAGCCACTTGGAGCTAACAGCATCTAATAATACGCAATTGAAATGTCTTTTTGCTTAAAGATTAAGATCATACTTAAGGAACATGATTATGTGCTTTCCCACCTACTTTATTTTTATTGCTTTGAAAAATGCTTGAAGATTTTTTTGTAATCTTGTGTGGTTTTGATCCAACCACATGAATGTCTCAGCAGTCAGAAGAGTACTCCCTGAGTTTTTATGGAAAAATGGATTAAAAATGTCTTTCTGTCCCATTGCCCATTAGTTATACATTGACACAGGGCAGCTGCCCCCAGTAACTGAACAGAGCTGTTGGGCACACTGTTTCTACATGTAGGAGTTGAGAAAAGAGATTTCTGCACTTTGCTCACTTATTCATGCTGTACTGAATTCGTTAAGGCCCAGGAACTGTGTTTGGGTTGTTCCAGGGAACAATTACAACCAGCCTGTAATCTGCTGCTCTGCAGCACGTTGGGGCTCTGTAATAGTTTGAAGGGGCCTGGCAAGAACTTTATTGATTTCTTGGGATCTCATTCAGGCTGATTGCACTTGGGTACTCTGATGGTTGATGTTTAAGAACACCTACCCTAGCTGTTATTAAGAAGGTGGGTCTAATTCTTACACAGGCAAGACCTTGTTTGCCCTTCATTCAATTCAGCGGACAAGTTTTAATGAAATAGCTCCCTTTTATTTTTATGCCACAGCTCTGTTTTTGATTGCCACATTTGGAACTATCCAGTGTAAGTCAGTCACTATATAACCCATATATTGGTCAGGATATGTCGTATCCATATATCTGTTCTTTCATTAATCATTTTGTCTCTTTCCTGTTTGACTGCTTGGTATAATTAATGCATTTTTTTCTGTTACTATGTTGTATTTCTTCCAAGTTGCTGATTATTTATACATATAAGCTATAAAATACCTTGTTGTTTTATACAGTATGTGTGCATTCATGAGAAACCCAGAAGCGTATCACTGAAATGGTACCTTTTTTTAAGATTGTTCAAGACAAGACCTTGCAGTTGAGTTTAAAGTAGTTGAATTCTAGAACCAATTGACTATAGTTTTATTTATTTATCATACCCATCATTACATAGGATACCCATCTAGAATATAATGCTAATTATTACTTACTATTTCTGAATAGTTGTGCTCTCATTTAAAATATTAAATATATGCCAAAGGCATCTTTCCCAATCCCAGACCAAAACTCTAATCCAGACTCTCCAGCAGTTTTTCGCTGCCTTTACTGAGCCTTCTTTCAAATGCTGAGCACTCCTGGCATTTTGAAATGTCCATTTCAAAAATTTCCATTTGTAAATTGAAAACCAGAAGGCTCATTGTAAACCCACAAAGCTCTATAAGCACAAATATATCTATGCTTTCTCTTTTACTAAAAATGTATTACTAAGCTGTAAACAACTCACATGCCATTTACATTAGCATAAAAGATATTCTGAAACCTCTAAACTTACCCATTCAAGCAGGGGCAACAAGAAATCCTTTGGCAACTGTAGCATGAGTGTGCCTTTCATAATCAACATTTATAAAAGAGCACCCAGAAAGAGTGAGCGTGGTCTTTCAGCGCTGCCATTCTGGGTGGTACAGAGCGGGGTTAATTAATGCCTCATGCTCCAGAACTCTTCTCTCTCTCTTCACAACAAAGTCATAATCGTTCATTTGATAGACTGCAGCCATTTTGTTAGCAATTTGTCATAGCTTGGTTTTTGACCTTCAGTGCCTGGTCTGTGGGTGAGCTTTTGTGCCTGCTGCTGGATTTTGAACTTACTTAGTAGGGTAAAGCAGATGGAGGTGAAACTTAGTGATTACATTTTTCCATAGGACTTATTTCTCTGTTGTTTATCACTGACGTATTTTGTCTACATAGTGTGAAGTGTTATAAAAACATTTGAGTGATGAACGTGCAGTCTGAAAAGCTTGAAAGTCTGCCTCTCTGCATCCATTTCAAAAAAGCATTTCCTTTCCATCCAGTCTGTCACTTTAGTTATCTAGTTCCTAAATGGCGATTTGGGAGGGGATGCCTGTGTGAATTCATGACTGCTATTTTGACTGTATGAGTACTGGTTCATAATTCAGCACGTATTGGGAATATAACTTTTAGAGCAGAATTGAGCATTTATTTTGCAGTGGCGTCTTAACAGTCTATTGTAAGCATCCAACTTAACTGTCGAAATACCACCCCCAGATCGTCCATGGAGAGGTCTCAGTTTACAGTATTTGACTGGCTGAATTGCCCTTAGGAGTCTCCAGCACAAGGAATGAAGTCTCTGATCGTAAGCAGTGAAGGCAGATATCAGGACGTTGAAATAGTTGAACATTATACATTCAGAGTAGGATTTACTTGCCTTTAGATGTGGTTTAAGACCTTACAGATGTCTGAGGAGGTCTGGATCTCAGAGCATGGCACTAGAGACCTGTGTTGAGGCAAATGAACCCTTTCCTGCCCAGAAACTTAGTGTGGTTCAACACTGAAAGCTTAACAAGCAGAAACATGCAGTTAAAAAGGATGCAGAAAGTTATTTCCAAAAGCATATGCTATCTTAAACAGGGAGACCATTCTTCTCCAGAGGAAGCAAAGAGTCTAAGTGAAATACTGACCAGGCTTACTGCTCCTAGGGGCAAGGAGTTAAGACTGAAGGGGTTGAGGCATTCGTCCAAATGTCATCCAATGCTTTTGGCCTTTTTGAAGGGAAAAAAAGTATGTGCAGCCATGTATATGCGTGTTCATGTGCAAGAAATGTTTTGTTTGTATTTCTCATCTGTTCGGCAGATATGTCCTGTAACTCCAGCAAGGCTCTCGCTTGCTGGATTCAGGGGTGCAAGAAGGACTAGAAGACTCCAAAAGCTTGGATCTCACAGCTAATGGGACCACCTCGTGTGGTCACTGTCCCCAAAAATAGTATCAGATGCAGAGGTTGTTCCTGAAAGTTCATTTTAGAAACCTAGAACGGAGAACTGTCATCAGCCATGTTTAAGCCCATATAGCTCAAAGACAAATAAGTCTCTGCTGTTAGAGTCTATCCCAACTGACTGATGTTCATTTAGAGAGTGGAATTGGATCAGGATATGACAAATGGTTCTTGAATAGTACCTAGGAACACTGAATATTCACTTCCACATCTCTAGTGGAATAAGAGTTAGTTAGTTAGTTAGTTAGAACTAGTTAGTTCAGTTAAAATTAATGTAAAATTTATTTAAGGCTAGCTTTGTTCATTTAGCCAGGATATACTTAGCTGCTGCTGTGAAAAGGACTGTGTTGCAACATAACTTGCTTTCAGTTTCCGGCATTGAGAGATTGTACAGTGTTATCAGCACAACACAAGATAATTCTATAATGCAATTGCAATGAAAACTTGGAGACTCAAGAATTAGATAGGTAGTGGTAGATACATCAAAATCTCAGCTTATAACTGTAGTCAACTCTCCCTGCCTCATTCCCATAAGGGTACTTTAATTTTCTTCCTGTCTTGCAGCAAATAAACATGCTTCTCTTCACAACACACCATATGCTGTTGGAAAAGGGCTGTAAAGTTTTATAGATATATTTGAGCATATTATAAAACTATAATAAAGTAAAAATAATGCAAAGAAATAGAAACTATTGAACAACTGAATTAAAATATTAGTCTGGGATGATTTTATTGCATTTGCGTTCTACCTGGCTTTTGAAGTCATGAAGGGATAGAATTCTTTTTTAGGGTTAAGAAAATCAAGAATTTTGATTTTAACAGTACTTGTAACATTTACTTAAACACTTAAACAATTCCAGTATGTTGCTGAAGACTACTTAGTTTTAGATCAATCAGTACAAAACTGATTTCTGATGTTTATTTTTAAAAAATGTTTTACGTGGTTTTAGGGAAATATTTCTACTTCAGAGATGAAAGTTTTTACTCATATAAATTGACATGTTAAGTAACTAAGTAGCATTACAGTGAAAGTAACAATACAGTAATGTTGATGACCAAATTACAGATACTATATTTAATCTGAAGTCAGTTTCAACCCAAAACGTGACCCCTTTCTCTGCAAGCCCAACAGAGAAAACACTGCAATTGCTCTTAATAGTGCTGCCCTCTTTTTCCTCTTTAGAAGTAAATAATATACCAAACAATTATCTCGAAGGTGAAGATGGACTGTAGGAAAGTTTGCTAACTTGTTGAGGGGTTGGTTACTGTGGAAACATCTGAGCATCTTCAGGGGGCTCCAGGTACCTCATCAGGGACCCGACTCAAATGCCTCTACATGAATGCCCGCAGCTTGGGCAATAAACAAGAGGAGCTGGAGATGCTAGTGAGCCTGCAGCGCTATGACCTGATCGGCTTCACAGAGACATGGTGGAATGACTCCTGCGATTGGTGTGTTGGACTAGAGGGGTATAAACTGTTCAGGAAGGACAGGCAGGGGAGACGAGGAGGAGATGTTGCTCTCTACGTCAACGAACAGCTAGAATGCATGGAGCTCCACCTGGCAAGTGATGACGAAAGAACTGAGTGCCTGTGGGCCAGGGTGAAAGGAAGGGTAGGAGACTTTACAGTGAGAGTCTGCTACAAACCACCCAATCAGGAGGACCAAGTGGATGAGGCCCTACATAGGCAGATGGGAGTTGCTGCTCGTTCACAAGCCCTGGTCCTCATGGAGGATTTTAACCACCCCAACATCAGTTGGAAAAACAACACGGCAGGGAACAAGCAATCCAGGGGATTCCTGAAATGGCATTAATGATAACTTCCTTATCCAAGTGATAGAGGAACCAACGAGGAGAGGTGCCATGTTAGAACTCGTTCTCGTCAATAGGGAAGGGCTGGTAGGTAATGTTGAACTCGTGGGTAGCCTTGGTGGCAGTGACCATGAGATGGTGGAGTTTGAGATCCTAAGGGCAGCTAAGAGGGGGAAGCTCAGCAAGCTTGAATCCCTCGATTTCAGAAGAGCTGACTTTCGCCGATTCAGGAACCTCCTTGGTAGTGTGCCATGGGATAAAGCCCTGGAAGGACTGGGAGCCCAAGATTGCTGGTTGACTTTCAAGGATCATCTCCTCCAAGTTCAAAGGCATTGCATCCCTAAAAGGAAGAAATGAGGCAAAACCACCAGGAGACCTATATGGATAAACAAAAAACTCCTAGCTAAAATCAAATACAAAAGGGGAACACACAAAGCATGGAAGCAGGGACTGGTAACCTGGGATGATTACAAGGAAGTTGCTCGTGTACTCAGAGACCAGGTTAGAAAAGGTAAGTCCCTGACAGAGTCAAATCTGGCCAGCGATATTAGAAATAACAGAAAAGGATTTTATAGGTATGTGAGAGAAAAAAAGAAAATGAGAGAGAATGTGGAGCCTCTCCGGAAGGATACAGGTGACCTGGTTACTGAGGACGTGGAGAAGGCTGAAATATTCAACAACTTTTTTGCCTCAGTTTTCACTGGCAACCACTCGAACCACACCACCCAAATCACAGAGGATGTTGGCTGGGTCTGGGAGAGTGAAGAACCACCCAGGGTATGAGCAGATCAGGTCTGGGAACACCTAGAGAACCTGAAGGTGCACAAGTCTATGGGACCTGATGAGATACATCCACAGCCTGAAGGTGCACAAGTCCATGGGACCTGATGAGATACATCCACAGGTCCTGAAGGAACTGGCAGCTGAAGTTGCAAGGCCAGTAGCCATCATATTTGAGAGGTCCTGGCAGTCTGGTGAGGTTCCTAGAGATTGGAAAAGGGCGAACATAACCCCCATCTTTACAAAAGGGACCAAGGACAACCCGGGAAACTACAGACCAGTCAGCCTTACCTCTGTGCCAGGTAAAATCATGGAACAGATTCTCCTGGTAGCTGTGCTAAGGCACATAAAAAATAACCAAGTGGTTGGTGACAGCCAACATGGCTTCACTAGGAGCAAGTCGTGCCTAATTTAGTGGCCTTCTACAACAAAGCTACAGCGCTGGTTGACATGGAAGCAACGGATGTCATTTTCCTGGACTTGTGCAAGGCGTTTGACACTGTCCCACATGACATCCTTGTCTCTAAAATGGAGAGACATGGATTTGACAGATGGACCACTCGGTGGATAAAGAACTGGCTGGATGGTCGCACTCAGAGTTGTGGTCAATGGCGCAATGTCTACGTGGAGACCAGTGTCAAGCGGTGTTCCTCAGGGGTCTGTTCTGGGTCCGGTGCTGTTCAACATCTTTGTCAGCGACATGGATGACGGCATTGAGTGCACCCTCAGTAAGTTTGCCCATGACACCAAGTTGTGTGGTGCCGTGGACTCACTTGAGGGAAGAGATGCCGTCCAGAGGGACCTTAATAGGCTTGAGAAATGGGCCAGTGCCAACTGCATGAGCTTCAACAAGTCAAAATGCAAGGTCCTTCACCTGGGTCGGGCCAATCCTAGGCACAAATACAAACTGGGCACAGAGTGGGTTGAGAGTAGCTCTGAAGAGAAGGATTTGGGGGTGTTTATAGATGAGAAGCTCAACATGAGCCCAGAAGGCCAACCGCATCCTGGGATGTATCAAAAGAAGCGTGGTCAGCAGGTCAAGAGAGGTGATTCTCCCCCTTTACTCTGCTCTTATGAGACCCCACCTCGAATACTGTGTCCAATTCTGGTGTCCCCACCGTAAGAGAGACATAGATCTGTTGGAGCGTGTTCAGAGGAGGGCCACAAAGATGATCCCAGGGCTGGAGCATTTCTGCTACGAGGACAGGTTGCAGGAGCTGGAATTGTTCAGCCTTGAAAAGAGAAGACTTTGGGGGGACCTAATAGCTGCCTTCCAATAGCTGAAGGGAGCCTACAGGAAGGCTGGGGAGGGACTTTTTACAAGAGTGTCCACTGATAGGACAAGGGGAAATGGGTTTAAGTTGAAGGAGAACAGATGTAGATTAGATCTTAGGAAGAAATCTTCAGTACAAGGGTGGTAAGACTTTGGAATAAATTGCCCAGAGAAGTTGTGGATGCCCCTTCCCTGGAGGTGTTCAAGGCCAGATTGGATGGAGCCTTGAGTAGCCTGATCTAGTTGAGAGGCATCCCTGCCCACGACAGGGAGGTTGAATTAGATGATCTCTAAGGTCCCTTCCAGCTTATGCCATTCTATGATTCTATGACTTGAGTAGCATAGCTTACCTACATTCTCCCAGACAGAAGTTTCAGTAACTCAAAAGTTTTCATTCCCATTTGTAGGGGTTTTTTCCCTCCCAAAATCAGCTGGAGTACTAACCATTTGAACTTTTTTCATGGAAAGAGTCTCTCAGAAACAGTTGCAAAGTTCAAAATATTTTGGGCTTTCTCTCCTGCAATAGCTCCACAGTGGCTGTTCATGGCTCGCCCTCCATGGCCCTCCTCCCACCCTCTGCCCATCTCACCCTGTGAGTCCAGCCTGGGGAATGTTCTGTATGAGCATCCCCGAACCATGAACCCTGCTGTGGTGAAGCCTGATAGCCCTCACGGCCCAATCCTGACCACTGCCTGTAACGTGCTGTAAAAGAGGCAGACTGGTGATGAAAATTTTATGTTGTGGTGCTTGTCTGGACTTAAGTTCTGGAGAAAGATAATGTGTGGCTTAGTGATCTGCACTGGAAACAAGCTGCTAGTTGTGAAGTGAGCTCAGCTAAAAAGTTCAACTTTGTTTGCACCCTTGATGGCTTTTATATATATAAGAACAGTAAGACTTTAAAAAAGTCTGCTCTCAGTTTTACTGTGATCTATTATAACTTACAGTATCTTAAATTATTTTTCACCCCTTATCACAGCAATCAGAAACTTCAGATAAAGGTTGACACCTGCTTTGCTTTGTCTCGCTGCAGGCGTATGTTCTTTTCCCCAACTTAGAAAAAATAAGAATTCTTTTAAGACATAGAAAGAATATGGCATTAAACTCAGAGTGTCTGTATCTGGTTTTCATGGGGGTTGCTTGAAAGGAGTTAGACTATTTTCCAGGGGAAACTTATGGCATGCTACTTGTGTATAAATTAACAACAATGAAAGTGGTAAATTAAAATTGCAACATCCACTTCTTTTTTAGCTCTGCTTTGCATTTATATAGAAGGATTTATTATTACTGTGATTTACCTTCTACTAAGAGATAAAAGAAGGGAAAGTATGACGTAGCGGCAGTTGTAATTACCTTCTGGAGAACTTCAGCTTGCAGAAAATGCTGCAGCACATCTGCTCAGAAACTGAAGTTGCTGTGAGCACACCAGGCCATCTTCCCTCCATTTTCTAGGCTGGATTCCCACATTTTCCAACACAGCAGTTCAACTGTAAGATTCAGCACACGTTGAAGGAAGATCCATCTTCCGTCTCAGATAAAGCACTGACCTCCTGCACGGCCTCTGCTTTTTAATTTTGTTCTTTTTCCCTGGCTCCCTGCATGTGCTGGCCATGAGGAGCATTGGTGGCGTGGAAGCCCTAGATGGGACAGAATAGCAACCAGCTTTTGGTGCTTTTCTTCAGCACTGTCAGTATCAAAGATCCTTTTTATCTTAAATGCTGGCTGAAACCACAGGGGAAGACTATATTCCATGACTCCATTCTCTCCTTGTGCTTGCTGGATTTTCAGCAGTGCTATACTTATAATACCATTGTGTAAGGTGACTGAGTTGGCTTAGGAGCATGTCCACAACTGTAGAACAAGCTCCCACAGGACCTAAGACTCAGTGCCTTTGCCTTTCACCCTGAGAGTAAAAAGGCCCTTTTCCAACTTTGTCTTCTCTGTGCAGAAGTGTATCTGTGTTGCTGCTTGCTTTTGTTTTTACAGGAAGGAAATTACTAAAATCTTACCAAAACAAAGCAGCATGTCCCGTACATAAAGAATGAGAATGAGAGAGGAGGTGAGCCATGCAAGATAGGTGGAGTTCATTAGTTAACAGACACTACTGGAATATTTTAATGATGAAGGTGGCATAAAACCTTGCAAGGGAAAACAACAGTATGAAACAAGCGTCCATTTTATCTCATTTCTTTTGTCTTCTGGAACAGAAACAGAGACATGAGAGGCAGGCTCAAGAAACCTAATTAAATACTGAAAGGAAATGAAAATTAGTTCCCAGTTCTGTTGCCCACACTGATTCTGTGCATATTCAATTTGTGTTATTTTCAGAAAAAAAAAGTAAGACATTATAACCAGAATTTGCAAGATATTTTGCATTCTTGAAGAGAGGAACTAGGTGTCTGGGCTAGTCTTCAGATATGATCCGTACTCCCAGTAGTGTCATTAGAACCTGCCAAGTATTTGGCATATCTCATATCAGTTTCATTGTTATAAAAAGGCATCAGTGGACCCCCAAATCTACTAATTTCTGTTGGGGAACTGTTTAAAGACTTTGAAGCAAGGTTTTCCTAAGGAAAAAAGAGAACAATTGATAAGAAATTTTATTAAATAAGCTGAGTTCCCATGGAAGTGATTATCAACACTAAATTTTAAACTATTATTAAGTTAGAAAGGAGAGTTAAATCAAAATATTATGATTTTATGATCTGTCTGTACCAATGTCAGTATCAGTGTCACTGATACCAGTTAAAGTGTTAAAAAGAAAACTTTATAGCATCCTGAGGTTGCTTCACTTCCTAATTAAGAATCATAGACTCATAGAATCGTCCGGTGGAAGAGACCTTCAAGATCATCAAGTCCAACCATTCACCCTGCACTGTCAGGGTCCCTAAACCATATTGCTCAACACCAAATCTACACAGTTTTTAAACACCTCCAGGGATGGGGACTCCACCACGTCCCTGGGCAGCCTGTTCCAATACTTCATAACCCTCTCTGTAAAGAAAATTTTCCTGATATCTAACCTAAATTTCCCCTGGCCCAACTTGAGGCCATTCCCTCTCATCCTGTCATTCATAACGTGGGAGAAGAGACCGACCCCCATCTCCCTACAACTTCCTTTCAGGTAATTGTAGAGAGCGATAAGGTCCCCCTGAGCCTCCTCTTCTCCAGACTAAACAGTCCCAGCTCCCTCAGCCACTCCTCATAGGACAAGTTCTCTAAACCCTTCACTAGTTTTGTTGCCCTTCTCTGAACCCGCTCCAGCACCTCAACATCCTTCTTGAAGTGAGAGGCCCAAAACTGGACACACTACTCCAGGTGTGGCCTCACCAGTGCTGAGTATAGGGGCACAATCACTTCCCTTCTCCTGCTGGCCACACTGTTTCTGATACATGCCAGGATTCCGTGGCTTTCTTGGCTGCTTGGGCACACTGCTGGCTCGTGTTCAATCAGCTGTCGACCAGCACCCCCAGGTCCTTCTCTGCTGTGCAGCTTTCCAGCCACACTTCTCCAAGCCTGTAACGCTGCAGGGGGTTGTTGTGGCCCAAGTGCAGGACCCGGCACTTGGTCCTGTTGAATTTCATACAGTTGGCCTCAGCCCATCGATCCAGTCTGTCCAGGTCCCTCTGTAGAGCCTCCCGACCCTCAGGCAGATCAACACTGCCTCCCAATTTAGTGTCATCTGCAAACTTGCTGAGGGTGCAATTAAGACTTCAGCAAGCATTTTGCAGAGTGTGAAAGGAATCCTGTGTAAAGTAGCTGTAGAAGGGAGAAATCATTTATTTTAAGGACACACCTGGTGCAGGAGCTTGTTTTAAGACTAGGTTGAAGATACAGATCATACTTTGTCTCATGTTGGAACATTGTTTATTTTCTTGGCTTTTTAAAGCTGTATTTGTATTTCTCCTATTTTTGAAAAAAAAAAAAAGACAAGAGAGATGTCTTTAGTTGTTAAAAAATGCAGTGATATCTGTGATAAATAACTCCACACTAGGACATATGTTTTATAGTTATGCATTAAGCTTTGTAACTTTAGTTTGAGAAAGTCCCTGATGATAGAGAATAGTGTGTATTGAAACTAGTTGGATGTTACACTGTTTTACTTCATTCTGCCTGGGCACTGACATCAGAAATGACTAGTTTCCTATAGGCACCTAACTTCAGAAAGGAGAGATATGTCTGTACTTTTGAAATAAATGTGCCCGGGAATATTCCTAGGTGCTTAGGCCAGCTGGCACTGAGCAGCCTGTGCGGATGATCAGAAGCTGTTAGTCTCCAAAGCAGGTTGGCTGCAGGCAGGCTGCCTGCTGGGAACAGCTCCTGGAGCATGCCGACTTCCAAAGCCTCTCCAGGAATTGCCTGGGACACTGATAGTCGGCACAGGCCAAAAGTGGGCAAGAAAATTTTGCAACGCTTTGTCAGGATAGATGACAACATCCTTGAGCCCAGGAGTGTTCCCAGACAGTGATTTATTACTGTGAGTATAGACTGAGTGTCTCGCAAAAGAAAAAAAAAAAAAAAAAAGAGAAGGCAGTGATTATGGTAATATGTAGTGAGTGGGCACGAAAGATGGACAGATGGACGTAAAAATGAGCTATACTGGACGTTAGTGTAAATTGCACTGGGGAAAAGAGCTCTCACGCCTGAGGCTCCAAATCAAGAAAACTGGTGAGAATTTTTAGAAAATCTCCAGAAACATCTTCTATGTAAAATATAATAGAATGTAATGTAATTTAATATAAATATGTGACTAATATACATATTTTGTATGGTGTGACTAATATATCTGTGTATATATGTCTTATCCAAGTATGGACAGTCTAAAAAAATAATTGCTCACTCTCTTTCTGACTGCTATAAACAGCTAACCTGTGAGTTCATTGCATCCTAATGGATGAACTCAATTTGTAGGTGGAACAAAGTTGCAGTGATTCAAATGAGAGCACTCAGAAGCCATGTTACATTAAGAAGTAGTGCAGACAAATAGACCAAATAGGACTGGAGTTGCAGAATGAAAGGGTTGATGCTGCAGACTGGTGTCCACACAATATGCATTCTGAGGGTTTTTATTGTGTTCTAGCTCTGGCTTGGTCTCGGAGCAAAATGCCCATTAGCAGCCCATTCTAACCATATCCTGGAGCACACATTCAGGTTTCTTTTCCTCCAAAATAAAATCCAGTTGTGCTCTCTGAGACTGCTCTGCCATAAGAACCAAAGTGCAGTATGTGGAGATAATCAGGAGATTCACTTCAAAGGTGTACTCCTGATCTAAACTAAACCACTAATGTCGAGGCACCTGGAGAGCTCATGCAGCAGCATTACAGCGATGCAGAGCTAATGTGCACAATTAGGGAGCAAGCCGAGGCAAACCATCAGTGGAGCAGAGACAGAAGGTGTTAACCACTCAGAAAAGAAGATGTTTGCATAGACAAGGAAAAATTTTGTGCAAACATAAATGCATTTGCACAAAGTAGAGAAGAAAAAATCTACTGGTAATTGTCTCGCATGTGGGATTCTTTGCTTTGGCAAGAAAATTGTTTTGCCGAAGCTTGCTTACAATAGCAAAAAGAAAGAATGCACCACATCAGGAAAACAAACTGACTCAGAAAATGTATTTTTCACATATCTGGCTTTGATGCACTACACAAGAGTGAAAATAAACTTTGGTGCCATTTGCACAAGCATGAACTTAAAACTAAGAGCAGCAGCACAAACGCAGAGAAGTTGAATGCCAGCTGGACAGATGAACATCAGTAAAGGCTAGATAACACAGGCTTTGTTGACATTTTGTGAGAATCTAGAACTGCTGACAAAAAGTACAGCATAATATTACACAGTGAACAATCAAAATACCAGCAGGACAATGTAAATTACCAAGAAATGTTGAACAAATTAAATACCAGGAAATATAGATAGCACACAAATACTCTGCTTTTAACTAAATCAAGTGAATGAATGAAGCCTGTGACTAAACTGGGACAAATTATTCATAAAAGTTACATACAAAAAGTCAGAAAACTTAGCTCAAATAGGCAGTAAGCTGTAAGACCCCTGTAGCAAAGTATCTACATGGTGTTTTAAAGGTCTGGAATGTCTTCTAGGCAGATGAGAGCTGGAAGTGGATACAGCAATGCAGCCAGGAGAGCACTTGCTTAATAGAATGGCCTCTGTACTCAGAGAAAAAGCAATAAGGCAAGTGAAAGTAAGGAGGGCATAAGTCTCATTGCTGAGGTTTTCCAGAGCCACGGGTCAGATGGGCAGCAAGCCAGCTGTAGAGAAGATGGGAAGCTGTACATATGCATGGTCTTTTAGTAATTTAACAAGGCATTATACAGACCTGCAGGTGGTAATATGCTTTCCATCTTAAAAAAGTAAAAGTAATTTCAGTTTCTGACGCAATACTCATATATTTGCAAATGTATTAGATGTAAGAATTAAAGAAAGTAACTACCTTAATACCTTTTGAGCATCCATTAGGGCGGATATGGGTGGAAGAAAATACAATCTGAGATCAAACCTGTGCAAGAAGAATGCCAACAGTATCAGCAAGAACTAATGGGGCTGGCTGGGATCACTGCCATAGCTGTATAGATGCAGAAACAGAAGAGCAAAGCTGTAGCTGATCATGATTGCATTCTCATCTATCTGCTTGAAATGACCAAGGCAATAAATCTAAAATGAAATAAAATGAGATGAAATTGCATTTGACTCCTGGAGCACTGGGATAATTGCTGACCTCCCAAAGGCTATTACTCAGCTCCTAAAAGGTAAAAACCATGCAGGATAGACCCACACCTGAAAGTGGGTAGGTCAGTTTGAAGATTAGTGGGATTCATAAACCATCTCACAATGCTTTTCCACGCATTTCAGATCTGTACAGTCTCCTGAGGTGGTTACTAAACAAAACCATGCTATGAATACAACTGCTGTAATTCACTGGAGTCTTCTCATACATAAAGGAGCTATACAAAATATCCCACGGTGCAACGTTGCAGCATGTAAATGCCAAGGCCATTATATCACACAAGGTGGGGCGGGAGAGGCACTACCATTTGTGTGAGGCATACATAGAACACAACTCCTCTGAAAAGGCTTCTACATCCACCAGCAGAGTGTAGGAGCAGCCCAGCTGAGACATACTGGAGTAATGTGTGTAAGTGAATCCTTACGTTTTAAGGGCAGGAAACTATATGAATACAGAGTGACCACGAATTATTAGAAAGCATTTTATAAAGCCAGAACTAGCACCCATCGGTAACCACAACGGAATGCTGCCAACCTGCAGTGATGTGCATTGCTTGACATCTGGAAAGGGATTGAGATGTACATCCCTGACTTCTTATCTGGGCTGCTATACACAAAAACAGGATGACTGAACAAGAATGTCAAATTCTCAAAATAAGAGAACAGAGAAAATGAGGAGATTCAATGTAAGTATTATTTAAACTAGGTATTTGTCAGTTTGAGGCAAGGGCTACAAAAGAACCTCAAAGGAGTGTTTGAACAAGGCAAAAAACTTAGTGTAAGCTCATACCCATCAATCTTTCACATTGACCATAATGAGCAGGGAGAAGTCCCATCATCTCCTGGAGTACTGCAGCCTCAAAGGTAAGTGGAACTGTGCAATACGTGTTCAAATTACAGTGCCCAGATCACTGAGCAGGAATGCCATTGGGCACCTGTCAAAACTATTCTGGGACAGAATCCTCCATTCAAAGGATGACTGTGTACTGGGGAGCATCAAGCTGTGCAGGTAGTTGCATTACCCCTGGAGAAAAGGAGGCCTAACAGAGGGAGACACATAAAAACTCATGGCATTCTTAACAGACTTTGAGGAAAAGTACAGCAAAGGACTTGATTTCAAACACAAATCTCAGAACCTAACCTTTGCTGTGTTAGTCAGACTCCTGTGGCTCAACAGTCATTTTGCAGCAGTTGTTGCAGATGGTGTTCTCAGGATCAGGCACTCTGTCAGCCCCACTACCAAACTGCGTTTGGAGACAGTGGAGCCTGGGCTATTTCTTGTTCGCTCACACAAATAGCCTGGGAATAAAAATCTAATCCACTTCTCATCACTGCTCTCACTACCATTGCCTTGCAGCAAGCAGAATGGCAAAACTGAGTCAAGAACTGAAATGGCAAGTTTTTTAAAAAGCAAAGAAGACGACATTCTCTAGTGGAAAACGGCCTCTCACAGAAAGTGCTCACAGTAGCCTGGTGCTGTACTGATGCCAGGACACAAGTATACGGCAGCGTCTGCAGCCTCAGGAAGCATTATGGCTGGCAATGGGGAAAGGAATAACAAAAAGAAAAGGAATCAAGGGGCAATACTGTGACCAGCAGGCTAACAACCACCAAGAACTATGACCCAGGACTCTGCAAAGATCAAACCTTTTCCTCAAGATAAATCATGAACTTGAGTGCAAGCCACCCACATTGAAGAGACCCTGTAATTTGTCTAAAGCAAGTGTGGGTGGGTGTATTTTCTAGTCTCATCCCAAATGTCTGCATCATATGAGGCACAGATATGGCTAAGGAGGCACTTTTTTCACCAAGCCTTGGTGAGTGGAACAGAAGAACACAAACTGATGAACATGTCATTGACAGACTTTGTAGCTGACTTTTTAATCTCCACACCACTGCAACAGCTGTGTCACAGGCAGTCTCTGCAGAAAATGCCTGCCCAAGCTTTATGCTGCTTCCAAGTTCCATTTGGGCAGTATTGAAGGTGACAGAATAATCCTCCTAACCCAAGTTGCCAAGGAAGTTGAGTTGGAAATTTTTTTTTTTCAGTAATAATTACCAAGTTTGTGTATGTGCTATTCCCAAGTTAAAGACAGAGAGTGTTTATATTTGTGTTTAATAATGCCATCTCAGCTAAATGTAACAGGGATGTCACCACAATGAGTTTGCTTATTCCTTCATAAACATATTTATGTGTAGGAAATTCAGAGAACTCTGCTTCAAAAAAGTGATTGAAAGAAAATAATCCATCTGGAAGAAGGATTAAATGCTGGAGCGAGGTGCACTGTCTCATTTCTGAGGTCTAAGCACAGAAAATGTTTGTCTAAGCCTGCAGATAGACTGAAGTGGTGGCTGAGGGGCAAGTTACTGTCGGAGCAGGCAGCAGCCTGGAGTGGCACGGGGGGAGTGGGGCATTTGAGGAGGTGCTGTGGCTGCCCAGGAGAGCCCTGCCATTCATCACACTTCTGCTCCCATCACAGCCTGGCCCCTTCTCCTTCCCCCTGCCTGGTCAGTGAGTGCTCCAGCTCTGCAACAAGCATTTCCAGCAGCCATGAGGTACAGGAGGCCAGCCCTGCTCTATCTCCAGCAAAATCAAGTGCTGCTTAAATACTTCACAGCTGTGAGCTGGCTTTGTGCCATGGTTATCCATGAAGCCCACATAGCTGAGTTGCGTTTTGCTACCCTGCCTCATCTCCCTGCCTGCCCCACTTCAGGTGCACACCTGATAAGAAGCAGTTTGTCCTGCTACAGTGTCATGGCTCGTTAAAGTGGTCTGCGCACAGAAAGAGTGGTCCTCCTGCAGGACCATTCGCTGCATCTTCTCTGGAAGCAGAAAATAGTCCCAGCCTTCCTGAGGAGGAGCACACATCTCTCCTGTGTGGTGACTGCTCCTGGCTTTGTAAGCCGCTCAGACTGAACCTCTCCTAGGAGCTTCATCCATCAGAATACATAGCACCTCTATAAAATATGGAGGGAAAAAAGTCAGGCAGACAGACGATGTGGATTATCTATAATAATATAAATTATGTCGTCTGTGACCTTTATAGCAGCAACGCTGTTGTAGACAGCATTAATGTAGAGAAGCTGCACTAAGTAGAAAAATTTGTTTCCCTTTCTGTCTTATGGTGAAATGGCTAGAGGTGATTTTTTTTTGAGCTGTGAGTGGAATCACTCTAAATATCTGGCAAAACTTTAACAAGATTAATTATGTCAAAAAGTAAAAATAATTTGTTTTTACAATTTAAATGAGGATGAGATTTTTAAATATGGCAGGTTTTGAGTGGCAACTTTTTGTTTGTCTACAATAGGTTTTATATAGCATCTATTACTTTGGTACCTACGCATTGACATCTCCTCACTGCTTGATGGTGGTATAGAAAGTCATTTATAATCAGTTTAGTGAAGTATCACTTTGTAATGCGTATCGATATTTTATTCATAAGATAAGTTTGATGTAATATTAATTTAAATTGTTAGCAATTACTTAATTTCTTTTCAGATCTGTTTAAAAGTTTTAATAGCTTCAAACAATCAAAATTCTTCATCAATCACTTTCTTTCAATGGACCATTCCACTTTTACCATCTGGTTATATTCTTATAGTTTTTTTAATGTCATGTGTTATGTGTCGATTTGTCACATTCTCAAAGCTGTTAGAAGGCCTTAATCAACCAGAATACCAGACTCTTCATAGGAGAGCATTCAGCATTTTCTTATCCTACCTCTCACCAACTGAAGTGGGAGTTTTGACTATCTAGGGATGGAAGTGCTTGCTATTAATGCCAGAACTATTTGTATTATGACTCTTAGCATGAAGTTTAGTGAGTTTAGATTATTGAGGTGATGATGAAAATCATTGTGTTATTGAGTTTGAAGAGTCTAAAAGGCAATGGTAGGCTCCTTGGTCCTAACTGTAAGAGTTGACTAGAGCTCATTTGTCTGCGCTGAATGCTTTACATTTAAATTAGGATTTTGTGAAGTAGAGATGGAAGGATTACTGTGTGCGAGAGACAAATGAGGGAAAGCATTGTAGTCTGTGCAGAAGGAGGATAAGTACTGTAGTTCATCTGCCATAAGAGATGGATTACAATGAATCTGAAGTGGAAGAACGTTTGCTTAGGAATTATTAGCAGTGGTTTGTATTTAAGTAATCTATTAGTGCAATATATATGTATAGTTATGTGATGTGTAATCTGCCAGGCAAAAGCGGAGTTTATTTCTACATATATTGAAAGGATATGCTATTTACAGTGTAGGCAAGTCAGTAATAATCTGAAGCTTCCATGCAAAAAAAATACATCAAAACAAAAAGGCAGATAAACAAAAATCAAAACAAAGCCAAAATAAAAATCTACAAAGGTTCCAGCAGATGGAAAAAGTGTTCGCTCTTACCACTTGTGCAGGTTAACTGTTAGCAAAAGGTATTTGATAGGTAAATTTGCAGCTAAAACACTTATAGCAATGGTGAAAATGAACTTTTCTTTGCACATAGTATCAGCAGTGGTTATTCTACTGAATGTGCTGAAAGCCTCATAAAGTGGCCTTCCAAATCTGGTTTCTTCAGAGGCTGGAAAAGGTGGTTGCTGGTTGCCCTCTCTGCCTAGTGTCCCCATTCCCCTGAAAGCACAAATTTGATGGACATGACTGATTAGACTGTGTGTTTTTCATATGGCCATGGTGCCTACATAGACTTTCTATATGTAAGTACTGCAGTGTCCGAGCTGTATTTCCACCAGGGAGATGCGGGAGAAAGTGTGGGAGAGCAAAGGAGGATGTAGATAGTGTGCATTTCACCTCGTCCTGCCCACAGGGTGTATTGCCCTCGGGCTGCGTGGTACTGTCAGGTTGCTCAAGGAGCTTTTGAACAGGTTCACATGGGTCATGTAGGCAGTTTAATGCAGCTTCATGAGGCTTCACAGTTCTAGAAACAGGGCTGGGCTGCTCCTGGTACCTGACCCAGCTCATTTAGCACAGGTGGAATTAGCAAATTCAGCTTAATACAGCTCTGCTCACCTTGCCTGGTCAGCAGGCATCTATGATTGACAGGTCAGTTGATAACCACTAATGTAGCCATAGCAGCAAGGATATTCATGCTTCTCATAGTTATAAGAAAAGATTTGTTTTTCCCTTTTGATAGCCTAGCTAGCACTTCTGAAACTTCTTTGAAAGCACCTAGGAAAACAGACAGTCATTAGGTACTACTAGAGTTCTACTAGTACTACTAGTCCTCAGTACATGTACCCCCGAAGAGAACGGTTAAATTCAAGGAAACAGGTGATTTTAGGGTGTTCTGAACAGCTCAGTTACCAGTCAGCTTGGAGGAGAAGTTGGGTGAAAGTATCTAGCAATGGCATTTTTCTATATGATCAAGTAATTTACAACATTGATATGATAAGTGCACAAACTGAATGTATGGATATATCTACACTGTGGTATACAGATAACACATGCAAATATGAATACTGGACTATGTATTTTTACTTCCGTACCAGTAAAAATACAAAATCTTATTTGCACAAAGTTTTTTCCAATGCTAAGGCTCAACTGATACTGATCCATGTTTCCTAAATGCATTTGAATACAGTTATGTTGCGTGCCTGTCAGATATTTGTTAATAGCCATTCTGCTGACATCTTTGTTACGCTGTTGCTTAGCTGACAGAATTTCATCTGCATAAATGGGTGGAAAGTTCTTCCTCCACATGTCCAACAAACTGGAAGACAAAGTGCCTGCCATGTTTTAATTTCTTTTGCATGTTCTGGTTAGAGAGTGAGAAGAATGCTTTCACTCCACACTGTCATGAATATGGTAATCTATGGAAATCACAGAAAGCAGGTACTTAAGTTAAGCACATACTGTACTACAGGAATCCCTGATGAATTCAAGTCTCTTCTGTTTAGGGAAGATGTTGTTGTCTATTAAGTGACAGACTGCCAGATGTTCATGAAGTAGCCAGTAATGTGTATCAGTATCTTATTTCTTCACCCCAGAAGGTAACATTTTCTTTATCATCTATGTCATCCTGGCTTTTGATTGTAAATGTCTAAGCTTGCTTCAGATATTAACTCCTTTTTGTTTTATGATGAATATTTCATTACTTCAGTACATTTGTAGACTGTAAGTTTTTGCTGCACTATAGTAAGCAATAATCCTAAAATCTTTTCCTTCACTTGGTATTTATAAGCTGTTAAAAACCAAACATTTGGATGGTAGACATGAAGAATAATTTGTTCATGATTCTGAGCTAGGTAGAGACAATTTGGCAGGGTTAGAAAAATATGATGAAAGAAGAAATAATTGTTATTTTAAATAATGGTTTTGTCTGCATGCTCAAGCACTGGTACTATCTATCTCAGGGTGAGGTCACAGCAATATGTTTTCCTAGAACACACATTAATGTTCAGTTTAGTCTCAGAATTACTGCAGGGCTGGGGGTTAGCTCACCCACTTTAAATAATCATGGTCTAAAGAGCAGGCAGCAATAGTTGAGTAACTAAATGCAATGGTATATACACATGCAGTGTGGGGAGCAGAGGTTACAGGAAAAAGCGTATGTGCAGTAATACAGATTATTGAGACAGCACTGTTACGAAGCAAATAAAAGTTCCAAGAAAAAAATAAAAATAATCTGAAAGGCAGCGTTCATTTTTTTTTTGTTCCTGAAGAACTGTTGTGTTCTGTCCTTTCTTTGAAGCCATTTCCACATCATTAAAGGCAGTGATACCAGTAATGTCTCAGCTCTAAGAAACAGCCCTGAGGAATGTTGTGAACGGTTTACTAAAATGGAGAAGTTCTCTGCGGCTTCTTGCTAATGTAACTACAGAGCTCTGTGGCTGTAACAACTGCTGTTGGCCCGAGAAAACTCACTATTGGATGGAAACTGATAGAGTGAAGTATCCCGTCCTCCCCATGGCACGTGCCTGCCCGCATGCCATGGGGAGGACTGTTGGAGGATTCCCCTGCTGAAGGGCTTGACGTGAACCCTACTGACCTCTGGATGACTCCTTCATGCCATGGGCCCTTACCACGCAGGGTGTGGGAAAGGGCCATAGGTTGGCCTTGCCAGACGGATACAGAGAAGAGCGGCTATTTAAGAGAATTTAGCTTGGAATGTCTGAAAGAGTAACATCTAAAAGAACAAGAATTAGCAGATTCACTTTCTCCATTGCCAGATGTACTTAGTTTTTATTACCTAAGCAGTTTACCCAATCAATTGGGAAAACTTGTGAAAAAATATTCTCTCCATGTATATATGAATATGAATGTGTGTGATTTGCCACCTTCAGAGGAACAGAATTCTGCTTTTGGCTTTATTGTTGGATTGAGGGTGGGTTTTTTTCCCAGAAGGAGTACAAGCTATCTTGACATTGTGACAAGATTTTGTTGTTGTTACTGTTGCCGTTCTTCGGTACTGGGACTTTGTGTTTTCTTCCTCGCTGGAAATGTTGGAGTCATGTTTCATTGTATTCTCTGGCAAGGAGGAAGAAAGCAGATACCACTTCAGGAAATTTTAGGAATCTTTTTCTGTTGTTGTAAAGTTGAGAGACGATGGAGGCAGACCACTGTATGGAAACTTTTGCTCAGTCAAGGCCACATGTACATGCAACGTGTAATAAGGATTCGAGATATATGCAGCCATTTTAAGCACATTAGATTTAAAAAAAAAAAAAAATAAAGGATTCAGAAGCAACTGGAAAAAGTAATTAAAATTGAAACTGCTTTCTTTGGAAAACTTTATACCTCAAATATAGAAGTTTTCTGCATGAACAAATGGGAGTCAAACATAACTAAAAGCTTTGTGCTGAGGGCATACAAAATGACCCAAAGAAACCTGATTTAAATTCTTGTAGCTCCTGGGTGAGGGCAGCTGTCTACCTTGCTTAAATGTTAATGTTTCCCTTATCTGATTGGCGTTCCATACCATTCTCCCACTTTCAGGGGTCCTGCTTCACCTATTACCCTCTTGAAAGCTATTCATTCTTGTCTGCAATCTTTGTACCTTTAACTGTGTCTGAGGTAGTCACTTGGCTGTGGAGCCTCTCAGGCTGTTCCACTCTTAGCTTTTACCTGCCCACTGCTTGTCTCCCCTCTTCTCTGAATCCAATGAGAAACCTTCCCAGATGTAGTCCTTCCAAGGCAGCAAAGGGATGAAGCGCGGCTTTTCTGCATATTTACAGAAGAGAGTGGCATTTGGGAAGGATAGCTAAACCAGCTACAGATCATCTGTTCTTCATAGGAAAGGCGAGTCAGTGTGGATTTATGAAAAGAAAACAACGTTTGACCAACTTGATAGCCTGCTACAATGAGACGACTGGCTTGGTAGATGAGAGGAGAGCAATAGGTGTTATCTTTAGCAAGGCTTTCAACACTCTCTTCCATAGTATCCTTATAGACAAAGTGGTGAAACCTGCTGTACCTGACCCTGCTCTGAGCAGGGAGTTGGACTGGATGGTCTCAAGACATCCCCTCCATTCTCAACCGCTCTGTGATTCTGTGAAGGTAGTTGGCCACCTTTGTCCTTTCCAATCATTTAGAGAATTTGTATTTTCTCCTCCTTTTTTCTCTCCTTCTCTGAGGGAAAGCTGTTGGTTAAGTAATTTCAGAGAAAGATCTATTCAGAAAAACAAGCCACAGAGAAGGAAGATTAAGAGCCTTCAAACTTCCTGTTAGATTTCTAAAACACACTGCTGTTTTAGAACACCTTGGTGTTTACCACTACATGGCAAAGTTTTGGTGTAACAATTATCCATCCATTTGCGTCGCTACAGAGTATGTGGGCCTTCGGTGCAACTCTGCTGCAGCTGCTATAGAATATTTCAGTAGAGCAATTTGAACTCTCTTTTAGCAGTTCAGTTTGTCAGACATGTTTCAGTCTTTATTCTTGTTCTCATCTAGTTTTGCTCTGTGCAAGCAGAAACGTGCACTGGAAAAATGTAGAGTACGTGAAATAAGACAATTTGGCTTCATTTCTGTTTCCAGATTCATGAGGGACATGACACTTAAAATTGTTTACATGTTGAAAGCACACAAGAGTAATTTAGAGAATGAATGCATATACATCTTCATACCTCAGACTGGAGGCAACACTCAAGTATAAAAGAAGTTTGATAATGACGCTACATTCAACAGGGGAAATTCTTCTCACATGGGAGAAGCAGTATTTTTGAAACGTGATGCCTCATAGCTAAATGATACTGCTAACCCAAATTTCTGTGAGCCAGCGTATGTAAGTTCTTCCTTTACCTTGTGACCACTGCTCCTTGAAAATAATTTTTATGAGAATTACTACTTTCCAGTGTTCTTTTTGAATCCCCATCTCATCAGCATATACCAGCAGGATATACTTCAGATCCACTGGCGTACTATAGGAGACTGTTGCTTATTTTTGGTTTATGATGATACCTAGCTGTGCCAGCTGAAATCTGAGGTTTCTAACAGTAGATATCATTCAACTCCTTAGTAGGAGACAGCTCCCAATTAAGCAACCTATGACTACATCATGGAGACATACGTGGACTTTCTCAGAATAAGGAGCAGATCAATTTCAAAGTTAGAAATAAAGTCTGGGTTGTCTGATGCATATTGCACTGCCCTGTTTACTGGACTGGTCCACTGGTTAAGCTACTTGCTGATGTGCCCATAAAAATTCCAGCAATCTGAAATGGAGAATTCTCTCTACTTTTTACCATTACGAAACAAGCATCTTTTTTAGTTCATAATATGCTCAATTACCTTTAGATTGATCTGTGAATAAATTATAATAAAACCAGACTTATTCACCTTAAGCTCTCCGGCTTAAGGTTTCATTGTTGATTCATTATGTTGTCAGTTCTCTCTTGGCAGAGTAATGCATTTTTATATCTGGATAGAGACAGTTTTAGTGGAAGATACTGTTATCTTTAAATGAGTAGGATTTAGCTTTTATGGTGAGAACAAATTCATCAATGATGAATTCCTGGAGAAATTACTGAAAAAAAATCACAATGTTGCTGGAGATTTATACAGTTCATCAGTTAAAAGGCAGATTTGGAAGTCTGGAGAGGGGGAGGAATTTGGATTTTTCCTTTCTTTCTGCAAAATACTCCAGCACAATATTTCAAGCTTCCAGTTTTGTGATAATGCAATTGTAAACGATGAAATAATACCACTTAATACATTTATTTTGGTTCCGTTCTTGATGTTATCCCTCCAATAGAAACACATTGAATTATGGCTATATAGAGACAGATGGATACAACTAATGCAGCTTTAGACATCACTGATACAGATATAAGTAGACAAAAATTATCTAATTACTTTGTTTGTTGCAATCTTTTCAGCACTTGCTATGATCCACATATTCATATTAACTGTTTTTTTTCTAGGCAGATGTTGACATGACAAAGATATCAGTGTATGGAGGGTTTAGTGACATTGGAATATCTGGAAATTAAAAAAAAAATAAACAAACAACCTACTGTAGAAAGATTTCAAAAGCAGAGTTAAACTCTCCAAGTTCTGTGCTTTTACTTTCATTTGGAATTGTGCTATTAAATCCCCCATGTGCTTAGGAAGATATCCTCTACAATGATTAGAGGTTTTTTAATTTTAAACTCTCTTAAATATCCATCTTTTCAACAGTTATTTCACTGTGTTTCCAGTTTTGCTATATTCAGAAACTCACTTCATTAAAATATTGTTTGCCGTTTCATATGGCCTTTGACTCCAAAATGTTTGAAACCACAACTCTGAACAATAAGCAGTCTCATCAACTTTCCCTGTATCTGTGTGTTACTCATAAGGGGAACCATCACTAAGTCCTTCCTAAGCTCCTGAGGCTACATTTTCATGTATTATGTATTGTTGTAGAAAAAATTGCTGATTTTCAGTGGTGTTTGATGAAATTTGGCTGGGCTGCTTGTGAACTACTAGACTCCAAACATGAAGTAACCAGGCTATTTGTATGGGCACACAGTCACCTTCTGTTCAGTGGAAGCTCATTGTGTATGCTCAAGCCTGGACTAAGACCTAGGTGTTTCCTTAATTAGTTTAAATTCCATTTAATCAATTTCTTGATGGAAAAACAGCAAAGCACAGCAAAGACTAAGGTTGGATGCTAATTTTCTAGATTAATAATAATTTCATTTATTTTTAAAAGATACAGATTATATAGTTTAATTTAACTGCATGCATGTCATTACAAAGCATCTGAATTATGGTACTGATGGCTTTGCACACTTTTCAAAATGCCTGCTGTACATTCCAGCTAGCAGCTAAGTAAGATGTAGAAATCTAAGTACTACCATCTCACAAGTTAGAAAATGAATTAATTGTCTTTGTAATTTGCTCTTCACCTATACACAAAAATTCTTTTTCCACACTTTTCCTTAGATCACCTATTTAATTTCAATATACTCAGTATTTCTGTCTGTAGAAATTAGGAGAACAGAAAAGTAAAGGATTTATTCTTCAAAGACTTGGCTATTCTTCCCAAAGATGATCTTCACTCAGCCAAACCATGAGCAACTGTCTCATCTCTCTACTACTTCAGTTAAAACCTCAGCAGAATTAGCTTTGCTGCCTGCTCTGAACGTCAGCAGTTCAATTCCTGGCCAGACAGGGAAGGGTCCAAAAATGCTTTGTCATCAGGTCTCCTGCCCTCTCAAGCCCAAAGTTGTTGGTATCAGCACATAAATTATGGAAAGAAAATAGTTTCTCAGCTGCTACTTATTCGTATCCAAAATGTATTTCTAATTGATGCACCCTAGCAGACAAACAAGAACGCTTTTAATCAAAATTTGTATTTTTTAGATTTTTGCTAAAAGCCTTAGGCTTTCTAAAAGTCATATAAAGAATTGATTCTCTATATGTGTACTTTAGAAGCTATTGATTAGATTGAAATTAGACAAATTCTTCCTTCTACTCATTTTCCTGTTTAAAATAATTATGGTTTTGTTGTCTTGTTTGACTTAGGTAGGTAGGGCCACTACCTTTACTACTGCTTGCAGTAGTATTTAAAACCTTATTTTAAGTCATCCTAGAACATTTTCTTTCCAAGATCATGTATGGCCACTGCACAGAAAGAAAAGTTTGTTTGCTGTCTGTAACGAAGCCCTTGACATGACATTCAGTAACAAAGTTCTCATTGAACTGACAAAACAAGAGCCCTTTGCCGATGGGCAAACTCGGGCTACATGTAGATTTGGGACAGATGGGTCTGCAACATTCCCCATGGTTGTGGTCTTGCGTTTGCCTAGATGGAGGCTTTGTCCCAGGGTATGGCTCAGTCCCAGCCTGCAGGAGGGCACCTCCTCTGGAGAGCACCATGAGACTGCACGTTGTTCTGACTTGAAGTTAAAAACATCTTGAGGCCACAAACCAAGTCTGGGAAGCAGGGAAGCATTTCAAGGACCTCACCCTCTGGCTGTATGCTCAGAGTGCCAAAAACCTAGCAGCTAAGAAAGCTTTTATTTGTCATGACAAGAAGCCAGAGGTCCCAAGGTTGGGTATTGTGACTGTCAGAGCTCCTTGAGGGATTTTTCTCCTAACGATTAACAGAAGAACAGGGTAACCTCTTCCGAATTTACTTAATTTTAAAAAGTAATAGTTTCTAAATTTTTTAAATAATTCTGGTTTTAAAATTCACATTGAAATTCCCTCTTAAAAGATTGATAACCACAGCAGTACTGTATCTTGTTTGATATGCTCTTTGACGTTGTATTATTAGCGTGAATTAATGCTAGCAACTGCTGAGGCTATGTGTCCTCTGTTACTACCTGCTAGTTTCTGCAGTGCTGCAGTAGCTTCTGAATGGGGTTTCGTAGGGTGGATAAAACACTTTTGCAGAATAAGGAACTAGTTTCATGGGAGGAAGAGCATGGTCTTTTGCATCAAGCGAAAATCCATGTTTTCTACCATTTTTCATTCACCTAAATCTGTGATTTAGGCACACAATCAGTTGTCCATATCTCTGCTAGGTAAACAAAGGGACTTTTTCTTTCAGGAAACTGAGTGTTTTATGAAATCTGAACCAGTGCTTTCATGTTCTTGGGTGAGACATAAGTTTTGTGATTCAGTGAAATCTTCATCTAGAGTTTTCTTAATGGGATTCAAGGATTAAATATTGCAGAAAAGATGCCAACAAAGAGGTAAATTAGGAAATAAGAATGTGTTTCAGTTCATTTGGTGTTTGTTAGCCTTACTTTGACAGATCAAGACAACCTTCTATTATCAGAATGCAAAATACATGTTTGTAAGCTTTGAAAATATGTATCTATACATTCAGATATCCATACAATAATCTTAAACACTTGTGGAACCCTTCTAAGCAAACTGATAGTTTTATGATACCTTTCCACATTCTATAAAGAAATTTCCACATTTGAATTATTTAACATGATACATCTTTATATATAAGCAAGTGTGCAGTGGGGAAATACAAGACTGTTGGATGCTGACCTGCAATTCAGCTATTTTTCTGCTGTGGTATATTAATATTTAATATTCAATATATTTTCAAGTCAGATCCTGAAATTCATATTTGATTTTTATTCACTTCTCACTCTGGTACAGTCTCACTGATTTCAATTTCAACTTTCTGAAGAAGAAGCAAGTCTGTCCTGGTTTTCTCTGGGATGGTTAGTTTTTCTTTTCAGCAGCTAGAATAGTGCTATGTTCTAGATTTAGTACGGGATTTATTATGAGAAGAATGTTGATAGTGCACTGATGTTTATAGTCGGTGCTGAGACATTGAGGACCTTCCAGCTTCCCGTGTTTGGCCAGTGTGCAGGAGCATGACAGGCTGAGGGGAGCACAGCTGGGGCAAAGGGCCCACAACTCCCTTAGGATTTGAAATTAGATTTAGGATTGAGAGCCAAATTGGTCAATGGAGTATTCCATATCATGCAACGTCTTGCCCAGTATATAGATGAGAGTAAACCAGGAAGCTGGAGTACTCTCTTTTGGGGAACTTTCTCAGTCTCTTCTTGGACTTTCAGTCTTTCAAGTGTTATCCCTCTCTTGCTCTTTTTGGGTCTCACACTCATCTGGGATTGCAGTTTTGGGACTTATCTGTTTCAGGATCACTTGCCAGGACATGACAGACATTTGTCACTGGGTGGTGAGCAATTACACTGTGCATCACTTGTTTGTATATATATTATCACATAATGTCTATTTTAAATATTATTATTGATATTATTTTATCATCATTACTATTACTGGTTTTATTATTATTAAATTGCTCTTATCTCAACCCATGAGTCTCCTTGCCTTTTCCCCTTTAATTCTCTTCCCCATTCCCTGGGGGTGGGGGAGGATGAGCAAGCAGCTGCCTGGCGTTTAGTTGCCGGCCAGGTTAATCCATGACAAAGTCGCATTCAGCAAGGAGTTAGGATCTTGCCCTTGAGATTAGACTCTCCTTTTTGCTACACCTGCTCATTAAGCATAATCATGTTTCCTGACTTTTGTTTCAGAAACTACCCAGTTTTGGGCCTTACCTGGAACAACGCAAAAAGATAATAGCTGAGAACAAGATGAAACTGAAGGAACAGACCATGGCTGCTGTGCTTCCCAAGAAAAAGCATTTCATTCCGAAGAAGCCCATTCCAGCAATCAAGGTAAAAAAATACATGCTTATGCATAAGAAATGATCAGCCATCAGGCAGTTGACATGCACAGTCATTTCTAGCAGTTTGAGTTGGTTATTACTGCTTTTAAGCTTGTTAGAGGGCATCAAAGACAGCTATTTATGCAGACTTTCTCGCTTTTAACCAAAATTGATGGGAAATGATTTGTGATGTACATGTATAGGTATTTCCCTAATGTCATTTTTCAAAATGAAGATATTGGTACAGTAATTGTAGAACAAGGCACAGGTAACACCTTGAAAAATGAAGTAGGATTGTTAACAATTTCTTTCAGCTTGACTGCTATAGTATGAGCTCAGTTTTGCATGATAACTTTTGATTACTTGCAATGGGCGGAACACCTTCATCTCTCATGCAGGATCAATGGGAAAGGTTGGTGTTCAGTACATGTGAAAGCTGTGTCATAGGTTTTCAGACTGAACTTCTAAAGCTGGGGAATGTTTGTCTAAGTCGCTGATCCACCATCTACAATGAGTAAATGTCAAGGTGAAAATAAAACCTGTGACCCCATCTACTGCATAATCCATACCTTTGAGCTTTTCCTTTCCCTTAGGTAGCCAATAGATGTCAATAAAATGAAACGTCAGAAGCTAATTATTCTAGGTGTTCACTTTAGACCTTACTTAAACTTCATGTCTGAGTAGGAAATAGAAGCAAGCAGAAAAAAAAAAAAAAATTTACAGTCAGAATTCTCATGTAGGCCCTTTTATAAAGCAGTGTGAAAATGTTATCTGTTGAGCTTGTTGACTGTCTTCCTCATATATGTGAGAATATCAGATATCTATAGATAAGTAACTTTCACTATATGATCAGACCTGTAAGAATTCTTGCAAAAATAAGGCCAAACATAAAATACAATATGAACACATATTGTAAATAACACATAATTCCGAAAGGAATTTTGCAGTTTCCCAACACATGTAGTATTCCTGTAGCTAGCTGGTAGAACTGCAAAACCAGCCAAGGAGAAATTTTGAGTTGTCTTCCTGTTTAAGTTAAATAGTTTGTCACTTCTGTAGATCTCTCTCAGTTTTTTGGGCTGCTTATTTTGGTTTATGTCATGCTATTGAAAATCGCTCCCCTCCTCTTGTCCTGGGGTTCCTTCTTTATGTATTCAAAAAGTTCCAAAGAACAGCAATCTACTCTTTTTTTCCCCACTATGATGAGCATTTTCAATGCCTACTTGACCTCAGAGGTTTTATGGTTCTGTTCTCTTTGCAGGGGAGTATTGATGTAGGGAAAAAGAGAAAGAAGAAGTAACAGCCAATAACTGCATTTTCAGAGAGAGAGCTTGCTTCTGAAAACAGTAGAAAACCAAAAAACTCATACCATCCAAAAGCGAATAAACTGAATGAAGGAAAAAGTTTAGCAAGAGGGAAAAACAGACATAAAGGCTTGAAAAAAACATAAATAAAATGGTAAGGTCAATAATTTATCAAGCCTAACTCCAAGTACAAAAGCAAAAAAGAACCAAGTAGTAGGAGATGGTTTAAAAAGAAGAAAAGAGGCCCTACTGCAGGGAAGAGGAAAATGAATTCCAAAAACCAAAAACTTTTGTTTATAAAGACATTGAATACTTTTGCGTGGTCTCTGTGAGGAGCTTCTCAGCCAGAGAAATGAGGTTAGCATCTTTCTCACACCTTCATTTAAACGAGACTGAAAAAGACTGAAGCAATTAGAAGAAGGTAGGAACCACCAAAGGTGATTCTTGACAGTCTTTCAGTCTGACCATATCTTTAGAAGGGAATATTTTAACTCTAATGAGAAAAACAGCAATGAGAGATACCCATTAAGAAACAGGAAAATACCTGGGTTTTACTTGAAGTAGGGAACTTGCCCCTACTAAAGGAGGTTTTAATAAAGATTATTAATAGATGCATCTATTATGTTGTGGAGAAAATCTGCCAGGAAGATTCAGAATATTCATTACGGAAGCTGAGTGAAGCTTAATGAAAAAAGGTGACTTATCTAATACCCTTCCCTGATGGGGATATCTCCACAGAGAGAGGCAGAGGAGCTCAGACTTGAGTGATTTATTTGTAACTATCCAAGAAGTATTCACGTTTAGAATTACAAATCCCAGACCATCTCCAAGCAGTTCTGTCTCGGCTGACGCTCTAGACAGAAGAGAGGATATGTTCTGTTAGTTCAGACTAGGATATCAGGGGGTGGGAATGGTCAGCTCTTACAGCTAGTCCCAGCCTCTGGAACAGTGAAGAGGTATGCTTGAAAGCTGATCGGACCTAAGAGATAGCTGTCCTTAAAAGAGCTACAACCCCTGCTTTCGCTGGTTATATTTTGGAGAGTTGCTGCAGATTTCCTGATGGCTGCCCAGCACTCCCTCATCTGTCTAATCTGCTGTTGGGTTGGTGATATGTAAATTCCAACATTTGTTTAAATTACACATGCTGCCAAAATGCCTTTTTTTTATAGATTTAAAAACCCTCTGTGATTATCCAAAATCTAATTTAATTTTTGGATTGGTTTTCCCATGGTTTTTCTCTTCATTTTGTCTGTTTTTCAATATTAATTGAAACTGCATACTCAATGAATACTGCATATTCAGTAGGGTTGTTTCCTCTTTTCTCACTTGTCTGTAATATCAGAATTTCTGCCATATGTGGATATGTGACCCAGATCTTTCTTTTCAGTGGCCTTTTTGTACAGCTCCCACATATATTTCCCTGCCTCGGGTTACCTTCTTATTACGTGAATTTTCTTCCCTCATACATTTCTGTGGTTTTTCCTAAAACTTTAGTTCTTTCTCCTTCAGGGTCTGTACCACACTATTCGATCATTTTATTTCTCCCTTTTTATTCCATAAGTCTTGCTGTAGACATTGTCCTGTTTGGTAGTTTAAACATTCTGGCATAGCTCTGTTTGTCAGCTTAGCTAGGGCATGACGTATTGTTCCACCTGTTGGAAAAACATCTTTGAGTTCCTCAAGCTTAAATTCCTTGTGTTTGAACTATTTTTCACCCATGTGTGTACGGATATGTTTACATGGCCTTTTGCACATGCATCTATGCGAGTCTTTTTGTGCTGATGCTGTAAGCATCCAGCTGGAAGCCAGCATCCTGGGAGGCATCTAGACACATTTAGTCCAGTGCTGTTAATCTATAAAATCCTCTTGAGAAACAAGGTATATTGATCTAGGCACAGCATTATTACACCGTAACAGTGTACCATTTGGATCCTTCCTGGCATATATCTGGGTGGTTCAACATGAATAGTTTTAGCTTGTGCTTGTCTGCCTGGAAAAGACCATTTTTGTCATACTCTTCATCATAAATGTGGAGCTGTTCATATTTCAGGTGGAAATATGCATGTGTCCCCCGTAATTTATGGGACTGTGAGTCTGCTTCTCCCAAGTATTTGCAGCAATAATCTCCCCTGCAGTAGCCCATAATGATCCTGTCACTATCACAGTACCTCAGAGAATATTCTCGTTGTATGTGACAGTTTAAGCAAATTTAAGTTACTCTTCAGATATGGAGAGAAATCCTAGAGTCCAAAACTCCTCTTTCCCTCCTTGCTCTCACTGTAGAAGGACTGCCTCAAGTGGTTCTGCAATAGAATAGAATAGAATAGAATAGAATAGAATAGAATAGAATAGAATAGAATAGAATATTTCAGTTGGAAGGAACCTACAGTGATCATCTAGTCCAACTGCCTGACCTCTTCAAGGCTGACCAAAAGTTAAGGGCTTTGTCCAAATGCCTCTTAAACACTGACAGGCTTGGGACATCGACTGCCCCTCTAGGAAGCCTGTGCCAGTGTTTGACTGCCCTCTCGGTAAAGAAATTGTTTCCTAATGTCCAGTGTAAATCTCTTCTGCTGCAGCTTTGAACCATTCCCACGTGTCCTGTCCCTGGATACCAGGGAGAAGGGCTCAGCACCTCCTTCTCCACTTCCCCTCCTCAGGAAGCTGTAGAGAGCAATGACGTCACCCCTTTTCTCCAAACTAAACCCAAAGTCCTCAGACGCTCCTCATAGGACATTCCTTCCAGCCATTTTACCAGCTTTATTGCCCTCCTCTGGACACATTCAAGGACCTTCATCCTTCTTAAATGGTGGGGCCCAGAAGTTCACACAGCACTTAAGGTGAGGCCGCACCCACACTGAATGCAGCGGGATAATCCCCATGTTTGACCAGCTGGTGATGCTGTGTTGGATGGGCCCCAGGATGCGGTTTGCCCTCCTGGCTGCCAGGGCATGCTGCTGACTCCCATTGAGCCTGCTGTCAACCAGGACTCCCACACCCCTTTCTGCAGGGCTGCTCTCCAGCCACTCCTCTCCCAATTTATATTTGTGCCTGGCATTACTCCGTCCTAGGTGCAGAATCTGATGTTTAGGCTTGTTAAATTTCATCCCATTAATCATTGCCCTACGCTCCCATCTATCTAGATCGCTGTGCAAGGCTGCCATTGTGCTGGCAGCCCATAAGAGGAAGGGCACTGTGCTACTTACTGTATGTAAAACTGGAATGACTGTGTATTCCACATCATGGCTGATTAACACAACAGCAGTATTCCAGATCATGGCTGATTAACATAACAGCACAGTAATTACGGTGCTATTTTCTATCTTAATGTCTTGCTAGTTTGCTTGTGTCCTGTGAGCGCAGCCCACCAAGCAGAAGTTTCCATGAGCTCTCCATGGTGTGTCCTACTGTGTTTTCTATTGCAGCGTTCTTTTATCTAGAACGCATCTGTTGACAAGAATAGCAAAAGTTACTTATTTTGATATGCTGTTCGTCGCACTGCATTTTTCACTGTGATAGTACCTGTTCATCTAGTTTTATAAAATACCTATGAAGTTCCTTGGGTTTTCTTTAATTTAGTTTAAACTGAAATAAGTATCAACAGTCTTCTGGTTCAAATCTTTTCCTGAAACACACGCAAGCATATTAAACAGCATCATATCGAAATCAGAAAATTGAGAAACTTTCCTCTGTCCTCGGTTAATATTTTGCCTTTTCTGAACATTGATCATTGTATTCCAGGGCTTTATTTTTCATTTGTTTAGCTAACTTGCAATCCCACTTCATGGCTACTTAATTTCAGAACTGTTGTGTCAGAGGCCTATTGAAACATAAAATTTAACAGTTGCTTTTTTTTGTATTTATTGCCTCACAGTCTTCATAAAGAATCGTGATAGATTCATGAGGCATAATTTTTATTACAGAAGCCATATTGAATTATGTAGTAGAGGTTCATTTGAGTTATTTTGTAAGTCTCCCTTTAGCTAGTACTGCAACTGTTTTGCTTTACTGAAACACGGCTTAGAGGTCTCTAAATCCCAAAGCACATTGAATAACCTTTTTAAGTACTGGCAAAGCATCTGTAATCTTTCAATGTAAAGTTAGTTTTAATCAGATTACGTATTTTTGTTAGGCACTTTACTGTAAATTGACCTTGGTTGTGTACCTTCAGATTCTGGTGACTTTTTCTTCTTTAATCCGTAATTTTTTTCCTAACCTTTCTTCTTTTCATCTCTCTCTCTGACAGTACCTCACCTTTATTACCAAAAAGAACAGGTGGAAGGAGGCATCTCTCTAATGGAGATACACACTGGTACAGAGAGTGATTGACTTTCTTTGCAATGTTTCATCCCCTTTCCGTGCTCTCTCTATATCCTAGTGAGGGCACTTTTGCGCAGCCCCTTGTTCTTTCACAACCTATTGAATCCTGAGAACTGCCCAAACACCCCATAAATAATGATGAACAGATAGAGTACTTGGGATCAAGCACACAGCTTTGCTATATAAATGTCAGATGCTTTGCTAGGAGTTTTTTGTATTACCTGATGGCGGATCAACTTCTGCGTTTGTAGCACGGTCAATGATCCCTCGGAGACCTGAAGACTGAGGTTGAGGCCTGTCCTTAGGACAGACTGCTATTCAGAACAGGCACATCTCTACTTCTGGTAATCTAAAGATTACTCTGCTTTCCTTACCTGCTGTTGCTGTCAACTTCAAGTGCATAAAGTTCCTAGCCAGTCAGCCTTTCTTCTGAACATGGTGTGACATGTGAAGTGCTTTATGGTGACTCAAAAAGTGCAATAAGAGGACAAGCATGTGTGTTCCCTTTGAATTTGCTCTATGAGATGCAGTAGCTGCACTGTGTATGGCTTTCTAATAATCCAATGAGAAGCCTGTGATGTTCATGATCTCTAGAGCAGTGTGGTCTTTTACAGCATGGTCTGCATGAAGATGGACACAGCAGGTCTCTACAAGGAGCCATACCTGAACCATGAATTGTGTTTACAAATATGGGTTTACTAATATGATGGCTAATGAAAAGCTAATCACCATAAAATGTTTGAGACATTAACATTAAAAATGCATCTATAGTAATAAAAATAGCATTGTAAAAATAATATCCTACTGAACAGATCTGCTCCTTGTGTATCCTCAAAACCACATCTGCCTAGCTTAGTGACAAAATGAATTTTTCTTCTGTACTCATTAGTGACATAAAACTAATGGATTCTGCTCTGATTCTCTCCATAGCAACTGAATTCCCTGCCAGTTCCAGTTGCAGGACTAAATTCCTCTCCCAGTTCGTTCAGTACAGTTCTGTTGAGAAGAGTGAGACAGCACAGCAGTAATCAAAAGGAGCACTCTGGGTCCCTGAGATTGCACAGGTGTAACTTAGGACAACATTTAACTTACAGTTTTTTTATTATTGCTGTTGGTAATGTGTAAGCTAGAAAGAACACAGCTTGACTTTCAGAAACTGGCTTCCGTTTGCAGGTCTGGCAGTTGGCAAAAAAAAACATTATACTGTAAACAGTGCAAATTTGATCCAGAGGCCATTGTGATATACCAAGTGTGGAATCCCATAGTGCCACTTCAGTTGCTTTTTGGAGTGAAACTGCACTTTAAACAGTGAAAGCTGATTATTTCTTGCTGCACTGCTTATTTTGTTCCAAACATTTATGGTTTGATGGAAACAAGAAGCTCTGAGATAGCTTGAGATGCTGCAAAAGAGTGCACCTGCAAAGCATCTTTTAAGTACCGTTGCTTTTTAGTCAATAAAGTCTTGAAACTTTGCAAATGAATAAAGATGCAGTTTTTGCTTGAGAGAATGAAGTGATTAAAAGACACAACACCCAGGAGTGTAAATGAGCAGTAAATCATTGACACAGTCTTTTGAAATCACTTTCAGGCCTCTAAAATGCCATCATCCTCCCTATTTGGGATTCTGAGTCCCCGAAATTATGTTTTATGAGCTGTGAGAAGTGAGACTTGGTTACAAATCCAGAAATCACCATGCCATATGCATTGTTTTTGTTATTCCCTTTATAAATTTGTAGCTGGAAAAATCTGTTTTGATCATGTTCTTCTAAGCAACCATTTCCTGAGCTATCTAATGCTATCTTAAACCTTGGACTGTCTCCCTCCTGTCCCCCAGCTGCTTCTCTGGAAGGCCATTAACCACCTTACTCCTTTCCCATTTAAAAAACCTTTTCTAATTTCCAGCTTTAAATTTATTCATGGCTGGCTTATAATCATGTGCTCTTGTACCAACATTGTCATTTAACTTAAATAGCTCTTTTCCCTCCCGGATGTATATATAGAGAGACATCATATTCCTGCTCTGCCTTCATCTTCCTAGGCTAAACATCTTGTTAGGCTCTTTTCGTCTTCTCTTATAAGCAAGGCACTCCATCTCATGATTATTTCAGTAGCCCATCTCTGCAACCTGCTTGAGCTTTGTGGGTTTTGTTAACATCCAAACGATATTTAAAGAATACAGATGTGAATCCAGAACCTCTCTGAAAAAATTGTTAATTACCTATGCTGTTTAAACGTCTGCTTTTGTTAGATTAAAAGCCCTTCACTATCAGGAATCTCCCCATGTTGCTACTTTTACAACACAAGCAAACAGTGGAAAGCTAGTTCATTGTATGTTATACAGGTTTTACATCATTTCTTCCAATTCTTCAGTGCGCAGACCAGTACTTGCAGACGACACGTGCATTTGTGACGTACAGTGGAATGTTTGGGGGCTATGTACACAAAAGAGAGGCTTATAGGATACTTAGTATTGCTGGGGGCACTAGATCACACAAAGACACATGTATTTTAAAACTTGTACCAGGTATGATACAGAGAAGCCTACATGAGACTTGAAACAAGCTGGAGCTGAATTCTACAACTACAATTTTTCAACTGACAGAGAAGACTGCAGAAACCTGAGAATTGTAGCAACCTGAAAACTGCTGAGCAATTCCCAGTAAATCCATGAACTTAGAATCCTGAGTAAGACATGGGAATGAAAATACAGGGGTCTGAGCAGTTACTAAGAGATCCCATTTGATTGAGTTATGGTAGCTCATCAGTGGAGGCACAATAAAGGGCTGAGTGTTCAAGTCTAGTCTTTTGCAATGCCAAAGTGAAAAGAATTAGCGGAAACACTTTCGTAGTAGTTAATTGACCTTTTACAGTGGTTTAAGCAAACAGATTTTACTTCAAATTTGCAATGAATTTGGACCATGCACATAATCAGCTTGCACAGCTGTATTGATAAGTGCTAACTCATTAGCCGTGATAAGCTGCTCACTTACATTTGTCCACAATCATGCCTTTAGCAATGTGCCATGGCTGTGTTATGCTGGAAGAGCATGAATGTTCTCTACATGTTGCTGAGAAGAACTGGAAGGCTTTTAACATTGAATGAATACAACCAAGGTATTTCACATGTCAACAACTTAGGGATTTGGCAGAGAGAAAACATTTGAGTGTTTTTAGAACAGGAAAACAGTACAATTTCCCTGTCCTTCTTCCTGGGCTTAGGATATGGTTGAACTTCCTACCTCAACAGTGATTAAGAGTAACTTTGTAGATCCTACTACTGCATCCAACGAACAACGAAATTTGTCTCATAGCATAAAGACACTATTGTAATTTAAATGCTGAAGGCCTCAAAGTTAAAACTTCACTGAGATGAATGGGAGTCATTCGTTCAGGAAGTAGAGCTGTTGTTGGAATTCTCAGCACACTCAGGAAGACAAAGTTGGACCATTTTTGTATTTGATTCATGTAGCAGAGCTTTTCTTTAGAGCTAACATTAATAAAGCCATATTACCCTATTGTTCTCATGTGGCATAGGAATAATTAGAGATGCTCAGCTTGTTTGAAAGTAAGGCTGCCCAAAATAAGATATGCTATGAAAATTTAAGTTACTGTAATCCAATTCTTCTGAAATGAGAATTAAAAAAAAATATAGAGCATTGTTTGCAATTATAAATTATACAGGTTAAATATGACATGCTACTACACACTTAAAATGGTGGCTAAGCATTTCAGAACTTTTTTTTTGACTGATAGGAATAAGGTAGTATAGCTTCTTCAAAAAATATTGAGAAATAGAATACAGAAAGAAATCCTTATCATGTTTCTTGGTGATGCAAGACCAAAGGTAAACACTTCAAAGCTTATAATTCTGGGCAGACTTGTGTGTCTCATATTTGTCTTGATCTTGAGCATTTTTCAATTGACTTGGATCAAATTCCATAATCAAAATCATAATGACTTCTTGGTTTATTACAGTAGAATGACTTTGAAGCCAGTTCTGCTCTCCTATCACACAATGAGATTTCTCTAATACTTAACAGTTATACCCTTTTCAAAGCAGAAGTAAAATGTATTGTTGCATCACATAACCTTCATTTGCTGAGCCCAACTTTATCTTAACAATGTAGAAGCTTGCACATAAAATCTAGCTTGTTTTGCAACATGGGAACTGTTGTAGAACTGTGCTTAGTAAACTCACAAAATATCCAGGGAACCTATGCCAGTGCCACAGAGTGAATCTTTTAAAATGCAGTCATGTTCCTCATCTGGGCTATAATTCCTCAAGTTAAACTAATTTAACTGAGGGATAGCTGTAGTCCAAAGGACCTGGAACTTGTCTCATCGTTACCATTGACTCAGTGAAGCTGAAGTGTCACTGAACTGTGCAGTTTACCTTTATGTAAAGTGGAAATGGTTTGCATCAGGTAGGTCGCCAACAATTCTTTCATGAGGGCATGTCTTCTGCTTGCAGTGTGCATCCATACGCTGTCCTGCCATGGGCTTTTACTGATGCAGCACAGATGTGTAAGGTTAATGCCACAAATTCCTCCCTGTGAAGTTAACAGAACTGAACTGAACCAAGACTTGCAGGATTAAACCTACATCTTATTTCTGTACAATATTTGCAATAAACTGATATCTTTGTGTCATTTGCACATCTTACTAAAGAGAAAAGCAGTTACTGTTCTGTCAGTTTATTTGATCGTGTCCCTTTCTTTTCTTGCTGTGAGTTCTTAGATCTGTGCTAATGAGAAATGACCAATAATGGCAAAACAATAGCACATTCAAATCAAGTAATAAATGTGTAACCCAATTGTAGAACGTATTTGTATACAAATACATACTTCTAGTGCTGCCTCCATTCAAAATGAGCCTGTATGGAGCATTCTTTATATTTTACAGGATGTATGAAGGTCAGCATCATCACAATGCATGGCCGGATCTTCCATATTAAAGTCCTAGAGAGTGCTCCTGCGTGGCTATAGAAACTGCTTAGGTATCTTCTAAATGAGTCAATAACTTTTTTTTTTCCCTAGGATGTAATTGGAAAGGCACTGCAGTATATTGGAACATATGGTGAGCTCTGCAACACAGAGCAAGTTGTGGCTCTGATTGACGAGGAAATGTGTATCAACTGTGGCAAATGTTACATGACCTGTAATGATTCTGGCTACCAGGTAAGAGCACAGCTGTAATTAGCAGAAAGGCACGATGAGTTATCTTTCTGCTGCTGGGAGGAAAGAATCCACCTTCTGTTAATGAGCAGGTGGTAAAAACAGATGTCTAAAATATTGGATTTGAACCCCAGCATGCTCCCAGGCTATACTGTGCAAGACCCAGCATGGCTGCTTCTGGAGGGCTATGCAGAAGTGTACCACATTTTGCTGGCTCACTCTAGGTCACTCTACTGGTGTCTCCCTAACTGTCAGTGGGATTCTTTTTAAGAGGAAGAAAATGAAGGAGACCCGAGTCAGATGGCAGTAATGACTGATGTTCTTTGATGTTCTTCAAGTACATGAGGAACAAAGGGAAGAATGCATCCCTTCCCACCAAGGGGATGCAGGGACACAAGAGCTGTTCTTATTTCCAAATGCTTTTTAAGAAACCTAGTCCTTGTTCCACCAGCGTAACTCGAACTGATTCAGGTTTCAGGCAGGTGGGTTTTTGTTGATTGAGATACAAATCCTTTCTTCAGGATAGCTGCCAGGGTTTAGAGCAGCAGGTTGAAGTTTAGAGAAATTGTTGTGCCCAGAAAATAGCAGAATTTTGAGCTGGGGCTCCTGTTTGCAGCAAAGCATTTCTCCGATTTCTGCTCAGTACGGTAACATAAGTTGTATGAAATGTATCAGCATTTCTACATACCATTCCTTGCCCTGTCGACTGGAGCTGATGGACTGGTCTGCAGTAAAAAGGGCAATTCAGGAGGACTCATGTTCTTTTAGAAAACCAAAATATAGTCTAGCATAACCTCCGTGGAATCTGGTATGCAGTAAGCGATAGTTTCTGCATGAATTTTTCTGTTCATCTCAGTCTGATAATAGTTTGTCAGAGGCAAATACATTAACAGAGCACCAAGTTTCCTCTGAACAACATGACCTTTTGTTTATCCTTAATTCAGTTTAATCAATAGTAGGTGTGATGAATTTAAACATACAGTCAGAGGAAGAAGTCCTCCCATTTAAAATCAACTCCTGCAAAAAAAAAGTGTGTCAGAGCAAAGGTAGACATGTTTTTTTCCAGTGATATGAGAAAATTAAGGCTGTATTTATACTAGATTAGATTACCACAGTAGCCTTTTAACTGTCTAAATTTATTCTTGACACTGCAATCTTCATCTCTTCTCCTTCCATCAGATTCCCCAGTGAAGAGGAGCCTTATTATAGCTTAGGGAAAAAAAAAAAACAACCACCAAAAGAACCAAAGCTTAAAGCCCAGGAGGTTTTCTAAGCACAAAGAAATGGGTTTTTGCTTAATTAATTAGGGAAATTGAAAAGAAATTAATTGCAAAGATTTGCAAAGAAATTGTTAATTGCAAAGAAATCAAAAGCCCCCTTCCCTTCAAAATAGCATCTGCTTTATGCTTATCTTTGTTTCAAAAATATCCATGCTGCTCTACAGAGCTATCACCTTGTATGAATCCAACAGAAAAGCTTTCCTTAATTTAAAGTTAGCACTGTAGTCCTGACTTCTCTCCCTCTTTGAACTGCCTTTCAAGATGTGCATTGTCATTAGGGAGAGAGGAAGGAGTCCTTAAACACTCACAAACCAAAGCTCTCTTTGTGCTCAAGCTAAACTGAAACTTGTAGATTCAGGGCAGTTTGTACCTACTTTGTGCCCTTGCTGGTTGCTACAGCAACTTCTGTGCTCTCTCTCCTTGCAGTGACACCCCAAATGCCTCAGACCTGCCCTTGGAGCCAACCTGCAGCACCACCAAGTCCCTCTCATCTCCTCCGCGGCTCCTCCGGTGGCTGAGGGTGGTTAGGGAGTTTTGCTAAGGCACCACTTGTTCGCATATAAGTGAGAATTCAGTTTTCAGGCCTGATTTTTCCCTCCTAAAACTCTTAAAAGTAGATATTCAGCATTTTTTTTTTTTTTTTACTTTTCTAGACTTGCTTCTTAGATATTGAATCTTTTGCGGTGTGGTGCTTTTGTTTTTGCTTTTAATTGCCATTTCCATTATACCAGGAGCTTATTTCATTGAGACTGCAATTGCTATTTCACATTCAAATACACTTATCACACTAATTGGTAACGAGGATCCACTGCATGGAAACGTGAGAAATACTGCAAACTCTGCCTGCCCAGAACTCAGATATCCCTCTCAAAAATTTGTAAAGGGAAATAATCACGAGGCACAGCGTGCTGTGTTTTTCTCTACTATTTATTAAATTAGATTTTTTTATGCTGTGATGACAATAAAAGTCAAAAGAACGTATTGTGGCCAGCGTTGTGCTGAAGCCATACAGGCACGTTCTGGTGTCTCCTCTGAACCAATAACCCCAGCAAACTGCTGTCTTATGAAATATTTCCTTCACGCGAAGGAGAAATATCCCTCTGGGAGTTTAAACATTATGGGCCAAACTCCTTCTTTTGAAACCAGCCCTTGTGTCCCGTGAGCTTTTGCCGCGGTATAGTTTGGCCCATATTTCTAATTTTAAAGTGCCGGGCAGGGGGTTGTTTTGTTCCCTGCCAGTCGAACAGTTGCTATAGCTGCAGTGCAGAATCACACCAAGATGTCTCCAAGTGCTGTAGCACAGGAAATGCAGACACTAAAATGGAAGCAATTCTGACCTTTTCCGTGAGTGACATCAATAATGTTTATTCCTGTTCACAGGCTATCCAGTTTGATCCCGAAACCCACCTGCCCACGGTTACTGACAGCTGTACAGGCTGCACCCTGTGTCTCAGCGTCTGCCCCGTTATCGACTGCATCCGCATGGTTTCCAGGACAACACCCTACGAACCAAAGCGCGGGGCCCTTAGCCGTGAACCCCATGTGTTGAGGTGATCGGTCCGACAGCTAATGTGAACTTTACACTTGTTTGATGCAATTGATTTGCTTTCTAATTAGTCCTTGAAAATCTACTCTTATTAAAAAATGCGATATTGATAGCCTTTACAATGAACACTGTGTTTTCCAATTATTATTTTTACAATAATTAAGTTTTGAAATTACAGAAAGACAGCAATTAGTCAGTCGTGGCTGTCCGTTGTCCACTATTGAAGTGTAACTTTCTCCTTACAATTCATGCTGTAATTTCAAAATTTCTTTATAGACTCTTTAATCTCTGTGTATTTTCTGGCTGTAAATATAATTAAGAAAGCATTTTTAATGAACTACAAATCAATGTACAAGCTAGCTGTTTTCAAGGAGTCATTTTGTAATTAAACATTACATTTAGTTTTAAAAGAGTTTCTTAGAAGATGTAATTAACTACATAGCATTCAAACAAAGCAATGTGGCTTCTATTTTCTATGGGAAGAAATGAAAGGGAGTTTAAAATAGGATTTAAGAACTGGATTAATCGCTTTCAACTACTACAGCATATGGTAGTGTATTTTTATAATCCTTTCCAATTCTTTCTCACACTAGTCACTTTATAGAATAAATTTGTTGTGCACTGAAACATGCTGGACTCTCCACATTTGTGTGTGGCATGGGTAGCCTGATCGTTATTTTTTTCCCCCAGTGAACACTCATAACATCTCTCTAAAAACAGTTAAACCAGCGTATTACGAAGTCCAGGTTGCATTTCAGGATTCTGACTTGTGACAACATTTTTTGCTCCAAGTTCATCCTCTAAATAACTTTTTAATTGTGCCAATTAATGTTCCAGAATGTACATGTTACAGGTCAGAGATCTGATTACGTGCAAATGGAATACACACCCTGCAGACCACGTTTGCCAAACACAGACACATAGGGCAAACTGGCAAGATGATTCCCCCAGTGCCAATTCTTCGTACTTATTGGTTATGTATGGTTATAATAATTGCACAAACAAAAAGAAATACAGATTTGTCTGTCTTGCTAAACAATACCTCAGTTTTAATCCATTTTTCATTCACAGTAGGAACTTTCTAATATTAACATATTGCTGTCTGCTTTACTCCACTTAAGAATTTAAAGCCTTTAAGTTTCATGATAATAAACAATCTATCAATTCAATTTCTTATATCCTATATTGTGATCAGCAAAAGCTTTGATTAAAAATACACCCTGACTTTTTTTTCTTGATTTATAAGTTGTGCACTGAATTATAAATAAATGTTGAAACCAACTTGGATTTGTTTGTGGGTTGTTTTTTTATTTACTAAACAGATTTTTCTTGTAGAGGCTTGTCAGTGGTGTTTCATGATCTCTAAGATTCACTCCAGGAATCATTAATGAGTTAATTCATGTGTATATTATTCCATTAATTGCCCACAGTGCTGAATGTAGCGTGCTCTTTGCCCCTCTCTGGCACCTCTTTGTCTGCCTTTGCCTTGTCTTCCTTTTGCATCCCTTCCCCGGCCGGACGCACGCACACACTTGCGTGCGCACGTATGTACTCGCTGTGTCACTGTAATGTTTTCAAGTGTCATTTCATTTAGTATCCTCGCTCTACCAACACTGTCTTGCTGACACTTCAGGCTTGCTTGATGAGATCCCTTGGCAGGCTCAAGCCCCGTGTCTCCACTAATAGCTTTCTCTTCATGCTTTAATTTTTCTCTTCATCGTTGTAGATTTTTCACACTTAGATGAAAACTGGAACAGATAGTCAAACTGCTTAGAAAATACTGGCCTGGAACTTCTCTTGGTCTTCCAGTAGTTTCTTATCTTATGTGAGCTATAGAGAACTCACAGGAAGAACAAGATGTTTCCTAAATGTTAGGGGCAAAGTTTGGAAAGTCTCTGCATGTACCGTTGTACCTCTTCCGGGAGCTGGCTGACAGGCAGCATGCCCCTGAGTGGGGCAGAAAAAACATCAAAATCAGATCATCTGCTGGTAACCTGTTACGTTCTCAGTTAGATGCAAGGAAAAGTAGCAATCCTCTCCTAAGCTGTTACCAGGTACTTGTGATTTTGTAGCCTACCTACCACAGACTCCGAGGGTGAGAGGTGCTGTGTCACCTGTGACTGAGCTGGGCAGCTTCCCCAGGTCTTTTGTTGCTGCATCACCAGACCTGATTACCCCGCTATCCTGAAGGCATCACGTCTGGGAGCGTGGCTGCTTTTAAATACAGAACAATGACAGGAGACCTAATTAAGGAGCTAAGCACATGTGTATCATAAATGTACCAGCAAAATTAGAGCTTTTACTAGGATATTCAGTAGTCGCGGGATATCCAGTATTCCCAAGTAACTATAAAGTAATGTTTGGAGGAGTAGAGGCATTCTTTGTGAATCAAGATTATAATCAAGGCTATAATTTGTTTACCAAGCAAGAAATAACGGGCTATACTATGCAGGTTTCTTTCTCACTATCCGCCCTCTCCCCGACTCTTGTTCTGTCAAGCCCATTAACAGTGTCAGGAAATGAGTTCCCAAATGAATGTGAATACTTTCTAACGGTGACAGTCAGCAATAAATCTGTGTGTTGCAGGAACTCAGAGAAATGACCACATTTAGGTCTCCTGCAGGATTGTCTTTAAGTCATCAGGGTAAGGCGAGGTGTAAACAGGCAGGGGAGAGCGCCACAAAGGACACATTCCTGGGTTTTATAGGTTTTCACATCTGTCCTGGGGAATCCATCCCATTCAGCGCATTCGAGAGCCAAGGAAACAAATCAGAAGAACCTGGTCTATTCTGCAAATGCTGTAGCCAGTTATTAAAAAGGGATACGAATTTTGAAGTGTAAAAGGTTCCAAATTAAGCTCGTATATTTCAGTGATTTAGTTGCACATTTAAGGAATTATGTATTATTAAAGACATGCTGGGCAAGATCCTGCAACCCTAGCCCTCACAGTTTCTAGACATGTTGTCCTATTGATTACTGTTATAAAATATTGTAAACTATATTTGACAAATTAAATTATGATAGAAATGCCATAGCTCATCCTCCAGCAGCACATTCTTATTCACATCATATTCCTGAACAGAAAAAGCTCCCCATGTTCAGTGTATGCTCTGCAGTCCAAGAAATACTTGAAAAAGCTGCCAAATCCGCTTGTGTGAATCCCAGTGCACTCATACATGTTCATTGGAAAAAGATGTTTTGCCTTGCTAACAGACTATACAGGCAGTTTGGTTTTTGGCCTCTAGGATGAACAGACATAATATTTCCAAGGCACTGGATTGGCAATGTTAATAGATGCATTTGAAAAATTACACAGGATTTTGAAATACATATTTCGTGATTTTAAATAAAATATTAATTTGATCTCTCAGCAAAATTAAAACTAGCCTTTGTGCATGAATCTGATGGGTAAGCCTGTATCTCCAGTGTTGAAGCCACTGTACCAGCGCCCTTGCCCTGACGCTTTACCAATTGCTAGAGGAAGCCGCCTTTGCAGACACCCATTTGCTCCGTTCATAAAATTTGGCAGGAGCAAAATGCAAGTTACCTATTAGAAGCTCTGCCCTTCTGAGTCGTGTCATGGAGGACACAGGGCTTTCCTCCTTGTGGCCTCTGAGAGAGAGGACTTGGCAGCCACAGAGTGGCTCACTGTCATTTCTGCAGGCTCCCCGCCTTCCACTACGTAGTACTGGCACCTTCGGCTCCTCCACCTTTGTTGTCTTAAGCCTTTCTCAAGGTGCGCGCAAAAGCAATTGCTAGATTCAAGGCAAACTATCCAACCCCACCTGAATGCCATCAACCCCATACCTCTTAAAGCCACTTTGTTTAACACAATCCGGGATTATAGCCTTAGCAATATACTGTTAAGCATAAGTATTTTCTACGAATAAGAAGATCCCGCCAACATATTCTATACATATGTTTCATTATTTATCTACTGTAACACAGGTTTGGGCATGTTGTTAAAATTTTATATTTTTCAACATATTTTCTAGTAGAAAATTTTTTTAGATAAAATATTTATTTCATTGGCAAAGGTTTCACTTCACCAGGCTGTTCCACTTCTTTGATGAACTGTGGAAGCTAGGTTTTCATTGGCAACATCTGGCAACCTGGCAGACTCTCTCAGCAGCTGGATTGGTAACTTTGGGTCTTTCATATCATTAGTCTGCTTATGGGCCACCTGGGTCTCTTTGTCTTTGCTGTTGCCCTTTCCTTTCCTTTCTGAGGAACTGTAAGCTCTCCAGTTATTTCTCCAGGAGACCAGTTTTTAATCACTCTTCCACAGACTGGTGTGCTGGGTCTTGTGCAGACGTCCACACTGGCCTTGCCCAGGAGCAGAGACTCCGCTTTCATCCCTCCATCTTTCTTGGAGGGCTGAATCTGCCCATCATGACTATTTTGATGTGGGAGCAGAGCTGCTCATTGCTACCATGCAGTGAAGCTGGAGGGCAGCTCGGCAAGTGGACACACATCGTGTCTGCACAAATGACATCCTAAACAATCTCAGATCTTAACAGTAAAAACACATACGCACACACAAGCGTGCACACACACTCTCCTCTCCAAGTTACTACAAGGAAATGCAATTGTTCATTTTCTGTAGAAGAGCTGCAAGTTTTTCAGCTTTACCTTGCTCTGCCTACCTAGATGCTTTGAAACACACTGGGGCTGGGCAATATAAGTGAAATAATTTGGAGTGAGCGCTGGAACAGAACAAAAGTCCTTCCACTGTGACTTAGCAGCTGAAAATGGTAGCCATTCAGTTTAGCTTTCCTTTGCGAAATACTAACACATCTGGTGGTGCTCTAGAAATACAACCCTCTCGTGTACACTCAGCATTGCAGTGCAACTGAGTACAGGGGAGATTTCCCGTGCTGGTTTGCACCTTACACGGCGAGGGCTTCCTCTGCAGGGAAGGCTACAGCATCACCTTCTAGCCTCCAGATGTGGAGGGTAAGGCTGTACGTGCCTGGCTGTCTAGCACCGGTCTTTCCACATATCTGGCAGCCAAGATCCTTAAGACAAGAGCAGCAAATAGTTTCAAGCTGTGCTCACCTGTTTTAAGGTACTATGTAACGTTCAGGAAAGTCTTAATAAATTATTTTATATGAGTTGAATAAAACAGCTACAACCATTGAGCTGCCTTGTCTTTTTTCTTTTTTTTTTTTTTTTTATAAGACAAAGCCATTTTTCTTCTTCGTCATATTAAATCACAGTATAAAGTTGCTCCTCGGTATTACTGCTCTTGACAGTGAGCTTTTTTGTTTCATTTCAGCCAAGAAAGAGGCAGCCAGAATCAAATGCCTCCAGCAGGCGACTCACACTGGTAACTGCCGATGAGAGTCACACACCACCTACTAGAGCTAATCATCCTCCTAAAGGACATTTTTCTCACCTGTCTATTCTAGAGACTACTTATCATCACAGCTTTTACTTCTGCTTATTGGAGACAGGTTTAGGCCTTGTCACTGAAGTCTTCATATTCAATTGTTGAGAAACAATGTTTCTCAGGAAACCGAAACACCCGTTATTGTGCAGATGAAATGGCCTGCAGATAAAAGTTACTCACTTTGTGCAGGTGCACAATGCCGAATTTTGGAAGTCTGAGTTCAGTAAGAGGAGCCAGTGCCTTCTGCTTCTCCTATAAGTGTGTTATATTCTCTTTATTTGTAGGCAAAGTTAGTGATGTGGAGTTCGACAAATCTCGCTGTAACATAAGGGAGCCAAAGTGAACGGGAATGACCCTGTGCTGTGGCGGAGTGCTCCAGCCTGATGAAAGCATTGGGGCTGGGCAGCACTGGGCTGGGCAGGGGCTGCCCCAGGTCCCTTTGAGAGATGAACGGGCACTCCTCGTCCCTTTGCTTTGGCTCAGACTTCAGTAATAACGTGTCTGGCCTCTGCACTGCTGGCAAGACCATGGGTCCACCCTTTGCATGACCTCAATGTTCAAGCAAAACAAGCACCAACAGGATTCCTTATTGAAGTCTTTCTTTAAGAGTTATTATTTTTTAAACAAAAAATCATGTGAAACGCAAGTTGAAAAATATAAAGTCTATTTTCAATACGGTGACATAGCTACCAGAGTGGTGAGCACAATTATGTTCTGGTGGCTTAACTGGAGCCGCAGTGATTTCCCGTGCAGTCACCTGCTTCGTAACTGTAGGAACTTCCCACTGTAACACATTTGCTGGTCACCATCACATGCAGCGCAGCCTTTTTAAAGAAAGAGCCCCACGCTGCACTCTGTGGATCTTTTCCTATGATTGCACATAGGTAAACCCCTTTCAAAAGTTTTATGAGGTGCAAACATATACGTATTTTATGCTACTAGCTTATTTATTGGATTAGCTTGAGGATTTGATGCAAAAGCTTAAGATGATATTGAAAACACATTACTTCTATTGTAGCTAAGAAATCAGCTTTAGAATTAGTGAGACGTTGTATCAGGCATTATGTATAGCCCTGTAGCTTTTTAGCACCGCGGTTCTTGTTGCTACAGCAACCGAATTAACCATTTCATTAATATAATGGAATAAACCACATTTATTCATTTTTGCACTCACGGGTAATCCACATTCAGCTTTCAGCATACTTGTCAAGCTGTGTCCCTTTCACCTCAGCCCCAGATTTTTCCTCAGCATTGCCAAAGGCTTTTTATTGTATTTTTTTAATTTTTGGGGGAGAGAGCGAGCTGTTGTTTTTTGAAGAATGTTATATTTTCTTGTAATTAAATTTACCTTCATTTCATTGGCTAGCTTCTGTTTAGTATCCTAAGTAGAAAAGCAGACCTCACAGGAGCATTTGGTGCAGGGAAGTGCTGTTCTTCACATCAGGAAGGAATAAACCACTTAAAAAAATGAAAACCTTGTGCCTGTGATCAGCTTGTAGGCTAAACTTGGCATGATGTGTTCTACTGTAAATACTAACAGTACTCAGCGATGTAGGCTGCCCAAACTGTTGTCTTGCTGAACTGTAGTGTTAAGAGCAGATGGAGTGCTACGCTTTTTGTTTACCCTGGGTTTAATGTTTCCCAAGCCGTGCCCACATGTTGGATTGGTTATTGAAATAATAGCTTAATTAAAATAATAAGTCTGTCCATCAGCATGAGGAAAGACTACTCCGAGTGTATGGAGCACAGTCAGGCAGTGTCACCCTGTTTGCATCACTCTTTCTCAAGTGCTACCATTCCTGGTGGTGCCCTTGCGCTTGTTCCCTCCCCGTGAGAGTGTTGCGCCAGCTCTGCGGAGGGTTGGGATGCAGCGGGGCTTGGCCGAGACCCACACAACACCGAGTGCTTCCCTTGACAGTCTTGAGAGTTGGCCAGCAGTAACCAAAAGGGGCCCCATGATCAGCTGGAAAAGCTCTTCACGATACATTGATGCCAGGTAGCCACAGAGGCTACAGTGGCAGATGGGGTGCAGACACGAACTGGAGACCCCCCTCAGCTCCAACTTGCTGCCTGGAAGTGACAGAGGGGCCACGGTGCCCAGGTGGGCGCCAGCAATTCCCCAAGACTGGGGCTGCCGGGTTGAGTTTTGCTTTGCACCAGCGATGCGGCACTGAGCACAACACAGGCTCTTGGCTAATGTTTATCTGCCTGCCCTTCCAAAGCAGCTACCAGTGCAAAGCCACAGGCCAAATTTCAGCCCATGAAATTCATCATTATTAGCGATTCCACATCAGAAGTCACTGCAAAGGAAAGTAGCGTATTTGATGCAGGTTTCTTTTTTTTTTTTTTCCTAATACAACTATAAACTCGGTAATGTGAAACTGAAGTTTTACTGGAAACAGAGCAGATGTGTAAATGATTTTGAGAAATGAGTTAATTAACTTTGAAGGTATAAACCCTTTCATTAAAAAGACAAGGCATAGATGTAACAGCACAATAGCATATCACCTGCTGTAAGACTGTTCATTCATTGCTGTTGGAGTGAATGTATAAATCATATTATCTACAAGGGCTAGTAGAGTCTATCTCATTCACATGTACTGCCTTCCCTACCTGAATGAAATTTTCAGCTCTTCCTCCTCGGCAGTTCATTGTGTGAGAAATGCCTGAAGACCCAGAAGGAGAAACTTACATAGCTGGCAAGGTGAGAGCCCGTAACTGGCCTTGGACACAAAAGCCGAAGCACAAAGGCTCTGTGCGCATTGCAGATCGCGCTGGTGCCATATTCTCCTCCCGCCTTTCTTTCTCTTTGTATATGGAAAGCATTGTCCCAGCTGCCTAGGAACACAGGACTGAGAGAATTTTACTATCGTGTATCATGATGTTGTAGCTGAGGATTTTGGGCTACTAAATGTTACATTAAGCTTCTTGACTCAATGGTTTAGTTTCAGGCAACTTGTCATCTGGTGTAAGTTTAGCCAGAAGAAGATGTCCTGTAATGAGTAATAGAGAGCTTGCGGCTTCCAAAAGCATTGCAGCTAAACATTGTTTCCCCACACAAGGTTAATACTGGTACAATAATTAATATACACGACTATATTTTTTTCAACCTTAAAAACTCTTTTCTATCCTTTACTAGAACTTGGCACACTTCAAAGTGGCAATTGGGTACTTTAGATACTCAACAAATACGATGAAGTAATTTTTGTCTGGAGGGACACCCTTAGCTGCAACTCATTGGAACTTCTCTTGTCCAAAACTGAGGAAAAATTGCTGTTTAAAACAACCGTGTTTCAAACAAAGCAGGGGCCTTGCCTTGCCTTCCTTTCCCTATTCCCACAGTGCAGAATACTCGGGCCCCTGCTGCACCCGGGTCAGTCCATGCCTTTTGTGGCTTGAGGAAATGTCACTTGATTGCCGAGCTGCAGCAAAGCCTCATCGGCATCGGCCGCGGCTGTGAACCTCAGGAAAGCAAGTCCTTATCCTGTTAACCTCCCTTTACGTTCTGCAAAGTGAAGGTTAAAAACTTGCTTCCTCCTCTCCCGAGGGCTATTCTCAGGTTGATCAACACTCCAACAATAAGCTCTGTCTATACCGAACCGGGCATTATTTCACCACCCAGCGCAGAGCTCGCAGAGCTCAAATACCCGAACGAGTGGCTGAGGGCTTTGAAAGCCGCTCTGCAAACAGCGGGGATAAAACAAGAGGTGTTGCCTGAGATGTGCGGCTTCCCGCTGCACCCGCGGCGGCTCAGGGCCGCTGCAGGGCGCGGCCAGCCCGCAGAGCCCCGGCTCGGGGACCCCCGCGGCGCGCTGCGAGACCCGAGCAGACCGGGTCTCCTGCCGCGCCGCGCCGCGCCGCGCCGCTCCGCGCCGCAGTGCCGGGCGAGGCGCGGGGGGCAGCGCCGCAGGGCGCGACTCGCCCCGGGCGCCGGGCAGCGGCGCGGCGCGGGCCCCGGGCCGGCGGCGGCCGCGCCCCGTTCCCGCAGCAGAGGGCAGCCTTGGCCTGGCCCTGCCGGCGGCAGCCCGCGGCGCGCCCCGCCGAGCGCTGCCCGCCGGCTACGGCCCGCGGGGTCGGCGGCCGGCCGGGGGCGGGCGGGTCAGTCCGCCGCGCGAACCGCTGCCTGGCCTGCAGCTGCGGACCGGCACGGCTGCACAGCCCGTTCGCCCGGTGCAGCAGGGATTGCTAAACTCGTTAACTGTTTTCCTGACGGCCTTCGGATTTGCGGGGTACGCTGCAGTCCACATGTTTGTGGCAGAACTGACGTTTTATCGCTGGCGTTACACAAACGTGCGAATACCGTATTCCCGGTTCCATCTGCAGCCGCCCTTCGGTGCTGAACGAAAGGAGTGATCCCCAGTTTATGGCGGCGAACCTGCGGCCCAGTCACTACATTCAGAGGGAGACATCTTATTTTCTTTTTTTTTCCCTTGGTCACCTGGCTGCATCCCAGTTACCTATAATACAGACTTGAGGTCTTAAAAGTAATCATTTAGCCTTGGTTAGCTCCTTGCAGCATCTGTGACTCGGTGGCATGTTTTTTTCCTGCTGAAATAGCAGCACACGTGCTCAGGTGCTGTGATATTAGTCATGGCGTATTTTAACTTTCCAACGGCCATCACCACAGATGAAACAGGAGGTAGAGCTATTGCCAGAGAGACTCTGGATACCAGAATAAAATTAGCATCATAAGAAGGGAGGGGAAAGTATTACTGTTACCCAAGTGCTGCTAAATTAGCCAGATGGAGCTAAAAATAGATTGGAAATGTCTATATTATAGCCGAAAGAGTATGACTTCATTTACTCAAGCTGAAATGGTATTTTGCTGCCTGAAATCCTAGGCACACAAACAGTGCGTTATATGTACTTATCTGCAAACATTGCATGTGTGTGTATATATGCTTTATATATTGCACATTTCGTATACAAATCTAGACAGATGCTAATTATTGCTCACAGTTAAGTTTCTGTTTCTAAGCAAGTCGTGTGAGACATTGATAAAAGGCTGTCTATCTCCAAAGCTCTCTCCAAACACTTTTGTCTGCAGCAGACATAGCTTAAAGCCTAGCTAGGGAAGAGACACAGTGTTAGAGGTACTCATGGATGCACCCCTAAGATCCCCAGCAAGAGCAAACTGTAATCCAGAGTGTTTTGCAGCTGTGTTATGAGAGTACAAAGAGTGGTGGAGGGGAGGTCTGAGGAGCCCCTACCCAATGCAGGAGGTTATTTACCTGCCCTTCAACCACAAGACTTGCAGATCTCCTCCTCTTCCAAGGCCATTCATAGGCACACAGAAAATCTGTGCTCTTCTCTGCATTCAGATAGCCACTTTGGGATATAGTTCCTCTGTGCCATGTCTTTGCACACCAACACGCACTTTCACTGCCATCAGCACCAACCCGGCTGTGTATCTGGGCAAGAAGAAGAAAGAGTAAGGTGACATTAAACCCGAATCGCATAAGGGTCTTAAAGGCACCAGAGGTGAGGCACTCAAGTTGTTTTCCTACTGCAAGGACACAGCCTCAAAACCTGCTCTGCAAGACCACGGCAGTCCCTCCGGACCCAGGCAGGTGCATTACTTCGCCCTTGGCTGGTAAGCTACAGCCTGCGTTGCCTGAGAGCTCCTGCCCTATAGGATTTTGTTACTTTTCAGGTTTTCCATTGTTTTCATTTCAGTGAAAAATATATTGGCTTATAAATGAATTCCTCACTATTGATTCAGAAGCACATTTCTGTAGCACAGCCATATTTTGAGGGGGTGAACACAGGCACTTCTCTGCCCTTCATTGCTCTGAAGACAGGAGCTCCCCATCTCCTCACTCTTGCAGGACATGGCTCAATGTCACATCTGGAAGCTGGATGGGGAAAGAACCAGAATATTGGCTCTGTTTGGAAATGGCTCCTTATCTCTCTGCCTGTCTGCTCCGAGCTGTGCGCAGAACATGCCAGAGCCCAAACAGGCCCCATGGTCTGGCGTGGTGTGCATGCAAATCCTTCTCCTGGCTGATGGGCAGTAATTACCTGTGATTATTGCACAGTTCAGCTCATGAGTCAGCCTGGCATGCTCGCTGCCTCTGAAACATCGCTTCACCCCACACACCTCTCCTGACCTTGCACATCCTATCTTCTTACAGACGCCAGTGCCTTCTGTCAGCTTTACGCATTCATCACACCACTTGCTCATTACTGCACACCCCAAATCAAAATTAAGGTCACTTCACACATTTTCAAAGCCCTCAGCTGTCTCAAAGCCAGATATCTCAATGTCTCCCTCCATCCTGCTGACCCTCAGCAGGCAGCCATCACCACTGGTCTGAACTCTGCTTCTTTCAAGCCTTGCCCCCAAGCCCGTCTTGCAGCACGTGCTGAGTTACTCACCCAGCCTTTCCATGGTGACAACGGCGAGCAAAAGTCTCGCCACTTAAAGTCCTTAACATATATCCCAGCTTTCGCTGACCCGGCTTTCCCACAGGGATGACTGTGATAGCAACCAGCTGATCCTTTATAATGGGCAGAAAACAAGGAGATGACTCCAGCAGCCCACCCACGATGTTGGTTTTCTCCATCCTCTCCTCAGCAGTTCTGCCCCTGCCAGTCCTCGCTCCTCAAGGGCAGCCTGGAGACATTTAAGATTGCTGGTCTGGTGTGAGCAACCCACCAGCTATTACACTGTACGTTGATTTGCATAATCAGCTGTAGGTAGTGCTTAACAACAGGCCAAGCTGAGCGGCAGGGACTCTGTCTAGATCAAGGCTGGCTGACACTGGAGATAGCAGGGGAGCTTGGTCATTTTGTGGTGCACCTAGCACATGGCCCAAGGTTGCAGGCAGCTACAGAGAGGGTATCTGCCCGGTGACACTGCCCTGAGCAGCCTGTGTCACATCTTCTGTGCTTGCTGCAAGGAGTAAGAATATACAGCACCCAGTAAGCCCAGCCTTTGGTTTCTACCACAGAATACATCCTTCTGGTTTCAAAGTCCCTCCTTTGCTCTTGAATTGTTAAAGGCATGTGTTGCAAGGGGGATTGCCACCCTACTGGGACGGCTTTAACTCATCTGTGACTCGCTTGAGAGCCATGAAGACTGCACTGACACTCAGGGCAGCTCACTAACACACTGTGGTCAGGGGGTGCGTGCAGCTACCTCCCCAGTCCCAGCAGCATTGCACCCCTCTTGCCGGCCCTGGCCACAGGGCAGCTCGGTTGTGGCCTTCGGTATTTTCTGTGCTCACTGCTTGCTAGGCTGGACCATAGTCATCCAGAGTTTGCTGCACAGATTACAAATCAAGAAGAAACCAACAACGAAGGTTTCTTCCTTCGTTTCACTTGTTGATTGAAAAATACCACTTCAATGCAGTAACAGCATATGTAGAACAAACGTAACAAGCCGAGAGTAAGAGCGGTGAAGCTACTCTGTCACTTCTGCTTTAGCCTTTCAGTTTCAAATGGCTGTGTTGACAAACCACTTCTTTATAGTATTTGCCAAAACATGTTTACAGAAAGGCTCAGGCACAAGCGTACCATGGCGTGCCAAGGCCATTGAGAGTGCTAATGCCACAGCAGCCGGGTGGAAAAGACGCCGGCTGCAACAGCACGGGGAGAGGATGCTGCTGGATGAAGGGACTGGGGCACACACCGACCATTTGAGCACTTCTCCTGGCAGCCAGCTGAAAAGATGCAGAACTTATTTCCCAAACATGACTGCTATGAATTTGGTAAGAGCTTGCAAGTTTTAGTGTTTACAGATGGCTTAATTTGGCAGTTGTAATCATTATAGGAGCTACTAATCTAATGGGAGTTAAAGGCTGCCAGAAGTAAAGTATGACAATTAGAACAACACCCCATTCCATGAGCGCTCATAACTTAGTACCATTACAAACGCCGTAAGGTGCCCTGATGCATAAGCATTAGGTGTTTGGTTAATCACACTGCAGTTCAAGCGAGCACCGGCACCAAGGAACAAAAGGACAGTGAAAAATCAAACCTTCACCTGTCCCTTCCCACCCTGCTCCTCGGACACATAGCTGGCATGACAGCAGGCTTAATTTCTTTTAATCCATGGGAAGAAAAAAACACATGAAATCTAAGCAGTGGCCAAACAGCACACAGCTGAAGAACCTGCCATGTGAAGACATACTCATAGTGTGTGTTTAAAGCTCTTCATTCTTCCACGCATTCAAACAAGCGTATCATTTGTGTCACCAAGGACATAGTCACAGGTACCAAGCCTACTTCCCGCTAGCTGAGCTGCAAGAGAAGTCAAGGAAAGATGCACAAACTAACCTGCATTGCCTGGCATTTGCTAACAATGTGCCTGCATACAGTTGCGGAGAATCAGCTGATGTGCAGTACCTGCTGCCCTCTGATAACTGGCCGGTTTGTGTAAAGCCCAAGAAGCACTTGTACATGCGCGCACACACACACACACACACACACACACACACACACACACACACAAACCACCCCATTCCTTGTTGCTTACTTTTCTCCAGCTAGTATACTATCTGCCTGGTTTCTTTTTTGAGAGGCCCTGCACTGCTGGATATATTCTTTGGATCCATTTTGAAAGCAGCCTCAGAAATCCTGCAGTGTCCATATTATAAGGATGTTGTATTTTCCTTTGACAGTATTCTGGTGGTTATCTATTATTCCCTCTCTTAAATCCCATCTACAAGGTCTGCTGCAGAACCTCCTGCTGCCACAGGAAAGGCTGATTGCTAGGCCACTTAGTAAAGCAGTTGGAAGCTGGGCAAAATACTGCTGGTGGGACGATGCTGACATGTTGGACTGGGATCTTTGCTGGTGACTGTACTAGCTGGAGCAAACCTCACTTTTGCTGAAGAAGTGGCAATGTTGACAGAAAGAAAAAAATGTCTGCCTTCCTCTCCTAAGTGTCCAGAGAACAGAGATGAGTCAAACTCGAGTTGAGGGCAACATAGATCTCACTGCAATGAAAAGCTGGTTCCTCTCTGGGGGAGAGTGTTGTCCTTTAGTCCCTCCTGGTGCCTTTCCTCCTCCATACCAGGAAGAATCATAGCTCAGCTTGGGCGAAGCAGTAACCTAAGAAGTGGGAGATCTTACTGTTGTCTCTGCACCAACTAATAGTTAATTAGTGATAAGAGGAAGAGCTCTATTAGTCTATTATGTGCATGAAATACAGTATTTGGGTGGATCTCCCCAGAGAGTCAATATCAGTGAGCCCATGTATTTTGAACAGACATCAAGTCGGGACTCCTCACTCCAACAAAGCACAGTGTAGCAGAAAAGGCTTAATTTCTCTCTCTTTTTTGCTAGAAGATGTTTCTGTCAGCAAGAGGGGAAAACAAATCTTAACCACAGACTTCAGCATAACAGTGGCAGTAACAAAACAAGCTCCATTATTAAACTAACTCTTGGTAAGAGCCAGATGATTTCTACAGACAATTTTGCATGCAACTGCTAGATGTAATTTGCAGAGCGAGTGCCAAATTGCCATACTAATTATTTCTGGGCTGATGTTTCCTCTGTGACATAGTGGCATTTGGAGAATGGGGACTAACCAACAAGTGAAGTGCTGAAGTGGGAGATCACTAATAGGGTTTCTGAGAAAGAGAAATATAGCAAATACCAACCTTCCTCTTCATACGCTCACTCTCAATTTGCACTGAGACAATTTAATACGCAGAACTGTTCTACCTTGTCCTTCTCTACTTTTGGCACCGTTCAAGCAAATGACGCCCGCCCGTCCCTGGGTAGAGCGTGGGTATGGCTGAGCGGGGCCCAGCAACACGGGGTGTCGGGGGTGGCCCTGGCAAGGCCTTACCACCCCTGAAAATCTCCGGGATGAATTTGTTTCCTTCGCTATGCATCTGCCACGTGACTGACGCACCCACGCCGCGGGGTGCAGCTCGCTTAATTCTCCGATCTGTAATGTGCTGGGGAGGTGGGGGAGGGCTGGCAAGAAGCTCACTTCATCTGAGTCTGTGAGCAGTTTTGTATCTGCTTTTATGCCCGCTCTCTCGCTAGCAGTTTGATCTGAGTCAGTTTTGCAAATTGGACATTTCTGCACACTGCATAATAGAAGATGGAAAAGAAAAGCCTTTCTGGCATACTACGAGTTTTTTGCTTTCCGTTCTTTTCCTCTGTCTTATTTTCCTTTTCTGTTGTTGATGCAGTACTCTATCAAGTTTAAGCAGCGTAATTTTAGTCTGGCTCTACAGACATAGTGTTTAGTGAAAAGCAACAGGAAAAGAAAGGAGTAGGTTGGCTTCAAAGATTTTTAGGTCATATTTTTCTTCTGTTAAAAACAGAATTTAAATGTATTAAAAGACTAATCACTGGAAGTAGAATAACCATTTAATATTTGATTGAAAAACAATACCAAATTGCTTTAGATTTTGAATATCAAAACGTTGATGGATGACAGTGAGATTTGGCCAATAAAGGGTCCAAAACCAGCAAGTGGCTGTGGCAGCAATATAAACGATGTTTGCTAAAATGTGTCTGATTCTCCCTTTTCCTTGTGCATTACTGTAGCAGGGACTTTGGGCTAAGGGAGACATATTCCCAGTGGGGACTACTGGGACAGACTGGACGGATAACACTAAGCTGGCATGGAACCACCACCGGATCGGTTCTTCATTGCAACAGCACTATATGGACAGCTTTTAAGTTAATTCACACCACCATAAGACCACAGAAATCTAATGGGTTGTTTAAGCGTATGGGAGGTCAGAATCAGTGATTTAAACTACCTCAGCAAATACAGGCGCGCCTGAGGCTGGTTCTGCACAGCGCGTCCAGCCCTGCGCAGCAGCACGGCACCTGCCATGGGAATACCCGGGGACTGCCCTGCCGAGATGCAGGGCCTCTCTCCTGAATTCCTCTTCGGGTTTATGCCTTTTGGTGCTGTTTTCTATGGGAGGCCCCTCGAGAAGAGCTGTACGCAACACGCTGAGAAAATAATGTGGGGGACACAGGACCGTTTCTCTCTGCCAGGTTGATCTCTTTTTTTTTCCCTGTGCCTGTTTACCTAAACTCATAACTAACTTAATCCACCCCAGACAAAAGGTCTGCTTGTTCGCGGACAGCACAGACACATGCTGTCAGGTGTCTTGTTCCAGTTATGTTTATTTAAGGTTGCATCAATTCCCTCCCCTGCCCCCCGGTAACGCGTTTGCACACACCCGCAGCCGCCGCAGCCTCACTGGTCGCAAACCACAGCAGCTGTCCCCGGCCACAGTGTACGGGGGTGCCTGGCCCCCCTCGGGCGGCAGGAGGGGCTCTGCATGCCCTACCGCCGCTCGCAGCAGCTGCCAGCACCGGCAAGACCTGGACGGAGCTCCCACCTCTGTCCCTGTGTGTGCCACTGCCTGCGCTGGGAGCTGCTGGTGAAGCACCCGCTGCCGTTAGGGGCAAATACTTCCAGCTGCAACCACACTCAGTTTTCACCAATGATGATTCTTTGAAGCTTATGAGGTCCATTTGCACCGTATGCTACGGCAAGGTGCATTCCCTACAGCTGGTTGTTACCCGCAGCGGCTGCCCTTCCCCCTGAGAAGGAGAGGCCACCGCTGCCTGCTGCCAGCTAGGGCCCTGGCACACTGAGATGCCCGGCACCGCTCCAGACCCTCTCTGCTGCTACAACTGCTTCAGGATTGCCTCAGAGCAAGATGAACTCATCAGTGGTTTAGCCTGCCCAAGGCTAATCCCATTATGGATAATCTTGTTTACCACATGTACTGGCCATAGAACAACATTAGCTGTTAACTCTTGGTGTCCCCACAAGCCGGCCCATTGGAGACACAGCCATAAAGGCCGTGTGGGGCAGCCGAATCCCTGTTCCCAGCCTCACAATTCGCACCGTGTTGTCCAAGGACAGAGCTGCCAGCACCTTCCTTGTGAAGATGCAGCAGGAGTGCAGCACCGGGCTGACGCCTGCAGTCACACAGCACATCACCTCCCATTCCTCCACATCCTGATCCCACATCTCAGCAACAGGTCACCAACATCTTCACTACTAGTGTGGGTGCCCTCTGTGATTAGGTTTAACCCCGCCAGGTTCAGCATAGCCTCGTGTGAAGAAAGGAGACAAAGCTTTTCCCCAATGATATCTTAAAAACACACCTCCTGCTTGGCTGCTCCTCTCTGCGACTGGGCTGGAGCAGCAGGGACGTGAGGGAACACCACCTCACACTGCTGTCCTCAGGCAGCTCCAGTGAGATTCACGACTCCCTGCGGGGTCTCCATGGACCACACGCACTCGCAAGGTGCACGGGCTGCCACTCACAGAAGCCGCAAATCCTGCCACAGGCAGTGCCCGACCAGCTCCAGGCAGGAAGGTGTGGGTGCAGCTGGAGCTGCAGGGGAAGCTCCATCTTTCCATCCACCTCAGGAGCAGGACGGCTGCGCTGCCCTGGCTTTTCTCTCCTGTGCTTTCAAATGCTTATACTCATTTTGGGTTAATCTCAGCTCAACCATGCCGTCATACCGCCAGCCTGTTGCAATACAGAATTGCAGGACGTGTTTACTGGTGGAAGTTTGTGTTTGTTCCAATTTAAAGAAAAGAGTTTTTCTCCTACAATCTAGGAAATCTGGAAAAAATATCAAAATTGTTTTAATCACAATTTCAGGTTTTTCATTTTGAATCTTGTCTTTTCAATTATTTTACATTCTGTCCTGCCAGGTCAGCTGTGGCATCAGTTCACTGCATCATCTGCTGGAATTATCATATAATGAAAATGCTGAAAATTTCCTATTCTTTTATGTCACTTGTTAAATCAGTGAGGATGGCTGCCTCTTAGAACTAACTTATTGAAAATCATTGTTTTTCTAGATCAGTGTCTCCATTTATTTTCAGCAGGTTAAGCTCATAATTACTTCTAAATTAAAAGTTGAAAATGAATCTTTAAACTATTTCTTCTTTCTAAGATGACAGTAGTCAATATTAAATTGAGAAGTCATTTTTAAATAAACATGCAGAAGTGAAATTTTAATTTCCGTTTCTGAAACAAAAATATCCCAAACAAAACATTTTAAATCAGGTTTTTCATGTCTTTATCCAACATAAATATATCAAAAGCCTGTAATTTCTGTGAAACAATTTAGTTTCACCAAAACCTTTTTTCTTGCTGAAATCTTTTCCTTGCCCATGTCCTGATCAGCCCCACTCCCAGTCTCCCTGGCAGTGGTGACAGAAAAGGTGAGCTGTCCCTGATGTCTAGGCTGCAGAACAGGAGGACATTTGATGTCGCTAAGATCCTCCAGAGACCTCCAACACCCTCGCCACAGGTTCCCTCTGAAAAAGACACCTGGGACATAATTAAGGGGAAACGTGAGTAAGCATCAGTTCAGGGGACGTCACTGCTGAATGCAGGGCCGCCTGCACTGCCGCGGGTCTCCAGCCTGCAAAATCCTTCCCTGCTGGGTCTGCGGGGAAATTGTGCTTTTCAGACATCTCCTCAAGTAACAATGATTTCAGAGTGAAACTCCCGTCTCACCAGCATCCTTTCCCACCGCGGAGGTGGGCTTCACCCCTGTCCCCGGCGGCTTTCAGTAGGACATTGCCCCTCCACTAGAACAGCACGCTGTTCTGCTATTGAGGGTAGGGAGAGGAAATAAAGGTCATCTGATTGCTCTTTGGACTGTGGAAATTAATGTTTCCAGGCTACGCAAACACCACCACCTTCACTGCTGCATCTGTCTATGTCCTCCACTGACACCAGCAAGTATTTCACAATATTCCGCAAGACAACCTGCTGTCCTCTGCACTGCTTCCACAGACAGCACAGTAAGTTAATTTCCATCCATAATATTTGAATATACCTTAATTATGAATTTAGCCAGTCTGCTTACTAATGCAGTTTTCCCTAAATTATTTCATGGTTGAGTGAGAATTCAGTCATTAAAAAGTAGTAATGAACATGTAGAGTGAAACAAAGCTGAGGCCTTTGGAAGCCTGCCTTGTAGAGCGATAGGAGAAGGGAAAGCTCTTGTCTCTCTGGGATGGTGCCTGACCTTAAGCTATAGATCTGTTATCTCTAACACAACCTGTGGACAAAGTGCTTCAACCCTGTCTCTCCCTAACCCTGGTGTGCTCTGCTGCTGGTCCCTGAGCACTGCACAGGTCATATGCGTGCTCTGCGCTGGGGATTGCTGCTGAATGCTGGGGATTGCTGCTGAATGCTGGGGATTGCTGCTGAATTTAGTGTCATGCAGGACATCATGCACTGCAGCATCGGGCGTCAGAAGGACATACGCAATCTAGAGCACCCTAAAGTGCAACCGAGCAATTTGTGCGGTGGGGCTAATGCCCAGAGCTAGGGCAGTGGTCACTTGTGCTGTACCACACGCTGGTACAACTGTGTCTCTGGTTGTTTGATCAGTAAAAATCTTCACACGTATTTAACTTTAATCCCAGCTGAGTCTCAAACTAGCTTTCTCAAGCCCTCCTCCCTCCCTGATCAAAGTTGTGGGTGAGCATTAAAGGGCACAATAGGAAACGTCACATATTAGACTGTGGTCTCTGGTTTTGGTGGCCATGTTACAGAGAAGAAGGTGATACTCACGTACAGCGGTCCATGCCTCAGGCCTGCTTATCCTACTGTTTGATGCAGACTTGAACACCTTTCCAAACAGCTGTACGCAAGGTACGTCCAGAGTGCAAGCACAGCTGGAGATTGAACCCACAGGCCAAATCCCACCCATGCATTGCCTGAAGTCACTCCTCTAGTGCACCAACAGGGGCATAACCATATCTTGAAGTTTCTCCAGCTTTGGCAAATGCAAATACTGTGGTGCCTTCAGTCCCTGAACTACATATGAAATTAAAATTAGAGAGTAGTTGATGTATTAGTTTCTATACTGAACTATTTGTAATCTTTTCCAAAATTCTGTGTATAATATAGCCAAATGGCAAGGGCAACTGTGGCAGTGATTAC